>NC_085927.1:46933553-49433553 GCF_029289425.2 Pan paniscus | reverse complement strand
CACGTCCGTGTTCATGTGTGCATTCCCAAGGAGAGCTGCTGCCCCTCATGCACCTGTACCCCTTATACACGTGTGCACACAGATGCAGCAGGCATTCTCACTCGCATGTGCCAGCAGCACTGGGCATGACTGACTCCTCTTCTAGAACAGGGGTTCTTAACCTTTTCTGTGCCACAAGCCCCTTTTCAGAATAAAGTTTTTATTTATTTATTTATTTATTTATTTATTTATTTATTTATTTTAGAGACGGAGTCTAATTCTGTCACCCAGGCTGGATTGCAGTAGCACTATCTTGGCTCACTGCAACCTCCACCTCCCAGGTTCAAGTGATTCTCCTGCCTCCGCTTCCCAAGTGTCTGGGACTACAGGCATGTGCCACCATGTCCAGCTAATTTTTGTATTTTTAGTAGAGACGGGGTTTCATTATATGTTGGCCAGGCTGGTCTGGAACTCCTGACCTCAAGTGATTCACCCACCTTGGCCTCCCCAGGTGCTGGAATTACAAGCATAAGCCACAACACCCAGCCAGAATAAAGTTTTTAAATGCTATTTTTTTTTTTTTTGAGATGGAGTCTTGCTCTGTCGCCAGACTAGAGTACAATGGCACGATCTCGGCTCACTGCAACTTCTGACTCCCTGGTTCAAGCGATTCTCCTGCCTTAGCCCCCCGAGTAGCTGGGATTACAGGCACATGCCACCATGCCTGGCTAATTTTTGTATTTTTAGTAGAGACGGGGTTTCACCATGTTGGCCAGGAGAGTCTCAATCTCCTGACCTTGTGATCCACACACCTCGGCCTCCAAAGTGCTGGGATTACAGGCGTGAGCCACCGCGCCAGGTCAAATGCATTTTTTTAAATATTGAAGTGTAGGATTAGTAAACCAGGTGCAGTGGTGCACTATAGCCCCAGCTACTGGGGAGGCTGAGGCTGGTGGATCACTTGAGCCCAGAAGTTCAAAGCCAGCCTGGGCAGCACAGTGAGACCCCATTGCAAAAAAAAAAAAAAACTTTAAAAGTTTTTTTTTTTTTTTTTAAGTTTACAGCTGGGCATGGTAGCTCATGCCTATAATCTCACCCAGCACTTTGGGAGGCCGAGGTGGGCAGATCACTCGAGGCTAGCAGTTCAAGACCAGCCTGGTCAACGTGGTGAAACTCCGTCTCTACTAAATACAAAATTTATCTGGGCGTGGTGGCTCAGACCTGTAATCCCAGCTACTTGGAAGGCTGAGGCAGGAGAATCGCTTAAAATCAGGAGGAAGAGGCTGCAGTGAGCCAAGATCGCGCCACTGCACTCCAGCCTGGGTGACAGAGGGAGACTCAGTCTCAAAAAAAAAAAAAAAGAAAGAAAGAAAGAAAAAAAGCCCGGGCCCAGTGGCTCACACTTGTAATCCCAGCACTTTGGGAGGCCAAGGCGGGTGGATCACCTGAGGTCAGGAGTTCAAGACCAGCCTGACCAACATGGTGAAACCCTGTCTCTACTAAAATGCAAAAAAAATTATCCGGGCACAGTGGCACATGCCTGTAATCCCAGCTACTTGTGAGGCTGAGGCAGGAGAATCGCTTGAACCCAGGAGGCAGAGGTTGCGGTGAGCCGAGATTGCACCACTGCGCTCCAGCCTGAGCAACAAAAGCGAAACTCTATCTCAAAAAAAAAAAAAAAAAAAAAAAAAAAGCATAGAACTAGAAAGGAAGGTAGTTATGTTAAAGTAGTTATCAAAATATTTTTAAAACAAATTTTTGATAAAGAAACATATATTCTTTGTTATCAACACAGTAAGTAGCAAGCTCCAGTGCTGGGCTGGATGCTAAGTGACACTGCCTCAAAGTGATGGCTGTGATGATATTCTGAGAGCTCTATAAGGACCATGATGTGACATGGAAATATTGGTGATTGCTATGGGTGACAGCCACAGGAGTTGCTAATAATACCAGTGTGGCTTGTTTCCTCCATCCATAACAGAAAGAAATGCTAAATTTCAGTCAGGGGTCAGTAAAAACAAATATGCAACTTGTGCCCATGCAAGCTCATGAACCCCAGGTTCAGACCCCTGCTCTAGAAACTCTCTTCCCCTTGGGCTCCAGGAGATGCCACAAGCCCCTAGACTTGTCTTCCTCCCACTTTGTGGTTCTGTCACTTAAATGCTGGGCTCCTCCAGCCCCCAGCCCTCTGGTCTCCCATCTCCTCTCCTGGACTCCATATCCACTTCCACAGCCTAAATGACTATGGCTGAGCAGGTCCCAAGTCTGTCCCAGCCCCAGGAACCCTGACTGCTGAGCACCAGGCCTCCCAGATATAGTGCTGGGAAGTCTCTGGGAACCTCAGATTCATCGCGTCCAGAAGAGATGTATCATATTATTCCCAGACCACTAAATTCTCCCCCAGCATGTCCCACCTCCATGAAGGATGCACCCCCATCACCAGTCCTGGAAGTTTTCCAGACTAGAACTCTCTGGAACCTCCCTTCCCCTTGCCCCACACCTATCTTGGAGATCTGTCCATTTCACCACCTAAACCCTTCCTTTCTGCCCACTCCTCAATGCCCCATTGCCCCAGGCAGGCTGCATTCTCTCCTTCCTGAACAGCCTTCTCCTGTAGCCTCGTATCCTCTGATAGATCCCCCACCTCCATGGCAGCCAGAGAGCCCTTTCAAAACCAAAAGCCTTCTGTGGCTCCCCACTGCCTTCTTTCCGAAGTCCTTGGCTTGGCATACAAGGCCCTCTGTGACAGCACTCTTGGTCTCCCCCTCCAGCCTCATCTCAGGCCATACAACCTCTACCTCCAACATTGCCTGCCAGGATGCACCTCATCAAAAGCTGTGCTGCACACCTACTATGTGCAGGGCCAGTGGCCAAGGTCTAGGGAAGAAACAGGCACTCTTGGAACATGGAACCCATCTTCAAGGAGCTCATAGTCCAGCAGAAGGTGAGGAGAATAAGCCAAATACAAAAGGCCTTGTGAGTGGTTCAAAGGATGAGTGATCGTGCCCAATATGGGTTTTTTCTGGGCATTCAGCAGACAGTAGAATGGATGAGAAATGTGGGAGGATAATCAACAAGCATCTGCCAAACAAATGAATGGATAGATGAGTGGACGGATTGATGGTTGTGTAAATAGGTTTTTGGGTAGTGGGGTCAATGTTGATTAAATAAGTAATTGTTAGGAAGATGTGTGGATAAATGCATGAATGTAAAGGTTGAGTGGAGGGATGGGTGGATAAGCAGATGAATGCATGAAGAGATGGAAAGATAGGTAAATGGATGAATGGCTGGATGGATGGGTGGGCGGGTGGATGGATGGATAGATGGATGGATGGCTAAATGGGTGGATGAATGGATGGATGGATGGATGGATGGATGGATGGATAGATGGTTGGATGGTTGGCTGGATGGATGGATGGTTGGATAGATGAATGTATGGTTGGTTGAATGGATGAGTGGTTGGAGGGTTGGATGGGTGAATGGATGGACAGTTGGATTGATGAATGAATGGATGGATGGATGGATGGATGGATGGATGGATGGATGGATTGTTGGATGGATGGATGGATGGATTGTTGGATAGATGGATGGATGGAGAGATGGATGCATGCATGGATGGATGGATGGATGGATGGACAGTTGGATGGATGAATGGATGGATTGTTGGATGGATGGATGGATGGATGGATGGATGGATGGATGGATGGATGGATAGTTGGGTGCTTGGATGGAAAGACAGATGGATGGATGGGTGGGTGGATGGATGGATGGATGGATGGATTGTTGGATGGATGGATAGTTGGATGCTTGGATGGATGGATGGTTAGATGGATGAATGGATGGTTAGATAGATTAATGGATGGATGGATGGATAGATGGATGGTTGGATGAATGGATGGAGTGATGAAGCAAAGAAGGGTGGGTGGAGAGTAAAGATGGGTGAGTGAGTGTATGGGGGAAAGATGGGTGGGTGTATGGGGGAAAGATGGGTGGGGGGGTGTATGGGGGAAGATGGGTGAGTGGGAGTATGGGAAGGTAGTTGGGAATGTGACTTTTCAGTAAATGGTAGCTCCAGGGTTCTAATCCAAGTCTACGTGACTGTACCATCTCCTCCTCCTCCTTCAGGGATCCCCACTCTCAGTCTTGGTGCCCTCCCTCCAAGGCCCTCGACTCCATACTGTTCCACACTTTCAGAGCTTCAAGAGATCTCAGAGACTGCCTGGGCTGGGTTTTTCAGACTGAGTGCCACTGAATAATTCTTTGTCACTGGGGCTGGATAATTCTTTGCGGTGGGCCCCTGTCCTCTATCCTGTGCACTGTAGTGTACTTGGCCTTTACCCACTAGAAACCAGTAGCACATCCTCCCCACGTTGGAACAACCAAAACCATCTCCAGACATTATGAAGTGTCCCCTGGCAGGCAAAGTCACCCCAATTGAAAACCACTGATATAGCCCACCCCACCCCAATTTTATGG
The DNA here is from genome assembly GCF_029289425.2 of Pan paniscus. NCBI lineage: Eukaryota > Metazoa > Chordata > Mammalia > Primates > Hominidae > Pan > Pan paniscus. The sequence goes on along the minus strand of NC_085927.1, from coordinate 49,429,098 downwards.
ATAAGGAAACTGAGACCCAGAGAGGAGGGGTTACTTGCCTGAGGTCAAGCTTGCACTTGGTGAAGCCCAAACTGTACCTTGGAGAGAGTCAATCCATAATCACCCTTTCACTGTGACATGTGTGTGGGGCTGGGAGCCTCCCCCACTGCTCCACTGGGAAAAGCCAGGTATAGTCCTCAGCACCCCCTGCTCTGTCCACCTCCACCTCGGCCCTCTTCCCACGGCTCTGCACCACAAGCCTTCACATTCGCACAGCACATCTCAGCCAACCAAGCCTTCTCCTCCTGCTTGGAAGTGCACTCAGAGAGGCCAGATAGCTTGCTCAGCATCACACAGGATAAGCACCGGTGTCAGGATTTGAACTTGGGGAAGAAGAGGAAGACTAGAGAGCAAAGCATGGCCCCACTCGGCAGATGAGGATGGAAATGTGAAAGGTGGTCCTACAGGAGAGCTGGAGACAGATTAGCAGAAGACATCCTGGCTGATTAAAAAGACTTATTGATTTCTCTCCAAGGAAAATAAATGAGGCTATTTGTCTCTCAATGGGACCATGAGGCAGTTTGAGGGAGGCAGCAGGGCAGAAGCCCAGGCAGGATGGACCAGTAAAAATCCAATCATGTCTTAAATTCCCTGGCAGGGGCTGGCCCTTCAACAGCCAGCCAGCTTGCTTTCTAGTTCTCCTTCAATTATGAGACTTCCCATCCCATCAGGTCTCCCATCCAAGCCCCCACCAGGCTGGGTGGCCCAGGACAGGCACTTCGCCTCCCTGTCAAACGGGTGACTCAGGGCCGGCTCAGCTGCTGGGAGCAGGAACGGCACCCAGCATACAAAAGGCCCCTCATCCACACCAGTGCCTCCCCTCGCAGTCTTCCCTTCTGCCCTCCAGAATCTGGACCCCAAATGTCCTTCCATCCTCATGCACATCCTCTCCCAGCCCACACACCAGGCTATTAGCAACCTGGTGACCCTAAACTCAGCTCTGAGCCCTTGATCAGGCTGCTTCCTCAGCCAGGAGGCCATGCCCCATCCCACTTCTCTGCCTCCCCACTTCTCCCCTCCCGCTCTCTCCTGCCCTAGCTCCGAGGCTTCCTTCTTCATGGGAGGAGGCTCCTGTGGCATCCCCACTCAGAACAAGCTGGCTGCCCTGTTCTCCTGTCACTCATGCCCCCCAGAGGTTCCCTCTACCCAGCCTAGACTCCACTTTCCTTCACAAGAGTGTGATTCAGGTGTGGCTCTGCCTCCTCCATCAGGCTGGGGACTCCTTAGGGTCACCACCGGGTGCCCAGGCCTGGTGTACTGCGGTCCCACATGACATGGCTGAACAGGCCTGGGGGCGCCTCAACTCAAGCCCAGACCAGTGTCCAACACATAGCTGGGCTCCAACACTTGTCGAATGAATGGGTGATCAATCCATCCATCGGTATCCATTGTAGGGGCCTCTTACCTGGTTTCTATGCCTCAGTCTTTCCCTCAAGCCTCCTCCAGTCTGCTTTGGGAGTCACCATTCTAATAAGTGAATTTGCCCAAGTCCCACCCCTGCTAGACACCCACCCGTGGCCCACAAAACCAAGTGTAAGCTCTAACCTGGCATTTGACACCCTGCCATCCAGCCCCTGCCCCACATGGTTCCAGCCTCACTAAACCTCTCCCTGTGCCCTACCGTGTTCCCTCTGCCTGGAAAACCCTCCCTGAACTGTTCTGGAAAATTCCTATTTATACAGCAAGACCCAGGCTGAATAGCCCCTCCCCTAGGCAGGCTTCACCAGTGCCCCCAGGTTGGATCAGGGACAGCCTTGCAGTTCTCTTTACACGAAAACCTCCATGCCAGGGTACCTGAGGTTGCCCTGGGGGTCAGGCTCCTCCAATGCCTGCTGGGCCCACCCTGCTGGTCAGTGAAAGTGCAGCCTCCGCTCTGGCCCGGCTGAGCATCCCTGGGAATGGTGCCTGATGCTGACTTTTATTTCTGAGAAAAACAACTTTCTCCACAGCAGATGGAGGGAAACGGACAATTTCCCAGACATGTGTTGCTGCTTCCAGTAATGCTGGCCTCCCGTCTGGACAGCCCATTAGGCCAGGACTGAAGGCGGAAGGGACACCTCCCCCTCTAAAGAGCCCCTTCCCCAGAGATATGGCTTTGATGTGTGTCTCCTCCAAATCTCCTGTGAAACATGATCCCCAATGCTGGAGGTGGAGCCTAGAGGGAGGTGTTTGGGTCATGGGGTGGATCCCTCCTGAGGGGCTCAGTGTCCTCCCCTGGGTAACAAGTGAGTTCTCTATTAGTTCATGTAAGAGCTGGTTGTTTAAAAGAGCTTAAAAGAGGCTGGGCATGGTGGCTCAGGCCTGTAATCCCAGCACTTTGGGAGGCCGAGGCTGGTGAATCGCTTGAGGTCAGAAGTTCCAGACCAGCTTGCCCAACATGGCAAAACCCCATCTCTACTAAAAATACAAAAACATTAGCCAGGCATGGTGGTGGGCGCCTGTAATCCCAGCTACTCAGGAGGCTGAGGCAGGAGAATCGCTTGAATCTGGAAGGCAGAGGTTGCAGTGAGCAGAGATCGCACCATGGCACTCCAGCCTGGGCGACAAGAGCGAAACTCTGTCTCAAAAAAAAAAAAGAGCTTGAAAGAGCCTAGCACCACTCCCTCTCTCTCCATGCAACACACCTTCTCCCCTTCGCCCTTCCACCATGAGTAAAAGCTTCCTGAGGTCCTGACCAGAAACAGATGCTGGCATCACGCTTCTTGTACAGCCTGCAGAACCATGAGCCAAATAAACCTCTCTTCTTTATAAACTACCCACCCTCGGGTATTCTTACACAGCAATGCAAACAGACAGATACACCCAGCCATAAGCGGGCTAGGGTAGGCATGGCTCTTGCCTGACAGTCTGGGTCCTGAGCTTGCCTTCTCTGGCTTTGCTGATGACTCAGTGTGTGGCCCTAGGCATGGCATGCTCCCTTCCCGGGCCTCAGTCTCCCCAGCTGTGGGTGGAGAGTTGGCACTCGCTGCCCTGTACCCTCTTAGGAGTGCTCAGAGAGTCTGATGGGTCATGGTAGGTGGGGAAGAGCTCTGTGAACTGGAGAGTGCCTGAAGCTTGGGAGCGCCAGGCCTGTGCTGGGCATTGGAGACATGGTAAAGTCAGAGGCGTAAGCCCTGTCTTCCAGGGTGTCATAGCCCAGTGCAGGGGACAAAGCTAGCAGCAAACAACTACTGGGAGGACAGAAGGGCAGGACCCACATAGGGCTGAGGAGGCTAGTGAGGAAAAGGGAAGACTTCCTGCCGATGGTGCCTGGAAGTTGGGCTTGTGGGGCTGGTGGGGTTGAGAACCACGGTGATGGGGAAGGGCATCACAGGTGGTGCCCAGCAGGAGCAAAGGCAGAGGAGGGGAAAGGTTGGGAAGCCTCAGCAGCTGGCTGGGGCTTCAAAACAGAGCACTGGACCCCAAGGGAAAGAACGGGAAGAATAGGGCTGGAGGATAATAGGCAGATGGTGGAGATCTCGAGTCCAGGCTCAGTTAGCCGATTCCCGGGAGCTACGGGGAGTGAGGAAAGAATCAGCACACAAATGAAGGGAGGCAGGGAGCAGTGGAGCAGGGCTGGGACAGCAGCCCCTCTGGGTACACAGCACTTGACAGCAGACAAACCCCCAAGGAGGAAGGTGAACTGGGGAGGAGAGGGGGGGCCCAGGGGAGAGGTGACTGCCAAGGTCACACAGTTTTGGGCACCCGGCCCAGTGCTCTCTCTGCAGAGCAGGGGAGGAGGAGGGAGGGTGGTACCAGTCGTCACGTGGGGCAAGGTCCCAGGAGCTGCCTGTGTAGACAAGAAGAGATGGAAGAACCCAACCCCAGACACTCCCAGTAGCCCCAGCAGAAAGGACTGGGGGCAGGGAGGATGGAGATTAGATTAAGGGAGGACTTTCTAATAGTCCAGAGCTCCCAGAGAGTCCCAGAGGCCTTTATCCAGAGGCCTGAGGCCCTGTCTGGAGCAGAACTGAGAGGTGGCCTGCTCAGAGGCAGGGGCAGGGGCTAAGTGACCAGGGCAGGGACAGCAGGCAATGGCAGGAGGTCTTCTGCAGAGATGGCGCCATTCCTCTCCCAACACGCTTACAGCTCTCCAGGCCCCACTCCCCACCTTCCCGCCCTCCCACCTCCACGAGCCAACAATCTCCCACCCTGGCCAAGCCCTAGGCGTCTCCGCCCATTGCAGGCCCCTGTCAGCGCCTCCGTCAGCTCCAGTGTACACACAGCTGCCACTCAGCACTTAGTTTGTCCATGCTTGCCCCAGAATTCTCATTGGACCCCCCTTAATATCCCCAACTGGGGGTCACTGTAGCCCCCATTTCACAGATGAGCAAACAGAGGCTCAGCAAGGGCAAAGGACTTGGCCAAGGCCACTGGTCTAAGAAGCCAGGAGCAGATCTTCCTTCACCTGGCAACCAAGCCACGGACCCTGGGGTCACCTCTGAGTCTCCATCTCCTAACACCAACCCTAAAGGAGCCAGGGCTGCACCAAGCCCCCTCTCCAGGCCCTCAGCCGGCACCCTGGTCCACCGTCGTTTCTCGCCATCGTCCCACAGGCGCCTCTCGACGGGTCTCCTGGCTGCACAGCCAGAGCAGTTTTCCTCCTGTACAAAAAGGCCAGAGCTGTGCTCTGCACAGTCCAGGTTCACAGCTCACACTCAGGAAACGCTTGGTGGATGTACTAATGACTGGGAGAACAATGGATGAACACGAGCCATTCCCTCCTTCGACAGCCTCAACCCTCGTCACGCGCAGCACAAGACTGGGCTTCGAGGGGCCATGAGGAGACCGGGCGCCCTGGCCTCTTCTTGCCCAGTGCCAGATGAAATCAGTGGATGCGAGAGGCAGGGGTCTCCACCAGGTGCATGGGCAGAACCAGATGGCCGCTTAGAAGCACAGACATTGGCTGGACGCAGTGGCTCCCGCCTGTAATCCCAGCACTTTGGGAGGCCGAGCTGCGCAGATTACCTGAAGTCAGGAGTTCAAGACCAGCCTGGCTAAAATGGTGAAACCCTGTCTCTTATTAAAAATTCAAAAATTAGCCCGGCATGGTGGTGCGCTTCTGTAATTCCAGCTACTCAGGAGGCTGGTGAAACCACGTCTCTACTAAAAACACAAAAATTAGCCGGGTGTGGTGGTGAGTGCCTGTAATCCCAGCTACTCAGGAGGCTGAGGCAGGAGAATAACTTGAAACCGGGAGGCGAAGGTTGCAGGGAGCCGAGATCGCACCATTGCACTCCAGCCTGGGCAACAGTGCAAGACTTGGTCTCAAAAAAAAAGAAGAAGAAGAAGAAGAAGAAGAAGAAGAAGAAGCACAGACATCCAGACCCCAGCACTGGCAGGCAGAGAGCTGGAGCCAGACAGGGGAGCAGAAGCAGACAGAAGTCGGCAGAGGGGCAAGGCGGGGTCAGGAGAGAACCAGGAACACAAAGGCACAGAGGCGGGGGCCCACCCACGAGGAGGGCGGCCGGGAAATGGGTGCCCTGGACAGCCGCTTCCAGACCTGGTGCCCAACTTTCCCCATCCCACAGACAGGGAGACGAGGGCGCAAAGGGTTATTGGGCAGCTGGCCTCTCCTGCCTCCCCCCAGGCTGGCGCCCTCCCCTTTCCCGAGCAGAGAGGCGGCCTTCACAGCTGACTGGCTTCCGCACTATGCATCACTGCTTCCCACCACAGCAGAAGCGCTGGCTCAGCACTGGCTGGCATGCAGGAGGCCCAGCCCAGGAGCATGCCAGGAGGGCAGGGGGCTGCAGACTTCTCAAGGGGTTCGCTTCAGGCAGGCCACAGAGAGGCAGCGGGACCCTCGCCCCACTGCCTGGAAACGGGAAGCTCCTCTCTGCCCTGGTGGAGTGTGGAGAACCTGGTGTTTCTCCAGACTCTGCAGGTGGCAATGTTGTCCTGAATAAAAGCCAGGACTGGGGAGGCACAGAAATCGGGGTTTTGATGCCAGCTCCGCCACAGCCTGGCTGTGCAACCCTGGATAAAAGTGACTCAACCTCTTTGAGCTTCACTTTCCTCATCTGTAAAATGGGGCTATGAGAGCCCCTATCCCCACGGGTGGTTATGAGGGTTAAAGCTGACAAAATGCTTTCAGCAATCAGCATCAGCTCTCATCCTGCACATTTTTGTGCTGGACACACCGCTGGGTGCTTTACAGGAACCATTGCTAATCATCTTTAATCAACCCATTAAAGAGATAAGAAAACTGAGGCTCAGGGAGGGGGAAAAGGAAGTGAGTGCAACCCACTCTGGCCCTTCACTCATATGCAGCCAGCTATGCTCCTAAGAAAGGCTCTGAAGGCCGGGCACATTGGCTCACGCCTGTAATCCCAGCACTTTCGGAGGCCGAGGCGGGCAGATCACTTGAGGTCAGGAGTTCAAGACCAGCCTGGCTGAAATGGTGAAACCCCATCTCTTATTAAAAATTCAAAATTAGCCCGGCATGGTGGTGCGCTTCTGTAATTCCAGCTACACAGGAGGCTGAGGTGGGAGAATCACTTGAACCCAGGAGGCAGAGGTTGCAGTGAGCCAAGATCATGCCACTGCACTCCAGCCTGGGTGACAGAGAGAGACTCTGTCTCAAAAAAAAAAAAAAAAAAAAAAAGGAAAGAAAAGAAAGAAAGGCTCTGAAAGTCTAATCTAGGGTGGAAAATAATAATAGGTTTCAGGCTGATGGCTCCCCATAGCTGCCAGAGGTGCCCTGCTGGAGAATGCCGGGAGGCTCGATTAGCAATGTCTGCACTGATGGGGGCATGGCCACTAGCAGCAGAACAAGCTCAAATCCACCTAAGTTAACAGAGATTGGATCTGATGTTCCTTGGAAACAATGTCCTCTGAAGGTGTTATGTTCTATCTAAAGACCTGTCCCCAGTGTCTAATTGAATCTACAGCAAGCAGAGTGTTGACTCAGCAGTACATGAGGGCCCTGTTCAGGGTTCAGGCACAGGTAATCAGAGTGATAACCACACATATGGCGGCTTTTCCAGTTCCCAAACTCCACTGTCACATTGTCCTGCTCTGTCCTCAGTGCAATCAACCCTGTGGAGTGGGTATTACCACCCGTGTTTGACAGGTGGGGAAACTGGGGCTCGGAAATGTTAAGAAACTGACCCATGGTCACACAGCAAGAGACAGAACCAGCCTCTGGGTCTGTGCGATTCAGGTGCCCAGCGCTTTCCACGGTGCCACACGCCACCTCCCCGTGATTCAAGTAGCACAATCTATCCCCTGACATTTCGAAACCAGAGGCCTTGCAGCTGCATCTGCAGCTGACAGCCCATGCCCACGGCCCAGGCCAGGCAGGGAGCGGTGCTGACATATGGGCGAGTGGCCCTTTCCCACCCCACCTTGCAGGCTCCACAAGGGTCCCAGCAGCCTGCTGGCTCTCCAGTGAGTCAGGCGGTGACTCAGGGCCTAGCTCCGGGCTGGAAGAGGAGCTGAGTCAGGGAGCACCAGGCTTCAAAGAGCAGCTGGCTCTGGGCCAGGGCCCCTCAGCACCAGGACATGAGCTCAGGACAGGCTGTCTGGGGGACCCTCCCATGCTGCCCTCCCCTTCCCGGGCCTGGCCATCATGACAGCAGCTCCCACCAGCCTGACTCTGATGTTACGCACCCACCACCCCTTTGGGTTCTCAGTGGGGGAAAGAGTCGCCCTTTGCAGGGTCTAGACATGTGAAAGGTCATTTATGGTAGTCACAGTGATTGAAGGACACTACTGCTATTGAATATGCAAGACAGACAAGACTACAAAGCACCGTCAACCCCCAAATGCCAATGGTGTCCCATTGAGGAGAACAAGCTTAAGCACTGCCCCAGGCCCCCTCCCACAGAGCACAGGAGGGAGTGAAGTTTCCAGCCAGGAAAGAATCCTAGAGGCTTCAGCCCCTGCCCCACCCACACACACACCCCATCCCAAGCCCCTAAAGCCCACCCTGAGCTCCCCACGACTGAGTCTCTGCTCCAGGGGCCCCCTATGGACAGCCAAGTCTCCTGGGTCTCTGTTTGTGGAACCCTCCTTGGCCCCTCTCCCACCTGACCCAATTCAGCTATGAACTCTCAGGCCAGCAGCGGCTGCAGCCACCGGGTCCAGAATCCTCCAACTCGTAGGCACACAGCATCACAGCCACCAAGTCTTAGGCTCACACACTCTTTGAAACACAGAATTTTGCAGGCTTTGAATGACAGAAGCTTAGAATTTCAGTGTCGCTGAGCCTTAAATCTTAACTTTGAACCCTTAGACTGTCGCAGAAGTTTTGAGTCTGAGTGTCCCAGAGCTGACACCTTTGAAGTTGCTGTGCTTTTGAGTCGCCACATCTCTGGCCTGAAGAGAGTCCATATCCCACCAGTTAAGGCCGAGACCTGAATCACCTCTATCCCAGTCCAACCTCAGCAGCCCTGGCCATGGGGATGCCAGGGGAACCCTCGCTCTGTGCAGCTCCCGGGACTGAAAAGTCCCTCCTGATGGAGGGGGGCTGCTTTCTGCCCCACCCCTTGGACCCAGGGCTCTCTCCAAGACAGACAAGAGGCAGGCCCAGCTCCTCCCGAAACCAGTACTCCTCTCCCTCCTGGGCCAGCCCCACTGTTGTCTCCAACCCCAGGCCACAACCCACATGACCTGAGGGTGGAGGTGAGAGGGGTGGTGAAAACCAAGGAGACAGTGGCCCCAAGGACTCTGTTTGCCCAACAGGCCAGAAATATGGAAAACTGGGTGGGTTCCCAGGGGCTGGCTCACTCAGTGGTCAGGTGTCAGGGTGCCTGAGGTCAAGGCAGCCCCCATGGCGTGTGTGGCTAACACCCTGGGCTCCCAGGGCTGGAAGGGGTGATTCGTCTGCTGTCTCCTTTTTAGGTGGAGGTGCTGAGGCTCAGAGAGAGGAGACTGCCCAGGGTCACACACATGGCAGACAGGACTCGACCACCCCCATCTAGGGGCCTCTCCGTGACACTTGGGCAGCAGCCCAGCCAGCCCAGCCAGAGCCCATCAGAGATGCAGCTGGGTCAGACTCCCAGGCCAAGTCCTCTGAGCCATGCCCCTGCCTCCAGCCCAGAGCAGTATTGCCCATCCAGACCCCCTAAGGCTCAAAGAAGCAAAGTGACTTACTCATGGTCACACAGCACCCAAGTGACAGAGCCAGAATCAACTCTTGTCGTCTCACCCAGGAAAGGCCCCTGAGACATTGTGAAATTGTCCCCCTGGTCCTCCTGCCAGCCTTTCTCTTCCTAAAGGCCCAAAACTCCTGCGGCCGCCCCCTTCTCAGGCCTGGCACTCCTCTGTTCATATGCCACAAGCCCCTGAGGTTTCCCCAGTGCTTTGTATTAAAACTAGCCATGTAGGCTGGGCACAGTGGCTCACACCTGTAATCCCAGCACTTTGGGAGGCCGAGGCAGGCGGATCACGAGTGAGGAGTTCGAGACCAGCCTGACCAACATGGTGAAACCCCATCTCTACTAAAAATACAAAAATTAGTAGGGCATGGTGGTGGGTGCCTGTAGTCCCAGCTACTCGGGAGGCTGAGGCAGGAGAATTGCTTGAACCTGGGAGGCGGAGGTTGCAGTGAGCTGAGATCGCGCCACTGCACTCCAGCCTGGGTGATGGAGCGAGACTCCGTCTAAAAAAAAAAAACTAGCCACATGGGTGGTCCCTGCTTCCCTCTTCCCCGGGCACTCCCTGGGACAGACACCAGCTCTGCCTCTTTGTCCTCAGTGTCCCAGGGCAGATGTCAGTGAGTGCTGGGTGAACTAATTACCGAGCAGACCCTCTCACCAAGCCTGAGACCCTGTGAGCCGTCCCCCAGAAGGAGCAGGGAGGCTCTTAGCCCCCACCCAGCAAGGAACACCCAGTTCTGCATCCCAATCCAGCAGAGACCCACTGGTTTCCAAAAGTTAGGGGGATCCAGGGCCCACGATCACCTCAGCCCCCTACAGAAGGGAAGCCTGGCAGTCCTGCAGCCAGTCTCAACATCCCAGCCTGCATCTGGCATCCCTGGATTCCAGGGTAGGACTCAGGCCTGCACCTGACCCACCAGCTCCCCGCACCCTGCCCTGTGTGGCCACAAGGACCAGAACCTCGAGTCACATATGGGCATTTTTTGGTGGGACCCTCAAACCACAAGGCCACCATGGCTTGGGTCCCCAAGCCTCCTCCTCAGTGGTCCCCAGCCCCCACTTAACCCTGCAAGCCAGTGCCACACAGTCCTTCCAGAGCACAGATCTCTCCAGCCCCTGCTTCAAATCCTGCCCTTGGAGCACAGTCACATCCCTCATGCAGCCTCCAAGGCCCTGCAGGGCTCCTGCCACACCTGCAGCCTCACCTCACTCCTCTCTGCCCCTCAGGGCTCCAACACTGCCTGCAACTCCTCCCTTCTCCAGGCTTCGCTCCTGCCATGCCCTCCTCCTGCCTCCCACTGCCCTCTCTACCCAACCAACGCCCTTCCTTACTGAGGAGTCAGCTCTGGCATTGCCCATGTACACCCAGCAAACACTGCCAGAGCACCCACGATGTGCCAAGCACTGTGCCGGGTGCTAGGGTCCCCATCCCAGTCATCTGACAGTACCCCAGGGGAGGCAAATGTTAGATTCAGAATTCCACAGTTAGATGTGACAGTTAGATATGAAGCAGAGGAGGAATCCCAGAGGGCTTCCCTGAGGAGGTGATGCTTAAGCTGGGATTTTAAGGATGTAGCAAAGGATTTGGCCAGGTCCAGGGGGAAGGGAAAAGCTTTTCAGACAGGGGGAAGAGCCAGTGAGAAGACCCTGAGGCTCAGAAGAGCACACGGGGGAAGCCAAGTGGTGGGAAGTGAGGCTGGGTGGAACACACAGGCCCTGATGGGCTGGATTAGGACTTTGCTCTGCACCTCCAGGACCATAGCAATTCATGACAGTCTCAAGCAGGGGGGACATGAGCCCACTGGAGGCAGCAAGTGGAGGCAGGAGGCCTGGGAAGAGGCTGCTTGGAGGCATGGCAAGGAGAATGAGTCCTGCCCTGTGTGTTGGGATCAGCTGCCCCGCTGCCCACGCCCACAGTTCCTGATCACGGCTTCCATCCTCTGTATGGTCACAGCCCATCAGGTGGCTCCAGAGTCTGACTGATCTGCATTCCCAGCCCAGCACAGGTCTGGGGCCCACACTCAAGGACTTTCTGAGCCAGCCAGTCACTGGACTGACCCCACAGCCACCAGCAACTTCCAGAACCTTCACATCAGCAGAACACCAGGTCCTCATCCGTTTGAGGTCTCCCCAGACCCACCCTCTGAGCTCGCTCACCACCACCAAGGCCCAGTGGCCTCACCGCAGACCTCAGGTCTTCCAGCCGGAGCAAGGTGTGAGCAGCAGGACTCAATCCAGCCCCCTACCCTTCAGCCCCTGCAGGGCCCCGATCAGCCAAGGCTGCGGAGGATATGGGTTGCACACCATCTTGATGCACCAGTTCCGGGGGCTGGTGGTCTGTCGCAGGCAGAAGAAAGCAACGGGCGCCAGGTCTGGGTGTGGGACATGAGGATCAGCTCCATCCAGAGGCTCCTCCAGGCCTGGCGGGGAGGATAGGGGGCTCCGGGGTCCGGGCTGCTCCGTGGTGACTCCTGGCTCAGCGGCTGGGGCTGCTGCAGATGAGGAGGGCGGGGAGGCGCTCTCAGCCATGTCCACGCTGAGCTGGGAGCCCTGGGGAAGACAGAGAGGGTGGCACGTGGTGGGGACAGGCCTGGTACATGCTCCCCAACCTGCCTCTCCACCAATAAGTGGACGGATGCAGCTCTGACAGCCCCACCTGAGCCCCACAGGCCCCTCACCCTCACTCTTGCATGAGGATTACGAAACAGCTGAGGGCCCAGCTGCACCCAACTTGGAATCCGCTTCCAAGCTGGGTGATCATGGGGCAAGTCTGCTCACCCTGGCTGAGCCTCAGTTTTGGCAAACGAAGATAGTGGGGAGAATAAAGCCTTCTTAGAATATAATTGTGATATTAACTCTTTTTTTTTTGTCTATTGGCAATTTTCTGTATTTGAAATCTTTCATTATTTAAGAGAAAAAATGATTGATTAATTATAGACAAGAAAGAAGGAAGGGAGGGAGAGAGGGAGGGAGGGAGGGAGGGAGGGAAGGAAGGAAGGAAGGAAGGAAGGAAGGAAGGAAGGAAGGAAGGAAGGAAGGAAGGAAGGAAGGGATCTTAACTTTTTTACAAGACTAGAGCTATGTATTTATTGCACCATCAAAGGTAAAGAAAACTTGCAAGAAAAAAGAGGTGATTGTAAAGACAGACATTATTGCCAGGACAATGCAGGTTACAAAGGCAATGTTGGGGTGCTGCAGAATCAGAGACTGGGGGAACGCTGGCAAGCCAGGAGGGAATCACAGTTGGCTTCCCTGAGGAAGTAACCCCCGAGCTGAGACCTACAGCCGAGCCCTTGACCCAGGGACCTCCCAGCCACTGCCTCACAAGGCTGAGAACCCAGGAATCTTAGAGTCTAACCTCCTTGCCTTACAGATGAAGAAACCGAGGCCCAGAGAAGGGACAGGACAGACATGTAGCAGAGTAACAGCAGAAATAGAATTCCAGTCAAAGGCCAGGCGCGTGACTCACACCTGTAATCCCAGCACTTTGGGAGGCCAAGGTGGGTGGATCACCTGAGGTCAGGAGTTTGAGACCAACCTGGCCAACATAGTGAGACCTCATCTGTACTAAAAATACAAAAATTAGCTGGGTGTGGTGGCGCACACTGTAATCCCAGCTACTCGGGAAGCTGAGGCATGAGAATCACTTGAACCCGGGAGGTGGAGGTTGCAGTGAGCCGAGATCACACCACTGCATTCCAGCCTGGGCAACAGAGCAAGACTCTGTCACCAAAAAAAAAAAAAAAAGAATTCCGGTCAGAGCCCGCTTCCTGGGTCTGTGGCTCAGGCAGCTGCACAGGGCCCCGTGCTCAGAAGGGCCCTGAACTTGCTTTAGAATTCTTCTGTCACCAACATGAAATTCTTAATTGCTTATCAAGAGGTCCCACATTTTCATTTTGTTCTAGGTGCTGCAAATCATCTTGCTGGCTCCGACTCCAACTCAAAGCACTTCTACTCCCTGGCCTTGTCTGATGCTCACAACAACCTCAGGAGGACTATTATGCCCATTTGGCAGGTGAAGAAACTGAGGCCGAGAGAACAAAGCGGGTTGTCAAGGCTATGCACCCAGCCAAGTGAAGCACTAGGTGGTGTTGAGAGGCCAGAATCCCAGCACCAGACCCCCAGGCGGGCTTCATGACAACTGATGGTGCCCTCGCTGGCCGAGAGCCTCCGCAACCAGTCAATGGCAAGATGGGACGGACAGCCACTCCCAGGGCCTGCCCCTCACCACCTCACCCCAAAGGGTACTAGTCCCTAAAACTTTGTCCACTGGGGTCCCTGGGATCCTAGAACCCCTACAGGGCCAGTCTGAGCCGTGGGATTGAGAGATGGGGTCCACATCCCTGGTGCCCACCCAGCTGCTGCTGGGCTGTCGACCAAGCCACCCGGAGCTGATGCATTTGGACATTTCTCTGGCTCCCGGGAGCAACGGGCAGGGTATGGCACCTCCTGCCACTTCCCCTGGATGGTCAGGGAGGCAGAGTTTTCTACTGAGCTCAGGGCTTTGCTCTTGATTCCAGAAAAACAGCCACGGGCCTTACATAAGCTCCCAGGCACCTTGGCCTGCCACGTGTCAACCTCCTGGGCTGAAACGCACCCTCCCTAGGGTGGTTCCAGCTCTGCCCACCACCGTGCCAGCCTCGGAGCCCACCACTCCCTCCCCTGGCCATTTGCTCTGGCCAGATTGGACCTCCTCAGGTCCTAGGCCCTGCTCCCGCTCTTCCCTCTCACTGGGGCACCTTCTCCTTCCGCCCAGGCCCTGTTCTCCCAGGCCCTACTGATTCATTCATTTGCCCAATGAGCACCTACTATGTGTGGGCACTGTGTGGGCTTCGGGCTATGCTGGGGCACGAGCCAGACTCAGCACCAGCCCCCATTCAGCCCACACTTCCACAGAGGAGAGAGACACACCGATCAATTAATTTCTCTCTTTCTGCTTTTCCACAACTCTTATCACCATCAAACACGGTGCATAATTTATGTCTTTATATCTCCATGATTTGGTGTCTGTCTCCCCAGCCTAAGAGAAGCCTGTAAGGGAGGTGTATCCTTTCACTGCTGTATCCCCAGCGCCTGGAATGGTGCCTGGAGCATACTAGGTGCTCAATCGATATTTGTTGACTAAGTGAATAAAAAGTGCTGGGAAGTAAATAAACAAGGGGAAAGGTGGGAGTGGAGACAATCATCTTGCCCTCTCTAAAGGAAGAGATGTTTAAGTGAAAACCAAGACGCAGGAGGCCGCAGCCCTGACTGATCTGCTGGAAGAGCACAGGAGGAAGAGCACGTGCGAAGGCCAGGAGAATGGGGCCCGCTCGGTGCATTTAAGGAACACAAGCGAGGCCGAGCCTCAGGCAGGGAGGCGGATGAAACCAAAGAGTTCAGCAGGGCCCTGGGGGAGAACACAGAGGAGCGTGGGTTTTATCCCAAGTTCAGTAGAAGCCACAGGTGGGTTTTAGGCAGGGGAGTGGTGTGCTCTCATCTGTTTCTAAGCCATCTCTCCAGGGGCTGAAGGGAGAGTGGATGAAGGGGCAGGGGTGGAGCAGGAAGGGCTGGGAGGAGCTGGGCTGGCCTGCCCTTGGCTGCTGGTGAAGACAGGGAGAAGGCGGTGGATTGAGATTTATTCTCGAGGTAAAGCACCTGGTCTCGCAGCAACTGCAGTGGCCCACCTGCAACCCTCGCCCCAGCATTACCGAAGTCCTTCCTGAAACCACACAGGTGGAAAGAGCTCCCCCGGCCTCCGGGACTGCACAAAACTACCCTCTTCCTGCCTCTGGGCTACGTCGCTTGCACTGACTTGCTTGTTGCCTCTCTTGGCTTGTTTAATGCCGCCACACTGTGCTGCCCTCTGTGCTCACACCTCTCCCCTCACTGTGGGGCTCCCAGAAACCACACCCCTAAGGCCACCACCCTCAACTCTCTCCCCAGTGTCCACCCAGCCTCCACCCTCTGACCTGCTCCCAGCAGCCACCCAGCCTCCACCCTCTGACCTGTTCCAGTGACCACCCAGCCTCCACCCTCTGACCTGTTCCCAGTGACCACCCAGACCATCTCCCTCTGACCTGTTCCTTAGCAGCTTCCCAGGCCACTACTCTGTGACCCACTCCCCACTCCCAAAGCCCCCAAGTCCAGTCCAGATATCTCTCTTTCCTGTGTCTGTGGCCTAGCTCCTATCCCAGGTGCCTGTGTGCCCATGGCTTGAAGCCCTGAGGGGACTGGCAGCTGGGCCTCCCTGGGCTCCAATCTGTCCGCAGTCACAGAGACTAAAGGACTTGCTTTAGGTGACAGCATTGGTGGATTCAAACTCAGGTCCATCAGGTGCCAGAGTCTGAGCTGCCTCCACATCCCTGAGTCCCCTTCTTCTAGGTGCTCCCAGGACCTAACCCTGATGCTCCTTCCCCTGAGTGGCCCACCAAGCAGCAGTGTGGCAATTGGGCTGGCCTCCAAGAGCAGGGATAGGAGCAGAAGCCTGCTGTGTCTGGAACACAGACCCCCATTCCTGACTCCGTCAGCTTCTTAGAGCCTCAGTTTTTCTCTGTAAAGCTCAGCCCTCCTCCAGCCTGCTTCAGCAGGCTCTTGTTAAGAAGCAACATGATGGGCTGCCAGGTGTGGTATCTCACGCCTGTAATCCCAGCATTTTGGGAGGCCGAGGCGAGTAGATCATCTGAGGTCAGGAGTTGGAGACCAGCCTGGCCAACATGGTGAAACCCCATCTCTACTAAAAACACAAAAATAAGCCAGGCATGATGGCGCACACCTGTAGTCACAGCTACTCAGGAGGCTGAGACAGAAGAATCCCTTGAACCCAGGAGGCAGAGGTTGCCGTGAGCCACGATTGCACCACTGCACTCCAGCCTGGGTGACAGAGCAAGACTCCATCTCAAAAAAAATAGAAGCAAAATGATGTAAATGGGGAGGCACTCTGGTGGATGGCTGAGCATGCACTGGTCCAGCTGTGTCATCCCCAGGGGCTGCTACCCCAGCCCATTCTCTGCCATCACCATCACCACCATCACCACCACCATCACCAACACCAGCACCATCATTATCATTATCACCACCCCCACCATCACCACCACCATCACCAATACCAACACCATCATCACCACCACCACCATCACCACCACCATCACCATCATCACCACCACCACCATCACCACCACCATCACCACCACCATCATCACCATCACCACCATCATCACCATCACCACCACCATCACCATCGCCATCACCATCATCACCACCACCACCATCACCACCACCATCACCAACACCATCATCACCACCATTATCATTATCACCACCTCCACCATCACCACCAGCATCATCATCACTACCACCATCACCATCACCACCTCCACCATCACTACCACCATCACCAACACCAACACTAGCATCATCATCACCACCACCATCATCACCATCACCATCATCAATATCACCATCATTGTCCTCACCACCATGATCATCATCACCACCACCACCATCACCATCACCATCTCCACCATTACCACCACCGCCACCATCACCATAACCAAAACCATCATCACCGTCATCACCATCACCACCATCATCACTATCACCATTACCCTCACCACCACAATGACCACCAACACCATCACCACCACCAACAACAACAGCAGCATCATCACCATCACCAACAACAGCATCATCATCACCATCACCATCACCAACACCAACATCATCACCACCAACACCAACACCATCATCATCACCACCATCGCCATCACTAACACCATCACTTTCATCATCACCAGCACCATCACCATCATCACCACTATCACCACCATGACCCCATCAAGCAATGGCCAACAGGTTCCCTATGCATCATCTGTGTCCATTTTTACCACAACTCCATGGCATACAGACCATTCTCATTCTTACTTCATGGAGAGGGAGACGGGAACAGCCATGACCATAGTCAGCCAGCTGGTACCGGGCAGTTAGTGTCCCAGTTCTGGTCTGCTTACTCCCGAGCCCAAGCACTGAACCATTCCAGGCACCAACCTGGGATGGGAATGGTGCCCTGGAACCAGGCCTCCCCAAGCTGAGTCATCAGACAGTGGCAATACAGCTGCTGGGCCAGCCAAGATGCCCAAGCAAGTTGCCCAAGTCTTCCCAAGGCAGTGGGGAAATCTGCCTCCCAGAATCTTCCAGCCAGCACTCTAGAGCCCTGGGAGTGCAGTGTCAGGATGTCCTGTATCTTCAGAGCTCAGAGCCCTGGTGGAGGAAGACCTGAGGCCTGCCCTGGTCGCCTCATGTGTGTGTGTGCATGTGTATGTGTGTGTGTGCACATGTGTGTTTTCATACAGGGAGGCAACTTTGTTTATCCTTTTGTCAATAACCACACACTGCTAGAAGAACAAGCAACAAATTCGTTCAGGAAATACTAGAATCCAGGAATTTCAGACTATCTTAGAATCACCCAGAACTTCAGAGGCCCAAAATATTAACTACAGTCACCCTGAATCCATAGTGTGGGTTTCAAATCACGGGCAGTGGAAGCTGAGACCTGTATTCAGGTCCCGACACCAATCCACCTTGGCACACAACTCAGCCTGGCAGGTGCCCACAGCTACCCTGTCTATAAAATGAGGAGACGACCGCACCATGGCAGGGCTGCTGTGCCGACAAGCTAGGGTAGCACCACTGAGCACTAGGCAGGTGCACAGTGAGACCCTCGACAGTTTCCCATCCTTGTTAGTATCCTCAGCCATGGAGTTCCAGACTCCTGAACCCCAGGGGTCCCAGAAACAGTGTCTGGTTTTAAACTCTCATTGTTTCCAGGTCTTCAAACAGGGGATCTCTGAAAAGAATGAGACCCGAAAGGTGACCTAATCCATCACCATACACACTCACAAGCACAAAAATCACACAGTCACACTCACACACCCACACTCACATGCTACATACCACACTCACACACAATTACACACAGACATACACAGATAACACACACTTGCAGACACAACCTCACACACACACAGACATATGCACACACATAACACACACATAGACACACACTCACAGACACACAATCACACACATGGCACATGGGTACACCAGCATGCACTCATACAGACACACAGACACATAATCACATACACAGACACACGATTACACACACATACATAACACACAGAAACACAATCACACACATGCAGACATATGCACATAACACAAACTCACACAGACACACACAATCACACACGTGGCACATGGGTACGCCAGCATGCACTCACACAGACACACACACAGACACACAATTACACACACAGACATACACAGAAACACAATTACACAGTTACACACATACACATCAACACACACACAGACACACAATCACACATGGCACATGGGTACACCAGCGTGCACTCACACAGACACACAGACACACAATCACACACAGGCATACACAGACACACAATTACACACACAGACATACACACATAACACACAGACACACACAGACACACAATCACACACACATTCACACACAACACACATTCACACAGACACACAACCACACATGGCACATAGATACACCAGTACCCATTCACACAGAAACACAGACACACAATCACACACAGACATACACACATAACACGCACACAGACACACAACCACACACGGTACATAGATACACCAGCACCCACTCATGCAGATGCACACACTCCCATACATACACTCACACAGACATACACACATACACACACACTCACAGACACATACATACACAATCACAGACACATACATATGCAATCACACAAATACACTCACATAACATACACTCACACTGACACACACAGACATGCATGCACACAAAGAATACACAGACACACACAATCACACACACATAACATACAATCACAAAGACATATACTCACAGGCATACATACACACAATTACACACACTCACACAAACACACAAAACACCCATTTACAGGCACACACATAACTCACACAGACACACTCACATACACACAATCACACACTTACCCAGACACATAGATATGCACACAATCACACAGATCACATACACTCACACTGACACATATGCACACACAGAATACACAGACGCATACACACAATCGCACACACATAGACACAACAGCCATTTACACATACAAACCAATGCAGAGCCTGCATCTGGTGATCTACAGAAAAGCCTTTGTGAGACTGCAGGAAGCCTGCCTTCCAGAATCTTCCAGCCGGCCTCCCAGAGCCCCTGGAACCCTCTATCTGCTCCCTCTTCCGCATGACAGCCCTGCAGACGCATGACGACAGCCCGCCCACCCCTGAGCCTCATCTGCCCCAGGCCTCTTGTCACCAGCTCCCTCAACCATTCCTTGGGTGACAATTTCCACATCATATGCCTCCCTGGGACCCCCTCCGCAGTCACACTCAAGTCTGTGCCCTTTCCTCTGCATGGGCAGGACTGGATTTGCACCAAGCCACCCAGAGCACAACAGACAGGTTACCTGCCTGATTCTGGCCTTTCTTGATGCGGACTGGGAGCATCAGGGCCCAGCTGGCAACCCAGTCCTACTGCAGCACCTGTGGGGCATGTGGTCCACTGATCCCCTCAGATCTTCTTCAGAGAAGCTGAGCCAAGCCAGAGATCCTCAGCCTAAAGAGAAAAGGCTGAAGTGCGGCCCCCCCCAATTGCATGACCCGTCACAAAACTTGCTCTGGTCTGGTCAGCTGGGCCTGCCCACATCTTGTAGTCATTCACCTCAGACCTGTCACAAAAATGAACAGCCAGCCCTCCCAGCTCTGCAGCCTATTGAGTGGGTTCTCGGTCAGCAACCCCTCCCGTGATGGCCAACAAGAATCAAAGCCAACATTATCTGTGAATACTTACTATATGCCAGGCACAGAGTAAGCTTTTGAGAAGTGCTTTTGCTCTGTCCACCTTATAGGTGAGGAAACTGAGGCACTGGAAGGTTAAAGGATCTTCCCAAGGTCAAAAGCTACTTAGTAAAAGAGCTGGGGTTTGGATCTGAGCAGTCCAGCTCCAGGTCACCAGTTAAAGGGTTGTCCAGGCCAGACTGTGGACAAGAGGTTGCAGCCTACCAGCCCCCCGACCCCTGCACCTGCCCACGTGTCTGTCACCAGGCATTGCCATTTGTTTGTTTTCAGCCGGCTCTCGGCCTTATGACAAGTGCGGCAAGCAAGGCTGTGTTGGAACCACCATCAGTGTGTTTGAACATCTCCCAGCAGGCACTTCTGCTGATCAGTTTTTACTCACTCTGCAGTAATTAGGGCCTTGGGTCTTACTTCAGCGAGCAAATCAGGGTGAACATGGCCCCTGATGGGAGGGAGGGGTGGCCAGCAGGAAGAGCACTGGATCAGGAGTCCCAGGACTCAAGGACCAGCTCTGCCCTCCCCACATCACATGGTCTCCCCAAGCTTCATTTCCTTTTGTATAAAATGCAGAAGACGATGCCTTTTCTGCCTTGAAAACCAGATAGAAAATGGGGAAAAACATTTGGAAAGCAACTTCATGAAAGAAAAGACAGCTTCACTGTACGAGGCCCCATGCTAGGTGCTACAGAAACACGTCTGAGCCGCACAAAAATCCTTTCAGGTGGAAGGTATTATCCCAGTTTTATAAGAAGCGGATGCTTCTGTTGATGCTAGGTCACCTGATCCTCTTGCCATGGTTGTGGACTTGCTCACCTCTACCCCAGCTGGGACAGAGCTTAGGCCCCTCCCAAAAGGGGCCTAAGACCCTAGAACAACAGAGGGCTGGATGCAGCCCCCGCTGCTCAACAGGGTAGGGCAGGCAGCAAGACCCTAATGCTCCTCTCTACATGCACCGTTAGCCAGACCTCTCTGGCCAGAGTCCAGGAGAAGGGGGCAGTGGGCAGAGGCAGACCTCAGAGATGAAGGGAAAAGTTCTGGGAGGCAGGGCCAGGTCTGCACTGAACCTGGCCCTGAAGAGCCCACAGCCTCCACAGAACCTCCACCCTCAAGATACCACGTCCTTCTCATCCTCTCCTGCTCAAGGAGCCCCAAAAGCACCCAGCTGTTTTGCAAAGGTGTCCAAATATGCCATGCTAAATCCTCTGTGATCTGCACCCCTCATCTATCAATACGGTCTGGGTTCTCCAACCTGAGAGCACGAGTGGAAACCAGGACTCGTGGCCATGTCCCCACAAAGCACCTGGCAGGGGAGGCCAGATCCTCTCACAGGCACAGCAGCTCCAAAAGGGCAGGTTTTGTCTGTTCCCTTCCGTTCACTGCTGTGTCCCCCAGTGACCAGAACAGGCCTTAGAACACAGTACGTGAAGAATAAATATTAGAGAGAAAGAGAGAAAAGGAAATCGGAAAATCCAATTTGTTTTCTTCCCTCTGTAGACTGGCAGCCATGGTGGGGGACAGACTCAACCCACATCTTCCTGGATATCAGGATCCACAGATCCACGGACCCATGGATCCACCATCCACAGATTCACAGACACACCCACAGATCCACAGATCCCTGGACCCACAGACCCACAGACCTGCACACTCACACTCCCAGAGATCCACAGACCATACACCCACAGTGTGCAGGGCACACACAGCACCCTGGGCTCTTTGAGCCCCCAGGCCAGACCCGGGATGCCAGGGGCACAAGAGTAGACTGAGGGCATTAAGGCTGGGGCATGTCCTAGGAACATACGGGAAGAAAACATTCTGCGGCAAAGAACAGGAGGTAGGGAAGGGGTTGGAAAGGAGAAGTGGGGACAGGAGGACAGGCGAGGAAGAGGAGCAGCAGCAGGGGAAGAGCTGGCTGCAGAGGAGAAGGGATGGAGGGGAGAGCGCCCTGCTCTCCCTGCAGCCCAGAGGGGTCTCTCTAGACCCCCATGCCCAGCCCAGCATCCCCTCTTTCCAGACAGTTTTTGACACCAGGAGCTGGGGGGCTGAGGAATCAAGAGAAGAAGGCAGCTGCCAAAGTGGAGACAGCCACGGATCAAGGAGCCACATAGGAGCCTGTTTGGCTACCTTGGAAAGCGCTAGGAACTGCGGGGTGGCGGGAGCCCTGCCAGCGTGGGGGAGGGACAGAGTGGTGCCCAGAAACAGACTGGCCTGAGAGCCCCTTCCTTGGGGCTGAGGCCCAGGGCAGCCACACTTGGGGTGTGGGGTGAAGGTGGCAGAGAGGGCCACGAAGGGGGCCATGATGAAGGAGACTGGGAGAGGGGAGTTGGAGGTGGTGACCCCTGTGGGCTCAGGGCGGGGAACTGGGTCCAGAACCACAGAGAGGCTGCAGTCCCTAAAACTGCTCCCAGCTTGGCTATAGACTCAGGAAGATGTCTGGAGCAGAGAGAGGGTGAGAGAGGATGGGGTTCTCACGGCACCCTCCACCCCTACCTGACCACTCAAGGTCAAGGGGAGGCCGCAGGGACCTGAGGACAGCCTGGCGCCCCCTGGTGGGCCTGGAAGATGCCCTCTCAGCCCCAGCTTTCTCAGGAGGGCTTGGAATGGGGGCGAGGGGAGGGGCATGCAGGGTGAGGAGGAAGGAATGCAGAAGAAGCGGGCAGAGAACTTTGGTCAAAGGAAGGGGAAGGGGCCTCCAGCCAGGCCAGCAGCCCCTTCCCCAAGCCTCCCATTGTGAGCCCTGGGGCAGGCACAGCAGCTCTGCACAGCTAGGAAGAGAGGGTGGAGGGCACGGTGTGGTGACCAGGCCCTCTGGGGTTGTGGGCAGATTCATGGGTTTGGTGCCAGGCCAGCTCAACAGCCTCCAGGCACATTCTTTCCTTTTCCTCTTCCTCCCCCTGCTGAGGCCCCAGACCTGGTCTCTGCTCAGTGTCACCCTGTCCTGTCCTGACCTATCACCCACTGGTGTCCCCTCCCTCTGTCTCTGCGTCGACGGCGGAGGTGGGAAGGTAACAGGGAGGTCTCTAGACCCCAGCTCAGTCCCCAGCCCAGCCCTGGATCCTGAAGCCTGAACAGAAAGTTTGTCCTGAAGAGTGGACAAGAGTTCCGGAAGCGAGTCCTTAGGGCTAAGAGGAGCCACAGATTCAAGAGGTGACCAGGTGCCAGCAGGGTCTGAGGACGGGGTGCAGGGAGGTAGGCCCACACTATGGGCCAAACCCTTCCCCTGGGGCTGGGCCACAGATCCACACCCCTGTTCACACAGCGTCCTAGCCCCGAGGTGGTGCCAGCGTCTGTGGGGCAAATCCTCCAGGCAGTGAGAGACAGAGGACGAACTGACCACTGCCTGGGCCAATCTGAGTGCTCCAGCGAGGACTCTCCTCGCATGGTGATCAGACCCCGGCACACCACACACGCCAGACACGCAGGCCCACTCCAGCGCTCGCTCATTCTCTCTCTCTGTCTCTCTCTCACACACACACACACACACACACACACACACACACACACACACACACCTGGACCCAGGATACAGACCCTCAGGACAAGAATATAGCTCAGAGGTCTTCTCAGACCCCAATCTCATCCTCAGGTCAGGAGCCCCCAGGGCCCTGACAAGGCAGAAAGACACTAGCCGAGGGGCTGACTGAGGCCTCAGCCTGGGCCCCACCACAGCCCCCTCCCCCAGGCACCATGACTTCCCCCAAAAGAGGCCTCCCCACCACTGCCAAGCTCCGTAGTCCCCCACAGCTCCCCCACAACACCACCCAGTAGGCAATTAGCACCCAATCATCATAAGCACTCATTACATAACACCTCCAGCCGGCCGAGGGTCCCTTTCACCCCTACAGCCCCGGCTCTGACCCTGGCCTGGCTTCATGCAGCGAGGCCTCCGCCCCGCTGGGGTGCCAGCCAAAGAGGGGGTCTCCGCCACCCCCGCCTCCGGGAAAGTTAAACCCTGCCCGGGATTCCCCCATCCAGTGCCCCCCGCTGCCGCGCTCCCAGGCCAGCGCTCCCAGCTCAGCCCGCCGGACACGGGCACCAGCTCTGGCCCAGCTGCCCGCAGAGCCGCAGCCGCGGAGGGGCGGCCGGACGCGCGGACAACCCGGGCCCCGGCCGGCAGCCTGACTTGTTGAATAAATTTCTGCAGCGCTGGCTCAGCTGGCTTCAGTATTGGCACCGAGAGAACTTTCATGGCCTTGGAGAGAGGACCGGTCAAAGTTTCCTGTCCTTCCTCCCAAGGCATGGCCCCGAAGGCGCGGGATGGGGGGCTCACCTGACGGGTACGCGCGGGTGGGGAGGATCGATCCCCAGAAATAAATAAATAAATGCCCCAGTGAAGAGAGAAGCCAACGCGCCAATAAACTGGCATCGAAGCGAAGCCCTCCCTTCCTTCCCCCCACCCACCCAGCCCCCACCTACCTTGGCATGGACGTGGCCCGGCCGCGGGGGGTCGTCCAGGTTAGAGACGCGGGGACAACGCGTCCCCACCCGAAGCCGGCGATCGAGAGGGACCCCCAGCCCCGCCAGCCGACCCCCCGCCAATTCAGGATCAGCTGAGCCCCCGGGGCGCGGGGGGCGGCGGGCGGGGGGCGGCGGGCCCGGGCGCCCGGGCCATGGCGGGAGGAGGAGGCGGCGGCGGGCTGGAGGGACGGCGAGGCTCTGGGCGGGCGGCGGGCGGGAGCGCGGCGCTCCGGGCCGGGGCGGGGGCGCGGGTGCTGCGGGGACCGAGCAGCGGGGCAAGTGCCGGGGAGAGACCAGCGCGGCGGGGAGCGCGGGGCTGAGGCCGGTCTCTCGCCTGCCTCGGCTCTGCTCGCGCCTCCGGCTCAGGGCTCGAAGCGCGGGGTCTGCGCGCGGCGGGGGCTGCGGAGGAGCCCGAGCGCCTGGCGGTGCGGGGACGTGCGGCGGCGGCGAGACCGAGCCGCGCTGCGTGCGAGGAAAAGCCGTCCTTATACTGACACCAAATGTCTTCGGGGAAAGCTGCAGGCGCGGGACGCTGGAGGGGGGAGGCGTGGAGGCGACAGACAGACTGACGGCGGCGGCTGGTGAGCTCCCACCCCTTCCCAGAGGGTAGGAAGCCCCCAGCCCGCGGCCAGCTCCTTAAAATCCAGGTTCTTGCCTGGGGTAGGGTCCTGACCCCTCAGCATGGGGGCTGCGTCATGAGTAAAAAGAGGTGGGGGGGGCGCATTACTGACCACCCCCGGGTCCCAGGTGCCTGCTCTGCCACGTTCCACCCTGTCTCCTCTCTGAGATCCAGGTCGGGGGTGTTCACCCCACTGCCCCGGTGAGGGGTCACCCACCTAAGCCCCCAGCTCTTAAACGGTAGAGCTGAGCTAGAACCCAGCTCTAAAGGTCGCTCAACCGCCCAGGCTGTCTCCACACTTCTCATTCACACCCCTGCTTCTTCCCACCCTCTAGGCTTGGCTGAAAGGCCACCTCCTCCAGGAAGGCTTCTCAGAGGGCCCCCAGGTGAAACAGATGCCTCTATCCAGCTGCAGAGGCTTCATTCTCACCACTTTCCAGGACCCTGTCACACCAGTTCCCCCAATCCCCCGCTCCTCAGGCCTGTCTCCCTTCCTCTCTCACCCAAGGGCTGTGGATTGGGGAGAGGGAGTGTTCAAGGTTATAACCCCCTTTTATTTGTTCATTTGCATCCAGCCAAACAAATTAAAAGCACCAAGACTCTCCCCAATGCAGGCCAAATGGTCTACTCACTGCCTCACAACTCAGGAAGCATTTAGTGAACACCTGCTGTGTGCTAGGCACTTCTTTAAACTGCCTGGAGTTCCACCCTTTTGCCCCCATTTTACCGATGAAGAAACTGAGGCCAGAGATGAGCTGCCTGGTCAAGGTTACTCCGCTGGGAAGCAGCAGCCCCCAGTACGAGTCCAGTGCTCCCAACCCCTGCCCAGATGTTGTCACACTGGGCTGCCCAGCGCAACCCTCTCCACCTCTTTGGAGAATGTGTGTGAGGGGCACCAGGGGGTTGCTGAGGGCTGCCCTGAGCCCCCCCACCCCTCCGATGCTGGCAGATAGTCACAGCTTTAGAGAAAGCTACACTCAGGTTTGATCCCAGCTCTGCTGCTTCCTGACTGAGGATGGGAAGCAAAGCCCCTTAACATCTCTGAGTCTCAGGTGCCTCATCTGTGAAATGGGGATAAGGCTTCACACTTTGCAGGATGCAAACCATCTTTAAAGGGCTTAGCACAGTGTCTGACACATAATAGGTGTCCAACAAATATTCATCCTTTTCTAGCTTTTAGTCTAAGGAGACAAAACAAGCCTTTGTCTCCAGACTCCAAGGCAAGGTCGTCTAAGCACACACGGGCTGAGAGGTGTCTTACAGGTGTGAATTCAGCAAGCCAGACAGCCCTGCAGGTGGGACGGATTTATATCAGATCAGAGTGGGCTTCAGATCAGGAGTCTTCAGGGAAGCCTCATCAAAGGCGAGAGACTTGAACTGAGCCTTGAAAGCTTGTACAGGATTGAGATAAGAAGAGAGAAGGTGGGTAGAGAAATGGCATCAAGGAGGGAGAAGGCATGGAGGCAGGAACAAGGTAGCATGGCAGGCACTCCATGCCCCGAGCAGCTGAATGCACAACTAGAAAGCCGCAGGCCTGGAGGGTGAAAGAAATCAGGCGGCACGATGGGGAGAAGATACCAACCACCACCAACTTCTTCCCATTCTCCTCCAGGGACATTTTCATAAAGCAAAGTTCAGAAGACTGGACAGGACCTTGAGAAGCCACCAGATGGTGAATTCTCAGGTCTGGGTCCCTTCAGCTATAGTCTTCCAAAGTGGCCACCCTGTCCCTGCTTGTACACCTGAGGTGATGTAGATCTCACCACCTCCTGGGGCAGCTCCTCTGCTCTCTGGGTATTTCTGATCATTCAAAGCTCTTTTACAGATTTGAGCAGAAATCTGCTACCCTTTGTGATCTGGGTCCCTTCCTTGTCTTGACAGGACTAACACTCCCACCTCAGCCTCCTTCAAGCATCTATACTAGCAGAAAGTCCTGTTTTATATCTAACCTTATGTTTCTTTTCTTTTCTTTTCTTTTCTTTTTCGAGACAAGATCTCACTCTGTTGCCCAGGTTGGAGTGTAGTGGCTCAATATCGGCTCATTGCAGCCTCAACTTCCCAGGCTCCAGTGATCCTCCCACCCCAGCCTCTGAGTAGCTGGGAACACAGGCACACACCACCACACCTAGCTAATTTTTTGTACTTTTTGTAGAGACGGGGTTTCACCATGTTGCCCAGGCTGGTCTCGAACTCCTGGGCTCGAGCGATCTGCCCACCTCAGCCTCCCGAAATGTTGGGATTACAGGTGTGAGCCACCACGCCTGGCCCATGCTTTATGTTTCAACTAAAACCCTAGGCCAGGCGTGGTGGCTCACACTTGTAATCCCAGCACTTTGGGAGGCTGAGGTGGGTGGATCATCTGAGGTCAGGAGTTCAAGACCAGCCTGGCCAACATGGTGAAGCCCTGTCTCTACTAAAAATACAAAAATTAGACGGGTGTGGTGGCAAATGCCTGTAGTGCCAGCTACTCGGGAGGCCGAGGCAGGAGAATCGCTTGAACCCAGGAGGCGGAGGTTGCAGTGAGCTGAGATCATGCCACTGCACTCCAGCCTGGGTGACAGAGCGAGACTCCATCTCAAAAAAAAAAAACAAACAATAACAAAAAACGTAGTTGTCCACTCTGTCTCTGTCACTATTCTGCCCACCCCACTATCCACCCAGTATAGGGAGTGAGTTATGTGGATATGAGGGATGACCCTGAAACCTACTGGGGCTGAAAGTACCACTCCATGTCTTAGCAAGAAGCAAGACTGGGGAGGTCCCTCCTGAGGGCCCTGGCTGACTGCAGGAGCTTCATCCATTCATTACTGCTATTTATGTTGTGCCTGGTAATTGCAGAAGGCTGCATCAGCCACACATATTTGTTGGTCCTACCATGTCCTGGGAGTAGGGCTGCCAGGCCACTACCAGAGGGTGGACGAGGTAGACCCCAGCCTGGAGCCCCCTGATGCACCCACCTGACAAATGAACCAGGCTCCCTACCACCTCCCTAGACCCAGAATCCCCTGCCCTCTTCCAGGGACAAAGCCCAACCAGGCTCTTCCTTGCTGCTGCAGCAGCTGCTGGGCCTAGGCTCACCTCCGCCCCCCAGAACTTTCTTGCAATTGTAGTGGCTGCATAGAAAGGGATCATCTGTCCATGGGGACAAATAAACAAGCTGGGCTGAAGGAAACTGGGGCAGAATTCCTGCCCTATGACATGAAATGAGGTCCCTTCCAGGCCTAAAGATCTTAATAGCACAGGGACAAAGATTCCAGTATGCTCAGAATTCACACTGATTTATTTCTCAGATGCTCATAGATCCTTTATCTGTGCCAGGCCCTGGTCTAAGCGCTTGACAAAAATTAACCCCCTTAATTCTTACCATAATCTTGTAAAATCAGGCCAGGCGCAGTGGCTGACGCCTGTAACCCCAGCACTTTGGGAGGCCCAGGTGGGTGGATCACTTGATGTCAGGAGTTCAAAACCAGCCTGGCCAACATAGCAAAACCCCATCTCTACCAAAAAATACAAAAACTAGCCAGGCATTGTGGCATGCACCTGTAGTCCCAGCTACTCAGGAGGCTGAGGCAGGAGAATCACTTGAACCCAGGAGGCAGAGGTTGCGGTGAGCCGAGATCGTGCCACTGCACTCCAGCACTCTGGGTGACAGAGTGAGGCTCTATCTCAAAAAAAAAAAAAAAAAAAAAAAGAAAGAGAAAAAAAAAGAAAAATGTCTTGTAAAATCATTGCTACCATTTTACAGGTGAGAAAACATTGGCACAGAGAGGTTAGGTAACTTGCTCAAAGTCACACAGCTAATAAATGGCAGAGCTGGGATTCCAATTCAGGGGGTCTGTGCTCTTAACTAGGATCCTATGTTCTAAGACTCAAAAGCTCTAAGATTCCAGGTTTCCAGGATTCCAAACTGACAGAGTGGCTCCACCTATAAAGGAGGAAGGGAACTGGCCTGAGTTACCCTCCCTCCATGGGCCACCCCCTGGTGGAGCACATTCCTCTGGGACATGGAGAGGGGCCTCTCTCACCAGCCCTGCTCAGGCCCCAGAATCCCAATCACGCTGCAAGCAGTGACCCTAAGAACCAGGCCGAAACAGGAGCACTGGGCCCCAAATGTCCCTGGCCTGGGAGCAGTCCACCATGATAGGAGAAAACCAATGGCAGAATGCAAGCTTCAACAGTCCAAAAGCATCTGTTAATCACCTCTGCGTACCAGGCCTGTGCCATGGCTGGAGGACATTACGAGATGGAAAATTCTGGAAGTGCTGACTGTGGGTAAAACAGGGAGGAGATTTGGAATGAGACCCTAGGGAGGATGGGCCAGACGCTGGGCTTCCCATATGTGATGGGGCAGGCTGAACCCCAGCACCTGTGGGCACCTTGATGGGTTTGAAGAGGCCAAGATGGACCCAGAGCCCAGTCTGGAAGGTAGTGGCTGGATTGTTCTGCAACATAAAGAGAGAAGAATCAGAAGGTCCAGAGAGAAAAGAGTGGAGAGGGAAGGGAGAGGAGAGAAGAGATTGCAAGATGGAGGAGACCAGGGACACGCAGAGGGGGACGCACCTGGGGGGATCCCCCAGAAGTGGGGGGACTTCGATTTGAAGTGGTTTGCATGGCTGCAGTGTCAGTGTCCCTCCCCTGCCAAGTCCCCAGGAACATCTGCTGGACCCACAGGGGTACTCAGTGTGTGGATATCAAGAAAGGAGCCGAGCTCCCCCTCAGTGCTGACATGAACAAGAACAGCCCTGGGCATGTCACCCAGTCCATCCCCAACTGCACTAAGCCAGCAGAAGCAAAAGGTCAAAGCCAGAGGGGTCCAGGAGAACACTGGCAGCCCCCCAAGATTGCTGCATCCCTAGGAATCTGGGCAGGAAGTGTGGGGGTGGAGCTGGCTTATCTAGCTGAGGAGCAGGGAGCCCCTGGGCCCGGCTGCAGGTGTCCACTTCTTCCATCAGCCCACTTAACCCCCAGCAGTCCTAGGTGACAGGGATCATGCAGCTCCACTTACACTCAGGAGAACCAGAATCCGGAGAAATTAAGTAAATTGCCCAGAGTCACACAGCTAATAAGTAGCATAAACAGGATTCTATGCCAGAGTGCATGTGTGTGCGCATGTGTGTGTGTGTGAGAGAGAGAGAGAGACTATCTCTGCCCAGGACAAAAGCCTATCTATCTGCCCAGGACAAAAGCCTGGAGTGGGGGCAGAGCATAGCTGGGGACAGACCCCAGGAACCTCAAGTTCCTGCCAGGTCGGAGGTCCCTGACTCTCAACCAAAACAGGTAGCTGATGCCTGAGGAGCTTACTGGACGGGGCTCAGAGAATCCAGTCTCTACTAACAATACAGAAATTAGCCGGGTGTGGCAGCATGCGCCTGTAATCCTAGCTACTCGGGAGGCTGAGGCAGGAGAATTGCTTGAGCCCAGGAGGCAGAGTTTGCAGTGAGCCAAGATCGCGCCACTATACTGCAGCCTGGGAAATAGAGCAAGACTCCATGTCAAAAAAGGAAAAAAGAAAGAAATTGAGTTCAAGAGAGCTGCTGTGACAACAGTTACACGCCAGGCCATCACTCAGTGATGTTTATTGACCACCTGCTAAGTGCCACGTGTCAGGTATACAGAAACAGATGAACCCCAGCCCTGTGGGGAGAAGCCACATCTGGACAACCTGGATTTAAGCTCGGAAGAAAGGAGTTGGGAGCCCCCAGGAGGAAACGATATTTTCTGGGGTCAGACCAGGAGGGCCAAAGAAGGCTCCACAAAGGGAGAGACAGTGAAGGCCTAGAAGGGACAACAGGCAGTGGGAAGATCTGAGTTTTCCTAGCTGAGTATAGGAGGAAGGGCATCTCAAGCCAAGGGACAGCAGGAGCAAAGGCCCGGAGAGCATCAGGTTAAAAAAGACATGGGGGTCTGGGCGCAGTGGCTCACCCCTGTAATCCCAGCACTTTGGGAGGCTGAGGTAGGTGGATCACCTGAGGTCAGGAGTTCGAGACCAGCCTGGCCAACTTGGTGAAACCCCGTCTCTACTAAAAATACAAAAATTAGTCAGGCAGGGTGGCAGGCGCCTGTAATCCCAGCTACTCGGGAGGCTGAGGCAGGAGAATCTCTTGAACCCGGGAGGTGGCAACCTAGGTTGCAGTAAGCTGAGATCATGCCATTGCACTCTAGCCTGGGCAACAGAGCAAGACTATCTCAAAAAAAAAAAAAAAGAAAGAAAGAAAAAAGAAAGAAAGAAAAGAAAATGACACTGGGGAAGAGGTGGAGGAGAGACTGGAAAGCCCAGCTTAGGAGCGACGGAGCCAGAGAGGAGAGTGGACGACGAAAAGAGGAGAAATCACCTTGGGGTGCAGGGGGTGGGGACCCTCTGCCCCTGCTGGCTTCTGTCCACCTCTGTCTCTGTCTCTTTGGGCATCTCTCTCCTGCTTCCTGTTTCCCTTGCCTGGCTCTCTTCCTCCTTGGCTGTTTCTCTTACCCTTTCTCTGGCTCTCTCCATGCCCCTCTGTCTCTCTGTCTCCCTAACTCTTCCTGTCTGTCTCTTGCTCTCCCGTCTCCCCGCTGTGTGTATGTACATCTCTCACGCACATGTGCCCTCACACTCTTCCTTTCTGCCACTCCTGCGGCTTGGAGATAGAATAATAGAGCAGGCAACTATCCCTTTTATCCTCAGCTGGACAAAGTCCCGGCACCCGGGCAGTCAGGCTTCCAGGCAAACACCCTCAATGTCGCCATCAAGGAGAGACGATGAGGCCTGTGCAGTGGGAGTGGATCTCAGGCTGGAGGCGCTGTAGTTGGCCAGGTCATTACTGTAAGCCTGGGCCCTGCCCTGTGGTCTTTCAAGCCCTGATGGCTTAGGATGGGCATTTGAGGGAGCAGGCAAGCTTTGCCCAGAGGCAGAAGAGGCAGCCTCAGCCTCCCGTGGCACTTGAATTCCACCGTCAGGGCTACAGTGCTTTCTTGCAAGGTTTTGATCATTGTTAAAACCAGAACCTCCTGGAAAGGATTATTCAGTCCAGTTCGCCAGCTGAGGCCAGTTCTGTGCCTTCGCCATATATGGGTTTTGGAGAATATTCACCAGCCCGGCCCTCAGTTCGGCTGTGGTCTTATGGGGTTAGAAAAGGCTATCATCAGATGTTGCCACATAGAGAGTGCCTTTGCCTCCCTCAGGCCTGACTCCTCCAGGGCAACTCCAGGCAGAATCAGTGGTCCTTCCCTCCAAACTCCTGCCCTGTCTCCATGGCCCCCCTCTGTGCCACCCCAGCCAGACTGGGAGCCCTACAAAGCAGGACCCGTTTGTAGAGACCAGAGCTGGGCATAGAGGGAGTGCCAGCAGGTTTGCTGAAGGAATGAATGGGCAGTGATCCTCACACACAGGAGGCTGTGATGGGGCAGCTTTGCCTCTTCAGCAGCTACCCCCAAGCTCCCACCATGTGCCAGGCCCAGTTTGGGCCCTGGAGGTACAGCAGTGAGCAAAACAAAGTCCTGGTCCTCTTGGAGCTTATATTTTAGTGGGGAAGTCAGAAGATAAATAAGTAAAATATATAGTACATCAGATTCTGATCTGCCTATAGAGCAAATTAAAGCAGATGTGGTGGGTGGGGAGTAAGGATGGGGTGGGGGGAGTCTTGTCATTTTAAATGAGGTGGTCAGGGACATGATCTGACTCAAATCCTAAAAAGCAGCCAGGCACAGTGGCTCATGCCTGCAGTCCCAGAACTTTGGGAGGCCAAAACAGGAGCATCACTTGTGCCCAGATGTTCAAGATCAGCCTGGGCAAGATGGTGAGACCCTATCTCTACAAAATCATTTTTAAAATTAGCCAGGCATGGCCGGGCAAGGTGGCTCATGCCTGTAATCCCAACACTTTGGGAGGCTGAGGCAGGCAGATCACAAGATCAGGAAATCAAGACCATCCTGGCCAACATGGTGAAACCCTGTTTCTACTAAAAATACAAAAATCAGCTGGGCATGGTGGTGTGTGCCTGTAATCCCAGCTACTCGGGAGGCTGAGACAGGAGAATCTCTTGAACCAGGGAGTCAGAGGTTGCAGTAAGCCAAGATTGCACCACTGCACTCCAGCCTGGCAACAGAGCGAGGTTCTGTCTAAAAAAAAAAAAAAAAAAAAAAAAATTAGCCAGGCGGTCGGAAGCGGTGGCTCACGCCTGTAATCCCAGCACTTTGGGAGGCTAACGCGGGTGGATAACCTCAGGTCAGGAGTTCAAGACCAGCCTGGCCAACATGGCAAAACCCCATCTCACTAAAAAGTACAAAAATTAGCCAGGTATGGCGGCGGGCGCCTGTAATCCCAGCTACTCAGGAGGCTGAGGTAGGAGAATTGCTTGAACCCAGGAGGCAGAGGTTGCAGTGAGCCAAGATCATGCCACTGCACTCCAGCCTGGACAACAAGACCGAGACTCTATCTCAAAATTAGCTGGGCATGGTGGCATGTGCCTGTACTAAGTGCCATGTGTCAGATATATACTCAGGAGGCTGAAACAAGAGGATAGCTTGATCCAGGAGTTCGAGGCTGCAGTGAGCTATGATCACGACACTGTACTCCATCCTGGCAACAGAGTGAGACCCCATCTCTAAAAAAAGAAAAAAAATCCTAAAAAGCTTGCCCTCATTGCTATATAGAATAGACTGGGAGAAAGGTGTCACTCTGGAGCAAAAAGGCTGTGCAGGTTCCTTGGTTCCTGAAACAAAGGGCCCTGACACCTGCACCCACCTACCCAGCTGAGGACCCAGATATTTCTCCAGGCTGGCTGAGCAGAGCCTGGGGCTCCAGCTGTCCTGCCAGCCACCAGGCGCCTCTCTCAGCTCCTCCCGTCCATCTCTCATCTCTCACACACTCTCACACACTCTCTCCCTTTCATAAAACCTTTCCAGGAATCCCTTCGTGGAGGGCAGACGCAGGCCATGGTGGGGGATGTTAGGGAGGGATGGAGGAGGCAGATGCACACTCTCCGAGAGGGAGCTCCCTGCAGGGAGTGTCTTTGAAGATGTACCCTGAATGTGGGCGTGGCCATCCACGGATTCAGATGAGGGGGGCCCTTCCAGTGGGGGGCCCAGCCTCCAATTCCATTTGAAAGTCGGCATAAATTATAAATAGACGTTTGGGAAGCAGATGAGCCAACCCCTATGAGGCACAGACTTGAACAAGAGTCCTCAGGATATCCGGTGACTAGCGTGTCCTCACTACTCCCCCATGCCTGTGAATTCCCTGACTGCCCCCACCAGGCCCCAGCCTGCAGAGGGGAGCAGGTTCATCACACACCTCTGGCACATGCCCAGCAGGAATCAGAGAAACCAAGAAACTGGACCAAGGTCACACAGCAGAAAGTTACAGGGCAGGGCCTGAAAGCCAAGCCCATGCCCACCCCACTCCCCTTGGCCAGCTAGGTCCAGATAAGCCCAGAGCCTGCAACCACCTCAATCTCAGCCTGCAGAGGTCTGGGGGTCCCCTTGCACCCTGACCCCCCAGAGCAAACTTGGGGGTGGTCTCTGATGTTTAACTCAGAGTATTCACTTCCCAGGCATGCAGCTGCCCTCCCCCCAAGGGAGAATAAACACATGGAGACACTGACACACAATCTCACACTCCCACGTGTGCACACACAGATACACACACTGACACATTCACACAGACCCACAAACACCCTCACGTGTACACCCAAACAGATACCACTTTTGTTAAATACACTCTCACACCAAGATACAAAATCACACAAATACATTCACACTCCCTCTCAAGTACACACAGACACATCATGTTATTATTATTAAGTTCACCCTCACACAAACACAAGCACAAATAGATCCTTTCCCAAATGCACTCGAGAAGAGGGAAAGACATTGGTACTAGAGACAGAGGGAAAAGAGAGAGAGAGGAGGAAGACAAAAAAAATCAAAGGAGAGGGAAGAGGAGGGAACTGACTGATGGGGAGGGGATGAGTTTAGAGCATCAAAGAGGTGAAAAATTGGGGGAGAAAGACAGGAGAGGAGAGGGGAGAGATGAGGAGAAAGAGATAAAGAGATAAGGAGGCAATAAGGGAACCAAGAAGGATGAAGAGGAGTGAGAGGAGAAGGGAGCCTGTGATTGGAGCCTAACTTTAGCTGCAGCAGCAGTGATGACTCACACTTCGGGGGGAGCATTGAGCCAGCTCCAGGTTTCTGTTTATATTCCTCGATGAGCTAAATATACAGGCAAGGGGTTCTTCTGTTCTGGTCCAGCAGCTCCTGTGTTCTTCCTCCCACCCTCGCCTCCCCTCCCCTCCACACACACTCAGAGCCCCTGCCTCCTCTCCCTCTCCATGCCCACAGGGTGCTGCCTGTGCTCTCCTGCAGCCATTGGCACACATCCTAACCTGGCCCACAGTTCTCCCCACCAGGGAGTCAGTGCTAGGAGCTGACCATGGGGTTGGGCTCTGAGCTTAGAAATAACATGGTCCAAAGAGCCCCTTTCTGAAGCCAGGAAATCAAGTGGAAGGGGGCGATGATTGCCCAAGGTCACACAGCAGGCAAGTATAAGATGAACCACGCCAGTCTCCTGTGGCTGCCAGGCCAGACACTCCCCCAGAAGAAGGGAATGAAGGCCTGGGGTACTGGGGCTGAGGACCCATGACAAGGGGCTGGAGAGGGGAGAGTGGGGTGTGAAGGGAGAAAAAACAAGGGCCAAGGCTTGCAGACCACAGAAAAAGTGGAAGTGTGTATGTGTGTGTATGTGTGCACATGCATGCACTCGAACTTGTTGGGGTAGGTGGAGGGGTGGTCAAGGGTCTTGGAAACAAAGGAGGGAGTGAATACCATTGGCAAATAATCTCTCGATCCCTGAGTCTAGGGATCCCCCTGCATCCTGACCCTCCAGAGAAAACTGGTGGGGAGGGTGGTCTTCGAAGCTTAACCCACAGCGTTCACTTCCCAGGCACAGAGCTGCCCTCCCCTAAAGGAGAAGAAATCCACGGAGACACTCGCAGCCCCACATGTGCACACACACACAGCCACAGAGACTGACACGTTCACACAGACCCACAAATCCCACAAACATCCTCACACGTACACCCAGATACGACTTGTATTAAATACACTATTACACCAAGGTACAGATTCACGCAAATACGTTTGCATTCCCTGTCGAGTACACACAGACACATGTATGTTATTATTAACTGTGGAGGGGGAGGTGGTAGGGGAAGGTGCAACTGTGGTCAAGGGTCTTGGAAACAAAGGAGAGAGGGAATTTTATAGGAAAATTATCTCCAGATCCACAAGGAGCTCCTCCGACATCATCAGCACCCCCGATCCAGCTCCCTGCACCCCGACCTCCTGAGTCGGCGTTCAAGGCCTTTTGCTACCCAACAGCGGGTCATAAACCTACAAAACCTACAGAATAACTTCCTGAGCCAACCGCACGCCAACTGCGCGCCGCGCTGCTGTCCGTGGTGCTGAATTCCGCTTCGCCTCTCCGTGCCCTGGAAGGTGGCGATTCCCGCCCTAACCTCTCCCAGGAAGGAGTTCAGTAGGATTGAGGGAAGAGGCTGCGGCAGGAAGGAAGGGACAGGAGGAGACGAAGGACAGGGACGGTGAGAAAGGCAGCTCCTGCCAGGGATTTTCAGGGAGAAGAGAGCAGCGTTTGCTTTGACATCGCTTTCAAATAACCACAGTGACCAAGGAAAACACCACCAGCGAAGATGGCCGACAAGTCGGGGAACCACTGCAGAGGGAGACGCCCGTGTGCCCGGCTGTGCAAGGCTGGGCGAGTGTTGACACAGAAACGAATCCAGGCCGGAGGGGAGAGCCTGGGCGAGCTTGGAGTAATGTCCTCAGCTGAGCCAAACCAAAGCACTTCCAGTTTTCTCATGTTTTCGTTACCCATCTCGATGAAAAGGTTGTGAGTTTTCACACTGTCACAGAACAAACAGAGCTGTGACTTCCGTTTCCCAGGGTACGTGGCTGTTTCATCTTCTCCTGACAGCTCCATCACATTTCTGACAGTCTCTAAAATTTTATTTTCCTCTGGGGAGGGAGAGGAGCACTAACCTTCCCTTCCCCTGGTCAGACAAAGGGGCCTCGTTGGCTGGCACACACCTGCTCCTCAGAGGTCAGTTACACTTTCCCTATCCCTCACTGACTCATGCCTCCAGGCCTCTGCACATGCTGCTCCCCCCAACCTGGAGTGCCCTGCTTTCTCCTTCGAGGCCCAGCTCCCCAGTCTCCCCCACTGGAGAGGGAGCTTCTGGAAGGCAGGAAATACCATAACTCATTGCAGCACCCCCAGCAGCTAGCACAGAGCCTGCCATACCGATTCACTTAGTTATCTGTCCTTCTATACGAGAAAAATACTTGGCTGAATATCCTAGGGTTAGGGTGGGGGTACAAATTGGTTCCTCGAGCAAAAACAGTATCGCAGGTATTACAGAAGAAGAGATGTCCAAGTTTATGGATATAAACTTATTGCCTATAGCTGAGCATAGTGGCAAACGCCTGTGGTCCCAGCTACTCAGGAGGCTGAGGTGGGAAGATCACTTGAGCCTGGAAGGACGTGGGCACAATAGCTCACGCCTGTAATCTCGACACTTTGAGAGGCTATGGTGGGGAGATCATCTGAGGTCAGGAGTTCAAGACCAGCCTGGCCAACATGGCAAAACCTTATCTGTACTAAAAATATAAAAATTAGCTGGGCAGGCCGGACGCGGTGGCTCACGCCTGTAATCCCAAAACTTTGGGAGGCAGAGGCGGGTGGATCACGAGGTCGGGAGTTTGAGATCAGCCTGACCAACATGGTGAAACCCCATCTCTACTAACAATACAAAAATTAGCTGGGCGTGGTGGTGCGCACCTGTAATCCCAGCTACTCAGAAGGCTGAGGCAGGAGAATTGCTTGAACCTGGGAGGCGGAGGTTGCAGTGAGCTGAGATCGCGCCACTGCACTCCAGCCTGGGCGAGTGAGACTCCATCTCAAAAAAAAAAAAAAAAAAAAAAGCTGGGCATGGTGGTGTGCGTCTGTAGTCCCAGCTACTTGGGTGGCTGAGGCTGGAGAATCGCTTGAACCCAGGAGGCAGAGGTTGCAGTGAGCCGAGATCACATCATTGCACTCCAGCCTGGACAACAGAGCAAGACTCTGTCTCAAGAAAAAAAAAGAAAAGAAAAAAAGGAAAGAAAAGAAAAGAAGGTCGATCACGGTGGCTCATGCCTATAATCCCAGCACTTTGGGAGGCCAAGGCGGGTGGATCACCGGAGGTCGGGAGTTCAAGACCAGTCTGACCAACCCCATCTCTACTAAACATACAAAATTAGCTGAGGTGATGGCTCATTCCTGTAATCTCAGCTACTCAGGAGGCTGAGGCAGGAGAATCACTTAAACCTGGGAGGCGGAGGCTGCAATGAGCCGAGATTGTGCCATTGCACTCTAGCCTGGGCAACAAGAGCGAAACTCCATCTCAAAAAAAAAAAAGGAAAGAAAAGAAAAAGAAACTTACTGCCTAAATCAACCTTAAAGACAATTGAATAGAATCTTCCCCCCCACCCTTGGTACCATTTTGCAGATGAGAAAACTAAGGCTGAGAGAGAAAAGGCCTCTTGCAAGATTGTCCAGGAAGACAGTGGTATCTGAGACTGTGGGAAGGATCTTTCTGAGCAGGAGGAGTGGGGGCCGGCTCTCTCTCTTAGGCCCCTGGGCTGGCCTGGGCCAAACACACCTCTCCGGAGAGAATCTTTGAGCCCAGCAGGAAGATGGCCCCACCTCCCCTCCTCCACCACTCCACCTGCCAAAGGATCCCAGCCATCAAATAATGAACGATTCCTAATTTACTTACAACTTTAATTCATCTGGGTCTCTGAGGAACTAGGGACTGGAGACTCAGCTGGAGTCTGAGATACACTCAGTAATTCCCAAGAGGGAGGGAGGATTTCCTCTCCTGTTTCACAGAAGGGAGAAGGAGAGACTAGAAGCTCTCATTTTCCTGCAGAACTCTGTATACCACTGCTTCCCTGCAAGAAATCCCCCTTCAGACTTGAGCTTTGGGTCGGGGAGGCAGGGGGTAGAGAAAGTAAGGGACAGAGGAGAACGCCCCCACGTGGTACTGGAAAGCACACAGGGCTCGCGCACGCAGCCGGGGAATTGGTTGCAGATGGCCGTATGATCATAATCCTGGTGAGCGTTTCTTGAGGTCTTCTCTTGGCAGGCACTTTATCTGACTTAACTTTTGTTTTGGGGTTTTTTGTTTTTTTGTGTTTTTTGCTTTTTGTTTTTAGATGGAGTCTCACCCTATCACCCAAGTTGGAGTTCAAAGGCACGATCTCGGCTCACTGCAGCCTCTGCCTCCTGGGTTCAAGCGATTCTCGTGCCTCAGCCCCCTGAGTAGCTGGGATTACAGACGCATGCCACCATGCCTGGCTAATTTTTGTGTTTTTAATAGAGATGCGGTTTCACCATGTTGGCCGGGCTGGTCTTGAACTCCTGACCTCGTGATCTGCCCACCTCAGCTTCCCAAAGTGCCGGGATTACAGGCGTGAGCCACTGCCTGTGTGAGCCTGGCGGGATTGTTTTTCTTTTTAAGATAGAGTCTTTCTCTGTTGCCCAGGCTGGAGTGCAGTGGCGTGATCATGGCTCACTGCAACCTCGAACTCCCAAGTTCAAGCAACCCTCCCACCTCGGCCTCTCAAAGTGAGGTATTGGGTGGCTCACACCTACAGTCTCAGCAGTTTAGGACGCCAAGGTGGGAGGATTGCTTGAAGCCAGGAGTTTGAGACCAGCCTAGAGAACATGATGAGACCCTGTTTCTACAAAAAAAAAAAAGTTTTAATTAGCCGGGCATGGTGGCATGCACCTGTGGCCCCAGCTACTAGGGATGCTGAGGTGAGAGGATCATTTGAGCCCAGGAAATCAAGGCTGCAGTGAGTTGTGTTTGCATCACTGCACTCCAGTCTGGGCAACAGAATGACACCCCACCTCCTCCACATTCCAAACAGCCCCTGGCACATAGTAGCACTCAACAGATTTTTTTTAACCTAAACAAATGGTTTGACACTTATTCATTCATTCAACAATGGCGTCTGGCACATAGTAGGTGTCATGCATCTACCAGGCACCACTGGGGGCTCCGGCCACAGCAGAGGAACAAGACAGACTGAAGCCCCAGGTGCTTACGTTCTGTGGGGAAAGACAGACAAGAAGCAAGATGAAGAAGTAAGCTGTGAGTTTGGGTGGGGGCTGGGGGGCGTCAAGGGCTGTGTCAATGGCTGCCACCTGTGGAGTAATTACTGCCCTGCCTGGCTGGAGGTTTCTCACCCCACCCTCCTGGCCACATTTTGAGGTGGGTGTGATTATTCTTTTCATTTCATAGATGAGGAAACTGAGGCAGAGGCAGGGTAAGTCTCTGGCCTCTGGTCACAGACAGAATCTGAACCAGGCCATCTGCCTCCAGAGTCCCTGCTAGAAGCCACCATGCTAACTGAGGGCGGAGGGTGGGATGTCTTAGACAATGCCCAAGCTGCCAAGCGCAGTGGCTCACTTGCATAATCCCAACATTTTGGGAGGCCAAGGCAAGAGGATCACTTGAAGGCAGGAGTTCGAGACCAGCCTGAGCAACACAGTAAGAGCTCATCTCTACAAAAAAATCAAGGCCAGGCACAGTGTCTCACGCCTATAATCCCAGCACTTTGGGAAGCCTAGGCGGGTGGACCACCCGAGGTCAGGAGTTGCAGACCAGCCTGGCCAAGATGGCGAAACCCCGTCTCTACTGAAAAAAAATACAAAAATTAGCCAGGCGTGGAGACAGGCGCCTGTAATTCCAGCTATTCGGAAGGCTGAGGCAGGAGAATCGCTTGAGCCTGGGGCATAGAGGTTGCAGTGAGCCGAGATCTGCAGTCTGGGCGAAAGAGCAAGACTCCGTCTCAAAAAAAAAAAAAATCAAAAGATTAGCCAGGCGTGGTGGTGTGCACCTATAGTCCCAGCTACTAGTGAGACTCTGTCTCAAAAAAAAAAAAAAAAAAAAAAAAAACAGAAAAAGAAAATGCCGAAGCCAAAACTCTTCCAAAGCTCTGTGTGCCTGTGAGCAGGGTTCCTTCACAGAGAGAGCCACACACAGTGTCACACAAGGCCCCACCCTCAGAAGGGCCTCATGCTTGGCTAATGCTCTGCTGTGGCCACCTCGAAATGTTTAACAATTTTCGAACAAGGGGCCCCGCCTTTCTTTTTTAGATGGAGTCTCACTCTGTCACCCAGGCTGGAGTGCAGTGGCGTGATCTCAGTTCGCTGCAAGGTCTGCCTCCCAGGTTCAAGCAATTCTCCTGCCTCAGCCTCCCGAGTAGCTGGAATCACAGGTGCCTGCCACCACACCTGGCTAATTTTTGTATATTTTAGTACAGACAGGGTTTCACCATGTTCACCAGGCTGGTCTCAAACTCCTGACTTCAAGTGATCTGCCTGCCTCGGCCTCCCAAAGGGCTGGGATTACAGGCATGAGCCACTCTCCCGGCCAAGCCCTGCCTTTTTATTTTGCTGTGGGCTCCACATATTACATAGCCAGTCCTGCCCTCAGGGTAACAATGCTTTGCCTGGTGTTCAGGCCCCCAGCTGGTTTCCTTCCCTGCCTCCCCTCCTTTCCAACTCTGGCACCACCAGCCCTTATCACACCAAGGCAGGGTCTCTCTGCAGGGACAGCACCACTCTTCTCTGTGTCTCCAAAGCCCAGCCCTGAGGGACAGAAAGTGGAGACTCAGGGGGCATCTCCTGGGTTGGATACCACGGGCTGGAATGGACTGAACTGGCCCCCTGTTGGGGGTCTTCGTGGAGTTTGTTGGTCCAGTGTTCAACTCTTTTCTCTTTTCTCCTCTGAGCTCCTACAGTTCCCTTCTGGCCACATCCTGCCTCCTGGTCCAGGGCGCCTCACACAGATGCAGCCCTCCGAACACACCTACCCAAGAGCTCTGGGGTTCAGGGAAGTCCCCCTGACCTCCTCAGGCCCTGTTCCCTGGACGCTCAGCTCTACCATGCAGGGTGAACAGGAGCACACTTTTGCACCTTCTCTCTGCTGGCCAAGGGGGCCCAGAGGGGCGGACTGTCCTAGGCTGGCACCTAGTACACGGTAGGGAGCCCAAGCCCCAACACTCATTCTTCTCTAAGTCCACCTCCCAGCGACCTCCTGGTCCCCAGGTGTGGATTCCTCTGTGGCTGAGGAAACCCCAGGGCCCGGAAGAAGGCTCAGCTCCTGGCCAGGGAAGTGGAGAGGCTGAGGCGCAGGCTTCTTAGTCCTTTGTGTTCTCGAAGGCTGAGCCCACAGGGGGAATGGTTTGGAAGACTGAGTGAGCATGTGACTTTGAAACTGTGGTGTGCACCTGTAGTCCCAGCTACTCTGGAGGCTGAGGCAGAAGAATCACTTGAACCCAGGAGGCAGAGGTTGCAGTGAGCCAAGATCACGCCACTGCACTCCAGCCTGGGCAACAGAGCAAGACTCCAACTAAAAAAAAAAAAAAATTATTCAGGTGTGGTGGTGCATACCTGTAGTCCCAGCTGCTCCAGAGGCTGAGGCAGGAGGATTGCTTGAGCCCAGGAGGCAGAAGGTGCAGTGAGCCTAGATCACACCACTGTACTCCAGCCTGGGCAACAGAACAAGACCGCGTATATCCTTCCCCTCCTGGCACTTAGTATAAGGCCACAATCATGGAAGCCTAGGGGCTGAAAGGTCTGCACAGAACAGCTGTGCATGCTCTCTCTTTCTCTCTCTCTCTGTCATAATTGCTAATTTATAATTTATACTCTCAGCTATTTCTAAAGAGGATTTTTTAAGTGAAATAAAAGATCAGAAACCACTAGGGAATAGGCATGAGCTAGATGTACTAGAAAGTTGACATGAACGTTTATTAGAGCTGAATAATATAGGGATATAATACAGTCATGTAATAAATTACACTTAGGACAATTGAATAATAATTTCCAACCTGAGCTTCCTACCAGCAGAGGCAAAAAGGCCTCACATATTCATCTCTTGCTGCTTCTTTTGCCAGCTGTCTTTTCCCTTCTTAAAATTTCTTCTCTTTATCCTCCCTTGTTCTCAGATCCACTGGGAGAAGAAAGACCCCCTCCCCATTTTCTAGGTATCCATATCCAACTTTCAAGGAAAGAACAGCATAAAGTTAAATGGTTACATGATTAGCAGGATGGAAGCTTCAGCCTGAAGAAATGAGTCTACATAGGCCTTAAAGGTACGTCCTACACCATCTTTTTGGCTCCTTGTCCACAGATGGAGCAGGGAGTAGGACTTGAAGGCAGGAGACAGCCTTGACCCCACACAGGGAGCGGTCCAGGCCTTGGCTTCAGGGAGTTCCCTGGAACCTCATTGGAAGGCAGACTCCCTTCCCTGATGGCTCATACATTAATTCACTGAATCCCCAGGACCGGCGTGCAAGAGAGGACTTGTTATCTCCAATTCACAGATAGGGATACTGAGGCCAAGAAGGAGAAATGATTTGTGCATGGTTACCCAGCTCCCTTTCCCTGAAGACATGGCCTCAGGGCAGGAGCCCCCCAAGCTGTGGATGAGATTCTCAGAGTTCTGAGCTGGGGAGGAAAGGGGCTTCTGGGCAGGCCCCAGCTTGGTCTGGAAGGATCAGAAGATGGAGACTTGCTCCTCTCCCCAACCACCCCACAGACGCCAGTTGCCATGACAACAGGGCCTCCCTTCCAAGGGTATTGGTTGGAAATTTGCATTTTAATGGAGACATAATTAGAATTAAAGGACGGAGATTAGAAGGGACAGAACTCTCCCCAACCCCATTCTAGCCCCTTGGGAGCCAGAACCCCCACCACAGAGATCTTGAGGCCCCAGAACCACCCACTCCCCACGCCCTCCCCTCCCAAAGCCCTATAGGGATATTTTCTCTGCCACAAAGTGCTATGTCTGTCCCTACTGCCCAGATGGGGATAGCAAAGCCCAGAATAGAGGAGGGACTTATTCTAGATCTTACAGCGAGGTCAAGTTCCCAGAGCCAGGTGACATCCGCTCTGCCTAAGGACCTCCCATCTGACCCCAACCTACTGGTAAGGTCTTTGGGTACAAGTTGGCTTGAGGAAGGGGTGCTTGCTTGCTAAGGGGCCCCCAAGTTCTCCCCTGAGTCTTCCAAGCTCACCCTTTCCTCTTCCTGTAACCTCTTAACATCTCAGTGGCCCTGGGGACCTGGCAGGACTGGGGACTCCGCCCCATCTTTCTCCAGGGACTGGGAGGAATGTACCCAAGATCACACAGCAGGCCAGGCACTGGTGGCTCATGCCTGCAATCCCAACACTTTGGGAGGCCAAGGCAGGCAGATCACCTAAGGTCAGGAGTTCGAGACCAGCCTGGCCAACATGGTGAAACCCTGTCTCGACTGAAAATACAAAAATTAGCCAGGCACACCGGCGGGCCCCTGTAATCCTAGCTACTCAGGAGGCTGAGACAGAAGAATCGCTTGAACCCAGGAGAAGGAGGTTGTAGTGAGCCAAGATCGCGCCAC
Organism: Pan paniscus; assembly: GCF_029289425.2. Lineage (NCBI taxonomy): Eukaryota > Metazoa > Chordata > Mammalia > Primates > Hominidae > Pan > Pan paniscus. The sequence continues at coordinate 49,384,533 of NC_085927.1, read as the reverse complement.
TGCCCTGCAGCCTGGGGGACAGAGCAAGACTTGCTCTCCAAAACAAAAACAAAAACAAAAAAAAACAAAAAAAAAACATCACACAGTAGTTTAATGGCAGAGCTGCATCTTTGGCTGGTCAGGGTGGAGACATTAAAAAGACCCCACCTTTGACCCCCACCCGGGGGTTACTGTCTGACCCCATATCTCCATGGATAATTTCCAGTAGCTTCTTCTGTGTCTTCATTATACCCTTAAAATCAGGCATGCCACTATTTCGCCATTCACATGATTGGAAAGAAGCCACTTGGCCTCTGCCTGGATGCCCTGAGGGGGCTGCTGTCCCTGGGACTGGTGGGTGCCACCCTGAACCCTGCAGACCCTGGACGACAGAGACTCACACTTGCTGAGAGTGTAACACGAGCATGTGGGCACCGCCAGGCCCAACGGAGCCCTTCATTCACCCCAATGCCCGCCTCCTGCACGTGGAGCAGCTCCTGGTTCACGCTCAGCAAATGCTGGCTGGTTTTTCTCCTATTGGCTGCTCCGTCAGTGGTATCAGCAGGTATTTATTGACTGCACAGATGAATAAATGCCAGGCCTGGTGCTGAGCACATTTCATGCCACCTCACTGCACTTCCAACAGACCCCAAGCGCCCCCTCGAAGCTCAGAAAGGTGAGGTAGGCGCCCAGGTCACACATCTGCTAAGCAGCAAAGGCGGCGTCTGAACGGGGATCAGCGACTCCAGGCTGTCAGGTGTTACTCCCTGTGGCCTCCAACCTAACCGTGTGTGAGCACAAGAGTGTGGAAATCCAGAGGCGACATACAAGTGCAGGTCACACCCACAGATGGGGGCCCAGGTCCCACCGGCACACTGCTGTCCACAGAGCAATCACCGATTCACAAACTAGAGTGCTTATTTTGCGTCCAACGGAATTCCAAATGCTCGACCCTCGATCCTCACAGCAGCCCTATGAGGTAGGGATTATTATCATAGTCAACTCATAAACGAAGAAACTGAGGCACAGAGAGGTTGTGGGACTTGCCCAAAGTCACACAGCTAGTGAGTGGAAAAGCCAGGATGTACAGCCTGGCTCTGGAGCAAGTGCTCCCTTCATACCACAGGAGCCAGGAGCTCCGGGCGCCTCCCGCCTCGGCCCTGTATGGAGGACTGGACAATACTCTCTAAAGCCCCCAAAACCTCAGAAGAGGAAATGGGCTAGGGGAGGGAGGGCGGCTTGCCTGTGGACACACAGCTGTGTGAGCCGAGGCCTTGTGGAAACCGGGGCATCTGTGCCAGCCCCAGACCACCAGGACACCCTCTCCAGAACCGCTCACCTCCCAGAGACCCTACGGTCCCCTCTCCAGGGGGCCACTGGTCCCTGGGGGCCACACACATACTCTTGCTTAGGACCCGGAGACCTGGGCTTGAGTCCTGACTCTGCTCTTGAAGGGCTGCACAGCCCTGCAGAAAGCCACCTGCCTCTCAGCCTCCCAGGCCCAGGGTAGTTAAGCTGTTTCACGGAGCCTGGGAGGAGACATAGGGCATGGGGGCCGAAGGGCCCTTTATGGCGATGGTTCCTCTGTGTGGCCAAAAGCCTCAGTGCGGGGATCAGGGGCAGGCAGGGACCCAGTGTGGAAACAGGCTCAGAGCAGTGAAGCCGCTCATCCAGGGTCATGCCAGGTGGGGAACTAGCCTGGGAGACCTCATGACCCGCCCTCCCACAGGGAGACAGGAAGCAGCTGCCCAACCCCCCTCCCCCTCCCCCAGCTTGACCCATCAGGGCCAACGTCAAGACTGGCAGGTCGCAGGTGCCCAAATGCGGGCTGTGGCGTGATCTGCTTGGGCCCAACAGTGGCTGCCCCTGCCCATCCCGTCTTGCCCAGAGGGAGCAGGTAGCATGGCAGCGCTGTAGCACCCTCTACACGCAGTCCCTGGGCGCAGACCCACCCAGGCCCGGCCCACACGGCACGGTATTGATCCACCGGTTCTCACACCTCTCCTAGAAGGGAGCTGCTGCCCTGCCAAGCCCCATCCAACCAATGAGGAAACTGAGGCACTCTTTGTTAAGGGATTGCTGGGGTCACACAGCTCCCAGCTGTCATTTGCACACTTTTCAGGAAGGGACCTCGCCCCCTGCCCTGGGCAGCCCAGCCTGGTGGCTCTGCCTCAGCTTCCCCAGCCACTCCTCCAGGCCAGGGTGAGAGTGGGAGGGGGTGCGGGACAGCAGGAAGCGGGGGCCACACGGTGCTGGCTGCGAGGAGCCAGCCGAGGCAGAAGGACGTCCGGACCCCCACCCCCACCCCCACCTAGCCTGGGTGGGCGCAGCTGAGGCCTTGGAGTCTCGCCGCGTGAGAAAGCTGTCCTGCGGCGCCACCTATTGGCAGAAATGCGCCCGGCCCCGCGGATGTGCTGATAACTCCGCGGGAGGCTGGGGCAGCGCCTGGCCTGCCGTCCCGCCCGTGCCCGGCTGGGCTGCGGACGCTGCAGGGGTCCACCTGGCACGTTGGCAGAAAACTCCTCCACCCGGGGGACCGTGGGCTGATTCAGCCTAGATCGGGAGGAGGACAGAGCTTGGTCCTTTGCCCTCCTGAGAGGCTGACTCGCTGCACATCCCACGACCTCCTGGGCCTCAACCCAGCGGCTCACTGGCGTCCCAAACTCAGCTCTCATCCACTCATTTCGTGCGTTTCTGGAACTCTTACCGTATGCCAAGCACTGTTCCAGGCGCTAGGGATATAACAATGAACAAAACAAAGATCCTTGCCTTGAGGAGCTTACAGTGGGGTATGGGCGGGGAAATAGACAATACGCAATACACATAATAAGTAAGACAACAATCCGGCTATGTTAGAAGCAGGAAGGAGGCATATGTCTGAACAGTCACTGGGTTCCAGGCCCCACACTCCCCTTAGGACAAAATCATGGAGTCTGAGGCCTTTGCGACCCTCCAGCCCAGCATGGCATCCTGAAGGGCCACTCGTGTGTCACAGGGGATAGGTCCTCGCTACAGCGGTCTCCGCCTAGAACAATCCCCGCTGCCCATACATGGTCAGCTCCTCCTCACCCTCCAGGGGCCTACCTGACCCCATGGCTTGACAGGCCCCACCCAGCACCACAACACTGCTCTCCCTGGTGGCTGGGGCAGGAGCGCCCCCACAAATCCTGCGGCCAGGCTGCCAGTCTTAACTCCCACCCCTGACTCCACCCGTGTGACCTTCGCCTCTCTGTGTTTGTTTCCTCGTCTGTAAAATGCAAAAGACAATTCCTACCTGGAAGGGTAGGGGGGATAAACAAGTTAACAAATGTAAAGCACGTAGAACAGCACAAATGCTTGAGTTTGTGTTGGTTGTTATTATTACTATCTAGCCGATGGAGCTTAAACGGTGTGGTCTATCCCGGAGGACGAACTCCAGGTCCCACACTCTGTGGTGTCAAGTACACAGAAGGCCCTCAGAACCCGGCTGAGTGAACCCAGTGGTCCCTTCTGATTCACCGTTCACTTATTGCGTGTCTTCTCCATGCCAGGTGCTGGGCTGCCAGCTGCAGATGGAGCAGCGAACAAGCCCAGGGCTCCTCCCCCAGGTAAGCAGTGTCACTTCTAGGCCAGAGGGGCTCAAATGTTTTGGTCTAAGAAGCTTCTTACATTTAAAACTTCAGAATCCCCTCACTCCTGTAATCCCAGCACTTTGGGAGGCTGAGGTGGGCGGATCACTTGAGGTCCGGAGTTCAAGACCAGCCTGGCCAACATGGCAAAACCCCGTCTCTACTAAAAATTTTTTAAAAAGAAAATTAGCCGGCCGTGGTGGCGGGCGTCTGTAATCTCAGTTACTCGGGAGGCTAAGGCAAAAGAATCGCTTGAACCCGGGAGGCGGAAGTTGCAGTGAGCCGAGATCGCTGCACTCCAGCCTGGGCGACAGAGCGAGATTCCGTCTCAAAAAAAAATTTAATTTAATTAAATAAAATAAATTTTAAAAAATTCAGGATCCCAAAGAACTTTTGTATGTAGGCAACTGATATTTGCCATACTAGAAACTAAAACAAAAATTTTACATATTCATTAATTCACTTAAAATGACAATAAACCCATTGCTTGGTAACATAACGTATTTTATGAGAAATAATTGTAGTTTTCAAAACAAAGATATGTCTTTAATGTCTGGCTTAAGGGAAGACAACTGGATTCTCATGCCGCACTCAACCTGTGCGATACCTAGTGCTGGTTGAAGTATATGAAAAACACTCCGCCCTGTCCCCATCCTAGCCCGCCACGGAGCCACGAGACCCGAGAGGATTGGCCAACCCGGCGGAGCAGGTTGCGGACGACTTCCGGGGAAGGAGGGGACTGAGCGCCAGGAGCCAGGTAGATTGGGATTGAATAACACATGTGTCTTTCTGCGCCTTGGACCCGCCTCCAGTTTCCGCCCCTTCTTCCGCTCAAGTGTAAACCCCTAACGCATGCGTCCTAAGAAAGATGGGCACTTCCGCCCATCCCCCTCCGGAACCCTCTGTTCGGGCTCGGGTTTCCACCGAGACGACAGGGACTGCCAGGTCGGAAGTAGTGTGAGGCTCGTGGGCGGAGCCAAGCGCCGCCATGTCCGCCGCCCTGCTGCGGCGGGGCCTGGAGCTGCTGGCGGCGTCCGAGGGTGAGGAGGGCTGGCCAGGGGACGTCCGGCGCGGGCAGGAGGATGGCAGTGGCTGTGGGCGGGAGCCCTGGATGGAAAACAATCCAGGCCGGGCTTAGCCCCAGTGGCATGGGAACGCTGCGCGCCCTCTGACCTGGGTCTCTTCCTCTCTCTTCCCCTACAGCCCCCCGGGACCCTCCAGGTCAGGCCAAGCCGAGAGGGGCTCCGGTGAAACGGCCCCGGAAGACGAAGGCAATTCAGGCCCAGAAACTGCGGAACTCGGCCAAGGGAAAGGTGCCCAAGTCGGCACTGGGTAAGTTCGGGAAGGGGCTGAAAGTGCTGCCTCCGGTGCTGGGACCTGCGCCCCAGAGGAGGTGGCGCTTGAGGCAGGGCTTGAAGCGTTCGCCCAGTATTGCTAGACCTACTGTGTGCCAGGCGCGGAGCGGGGCCCTGGACATACGAAGGTGACAGAACACGCCACCGTCCTGGTCCTCGTGGACTACGGCCCTAGTGGGGAGAGAAGCATCAAAGAATATCAAACCCAGTGTGTCATTGCTAAGTGCATTGAAGCCTATGAATTAAAAGACTACGGTACTCTGATGGGGACTTAGGCCAAGTCAGCCTTCTCTGAGGAAGCGACATTTCAGCCGAGAGCTGAAGGATGTATAAGAGTGAGCTAGGTGAAAAGTAGGAGAATATTCTAGGAAGAATAGTATGTGCAAAGGTCCTGAGTCAGAAAGGAGGTTGTTGCCTTTGAGAATTTGAAAAAATAAAGGCTGGTAAAGGTGACCTAGTGAATGAGGATCAAAGATGGAGCATTTAAACACATTCACTAACACTCTGTACCAGGTGCTGATTCTAAGTGCTGTACAAATGTAAGCTCGTTTGATCCTTACAGCAGCCCTTTGAGGTCGATACTACTATCACCCCCGTTTTACAGATTCAGAAAAAGGCACCTGCCCAGGTGGTACAGGCATTGTGGCTGCCCAGGCATTGTGTCTCCAGAGTGCTGCTATTACCTACTCCATTGAAATAGGACATGCTGTGGCCTGGACAGTGGCTATAGCAGCAGAGATAACAAGAGAATTGTGCAGGTGGAAAATATGTTGAAGAGGGGGCAGCAGAGAATTTCAGCCTTTAGAGGGGTTTTAGTGGTGAATTGGCTGTGAAGGTGGAGCCTAGTTTCTTGGGGGACGTAGTGTCACTTAATAGACATAAAGACTTTCGGAGGGGCTGGTGTAGGCAAGATGGTGATATTTTGACATGTGTCAGGACGTGGCAAGCTCTTACTGTGTCTGAATCCCTAGAGTCTAATGCATAAAAGATGTTAAAGTATTTGTTAAAAGAATTATGAATTCCAAGGAGGAAATACAACTTAAGCCAAAGTCTGGAGGCAGGAAAGTGAGACAGGTTTGAGCCCCAGCGATACTTGCCATGAAGCAGGAGTGTGGAGTGCCAGAGGTCATTCCCATCTGTCCCAGCCCTTGTCTCACTGTCGTGTCCTGGGTGCTCACCCACCTCCCCTGTTGGATGGAAGCTCCTAAAGGCACACACCTCCTTGGGCTTGTCCGCAGCCTTGGTGTCCACCACAGGTTTTGGCACATAGATGCTGAGTGAGAGGAATGGCAAGCCTCGCAGCCAATGGAAAGAACACCTCTGCGGCTGCCACTTTGCTCCAAGCTGCATCGTCTCTTGCCTGAATTATTGCAGAAGCCTAGCCGGTCTCCTGCCTTCCACATGCCCCCTCCCCCCGTAATCTTGTTCTCAACAGCAACCAAAATGATCGTGTAAAATCAGAAGTCATTCCTTGTTTTTCCTCTGGGTGGCTTCCATTGTAGTCACTAAAAGGTGGTGGTCTTAGGGTGCCTGACAAGGGCTATATGACCTACCCCCACCCCCAGCCAAACTTGGTCTCTTCCTGCACCCACTCCCCCCACTCCAGCTGTTTTTGTTGTTGTTTTTGTTTTTTTTTTTTTTTTTTTTTGAGATGGAGTCTTGCTTTGTCACCCAGGCTGGAGTACAGTGGTGCAGTCTCATCTCACTCCAACCTCTAGCCTCCCGAGTTCAAACGATGCTCCTGCCTCAGCCTCCCGAGTAGCTGGGATTACAGGTGCCCACCACCACACCCAGCTAATTTTCGTTATTTTTAATACAGACGGGGTTTCACCATGTTGGCCACACTGATCTCGAACTCCTGACCTCAGGTGACCTGCCTGCCTCGGCCTCCCAAAGTGCTGAGATTACAGGTGTGAGCCACCGCACCCAGCCATTCCAGCTGTTTTGTGTTTTTCAAACACATTTGACACATTTCTGCTTCAGGGCCTTTGCACTGGGTGTTCCCTCTACCTAGACAAATGCTCTTTCCCGGATATCCACAGCTCTCTTCGAGTCATTTCAGTGAGACCTTCTCATTCCCTCCTATTTGAAATTGCACCCTCCACCCCTGGAATTCCCCTTTTCTGTTTCCTCTTTTGTTTTTCTCCATGAAATGTTTGCGCTTCTAAAATACTGGGTCCTTTGTCCTTCATCTCTCACTGAAGCCAAAGCTCCAGAGTAGCTCCCTTGGTGAGTAGTATTCAGGACATAATTGTTGGAAAATGGGGGTGGGGGCCAAAAGCCTGGGGCTTTCAGCAGGACCTGTGTGGAGAATGCATTTGATGGAGAAGAGCCCAGCCGCTGTAATAACCTGGGAAGGGAACGATGAGGTCTTTGGCAGGGCCATGGGCCAGGGACTGAGAATGCTTCCAGGGGGAGTGAATCTGAAATGGTGCTCCCTGCCTGCTACCCACAGACGAGTACCGGAAGCGAGAGTGTCGAGACCACCTCAGAGTAAACCTGAAGTTTCTGACCAGGACGAGAAGCACCGTGGCTGAGTCTGTGAGCCAGCAGGTTGGTCGAGGGGACTATAGGAAGGGACCTGGGAGGTGAGAGCCGAGGCTGTTCCCCTAGGACCCATGGCGGTCTCAGCCCTGAGCATAGGGTGGGAGGCTGGGCCAGCCCTGCCCTGCGCCAAACTCCCCTGTGACCTTTGCGGGCCTCCTCTGCTCTTGAAATGATGGGCCCTCGGTCCCGCACCCTCGCCAGATTTTGCGCCAGAACCGGGGCCGCAAGGCCTGTGACCGGCCTGTGGCCAAGACCAAGAAGAAGAAGGCTGAGGGCACCGTGTTCACCGAGGAAGACTTCCAGAAGTTCCAGCAGGAATACTTCGGCAGCTAGGCTCCCTGGAGGGCACGGTGAAGAGGCCTTCAAGCCCTGCAGCCTCCGACTCCTGCTGGCTCCAGGAACCGGCCGTGCCGCGCGGCCAGCAGATGGCGATGCAGGACCAGCCTGGCTCGAGGAAGCCGCGGAGCTGAGCCGAGTGGAGGCTGGAATGGAGCTGGTGGGCCGGAAGTCCTGGGGAGGATTTACACACAGACCGGAGCTGGCTTCCGCAGGCCTGGGCAGAGCATCTGCACCTGCCGGAAAGGAACGTATCTGTTTTGTTTGCTTTTGCCCAGGTGGGGCCTCTGGGCTGTTTGCTGTGGAGCAAGGCTAATTCCTGAGCCCTTGGGGACGACAGCTCCAGGAGTAGGAAGAAGGGTGGGCTTCCAAGTTACAATAAATGTGAACCCAAGAGCTGTGTGTGCTGCTGGTCTGCCCCACAGGGTGTCTCCCATCTCCTGTGGCACCAAAGCGCCACGCTGCCTTCCCCATCTCCCAGCGTGCTTCTGAGCTCCGGGTCACAAGTCCTCCAGTCCAGCCCCGGCAGGCAGCCATCAGAACACCCACCTCTGCTGCCAGGGGCGCCTCCCTCCTCTGGGGATGGCCACCACAGCTGAAAAGGTGACTCTTGAGGCAAAAATAGCTGCTGGGAGCAGTTCCAGTGCAGGTGGCTGGGTCCGGCAGTGGGAGTGTTGCTGCTTCCGCCCGCGCCCGGGGAGCGTGGAGTCCGCCATGAGCGGAGCATTTCACCCGGTGTGTTCCCTTTCCGGCTCATGCTCTGGTGAGCAGCCAGGTGGGGTCAAATGCCTGTCATAGTGGGGAGGGGACAGTAGAGAGGACTCAGGAGGTAACCTGAAGAAACGGTTTCACACTCAGGTGTGCCTGAGCTGAAAGATGGAGGTGAGGGGAGGCAGGCGGGACCCTTCCAGCAGGCATGGGGTGGGATCAGGAGGTGAAGGACAGGCAGGCACTGAATGTGTGAGTGAAGACAGGAGGCGGAAGCGGAGGCAGGGCCAGCGGAGGAGAGGTGAGAAGTGAGAGCCCAGGAGTCTTTCATCAGGGGGCCTGAGGGGAAGGGACCTGGGAAGCCTTCAGGCAGCTGCTTTTGTCTCCTAAACTCTCTCCTCCCCACCATAGCCTAAGGGCTCCTTTGCTGTGGTGACTCCCATTGCTGCTGGTCGAGAGCCTGGCAGTCCCCTGAGGCTGGGTTTGATGGGAGTGACATCTGGCTCCCTGGGGTCCCTGATGACATTGCCTTCGGGCCTGTTATTTGTAACAGCATTTGCTCCCCCACTGCCCTGGGTGGTCTGTTCCTGGTCTTTAACCGTGTTCCATCCTAAATGAGGACATGAGGGGGCCACACATCTTCCGGGGGCAGAGCTGGAGTCAGGTCCTGTCTCCAGGCGACCTCCATCAGCAGGGGGAGGGGGAGGGAGTGTGCTGTGACCCCAAACCTTAGAGACCAGGGCCTCTTCCTGCCTGCTGGGCTGTAATGACCCCACTGGGCAGAGAAACTTGGATATCCGTGGAGACTAGTGGCCTTAATCTTTTAAGCGGCTTAACAAAAAGCCAACTCAGCCTCTAGCGCCTGGAAGAACAGGCTGACCATAGGCCCAGGGCCCCTTTCTAACAGGAACACGCCCACTGTTACATAATCGCCCAGGTGTTCTTCCTGCTCCCTCCCTGTGTAGAGTGCAGAGTGACAGGCACTGTCGCACGAGGAGGATGGGAGCCAGGGTCCTGCTGCTTCCCCACTTGTGAGCTTCCCCATAAATCTTACACTTAACGCCAAATAACACTATTGGGTGCCTGTCCATGCCCCTCTGGGTGACAGTCATTTGTGTTTACTGCTGGCACTCTGGTCCGGTGGGTCAAGGACAGGACTGAGGAGTCTGCCTTTTAACTGTCACCCTGAGCAGTTCTGGTGCAGCTGTCTGGAAGGCAGCAGGGAGCTGGGGCGACTGGGGTAGCACTGGAGGAGAGAGGGTTTGTCCCCATGGGGGGCCGAGGAGGTGCTGTGATGGCCAGGACCTGGTGACCAACGGGGCCCAAATAAGAGGACACTGAGGCCAGACATAGTGGTTCACACATGTAATCCCAGCACTGTGGGAGGCTGAGGCAGGTGGATCACCTGAGGTCAGGAATTCAAGACCAGCCTGGCCAACATGGCAAAATTCCATCTCTACAAAAAAAATACAATAATTAGCCGGGCATGGTGGTGTGCACTCATGGTCCCAGCTGCTTGCGGGGAAAAGGGCTGGGGTGGGAAGATCACTGGGACCCGAGAGGCAGAGGCTGCAGTGAGCCAAGATGGCGTTACTGCACCTCAGCCTGGGTGACAGCAAGACCCTGTCTCAAAAAAAGAGGACACTGAGTTGTCACTTCAACCCAGGGCCGACAGGACAAAGCAGGAGGCTTCTCTCAGTCTAGACATCATGGATGGGTGTGAAAGCACCGGAAGCATTTGCGTCACAGGTGGTTTGGGGAAGCAGGGTTTGAGGAAGCCACCCCATGACCCAGAGGAGGGCCCCAGCCATGGCTTCCTGTGTCTTCCACAGTGGGATGGGCTGCTCAAGCCCCCACACTCTCTGGCCCTCTTTGCTACTAGAGGAGTTGGCCAAGGGGGCCAGGCAGGAGTGGGCCAGGACTGCAACATGGGACTCTGCTGAGGCCCAGCTGCAGGCTCAGAGCTTAGCCTGGGCAAAGGCCTCCGCCACAGGCAGTGGGACTGTGGCACTTGGTGTGTGCCCCATTCTTTCCTGCCAGGCTTTTTTTTTTTTTTTTTTTTTGAGACGGAGTTTCGCTCTGTCCCCCAGGCTGGAGTGCAGTGGCGCCATCTCAGCTCACTGCAAGCTCCGCCTCCTGGGTTCAAGCCATTCTCCTGCCTCAGCCTCCTGAGTAGCTGGGACCACAGGCGCCCGCCACCACGCCTGACTAATTTTTTTTGTATTTTTAGTAGAGACGGGGTTTCACCATGTTAGCCAGGATGGTCTCGATCTCCTGACCTCGTGATCCGCCCACCTCGGCCTCCAAAAGTGCTGGGATTACAGGCGTGAGCCACCGCGCCCGGCCTGCCCGGCTGACTTTCATGGGGTGTTCTCATTCTCTGTCCACAACTCTCCCCACCCTTCAAAGCCCAGCTGGGAGGCCCTGCTCTGTCTTGCTGCCACTTTCTACTTGGTCTAAGCATCCACCTTCCGTTTCCCAACTAGGCTGAGAGCCCCCACCCCACCTCATGGGGCACCTGGGCAAGGGTGGTTGGCACTTGAGTGTCACTGCAGGGGCTTTTTCTTTTTTCTTTTTTTTTTTTTTTGAGATGGGAGTCTTACTGTCACTCAGGTTGGAGTGCAGTGGCGTGATCTTGGCTCACTGCAACCTCTGCCTCCCGGGTTCAAACGATTCTCCTGCCTCAGCCTCCCGAGTAGCTGGGATTACAGGCACGTCGCCATGCCCAGCTAATTTTTTAGTAGAGATGGGGGTTTCACCATATTGGGCAGGCTGTTATTGAACTCCTGACCTTGTGATCCACCTGCCTTGGCCTCCCAAAGCCAGGGACTTTTTATTTCTCCCTGGCCTCTTTGAAATAAAATCATGCTCTTCCCCTGGTTTTCCCCATCTCAGGAAATGGGCCCTCCATCCATCCTTTCTCTTGTTTGGCAGCGGGGGGGTTCCCTCTCTTCACACCCACATCCTGGCCGCCTCTCCTTGCCAATCCCAGCCCAGTCCCCTGCCGGGCTGACCCCTGCAACTCCCTAAGCACCCGTCTTAAGGAGCATGCCCAGCATGTCCAAGCCCTACCCAGCTGCTGTGTCACATCTGACTGTGACACGTCACCTCTTTCTTCTTTTTAGGGTACACCTGTCTCCTTTACCAGAAGCAAAGCTCCATGAGGGCAGGGATGTTTATCTATTTGGCTCACTGCTGTAGCCAGCACCCAGACAGTGTAGTGCAGAGCAGGCACCCACTCAGGACTAGTTGTAGAAAAGATGAAGGTCGTTCTCTGCTCTCCACAACCTACAGCCTTGTCCCAGACACAAAGCAAGAGAAAATGCTGAGTGCTGTCTGCTCCCGCCTGTGAGGTCCCTTCCTATCCCCCAGCCCCGGGCCCCTGGTCACTGGGTAAAGCCCAGCTCCACCTCTGACCTGGTCAGCCTAGGCTGGGCTGGCCAAGGCCTGGCAGGGGCCACAAGTTGCCACATGCAGGGTGGTGGCCAGACATCAACTTCATCTCTGCCCCCTCTTCCCGTACCCCTTATTGTGCTGGGCTCTCCGGAACAGATATCTGCCTAGCCGAATCCAGCCGGTCTGTCCAGGCCACTATCACTGCCTATACCACCTGCCCATGGGCCAGTGTCCACCCACAGGCCAGGCTTCCCAAGGGGGTGCCTAAGTCTGGGTCTTAGCTGCATCAGTAAGAGGGTTACAGTCATAAGACCCTCCTCACAGCCTCTCAGGAGGACTCTGAGCTCATCACTGGAAGGCGCCTAGAACCTCAGAGCTCTTTGAACATTTTCGCTGCAGTCATTTTCGCTATTTCCCAGGCACTGCTGTAGTCCTGGAAATACGGGAATGAACAAGACAGCAAAATACCTGCTGCCATAGAGTGAGCTTATATTGTAGTTAGGGAATGGAGAACAGAAAGTTCATCTGTATACAGATAAACTCAATGGAGAAAAAAGTTACAAAAAAACAGCAAGTGCAAGGCTCTGAGGCAGGACCAAGCTTGGCAGACAGATGGAGAGAGGCCGGGAGCACAGTGAGGGGAGGAGGTGAGGTCAGGGAGAAGGGCAAATCCACTGTGACCTGAGCTGGTGCCTTCTGGGCGTGGGAGGACTTAGCTGCAGGGGCCTGGGAAGGGCACAGCCCCAGCATCCTGGCTCCACACCACTGGCCTGCACTGCCCTTCTTGGTGCCTCAGTTTCTCGTCTGCCAAATGAGGGCCGACCCCCACTGGCATTGGATGACTCTGATGCTCCTGGCCACACCCTAACACCTATTTAGTACCTGGATGTGGATGGAGGCCCATGGCCTTTGGAGAATTCTAGAATCTCAACAGGAAAGACCTCAAAGAGCACCAGGTCCAAGACCCATGTGTGATGCCCACTCCCAGTGGTGCCTCGGGCCACTTCTCCACAACCAGCTGCATGCATTCCATCAACAGTCGGCTCTCAGGTGACAGTCTATGCTGGGCACCAGAAAGGTCACGTGGGCCCCACCATGCAGGTCGTTACGGGCCATTTGTTTCCAGCTCAAGAGGCAAAATGAAGAGCCCAGACTGGAGCCCGAGTCCTGGGTTCAAATCCCAGCTCTACCTCCTTGCTCAAAATCCTCCTAGTTGAGCTGCGCGTGGTGGCGGGCGTCTGTAATCCCAGCTACTCAGGAGGCGGAGGCAGGAGAATCGTTTGAATCCGGGAGGTGGAGGTTGTGGTGAACCGAGAATGCACCATTGCACTCTAGCCTGGGCAACGGAGAGAACCTGTCTCAAAAAAAAAAAAAAAAAAAAAAAAAAAAAAAAAAAAAAAGGCCGGGCGCGGTGGCGGTGGCTCATGCCTGTAATCCCAGCACTTTGGGAGGCCGAGGCGGGTGGATCACGAAGTCAAGAGATCAAGACCATCCTGGCTAACACGGTGAAACCCCCTCTCTACTAAAAATACAAAAATAATTAGCTGGGCGTGGTGGCAGGCGCCTGTAGTCCCAGCTACCCGGCAGGCCGAGGCAGGAGAATGGCGTGAACCCGGGAAGCGGAGCTTGCAGTGAGCCGCGATCGTGCCACTGCACTCCAGCCTGGGCGACAGAGCCAGACTCCATCTCAAAAAAAAAAAAAATCCTCCTGGGTGTGGCATCTGCCTCACGGGTGTGCTGCGGGGACTGGGTGAAAGAACACATGTGCTGTGCTCAGTTACAGCAGTGCCTGGGCTGCACTCACCCTCACTCTCCTCCCAGCCATTCCCCAGGCACACCCGGTCTACACCACCTTCCACAGACGGAAAACGCGGCTAATCCCGAAGGACACAAGAGGAAGGGCAGACCTACCCGGGCTGCGCTGATCTTTGCATTCAAGCATTCATCCGCAACACAGGACAAAAGACATCGCCTGCCTGGAAAGGCGAAGTCGCCCCGCCAGAAGTCCGAAGCTGCAGTGAGGTGTGGCTTCTAAGCACTGATCCATCCTAACATGTCCCGAGGCCGTCAGGCCTCCTAGTTTAGATAGCAGCAGGCACAACAGCCTTCACAGGAACTGTCGCCTGCCTTTGTGCCCAGCTCTAGCCAGAACCTGCGCAGGCTGTCATCCTTCCACCCCTTAAGGAGAAACGGAGGCCAACCCTCAGCTCCTGTCCTGTTTCAGCATCAATTCCCAAAAGGAGCCATTTCTTTCTTCAGGATGAGGCTTCTGCAGAACTGTTCAGGTAACAAGTGAAACCTAATCTTGTGTGCTATCTCAAAGATTGTGCAACCTTATTCAGGGTTTTATGCGACAGCTGTTGGCATGAAGCCCTCTTGAATAAACAGGTGGAGGCCCAGGCTGTCCCTCCCTCTGAACCTCTCAGAGATCTCCAGCCTCCTCCCTACACAACGAGCACTCAGCTCTGGGCAAAGGACCCAGCCTCCTATAAATGGCCAACTATACGGTTCCAGGGCCCCACGAATCAGCCATCGTGGCCTACACCGAGCAGGGCTGAGCAAATCCCACTCTGGGAACCAATCTTCAGCCTTGGACTGCCTCCTCCCCCAGATCTCACACGAAATGTTAAGACCAGCTTGGGGTGGGTGGGTGGCGCTTCACTAGGTTACTTTGCCAGGAAAGGAATTCACACGCGCAAGTACTTTCCCTACAAAATAATTTATTGGAACACACAGCTACAGCACTCTATGTACAAGCACATTGACGCTCCTGACTATCCTCAACTAGGGGACCCTTTTCTTCCCCCTTGCCTTGCGGACCTCTTCTATCAAATCTTTCAGGTACTGGATCTCCTTGGCCAGGGAATCCGCCCTCTCTTTTAGAGCCTCGTTCTTCTTTTCCAGCTCTTTGCACTCACCAGTAAGAGCCTCCTGCTCCGCCCTCTTCTTCTGGCGGTACCTAGTGGCTGCTGTTTTGTTTTGCTCCATTTTTTTCAGCTTCTTATCCAGTTTCTCACCCTTTACTTTTGCTGCTACCATCTTCTCTCCAGGAGGATCGTAAGGTTTGGGGCGGGCAGACCCACAGAGAACACCTGGAGATGGGAGGCTCCTATTTGGAGAGCCCCTGGTAGAGGGGCTGTGCTGAGGAGACCCCAGATAGGACTCTGGGCTCATACAGATGCCACTATCATTATCTGAAGGGGTGTCTTCCTCCTTTATGCACTGAGGGATCATGGCAACGTAACCAGTGTAGTCTGGCTTCCTATCTCCTTCAGTGATATCCACTTCACTGCCCAGCTCTAAACTAAAGGAATGATCTGGAGTGGAGGACAGGACCCCTGAGGAAAGGGGAAGAGGTTGCAAGAAGGTGAAGGGGGCAACCTGGTCGGGTTTTGTTAAACTTTCTGGGAGATGGCCAATTGGGTTCACCGTCTGGGGGGGCTCCTTATTAGTCTCCTGGACTAGGGGGGCAAAGAGATCACAAGTGTCATCCAACGTGGTCAGAAGGTCATCTGGCATGGTTTCCAGGTCATCTATACCCAACAGGGCATCCAAGTCGAACTCCTTCAAATCCATTTTCTCCAACATCCAATCTGTCCCGGAGAAGGCATCCTCTGCAAAACATTTGAGTGATGGGGCCAAGTGAGTCAGATACAAAGGTAGGAGGCCCCTAACCCTAGATCCCACCCGGACGATGTGGTGGTGGCCCACTCACCCTTGCTGTTGTTGGAGGGACTGACCAACCCATCCACAGCCAGCCATTCGGAGGAGCCCGCCTTAGCCTTGTCGCTGGAGAACCCATGAGGTTTGAAGTGCTTGGCCACCTCCAGGTAATCATCTAAGAGACCTAGGCTTTCTTCAGCCCCCAAACCCGACTGGTCGAAGGGGGACATCAAGTCCCCCACCAACACCTCGCTGCTCAGGAAGCTCATTTCGGTCATGTTGCGGTGCTTTGCTGGAATCGAGGAATGTGCTTAATTCGAAGGTGTCTTTGTCGGTTACAGCAACGCTGCTGCTGAATGCCGTGAGAAGCCTGAATGAGAATCAGAAGCCAACTCCCATTAGAGGTTAGCTGTTCTGAGAATTTCATCCTTCCACTTATGAGGCGGGACTTCTCTAGATCGGCCATCTAGAGAATCGGGAACAGGGCAGTTGTATCTGCCCCTCCCTGCTTGCAACTCAGGTTCCACAAAATGGACGCTCACGGAGACCAGGCAATTCTTCCACCGGCCGCCAAGAGGAAGGCGCTCCGTCCCCACGTCCAAATGCGGCCAGGGCGGCCGCGCCCCGCCCACCGCCCGCCCTTGACTCACGCCCGCGCCGCCGCCCTGCCGCCGCCATCTTGGTTCCTGCCACGTTTCGCGGGGCAACAGCCAAGACCCCTGGGACCCTTGCGGGGCTCGGGGTCCGAGGGCTGTAGGGCCCCTGGGGAAGCAGTCCGGGCACCCGACTGCGCTTTCCCGATCCCAGGCAAGCGAGCGTCTCGGGGACACCCAAGCAAAGACCACGCGTCCCGGGCGCTCGTTAAATCGCTTCCCCCTTGGCGGCACCGCCCTGGCCCCAGGCCGCACCCCACCAATCCAAAACCCGCGCCGGCCCCAGGAGCACAGCTGGACGACCCGCCCCGGTACTCACGCCATGGCTTAAGCCGCTGGGGGTTGCCGCTGCAGAGCCTGGTGCTGCTGCCGCCGCTGCAAAGGCCAATGCTGCCGCAGGCACTGCTGCCCCTAATACGCCATGGTGGCCGTGGACCCTGAGGGCGGGGAGGAGGGAAAACGCACACGTGCAGGGAAAACTACATCTGTGGGCGGGCAAAGTAGAAATGGCTGCAGTGGCCGCCCGCCGGCCCTTTATAGATTTCGTCTCTATGGGGACGCAGCACAGACGCATCCTTCCGCCGCGACCACGTGACCGTCTCCTCCCGCCCGCTCCCTTCCCTCCCTCCCTTTGACGCCCCAACCGTTTATGCCCAGGGCGTAGCTGTGACGAGAAAAGGAGTTTGTTTTTATGGCCTCACGAAAGGAGAGAGGCGTACTACTTTACTAGGCTTCTATGATCAGAGTCCGTTCTTTCCTTCGCCGCCGGAGCGCGGAGTGATCTCCCAGACACGCCTCGCTTCCGGTGTCAGCGCAGTGGGCGGGGAAAGGTCGTTTTCCGGCGAAGAGTTTTTATTGTGAAGGGCGAGGACGCCAGGTTATCGCGCGAGGTGCTGGCGAAGAGCGCGCGTCAAGGTGATTGGCCCAGGCCCGGTGAATCATATATACCTCGAGCTCTTATTGGCTCAGGGCCCTAGATGGGCGGCTGCTGGGAGAGGGATCCCGGGGTCCGCGTGGGAAGGGTTGGGGTCTCGGGTCTCTGCTAGGTCTCTGCTAGTCCTCAGCCAGCCTCGCCTGCTGGCCCGCCACGATCGCGCTGGCTCCTGCCCCCAGGCGGCCTTAGCCCAGCGCACCCCTTAGTGGCCTCAGGGACCAGCCCCTGCGGTCGGATCCCGCCGCCCTCAGTGGAGGTCCGCACTGGTGGCCCCGCCGCCGCTCCCAGCCTGCGCGTCCTTCGGTTGCGGGTGGTGATTTGTGGCCTGCGGAAACCGGGGGGTTACCTGTTCCAAGCCTGAGTTTTCCAGAGGCCCCATTCATAGCCGACACGGCGCTGCTGCCCCCGGGAGGTTGAAGGGGCCTCGAGAGGGCGCGCCGGGCCTGTCCACCTACCCCCAAAGGCCGGCTGAGTCTGCATGGCTCCTCCTAAACTCTGGAAAGGAGCCGGGAAGACGCGCCGTCCTGTCGCCCAACCTGGGTTTTTACAATTTTCATCCGGCTCAAGTGCAAGGCTGCCACAGAATAGCATCATAGAGGAACTTCTGGTGTCCGAAGATTGCGTTCTCCTAAGAACAAGATTTTCTTCGCTGCCGTCTCCCTGGGGTAGTTCGGATTCACTCCGGATTCTGAACTCCCCGGCCTAACCCGCTTTTCAGCAGTCACGCCCATGGCCCAGGGAGGAGAGGCGCTTGGGAACCCACGGCCACTTACTGGGGGTTGTGCGTTGGGAAGGGGTAGTCTGTTTTAAGAATACAAGAAACCTCCCCATCATCTTTCAGCCCCTTCCAGTCAGGCCCTGTGAAGGTGGAAACTTTGAGTTTCCGCCTCTATTTCACTGGGCCACACAAGTATGAGCGCTGTGATATCAAACAACCAGGGAAGCACTGCTCTAAATAACCACAGGCCATCTGCTGCGCTCATTCAACCTCGCCCACAAATCCTTTCCAATGGTAAACCGTGGCCCAATGGGATGAAGCTTCTTGCTCAAAGTCACAAGGCTCCCAGTGGAGGGAGTATGGGGTAGGAGTTAGAAGACAGATTTTGGGGAGCGCATCCAAAAGAATCCTGGCTGGGACATTTTGGCTAAATGACTTATACTCTCTGAGCCTCAGTTTCCTCATTTGTAAAATGAGACTACTGATGAGTATCCTTGCCTCATGAAGTGAGATCATACATGTAAAGCACTTAGCACAGTGCCTGCCTGGTACATGTAAGCGCCCAATAATGGTTGCTGTTGCTGCCACTGTTCATAGAACTCAGGTCTCCTGACCCTGACTTCTGCCACTCTCCATCACATCCTCCTGCTGCCTCAGAGGACTCTTCATTATTATTTAATGAGATGAAACCAACAACTTTAAAACTGGTATACACAAGGCATACTGGATGCTGGAATAAAAGTATGTTTTTTCTTTCTCCTTGGGGAATCGTGAGTGTTGAGATATACAGAAGTTGGCGCCAGGAGCAGTGGCTCCAGCCTGTAGCCCCACCTACTCAAGCCGAGGTGGGAGGATTGCTTGAGCCCAGGAATTCCAAGCTGCAGTGAGCTGTGATCACAACACTGCAACTCAGCCTGGGCAACAGAGCAAGACCCTGTCTTTAAAAAAAAAAAAAATACAGGAGTTTTCTAGCCTTTCCATGCAAAGGCAGTAAGAATACCTGAGCCATTAGCCATGTCTTCCAAAGGCAGAACTAGGGACCCACAGGACGTGTTCTCCTTTTGCTATAGACAGTACCTCCTGACAGATGACTGTGCAAATGGTTGAGTATTAAAGTAACACTGCCCCAATTTTGACACTGAAAAGGTCATAAAAGAATGACTCCCATGGCAGCCTGTCCCATCCATTCTTTTATAGAGACCTAGCTCAAACACTTCAAAGGTTCCCCTAGCTGAAAATGGAGACCCAGTACCACTCCCACAGTAAAATGTTCCATACGACACACACAAGTCACAGCTGTTGGAAAGGAAATGTTTATTTTCTTCTTCCCATGCTATGGAAGGACATTGTGTTCCGCAGTTTTATTTCCTCCCTCAAGGAGAAAAAGGACAGCAGGTCTCTGGGCCTCGGGGCTAAGCTGCCCCTACTTATATAGACCTAACCAAGACAGTACAGAAAGACTGGTGACTGATTCCAAATCTACCAGCTAACACATCCACCACCACTGCGGGCAGGCAAGTGACTAGAAGGCAAGTTGTGGACTTGGCCTCAGGGACCAAGAATTTAAAGACTACAAGGTGATCCAAATGTAAAGGTAAACACCTAGTGTGCATTTGACCATGGAACCCACCTCTCTGGTATTCTGGCCACTTACAGTAAGTGGCATCTAAAAGGGCTGCAGCCTCCCAGCCTGGTGCAAGGGTCAGCTCTGTCCTAAGTCTCCTATCATTCTCCTTGGCCTTGAGTTTCAGACAAAAGGGCAGAGTTCTAACAAATCCTCTGACAGAACACGTTCTCAGCCAAGTCAGTCCCAAGGAACTATCATGGCAGAGAGCTCTGGACACTCGCAGTAGTCTGTATTTACAGAACCCCCCCACCTCGGGGCCTCTCCTGGGTCCTTCCATCCTGAAGCTGATTCCCCTTCAAGACTATTTGAACTCTCAACTTGAGTGGAGTGCAGGGAGCACAGTCAGCAAATGTGGAATATGGACAGGTGGCTGGGACCCAGGAGACCGTGGGCCTCTGCAACGCTTCTTTAAACTTGAGCTTCAACATTTCTTTATTTAAATAAAACTTTAAAAGTCATAACCAAGCATGTAAAGAAAAATACTGTCATCTTGAGCTCATTTTTTAGGAAGGGCAACAGAGGAGAACCAAAATAAACTCTGGAATTTATTAGCTTTAAGATAATGAGTGCATTTTTTAAGTGTTAGGCTAAGTATAAAGTTTGCTAACCTTGATGGCACACACACAAAAATCTCTAGATGGAGAAGTAGAAGATGCTGTTACTTCAGGCAAAAGTAAGAGTTACTGAACAGGAAGGCAGAGTAGCGGGGAAAGTTACTCATCTTTCCCCAAAGACTTAAAAAAGGGGACAGGTGCAGAATGTTGTCCTCTTCTATCCAAGAATCTCAAAGCAATTGCCTATGTTCCACACTTTATGATGAGGAAGATGGCAGCAAAAAGAACGGCTTGCCCAGTCATGGTCAGCAAACCCACCAGGACCAGCGCTGAGAGTTCACACTGCTTCTGGTTCTGAGGACTTCTTAAGAGGTTCTTCCTTGTAAAATGACAAAGTTATGGTTTTGTCCAACAGTTAAAAGAGATGCTCTTTAAGAAGGATGATAAACTCATTTGCCTTCCTTAAATGACAATTACACTCAACTTAAATAACTTGGGACTCTTTAAAATCTTATCTTTTCTAAGCTCTCCTTCCAATTTTTATTTTTTTGAAATAGGGTCTCACTCTGTCACCCAGGCTGGAGTGCAGTGGCACGATCTCAGCTCACTGTAACCTCCGCCTCCCGGGTTTAAGTTATTCTCCTGCCTCAGCCTCCCGAGTAGCTGGGATTATAGGCGCCTGCCACCACGCCCAGCTTATTTTTATCTTTTTCATGGGGACGGGGTTTCACCACGTTGGCCAGGCTGGTCTCGAACTCCTGACCTCAAGTGATCCACCCGCCTTAGCTTCCCAGTGCTGGGATTACAAGCATGAGCCACCGCAACCAGCCTCCTTCCAATGTTTTATGTGAAATTTGGTCAGAGATGCAAGCTTGGGAAAGCTTAAATTTTTTTAATACTCATGGCAGGGAAACCAAATCCTTTATCTCAATGAATAATCTATACTTTTGCAACAGTCTATCAATCCTCTCCTCTCCCTTCCCTCTAACGGATACCCAGTGGGTACACAGGAACCCTGTCAAGCTCTACCCCATACCTTCTAGATTCATCCAGGATGGTACTCAGGCATACAGATTTTTTTTTTTTAACTCTCATTTGAGTCTGACCAACAGACAGGGTAGATGAGCTCTCTCAAGATTCTCAGCTTTATGTTTTTTGTTCCCTCTCAATACCTTTATGCAAACGAAACTGAAACCACCATAAGAAATCCTTGTTAAGGGGAAAAGAGGCAAAAAGACCTCTAAATATAGTCAAGGTTAACCCTAGTTCTCAATTTCCTAATCTGTGACAAAAGAGGGGCAGGAAATCTCTACCCTAAATTGATGTTGAGGTATCGATGCTAAAGAGTCATTTCCTGTTACTATCGTTGGGAAGGAATGAGACAGCTGCAGAGAGCTTCACCAGAACCTCAATGATGGAGAGGTAGTCATTGAAAAAATAAGACAACTTGACGGAAGGAAAACAAAATACTGAATGGGCAGATGAGAAACAGAATTATCATCAGAGTCTTGCTACAAACAGGGAAAAACACAAACCAAGATGACACACAGACATGGTAGATTAAACATTCCTCCCCACCTTCAGGATACATTTACATTGCAATAAATACTGCAATCTCAGCAGCGGCAAACAAGGAGGAATGTAGGAAATGCCCACCTCCTCCCCTCTGTCTTATCTGTGTGCTCTCTTCCTTGGTAGCACCGATCTCCCCAGGTGCTGGGTGAGAAACAGGACAGGGGGAAGAGGTCCGTGCATGCTCACTTGCCCTCTGGCCGTGCCCGGAGCGCTCAGCAAACACCCCTCTCACATTCCTATGGCAGACGCTGGAGGATGAAGGGCTGGCTGTTGGGTCTGTTCTTGCTCTAAGGCCACATCCTAGAAAAGCAGGGCCTGTCTGGGGAGAAAACATGGCCACCAAACCCCAACTAGTGACTGCATTTTCCAGCTGACATTCAGTCGACTGTCTACCTCCGTCATCCTCACCTGATGTCTAAGGCTGCGTTCCTTCAAGGCCTTGTCCTGATTGGCAATAAAATAAGGAAAAGGTGTGAAAACCAGCATTCATGATGAAGTGGTGCCCTGGCAGCCCCCATCCTTGTCTGTCTGACCCCTGCAGCCACAGATGACGAGCAGACACTGGGCACACAAACCCTTCACTAGGCCCTTAACCAGCTCTGGTTCCCTACTCTGCACTTCTGCTAATAGCCACCAAGAAATTCAACCTGCAAATAACTTTGCATTCAGCTTATCCTGTGTGGGTCATTAACAGTGTTCCCATGAGAGACATTCTCAGCATTTATGAATGGGTCAGGAGGTTGGGGGGAGGATGGACTTCTGCTCCAGGAACCGTGGTCAAAGGCCAACTCTTCTACCAGCCTCACTCCCAGAAACCCTAAATACTGTCTCAGCACTCGCTCTGTAGAGTTCAGCTTTGAAACATGCTATCACACCTCTTCAGTGGCATTCAACTAAAAGGCAACATCTTAATTAGGCAGATATGCTCCAGGGACAAGAGCAAAACAGAAGGCATGAACGAGAGAGGAAAAGACAGAAAAGACACTGAAAAGGAACAGGCAAACGGGCAAGGCAGACCAGAGAGAGGCAGCAAACATGGGCCGAAACGCAAAACACCAAGTGGTCCATCAGCTCAGGCCAGCACGCCACCTTCTCAATTCATTCCAGAAAAATTAGCCTGGAGCCAGGGGGCGGCAGAGAGCACAGTGATTGGTAACAAAAATAGGAAGAGTTGGGTAACAAAATAGGCGACGGAAGAGATGTCATTCTAATCAGCATGAAGTGACCAGGGTGATGATCAGCAAGACACGAGGCACCAGGAACCCTGTGAGGCACCAGTTAGGTAGCCAAGTGTATCTAACGGAGAATCCAGGGACTGACCACCAACACCCGCTTTGGCCTTTACCTGCCCTACGTCTGCAGCAGCACCTCTGGCTCAGACAATGAGCAATACAGAGTGTATCCTAATTCGTCTATTTCTTCAGGGGTGAGCTCTGCAAATAAGTTCACCTTGGGGTTTAGGGCACTGGGCAGGACTCCAGCCTCTAAGTAGCTGATAAGTCCCCTCAAGGCCTGCAGGAAACGGTCGGCCAGCATATCCGGAGACCAGTCAGCCTCCTCCTGGGCCAAGTGGAGGATGACATTGGTTAGCTGGCTGGCAGTGAGGTGGCCCAGAGCCGGGGTGGACTTGCATATGGCCTTGAGGATCTTGAGGCACAGAGATCGGCAGCCCGAGTCAGCCTGGTCCAGAGCCCGCAGGCGTGCCGTCTCCGCGGGACGCAGGCTCAGCCGCCACAGGTTGTCATACTGGGCTAGCCGGTGTGGTTTGGCCACCAAGACTGTGTCACCTAGGGCCACTGATGGCAGGAAGTCAATGAAGAGATGTTTGTCACGCTCATACTGCACCTCCAGTGTGAGGGCTTCTGGGGGTGGGGCCGGGCGGATCACATAGTCCAAGAGGGACCCTATGGCTGGCCAATTGATGGAGCCAGCCACTACCTTCTCAAATGTATCTGCGACTGTCTTTGGAGAGAGGTAGCCCCCTACTACACAGCGGTCCCAGTAACTGCTCCCACGAGGAAAGTACTCTGGATTCTCACGACGCACCAGGAAGAAGCCAGGGACATTCATGATGGTGTCTTCACCAGGAATACATGACCACAGGTTCTGCTCCAGCACAAGGGGCACAATGAGTTGGATGTGGTCAGCTGTCACCACCTGTCAGGGCAGAATTTAAAGGGTTTTGAGGGTTTACTCTGTTCAAAAGACATGCTTCCTCTAAGACGGTTCCCACCATCTTACATTCCCCCCCGGCAAGAATGGGAACTCTAGGCCGGGCGCAGTGGCCCATGCCTGTAATCTCAGCACTGTGGGAAGCTGAGGCGGCTGGCTCACTTGAGGTCAGGAGTTCAAGACCAGCCTGGCCAACATGGTGAAACCCCATCCCCTACTAAAAATACAAAAAAATTAGCCAGGCATTGTGGCGTGTGCCTGTAATCCCAGCTACTCAGGAGGCTGAGACAGGAGAATTGCTTGAACCCAGGAGGCGGAGGTTGCAGTGAGCCAAGATCGTGCCACTGCACTCCAGCCTGGGCAACAGAACAAGACTCCATCTCAAAAAAAAAAAAAAAAATTCTTTCATGTCACCATGTCAATCTACACAGAGTGAGAAAACTAGAAAGGAGAGATGGGCACAAGAATATAGGAAGGAGGAGGCCTCTTATAGCTTCCTAGAAGTTGTAAGTAGGACTAAAACATGAGAAACGATTAAAGACACAAGAATAAAGAATAACAGGCCAGGCTCACGCCTGTAATCCCAGCATTTTGGGAGGCCGAGGTGGGTGGATCACCTGAGGTCAGGAATTCGAGACCAGCCTGACCAGCATGGCAAAACCCCGTCTCTACTAAAAATACAAAAAAATTAGCCAGGAGTGGTGGCACACACCTGTAATCCCAGCTACTCGGAAGGCTGAGGCAGGAGAATCGCTTGAACCCGGGAGGCAGAGCTTGCAGTGAGTCGAGATCGCACCACTGCACTCCAGCCTGGGCGACAGAGTGAGACTCCGTCTCAAAAAAAAAAAAAGAATAACGAGCATGGATCTCCAAATGCTGCTGAGGTACACAGGATTCGGAAGCTGTAAGACCTCAGTCTTTCTGGCAAGCCTGGGACACTGATCTGTGCCAACAACACTACGGTGCTCAGCACTCAAACCCCACCCACCATGAGAACCACCTTGTTACCTGCAGGTCATCATAGAGGCTGCCACTCAAGTACATGTCCCGAAGCGGCATGTCAGGCAACTTGGCCCGCAGGAAGCTCCGGAGCTCGGCACATATGTCCACAGCAGCTTGCTTGGCCCGAGCCTGCTCTCCAGCAGGGATGGCTGCCCGGTTCCGGTAGTAAGTAAGAAGTTTCTCCTGCAGGGACATGCGGAGTCGTGACTTCTTCAAGTCTACCTGGCCCTTCCTGGCCACTGGCTTGGGCCGGGGCAGGCAGAATGTATCTGCCAAGGCAAGAGAGAGAGGCACGTGAGCTCTGCCCATGCCTGCTCAGTCCACAGCTGCCTCAGCCCCAGAAAGAAGGGCCTGGCATGGAGGGCAAGTGCTGACACAGTGCCGGGCACAGATGTGCTCAGGAAACATCTGCTGAGTGCAGGAGTGGTACTGAAAGTCCAGAGAGGTCCCAGGAGGGGCAGCAGCCCTTCTCACCTGTGTCGAAGGCAGAGGAGTCTGTGGGAAGGGTCTGCAAGGACCGGCTCAGGCCCGTCTTCATGTCCCTGTTCAGCAGTCGGGGGGAGCCCATCCAGTTGGGTTCTTCCCAGCTCCTTTTCCCCGAATGGCTCAGGCGGGTGGGGCTGGTAGGGGCACTGATCGCCCGATCGTACATCTGAAATAGCAGAGAGGACACAGGACATAAACCTGCCCTCTTTCCCTATTTCCTTCCAATTTACTTCCTCCCAGAAGCTCTGTCCTAGTAAGTTCTTTTAGTAATTTTGTTTTTGTTTTAGATTATAGAATACTTTGCTCCATGCAGAAAATCTCAGGGAAGACTAAATGATATAAGACGTAGATAATCCATGTCATGACCCAGAGAAAACTGTTTGTAATATCTGGTATGTTTCTTTCTAGATGCATGTAATGACGATCACTCTATACATACTTTTGAAACCTGTTTTTTTCACTTATCATTGCGATCATTTCCTCCTAGAACGCTTCGACATTTTCTTTCTATAAAACATTACATCTTATGACCATACCACTACATTCCACCCCCAGCCCTGGCTGCATGCACTTACCCGCTTAACTGCCAGCGTGGCGATGCCCAGCATGGCCGCTCCACCCACCCCCAGCACCAGCCGGGCATTGGAGAGCACAAAGTCAATGGCCGTGCCAATGCCATTGTCATCCTTCTTGCCTTTGCGCTCACCAGCGCCTGCCATTGCTCATCTGAGAATGAAGACAGAACACGGCTATAAGTACTGGGACCCCAAGAACCTCCCTCCCCTAACAAGCCAAACCCCAACAAGTACAGGGTACTCTGTGAGTTCCAGCAACCCAAATCTTCTTGCCTCCAGCACTGCATGCTTTAGGGTCTGGAGGGAGCTACAATGTCCCATGATAGATCAGGATGCAAGGAGGAGGGGCTGATCTTGGGTACTGTAGGAAAACTTTCCCCAAGCTAGTGAGATTAAGAAAGCATTAAGCTCAGTGTCAGTCCTTTTTCGTATTACAATGAAGTACCCCACCATGCAAAACAGCCCTCTCTCTGCCCCTTTACAATGTTAAAATGCAGGTCTCTACCCCTTCACAGGGGTTATAAAGCAGGTCTCTACCCCTTCACAGGGGTTATAAAGCAGGTCTCTACCCCTTCACAGGGGTTATAATGCAGGTCTCTACCCCTTCACAGGGGTTATAATGCAGGTCTCTCTACCCCTTCACAGAGGTTATAAAGCAGGTCTCTCTACCCCATCACAGGGGTTATAATGCAGGTCATTTCTTCGTCCTTTGGCCACTACTTTGTGGAAGGTTAGATCTGAGCGGGACCTTGGAGCTCATCTAATGCCATCACATCACCTCACACAGAGGTTCTCAACATAGGGAGGTGATGTGTCAGGTCTCAGAGAAAAGAAATGGTACAGGCGCAGTGGCTCATGCCTATAATCCCAGCTACCCGGGAGGCTGAGGTGAGAAGATCGCTTGTGGCCAGAAGTTCAAGACCAACCTGAGCAACATGGCAAGACCCCCATCTCCAAAAGTAAAAGATAAAAATAAATTGAGCGTGGTGGCACATGCCTGTAGTCCTATCTACTTAGGAGGCTGAGGCAAGAGGAATGCTTGAGCCCAGGAGTTTGAGGCTACAGTGAGCTATGATCGCGCCACTGCACTCTAGCCTCAGTGACAGAGTGAGACCCCATCTCTTAAAAATAAAAACAAAAAAACAAAATGGGCCGGGCATGGTGACTCACGCCTGTAATCCCAGCACTCTGGGAGGCCGAGGCAGGCGGATCACCTGAGATCAGGAGTTCAAGACAAGCCTGGCCAACATGGAGAAATCCCGTCACTACTAAAAATACAAAATTAGCCAGATGTGACGGCGCATGCCTGTAATCCCAGCTTCTCAGGAGGCTGAGACAGGAGAATCCCTTGAACCCGGAAGGCGGAGGCTGCAGTGAGCCGAGATCACACGATTGCACTGTAGCCTGGGTAACAAGAGCTAAACTCCGTCTCAAAAACGAAAACAAAACGACACAGTCATCTCCAGAACTCAGGACTCCCCACTCCTTGTATGACGCTTTTTCTACTGTACCATGCTCACCCTTACCCAAATCAAATCGGCCCTTATTCTATCTACTTTCTGCAAACAAAACACAAAACAACATGTACCAAACATCCTGCACACGGAACTGAAACTACACGTCCATATGTGAGAAAGGTCCCTCCATGGACCCTCCTACTTGACAAATGCTTTGTTTCTTGAGAGAAGTGCGCAGCGGGGACTATAAAAGCTTAGGTGAGACTGGTATACCGGGAGATAAAAAACAAAGGACACTGCAGACTCGACTGCTAACTGGAAAACAAAACACCCATCTGCTCGATTACACCTGGAAGAGGAACTAAAAATGCGTTCACCTGAAAGAAGTACTTGGGCACCACAGCGAAGAGGCTGGCCTCCAGCACAGTGCTCAGGCCAGTGCTGCTCCCGGCTACAGTGGAGTCTTCCTGACTGCAGCAGCAGCAGTCCCCAGATAAGCCCATTCCTGTGGAGTTAGAACCCTGGGCCTGAGCCGGGTAAAGGATGACAGTGTGATTCAGATCGGAATACCACTCAGCATGCTGCCACTCTCCTCTATAATATCCCGTGTCCTTCACGCCAGGAATGACATAAGGGAAAACAAAGTCGGATACCATTTAGCGTCCCAGAATGGGAGGACATCAAGAGACAGGATCAGCCGGGCGCGGTGGCTCACACCTGTAATCCCAGCACTTTGGGAGGCCAAGGTGGGTGGATCACGAGGTCGGAAGTTCAAGACCAGCCTGGCCAACATAGTGAAACCCCATCTCTACTAAAAATACAAAAAATTAGCGAGGCATGATGGTGCGTGCCTGTAATCCCAGCTACTCGGGAGGCCAAGGCAGGAGAATCACCATTGCACTCCAGCCTGGGCGACAGAGCAAGACTCCGTCTTGAAGAAAAAAAAAAAAAGGATCACTGAGGATTATCTTCCATGTAAAATAACATTCCTTCTAATACCGTGTTACAAGTGGATATTTCTAGCTTCCACATCTTACGCTCCTGCCTCTACCTCCCTGAAAAACAAAGAAATATTTCTGACTCTATTATTCCAGTAATTGAGTTAACTAAGAGTCACTGTCAAGCCCAAAAATATTTTTTTCCCTAACTAGAGTTCACACCTTGGGGGTACTTTCTTTTTCTCTACCATTTACAGTCAATAGAGGCTTCAGGTTTAGGGACATGAAAGACTATTTCGCCAAACCGAGTACATTCCCACCTCAAATGCACAGAGCAAAGCCAGGGAGAAGAGTTAACGTTTGTATTTACAGGTGGAATCAGGGAAGAACACCAGACACCCTCCCTCCAGTGGCCACTGAGATAGAGACGGGACAAACCAAACTTAGCAGAGGCAGGATAACCCAATCAGGAGAAAAGCAGAACATTATACATTTCCCCACACATAACAATCTCTCTTGTTTTAACTCTTTACTGAAATATTTACAATAGGGAGAGCCACTGGACACATGTGCCCTCTAAATGATCCTTGAGTGTGATGCAGCAGGGCCAGAAGGGCACCTCCTCACTCCGGGCAGAAGCAGCCTCCCTGGACCATTTTAGTCCTTGGTGCCCTTCTGATGACTGGTGAGAGCAAGGTGGTGCTACAGATGACAGAACAGAGCGTGGGTTTTAGAGTCAGAAATCCTGAGATACAGAACTTGCCTTGAGCCCTGACTTATTAGCTGGGTGACCTCAAATGAGTTACTTAACACCTCAGCTACGAAAAGGGGATAATGGTCCCCGCGTGGGACCAAATCACAGGGTTGTAGTGAGGAAAAACCATTCACTGCAATCCTGTATGTGAACGGTATAAACTGTATTGCAGTGGACGGTCTATAAACTGTAGAAGTGCTCCACAGATGAGTTAGCATCTAGTCTTTTAAGATTTCCATCCACAGGACAAAGGTCAGCTTCCAGAAGTCAGTCAGCAACCCAGACTGTCCTCTGAGTGACAATGCACCTTTTGAGACTGCTCTAAAACGGCCTTGAAAATTCGCAGTGATGCCATCTTGGACTTGAGATCAAAACTATTTTTTCTTTTTTTTTGAGACTGAGTATCACTCTGTCACCCAGGCTGGAGTATAGTGGGGCAATCCCGGCTCACTGCAACCTCCACCTCCCGGGTTCAAGTGATTCTCCTGCTTCAGCCTCCCTAGTAGCTGGGATTACAGGCATGAGCCACCACACCCTGCTAATTTTTTGTATTTTCAGTAGAGACAGGGTTTCACCATGTTGGCCAGGCTGGTCTCGAACTCTTGACTTCAGGTGATCTGCCCACCCTGGCCTCTCAAAGTGCTGGGATTACAGGCGTGAGCCAACAGCTGAGATCAAAACTATTAAGTTGGGCCAGCTTGTTAAAGGCTTTTCGGCCGGGTACGGTGGCTCACGCCTGTAATCCCAACACTTTGGGAGGCCAAGGTGGGCAGATCACGAGGTCAGGAGATCGAGACCATCCTGGCTAACACGGTGAAACTCTGTCTCTACTAAAAACACAAAAAATTAGCCGGGTGTGGTGGCAGGCGCCTGTAGTCCCAGCTACTCGGGAGGCTGAGGCAGGAGAATCGCTTGAAGTCGGGAGGCAGAGGTTGCAGTGAGCCAAGATTGCACCCACTGCACTCCAGCCTGGGCGACAGAGCAAGATTCCATCTCAAAAATAAAAGGCTTTTCCTACTGTAGTGCAATAGGCACCCCCCGCCCACCATCCAAGGACGGACTGCCATCACAGACCTGGTGACCTGGAACAGAAGACGGCATCCACAAGCTCAACAGACAGACACGGACCTTACTTGAAAAGTTAATTCAACTTGTTCCAGTTTAAACTGCTTCTCCATGACACGCTCTCCACTCAGGTTCTGCTGCATAAGCTTAGAGCCTACTAGCAGGTAAGAACTCCACCTCCAATCGGGACTGTCATTAAGGAACCCCATTGCTTAATGGGTACAGAGTTTCAGATGTGCCAGATGAAAAAGGTTCTGGGGCTCTGTTACCCAACAATGTGAATATACTTACTACTACTGAACTGTACACTTTAAAATGGTTAAGATGGTTAAAATAAAAAACAAAGAAGGAACACAGACCTGGTGGGCAGAACTAGGGATGGAGAATTTCAGCTCTGCCAATATTTCAGGCAAGTTATTTAACCTGTCTCGCTAGATACAAAAATGGGAACAGAAATGCTCATCACCCTAATATAGTTAAGGATGATGAATGATGGAGGCCTTGCGGCTTCCTAGGATGACAGCACAGAAATGTGAAAGTTCCAACTTATTTTAATTGAAAAAGCCATAGGCCTTTTTATAAACCTATCTTGCTTGAGTATGTACGAGACTAGGTAGCAGATATTGAGTGTGTATTATGTGCTGGGAATTTTACACTTATTATTAATTCCCTCAATCCTCACAACAACAATCCCATGAGATCAGTAATATTATCCCAAATTTACAGGATGAAGAAACTGAGTAGTTTCTGTAACTGACCCAAGGTCACTGTGTCAGTAAATTATGTGACCAAGATTTGAACCCTGAGATCACGCGGTGGGGAGAACTAATCTACAGGGGTCCTAGGTACTTGCTCCACACCTTGTTCCCATCTCCACTCCATTAACCCCCAGACCATATGCTTCTGGGGGACATTTGGGCTCATTCACTGCTGCATCCCCAGGGTGTGCAGTGTTTGATGCATAGCGAGTATCTGTTGTGGGAATGAAGTATTAACTCTACGGCGTTTTGTTTCTTGGTTTTTTTGAGGGGGTAGTGATAGCAGCGTGTAGCCCAACTCACAGCCAAAATATATTAGCAACACAAAGATTTCAAGGAACGCCCTAATTCCCTCCTAGATCCGCTAGCCAACCCTCCCTGTGCAGACAGGCTCCCATGGGCATCACCCCATCCCTGGCCCTGTACTGCCAAAGGCAGATGTGCCAATCCTAAGTGGCTGAGAAGAACCAAAAGTCATTACATAAGGCTCTCTTCCTACTTTCCCTCCCCCAGTTAAAAGCAGCACCCTCCACCCAGCTGGCAGGCCTTACACCCAGTTACTCTTCATCTTTCTCTCTCCTCCTCCTGCCTCAGCCAACTGATCACCAAGTCCCACTGCTGTACACACTGTGTTTATATGTGGCCACCCCCACCCCTCGGTCCCTCAATCTGATCTGGCTACATCCACTGCCTCTAGCATGTCTCATCAATTTATTCTTCACACTGCCACTGGTATGCTCCCTCTACGATACAAATGTGGCTATGTCATTCCTCTGTTTACAGAGCTGTGATGGTCCCCACATAAGAAGATATACATTACAATCTCAACTTGGAGTCAACGTCCTTCCAGACCAGGCCCAGCCTCAACTCTGGCTATTTGCCTTACAGGGGTACCATGCTGGCCACATCAGACTTAAGTTTCCAGACTACAAAGTGCAGTTTCTGGACAGGCAGAGCTGTTTGAACCTATAATCCCAAAGCTTTGGGAGGCAAGGGTGGGAGGATCGCTTGAGGCTAAGAGTTTGAAAGCAGCCTGGGCAACATAGCAAGACCGTCTCTACAAAATAAATAAATAAATAAAAAATTAGCTGAGCACATTGGTACATGCCTGGCGTCCCAGCTACTCAGGAGGCTGAGAAGGGAGCACTGCTTGAGGCCAGGCATTCAAGGTTCCAGAGAGCTATGATCATGCCACTGTACTCCAGGTTGGGCGAGAGCGAGACCCCGTCTCTTTTTTTTTTGGAGACGGAGTGTCACTCTGTCACCCAGGCTGGAGTGCAGTGGCGCGATCTTGGTTCACTGCAACCTCCACCTGCCGGGTTCAAGCAATTCTCCTGCCTCAGCCTCCTGAGTAGCTGGGACTTAAGGCATGCGCCACCATGCCCGCCTAATTTTTTGTATTTTTGGTAGAGACACGGTTTCACCATGCTGACCAGGCTGGTCTCGAACTCCTGACCTTGTGATCCTCCTGCCTTGGCCTCCTAAAGTGGTGGGATTACAGGCGTGAGCCACCGCACCGGGCCAACCCTGTCTCTTAAAAAAGAAAATTGCAGTTCCCACTCCAGGCATTTGCTTATTCCTGCCCTGCTGCTGGTAAACCTCTATTCTCATTTGAGGCAGACCTCAAATGTCCTCTTTTTTCCCCCCCACCCCAGAGACAGGGTCTCATTCTGTCACCCAGCCTGGAGTGCAGTGGTGCAATCATACCTCACCGCAGCCTCAACCTCCTGGGCTGAAGCCATCCTCCTGCCTCAGCCTCCTGCAGAGTTGGGACTATAGGTGCACACCAGTGCACCTGGCTCTCCACTGATTTCTAATGACTAAAAGGATGACTTTGATCCTTTTCTCGGTCCCTTGCAACAAAAAATAAGGAAACCTATAGGAACGAGGGCCTACGTACCTGAGGCTTCTTAATACATCTGTAAGACGGGGATGGAAGAGAGCAGGAGTGTCTACAGAAGGCACCTTTGTCCTCTTTCCCTTGGAGGATCCTAAATGATCCTCCCCAATTTGCCGTTGAGAAAGACCAGGCCCTTCTCCAGCTGCCTCTCCCGGGCCTCAGGGTCCTCTAGCTTCTGATTTTTTCGGAATTCACGGCGGATGGAGGCAAAGTAGAAGTCTCGATCAGTGTAGCGAAGCTGTCGGCCCTGGCGCAACAGAGCCCGATAGAGACTCAGCACCGCCTCTCGGCTCCACGGGGCCATGGGGGACTGGCAGGGGCTGGGTGTCACACTATAAACAGAAGGAAAGACATACAAGCCTAGTATCAGAATTAATAACAAAAGGACCTGTAGAGACTATGTGAGGGCTTTTTAATCCAAGTTCCAGAGACCCCCCCGCCTCCAGGTCACCGTATGACTTAATGGCAAGACTAGGACTAGAGACCCCAGCCTCTGGATGCCCATTCTGGAAACATACAGGTTGTGGTTCACCAGGGCTCAAATCCTGGCCCTGCCACTTACTTGCCATATGACTTTGGGCAAAGGACTGAACCCCCGCTGAGCACCAGCTTCCTCACTTATAAAATGGAGATTAGGATATTATGGCAATAGTACCTACCACATAGGATTATTTTGAGAACTGTGCACGTAATGAACGGTAATAGAACTTCACCACAGGGGGTGATCTAGGAGGGTTGAAGACAAGCACTCAGCCATACTTGAATCCTGGCACCAACACTTACGAGCCACATGACCGTGGGCAAGTCTCCTAACCTCTCTGTGACTGTCTCAGTTCCTCATCTGTCAAGTGAGGATAAAAATCATATTTTGCCCATACGGTTGGCATAAGCACTAAATGAGTTTAATGTATGTGAATATGTTTAGAACAGCACTTGGCACACACGAAGCACTCTATCAACAGCAGCTATTATTAATAGCACCTAGCCAGGTTTGTAAATGCTCAATAAATAATTACATTTAAGTATAAACTGCCACTGCCTTCCTTCAGTAACAATAAACCCTTACACAAGCATATCTGTAAAGTGCTTTGTTGCCCATGACCACATTTAAAATAAGAATCTAGAAGGTGGTCAGGGTTCTTAGTAACAGTAAATGCTTACTGCATTATATTGCACTATATACAACGTGCAATGTTCGAAGCATGTCTCACATAACAACTCATTCTGTCAGCTACCCTAGGGGTCAACATTACCCCATTTTAAGTGGAGGAAACAATCTCCCAGAGGGAAGTAACTTGCCCGCGGGCCCACAACTGTCAAGGGGAGGGCTGCACTGCTGACCCCAACTCTGCCTGCCTCTGGAATGAGTTACCCTTTGCTGGAGCCGGACCGTGTGTACAGCACTTCTGGGTGCTCCACGAACTTTCCCAGCACAGCGCTTGGCACATAGAAGGGGCTCAAAATTATGCGTAACGGAGAGAATTTCACAACGTCCCCATGTGGAAGAAATGACCACCTCCGTTTCAGAAATAAAGAAATGACACCAAGTGGGGGAAGTATTTGGCTGGAAAAAAAGATTGGACTTTGGGCCCAAAGTCCGCTAGCCCTTAGCCTCCGGCCTTGCTAACTTCCTGCGCAAGCTTGAGCAAGCCACCATCCCTGCCCATTTTTCCTCAACTGTTTAAGAGATCCCTCGGCCCTAAGGACCTCCCGATGCAGAAAATCAACAGAAGTGTTTGATGCTGTAAAAGGCGACTGTCACGGCGAGGGCTGTAACTACAAGGTCGCTGGGCGACTGGGCGGCTGAGCCCCAGCCAGTCTGCACTTCACCAACCGTGGGGGCCGGGCCGGGGTGCGGAGGCCCAGAGGCCAGGGCAGGCCTGCTTCGGGGCACTGGAGGTCTCCGAGGTTGGGGCGGGGCAGCCGAGGGGTCTCCCAGGGGAAAGTCCCGGGCGGGATGGGGCGAGACCCCCGGCTGCATGCTGGTATAATGACTCCGGGCCGCATGCGAGGCGCCGGCAGCAGCCTGAGAGGAGGCGCTGCAACCTCCCGGCCGCCCAGCCGCCGGCGGCCCTCATTCCTTCTCTCACTCACCCGCAGGCCGCGCGCGCTACCACTCCGCAGGACTCGCCTCTGGCCGGGTACCTCTCCCCGGGTCACCCATCAACATGGCCCCTTCACTTCCGGGACACGACCTTGCGCACGGAGATGCGAAGGGGCTGAAGGGAGCACGAGGGCGAGCGGAGGCGGAGGGACTTCCGGTCTTCTCCAAGCTCTCTCTCGGGCCCCGCCCCCTGCGCATGATTCCGCCCCCCAATCCTGAGCCCCGCCTCCGTGTGTGACCTCACCAAGGGACGGGCCTGCAGAGGCCACTCGCGCCCCGCCCACAGAGGACTCCGGTGTCCAGGTCCGGCTGTGGGTACCGGGGTGGTCCCGATGCTGGCAGAACTTCAGAGGGCGGGAGGTAGCCTCGCTGTCCAACAAGGCTGCCGCACCGGGTAGGCCCCTCACCTGCTGGCAGCCCCTTAGCCTGTCGGGGTACCTGGCCAGCCTCCTGTACTGTATATGCTGATCTCTGGCTGGGGCCCTGGGGTACCTGAGGGAATTCTAACACTAATATTCAGAGCTCCTCCAACCCATTTTCTCAGATCGCCTTCTTTTCATCCCTCCATGCTGTTCCTACTCCCCAGGCCCCATGGCTTCTGGCAAACTCCTACCCTTCCTTCAAAGTCTACCTCAAATGTCCCCCTTCACTGGGAAATCTCTCCCAGCCCCTTCCTCGCCTCCCTCTAACACACTCACGTGCCTTCTTTGGGCCCCACGGAAATGTCTGCACATCTTAAGCCTCATAATCTGTTCAACAACAAAACGTATTTCTTGGCGCCTACCATTTGCCAGGCACTGTAATTTACCCATTTGCTTCTCTGTCTCTCACTAGATTTGAGGACGGAGGCCGTGTCTCTATGGAAGCTCCCTCCCCCAACTGCCTCCCTCCATGCCTGGCTCTGCCAAGCCCAGGGCCTGGGGCTTTGGAGTCCGGGGCCACCGGGGCCACCGCTGGCTCCTAGTTCCAGTTCCACCACTTAGGGACAGCTGCCCTCTGCCAAGTTTCCTAACCTCACCCAGCCTTGGGGCTGTGGTGAGGATTAAAAGGTAATATCTACCAGTAGAGGGGTGGGCAATTACAGAATAGTCAGGCTATCTGATAAAAGGACGAGAACCAGGAGAAGAACATTGCAGGGAAGAGCATTTCAGGCCTCCCCCCAGGTAAGCCTTTAAGCTCAGCGTGGTCTAGGAGCCACAGGGAGAAAGCCAGTGCTTTCGCAGCTGGGTGAGCAGGAGCTGGGAAAGAGGCCAGAGGGGAGGCCCTTATCAGAACTGGGAGGGAGATGGCGGGTGCAAAGGAACCACAGCAGGGTTCAGAGCCAAGAAGTGCTGGGATCTGACTTCCCTTTCAACGGGATCTGTCTGGCTTGAGAATAACGGAATGGAACCAGGGCTGAGGCAGGGAGACCAATCAAGAGTCTGTTGCAGGGCTGGGCACGGTGGCTCACGCCTGTAATCCCAGCACTTTGGGAGGCTGAGGTGGGCGGATCTACTTGAGGTCAGGAGTTCGAGACCAGCCTGACCAACATGGTGAAACCCCATCTCTACTAAAAATACAAAAATTAGCCGGGAGTGGTGGCATTGTACCTGTAATCCCAGTTACTTGGGAGGCTGAGGCAGGAGAATTGCTTGAGCCTGGGAGGCAGAGGTTGCAGTGAGCCAAGATCGCGCTACTGTACTCCAGCCTGGGCGACAGAACAAGACTCGGTCTCAAAAAAAAGAAAAAGAAAAGAAAAGAAAACCAAGATGGAGAGAGGCATAGTAGTTTCTAAGACACTGAGCTAAGAAGGAAAGAAGCTTTCAGTGGAAGCCAAGTCTGTCTTACTCTGAAATGTGTGTTCTTTCCACTCTTTCAGGCTGCCCTAATTTGCTTTTTAAAGAATTTTGTGACCCAAATAAATATAATTGGTGACACTTCCATCGGCATACCAGATGGCCTCTTCATATCTCTCCTGACTTTCTTGTTCTATGGAATGTTATTTTTCGGAGGGAGGGACAGAGGGAGGTCATTTGGAGGGGTCTCCCCTTCGGATCAGCCCCTCTAGATCCACTTGCGCTTCAGGGTCTTATCTTTACTTAGACTGACAAGGCCTCTCCCTGCCCCCGATGCTTCCGTGGCAATGGAGTGTGGGCAGTGAGGTGGTATCTAGCACTTACATGTACGTACCCATGGTGCCTTTGTAGGCCAGAGACCCACGGCAGGGGGCACTGACCCAAACCTCAGGGCTCTGCCAGGTTTCACAGGGCAAGAGGCATTCCAGGATCTCTTGGATTGATATTGCAGGGTGTTTGTTTGTTTGTTTGTTTTGAGATGGAGTCTCGCTCTGTCTTTAGGCTGGAGTGCAGTGGCGCGATCTTGGCTCACTGCAGCCTCTGCCTCCAGGGTTCAAGTGATTCTCCTACCTCAGCCTCCCGAGTAGCTGGGACTACAGGTGCACACCACCATGCCCGGCTAATTTTTGTATTTTTAGTAGAGATGGGGTTTCACCATATTGATCAGGGTGGTCTCGGTCTCTTGACCTCGTGATCCACCCGCCTTGGCCTCCCAAAGTGCTGGGATTACAGGTGTGAGCCACCACGCCCGGCCAGATATTGCAGGTTTAACAGTAACCCCCCTGATTTCACATCCAGATGATGGCATCGGCCTCTTAATGGTGATCATGGCTGGAGGGAGAGAGGGGAGCACTCGCTTACCCAGAACAGTGACTCACATATAGTAGTGAATGGGTTTAATTGTTGAATGAGTGAACGTTTTGTGGAAAGACAGGAGAGATGGACCATTTCACCTGGGTCAGGGTGATCAAGCCTGTCTCATTTGAAAGGGGCCTGTGGGTTGGTGGTGAGTGCAGGGCAAGTGCGTTGGGCTTCGTGAGCCTTAGTCCCTCCACCTGTGTATTGGAGATGGTGAGAAAGGACTAGCTTATCAGGCTGTTGAAGATTAATCAGAGAGGGCATGTGAGGCCTGATGCATGAGGTGAGGGGTGGCTAATTATAAAATGTCATTGGAGGCTGGGTGTGGTGGCTCACGCCTGTAATCCCAGCACTTTGGGAGGCTGAGGTAGGCGGATCACCTGGGGTCAGGAGTTTGAGACCAGCCTGGCCAACATGATGAAACCCCATCTCTACTAAAAATAGAAAAATTAGCCAGGCATGATGGCAGGCGCCTGTAGTCCCAGCTACTTGGGAGGCTGAGGCAGGAGAATCACTTGAACTCAGGAGGCGGAGGTTGCAGTGAGCCGAGATCATGCCACTGCACTCCAGCCTGGGCAACAGAGTGAGACTCTGTCTCAAAAAAAAAAAGAAAGAAAGAAAAGAAAAGAAAAAATGGAGACAGTGATTTTGCTGGAAAGGGAAAGAGAAGATGAAAGGACAGCTACAGGGGACAAAAGCCAATTGTATGTGTTGCATCTGGGTTTGTTTAGGGGTTGGCTGGTATTTATTCTAGCCTTGATGCAGGGAGGGGGCAGCCAGAAGAGGGAGAGAAGTTGAAAAACGCAGAGAGAGGGAGCCCTCAATGGCGTGATGTCACAGAGGAGACGGGGGACAGTGAGAGAGGCCAGGTGCCCCTTAGCTGCAGGGGGAGCAGGGAGGGACAGCCCAGGCTTCCCAGCAAAAGGGCAGAGGAGCCTGTGTCTTACCAGTCTCGTTCCCTTTACTTTGCCCAGTAGGATGCCTTATAAAATTGAGACCCTGTGTAAATGCTTAGAGGGAATTAGAGGGAAATTGCTACTGGGTGATAAGGCAGAAAGCTCAGTCCAGCCCACCCCCTCCTCCCCACCCCCTCCCAGGGGTTACTCCAGGCTGATGGAGGAACAGAGGAATCAGGAGTTCCTGGTTCCTGTAACCAGATCAGGGAAGCTCTGGGAAGTCAGCCAGCCAGCGACCTGGAAATTACTGTCAAAGAGAGAGCCTCCTCCCTCTTAATGGGGTTTGCTGTCATCAGATGTCATTATTCCTGTATTCACCAGACAAGAACCTGATATCCCCAGGCAGAAGGGCCGGTCCCCCATTCACCTGTAAAATCTCCACTGCCCACATTGTGCCAGGTGGTGTCGAAAGGGACAAAGGGAATGTAAGCTTGCTCACCGAACGCCCTCCCTTTGCAGGTGGATTGGCTGCCTTTGAATTAGATGTCTACTGCAGTCCAAGGGGATGGGACAAAGTAGTAGGATAGGATAACAGGGCCTCCCTGAAACTATAGCAGAATTTTGACTTGGCACTGCTGTGATGGGGAGCCATAGACTATTTTAAAGTTGGGGTGTAGTGGCTGGGCACAGTGGCTCATGCCTGTAATCTCAGCACTTTGGGAGGCTGAGGCAGGAAGATCACTTGAGGACAGGAGTTCGAGACCGGCGTGGCCAACATGGTGAAACCCCGTCTCTACTAAAAATACAAAAATTAGCTGGGCGTGGGGGTGCATGCCTGTAATCCCAGCTACTCAGGAGGCTGAGGCATGAGAACTGCTTGAACCCAGGAGGCAGAGGTTGCAGTGAGCCGAGATCACGCCACTGCACTCCAGCCTGGGCAGCAGAGCAAGACCCTGACTCAAAAAAAAAAAAAAAAAGTTGGGGGTAGTGATAGAATCAGAGCTAGGATGTGAGGCAAGGCAGGGCTGCTGGGTGTAGTTGTTCATGTCACACACTGCGCAAAGGTACCACATCTAAGGGGCACCTTTCACATCAAGACCTTGTAGAACTGTATGTTTCTTACGACATTTCTTTGGCAGAAGGCAGTTTATCATTCTAATGAAATCAGTGCACGATGGCAGTTTTCCAGTAAATGGAAGTAAAATGTCTGGAGGAAGGGATGCCCTTGCCAATGAGTACAAAGGCCCATATGGGCTGGTGTCAGCCCTCATGGAGAATTCATTGGTCAAGACTGGAAGAGTCTCTCGGTCTTGGCACCATCTTCTTGGAAACCTCTGTGCCACGAGAGCTAAGTGGAGGAAGAAGCAAATACACAAGCTGAAGCGCAAAAGAAGAAAGATGAAGCCGGGCAAGGCGCCTCACGCCTGTAATCCCAACACTTTGGGAGGCTGAGGTGGGCAGATCCACTTGAGGTCATGAGTTAGAGACCAGCCTGGCCAACATGGCGAAACCCCATCTCTACTAAAAATACAAAATTAGCCAGGCGTGGTGGCACATGCCTGTAATCCCAGCTACTTGGAAGACTGAGGCAAGAGTATCATTTGAACCCAGGAGGTGAGGTTGCGGTGAGCCGAGATCGTGCCATTGCACTCCAGTCTTGGCAACAAGAGCAAAACTCTGTCTCAAAAAAAACAAAAAAGAAAAAAAGAAAGAAAAGGAAAAAAGAGGCCGGGCACGGTGGCTCACACCTGTAATCCCAGCACTTTGGGAGGCCGAGGTGGGCGGATCACGAGGTCAGGAGTTCAAGACCAGCATGACCAACATGGAGAAACCCCATCTCTACTAAAAAATATAAAAATTAGCCGGGCGTGGTGGGGTGCACCTGTAATCCCAGCTACTCAGGAGGCTGAGGCAGGAGAATCGCTTGAACCCAGGAGGCAGAGGTTGCAGTGAGCCGAGATCGTGCCACTGCACTCCAGCCTGGGTGATAGCGTGAGATTCAAAAAAAAAAGGAAAGAAAGAAAAGCAAGTGAGATGCCAGTCACAGCTGTGCCTGGTCCTCCAACTAGGAGACAATGCAGCACAATGAGAAGGGTATTGGAGCCCCTGGTCCTAAATCCTGGTTAGGAGCTGCATGCCTTTGAGCAATTCATGCCCTTAATCTCCCTAAATCCTGGGATCCCCCCTTTAGTCTTCGCAGGCTGGAAAATGGAAGGGCCCAGCTCTGAATATCACTCAGTTCCGTGGGAGAAAAGCTGACACTCCAGTGAGTGCCGGCAGCGCCCCCACGGGATTCCATGAGGCAATGTATGCAAAGTGCTGGCCTTGTACATGCTCGGGGCTCCACAACCGTCTGCTTCTTCCTCCAGTGAGTTTGCACTCCAGGCAATATTTAGTAACGTCTGGAAACATTTTTTGGTTGTCACATTTGCAGAGGTGGGTTCCACTGGTATCGAGTGGCTGGAGGCCAGGGACGCTGCTTCAGCGCCCTACATTGTACAGGACAGCCTCATAGCAAGGAATGAACTGGCCTGCGGTGTCAGCGGTGCCCAGCCTGGGAAACACCGCCTACTCTCAAACACTTTTGAGCTCCTAGAAAGCAGAAAAATGTGTCTCGTCTTGCTGTTGTTGTTGTTGTTGTTGTTCTTGTTTTTTGAGACAGGATCTCAGTCTGTTGCCCAGGCTGGAGTACAATGGCATGATCTCAGCTCACTACAACCTCCGCCTCCCGGGTTCAAGCAATTCTCCTGCCTCAGCCTCCCGACTAGCTGGGATTACAGGCGCCCACCACCACGCCCAGCTAATTTTTGTATTTTTAGTAGAGACAGGGTTTCACCATGTTGTGCAGGCTGGTCTCGAACTCCTGGCCTCAGGTGATCCGCCAACCTCGACCTCCCAAAGTGCTGGGATTACAGGCGTGATCCACCGAGCCCGGTTTAGGTTGTTACCTTTGAATACTTTGTGGACACTCATGTGGATGAGGGCCTGGCCTTGTCCCGTGTGGCCTTCTAGAAGGCCCAGTGCTCTAACCAGGGCCTGCTGTGAGGCATGCTGGGTCTTCAGAAGGCAGCCTGGCAGGACAGTTGGCAGGTTCTAATTACACCATAGGGGGTCCCATGTGACAGTTAATAGCAGTGCCAAGTCTGAGCCAGGTTGGGCCAATAACTGGGGGGCAACCTACCCTGTAGGCAAGGCCTTGCAGAGGAGGAAGTTTGGGCCAGAGAATACCTGCTGCCCTCTGGTGGTGTCTTTTTAAAAAAGGAATTTGGCTGGGCAGGGTGGCTCACAACTGTAATCCCAGCACTTTGGGAGGCCATGGTGGGTGGATCACCTGAGGTCAGGAGTTCAAGACCAGCCTGGCCAACATGGTAAAACCCCGTCTCTACTAAAAATACAAAAATTAGCCGGGCTTGGTAGCGGGCACCTGTAATCCCAACTACTTAGGAGGCTGAGGCAGGAGAATCACTTGAACCCGGGAGGCAGAGGTTGCAATGAACCAAGATCATGCCGCTGCACTCCAGCCTGGGTGACAGAGTGAGACTCTATCTCAAACAAACAAACAAACAAAGGAATTTATGGGCTCAGATTT
This sequence comes from Pan paniscus, assembly GCF_029289425.2. Lineage (NCBI taxonomy): Eukaryota > Metazoa > Chordata > Mammalia > Primates > Hominidae > Pan > Pan paniscus. The sequence continues at coordinate 49,342,491 of NC_085927.1, read as the reverse complement.
TTATAGGAAGCCGAGTTCCATTTAGGCCACATGGTATTTGAGGTGACATTGACACCTGGGGGCTTCGTCCAGCAGGCAGCGGGCTTCATGGGCTGGGTCCTTAGGAAAGAGGACTCCCTGGAGAGATGGATCCAGCTCCACGTTGGTAAGCACTGAGAACTGCAGGTAGAGAGTGGATCCAGGGCCAAGCCCTGGGGAGCCCCCTTATTGAAGGGGTGCATGGGGAAAAAGGAACGAGGAAGACAACCAGGAAGACATGTCATAGAGGGAGGAGGAAGAGGAGAGCCACGAGACAGATGAGTCACAGAGGCTAAGGGAAGCAGACCCAGGAAAGGAGGCATGACCCACGCATCACATGCAAGGAGATGGAAGGTGCAAATGGGGCCACGATGCTGAGTGCTCACGCTCATGGAGCTCTCACCATGCTCCAGGCTCTGCTCCAAGCTCTGAGCATCCTCACAATCACCCCTGGAGGTCTGTCCTATGACGGTCCCGTGTTACAGATGAGGACCCAGGAGAGGGAGGTGACCAAGGGCTGGTGGCTGGTGAAAGGCCTGTTGGAGGCAGCTGAGGCTGTGCCAAAGGTACCATCTGGGCCCCAGATTTCTTTTGGAGAACCACCTTCCCTTTTCCTCAGCCAGTGGACACAGGGCTCTGATTGATCTACGTGAATTGGCAGATTCCATCCCAAGCCCCCCCAGTCTCACTGATGCATTCAGGGATATTCACGTGACCTAAATCAAGTCAGTGAGATCCACACCCAGGACTCTGAGAGAGAGGAGCTCTATTTCTGTTGTGCTGAGCGTAAAGCTGAGATGGTGAAGCCTGGAGCTGCTGCAGCCGTCTTGCAGGCATGAGGGGTAAACCTGTCTGAGACTTGGGACAATGCAAGTTAGGAAGTGGAGCTGTGCTCAGCCACAAGAGAGCTGGATGACAATGTGACTGTACCCGAAGCCGACATTACCCCTGAACTTTACCATTAGTAAACCAGTAAATTCCTTGCCTGCCTCACTGGTTTGGGTTGGTTTTTCTAGTTTGCCTCACTAGTTTAGGTTGTCATTAAATGAAAGCAAACTGTACCAGTTATCTATGGCCACAATTAAGCTGTGTAAGAAACCAAGAAACTTAGCAGCAATTGGGCTCATGAGACTGGATCAGTGTTTAGGCTGGACTTGACTAGGCAGTTTTTCTGGTCTCAGCTGGGCTCACACACGTTGGTCAGCTGGGATGAGTGGGAAAACCAGGCTACATGTGGAGGCCACCATGACAAACATTTGAGTCACTGTTGATGTTTTGCCTCTAGAAGCTCTTGGCCATCCAAATTCCAGGATAGGAATTTGGAAAGTGGTTGGTGAAACTGATGCGGGGTTGGGCTTTTCTGCAAACACTTCAGATAAACAGAATTGCAAGAAATGCATTCATATGAGAGAAGCTAGTCTGTTGCAGATTGTCTCTCACTTCCGGTTTGTGTACTGTTTCCTTGGGATTCGATCCAGGTGGTTCATTTTTAGCAGCAGACTTCACAGGTGCCGTGGGGTCCTTTTACAGACGTGGAAAATGGGTATAATGGGGAGGGACGTCTTTTAGCTCAGAGTTTGGCACAAAATAGGCACTTAATCAATAATGTCTGTAAATACTGATGATGATGATGATGATGATGATGATGATTCACCATAGGACATGATTTGAGGGTTGTTAACTTGATCTTAAACGGCATGTGGGTCAATAATGCCCTCTTCTGGCTAGGTAGGGTGTCTACATCTTCTCCACTTCCTCAACCCTGTGGAATTCAACCCTCACCCCATCCCCACTCCAAGTACCTGCAGCAGGTACCTTTCTGGGCTTTGTGAGTGTGGCCAGAAGTCCAAGCAGTCCCAGCCCGCAGGTGTCAGACTGATGCATGCGTGACACTTTGCGAGTGGTCAGAAAACATGAGCCCTTGCTTTGGCCACCAGGACTGCGGTCACACCTCCTTCCATCTCTGGGCCTCCGTCTCTCCATCTAACATGGAGGTTGCACAGCCACCCAACAGGGGACCATGGCAGAGCTCAAAAAGTGTCTGTTCAGCCGGGCGCGGTGGCTCACGCCTGTAATCCCAGCACTCTGGGAGGCTGAGGTGGGCGGATCACGAGGTCAGGAGTTCGAGACCAGCCTGACCAACATGGTGAAACCCCGTCTCTACTAAACATAGAGAAATTAGCCAGGCCTGGTGGCACATGCCTGTAATCCCAGCTACTCAGGAGGCTGAGACAGGAGAATCGCTTGGAGACAGGAGAATCGCTTGAACCCAGGAGGTGGAGATTGCAGGAGCTGAGATCGCGCCACTGCGCTCCAGCCTGGGCAACAGAGTGAGACTCTGTCTCAAAAAAAAAAAAAGTGTCTGTTCCCACCGCCTGAGACTGTCTTTAGGACACACACAGGGGACCCCCAGGACAACTCCAGTGCCCACCCAGCCCAGAGGAAGCTCCTTGGAAGCCCCGACATCCCAAGGCTCCAGGTGCTGTCCAAGCACAAGTTCAAGGTTGGCTACGTGGGAGGGAGATACCTGCTCCTGGGAGTCCAGAGAGTCCGGTGCTGAGAGTCCAGGTCCAGAATCTACATGGCTGTGACCTTGGATGAGGCATTTAGAACCTGACAGGAAAAACTACTGAGGCAGGAGCACTTATTTTGATGCCCCAGAGCAGAATTGTAGGAGAACCACCCCCTCTCTGCAGAGGCACCAAAGCCTTCATCCAGATCCCCAAAAGGGTCCCTGCCCACCTGCAGGAGGGTGGGTGCCCCTGGTCCTAGGAGCCTGGTTCACTTCTGCTTCCTTCCACCAGACCTCAGCCCAGCATCTTCCACTTCCCAGCTGCTTCCACCTGCGGCTGGGGGACACGTCATCCCTAAGTGAAGGTGCTCCCTGCAGCCCCCTCTCCCCACTGGCCATCCAGTCCTTGGGAAGGTCTTGCACCCCATGGATCCAGAAGCAAGGGTGTCTTTAGCAAGACCAGAGCCACCTGTTCCCACCCCTCCCTGCCCCAGAGCACCCACAAACCGGCCACACGTGCACACAATTCAGACTTTGTAGCTGTTTTTATTATTAATATTATCTTCTCCTTTAAGCATCCCTTTAAGGGTGAAATGAAATCCAACCATTTACAGAGAAAATGATTTCAGAATGTACATATTGATTTTCCCTTACAAAAAAAAATAATACTATTATTGATGTCCTTACATTATGCATTTCCCAGGGTCCTGCCTTCTGCTTGGACAAGTCCTGTCTCCCCACCCAGACTCTCCCTGTTGCCCCCAAAGCTCTCCCATGCTGCCCCTGGGAACCGACGTGACCCATGGGTGGACAAGGCCAGCCATGCTTCCTGGATGCTTGGCATGGACAGGCCTCCTTGGGTCTAGGGGTCTCAGGGTCAGTTATTCCCTGGGAGAAACGTGGACATGGGACATGGCAGCAGTGTGCTGGTGGTCACATTCAGCTTGGTTTCCCTTCATATTGAGGGAGTGGCCCTGGGTTCTTCTGCCCCCACCAAATTCCCAGTGTATGCTGTGATGATATGTGAAACTCTTCAATCCCGCGCCCTGGCCCCCACCCCCTGACAGCTGTCCTCTCCACCGATGGCCAGGCCTTCACTCCTGCTGCTGTGAACAGGCCCTGCCCCACCAGGTCTGTGAGGAAGGCAGAGCCTGGCAGCTCTGAGCTGCTCCTATCTTCCTTCCCTTAGCCCTGAGCTGGTGCCCTGGAGGGGCATCCCATAGCAACTGAGGATGCCAGGGGCGTGGGGGTGAGAAAGCTGCCAAGGAGGGAGGCCCCAGGCCAGGGCCTGGGCATGATCAGGAGCCCTGAGACTCCCTGTCCATGGGGTGCAGCCTGGCCTAGATTGACCCAGAGCCATAGGGACCCCGAGTGTTTGAGCCACCTCTCAGCCCCAAGAGCAAACAGAAAGGAAGGCTGCTGTGACTTCAAAGGAGTTCCATGGGGGGCAGTCCCCTAGATGGGAGCAAAGTGGCTCAGAGCCCCTCAGCCCACTTCACGCTTGCCCACCAGTGGCTCCTCTGAGGCCAGCTCCCCACACCATGCCCTCACTGGGCACTTAACCCAGACAGAGCTGTCGCAAGAAGATGCCCTCCTCTCCTGGCCCATCAGGAAACCCCCAACCATAAGACATCTGGAGAAAGCCCCACTGGAGGTGGGGGGAGGGGACAGGTGGGATGATGCGGCTGGGGCCGAGAGGGGCTGGGGAGGTAGTGGGCTCTCAGCTGCACAGCCCTCAGGTCAGGATTCTCATTCCTCAGACTGAAAGACAGACAGACAGACAGACAGACAGACCCTGCATCCCCTTTAGCTTTGCTTTCTAGGCTCCCCAAGGGCTTTCTGCCTCAGTCATTTTGGGGAGCTGCAGGAGGTGTGGCCACAGGCCCGAGGAAGAGGCCAGGCCTGGGCCTGGCCTCTTCCATCCATACACAAGCATGTATTTACAGGGACACAGCAATACAGACATGTACAAATACACACCAAGCATGCACCCATGCCCATAAATATACACACACACACGCACAAACATGAGCCATTCCACAGGCCAACTCTGCAAACCGGCATCATTGGGTAGCGTCTGAGGGGCTGAGGGGAGGGGGTGTTTCCCCTTCCCACAGAGCTGCAAGCTCCTCACTGCCCCCAGCCCTGGGCTGCACAGTGAGGGAAACAGGAGCAAGCTGTTCCGGAAACTCTGACAATGAGAGCTGGATCCGACGACTGAGTTATTGCTGCTCCCTCCCCCTCTCCCAGAGATGCTACTGGTCCCCCATATCCATTCTCTTCTCCTCCATCAATAAGATAACTCCCAAGGTGAGGCCAGGCACATGGCGGCCCCGCTGAAGACTACACTTCCCAGGTTCCCTAGCAGCTGCTTGTGGCCATGTGACTGAGTCCCAGCCAATGAGAGGGCAGCAGAGGTGAGCCTGCCAATTCTGGCTCATGCCTTTAGCAAAAAGTGGGTGTGCCCTCTTGTCTATTTCTGCTTCCCCCAGGCTTGGATGCACACAGGAGGGTGGGCGCTGGAGCAGCTGCTGTGTACCCAGAATTGGAAGGTGCGTATGAAGAAACGCAGAGCTGCCCTACCAGCTCTGGGCCATCTCAATCTAGACTAATTAGAAACAAGCTTCCGTCTTGCTTAAACCACTGTATTTCAGGGTCTCCTAATCACAGCAGCTCAGAATCAACTCCAACAAAGACATCCCCACCAAGGCAAGCTATGAGGAACAGGAAGCATACAACTGGCCTTATTGTCCCTTTTTGGGCCCAAGACAGCCTCATGGCCCCTTTCTGGCCCCCAGCCCGCCTGCTCCAAGGAGGGGCACAACAGTGACTGCACCTGGGACAGTGGACAGCTGGGACTGGGTGTCAGAAGGAAAGGGTGATGGGGAGGGAGAGACGGATCCGTGCAGAGGACTCATGTCAGTCTTCTCCTCCCCACTTCCCCCTCAAGGCCACACCTACAACTGGACTCTTGGCCTTGCAAGGACTGAGTGCACAGTCCACAAGACAGCAATGTGAAAGGGAGAAGGAACGTCAACGCTGGGTTTAGAACCAAAAGGAAAGCTCCTCAGGGTTCTCCAGGCCCCTGTGTTGGCTCACGACAGCCTGAGGGGTGCACAGAGACAGACTCAGGCAGCAGCATCCCAGGGCAGCCAGGTCCTGTCCTTTGCGGCAGGGGGTGGAGTTCTGTCTCCATCTGGCCCAGCACTTCTGACTACATTGCAAAGCATCCCTCAGCACCTCCTCTTGGTAGGATGTGGCTTTTTCATCTCTTCCCTACCAGGTGTCCACACTTCCTCCTGGACCCAAATGCATCTACTTACAGAGCCCTGGGTCCTCCTGGCAGGCCGGTCTCCCACACCGAGCCCAAGGCCCAGGGATGCCAAATGGTGGGCTTTTTCCCGGCCTGGCCACCCCCCAGAGGCTGCCTGGTGAGATCCTGCAGGCTCTCTTCCCCAATCCTGCCTACCCTCCCCCGCTACCCAGGGACCACCACGCACACTCCAGTGGCACCTCCTGGCCACAGCAGTCTTGGCAGTCATAAGGGCCATCCAGACGTCACGGCCTGCGCCCTCTCCCAACAGGAGGGATATTTTCTGAGCTCAAAGGCCTGACCCTTGATTCACAAGGGCTTCAGTAGGGGAACCCTACCCCCACCCCCACTCCCCACCCACTCCTGGTCCCCTCAAGAACCACGGAGCCGGCAGGAGGCAGGGAGATAGCGCTAGGGGCCGCCGCCACCCCCGCCCTGTCACAAACCCTATCAGATCATGCAGCTCTAGACTTCCGTCTCGTCCAGTTTGCCCCGGGCGGGCGGCCTTCCCTCGGGACCCCTGTGGCGCCGCCCGCCCGCCGCCGTGCTCCTGGGCTCCTGGTAGGGGTTGTCCAGCAGGTAGTGGAACCGGTCGTAGTTCTTCAGCAGGTACTTGGGCGCATACATGTGCTCGCTGGGGTCTGCAGGCGGGTACTCCTGCTGCGTGCCGTCGAACCAGCCCCCGGTGCGGATCAGGCCGCGGATGTAGTTCAGGTCCCGCTTGTCCTCGTAGTCACCCCAGCGTGGGAAGTCGCCATTCTGGGCGGACACGAGCTTGAAGTAGATGCCCTCGGGCGTGAAGCACCAGGAGCAGTGCCAGCCGGCGAAGTGCAGGGGGCTGCCCAGCGACCACTGCACCAGGATGTGGCCGGTGCGGTTCTCATACTGTCTGAAGTTGGGCATGGTGTAGTACTGGCGGCGGCGCAGGCGGATGCCGTCCAGCCCATACACTGCCTGCAGCATGTCCACCGTGCAGCCCGACACCACCTCCAGGGTGCCCGGCTGCTTCCAGAAGAAGCCGTAGAGCGACTTGCGCATGTGGAAGGCGAAGGGCTCGGTCCAGCCATCGTAGAGCTTGAGGAAAAGGACGCCGTCACGGGCCGGGATCTCGTCCGCATCGTCAATGATGAAGACGTCGTCGGGCCGCAGGTTGCGCAGCCGCGAGACGCCGTCCTGGGTGAGGAAGGTGCGCAGGTAGTCGTCGGCGATCCAGCCGTCCTGCCGGCCGCCGGGCGGGAAGTGGTCCAGGAAGACATAGAGCACCTTGTGGCGGATGTACTCGAAGGTGCCATTGGTCAGCATCTCCCGGAACTTGAGCGGCCGCGGCTCCCCGTAAGCCGTGAAGTTGGACTCGCACACCACAAAGGCGTCCACCACGTCGCCCAGCTCGTGGAAGCGCACGTCCAGCAGGTCGAACTCGTGGTTGACGTTGATGGCGTTGATGACGCGGCGCGGCACCTCCCTGGGCACCAGCCGCTCCTTGGTGGGCAGGTTGGAGTACTGCACCACGGTGGGCACGCCGCAGCTGGGTCCGTGCCAGCCGGGCAGGCACACGCACTCCACCCACTTGCGCCGCGCGCCTCGGCCCCCCGTGCGCTCCCGGGCGCTCAGGAGGTACCGGGGTGGCCGCCGGGCCGAGGAGCCGTTGGCCCCCTCAGGCTTCTCCTCCGGCCGTCCTGGGGGCGGCCTCTCCAGCATCTTGGTGCCGGGTTTGAAGCAGACGCCGCCGGCCTTGGTGCGCACGAAATACTCGGTGGTGTCCTCGGGCAGCACCAAGTCCACCCGGTGGAGCTCCTCGGCCGCCTTGCTGGGCGGCAGCGGCTGCAGCAGGGGCGAGTGGGAGTAGAGTGGGGTACGCAGCAGGTCAGGGCCCCCTGGCTCGGGGCTGGCCTGGGGCGTGACCGGGGCATTGTTCCAGAAGAAGCTGGACACCAGGTTAGGGCTGAGGGAGGCCAGTTCTCGGGGGAAGGTGACATAGGACAGGGTCTTGAAGAAGTGCAGGAAGGAGATGAGGCACAGGCCGGCCATACAGAACATGAGAAAGAGCTTGTAGCGTCTCATCTTCATCCTGCGGGAGAGAGAGAGACAGGAGACTCATCAGGGCAGCCCAGGCTCCTTTCCTAGGAAGAGGACCTAGGAGGCCTCTGCTGCCACCTTGCTGGACAATGTGGTGGCCAGCACCTGCTGCCCCTGCATGGAGTGACCTCCTGCCCCCAAGAGTCAACTCGCGGTACCAAGGCCCCTGAAAGCCCCAGCACTGAGGACACCGCCGTGCTCCCATAGCCCTTCCCTGAGATCCCCAGGCCACCACCCTGCCCCCTCTGCAGCCTGCTTCTCCGCCTGGCCCACCCCACCCTGACTGTGCGGCTGCACTGCTAGGCTTGGCTCCAGGAGCAACATGCGCCTTGGGAAAAGCTCAACTCGCAGTACAGACTCCGCCCCAGGACAGAACGGGGAGAGCAGGCTGTAGGCTGCCCTCGTGGGTCCTGTCCCTCCCCTCCTATCTTCTTTTTTATGGACATATTGACAAACCTTTTGAATATTTTTTCACTGAAAAAACTCACAGGTCTCAAGGGAAAACACTTAATTCTAACATATTTAATGAATAAAATTAGGCCAGGCGTGGTGGCTCACGCCTGTAATCCCAACACCTTCAGAGGCTGAGGCAGGAGGATCACTTGAGCCCAGGAGTTTGAGACCAGCTTGGACAACATGGTGAGACCCCATCTCTACAGAAAATTTAAAAATTAGCCAGGTGTGGTGCCATGTGCCTGTGGTCCCAGCTACTTAGGAGGCTGAGGTGGGAGGATCACTTGAGACCTTGAGGTTGAGGCTGCAGTGAGCCATGATTGCACCACTGCGCCCCAGCCTGGACAACAGACTGAGACCCTATCTCAAAAACAAAATAAAATAAAAGTTCCCCTTCATTATCCCATGCCCTTTACTAATCTCCAGGCATAAAAATTTGAGGTCGGCCAGTGCAGTGGCTCAGGCCTATAATCCCAGCACTTTGGGAGGCCGAGGTGGGCAGATCACAAGGTCAGGAGTTCAAGACCAGCCTGGCCAACATGGTGAAACCCCATCTCTACTAAAAATACAAAAGTTAGCTGAGTGTAGTGGCGCATGCCTGTAATCCCAGCTATACCGGCTGAGGCAGGAGAATTACTTGAACCCAGGAGGCGGAAGTTGCAGTGAGCCATGATCACGCCATTGCACTCCAGAACCTGGGCGACAAGAGCAAGACTCCATCTAAAAAAAAAAAAAAAAAAAATTTGAGGTCTATCTCTTGCTTTATATGCAATTTTTCTATTCTTGATTTAATATTTTTCATAAATACTACCATATTGGACACTAAGTCTAACCAAGTTGTTTTCCTCAATCAATGATAGATTTAAAAGATTTTGGTGTCAGTAGAAATAAATGTACCAGTTCCTTTTAAATCCCACATATTACATGGCTATTGTGAATAAATCACTCTGTATTCATGACTCATGATGTAACCATTTGCTATTCATTTATACAGTTTAATTTATCAATTAGTTTATGGCTGTGGAATGGAGATGCTTGTATATTCTCATTCTCCAATTTAAATTTTTTTTGTGTGTTTTTGTTTGTTTGTTTGTTTTTAAGACAGAGTCTTGCTCTGTCACCCAGGCTGAAGTGCAGTGGTGCGATCTCTGCTCACTGCAGCCTCTGCCTCCCAGGTTCAAGGAATTCTCACCTCAGCCTCCCAAGTAGCCGGGATTACAGGCACACACCACCACACCCAGCTAATTTTTGTATTTGTAGTAGAGATGGGGTTTCGCCATGTTGGCTAGGCAGGTCTCGAACTCCTGACCTCAGGTGATCCGCCCACCTCGACCTCCCAAAGTGTTGAGATTACAGGCATGAGCCACCATGCCTGGCCTAAATAAACTTTTAATTTTAGAATATTTGTAGATTATCAGAAAAGGTGCAAAGACAGCACAGAGGCTTCCTCACACACTTCACCCTGTTGCTCCCAGTTTATACCACCATGGTACATTTGTCACAACTAGGAAACGGACATCGGAATGTCACCATCAGCCAAACTCCACGCTGGATTTGGATCCCTCGTTTTATGAATGAGCCGTGCAGCCACAGAGCACCTCCGACCGTAGCCATCCAGCTCATTTCACCCTTGAGTCTAGGCAGGTGGGCAGGCGGGCCAGGAGTTTACATCCATTTGACCAGTGAAGATGCTGGGTGGGGCCAAGTGAGACCAGTGACCTGTCCGGGGGGAGCCCACTGAGTCACAGAAAAGGCTGAGACAGAAACCTTGCCTTTGGCATCTGGCACTCTCCTACCTAGATATTCTTAAAATGTTCCCATCTGTGGCTTCTCTTTATTTTTGATTCTTTCTCTGGGTCATGCTCTCCCCTTCACTTTTTTTTTTGAGACAGAGTCTCACTCTATCACCCAGGCTGAAGTGCAGTGGCTAGATCCTGGCTCACTGCAACTTCCATCTACCAGGTTCAAGCAATTCTCTTGCCTCAGCCTCCCAAGTAGCTGGAATTACAGGCGTGTGCCACCATGCCCTGATAATTTTTGTATTTTTAGTGCAGATGTGGTTTCACTACGTTGGCCAGGCTGGCCTTGAACTCCTGACCTCAAGTGATCTGCCCGCCTCAGCTTCTGAAAGTGCTGGGATTACAGGCATGAACCACCATGGCCAGCCTCCCTACTTTTTAAGGACAGCAAGGTAGGGTGGAAAGATAGGAATTTGGGTTAAGCGTGGTGGCTCACGCCTGTAATCCCAGCACTTTGGGAAGCTGAGGCAGGTGGATCACCAGAGGTCAGGAGTTTGAGACCAGCCTGGCCAACATTGTGAAACCCTGTCACTACTAAAAATACAAAAATTAGCTAGTCACGGTGGTGGGCACCTGTAATCCCAGCTACTAGGGAGGCTGAGGCAGGAGAATCGCTTGAACCAGGGACGTGGAGGTTGCAGTGAGCCGAGATCGCACCACTGTACTCCAACCTGGGCAACAGAATGAGACTCCGTCTCAAAAAACAACAAACAAACAAACAAACAAAAACAAGGCTCCTAATCATTCTGAACCTTAGTTTCTCCATCTGTGAAATGGGCACAGAGTTCCTGGCATGCAGCATGCTCAATAAGCTCTTGTTCCCTTCAATGCTCAAGGCTGGATGCCCCCAATTTAATTTTCTACAAGCCACATGGTCATAAGGCACAGAATCACAACACGATTGATCTAGAAATTTTAAGGACCATCTCCTCCAACTCTTTCATTTTATAGAGGAGGAAACCAGGACCTAGGGGCCTTCAGGGACCTGCCCAAAGTCACAACAGAGCTGGAGTGTGAACCGGGCAGCTGGGCTCCTGCACCAGGTGCCCCTCATGACCTCAGCTTGCGAGGAGTCCTGAGCAGGCTGGTAAGAAGCAGTGGAGCTGCTGATCCCGACAATCAGGGCAGCGTTTGCCCCATTCGAGCTCAGATATCCCTCCTCCAGTAAACGCCTGCCCCCCTGGAGCTGTCCACACGGAGTGGGCACAGCTGACTGCAGGCAGGTAGAACAGTCTGGGGTAGGGGCCTGACCTCTGCTAAATGTCCCAGGGCAGAGCTGGGGCTGTTCGCCACTGGCGTTTGGAAGGAGGGGCTGCTCCTTGATAACATTTTGAAGTGGGTCTTCTGCACTTCATTCTCCATTTTGGATTCCAGCCCTTGTCTGGCAAAGTGAGACCAGTTGGGCTGGACCAGCAGGGTGAGCAAAAGGGGCTAGGAGTGCTGTGGCCAGGACCAGACACAAGGCAATACTGCAGCCGGGGTTAGCATGGCGAAAGCTTCCAGAGCAACCTACTCTTGGGGTTTCAGGACTTGGAAAGGCAGCCTGGATCCTTCTGGTGGGCTATTTTTCTTTTTCTTTTTTTTTTTTAAATTTTTTAATTTTTTTGAGACGGAGTTTTGCTCTTGTTGCCCAGGCTGGAGTGCAATGGTGCGATCTCAGCTCACCACAACCTCTGCCTCAAGCAATTCTCCCGCCTTAGCCTCCTGAGTAGCTGGGATTACAGACATGCACCACTACACCGGCTAATTTTGTATCTTTAGTACAGGTGGGGTTTCACCATGTTGGTCAGGCTCGTCTCGAACTCCTGACCTCAGGTGATCTGCCCGCCTTGGCCTCCCAGAGTGCTGGGATTACAGGTGTGGGCCACTGTGCCTGGCCTTAGTGGGCTATTTTTCTGTACTTGGGACCTGCCTCTGTGGGGGACACTCTAAGTTACACAACTGGTGTAAGCTATGTGGCAGGCATGGCCTGGGGCTGCCATTCAGACTCTAAATCCCCTGGCAGCATGAACAAAGGCTTTAGCAAAGCAAGGTAAGAGGAACTCAGAGAGGCAAGGAAACAGCCTGCTTGGCGTAAAGGGCCTCCGTGGACCTGCTAAGGTCAGATTGACCCAGCTGCCCCTTGGCTGGCTTTCAGGATCTAGTTACTCACAGCCAGCTGTGCCCTTCTGAGCATGGACTCACCAGTGCTTGGGAGCTCCCCCTCTCAGTCACTGGAGCCTTCAGGCAGGGCCCCTTAATAAGGCCTCAGTCTGGGTTGCTGCTGAGAATCAAGGATCTGAGCATGTTTCCCTCATCACTCAGGCTGCTAGGAGGCTCAGAAGCACACAGTGGTCAGCCCAGAGCATGTCAACAGCACCTCACAGACAGCATTTTCTTGGACTCCTTCACTTGCAGCTGCCCGCATAGTTTCAATCCTTTTCAGCTCAATTCCTTTTTGTCTTTTCATTTTTTTATTGAGACAGCATATAAATAAAATGGAATAAATAAGCACTGGCACTCAGGGTCTCATTTAAATCTCTCAGGCACTCTGGTAGGTTATTTAAACTGCCCTGTTTTAACAGATGGAGAAAACGAGACTCAGAAAGATGGCAAGACTTTCCCCAAAGGACATCATTAAGGAGGTGGCTGAGTCAGGACTTGAACATAAGTTTAGGTTCTCAAGCCAGTGCCTCTCTCCCTCATGACAGCTGAGACCACCAGATCCCTCTGTAGTGCAGGCGGCCCAGCTGTGGGCTAAAGCCATGGAACCAAACTGGGCCCCAGTTGGTGGCATTTCAGCTTCCATTACAAAGCTTCATCAAAGCTGGGCACAGTGGCTCATGCCTCTGGAATCTCTGCACTTTGGGAGGCCAAGGTGGGCAGATTGCTTGAGTCCGGGAGTTCAAGACCAGCTTGGGCAACATGGCTAAACCCCGTCTCTACAAAAAAAAAAAAAAAAAAAAAAAATTAGCAGTGCCTACTTTCTAGCAGTGCCAGGCATGTAGAACTACTATGTGCCTGTAGTTCTAGCTACTTGGGAAGCTGAGGTGGGAAGACTGCTTGAGCCCTGCAGGTCAAGGCTGCAGTGAGCTGAGAGATCGCAATTCTGCACTCCAGCCTGGGCAGGGGAGTGAGACTCTTATCTCAAAAGCAAAAATAACAAAGCATCGACAAACCATCAGGTGTAACAGTAAAACTATCACTGAGGCTGACATGCCAGACACTGTCCTAAGCTTGTTACACACGTGACTGTACTGAATCCTCCCAACACGAAGCAGGTACCCTTGTATAAGGAAACCGAGGCCAGGGAGATGATGTCGCTTGCACAGCATTGCACAATAGAAGGATCATACTGGATCCTATAGGGTCAATCATGGGGTTATATCCAGTGGTAAAGCTGTCCTGAGCCCCTTCCAGCTGCCAAGTTCAACCCAAGTAGAGTGACAGAGCCCCTGAGGAGTCCACCTGTGACCAGTGAAGACAACCCAGTGGATGGTGCAGCCCTGGGGCATTTGATCCATACAACATGCCACAGGGTGGTCACCCAACCCACGTCACTCATTCACTCAGCAACGATTTTGCCAGAGCCCCGTGTGCCAGGCACCTCGGTGGGTACTGGGAACATGGGGAGACAGGACGGACCAAAATCCCTGCCCTCAGGGAGCCTGCTCAGCACCCAACAGGGTAGGGAGCCTGCGTAAACTACAAACACACGAGTCAGCTCAGAAAACTGCGCGCCCAAAGAGGCTGTGCTCTGGAGAAAGACAAAGCGGGTAACGGGCAGGAGTGAGTGCGTCATTATGTCCAGTGATGAATGGAGTGGGCAGGGCAGGCTCACCCAGGAGGCGACGTGAGCAGACTCCACGCAGGAGAGGGCGCCAGGGAAGAATGTTCCAGGCAGAAGGCACAACCAGTGCCCTGGCAGGAGTGTATGTGCGCCAGTGAAGAACAGCAAGGCAGGTGGGACGGAGCAAGTGAGGAGACATGGGGGGCAGGGAACAAACCCAGATCACAGGGCCTGGAGGCATGGTTAGAAGTGTGGCTTTCACCGGAGGATTCAGAGAAGGGAGGCCATGGCCTGACCTTGGTGTGAATGGCTCACTTTGGCTGCTCTGCTGAGAATGAATGGGCGCTTCAAGGGCAGGGCAGGGGAAGCCAGGAGGCCACACTGAACTGCCCAGGTGAGTCAGGGTGGCTTCCACCAGGGTGTAGGGTGTAGAGTGTGCTCAGATTCTGCTGGATTTGCTGAAGAGCTGGATGTGAGCAAGGCAGCACACTGGGTGGCCCCAGGCACTGGAAGAATGGACCAGCCCTTGACTGGGGTGGAGGAGGCTGGCCCTATCTGGCAGACCTGGGGCTTGCAGCCAGCATCTGTCTCTGCAGGGCCTAGCCCTAACCACTACTTCTCCTCCTGCAGACACCAACAGTGAGGCTGGGCGTGAAGGACATGGCCAAGGTCAAACACTGGCTAGCAGCAGGTCCTGGGCTAACCTTTGTCTCTAGATCCAAACCTCAGGTCCTTTCTGCAGCATGCTATCTAGAAGCTTCACCTGAGGGATGGGCGGGGTGGGATATGCTTTGTCTGTGGTCCCCCTGTGGCCTCAAAGCACTGTGGGGGACATCGTCCAGCCCACTGTCCCACTCCCACCTACTTCCCTGGATGTACGTGGCTTGAGGTCCTCCAGCAGCTCAGGAAGCCAGGAGGGTCACTGTGGTTAGGACCTAACTGGAGAATAAGGTTAACTGAGCGAGGGCTTAGGGCCTTCCCTGGGCTGGGCGCCCTCTGTGACCCAGGCAGGCAGCTCTCTGAGGACAAAACCCCTCTCCAGCTCCTTCCCACCACCAAGGCTAATCTCTGTTAGCACAGATGCCATACTCTGGCCCTTACTCAGTTCGTTAAAATTCACCTAGTATTTCTCAGATGCCTGCTCTGTGCCAAGATAGCCTCCCTGGAGCCAAAGCACCTGCCTCTGCCCCAAGCCAGAGCCCATCCCGAACTCTCCCAACCTCCCCCAGCTCCTCATCATCATCAATGTTCCTATAGTCACTATGAACAGAGCAGGTCACCTGACCTCTCTCAGCCTCAACTCCTCCATGTATAAAATGGGTATCATTATCTCTGCCCTGCTTATTTCAAGTGAGAATCAGAGAGACCTATGCATGGCCCCAGCCCCAGTCAACACTAGGCTCATTTTCCCCTAGATGTCTGTCTTCCCAGCTGGCATATAAGCTCCCTAAAGCAGGGAATGTACACAGCAGGTGCTCAATGAGATCACCCCGCACTGCCCTGGGCCTCCACAATGCCCTCACCATCACTTCCATGTGCTCGGACTCCCCAGTTCAAATCCCAGCTCTGCCACTCCTATCTGTGTGGCCTTGTGCAGGTTAACCACTTTTCTGTACCTCTGTTTTCCCATCGATGAGATGCCTAGCACACAGTAAGCACTCAATGATAAGTGCTAGCTCTTCTATTATTATTCCCCAGCCTGGCAGAGAAGAGAAAGAGTGAGCCTTTGGGTGGGGACACACCAGAAGCAGAGGCTTGCAGGTGAGTCCCTGGCAGGGCCTCAGCCTAGGTGGGTGCTGTCTTATCTCAGGGCAACAGGGAGCAAAACCTAAACCTGCTGTGGGGAGGGGCCAGGGGCTGGGAAGCCATGCCTCCTGAGACTCCAAGAAAAGGGGGGCTTGAGGCTCCACCCCCACCCCGCTGCCAGACACCCCGTAAGTTGCGCCCAGCCCCAGGGGCCTGTGCCTTTTTAAATTTTTTTAGACAGGGTTTTGTCTTTCTTTGTTACCCAGGCAGGCTGGAGTACAGTGGGGTGGTCAAGGTTCACTGCAGCCACAAACTCCTGGGTTCAAGTGATCCTCCCACCTCAGCCTCCTAAGTAGCTGGGACTACAGGTATGTGCCACCACTCGGCTGATTTTTTAAACATTTTTTTGTAGAGAGGAGGTCTCCCTACATTGCCAAGCTGGTCTCGACCTCCTGGGCTCAAGTGATACCTCGGCCCCCCAGTGTTGGGATTGCAAGCGTGGGCCACTGCCTCTGGCCGGGCCTGGGTCTGTTGGGATAGGTGGTAGAGCATGGGCCAGGTGCTTCCTGGCAGCCAGGTGATCCTGGAAGAGGGAGGCTGAGGCTGACCCAGGATGGCAGCAGGCAGTCTTCAGGCAGTGGCCATGGCCCAGAGGGTCTGAGCTGGACAGATTTCCTTCTTTCCCTCCCTCTTCCCACTTCTTGTGCCATTTTTCTCTAGCTCTGCTTGGAAGCCTGACGGGCTGTGAGGGAGGGAAGCTGATGAGCCCAAACTCCATGACTCAGCCATGACCTCATAGTCAGGACTCAGGTGGAGCCCAGCCAGGAGCTTCTGGCCAGGGAGAAGGGAGGTGCTCTCTGGAGGCCACTGGCTGTGATGGTGGGAGCTGGCCAGGCAGGTAGCAGCCTCCCAGGCGCAGACTCACACTGACAGCTGTCACTTGGTGAAGGGCGGCTCCTGTGGAGCTCTCCGTGGTCCTGAGCTTGCCTGTGCTGGCCAGAGTCCTAGCTCAGTCCCCAGGGTGCCCTTGGCTGGCCTCACCCTGGCCCCTGCCACCCTCCTCCGTGGTTCAGACGGCTCATGTCTTAACAGCCAGTTCCCCTGTCCACCACCCTCTGGCCCCTTCTCCGCCTGCCCCTCAACACCTGATGTCTGGCGTCTTCAGCTGGGGGACAGCCACTGGGCACTCCTCCAACTGGGAGAAGGGGCCAGCTATCACATGTCCAGCAGTAAAGCAGGCCCAACACCCAGTGGGCACTCAGGGCATCCCTGGAATGTCCATGAGGGGCATTTTGGAGGATGCCAGAAACAACCTCAGTCTCTACTTCTGGGCAGGAAGGAGCCCATCCACTGCCCCCAGCCCTGGTACACCTCGGGGTGGACCCGCACTACCTCTCCAGGAGTTAGTTCAACTGCACGAAAGGGCTTCGCGCTGAAGCCCGTCTCCCTGTGCTCACCTTCCACCCGGCCTGGTCCTGCCCCATGTGACCTGAGGGCTCTGCCACCTCCAAAAGGAAGGCAGGAGGCACATCTTTGCAGCAATCCCTGCCATGTACAGCAGCTCCTGGGGCACAAGGTAGGCCAGTGGCTACAATGGCCAGATCCGAACACTGCTTGTGGCCTTGGCAAGTCACTCTGCCTCCCCGTGCCTCAGTTTCCCCCTCCACGATACGGAGGTATAACCATTTCTATCTCAGGGTTGTTGTCAGAGTTGAGTGAGTTAATCCCCGCAAAAAGCTAGGGACCATGCCTAAGCACACAACAGATGCTCAGGACACGCCGGCTCCACTGTTACTGGAAGTCTGGAGGATTTGGTTTGAATCCCAGTGCCATGACTTACTTGCTGTGTGCCCTTTGGCAAGTTACTTAGCTTCTCTGGTCCTCAGTCTTCTCCGATCTAAAAGAAAGATGTCACCCTCTGTTTTGCAGTCCTGTGGGAGACCTGGCTGAGCCATGGTGTCAAAGCATTCTGCATGGAGCCTGGCCATTGGCAGAGGTTCTATAAATGCATGGTTTTTTTTTTTTTTCTTTCCTTCCATTTGGGTTTCCCGCTGGACGACCAAATGCAGATGACCCCCTGAACATGCCAGGCCTTGCTCCTGACCGGCTTTATTACCTTTAAGAAAGGTAACAAAGACACCTTTGTTAAGGTACAAAAGGAGGTGGGCCAGTTGGGGGGCTGCTTCACCCTGACTGGCACCCTCAGCCTGCAGGGCCTTTCTCAGTAACTCACCAGGCATTCAGGACCTAAGGCCAGAATCTGCGGAATCCAGCCCAGCCAAGGCCTGCAGACTCCTCTCCTGGGTCCAGAGGGCCTGCAAGTAAGAATTTGGTCCAAGGCTTCACCCTTGGACATGCCTCTGCATGTCCACTCCCACGGGCCGCCCATTCCAATCCCTTTGGGCTGCTAGAAGTTCTTCCTTCTGTTGACCTTCATCAGTTTCCCTGGAGCTTCTGCTACTGGTTCCTTCCCTGGGGTATGGCAGAGGAAGTCGGCATCTCAGGAGTCAGAAGACAGTGAGCACCTCCCCGGACTCTGAGACTAAATGCAGCTTGAGGTTTCAGGATCCCACATGGGGAGACAGGTAGAGGCGGTGGCTGCAGAACATGTCCGATCCTGGAGTCCCGGCGAGACTGGAGAAACAACTGCTGCTCTGCTGTCCTCCCCTCTCATCATCTGACTCACTCCTTTGACTGACACCCATCCACAGGGACGCCTACACAAAGTGGTCACTCTGCAGTCGACGTATCATCCCAGCTACTGGTGGTCATCGGGGACGCAGCTATGTGTGTCTCCATTTTGCAGATGAGGACATGGAGGCCTCAAGAGGTTAAGTGACTTGCTCAGCCACACACAGCTGATGGGAATGAAACAGATGGAAACGGAGACTCCCCAAGCTGACAGGCGGACTACAGATCTGGGGGTTCTGCTCCAGGCTCAACACAAGTGGCCTGGGCGAGGGAGGGCCTGGTAGACCATGACACCCAGCATCGAGGAATTCTGCTTCCCCAGCAGGCTCAGAAGGAAGAAGTCTGCTTCAGGGGCCAGGCCTGGTCAAAGACTCCATCTTCCCTGGATGGCCAGAGTCAAATCCTTGCAAATCCCGTTCACCATGGAGCAGGTGAGACAGCTTCTGCTGTGCCCACCCATGGATGAAGAAACTAGGCCAACAGAGGAGAGACAGAGCTACAAGGGGAGCAGTTCTTAGATTAGGCAGGCAGGGTTCAGGAAAGACAGGGTGCCCAGGCCACCAGAATACCCACGAGAGTCTGGGCCTCATGGAGTCAGCCCCACTCTCTGCTGGCTCAGCTCCAGGGTGGAGGCCTTGCCAAAGGCTCAGCCCAAGACCCATCCCAGGAGCCCTTTCCATGGCAACCCCACCCCTCCCCCACCTCCAGTCCCTGTGCACCACTCTCTCCCCTCCAAACCCATCCCCATCAGCTGATCCCAGCTCCCTGCAGGCTGCCTGAGGACTTTCCCACGGAGTGGCCGGCAAGTGCCTGGGAAAGTTGGTTCCCAAAGCTGGGATCTACCCCTGCTAGGACTCCACCCCTCCTGCACTGGTCACTGGTCCATTCAGGACATCAGCTCCTCATCCCCAGAGGCTCATTCCATAATGTTTCTGTTTTTGTTTTTTAGAGACGAGACCTATGTTACCCAGGCTGTATGTGAATTCCTGGACTCAAGCAATCCTCCCATCTCAGCCTCGTGAGTAGTTGGGACAAGTCTCACACCACCATACCCAGCTTAATTTAATTTGAATTTTAATAGCTGCATGCTCTAGTGGTTCCTACGTTAGACTGTGCAGTTTAGACTGAACGGAGAGGGCAGGAGGCAGGGAGTCAACCGGGTCCACCGCGCCAGCACCGCTGGAGAGATGGGGCTGCACTGAGGGAAGACCCTCGTGGGGACGGTCACAGAGCTGGAGCAAGGGAGCATCCCAGGGCGCCAAGCCTGAGAGACGGCCCGTGATGAAGGGGAGGGCCAGGGGTGGGGCAGTGGTGAGCTGATGCCAAGGTCTTGGCTGAGAGGGGCTCATAGAGCATTGGTTAACTACAGGAGGGAGGGATGCAGCTCTGGGGGGCTGCCTGACACCAGGGTGCAGGGGCATTAGGCAGGTGACTGGCAGAAGGAGACCTCGGGAGGGGAGGTGGGCTAAAGGTGGGCCTGAGGGCCCGATACACAGATGTACAGACACATCCCATGGACTGGTCCCATGGGCGCTGAGGACAACTGTTTCCCAGCCAGGTCCCTGGAACTCCCCTCCAGGTGCCCCAGGACCTGAGAGAGAGGTGGAGTGAAGGGGGAGAGAAAACAAAGCCCAGGGACTCGCCCCCAAAAAACACAATCAAGAAGATGCTCCCAGCTTTTCCATTTCAGACACTGAGTTCCTCGCAAGATTTTGTTTGAAGGAAAGCTTCTACAGTTAAAAAAAAAAAAAAAAAAAAAAAAAAGCCTGGCAAGCCCTGCTGTGAATTCATCCCTCACTCCACACCAGCAGGGAGATGGAGGCCCTGAGGAGGGGGTGATTGGTGGAGGCCGCACCACAAGCAGAACCCAGGCCTCTCTGACTCCAGGAAGGCAGGGGCGCTGGGCTGGGGCTTTTCCATCTCGGATCCTCAGTCCCCAGTCCAGGCAGAGAGGGACCTTATCAGGGAGCAGAGGGCGGATGTCCCAGCCGGGGCTAGTGGTGCATATGCACATTTCAGGAGGGCCCGAGGGCTCTGACTGCCTCTTACACACAAAGCCTGGAATGGAGAGATGTAAACTTGGCCTGGGGTAACAGGCCAGGCCAGAAGTGAGCAGTGGCTCCTGCCCGAAGCACCCAGAGCAAATATTCAGTGAATATTTGGGATTAGCCAGAGGAATGAGTACTGCTGCTGGCATTTCAGGCACAGGGCTCTTTATCTCTCAGGGAGAGGAAAAGGGTCCCCTCTGCAGGGCCACACTTGACCACAGACCTGATGTGTGCAGAGCCAGGAGGCAGTGGGAGCCCGTGAGGGCTGGGCCAGTGTGCAGGGAAGGTGCTCGGGGCTGTGAGAGGGTTGGGGGTGATGTGAAGACTGTAGCACTACTGGCCTCGCTTCATTCCACCCCCATAGGCACACAGGGCCTCAAACTCGCAGCTGGCAAGTGACAGCAGCAGAGTCCACACCCACCTGCGGCCTTGGGGCTTCTCAGAGTTTCAGGGGCAAAGTCCAGGCTGCTGCCTTCAGCCTTGCCCAAGGCAAGGGCCCCTCTCACCCCCACTGCCATCAGGACCCCATGGGCCTGCCATTTTCAGGTCACAGGGCTCTCCAGCTCTGGTAGATGATTGGATCCGCTGCCCAGGAAAGCTGCATCTGCCCATCCTGCCAACCTCCTAAGCCCCTCACCAGCCTGAAACCATGTGAGCACCCCGGTGGCACACTGCAAGGCCAGGCTGAAATTATGTTTCCCAGAGCCCAGAGTTCCCTGCAAGGCCAAGGGTACCCAGGGCAGCCCTTCCCACCACTACCCAACTCCAACAGGAATGGGTCACCCTGGACAGTGCGCCGTGTCTGGGTCTCCTGCAGCTTAAAGGAGGCTCAAGGTCCAAAAAGTCAGGAAACCTCCAAGGTGAGGCCCAGACTCCAGGAGGCTCCGGAGGCCCTGGATCCTGACCCACACTGCAGACCCTTGCCCTGATCTACCCTGGAGCTGGCACTCCACATCCATCTGCCCCCTGCCCACACCGTGCCGGCCCACCTCCATCCAGGCTGCCCTCCTCATCCATCCACCCTCCTCCCCGTAACTTCCATCCCCCCACCCCCATTATTTTCCCCTAGCCCCGATCACCCGGAACTTGGAGACAAGCAAGCGAGGGGTCCCATGCCACCTGCACCACCTCCTTGGGGAGTTTGTTTGCTGCTCTCTGCCTGATCCTGGCCTCCAGCTAGCCTGGCCTGGCCACAGGCCCAGGGATCCCCAAGCCCCTGTGTCCACAGCTTCCCCTTGCCAGCCTGTAATCATGTAGGGGGTGCTATAGTCTGAAAAATGTGTCCCCCAACGTTCACATGTAGGAAATTTAATCCCCAGTGCAGTGGTGTTGAGGTGTGGACTTTAAGAAGTGATTAGGCCGTGAGGGCTCCACCCTCATGGAGGAATTTATGCTGCTATTGTAGGAGTGGGTTAGTTATTGTTCCTGATAACAGCATGGGCTCGAAGTGGGTTAGTTATCGTGTTCCTGATAACTGCATGCGGTCGGCCCTGCTCCTCTCCATGTGTGGATACTTCTGCCCTTCTGACATGGGATGACGCAGCATGAGGGCCCTCGCCATATGCTAGCTCCTCGACCCTGGACTTCCCAGCCTCCAGATCTGTGAGAAAGTTCTGCTGTTTACAGACCACCCAGTCTCAGGTATTCTGTGATAGCAGCACACACAGGACTAAGGAGGGGAATGAGAGGACAGCACATCTGAGGCCTCCCCGAGAGCCGCCCTCTGATGGGGCTGTGCTCAGTATCTTAGCTGTTCTCTAATCTCGTGTGGACATCCGCCTCCCACTGCTATTTCACAGAGGAGAAAACCGAAGTTCAGTGAGTCAAACTGACAAGCCCTGGCCCTCCCTGTGAGTGACATGCATCCAACCCTTCCCTGTGGCCCACACTCCCCAAGACTCCAGCCCGCATTGCAGCTGCCCAACCCCTGCCTGGGCCCCTCCCAGCCATTGCCGCCTCCTTCCCTCACCGGCCCATACCTGCCTTGAGGCACAGTGTCTAGTCCCCTCTGCCTGGCTTTCAAGGCTCTATGGCAGCAGTTTCCTCCCTAGAGGCTGAGCCCAGGTGTCAGTTAGATGACTGCAGGAGGAACTGACTTTGTCCCACCAGATGCTGGCCCTGCCCTCCATCTGGGCTGGTTTCCTGGCTCCACCTCTTTCCAGCTAGGTCACCTCACCTCTCCAGCCTCAGTCTCCTCCTTTGTGAAACAGGTAACCAGGCAGCAGTGAGAGGCAGCCCCACCCTCCCAGAGCCATTCCTAGGTGCCAGGTGCTTGAGGAGGTAGGGACACTGTGGTTTTACAGGTGGAGAGCCTGTCAGGGCCAAGTGCTCAGTAAAAAGCAGGTCCATCTCTTGTGAGCCTCACCTGGCTCCCTCTCTGTGTGGGAGGGTTCCCGAGAACTGCACCCCGACTCCCAGAGGGGCTACTGGACATTCTCAGTGGGACGAGGATAGGGAACCAAGGAACACTATATGCATGGAAGAGCTCAGAAATACACTCTCGGCACGGCGGGACCCCGAGTCTCTGACAAAGTACCGGGCAGGGACAGGGCGGGGGTCAGGGAGCCTGAACCCACACTGCCTCTCCTGCAAGGGGGCCCAGGAGTCCATAGCCTTTTGGAGGGAGTTGGGTCTCTCTGGGAGTGGGGGCAGAGGCTGGATTCTGCCCAGAGGAGACGGCCAGACAGCTATTGTACTGCTGGCTCCAAGCCCAAGGGTCCACCCTTAGCAAGGAATTCATTCCCCAGTGTGGAGAACACCCCTCTTGAGGGTGAAGACAGAAATCACACCCTACCCTGGAAGGAGGCTGAGCCCAGAGCTTTGAGCATTCCTGCTGCCGGGGAGCTTTATACAAAAAGCCCCACCCTCCAATACCTTGCCCTCTAGGGACTCCTCCCTCTTCCTAGCCCTTGCCTTCCCTGGGGGGCTGCCCTCAGCCCAGCCTGCTCAGGAGTTCCCCCACGCTATCCCCTAAGCCTGGAGAGGAATTTCCTGTTTGCTTGTCTTGCTCAGGGTGGTGGCTGACCACAGAGAACAGTGCAATAGCATCCAGTGAAAGAATGAGTGAATGAGTACCGTGTGGCTCTGCCCCTCTGCCCCTGTGCCTCGTGTCTCTGTCTGTCAGATTGTGTGGCACCTGCCCTGGAGGGCTGCCGAAAGGCCCTCATGGGAAGAATAGAACCGATGCCCTGTGTGGTGTCGGGGACAGGGGGACTCCCAAGGGCACAGGGCCTTGCCATCTCTGCAGAGGAAGGCCGGCAGGGACTGATGGCCGGAAGGGTGGGGGTAGGAGTGGGGGCTGGGAGGGCGAAGGAAGGAGGAACGGAGAGGAGGTTGGAGTGGGGTGAGGGCAGTGGGAAGGGGCTGCTCAAGCCTGTAATTATTAATTGGGCAGATGATTAATTATTAACAAAGCTTCAGGTTAGAGGAAGGAAGGAACACAGCTTCTTCTAATTCATCAATAGGCCCCTGTTGCCAGCCCCTCCCCAAAGGCTTAAGAGCTTCCGTGCTTACGGGACCCACTGAGGCCAATGGGATAAATCCTCGAGACCCCCATACTTCGGGCTTTCAGCTCCCTACCCACCTCCCAGCCCACTCAGCCTTACAGGCCCAAACAAACTGCCCCAGACCATCTGGACAAGAGAAGGGAAGGAGCCAGCTCTGCCCTGCCCTGGCTTCCAAGGTCAGAATGCCCCTGCCCCCACCCCCAGGGCTCCCAGAGATGTGGTGCCTCCCAGGCAGAGGGGCAGCCAGCGCCTTTGGTCTCAGTGGCTGTCGTCAGATAACAAAGGAGGCCCAGGAAAAGCCGGGCAGGAGGGGTCTGGGCTGAGTGCTTCTGCCTCTGTGAGAGGGCTCTCCTGGACCTTGGGCTGTCCTGGGTGCCCACCCCCAATCTCTCAGGAGTCAGCGTGGGGCGGGGGCTGCTTTGGGGCCATAGCTCTCTGGAGTCTAGACTCAAAAGGGGCTGGATTCAAATCCTGCCCCTTCCAAACCCTCCTCCGTGATCTTGGGCAGGTCACTGAATACCCTGGGCCTCGGTGCCTCTATCAGCAATGTGAGGCCATCCCAACCCCGAGGGGATTAAAACGGATAACATCCAGAGTCTTAACACAGGCCAGTCCTCTGAGCTGGGTGCGGCCTCACCACATGCCCGGCAGAGGGGCAGCAAGGCCTGCAGGCCTCGTTCCCCCAAATGCTCCCAGGATGGACCTCTCTCTGCCTCCTCTGCCGAGGTCCTCACTAGCTTCCCTCCTGCCTCTGCAGCAGCCAGAGTCACCGCAAATTCCCCATCAGGCCACATCTCCCTGCTCAAGCCCTCCCATGGCCCTGTCACACTAAGAATTAAAACCCCAACTCCTCTGCGTGCCATGGACCCTGGCCATCTGATGCCTGCTTTTCTGCTGACCTTGCCTCCCTTGTCCCCCAGGCTCCAGCCACACTCCCCACCTTCCTGTCTCCTACACTCTTCAGGCATGGCCCCATTTCAGGGTCCTCGCACCGGATGATCCCTCCGCCTGGAACGCCCTTCCTCAGGTCCCCGCATGCTCTGATGCCACTTGTCAGACATGGGCCCCTGAGCAGCTGGCTGAAGTGCTGCCCCTGCCCACAAGCCCTCTCTCCAGGCTGTCCCCCAAGCGCTCATCCCTGCAGAGGCGATCCCACTTTGTTGTTCACGTCTGCCCTGCCCTCACCCTGCTGGCGAGGCCACAGGAGAGCAGGGTCACCACAGGCCTCGGTCACCACTGTTCCCCACCCCCCAGGACAAAGTCTGCCCTGGAGCATGCACTGCAGGGACAGCTGCTGGATGACATGGAACAGTCCAAAGACGCAGGAGCCCAGATGAGAAGCAGCAACAGACTTTGAGGGACAAATATCCTCTGGTTTGGGGGTGCAGGCCCAGCCTGCAAGTTCCCACACCTGACAGGCACTCCTCCCCTGCCCTGTGGCCCCAGAGAAAGCCCCTGCTCTGCTGAGTTCAGCGCCACTCTGCCCTGCAGCCCCGGCAGTGCCAGCCCCTCCCGCCCAGGCTCGCCATCCTCTGGTGACAACGTACAAAGGGCCACTTCAGTACACAGCCTCAGCTCCATCTCCAGCCTGGCGGGCTGAGCGGAGTGGGGGTACGGGGAAATGGAAGGGAGGGTGCGCCCCGCCCTTCCCCGTCCTTTGGGGTCTTCTCTAGCATTG
Source organism: Pan paniscus (assembly GCF_029289425.2). NCBI lineage: Eukaryota > Metazoa > Chordata > Mammalia > Primates > Hominidae > Pan > Pan paniscus. The sequence goes on along the minus strand of NC_085927.1, from coordinate 49,316,882 downwards.
GGGACTTTGTCCCAGGCATTGTGCCCCGGGTGGCAGTGGAGGGGTTGTTGGCTGGCAGAGGCTCTCATGCACCAGGTGGCAGGTGGCGGTCTGGTCCAAGAGTCCTAGGCAGTGGGGAGTGGATGCTGTTCCCCCGGCACCTACCCATGTGTACAGGGCAGCAGGTGGTGGGCACACTTGCATGCTCAGGCGGCCCAGTGCCAGATGGAGTGAGGGACAGCGAGGTGCAGACCTGGCAGGAACGATCTGGGCTGGGCAGCAAGGAGGGCAGTGGGCATGGGCTTTGGCTCACACCAGGCCTGGCTTTCTGGCCTGAGACCCTCTGTGGCAAACGAGGTGAAACTCAAATCGCCGTCCCAACAACCTGAGCTAGTAACCTGTGACTCAAGCCTGGCACCAAGGGACTGACGCTCCGATGACGTTCCCAACACTACCCCTTCTGGGCCCCTCCCCACCCATCACCAAGGCTTGTCCGTCCCACTGCCCGCACTTCCCAAATCTGGGCCCCTCCCCACCCACCTTCCCCCTTCTGGGCCCCTCCCCACACCACCAAGGCAGTCAGTCCCACTGCCCGCACTTCCCAAATCTCCCAACCCCGAGCCTACCGCTCACCGGAATGGCAGCAGCTTCCTCAGTGGGCCCCCAACCCGGCCCCCATGAGCCAAGCGAAAGCCACATCTGATGCTGCCCCTCCCAGCTTGGAACCGCTGCCCTCAGGAGAAAGTCCAATTCCCTCAAGGAGGCACAGAAGTTTCTGTGTAATCTCACCCTTCAATCTCCGTGCCTGTTCCTGGAGGATTCGGCTGAGCTGCACTTCTCCAGGCCTCCCTGACCCCAGCCTACTCCCCAGAACCCCTTGTCCCACACAAGGGCTGTGCTGTCTGACGCCCCTGGGTCCCCAGCCTCAAGCACTGAGCCCCACACAAAAAAGGTGCTCACCCTGAGTTTGTTGAATGAATAAATGACCACGCCAAATCCACACCCCCGCACCTTCCAGTCAATGCTGCAGGGCTCTCAGGCCCGTCTGGGGCTCACACAAGTGGCCCATGGTCCTAGTCCTGCCTGCTTTGCCAACTTGGGCTTGTCACACCCCAATGAGGCAGCTTAGCTACATGAATCCTAAGGGCCCCTTCCAATGGGATAGCGGTGGCAGAGGGGAGATACAGGAAATGACTGGAGCCTTCACGGCCAGGAGGAGCTATGGGAAGACAGTGGGAAAGGAAGAGCGGCTCAGTAGTTAGGATCCTCCCTGCCAGCGTCGGAACTGCAGCTCACGGCTGTGTGTTCACTGCCTCATGCCCTGGTGCTGCAGGTGCGCTGCTGAGTGAGGGAATGGGCTTGAACGTGGCTCTGCCACCGTGGGGACCTGGGGAGGTGACAAGGCCTGCAGCCTGCAGCTCCTGGGCAGGAGGGTGGCAGCGTTGCCCCTGGGATCTGGGAACCTGAGCATCAGTTAGCTTCCTGCTGGGGGTGGTCCTGACAAGGCAAGCACACAGCTGGCTGGGGCTCTGGGCACCCAGGGAGCCCGCCCTCAGCTGGAACAAGGCACCCTGTCTCTTTTCCTCTCCCAATTACTCTCTGTCCACCTCTGCTTGGAGAGGGCATGTGCCCAGGGTCAGGAACCCAGGAGGCTATGAGGGGGTCCTCATCCCAGCCCAGCTCAGCAGAGCCGCCAATGTGCCCACTGCTGCTCATCAAGGTGAGGGTGGCGGCCTCCGAGCTCCATGTTCTGGAAGACCCACATTCTAGCCTTGCTGCTCCAGGTTTCCTCCTCTAAGTTTCAGATTCTAGGTTCTCTGTCTGCATCTGAAGGTTCTACCTCTTTTTTTTTTTTTTTTTTTTTGAGACTGAGCCGAGATTGCCATTGCACTCTAGCCTGGGCGACAGATCCAGACTCCATCTGAAAGAAAAGAAACGAAACGAAACAAAACGAAACAGATCCAGACTCTGTCTGAAAGAAAAGAAACGAAACGAAACGAAACGAAAAGAGAAGAAAAAAGAAGGAAGCAAGCAAGCTAGCTCTCCATCACAGGTCCCGTGTCGTGTCCATGTGTCTCCTCTTTGGGACACTGTACTTCGTATTCTCTTCGCGGTGCCCAGCAGCAGGGCTCCTGCCCACTCCTACCTTCTTAGCCTCATCACTCTTTGGGGCTCTTGAGAGCAGCGGAACCAAAGAGATGGGGCTGCCTGCACTCCCAAAGCGAGAAGGCCCAGTCCAGCTTTCCTAGGCCTGGGATGCCCCCAGGGCCGCAGAGGGGATCCCAAAGCACACCCCAGCCAGGCAGAAATTCCCTTCCCCACCCCTTTCCCATCTCTCCAGGATGCTGCCCCAACCCCCTGCCCTTCACCCTCTGCACCAGCTCTCACTGCAATGGCTCCACAAGACAGGTGCTTCACAAGGGCAAAGACTTCATGTCAGGGCCTGGCACCTGCTTGGTGGGCACTCTGTCAACGCTCGCTGAATTAACCAGGAATGCACAAGGTGCCTAGAGGACTGCGCAGCCTAAGAGACGCTAGTTTATATGTGATGGAGATGTTCATGCTGTGTGCATACACATGTAGCATGCACAAAACACATGCAAGCAAACTGCAAGCCGCCCACCCTGATGTCAGCAGAGCTGTGCCCCTGCCACCTAGCTCAGTCACCGGCGCACAATAGGCACTTAGGGAGTAATTGCTGAAAGAACGGATGGACAGATGAGTGCTCTGTACTGGGCACAAAGTGTATTGGGTACAGAGTCAGAAGCTGGGAGAGAAACAGAAACTGACCCCACCCAGGATCAAGGCTCAGATGCAATGACAAATAACGCTACCACTAGGCAGAACTTGACCCGTGTGTAGGAGGATAGTGGGAAAAGCACTTAGAGGCCAGGGTCAGTAACAACATCAGCCAACAGGTTTGACCACGCCCGCTGGGCTTCAGCATGGAGGTGAAACAAGCAGCCCTGGCTCCTGCCCTGCGGGCACCTCTGTCTGGGAGGGGCAGGAGGGGCTTCCTAAGGAGAGGGGGCTCTGGCAGCAGCTGGGCTGGAAGGGGCAGGCTCTTCAGGAGGGCAGGGGACCAGTATCAGCAAAGGCCGGGAAGTAGGAAGGTGAGGCTCACATACGGAGTATGACAATTGCCCAAGAGGCTGGAGCATGGGGGACGCGGGGGAAGAAAGAGGCTGGACCAGCCCCGGAGGAAGGAGGTCAGAGGTGTTTGGACAAAATTCTCAGAGCACTGCATTCCAGGAGCTCCAGGCCTGGGCTCCCATGACCCAATTTCCAGGAATTAGAGCAACACAGGCCTCCTGCCGCAGATTCACTTGCTCTGGTAGAAGTGCCTGGTGCTAGGCAAGCCCCATGGTGAGACCCCACAGCCGGTCACTGCGCCCGCAAGCGGTGGCCCCAGAATCAGACCAAGCAGGAGCCGGCTGTCTCCGGGGCTCCTTTTCTTCCCGCTGTTAGAATACAACTGCATTTTTCTGGTTTAAAGGTTTCTCATCCATTCTAGAACATCAGGAAAGCACAGAGAAAGAAGCAGGGCAGTGTCCCCACCACCCTGCCACCCCTGGGCCTGGCTGGCTTCTGACTGGGCCTTCCTCGCAGGCCTTTCTCTTCCCCATTCACCTTTTGCTGGAACCAACATCAACTTGGGTTTCTGTCACCTTCGGGCAGTGCGCATTTTGCTCTATCAGGCTTTTTTTTTTTTCTTTTCTTTTTTTTTTTTTAAGACGGAGTCTCACTCTGTCACCCAGGTTGGAGTGCAGTGGCACAATCTCAGCTCACTGCAACTTCTGCCGCCCAGGTTCAAGTGACTCTCCTGCCTCAGCCTCCCGAGTAGCTGAGATTACAGGCACCCGCCACCATGCCCGGCTAATTTTTGTATTTTTAGTAGAGACGGGGCTTCACCATGTTAACCAGGCTGGTCTTGAACACCTGACCTCTGGTGATCCACCCCCCTCGGCCTCCCAAAGTGCTAGAGTTTTTTTGCATGATTTCATTTTCATATCTCAGGAACCATGGGCCACGGTGCCAAAATAAACCTCATTTCACTATATGGAAATTGAGTACTAAGCAGGGGAAGTGGTTCGATCGTGTCTAGTGTCTGCAGTAGAGCCTGCCTGACGGGTGAGGGACCTGATGAGTTTGTGCAGCGTTCTACAATTAACAAAGCGTCTTACACACATGGTTTCACTGAATGCCCACAGTGAGTTGGAGGGTATGGCTCTATTTTTCACTTGTGCCCATATCCCAAGGGAAAACCTTCCAAGGGGTGTAGCTGAGCCCAGGGTTATCAGCCCAGAGAGGCCACGTGGCCAGCTGAACCCACCCATTTTTGCAGAGGGAACCTTAACGTCTGGGGCCCTGGGAAACTTACCCAGAGTGCCTCAGAGAGCTGAGGATCCCCTGTGTGGTGTGAAGGAGGAGACACCAGGCCCGTGTGGGACTGCACCCCTCCCTCTTCCCCTGCCCCCAGTTCAGAGCATTTCTCAGCAGGAACCAGGTCAGATGCCGGCGTAGATGAGCAGGAGCTGGGGAGAGCAAAGTGCTCCGGGCTCAGGACTGAGCTCTGGTCCTGGAGTGGAGAAAGATAAAGCCTGATAGAGGCCGGGCGTGGTGGCTCATGGCTGTAATCCCAGCACTTTGGGAGGCCGAGGCAGGCAGATCACGAGGTCAGGAGATCGAGACCATGCTGGCTAACATGGTGAAACCCCGTCTCTACTAAAAATACGAAAAAAAAAATTAGCCAGGTGTGGTGGCAGGCGCCTGTAGTCCCAGCTACTTGGGAGGCTGAGGCAGGAGAATGGCGTGAACCTGGGAGGCGGAGCTTACAGTGAGCCGAGATCATGCCACTGCACTCCAGCCTGGGCAACAGAGCAAGACTCTGTCTCAAAAAGAGAAAAGAATAAATATGTATCAGGCCAGGCTCAGAGGCTCACACCTGTAATCTCAGCACTTTGGGAGGCGGAGGCAGGTGGATCACTTGAGGTCAGGAGTTGGAGACCAGCCTGGCCAACATGATGAAACCCCGTCTCTACTAAAAATACAAAAATTAGCTGGGTGTGGTGGTGGGCGCCTATAAGCCCAGCTACCTGGGAAGGCTGAGGCAGGAGAATCGCTTGAACCCAGGAGGCAGAGGTTGCAGTGAGCTGAGATCGCGCCATTGCACTCCAGCCTGGGTGACACGGTGAAACTCTGTCTCAAAAAAAAAAAAGACAAGAAATATGCATCAAATGCCTTCTACGTGCCAGGCACAGAGCCAGGCCCTAGTGCATGCCCGGTGCCAGCCCGGGGGCCCAACCCATCCCCGGTCACCTGCAGCTCTCCCTGTGCCCCTCTCCTGCGGCAGCCACCATCACTCACCCACCACAATTTGCCACAACCATGTGCCAGGCCCCAGGTAGCAAGATGAGGACTCACCATGAGAGATTTGCCCAGTGCATTAGGCAAGCTCTGGGCATCATGCCCTGCCTGGGACTTGCTTCCAGGAAGAGGCAGAGGCAGCAAGTGCTAGGATGACAGCATGGCGGGGGCAGTGGGGCAGGGGTGAGCACGGTGTATGAAGAGCTGGTGGGGCCCAGGCTATGAACACAGGCGGGGGCTCAGTCACAGGATCTGGGTTACAAGGGTTGGGGATTGGGAAATCTAGTAGCCACTACAGATGCCAGGGAGCTGTGAACTGGCTCTTGGAATGCACAGGCCTCTGTATCCTCAGGGCACCATTTTTTATTTTTTTTAATTTTTGAGATACGGTCTTGCTCTGTCGCTCAGGCTGGAGAGTGGTGGTGCGATCTCAGCTCACTGCAGCTTTGACCTCCTGGGCTCAAGTGATCTTCCCCCTCAACCTTCCAAGTAGATGAGGCTATAGGCGTTTGCCACCATACCTGCCTAATTTTTTTTAAAATTTTTTGTAGAGACAGGGTCCCACTATGTTGCCCAGGCTGGTCTCGGACTCCTGGACTCAATGAATCCTCCTGCCTCAGCCTCCCAAAGTACTAGGATTACTTTGGGAGTCCAAGTCAGTATTTTTTAAACTGTGGGCTTCCAGCCCTCCCGTTGTGAGATGCTCACTCAGCAGGGCTGGCTAGGGTCTGGCAAACAGGTACTTTACGCAGGCCGCCCAGGTGACATTGAGCAGGCCTTCCAGAGACAGGGCCCAGGACAGTGGCAGAAGGAGGGCCTTGAAGGGGAAGCCTGGAGGCCAAGAGGCTAAGTGATGGCTGTCTCAGGGCTCCAAGCCTCAGGGAACAGGCCCTGCTGGGAGCCCACGGGAGAGAAGGAACAGGTCTGGGTGACCGAGGGAGGCTGCTCTCTGAGGGTCCTATAGGCTGGACACAATCCCAGCCCTGCCACTTCCCAGCTGTGGACCCCCAACTCTGGGTACCCTCAAAGTGTCAAACAGGGATGATAATAGTGCTTGCCTCTCAGCAAGTTAGAGACATCTCTGGGAGGATGCATAGAAAGTGGTTGGTTGGCCCTGGGCCCAGCACATAGTAAGTGCTTGATAAAGAGCAGCAAATTATGATGACCCGGAGGCCAAGGTGGGGAGGACAACCGTGGGAGCCATCCACCACCAGGCCTGCCAGCCAGAGTCCCAGAACCCACTCGGGCCGGCCTCCCTCACTTAGAACCCTGTCTCTGGGCTGTTCCTTCTGGGAAGTTCCTGGCCTGCCCAGAGAGGGCAGCCGGAGAGCAGGCTCTGAGGTCCTGGCACGTGCACAGGTCTGTCTCCCTGGCCTGGCCCTCACCCACCCCTCTCAAGGGATTCCCACTTCGGTAAGAACCAAAGTTTCGAGCCAAATAAGTTCATAAACAATACGGTAATTAGGTGTGAGAATGATTTCCATTGTTTCAATTTTATTTTTATAGAAAAGATGAAAATAAGTGACCCAAAAGGGGGAATTCCACTTCAGGCAGCCCAAGGAGAAGTACGTGACAAGTCGGTTAACTTCCTGACTTATGGGCAAGGCCGTGGGTCCCCTTGTCAGCTCCCTGCTGTGAGAGGGGGTTCCTGGCCTGCTTCCAGCCCATGGGCAGCTCCGCCCCTTCCCGAAGCCTCACTGTCCCCTTCCTGGCGGTGGGGACAATAGCCCCTCCCAAGCAGGTCCCTGTACCCTCCCTCTGTAGTGTGAGGCTGCCCTCTGGAGGGTCAGTCCCTTCCATCAGGGATGGAGAAGGAGTAATAAGCAGGACAGCAAGGCTGCTCACCTGGGTTGAGAATCATTCATTCATTCATTCATTCATTCATTCATCCATTCATCCATCCATCTGCACATTTAACTGAGGGCCTCCTCAGTACCTGTGTCGCTGAAAGTCTATCAGGAACACGTAACAAACACGCCAAAGACACCGGCGTGATACTCTGGGAGCTGACAGCAAGAACACCAGGAAGCATGTGGGCTTCCCTGAGCCAGAGATGCTGCAGCTAAGATGTAAAGAGTGGGTCAGTGCAGGCTGGGCGTGGTGGCTCAGGCCTGTAATCCCAGCACTTTGGGAGGCTGAGGCGTGGATCACAAGGTCAGGAGCTTGAGACCATCTGGCCCACATGGTGAAACCCCATCTCTACTAAAAATACAAAAATTAGCTGGGCATGGTGGCACGTGCCTATACTCCCAGCTGCTCGGGAAGCTGAGGGAGGAGAATCACTTGAACCAGGGAGTCAGAGGTTGCAGTGAGCCGAGATCATGCCACTGCACTCCAGCCTGGTGACAGAGTGAGACTCTTCTCAAAAGAAAAAAAAAAAAAAAGTGGGTCAGTGTGAACAAGAGACTGCACCTCGATTTCCCCATCTGTAGAGGGGACTATCCCGGAACCTCTGTCACTGGCTGCCGTAGGAACACAACACATGCTGGCTATTGATATTTTTATGGGCAGGAACGTGTACATGGGAGGGGCTGTAGCATCGGGGGAAGAGCAGAAGGGGAGAAGGGTCTGTCTGACTTGGGTTGTGGGGCTGGTGTCACAGAGGAAGGGGGTCATGAGGAAGCTTTTGATGGACAACAGAGTTACAGGGGACAGTGAATGGAAGAGGAATTCAAGTCGAGGGAACAGCACAGCAAGGGAATGGAACATGAGGTTTGGGACCTGCTTGGGCCACATCTCCGAGCTCTCATTGGCTTAAGCTTGGGGCCCATTCTGTGCAGAACCCCAAGGCCAGGCCAAGGTGGAGAGGAGCCCCTGGAAGGAGGGGCTAGTGCAAGTGTGTGTCAGGGTCAGAGGTGCAAAGGGTCTCAGGACGGGGAGGACACCAGAAGCTCTCCGTTCCCTCAAGCCTCACCCCAGGGCTGGTGCAGGGTGGCCCCTCACCTCCAGCCCTCCCACGCCTCCCCCTGAAAGCCCTTCTCACCTACAGTATCGCCCGCAGCTCCCAAATCTAGCTGACCAACACTCTCTGCATCCTTTCCTCCTCATTCAACCATCATCTATTAAGCACCCGCTGAATGCCTGGGGACTAAAGCTGGCACGTACCAGCTCCCATTATGACACTCTTGTTAGGCCATGGGTGGCTTAAAATCAGCCATATGGGGAGGATTTACACCACGGCGATTGGCCAACTCATCAGGGGTTTGTTTCCCAGAGAGCCAGTTGCCAGCCTACTATTGCCCCCGGTTGGAGCAATGGATCTGGAAAGGCAGGTCCCTGGGCAGGAGGACTCAGTCAGAAAAGGAAGACATCAGGGACACGTAAACAACACATCTCGGAGGGCAGGTGGTGTAGTCTCCAAGGAGGCAGGGGTGAATCGGGAGACTCATTCTGGAAGGGAGCAGTAAATGGCCACTGGAAACTATGCCAAGCTGTTCAAATAGTAACAGTGCACCCCACCCCCTTTTTATTTATTTATCTATTTATTTTTGAGATGGAGTCTCACTCTGTTGCCCAGGCTGGAGTGCAGTGGCGCAATCTCAACTCACTGTAGCCTCTGCCTCCAGGTTCAAGCGATTCTCTCGCCTCAGCCTCCCAAGTAGCTGGAATTATAGGTGCCTGCCACCATGCCCAGCTAATTTTTGTATTTTTAGTAGAGATGGGGTTTCACCATGTTGGCCAGGCTGGTCTTGAACTCCTGACCTCAGGTGATCCACCCACCTCGGCCTCCCAAACTGTTGGGATTACAGGCATGGGCCACCACGCCTCGCCTCAGCGCCATTTTAGACACAAGAAAACTGAGGCACAGAGATGCAGAGTCACCAGCCCACAGTCACACAGTGAGAGAGGCAGGGCCGGGATTTGAACCGGGCCACTAGATCTGGAATCCCTACTTTTAGTGACTCTTTTCTTGCCCCCAAGCAGCCAGCACAGGGCTAGGTGGAGCATCGGTGCCCAGGGGTATCTGCTCCCCAATGGATTCTAATCTCCTCAGGGCAAGGCCTATGTCCTCTCTGTCCAGCACAGTAAATTATTACCCCTACCTGAGGACACTGTGTTCCAAGACCTGGTCCCCACATGAAGGGCTTGGAGATGGCTAAGATGAGGGGCTGCATCACTGCACTCTGGGGAGCAAAGAGGCTCTGGCTCTTGGGGAGCACAGCAGGATACCCTGAATGACTTGGCTGGGCGGGTGGGTGCCCATGAGGCCAAGAGGGGCTGTCTTTGCAGACCACCCTGCCTCTGGCCACTCCTCACTGCTTATGTAGTCTTCCCAGAATTGCATGAGGACCACGCAGTTCCCCCACCCTCAGCTCTCTGCCATTCACGTCCAGCCCAGCCCTCTCGTGATTCTCATGGCCGCTGCCCAGTGAAGCTGGCCTGGCCTGCCAGCTGGCATCGGCATCCTCGTTTTCCAGGTAATAATACCGCAGCCAGCGATCTCTTGAGTGCTGCTCAGGTGCCAGGCACCCTGTGTGCATCCTCTCATTCAATCCTCTCTGCAACTCATTCCATTCAAAATTCTCCCCCATTTGATCACACCTGGAATCCGAGCACTTTGGGAGATAGAGGCAGGAGGATCACTTGAGCCCAGGAGTTCAAGACCAGCCTGGCCAACATAGCAAAACCTCATCTCTATTAAAAACTTTTTAAAAAATTAGCAGGGTGTGTTGGCTCACGCCTGTAGTCCTAGCTACCCAGGAGGTTGAGGCAGAAGGATCCCTTGAGCCCAGGAGGTTGGGGCTGCTGTGAGCGATGATCACACCACTGCACTCCAGCTTGGATCACAGAGTGAGACCCTGTCTCAAAACAAAAACAAAAACAAAACCTCCCCATTTCACAGATGTGGAAACCGAGGCTCAGAAAGCTGACTTCCTGAGGTGGTCCAGTTACTACAGAAAAAGAAATCATCAGGGTTGGGCGAGGTGGCTCATGCCTGTAATCCCTGCACTTTAGGAGGCCAAGGTGGGTGGATCACTTGAGGTCAGGAGTTCGAGACCAGCCTGGCCAACCTGGTGAAACCCCATCTCTACTAAAAATACAAAAATTAGCCGGGTGTGGTGTCGGGCACCTGTGGTCCCAGCTACTTGGGAGGCTGAGGTGGGACAATTGCTTGAACCCAGGAGGTGGAGGTTGCAGTGAGCCAAGATGGCACCACTGCACTCCAGCCTGGGCGACAGAGTGAGGCTCCATCTCAAAAAAAAAAAAAAAAAAAAGAAAGAAAGAAAGAAAAAAAAAAGGAATCACCAGTGTGCCTCAAGTAGCCCTGACCACACCAAGGGCACCAGGCAGACCCTTAGAATGGGTCTGAGCCAGCGGCATCCCCCCAGCCAGGTCTTGGCTCCCTGCCGTCCTCAGGACCAAGTGCCAGCTCCCTGCTGTGCCCTCCCACCTCACCTCCACCTGGCCTCCCTGCCCAGCCTCTCCCCCGTCTTCATCTCACTTCTTCCAGGCGGCACCCACAGTGCCTGACTGTTCCCACTGCCACCTCTCAACACACGCCAGACACTCACACCTCTGAGCCTTTGCTCATGCCATTCCCTTGGCCCACAACGCCCTTCCCACCTTTCTCTACCCAGAGATCTCTGGCAGCTTCCTGTCATCATCTCTTCCAGTAACCTCTCTCTTTCTCCTGGGCTGGGACCCCTCTTTCAAACTTTCCTAGGACCCAGAGCGGCTCCCCTTAGCACTCCTTAGACTGAAAACCCCCTCAGAGCTGCAGCTCCTGGGGGTGGGGGCTCTCCCCTCCATCCTTCTGCTGGGCTCCATGTCTGGATCTTTCATAACTGCTCCCCCTCCCCAAACGACACGCCAGTGCTCACAACTCCCCCATCAAGGCGAATCTGGACTGGTGTGTCCCAGGAATGAAGTGGGGAACCAGGGAGGAATCCCACTGGGGTAGTGTGTCTGCCCACACCCCATCAGGGGCCTTCAGGGGCATCTTCCGGGACTGGGGGTCATCCGACCTCAGACCACTAGGTCTGGCCGCGCGGCATCCCTTCCTGCTGCACCCCAGCTCAAGAACCCCACCATACACACACCCAGACGCACTCCCCTCCCCACTCCCGGTTCCAGAACTCACTATTTGCAGATATTTATAGCGCCCTCCCTCAGCCAGGTTCCCTCCCCCGTCCTGGGCAGAGCAGTGCAAGGAGCCGGGGGCCCCCACCCCGGTAAATGGCCGGGGGCCCTCTCCATATTTGCCTCTGCCTGGTCCCCAGAGGTAGCTACGGCCGCAGCCCCCGCACCCGCCCAGCCCCCGACTGCGCTTGGGCCTCGGCTGCCGCCGCCGCAGTCTGGGGTCGGGGGTGGGGAAGGCGGGCGCGGAGGCCTCCCACTCCAGCCCCGCGCCGCGCCGGAGGTTGTGGGGGCGCCGCGCCGGAGGCTGGGGGGTGCCGCGCACAAAGCACGGCTCGAGCCCCGCGCCTCGGGGACGTCCCCCGCCCGGCCGTGGGAGGGGGTCGGGCGCTGAGGCTCTGCCCTCCGGGGACCGGGGAGCTCGGAGGAGCGGCGGGTAGGGGGAGGGGGCCCGCGCCCAGCGGCTTCCCCGGCATCCCGCCCCCACCGCGGCCTCCGGGCCCCCAGCCCCAGTGCGCCCGCGCCCGCCCCCTAAGGTCACGCTCGGGGAGTGGGCCGCGGAGCCGGGCGGGGGGCGCCAAGCGCAGCGCGGGAGGGCGGGCAGCGCGGGGATAGAGGGGCCGCGGCGCCCCCCAGGACGCCGGGGTCAACTCACCCATCGCCCGCTGGGTCTCAGCAACGGCGGCAGCAGCGGCGGCGGCGGCTCCGCGGCCCCCGGGGTCCCCGGCGGGGAGATGCTGGCGTCCGCCGCAGCCTCTCGCCCCATCCCGGGCTCCGGCGGCAGCGGCTGCGGCTGCGGCTGCGGCGGGCGCCGGGCATCGCAGGCAGCGCGGCCCCGGCCCGGCCCCGATCCCCTCCCCCCACCCCCACTTCCACCCCGTCCCGGGGGCCCGGCGCGGCCGCTCGGCTGCACCCCGGGGCGGCGGCGGCGGGGGCCCGGCGAGCGGACGGGCGCGGGGGAGGGACCGCGGCGGGCGCGCGGGGGGCGCGGAGGCGAGGCCGAGCGCGGCGCGCAGGGGTGCCCGCTCCCGCCGGCTCAAGCGGCTCCGGCCCCCACCCCGCCCCCACCGCAACCCCCTCCCCTCCCCCGCCAGCCGGGCTCCGCCGCCGCGCCGGGCCGGGGGCGCCTCGCACCGCAGACTCCGGCCGCCGCCGCCCCGCTCCGCCCGCGCGTGCTGGATCGAGTGTGTGCGTGTGCGAGCGAGTGTGTGTGAGTGCGAGTGTGCGCGCGCCCCTCCTGTGACCGTGCGTGCGCCGGCCCACGGCCCGGGGCGGCCTGCGCGGGGGCGTGTGCGGGGAATGCGGGTAGTTCGGAGTGCGGGCCTGGTGTGCGTGCGGGGCAGCAAGTCCCGTTCTGTGTCTGCGTGGACGGGTGCGTTCCGCAGCGTGCCCGAGTCTGTGCCTGTGTGTGCATGGACGTGCAGACCCGTGTTGCGGTGTGTGCGTGGATCCGCCTGTGCCCGCGTGAACCTGGGCCGGGATTTCGCGCAGGCATCTGTGACCATGTGCAGAGGCCTGTGATGTGTGCACGGTGCCGGGCCTGTTACGGTGTCTACAGAGTCTGTGTGTCTGCTTGGGGCGTGGGTGACCGCTGTACACCGGCCTGTGTCCTTCCGACCCCCTCCGTCCCTCACATGCCCGAAGCCACCTGCGCACTCCCGGGGTAACTGGGGGGGCCTCCCCTCCCCCGCCCCCCTCACCAGGCCACCCTAGGCCCGGTCGGCCCTGCCCACCCTCTTGAGCCTACTCTCCTGCCACTTGCCCACCAGCGGATCTCCGAGGGCCCACCGTGTCCTGCCCTGGCTCCTCGTGGCCTTGCTCTGGGCCATTCCTCTCAGGGCTCAGAGGCGTCCCCCACGTGTTTCCCGCCTTTCAAGTGGTTCCGCTCTGGTGCCTACAGAGCAGCCACTTCCTCCCGCGGTGCGAGGCACAAGGCATTGTGGGTACGCAGCAGACATCTCTGCGCCGCCATCGTCGAAGGTGCAGGGATGCGCTACCTATGCTATATCCCAGCGAATGTACTCCAGAGTAGTCCCAGAGGCCTTTGCTGAGCCATCCGGGCTGCCTAGGGCTGGTCTACCTGCTCCAGGTGCCTCCGTGCCCAGCTTCATCCATCCTTGCTGAGGAGGCAGAGTGATCCTACTCCAACATTCACCTGAGCAGGTCACTCTCCTGCCTGCACCTTCAATGGCTCCCACTTGCCCTCAGCTTAAGTTCAGTGCCTGGGCGGGGCACAGGGAGTCCCTGGTGACCTAGTCTTGCCCCCTTCTTCAACGTCACCCTCACTGCTCTCTTCTTCCTGGAGGCTCTCTCTAAGCAAGGGTGGGCAAACCATTTGCTTTAAGAGATTGATTGTAAATATTTTAGGCTTTGCCAGCCATATGGTCTCTGTCCCAACTACTCAACTCTGCCATCGTAGCATAAAATCAACCATAGACAATACGTAAAAGAATGAGCCTGGCGGTGTTCCAATTAAAACTTTATGGACACAAAAATTTGAATTTCGTGTCATTTTCACGTGTCCAGAAACAGTTTTTGATGTTTTCCCAACCATTTGAAAGTGTAAGATCCATTCCTAGTTCCTATCACTCTAAGCACATTCCATTATAACATCTCCATGGGCCGGGCACGGTGGCTCATGCCTGTAATCCCAGCACTTTGGGAGGTTGAGGCAGGTGGATCAGAAGGTCAGGAGTTCAAGACCAGCCTGACAACATGATGAAACCCCATCTCTACTAAAAATACAAAAATTAGCCGGGTGTGGTGGCACACGCCTGTAATCCCAGCTACTCGGGAGGCTGAGGCAGGAGAATTGCTTGAACCCAGGAGGCGGAGGTTGCAGTGAGCCGAGATCATGCCACTACACTCCAGCCTGGGCAACAGAGCAAGACTCCATCTCAAAAAAAAAAAAAATCATCTCCATGACATGTGCTTAAAGTAATTGTCACTCCCCCAAAATCCAGTCTATTCTGCCCTGCAAAAATGTTGCCCTCCTCCTCTCCCCAGCCTGGCTGTTCAACCCTCTCTACCCCTTCTTCTCCGGCCCCCGAAGAACCTTCAATTTCTGCTCAAATGTGTCCCCCTCCCCCAATTCCCCATGCCACAGCTCTCCCTGCCTGGGACTCATTCCCCTCTGGAAGGGACCGCCTCACAGACACTTTCCTTCCCCAGAACCTTCTCTCCCTCCCTGAGCCTTCAGCAGCAACTCTGGGCGTCCCTCAGCCCATGAAAGAAGTGCTGTTTCAAGTCTGGATTCTCCATTGAACTTGTTCTGAGCATCAAGAAAACCTTGACATTGGCCCCCAAGCACGAAGGCAGGCACAAAATAATCACATTCCTCCATTTCCATTGCTCCTGGCAAAGGGGAGGAGGACCTGCCCAAGCCCCAGCCCCTGCCCTTGAGGCCCAGTGAGAAGTAAAGACACACCCCACTCCCCAGGGAAGCTGCCCTGCCCAGAGCTGGCCAGGGTCAGGGGACTTGCTTGCTCTCCATCTTCCCCCAACTTGGGTCTTTGTTCTCCTGACCTTTCCAGATTCCCAAGCTTCTTGGGAGGCCGAAGTGGAGTCAGCCTTGTTGGGTTCATACCAAAGTCCGCCTCCATGTCCTCAATGCGGCACTCAGTGTGTTGGGCGCTGTGTGGCAAGTACATCTTCCCCACGCCCAGCCTGTCAGAGATAAGTAACTTGCTCGGTCACACTCACAGCCACAGCTGGGCACACCAGGCCCCACCCTCCACCCTCCCAGCTCAGGCCCTGTGGTGCCAGAAGCCTCCCTCCCAGAGAGCTGGCCAGAAGGGTAAACATCCCCCAATTCCTTCTTCCCACGTGGCCCCTGTCACTCTTTTCCCCTCCCACATTCACAGAGGCCTGGCACACAGTAGGCACGGAGGTGCTCAGCAGGTGGAGAAGCTGAATCCCAGGGTGCTTAAGACCTGGGTTCCATGCCAGCTCGCCAAGTGTTCCAGTCATTTCAATCCCTAAGCCTCAGTATCTTCATCTGCAGAATGGGACGAATCACTGCCCTGACATCGCATTGACATCAATGGAATCTGGTTCTCTCCATCCTCTCCCAGCCGTCCTCCAGGCCCCACGATGACGTGGGGGAGGCTGGGGCTCCAAGCTCCATGGTGATATGGGGGAGGGTGGTTGGTGGCCCTCTTGCCCGACTGCTCCTCTAGGGGCTGAGCTGCCTGACAAGGAGGCTGTGGGAGCTGGAGGTGGGAAAAGCCCAGATACAAGATTAGCCAATCTCAGACGGTGTCTCCTTACAGCCCTGCTGTCCCCTTTCACCCAGGCCTTTTTGGCTCTGGGAACAATTGCTAGGTCTGTTACCCTTTCAGCAGCTGCTGCCTGGCCTGTGGGAGCCGCATTCCACCTCCCTGGGGCATCTCACTCCTGGCCCTGGGTCTCCAGGTGGGGAGGCTCCTCACCCATGCCATGAAAACCAAGCCATAGGCCAGGCGCAATGGCTCACGCCTGTAATCCCAGCACTTTGAGAGGCCAAGGTAGGTGGATTACTTGAGGCCAAGAGTTTGAGACCAGCCTGGCCAACATGGTGAAACCCCATCTCTACTAAAAATACAAAAATTAGCCGGCTGTGGTAGCACATGCCTGTAGTCCCAGCTACTGGGAAGGCTGAGGCACAAGAATCCCTTGAACTCAGGAGGTGGAGGTTGCAGCAAGCTAGGATCGCACCGCTACACTCCAGCCTGAGCAACAGAGTGAGACCCTATCAAAAAAGAAAAAGAAAAAGAAAGAAAAGAAAGAAAGAGAGAACCAAGCCATCAAGCCCCAGCCCTGCCAAGGCTCCAGGTGGTCAGGGAGCATGACGGTGCAGTGGGCAGAGTGAGCTGGCTCCGGTCCGGGCCCTCCGAGCTGCGCCAGGGCTCCATGCTCAAAGCCTAGGCCCATTGGTCTGCAGAGTGGGCATAAAGGTGGCCACCTGACAGCGTGTGGGGAGGGTGAGGGAGGTGGGATGTGTGACAAGGTGGTGCTGGGCAGCACCGAAGGTATTTGATAAAGGGTCCTTTGAGAAATTAAAATGAAATCCCAAGCCCCCCAACAGCCCCCCCTCTTGGCCAAGGGAACCCCAGAGAAACCTTGAAAGCTGAGTGCTTGGCTACAACAGAATGGGAGGTCAGACACTCCTCGACAGAGCCCCTCCTGAACCCCTTCCTTAGGGAAGAAAGCCTGCTGACGGTTAGGGCTAGCCAGAAACCAGCCCTTTTGAAAGATTTCACCACTGATACCAACCAGCTGTCTGATGCTATCCCTCTTTTGCAGTTTTGACACAATAACTGACCATCATCCCTTCCTGATAAGAAACCATTGTCCAGACAGTCTACAGTGGACGCCCAGTGAAGGTGTTCGTCAGAGATAAGTGACTTGCTCAGTCGCACACAGTCAGCCCTGGGCACAGCCGGGCACAGCCGGGCATACCAGGCCCCACCCTCCACCCTCTACCCTCCCAGCTCAGGCCCTGTGGCGCCAGGAGCCTGCCTGAGAGAGAGCTGGCCAGAAGGGGACACAGCCCCCAATTCCTTCCTCCCACATAGCCCCTGTCACTCTTTTCCCCTCCCGCATTCACAGAGGCCTGGCACACAGTAGGGTCCTGTGCGTCACCTTTTGACATCAGAGGGCTGAAAAACACCCTGCGATCACACTAACGCCACCATTTTTTGCATGTGTGACTCACGAAGGGGCATGAAGCTTAATTGCACAGGTCCCTGTTTCTTCTTACATCAATATTCATGACTCCCCCTATAGCTTATTAAATATGTATATTCAGCCACCCTGCTCTGTATAAATTCCTTTTCCCTTTGCCCCTCCCTTGAAGCATGTGTTCCTGGCTTCTGGCTGGAAGCTATGCTTCCCAGCCTGTCAGAATGGCTGCCCTGCAGGCTGCAACCCTTTATGAGAAATAAAGCTCTCCTTTCCAAATTTGTGAACCTCATTGTTCTTCTGTTGGCGACTTCCTTCCCCAACACTTGCCAGGTGAAGTCAGATCTGTCCCCTTTCTACCCTCCCCCACATACACTCCATTCAGCTGAGCTTGTCCCATCCACTGGCAGCCCTCTGAAATGCTTGCAATTTCTCTGCCTTTTTTTTTTTTTTTTTTTGAGACGGAGTCTCACTCTGTCACCAGGCTGGGGTGCAATGGTGCGATCTTGGCTCACTGCAACCTCCGCCTCCCGGGTTCAAGCGATTCTTCTGACTCAGCCTCCCGAGTAGGTGGGAAGACACGTGTGCACCATAATGCCCAGCAAATTTTTTGTATTTTTAGTAGAGACAGGGTTTCACCAAGTTGGCCAGGATGGTCTCGATCTCTTTTTTTTTTTTTTTTCTTGAGACGGAGTCTCACTCTGTTGCCCAGGCTGGAGTGCAGTGGTACAATCTCGGCTCACTGCAAGCTCCGCCTCCCGGGTTCACACCATTCTCCTGCCTCAGCCTCCCAAGTAGCTGGGACTACAGGCGCCCGCCACCACACCCGGCTAATTTTTTGTATTTTTAGTAGAGACGGGGTTTCAACGGGTTAGCCAGGATGGTCTCGATCTCCTGACCTCGTGATCTGCCCGCCTTGGCCTCCCAAAGTGTGGATTACAGGTGTGAGCCACCGTGCCTGGCCGGTCTTGATCTCTTGACCTTGTGATCCACCAGCCTCGGCCTCCCAAAGTGCTGGGATTACAGGTGTGAGCCACCGCACCTGGCCAGTTCTCTGGCTTTTTAAAATCTCTGTACCTGGCATATCTGTGTTCTGCCCAAAACGCCTTTTTGGAAAAACTCCTACTCATCCTTAAAGACCCAGCCCAGGTGTCTCCTCCCCTTGAAGGCCCCTGAAGGGCTTCTGGTTTCCAGGAGCCCTGCTTGCCTCCATTTGGAGAATTCTCACCTCAAGGCCTTTGCTGCTACTGGGCTCTGCCTGGAGTGCCCTTCCCAGCCCAGCCCAAAGAGCTCAGCTCAAATGCCACCTCTGGTCCAGAGTCTCCTCTCACTCCCTTTCTTGGGACCTGAGCACTTCCTGTCTGCTATCCTGGGCTCCTCACCTGGCCTTGCTGTGAGCTCTTCGGCAGCTAGGATGAGAGAAGTTTCCCCTGGCCCCTAGCTGGTGCTGGGGACAGAGGGCCCTAAGGGAGGGGCCCCTGCTGGTCCAGGTAGGGTGTCTGGGCCAAGTCTTGCTGGTCAAGCCCTCTAGGCTTGCGTGGCCTTGAACAAGTCCCTTCTTCTCTACCATCCTTACTTTCTACACTTGCCGAGTAGGGGTAATGGATTAGATAGGGATCTATTACTTGGGGGAGTCAAGGGATCCAGTAATCTCCTAAAATTCCCAGTAGCATGGTGTGTGTGACTGTGAGCATGTGTGAGTGTGTGCATGCATGTGAACACAGGTGCATGTACACCTGTGGAAGCGTGTGCATGTGTGTGAACATGGGTGCATGTATACATGTGCAGAAATGTGTGCATGCATGTGTACATGGGTGTGTGCCCCTGCCCATCTGTGTGTGTATATGAGTGCACGTGCACATGCGTGTTGTGGGGGAAGCATCCATGGCTGTTATCAGATTCTCAAAGGGAGCAGGCCCTGGGTGGGGAATCCTGGCCTGTCCCACAGGAGAGACGGCTGTGGGCACCAGCAGCACCTCTTCCACCTCCCCCTTCCACTGCCCTTGCCTGGCCTGTGTTCTTGCCGCCGCCTACCCACTGGTGGGCAAAGTCAGCTCACCTCCCTGCTCTGCGCAGATTGTGCGGTGGCTGCCGCCTCCACTCAGAGGGAGGCCAGAGACCTGTCGGCCAGTTACCTCCCTGGCCTCCTCCCCTCTACTCTCATCCACTGGCACACCAGCTCCGTTGGTGCTGGCGGTCCCCTCTGCCTGAACGCTCCAGCCCCAGGTACCCACAGCTCCTCCTACTTCCAGCCTGGGCTCTGATCTGGGTCTTTGGGACCACCACAACTCAGGGCAGCCCCCCGTCCCTTTGCTTGCCCTTCTTTCTTCCATAGCACATTTCTCTTTCCAGCATACTAGGTAATTGACTCATTGATTAAATTTCTTGTGTATTTTGCCCGTCTCCTCACTGTCTCCTGCTGCTGTCTCCTCGGCATCTGGCTCAGCCTAGCACATGGTAGGTGCCCAGTCGGTACTGTTGCAGGGACGGAAACTGCAGACAACCCCTCCCTGGCCTCTGTGTGTGCATTTTGGGGGTTGCCCCATCTGTGTCTACCGCTGGCGGTAGGGCATGAGGGCTGGTGAGAGCCCAGGGAGAGAAGTGACAGCTTTCCAGGCAAAGGAACATTAGCACTGAAGTGCCCCATGAGGGCCAGGGGTGCTGCAGGATGTGGATGGGTGTGGCCCAGAATGTGCACTGCTTTTTGTACCTCACGCTTAGCTGGTCAAGCCCTCTAGGCCTGTGTGGCCTTGAACAAGTCCCTTCCTCTCTACAAGCCTTACTTTCTACACTTGCCGAGTAGGAGCAATGGATTAGACAGGGATCCATCCATTACTTGGGGGAGTCGGGGGGTCCAAGAAAACTTGGGTAGCTGCTCTATCTCTAGCCTCCACTGTGACGGCAGGCCCCTCTGCCTTCCCCAGGCAGCCCCCAGGTGAAGAAACTGAGGCACAGCAAGAAGAAATGAATCCCACTCAATGGCTGAGTGCCAGAGCCAGGACTCAGATCCAGGTCTGGGACTCCAGAGCCAGTGCTCCAGCCACCAGGAGCCATGTCCCTCCCTGCTCCCTGCCCAGAGGGTCCTGTCTCCCACAGTGGCTAACCCCACAGAGAGAGAGGAACCCCGTCTCTATTAAAAGTACAAAAATTAGGTGGGCGTGGTGGCGGGCGCCTGTAGTCCCAGCTACTTGGGAGGCTGAGGCAGGCGAATCGCTTGAACCTGGGAGGCGGAGGTAGCAGTGAGCCCAGATCGCGCCATTATACTCCAGTCTGCTCAACAGAGTGAGACTTTGTCTCAAAAAAAACCCAAAAAAGATGGAATGGCATCCAGACTGAGGTGGGGGAACACAGGGGCGGCGGGGATGGTGCAGAAAGGAGTGCCTGGTGCACTTAAGGGAGGGGCTAGGCATAGCCAGAAAGTGTTGGGGGTGGCTGTGAAGAAGGGGGTTCAAGCCAAGGATGCCTCTAAGCTGCAGGAATGCAACAGATGCTGAGAGTCAGACTGAGTGACCTGGTGAAGCTGAGCAGGTGAACCCACTGTAGCCTGTGGCCAGCCTAGGAGGGTGGCCTAGCAGAGTGAGGTTTGGAGGCTGGAGACCTCAGGGGAACACACTGAGCCACAACAGTGTCACCAGCTGGCATCTCCTTGTTCGGGGCCCTTGAGGGAAGCAGACATGTCCACACCTGTG
This sequence comes from Pan paniscus, assembly GCF_029289425.2. Classification (NCBI taxonomy): domain Eukaryota; kingdom Metazoa; phylum Chordata; class Mammalia; order Primates; family Hominidae; genus Pan; species Pan paniscus. Next base: position 49,296,108 of record NC_085927.1, on the reverse strand, counting down.
TGCACAGGCCTGGCACATGGAGACCCAGGCCCTCCGTGCACACGGAGCAAGTCCCCATCTGCCTGCGTGTGCACCCACTGGAAGGCTCCCCACCCTAGTGTCACATACATGCATGCACTCTCACACAGACACGCCCCACATGCATACACAGGGTGCATCCCCGAACGCACAAGCCCTGCCGGGCACTCCCCACAAACTCACAGGACGACATTCCACAGGGTCACGGAAGGGAGGGCAGGGCTGGGAAACACGAGGCCCAGACAGGGGTGGTGTCAGGCCACGCAGAGCCCCTCTCCTGACTCCAGCACACCCTCCTCCTCTCCTCCACACCCAGCACCTGCCTTGGTGAAGGGGCCTTGAAACTCAGAGGTGGGGGGGTGGGCCCAGCCACACTGACTCTTGGCCTGTCCATCCTACAGCAACTTCAGGTCCCCAGGCCTGTCAGGGAGTTTCAGCCTCTGTCCTCACGGCCCCTGGGCCGAGTCATCACTTGGCAGCCACACAGCCACAGGAAGGTGGGCAGGGGCTGGGCCTGAGAGGCGACCTTGGGAACATCCAGTCTATTTGTGATTGTCGGAACCCGAAAACCACAGACCCCAGGTGGCCAGCTAGGGGCCAGCGGTTACTCTGGTCCTTTCGATGGCCTGAAACTTAAATAAACCAGGGTGCTGCTGGAAGCCCTGTTCAGGGGTCCAGGCTGTCCAGCTGGACCTGGGCCAGTGAGTAGAACTGGAAGAAGAGAGAAATTCACTCAGGAAATCTGGGATCGGCCACAGGGTCTCCACCTGGGGGCCTGAGCTGGCGGTAGGAGGCTTAGCCACTGACCTTTAGCTCAAGCATGCTCTGAGGCTGGGGAACTGGCCAAATATGGTTCCACTGGGCCTCACACCTGTGACCTGGGTGAGGAGAGGGGCTTCAAGGTCATCTCCTGTGGCCCCAGTCTCATGCCACTGCTTACACACATCCTGTGATGTGGCGCTCACTCTCTCACTCTATTATGTGACCACTTTGGCTGTTAGATACCCTAGAACCCGCTGCCTGGAACTGGGCAGAGCAAGCCAGCTTCTTCATTGGCACGGCGGTCCTCCAGACATTTGGCAAGGGTCCCTCCACCACTTCTCCTCCCAGGTTTTTTTTTTTTTTTTTTTTGAGACGGTGTCTCACTCTGTCACCTAGGCCGGAGTGTGGTGGCTCGAACTTGGCTCACTGCAACCTCTGCCTCTCGGGTTCAAGTGATTCTCCTTCCTCAGCCTCCCAAGTAACTGGGACTACAGGCATGTGCCTCCACACCCGGCTAATTTTTTTTTGTATTTTTAGTAGAGACGGGGTTTCACCATATTGGTCAGGCTGGTCTTGAACTCCTGACCTCGTTATCTGCCAGCCTCGGCCTCCCAAAGTGCTGGGATTACAGGTGTGAGCCACCGCGCCCGGCCTCCTCCCAGGTTCTTTAGCGCCTCCTCCTATGACATGGTTTCCAGACCTTTCCATCCCAGTTACTCTCCATTTGCCCTCCCCCGACATGTCCTGACTTGCATAGATGCACACAGAGGGTCTCTCACCTGCCTTGGCTGCCCTGCGCTCCGTTAACACGGCCTGCATCTGCGGCGAGAGCTCTGGCCACCACACACACTTCCTGCCAGTTGCTCTGCGAAGTGCAATGAACTGCAACTAGAAAGCTCAGGGGCTCAAACAAATTCAGGTTTAAAACAACCTCAGCCACACTATGGTATAGAAAAGGGAAGGAATAGGAGGCGGAGCACAGGCACTAGCGGAGCAGGTGCAGTTCGGGCTCCGGAAAGAGCACGGGGATGATAACCACAGAAGCAAACCCACATCACTGACCACGGGCTGGCATCATCCTGCATTGTCACGTCAGCCCGTGATGTTGGGCATGGCAGCTAACAAGACAGACCTGGGCTACCTGGGCCCAACTCCGAGATTCACTGACTCACTGTGTGACCTCAGGCAACTTGTTTGCCCTCTCTGTGCCTTCATTTCCTCATCTGTAAAGTGAGGAGTGTCATAACAGACCCCGCCTCACAGGGCTGTTGGGAGGCTTGCATGAGTTGCTAGATGCAAAGTGCTTAGAACGGGGCCTGGCACAGAGCAATCATGTCTGCCCTTCCTTTCTCCCCATTTTTCAGATAAGGAAACAGGCACGAAGCAGTGAAGTTAACTTTCCCAAGATCAGGCAGCTAATGAGTGGCAGCACCTGTGCTGGGAGGCCACTGAAAGGTTCACGAGGCCTCTAGGGGTTGGAGGAGAGGAAAGATCCACCCTGGTTTCCCCCCTGCTACCCTCAGTGAACATCACTGTCTGGGGACATTTGCTGCACTCCAGAGTCTGTGAGGCCGAGGCGGGGCCAGGGAGCGGCTACTGTGTGGCGCCCTCCGCCTTTCGGAAACCCCAGGCAGGGCCAAGTGTTATCACCTGCAGGAGGAGCAGGCCCAGCTCATTCCTGGGAAAACACCCTCAGGGACGGGGACAGAGCCGGGGCCTCTGGAGGAAATGGCCTTTGGTTACGCTGGGGCCTGTCCAGAGCCCGCTTATCCTCCTCTAGTCGCCCCCAGCTGGGCCTCGAGCCTCCTGGGCCTCTTCCGCAAGCATGGGGATCACCATACACTCTGCTGCCCTGCCCCACTGGAGGCTGCCAGCAGTTAAGGACGGCTCTGAGGCTTGGGGTCCTTGGGTGGGAGGTGTCTGCCAAGATGGCTGCAGGGTCCCCTCCCTCCCCGGCCCTGGCAGCATGTCCACCATTTTCCCCTCCCTGCAACCTGGGCAGGCCTGTGACTTGCTTTGCCCACTAGGATGAGGTGGAAGGGACCAGGAAATGTCCAGGCTAGGCCTCAAGTGGCCTTGCAATGTCCTTTTCCTCCAGCTTGGAGGTCAGCAGCTATGGAGGGAAATCCAGGGGGAGAGCGGCCCTGGACCACACAGGGAAGAGAGGGGCCGCCTCCCCCGGCTGTTCCAGCCACCCCCGCCAGGCGTTGGGCCTGGGAGCGAGGCCAGCGGGCCGCCCCAGCCAACACCGCAGAGACAGTGACATGGCAGGCGGACCAGGCACAAGGCCTGCTCCCACCGGAGGTCTGGGTGAGTTACATCACCTTTCCTAGATTTGGATCCCCCCAAAGAGGGACAGTAAAAGAACCAGCATGGTCTGGAGTGATGGTGCAGGGTGAGCGAGCCTTGTGAGTGGCGCTTGTGACACTGGCCCAGGGGCTGTGTCGGAGAAACACCAGCCGTTTTCACTACTATTAGAGGCTTGGAGACGGCTGAATCCAGGCAGACCCTCCCCGGCTGGACAAAGTCTCCAGGGAACGGAGCAGCGGGATTCTAACAAGGGCTGCTGCTGTGGGGACACTTACTGTGGCCATGTCTCAGCATGAACCACATCACTTTTGAGCCTTCCACCGTCTCATGAGGGGTATGACGTAGCCCCCACTGACTGCAGCTGGCAGGAGAGAGACTGTTTCTAAATCAGGTCGGGATGAAAGTCACTCCTTCCTCACAGGGTCAACCCTCCAGCTCCTAGGAGGATTCAGGGCCCTGGTGATTCCTGCAGTGTTCTTGCCACCAAGCCCATCCTACAGGTGGACAAGCTGATGCTCAGAACTGGAAAGTGACTCGTCCAAGATCACACTGTGGTGCCATGCAATGTGATGGCCATATGGAGCTGGTGGCCTGGTCCAGGCTGGCCAGGCTAGGACCAGACTCACAGCTCACAGCAGTCCTGACAAGGCTAGAGGGTCTGGAGCCATGGCCCTGAAGTCACAGAGAAGGCGCCCCGTGGATCCCTTCTCAGATTCCTCCTGTTTTCCCCCTGGCGCGTGTTGCTGCTGGCTGTCAGAGGACGCGCTTAGGTTTCCTTGTTTGTTGTCTGTCTCTCCACTGGGCAGGGTCTTTCTTTGGTTCCTAATCAGAGCTGAGCGCATACTAAGTGCTCGATGCATATTCTCTGGAGGAATAAGTGGATGTCGCTGGTCTGAGATGGATCAGATGGGGCCAGACTGGCAGTGGGGAAAGCTGGCAGAGGCGCTGGGAAACAGGTGAGGTAACGGTGGCTGGGGTGGAGATGGGAGGCTGGAAAGAGGAGATGAGACCTGCAGGACCAGGTGTTGTCTGGGATGTGGCATGGGGAGGGAGTTGTGGGGCTAACTCCCAGAGGTCTGATGGGGAAGGCTGCCCCTAGACTGCCCACCCCGACCTCTGAGCTGGGCTCAGAGGCTGGGTTCCAGGCGTGACATCACTAGGCAGAGGCCCTCAGCACCCTTCAGGCCGGGACTCGTGCCTCACCCTGAGATACGCCCATCCCCACCCCATCTCCTATTCCTCAAACTCCTGATCCCACTTCTGGACCCAGGATGCCTGGGCCTCTTCCTGGAAGACTTCCCTGATTCTCCAGCTGCTTCTGCACCCTGCCCCCCAGTGATTTCTCCTTCTGCTAGCTCTTCATTCATTCATTCACTCACTTCATTACTCACTCAGGAAACAATTTCGAGACTGGCCCTGTGTCCCCATGGGGACACAGAGATGACCCTGCTTCAAGGGAGACAGATTCAGAAGCCAAACCATAGCATGACTCAAATCCTAATGCTCTTCGAAAGAAAAAAATTCTCATGGATTCTGGGGTTGTCGTCAGTCATTTTTATCATTGTGTTTCTTAAATATGCGCAGACACCGAGCTAGGTGTAAAGCTCTTGTGTTTATGTTTGCCTCCAACATTAAAAACAAAGCAATGCTGGGAACGGTGGCTCATGCCTGTGATCCCAGCACTTTGGGAGGCCAAGCCGGGAGGATCACTTGAGGCCAGGAGTTCCAGATCAGCCTGGGTAACAAGGCGAAACCTTGTCTCTACTAAAAAATACAAAAATTAGCCTGCCTTGGTGGCGGGCGCCTGTAATCCCAGGTACTCAGGAGGCTGGGGCATGAGAATCGCTTGAACCTAGGAGACAAAGGTTGCAGTGAGCCTGAATCGTGCCACTGCACTCCAGCCAGGGCAACAGAGTGAGACTCTGTTTCAAAAAACAAAACCAAACCAAAGCAAATTTGCAAAATGAATATAAAAAAACGTAGAGCCAATAAAAAATCAAATTAACAACAGGAAGAAATCTTGCTGGCTCTCACCACAGACAGGGCAGTCAGCAATCGAGGTGCCCAATGAGGGGCTGATTCTCTGGGGCCGGGTGGCTTTGGCCAGTGTGGAGGCCAAGCAAGGCCTTGCTCCTCCTGCAGGCTCCTCTGTTCACGCCTACCCAGCCTGGGAGGCCTGGCTGAGGCAGTGCCTGGACGACACCTGGCCAAAGTCTCCCCGCATCTTTTCTCATTAGCTCCAGTGACTATGAAGTCTCAATGCCCTGGTCAGCACAAATCCACACTCACTGGGTAGCCAAACTTTAAAAAACAAAAATGTGGTAAAATCTACATAACACAAAATTTACCACTTTAACCAGTTTTTAGCACACAGTGTGGTGGCATTAGGTACATTCACATTGAATGGTACCATCACCACCGTCCATCTCCAGAATGCTTTTTTTTTTGAGACAGAGTCTCGCTCTGTCGCCCAGGGTGGAGTGCAGTGGCATGATCTCGGCTCACTGCAACCTCTGCCTCCCGGGTTCAAGCGATTCTTGTGCCTCAGCCACCTGAGTAGCTCAGATTACAGGTGTAAGACACCATGCCCGACTAATTTTTGTATTTTTAGTAGAGACAGGGTTTTGCCATGTTGGCCAGACTGGTCTGGAACTCCTGACCTCAGGTGATCCACTCACCTTGGCTTTCCAAAGCACTGGGATTACAGGCGTGAGCCACCAAGCCAGCCTGGCCCAGCACGATTTTCATCTTGCAAAACTGAAACTCTGCACCCATTAAATATTAACTCCCCATTCCCCTGCCCCCCAGCATCTGTCAATCCCATTCTACTTTCTGTCTCTGAATTTGACTATCATAAGTGCCTCGTCTGAGTGAGACCGTATAGTATTTCTCCTTTTGTGACTGCCTCAATTTACTTAGCATAATGTGCTTAAGATTCATCTACATTGTAGCATGTGTCAGAATTTCTTTTTTATTTTAAGGCTGAATAATATTTCATTGTATGGATAGAACGCATTTTGTTTATCCATGGACATCTCATCCATTGATGAGTTGCCTCCACCTTTTGGCTGATGTATACAATATTGCTACCAAGATTGCCACACGAGCATCTGAGACTTTGCTTTCAGTTCTTCTGGGTATATACACAGAAGTGGAATTACTGAGTCGTATGGTAATTCAATGTTTAATTCAGAACTAATGTTTAATCTTTTTTTTTTTTTTTTTTTTTTTTGAGACAGGGTCTCGCTCTGTTCCGCAGGCTGGAGTGCAGTGGCATGATCTTGGCTCACTGAAATCTCCACCTCCTGGGCTCAAGTGATCCTCCCACCTCAGCCTCCAGAGGAGCTAAGACCATAGGCACGTGCCACCACACATGGCTAATTTTTTTGTGTTTTGGGTAGAGACGGTTTTTTGGGGGATTTTTTAGACAGAGTCTCGCTCTGTCACCCAGGCTGGAGTGCAGTGGCACAATTTCAGCTCACTGAAACCTCCACCTGCCGGGTTCAAGCGATTCTTCTGCCTCAGCCTCCCAAGTAGCCGGGATTTCAGGCACACACCCATACCCGGCTAATTTTTGTATTTTTGTTTTTTGTTTTTTTCAGTAGAGATGGGGTTTCACCATGTTGGCCAGGCTGGTTTCGAACTCCTGACCTCAGGTGATCCGCCCGCCTTGGCCTCCCAAAGTGCTGGGATTACAGGCGTGAGCCACTGTGCCCAGCCTCGCCCCCACTTTTTTTTTTTTTTTTTTTTTTGAGATGGAGTCTCGCTCTGTTGCCCAGGCTGGAGTGCAGTGGCGCGATTTCGGCTCACTGCAACCTCCGCCTCCTGGGTTTAGGTGATTCTCCTGTCTCAGCCTCTCGAGTAGCTGGGCCTACAGGCGCCCACCACCACGCCTGGCTAATTTTTGTATTTTTAGTAGAAATGGGGTTTCACTATGTTGCCTAGGCTGGTCTCGAACTCCTGACCTCGTGATCTGCCCACTTCGGCCTCCTAAAGTGCTGGGATTACAGGCGTGAGCCACGCGCCCGGCCTGAGATGGGGTTTTGCCATCTGGGCCAAGCTGGTCTCAAACTCCTGGATTCAAGCAATCTACCCGCCTCAGCCTCCCAAAATGCTGGGATTATAGTTGTGAGGCACTGAGCCCAGCTTGAACTTTTAAGTTGATGGGTACATGTGCAGGTTTGTTACATAGGTCAGTGTGTGTCATCGGGGTTTGTTGTGAAGATTAGTTCATCACTCAGCCTAGTACCCATTAGTTATTTTTCCTGATCCTCTCCTTCCTCCCACCCTCCACCTTCTGAAAGGTCCCAGTGTGTTGTTCCCCTCTATGTGTTTGTGTGTCCTCATCATTTAGCTTCCATTTATGAGAACATGCAGTATTTGGTTTTCTATTCCTGTGTTAGTTTGCTAAGGAGAACGGCCTCCAGCTGCATCCATGTCCCTGCAAATGACGTGATCTCATTCTTTTTTATGGTTGCTCAAGACTAATTTTTAAGGTGGTTATTCAGATGATCCTAAAGAGGATTATAGCCTATTTGGGTTTTTTTTTGTTGTTTGTTTTTTGAGATGGAATCTTGCTCTTGTTGCTCAGGCTGGAGTGCAATGGCATGACCTCGGCTCACAGCAACCTCTGCCTCCCGGGTTCAAGCGAATTCTCCTGCCTCAGCCTCCCAGGTAGCTGGGATTACAGACACCCACCATCACACCCAGCTAATTTTCTTTTTTGAGTAATTTTTTTGTATTTTAAGTAGAGATGGGGTTTCACCCTGTTGGCCAGGCTGGTCTCAAATTCCCGACGTCAGGTGATCCACCAACCTCAGCCTCCCAAAGTGCTGGGATTACAGGTGTGAGCCACCACACCCAGCTGCCTATTTGTTTTTAATTCATAGACTTAAAATGCACTATAATTTAAAACTCTCATCCTCTTCAGAGTATACAGAGCCTCCAGTCTGAAACAGTCTAGAACTGGACCATCCATTGGCGTGACCTCGAGCCATAGCCATGAAGCCCAGATCATGCTGGCCTGCACAGAATTATTCTGTATGGGTAAAATACACCTGGATTTTGAGACAAGGTTTTACCCCCGTCGCTCAGGCTGGAGTGCAGTGGCATGATCATGGCCCACTGCAGGCTCGACTTCCCAGGCTCAGATGATCCTCCCACCTCAGCCTCCTGAGTAGCTGGGACCACAGATGTGTGCCACCACCTCTGGCTAATTTTTGTGTATTTTTCAGTAGAGACGAAGTTTCACCATGTTGTTCAGGCTGGTCTCAAACTCCTGGACTCAAGCGATCCACCTGCCCCTTTTTACTTTTTCAAATGTGATTATTAGAACATCTGAAATGGTATATGGGCCAGGAGCAGTGGCTCATGCCTGTAATGCCAGCACTTTGGGAGGCTGAGGTGGGTGGATTGCCTGAGGTCAGGAGTTGGAGACCAACCTGGCCACTATAGTGAAACCCCGTCTCTACTAAAAATACAAAAAATTAGCTGGGCGTGGTGGCGGGCACCTGTAATCCCAGCTACTAGGGAGACTGAGGCAGGAGAATCGCTTGAACCTGGGAGGCGGAGGTTGCAGTGAGCGGAGATCATGCCATTGCACTCCAGCCTGGGCAACAAGAGCAAAATTCCATCTCTAAGTAAATAAATAAATAAAATGGCACATGGGCCAGGAGCAGTGGCTCATGCCTGTAATCCCAGCACTTTGGGAGGCAGAGGCGGAACATGGCAACACCCCGACTGTACTGAAAAATACAAAAAATTAGCCAGGTGTGGTGCTGCATGCCTGTGGTCCCAGCTATTTGGGAGGCTGCAGTGGGAGGATCGTTTTAGTCTAGGAGGTGGAGGCTGCAGTGAGTAGGGATCACACCACTGCACTCCAGCCTGGGTGACAGAGTGAGACTCTGTCTTAAAAATAAAATAAAATAAGGTGGAATGAAATGAAATAATACAACGGCACGTGAGGCTCACACTCTCTCTCTGGACTCTTCATCCTAGAGGACCAATTCAGGTGCTTTGTGAGTCCAGAGGAGCCACCTAGAGTTCTTCCTTCCAAGCAGAGGAAGCCTTGGGCTGGTTCCTCAATTTCACTGGGGTGAAATTCACATAGCATACAATTAACCGCTTGAAAACTGCAGGTCAGTGGCACTCAATGCATTCACCAACACCTCACCCCAGAAAAACACGCTGGCTCTGTTACCAGTCTCTGCAGTTTCCCCCTTCCCCCTAGCCCTGCTTTCTGTCTCTATGGATTTGCCTATCACCGGCATCTGTAGGAGGAATCATACATGTGACCTCTTGTGACCAGCTTCTCTCATTAGCACAGTGATTTTGAGGCTCTTCCTTGTGGTGGCCTGTCAGTGTCATTCCTTTTCATGGCTGAATACTATTCCGTGGCGTGGAGGCAGCACAGTCTGCTTCTCCTCTTCGGATGGATATCTAGGTTGCTTGTGACATTCGGCTATGATGAGTAATGCTGCCGTGAACACTTCCGTACTGTTTCTGTATGTTTGTGTTTCCTGGGAGTGGAATTGCTGGCTCATATGGTAATGGCTGGTTCCTTCTATCTTTTAACATTCACTTTGCTTATCAAAAGTTCTAGATACAGCTGGGCACGGTGGCTCACGCTTGTAATCCCAGCACTTTGGGAGGCTGAGGTGGGTTGGGAGGCCAAGGCGGGTGGATCAATTGAGGTCAGGAGTTCAAGACCAGTCTGGCCAACATGGTGAAACCTCGTCTCTAGTAAAAATACAAAAATTAGCTGGGTGTGGTGGTGGCTGTAATCCCAGCTACTCGGGAGGCTGAGGCAGGAGAATCACTTGAATCTGGGAGGCGGAGGTTGCAGTGAGCCAAGATTGAATCACTACGCTCTAGCCTGGGCAACAGAGCGAGACCCAATCTCAAAAACAAAAACAAAAAAAAAGTAAGTAAGTTCTAGATACACAGACTCTTGATTTCACTGAAGGGAGGTGGGGGGTACTTGCTAGGGACCCCCCTATGTCAGTATTTTCAGGACTTTGTTGTGCGTCAGATTCTCCAGCGAGGAGCCTCAGTGTCCTGCTGGAGGGTGAAGACTGGGCTGTGTGCTGGGAGCTCGGCAGGGCACATGGGGTCCCAGTGCCCAGAAGCACCCGACTGCTCTGCTTCCAGTGCTGTGGCAGTGCCGCTATCTCTGGGTGGACTCTGGTGAGCGGAGGACGGGACTACCTGGCCATTCTGGGTGGGAGACCGGGGGACCTGACTGCGCCTCATTTTGCCCCCACCTGGGACTGCTGGCTCACGCTGAGCTTTCGGTGGTTCTTCAGGGTAAACCACACTGGTGTTCAGCTGCCATCACACACCTGGGATGTAACTTCTGTGTCCCTTAAGTCAGCTGCCACTCTACATCAACTTTTCAGCTTCAAAACCTGTGTGGACGTTGTCTCCTGATTGCTACAACCTTGTGGGTTTATACCTGGAAGGAAGGAAGGGAGAGAGGGAGGAGGGGAGAGGGAGGGAAGGAGGGAGGGAAAGGAGGAGGAAAGAAGGGAGGGAGGGAGGGAGAAGGGAGGGAAGGAAGGAGGAAGGGAGGGAGGGAGAAGGGAAGGAAGGAGGGAGTGGGGAGGGAGGGAGGAAAGGAGGAAGCGATGGAGGGAAGGAGGAAGGAAGGGAGGGAAGGGGGAAGGGATGAAGGGAGGGAGGGAGGAGGGAGGAAAGGGGGAAGGAGGAAGGGAGCGAACGAAGAAGGAAGGGAGGGAGGGATGGATGGCGGGAGCAGAGGGAGGGAGAAATCCCTCCCTGTTGTTTTAAGGGGGTTTGAGGAGGGAGGGAAGGTGGACGAATGTGTTTAGTCCGTCATCTTTAGCAAAGCTGCCAGCACAGGAGGAGCCTGGCAGTCAGTCCCAGGAAGCCCAGACCCCTCAGGAGCATTCCAGGACCCGGTGCAGAGCCCACCTGCTCTGGGAAGGTTCCGGAACTCATCAGACAGAAGGGGTCTCCCCTTGGCCTGGGTCTCAGGGCCCATTCTGGCCGTTTTGGCCAGACTTCCAGGTGTAGTTTTATCTTCTGCAGAGACTGAGCCCCTGCAGGGCCGGAGTATTAACAGAGACTTTCTGACGGCCTCCCCTCTCCCCACCCTGCCAGCCTCAGCCCCTACTTGGCGGCACACCTGGTGCCTGGTGCCCGGCAGGCTTTGTTGCTGGCTAGAGGTAAAGGGAGGGCACACCAGGAAACCAACACAGCCATGGCAAAGGCTCGGAGGAAAGGAGCAGAGTACGAGGGGACATCCCTCTCTGTCATCTCCGGATTTCTTTCCACCTGTTCTTGAAAGTTTCTTGGATTTTTGGAGACAGGGTCTCACTCTGTCACCCAGGCTGGAGTGCAGTGGCACGATCTCGGCTCACTGCAGCTCCGCCTCCCAGGCTCAAGCGATTCTCCCACCTCAGCCCCCACCACCGGTTCTCGAATCTTATTCCTGGGTCTGAGGCCCCAGGGTGGTTGAAAGTTCAGGAAGGCTGGGATGGGGATGTTAGCTGCAGGCCACCGCACTGAAGAAGCTGATTTAGGCCCCGGTGGTCCCCCCGAGTCACGGCCACCCTCCTGATGAGGTGCAGCAGGCATGAACCCTTGGGCCCACCATCCTTTCAGGGGGCTGGGGAAATATTTTACCTTTAAAACAGAAGAAAATGAACTTTTACTCAAAGAGAAATTTTAATGTATTAATATATTTATCTTTCTACCAATAGTCATAAAGTATAATTTAAAATTTTTTTTTGCAGAAGAGGCCCATGAAAGTCACAATGCATCCATGCCCCATGCCCAGGGCCACCCACATCTCGGGCCACGCCTGATGGAAGGTTGGAGTCCTTCTCTCAGAATAGCTGGGCCCAGTGTCACAAACACTGCCCCGTGCAGGGTGCTGGGACCTAGAGAACATGGGTCCTAACCAGGAACCCCAGAGTCACTGCAGACCAAGTTCCAAGAGCCCTGAGCTCACCAGAACAGAGGACAGCCTTGGGGGGTAAGTCCCTGGAAAGAAGATGCGAGTGAGCTGGGTCCTGAAGGATGGGCCATTCTAGGTGAGGGAAGCCTCAGTGGACACAGATGCATGAGGGAGGGGGTCTGCCCAGTCCCGGGGGGAGCGGGGCCTGGCCTGGCACGAGAAGATCCCAGTGCACAAGTCAGACCAAGCGACAAAACCCCAGGATGATCTCAGCTCCCAGAGGGCCCCTTGGTGTAGGCGCTTCCTTCCTACCCTGGGGTCAGGCTGCCCAGCAGGTTTAGCTGGCACTGAGGGATGGCTGTCAAATCTGCTTGCAGGCCTGGAAGGGTCTCTGAAAATCAGGAGGAAACTTCATGACACATAGAGAAAAGTCCAGAGTTTAAATCTTTGCTCCTGTGTGATCTTGGGCAACTTTCTAAACCTCTCTGAGGCCACGGATACCAACTCTTTGCCAGGTTAAATGAGATATTACATGTCAGCTACATACCTGGAACGTAGTTAGAACTCCTTTTTTTTTTTCTTTTTTTTGAGATGGAGTCTCGCTCTGTTGCCCAGGCTGGAGTATAGTGGCACAATCTCCACTCACTGCAACCTCCGCCTCCAGGGTGCAAGTGATTCTCCTGCCTCAGCCTCCTGAGTAGCTGGGACTACAGGCATGCACCACAACGCCTGGCTACTTTTTTGTATTTTTAGTAGAGATGGGATTTTACCATGTTGGCCAGGCTGGTCTCGAACTCCTGACCTCAGGTGATCCACCTGCCTTGGCCTCCCAAAGTGCTGGGATTATAGGCTTGAGCCACCGTGCCCAGCCAGAACCTACTAGTTATTTTTATTTTGTTTTTAAAGCTGAGCTGTAAACCTTCATTTGAAGATGAGATGGGGATCAAAGAGATTTATGGGCCAAGGTCGCCCAGGGGCACCCGGGAGGTGGGACTTACAGAAGCACCAGGTCAGGAAAGGTCACGTGGTCTTGGGGCAGGCTGGAAGATGGGAGGCTGTCAGCCCCACCTCCTGTCAAGGCAAGGACTCTGTATCTTCACTACCACCCCCTCTTCATGGCCAAAGGACTGTGCTGTAGAGCCAGGCTCCCCGGCCCATGTGATGCCCAGTGTGTGCGGTGGCTGCTCACACCTGTGATGCCAGGGTGGTGGTGAGGAAGGGGGCCCACTACCCACAGGGAGCCGCTTACATGCGACAGCACGCACGCTTAGAAAGCCCTTTCTGATACGGAGCTGAACTGTCTCCCAGTCACTCTGCCCAAGCTCCTTAACTGGTCTGTGCTTGCTTTTCCACATCTGTAAAATGGGCGCCAGCAGTAGGACCCAGCAAACCTTCAGACACAAATTGTTGCCCTTCAGGGGCTGGGTGAGGGCCGCGGGAGTGAAGGTTTTGCAAGCTCCCAGCAAGGCACCTGGCCCTGAGCAGTGGAGAGTTTCATTAGGATCACCTGGGCCCGGCAGCCGGGGACCTGCTGGGGTTTCCTGTGAAGCGCAGGTCTATAAACCTACAGCATTGACACAGCTCTTCCTGAAGCATCAATTTACTTGATGAGTAATTTCAAAATGTTACTTTTGAAAAGATAATGCTATTTTTGTACTAAAATGGAACACAAGAAATTGACTGCAAAATTCACCTGTTCAAAATAAATGAGACATGTAATTTCTTACAAACCCCAAAACTCGGGGGGTCCTAGGGCGGGGGTAGTTTTCTGCAGGACGATGACATATCCTGCAACGAAGTCTCAGAAACCCTGCTCTGGGCAGTCCATCTATTTGTCCACTCATGTTCTTAGACACGTCCCAGGGGCTGGCCCTGAGCTACTGGGATGACTGGAGGAGCATCCAGGGCTGGGGGAGGGGAGTGACTCCCACACAGCAGGTACCCGGAGGTAGGAGGCTGGATCCACGGAAGGTTCTGATGTCAGCACTGTCTGTACCACAAGATAGCTTTACTGAAATGCCGAGTGCAGGAGCTTAATCATGGCGCATGTGGAAACCAGCCATGGGCTCTCAGGCCCACTCCTGCCCTGCCCTGGCCCCTCTGTGATGGGAGAACCAGGACAAGAAGGGGCTGGATCAGGTGACTGGTCACACAACCTGGGGTCCTTCCACCTTTCTGGGGGTCCCTGAAGGCAGGAATGGAGTCTGTGAACTGGTGTCAGTATTTCTCAAAGCCGGCTGTCAGACACTGTGTCTGTCCCTGACGCGGCCGCCCAGGCTCGTGGAATGCCAAGCGCCTGTCTCTGCTCGGGGCTGACATCACCTCCGTGTGGGAACAGAGCCTGTGCTCATGCCGAGCTCATCGGGATTGGCAGAAATCTGCATCCTTGTTTGGTTTCAAAACAGGGGGCCCAGAAGGCAGACTCATGAAAGATGCCCTTGTCGGCGGAAATTTCAGGAGCTTGGCCCACAGCCCCTGTCTGCGCTTCGGCTGTGAAGAGGCCAGAACCACGCCCGCTGCCCAAGAGCTAGGCTCTGATGAGGCTGCAGGTAGCATCGACCCGGTACCTGCTTCCACCAGGGCCCAGGCTGAGCCCTCATGGCACAAAGGTGCCCACAGGCGTGTGGTGGATGGGTGGACATCTCGGCTAACGCTCCTGTCACCTGTACCTGTCTCCCCATCAGTAGGGCAGGGGCAGCTCTCACTTCTCACAGCTATGGCCACTCGATGTGTTCAGCAATCTAAGTGGGTCGTTGCCTCATTTTGTACATGAAAAACCAGCCCAAGTTACTGCCCAAGGTCACACGGCCATTCCCTCTGTCCCTTCCTCCCTGACTCATGCCATGCTTGTGTGAGGGGCTGCTGCGTGCCAGGCTGGTACCTAGTGGAATAAGAGAGAGAAAGCCCTTGCTCCCAGGGAGCAGGCGAGAGGCGACACGGATACAGGCTGAGAGTGAGTGACCCATGGAGGAAACAACAGGGAGACGGGCAGGGGGCGGTGGGGTGGGGGCCAGGGAAGGGCTCTTTCCAGAGGGGGCATCTGTGCTAAGACCTGAGGGACAAGAAGGAACTAGCCCCGCAAACAGCACAATCGGGTGCTTTTCCCTTTGATGTCTGAGCGGCCTGGAGTCGCTCCAGACAGGCCCCGCTGCCCCCACTGCCACTGGCAGGAACGTCCCGACACGGGCATCGTGGGGAGCCTGCTCTGCAGCTCCGCTCCTGGCTCTGCTGCCAGCTCCCGGCTCATTAGAGAATGAGACGACCAGACCAGGACGGTACAACTCCTAGTGAGGATGGCTCACGGGTGCTGCGGCGCCCTCAGACCACCTGCCCCTGTCCTGGGACAACGGGATTTCTGAGGGCCAGGACCTCTGTCAAGCCAGCAACCTAGCTGGGTTTTGGGAGAGACTGATGTCTTTTTTTTTTAATTGAGACAGGGTCTCGCTCTGTCGCCCAGGTTCTGGAGTGCAGTGGTGCTATCTTGGCTCACTGCAAGCTCCGCCTCCCAGGTTCACGCTATTCTCCTGCCTCAGCCTCCAGAGTAGCTGCGACTACAGGTGCCCACCACCACATCCGGCTAACTTTTTTTTATTTTTAGTAGAGACAGGGTTTCACCGTGTTAGCCAGGATGGTCTCGATCTCCTGACCTCATGATCTGCCTGCCTTGGCCTCTGAAAGTGCTGGGATTACAGGCCTGAGCCACCGCACCCGGCCGAGACTGATGTCTTTAAGGAATGAGTGGGCAGGAGGTGGGGGATGGGCTTCTCTGGTTCCATCTGATCCTGCCTCAGTGCTTTCCCCACGGAGGCTATGGGAGGCAGACAGGCTGGAGAGGGCCACTTTGGCCCGCCTTGTGTCAGACGCCACCTGGGGACGTGGACGGTGGCAGTGACCCACCAGGGCTGCACAGCTCCGCCTCGCTGTGCCATTCACTTTCCTTACCTTGACTCCTGGCCCCTTAAGTCCTCAAACCCATTCCCGAGCTTCCCCTCTTGGATCAAACAGTGTCCCTCTCACCTTCATTTCCCTCCAGGAGACAGGCTCAAGTGCAGTAAGTAACACCAAGGCTGGGGACAGGGGACATAAAGTCAACAGTGCAGCGCCAGGCCCCACACGCTTAGGGCAGAGCAGGTGCTGGGAGAGACCTGGGGCCCAGAGTTGCATGGTGGCCACTTGTGACCAGGACTGTGCCTGAACCTGTCTGTGCCTCAGTTACTCACCATGTCTGTCTCTCTCTCTTGGGTGGCAGGGCTGACACCAAAGCTCCAGGAGTGTTCAGGGGCCATGGTGGTCCTCAGGACCCCTGGCGGCTCGGCTGGGGAAGCTGAGAAGGACAGATCCTGGAAGGAAGCTCCGCAGGCACAGCCCCTGCCCAGCAGAGTGGAGGGGGGGACATCCGGGACCCTCTGACCACACCAGACAGAGAGTGGCTTTGTTCCTAAGCAGATGCACTGTTTCGGTTTCTGTTGCAGAGGCTCTTCTTAGAGGGATGAGTTCTTAAGTCCCAGAAAGCAGGATGAAGTGCTCTATGGACTGGTATTTATAGAAGATCCTTCCCCAAAGCAAAACCCAGTAAAGCAAACTAGCTGGCAAGAGGGCAAGGCCTCCGCCCTGGTGACCTGAGCACCGGGTGGCCATAGCACCACTCACACACCAAGACCCTAGGCTCACTCTCAGCAGAGTGGAGTTGGCACCACAACCCTGCCACTGGCCATGGGCCAGAGGGCTTGGCCTGCAGCAGAGAAAACTGTCACCCCCTTCAGATGTGCATGAACACATCTGGGTCCGAGAGTGGGCCCGGGAGGTAACAGGCAAGCCATGTTTCCCCGGGGCTGTGGGGGCGGCAGCATGGAATGCAGCCAGAAGGCCTGGGTTCAAATCCCAGCCCTGCCACTTAGCAGCCTGGCGAGCTGAGTTCTTGAACCTCCAGGGCAGTGAAGAGGGGAGGCGTCCACTTCCCAGGGCCACTGCGAGTTACAGGAAACATGAGCAACAGCGCTATTAATATCACAATGTGTAATGCCACCATTTATTACTTCTTTACTACATTAAAAAAGTGACCCTGTTTCTAGAGACCAAACAGCACCACAGAGGCATTCTTGGAAGAGAATTCCTTTTGTTCCCAAGCCTTTGTGACTGACTTTAAATCCTCTCACCTGCAGAACAGAGATGGCTTCAAAGTGGGGGGTGAGGGAGTGAGCGAGGACCCTGGGCTGAGACCTGTTTTTCTTCCATTTCTGCTGTGGCTTCCACAGCTCCCTGGTTCCACACCAGGCCCTGCTCTGCCGCAGGAAAATGGATTCCCAGGCCACAGAGCTGTCAGGCCTTTGACTTTGCAGAGACCAAGCACCCCAGAGGCTGTGCGACAGCGGCTAGTCCCTGGTGGGCCGGTCTGGGGCATGGGGGGCAGGGAGACTGGGAGATGGGGAGGGCGTGGAGAATCCGGAGGGTCCTGGATACTGACAAAATGGCTCAGGTCTGAGCTCTGGCTGCCCCACTGATTGTGTGGCTTGGCCAAGGTGCAAGTCTCTCGGCCTGCTTCCTCTGAAACAGGAGTGGCAATCCTGGCCGACAGCCCTGGTGGCACCCCCTCCCCACTGAAGGCAGAGAACATGTGGGAAATAGTCTAACTCAGGCCCTGGGCTGGGCTGGCCCGACCCTTCTCCTATGCCTCCCAGGGTACTGTGTCTCAAAGAACCTCTTCCCTCCTGGAACCATTTTCCACTCTTCTTTCTTTCAAACAAGTCCCCCAGCCTGACTCACAACCCCTGCTTGCTACCCTCAGCCGGCAGAGGCCCCTCATCAGTGGTAAAGACAGTTCATCTCAGCTGCCTGCCAGCCTATGGTCTTCACAGCACCAGAAGGTAAATGCGAGGCAGGCACCAGCTCACCCTGGCTCAGGCCTGACGAGAGCGGCCCCTGCCTCAGCCCGCCAGGGCCAGTCCTCACCTCTCCCGCACGCCTGGCTCTGGGGAAGCCCAGGCCGCCATCCTCTGGCAGTTCCAGGTCTCTTAGACCACTTCCCCCTGGCTCCTTTCCACCTGGCCTGCCCCTTCTGTGGCCATCCCAGGCCCCAGATGCTGCCCTGGTCCTCCTGAACGTTTACAACAGATGACACAACCCAGGCAGGTCCAGGGGTGGGGCCCAGGGACAGATGCGGACACCAGCCTGGGTTCCACTCTGGATGCAGGAGCACAGGGCTGAGAGGCTGGAGAAGTGGAGGGCTACTGTCCCGAGGTGAGGGAGGTGATGGTGGGAGGAGGGGTGGGCTTGGGACAGCAGGGTCTGCTGGGCCTGCGACACTCAGGGTTCACAGGGCGCCTCTTCCTGCTCTGTAGGAGGCTGCTGGGGAGGCTCGGGCGGCTTGCAGGCCCACTGCGGTTTCTATACCTGGCCCTCTGCTCTGAGAAAGGGCGATGGTCCTGGCTGAGGCCATCTGGGAGGAAGTGGCCTTCAGCTTCCCGGGTGGTGACAAGGTATGAACCACAGGTCCAGTCTGCACTCACACACTCTACTGCCCGGAGAGCCATGGGACAGAGTCTGCTGTGGGCAGAGGACGGGGCACCTGCTGGCCGTTGTGGCACAGGCAGATGTTAGGAAAAGGCTGGACCCTGTCCTGCCCCATGCCAGGCCCTGCTTGGGCTGCATTCTCCGGCTGCCCTACGGTGCTGTCACCACGCTCTGCTCACCATGGTCCACGCTCCAGAGGCGGTAAAACTCAGCAAAGTCCACGTAGGGCTCAACACGACCGTCCTCGCCAGGCGGGAGCGAGTGGGCGGGCCGGGAGCGGAAGAGGCCTCCGTCAGAGCTGGAGCTGCTGCTCTGCGTGTGCGTGTTGGTGGACTGCAGGGTTAAGGTCGGGCTTTGGCTGCAGGACAACAGGGGAGGGAGTCAATCAGAAGCAGCCGGGTCAAGGGGCCTGGGGCAGAGTGGGGATAGAATGGCCCCTGCCTCTACCAGCCTCTTGGGCCACAGGCCTTTCTGGCAGAGGCGACCACAGGAGCTGGCCCAGACAGATGATCTTAGGAACAGATAAAAAGTCAAATTTTAAAGCACCATATGCATGTGGCTACTTAAATGAACTAAAGGTAAAGAAAATGGGGCTGGGCGCGGTGGCTCATGCCTGTAATCCCAGCACTTTGGGCGGCCAAGGCAGGTGGATCACCTGAGGTCAGGAGTTCGAGGTCAGCCTGGCCAACACGGTGAAACCCCATCTCTACTAAAAATACAAAAAAAATTTACCCAGGCATGGTGGCGTGTGCCTGTAATCCCAGCTGCTCGGGAGGTTGAGGCAGGAGAATTGGTTGAACCTGGGAGGCAGAGGTTGCAGTGGGCCAAGATTTTGCCATTGCACTCCAGCCTGGGCAACAAGAGTGAAACTCCATCTCAAAAAAAAGGAAAGAAAATGGAACACTCAGTTCAAGCGTCTAATAGCCACAAGTGGCTAGAGACGCCGTGACAGGACAGCACCCACGCGAGCACTCCCGTCATCACAGGAAGTTCCTCGGGTGAAGCTGAACCACCGACTGTCCATTACCATCTCTCTAAACCCGTCCCAACCCAGGCCCTACTCAGCAGGGCGGGCAAGGTGTCTTCTTCTAGAAAACCTTCCTTCGCCCCCCTCCCCTTCAATCTCTTCTCATCAGCTGGGTGGGGACAGGCACCCACCTTCTATCACAGCTGGAACTGCCTGTTAGCGCTGCCCAGCACCAGCACAGGGCCAGCCCATGGTGGGACCAACTATGGCTCAGACGCTGAAAGGAGTGAGGAACACAGGCAGGGGAGGAGAGTGGGTTGTCCTGCCTTGTCTAGGGCCACAGCGCTCACACTCTGCTTTGTGGACACAGCTGGAGGACTCCTCCAGGCAGTCCGGCAGGGGTGCTGGAGAGGCCACCCCTACTGCACTCAGGATGCCCAAGGAGCTTGCTCGGCCTGGCAGGCCTTTCTAGCCCCGTGGCAGCAGTCGCAGCATCCACAACCCAGAGGCAGAGGGAAAGGAAGGCCCCCTGATGGGGCAGAGGCATGCAGGCCGCCCACCCCCCTCCAGAGCCTTTCTAATTGGCCACATCCTGCGCACTCCATCCTCAGAGTGGGCTGGGTGTGGCATCTCTATCATTCCATGCAGGGCTGGAATGTGGAAACCAGATCTGGGTCCCCTGGTGTGGGGAGTGCACATTCTACGGAAGTGAAGGGGGTGGGGTGTACTCCAGACCTGTCAGGCAGGTCTGCGGCTGGAGGGGGCCTGGCCGCATCCCCCTCAGGCTGTTGCCTCTACCTCGCCCCCTGCCCCAAAACCAGAGAACTCACTTCAAAGCTAAAATCAAGCACATTAGCCAGAAAGCATGGGCTCTGACAAGCCAGTACAGGCCAGACAATGTCCCCAAGCAAGGACACCACAGGAAGCCACCCCACATCACACCGAGGTGAGGAATGAAAGAAAACCTTCCACTGAATGAAACCAGCAGATGGGCCCACAAGAAAATACGAGAAGTAGGCTGGGACCATCAGCCACCTGACCAAAAACCGCACCTGCCTCAGTTTCTAGGGAGACCTCCCTCACCAGGCACGGAGCTGGGGAATTCCAGACCCCAGGGCATCTCATCCACAAGACTTGGCCCCATGGCCATTTCTGTCCTGGTGCCACAGGACACACACGGGGGTGACAGGGCTGGGGGTGGCTCAGTGGGGAAGGGACTTACTTGGTGAGGGTGGGGGTGGCTTCATCCAGGGTGGAAGCACTGTGAGCCCCGTTGACCATCTGGCCCTGGGAGGGCATGACAAGGGAGAGGGTCACGCTGGTCTTGCTGGTGCTCTGGGCGCTGGAGTATGGCACAGACACAGGGTACACTCGTCCTCCTGCAGCTTTGGGAGGAAGAGAGTGGGGGCCTCAGGCAGCAGCTGAGGAGAAACCCAGGGTAGCAGGGGCAAAGCTGCTCCATGGCCTGATGGGGTGGTGCCTGAGGGCTGAGTGTGGGTGGCGGCCATGCCTGGCTCCCCAAGCCCAGTGGGGCCCCCTGCCCCTTGGGACAGCTCAGGAGGAGTGTCCCTTGTCAGAGACTCTTCCAGGCCAGGCTGAGAACTCCTTGTAGCAGTAAATCCTGCTGGTGCTTGAGTTGCCTCAAGGAAAGGGTTACTGCCTGGCTTCCCATGGATGCTTTAATCCAGAGGATAAGTTTGCTCCCAGTTGAGGCTGACCCAATAAAAATATGGTTGCAATAAAAACAGGCCAGAGAAACTCCAATAACCCTGGTGTCCATGGGAGAACAAATCTGTCTGTGGATGCCTGAGCTTTATCTAAGATTTGCTTGTTTAAAGCAAAGAAAAAGAAATGCAGCCCTCAGGAACCGAAGGTCTTAGTGCTGAGCAGCACTGGGGGGAGCACGGGAAAGAGCAGCCACCTCTTTTCCTGAGAACTTGGTTGAAGAATGACATAGGTAGAAAGCAAAACGTCCTTCTCCCTGCCCTGCTCCAGTGCAGCCCAGGGACAGACAGGCCTTGGGGCCTGACCATCTGTCCACATGCCTAATCTCTTCCAGGTCCCTTCATTCTTCAGCCTCAGTTTCCCCCTCTGGAAAACAGGGGTACCACCTGTCTTTAGGGTTGCCCATGAGGACTGAAGGGAATAAGGCAGGCTGTGTGCCTGGCACAAGGGAGGCACTCAATCAGTGGTGGCCATCATCTCTATTATGTGGCTTCAGGGCTCTGTGAATTGCTTGCTGGGGCACTCAGGTTCTGGGAGGTTGCCGGGGCAGGTGGTATTAACCTCATTTTACAGACAAAAGAGCAAAAATCAACACTCAGCTCAGAGAGGCTAAAAATCAGAGAACCTGAATTAGAGCCACTCAGAGCCAGGCCTCCTGACTCCATCTCCGTTTCAAGCAGCCTCGGGGGCTCTGCACCCACCTCTGGCCCCCAGATGGCATCCCCAGGCACTGCCTGTCTGCACAGCACATGTACCTGGGGCTGGGCTCGGTGTGGGCTGGCTCATTTCGCCCAGCGGGTAGCCAAAGTTCCTCACTAGCAGGGTCATGTCCTCGTGCCGGGGGCAGAACCTGGCACGCTCCCCACCGCTGGCGAAGGTGTCGCTGTGGATGCGCTTCACCCGGTCCACGACGGCCTGGGCCACTGCGTCCAGGGAGGTCTGCTTGGCAAACTCAGTGTCAATCATCGCAGCAATCTCCTGGGGGAGGGGGTAGGAAGAACCTGGTAAGGAATGAGGTGCGGCCTGGGGGGGCATGGGCCATAATCTTGGAGCCTAAAATCAGGAGATTCAGTGGTCAACAGCCCAGCAGGTGAAGGAAATGCCTGCCAGCCAAGTTTGCAATCTGAGCCTTTCAAGGTATTCAGGATAATCCTTCTGGAACTTTCTCATTAGGAAGTGTGTGCTCTTGTGATTGCTCTGATTGTTGGGTGCACACCTCTAGGATGGGGAGAACATCCATTTGACTGGGTGAATACGAGTATTAACTAACAGTGGTGTGAGAGCACTCTGCCAGCCACTAAAAAGCCTAGTAGCAAGTGTCATTATTATGAAACACTCTTTCCTGGAACAAACTTGTTGTAGGCGATGTTATACATGCTAGGATTTTGTCAGGAACTGGGGATACGGAATGAAAACAGGGTCCCTGACCTCAGAGAAGTCCCTGTCTAGTATACAGATGTTCTTCAATTTAGGATGGGACTATGTCCTGACAAACCCACTGTAAGTTGAAAATATCATAAGTTGACCGGGCACAGTGGCTTGCGCCTGTAATCCCAGCACTTTGGGAGGCCTAGGTGGGAGGACTGCCAGAGGTCAGCAGATCGAGACCAGCTTGGCCAACATGGTGAAACCCCGTCTCTACTTAGAAATACAAAAATTAGCTGGGCATGGTGGCACACGCCTGTAATCCCAGCAACTTGAGAGGCTGAGGCAGGAGAATTGCTTGAGCCCAGGAGACGGAGGTTGCAGGGAGCCGAGACCAGCCTGGCCAACAGGGCAAGACTCTGTCTCGAAAAAAAAAAAAAAAAAAAAAAAAAAAAAAGAAAATATCCTAAGTTGAAAAAGCATTTGGCCGGGCGTGGTGGCTCACACCTGTAATCTCAGCACTTTGGGATTCTGAGGCAGGCAGATCATGAGGTCAGGAGATCGAGACCATCCTGGCTAATACGGTGAAACCCCATCTCTACTAAAAATACAAAAAATTAGCCGGGCGTGGTGGCGGGTGCCTGTAGTCCCAGCTACTCGGGAGGCTGAGGCAGAATGGCGTGAACCCGGGAGGCGGAGCTTGCAGTAAGCCAAGATCGAGCCACTGCACTCCAGCCTGGGTGACAGAGCGAGACTCCATCTCAAAAAAAAAAAAAAGAAAAGAAAAAGCATTTAATGCACCTAACCTACTGAACATCATCACTTAGCCTAGCCTACCTTAAATGTGCTCAGAACACTTCTATTAGCCTACGGCTGGGCAAAATCATCTAGCACAAAGCCTATTTTCATTATTATATAAGAAAATGTTGAATCCCATGTAATTTTTTTTTTTTTGAGACAGAGTCTCACTGTGTTGACCAGGCTGGAGTGCAGTGGTGTGATCTCAGCTCACTGCAAGTTCCGTCTCCCAGGTTCAAGAATTCTCCCGCCTCAGCCTCCGGAGTAGCTGGGATTACAGGCATGCGTCACTATGCACCAGATAATTTTTTTTGTTGTTGTATTTTTAGTAGAGATGGGGTTTCACCATGTTGGCCAGGCTGGTCTCAAACTCCTGACCTAAAGTGATCTTCCCGCCTCAGCCTCCCAAAGTGCTGGGATTACAGGCGTGAGCCACCACGCCCAGCCGAATCTCATGTAATTTATTGAGTACTGTTTTGACAGTGAAAAACAGAATGGTTGTAGGGGTATCGGAGCACAGTTCCCACTGAATATGTATCACTTTCTCACCATCGTAAAGTTTCTTTTGGGCGGGGCAGGAGGGCAGGGACAGGTAATAGGAAATGACCTGCACCTGGTCCTGGTGGGCTCAGTTTCAACACTAAGCAGCAACGTCACCTCTGGCAAGAACCTGAACTCCATGGACCCCAAATTCCCTACTCTACCTGGAAATAAGCCCCTGTCCCTCTATGTTATAAGGCTACTGGAAGGAATGGTAAGCTTATATAACAGGTAAAGAAATCAGAACACAGGCTGGGCACAGTGGCTCATGTCTATAATCCCAGAACTTTGGGAGGCCAAGGCAGGTGGATCATCTGAGGTTACGAGTTCAAGATAAGCCTGGCCAAAAAGGCAAAACCCCATCTCTACTAAAAATACAAAAATTAGCCAGGTGTGGTGGTGGCACATGCCTGTAGTCCCAGCTACTCAGGAAGCTGAGGCAGAAGAATGACTTGAACCCGGGAGGTGGAGGTTACAGTGAGCCGAGATTGCACCACTGCACTCCAGCTTGGCCAACAGAGCAAGACTCCATCTCAAAAAAAAAAAAAAAAAAAAAGAAATCAGAACACAGGGAACAGGGGATAGTTAGGCACTTGAGACTTTTTCGAAGTAGATCTCCATTCAATCCAGCAATCTGGGCATCTACCTAAAGGAAAATAAGTCATTATATGAAAAAGATA
The DNA here is from genome assembly GCF_029289425.2 of Pan paniscus. NCBI lineage: Eukaryota > Metazoa > Chordata > Mammalia > Primates > Hominidae > Pan > Pan paniscus. The sequence goes on along the minus strand of NC_085927.1, from coordinate 49,271,513 downwards.
CTTGCACACGTATGTTTATAGCAGCACAATTCACAATTGCAAAGATGTGGAACCAGCCTAAGTGGCCACTGACTAATGAGCAGATAAAGAAAATGTATCTATAAACTATGGAATACTACTCAGCCAGTAAAAGGAAAGAATGAATGTCTTTCGCAGCAACTTGGATGGAGATGAAGGCCATTATTCTAAGTAACACAGGAGTGGAAAACCACAAACTATGTTCTCACTCGTAAGTGGGAGCTAAATGATGGGAATGCACAGGCATACAGAGTGATATAATGGAACTTTAGAGACTCAAGGCGGGAGGATGGCAGGGGTGCTAGGGATAAAACACTATACATTAGTTACAATGTACACTACTTGAATAACTGGTTTACTAAAATCTCAGAATTCACCACTACATAATTCATCCCTATAACAAAAAAATACTGGTACCTCAAAAGCTACTGAAATAAAAATTAATTTTCAAATTTTAAAGAAGACTTTTTCCTCATGATATTGATTGATTGATTGAGACAGAGTCTTGCTCTGTTGCTCAGGCTGGAGTGCAGTGGCGCGATCTTGGCTCACTGCAACCTCCGCCTCCCGGGTTCAAGCGATTCTCCTGCCTCAGCCTCCCGAGTAGCTGGGATTACAGGCGCCTGCCACCACACCCGGCTAATTTTTGTATTTTTAGTAGAGGCGGGGCTTCACCATGTTGGCCAGGCTGGTCTCGAACTCCTGACCTCAAGTGATCCGCCTGCCTCGGCTTCCCAAAGTCCTGGGATTACAGGCATGAGCCAGTGTGCCCGGCCAATACATGATTTTTAATTAAAAAGGACAAAGCGATACAGAGGCTCAACGGTCTCCCTCTCCCCACGGTCTCCGTCTCCCTCTCCCTCTCCCCACGGTCTCCCTCTCCCCCTCCCCACGGTCTACCTCTCCCCCTCCCCACGGTCTCCCTCTCCCTCTCTTTCCACGGTCTCCCTCTGATGCCCAGCCGAAGCTGGACTGTACTGCTGCCATCTTGGCTCACTGCAACCTCCCTGCCTGATTCTCCTGCCTCAGCCTGCAGAGTGCCTGCGATTGCAGGTGCGCGCCGCCACACCTGACTGGTTTTCGTATTTTTTTGGTGGAGACGGGGTTTCGCTATGTTGGCCGGGCTGGTCTCCAGCTCCTAACCGCGAGTGATCCGCCAGCCTCGGCCTCCAGAGGTGCCAGGATTGCAGATGGTGTCTGGTTCACTCAGTGCTCAATGGTGCCCAGGCTGCAGTGCAGTTGCGTGATCTCGGCTCGCTACAACCTCCACCTCCCAGTCGCCTGCCTTGGCCTCCCAAAGTGCCCAGAGTGCAGCCTCTGCCCGGCCGCCACCCCGTCTAGGAAGTGAGGAGCGTCTCTGCCTGGCCGCCCATCGTCTGGGATGTGAGGAGCCCCTCTGCCTGGCTGCCCAGTCTGGAAAGTGAGGAGCGTCTCTGCCCGGCCGCCATCCCATCTAGGAAGTGAGAAGCGCCTCTTCCCGGCCGCCATCCAATCTAGGAAGTGAGGAGCGTCTCTGCCCGGCCGCCCATCGTCTGAGATGTGGGGAGCGCCTTTGCCCCGCCGCCCCGTCTGGGATGTGAGGAGCGCCTCTGCCCGGCCGCGACCCCGTCTGGGAGGTGAGGAGCGTCTCTGCCCAGCCGCCCCATCTGAGAAGGGAGGAGACCCTCCGCCCGGCAACCGCCCTGTCTGAGAAGTGAGGAGCCCCTCCGCCTGGCAGCAGCCCCATCTGAGAAGTGACGAGCCCCTCCGCCCGGCAGCCACCCCGTCTGGGAAGTGAGGAGCGTCTCCGCTCGGCAGCCGCCCCGTCCGGGAGGGAGGTGGGGGTCAGCCCCCGCCAGGCCAGCCGCCCCATCCGGGAGGGAGGTGGGGGGGGTCAGCCCCCCGCCAGGCCAGCCGCCCCATCCGGGAGGGAGGTGGAGGGGTCAGCCCCCGGCCCGGCCAGCCGCCCCGTCCGGGAGGTGAGGGGAGCCTCTGCCCAGCCACGCCTACTGGGAAGTGAGGAGCCCCTCTGCCCAGCCAGCCGCTCCGTCTGGGAGGGAGGTCGGGGGGTCAGCCCCCCTCCTGGCCAGCCACCCCGTCCGGGAGGTGAGGGGCGCCTCTGCCCAGCCGCCCCTACTGGGAAGTGAGGAGCCCCTCTGCCCGGCCAGCCACCCCGTCCGGGAGGGAGGTGGGGTGGTCAGCCCCCCGCCCGGCCAGCCGCCCCGTCCGGGAGGGAGGTGGTGGGGGTCAGCCCCCCGCCCGGCCAGCCGCCCCGTCCAGGAGGTGAGGGGTGCCTCTGCACGGCCGCCCCTACTGGGAAGTGAGGAGCCCCTCTGCCCAGCCACCACCCCGTCTGGGAGGTGTGCCCAGCAGCTCATTGAGAACGGGCCATGATGACAATGGTGGTTTTGTGGAATAGAAAGCGGGGAAAGGTGGGGAAAAGATTGAGAAATCGGATGGTTGCCGTGTCTGTGTGGAAAGAAGTAGACATGGGAGACTTTTCATTTTGTTCTGTACTAAGAAAAATTCTTCTGCCTTGGGATCCTGTTGATCTGTGACCTTACCCCCCAACCCTGTGCTCTCTGAAACATGTGCTGTGTCCACTCAGGGTTAAATGGATTAAGGGCGGTGCAAGATGTGCTTTGTTAAACAGATGCTTGAAGGCAGCATGCTCGTTAAGAGTCATCACCACTCCCTAATCTCAAGTACCCAGGGACACAAACACTGCAGAAGGCCTCAGGGTCCTCTGCCTAGGAAAACCAGAGACCTTTGTTCACTTGTTTATCTGCTGACCTTCCCTCCACTATTGTCCTATGACCCTGCCAAATCCCCCTCTGTGAGAAACACCCAAGAATGATCAATAAAAATAAAAATGAAAAAGAAAAAAAAAAAAAAAAAAGGACAAAGCAGGCTGGGCACAGTGGCTCATGCCTACAATCCCAGCATCTTGGGAGGCCAAGGTAGGAAGATCACTTGAGACCAGGAGTTTGAGATTAACCTGGGCGATACAGTGAGACCCTGTCTCTACCAAAAAAACAAAACAAAGAAAACAACCAAAATTAGCCAGGTGTGGTGGCACACACCTATAGTTCCAGCTACTCAGGAGGCTAAGGCTGGAGGATCGGTTGAACCCAGAAGGTTGAGGGTGCAGTGAGCCGTGATCACGCCACTGCACTCCAGTCTGGGTGACACAGTGAGTCTTAAAAAATTGAAAAAAAAAAGTCAAAGCAGAAAAGGTTATCTTCCTACAAGAATCACAGAAAGGAGGAGGAACACAAACTGAACTTATCTTAGCCAGTCAGCAATCCAAGGGGGTCGGGGAAAGACAGTTTTCCTTTGAGACCATCCCTAACGTGACTGTCTTGAAGTCACACTTTGGTGACTCCAAGGTATAAGAAAAATAAGCAACTCTCGGCTGAGGGCCTGTGTTTACCACGCCTAACCTCACTGCGATCTCACAAAGGCAGATGTTACCATCCTCACTGTAGAAATGAGAAGTGAACTGCTGGGCACGGTGGCTCACGCCTGTAATCCCAGCACTTTGGGAGGCTGAGGTGGGTGGATCACAAGGTCAGGAGTTCGAGACCAGCCTGGTGAAACCCTGTCTCTACTAAAAATACAAAAATTAGCTGGGCGTGGTGGCAGACACCTGTAATCCCAGCTACTTGAGAGGCTGAGGCAGAGAACTGCTTGAACCCGGGAGGCGGAGATTGCAGTGAGCCGAGATCATGCCACTGTACTCTAGCCTGCGTGACAGAGGGAGACTCTGTCTCAAAAAAAAAAAAAGAAATGAGAAGCAAACTATAAATTGTCTGCCACTCAGGGAGGGCAGTAAAGCCGTCAGGCCCTTGGCAGGAAGTGATGGGTGTGGGGAGGACTCTGCAGCCACAGCTCTGTGCAGCAGGCCACATCTCTTTCTGTGCTCTCCTCCTGGCCCTGGCTCCTTCCTGGCCGTCCCAGAGTAATGCCGTGCCCATAGCAATTCACATCCATCTCCCCCTCTTCCCTTCAGACCTTGCTCAGGCCCTGAGGACTGACACTGCTTCAAGCCTAAAATGAGTCAAGTTTTTGGGTGGGATGGGTGTTTTCAGAGCTCTGGGATTCTCCTTCCCCCAGCTTTGAACCCAGAGATGTCTGGTGACGGCCTCCGAGAATCACAGTGCTAGAAGGCAGGGTGAGCACATCACCATGCAGGCCAGCCACGCTCTCCAGCCATGGGCGTGGCTGGGCCCAACTCACCTGGTTGGCCTGCCCAGGCCCATGGGCTGCCTCTAGGGCCTTGTACAACCCCTCCGACATCAGCACCAAGAAGCCCGTCACCCCATCCAGCGGCTGTGCCCCATGGATTTCTGGCTCTGCGATGATTGGTTTGGACTTGGCAGCGCTATGGGGAGAGAGTGGAAGGAAGAGCTTTGCTTGGAACAGCCCCCAGGTGGATGCTGATTCTGCTGAGGGGAGGAATCTATGCCCAGAATGTAAAATAAAACACACAACCTGACAAGAGGAAAAGAAAAGAGAGAAAGAGAAGGTCAGAAAAATAGACCCATCGTCTTACAGCAGCTGCTAAAATAAAGCTTGGAAGGCCATAAAAACTGGCAGGCAGCTGAGGTCAGGATGGCAAAGGTTGAATGCCCGATTCTGGCCTGTTCCATACATCCTGTTCACAGGGTCCGGTGGTGGCAGGGCAGGGTGTGGGACAGCAAGAGGGAGGGGTTATCCCTGGGAGCCCAAGCCTCTTGCTATTATTTGGGCTTTTCCAAAACAGATGGCTGAGACCCCAGATACTCTCCATGTGTACAGGGATCCTTTAGTGACTGGGGTCAGAGTCATTACATGCCAACACATGTGTGTGCACATGGAGGTAAGTACATGAGGAGGTGCTGGCAACACCATCCAGAAGAGCGGAGTCTAAGAACTTCCTGAGGATCCGTCAGCCAGGGCTGGGTCCTGGGAGCTGTTATTACACAGAATGACGCCATCCTAACTGCAGGTGAGCAGAATGAAGAGATGAGCACCTTTCATGATAGCAGTGAGGGGTGTGTAAACATATCTCCAAACTCATCAAGTTGTATGCATGAAATAGGCACAGCTTTGCATATGCCAATTACACCTTAGGGTTTAAAAAAAAAGAAAAGAGGGAGGAGCAGGACACACCAGCACCTGGGAGGGGCAGGACACACCAGCACCTGGGTGTTCCAAAAAGGATGCAGGCTCCTTGGCCCCCATGACACACACACACACACACACACACACACACACAGAGACACCGTGTGTGTCTATGTGCATGTGGCCAGATTTTGGAACAGGATACACAAGAAACTAGCAGCCTCTGGGGAGGCAGCGAGTCCTAGAGTGTGGTGTAGGAAGGCTTCCTTTCCCTGTATAGACCCCAGCACTGTCTGAAGTGTTTTAAACTATGGATGTCCTTTCCAATAAAGGAAACAGGACCCCACAAATTAGGGACAAATATTCGACACTCAGTTGCCTAGATCGCGTGAGGGCAAGGAGTTCTAACATGCACTTTCTAGGCCATGAGGCCTCTGTTGATGGGAACTCTGGCTTTGGGAACAGCCTTGGCCATGACATTAAATGCCATGATTGGCATCAGGCAAGTGGACGCGCCTATCTCCCCAACCAACACTTCACATACAGGTTACCCGAAGGTTAAGGACACATATTTCAAATTCAGGCTGCCTGTGTTCAAACCCCATGACCAGGGTGGGCTGCCTGATGTCTCCATGCCTCAGTTTCCTCTTATGAAAATGCCTCTGGGGTGATGGCAGTGACTGCCTCAGGGGGCCTGAGTAGGGAATGCATAAAAGAAGGTACATCCAGAGCTCTGCACGGGCTTGGCCGTGTGATGATGACTGCCCATTCTGCTGCCATGAGCGCTGGGGTGATGTCCAGAGGAGGTGTCCTCAGAGGGAAATACACAATTCATCTCACACCTCTGCTGCAGCCATGGGCAGCACTGACCAACAGGCCTGGTCTGTCCATCCCATGCCAACTCTGGCTTCGCCTGCCTCCCTTGTGGCACTAGTTGCTGCCCTCAGCTTTGGCCCAGCTCCTCAACTCCACCCCTTGTTTTTATAGTACCCAACTCCTGGCCTGCTGGGCCTAACCTGCCCCAAACCAACCTCTCTGGGAGGAAGAAAGAGTTTGCCTGGGCTCTGAACTACTTTGACTGCACGTCTGTCACTGGGGCCTACAGTCTGCGTCTGCCCCAGGCCTTCTGGACCTTTTTTTTTTTTTTGAGACAGGGTCTTGCTCTGTTGCCCAGGCTGGAGTGCAGTGGCATGATCACGGCTCACTGCAGCCTCGACCTCCCAGCACAATCAATCCTCCCATCTTGGCCTCCCTAGGACCTTCTGTTCTTTCAAGCACAGGGGACAGCTGGGCTGGCACCTACCTGAGAAGGTCAATGTCCGTGTAGCCATATTTAACCTTGTAATCCCCGATCCGCCGGGTGCTCTCCTGCCCACAGATGATCCCCACCTGCTTGATCTTTCCAGCATCCAAGCCTACGGAGGGAAACAGTGCAACAATCCTGCTTCTTGTTCACAAAGAGGAACAAAAAGAAGGGGACAGAGACACAGTCATGGGAAGAAGGCAATAAGGACCCACTGAATAGGAAATGAAGACAACACCAGGGCGCCTGGGAGAGCAGCTGACCCAAAGTCCCTGGTGTCCTCAGTCCCCACGCCCATCACGACACACCTCACTCAGAGCCCGTCCTCCAGGCACCACCCGGCACGGAGCAGCTTGCCTGCCGTCTCCCTGCCCATCCCATGTGCCCCACATCTGCCTGGAGCTCACTGGGAAGGGAAGGAGCAGCTCAGCAGCAGCTGGGCTCCCTGGACTTCTTTGGCCTCTTTCAGTCTCCACCAATAACAGTAAGTGTCTTCTGTGTGCCAGGCACTCCAGGAAGCATTTCACATGCACTAACTGAATCCTCCTAGCATCCCGAGGTAGGTTACTATTATCCTCATTACACAGCGGGGGATCTGAGGCACAGAAAACTTAAGTTTAAGTTCCAATCACCAACCAGTAAGCGGCAGTGCTGGGAATGAACCCCAGGCAGGCTGGCTGGGGAGCCCAAGATCACAGCCCCTCTACCACACGCCTCTCTACCCCACCACCAAAGGCAGGCGAAGGGTGAGCCCATGGAGATCAGCTTCCGCTCCCACTCTCCCCACTCACCCAGCTGCGAAAGACGGAAGAGCTCATCCTCGTTCTCTGTGGTGTGGTCCACGTTCAGCTGTGTCACCTGCAACCCATCCACTGTCGATTTGCATAAAAGTGCACGGTTTGTACCTGTGGCAGAATGTGAACAGCTAAGCAAAGACTACACACAGAGAGAAATAGGGCATTCTGGGAAGGCAGAGAGGGAAAAGGCAGGCATTTCACACGTGGAAATACCTGAAATGGGCAAAACAGGCTCAGACCAACAGGGTGAGTCACCAGTTAGGGACAGCTGATGATACGAAAGAATTGGGTTTAACTTTTTCAGTGTAATCATAGGATTATGATCTTAATAAAACAGACCTCTTCTCTAGAGATACAGACTGAAATATTTACAGATAACATGATACAGTGTCTGGCGTTTGCTTCAAAATAGAGAACGTGGGGACAAAGAAGGCTGGCCACAGTTGATAACTGCTGGGATTGGGGATGGGCGCATGAATGTTCATTAAATATCAGTCACTCTATTGTTCTATATTGTGGAAAATTTTCCACTGGAGTATTAAAAAAAGGCAGCATCATCAGAAGGGTCTCTACAGAGTCCTTTCTACTGAAACCTGCACCTGTCTGTTCTTCTCACAAACCCCAATGTCCCTGTCACCTAGCCCCATCTCGCAGCTGTTCATGGGGATACTGGTTGGTTTTTCATGGCCAGGTAACCTCTTCCAGAAGCAGCGGCCCCCAAGGCCACCCAGAATGGGATACAACTCATCCAGAATGAGTTAAGAAGCAGAATAGGGACTAAAGGCCAGGACACCTGCCTCCCATCCCGTCCTTTCTCCCTTCCAGTTGGGACTGAGGCGTCACTGTGGAGAGGGACATACCCAACGGTCTCAGGAGACCCTGGGTTTAAAGTGCGTGAAGTGTCTGGAAAGCAGATTGTCAAATAACGCACCGACCCCTGTGGCTGACCTCTCCCCAGTCCTCCCTGCCCTGGGACAGGAGGGGGCTCACCGACATTGGCGACGTAGAGCTTGTTGTTGAGAAGGACCGCCACAACGGCCATGGCCCCTCCCGAAATTTCCCTCTCCAACGTCTTGAGTCTCTCAAGGATCTTCTGATACTGAGGAGGCAGCTGGTGCTGAGGGACTCCCTACAACCATCAACAGAGGGTCAGGGCAGGACAGAACTCTGGACCATCTTCCTAGCCCTCTCCACAACCTTTACTCTTTTTTTTTTTTTTGAGATGGAGTCTCGCTGTGTCCCCCAGGCTACAGTGCAGTGGCATGATCTCGGCTCACTACAAGCTCCGCCTCCCAGGTTCACACCATTCTCCTGCTTCAGCCTCGCGAGTAGCTGGGACTACAAGGCGCCCACCACCACGCCCGGCTAATTTTTTGTATTTTTAGTAGAGACGGGGTTTCACCATGTTAGCCAGGATGGTCTCGATCTCCTGACCTTGTGATCCGCCCGCCTCGGCCTCCCAAAGTGCTGGGATTACAGGTGTGAGCCACCATGCCCGGCCTCCCTTTGCTCTTAAGAGCAAAGATCCGAGGGCCCAGGGGACAGACAGACAGATGGTCCATGGCACAGCCAAGATGAAGCCTTCACTACAGCTCCAGGCTAAGGTTCTTCCAGAAAGCTGGAGATGACCTAACTCACAGCACAGAGGTAAGCGCTGCAGGTGGCAGTAGGCGATGTGAGCAGGTGGTTGACAAGGGCGGGGACCCATTCAGGTCGAAGGACTGGGAAAAGCCCTTCCTCATGTCCACCACTGCCCAGACACTGCTGAGCTTTAGCATGCAGCTGCCCACAGCAGAGCAGCGAGGTCCCTCACCTGTGGCCACACACCAGTGTCACCCATCAGGAACTGCTCCCTAACTCCTGTTGCTCTGGCCCAGTAATGTCAAGAAAGTAGATGAGTCCATGCTCCTTGCAAAGCTGGGCCTGGACTTGACTCCCCTGGGTGTCGGCTGGGGAAATTACCTCTGGCAATTGCGACTGGAGGCTTGCCTTCTCAGCCAAGGCGTCGTCAATGGACTCCAGGAAGCTCCTCTCCACCACATCGAAGGCCTAGGGGAACACAGGACAGGGCAAAGGCTGGTTCAAAACACCACTGTCACTGGTGCTAAAATGTCCTCTATTAATAATAGCAACAGGTTTGCTGTATTCACTGCAGGTTCTTGTGTGATGGAGCTTTCCACATGTCAGTCCTGCCTCTGGCCCAGCACTGCAAGGCACCGGCTGCTTCCTGCAGATCAATGTCTTTGACAAAGCCCTTCAGCCTCGAAGGGGTGTGCACCCTGCAGAGGCAGCACTGCAGACGGCTGGGAGGCAGGAGACAGTGCAGAAGCTAAGAGCAAAGGCTTGGCGTAGGCCCAGCTGGTGTGACCTCTGGCCCCCTCAGTCTCACACAACAGAGGTTAAGTGTTGTTCCAGGGGTGAGGTAAGACAGTCCACCCTGGCACTCAGCAAGGCAACTGCTCAGAGAAACTGCCAGGCCTATGACAGCTCGTATGATTACTACAACTTCTTTCTGGGAGGCTTCTGTCAAACCCCACCAGCCCCAGGACACTGGTGACACTGACACCTTCTCCCCCCGTGTGAGATCTGCTAAGAATCACTGGCAATGGAGCCTGAGGTCGTGAAGGGCAGGAAAAGGCTGGCACCACCCCTCTCCGGGAACAGAAGCCCATCTTCTCATCTAAAATGGGCCTGAGACATGCTCCTGAAAGGAGATGCCAGGAGGAAAACTGCCAACAGCGCAAGCAGAAAGGTGGAACCAGTCAATGAGGGCGGCAGCCCCTCAGAAAGGGGAGGCAAGGTCCTTCCTGAACGCCCAGGGATGGCTCCTGCACCTGGAGGCTGAGCACCTGACCACATAGGAAAGAAAGGGGTAGCTCTAAATGACCCCATTTCTACCAGGCCTTGCCCTGCTCCCACCTCACACCTCTCTCCAAGCTCCCATCCCTAAATCCCCCCGTCTCCAGCAGTACCTCCTCTGCCAGCCATTGAAGGCCTGCTGCTCGCTGGCTGGTCCTGGACTCCTGTTGGGTGGGGGGGCCTACGCTGGGAGCTGCTCCTCTACTGGGGTGAAGGGGCCGGCAGGATCTTCACACCAACCCTGGCAACATGCTAGAGGTGCAGGGCCCAAGCCTTGGGGTGGGGGACATGATGTGGCTGGGTCACTGTCGGCCCCGGCACCATTACCTGCAGCAGCACACGCCGCACGTCGGCCTCGGCGTGCTCGGCATTCAGCTGGCCCAGCAGGAGCTCTGCGGATAGCCGCTGGGCCACGAAGTTGGTCACTCGGTTGCCATCATAGCCGTTGAAGACCCCATACAGGAAGCAGTTGTTCTCACTCCTGGAAGAGGGAGAGGGCAGAGGGAGGCCTGAGACCAGGGTCTCACGGAGGTGGAGGGAGAAAGGGAAAGGAATTGGGGGAGACTAAAGCGACAGCAGCTGCAGCTTCAGGGGCCCTCCTGGGTCCCCCTGCTTTAGCCATCATTTCACTCTGGCTATGACATTCTGGGATACCCTCCTCCCCATGCTCACGCTACCCCATCAGAGCAGGCCCTTGGCAAGACAGCAGCAGAGGCCACCTCTCACGGGCCACATGTCACTGGCAAGCCCATACGAGAAAGCTGCAAGGTCGGTGTCTTTCCTTGCTTGCAAACCAACCAACTCCCCGGGCCCAACACAGAAATGCTGGCACACACACCTGAACTTGAGCCAGCTGTCCTCTGGCGGGTGGCTCTCAGTGCCCTTGCCATCAGCAGAGTAGCTGCGGTTGGAGGCTGAGCCAACCCCAGAGAGGTGGCAGAGAGGCAGGTCATCTGTCCAGCTTGGCTGCTGCTCCTGGGGAAGGACACCAGGAAGCCGTGAGACACCACCGCGTCTGCAGGGTAGTCCCCACTTCACCTATTCCTTCTGCAACAAAAACCTAGCAGGCCCGCAGCCCTACACAGAGGGTTCCACTTCCTTCTGGAAAACAATAATGTTTGTATGAACAGACACCTGCAGAAGGGTTTGCTGTTTTTATGGCTAGTCTACAAACTGGTTTCCCAGGAAAACTGAGACTCCACCATTCCCAAATGTAAGGCGCAGCAATGACCTCCAGGAGTGAGCCGTTATGAAACCTAGTGAAACACACACAAATGTCGCAGACTCTTGGCAGGAAACTCTGGGGACCCCACCTCTTACTGCACTGGCTCCAAATGCACACTACAAAGAAATCCCTTGAGCATTGGTTACCAACACTGCAGGCTGCAGGCCCCACCCTCAGAATGACTGATCTGGGCAGGGCCCAGGACATCTGCAGTGCAGGCCGCTCCCCATGGGTGATGCTTTCAGGTGACCTAAGACCCAGCCTGGAGAAACTCCGACTTATAAGCTAGCCTCAGTCACTCTCTCTGGCACTGGGACCTCCAAGTACCAGGGAGAGTAACTGAGACTGGCTTTTAAGTCGGAGTTTATGAGCTAGTTTATAAGACATCCTCATGCCACCCCGATGTCCTCTCCCATCTCCCCTGCCACATCCTTCCCTCCCAGTCCCAAATGCCTACAGCCCTGTCCATCCCCTGCTCTTTGCCTCCACATGAACACCCTCCCTCTTCTTCCCTACCAATTCTCCGGGTCCTTCGGGACTCTTTGGCTCAGGAGTCACCACCTCCAGGAGGTCTTCCTTCAGGATGACCCTACCCAGGACTGGCTGATGGCCCTCTCATGTACCCCAACGGCACCCTGATTCCAGCATCCCTGCCTGTCTGCAATGCCCATTCTACCCCATAGGATCTCAAACCAGGCTGTTCAGCATAATCACTGCAGAGCTTTAAACACGCTCACACAGCGGTCCAGGCCCTGGCCCCATCCCCGGCCTAAACACAATTTCTGAATTTCCCAAATCTCCCTAGGGTACATCCTGAGCATCTGTACTTTTTAAGCCCCAGGAACAACTTTGATGCAAGGCCCAGGTGCGATTCCCTGCCTCTCCCTGAAAGCTTGCCCCAAATCTGCCCTCCCACCTGAAAACTGCGCTTTGTTCACAAGGGCACTCCCAGAACCACCATGCAGAACTACAGCAAACTGGAATAACTGGGAGAACCACAGTTCGATTTCAAGGAAAATAAAATTTTTATTGGCTGGGTGCAGTGGCTCACGCCCGTAATCCCAGCACTTTGGGAAGCTGAGGTGGGTGGACCATTTGATGTCAGAAATTTGAGACCGGCCTAGCCAACCTGGTGAAACCCCATCTCTGTCTCTGTTAAAAACACAAAAAAATTAGCCAGGCGTGGTGGTGCATGCCTGTAATCCCAGCTACTGGGGAGGCTGAGGCAGGAGAATCGCTTAAACCCAGGAGTCGGAGGTTGCAGCGAGCTGAGATCATGCCACTGCACTCTAGCCTGGGCGACAAGAGTGAGATTCTGTCTCAAAAAAAAAAAAAAAATGTATTGAAAGCTTTATTGAAATATTAAACACAAGCTAGAGCAACCAGATAAGAGAAAGAAATAGAGGGCATCCAACCTGGCAAGGAAGACGTTAAATGATCCTTGTTTGCAGACGATATAATCTTATATTTGGAAAAACCTAGACTCCACCAAAAAACTATTAGAACTGATTAAACAAATTCAGTAAAGTGGCAGGATATGGGCCAGGCGCGGTGGCTCAAGCCTGTAATCCCAGCACTTTGGGAGGCCGAGGCAGGTGGATCATGAGGTCAGAAGATCGAGACCATCCTGGCTAACATGGTGAAACCCTATCTCTACAAAAAATACAAAAAAACTAGCCGGGTGTGGTGGCGGGCGCCTGTAGTCCCAGCTACTCTGGAGGCTGAGGCAGGAGAATGGCATGAACCCGGGAGGCGGAGCTTGCAGTGAGCCGAGATCGTGCGACTGCACTCCAGCCTGGGTGACAGAGCAAGACTCCATCTCAAAAAAAAAAAAAAAAAAAAAAAAAAAAAGTTGCAGGATATGGAATCAACATACAAAAATCAGTAGCATTTCTATATGCCAACAATGAATCATCTGTAAAAGAAATAAAACACACACAGATACTGTGTGCAACTTCTTAAAAGTTATTGTTAAGTCTTCCAGAAAGGATGTGGAAACCACTTCAACAGGCTTTTGCAATCAGATATATAAAAAGCCTGTGGTTAGCTTTTGTGGCAAATCGTAGCTTCTGTTTAGTTATATACTGACAGGAGTGACTTCACTTTTTTTCATGTAATTGGTTTTATTCTGCTTTTATCTATTTTGGTGCTTCAGCTCTACATTTTGCACCCTGGAGCAACTTCTGCAGGGTGTGGGAGTTTGTTTTATTTTTACATTAACATGGAGTAAAACTGGCTTTTGGGGCACACACATCTGTGAATGTTGACACATGTAGAGATGTGTGTAACTACCACCTCTCTCAGGATACAGGGCAGCTCCACTCCCAACGCACTCCCTCCCCTAATCCCTGGCAACCTATTTTCCACTGGTATGGCTTTGTCTTTTTAAGAATGTCATATTAAACGCCAGGTGCAGTGGCTCACGCCTGTAATCCCAGCACTTTAGGAGGCCAAGAGGGGCTCATCACTTGAGGCCAGGAATTTGAGACCAGCCTGGCCAATGTGGCGAAACCCTGTCTCTACTGAAAATACAAAAATCAGCCGGGCGTGGTGGCGCACACCTGTAATTCCAGCTACTCAAGAGGCTGAGGCACGAGAATCACCCGAACCTGAGAGGCAGAGGTTGCCATGAGCCGAGATTGCACACCACTGCACTCCAGCCTGGGCGACGGAGTGAGACTCTGTCTCCAAACAAAACAAAACAAAACAAAACAATGTCACACAATGTCACATAAATGAAATGATGCAGTAAACATGACCTCCTGAGACTGGCTTCTTTCACTCAACATTATGTCTCTAAGATTCATCCAAGTTGTTAGCCTGTGTGCATCAACAGTCTCTCTCTCTCTTTCATAGAGTAATATACCATTGTTCGGATGTAGTAAAGTTTGTTTATCCATTCATCCACTGAAGGACATTTGGGCTGTTTCGTTTCTTATAACTATGAAGAAATATGCTATAAACATTCATGTACAGGTTTTTGTATGAATGTAACTTTTCATTTATCCAGGGTAAATACCTAGGAGTGACAGGGCTGGCTCATATGGTAAGTATATGTTTAACTTTATAAGAACCTGCCAAACTGTTTTCCAGAGCAGCTGAACCATTTGCATTTCCAATGTTGAGTTCCGGCTGCTCCACGTCCTTGCCACCATGTGGTATTGTCTTTTTCTGAATTTAGATATTCTAAGAGGTGGGTAGTGGTAGCTCATCGTGACTTTAATCTGCACTTCCTAACGGCTAACGACACTGAGTATCTTTCACGTGTTTATTTGGCACCAACTCATCCTCTTTGGTGAAGTGCAAGTTTTTTGCGTATTTTTAAATTAGGTTATTTTCTTAACTATTGTGTTCTGAGAGTTCTTTTTATTTGTAACTTAGCATTTCACTCAGTAGTGTCTTTTGCAGAGCAAAGGTTTTAGTTTAGATGAAGTCCATTTAATCCATTTTTTCTCTTTCATGGTTCATGCTTTTGGAGTCATGTTTAAGAACTCTCTGTCCAGCCCCAAGTCACAAAGAGCACCTATGTTTTTTTCTAAAAGTTCTATATTTTACATTTAGATCTGTGATCCATTTTGAATTAATTTCTGTGTAAGGTAGGAAGGAGGTTTAGGTCCATTTTTTTTTTTCATTCCGATATCCAATCATGCCAACACCATTTGTTGAAAAGACTAGCTTTTCTCCACTGAATTGTGTGGGTCTACTTCTAGACTCTATTCTGTTCCTGTGATCGATGTGTCTACCCCTCCACCAATACTACATTCTTGATTACTGTAGCTTTATAGTAAGTCTTCAAATTGGCTAGTGTGAGTCTCCTTATCTTCTTGCTCTTTTTCAAAATTGTTTTGGCTATTTGAGTTCCTTTGCCTTTTCATATAAATTTTAGAATCAGCTTGCTTATATCCACAAGTCTTGTTGGGATTTTTATTGGAACTGTTTTAAATCTACAGATCAATTTGGGGAAAGCAGACATTGTCACTATGTTGAGTCTTCTAATCCATTAACATGGTGTGTCTCTACACTTATTTATGTCTTCATTGGGTGACTTTTATTTATTTATTTTTATTAACACAATTTTACTACAAGGTCTGAAAAGCTACTAACGCCTTCTAATAGCCTTTGAAAACTGACAGTATAACCAAACCCTACTAATGGAAATGAAAAAAAAAAAAAGGAAGATGAAATGGCAGTAAGTGCTAGCTGAGCCAAGTATGTCACAACTAAATTAAAAAAAAAAAAAAAAGTAGAAATGGCAACAATTCTGCTCAGCTCCTCATGACACCAGGCTTAAATTTAACACTTTCAGTACAAGCAACGCCAAAAGAAAAACTGCTGACCTGGCACAGTGGCTCACGCCTGTAATCCCAGCACTTGGGGAGGCTGAGGCAGGTGGATCACTTGAGGTCAGGAGTTTGAGACTAGCCTGGGCAATGTGGCAAAATCCTGTCTCTACTAAAAATACAAAAATTAGCCAGGCGTGGTGGTGCGCACCTGTAATTCCAACTACTCAGGAGGCTGAGGCAGGAGAATCACTTGAATGCAGGAGGTGGAGGTTGCAGTGAGCTGAGCTCACACCACTGCACTCCAGCCTGGGTGACAGAGTGAGACTCAGTCTCAAAAAGAAGAAGAAAAATGGCTTCACAGTAACACAAAATTGGGTCTAGTTCTAATCTTGAACTGTTTCATTTTAAAGCAAAATTAATGCCTCTCTTAACATAAATGGGAACTTAAGTCTTCTGGACCCACATATGATATTATGTGATTACAGTACATTAAATCACTACATACATTCTTTCAATAAATATCTGCTGAGCATTTGCAACAGTCTGGCAGTATTCTGGGTACTGCGGACACAGAAGAGAAAACAGAGAGGCTCCTTATTTGAAGCCTCCCTTCTAGGGAGAGAGAGAATTCAAACACACAATACAATAATAAACAAGGCAATCTCAGACAGCGCTACGTGCTAGGAAGAAAACACACCATGGTAATGGGACACAGCGTGATGGGCGGGGGGGCCTCTAGATGAAGTGGTCAGAAAAGCAGACCTCTCTGGGGAGGTGACGTCTGAGCCAGACCTGAATGACTATGGGGCAGTGACCTTCTAGAAGGCAGAGAAGGAGCCTTCCAGGCAGAGGGAGCTGCACGTAAAAAGACCCTAAGATGGAAAAAAGCATGTCAGGTTTACGGAAGCACGAGAAGGCTGGTGTGGCCTCGCTAGTGAGCACAGGGGAAAGACGCTCCATGCCGTGTTTGCAAATGTGTGTGCACGTATGTGCCTGGGTGGGAGGGCAGTGCAAGGCCTCTGGGCCACGGGAATGAGTTAATAACCAGTGAATTAAGTATTCTTCAGGTAACTGATAAATGTTGCCAATTATCCCCTATGTCTTAGATCTGCTTAGTATATTTTCATTTCCAGCGAGCTCACAAAAGTCTCCTATAACCAGGCAAATATACTTCCAAAGGTAGCTCCTTTTCTAGTCTGTCTCCCGCCACCAGCTGGAATGAAATTAAATATGAGGTTAAGCAGAAATACCAAAGCATCTGCCCAGTCAGGAGTATCCCATGTCTTCCTCCTGAAAAGATGGCCAAAGAAGTCAATATTTAGCACCCCAAAGTGCCACAGGTGTTTTAAAGCATGGGAGGAAAAGATATTTCTATTTTCTTGAGCCCTGTGGTTAAAAATGAGAGTAAGATGAACTCATCCTCTCATATGAGATGAATAATATTAACACAAATGTGTCACCACAATGCAAAACCTGTCTTCGATGCTGTAATCACAGTTACCTCCTCTGCCAGTATCTAACTCCCATAAGGGACAGACACAGGCTTCCAAGGACTTGAATCTTTCTAAAAAAATCCATAGTTTCCCAGCCAAATAAATAAGACCCAAGCAACTTATGGGTCTGTTCCACATTAGACATACACTATTAAAAAAGGCCAGTGAGGCCAGGCACGGTGGATCAATCCTGTAATCCCAGCACTTTGGGAGGCCGAGGTGGGTGGATCACCAGGTCAGGAGTTCAAGACCAGCCTGGCCAATATGGTGAAACCCTGTCTCTACTAAAAATACAAAAATTAACCGGGTGTGGTGGCAAGCGCCTGTAGTCTCAGCTACTCGGAAGGCTGAGGCAGAAGAATTGCTTGAACCCAGGAGGTGGAGGTTGCAGAGAGCCGAGATCGCACACGCCACTGCACTCCAGCCTGGATGACAGAGCGAGACTCTGTCTCAAAAAACAAAAACAAAAACAAAAAACGCCAGTGAAATTGTCTTCCACAAGTAAAGAAAGAAACAAGCTCAAACAGGCAACTGAGGAACTTGCCACGTTGGTGTGTCATGGCACAAGAACAATTCATCTGAGAGCGTTTCACAACAGGAGACCAGGAGTAAGCTGATGATCTACTGACCACTGTATGCTGTGCTGTATTTGGCTGATGTGGGAATAACTAACTTTCCCAAATGAGAAAAACTGTGTGTCTGACGGCAATCAATCTACTGAGCACGTGCCTTGTTCATTAAGTACCCGTGAATAGTGTCTAGATATTTCAACACTGCTAAGTACTTTTTTAGGAAATCTGATTTTCATAATGTTGAGGCAGTAATATTTCTGGAATTTATTATTTTATAAACTGGCAAATGGTGTTTGGGTCAGTAAGTATGGACACTAGTGCTATTGTTTATCTAAGGAGTCTTGGTCCATTCTTGGTAAAAACACTCCAGAAAACAGAAACTGATGGCTCCTTTCTGAACATGCTACTCTGTATACTTCAGCCCTAATGCTGGCAACTTACTCGGTGGGGAACACTTCATTAAGATCAGGGCCATAGGGCTGGGCACGGTGGCTCACATCTGTAATCCCAGCACTTTGGGAGGCTGAGGTGGGCAGATCACGAGGTCAAGAGATTGAGACCATCCTGGCTAACATGGTGAAACCCCGTCTCTACTAAAAATACAAAAAATTAGACTGGGCACGGTGGCTCACACCTGCAATCCGAGCACTTTAGGAGGCCAAGACCGGCGAATCACGAGGTCAGGAGATCGAGACCATCCTGGCTAACACAGCAAAACCCCGTCTCTACTAAAAATACAAATTAGCCGGGCGTGGTGGCAGAAGCCTGTAGTCCCAGCTACTATCGGGAAGCTGAGGAAGGAGAATCGCTGGAACCCGGGAGGCAGAGCGTGCAGTGAGCCAAGATCACGCCACTGCACTCCAGCCTGGGAGACAGAGTGAGGCTCCCTCTCAAAAAAAAGAAAACAAAACAACAACAAACGATCAGGGCCATAGCAAGGCTGCCCACTCTATTACTTCACACAGAACTGGAGGTGTTAGCCCAGGCAGTTAGACAGAGTAAAGAATGAGAGCATAAAAACCGGGAAAGAAGTCATTTCTATTTGCAGTTGATAGGACAGTACGCCTGGCAACCCTAAAGAATCAATGAAAAACTAATGCAAACAGAAAAAGAAATCAGTTAGGCGGCAGGATAGAAAATCAAAGTATGCAAATCAACAGCTTTCATATACCCAAGAGAAGATGAGCATCTAGCCTCTATGTAATGTAAAATAACAAAGTCCTTTTCCTGTGAGTTTCTACCATGTCTGTCTCCCCCAGCCAAACTACTATAGAAGGTTGTTTTAAATCTAAATTTATATCAGTCGAATTATATCTTAATGCATTCATCCCAGCCTTCCAGACTGTGGACAGTTTTGAATTTTGCCCTTTGACAGATTAACAATCTCACTCAGCTGTGTATCTTGTACAGACAAGGCCTTCTACTCACTGTTCCAAACAATCTCTAAAAAACTGTGACCAGAGGCCGGGCGCAGTGGCTCATGCCTGTAATCCCAGCACTTTGGGAGGCCAAGGCGGGCAGATCATGAGGTCAAGAGATTGAGACCATCCTGGCTAACACGGTGAAACCCCGTCTCTACTAAAAATACAAAAAATTTAGGTGGGCGTGGTGGTGGGTGCCTGTAGTCCCAGCTACTCCAGAGGCTGAGGCAGGAGAATGGTGTGAACCCGGGAGGCAGAGCTTGCAGTGAGCCAAGATAGCGCCACTGCACTCCAGCCTGGGCAACACAGCGAGACTCCGTCTCAAAAATAAAAAATAAATTTTAAAAAAATAAAGAAAGAGTAAGAAAAAAATTACCCAAAGAGCATATGTAAAAGTACCCATGGTAAGGCAAAGCCTGTCCCTTTCTGTCTTTTTAAGTCCTATCTACCCTAAAGGCACTGCTCAAATCCAACTAGGGCCAGAGGCCCATGATTCCCAAACCTCAATCATCCACTGACCATCTTCAAGAAACTATCTTTCACTCAAATGATTCCTTTTTTTTTTTTTTTTTGTGACAGAGTCTCACTCTGTCGCCCAGGCTGGAGTGCAGTGGCGCGATCTGGGCTCACTGCAAGCTCTGCCCCTCCAGGTTTAAGCAATTCTCTGCCTCAGCCTCTGGAGTAGCTTGGATTACAGGTGCGTGCCACCATGCCCGGCTAATTTTTTGTATCTTTAGTAGAGACGCGGTTTCACCATCTTGGCCAGGCTGGTCTTGAACTCCTGACCTTGTGATCCACACGCCTTGGCCTCCCAAAGTGCTGGGATTACAGGCGTGAGCCACCGCACCCGGCCTTTTCTTTTTTTTTTTAAAGAGACATGGTCTCGCTCTGTCACCCAGGCTGGAGTATAATGGCACAATCATGGCTCATTGCAGCCTTGAAATCCTAGACATCAGCTATCATCCTGCCTCAGCCTCTGGAGTAGCTGGGACTACAGGTACACCACCACACCCAGTTGATTTCACTGTGAATGTAAACTTTTCCAGTATTATAGGTGGAAAACCAGTATGACTTGCCACATCTAGACGATAATAAAAAACAAAACAAGGTTATTCACTTTTAGCTGAACCTCTTGCTGGCTATATTGCTGGAGCCCTGTTCTATGTTTAAAAATGTGACTGGGGATGGATCAGCAAGTATCAGAAAGATGTGAGGGACATACTAGGATCAAACCAAGTTTTTTTTTATACATCTTTAGAAAGTCTGAGAGAGAACAGAAAAGCACACAGTCTTCTCAATTTGTAAGATCAGTTTTGCTCGCTGCCACAAACCACCTCGCTGTATGTCCCAGACACTGGGAAAACACTGCGCAAGACCATGGGGCCCTCCCCTGAGAAACCCATCCCAGTGGCCCCGCTGTGCATGCTGGGTGCCCCACTCACTGGCCATTCACCAAGTGGCCCTGTGGCAACCATTGTGCTATAGCCTGGTATTGTTAATTAGATTACCTTATTCACTGATTTGAAGACCTACATTTTCCACATGTGAACGTCTCTGGAGTTGGTATGTTACAAGTTAATTAGCTGTGAGTTCTCTTTCTGAGCAATAGACAAAACACTGATGTGTCCTTAAAACATTGGTGTCTTAGATCCAATGACACGTGGGCAGTTCCTCACGTAATTCGGGCGCTCGCCAGACACTGGTTCACTACAGTGGCCGGAGAACCTCGGGAGGTTCTACCAAGTGGGAGTGAGAGTATCTGGTCTTCTCTGTGTTCCCCAGCGGACTCACGCTGCTGCAGCTGAGTGGGCTTGGATCGTGTTCTCCCGTCCCTTTCCATCTCCATCGAGGATTAGCCATACCGAGCGTCCACTGCTGATTCTATTAAAGCCTACAGGACTGCCAAGTCTCTCGCTTCCTTCCTCCACATTTCTGAACAATTTTCAGAAAGGTCATGTACTTTCTATTCACACAAACCACCCACCCCTCCACCCCTGCACACACTGATGCATACTTTCTCCCACGCCCCCAAATGCCAGGCCTGCCAGCACCAGCCGTGAGCGGCGCTGGAGCACAGGGAGCAAGAGTCTGCAAGAAGCTGAGAAGGGGGCGTCTCTCACTCAGCACAGCCTCATCGAGGAGCCACTGCAACACACACAACAGTGAACGCAGGACTTAACTCTTCCATGTCTGAGAAATGAACTGCTCATGAGAAATTTCACAAGAATATGTTAAGAAGCCTGTTTCAAAAGACCTAATTTTGATTTGATTTTGTGAAGGAGTTCCCAAAATTAATGTTTCGGTATGAAAAGCTTCTACAGTGATCCAACAGTATTTAACCCAACAAGGCCTTTACAAACACCCTGTGCATGATGTAAGCATTCAGTCCTCATGTACATATGTGTCCATGTCACATAATAGTTCACAAAGTACCCACACAGACTCAGCTCAAAGTCCTGGGCAGCAGAAATGGACAAAGAATGGTTCCAAGCTCAGGCCACAGCTTGAATACCAAATTATGCTATGAAAAGGCCAAGTGTTTTTGTGGTGAAAGCACCCACATTCCTTAGAAGCGAAAAGGAAGCTCAGAAAGGGAGACTCACAACCCCAGGAAGAGGGCTCGGAGCAGGGGAGCAGCAGACCTTTCTCTCCAAAAAGCTTCCAAGGCCCCAATGCCCCCACCACCTCCAATCTTCCGGATGGCCCACTTCTCTGAGACCAGCTCCACTCCTGGCCCCCACTTCTCCCACCAGAGTTTTCATTGAAGGTTCTCCATGTCGTCATCCTAAAGAGCTCCTCATTCATTCTTAAAGGGGCTAATCATCATTGTTGGCACTTCCAATGTGCTAGGGCAGCAGCTGGGTGTATGCAATGGGTATAGGTGGTGCCCCCATGGACCTTTTTATTTTAGTGGCTATGTATTTATTTTAACATCCTTTAGATAAATTACACAGATAGCAGCACCTGTGATCTCAGATATAATTGCTCAGGACATGTCGAAGTTTAAAAAATTGATTTTAAGCTTACTTTCTTTTTTTTTTTTTTAAACAGGGTCTTGCTGTGTCACCCAGCCTGGAGTGCAGTGAGGGGATCATAGCCTCACTACAACCTCAAACTTCTGGGCTCAGGCAATCACCCCATTAAGTCTCCTAAGTACTACAGGCACATACCACCATGCCTCACTAATTTTTTTAAAGACGGAATCTCACTATGTTGCCCGAGCTGATCTGGAACTCCTGTCCTCAAGTGATCTTCCTGCCTCAGCCTCCCAAAGGGCTGGGATTCCAGGCATGAGCCACCATGCCTAGCCTGATTTTCTTTTTTATAATTAAGTAACAGTACAGGCAAAATCAAATTCTTGATTCCCCCTGCCCCAGGGTGCCCCTCTTCCAGGGCTCCCTCACCCAGTAAATGGCACCACTGTTGTTTAAACCAAAACCTTAAGAGTCCTTTTTGACTCTTCTTCCTCTGTCACACACCTCACATTCAATCCATCAGCAAATCACATCAGCTCTTCCTCCAAAACACAACTGGAATCTGATACTTCCCACCATTCCTCTGCCATGCCCATGGCCAAGACACCTTCTCGCACCTGGATGACTCTAGGAGTCTCTTAGGAGGTCCCAGGCTTCCACTCTCACCACTCAAACTCAAAAGAGGGATTTTTCAGCCGGGCACAGTGGCTCACGCCTGTAATCCCAGCACTTTGGGAGGCCGAGGCTGGCAGATCACGAGGTCAGGAGATCGAGACCATCCTGGCTAACATGGTGAAACCCCGTCTCTACTAAAAAAAAAAAAATACAAAAAGTTAGCTGGGTGTGCTGGTGGGCGCCTGTAGTCCCAGCTACTTGGGAGGCTGAGGCAGGAGAATGGCGTGAACCTGGGAGGCGGAGCTTGCAGTGAGCTGAGATTGTGCCACTGCACTCCAGCCTGGGCAACAGAGCGAGACTCCGTCTCAAAAAAAAAAAAAAAAAGAGGGATTTTTCTCCAATCATAAGTCACATCACATCAGGTCCCTACTCAATCTGCTCCCCATGAAAGCTTCACATCACATGAAGAATGGAATCCAGAGGCCACATCAGGACCTGTGAAGCCCAGCATGGCCCCCGGCTCCCTCAGACCTCAGCTACTCCCAAGCTGCCCCAAGGCACTCCACCCAGCTGCACCAGCACCCCTGAGGCTCCTGAAACAGCAGCCTTTGCATCTCCTGCTCCCTTGGGCAGGAATGCTGCCCCCATTTCCCCCTTTGCATCTCATCAAATGTGGAGAAGTCTTCCCTTACCACCCTGTCCAAAATGGCACCCCCAGCATTCTGTGTGTGAATCTAGACTGTTCCTCATAGCACCACCTGATGCTGTAGTTTGGATATTACAAAATCACAGATGATCTGTATCTGTTCAGTGCTCACTGTCTGTCCCCTTTACTAGACCATCAGCTCCACAAAGGCGGTGTCTCCTGCACCTGCAGGGTGCCTAGCACATGGTGAGTGCTCAGGGACATTTAAGGGAATGAACAGCAGACATTCACTCACGGCAGCACTGAAGGTAGAAGTTTCTGGTTAGCGGGCAACCAAGCCAGGCTAGTAGTGGAATGTGTCAGTTCCTTTAACACCAACAATACTCCCCAGAGTCCTCTTGGTTTGGAGAAACTAAGGCTCAGGGACATAAAGTGATTTGCCCAAAGCCAGTATGAGACTAACACTGTTTTATCCGGCTGAAAGGTCTGGGTCCTTTTGAACACATCAAGCTCTCCTTAGAACCTCTTTGTGGCCGGGCGCAGTGGCACACACCTGTAATCCTAGCACTTTGGGAGGCCCAGGCAGGCGGATTGCTTGAGGCCAGGAGTTCACCACCAGCCTAGACAACGTGGTGAAACCCTGTCTCTACTAAAAATACGAAAGTTAGCTGGTGTGGTGGTGCACACCTGTAATCCCAGCTACTTGGGAGGCTGAGGCACAAGAATCACTTGAACCCAGGAAGCAGAGGTTGCAGTGAGCCGAGATCACACCGCTTCACTCCAGTCTGGGTGACAGAGTGAGATCCTGTCTTCCCCATACACCCACAAAAAAGCTTTTTGCTTCAAAAGACCTTTCAAGGTACCACAGTGCCTGCAATGATGCTCCCACCAAGTGATCTACCAAGTGGCCCCAGCATACCCTTGCAAATGCCATTCCTGCGAACCTCCACTGACCCAGACAAATCAGGCCACTCTGCAGCCCCTCAATACATAGACTTGTAGTACTAATTGTACTTAACTTGTGAAAAGCTTAACAAACACATGCACACATATTTAAACACCTGTCCTTAGCTGGATGCGGTGGCTCATGCCTGTAATCCCAGCACTTTGGGAGGCGAAGGCAGGAGGATTGCTTGAACCCAGGACTCTAGACCAGCCTGGGCAACATGGCGAAACCCCATCTCTAGGAAGAAAAATGAAAACAAAAACACACGTGTCAAGAAAACACACATACATGTCCTCCTGGAATGGCCCTCCTCTCCTCTGCTTGGCAAACTCCTCTCATCCTTTAAAGCCTCTAAAATTCTCTGCTGTCTGCCCAGGGCTCTTGACACAGGTCTACAATAACAAGACAGTGCCCCAGGTATTGTATCAGTGGCATATGCTCCTCCCAAGCTGATCTGCAAACGCAGTGAGGGTGGGCACCACGCCTCATTCATATTTGCCCAGTAGCCACAGACCAGCAGCCCTCACAGCCATCTCTGAATGCAGGTGTCTGAGCTGAGTTGTTCTCCCCAGACTTGAGACAGTGGATGTGACATCAGCAAGCCCTACACACCACCTGGACATCCGTACAACCTGTGAGAGGGATGTCCTGATCATCATGAGGGTGGAGGGGCCTTCTGATGACATCCCTGCCATCCCTTTGCCATGCACCAAGATGCAATGTGTTTAAAGCTAACTATTCTTGCTTTAAAAAAGGCCACCACCACCTGGAGAAACACATTCTGGGGCTAGTAGAGCTGGCCTTCTGCCTAACACAATTCCCTTTGGTTCCATCATACCTAGGAAGGGGAGAAGCTGGCAGCCACCTACTCTACATGACCCAGGTGGCTGCTCTCTTCTCAGCAAGCCAACTCAGCCTGCACCATTTACCATTTTCCCTCCCAATGTCACAATCCAACCAGCGTTTCCCAAATGCTAACTACAGTGGGGACATTTATACAGGGACCTTGCCCTCTGGGAACTTACAAAGCAGAGGGCCAGCCGTCTAAAGTCAATGCCGACTCGGTAACAAGACAGACGTGCCCAGCAGTAATAAGATAAAGGAGCAGTAAAGGTGTGGAGGGGAAGACAGCAATCCCCACTGGGGAGGCCTGGGAACTGTGCTCCTGGGAGAATAATTTCAAGGCTCTGCTTCCAGGTTATCCCTGAGCCAATGTCTACTCACCTCTGTGACGCCAAGGGCGAGCACTGGACCTGGCTACAAACGTTTACTCATCCTTTCACAAATGTATTTATTGAGTGCCCAGCACATGGTGGTAGATAATAGAGACACAGCGGTAAACAAGAGATCACAGGTCCCTGTCCTCAAGGAGTTTACTTTCGTTTTTTTTTTTTTTTTGAGACACAGTCTCGCTCTGTCGCTCCAGGCTGGAGTGCAGTGGCCCGATCTTGGCTCGCTGCAAGCTCCGCCTCCTGGGTTCAAGCTAATTCTCCTGCCTCAGCCTCCCGAATAGTTGGGACTACAGGCGCCCGCCACCACGCTCGGCTAATTTTTGTATTTTTAGTAAAGACGGGGTTTCACCATGTTGGCCAGGATGGTCTTGATCTCCTGACCTCGTGATCCACCCGCCTCAGCCTCCCATAGTTCTGGGATTACAGGCATGAGCCACCGCGCCCGGCGGAGTTTACTTTCTAGTACAGGAGGCAGACAAGTCCATAGACAATTCTAACAGAGTGCCATGCATAGGAAGGACCCAGGAGGCCAGCACCCTACCCTGGTAGGTCAGAGTAGTCCATGGTGCCAACAGGTGTGTGCATCTATGTGCACATACGCGTCAGAGGACGCAGGGCCTGGAAGACAGCGCCAAACCCATGAGGGTCCAGACCGGGGGTAGGGATGAGTCTGAAGACAATTCTTCCACTCCGCGCTCTCGCCTTAGGAGAAGGAAACTGAGGCTGAGGGAGACACAGTCAGTTAGAGCCAGGACCAGAACCCAGTGACAGCTACCACTGGTCATTCCTTTAGTACAGCCCAGGGGTTAAGGCGGTTTCTGGAATCACACTGCCTGATTTTAATCCTGCCTCAATACGTACCATTTGTGTGGCCTTAGGCAAACGACCACCTCAGTGTCTCAGTCTGTCAAATAGGAATAACAGTAGCACCTATCTCAGGGGGCTGCTACGAAAATGAAACTGACAAATGTAAAGCAATTAACACAACGCCGGGGATGCAGTTGTAGATGCTGCTGTTATTATCATTGCACGACTGCTCGGTGTCGCAGTGGGCTCGAGACTCGGATAGCTCTGCTGCCGCCCGCCGTGTTCCCTTCTGGCTCCAGGACGCTCCCGCCCTCGACGCCCGGCAGCAGCAGCCCACAGCCCCGGCGCCCTTGACCCGGGGGCCGGGCCCGCCGCGCACACACGCCCTGGCCTCGGGAACGAGGGGGCCAGCCAGAGGAGAGGAGAAGGTGGCTGACACACCCCACCACGGAGAGGGCGGCTGTCCAAACTCGGAGAAGGAGCCGTTCCTGCACCCAACAGCACCCCCGCCCAGGCTCCCAACCCCAAGCCCAGAGAGCGCGCCGGTTCCTCACACTCTGCAGCAAGCTCCTCCTCTGCGCCGCCATCTTGGAGGAACCCCTGCGGGAGCGCCCGCCTCCCCGCAGAGCAGCGAGTGGGGCGGCTAGAGCGGCCCGAAGGAGGCGAGGATGACCGCGCTGCCGGGGAGCATGCGCCCAGCGCCACCCCACGGCCGAAGAGGGATGGGGGTCGTAGCGGACCGTGTGCGCAGGCGCGCTCTTGCACGTTTTGTTGTTGTTGTTTTGTCTTTTCCTCGGGGCCGATTGCTCCTCGCCCATCTTTATTATTTTTTGAGATAGGGTCTCACTCTGTCACCCAGGCTGGAGTGCAGTGGCGCGATCACAGCTCCCTGCAACCTCTGCCTTCCGGCCTCAAGCGATTCTCCTTCCTCAGCCTCCCGAGTAGCTGGGATTACAGGTGCCCGCCTCTCCTGCCCCAGCCTCCGGAGTAGCCGGGACTACAGGCATGAGCCACCACGCCCGGCTAATTTTTGTATTTTTAGTAGAAACGGGGTTTCGCCATGTTGGCCAGGCTGGTCTTGAACTCCTGAGGGTTCTTTGTGAACACAGTTGGGACAGGGGAGGACAATTCATTCACTCAGCAAATGCTAGCTAGGTGACCCTGCCTGGCTCTATAGTGGGTTCTGCAGCGAGCAAGACAGGCCTTCAAAAAGCTAACATTTTATTTTATTTTATTTTATTTCATTTTATTATTATGTTATGTTATGTTATGTTATTTTTGAGACGGAGGCTTGCTCTGTCGCCCAGGCTGGAATGCAGTGGCGTGATCTGGGCTCACTGCAACCTCTGCCTCCCGGGTTCAAGCGATTCTCCTGCCTCAGCCTCCCGAGTAGCTGGGGTTACAGGCGCCCGCCACCACGCCCGGCTAATCTTTTACATTTTTTGTAGAGACGGGGTACCGCTATGTTGGCCAGGCTGGTCTCAAACTCCTGGCCTAAAACGATTCTTCTGCCTGGGCCTCCCGAAGTGCTGGGATTACAAGTGTGAGCCACCCCGCCCAACCTAAAATGTTAACATTTTAATTGGAGAGGACAACATTTATGTATATAAGACATTCTGCCGGGGGCAGGCGCGGTGGCTCATGCCTGTAATCCCAGCACTTTGGGAGGCCGAGGCCGGTGGATCACCTGAGGTCAGGAGTTCGAGATCAGTCCAGCCAACATGGTGAAACCCCATCTCTACTAAAACTACAAAAAATTAGCCAGGCATGGTGGTGCACGCCTGTAATCCCAGCTACTTGGGAGGCTGAAGCAGGAGAATCACGAACCTGGGAGGTGGAGGTTGCAGTGAGTGAGCCGAGATCACTCCACTGCACTCCAACCTGGGCAACAGAGTGAGACTCTGTCTTAAAAAAAAAAAAAAAAAAAAAAAAGCACACTTGTCACGGGAGCCCACTGTGGCTTGCACAGAGTTGGAAGAGAGAGATGAAGGGGTTGTAGGGACAGGCTCTCACCAAGTGGGCCCCAGGCAGGAGTTTATTCATCTGGAGGACAGAGGGAAGTTGTTGCCTTCTAAGCAAGCCATTGACAGGGTCCCATTGGTAGACAGATGTTTGACTCCCAGGTTCAAGCGATTCTTCTGCCTCAACCTCCCAAGTAGCTGGGATTACAGGCATGCGCCACCATGTCTGGCTAATTTTGTATTTTTAGTAGTGATGGGGTTTCTCCATGTTGGTCAGGCTGGTCTTGAACTCCCGACCTCAGGTGATCCACCTGCCTTCGCCTCCCAAAGTGCCGAGATTACAGGCGTGAGCCATTGCACCTGGCACCTGCCTGCTTTTTATAAAATTAAACAAACATTCATTTGCAAGCCATCTCTCCCTGACCCCCACCATTAAAAAAACAAACAAACAAACAGGTTCTCACTGTGTTGTCCAGGCTGGAGTACGGTGGCACAATCATGGCTCATTGCAGCCTCAAGCTTCTGGGCTCAAGTGATTCTCCCACCTCAGTCTCCCGGGTAGCTGGGACTACAGCATGTGCCACTGCGCCCGGCTAATTTTTGTATTCTTGTAGAGACAGGCTATCACCATGTTGCCCAGGCTGGTGTCAAACGCCTGAGCTCAAAAGATCCTCCCGAGCTGGGCGCAGTGGCTCATGCCTGTAGTCCCAGCACTTTGGGAGGCCGAGGTGGGTGGATCACGAGGTCAGGAGATCAAGACCATCCTGGCCAACATGGTGAAACCTCGTCTCTACTAAAAATACAAAAAATTAGCCGGGTGTGGTGGCATGTGCCTATAGTCTCAGCTACTTGGGAGGCGGAGGCAGGAAAATCGCTTGAACCCAGGAGGCGGAGGTTGCAGTGAGCCAAGATCGCGCCACCGTACTCCAGCCTGGGCGACAGAGTGAGACTCTGTCTCAAAAAAAAAAAAAAAAAATTAGATGGACGTGGCAGTGTGTGGCTATAATCACAGCTACTCGGGAGGCCGAGGCAGGAGAATTGCTTGAACCTAGGAGGCGGAGGTTGCAGTGAGCCGAGATCACGCCAGTGCACTCCAGCCTAGCAACAGAGTTAGACTCTGTCTCAAAAAAAAAAAAAAAAGATTCTCCCTGCTTGGCCTCCCAAAGTGCTGGGATTACAGGCATGAGCCACCGCGCCCGGCCACCACTGTCTTTGTTTTTAAAACCCCTGCCTCCCAGGGATGTTACAAGGATTCAATAAAGTAACATCTTCCAAGCCTTTAGAACAGGAACAGAATCTGCTCCAAATATGTGGCTTCTCTTCCCTTCCCCAGACCCGTTTCCCCACGCTCATGCCATATGCTTCTACCATTTCACCTTGGGATGCTGCCAACAGTTCCAAAAACACAGAAGGTGCTTCTGAAGGCTGCGCCATTGGGCGCCCCAACTGCTTTTTGGCCAGTTATCACCTTCATCAAGATATCCTTGCTCATCAGGCCTGTGACAAACTGAGTGGAGCCAGAAGCCCAAGAGAGGGGGCAGTTAATTCTGCTGGGGGAGTCAGGGAAGACTTCACAGGGGAGGTGACCTTCCAGCTGGGTCTGGGAGGGCAGAGGGATTGAGCAGGCAGAGAAGATAGAAAGCGCATCTCAGGCCAAGGGATCACATGGTCAAAGTGAGGGGGGAACTGGCAAAGGCAGAAATTGACTGTGGCCGAGCTGAGGAGAACAAATCAGGGAGGGATATGGGTGCAACAGAAGCAATTGGCTTTATCTTGTAAGGGTAGGGACTCATTTAAGTGGGAGAGTCACATGATCATATTTGTGTTTCAGAGGGATCCCACTGAGTCAGACAGGAAGGAGGGAGACCAGTATTAGGAGCCTGCTGGGATAACCCAGATAAGAGAAGGAAGGAGGTGGCCGGGACCAGGATGGTGGTCATGAGGATAAAAGAAATGGACAGTTTTCAAAAATATCCAAATAGGTCAAGTAGAAAGACTCTGGCAGTTGATTGGAAGCGGAAGAAAGGGGAGTGGAAGATGACTCCCAGGTTCCTGGCCCAGGCCGTCGGCCCAGTGGTGGAGGATCTGCCGAGACAGGGCCACTAGAGGAGGGCCAGGTCTGGGCCTGGCAGGTAGACAGAGAGCGCAGGGGGCAGAGAGGATGCTGAAACATTCACAGTGTGCAAAGCAGCATGTTACTCTATGCATTTGAGGCATCTGCTATGGAAGGGGAGAACCAAGGCAGTGACAGAAGGGATGGTTTGAGAAATATTTAGGATGTTAAGTCAACAAGATCTGGCGTATGCTTGGGTTTTCGAAAAGAGGGACAAATCTGGGATAATACCCAGGGGGATGACTGGTAGATGATGGTGCCTTTTACTTAGGTGATGAGCACAGAGAAAGGAGGAGATTTGGTGGGAAGATTCATGCGTTAATTCAACAATCCTCAATAGAGCACTTAGTACATGCCAGGTAAGCAGGGACAAGAACACTGCCCTTATGAGACTTCCACGTTCGGTGAGGAGAGATAGGTAATAAATAAACTAGTAAGTATGTCAGGTGGTGACAAGTGCTATGGAGGAAAACAAAGTGGAGGTGGGCTGCCTTTTTTTCTTTTTGAGATGGAGTTTTGCTCTTGTCGTCCAGGCTGGAGTGCAATGGCATAATCTCGGCTCACCGCAACCTCCACCTCCTGGGTTCAAGTGAGTCTCCTGCCTCAGCCTCCCAAGTAGCTGGGATTACATGCACACAACACCACGCCCGGCTACTTTATTTATTTATTCATTTTTGAGACAGGGTCTCACTCTGTCACCCAGGCTGGAGCGCAGTGACGCAACCACAGCTCACTGAAGCCTCGACCTCCCAGGCTCAGGTGATTTTCCTGCTTCAGTCTCGCGAGTAGCTGGGACTACAGGTGTGCCACCACACCTGGCTAATTTTCCATTTTGTTTTTTGTAGAGACAGGGTTTTGTGATGTTGCCCGGGCTGGTCTCAAACTCCCGGGCTCAACTGATCTGACTGCCTCGGCCTCCCAAAGTGCTAGGATTACAAATATGAGCCACTTGGCTGGGCGTGGTGGCTCACGCCTGTAATCCCAGCACTTTGGAAGGCCGAGGCGGGTGGATCACGAGGTTGGGAGATTGAGACCATCCTGTCTAACACAGCGAAACCCCGTCTCTACTAAAAAATACAAAAAATTAGCCGGGCATGGTGGTGGGCGCCTGTAGTCCCAGCTACTCGGGAGGCTGAGGCAGGAGAATGGCGTGAACCTGGGAGGTGGAGCTTGCAGTGAGCCGAGATCCTGCCACTGTGCTCCAGCCTGGGCGACAGAGCAAGACTCCGTCTCAAAACAAAAACAAAAACAAATATAAGCCACTGTGCCTGGTCGGGGGTGCCTTTTTAAAAGGCATGACCAGGGATGAACCCATTGCAAAGGTTCCAGGTCTCCTCCAGAGATCTGGGGTGGAGCAGGGAGAGCATTTCAGGCAAAGGCAACAGCAAGTGCAAAGGCCCTGAGGCAGGAATGTGCTAGGTATGTTCTAGGAACAGCAAGGAGGCCAGCGTGGCTGAAGCACGGGGGAGGGTGGCAAGCTTTGGGACGAGAGAAGTAGCAAGGCAGATCCCTGGGGTCTTCATGGGAGATGTCAACCAGATATGTCGGAGTAAAGGCAGTTGGATATACGAGTAGCTGACCTGGGGGGGTGGGTGTACACACTTGAGAACGGTCAGAATACAGCGGATATTTAAAGCTGTGAGACCAGATGAGCCACCAATGAAGCAAGTGTGGACAGAGGATGAACCTGGGAGTCCTCCACATTGACACGGAGGGCACAATCCCTGCTACTGTTCAATCGATGTAACTTTTTTTTTTTTTTTTTGAGACAGGGTCTCACTCTGTCACCCAGGCTGGAGTGCAGTGCTGTGATGTTGGCTTCCTGCAAGCTCTACCTCCCGAGTTCAAGCGATCTGCCCACCTCGGCCTCCCAAAGTGCTAGGATTACAGAAGTAAGCCATCCCGTCCAGCAATGTAACTTTTGAAAAACCTTGAGGAAAAGCACATTCAATTTTGCATGAGATCTCTCAAACATTTGAAGTCGCATTTCTAGGTCACATAATTGGGACAGGGTTTGGGAAGACCCCAGCGCTGGATAAGCACAGAGAACAGATGGGTAACCAAAGCCGAAGCCTTTGCTGATCCAGAAGCATGCACAGCTGGGGGAACTTTCACATCAAAAACAGCTTTAAGGATTATGTGAGTGACTGCAAATGTATAAAAATAGTTTAACAAAAGGCAGCAAAGAGGCTAAGACCATGGGTTTTAAAGCTGGACTCACTACTGGTCAAGTCAGGCCCTGCACCGGTATAACTGTGCTGGGCCACTTCTCCTCTCTGGCCCAGCTCCTCATCTGTAAAATGGAAGCATCTTAGTGCCCTTATCACAGGTGTTGAAAGAAGTGAACAAGGCCGGGCACGGTGGCACACGCCTGTCATCCCAGCACTTTGGGAGGCCGAGGGGGGCAGATCATCTGAGGTCAGGAGTTCGAAACCAGCCTGGCCAACATGGCAAAACCCTGTCTCTACTAAAAATACAAAAATTAGCTGGGCGTGGTGGCGCATGCCTGTAATCCCAGCTACTTGGGAGGCTGAGGCAGGAGAATCGTTTGAACCTGGGAGGCGGAGGTTGCAGTGAGCTGAGACTGTGCCACTGCACTCCAGCCTGGATTGCGCCATTGTACTCCAGCCTGGGTGACAGAGCGAGACTCTGTCTCAAAACAACAACAACAACAACAACGACCAAAAAAAAAAAAAGAAAGAAAAGTAAAGAAAAGAAAAGGAGGCTGGGAGCAGTAGCTCACGCCTGTCATCCCAGCACTTTGGGAGGCCGAGGTGGGCGGATCACAAGGTCAGGAGATCGAGACCATCCTGGCTAACACGGTGAAACCCCGTCTCTACTAAAAATACAAAAACTAAATTAGCCGGGTGTGGTGGAGGGCGCCTGTAGTCCCAGCTACTTGGGAGGCTGAGGCAGGAGAATGGCGTGAACTGGGAGGCGGAGCTTGCAGTGAGCCAAGATTGAGCCACTGCACTCCAGCCTGGGCAACAGAGCAAGACTCCATTTCAAAAAAAAAAAAAAGGAAAGAAAAAAGAAAAGAAGTGAACTAGACAATGCTTTACAAAGTATGCAGCATAGCTCAGGCCCATAGTCAAGTGTAGCTATCTAATTGACAAGGAGACTAAAAGGAGAAGAAAAAAGATTCAGAATAAAATAAAGGGGAGATGGAGAGGGGCCAGAATCAGTGTGCTGAGCAGGACTGCACTCATGGGCATGGGACCCGTACAGTCGCACATCGCCCTGCTCTCAGAATAGGCCTAGCATTTGGTTGAATGCTCTGCATTAACTTCTGTTTGAATTTCGCCATCTTGAAATTCTTCATCATTTTATATTTGAACTTGTGTTTTATAAAGGAAGTCCAGTGGGACAAAGAAGCATATGCACCAGCAGGCTCAGACCAGCAAGGATGACAGGCGGTGGGCAGCAGAGCTGCCTAGCAATTGGCCTGGCCACCCTGTGTGCACCCACATGGCTGGACAGTTTGCGACACTGTGGGGCTGTGTGGGGGCAGTGGGGGCCAGGATCTGTGCCCAGATTGGTGGCAGCAGCAGAAGAAACTGGTGGGGGTGTCACGGCTCCATGCCATCACGGGCTCCATGGTGGGAGAAGAGACTCCACATGGAACAGCCCGTGCCTGTAACATCTGCACAAATATAGCTCACAGCCTAAATGTTGGGACAGGTACTGCCAGCAGTCAGGCAGTAAACCTTGTCAGTAAGTTATTACAACATGGAAACATACACATGGATGTCGCAATAAAGCACGCTAGGGAGCTGTTAGGATTCTTCAAAGAGTTTTAGAATTTTCGGTTTTCGCCCTGGCATCCATGGGGATGCTAGGAAAAGAAAAAGAATCTCTGGTTTTGAAAATTGCTGCAGGCCAGGCACAGTGGCTCATGCCTGTAATCCCAGTACTTGGGAGGCTGAGGCACGAGAATTGCTTAAACCTGGGAGGTGGAGGTTGCAGGGAGGCGACATCATGTCATTTCACTCTAGCCTGGACAACAGAGCAAGATTCAGTCTCAACAAACAAACAAACAAAAACAAACAAACAAAAAAGCCTGCTGCGATATTGCAAATATCCACAGTCTTAGAAATAAAAATTAAATGTATAGATCATCATATTCTACAGAAAATAATTCTATTTTATGTGAAGCTTACTCTGAAGGCAGTTTTAAAGCTAAGTTTTCCTTGTTATCGAAGACCCAGCAATCAAATGCATAAACAGATCATTAAAATTATATAGAAATCATGAAGTAACTTTCAGTTTCTTGTACAACCTTCACAAGTTATAGAAAATGTCAAAGAAAACATTAAAACATCGTTGTATAAGTTTGCATTTAAAATTAAATCAGACACATATGAAACTGATTTATATGAATAGTTAAATTTTTTTTCTTGAAACGGAGTCTCACTCTGTTGCCCAGGCTGGAGTGCAGTGGCGCAATCTTGGCTCACTGCAACCTCTGCCTCCTGGGTTCAAGCGATTCTCCTGCCTCAGTCTCCTGAGTAGCTGGGATTACAGGTGCGCACCACCAGGCCTGGGTAATTTTTGTATTTTTAATAGAGACAGGGTTTCACTATGTTGGCCAGGCTGGTCTGGAACTCCTGGCCTCAGGTGATCCACATGCCCCGGTTTCCCAAAGTGCTGGGATTACAGGTGTGAGCCACTGCGCCTGGCCAATATGAAGAGCTAAATATTTTTTTAAAATTCTTTAAAATCATGAATTTCTCCTACTGTGACAGCATATAAAATACTCTCAGCAGCTACAGCAACAATTGCCTTGGCAGAAGGAGCCTTCTCAAAATAAAAAGTATAAGAAATTATTTGTAATCTTGCCTTTGCCAAAAGTGGCTGTTGTAGCTTTCAATGGAAAATGAAGTTGTCATAAGTATAAATTTCAATAACATAATAAATGAACTTGCAAAAAGAATGAGCCAAAAAATCATATGACCAATCAAGAAATCATATTAGTAAGGCATTATTTTTGTATTATATAAAATGACACCAAAATATTATTATTACTATTTTATTTTTTATTTTTTGAGAGGGAGTCTCATCCTGTCACCCAGGCTGGAGTGCAGTGGCGCGATCTCGGCTCACTGCAACCCCCACCTCCCTGGTTCAAGCAATTCCCCTGCCTCAGCCTCCCAAGTAGCTGGGATTACAGGCACACACCACCAAGCTCAGTTAATTTTTTTTTTTTTTTTGTATTTTTAGTAGAGAGGAGGTTTCACCATGTTGGTCAGGCTGGTCTCGAACTCCTGACCTCAGGCAATCCGCCCACCTTGGCCTCCCAAAGTGCTGAGATTACAGGCGTGAGCCACCACGCCTGGCCTATTATTATTATTATTTGAGTGGGAATCTCGCTTTTGTCGCCCAAGCTGGAGTGCAACGGCATGATCTCGGTTCACTGCGACCTCTGCCTCCCAGGTTCAAGCGATTCTCCTGCCTCACCCTCTCCAGTAGCTGGGATTACAGGTGCCCGCCACCACACCCAGCTAATTTTTGTATTTTTAGTAGAGATGGGGTTTCACCACGTTGGCCAGGCTGGTCTTGAACTCCATACCTCAGGTGATCCACCCATCTCAGCCTCTCAAAATGCTGGGATTACAGGCGTGAACCACCTCGCCCAGCCCCAAAATATTATTTTTTATAATCTTAAATTTATGCTGTTACTCATGTGTTACTCTTACTCCTATTATATTTTATATGTAATATTTTGTAAGTAAAGTGCTTTATATTTTAGTATTTTTATTTCTATTTCTATTTATTATTATTATTTTTTTGAGACGGAGTCTCTCTCTGTCACCCAGGCTGGAGTGTAGTGGCGTGATCTCGGCTCACTGAAACCTCCACCTCCCGGGTCCAGGAGATTCTCCTGCCTCAGCCTCCCAAGTAGCTGGAATTACAGGCACATGCCACCATGCTGGGCTAATTTTTTTTTTTTTTTTTTGGTATTTTTTGTAGAGATGGGGTTTTGTCATGTTGGCCAGGCTCGTCTCGAACTCTGGGTCTCAAGTGATCTGCCCGCCACAGTCTCCCAGAGTGCTGGGATTACAGGCGAGAGCCACTGCACCCGGTAAAAAATTACACTATTTTTAAATATTGCTTTTTGAACAAGAGGCCCTGCACTTTCATTTTGTACTGGGCCCTACAAATCATGCAGCAGCCCTGATTCTGAAACCTAGCATTTCTTTGAAATAGTTTTCATATTTCTCCAAATTGTCCTGAGTCAGTTAAAACCCTTGCAGGGTTTAATGATTTCCCTTAAGTCCAATGAAGGCCAATCCATTACATTATAACTCTTTTTTTTTTTTTGAGAAAGGGTCTCACTCTGTCACCCAGGCTGGATTGCAGTGGTGGTGATCATGGCTCACTGCACCCTCAACTTCTTGGGCTCAAGAGATCCTCTCCACTCAGCCTCCCAAGTAGCTGGGACCACAGGTTCAGGCCACCATGCCTGGTTAATTTTTGTATTTTTTTGTAGAGATGTTGTCCTCAAACTTCTGGCCTCATTGATCCACCCACTTCGGCCTCCCAAAGTGCTGGGATTATAGGTGTGAGCTACCTCGCCCAGCCCTAACTTATCTATTAATTGATTTTTAGATGGAGTCTCGCTCCAGGCTGAGTGAGTGCTCAGCCTGTCACCCAGGCTGGAGTGCAGTGGAATGCTCTCTGCTCACTGCAACCTACCCCTCCTGGGTTCACGGGCGATTCTCCTGCCTCAGACTCCCGAGTAGCTGAGATTACAGGCACCCACCACCACGCCCGAATAATTTTTGTATTTTTAGTGGAGATGCTGTTCTGGAGCTTTGGCCTCGCTTACAGGCATGAGCCACCACGCCCGGCCCTAACTTTTTTTTTTTTTTTTTGAGACGGAGTCGTTCTCTGTCACCCAGGCTGGAGTGCAGGGGTGTTCCATCTCCGCTCACTGCAACCTCCGCCTCCCGGGTTCAAGCAATTCTCCTGCCTCAGACTCCCGAGTAGCTGGGATTACAGGCGCCTGCCACCACACCCAGCTAATTTTTGTATTTCTAGTAGAGTTGGGGTTTTACCATGTTGGCCAGGTTGGTCTCGAACTCCCGACCTCAGATGATCCGCCCACCTTGGCTCCCAAAGTGCTGGGATTACAGCGTGAGCCGCCGTGCCCGGCCCTAACTTCTTAAGGACCACATCGCAGCGTGGAGCGGGTCGCTCTGAAAGGCTGACATACTCCACGGGGCTCAGACGCCCCAATCCATCCCCCATCCCTTTTGGGGTGCTGTCCTCTCCACCTGGGAGTCGTTCTTCAGCATCCGACAGGCGGCAGGTGCGGGGCCTTCGGATGACAGTTTCGGTGTTTGGGGTCTCTGGGCAGGGGAAGCACGTGACGGGCCTTTGGTGCCGCAGAGTGGAGCGAACACCTGAACCGCAACGACGAAGACGGGAAGTGGACAGGGAGGCGGGCGTGGCCGCTAAGGGATGACAGCGACTCCGCAGACGCGGCCTGCCCTCTGCGGACCACAGTGACGTTTCACCTTCTTGAAGATTGGAGAAGGGAGCCATCAGGTGAGAGGGGTCAAGCAGGGCTGGCGGCCTGACCAGCCCCAGCAGCCCCGGCTTGGAACCCGACCCCGCTGTCCCCCAAGGGTCGGCTCCTTTCGCTGAGCAGCGGCCTCAGGGTCGGCCTTCAGGGTAGCTCGGGCTCCTTGGGTTGCCGGCAGCCCCTGCCCTCCGGCCTCCTAAACGGGGTCAGAACCTGGGTGTCCTGGAACAGAGCCCCGGGATCCCTCACCCGCCCGGCCGCGCTCCTTCCCTCCACACCCGCTACTCCTCGGACCTCTTGCCGACTCCGCTCGCCCCCGATGACCGCAATCCGACTGGCTTAGCATCTCTCTCGCCCGCCCCTCTCCCGGGCGTGGGCAGGGCCAGTACCTTGACCGACGGGCCATGCCCGGGCCACGCCCACTTGCTCCTCCCACTCGGCCTGGGCTCCAGAGCCTTTTCTGGTGGGATTTTTTTTTTTTTTTTTTTTTTGAGACAGAGTCTCGCTCTGTCGCAGGCTGGAGTGTAGTTGTGCGATCTCAGCTCACTGCAACCTCTTCCTCCTGGGTTCAAGCGATTCTTCTGCCTCGGCCTCCCAAGTAGCTGGGACTACAGGCGCCCACCACCACACCGGGCTAATTTTTGCATTTTTTTTTTTTTTTTTTTTGGAAACAGAGTTTCGCTCTTGTTGCCCAGTCTGGAGTGCAATGGCGCCATCTTGGCTCACCACAACCTCCACCTCCCTGGTTCAAGCTATTCTCCTGCCTCAGCCTCCTGAGTAGCTGGGATTACAGGCATGCACCACCACGCCCGGCTAATTTTTGTATTTTTAGTAGAGACAGGGTTTCTCCATGTTGGTCAGGCTGGTCTCGAACTCCCGACCTCAGGTGATCCGCCTGCCTCAGCCTCCCAAAGTGCTGGGATTACAGACGTGAGCCACCACACCCGGCCTAATTTTTGTATTTTTTAAGTAGAGACGGGGTTTCACCATGTTGGCCAGGCTGGTCTCAAATTCCTGACCTCAAGTGATCCTCCTGCCTCGGCCTCCCAAAGTGTTAAGATTATAGGCGTGAGCCACCGTGCCCGGCCTCGGTTCATTTGCAGATCTGTGCCTTCTTCAAATACATCTGGACTTCTCCATTCTCTCACGGTCATGGTGACCTGTCTCTTGACTACCATCTAACCAGCAGAGTGGTCTTTTGAGAGCATGCACTGTTGTGGTCACCCACCCTTCATGGCTTTACAGAGGCCTCCAGGCCCTACACTGTGGGATCCATGAGCACCTTCTGGCCTGTCCTTCCTCATTCTCCTCTCTCTCCCTTCTGTGCGTCCACTGCACCTGCCTTCCACCACTTCCAAGCTCTTTCCCAGCCGGGGACCCCTGAGTCCTGGGTCCTCCCTGCAGAACTCACCAGCTTGGATAACTCACCAGCTCACCCGCTCACGTCCAAACCCTGCTCATGGAGAGCGCTTGAGTCAAGAGTCACCTGCTCGACCGGTGGTGGTTGATTTAGTCAGGGTGATCTAAATTGCATCGCATATTCTTTCCAACCCACTCCAGCACTTAGCACAGTTGATATTTTTGCTTGCATGTTTAGTTAACACCATTTCCCCCACTGCATGATCATCTCCAAGAGGGCACTGTCTACCTCCTTTGGTGTTGAACTCCTAGCGCCTATCAAGTTTCTGGTACTTTACAGGCTCTGGGTAAATTTTTTGCCAGCTCAGGGCAACTAGATTTAATTTTTTTTTTTTTTTTTTTGAGACGGAGTCTCACTCCGTCGCCAGGCTGGAGTGCAGTGGTGTGATCTTGGCTCACTGCAACCTCTGCCTCTCGAGTTCAAGCGATTGTCCTGCCTCAGCCTCCAGAGTAGCTGGGACTAGAGGTGCTGGCCACCACACCCAGCTAATTTTTTTTTTTTTTTTTAGATGGAGTTTTACTCTTGTTGCTCAGGCCTGGAGTGCAATGGCATGATCTTGGCTCACCATAACCTCCACCTCCTGGATTCAAGCAATTCTCCTGGCTCAGCCTCCCGAGTAGCTGGGATCACAGGCGCGTGCCACCACGCCTGGCTAATTTTGTATTTTTAGTAGAGACGAGGTTTCTCCATTTTGGTCAGGCTGTTCTCGAACTCCCGACCTCAGGTGATTTGCCCACCTCAGCCTCCCAAAGTGCTGGGATTACAGGTGTGAGCCACCGCGCCCAGCCACGCCCAACTAATTTTGTCTTTTTAGTAGAGATGGAGTTTTACCATGTTGGCCAGGATGGTCTCAGTCTCTTGACCTCGTGATCCGCCCGCCTAGGCTGCCCAAAGTGCTAGGATTATAGGTGTGAGCCACTGTGCCCAGGTTAATTTTTTGTTTTGTTTTGTTTAGACACGGGGTCTCACTATGTTGACCAGGCTGGTCTTGAACTCCTGGGCTCAAGCAATCCTTCCACCTTGGCCTCCCAAAGTGCTGGGATTACAGGCATGAGCCATGGCACCCAGCTGAAGGCCAGTCAATTTAAAAACCATGTCTTGTAAAACATGTGTATGTAAAAGCATGGAAATGGTCTGGAAGGAATGAGGCCAAGCACCTAATCTTGTTTACTCCTGGTGGTTGGGGAAGGAACCAGGATAGGAAATGGTGATGGGGCATGTATGTGGACATGTGCACATGTAAGCTAAGAGACTCTGGCTTCAACTGTAATAATTTTCCTTTTTTTTTTTTAGACGGATTTTTGCTCTTGATGCCAAGGCTGGATTGCAATGGCACAATCTTGGCTCACTGCAACCTCTGCCTCCCGGGTTCAAGTGATTCTCCTGTCTCAGCCTCCCAAGTAGCTGGGATTACAGGCGTCCGCCACCACACCTGGCTAATTTTGTTTTGTATTTTTAGTAGAGACAGGTTTTCACCATGTCGGTCAGGCTGGTCTCGAACTCCTAACCTCAGGTGATCCACCCACTTTGGCCTCCCAAAGTGTTGGGATTACAGGCATGAGCCACTGCAGTCGGCCAATTTTACTTTTTAAAAAGATAATATATTCATAGGTTCATTGTTTAATGAAAAATTAACAAACAATAATAACCAAGTAAGACATGGCCTGTCTAAGGAGACAAACGGGATGGAGCATCCAGGCCAAACGCAGAATGAAGAACAAAGAAACACGGTGACACACTTGCAATCGCTGGTGGGTTCTGAGTCTTCACTTTATTACTATGTCACCAGAAGTCACCACCTTCACTTGGTTCACCACAGATGGATGGATGTCATAAAGGAGGGTGCCACGGGGCCACTGGATTCACTCGAGACTTAACCAGGTGGTGGGGGGGGTCTAGAGTGGGGGCCCAGGATGGGGACCGCCCTTCACCGCACACACACGCACACACACACACAGATATATTTGTGGAGCCTTATATTATACATCTTATATATAGAAAATATATATATTTATACTATACACAGGCAGTAACGCTGCGGGAGGGGCCGGGGCACCGACAAGGGCTGTGCGCACCAGGACATGGGGAGTGTCAGGTCAAGTGCATCGCTGGGAGGCAGCCGGCCCAGTCCCTTCTCCCATAAACTCCTGGGAGGGGCATTCCCCCTTTCGTGCTCCTTAGAGAATCAAAGGGGTCTTGGGCCAAGGTTAGGGGTCTCCCAGGGCTAACAGGCAGGGGGTCTCAGTTACATGGGGAAACCTGGGATCCCCGAGGCTTTGAAGATCAAAAATCACCAGGGAAGGATGGAGTAGGGAACTAACGTCAGTCCCCTGGGAATTAGCCCCTCAACTGCGACACCCCCAGGTGGATAGGAGCCGTGCAGGCAGGACAGTCTGTGACTGCCCAGGATGAGCCAACTCAGAAGGCAGAAGACCTGACTCCTGAACCTCTCCCTCTGTGCTTGACCTTGGACAAGTCGCTGTCTCCCTACCCCAGACTCTGCCGACTCTAAGTGTCCTTGCGACTCTACACTTATGTGAAACCTTTTTTCCTGGGCCCTCTCTTGTGCTTGATGGGGAGGAGGGAGCCACCCTGCAGGGTCCAGCTGCAGGAGGGCCCTTCTCCAAGGAAAGCTTTGGGAGCAAGGGAGAAGCAGGGGAGGACAGCTGGGAGGAAAAGGGATACCAGACAGAGTTGGGCCTGGGGTTCCCCAGGGGCTGTCCTCTGCCAAGAGAAGGAGCGAGCTTCCCCATGAACCTTCCAGGGCAGAGTCAGGAGCCCTGGGTCCCATCCAAATCTCGCCCTCCATCTCTCACCCTCTCTCATCTCCATCCTGGGCAGGTCCCTGCCAGAGCCCAGCCTGATGGGGAAGATCATGCCTGGGAGGGCTTCTGGGCTGAACTCAGGAAGAGTGAGGGATTCTTCGTGAGATGACTCAGCACCCCCCATTTCTGGCAGGAGTCTTGACAGCTTTCCCTGCCTAGGGTGGCAGGCAGGGCCTGTCGCAAACACCCAAGATGGAGTTAAGCTTACCTGGTACCCTGCCCTCCGGCTGAGGATCACCAGCAGCTGGCTGGCACCCAAGGAGAAACAGATGGGCAGTACCCTGAGGTCTCCTAGTGCCCACCAGCAGGAGAGGCTTTTGGTGGACAGTGGGTGAGGGTCAGAACATCTCACAGCCTCTTGTGGTGGGCACAGAACTTCACTCTGCCATGAACACTCCTGCACTCACTCACGCCCTCAACTTTGGCCTGGTACAGGTTTCACTCTTCAGGCCAACAGATAACCTGCCCCCATGCTGGTCCCATTTGGGCCACCTGGCGGCGGGGGACTGTGGACAGAGCCCCTTCCCCGGATTGGAAAATGAAGTCAGCAACAACCAGCTGTCACTCAGCTGGCTGGGGTCCTCTCCATCACTGCTGTCCCTTGGGAGGACTTGGACAGACCTGAGTTTAGATCCGTGTTCCACTGCCAACTCGCCTATGCTTGCCGAGCCTCAATTTCCCTTCTGTTAAATGGGGATAATGGTGCTACTTCTCTGCTTAGGACTTCCTCCTCTTTCCCTTAACTCTGGCCCAGCTTTGGGGCCATCGAAGCAGGGACCACCCATGCCCTTGGTATCCCCAGCACAGGGGCCGGATAACTGCTGAGTGAGAAAGCAGGTGAGGGATCGCCTGCCTCTTAGGATTCTTAGATGGGGGATGGGGGGATGGTGGTGGAAACACCCAGCACTGGGCCCGTCCACCACCTGCTCTGCTCTGCTCCCTGAAAGACAGGCCAGTGGACACTGGGTGGACAGGGGGATGGGCCCCCAGCGCTCTCCCACACCTCCCTGTCCCTTATGGCTCAGTGAAGAGCCCACCTTGTGCAAGAATCGACCTGCCCCCACTCAGAAGAGATTATGACCTCCTCAGGCCCCAGGGCCCTCTTTGGGCCTTTGGGTCACCTGCCACACTCTCCCCTACAGCCCACGGTCTTCCCTGGGCCTCCCATGCCTCAGAAGCTCTTGCCTGTGTCATCCTGGGGGCAGTGTCTCTCCACGGCTACAGCCCAGGAGCCGACTTGGCTGATTCCAAAGCCCTGTCCTTGCTGCTCTGCCTCCCATAGGGAGGCTGGCTCCGCAGTGGGCCTTCTGGAAGGCCAAGGAAAACCTCTCATGCGCTTGGCTGCTGCAGCCCCCGAACCCTGACTCACCCCAGATGAGAGGAGAGGTGACATAGTGTCCCAGATCAGTTCTGTTTCCTGGGAGGTCACAAGGGCAGGGAATCGAGGCACCTGCTGGGCAGCTGGGGCCAAGAAACCCAGGCGTCAGGGCCAGCTTTGCCACTCACTCACCGTGACCTCGGGCCAGTCACACCCTCATCTGTGCCTTCTTGTCCACCCAGCCCTAGGTAAGGGCTTAGTGAGCCCTCCTAGAGGCAAGGACAGTGATCAGTCCTTTGAGAGACCACGAAGGGGTTTGCTGGAGCCCCCTGGAACAAGCGTCTGTGGGACACGCAGAGCACAGAGCAGCACCCGGGGTGAGCCCTCTTGGAGGAGGCCAAGGGCCAGGGGTAGGACCAGGGGGATGTGGGTGGAGGGACCCGGAGGTGGGGCTGTCCCCAGGGGAGGAGGAACAGCTGGGGCAGAACAGGCCCTTGGCTTGCAGCAGAATCAGGGTGTCTCAAGGGGCTGAGGGCCCCAAGGCCTCCCAGAATGACAGTAACACTGAGCAGGGAAGCCCCAAGCGTGGGGATGGGAGGAGGTGGGTGGCCAGGGAAGAGCACGTGGTCTGCAGTCGGGCAGCCTGGGCTTGGCCCCACCTCTATCACTAGCTGCCTGAGTGATTCTGGGCAAGTAATCTTGACCTCTCTAGACCTCAGTTTCCTCA
This sequence comes from Pan paniscus, assembly GCF_029289425.2. Lineage (NCBI taxonomy): Eukaryota > Metazoa > Chordata > Mammalia > Primates > Hominidae > Pan > Pan paniscus. The sequence goes on along the minus strand of NC_085927.1, from coordinate 49,227,344 downwards.
ACCATAAAATGGAGACGGCCCTGACACTCTTAGCAGGACTGCCAGAGCAGGGTGACAGCCCCCAGTGTCCTGTGGGTGTTTACACTCACCCTATGACCAAGCCACGGTGTAGCCACACTTCCCAGCATTATCTGGGTCTGTCTTTCCCACCATTCTGGCCTCTGGTACCACCAGGGCTTCCTCCACAGCTCATCGCTCCCCTTTCCAGTGGCCATTTCTGCCAATGTCACCACCCATGCCCAGCACAGGCTGGATGCCCAGTAGGCGCTCAAGGAATGCTTGATGACACAATGTATGAATGCAAATACCCCTGGCCCCCACCCTCTAGGCCCCTGCGGGGCACATGCCCTGGGATATACTTGCACATACATAGACAGTCCCCAACACTGGACTGCCCCACCCCTGCCCCGAGCTACCCTGGACCTCAGTGGGACAAGGCAGAGGCTGATGAGGCACTGGGCAGGGCAGCCTGGGCAGGAGCAGGGGCTGGGTGTGGAGAGAGGGGACAGATGGGGGAGGGGGCGGGGGCAGGCGGTCACTGTGGCTCAGTAGCCCTGCGACTGATAGCCCTGGGGCTCGGTGTCGAAGGCGTTGGCCGGCTGCTGGTAGGTGCCACCCATACCGGCGGGATCCGGCCCAGTGTTGGGCTCCACGTAGGGCGCGTAAGGCATGCTGGAGTCCTGGCTGGGGTCCATGTAGTCCTGGGAGAAGAGGGCCGAGTCGGCGCCAATCTGGTACCGCTGGAAGGCCAGCACAGCCTGGCCCGCCTGGGGACAAAGGCCGGCGAGGACAAGGACAGGCGGGAGGGGGTGGTTAGGGGAGAGACAGACAAGAGCACTGGGTTAGTGGTGGTTAGTTCACAGGACACAGGCAGGAGAGGGTTAAAGATCCTCAAAGCACCAAACAGGAGACCAAGCTTGGCTGTGGAGAAGGAAGGCTGTTCTCGCAGCCACCCCCAGAAATGCCCAGAACCATATCACCCAGCCAGAAAGTACCCCAGAAATCACCTGCCCCTGTCTCCCAATCCCAGAGGTCAGTCTGGGCTACCAAAAGTTCTAGATCTCCATTATGGAGTGTTAAGATGGCTCAAAGGCTCACAACAGCCTTCTTAAAAAAAGCTTCTCAGCGGGACAAAGGACTGTTAGCATCTCCTAAGAGTCATTCTTTTGTCTCTCTTGCAGCTAGGCCTGGCCATGTGACTATGTTTCGGCCAATGGGGTACCCTCATGTTCTCTGTCCCACCCTCTGACCTGATGCCTGGAACACAGATGTGATGGCTGGAGCTCTAGTTGCCAAAAGGGACCACAAAGACCATGAACCAAGCCTGTAGGAATGAAAGATGCCTGGGGGCCATGCACCGCGGCTCATGCCTGTAATCCCACAACTTTGATAGGCCAAGGTGGAAGGATTGCTTGAGGCCAGGAGATCAAGACCAGCCTGGGCTAAAATATGCACCTCTGGCATATTGACTATGTTGAGTTAAAGGCACTTGAAAAACAGCAGGCACAATAACAATCTGATCTTCTTCTTGAAAGCAGGAGAGGCCAGGCGCGACAACTCATGCCTGCAATCCCAGCACTTTGAGAGGCCAAGATGGGCAGATTACTTGAGGTCAGGAGTTTGAGACCAGCCTGGCCAACATGGTGAAACCCCATCTCTACTGAAAATAAAAAAAATTAGCTGGGCATGGTGGCATCACCTGTAATCCCAGCTACTCGGGAGGTGCAAGCAGGAGAATCGCTTGAACCCAGGAGGCGGACGTTGCAGTACCCTGAGACAGCGCCACTGCACTCTAGCCTGGGCAACAAAGTGAGACTGTCTCAAAAAAAAAAAAAAAAGGCCAGCTTGGGCAACATAGCAAGACCCCATCTCTACCAAAAAAATCCACAAAAACCAAATTAGCCAGGCATAGTGGTACTGGCCTGTAGTCCCAGCTACTCAGGAGGCTGAGGTGGGAGGATTGCCTGAGCCTATGGGTTTGAGGCTGCAGTGAGCTATGATCCAGCCTGGGCAACAGAGTGAGACCCTGTCTCTAAAAAAAAGGAAAGATGCCTGGGTCACCGAAGACCTCTGGAGCCAGTATGCCAGCCCTGGACCACTTCCACAGCCTTGGACTTTGTTGAAATCACTGTTATTTGGGATTTTGGTCACCTGCTGCTGAACCTAATTCTAAGTGAGAAACTGAGTTAAATAGAGTGAAACAAGTTTCAGGATCATCTGACTTGGCAGAGCCCTGACTATTCAATGTGACCGCGCCTAGCCTGAAGCCGCCCCGTTTTTTTTTTTTTTCCCACAGATCTCAGATTGGGAAAGACTTGTCTACAGCACACATGCATGGTTAGGAAATTATTTTTCAATAAAAGCAATTACATTGTTATTAAGGACAATGACACTGACCACACTGAGCTAAGTCAAAGTTTAAGTAAATCAAACTTGTCATTAGAAAAGCAGCTTAGAGGTTTATTGCAAAAGCCTTCTCCAGAAACTTTCCCGGCCCGGGGAATCTGCCTGTGATGGGAATGTGCTGATACTCTCCAGACCCCTGTTTTAGGGCTGGGAAGATTGAGGCCTAGAAAAGGAAGTGCCCGTGGCAGAGTTACTGCTAGAACCCTTCCCTAAACATGGGGTCCTACCCCTTCCCAGGTCAGGGCGCCCTCACCTCCTTCCCTTTCATTGGCCCCTGACGAGGCACTAAGTCAACCAACAACCTAAAGAGCCACTTAGTGAAGAGGTAGAGAGTGAATATACCTAGTGTTTTATTCCACAAAGTTCCAGAAACCCAGTGACTGGGCATTTCCTTTTTTTTTTCTTTTTTTTCTTCTTTTTTTTTTTTGAGACAGAGTCTCGCTCTGTCACCCAGGATGGGGTGCAATGGCACAACCTTGGCTCACTGCAACATCTGCCTCCTGGGTTCAAGTGATTCTCCTGCCTCAGCCTCCCAAGTAGCTGGGATTACAGGCACCTGCCACCCCACCAAGCTAATTTTTGTATTTTTAGTAGAGACGGGGTTTTGCCATGTTGGCCAGGCTGGTCTCGAACTCCTGACCTCAGGTGATCCGCCTGCCTTGGCCACCCAAAGTGCTGGGATCACAGGCATGAGCCACCATGCCCAGCTAGGGCATTACCTTTTGATTGTACTCATTGACCAAAGTTCTGAGGGGAAGCACTTTCTGGGAGGTGGGTATTTAAAGCAAAGTGCCAGCGCCTTGGGAAAGGCAGACCAGGTCTAAAGAAATTGGGCTAAGGGATAAGGTGTAGCCCTCTGGGGTTTCCCACTATGTTAGCATGAGGTCCTGGCTGCTGGGGGCTCAGACGCCGGAGCCTGAAGAAGCAGGGGAGGTGAAGAGCCCCCTGAGGGTACACTTGAGCCCTGGCCAGCCCACAGGAACTGACTGAATGAACCTTGAGAGCAATGTCTGTAGACTCGGTTCTCCCTGAGCTCCCTGGCTGGTTTCCTGTACAGAGGTAGAGGGCTGGAGCAGATGACCCCTACTGATCCTTCTAGGGAGAAGCCTCTGGCTGTAGGCACTCATACTGTCTCTGTGTTCAGCTCTCTGCCCTCACTAAGTCAAAGCTTCATTTGGGCAACCAGTTTAAGGGGCCACAAGACAGGAGCAAAGGAGAGGCCTGGGCCCCCGCTGGCCTGGGCTGCAGAGGGAGGATGGGAGTTCTACTGAGAGCCCAGGGACCTGGTGGTCCCCTGGCCCCACTTTCTCAGTGTAGGTGCTCTCTCTGCAGCATCTCCAGCGTGCAGCAGGCAGTCTGCATCTGCACTGGGATGCCTCCAGTGCCAGGAAGCTCACTCTCGATGCGCTCAGGCCCTCGCAGGGTTGAGGCATTGCTTTGGGGGAACTGTCTGTGCTCCACCAGCCTCAACTCCAGCAGAGAGTGGAGGAATGGGTGAGTTCCTGCCCAGGCAGCTGGGGGCCCCAAGCAGGAAACCTGTGTAGAACCAGAGACCAAAATCCTTTGGAGGAACAAGGATTCATCACATGAGAATTACTCTCAAAGTAGAGATTCTGGAGGTGCCCCTGACTCTCTGGAGAGAAGAATGAATGAATGAATGAATGAATGAATGAACAAAAGAGCTTACATTTATTGAGCATGCTTGTGCTAAGCCCTGGGCTGGCCTTTGTTTCATTGGCACAACAGCCTTGAGAGGTTGGTCCATTATCACCCCTCAGTTCAGGTAAGTGGACTGAGGCTGAGAGAGGTGCACGGGTTTGTCAGGGTCACATAGCACATGAGGACAGAGCCAGACCAGGAGCCCTGTGACATCCTCGGCCAGGATGCTAACCCTAAGGACAGTGAGGTCACTCTTCACACCGCTGTGAAGGGAGAGGCTATTGCTCTGCACCCACAGCTCAGCAATGGGGACCATGAACGCCTCTAGGCAGCCCATGTATGGGGCCGCTACCTACCTGGTAACTGTCCACGGCTGTCCATTTGGAAGAGATATTGATGTGTTTGTTTTCTCCTCCCCAGCCTGTGGGCTCCTGGAGTCAAGGACCCCACCTAATTCATCACTAGGCACAAAACAGCTGCTCAATAAATGTTTACTGAATGAATGAACGCATGAAGAATCAATGAAGGAGGCGGTGAAGGAATGAATGAGTCAGTGGAGAACCTGAATTGGTTCCTCAAGCCAGCCTTCCACTGCCCTGCATGCCCTGGCATCTTGGACATTTCTGGCACTAGGCTGCTCCTGCCACCTCACCGCCAGGGGTGATACAGGGCTGCCGGCCTCTGCAAGCCAGGGAGGCCTACGGCTGTGCCAAGGCAGGGAACAGTGTGCTGTACTCCTCCTGGAAGCTTAGGTCCTTGAATCTCCGCACGGCCAGGGCTGCGGTCAGGCTCTGCCAGGAGAGAGTAGGGGTGAGGCCGGTGGGGAAGAGCTGCAGAGGTGCCAGGAGGGAGGCTGGCTTCAGGGGGCCGGGCAGGCACCTGTTGGTCAGGTACTTCAGACCCATGGCTAGAAATCATCCACTACTCCTCTGTGAGCCCCGCCCCTAAACTCCTCCCTGTAAGCTGGGTGGTCCCCACTTCTGGGGCACCTTCTCTGGACTGAGATCCCCTGGGGTCACCTGGTTCTTCCTACCCAGTCTTGAGGACACTGAGGGGTGGAGCAGCCAAGGCTGGCCCACTAGGGCCTGAACCACGGGTCTCCCCCTCCAAATGCTATCTTCTAATATTGTTGGGGAGATGGGTGTACCCCTCAAAAATGGATATCCAGGGGCCCTCAAAAAGAAAAAGACGTCAACCCGGGGCAAACCAGAAGGATGGGGGAAACAGGGACGGCTGGCGGCCTGTATGTAGCCTCAAGAGTCTCCTTGCAGGAGGCTGGGCCCAGAAGTGCTGGCCGGTCCAGAGGGGAGGCAGCTGTGGGTTATGGGGAGGGCTCTTGGGATGGGGCTATGGAGGTGATGTGGCCCCAGATCTCTGCAGAAGGGTGATTAGGAGAGAAGAAACAGACATGACCCAGACCAGTGGGAAAGAGGGGCCAGCTGAGCTGCCAGCCCAGGGCCTGCTGGGCCCAGAGACGTGCTTTGTTTGACACACACAATATATTGTTTAAACCTGAATAAACTTCCAACATATCAAGATCAGATTTCATGTAAAAATTCAGACTTCTGCCTTCTCTAGGTCCCTATTCCTGCTTGGCAGCCGAGCAGAGGTACCCTCTTAGGATAGGCACGCACGTGTCACCCGGCCTGCTCACGGCTCTCAGGCCCTGCCTGGCCCATGTGCATCTGATGTCGACACCTGTGTCCCCCAAATCCTACCCTCTCATTTTATGGATGGGAAGACAGAGGCTAGGAAAATTAGAGGCAGCCCCGATCGGAACCAGGTCTCCTGACTCCTAGGCAGGGCTGCTTCCCAGCCTCAAATCCTGTAAGCCTCACCTTCCTGTCTAGGCCTCTGCTTTCTCATCTGTGAAAGGGGATAATAAACACCATTTACCCAGAGTGGTTTGTGGGGGGGTGGTCCGTGACCCTCAGGAAGGCTGCTCTGCACCACGGTGAGGGTCTGCCATCTCCAGTGACCATACTACCCCCGAGGGCTGTAGCCTCCTTGCTGAGGGAGGCAGCACCACCGTGAGCGCCGCAGACAGGCAGGCAGAAGAGGGAGCGAGGGTAGTGTGGGCTCCCAGAGGCAGAGCGGGTCCCAGGCTAGCGAAAGGCCACCCGTCCAGGGGCTCAGTGGGGAAAGGGGACGAGTGTGGGCTGGTGGGCGGTGGCTGTACTCACCCAGGTGAAGATGGAGAAAAAGGAGAAGGCGATGGCGGCCCGGGCTGCGTCCGTCCCTTCGTTCAGTGGGTTGTCCTTGGGCTTGGAGACCTGCCACTGGTTGGCCAGGTAGCAGAATCCCACGAACCAGAGGAAAGCCCAGAAGGCTGGGGGGTCCCAGGACCGGGCAGAGATGGGCAGTGCCACACATGGGGGAGAGGGTGAGTGGGGAGAAAATGGGGAAGCCGAGGAACAGAGGGACATTCAAGAGTGCATCTCCCATGCTCCCCCACCCCCAAAGGGAGAGGCAAAGCGGGTAGGGGAAGAGAGAGGGGAGCCAAGAGAAGATGCAGGCGAGAAGAGGGAAGCCAGCCAGATGCAGGGGGGAGGAGGCCACAGACAGGGCAGGGTCAGGGCCAGTCAGAGGAGAGCCACGGGCAGTGAGAGGGGAGGATGGAGGGAGAGACAGAGAGAGAAGGTAATCAACTCAGGCCACATTTCTGCAGCCTCTGCCAAACCCCCATGTCCAGCCACACCGCTGACGTGGGCCCCCCCGGTCCTCCCCTGATGCCTGCAACTCTGCAGGCAGGAAGACCCCAACCCTCAGGCTGCCAGACAAATGAGGTATGGGAAGGAGGACGAGGCTGGGGCAAGGATGGCAGCTTGGCTGGGTGGGTCTGGGCTTCGACTTCTAACGTGCTGCAACCCCACAGCGCCCCAGGTTTAGCGAGGGGCCCACTGAGAGCCGAGCCTGGGGGCGTCAGCAGTGGGAGCCTCATAGCCACGCAATCTCCTGTGAGTGCCAAGGTCTCCCCAGAGAAGCCCAGACGTGCTCAGGACAAGGCGTGCATCTGCCAAGCAGGTGGGGTGCCCACCTGGGGCCCAGCCCACCTCCCAGAGGCACTGCCAGGGAACCCTGAGGCTCTGTGGAAGTTTGAGAACCATTCATTTAGTTCTAGTTCCTTCTAAAACTAGGCCTCATGACCTGCCTTCAGCCTGGCTTATCTTGAGAGCTCCAGGCTTAGAACTAGGGGTTGGTCCCAGTCCGGGGACCCAAGCCTCAGAACAGCGAGGCTGAAGCCTCGGGTTCGGACCCCTGACTGAGAGCATCCACCAATCAGATTCCTGGAAGTCACGGAGCAGAGGTCAGGGTGCCTCTGCCAAAGGCTGCTTCTGAAGGGCAAAGGGCAGCAGGTCAGGTTGGCTCCACAGGTCCAGGCCCTGGTCCTGCCAAGGTCTGGCTGGGAGGCGTGGGGAGGCTGAGGCTCCAGGGCCCCTGCTGTGCACTGGGCACCCAGTCACTGCCTTGCTTAGTCCTCATGAGGCTGCCCCAGGGAGGTGGCACAGAAGAGGCCACTGAAACACGGGCCAACCCATGGGGGCTGGCACATGCCCAGTGCCATCCATGGGTCCCTTAGACTAGAAGGAACTAGAATCCCATCCATGCTCCCCTGCCTGTGGGCAGCATGGGTTATTTTGGGGTCCCAGGCCCTGTCCTGGTCCCATCCTTCCTGCTGCCAGCCATGTGACCCTGAGTGCATCCCTTCACCCGCCTGCACCTCATTTCCTCATCTGAAACATGGGAAGAAGGGTGGCAGCCGCCTCCTATGGCCGGGACAGCCCTCTGCAGACTCTGTGCAGGGGGTACCTGCTGGGTGGGGCTCACCCGAGACACCGATGTCGGACAGGACGGCTTTCTTGCGGTCCTTGACGCTGCTGATCTGCGGGAAGTACACGTCCAGAGCCAGGTACAGCAGGCAGGTGAGGAAGGCGAGCACGCCTACGGCCACGCCATAGCTGCAGGCGTTGGGGTTGCGGTTGTAGATGCAGAACTCCTCCCCCTCGGAGGCGCTGTTGAGGTAGCCCTCGTTCACGATGGAGCCGAACACCACTATGGAGAACAGCTGTCGGGGGTGGGGCCACACCTTAGACCTGGGCAGACCCCTGCCTCACACCACCCAGGAGACGGGGAGGCTGCCACCCTCGCCTGCTGCCTGGCCCTCCGTGAGCTACAAGACCCGGGTTAAGCAGGCATTTCAGAGGGGGATCCCCAGAGAGGGAGGGTAACTTGTGTGGGTCACATAGCACCAGGTGGGGGTCAATCACTTCCTTCCTCAGCCACAGGCACTGAGGACTCTCTGACCATAGATGTGGCCCCTTCCAACACCGCTCAGCCAGGTCCTAAAGGTCTTCCTGGGCCCTGACACCAAGATATCCTGGGACTGGACCGACTCTCAAAGAACAAGGAGCCACAGGCCCTCCTGGGCTGTGGACCTGCCCAGCCCCCACCCCCAGGCTGACTCCTCCAGATGCTGGCATGTGCCGGGCCCCATCTTGTGTTCTCCTTCCCTCTGCAGAGCTGTGGGCTGGTCTGGGGTCTCAGGCCCCTACCCAGGCCTGGCAAGTGGATGGAGTGATGAATGAAAAAATAACGGTGGGCTGGGGGTGGTGGCTCATGCCTGTAATCCCAGCACTTTGGGAGGCCAAGGTAGGAGGATCACTTGAGCTCAGCAGTTGGAGACCAGCCTGGGCAACATGGCAAAACCCCGCCTCTACTAAAAAATAAAAAAATTACCCAGGTATGGTGGTGCGTGCCTGTAGTCTCAGGTACCAGGGAAGATGAGGGGGAGGATCTCTTGAGCCCAGGAGGTGGAGGTTGTAGTGAACCGTGATCATGCCACTGCACTCCAGCCTGGGTGACAGAGAGAGGCTCTGTCTCAAAAAAACAAAACAAAGCAAAACAAAAAACTCTCGGGCCGGGCGTGGTCGCTCACGCCTGTAATCCCAGCACTTTGGGAGGCAGAGGCGGGTGGATCATGAGGTCAGGAGTTTGAGACCAGCCTGGCCAACATGGTGAAACCCCGTCTTTACTAAAATACAAAAATTAGCTGGGCATGGTGGCGGATGCCTGTAATCCCAGCTACTCAGGAGGCTGAGGCAGGAGAATCGCTTGAACCTGGGAGGTGGAGGTTGCAGTGAGCCAAGATTGAGCCACTGCACTCTAGCCTGGGCAACAGAGCAAGACACTCTCAAAAAAAAAAAAAAATCTATCTATATGTGTGCGTGTGTGTGTGTGTATTATATAGAAAATAACAATAGACACAATCCTGCCAGATACAGGGCACCCTGCATGATCCCAAGGGTATATTACACATGCTATCTCACTGACCCCACTACAGGATATGGCAAGAAGTGATGGGATATCACTTCTGGGAGTAAGTGACAAAGGATTTCTGCTTCCATCTTGCTCGTCCTCTTCTCCCCAACTCCCTGGTTGCTCTGATGAAAGCTGTTGTATTTTGGGCTACCCTTTGGAAAGACTGCATGGCAAGGAACTGAGGGTCTTTAGCCAACTGCCCACAGGGAACTGAGCCCCTCAGTCCAACACCCACAAGTAATTGAATCCTGCCAATACCATGTCAGTGAGCTTAAGAATGGATCCACCCAGGCCAGGCACAGTGGCTCACGCCTGTAATCCCAGCACTTTGGGAGGCCGAGGTGGGTGGATCACCTGAGGTCAGGAGTTCGGGACCAGCCTAGCCAACATGGAGAAACCCCGTCTCTACTAAAAATACAAAAAGTAGCCAGGTGTGGTAGCACATGCCTGTCATCCAGCAACTTGGGAGGCTGAGGCAGGAGAATTGCTTGAGCCCAGAAGAACTGTTTGCTGGGCCTGGGCGGAGGTTGCAGTGAGCCGAGATTGTGCTATTGCATTCCAGCCTGGGTGACAGAGAGAAACTCCGTCTCAAAAAAAAAAAAAAAAAAAAAAGAGCTGGGCGTGGTGCATGGTGGCTCATGCCTATAATCCCAGCACTTTGGGAGGCTGAGGTGGGCAAATCACGAGGTCAGGAGATCAAGACCATCCTGGTTAACATGGTGAAATCCTGTCTCTACTAAAAATACAAAACATTAGCTGGGTGTGGTGGCACGTGCCTGTGGTCCCAGCTACTTTGGAAGCTGAAGCAGGAGAATCGCTTGAACCCAGGAGGTGGAGGTTGCAGTGTGCCAAGATCACCCCACTGCACTCCAGCTTAGGCAACAGAGTGAGACTCCATCTCAAAAAAAAAAAAAAAGAATGGATCTACCCTCAGTTGAGCCTTCAGATGAAACCACAGCCCTACCTGATGCTGTGATTATAGCCTTGTGAGAGACCCTGAGGCAGTGGCACCAAGCTTAGCAGATTCCTCACCCACAGAAACTGTCAGATAACAAATATTTCTTGTTATAAGCCTTATGTTGTAGGGCAATTTGTTATGCAGCAATAGCTTGCCAATACATCCTGCACCATCAGCATTTTGCAGATAAGACAGTTAAGGCTCCGCTATTGTTAACACACCCAAAGTCACACAACTGGTCAGTGACAGAACCTGGCTTCAAACCCAGGGTACCTGACTCTAAAGTTCACGCTTTTTGGCGGGGCATGGTGTCTCACGTGTGTAATCCCAGCACTTTAGGAGGCTGAGAAAGGAGGATCACTTGAGTCCAGGAGTTCAAGACCAGCCTCAGCCTCCTGAGTAGCCGGGACTATAGGCGTTTGCCACGATACCTGGTTAATTTTTTGTATTTTTAGTAGAGATGGAGTTTCGTCATGTTTGTCAGGCTGGTTTCAAACTCCTAACCTCCAGTGATCCACCAGCCCCAAGCCTCCCAAAGTGCTGGGATTACGGGCGTGAGCCACCATGCCCGGCCAGAAACTATAATTTCTTTTTTTTTTTTTTTTTTGAGATGGACTTTTGCTCTTGTTGCCCAGGCTGGAGTGCAATGGTGCAATCTCAGTTCACCACAACCTCTGCCTCCTGGGTTCAAGCGATTCTCCTGCCTCAGCCTCCCGAGTAGCTGGGATTACAGGCATGCGCCACCACATCCGGCTAATTTTGTATTTTTAGTGGAGATGGGGTTCCTCCATGTTGGTCAGGCTGGTCTCAAACTCCCGACCTCAGGTGATCTGCCCACCTCGGCCTCCCAAAGTGCTGGGATTATAGGAGTCAGCCACCACGCCCGGCCTCAGAAACTACAATTTCAATGTGAGTTGAGCATATTTTCTTCGTGGGTGATGCCCAGGATGGGTAATGATTCCAGGACAGGTATGTGAAAAATATGAGAAGCATTCTTAATATTATCTTATCTCTGTAAGATGTCTATAGTTTACATGGATTTTATAATGCACAGGATATATTAGTACAGTAGTAGCATATACAAAACCAATAAATCTACATTGAACGGGAGGATTGGTGCAAACATTTTTCCTGAAAGGAGCACGATTAAAAGTTTAGAGACCGGCCAGGTGCGGTGGTTCATGCCTGTAATCCCAGCACTTTGGGAGACCAAGATGGGGAGATCACTTGAGGTCAGGAGTTCGAGACTAGCCTGGCCAACATGGTGAAACCCTGTCTCTATACTAAAAATACAAAAAATTAGCTGGGCGTGGTGGCACACAACTGTAATCCCAGCTACTCGGAAGCCTGTGACAGGAGAATGGCTTGAACCTGGGAGGTGGAGGTTGCAGTGAGCTGAGATCGTGTCATTGCACTCCAGCCGACAGAGCGGGACATTGTCTCAAAAAAAAAAAAAAATGGTTAGAGACCTCTGGGTTAGGATGTTGTGTGTTAAGGGGGATTCTGACCTAAATGTGCACAGCAGATGAATGGGGACACAAAGTGTGGTACATTCATAAATTGGACAATTTTTCAGCCATAAAAAGGAACAACCAGCGTGGGCAACATTGTAAAACCGCATCTCTACAAAAAATACCAAAATTAGCTGGGTATAGGCCAGGCGTGGTGGCTCACACCTGTAATCCCAGTACTTTGGGAGGCCGAGGCGGGTGGATCATGAGGTCAGGAGATTGAGACCATCCTGGCTAACACGGTGAAACCCCATCTCCACTAAAAATAAAGAAAATTAGCTGGGCGTGGTGGCACGTGCCTGTGGTCCCAGCTACTCAGGAGGCTGAGGCAGGAGAATTGCTTGAACCTGGGAGGTAGAGGTTGCAGTGAGCCGAGATTCGCCACTGCACTCCAGCCTGGGCGACAGAGATCCGTCTCAAAACAAAACAAAACAAAACAAAACAAAACAAAACAAAAATTAGCTGAGTATGGTGGCATGCACCTGTGGTCCCAGCTACTTGGGGGACTGAGGTGGGAGGATTGCTTGAGCCTGGGAGTTTGAGACCAGCCTGGGCAACACAGCAAAACCCCATCTCTACAATAAATAAATTATAAATTATAAAAAAGAAAAAAATGTACACTGAATTATACAACATTAAAATGGTATGTTATGCTAATCTGGCCACAGTAAAAAAAAGAAAGGATTCTGAAGCTGTGTTCCGGTTCAGCCATGGGCACAGAGGTGGGCAGTGGTGGCCCGTGAGCCACCATTTGCCAGTCCTGATTTGGGAAAACCCCATGACCATGAGACTTCAGACCCGTGAGGGCATCGGGGCCCACAGCTCTGCCTCCCACAGGCTCTGCAGCCTCACCATCACCCTAGAGTGGAGAGGGCTATTTGTACTGTTCCCAATTGGCAGAGTAGAAAAACTAAGGCTCAGAAAGAGAAGGTGGCACTGTTGTCAGCAGCACAGGCTGAAGTTGAACCCAGGTCTCCTGATTCCCAGACCTGTGTTCTTTTCCACCTGGCCAAGCTGACTGTCAGCCTCTGGAGGTGGGCCCTGAAGAAGGGATGGAATTTACTCCCAGAGACCCAAGGGATCAGGCAGAGGACCAGCAGGGAGGAAGGCCGGGAGGGTAGCTTCAGTGTGACTGGGGATCAGGTGACTCGATTCAGTCTCAAGTCTGGTGCTCAGAGGCACAGTGGGGAGCGCCTGTGAAGTCAGGACAGAGCCATTGTCAAAGGGGCTCCTGAGCTACTGACAAACCAAGACAAGCAAGGCAGACTCTGAACACTGGGAGATGTGCAGTCCACGGCCAGCTGCTTGGGCCGTGGACTGCACAACTCCAGGGACTGCTAGTCACACAACCCCTTGCACTGGTGTACTGCAACAAGTCCAAGGCTCCTACCAGAAAACTGTCAGGTTGGGAACCTGAGGCCCAGTCCTGGATGTCACCAGATGCCACCAAACCAGAACAGAAAAGGCTCCTGATCAGAAAGAGACTTCAGACACTGAGGAATCATACAGACCCGCCAATTCAAATCCAAGGCCTGCTGCTTAAGCTGGGTAGCCTCAGGCAAGTGACTTAACCTCTCTGAGCCTCAGATTGGTCCTCTGTAAAAATTAACATCCCCTCTGGGGCAGATGGGAGAATTAGAGCAAGTACCCAGAGCAGAGCTTTGGAAGCCCCATAGGGGCTGCATAACGTTCATTTCCTCTCTCAAGGCCCCAGAAAAGAGGAATAACACCAGGAAGGCCCCTCTCGAACACTTACTAACAGACACGTGCTCCCGGGGGCTGGAGGAGACCCCACTGCTGCCAGCGCTGAAAATAAGTGTGGATCTCCTTCCAAAAACAGAACAATATCAGGCTCCCTGAAGACAGAGAGGAGGTGGGAGGGGAAACAGGCAGGCAGAAGCCTGGGCCCTGGGGACAGCAGAGGAGGAACCATTAAGACTGGGCTCTCTTGGGAGACAGAGGCAGGGAGTCCTCAGAGAAGCCAGGAGGAAAGTGCTGGAGAGGATGTGTCCCCAAGAGGGTGCAGAGCAAGAACAAAATAGCTTCGGAGGGACTGGGCGGGGCCATATGGCCCCAGCAGACACCCGCCTCGGTCAGGCATTCATCACAGGTCACAAGTTTCTCGGCTCCTGGCACTGCGCTGGGAGGGGCACCAGGCGGTAATTCAGTCCAAGAGACCCTGCTGTGGGAGCCGATTGTGTGGGCAGCAAGACTCTGAGTCAGATGACCTGGGCCCACTGAATCCCAGTGTGGCCACTTGACCAGTGGGGTGACCTGAGGCCACTGACTTAACCTCTTGAGCCTCAGTTTCTGCATCTGTCAAGTGGGGGCAACAATAGCACCGAAACCAAGGATGCATTGTGAGGAATCAGTGAGGTCATGCATGCAAGGAAGGGCACGTGGCCTGGAGTAAGGAGCCCCAGAAGGCTAGACTGCCACTAAACTCATGGAACAGATCACAAAGGCAATGGCGGTCCCTGGCAAACGCCAGGAGGGAGCAGTGATGGCCAGGGAAAAGGGCCCTGAAGCAGGGCCTCCGATTGGAGACAAGAATGAGCCAGGCCTGCAAAGATCTGGGGGAAGTATGTTCCAGGCACAGGAACAGAAAGTGCAAAGGCTGAAGGCAGGAAAAGGTTTTGTATGATGAGGTGGGAAGGAATATGGCTGGAGCAGTGACCCGGGAACTAAGTACATGGGACATGCAGCGGGACAAGGCCTGGTGAGCTGTGGTGGGGACTTTGTTTTTTTCTTTTTGAGACAGGGTCTCGCTCTGTTACCCAGGCTGGAGTGCAGTGGTGTGACCTCGGCTCACTGCAACCTTTGCCTCTTGGGTTCAAGCCTTTCTCCTGCCTCAGCCTCCCAAGTAGCTGGGATTACAGGCGTGTGCCACCAAACCCAGCTAATTTTTGTATTTTTAGCAGAGACGGGGTTGTGCCATGTTGGCCAGGCTGGTCTTGAACTCCTGATCTCAGGTGATTGGCCCGCCTCGGCCTCCCAAAGTGCTGGGGTTACAGGCGTGAGCCACCTTGCGCGGCCTACAACCCAAGCTTCTAAGGCTGGGGTCAAGGCCCTTCATGTGCTGGCCCCGCCCACCGCTCCTGGGGTCTCACCTCCTTCCACTCCCCCTACCACCTGCCTCCCCACCTTTGCACGCCCCAGGCCCCTTTCCATGTTTTCCTCCCTGGA
The DNA here is from genome assembly GCF_029289425.2 of Pan paniscus. Lineage (NCBI taxonomy): Eukaryota > Metazoa > Chordata > Mammalia > Primates > Hominidae > Pan > Pan paniscus. The sequence continues at coordinate 49,212,305 of NC_085927.1, read as the reverse complement.
AGACTGACTGTCCCTACCGCCTGCTACAGGCTGAGCTACAACCTACTTTGCTGTTCGTTTGCTGGAGTGGAGTGAGTGAGCTGCCTGCCCTGCCCTGGGGCCTGGGAGGCCTCTTCTGGGGCTTGACATCAGCCGTTTGTTGACTCAACATTTCCTGAGCACCTAGTATGTACCAGCCCTGTGCAAGAGGCTGAGGACACAGTTGGGAACAGGATGTATGAGGTTCCTGTTCTTACCGAGGGAGACAAGTGTCATGAAGAACGAAGCAGGGCAAGAAGAGGCGGACTGGGGGCCCAGGGAGGCCTCTGATGCAGCGACCTTTGAGCAGAAGCCTGACTCAGTGAGGGACCCAAGCCCAGGGAAGAAGCAGCCACAGGTGCCAAGGCCTTGGGTGCAAAGAAGCTGGGTGTGTTCAGGAGCGGCACGGAGGCCCGCACGGTAGGAGCCGAGCAAGTGAGGGAGACACCAAGAGGCGAGGCTGGTGAGGAAGATGGGTTGGCCTTGAGGGCCAGGGTGAGTTCAGGAGACACTGCAGGCTGAAGAGCAGCTGAGTGACTTGATGCGACTTAGGTTTGAGAAGAATCAGACCGGCTGCTATGGAGAGAAAAGACTGTGGTGGCAAAGGTGAATGCAAGCAGCACAGACAGGAGCTACGACAGCACCCAGGTGAGGGACGGGCCTGGGGCTGGTGCAGGCAGTGGAGATGGGGAGAAGTGGTGGGTGCTGAATATATATATATATTTTTGAGATGGAGTCTCGCTCTGTTGCCCGGACTGGAGTGCAGGGGCGCAATCTCAGCTCACTGCAACTTCCGCCTCCCGGGTTCAAGTGATTCTCCTGCCTCAGCCTCCTGAGTAGCTGGGATTATAGCCGTGCGCTCCTGCACCTGGCTAAGTTTTATATTTTTAGTAGAGATGGGGTTTCACCATGTTGGCCAGGTTGGTCTCGAACTCCTGACCTCAGGCAATCTGCCCGCCTTGGCCTCCCAAAGTGCTGGGATTACAAGTGTGAGCCACTATGCCCGGCCTGAATATATTTTGAAAGTAGAGCCACCAGAATCTGCAGACACAGCCGACGTAGGGAGTGAGAGGAAGAGTGAAGAAGCTGGGGATGGTGGCTCACGCCTTTGATCCCAGCACTTTGGGAGGCCGAGGTAGGTGGATCACCTGAGGGTGAGTGATCACTCCTGGGTGAGCCCAGGGGTTTGAGACCAGCCTAGGCAACATGGTGAAACCCCATCTTTACTAAAAATACAAAAATTAGCCAGGCAGAGGCTGAGGCCAGAGGATTGCTTGAGCCCAGGAGGTGAAGGTTGCAGTGAGCTCTGATTGCACCACTATACTCCAGCCTGGGGGACAGAGGGAGACCCTGTCTCAAAAAAAAAAAAAAAAAAAAAAAAGAAGGGGCTGAGCGCGGTGGCTCACGCCTGTAATCCCAACACTTTGGGAGGCTAAGGTGGGCAGATTGCTTGAGACCAGCCTGACCAACATGATGAAATCCTGTCTCTATTAAAAATACAAAAATTAGCCAGGTGTGAAAAAGAAAAAAAAAAGAAAAGAAAAGAGCAGATGGGGGAGGAAGCCGTGGGGTTTAGGCTCAATGATGATAATGGGGAGCAGAGCCATCGCCTGCAAATGCCACATCCCTTGCAGCCTGCTGGTCCACAAGTGGGGAAACTGAGGCTCGGGGAAGGGAAGGAACATCACTGAGGACACAGAACCAGTCCCTTACAGTCTCCTGAACCCCCTGCAGGGCTGTCAGCTGCCCTCTGTGTCAAGGGTTTAACTTCTCCATTTAGCAGCTGTCCCCCACCCCGGGTGGGAGCTCCCCCAAAGCACGACACAAGCCTCAGGTTTCTGCCCCTCAGCCATTCACAGTACATGGGAGGAGGAACAGAGACTTGCCCAGGGCCTGCTGTGTGCCCAGAAATGTACGCTCTCGACTCCACCAGCTCAATATTCTTATTCCCATTTTAGAGCTGCTTCTAGGGACCTGCACAGGTCTCGCAGCTGGGCAGGAGTGGAGTTGAGGCTTGAACCTGAGTCTCTCTGGATCCAAAGCTGGTGCCCTGTGCCAGGCAGCATCCCTGGGTCACTTGCTAAGGCCAGATCTGCAGGGACAGCAAGGAGCACACAGAGCAGCCACAAGGAGCCACTGGAGAACCGGAAATGAAACCAGAATGAAATTCCACACTGGCCACAGCAGCCGAGACACTGGGGAAAATTCATCCAACAAGCGGATCTGCTGTGGGGAAGGGAGACAGGTCTTCAGAGGCAGAGCCAGAGGCCCAGAAACAGGGGAGGATGGAGGGCGATGGCCAAGGGAGGACCCAGGTCACCAGCAAGCAGAGGGAAAACAAGCTTCCCTCGAGCTAAAGCAAACGCTAAAAAAAGGCATCAAGGTAAACCTGCCAAGCCTCTTTGGTTTTTTTCCGCCCTCTTTAAAATCCAATCCCGAGTCTTTTTTAAAAACGGATTCCAGATGGCGCTTGGTGGAGATCTATGTCAAACTCAGAAAAACAAATCAGAAGGAATCTCAGAATCTTGGATTTCAGGATCCTTGGCTACTGGATTCAGAGACACATAGAAACAGAGACCCCAGAAGCATCAAGCTCTTTGTGGCCTACCCTGATCTCATCTGTCCCCCTCCCCACCCTATGCAACCACCACAGAGGGCTGAGAGTGGGTGGTGTCCTCAGGCTGTCTGACAACTCTGCACCTGCCTTCCTACCTTCTTCATCTTCAATGGGAGCGAACTCCTCTTTGCCCTCTGAACGCTGCTGGGATATAGTGACTCCCAGACACCTTCAGGGACAACCCACTTCCCAGTCACTCTTTCCCACCCTGAGCCTTGGTCACTCCTGGCTGGGACCTATTTACAAGTCTGTCCCCACTCTGAGACCCTGAACCAGCCCACAGCCTCCCAGGAGCTGATGCCAATGGAAGAAGGCACCTAAATCATCTATTTTAATCCCCATAAAAATCTGCAAATCATCCCCACAAAGCAGTCTTATACTTAGAGCATTTCACAGTCAGGGAGGCTAAGGCTCAGAGAGGCCCTGCCTCTCGCTGACCCACAGCAGGTAAATGGGGAACCTGCCTCACATCCGGGCCTGCTCCTCCAGCTCACCCACGACCTCTGTGTCCAGCTGCCTATCCATGAAGGATCGAATTCCAGAATCCCAAACTCTAAGGTCAACATGAGACCAAGGAGGCATGCCTGCTGGTCCTGAGCCGTGTCCCGCAGTGCAAAAGGGCAAAGGCCCACTTTACTTGAGGGGAGATGGTATCTCCCCTCTGCAGACAGACCACCCAGGGTGTGCCTAGGACCCACTGCAGGGCGTCGGCTAACGAAGGCTCAGGGTGAGCTGTGCCCAGCCAGCATGGGGGTGGCTGAGATCACTGTAACGCTGCCAGGAACCTCCTAGAGGCCTCGTTTTAAACGTTTTTAGACAATGCTGGCTTTCCCCAGATAAGCTGCAGAGAGATGACATCTGGAGCCCACGGCACTCTGTCCTCCCAGCTCCAAATGGAACCGTCTACCTCGCCCTGCGCAGGAACATCCCTGAGCTGGGTGGCTCGGGGGAGCCCTGGTCCCTGCCCTGCAGTGCAGGCAGCCAGGCAGCTGGCCCCTGCCCATGTCCAGGTGCCTGACACCACCACAGCCTCCTCTCCAGCCTCCTCCAGGCAGTCCCCAGGCAGCAGCCAGGGGGATATCACCCACTCCAAACCTCAACAATCCCTCCGCTGGCTGAAGATAAAGTCCATCACCCTAGAATGGCCCTGAGGTCCCCCTGCTTGGGCCATGAGTCCTTCCTCCAGTGCCCCAGGCTCTCTCAGCCTCCCCAGTGATCTCTCTCAACCTCCCCAGCACCAGCTGCTGGGCCCCAGTCCTGGGTTCATACTCGACCCCTCCAACCAGTCTGACATTCGGGCCAGCTGCTTCAACCTCCTCCCAAAACTGTCAAGTCCCTCCACCCTGGGGCAGGCCACTGTCACCCCTCTCCAGGCAATGACAGCAGCCCATATGTCCACTTGCACCCCCACACTCTGTCCCCTCACAGCAGCCAGACAATCCCCTTAAACCCAAGTCAGGTCATGTCACCCCCCAGGTCTAGACTCTTGGATTGATGCTCACCCACTGCCCCCTGCCCAGGTAAAGACCTTCCCCCACCAAACCCCAGGGCTCCTGCCTTCCTCTGAAGCTTCCCAACACTCTCCTCCCAAGCCCTCCTGAGTTCATCCCTGCCTCAGGGCATTCACACTCGGCTCTTTCCTCTGCCTGGGATGCCTGTATTTCTCCAGATCTTCCTTCAGCTGGCTCCTCAACACGCACATCTCAACACAAAAGACACCTCCCCAGAGAAGCCCTCCAGACCAGACTCCAGATCTAAGGTATTCTCCAGTGCCTCAATTAATTTTCTTGGTAACATCACAATATAACTTCTTTCCTATTTGTTGGTTCAGTTGTTGGGTGCATGTCTCTCCCCCAGACCCAGGGAGAGGGTCAGGAAAGGCTTCGAGGGGAGTAGACAGCAAGTCTGATAGTCAGAGAGGCCCCGGCAGCACGGGGGGTAGAAAGGAGAATTATCCCCTCCTGAGCATCCTTGGCTGGCACCTCCGCTTGCACACCCCTGTGCACAGGGAGCTCACTCCCTGAAAAGGGGGCTGCCAAGCCCTCTCCCCACAAGCTGAACCCAGCCTTCCTGCCCTTGTCCTGGTGCAGGTATCCATCCTGCCTCCTGGGGAAAGGCTGAGGGAAGAAGGGAACGGTCACACTTTGAGAAATGAGTCAGGCTGCCAAGGGCCCCCCTTCACAGGAACAGGGCCTTGTCTTCCCCCAGGGTCATGTGAGGAAAACGGCTTCGCCGCATGGACACATGATGGGTGTTGAGCAGCCCCTTGTCTTCCTGAAGAGTCTCACTCTGGGGAAAAGGTGGGGGTGGGGCAGGTGAGGCTCCGGGCCCCTCCCCCACCCCTGCCTCACACCGGGTTGTGCAGCCTTGGAAGTGACCCACTGGGGATTAGGCGTAATCTCTGCAAGCTGTCGCCCCGAGTGCTCGGTGGTGGGGGTGGAGTGGACTCCGCTGGGCAGGGCCTGGGCGAGCAGACCCCTGCCTCCCCAAGGTGCTGAGGCTGGGCCTGGGTGATCTGCAGGCCCCTCCCTCTTTCCAGAATGCCCCATCTTCCTCTCCTCTGGCTGAGTAACCTCAAGGGGGCCTTGGAGCCTCATGAAAAAGGGGGAAATTGGCCGGGCACGGTGGCTCATGGGTGTAATCCCAGCTATGTAGGAGGCCGAGGCAGGAGGATCACTTGAAGCCAGGAGTTTGAGACCAGCCTGGGGAACATAGTGAGGCCTCGTCTCTACAAAAAAAAAAAAAAGGAGAGAAAGGAGGAAACAAAGACCCAGAGAGGGCTCACTTGACTGGCCCAGGGCCTTACTCTCAGTGGCAGAAGTATCTGGACCACCATCCCCATAATCCTGTACCCCCCCAGGGCCTTCTTTACCCCAGGTCTTATCACCTCTGCCCTTTCAGAGGCAGGGAAGAGGTGGGAGAGGGGAGGAACATCACCACCTGGAAAGGGGTGTAAATGCCAACCAAACACTGCAGAGCCCTTCAGGGCTAGACCTCATTTACATGCCCCCAGACTCCTGGGGTAGGCGCTGTTGTACCCATTTTATAGATGCGGCCACTGAGGCTCTGTGAGGTCTCTCAGTTGATAAGAAGGGCAGGATTGGCCGGGCGTGATGGCTCATGGCTGTAATCCCAGCACTTTGGGAGGCAGAGGCGGGTGGATGACTTGAGGTCAGGAGTTTGAAACCAGCCTGGCCAACATGGTGAGACCCCATCTCTACTAAAAATACAAACAAAATTAGCCAGGCATGGTGGTGGATGCCTGTAATCTCAGCTACTTGTGAGGCTGAGGCAGGAGAATCGGTTGACCCCGATTGTGGAGGTTGCAGTGAGTTGGGATCGTGCTACTGTACTCCAACCTAGGTGACAGAGTAAGACTTTGTCTCAAAAAAAAAAAAAAAGGGGCAGGGTTAACCATCCAGTTTTGTCTGCTTTCCTCACCCCAGTGCCTGCCCCCGCCCTGCCAGTCCCTGCATGCCTGAGGTTGTTTGGTTTCTCTCCTGCTGTGCAAATTCCAGGTCATCAGGGAAATAATCTGGTCCCAGGCCCTGCCTCACCTTCTAGAGAAGAAAGGCACAGAAGGGGAAAGCTCCCTGTTTTGAGAACTCTGTCAGTCATCCCCACAGAGCCCAAGGGAAGCAGGGAGGGGAGCGCAAGCTTGGGAGAATCCAGGAAGGCTTCACAGGGAGGTGATATTTGAGCAGGGCCCTAAAGGCCAGATGGGACACCTGAAGAACAGTGGCTAGAAGGACGACCGATCGGTGCAGTTCCCGCCACATCCATCCATAGTTGGGGCCCTAAGGAGATGCCTGGAAGCAATCTAGTCCTGGGGCTATGACAGATGCAGTTCTCGCCCTCCAAGCGTACACCCCAGCAGGGGCGACAGCCTCGTCTCTGCTCTGCCAGGCCTTTCAGCCTTTGCCCTCGCTGTTCCTCCTTCCCCTTCTCTGCCTGGCTGGCTCCTGCCCTCTCAACGCTGACTCAACGCTGGTGTCACCTGCCTGTCCCTCTCTAGGGGTCTGTGCTCACCTCCATATTTTAACTGGTTTCCACCACATTTCCCTCCACTAGACTGTCAGCCCTCCCTACAGACCAGGCACCTCATCCGCCCGTGCTCAGCATGTATATTAAAGAGAGGACGAGCAGGGTGAGGGTGTCCACATTCTGCGGCAAGCGGGGTGAGGGCGTCCACATTCTGCAGCCGTTTGGATTCAAGGGAGGATGCATAAACCCCTCACGGCTGCCAGACGCTGCTGAGAGATCCATCAATGACAGTTGGCCATGAGATTGGCAATGTGAAGGTCAGGAATGAGCCTGAGAAGATGGCGAGGAGGGGAGAGAGAGCCCGTGGGGAGTGCGTGTGGGAGACCGCAGAAGAAACCCTGGAGACGGTGACAACTCTTCTGAAGGACCAGAGAAATGGGTGAGGGAGTGTCTTCCTGAGATGGGGAATCACGCACATTTGCAAGCTGACGCAGAAGAGCCAAGAGTAGAGAGGGCGAAACTGAGGGTGGAGGAGAGAGAGGGAGAGAGAACTGATGGACGTGTGTCCTTGAGTAGGTGAGAGGAACAGGTTCACGAGGCTGCAGCCAGGCTGGCCTGGGCCACCAGAACAGGGGAGATAGTCTAGGATGAGGGGGGCAGGTGTGAAGATGCCTAGGACTGAATTTAACCAGAGCTGTGCCAGGCGAGTGTGATGCGCAGAAGGGCTGGAGCTGCAACACGTGGCCACTGGGAGGTGGGGAGGGAGACAGGAGGGACCAAAGGGTGGTGAGGGCCAGTGCACAGGGGAAGATCAGTGGTTCAGAGGCCCCAGGCCCAAGGATCTAGGATCAGGGGAGGGAGAGGGAGGTGGAAAGGTAGGAGGGTTGGAGGAGACACCTGGATGGAGGATCAGGGAGTGCGAGAGGCTACTGGGAAGGCAGGGCCAGGCCTAGCTAGGGTCCAGCTGGTGACAGCTGGCTGAGGCTGGCGGACAAGACCATGCGGGAAGAGGAGGCCAGGTGTGGAAAGGGTCACAGAAATAGACACTCCAATGACCAGGACTGGAGCAGGAGCAGTGCTGGAGAGGGCTGACACCAAGCTAGGGTGGGCATCTTTTTTTTTTTTTTTTTTTTTTTGAGACAGAGTCTCACTTCGTTGCCCAGGCTGGAGTGCGGTGGCGCGATCTTGGCTTACTGCAAGCTCCGCCTCCCAGGTTCACGCCATTCTCCTGCCTCAGCCTCCCGGGTAGCTGGGACTACAGGCCCCCGCCACCACACCCGGCTAATTTTTTTGTATTTTTTTTTTTTTTTAGTAGAGACGGGGTTTCACTGTGTTAGCCAGGATGGTCTTGATCTCCTGACCTCGTGATCCGCCCGCCTTGGCCTCCCAAAGTGCTAGGATTACAAGCGTGAGCCACCGTGCCCGGCCTGGGGGGGCATCTTTGAAGAACGGGCAAAGTGGCCTCGAGCTGGCTCATCATGAAGGGGAGTGGGCGACCCAGTGCTGGTGTGAGATTCAAAGCTGGGGGACAATGTCCTGGAAGTGGCCTCAGGAACCAGAAGGACCCTGTCGACCTCTACACCCAGCAGAGGGAGGGTCTGAGGGATAAAGCAGCCCCCACTGAGCAGGCTGCAGGAAGCAAGGTCTGGGGGAGGCCAGGTTACAGTGCAATTTACAAAAGGTGTCAGGGACATTCTGGGAGGGGCTGAAGGCTCAGGGACTCTTGCCCCCTGCACTGTGAGGTACTGGAGGAGCCCCAACTTGTTAAAGCTCCTGCATGATTGCAGCTTGGGTTTGACAGCTTGGGGCTGTCCCAGCTACGCAGCCGCCCCTCTCTCCAGGTCCCCTTCACCTGGCCCCTGCTCCACCAGCAGCGGGGAGATGAGCAAAACTCATCTGAAAATCTCTGAAGGGACGTTTGTCCCAGAAACACAGGGCATGACTGCCCTTCCAGGCTCCAGCTGATGCCGTCTGCTCTGCTCTTGTGTCCGGAATTGGTGGGTTCTTGGTCTCGCTGACTTCAAGAATGAAGCCGCGGACCCTCTCGGTGAGTGTTACAGCCCTTAAGGTGGTGCGTCTGGAGTTTGTTCCTTCTGATGTTCAGATGTGTCCGGAGTTTCATCCTTCTGGTGGGTTCGTGGTCTTGCTGGCTCAGGAGTGAAGCTACAGACCTTCGCGGTGAGTGTTACAGCTCTTAATGCCGCGCGTCTGGAGTTGTTCGTTCCTCCCCGTGGGCTCGTGGTCTCGCTGGCTTCAGGAATGAAGCTGCAGACCTTCGCGGTGAGTGTTACAGCTCATAAAAGTAGTGTGAACCCAAAGAGCGAGCAGTAGCAAAATTTATCGCAAAGAGCAGACGGACAAAGCTTTGGAACTGAGCAGGTTGCTAATGCAAGCTCGGGCAGCCTGCTTTTATTCTCTTATCTGGCCCCACCCACATCCTGCTGATTGGTAGAGCCGAGTGGCCTGTTTTGACAGGGCGCTGATTGGTGCGTTTACAATCCCTGAGCTAGACACAAAGGTTCTCCACGTCCCCATTAGATTAGTTAGATACAGAGTTTCGACACACAGGTTCTCCAAGGCCCCACCAGAGCAGCTAGATACAGAGTGTCGATTGGTGCACTCACAAACCTTGAGCTAAACACAGGGTGCTGATTGGTGTATTTACAATCCCTGAGCTAGACATAAAGACTCTCCACGTCCCCACCAGACTCAGGAGCCCAGCTGGCTTCACCTAGTGGATCCCGCACCGGGGCTGCGGGTGGAGCTGCCTGCCACTCCCGCGCCGTGCGCTCGCACTCCTCAGCCCTTGGGTGGTCGATAGGACTAGGCGCCGTGGAGCAGGGGGTGGTGCTCATCGGGGAGGCTCGGGCCGCACAGGAGCCCATGGAGTGGGTAGGAGGCTCAGGCATGGCGAGCTGCAGGTCCCGAGCCCTGCCCCGCGGGAAGGCAGCTAAGGCTCGGTGAGAAATCGAGCGCAGCGCCGGTGGGCTTGCACTGCTGGGGGACCCAGTACACCCTCCGCAGCCGCTGGCCCGGGCGCTAAGTCCCTCATTGGCCGGGGCCAGCAGGGCTGGCCGGCTGCTCTGAGGGCGGGGCCCGCCAAGCCCACGCCCACCCGGAACTCCAGCTGGCCCGCAAGCGCCGCACGCAGCCCCGGTTCCCGCTCGCGCCTCTCCCTCCACACCTCCCTGCAAGCCGAGGGAGTGGGCTCTAGCCTTGGCCAGCCCAGAAAGGGGCTCCCACAGTGCAGTGATGGGCTGAAGGGCTCCTCAAATGCCGCCAAAGTAGGAGCCCAGGCAGAGGAAGAGCCAAGAGCAAGTGAGGGCTGTGAGGACAGCATGCTGTCACCTCTCACTCCCATGCATAGACCTGGGGCCCAGTGCCCCCTCTGCTGCAGGCTCCTACAAAGCATGAGGGGATGGCTCCAAACATCACTTTTTTTTTTGAAACAGAGTCTTGCTCTGTTGCCTGGCTGGAATGCAGTGGTGGGATCTTGGCTCACTGCAACCTCCGCCTCCTGGGTTCAGGCGATTCTCGTGCCTCAGCCTCTGGAGTAGCTGGGATTACAAGCATAATCCTAGGCACCACCACACCCGGCTAATTTGTGTATTTTTAGTAAAGGCAGGGTTTCACCATGTTGGTCAGGCTGGTCTCAAATTCCTGACCTCAAGTGAGTCAACCACCTTGGCCTCCCAAAGTGCTGGGATTACAGGTGTGAGCCATCGCGCCTGGCCCCAACATCACTTCTTTAAAGACTGACCAATCCAAAGTTCCCAACCTGGAGTCCACTAGGAGCAAGAGTGGGGTTCTTCAAGGGTGGAAAGGTCGGGAACCACCAGAGCAATCCAACTATCCTTTTCCCATTTGATAGATGGGGAAACCAAGGCCAGGAGAGCATGGGCCTCTTGCTCCAGTCACACAGCCAATCACTGGCAGAGAGGGTGCAGAACGCAGCCTCAGGTGTCCAGGCCAAGGCACTCCTCTGCGCCTACCCTGCCTCCCCTCCCACCTGACAGCTGGTTCTTCCGGTCTGGGTGCCAAGTGTGGCTCCCTCCAACAGCCCTGCCATCTGCCTCTCCCTTCCTCCCTCCCTCCTCCTCCTGGCTTCTCCTCCTCTCTTCCCTTCCTCTTCCAGCCTCTGTTTTTTCTCCCTGGGGCTCAGGCCCGCCCAACAGCTTTGCACACGCTGCTCATGTGGGACTCCCCACATGGCTGGGGACTCCCTGGAGCAGGGGCCATGGGTTCCGATCCCAGTGACTCCAGTTAACCTCTCTGGGCCTCAGCTTTTCATCTAAGGAGGGGATAACAAAACGCACCACAGCAGACTTACGGCAGGCCTTTTAAATTTGCATTCAGGCCAGGCAAGGTGGCTCACACCTGTAATCCCAGCACTTTGGGAGGCCGGGGCAGGCGGATCACTTGAGGTCAGGAGTTTGAGACCAGCCTGGCCAACATGATGAAACCCTGTCTCTACTAAAAATATAAAAATTAGCCGGGTGTGGTGGCGGACACCTGTAATCCCATCTACTCAGGAGTCTGAGGCAGGAGAATCGCTTGAATTTGGAAGGCGGAGGCTGCAGTGAGCTGAGATCGTGCCACTGCATTCCAACTTGGGTGACAGAGCGAGACCCTGTCTCAAAAACAAACAAACAAAAATAACTTGCATTTTCTTTTCCTTTCTTTCTTTTTCTTTTCTTTTTTTGAAATGGAGTTTCACTCTTTTAGCCCAGGCTGGAGTGCAATAGCGCAATCTCGGCTCACTGCAACCTCCACCTCTCGGGCTTAAGCGATTCTCATGCCTCAGCCTCCCAAGTAGCTGGGACTACAGACGCGTGCCACCACGCCTGGCTAATTTTTTGTATTTTTAGTAGAGATAGGGTTTTGCTATGTTGGCCAGGCTGGTCTCGAACTCCTGACCTCAGGTGATCCACCTGCCTCTGCCTCCCAAAGTGCTGGGCTTACAGGCATAAGCCTCCACACCTGGCCAAAATTTGCATTTTTATAAACTCTCGAGGCCTCCCCAAACCCAGGCCCTCCAATCCCATGTTACAGATGAGGCAACCAAGGCTGAAAGAGGTAGGGGTTTTCCAAGGTCCCGCTCTGATGGCCCTGCTCCTGATGCCCTAGGCTTTCTCAGGCTCTCTAGGCCGCCCCTGGGCTGTCCCTGGACATGAGGAAGTGCCCAAAACACAGCAGAAATCTATCACCTCCCGGTGGTCTCCTTGCAGCTGACCCTGTCCTAGACCTGAGAGAGAAGAAGCGGCGGAGCGGCCGGCCACAGGAGGTGAAGAGGTGAGAAAGACTCCAGGGTGGTCAGCAATAAATGCCAAATGAGGGCCGTGGGCCCACCTTCCTGTCTAGGTGACAGGGCTGTGCCCGGTACTGGGAGAGGACAGGCTGGACGTGACCACGCATTTCCAGCCACAGAGCCCTCTCCAAACCAAGCTTCCACAGGAGCTTCCGAAATACCCTTGACCCTCTCTCCAGCTTCCCACTGCCCTCAGAGGAAGTCCAGCTTGTGAGTCTGTCATCCAAGCCTCTCCTGGGCCACCCCTTGGGAATTCCTTCTTGTAGTGACCCGAGCCTCTGGGACAGTGCTTCCCACTCAATCCTGTTCTCGTTATTGGAGCGAGAGTGCCTTGGGGTGGCACTGAGCACTCAGCTGGCACTGAGCAGGGGACTTGTGGAATGAACAAATGAACATCAGAACTGGCCAGAGGTTCTGTCTCTACCCTGGACCCTCTTCCCCAACAACCGCTGGTCCCAGAATTTTCCTGTGGTCCCATGGCTGGCACATGGCAAGTTGGTTGGGGGAGGCAAGGGGTCTTATCTTGAAACTGCTGTGTTTACAAAAAACGTTCAGCTTTTTTTTTTTTTTTTTTTTCATTTGAGACAGAGTTTCGCTTTTGTTGCCCAGGCTGGAGTGCAGTGGTGTGATCTCAGCTAACTGCAACCTCCGCCTCCCGGGTTCAAGCGATTCTCCTGCCTCAGCCTCCTGAGTAGCTGGGATAACAGGCGACCGCCACCACGCTCAGCTAATTTTTGTATTTTAGTAGAGATGGGGTTTCACCATGTTGGCCAGGATGGTCTCTAACTCCTGACCTCAAGTGATCCACCCGCCTTGGCCTCCCAAAGTGCTGGGATTATAGGCGTGAGCCACCTCACCTGGCCAAGTTCAGCTTTTTTATTCAGTGTTCACTTGGGATGATGGGGGGTGGAGTGGGGGGGGGGTGAATAAAACCAGGGGTATAAAGCTGCCCCCCTCAGGCCACCCCTTGGTGCCATGGATATCCAGGCAGAGAACCCACAGGGAGTACACAGAATGTGGAGCCCAGCAGTCTGGGTTCAAACCAAGTCTCTGACAAGCCCAGGCCTTCAGCTAGCACAAGTCACTTCTCCAGGCTGAGCCTTAATTCTGTCATTTGTAAAACGGGGGGAAGATACCCACCCCACTTACAGAACCATGTGGTATTATGGCCAAAGCCCTTAAAAAATGAACCCTGAAAATGGCAACATTTCAAACATTTTATCATTTTCATTTTGTCAAAGTAGAGAATTAAAGAAACACTGACTGGGCGCGGTGGCTCACGCCTGTAATCCCAGCACTTTGGGAGGCTGAGGCGGGTGGATCACTAGGTCAGGAGTTGGAGACCAGCCTGGCCAAGATGGTGAAACCCCGTCTCTACTAAAAATTTAAAAAGTAGCTGGGCATGGTGGTGGGTGCCTGTAATCCCAGCTATTTGGGAGGCTGAGGCAGGAGAATCACTTGAAACCAGGAGGCAGAGGTTGCAGTGAGCCAAGATCGCGCCACTGCACTCTAGCCTGGAGACAGAGCGAGACTCCATCTCAAAAACAAAAAACAAACAAACAAAAAACTCATCTGCCAGCACTGATATTCATTCCCTACAGTCCATTTTAGCCCCCTGCAAAAAAGAATATAAACTCCAAATAAAAGGTGGTCCTTTCTATTAAATCAGTTTAGCTTCTTGCTGTAACTCCTTTTTTTCCCATCTGGCTTTAGAACAAAGAAATGAGTCACTGACAGGCGGCAGTCACCGCGCAACAGATCAGGCACTTCTGACCCAGCCCAGCCCAGTTGGGGTGGGAAGACTGAGGCACAGAGGGTGGGGAGGGGATACTTACTGAAGGTCACAGCTGTGGCCTGGGGGTGCCAGGAGTGGCAGCTGATCTGCCACTGGGGCGATGACACCAAGAGGTGAGAAAGCCTTAGTCAAGAGACAAGCCATGCCGGATGCAGTGGCCCACGCCTCGCCCCATCGTCCCAGCTGCTCACAAGGCTGAGGTGGGAGGATCACTTGAGTCCAGGAGTCTGAGACCAGCCTGGGCAACACAGCAAGATCCTGTCTCTAAAAAAATAAAAAAGAGACAAGCCAGGTCTTGGAGGCCCTGCTTCTGTGCAGGCTGACCCAGGGGCTCGGAGGGCTTGAGTTCCAGGGTGGGTCCAGGTTGGTGAGGCCCTGAAGCTTACATGATTTGGGGGTCCTCTTTTGGAAAAGCAACAGAAAAAAAAAATCTTTCTTTTACGAATTTTACAAAAATCCCAGGTCCAGGCCAGGTGCGGTGGCTCACGCCTGTAATCCCAGCACGTTGGGAGGCCAAGGCGGGTGGATCACCTGAGGTCAGGAGTTCGAGACCAGCCTGGCCAACATGGTGAAACCCCATCTCTACTAAAAATACAAAAATTAGCTGGGCGTGGTGGTGTGTGCCTGTAGTCCCAGCTACTTGGGAGGCCGAGGCAGTAGAGTTGCTTGAACCTGGGAGGCGGAGGTTGCAATGAGCCGAGATGGCACCATTGTACTCCAGCCTGGGCAACAGAGCAAGACTCCATCTCAAAAAAAGAAAAAACACAATCACAGGTTCACGTGCACATGCTGTTAGGGCCCCTCCAGGGCTGTGGTAGGGGTCTGGGTTGTCCAGGAGTCCTGGACAGGGTGACAAACTGTCCCTGTTTGTCTGGACTAAGGGCCTCTCAGAATGCTAAAGGCAGGAAGTTCCAGCACACCAGGATAAACGGGTCACCCTGGTCCTGGAGCTCAGCTTCACTTGCTCTGCCCTGTGGTGTGAGGGCCAAGAGCAGGCGCCAGCTGCATCCCCCGCAGCTCCTGATGTGTTTAAATGGCTCAGCACACCACACAGTTTTGAAAAGACCAGAAGGAGACAGCACCATATTCACTGCAGCCCTCCCTAAGTGGTGGTATCACATGATTACCACCCCCCACCAAACTTTTTCTGTTGTGGTAAAACACACGTAACATACAATTTACCATCTTCACCATTTCAGTGGTGTTAAGTACATTCCTACCGTGCAACCATCACATGTGATTTTTATACTTTCCAATAATTGGCAGGTATTACTTTGATCAGGAAAAAAGCTACTTTTAAAGGTGTCAATCAGCCTGTATCAGACACCTCTTGGTTCGACAAAGGTAGTGAGCGCCTTGTCTCCACGTGTGTGAGCAGGACTGGGAGGCTGTGGGGTCGTTTGAGCATTGGTTGGTCCAGGTGACCTTTGTGTCCTTTCCAATCCTGACATTCCAGGATTCTGGATTCTTCCCTGCCCCAGGGGGAGAACTACGCTTTGGAGACAGGAAGACCTAGGCTCAAATGCTCGTCTGCCACTTACATGCTTAGTGACTTAGGGCCAGGCACTTGGCCTCGCTCACTGAGCCGCAGCTTCCTCTAGTGTTGGGGAACCAGCTAGGTAGCTGTGTGTGGTCTTGCACCCCATGGGTGCTCAGAGGGGCTGATCCTTCCTCCTGCTTTCCACGTCCTCTCCCCTGGATGTGCATATGTATAAACCCTCATCCCACCAGGCCCAATCTGACATCACCTTCACCATGAAATTTGATTCCATAGCAGGGAGACCCCTCTCCTGGCTCTTGCGGCCTCTGCCTGGGGGCACCTGGCTCACTCCCCAGTGGGACTGTGGCTTCCTGAGAACAAGGGCTGCTTCTGAGTCACGCTGCCTTCCCTCGGGGCCCAGCAGATTCAATAAAACTTTGCTAAATGAAGGCATCACAGGCAGAAATGACCCAAGCAGACAGAATGCCCATGCCCCCTCACAAAGCCAGTGGCTTCGCCATTCCAGGCCAGAGGCCCAGGGGTGGGCAGACTAAAGCAGTGAACACAGCCCACCCGCCTGATCCGGCAGGTGCCCCCCAGGGCTCCCACCTTTGGCAAGGGTCTGTTGGGGCATCTGGGGAGCAGGAGACTGGCACAGATAAATGAATTCAGAGCCACAAACACAGATGTGCTGGGGTGCCCGGCTCTGTGCAGGCACTGGCACAAGGGCTAAAGGAACTGGGCTTTCCTGCCCTCAAACAGCTCCCATCTGACGGCATTTGAGAAGAAAAGGCTTTAAATGGGGTTATCCTTCGCAGGCCAGGGATACATACCCAAGCCATCCTACCAACCAGACCCTGAAAACCAAGGAAAGGAGGAAGCTTGGGCACCCTGAGGTCACAGCTGGCCTTGGGGTAGCCCCTGGGGTCCCTGACAGTCTAGCCCATTCCTAGTCTAAGCCCACCAGGAATGGGCCCCAGGCCTGCAGAGGCCAGAACCTCGAGTGGGAGTTTCTAGGATACAGCCAGCCAACCCCAGGGAGCCCCAGAAACCCCCTCTCCAGACCCCAGCAGGGCTTCTTTCCATGAGGTGCCACTCAAGGCACCTGAACCCCTCCCTCTGTGCTCACTGTCTCTGACCCATCCTCTCCCTGACCACCCGTCTGAACAAGAGCCCCACTCAGCCCTCTGCACTGAGGACCCTGCCCCCCAGCTAGGCTGGAGGCCACCCTGGCCGCTTCACTGTGGGAGCAGACCTTTCTCCCAGACACCTGCCTTGGGCATCCAGGTGCATGCTGAGTGGGAGGGGTGTTACCGGTTCATGAAATGTCAGAGCCCAAGGGGGCCTCAAGAAGGCTCCTCCCACCTTGTCTATAAATTGGGAAACTGAGGCATGAGAGAGGAGATGACACTCCCCATCTCGGAATTGAAGTCCTCATTTCTCGAGAACATTTCCTGGGTGGATCCCAGCCCAAGGTTACGCAGAGAAGGAGAGGCAGTTCCCGGGTGGAAGAGAGGTACTCAGTTCCCGACTCATCGCTCCACACGGGCCGGGCTAGGCAATTCGAACCCGGTTCCCGGCCCTCTCCTCCTCCAACGTCCATCGCAGGCGCGGCGTGCACCCCACCGAGATGGTCCACGCCCTGATCCACCCCCCAAAAAAGGCCACCTTAAACCCTGGCTCCGTCCCCACGGTCCCCAGTCCGCCCTGGCGGCCGCGCACAATCCCAGCCTTTCGCTGCATAGCCGCGGCCTGGAGGTCACAGCAATCGGGGCGGGAAGGGGGGCGCACGAACCGGGGGCCCCAGGAAACCAGGGCTCCGGGAGCCGGAGCGGCGTCTCCCGCGAGCACCAGGGATCCCGCCCGCCCCGGGCCCGGGAAGGAGGAGCGGCGGCAGCGGGCCCCGCAGGCAGGACAGCTCCTCGCCCGCCGCCGCGCCGCCGCCGGGGGCCCGTTGGGGTCGGGGTCGGTCCGGGCGCGCCGCCTTTGCTCACACCCCCACCACCCCGGCCTGGCAGAGCCGCCGGCCAGTCCGTCCTTACCCAAGACACGACGCGCAGGATGGTGTGCGGCTGCCGGACCAGGGTGTAGGGGTCGAAGGCGCCCCCGGCTTTGCCCGCTCCGTACGCACCCCCTTCCATCGTGGCTGCACCCGCGCGGTGCCCCCCGCTCGGCGCGCGCCGCCGGCCCGTGCGCGTGCGCGGCGCCCCCGCCCCCTCCCCTGCGCGCGCGGCCGGCGGCCCAGGGCTCCCGCGAGGGGGCGTCGTGCGCGGCGGGCGCAGCTCGCTGGGCGCGGGCGGGGGGCTGGGCAGCGCGCGACCTCGGGCGCGGGGGCGCGCGTGCTGCGGCCCTGGGCTCAGGGCGCGCTCGCAGCCAGTGCGGTGACCTCTTTGCAAAGTGTTTGGGGGAGGGCGGTGCGTGCACAGCAAGTGTGGGCCGTGTCCCTGCCCCGCATCCCCGGTCCCCTGCCCCGGTCGCAGCCCCTCTGAGCCGTCGGCTCTGCTGAAACCATCTTCATGCTTGATTTGTTTGGCTGTTTCCTGCCACTTTGTCGGCCCCAAATATAATGAGAGGGCAGGAGCTGTGTTCGTCCTTCTTAGAGGGTGCTTGGTACGCAGTAGGCGACGCATGAATATTTCTCAAATGAATGAATGAACCACAAGTGAATGACCCTCTCTTACAGCCCTCCAGAGCAGCCCCCACCTCCCAGGACCACCCTTCCCCTGCCTCTTACGATGACGTCATGTGTGTCCCTGTGCCGGCGCACCCTCCCACCCCCAGCCTGGAGGGGCCTGGCACAGAGGCGGCGGCTAAGACTTCCTCTTCCCCATCCCCTCCTACCCCAGAACGTTGCCCCTTTCCTGAATCTAGCAATTAATTACGCAATCATTTGTTCATGGCCTCTTCTGCTGCTAGTCTGTGAGCTCCCGAGGCCCAGGTGTTGTCTAACTTATTCAATGCCTTACCCAAGGGCCTAGCATACAGTAGGTGCTCAGTAAACAGAGCCTAGTCCCCATCACCCCATCACAGCTTGGGCTAGACCTCCAGGTTTCATGGAAACGGAGGCTAGATGGAGGAGTGCTCCCTGCAGGGGAAGGGCCACCTTCCAGGGCTGGCTCTCCTGCTGCCCTGTAGCTCTATGGCCTCTCTATGTCTGCAGTCACCTTCACTGGTTCCAGGAGCAGGTTGGATGAGGATATGGGTGGAGGCTTTTGCTTCTCTGGTATCCTGCCATTCTGTGATGACAGGACACAACATCTGTGTGGAGGAAATGTGTGCTGGGCCTGAGGGTGCTCCTTATAAAAATTACATAGTCAATGTCCATCTTAGGCTCAGCTGATTGTTTAGTCTCTACCAGGCCTTGTGCTAAGGGCTTTACATACATTTTCACATTTAATCCAGCACACTTATAAGGTGTCTACTATGACTATATAAAACTTTTAGAAGAAAGCACAAGAGAAGGCCGGGCGCAGTGGTTCACGCCTGTAATCCCAGAACCTTGAGAGGCCAAGGCGGATGGATCACAAGGTCAAGTGATTGAGACCATCCTGGCCAACATGGTGAACCCGGTCTCTACTAAAAATACAAAAATTAGCCGGGCGTGGTGGCGAGCTCCTGTAGTCCCAGCTACTTGGGAGGCTGAGGCAGGAGAATCACTTGAACCCAGGAGGTGGAGGTTGCAGTGAGCCGAGATCGCGCCACAGCACTCCAGCCTGGCGACAGAGCGAGACTCCGTCTCAAAAAAAAAAAAAAAAAAAAAAAAAAAAAAAAATCATGAAGAACATGATTCATGAAAGAAACAATTGATAAACTGGACTTTATCAAAATTAAGAACTTCTGTTCTTAAAAGACATTGTTAAAAGAATGTATGAAAAGACAAACGATAGTCTGGGAGAAAATATTTGCAAAGCATAGATCTAAAGAACTTGCATCCCAAATAAAGAACGTTCGAACTCAATAATAATAAGAGGACCCACTTTTTAAAAAATGGGCAAAAGATTTGAATAGTTATACACCTCACCAAAGAAAATATACACACGGCAACTCAGCACATAAAAAGATGCCCGGCATCCGCGGTGGCTCACGCCTATAATCCCAGCACTTTGGGAGGCCGAGACGGGCAGATCATAAGGTCAGGAGATTGAGACCATCCTGGCTAACACGGTGAAACCCCATCTCTACTAAAAATACAAAAAAAAAAAAAAAAAAAAAATTAGCCGGGTGTAGTGGCTGTAGTCCCAGCTACTCGGGAGGCTGAGGCAGGAGAATGGCGTGAACCCGGGAGGCGGAGCTTGCAGTGAGCCGAGATCGCGCCACTGCACTCCAGCCTGGGCGACAGAACGAGACTCTGTCTCAAAAAAAAAAAAAAAAGAAAAAGAAAGAAAGAAAGAAAAGAAAAGAAAAGATGCCCAACATCATTAGTCAGAAATACAAGCTGGGTGTGATGTGGTGTGTACCTGTGACCCCAGCTGCTTGGGAAGCTGAGGCTGGAGGATTGCTTGAGCCCAGGAATTCAAGGCTGCAGTGAGCCAGGATTGCACCAATGCACTTCAGCCTGGGCAACCAAGTGAGACTGTTAAAAGAAAAAAAAAAAAAAAGAGAGAGAGAGAAGTACAAATTAAAATTAGAATGAGATACTTCTACACATCTATTAATATGGCTAGGCTGGGCACGGTGGTTTACGTCTGTAATCCCAGCACTTTGGGAGGCTGAGGCGGTGGATTGCTTGAGGTCAGGAGTTCAAGAACAGACTGGCCAACATGGAGAAACCCAGTCTCTACTAAAAATACAAAAAAAATTAGCCGGGCGTGGTGGTGGGTGCCTGTAATCCCAGCTACTCGGGAGGCTGAGGCAGGAGAATCACTTGAGCCCAGAAGGTGGAGGTTGCGGTGAGCCGAGATGGCACCACTGCACTCCAGCCTGGGCGACAGTGTCAAAAAAAAAAAAAAAAAAAGTGAAAAGTTTACTCACAGAAAAACCTGTACAGAAGTTTTATTTCTTTTATTTATTTATTTATTTATTTTTGAGACGGAGTCTTGCTCTGTCACCCAGGCTGGAGTGCAGTCGTGCGATCTTGGCTCACTGCAACCTCCGCCTCCTGGGTTCAAGTGATTCTCCTGCCTCAGTCTCATGAGTAACTGGGATTACAGGTGCCCGCTGCCATGCCGGGCCAATTTTTGTATTTTTAGTAGAGACGGGGTTTCACCATGTTGGCCAGGCTGGTCTTGAACTCCTGACCTCAGGTGATCCGCCTGCCTCGGCCTCCCAAAGTGTTGGGATTACAGGCATGAGCCACCGAGCCCAACCCTGAACAGAAATATTTGGAGCAGTTTTATTCGTAATAACCCAAACCTGGAAACAACCTAAATGCTCCTCAAGTTGGGAGGGTATAAACTGTGCACTACTCAGGAATAAACACGACTCAGGAATAAAAAGCAATGAACAGTGGATACACTCAACAATATGGGTGACCCTCAAATGTATTATGCAAAGTGAAAGATGCCAGACTCAAATGTCTAGAGACTGCAGGATTCCCTTTATGTGACATTTTTGCAAAGGCAAAACTGTTAAGGACAAAAAAAAGATCAGTGGTTGCCAGGGGATTGGTGGGCAGAGAGTTACTACTAAGAGGCACGGGGAAATCTGGAGGCATGATAGAATCATTCCATATCTTGTTTATGGGAATGGTTACATAATTAATACAATTGTTAATTTATTTTATTAATAAAACATGTTTTATTAATAAAATTAAAAAATGTTTGTCAGCTGGGCGCTGTGGCTCATGACTGTAATCCCAGCACTTTGGGAGGCCAAGGTGAGCGGATCACAAGGTCAGGAGATTGAGACCATCCTGGCCAACATGGTGAAACCCCGTCTCTACTAAAATACAAAAAATTAGTGGCCGGGCATGGTGGCTTAAGCCTGTAATCCCAGCACTTTGGGAGGCTGAGGCAGGCGAATCACAAGGTCAGGAGTTCAAGACCAGCCTGGCCTGTAATCCCAGCTACTCGGGAGGCTGAGGCAGGAGAATTGCTTGAACCTGGGAGGCGGAGGTTGCAGTCAGCCAAGATCGAGCCACTGCATTCCAGCCCAGGTGAAAGAGTGAGACTCCGTCTCAAAAAAAAAAAAAAAAAAATTAGCTGGGCGTGGTGGCATACGCCTGTAGTCCCAGCTACTCGGGAGGCTGAGACAGGGGAATCACTTGAACCCGGGAGGCAGAGGTTGCAGTGAGCTGAGATCACGCCACTGCACTCCAGCCTGGCAACAGAGCAAGACTCCGTCTCAAAAACAAAATTGTTTATCAAAACTTGCAGAACAGGCCAGGTGCAGTGGCTCACGCCTGTAATCCCAGCACTTTGGGAGGCCAAGGCAGGTAAATCACTTGAGGCCAGGAGTTGGAGACTAGCCTCACCAACATGGTGAAACCCTATCTCTACCAAAAATACAAAAATTAGCCAGGCATGGTAGTGTGTGCCTATAATTCCAGCTACTCAGGAGGCTGAGGCACAAGAATCGCCTGAACTGACCGGGAGGCAGAGGTTGTAGTGAGCCGAAATCGCGCCACTGCACTCCAGCCTGGGTGACTGAGTGAGATTCTGTCTCCAAACAAACAAACAAACAAACAAACAAAAAAACCTTGCAGAACTATCCATACAAGAGGTGATTTTCACTGCATTAAGTTACACCTTTTGTTTTTTGGAGACAGGGTCTTGCTCTGTTGTCCAGGCTGGAGTGCAGTGACGCAATCATAGCTCACTGAAGCCTTGAACTCCTGGGCTCAAGCCATCTTCCTGCCTCAGCTTCCCCAGTAGCTGGGACTACAGACTTGTGCCCTCATGCCACTGAGCTTACTTAATTTTTTTTTTTCTTTGTAGAGATGAAGTCTCGCTATGTTGCTCAGGCTGGTCTTTCAGTGACAATATTCCTCCATTTATTTATTTATTAATTTTTTGAGATGGAGTCTCACACTGTTGCCCGGGCTGGAGTGCAATGGCACAATCTCAGCTCACCGCAACCTCTGCCTCGCAGGTTCACACGATTCTCCTGCCTCAGCCTGCCGAGTAGTTGGGATTACAGGCGCACACCACCACACCTGGCTAATTTTTTGCATTTTTAGTAGAGACAGGGTTTCACTATTTTGGCCAGACTGGTCTCGAGCTCCTGACCTCATGATCCACCTGCCTCGGCTTCCCAATGTGCTGGGATTACAGGTGTGAGCCACCACGCCCAGCTTTCTTCATTTATTAATTCAATAAACCTTCATTTGAAGTCCACCCTACATTAGGCTTTGTCTTAGTCATAGGGGTATATGGCTGAATAACTGGAGTGTCCCTAACCCTGTGCCCCTAAGATTTGATCATACTAATACATTAAATCTCAGAAAGCATGGTGTTTAGCATCCTGAATTTCAGATTCAAATATTTTGGGGGGATGGATAGAAGCCTTGGCTTCCCTTATCCTGACTCACTGTGTAACCTTGGACAAATGGCTTCACTTTTCTGAGCCTATTCCCTCATCTGGAAAACAGAAATAAGCATAGTACCTACCTTGGAGGATTATTGTCGAGATTAACTGAGAGAATGCGTAAGAGATGCTTAGAATGGTGCCTGATACAAAGAATGGGATCAGTAAATGTTATTAGCTGCACCATCATAGTTGGTTTTCAAGGTGGGTATGTACTGAGAAAGATTGGTTTTCAAGGTGGGTATGTACTGACAAAGATTCTTTGCATTGCCAAACTTTAGTCAGGCTTCTGGATCTTCTATTAAGCCCCCCTACGCACTTCCTCGTAAAATCCAGTTTTAGCAAAGAACCCTCCTAAGTCAGTTTAGCAAGAACCCCTCATCCCCCACATGGGATCACCTCTATATCTGATCAGGTTTCTCATCCTCCACTCCTGGTGATGTCTGATTACCGGGGCTTGTCTTCAGCAAGAATCCCGTTAGGTCAGTTTAGCCAGAATCCGCCTTATCACGGATGCTTCCTCTTAGTAATTTTCCATCCATTGGCCCCCACACTTGGCCATGTTTGGAGTTAAGCCCAATCTCTCGCTCCCATTGCAAGACTTCATTGCAGTGGCTCCTGTGTCTGTAACGACGGTCTTGCGCAGTCTTTCTCATCATGCTTTAAGCCATATCGTTGAATAATTTTTTAATTAACAGTATAACAAGGTATGTAGGCATTTTCTTAAAAACACAAAGCTATGAATGGTGGGTAGGTTCTCAGGCTCACCCATGAACCTCTACTTTATACTGCTGCAAAGTATATAAATATACTTTACGTCATTGCAAATTGTAGAAACATCCTCCTCTACCATCTGGATTTATGTGTTCTGTGTTAGTGTTGAGGCCAAACGAGAAAGTCAGGCTGGTCTTTGCAGGACAAGCTTTTGCAAACACAGAGCTGCCTGCACCATGCCCGGTAGTTCGAATTCCTAGCCCCAGCTGAAGTGCAATGGGCATTTGCTCCCTCTCTCCTGCCCTCTTGAGGCTGGTTTGGCAGCCAAGGTGCTAGTTCTGTTTTCTGTATGTGAAGCTGGAGTTGCCTGAACAGAAGGGAGATGCATTCACCGTATTTCAGTGCATGAGCCGCAGCATGATTATCATCTTTTTCTTTTCTTTTTTTTGAGACCAGATCTCGATGTCACCCAGACTGGAGTGCAGTGGTGCGATCACGGCTCAATGGAGCCCCAACCTTCTGGGCTCTAGGGATCCTCCCACCTCTGTCTCCCAAGTAGCTGGGACTACAGGTGTGTGCCACTACACCCAGCTAATTTTTTTCTTTTTATTTTTTGTAGAGATGGGGTCTTGCCATGTTGCCTAGGCTGGTCTTGAATTCCTGAGCTCAAGGAATTCGCCCTCTTCAGCCTCCCAAAGTGCTGGGATTAGAGGAGTAAGCCACCACACTCAGCATAAAGATATCTTAAAAATTGACCAGCGGGGCTGGGCATGATGGCTCATGCCTGTAATCCCAACACTTTGGGAAGCCGAGGTGGGCAGATCACCTGAGGTCAGGAGTTCAAGACCAGCCTAGCCAATATGGTGAAACCCCATCTCTACTAAAAATACAAAAATTAGCTGGGTGTAGTGGTGTGCACCTGTAGTCCTAGCTACTTGGG
Source organism: Pan paniscus (assembly GCF_029289425.2). Taxonomy (NCBI): domain Eukaryota; kingdom Metazoa; phylum Chordata; class Mammalia; order Primates; family Hominidae; genus Pan; species Pan paniscus. The sequence goes on along the minus strand of NC_085927.1, from coordinate 49,187,985 downwards.
AGGCTGAGGCAAGAGAACCACTTGAACCTGGGAGGCGGAGGTTGCAGTGAGCCTTGCAGGTTTCTGGAAGCCTGGTGGAAGCAGGAGTAGCTCTGCTGGAGAGGGAGGGTGAGCACACAGGGAAGGGAAAGGTTAAAGAAAAACAAAACCCTCCCATTGCAAATGAGGCTGCAACCCAAACTTCAGAAGCCTTGTTGAAATTGAGAGGCAGCAAATTCACCAATCACAACAAGCAGAAAACGAAGTAACTGCAGGCCTGGTGTGGTGGCTAACGCCTGTAATCCCAGCACTTTGGGAGGCTGAGGTGGGCGGATCACCTGGGGTCAGGAGTTTGAGACCAGCCTGGCCAACATGATGAAACCCCATCTCTACTAAAAATACAAAAATTAGCTGGGTGTGGTGGTGCGCACCTGTAGTCCCAGCTACTTGGGAGGCTGAGGCAAGAGAATCACTTGAACCTGGGAGGCAGAGGTTGCAGTGAGCCGAGATTGTACTACTGCACTCCAGCCTGGGCGACAGAGCGAGACTCCCTCTCAAACAAAGAAACAAACAAACAAACAAAAATAATAATAATAAACATTGACCAGAGGTACCTAGTTGGAGAGCTGCTTGGTAGTGTGTTTCAATTGACTGAAGAATGTGCCATTTGACCCAGCAATCCTATTCTTTTTTCAAAGAAGGGATGAAGGGAGTACACACGGGATCTAGTTGGCGGCAAGCCTATGTAACATCACTGTGAGCCAGGTCGTTGAAGACCCTTGGGATCCAACAGTGACATTAAACATGATCTCTGCCCTAAAGGATCTCAAAGTCCTGGGTGCGGGTGGGGGGATAATAATAAGCAAGGGTAGCAGGTGAAATATGGCCACGAATTCCTTGAAACTCCTCTCTTTGCATATGGGGAGGCTTGTGATTAACAGAGCAACATTGGGCCATTTTCCTGGCCCAGGCATTAAGAAAATATTTGCTTTCCATTTTCATCTCTTGGAACACTCTCAGTCCTGAGCTGTCATGAAAGAAATCTTGAGACCACCAAGACCTCATGTAAATACTCTAGCCAGGAGGCCCAGGGGATTCCAGCCTTCTAGCCATCACCACCAGCATCTTGAGCTCCCGGGACTAACTCGTGTAACCAACTGAATACCAAAAAGTGACCTCAGTTGATGCCACTTTGAAAATAAGAATCACCCAGCTGAGCCTTCCCCAAATGAAGCCCATCATGACTATAATAGAATAGAATATCATATAATATAATATACAGGCCAGGCACGGTGGCTCATGCCTGTAATCCCAGCACTTTGGGAGGCTGAAGCCAGTGGATCATTTGAGGTCAGGAGTTTGAGACCAGCCTGGCCAATATGGTGAAACCCTGTCTCTACTAAAAATACAAAAAATTAGCTGGGCGTGGTGGTGGGACCTGTAGTCCCAGCTACTCAGGAGGCTGAGACAGGAGAATTGCTAGAACCTGGGAGGCGGAGGTTGCAGTGAGCCGAGATCACGACACTGCACTCCAGCCTTAAGACAGAGTGAGACTCTGCCTTAAAAAAAAATATATATATATATATATATGTGTGTGTGTGTAATGTGTATATATATATGTATGTATATATAATGACTGTTGTTTTGAGCCACTAAGTGTTAAAGTAATTTGTCATTTGCAATGGAATAGATACCAAGCCTAATAAGTCAACAGAAATGTCTGCATCTTACCCAAAGCAATTGCAGATAAAACATAAGGCAAAACTAAACAGACCAAGCCATGCTCAACAATGAGCAACTCTGTGGAGCTGAAAGCAGGGAAATGGCTGAAGCCATGGAGCCATGGGCACTTGGGCACTGGGTCCACACAGCCACCAAATCTTCCTTTTTTAGGATAATGAGATTAAAATGCTCCACAAGAGACAGAAGCCAAGTCAGCTTCCTGCCTGAAGCCAGCAACAGGGGTGGCGCTCCACTACTGGGAAAGGAAGCAAAAAATAAAACTGCAGGGGATCTCTGCCTGGGACTCTGACTTAGAAAAAGTGCTTGGTTCAGGGAGGGAAGGACAGATTTCGGCGGCCCACAGGGTGCTGAAACAAACCTCCCTCTGAATCTGCCACTGAGGCTGCAGTGTCCCCAATGTGTCCATGGGAAGGGGCCCTAGACATCATTGTGAGATGGGTTTCTGGAAGCCTGGTGGAAGCAGGAGTAGCTCTGCTGGAGAGGGAGGGTGAGCACACAGGGAAGGGAAAGGATAAAGAAAAACAAAACCCTCCCATTGCAAATGAGGCTGCAACCCAAACTTCAGAAGCCTTGTTGAAATTGAGAGGCAGCAAATTCACCAATCACAACAAGCAGAAAACGAAGTAACTGCAGGCCTGGCGTGGTGGCTCATGCCTGTAATCCCAGCACTTTGGGAGGCTGAGGTGGGCGGATCACCTGGGGTCAGGAGTTTGAGACCAGCCTGGCCAACATGATGAAACCCCATCTCTACTAAAAATACAAAAATTAGCCGGGCGTGGTGGCAGGCACCTGTAGTCCCAGCAACTGGAAGCCCGAGGCAGGAGAATCACTTGAACCCAGGAGGCGGAGGTTGCAGTGAGCCAAGACTGCGCCACTGGACTCCAACCTGGGTGACAGTAAAACTCCGCCTCAAAAAAAAAAAAAAAAAGAAAAAAGAAAAAGAAAATGAAGTAACTGCAGATGAGATGAATTTATAGAAAGATAAAAGACTAAAATAAATGTTTGGAATCCTCAAAGAAAGAATCTTTATGAAGAAAAAAAAAAGAACAAGACTAGCCATATGGAAGTCTAGATAGCTGAAAACTTTAAATGCTAGGGGAGAAAAATGAATGGACAACAAAAAGCACAAAAAGGAAGGAAGGCATGAACCCAGAGAAATGAATGAGCCCTGAAGGCACAGCTTCCCTAACAACTGTTGCTCCCTAGTACCTTGAAATTTTAATAGCCTCGGCATGGCATGGTGGATGCCTGTAATCCCAGCACTTTGGGAGGCCAAGGCGGGAGGATCAGTTGAGCCCAGGAGTTTGAAACCAGCCTAAACAACAAAGTGAGAACCCTGTTTCAAAAAAAAAAAAAAAAAAAAAAGAAAAGAGGGAATATTTTCCTAGTTTTATCCTAGTTTAAGAAAAAGTTCAGACCAATCTCACTCATGAATGTCAGTGCAAACCATGCTGAGGAAATATTAACAAACTTAGTCCTGGAATGTATAAAAATATAATACATTATAAACAAATTGGGTTTATCCTAGAAATGCAGTTGGGTTCATTATTAGGAAATCTATAAATATAATTTATCATATGAATAGATTAGAAGGGAAAAACTATATGATGATCTTAGTAAATGCAGTAAAAGTACGTAGTAAAATCAGTACACTCAATATCAAAGCTCTTACTATGCTAAAAAAAAAATCCTCAGCTTAATAAAGATTATCTACAAAATTCCTGCAGAATGAATATGCTCAATGGAAACATTAAAAACATTCCTTTTTTAAAAAATAGAGAAGGCCAGGCGCAGTGGCTCATGCCCATAATCCCAGCACTCTGGGAGGCCGACGCAGGCAGATTACCTGAGGTCAGGAGTTCAAGACCAGCTTGGCCAACATGGTGAAACCCCGTCACTACTAAAAATACAAAAAAGTAGCCGGGTGTGGTGGCACACACCCGTAATCCCAGCTACTTGGGAGGCTGAGGCAGGAGAATCACTTGAACCCGGGAGGCGGAGGTTGCAGTGAGCCGAGTTCGTGCCACTGCACTCCAGCCTGGGCAACAGAGTGAGACTTTGTCTCAAAAAAACAAAAAAAGAAAAGAAAAAAAATTAGCTGGGCATGGTGGCGGGCACCTGCAGTCCCAGCTACTCAGGAGGAGTCCCAGCTACTCAGGCAGGAGAATTGCTTGAACCCAGGAGATGGAGGTTGCAGTGAGCTGAGACCACTCCATTGCACTCCAGCCTGGGCAACAGAGCAAGACTCTGTCTCTAAATAAATAAATAAATGAACATGAAATAATAAAAGAGAATCAAGTAGAAATATTAAGAATGGAAAATATAAACATTGAAATAAAGAATGCAATAGGAGGAGAAAACAGTAAGATGGGTAGAGCTGAAGAATGAGCTGGGTAATCAGAATGATGTAATGCCTTGAGATACGTTACTGTGAACAAAGAAAGAGAGAAAGGAAAGAAGAGAGAGAAGGAGGGGGAATAATAGAATATTTTTATGATTTGGGGATAAGGAAGGGTCATGTGATAGAGAATAGAGAAGACATAAAATTGAGTGCAAATCTTTTCGTTGTTGCTGTTTTTAAGACAGGCTCTCGCTCTGTCACCCAGGCTGGAGTGCAGTGGCACGATCTTGGCTCACTGCAACCTCTGCCTCCGGGTTCAGGCAATTCTCCTGTCTCAGCCTCCTGACTAGCTGGGACTACAAGCGCCCGCCACCACATCCGGCTAATTTTTGTATTTTTTTTTTTTTTTTTTTTTTTTTTTAGTAGAGACAGGGTTTCACCATATTGGTCAGGCTGGTCTCAAACTCCGGTCGTCAAGTAATCCGCCTGCCTTGGCCTCCCGAAGTGCTGGGATTACAGGCATGAGCCACCGTGCCTGGCCAATGAACAGGCATTTCAGAACTGAGGGCCTAAGAATGGCCAGTAAACACATGACAAAGTGTTCAATCTTATTAGTAGCCAGGCAAATAAAAAATAAAACCATCATGAGATACCATTTTATACCCACCATATGGGTGAAAATGCTAGATTCTGAGGCTGTAGAGCAAGAGAAACTTTCAAACTCTGCTGGTGGAAAAGAACAACATGAAGACTAGTGGTTTTTTTTCTTTTTTTTTGGTTTGTGAGATGGAGTCTTGCTCTGTCACCCAGGCTGGAGTGCAGTGGTGCGATCTTGGCTCACTGCAACCTCCACCTCCTGGGTTCAAACGATTCTCCTGCCTCAGCCTCCTGAGTAGCTGGGACTACAGGCGCACGCCCCCACACCTGGCTAATTTTTGTATTTTTAGTAGAGACAGGGTTTCACCATGTTGGCCAGGATGGTCTTGATCCCCTGACCTTGTGATCCACTCGCCTTGGCCTCCCAAAGTGCTGGGATTACAGGCATGAGCCACCGTGCCTGGCCAGAAGATTTATTTACTACAGTTTTATTCTTAGGTATATACCCTGGAGAAACTCTTACCTGTGTATAAAAATGTCCATGAAAAATTATGAACAAATGTTCATTAATAGAATTGTTATTGAGATATTTTCATCTTCAGGAATAATAGAATACTGAACAGCAGAATGAGTTTGAGGTCCACGTATCAGAATGGGTAAAACTCAAAATATGATTCTTTATTCATTCAATCACTATTTATTGAACACCCACTATGTTCCAGGCATTGTTCTAGGGACTTAGTTTCCGTAATGAATAAAACAAAAAGAAAAACCTCTGCTTCATGGAGCTTATGCTCTGTGTTGAATTTTTTAAAAAGTAATTTTGAAATAATATAAATAGTTTGATATCATTTATGTATTTAAAGCAGTGGTTCTTGACCTTTTTGGTCTCTGGACATTTTTATACCTTAAAAAATTATTGCCGAGTGCGGTGGCTCACACCTGTAATCCCAGCACTTTGGGAGGCTGAGGCAGTCGGATCACTAGGTCAGGAGTTCGAGACCAGCCTGGCCAACGTAGTGAAACCCTATCTCTACTAAAAATACAAAAAATTAGCCGGATGTGGTGGGGGGTGCCTGTAGTCCCAGCTACTCAGGAGGCTGAGGCACGAGAATCTCTTGAACCCAGGAGGCAGAGGTTGCAGTGAACTGAAATCGCGCCATTGCACTCCAGTCTGGGTGACAGTGCTAGACCCCATCTCAAAAAAAAAAAAAGAAGAAGAAAATTATTGAGCATCCCCAAAGAGCTATTAATACTTACCATATTAGAAATTAAGGCTGGCTGCAGTGGTCATACCTATAATCCTACAACTTTGGGAGGCCAAGGCAGGAGGATTGCTTAAGCCCAAGAATTTGAGACCAGCCTAAGCAATATAGTGAGACTCCCATTTCTACAAAAAATTTTTAAAAGTAAAAACAAAAATTAGCTGGGCATGGTGTCACACGCCTGTAGTCCCAGCTTCTTGGGAAGCTGAGGTGGAAGGATTGCTTGAGCCCAGGGTTTGAGGCTGCTGTCAGCTGTGTTTGCACCACTGCACTCCAGCCTGGGCAACAAAGCAAGGCTCTGTGTGTTAAAAAAAATAAAAAAGAAAAATTAAAAATTAAATGGAGGTGATGTCCTTGATATAACAATAAAAATTATTACTTAAATCTCAACCTTGGGAATGGGTCTTTTTTTTGAGATGGATCTTACTCTGTCTCCCAGACTAGAGTGCAGTGGCACAATCTCGGCTCACTGCAACCTCCACCTCCCAGGTTCAAGTGATTCTCCTGCCTCAGCCTCCTCGGTAGCTGGGATTACAGGTACATGCCACCATGCCAGGCTTTTTTTTTTTTTTTTTGAGACGGAGTCTCGCTCTGTTGCCCAGGCTGGAGTGCAGTGGCACAATCACAGCTCACTGTAGCCACGACCTTCCTGGGCTCAAGTGATCCTCCTGCCTCAGCCTCCCAAGTATCTGGGACCACAGGCACAGTATCTGGGATTATAGGTGTGAGCCACTGCGCTCAGCCAAATGTAACATCATTTTTATTTGAAAGAACAACTGATAGCCAAACTGTGGTTTTAAAATTTTCTCCACTGTAACTTTTTTTTTCTTTTTGTTCTTAGAGTCAGGTCTCGTTCTGTCACCCAGGCTGGAGTGCAGTGGTGCTATCACAGCTCACTGCAGCCTCAACCTCCTGGGCTCAATCGATCCTCTCGCCTCAGCCACCTGAGTAGCTGGGACCACAGGCATGTGCCACTGTGCCTGGTTAATTTTTAAATTTTTATTTCTTAATATTTTTGTAGAGGCAGAGTCTCACTATGTTGACCAGCCTGCTATCCTGCCCTTAAGTGAGACTTGGGCCTTGGCCTCCCAATGGATTGGGATTACAGATTACAGGTGTGACCCACTGCGCCTGGCCTCAAGGACATTCTTAAGTAAAACTGTTTTTGTTTGTTTGTTTGTTTTACTTTTAGAGCAGGGAGGTGAAGCATATAATGACCACATATGTAGTTTGTGCCACTGCCTTGTCATACTATGGAGCCAGAAATTTTACCTACAATTATTTTGCATCATTAGTTTAAATGTCAACACAGGGAAAAAGACAAATAATATCTTGGTATTATTGTGAAGATAATTTTGACTTTGCAGTTCGCTTGAAAGTATCTCAGGAACCCTAGGAGTCTGCAACCCACACTCTGAGAACTGGTGCTTTAACATTTGGTAGGAAAACATTATTTATGTATTTTCAGTTATGTTAAATTTGTTGGCTGGGCCCAGTGGCTCATGCCTATAATCCCACCACTTTGGGAGGCAGAGGTGGGTAGATCAGCTGATTTCAGGAGTTCAAGACCAGCCTGGCCAACATGGTGAAAGTCTGTCTCTACTAAAAATACAAAAATTAGCCTGGCATGGTGGTGTGCACCTGTAATCCCAGCTACGTGGGAGGCTGAGGCAGGAGAATTGCTTGAACCTGGGAGGCAGAAGTTGCAGTGAGCTGACCTCACGCCACTGCACTCCAGGGTGAGACTCTATCTCAAAAAACAACACAAAAATAAATAAATAAATAAATAAATAAATAAATAAATAAATAAATAAATTTGGCCAGGCGCGGTGGCTCACGCTTGTAATCCCAGCATTTTGGGAGGCTGACGCAGGCGGATCACGAGGTCAGGATATCAAGAACATCCTGGCTAACACAGTGAAACCCCGTCTCTACTAAAAACACAAAAAAATTAGCCAGGCGTGGTGGCGTGCACCTGTAGTCCCAGCTACTCGGGAGGCTGAGGCAGGAGAATGGCGTGAACCCCGGAGGCGGAGGTTGCGGTGAGCTGAGATTGCGCCACTGCACTCCAGCCTGGGGAACAAGAGCGAAACTCTGTCTCAAAAAGAACAAATAAATAAAAATACAAAAATTAGCCAGGCATGGCGGCCGGTGCCTATGATGCCAGCTACTCGGGAGGCTGAGGCAGGAGAATCGCTTGAACCCGGAGGGTGGAGGTTGCAGTGAGCCGAGATTGTGCCATTTCACTCCAGCCTGGGTGAAAGAGCAAAACTCCATCTTAAATAAATAAATAAAAAGTAAAAAATAAAAAAAAATTTAAAAAGGGGAGGCATGAATAATCTACCCCTTGTTTAGCATATAATTAAGAAATAACCATAAAAATGGGCAATCAGCAGCCCTACTCTGTCTATGGTGTAGCTATTCTGTTATTCCTCTACTTTCTTTGTTTCTTTTTTTTTTTTTTTGAGAAGGAGTCTCGCTTGGTCGCCCAGGCTGGAGTGCAGTGGTGTGATCTCGGCTCACTGCAAGCTCTGCCTCCCGGGTTCTGGCCATTCTCCTGCCTCAGCCTCCTGAGTAGCTGGGACTACAGGCGCCCGCCACCACTCCTGGCTAATTTTTCATATTTTTAGTAGAGATGGGGTTTCACCGAGTTAGCCGGGATGGTCTCGATCTCCTGACCTCGTGATCCGCCCACCTCGGCCTCCCAAAGTGCTGGGATTACAGGCGTCAGCCTCCGCGCCCGGCCCATTCCTCTACTTTCTTAATAAACTTGCTTTCACCTTACTCTATGGACTCACCCTGAATTCTTTCTTGCGCAAGATCCAAGAACCCTCTCTTGGGGCCTGGATCTGGACCCCTTTCCCATAACAATACCACTGAGGCAGAAATTTAAAAATAAATATGCATTCATTCACTCTAAGAAAAGTAACAGGCAAGGCAAGGGTTAAAAGGAAAATAACAAGTTTTCCTCTGTCTAGCAAAGGAAAGTACAGCAAGCTCACTTCAAAGACAGTTATATGATAACACTGTTTGAGAAGCCAAGGCCAAAGGAGTGGGCTCCAGACACCTCCCCTCCAGAGCAAAGTTGAAGGAAAAGAAAGAGAGAAAGACAAATTATTTTACTGTTACTCCTTTCTCTGGTTTCTTAAGCATGATTATGTTTTACAAATGTCTGTATTTAGCCAGTTCTTTTTTTTCTTTCAATGCAGCTACAAAGCCATCGGCTATGTAAGGCCATAAATTATGCTATGCTATAGATTATGTGACCTATCATATGATTAGCTGCTTTTGTTTTACTTTGGTAAGCCAGCTTATGAAAACCCCGCTCTGTCTTTGTTCTAAGCTGAGCTTTTTGGATGTGAGTCCACTGAGCTGGTGCGTACCTGAAATAAACAATCCTCCTGTACTCAGATCAAGACCACCCTGGCTAACACGGTGAAACCCCGTCTCTACTAAAAATACAAAAAATTAGCCGGGTGTGGTGGCGCTCACCTGTAGTCCCAGCTACTCGGGAGGCTGAGGCAGGAGAATTGCTTGAACCCGGGAGGCAGAGGTTGCAGTGAGCCAAGATCGCGCCACTGCACTCCAGCCTAGTGACAGAGTGAGACTCCGTCTCAAAAAAAAAAAAAAAAAATCCTCCTGTACTCTCATATCAGTCTCTCCGTTCCTCAGTTTACCACAACACCATCACACTGGTGATTAGGTTTCAATATACGAATTTTGGGGAACACAAACATTCAGATGATAGCAACAACATAGCAGGAGGTTCTGGTTGGATTAGAAGCATGGGGCTGGGTGCAGCGGCTCATGCCTGTAATCTCATCACTTTGGGAGGTCGAGGAGGGCAGATCACCTGAGGTCAGGAGTTCAAGACCAGCCTGGCCAACATGGCGAAACCCCTTCTCTCCTAAAAAATTACAAAAATTAGCTGGGTGTGGTGGTGTGCGCCTGTAATCCCAGCTATTCAGGAGGCTGAGGCTGGAGAATCTCTTGAACTGGGGAGAGGCGGAGGTTTCAGTGAGCTGAGATCATGCCACTGTACTACAACTTGGGAGATGGAGCAAGACTCTGTCTCAAAAAAAAAAAAAAAAAGGAAGAGAAAGAAACATGGCCCATCAGAATTCTAAAGGGTAAATACGTGGAAGGAGTCTCAGGCCATCTTTTTTTTTTTTTTTTTTGAGACAGAGTCTCGCTCTGTCACCCAGGCTGGAGTGCAGTGGCACGATCTTGGCTCACTGCAAGCTCTGCCCCCCGGGTTCATGCCATTCTCCTGCCTCAGCCTCCCGAGTAGCTGGGACTACAGGTGCCCACCACCACGCCCGGCTAATTTTTTTGTATTTTTAGTAGAGACGGGGTTTCACCATGTTAGCCAGGATGGTCTCAATCTCCTCACCTTGTGATCCCCCCACCTCGGCCTCCGAAAGTGCTGGGATTACAGGCGTGAGCCACTGCCCCCGGCCCGAGATGGTGAATTTAATTGATAAATGTGTGTGTTCTGACTCTTCTATTGACTCACCATTTCTCTGTCTCTTTCCCTCTCTAGGGCAGCCCTATTTTCTGAGATACAACAGTACTGAAATTAGGCCAGCTGATAACTGCTCAATGGCCTCTAAGTGTTCAAGTGAAAGGAAGAGTCCTGTCTCTCAGTTTCAATCAAAAACTAGCAATGATTAAGCTTAGTGAGGAAGGCATGCCAACAGCCGAGACAGGCTGGATTTAGGCCAGTTAATAACCCTACAATGGCCTCTTAGTGTTCAAGTGAAAGGAAGTGTCACATGTCTCTTGCTTTAAATCAAAAGCTGGAAATGATTAGGCTTAATGAGGAAGGCATGTCAAAAACTGAGATACGCTGAAAGCTAGGCCTCTTCCACTATGCAGTTAGCCAAGTTGTGAATGCAAAGGAAAAGCCTTTGAAGGAAATTAAAAGTGCCACTCCAATGAGTACATGAATGATAAGAAAGTGAAACAGACTTATTGCTGATATGGAGAAAGTTTGGTCTGGATAGAAGATCAAACCAGCCACAACATTCTCTTAAACCAAAGACTAGGCCAGGCGTGGTGGCTCACACCTCTAATCCCAGCACTTTGGGAGGCCGAGGCGGGAGGATCACCTGAGGTCAGGAGTTTGAGACCAGCCTGGCCAACATGGCAAAACCCCATCTCTACTAAAAATACAAAAAATTAGCCAGGTGTAGTGGTAGGCGCCGGTAATCCCAGCTACTCGGGAGGCTGAGGCAGGAGAATTGTTTGAACCCGGGAGGCAGAGGTTGTAGCGAGCCATTGCACTCCAGCCTTGGTGACAGAGCGAGACTCTGTCTCAAAAAAAAAAAAAAAAAAAAAAGACAAAGACTAACCCAGTGCAAGGCCCTAGACCCTAGCTCTCTTTAATTCTATGAAGGCTGAGAGAGATGAGGAAGCTGCAGAAGAAAAGCAGAAGCTAGCAGAAGTTGGTTCATGAGGTTTAAGGAAAGAAACTGTCTCCATAACATAAAAGTGCAAGGTGAAGCAGCAAGTGCTCATGGAGAAGCCACAGCAAGTTATCCAGGTCTAGTTAAGGTCGTTGATGAAGGTGGCTACATTAAACAGTAGAGTTTCAATGTAGATGAAACAGCTTTATATCAAAAGAAAATGCCAGGAAGTCTTTCATAGCTAGAGAGGAGAAATCAATTCCTGGCTTCAAAGTTTCAAACGACAGGCTAACTCTCTTGTCAGGAGTTGGTATAGCTGGTGAGTTTAAGTTGAAGCCAACTGCTCATTGATAATTCTGAAAATCTGAAGGCCCTTAAGAATTATGCTACGTCTACTCTGCCTGTGCTCTGTAAGCGGAACACCAAAGCCTGGATGACAGCACATCTGTATTCCTTTCAAAATATTATTGCTCGTTGACAATACACCTGGATACCCACGAGCTCTGATGGTGATGAATGTGGTTTTCTTTTTTTTTCTTTTGTTTTTGAGATGGAATCTGGCTCTGTCCCCCAGTCTGCAGTGCAATGATGCAATCTTGGCTCACTGCAACCTCTGTCTCCCGGGTTCAAGCAATTCTCCTGCCTCAGCCTCCCAAGTAGCTGGGACTACAGGCACGTGTAATCCCAGCACTTTGGGAGGCCGAGGCGGGTGGATCACTTGAGGTCAGGAGTTTGAGACCAAGCTGGCCAGCATGGAGAATCCCAGCTACCCTGAATCTGTTCTCCACCCGGCAGCCAGGGGGCTCTTACACCACACATTAAATCGCTTTATTCCACTGATTAAAATCCACCAGTACTAGGGGCCTAGAGGGACATTGAGCTGGGTCTCGGCATGTTCCTCCATCTGCAGTTCCTTCCTCCACTGAACTCTTGTTTGTTTGTTTGTTTGTTTTAAAACGGTCTCGCTCTGTCACCTAGGCTGGAGTGCAGTGGCACGATCTCAGCTCACTGCAACCTCCACTTCCCAGGTTTGAGCGATTCTCATATTTCAGCCAGCCCCATTTGCAGGTTGTAGGTGGACATATCTTTTTTTTTTTTTTTTTTTTTTTTGAGACAGGGTCTTGCTCTGCCTTAGGCTAGAGTGCAGTGGTGCCATCTTGGCTGACTGCAGCCTTGAACTCCTGGGCTCAAATGATCCTCTCTTCTCAGCCTCCTGAGTAGCTGAGACTACAGGTATGTAGCACCATGACCAGCTAATTTTTAAAAAATAGAGATGAGGTCTTGCTATGTTCCCCAGGCTGGTCTCAAACTTCTGGGCTCAAGTGATCCTCCCACCTCAGCCTCCCAAAGTGTTGAGATTACAGGCATGAGCCACTATGCCTGGCCTTCCATATACATTTTAGAATCAATGTATGAGTCACCCCATCCCCCCACCTCTTGCCCAAATCCCTTGGGATTCTGGTTGAAATCCTAATGATTTTAAAGATTACTATGGAGATGACTGACTATTTTATTTTATTTTATTATTTTATTTTTGAGATGGAGTTTCACTCTTGTTGCCCAGGCTGGAGTTCAGTGGCACTATCTCGGTTCACTGCAACCTCTGCCTCCTGGGTTCAAACGATTCCCCTGCCTTAGCCTCCCGAGTAGCTGGGATTACAGGTGCCCAACACCACACCCAGCTAATTTTTGCATTTTTAATAAAGACAGGGTTTCACCATGTTGGCCAGGCTGATCTCGAACTCCTGACCTCAGGTGATCCACCCACTTCAGGCTCCCAAAGCGGTAGGATTACAGGCGTGAGCCACCGCACCTGGCCACAACTGACATTTTATTTTTATTTTATTTATTGATTGATTTATTTATTTTTGACACAGAGTCTCACTCTGTCGCCCAGGCTGGAGTGCAGTGGTGCGATCTCAGCTCACTGAACCTCCGGGTTCAAGCAATTCTCCTGCCTTAGCCACCTGAGTAGCTGGGATTACAGGCGTGTGCCACCACGCCTGGCTAATTTTTGTGTTTTTAGTAGAGATGGGGTTTCACCATGTTGGTCAGGCTGGTCTCGAATTCCTGACCTCAGGTGATCTGCCGCCTTGGCTCCCAAAGTTCTGGGATTACAGGCGTGAGCCACCACGCCTAGCCTATTTATTTACTTTTTTGAGACAGAGTCTCACTCTGTTGGCCAGGCTGGAGTGCAGTGGCATAATCTCGGCTCACTGCAACCTCCACCTCCCGGGCTCAAGCAATTCTCCTGCCTCAGCCTCCCGAGTAGCTGGGATTATAGGCGTGTGGCACCACACCTGGCTAATTTTTGTATTTTTAGTAGAGATGGGGTTTTGCCTTGTTGGCCAGGCTGGTCTCAAACTCCTGACCTCAGGTGATCCACCTACCTTGTCCTCCCAAAGTCCTGGGATTACAGGTGTAAGCCACCGCGCCTGGCCACAACTGACATTTTAAAGACATGTCAGGCCATCCATGAACTGGTGATGTCTCTCCATTTATTCAGGACTTCTTTTATGTCCTTTAATAGAAAAGAGGTGGTGGGGTGTGGTGGCTCATGCCTGTAATCCCAGCACTTTGGGAGGCCGAGGTGGGCAGATCACCTGAGGTCGAGAGGTGGAGACCAGCCTGACCAACATGGAGAAACCCCGTCACTACTAAAAATACAAAAATTAGCTGGGTGTGGTGGCGCATGCCTGTAATTCCAGCTACTTGGGAGGCTGAGGCAGGAGAATCGCTTGAACCCAGGAGGCAGATGTTGTGGTGAGCTGAGATCGTGCCATTGCACTCCAGCCTGGGCGACAAAAGTGAAACTCCATCTCAAAAAAAAAAAAAAAAAAAAAAAGGAAGAAGGTTTTGTGCACTATTTGTTCGAGTAATTAGAGGGGGAAGAGCATGCTACAATTCATAAACGACACCTTTTTATAGATCCCCTCTCCTCAGAGTCCTATTATCTATATTTTGCAGGAAAGGGAACTGAGGCTGAGAAGGGTAAAGGAACCTCTGCAAGGATACACAGTAGTGACAGGGCTGAGACCAGGTCCCCCAGCCCAGCCCCTGGTATGCATGTGTCTTGCATACTGGGAACCACCCACCAGCCCAGTAAAGGCCTAAGTGGACAGATCTGTCGCCATTCTATCTCCCCCTGACAAAGCGAGGCAGGGAACATACCGGGGGCCGGCCCACAGTTAATCGCTTTATTTTAAGCTCTGCATGAAGAGAGACACGGCACAGATATACAGAAGAAGGATGAGGAGGCAGCTTGAGCTGCTGTGCGAGGTCGTCTTGAGCTGCTGTGCGAGGGCCTGCTTGGATGAAGATTTCAAGGCCACCTTGCTTGTCCTACTGCTCCAGAACCTGGTGCTAAGGGATATGTTGGTGGCCCCATAGCCACAGCCTTCTTCTCCCTCGCTGGCATCCTTGACCCCAACCACTATGCACAGGCTCATGGAGGCTGGTGAGAGCCTACTCATGGTGGCCAGGTCAGGTCCGGGGTAGTGCTGGCTGAAAGGGATGGTGGTCGCTGGGAGGATAGTGGTGACTGCATCCAGGTCTGTGGAGGCTGCCCGGCACAGCCTGGCCCTCTCCAGGGGTTGAAGGCCACAGCCCCGCATGGCCTGGGCCACCCGTCCCATGGCCACCCACAGCCTGTCCAGGCAGCAGGCCAGCAGGGACATGGCCATGTGCTGTAGCACGGCCTGCAGCAGCAGCCCCAACACCTTGCTGTTATCATGGCGGAAGCCCACCAGGCTGTAGTAGGCCCAATGGGCCATGGAGAACACGGCTAGGCCGGCCTCCCACCACAGGTGTTGCAGGAGTCGTGAGATGCAGCGGCAGGCTCCATGGATCAGGGTGATGAACAGCTGTAGGTTCCAGATCCGCACAACAGTCAGCTGCTGCCACAAGGCCCACTGGCCAGGCAGCATCACCTCCATGCACAGTCTCCGGGACAGGATGAGGATGAGACCCCCACCCACTGGCAGGCTGCTGCACCACAGGACGCAGGCGCCCAGCATGGAGACCGAGAGCCAGTGGGAGGCTGGATTTGCCATCTCCGCCTGCAGCCCCAGCAGGGATGCACAGTTCACCAGGCCTAGGCCACACAGCAGCAGGAGCGGGAGCAGGATCTGCCAGACCTCCCTGCCCAGCCAGCTCCCATTCTGTGGGGCATTTCCCCCACAGCTCCTCAGGGAGAAGCACAGCAAGGGGCCTTCACGACCCAAAGGCTGTGTACCCAGGCTCCTGCCCCAGGGACATGAGGCTGCACTCACGCCCCAAGCTCATATTAGCTGACCCTCTGGACCAAACATCCTGTCACCTGGGCAGGGTAGTTTTGCAGTGATCAGTGACAGCACAAAAGATCAGGATATGAACTTATGTCAAAGAGAGGGCATAATTGCTTTGTCCATAATGGGCAAGGCAGGCAGCCATTGAGAATGCAGCTGTAGGCTGGGCACAGTGGCTCATGCCTGTAATCCTAGCACTTTGGGAGGCAGAGGCGGGCGGATCACCTGATATCAGAAGTTTGAGACTAGTCTGGCCAACATGGCAAAACCCCATCTCTACTAAAAGTACAAAAATTAGTCAAGCGTGCTGGCGGGTGTCTGTAATCCCAGCTACTCAGGAGGCTGAGGCAGGAGAATCGCTTGAATCTGGGAGGTGGAGGTTGCAGTGAGCTGAGATCGTGCCATTGCACTCCAGCCTGGGCAACAAGAGCAAAACTCTATCTCAAAAAATAATAATAAGTCAGGCGCAGTGGCTCACGCCTGTAATCTCAGCACTTTGGGAGGCCGAGGCGGGTGGATCACTTGAGGTCAGGAGTTCGAGACCAGCCTATCCAACATAGCGAAACCCAGTCTCTACTAAA
The DNA here is from genome assembly GCF_029289425.2 of Pan paniscus. Taxonomy (NCBI): domain Eukaryota; kingdom Metazoa; phylum Chordata; class Mammalia; order Primates; family Hominidae; genus Pan; species Pan paniscus. Next base: position 49,171,785 of record NC_085927.1, on the reverse strand, counting down.
AATACAAAAATTAGCTGGACGTGGTGGTGGGCACCTGTAATCCCAGCTACTCGGGAGGCTGAGGCAGGAGAATCACTTGCAAACGGGAGGCGGAGGTTGCAGTGAGCTGAGATTGTGCCATTGCACTCCAGCCTGGGCAACAAGAGCAAAACTCTGTCTCAAAAATAAAGAAAGAAAGAAAATGCAGCTGTAATGTCCTCCTTTGGGTCCACTATTTTCATGCCCTCATCTGACAAATGCGACTCAGCATCTTCTCTATGCTAGGCTCTGCCTCCAGGCAGAGCACATGGGGAGGAGACATATGCTTTGCCAACATGAAGCCCCCAGGCTAGTGGGGGAACACAGACCTTTAAACACCATCAAGGCAAAACTGTCCCACCCAACTCCTCTCTTGCCCTCCTGCTTCCTCCATTCTCCTCCTCCTCAAGTCCTCCTAATCTTCCACAAAAGTTAGAGTACACCTTGGGTTTTACCTGGCAGCAGAGACCATCTGCCCTTCAGGTATGTGAACAAAATCTTGGAGTCTTTTCTGCTGCTTACTACAAGTTCCGTTTTGAAAAAAAAAAAAAAAATTCGATGGGGGACTCCTTGTAAATAAAGTTAACCCATTTCTTTTCAGACTCTGGATTTGATTTTTGCATTAAACTGGCAGTCAGTGATCGTATCTTTCAACCCACTCGTTTTAAAAGGCCTCTTGTAAACAGCTCACACAGATCAGCATGTCGCTGTGAGTTCTTTGGTCTGCACTGAGCGTACACGGCCATTGTGTGTTCACTGTGGGCTGATGTTCCAGGCATCATCGGCTGTACTACCCTGGCCCCTTGAGGAGGACCCCTGGGGAGAAATGTCTTTCAAGCCTTATTTCAGGAACAGCAGACTCCTTCTGGCCACTGGTTTGCTTTTATCATGTGGATATTGTGAACCATGTTTAGCCATATTCATCTTTTTTATTTGGCTACACAGAAACTCTGAACCAAATGAGAGGACCACCTCTGGCACAAACACAGAGATCCATAATGTGTATTTTAGATGTGATCCCACTTCCGGCTTCCTCTTATATCCCTCCATCATGCCCTTACCTTTTTTTTTTTTTTTTTTTGAGACGGCGTCTCACTGTGTCACCGAGGCTGGAATGCAGTGGCGCAATCTTGGCTCACTGCAACCTCTGCCTCCCGGGTTCAAGCGATTCTCCTGCCTCAGCCTCCTGAGTTAGTTGGGATTACAGGCGTGCGTCACCATGCCAGGCTAATTTTTGTATTTTTAGTAGAGATGGGGTTTCACCATGTTGGTCAGTCTGGTCTCAAACTCCTGACCTCATGATCCACCCGCCTTGGCCTCCCAAAGTGCTGGGATTACAGGCGTGAGCCACCATACCTGGCCATGTCCTTACTTTCACCCTGATGAATTGCATATGTCTTGATATGTAGCCTTACATCTGTACTTGAAAGGAGAAAGGATATAGTTAACCCCATAAATGAATCCATCCCTACACATATAAATCAAACTCTTCCTTCTAAAATAACACCACGTACCCAATATCCAAAATGGGCATCCTGATTCCCATACTCGCTACTTCCTGTCCCACCCACGCTGACTCATACAAATAGTTTCCAGAGCCTGTCCAGTCTCAACATCTGATTTATCCCCTTTCCTTCCTTCCTTCCCTTCCTTCCTTCTCTTCCTTCCTTCTCTTCCCTTCCTTCCTTCCTTTCTTTTCTTTTTTCTTTCCTTTCCTTTCCTTCCTTCCTTCCTCCCTTCCTCCCTCTCTCTCTTTTTCTTTCCTTTCCTTCTTTCTTTCCTTCTCTCTCTCCCTCTTTCTCTCTTTCCTTCCTTTCCTTCCTTCCTTCCCTCTCTCTCTGTTTCCTCCTCCTCCTCTTTCTCCTCCTCCTCCTCCTTCTTCTTCCTCCCTTTTTTTTTGAGACAGAGTCTTGCTCTGTTGCCCAGGCTGGAGTTCAGTGGTGTGATCTCGGGTCACTGCAACCTCCACCTCCCAGGTTCAAGTGATTCTTGTGCCTCGGCCTCCCAAGTAGCTGGGATTATATGCCTGCACCACCACGCCTGGCTAATTTTTGTATTTTTAGTACAGACAGGGTTTCGCCATGTTGGCGAAGTTGGTCTTGAACTCCTGAGCTCTGTGATCCGCCCATCTCAGCCTCCCGAAGTGCTGGGATTACAGGCGTGAGCCACCGCGCCTGGCCACTCACCCCTTTCTTCTGTATATTCACCTTCAGTGCCCTTTGCCAGGTGCCTATGTTGGTGGCTCACACAGAACAGTGAAAACTCCTTCCATCCTCTCCTAATCCAGCTGGCCCCGTAAAGTCACCCTTCTAAAATGCACAGGTGCTGATCTGGCATGGTGGCTCACGCTTGTAATCCTAGCACTTTGGGAGGCCGAAGCAGGAGGATCATTTGAGCCCAGGAGTTGGAGACCAGCCTGGACAACATAGCAAGAGCCTGTCTCATTATAAAAATAAAAATAAGTGCACAGGTGTTCATAGGCTTTCAATGCATTCCACTGGCCTCAGGATGATGTTTTCCAGCTGGAAACTTTAGGTCTGAACCCTACCTGTCTTCCTAAACTGGCCTCCAGCCACTGTCTTCTAGTCTGGCTGTGCCAAATCACAGCTAGTTCTGCAGGCCACTATCTTTTATCCTTTCTGCCTTTGCACACGTTCCTACTGCCTGGAGAGCTGCCCTTTTTGCTGGACAAATAAAAATCCTTTGACGCCCAGTTCAAATGACATCTTTGTGGTTGAGGCTTCCCTGATGACCCTGCCCATAAATTGGGGAATTCACCAGTTCTTTTTGCACAGGCCTCTGTTTCATAGCTATGACGTAGGTAGACTGATCTCTTCCAGGGCAGGGGTCCCAACCCCACCTCTGTTTTATTCAGTGTTTCAGAGCCCTGCATGGGGCTAGGCAAAGCAGGCTCGGTACACATTTGTTGAATAAATGAATGAATTCCTCATTTGACAGATAAGGAAACTGAGGCCTAACCCAATGTTGTGCTGAATCCCTATTTTTATTTTTATTTATTATTTTATTTATCTATTTTTGAGACGGAGTTTTGCTCTTGTTGCCAAGGCTGGAGTGCAATGATGCGATCTTGGCTCACTGCAACCTCTGCCTCCTGGGTTCAAGCGATTCTCCTGCCTCAGCCACCTGAGTAGCTGGGATTACAGGCATGTACCACCACGCCCGGCTAATTTTGTATTTTTAGTAGAGACAGGGTTTCTCCATGTTGGTCAGGCTGGTGTCGAACTCCCGACCTCAGGTGATCCGCCCGCCTCAGCACTTTGGAAGGCTGGGCGGGCGGATCACCTGAGGTCGGGAGTTGGAAGTACTGGGATTACAAGCATGAGTCTCCATGCCTGGCCAAAGTACGCTACTGCTGAATCCCTATTAACCTCAATAGGGAAGGCATCAGGTTCAAGAAACCAAAGAAGAGACCCAGAGCCAGCAAATGAGACATGAGTTTGTTTGTTTGTTTGAGATGGAGTCTCACTTTGTCGCCCAGGCTGGAGTGCAGTGGCATGATCCCGGCTCACTGCAACCTCTGCCGCCTGGGTTCAAGCGATTCTCCTGCCTCAGCCTCCCGAGTAGCTGGGATTACAGGCGCCTGACACTACGCCTGGCTAATTTTTGTAGTTTTTTAGTAGAGACAGGGTTTCACCATTTTGGTCAGGCTGGGGTTGAACTCCTGAGCTCATTATCCACCCACCTTGGCCTCCCAAATTGCTAGGATTACAGGCGTGAGCCACTGCGCCTGGCTTGTTTGTTTTTTGAGACAGGGTCTCACTTTGTCGCTCAGGCTGGAGTGCAGTGGTGGGATCACAGCTCATTGTACCCTCAACTTCCTGTTGGGCTCAAGGGATCACCCCACCTCAGCCTCCTGAGTAGCTGGGACCACAGGCATGCACCATCACACCTGGCTAATTTTTGTATTTTTTGTAGAGCCGGGGTTTCACCATGTTGCCCAGGCTGGTGTCGAACTCCTGAGCTCAAGGTATTCACCAGCCTCGGCCTTCTAAAGTGTTGAGATTACAGGCATGAGCCACTGTGCCTAGCCAACATAGGGTTTTATTAGGGGCGTAGAGGAGAGAGTCTAATGGCGGCAGGCTGGACCACATACCCTCCTTACATACACTCCAGTGGTGGTGTGCTGGACAGGAAAACTGCAGCTGGTTGCAGACAGCATGCAGTTTATACAGCATTTTCACTTAACACCTTCCCCTTAATGACCTCTCTCTGGTAGCCTTCATTTAACCCAAAACTTAGGACCTCAATCCCTGGTATAGTCTGTATTCCACAGGACTGGCTGGGGGCTCAGGTGTTCCTCATAGACAAGGAACCAGTCTTCAGGTTGGCCTTGCCCAGATTCCTTAGCTCGAACACACATGCAGGTGCATCTGCCATACAAGGTCATTCTAAGGGTATGCTTAAGTTATTGCTATTAGGTGCATTTACCCTACACCTAGTGAGCTATCTGTATGCTGGCAAGGCAATTCAGGTCTACTGATGCTCTTTTCTTTCTTGACTGGAAAGGGAATTCTTGAGGGAGAATAGTTTGCCCAGGACCCTTAGTGGCATTGTTTTCTTTTGAACCTTCATTACAATTTTAAATTGTCTTATTTGGTCTGTGACAGTGGCCATCTTGTTCTCTATATTCCTGCAGCCTGGTGCAGGACCCGGCACAGAGCAGGCCTCCAGTAAGAATTTCTTCTTGCTCAGGATTCCAAAGCTCCTTTTCCGACAAGGGGGTTATTGATCCCTGAGTCTAATGCCATGAAAAACCAACCTGGAGTCAGATAGACTTGAGCTCTGTCCTTCACTAATTATGTGACTTTGTCAAGTTATTAACCTCTTGGCTGGAAATTTAGTTTTCTATGTAAAAACGGGGCAATAGGCTGGGCGCGGTGGCTCACGCCTGTAATCCCAGCACTTTGGGAGGCCGAGACGGGTGGATCACGAGGTCGGGAGATCAAGACCATCCTGAATAACGCAGTGAAACCCCGTCTCTACTAAAAATACAAAAAATCAGCCGGGCGTGGTGGCGGGTGCCTATAGTCCCAGCTACTTGGGAGGCTGAGGCAGGAGAATGGCATGAACCCGGGAGGCGGAGCTTGCAGTGAGCCGAGATAGTGCCACTGTGCGCCACTGCACTCCAGCCTGGGCGATAGAGCCAGATTCCGTATCGGAAAAAAAAAAAAAGGGCGGGGGGCAATATGGGTGGGTTATAATCCTTTGTCTGCATCCTGAAATTTTTTTTTTTTTTTTTTTTTTTGAGATGGAGTTTTGCTTTTCTCGCCCAGGCTGGAGTGCAATGGTGCAATCTTGGCTCACTGCAACCTCCATCTCCCAGGTTCAAGCAATTCTCTTGCCTCAGCCTCCCAAATAGCTGCGATTACAGGCGCCCACCACCACCCCTGGCTAATTTTTGTATTTTTAGTAGAGACGGGGTTTCACCATGTTGGCCAGGCTGGTCTTGAACTCCTGATCTCAGGTGAACCACCCACCTTGGCCTCCCAAAGTGCTGGGATTACAGGCATGAGCCACCACGCCTGGTCTTGTCTTTTTTTTTTTTTTTTGAGACAGAATCCTGATTGGTCACCCAGGCTGGAGCACAGTGGCACGATCTCGGCTCACTGCAACCTCTGCCTCCCGGATTCAAGCAATTCTCCTCCCTCAGCCTCCGGGGTAGCTGGGACTACAGGCGTGCACAACAACTGCTAATTTTTGTATTTTTAGTAGAAACGGGGTTTCACTGTGTTGGCCATGCTGGTCTCAAGTTCCTGACCTCCACTGATCCACCCTCCTCAGCCTCCCATAAGTGATGGGATTACAGGTGTGAGCCACCGTGCCTGGCCTGTATCCTGAAATTTTAAAAACCTTCTTAAATTATTTGGCAGCAAAAAGTAAACTGATGCATTTTTTGAGCAGCAAAGTCAGCCTTGAACTGATGTGAGTCTATTTATATTTGTCCCACTCCATGTGAATATTCATGTTTCCTTACGGAATATTGTTTTTCTTTAAAAAGTGCTGTATTACATAATATACAGTATGTGCACCATATTACCTTTCTAAAAATAAAAAAATGCTGAATTTTGAAACATATGTGGCCCCCAGGATTTCTAATAATGGATTGAAGATCTATCACTTATGTCCTTCGGGAATGGTGTGAGGATTGAGATAATTTTTTTTTTTTTTTTTTTTGAGCCGGATTGCACTGGCGCAATCTCAGCTCACTGCAAACTCCGTCTCCCGGGTTCAAACGATTTTCCCGCCTCAGCCTCCCAAGTAGCTGGGATTACAGACGCACACCATCGTGCCCCGCTAATTTTTGTATTTTTAATAGAGACGGGGTTTCGCCATGTTGCCCAGGCTGGTTTCGAACTCCTGACCTCAGGTGATCCGCCCGCCTCGGTCTCCCAAAGTGTTGGGATTACAGGCGTGAGCCACCGCGCCTGGCCGAGAGAATGCTTTTCAAACGACGGTGGGAGCAAAGGCCAGGCCCAGAATTAAAGAAGATGACAGGGTGGGACAGAGGAAGCAGGTGATATGAGAGCGTGTGCTCTGGCGCAGCCATGAGGCTGAAGTAGACGGTTAGGGGAGCGTCTTTGGCGGCCGCTGAAGTTGATGCTTAATTCCGAGGAAACAACGAGGCGGCCATGGAAAGTAACGAGATACTTGATTCTTAGAAAGATTTGTAGGGGGCCAGGCGCGGTGGCTCACACCTGTAATCCCAGCACTTTGGGAGGCCAAGGCGGGCGGATCAAGAGATCAGGAGTTCAAGACCAGCCTGGCCAACATGGTGAAACACCGTCTCTACTAAAAATACAAAAAAAAAAATTAGCCAGGCATGGTGGCGCATTCCTGTAATCCCAGCTACTCGGGAGGCTGAGGCAGGAGAACTGCTTGAACTGGGAACCGGGAGGCGGAGCTTGCAGTGAGCTGAGATCGCGCCACTGCGACAGAGCGAGACTCCGTCTCAAAAAAGAGATTTGTAAGGGACGAGCCTGGAAGCAGGGAATCAGTCAGGATCCGAGTCACCCTGGAGCCCAGGCAGAGATCAGCGAAAGCCCTCGCTGATGCAGAGGTCTGGAAGGCGTGGGGCTCCGGGAGGCTGAGCAGCTGGACTCCGCATGACCAGAGGTCGTGAGGCCGTTCCGCAGGCTTGGGACGCTCCTGACCCTCAGAATCAAGCGCGAGCCACTGCATTAGCATGGGAGAAATGGCAGAGATAGGGCTTGAGGGAGGGATGCCCGAGATTAAAGGTATTAAAGGTAAATTGGTGTCGCGGCAAAACCAGCGTGGGAGCCAGGAAACGAGAGTTTCAGTCTTTCTTCGCTAATTCCAGAGATAGCTGCATATCACAGGAGGAGAAGCGACGCAGCCATTTTTCTTCGTTATTATCAAATTTGGCTGCTGCCGGACGCCGTAGATTTGTGGCTCACCAACCCTTAGCCCACCTCTCCGCGGCTTTTCACTAAGTTTGAACCCGACCCCTCGCCGTAGAGTGTGTAATTTCTGTCTCCGAAGCTGACGTCAACTTCTGAACGAAAGCTAGGAGCGGAAGAGCATGCGTGGAAATGGCGCTCGGTACGTGCCCCCGACCTGACGTCTGCCGCGGGGGCGCGCTCGCACGCCGGAAGGGGCGGGGCCAGATTTGGCTTTATATAGCGGACCCGTAAGGCCGACCGGCCTCTACCGGCGGGATTTGATGGCGTGATGGTATGTGTTGTAATGGCGGCCTTTTCATTGTCACCGGCGTCGGCACGGCTGAATCCGCGACGCATCGCCGCCATCCCGTCTTGGCCGGCGCCGGGGGTTTGCTCTAGGGGCACAGGCGACCCAGCGGGGACTTCAGTCTGGCCTATTTTCTGGAAAGTCGAGAGGCTTGTGGAGAAGAGCGCTTGGAGGACTGGCTTTGGGCCTGCAGGTCGGCCAGAGAGAGGCCGTAAGGGTGGGAGCAGGCTTGGAGGCCCGGCATTTTTAAAGCCATGAGTCATTTCTAAGTTTCGACCTCACCAATTGTATCATTAGTTGGGATTAGGGCCGTAAGCTGCTTGTCTGGGTAGAAGGACCTTGGGTGGAGGTTCTCGGCGCCGTTCTCATTGGGAGGTAAAGAAGCTTGGGGGAGGGGAGTGCTGTGGAGTCCTCCTGAATATCTGGGACCGCTGGTGCACTCCGAAGGCCTCTGGAGCTCGCAGAAACCACAGATGATGAACTTATTGACGGGCGGACAGAAACTGTGTGCTGATTGTCACGTTCTGATTTGGCTCTGCCGAGTTCTTTGGCCTGCGTGTATCAGTGTAATTAGTGTCCGGGCGCCGGAGGCAGCCTATAGCGTAGTATTGCTAGCTGCTACCCAGCGTTTGTCCCGGGAGTCCCTTTCTTTAGCGGTCAAAACCTTGCTAATTGGCACATAAAGCTGCCTGTTGAGCAGTTTTTAGTGCCACTAGTTAGTGTATTTTTGTGTGGTTAGAGAAAAAAATGGCTCGTTTTCTTACAGGTTGAGAAGATTTGAAATAAGATTCAGCTTAAATTTTGTCGAATACAAAAGCATTCTTGACACGTGCGAGCCTGGAAGAGATAATGACCTTTTTATTCGGCTTGCTGGGTGTCTGGTCAGGATTCTTCAGTATTGCTGAGATTTGGAACTTACGCAGCTGGGAACTAGAGAAGGGGGCACTGCTTTGGTTTGGGTGCTGACGGTGATTTTTTTCCCACCTAGTCTCACAGAAAGTTCTCCGCTCCCAGACATGGGTCCCTCGGCTTCCTGCCTCGGAAGCGCAGCAGCAGGCATCGTGGGAAGGTGAAGAGCTTCCCTAAGGATGACCCGTCCAAGCCGGTCCACCTCACAGCCTTCCTGGGATACAAGGCTGGCATGACTCACATCGTGCGGGAAGTCGACAGGCCAGGATCCAGTATGTACAGGCATCCTAAAAGTTGGGGGAATAGGAGTGGAGGGGGAGGGAAATTGTAGAGATGGAGTCAAGCTGTTAGCAGAGGGCAGACTTTTTTTTTTAAGCAGGAGTTACACGTTGTCAGAACTGCTGCGACAGCAGAATGGGAATGCTTAACTTCAAAACTAATATTCCAAGGCTACAGATGGCCAGCACTGTTTGCTTTAGGTGCGGTGTGTGGTATTGATTTCAGAGCATAGTAAATTTGCCAGGAACCATAGCAAAGAGAAGTAACACTAGTGTGGGGGGTTGGAGCTGCTGAGGCTGGCATAAGAACTGCCTCATTCATGTTTTTTTCACCTGAAAGCTTGAATAATGGCCACTCACCTGTGTGTGTTCTACTTAGAGATGTCTAACAGCACTGGTTGCGGAGCCATGGAGACATTAATGTTAGGCAGTTGATACTGACTAATCTCTGAGCTCAGAGCTATTGTTAGGACACTGAATTTTCCAGATAAATAGCAATCTTGTCTGCCTCCAGAGGTTTCTGTAGAAGAGAATTGAAGCTGGACAGGTATTTGGCTGTCTAGGGTCCTGATATTTTTTGTTTGAATAACATAAATGTGCTTTGAATGAGAGATAGGCAGTAAGGACAGCCCTGTGAGTCCGTACTGCAGGTGTGGGGCCCAGTTGCCCTTCCGGCCTAAATGGGCACTTTGCATTTTCCTAGAAAACATTACACCCCTTGCTTGGGCTCCTGCCAAGTCTGACTACTGCTTTTTTTTGCAGAGGTGAACAAGAAGGAGGTGGTGGAGGCTGTGACCATTGTAGAGACACCACCCATGGTGGTTGTGGGCATTGTGGGCTACGTGGAAACCCCTCGAGGCCTCCGGACCTTCAAGACTGTCTTTGCTGAGCACATCAGTGATGAATGCAAGAGGCGTTTCTATAAGAATTGGTAAGGGAGGAGGCCATGCAGTCCCTAGCTGGGGAGCTTGGGAGCTGGAGAGCAGGGAGCAGCGTGTGCATGGTTTCTCAGCTCTGTAGCAGGCAGGGAGCTGCTGTCTTGGGTTTAGTTTGCCTCTCAAACAGAAAAATACCTGGGATCAGACTTGGCCAGCCATCTGGTTTCAGCCGGAAGCTAACACCCTCATTCTGAGTCCAGGCTAGTGGGTGGTGGCTGAGGACCCAGTTGGTTGAGGAGTCCAACTAGAAACCAGGAGAGGTAGCAGAATAATTAAACCCCTATAGGGGTGGCAAGGGCCTCTGGCCCTGGGTGGAATGTCCCATTTCCTCCATCACTGAGTGGGTGCTTCCCCAAGGCAGAAAGGTTTGTCCCAGAGCAAGAATTTTGTTTGAATGCGTGTAACTTAACTTAACCTTGTGGACCTCTGCTCAGCTCCGCTCGGCTCTGCCCGATGAGCTCCATCCAGGCTCCGCTTGCCGGTGGAAAAGGCTCCTTAGAAGCCGGCAATGAGCTCCATCCCCACGCGGTGCCAGTGTGCCTTCCGCTCACCCCTCGGAGGGGTGATGAAGGCCTGCACCTGGTCCCCTCCCCAACTCTGCTCTGCTCCTGAAGGCATAAATCTAAGAAGAAGGCCTTTACCAAGTACTGCAAGAAATGGCAGGATGAGGATGGCAAGAAGCAGCTGGAGAAGGACTTCAGCAGCATGAAGAAGTACTGCCAAGTCATCCGTGTCATTGCCCACACCCAGGTGAGCCCAGTGCCCCAGGGTGGCTTGGCCTGCCACTTAGTAGAAGTGACCTATGTGATCATGGGGGTCCCGTGCCCGCACGCTTATGGGTAGGCTTCTCCCTTGCCAGCAGAGGGCACTGTGTCCTTACTGGCCCTTAGCAAGGGAACCATTCCCCTTTAAAATTCAACTGGTGACTCACCAGTAACACTGAAATGCCTGCCTGAAAGTCGGTTGTGAGGTGTACTGGCTGCTCTCCTGGAAACCTAGTTGGTGAGCTGAGCAGGCTCTTTATTGACTTGGTTAGAGTGGGTGCCTCTTGCTGTCCTGTTATTGGTTATCCTGGCTGATCTCAAGTGCTGAGTACAGCCCCATGTGCTGAGGGCCACCACGGATGAGAGTGCATGTCCACCATTGAAATTTTGTCAGGACATTGCCAGGCTGTCCTTGAGTGAAAGCTTTATGCTTAAATGCATTTTTTTTTTTTTTTAGAGACAGAATTTTGTTCTTGTTGCCCAGGCTAGAGTGCAATAGCCCTATCTCAGCTCACTGCAACCTCCGTTTTCTAGGTTCAAGCTATTCTCCTGCCTCAACCTCCTGAGTAGCTGGGATTACAGGCATGCGCCACCAAGCCCTACTAATTTTGTATTTTTTAGTAGAGATGGGGTTTCTCCATGTTGGTCAGGCTGGTTTTGAACTCCTGACCTCAGGTGATCCAACCTGCCTCGGCCTCCCAAAGTGCTGGGATTACAGGTGTGAGCCACCGCATCCGGTGATGCATTTTCCTACTTAGAGCTTGTGCTCTCTCAAAAGCAGGCTTGTCACTAGGGCAAGTGTAGGGGGCTGAGGTAAAACCACTGCAGTACCCCAAAAGGAACTGACCCAAAGGACAGCCACAGGAACATCGGGCTGGTAGGGGCTGGGATCCGGTTGTTTGCCTGTGGTGTGGGTCTTGTCCGCTCATCCTGACAGTAACTCAGGCACCAGTATCCAAAGTTAAGTTGTTGCTGTTGGCAAAAATGGAAGTTCCTTCCTCTTGGTGAGGTTCAGTGACTTGTTCAGAGTTACTGGCTTTTTGCCGTGTGCTTGACATCAATCAGGCTGCATGGAGCTGCAGTTCCTCTGCTGTGGGAGGAGCGCTGGCAGCTGGAGCTGAGCTGTGTCTACCTTCTCCTAGATGCGCCTGCTTCCTCTGCGCCAGAAGAAGGCCCACCTGATGGAGATCCAGGTGAACGGAGGCACCGTGGCCGAGAAGCTGGACTGGGCCCGCGAGAGGCTCGAGCAGCAGGTACCTGTGAACCAAGTGTTTGGGCAGGATGAGATGATCGACGTCATCGGGGTGACCAAGGGCAAAGGCTACAAAGGTGAGCTTTGCGGTGGCTTGAGTTGCTGTGCAAACCTGGGGGAGAAGTGGTTTCAGGCCCAGCTGTTCGTTGATGAGGCTCAGAGTGAGCGCTGGGTACAGCGCCCGAATCGGACAGTGTAGAACCATTCTCTACTGCCTTCCTTCTGAGAACAGCCTTGTGGTCAGAAGTGGCTGGGATAGCGGAGGGCCAGGGGACAACTTAACATGTTCCTGGACCCTTTGCTCTTTGTAGCCTACTGATAACTGCAAAGAGGAGCTTGGAATTATGTTAGTCAGTCCCTGCGAATGGGGGAGCTTAAACTAATGGATGCCTTAAAAAGCACCCATTCAGAATTGAGTTCAGGGTGACACCCCCAGAGCCTATCCAGCTTGACAGGGGAGACCTGTGGGTAATGCACATGAAATAATCTTATTACTCCCTCAGATGACCCAGCCATAGTTGGTAATTGTTGAGTAGCAGGAAGGGGTCAGTGGGAGGTGCTGGGCGCTGAGGTGCAGTAATGTGTATCCATTCCAGGGGTCACCAGTCGTTGGCACACCAAGAAGCTGCCCCGCAAGACCCACCGAGGCCTGCGCAAGGTGGCCTGTATTGGGGCATGGCATCCTGCTCGTGTAGCCTTCTCTGTGGCACGCGCTGGGCAGAAAGGCTACCATCACCGCACTGAGATCAACAAGAAGGTGAGGTTCTGAGAGTGGCTCCCTGGGGGTGGGAAGAGGCCCCCGTGATGGGGAGTGGGGTTTCTGTGCCTGTCAGCGCTGCTTCACTGACTGTAGCTTATGCATCACATGGACATCAGTGGCTTGCTTCTCATGGGTCAGTTCTGGCCCATCTTGATGATTGTAAGGTGCCATCCTGTAGAGTGGCTGTGGTGGGGCTGACTGGTGTGGCTGGGGATACTAGCCTTATTGGTCCCTGATCCCACCACCAGGGGGGTGTCAGGCCTCCTGTGTTGTACAGCAGGATCTTTAGTTTTAGCCCAGCTGCCTTACAGAAAGGAACCTGGAGGGCCAGTCAGCTTTTTGCTCTGACCTTGGGATATGCTGTGACTGGGACTGAGGCCTCAGCTGCCTTCCTAGCATGCTTTGCAGGTCAGCACACTGGCATGTCTGGGTTATTTGTACCTAATGCCCCAGCCTTACACCCTTCTTGTTCATTCAGATCTATAAGATTGGCCAGGGCTACCTTATCAAGGACGGCAAGCTGATCAAGAACAATGCCTCCACTGACTATGACCTATCTGACAAGAGCATCAACCCTCTGGTAAGTAATGGGTGTTCTGCTCTGTGAGGCCATCCCAGGCCTCGTGCTTTTGGGGATAGGCTGCTTCCTAGGGGCTGCTAGCAGGATCGTTAACTGAAGCCAGCACAACACCTAGCTGTGTCCCTTGTAAGTGGCATGTTGTCATCTGAGTCCACTCGTTGGGGTTGGCTGGTGAGAAGTGGGGTCTCAGGCTCAGCTGTTCAGTGATGAGGCCTGGAATGTGCGCTGGGCACAGCGCCCGAGACAGACTGCGGAACCGTTCCTTGTTGCCTTCCTTCTGAGAACAGCCCTGTGGTCAGGGAGGGCCTGAACCTGGAGGGGTCATCTGCACGACAATCCCCTCCTGGGCCTGGTGCTGGGCCTGTGCTGATCAGATGCTCTTCTTTTCAAGGGTGGCTTTGTCCACTATGGTGAAGTGACCAATGACTTTGTCATGCTGAAAGGCTGTGTGGTGGGAACCAAGAAGCGGGTGCTCACCCTCCGCAAGGTGAGGCAGGTCCTGACTCGTCATGGGGGGGCTCTTGTAGAGGGAGGATCCAAGGCCACAGACGCTGGTGGCCCTGTGGTGGGAGAGGAGAGGAAGGAGAGGGTGTTGGCAGTCCCTTCACACTGGCTTTGAAGTCCTGAGATGAGGAAATTCCCAGTCTGGCCTTGCTGGGCTGTTTGCTGCTTTGAGTGTGTCCTCATCTGCCGGATGGTGGGGGAGGCTGAATTGATCGTGTGGCTTCCCAGATGCAGGGGGGCGCTGTGAACAGTGCTGAGGAAAGCCTGGCTCCTCGTAATCCTAAATCCCTTCCCCTCTTGGCCCACAGTCCTTGCTGGTGCAGACGAAGCGGCGGGCTCTGGAGAAGATTGACCTTAAGTTCATTGACACCACCTCCAAGTTTGGCCATGGCCGCTTCCAGACCATGGAGGAGAAGAAAGCATTCATGGTGAGCACCTCTGCCTGCCCCCCTCGCTGGGTGCGGTGGCTTGGGCAGCCGCCTGCCTTTGGCTCCAGCCGGGGTAGGGGTGGTCTTGATGCCTTAGGCCTCTCTTGTGGCTGTGGAGACTGGCCCAGAGTCTTGGTCCCCTCTAGAGTGGGCATCTGCTGTCACCTGTCATTTTCTACCTCTGACCACTGCCTCTCTCCCCACAGGGACCACTCAAGAAAGACCGAATTGCAAAAGAAGAAGGAGCTTAATGCCAGGAACAGATTTTGCAGTTGGTGGGGTCTCAATAAAAGTTATTTTCCACTGACATCTTGCCTCTTTCTTCAGGAGAGAGGCTGGGACTGGGGAGGCAGATGGGGGCCCTTGAGGTGCCTCGTGCTCCCCAAGGCCACTGCCCTCCTTTCTGTAGCTTCGCTGGGTTTGCCCTCTGGCCTCCCACTCTGTCCCCCACCCTCAGTCCCTGGAGGGAGGTAAAAGCTGGGCCTGGTTCTGCCGCTGAGCTGTAGAAATCCAGCCTGGAGCAGTGGGCATTGTGCAAATGTTTGTCACCAGGGTGAGGCAGCTCGGTCTCTGCTGTTTGCACAGCTTGGGTGATGCCAGTGCTGTGGAGACGGGAAGGAGACAGGGAGGCCTGGATGTTCCCTGGCGCCTTTGATGCTGGTGTGCAGGCAGACCGTGGGTTAAAAAGTTCGTTTGGTTTTAAATTAATCCAGGGAAGGGTGGCTTCCAGTTAAGGCTTGTTCAGGTTCTCTTGTAATCTGCACCCCAAGTCTGGTACTGGGAGAACATGAACACAGGCACAGAGGTTAAGGGACTTCCCCGGCTCGGCAGCTGGAAGCCTAGTTGGAACGTGTGGCAGAGGGCTGTGTCCCCTCTGGGCTGGGGTCTGCCTTCTGGGACTTGGCTGGTGCAGTCCCTGTTCCCACTGGAGATGGCCCCTGTACCCCAGCCCCCTCGGGCATGGGACTTACGTGCTTTCTTGACTTGCACGTTGAGTGCCTGCTGCCCTCAGTCCCTGGAGCCCAGGATGCTGGGGTGCAGCTGCTGCTGTAAGCTGAAGGAAGCCCCCAGGCTCTGGACTGACCCCTGTGACCTGGCCTGGAGCCTGGTGATCTCGGTGAAGCCCAGCACAGACCCTGGTGCTTGGACCCACTTGCTGACTCCCTGTCTTTGCTCAAGCTGCACCTAGGCTCTACCAGGATGGGGTGTGGAATGCAGGTCCCCTGATGCCGTCGAAGCTGCTCCCTCAGACTCAGGTGCTGTGGCTGTGAGCAGGCGCTGTGCTGTACTCCATCCCTCGCTGAGTTACTTGTGGATAGAGTCCCCAGCTGCGCCAGCTGACTGTCCACCCAGCGGTGTCTGGCAGGCCTGCTAGTCACCGGGACCCTAACTGTGTGTTTGAGTCTGTTTATTTGGATGGATTGGCAATAGCTGGGATCTGAGGATCAGCGTACAGGGTGCACCTGTGGGCTCGGGGCGTGTGTGGGACTGCGGGAGAACAGTTGTGGAGATGCCCAAGTTGTCACTGTCTCCCTGTGGACCTGAGGGTGCAGGGTGAAGCACTAAAATATCTTGAAGTCGGCCAGGCGCGGTGGCTCACACCTGTAATCTCAGCACTTTGGGAGGCTGAGGCGGGCGGATCAAGAGGTCAGGAGATTGAGACCACGGTGAAACACCGTCTCTACTGAAAATACAAAAAAATTAGCCTGGCGCGGTGGCAGGCGCCTGTAGTCCCAGCTACTTGGGAGGCTGAGGCAGGAGAATGGCGTGAATCCAGGAGGCGGAGCTTGCAGTGAGCCGAGATGGCGCCACTGCACTCCAGCCTGGATGACAGAGCGAGACTCCGTCTCAAAAAAAAAAAAGTCATCCAGGTGCAGAGCGGATAAGTGCCATGTAGGTCCTGAGGCAGGGGCAGGTCAGAGTTGAGTT
This sequence comes from Pan paniscus, assembly GCF_029289425.2. Taxonomy (NCBI): domain Eukaryota; kingdom Metazoa; phylum Chordata; class Mammalia; order Primates; family Hominidae; genus Pan; species Pan paniscus. The sequence goes on along the minus strand of NC_085927.1, from coordinate 49,155,697 downwards.
GTGTGCAGCAGGAACCTTCCCCACGTGTGTCTGTCCACCCTGCAAGTCTCCAGCCCCTTCTGAGCTTGGCTTGGGGCAGTTGGTCTCAAGGCAGAACCCTCCTTCCTGCAGCCCCTCCCATCTTTGGCTCTGCAGCCTGGGCCTAGGTGACTGGAGCTGCACTTCAGGTTGGAGCCACCAGGGGGGTGAGTGTGCGGCACGTGCCCTGCAAGAGGGCCCTGCTAGGGGTTTTGGATTGGGCAGGGTTCCTTTCTGCATCAGGGTCTTCGGATGCCCCGCAGTCATGGGAGTCAAGTGCACAGCTGGAATGGGTCATGACCTATTGTCCCAAGGCCACCAGGCACCTTAGTGGCAGGGCCAGGTGTGAGACCTGGTTGCCTGGTCTCCTGGGTGCTGCCTTTTGTCAGTCTCCATGGTTAGATCTTGTCCTGGTGGGGATGCTGACTGGGCAGGGGTCCCAGCCTGTCCCCTCCCTTCCCCATCCCTTAGGCTGGGCCTGGAGCCCCGCTGCCTACCAGCCCAGAAAGGAAAGGGTTTGCTGGTCTGAGATGTCCTGGCCGAGCCTTGCTGCTTGTCCAGGGCTCTGTACCGAGTTCTGGGTATGGCCAGGATGACAGGACGCAAAGAACAAAGGCCCCTAGGGGTAGTCTGTCTGTCTTCCCCCAGGCTCAGGACACACACACAGGCACCCAGTACCACAGACACACCTGCAGGCTGCAAGTGGAGGCTGGCGTCACACCCGTACCTGTCCACATGTGCCCAAGTGCACAGAAAGCCTTTCTCACGGGCAGCCTGGCTTGACTGGGGGCTGAGCCTTTGCTGTTGACAGCCCCTCAGCCCTTCCTTGCCTGCCGTGTGTGGTGGCTCACGTCTGTAATCTCAGCACTTTGGGAGACTGATACGGGAGGATGGCTTGAGCCCAGGAGTTTGAGACAACATAGTGAGACTTGTCTCTACAAAAGATTTAAAAGTTAGCTGGGTATGGTGGCGCATGCCTATAGTCCCAGCTACTTGGGAGGCTGAGGTGGGAGGATCCGCTTGAGCCTGGGAGGTCAAGGCTGCAGTGAGCCATGCATGATTGCACCACTGCACTCCAGGCTGGGTGACAGAGCAAGATCCTGTCAAGAAAAAAGCCAGTTTAGAAGTGAAGACGGCTGTGAGGAAATAAAACAGGTCACTGGGATGGAGTCATGTGGGTGGGGTCGGGGAGGCCTCTCTGAGATTTGAAAGGTATCAAGGATCCTGCCTGTGGAGCCCTGTGCTGGAACACTCACTCCCGCCAGGGAATGGTGAGTGCGAAGGCCCTGGGGTGGGACAAGGCTCCTGGGCTCCGGTATGAGCTCCTGAGGGAGGGGCTTCATGATATGGGCTCATTCCCAGCTGGATCTCCTGTCTCCCTAGCATGGAGAAGGTTTGTTGGGGGTCTCTGCATCTCTGGGCCTCGTCTGTATTGTGCGTGGGCCTCGTCTGTATTGTGCGTGTGCCCCGCTGTCCCGAGTGGAGGCCTGTGGTGGGTGGGGCGGCTGCCGTGCCTGTGCATGTCACCGAGGGTACATCTCCAAGTGCCTGCTGGCATGCGCTTCCTGTCACGCTTTTCTCTCACCAGAACCCCTAGACAGGCCTCGCCGGAATCCTGCGGTGACAGAACAAGAAGTCTCATTCCATTCCTCCTGAAAAAAAGAAAAAATACCTGCTGGGAATTTCTGAGCAAGTGGGAACAGGGAGGTGGTGGCGGGAGCTGCCTTTGCCTTAAAAGGTGTGACGGAGCCAGGGACTTCGCTCAGCTCACCTGGGGATGGCCACAGGGTGTAGAGGGGTGAGTGGCTGGCCGCCACCTTGTGGGCTCACCCCAAATTGCTCTCTGCCTAGATCCTCGTTGACAGCCTTGCTGGCGGGGGCTGTGCTGCTCTGTCTCTGTCCCCCTACCCAGATGTAGCCCCATGCAGCTGGCAGCTCACCTTCCTCCCCTTGGTTCTCAACCTCGTAGCTGATAATGCAGCTACTTGCTGCAACTTCTGGGGGTCCCTCTGCCCTGCCTCCTGGGCAGTTCCCAGGAGCCCAAAGTCCCTTTCCCTTTCAGGAGCAGTCTCAGGAGCCCAGGCCAGGCCACCGACAGGAGACTGCCTGATGCAAACCTCACGGGAGGCAGGAAATTACAGTAGCCCCCTACCCTCCAACACCCCCAGTGGATTCCTGAAACCGCGGATAGTACGGAACCCTCTGTGGATTAGGCTTTTTCTCTCTGATCACCAAGAGGGCTACAAAGTGACTCACGGGCGGGAACGCCTGCAGTGCGGAGACGCTGGACAGAGGAATGAGTCACGATCATCGCTGCATGATTTCATCACCCTGCTCAGAATGGCATGCAATGTCAAATTATGAATTATTTCTGAAATTTTCTCTTTAATATTTTCAGGCTGTGGCTGACTGCTGGAAACTGCAACCAAGGAAAGTGAAACCACAGATAATGGGGGCGCTGCGGTAACTCCACGGGCCTGAGAGTGAGGGAGGAAGGGAGCATCCAGGAACCATCCAGAGCCCAACCTCACCAGCCGCTCACCCACAATCAGCAGCACTCACAGGTCAAGGCAGTGTGCGGGACAGCAGGCAGCAATCATTGTGAGCATCTTGCTCTGTATTAGGCACTGAGCATTTCACACAGAGAAAAAGTCATCAGGCTCACTCCTTGAGGCAGGTTCTGTTATGATCACATTTTACAGTAAGAAACTGGGGCTTGTGGATGAATAACTTGCCCAGGGATGCTGTATTGGTGGGGTTGGGACGTGAGCCCAGGCATCTCTTCACCCTCACTCTAGGCTACCAGGGGTCGGTAAAGCCAATGAATGCTGCCTCAAGGGTGAAGGAGAGGGCTCATTTGTTGAGCACCTATGGTGTGCCAAGGTTTGTACTCAACTCTTTTCAGAGTTACCTTATTTTTATTTTTTGAGACAGGGTCTCACTGTGTCGCCTAGGGCTGGAGTGTGGTGGTGCGATCACGGCTCACTGCAGCCTTGACCTCCCAGGCTCGAGCAATCCTCCCACCTCAGCCTCCCGAGTAGCTGGGACTACAGGTGTGTGCCACCATGCCTGGCTAATATTGTATTTTTTTTTTTTTTTTAGATGGAGTCTCGCACTGTGGCCCAGACTGGAGTGCAGTGGCGTGATCTCAGCTCACTGCAAGCTCCACCTACCGGGTTCACGCCATTCTCCTGCCTCAGCCTCCCGAGTAGCTGGGACTATAGGCACCCGCCACCACGCCCGGCTAATTTTTTTTTATTTTTTAGTAGAGACAGGGTTTCATCGTGTTAGCCAGGATGGTCTCGATCTCCTGACCTCGTGATCCACCTGTCTCGGCCTCCCAAAGTGCTGGGATTACAGGCATGAGCCACCGTGCCTGGCCTAATATTTGTATTTTTTGTAGAGAGTGGGTCTTGTCATGTTGCCCAGGCTGGTCTCGAACTCCTAGGCTTAAACAATCCTCCCCCCTCAGCCTCAGAAAGTGCTGGGATTAAAGGCGTTCAGCTACCTCGCCCAGCCCAGAGTTATCTTATTTATTTATTTACTTATTTTTGAGACAGTGTCTCACTCTGTTATCCAGGATGGAGTGCAGTGGCGTGATCTCAGCTCACTGCAACCTCCACCTCCCGGGTTCAAGCGATTCTTGTGCCTCAGCCTCCTGAGTAGCTGGGATTATAGGCGCACCACCACGCCTGGCTGATTTTTGTATTTTTAGTAGAGACGGGGTTTCACCATGTTGGCCAGGCTGGTCTTGAACTCCTGACCTCAGGTGATCCACCTGCCTCGGCCTCCCAAAGTGCTGGGATTACAGGTGTGAGCCACTGAGCCCCGGCATCACTTCTGTTTTCACAGGGAGGAAATTGAGGTTCAGCAAGGTGAAGTCACAGTCTCTGAGGTCAGACTCTTGGAGTGGCAAGGCGGGGATATAAAATCCAGGCTCCAGACACGAGCGCACAACCATCACACCACGCTGTCCTGGTGCAGGAGGGCTGCGAAAGCTCTGGGTGAGGACTGGAGGGACACTGTTTCCCAGCAGCCACTGCGACCCCCAATGCTCCTTGGCCCCCTACCCTCTCCCAGGCTCCTACAGTGGGCCCCTGCTTCTTTACGGATGAGGTCTCCTGGAGCCCGGTACCACAGCCAGCCCCACCCTCGCTGGGCCCTGAGCCTGCACAGCTGGCCTTCAGGTCACTGGGCTTCATGTGACTATGGAGAAGTGACCCCTCCCCACCCCGTCCCCACCAGAGTCCTGCTTAGCCCGGCAGAGGAAAACGGCTGTGAGGGAAGGCACTAAAGATAGCTGCCTCGCCAACTTCCCCATCCTACTGGCCGCTGTCTCCTCCCCAGTGGGCTTCTCCAGCAGACCTCCACCCCAGGCCGTCCTTGAGCCTGGTCAGCCAGCCCGGGGCATAAGCAGGGACCCAGGCCATGGTCACCACCATGGCCGCTGTTACTGAAGACTCACGGGCCCCAGGCACTGGGCCAGGCAGGACTGTGTGCCTTACTGCACAGAAACCCCTCAACAGGGGGCAGCAAGGAGCTGCCTGTCACCCCCACTTGATAGATGGGGATCCAAGCACAGAGGAGGACCAGCTGGTGTGAAAGCCCCAGCTCATCCTCATGCCAGCACCTGGGAACACACCTGGACATTGACACGCCACGCCATCTTCCCCCATGGCCCAGGGCCTATGGACACACTGGCTTGGCAACACCAGAGCCTATGATGAAGACACCATGTCATCCCCCATCCATCTGTGACACCATCTCCACCCGCAGCAGGAATATTTACATCAGGGAAACAGGCAGACACTAGAGATCAGGGCCATTCCTCCAGGGAGCTGCTTGTTAGACATTTACCAGCACAGCACTGACCCCAACCTTCTGTTCTGCTGGTGACACCAATGGCTGAACCCAGCTGGAAGTGGCAAGGGAGTTTGGTTGATATAGTCCCCAGAAGTCAGTATCCTGGGGCACAGAGAAGTAGGTGAAAGGGCGGCTTGAGGATCTGGAGTGACAGACACAAGATCCAGCCCAATGCCCAGTGCTTCCCTCTTGCTTCCTGGGAACCACTATTCCCAGCGTTTCTCATATACATTTAATCAGAGGCAGGACCTCCCGCCTCAGCAGCTTCCCTGGCTCCACATTGCACATTCATTTACAGCTGACCTGTGAACAATGTGGGGATCGAGGCAGTAACCCCCCATGCAGTAAAAAATCCAGGTGTAACTTTTGACTCCCCTAAAACTTAACTACTGGCCGGGCTCGGTGGCTCATGCCTATAATCCCAGCACTTTGAGAGGCCGAGGTGGGTGGATCACGAGGTCAGGAGATTGAGACCATCCTGGCTAACACAGTAAAACCCTGTCTATACTAAAAAAATACAAAAAAATTAGTTGGGTGTGGTGGTGCGTGCCTGTAGTCCCAGCTACTTGGGAGGCTGAGGCAGGAGAATGGCCTGAACCCAGGAGGTGGAGCTTGCAGTGAGCCGAGATCACGCCACTGCACTCCAGCCTGGGCGACGGAGCGAGACTCCGTCTCAAAAAAAAAAAAAAAAAAAAAATTTTAACACTCAGTAACTTTTTTTTTTTTGAGACGGAGTCTCACTCCGTTGCCCAGGGTGGAGTGTAGTGGCGCCATCTCGGCTCACTGCAACCTCTGCCTCCTGGGTTCAAGAGATCCTCCTTCCTCAGCCTCCCGAGTAGCTGGGACTACAGGTGCCTGCCACCACACCCAGCTAATTTTGTATTTTTAGTAGAGACAGGGTTTCACCATGTTGGCCAGACTGGTCTCAAACTCCTGACCTCAAGTGATCCACCCGCCTCAGCCTCCCAAAGTGCTGGGATTATAGGCATGCGACGCTGCACCCGGCCTTAACTACCAATAACTTACTGTTGACTGTGAAAACAGTTGATTAACACATATTTTGTGTGTTATGTGTATTATATACTATAGTCTTGTAATAAAGTAAGGTAGAGAAAAGAAAATGTTATTAAGATAATCTGGCTGGGCATAGTGGCTCATGCCTGTAATCTCAGCACTTTGGGAGGCCAAGGCAGGTGGACCGTCTGAGGTCAGGAGTTCGAGACCAGCCTGGCCAACATGGTGAAACCCCGTCTCTACTAAAAATATAAAAATTAGCTGGGCGTGGTGGCGCGCGCCTGTTATCCCAGCTACTCAGGAGGCTGAGGCATGAGAATCGCTTGAACCCAAGAGGTGGAGGTTGCAGTGAGCCGAGATCGCGCCATTGCACTCCAGCCTGGGGGACAAGAGTGAGACTCCATCTCAAAAAAAAAAAAAAAAAAAAAAAAAAAAAGTGGAAACTCCAAGTCCAAACCCGTGTTGTTCGAGGGTCAGCTGTATTTTTTTTTTCTTGATCCAGGTTTTTGCTCTGTCGCCCAGGCTGGAGTGCAGTGGTGTAATCTCGGCTCACTGCAACCTCTGCCTCCCAGGTTCAAGAGATTCTCCTGCCTTACCCTCCCGAGTAGCTGGGATTACAGGCACAGACCACCACGCCCAGCTAATTTTAGTATTTTTAGTAGAGTTGGTGTTTCACCATGTTGGCCAGGCTGGTCTCAAACTCCTGACTTCAGGTGATCCACCCACCTTGGCCTCCCAAAGTGCTCAGATGGCAGGAGTGAGCCACTGCGCCCAGCCTTGAGGGTCAATTGTATTCATATGTCACCGTTACCAACCTTTATTAAGCACCAACAGGCATTCAAGGCTCTTCACTAGGCGGCTGCAGCCTGCCAGCTCATCCCAGGCTGCTGTGCCTCAGCCGTGCGAGACCACCAGAGTCGCCCTTCCACCTGTGCCTCGGTGTCCCTGTCTACAATCCTGGTGTGGTGCGTGGAAAAGAGCTGCCTGGGCTGGCAATTGGCAGCTCAAGGGCTAGCCCAGCTCGCAGTTATGCTTTGTTTGGTCCTCAGAGTTGCAAAAGAAAATTAAAGGGTACTGACCTTTGCTTTCACGCAGAACTCACATTTCCAGCTTCTTTAGGCAATAGGGTGATCTGGCGGCAACAGGCTGGAGCTGCAAAGCTGCTGCCCTCCCACCATGGCCCCTCCCCAGCCTCTGTCTCAGGGTTACCTCTGCAGGCCTGGCAGCCAGCAGGGTCCAGCACACAGTAGGTGCTCAGTGAAGAACTGGGAGGTGGAAGAGACTGGGACAGAGGGGCGAATGAAGCACCTACCGGCCGCTCCTATGGAACCCCTGTTTGGGTGAGCTTGTTTTACACGAGGCCTTGAATTCAGGAGTTGGCAGACTTTGACCTTTTTTTATTTTTTATTTTTGAGACGGAGTCTTATTCTGTTGCCCAGGCTGGAGTGCAGTGATGCCATCCTGGCTCATCACAGCCTCGACCTTCTGGCACAAGTGATCCTCCTGCCCCAGCCTCCCAAGTAGCTGGGACTACAGGCGCATGCCACCACGCCTGGCTAATTTTTTTTTTTAGACGGAGTCTTGCTCTGTTGCCCAGGCTGGAGTGCAGTGGTGCAATCTCAGCTCACTGCAACCTCTGCCTCCTGGGTTCAAGCATTTCTTCTGCCTCAGCTTCTTGAGTAGCTGGGACTACAGGCGTGTGCCACCACGCCCAGCTAATTTTTGTATTTTTAGTAGAGACGGGTTTGACTATATTGGCCAGGCTGGTCTCCAACTCCTGACCTCGTGATCGGCCCGCCTCAGCCTCCCAAAGTTCTGGGATTACAGGCGTGAGCCACTGTGCCCAGCTCTATGCCTGGCTAATTTAAAAAAATTATTTTGTAGAGACAGGGCCTCACTATGTCACCCAGGCTGGTTTTGAACTCCTGGGCTCAAGCAGTTCTCCAGCCTCGGCCTTCCAAAGTGCTGGGATTACAGACGGACGCCACCACAACTGGCCACTACACTTTGATCTTTAAAAACCTGATCAATAGCATGAGCCTGGAAACCATCCGAAAGTCCACTGGCCCTGAGGCCATCATGCACAGCGTTGTCTCCTCGGCCTGGGAGCGTCACGTGGCAGTGCAGGTGGAGCTGGAGTCACAGACGCCCCTCACGGAGGGACCTCTCAGTGCAGAGCAAAAAGGGCAAGTTGCAGAGAAACTCCCATGTTGCAGCGAGATAGATGTTCCCTTCTTTCGGCATGTGTGAAGGATTTTATAATTCATTAAAAACATGCAAATGGGGCCAGGCGCAGCGGCTCACGTCTGTAATCCCAGCACTTTGGGAGACTGAGGCAGGTGGATCACCTGAGGTCAGGAGTTTGAGACCAGCCTGGCCCACATGGCAAAACCCCGTTTCTACTAAAAATACAAAAATTAGCGGGGCCTGGTGGTGGGTGCCTGTAATCCCAGCTACTCGGGAGGCTGAGGCAGGAGAATCGCTTGAACCCGGGAGGTGGAGGTTGCAGTGAGCTGGGATCGCATTACTGCACTTCAGTCTGGGCGACAGAGTGAGACTGTGTTTCAAAATAATAATAATAATAATAATACAATAAATAAATAAATAAATAAATAAATAATGAATGGCAAACCCAGTCTGCACTGGCTGTGTGGCATAGTGGACAGTGACCGGGATGGGCACTGGGGTGGCCTCCTGTCCCAGCTCTCCTGAGAACTCATGGTGCAGGCTTGGTGAGGCCTGTCTGGGCCTCAGTTTCCTTGTCTGTGGCATGGGGGCTCAGGCTGAGGGAGGGCAGGGTTGCACAATTTCTCAGAGCCCTTTCAGCTGTGAGGCTGGGACTCCAAAGCTCAAAGGAAGTACAGAGTGACAAGACTGACAGAGAGATGCTGTGGGCTCTAGCAATCAGGGAAGGCTTCCTGAAAGAGGGGGGCTTGAGCTGACCTGTGAAGGCTGAGCAATGCCCTGCCAGGGCTAACCTGAACAGGAAGGGTGGGCATTCATGATGCCAAGGAATTGATTGATGCTGGACAAGAAAGGGCTGGCCAAATTAGGCCTTAGCCTTGGAGGGTTCTTGGCTTCTCCCAGGAAAGAATTCAAGGGCGAGCAGATGGTGTTAAACAGCACCTTTCACTGAAGTGACAGTGTACAGTAGCAGCAGAGGTCTCGCTCTTCCTGGAGCAGGGGTACCCCATAAGCAGTGGGCCCAGACCAGCAGCTCAGAAGCAGGGTTGCCCTCATATTTTTACCTACTTTAATTGTATGCAAATGAAGGGGTGGGTTATGCAGAAATTTACAGGACAAGGGGGCAACTTCTGGGTTGTTAGGTCAATGCTATAGAAGAGGTTGGCAATTTCAGGGAGTTGCCATGGCAATGGTAAACTGATATGGCACACTGGTGGGCGTGTCTTAGGGGGAGGTGCTTCCCCGACCTGTTTTAGCTAGTCCTCAATTTGGTCCAGTGTCTGAGCTGTGCCTCTGGAGTCAAGTCCGACCTCCTACCTCGGAATGAGTTTGTGAGAGAGACTTCAGGCACAGCAGGCAGTGAGTTAGGGAGATATTTGTGGGTGGGCTGTGGGAGGCCTTCCCCGAGATCCTCCATTGGACCTCATCCCAGGGGACTCACTTCTCCATCCTGGATGGGTGGGTGGGCGTGGGAAGTGGATCTCATGGCTCGTTGTGCCCCATGAGCCAGGCATTGCACCTGCTCTTGTCATGCATGGTCCATTTGCTCCTCACACCTGAGGAAGGGGGCGGCAGGCACAAAGGTCACCCCCATTTCACAGGAGAAGAAACTGGGCTCCACAGCCAGGTGCCTCTGGGCTCGTCTACCTGGGGAGGTAGAGGAGAGGAAGCCCCTTGGGGAAGCAGGAGGCCAATGCTCAGAGCTCCTGTGTGGCTGTTCTCCCTGCCCAGAATGCCATTCCCTCTTGTCTGTGGTGGGAACCCCAACTTGCCCTTCCAGGCTTGGCTCCAATGTCACCTCCTCCTGGAAGCCTTCCCTGACCCCCACCTGCATCGGGGTTGCCTGATGTTTGCTCTTTTGCACTCTCTGCTTCTCCCTCCCCACTTTGTGCTCAACGTCCATCTTCCCAGCCAAGCGGGGACCTCCTTGGGTCCCGGGTTGTGTCTGTCTTGCCTTTCTTGTACCCTCTGCACCCAGCACAGTGCTGAGCACGTCGTAGGAGTTCAATGAACGTTTGTTGAAAGACCCATTGCCTGAAGGCACGCACGCATAAACTAAGAATGAATGAGGTGACTTGCCCAGGGTCACCCAGATGGTCAGGGCTGCATGGCCCTGGTGGAACAGCAGCGCCCAATCCCCTCTGGCCTCCTGCCTGGTTTCCTGTTTCTGTTCTATTTTTTTTTTTTTTGAGACGGTGTCTCCCTCTGTTGCCCAGGCTGGAGTGCAGTGGCACAATCTTGGCTCACTGCAACCTCAGTCTCCCGGGTTCGAGTGATTCTCCTGCCTCAGCCTCTGGAGTAGCTGCGATTACAGGCTCCTGCCACCACACTTGGCTAATTTTTTGTTGTTGTTGTATTTTTAGTAGAGACGGGATTTCACCATGTTGGCCAGGGTGGTCTCGAACTACTGACCTCAAATGATCCACCTGCCTCGGCCTTCCAAAGTGCTGGGATTACAGGCGTGAGCCACCGTGCCCAGCCCCACTTCTGTTCTTGACGCTCACATCTATCCTTTACCCGGCGGCCAGAGTCAAACAAACCCCTGTCAGATTGCACCCTGCCTCTGCTGCACACCCTCCATAGCTCTGCTGGATGCAGAGTGAGAGCTCAGGCCACCACAGTGCCCAGGACAGGACCCGCTCCTCCCAGGCCTCATGGCCACACAGGTCTCCTCTCTGTTCCTGCAATGCGGCAGGCTGGCCCCTGCCTTGGGCGCCTTTGCACTGGCTCTCCCCAATTCTTGGAATGCTCATCCCTGGAAATTTGCAGAGGCCACTTTCTCAGCTGCAACCTTGCTGCCCCAGGGCTCCTGACCCTGCATCCCACTCTGCCTCCTCTGTTCCAGGCACCGTCGCCTGCCACCGGCAGCAGGATGCACTTCTGTGTCATGGTCACTGCGTGTCTCCCCGAGTCCCACTAGGGCAGGGCCCTTTATTTGGGTCTCTGTTCTCCAGGCTTCCAGAGAAGGGAGGGCGGGGGAGATGTGGTCTGGAGCGCGTGAGAGACCGGGGAGAACTCCAAGGTGGCAGCAACTTCCTCAAAGCAAATTTAGGAAAAGCTGAAGTGAAAAAGGCTCGGGCAGCTGCGTGCTTCCTGCAGCCAGTCCGGGGCCCAGGGCTTGTGTCTGGGTCTGTGTGTGACTTGTGTGTCTGCATGTCTGTCTGTGTGAGTGTATATTGTGGGGTGGGGGGCAGTGGATTCTGGAACCAGGGACCTCTCAGAGCCTCAGGGGGCAGAGCTAGGTGGTCTCTGGCCCAGGGGTTCCCGACTCGGGTTCTGGTTCCGCAGAGCTGTGGGGCTGGGTGCTTCTGTCCTTTTCCCCTGGGGCAGAGTGACCTAACAGGACAGGATGCGTGTAAACTCTGGAGCGGACTTTCAGGGTTCCATTCCCAGCTGCACCACTTCCTGCGTGACCTTGAGGAAGTGATTTAACCACACTGTGCCTCAGTCTCATCATCTGAAAAATGGAGATGCTGAGGCTCCTGCCACCATGCTTGGCTAATTTTAATTAACAGGCCGCCTCCTGTTGTTGCCAGGATTTGATGAATGAAGGCGTGTGAACGGCTGAGACCCACATTTGGCCGTCAGCTCACATTCACCACGGGCGTCAGTCTAAGATCCAGTGTGAGCGAGACCCAGGCCAGCCTCAGGGAGGGGGCGCCAGGCAGAGGGAGAGGCCGCCAGTGCTGTGCAGTGGTGTGAGGGCTGGGGAGGCAAGCTGGGGAGGCAAGCTGGGGAGGGGTCCCACCCCAGGCAGGGAGTCCGGAGGAAGGCTGTCTCAGGGGAGGCTGAACAGGCCAGGAAAGAGGAAGAAGAGAAAGTGGCCACAGGGACAGGGCAGCAAGGGTCAAGCCTGCAGGGGGAGAGATGGACGGGTGAGGGCTGCGAGAAACTCGGGGATACCCATGCCCAGTGGGACCAAGGGATGGGGCTGGAGTGCAGCCACATTTTCCACCTCCCCCAAGTGCCAGGCTGCATTGGACTTTGTCCTGGAGCAGTGCAGAGCCATGGGAGGTTTTTGAGCAGGGGCTCGGAGGCCTCAGCTCATGGTTTCCATCTGGTTCCAGGCTGATGGGGAGGCACCATCACAGCCCAGGTCAGGAAGGTGAGACACTCATACCAAACACTTAGAAAACAGGGCCAGAGGCCGGGCGCGGTGGCTCACGCCTGTAAACCCAGCACTTTGGGAGGCCGAGGCAGATGGATCACCTGAGGTCAGGAGTTCGAGACCAGCCTGGCCAACATGGTGAAACCATGTCTCTACTAAAAATACAAAGAATTAGCCTGGCGTGGTGGCGGGTGCCTGTAATCCCAGCTACTCGGGAGGCTGAGGCGGAAGAATCGCTTGAACCCAGGAGGCGGAGGTTGCAGTGAGCCAAGATTACACCATTGCACTCCAGCCTGGGCAACAAGAACGAAACTCCGTCTCAAAAAAAAAAAAAAAAAAAAAAGCCAGAGCACCCGACTCGGTGGCTGAAAAAGTCTTAAGGGGCAAAGGGGCCTGTGAAGGTTTCCTGGAGGAGGCCCTGGAAGTGAGCCTCAGTGGAGCCAATAAGAGACCTCCTCAGCCTGCTGAGTGACTTCAGGCAAACCACTGCCCTCTCTGGTCTCAGCTCCCACCTGCCTTGGCAGGGACTCACCTGGCCCCACCCCTGTGTCTCTCTTGGGCTCTGACATTCCACGATCACAGATGGGGAAGACCGGAATCCACCAGAGGCAGATTCAGATTCTTGATTTAGACGGAGACTCTGCCTCGGTCTCCCCCCTGCACTGTGCTGGGGGTCAGGCAGGGAGGACAATCGCGTTTGATTGTCAAAGACCTTGCAAGCCTCAGAGGCCAGCTGCCAAGGAGTGTTTTCCATTCCTGGGAGGGTGGGCCCTTCCTGCCAGGAGAAAATTCCAAACTCCTGCCAGGAAGGAGAGAGCTCCTGCCACCCCCGGTGACCACACACCCGCCGCCCAAACCCTGTGGCATCAACTGCGTTTTTTCTTTTCGTTTCCCCTCTCTTGGCCAAGGTGGAGGGAGCCTCCCTGGGCCTGGAGGAGAGGCCCTCAGCGCCTCCGGTTTGCTCAGAGGTGCCCTCTCTCTTCCCCTGTCCCTTCCCGCCTTCTCTGTTCCAGGCGCAGGCTCACAAGGTACAGGCCTTGTGAATGGCCCCCAGCCAAAGCGCCTTGCTCTGCTCCTGGGTGTCTGTTAGTCTGGGTGGTGTGAAGAACATGGGGCTTCTATCCTCTGGGACAATGGGATTGTTACTTGGGAATTAAGAGACCTCGCTCCTAAAATTAGAAGTCCTAGTTTCCATGGTCTGATCTTCGTTTGTAAGATACGCATTCCTGAAATTATTTAGTTCTAAGAATTCTTGGGACTAGAATGGAAAATATCCCAGTAGTCGATGGTCCTGTAATTTTCTGGTTGTAAGAATGTGCTGTTCTAGGATTCTCTAGTTCAAAGGCACTGTGGTTCTGGAAGTCTGGATCCAGCTGTCCAGAGTTCAGATACCACACTGTGGGCCGAGGGCGCCGTAAGAGCTGGTGGGGCCCAGGGAGGAGCTGGGAAAGGGGTGGTGGCCGGGTGGCAGTGTGGCACAGGGCAGGCCAGGTGTGCCGGTGTGGGTGTTGGCGGCAGCTCCAGCGCTGACAGCTGGGGAGGGACTGCTGCCTGAGCCCATCGCACCTGGCCCTGACCCAGGAAGGGGAGGGGGCAGGGACAGGAAGAGGACTCAGAAGAGGCCTGGCTGAGAGCCTCCCGGGAGCTCTGCCCTCCCCTGCCCTCCCCTGAGACTCCTCTCCTGTTGCCCCACTGAACTCCCAGTGGCAGAACGTGCTGGGGCCGCCTTGGGCAAGTGGGGCGTCCAGGCCCTGCAGCCAGGGGCAGGGCCTCCTCCTGGTCTCACTGAGAGCTGGGGTAGCCCAGGACTCCCCACAGCCAGTCTGGGGCTCTTTCCATGGGTCTCCTGTTAATCGGCCCTCAAACGCCCCCGCTTCATGCCTGAATGTTTGGTCTCTGGTCACAGCCAACCCTCTCCCCATGCACTACTGGCCGCTTCAGGTCTTTGGCCTGGGAGGAGTCAGGAGCTCAGAGTTTGCTGTCAGGAGGCCTCAGTCTTCCCATCTGGGTGCTGGGAGTGGTGGGCCATCAGGCCGGCCCTCCCGCCCCGTCTCCACGCTGACTTCTTCCCTTGTCCTGCAGTAGGCTTCCCGTGCCCTCCTGGCTCCTGCGAGGAGGGGCTCCCTGCCCTTCCCCAGCCCTGCCTGGCGGGCTCCCAGCGGCCCGTGGGAGCTGGAATTTGGAGCAGTCCCTGGCGTGTGTGCGCTGCCTCCCGCCTGCCTGCCGGGGCACCTCCTCTGACTCGGGGCCAGGAATTCCTCCCGCCTGTTCCCCACCAGCCCCAAGGGAAGGGGTTGCTGTGGGAAGGACCAAGCACATGCTGGAAGTCTGGACTGAGGGAGAGTTGGGGAGGGAGCCACGGCCTGGGGCTGGCAGAACAGGCTGGGGTGGGCTGGGGGAGAACGGGGGATGGGTTCTGACCATGCCCCCAACACTTCTTTTCCTTGCATGGGCACAGATGATAGATAACATGTTTAGAGTCCTGTGCCCTCCTATGGACTCATTCGCTCAAGTATTTACTGAGCATCTACTATATGCCAGGCACTGCACTAGGTGCTGGAGAGACATCATGAGTGGGACAGAGAGAAGTCCTGCCCACACCACACAGGGCTTCCAGTCTAGCGTGAGGACAGACACAATCTGGAAGATCAGCGCAGAGAGGTTTGTGCAAAGACACAAATCCAGTGGGTGCTGGGTCAGCGAGTGGCTGGGCTGCTTCTACAGGGAGATGGGGGGTTGGGGAGATCTGGAGGGTCTCTTGGAGGAGCCGTCTTAGCGGAGGCTTGCGTAATGAGAGGCCAAGGAGAAGGGGAGAGGCTGGAACTGGCCTGGAGGAAGACAGATCAGCCAGGACCCCCTGTAGCTGCGGGATGGGAGAGGGCAGGACTTTGAAGCCAGGCGCAGCATCTTTGTTTTATTGTTTTGTGTCATTTATTCTTTTTTTTTTTGAGGCGGAGTCTCGCTCTGTCGCCCAGGCTGGAGGGCAGTGGCGTGATCTCGGCTCACTGCAAGCTCTGCCTCCCAGGTTCACGCCGTTCTCCTGCCTCAGCCTCCTGAGTAGCTGGGACTATAGGCACCCGCCACCACGCCCGGCTAATTTTTTGTATTTTTAGTAGAGATGGGGTTTCACCATGTTAGCCAGGATGGTCTCGAACGCCTGACCTCAGGTGATCTGCCTGTCTCGGGCTCCCAAAGTGCTAGGATTACAGGCGTGAGCCACCACGCCCTTCCAGTTAATGTTTAACAACTGGCTCTCTGGGCAGGGTGGGGGCTGGCTTAGATCCCTAACTTGCCACATTTGCCAATTTCTGTGGTGTAAACATACCCACCACGGGTAAGTTCAAGTTAGAAACCTGAAGTCCCTGCATTGGGGTTGGGGAGAGGGGCACGTCTCCCAGCACAGATCCACAGATGTAAATAACCTCAAAAACATAGATACGCAGGAGAATGTGGTCAAGTAATTGGGGGGTGATGAGTTTTGAATGTTTATTGAAATTGTAAGTTTTTTTTTGTTGTTGTTCTTTTGTTTTTTTTTGAGACAGAGTCTTGCCCTGTCACCCAGGCTAGAGTGCAGTGGTGCGATATCAGCTCACTGCAACCTCTGCCTTCCAGGTTCAAGTGATTCTCCTGCCTCAGCCTCCTGAGTTGCTGTGATTACAAGTGTGCGCCACCACGCCTGGCTAGTTTTTTTTTTTTTTTTTGTATTTTTAGTAGAGACTGGGTTCCACCATGTTGGCCAGGCTGGTCTTGAACTCCTGACCTCAAGTGATCCACCTGCCTCGGCCTCCCAAAGTGCTGGGATTACAGGCGTGAGCCACCACGCCTGGCCCTGAATTGTAAGTTTAAATACTTTGACGTCTAATCATGGCTGTGTTTTGAAGCCAGTTTGCAAAATTCCTGAAAATGCAGCAGTTGCTGAGGCGCCAGCTCCTGGGCCTGGTGAGGAGATAGGGCTGTGGGAGGAGCATGTTGGGGAGGAAGATGAGTTCTGAGTTGTGCTCCCTCCCCCTCCACCAGTCTGACTCCCTGAGGGCATGGACCATCCTCACAGCCTCAGGGGCCCCTTCTGAACACAGCCCCTGCCTTCTTCCACTTTCCCATCTCTTCCACCACCCCAGTCCAGCAGTGCGGGAGAAGAGTGGCCCTTGGCTGGGCGAGACAGAACTTGGAGGGTAGACAGAACACTGTTGGGAGGGAGGAGGCCTGGGCCCCTCTCCTGCATCCGCCCCTCACTTGCCGTGTAATCCTGGGATAGTCACGACCTGCCTCAGGCCTCAGTTCCCCTACCTGTAAAATGAGGCACTTGGACAGGAGGTGATGGGCTGCCTTCCCCACCCTGATGGCCTCTCGCTCTGGTTTCCAAGGCGTGTGAGGCCCAGCCGTCTTCTAGAGGCCATTGGCCGCTGATGGGGGTTGGCCCCGAACTACCCACTTGGCCCCCGCCTCAGCTTGCCTGGTCCTCCAGCTGTATGCCCTACGCATTCTGGCTTGCTAATGATGTCACTGCTGGGGAGACAGTGACTTCAGGTGGGGGTTACCCTGCCCCAGGCTTCTGTGACTCAGCACCAGGCCTGCTTCCTCCGGGGAGACTTCATGGGTTGCTCTTCTATTCTGAACACCTCCCAGCTCACCCAGACCCTCAAAATAGGCTATGTCCTGATTTGGGTGTGAGCCCAGCCTCCCCATGCCAACCTGGCACACCAAGAAGGCAGTGCAGGGGTCTCCAGTGCAGAGCGAGGAGTCCTGGCCCAAACCTACCAGCCGAGTGACTTTGGGCCAGTCATTCTCCCTTGCTAAGCCTCAACTCTGCTTCTGAAATAGGGTCTGTTTCCAAACCAGTCCTTCAAGCACCTCACAGCGGATAGGGGGCAGAAGGCCTGACCTGTAGCATGTGGCCCTCAATTTTGCAGCAGCAAGAAACGATTCCATCAGTGGCACGGCCAGCTCAATAGTACTCAAATTCCACGGCTTGAAATGCTGTCAATGAGCTGACGTTGCCTGACTTTCACCTCCAACCCCAGTCCTGGGCCCAGCTGGTCCGCCACACCTCCCAGAACTCTGGATCCCCGCAGCTGTCACCAGCCCCACTGTCTACCTGCTGCTTAAGGTAAAAGCCCACTGGTCACCCTGGCTACAGGCAGCAGCAGGGGCGGAGCTCATGCCGAGTGCAGAAAGCCCACGCCTGCAAAAAATCACACGCTGGTCTCACTGACACGAAGGTCCAGATCGGGTGGGCTCCTGGTGACGGGAGAGTGGTTACCCTTGTGGGCAGGGGTGGGTACTGACCAGAGGGAGAGCCAGGGCAGCTTCTCGGGGCCGGAAATATTCTCTGTCTTGATCTTGGAGCCGGTTTTACTGGTATGTTGAGTTGAAATAATCTTATCATCAGTCTTGATTCTTCCCTCATCTACTTCATACAGCAAAACAGATAAAAATCCCAACTCTCATACACCTTCCATTCTAGTGGGGGTGATGGGAGGGCAGACATTAAACATGAAAAGCAAGTAAATAAGTGGGAAACCAGATCATGGGAAGAGCCAGAATAAGGGTGCAGGGTCAGGGGGAGATGCGTACTGCACTCGGGGGTGGGCGTGGAGTTGCTATTTTTATAGGGTGGTCTTGTTTGAACAGGGCCCTGAAGGAAGCGAGGGAGAAGCCCTGAGGCTCCCTGGGGAAGGGTGTCAGCAGTGGGAGGGAACAGTGCCTGCAAAACCTCTTAGTCGGGAAGTTCAGTAGAGTGACTCTCTACTGATGGGCATGGAAGTGGGTTAGAACCAGCCCCATGAGCGCTAAGGAGAGATGGAAACCGGGGGTAGGGAGTGGGAAGGAAGGGGCGCTTGATATTTTAGACTCAGCGGCTCCCTGTTTTGTTTTGTTTTTTTTTTTTGAGATGGAGTCTCACTCTGTTGCCAGGCTGGAGTGCAGTGGCGTGATCTCGGCTCACTGCAACCTCCTCCTCCACGGTTCAAGCAATTCTTCTGCCTCAGCCTCCCGAGTAGCTGGGACTATAGGCGCATGCCACCATGCTGGGCTAATTTTTATATTTGTAGTAGAGATGAGGTTTCACCATATTGGCCAGGCTGGTCTCGAACTCCTGACCTCGTGATCCACCCGCCTCAGCCTCCCAAAGTGTTGGGATTAAATGCGTGAGCCACCGAGCCCGGCCAACCCCCTGGTTTTATGACCTGGGAAGTGCATATTATCTGACCCATCTGCCTGAAGGCAGGCTGTCCTGACTCCTCACCCTGTATCTCACCTGTATCTCACCTGTATCCTAGCCCGGTGCCGTCTAGGGCTTGGATCCACATGCTGGGTGAATGAGCAAACAAAGGCCTACCCGGCTTCAGCAAACCAGCCCACCTTTGTGGAGCAGGGCCATTCCCCTCAAGGCTTTGTTTGGACACCACTTTCTCCCCTGGACACTCCCTCAGTCCCTCCTACCCCGGCAGGCTCTGCCCTGTACTGTTCCCTGCAGGAGGTGGAAAGCGCGTGGGCCGGGCTGGATCTCGGCTCACTGGCTTCCTCGCTGGGTGGCCTTGGCAAACTCCTCCCCGCCCTGAGTCAGCTTCCTGGTCCTGTGTGATATTGGGGAAATTCACACCCAGCGGGGCTGCTGGGCCCCGTGAGGGAGGCAGGGTTGTAGGGGCCGGCACAGGGCCTGGCCCACAGCAGGTGCTCGGGAGGCAGGGTCTAAGCTGTTGAGCCAGGGTGCCCCTCAGCCCAGGGGTGTAGGGTTGGGAGGAGGAAGGGTTCTTAGGGAAGAGTAATTCACTGGGGGTCCAGGGATTTGGATTTGGATTTGGCCTGTGTGACTTGGGGCAAGTCACTTCCCTCCTCTAATCCTTCCTTGGTTCCAAGAAAAATGGCAGGTGCCCTTCAGGGCTGGGGACCGGGAGAGGGGTGCTTGGGCTTGTGGAGCCCCACCCGGGAAAGGGAGGCGTGGGGATGTGGCAGAGGCCGGGGGCGGCGGCAGCTCAAAGTGTCTGGGCAGACAATGGGCACTGTGTGCGGGGAGTGGGCGGGGCGGTGCGGGTGGCAGAGTGGCTCCCCGGCAGGAATGTGCCCAGGAATGTGCCCGTCTGGGAATGCACACGGCTCCCCTGTGGTGGGCTCCCTCGGCTGGCAGCCTGCCCACCCCGCCACGCGGCGGCTCAGAGCCTGGAATGGCCCAGGGAGGCGCTGGCTGACCGAGCCTTCCTGGGTCCCCACCCCCTGCAACCTCTGTGGGGCCTTGGAAGAGTGATGGGGGCGGGCGTCGGTTCCCTGTGCCACCAACCGTCGGGGCCTCGTCTGCGTAAGGGGTCTCTGATCGCCCTGTAGGGTTTTCCTTGGATTAAAACATCTCTTGCTGCCCAATTCACCTCCTTCACTCTCCCTCTTTCTCTCCTCGTGGAATGGGGTCTTGGGCTGTCTTGGGCACCACTGTGTCCCCAGGGCCCAGGACGAAGCTTGGCTGTGGCTGTGCTCAGTAAGAGCTGGCTGTGAAGGCATTTTCATCAGGCCCCTCCCCTTGGGCTGTGCCCTGAACTGGGCTCTCTGGGCAGTGGGGTTGGCCAGGGGGAGGCGCTGCAGACAGGGGGACCATGGGGAGAAGTGGGGTGTCCCCTGCTCCCTCCTCATCCCAGCCGGCCCCTACAGCTGTAGCTCCTGTCTCTCAGCCCTCTTTCTGCCTCCAGCTCTCGCTGGCTGTCAGAGCCCTCGGCTCCGGGTTGGAAATAGCTCCTGCCATTAGCACAGCTTGGATCTAGTCCCCTCAGCCAGGTCTCTAAGATCTTTTCCTCGCATCCCCCCTTGTCTGTTTCCTGCTGGGACACTGATTTTGTCCTCCCAGCCACCAGGCCAGGCAGCTGTCACCAGCTCCTTTGACAGATGAGAAAACTGAGGCCCAGAGAGGGGGCGTGAAGGGGTCCAAGCCTCAAGGCTGGGGAAGGTCAGATGTGAGCCTGTGTCCCTGTTCCTCCAGTGTCTGGGGCCTTGGGTCCTGGGCAACACCATTTGTCGCCTTTCTGATGAGCACAGTGATGAAGCTTTGGCTGCTTGGGTGGGTGCCCCGCAGATCATACAAATGATCACAGTGTTCCCTGACTCCCTCTCCAGCCAAGCCCTGGGCCCGGCGCCAACACTGTGTTCGAGGTGTCTCCTTCACTCTTCTCCGTGGTGGGGCCACGAGGAAGGCGCTGGGCAGGCCAGGGGCCTGCTCCTCTGAGGCCTGCAGTTGGGGCCGACGGCGTTGAGCCAAGGGCTGGGAGCCTCTGAGGTCATGCTCCATCCACACCGGCGGCTGCCTCTGTCCTGCAGCCAGGGGAGCAGACAGCTGGGGAACTCCCAGGCCGGTGAGACGAGAGGCCAGGACAGCCTCAGGAGGTGGCCCCGGCCGCTGGATGACTTCACGGGTCTTTCCCGCCCTGAGTCACCGGGGCTCACTGACCCCTTGGGCACCTTTGGAGGGAGGGGCGATGGCCGGCTCAGCTGGGTGGGCTGGTGGGAGGTGGGGCTGGGCTCTGTTACCTAACAGTGGAGGAGCAGCTGGGGAAAGGAGCAGGGTCGTGGCTCCCTGCCCATGGTGTTGCCTCTGGGATGCTGTGTGAGGGCATGCATCTTTGCCCCTCTCTGGGCCTTGGGACCATATCACCCCTTCTGGGGGTATTGGTTCATCTTGAATCCCTCTCCCTTCCAGCTCAGGCCTGCTGGAATGGGCTGCCCCAGAGCGAAGGGAGGAATAGTCTCTGTCTCCTCCCCACCCGCACTCCACACAGGTGTGAATCAGCCCAGGTGAGGAAGCTGACTCACCTTCCCCACCTGGCCCTGGAGAAAGGGACCCTTTCCCTTGCCTGGGGGTTAGAATGAACTTGACTATTATTCTCAGAGGAGAGTGGCTCTGACACGAGGGGGCACAACGCGAAGACTTGGGGTGTCGAGTCTCTGGGAGGAAGTTCCGAGCACCTACTGTGCGCTGAGCTCGTGGACAGTGTGGACGTCCTCTCTTGCCATCTGCAACCACCTGCTGTGAGTGCCCTCCTCTGAAACGAGGTTCAGAGTGGGCAGTGACTCGCCTAAGGCCACACAGCCCAGCCAGTGCCTGTGGAGGGAAGCCCAACTGGGGCTGGTTCTTGCTCCTGGAACTTTCTGGCCCCATCTTATATGCCTCAGGCCCCTCACTGTGAGCTCAGAACCCCTCCTTGGGGACCAGGAGAGGCTGGGGATGGTGGGCAGACAGGAAGGAAGGGGTGGGGGTGCAGAGCCAGCCTCCATACCCCCTAACTCAGGTCACAGAGTCCAGGGGTCGACAGGAACAGGGAAAGCTCCCCTTCCGTGCCCCTATCATGAGTTAAGCCATTCTCCCACCGTCCTGCTGTTAATCTTTAAACGGCCCAATGATTAATTAATTACCCGAGACCCACAGGGACTCGGTTGAGTGCCCCTGGTATCTGCGACCAGGGCACCCTCTCTGCAGTACCCCGGTCTCCCAGCCCCTGATGAGAGCAAGGAGAAACACAGACGAGGCCCGCCAAACTCACAGACACAGGCAAGGATGCGACTGTCACCGGTCCAGCAAACCCTGCTCTGTCCTGGGCCCTGGGCCACAGCACAGCCTGCAGGAGACGGGCAAGGCACCGTCAGGAAAGAAGACACAACCCCAGAGGCCAGGCGGGGCTAGGAGGGCTCCTCCCAGCCCCCGTGGATCCTGCCGCGGCACACTGGGGGGTCTGGTGTCTCTGTGTCCTTGGGGCACTGGCGGGGGGATCTGAGCCCAGTGTCTGCTGACTGGTTCTGACCCCCTCTGCCCCTCCGCCAGCCTGAGTCTTAGTTTCCCTCATCTGTGCACAGGGCTGGTCATTTCCTGCTCTCCTCGCAGGGTGAGCTGGGGAGAATGAAGAGCCGCTCTGGCAGAGGCACTGGGGCTGCCCTAACAGGTGTGGAGGAGGCTGGGGAGGTTCTTGCTGAGCAGCAGTGGGACAGGCCACATGGTTCCTAATTCAGGAGGTGACCCTGGCCAAGCCCTTTCTTCTCTGTCAGCCTCGGTTTCCCTATTGATAAAACAAGGGGTTGGAGACCCGGTGTGGTGGCTCATGCCTGTAATCCCAGCACTTTGAGTGGCCGAGGTAGGTGGATCACTTGAGGTCAGGAGTTTGAGACCAGCGTGGCCAACATGGTGAAACCCCGTCTCCACTAAAAGTACAAAAATTAGCCGGTCGTGGTGGCGGGCGCCTGTAATCCCAGCTACTCAGGAGGCTGAGGCAGGAGGATCACTTGATTCCAGGAGGCAGAGGTTGCAGTGAGACGAGATTGTGCCACTGCATTCCAGCCTGGACAACAGAGCAAGCCTCTGTCTCAAAAACAAAACAAAACCCCAAAATGAGGGGTTGGGATCTGTGACTGCCCAGGACCCTTGAGGAGCCTGTCATGGGCAAGTGGGCCGCTGGTACCAGGCAGAGCTCCCAGTCCACTGTCCCCCACTCCCTGGCCCTGCCATGCTCCAAGGTGCCCAGCTCCTACCCGGAGCAAGTGCTGGGCTGGGAACGTCGGCCATCACCTCGCCATTGACTCAGGGAGGCTCACCATCTGGAGGCCTGAGGATGCCACGGCAACTTCCAGCCTGGTCAGCAGGGCAGGTGTCAGAGGCGTCCACCCTGCCATGCTGACGATTTCCACCTCATTGCCGAGGGGCCCCCTGGGCCTCCCAGAAAACTGGAGTCATTGACCCTGGGAGGTAGAGGATCTTTGAAGACAACTTGTCTTCTGGGATTTTAGAACTTTTTGAAAGTTCAAATGAGGTCAGACACAGTGACTCATGCCTGTAATCCCAGCACTTTGGGAGGCTGAGGTGGGAGGATTGCTTGAGGCCAGGAGTTCCAGACTAGAATGGGCAACATAGTGAGACCCTGTCTCTAAAATAATTTTAAAAATTAGCCAAGCGTGGTGGTGCACACCTGAAATCCTAGCTACTTGGGAGGCTGAGGAGGGAGGATCGCTTGAGCCCAGGAGTTTGAGACCAGCCTGGGCAACATAGTGAGACTCCATCACTACAAAAAATAAATTAAAGAAAATTTGAGTGTGGTGGCGAATGTCTATAGTTTCAGCTACTCAGCAGGGCTGCGGTGGGAGGATCATTTGAACCCAGGAGGCCAAGGCTGCAGTGAGCCATGACTGTGCCACTGCACTCCAGCCTGGGTAACAGAGACCCTGTCTCAAAAAAAAAAAAAAAAAAAAATTAACCCATTTATGCCTAAGTTGCAATTTTTAAAACTTTTGCAATCAGACCTTGGCAATGACCTTGAGAAGGAGGACAGAAATAACTCCCAATAATGGAACACTAGGCATAAATGAAATGACACACAAATAATACACAGGTCCAGAAACACACCCTCCTTGCAGCAGGACCAAATGATGGAGAAGACACACATTGGCCTTTCAAATTGTTGTGGGTTGAAAAGGGTCTCCCCAAAATTCATGTCTATTCTGCACCTCAGAACGTGACCTTATTTGGAATAAGGATTTTTGCAGATGTAATTAGAGTATGGATCTCAGAATGAGGTCATCCTGGGTTGGGGTGGATCCTAAATCCAGTTAGAGTGTTCTTAGAAGAGAAAGGGATGGGAGATTTGCAAACAGAGACTCAGGAGAGGAAAGGGCCCTGTGAAGTCAGAGGCAGGGATTGGAACAGTGTGGTCACAGGCCAAGGAACCCGGGAGTCCCCAGAAGCTGAAAGATTGCCCCCTGGAGCCGTGGAGGCAGCATGGCCCTGTAGACACCTTGATTTTGGACTTCTAGCCTCCAGAGCTATGAGAATAAATGCCTGTTATTTCCACCACCGAGTGTATGGTAATTTATTACAGGAAACCAGTAGACACCTGCCCCACGGCCCTGCTCCGTCTGCAGCTCCTCCCTCCAGGGTTCCTCTCTGCTCTCCACACACGACTGTGGCATGCTGAATGCAGAAGTTTTGTTTTGAAATGTGGTGTTTTGAATGCAGAAGTTTTGTCTGTTGAATGCAGAAGTTTCATAGGCACATACCAGACGCGGTGTTCCGTAAACGTTCCATAAATTGCTCTGGCCATTGGTGCAGATGGGGGCAGCTCCCAGTTTTCCTTGGTTACACAAGAAGCCACTGTGAACACTTTTGCCTCGTCTCTTCTGCACATGCTTGATGATTTCTGGAGGCTGGAAGATTCCTTAGAAGGAGAATTGCTGGGTCAAAGGGTAAGCCCATTTGCAATTTGACTGATGCTGTCAAATAGAGTCAAAACAGAAACTCAGAATCTTAAGAAGGAGAGGAGGCTTGGTGCAGTGGCTCATGCCTGTAATCCTTGCACTTTGGGAGGCCAAGGTGCAAGGATCGCTTGAGCCCAGGAGTTTAAGGCCAGTCTGGGCAACACAGGGAGACCTCGTCTCTATAAAAAATACAAAAGTTAGCCAGGTGTGGTGGCGCATGCCTGTTGTCCCAGCTACTTGGGAGGCCGAGGTGGGAAGATCACTTGAGCTCAGGAGTTCACAGCTGCAGTGAGCCATGGTTGCACCACTGCTATTCAGCCTTGGTGACACAGTGAGACCCTATCTCAAAATAAATAAATAAATAAGAAAAAGAGAAGCAGGGAAACAGACTTTTGGATTTTACAGCATGGGACACTTCCAACCCCAGAATTATAAAACTTCAGGAGAGGGGACCTCAGGAGAACATCTATTCTGGGGTCTCACTTCAGGACCCAGGAGTGACATCTTCCAAGCCCTGTCTGGGTTTCTGTTTCCCTGGAATGGGCTTGGAGAAAGCAGAGGAGATAGGACCCAGGAGCCTGGAACTCTGGGGCTCCAAGGGAGCTCTGGCAGGGGGTGAGTGAAATGCCTTCCCCACCTGGGCACCCAGCTCTTCTACCCAGAGGCTGCCCCTTTCCAGCCGAGGTGCCAGGCCAGCTGGGCCTCTGTAGCTGCACACAGTGGCCCCTCTGTGCTTGGCACACACACACAAAAATGTGAACAGAGCCTGTAATCCCAGCACTTTGGGAGGCCGAGGCAGGTGGATCCCTTGAGACCAGGAGTTCAAGACCAGCCTGGAGAACATGGTTAAACTCTGTCTCTACAAAAAATACGTGAAAAAAGAAATTAGCTGGGTGTGGTGGTGCATGTCTATGGTTCCAGCTACTGGGGAGGCTGAGGTAGGAGGATTGCTTGAGCTGGGGTGGTTGAGGCTGCCATGAGCCAAGATTGTGCCTCTGCCCTCCAGCTTGGGTAACAGAGTGAGACCATCTCAAAAAAAAAGAAAGAAGAAAGAAAGAAGAAGAAAGAGAGAGAGAGAAAAAAAGAAAGAAAGAAAAAAGGAAAGAAAAGGAAAAGAAAAGAAAAAAGCCAGGTACGGCAGCTCACGCCTGTAATCCCAGCATTTTGGGAGGCCGAGGTGGGCAGATCACAAGGTCAGGAGTTAAAGACCAGCCTGGCCAACATAGTGAAATCCCATCTCTACTAAAAATACAACAACAACAAAAAATTAGCCTGGCTTAGTGGTGGACACCTGTAATCCCAGCTACTGGGGAGGCTAAGGCAGGAGAATCACTTGAACCTGGAAGGCAGAGGTTGCAATGAGCCGAGATAGTGCCACTGCACTCCAGCTCGGACAACAGTGTGAGACTGTCTCAAAAAAAAAAAAAAAGAAAGAAAGAAAGAAAGAAAGAAATGTAAAGGAAATGAGCAGGGGTGGGTGGGGTGGTCTGTGGTCTGCACTAGGCTGACTTGTGGCCCTGGCTGGAGTTCTGAGGTCTGGAACAGGGCAGGAGGCTCTGCATTAGATACTGGTCGCCTGCCTTGGAGTCCCCTCCATTCTTATTCTGGTGGTTTTAGAACATGCTCTTCCCCCAATTATTTGACACTCCTCTTCTTGAAAGATGGGAGTCTATGTCCTTTTTCCTTGAATCTGGGCTCTGTGGATGCTTGATCAATATGTTGCCAGTGAGGCTGTGTCAGTTTCTGGACCCAGGCCATAAGAAACTGCAACTTCTACTTCCCACCTCTTGGGACTCAGCCACCATGCTGTGAGGAAGCTCAACAGCCCCATGGAAAGGCCGGTGTGGGAAGGAACAGAGGACCCTCTACCCCTGCCAGCTGTCAGCCCCAGTAGAGCCAATGGGACCTCCAGCTCCCACTCAAGTTGCCCCAGCTGATGCCTCATAGAGCAGTGCTGTGCCTTCTTGTGGCATCTGGCTTGACTTGCAGATCTGTGAGAGAAACAAATGATTGCTCTTGTTTTAAGCCACTAAATTTTGGGATCATTTGCAGCATAGCAATGGATAACTGGAACACCCTCCATGACCAACAAAGTCGCTACCGGTGCCTGCAGGCTGGGTTAAGAACACGGGCTTTGGGATCAGACTCACCAGCCATATGTCAAGGCCCTTCTTTGCCTCAGGGGCTTCATCTGCACATGGTGACCGTAGTAGGACTTGCCTCATAAGGTTGTCATGAGGATGAAATGAGATGACACACATGGAGTCTGGTGCTGAGGAAGTGTGTGGTAAATAGGAGCATGACAAGGGTTTACCACCATGGTTGTTATTTCCCTAAGCAGAGAAAATTACTCAGTCTAGGCTGGGTTCATTCAAACAGGCATGTCCTTCCCTGCTTGTTCCTTCGAAGACCCCCTCCTCCAGGAAGCCTTCCCTGACCACCCTACACTGGGCCGCCACTCCTCTGTGCACCTCCAGCCCTCTGTGCTACACCTGAAAGAACAAGAGTCCCATTGTGCTCGTTGCCTGTTTACAGCTGCCAGACTGGGACATCCCTGAGGGCATCATTAGCAGAGCCAGCAAGGAATGGAATTCTCTAAAGCTGGCACTCGGTGTGTGCACACACCGGCGGGGACCCGGGGCTGCTGATGTTGCTGAGTGACCCTCAGCCAGCTGGTGTCCCCAAAGTGTACACCTGGGTGGGCCTTATATGCAGGCCTCTGTGTATGTTGGCGTGCCTGTGGGAGGTGGGTGTGCACATGTTTGTACACATGTGAATAGCAGTTGGTGTGTCTGCATAAAGGCAGGTGGAGTGAGCGTGTCTCTGTACACAGATGTAGGCACATGCTCATGTGCACACCACTGCACATTCACGCTCATGTGTATGCTCGTACAGTTGTAGGAGTGTTCTTGTGCATGGGTGTGTCCACATGTGTGTGCCCTCATACTGGTGCGTGCCCTGTGTGCCAGGCCGGGCTGTATGGTAGGAATGTAGGGTACCAGCTGCTACATCTGGGGCCCACTCGGGAACTAAAAATAGCCCATGCCCAGCCCTGTCCCGCCGGGCAGGGGGCCGCGGGCAAGCTCCACGGGGGCACCCCAGCCAGGCTGTTGGCCTCATCCCTTCTTGGGCCGACGCCCTGCCTGCCCTGCCCTGCCCTGCCCTGCCCTGCCTGGGGCTCCCATGAGCTCATGCACACCCTGCCCAACCAGAGCAGGGAGGGGGTTGGGAGGTCCAGAGTCGTGCCTGCTAGGCCGAGGCCCTGCCCACGTCTCAGCGGCTGGACACCAGCAAGGCCTGATAAGGTCAAGTGTGGAGTAGGGTCCGCCCCCTCCCTCCGGCCAGGGACAGCCGGGCGGACATGAGTCAGCACAGGGGGCATCAGGCAGCCCGGGCCTGACCACTGGCTGGTGATGGGGCAGGCCTGGGGGTGGGACCGCCTCCCTGGACAGGCCAGGGGCTGGCCAGGAGGAATCACCTGCCGGGTCGGCCAAGCCCTGACCTCATTCTCCACCTTGAGGAACCCCACCTCCACTTCCGCCCAGAAAGCCCCTCTGGAGTCCCCTGGCTGGCTTCCTGCCTTGGCCTGGTCATTGCTGGGCCTCAGGAGGGGTGATGGCCACCCCTGCAGAAGGGCATTTCCGGGCTTAGCTGCACGGCCCCAAGGGTTCCATATGCCCCTTCCTCGGGAAGTCCTCCCTGGTTCCCCAGGCTGGATGGAGTGGGGGTGGGGCTCTGAGATCCCAGCTCCCTCTTGGAGCCCCTCTCTCTACAAAGTCAAAGCCTGTTTACTCGTGTCCAGACCTGAGCTTCTTAAGGGCCAGGAAGTGTGTCATTTCTATCTCTGTTTACATCTTGCTCCCTCGCTGGGTCCCCAGCACAGCCCAGGAGGGGTCATTGTTGTCTTCCTTTACAGGGGAGGACTCTGAGGCCTGGCATGGATGGTGACTGGCTCACAGTCCCCAGCCAAGGGGTGGCCAGTGTGGAGGCTGTTCCCGGATGTCCTGCTTTCCCCATCACTGTGCCACTGTGATCCTTCCTCCTGGAGCCCCTGACCTCAGAGGCTCTGATGACCCAGCCCAAGCACCCATGACTGATTTTTCATTCTGTGAGCCTGGTGCGTGTGCAGCTTGGGCTGGGCCTTCCCTGGAGCTCAGCTCCACAGGGCAAGCCAGGCAGGGCCTGACACGCTGATCACAGCTGAGCGTCAGGGTGGAGTCTCCCGCTGTGTCCTTTGCCCCCCTGCAGGGCCCTGCCAAGAGGAGAGGAGAGGGCACCAGCTTGGCATAGGGAGAGCGTGTTGTGAAGGAGTGACCATCAGATGCTCCATTTAACAGATGAGGACACTGAGGCTCAGAGAGGGGATGTGATGTCCCCGAGGTCCCACAGTGAGGAACGGCCTAGGCAGGTCTTAGGAAACACTCCCTCGTGCTCATGGACACGCTCGTGGCACTGTGTGTCATAGCGAAAGAGGAAAAATGGTCCTGGACGCCTGCCAGTACTCTGTGAGCACCCTCCACACAAAGGGACACACAAGAGGGGGCTGGATCCGTGCTGACCAGGTGGGGCTCCATACCAATGAAGAAGCACACTTTTCAACACTTCAACACGGTCGGGCACGGGGGCTCACACCTGTCATCCCAGCACTTTGGGAGGATGAGGCAGGCAGATCATCTAAGGTCAGGAGTTTGAGATCAGCCTTGCCAACATAGTGAAAGCCTGTCTCTACTAAAAATACAACAAGTAGCCAGGTGTGGTGGTGCACACCTGTAGTCCCAGCTACTTGGGAGGCTGAGGCAGGAGAATCGCTTGAACCTAGGAGGTGGAGGTTGCAGTGAGCCGAGATCACGCCATCGCACTCCAACCTGGGTGACAAGAGCAAAATTCCATCTCAAAAAAAAAAAAAAAAAAGTAGCCAGCCGCGATGGTGCACGCCTGTGGTCCCAGCACTCAGGAAGCTGGGGTGGAAGGATCGCTTGAGCCTGGGAGGTCAAGGCTGCAATGAGCCGTGATCGTGTCACTGCACTCCAGCCTGGGTGACAGAGTGAGACTCAGTTCAAAACAAAACAAATGTAAATTCAGAGGAAAGTGTTTTTGAGCCCACACTGTAACTGCATTAGTTTCCTATCAGTTTCCTATTGCTGCTGTGAGGAATGACCACAAATGTAGCGATTTAAAATAACAGGGATGTGAGCTCTTACAGCTCTGGAGGTCGGAAGTCTGAAGTAGGTCCTGTGGGCTAAAGTCAAGGTGCGGGCAGGGCGTGTGCCTTCATGGGCTCTCCTTTGCCTTTGCAGCTCCTAGAGGCCGCTCGCATTCCTTGGCCTGCGGTTCCTTCCTCCCCTCAAAGCCAGCAGCACAGCGTCTTCCACTCCCTCTGACCCTGACACTTGCTCTTCCGCCTCCCTCTTGCACATCCAGGGATTCTTGTGATTGTGCTGGGCCCACCCAAATCATCCAGGATGATCTCCTTATTTTACATTTAAGGTGCTGGGAACACAACACAGTGGGTAACACAACAGACACTGTCCTTGTCTCGTGGGAGACAGACAGTAATTCACATGTAGCCCTGTGACACGTCTGGAGGGGTAGATGCTGGGGAGCAAAGTGAAGCAGAGGAGGGGGATGGAGGGCAGTGGGGAGCCTCATCTGCATAGTATGACTCCTTTCCAATGAGAATGGATTTGCCATATTTGCATATTTCTTTTTCTTTTTTTTTTTTTTTTGATATCGCTTTGTCACCCGGGCTGGAGTGCAGTGGTGTGATCTCTGCTCACTGCCTCCTGGGTTCAAGAGATTCTCTTGCCTCAACCTCCTGAGTAGCTGGGATTACAGGCCTGCGCCACCACGCCCAGCTAATTTTCTGTATTTTTATTTTATTTTTATTTATTTATTTTAATTTTTTTTTTCCAAGACGGAATCTTGCTCTGTCACCCAGGCTGAAGTGCAGTGGAACGATCTCGGCTCACTGCAAACTCTGCCTCCCAAGTTCAAGCAATTCTCCTGCCTCAGCCTCCCAAGTAGCTGGGATTACAGGCACCCACCATCACGCCCAGCTAATTTTTTGTAATTTTAGTAGAGATGGGGTTTCACCATGTTGGCCAGGCTGGTCTCAAACTCCTGACTTCAGGTGATCTGCCCATCTCGACCTCCCAAAGTGCTGGGATTCAGGTGCGAGCCACCACGCCTGGCCCTATTGGCATATTTCTTCTATAACCCAAAGCAGGTCTAGGTGACTCTGAATAACAGCACAGTTTATCTTCCTGCCCATTGGCTGCGTGACTTTAACTTAATGGTCTAATCTCTCTGGTCTCTTAGGAGGAGTCAATGAGGTGCCAAACTCTTCCTGGCGATGCTGTGAGATGCCCAAGGGGACACCTTGTGTTCTCTGGGTATCCTGCTTGCGAATCTCACCTTGGGCAGGAAGTACCGAGGGACTCCCAGGCACAGGTTCCATGGGGCGGGCGGGGGTGTATGTGTAGCCCCCAGCTGCACCGGAGGTTCAGGGGTGGAAATGCCTCTGGATGGAGCCCAGATGGTCTTTGGACCTGGGATGGGACCATTCCCGGAAGGAATCCAGCTGCTCCAAGCCCAGCTGGGTAGGCAGGAGTGTGGTGGTGCCATTGGGGCCAGAACCGCCCCACTAGCTCACCAGAGGGAACTGGAGAATGAGCCTGGGGCCTGGGGCCTGGGTTGGGCTGTGACAGATCCCAGGCTGTGGATCCTCAGCTGAGAAACGGGAGGGCCTGGGGAGGAGCAGGGGTGGGCCTAGGACCTGACCCCCAAGCTCCAAACAGGCTTCCATAACTTCTGGTTGTGTGACTCAGTTTCCTTATGTGTAGACAGGGATTGTAACTTTTTCCCATTCTGGGGTGGTTGTGAGGACCAAGTGTACTTGTGCACACAGGGGTGGGTGGGGATTTGCAGGGTGGTTGGCACACGGGGGGTCCCATCCAGGCTTAATTCCCCTCCCCAATTCTCTCCAGCTCCCAGGGAGTTGGCTCTGGGCCCCAGAGACACCTGGAAATGCCCCTTCCTGTCCCAGGCTCAGAATGAATTGAGGGAACAATGAAAAACAAACAAAACAACCATTTACTTGCTGAAGAGCGAATATGTTCACATGTCCAAATCATCAAAATACTCAAAGGATATGCAGTGAGAGAGAAGTCCTCCTCCCACCCCGTTCCCCCGCCGTTTCTTGAGTATTTGAGTATATTTTTCCAGAGATGCCCTAGGTGGGTACGCGGGGAGATGCATTTGTATTCTCTTCTCTGCCTTAAACACACCCTGTGAATGGCGGAGTTTTTTCTTGGAGAATGGCAGGCATCAGCACAGAAACAGCTTCCTTGAGCTGCGGTGTATGGGTGGGTGTTCCATTGTTATTTGACGAGGCTGTAAAGGGAAGGTTGTTTTTTTTTTTCAAAGCAAAGGAATAGCTTCATGGAAGCATCCTTCCTGGAATCTGGAATTCGGAGACGGGCTTGAGTCTGAGCTGGGCTACTTGCCTCTCGGGGACTGCACGTGTTGCTTCCCCTGAGCCTCAGTGTTCTCATCGGCAAGATGCTGCTTGTGGCTGGGCACGGTGGCCTATGCCTGTAATTTCAGCACTTTGAGCTGTCGATGCACGAGGATCGCTTGAGGGCAGGAGTTCAAGACCAGCCTGGGGCCAGGCGCAGTGGCTCACGCCTGTAATCCTAGCACTTTAGGAGACTGAGGCAGGAGGATCACCTGAGGTCAGGAGTTCGGGAGCAGCCTTGGCAACATGGTAAAACCTTGTCTCTACTAAAAACACAAAAATTAGCTGGCATGGTGGCACGTGCCTGTAATCCCAGCTACTCGGAAGGCTGAGGCAGGAGAATCGCTTGAACCCAGAGGTGGCAGTGAGCCAAGATCACACCATTGTGCTTCAGCCTGGGTGACAGAACGTGACTCCATCTCAAAAAAAAAAAAAAAAAAAAAAAAGCCAGCCTGGGAGACATAGTGAGGCCCCATCTCTACCCCTGACCATCCCCCCCAACACCCAAAAAAACAAACTTAGCTGGCCATGGTGCTGTGTGCCTGTAGTCCCAGCTACTCGGGAAGCTGAGGCAGGAGGATCCCTTGAGCCCAGGGGGTCGGAGCTGCAGTAAGCTATGATCACACCACCATACTCCAGCCTGGGTGACACAGCAAGACCCTGTCTCTACCAAAAATAAAAAAAAGTAAAAGATAAAATAAAAAAGGCAGTGGTTGTACCCATCCAGGAGATAATGTTGCCCGTGGGTAGCCTGCGGGCTGTGCCCCGTTTGTGGATGTGTTTTGCTCATAAAACTTTTCCAAACTCTGGAGATTTCAAATTGTAACCCAGATTTCTGGCTTCTCTTGAAAAATCAAAAGTCTGGCCATTGCAGGCTGGAGCCAAGTAGCCACTGCCCGCTTTGGAAGGGCGAGGGGTGCTCCATTTGGCCTCAGGCCTCACCGCTCCCTATTGCTCACGGACATCCCCCAACCTGGTAGTCCTCCTCCGCAGAAGGGTGTGCTGGGGTTAAATTCATGCAAACAGAATGGGCAGGGTCCCCAGCGCTCGGCACAGGCCCAGCTTCACTCTCTTGCTGGATACTTGGGGTATCTGGGACTCAGTAGCCACAGCCATGGATGATCCAGTCTTGGAAATCCAAGCCCTGAGCAAGCGGCTCCAGAGTGTCTCCTCCACCAGAAGGGAAGCTGAGATGCCGGCACCGTGTCCGGGAAGAGCTCTGGGCTGCAAGCCAGGCAGTTTCATCCCGGGAGGCGGCGGCCGAGGCTTCTTCCCTAGGATGGAGCCGGAAGCCGGGCTCCAAGCACCTGGAGTTCCCATCTCCGGGTCCCCAGGATGTAGATTCCTGCGCACAGCCCCCCACGCCTTCCTTTTCCCTACCTACCTTTGGCAGCCACATCCTGCCTTTCAGGGGTGGACCAGGACTGAAGGGGAGGCAGGGAGGTGGGTGGGGTCCCAGGAGGACCTTGGGGACATCCTCTCTTCAGGGTGGTTGCAAACTCTTCTTGGCCCCAGGGTGCCTTGGAGCACAGTTTGAAAACCACTGATGGAGCCCTTTTGCTAGATGGGAAAACAGAGGCCCGTAGCTGGGGGGGTAGGAGGGTCAGAGGCCTGGAGACCTTTAGAGTCCCCTCTCCCCAAGTCTACTACAGAGCCCCGGCATGTGGAATTGAAGCTCACTGAGCCCCCAGCCAGTCTCACCCTGCTGTTGTCTGTCCAGAAGACCAGGGAAGTAGTGGGGCTCCTCCTTCTCCAAAACTTGAATTGCCTCCTCTGCCAAGTGCCCACCTTACAGGGTGGTTGTGAGGAGTCAAAGAGATGAGAGTGCAGATAGCAAGAATAAGATCCACAGTAGCTCCTGCCTCCTGGGCTTGAACTGCAGGCTGTCCAGCCTGGACTTGGACGAGCCCATTTTTTACAGCACTTTCGTGGGAGATAATTTACATACCCTAAAATTTGCCCACTTAAAGTATATGAGTCAATGGTTTTGAGTATATTTACAGAGTTGTACAACCATGACCACAGTCTAATTTTAGAACATTTACATCATCCCGCAAAGAAACCCAACACCCATCAGCAGCCACTCCCTGTTCCCCTCCTCCAGCCCCTGGAACGCTCCTCTGCTTTCTGTCTCTAGAGAGTTCTCTGTTCTGGACATTTCGTATAAATGGAATCATACAATGCGTAGCCTTTTGTGACTGGCTTCTTTCAGTGAGCATCATGTTGTGGCATGTGTCACTCCTCCATTCCTTGTTGTTTGTTGCTATTTCTTCCACTAGAGCAGCTGGAAAGAACATTCCTTTTCATGGCCAAGTAATATTCCATTGTAAGGACATACCACAATTTGTCCACTTATCCATTGATGTACATTTGGGTTGTTTTCACCTTTTGACTATTAAAAATAATATTTCTGTGAGCATTCTTGTACGTATCTTTGTGTGGACATATGTTTTCATTTCTCCTTTGTAAATATCTAGGAGGAAAATTGCTGGGTCACGTGGCAGCTCCATGTTTAACATTTTGAGGAACTGCCAAACTGGTTTCCAGAGCAGCTGAATCATTTTGCATTCCCACCAGCAACCTGGGAGGACTCCAGTTTCCCCACATCCTCACCAACGCTGGCTCCTGTCTTTTTGATCACAGCGATGCTAGTGGGTGTGACATGGTCCCACCACTGAAGGGACAGGTTTCCATTTTCATTTCCGTAATCAGCAGTCATGTTGAGCATCTTTTCATGCACTTATTAGCCATTTGTAGATCTCTTTTGGAGAAATGTCTACGCAAATGACAGCCTGTCATTGAATCCTCACAACCACACGGTTGGAGGAAACTGGAACTATGGTCAGTCACACTGATGATGAGGAAACTGGGGTTCCGAGGAACTCTTGAGAGATAGTGGAGACAGAAGCCCCGTGCTGGGACACTGCGCCTAGGGGGCGGGGTGTGGGTTATGAGGGAAACAAGGAGATATGAGGACCCCCTCAGCACTGCAGGCTGGAAGAACTGAGCCCTGATTCCTATTCCTCTCTGCCTCTGTCTCACTCTGGGACCTTGGGCAAGACACTTCCTACCCTGACCCTCAGTTTCCCCAGCTAACAATGCCTTCATCCTGCCGTGGGAATCAGATTTGGTGCTACATGTGAATGTACTGAAGGCCAGAGCAGGGCCCTGGTGGTTCCAGACCTGGGAATCACTCACCCTCCAGTCGCTGGCCCTCCAGGGCTGGCTGTGGGTGAGGCCTCTGCTCTGGGTCTCAGGCCAGCCTGCACCCTTGGCCACCAAGCACTAAGAGTTCTGGGCCTGCAAAGAAGGCTTGCTCAGGCTGGGGCTGGATAGAGAGCATGCAGGCGGTGTCTGGGCTGCTAGTCTGTGGGAAGCAGCACATTTGTCCCTGAGCAAGAGCCTCTTCTGCACTGGCCACCTGCAGCCCCGGCCACCTGCTGCTTCTACCTGGGGCCAGGGCGGGTGCGGGGCATAGAGCTATCAAGGGAGCAGAGGCGGGGGAGGGCTAGGAGGAAACTAGGCTGAGAGCGCCTCCACTGGGGAGAAACTGGGCAGATGGATTCATTCACTCATTCATTCACTCACTCACTCACTCATTCATCCAGCCGTGTGTGCTGGCCTCTCGTGGACCCCGTGCTTTCCTGATGGAAGCGCTGACTGCAATGCAGCCATTCCTCAGGAAACTTGCTGAAGGAGTGGACACCATGAGCATGGGACCCGTGTTGAGAGTCAAATACCTCCAGCCCCTGCCTTCACCACATTCTTGGCGGAGGAGGAGGGACAGATGGAGTAACAACGGCAGCACCTTAGAGTCTCTGCTAGGGACCAGTCACTCTCCCAGGTCCCTTAATCA
Source organism: Pan paniscus (assembly GCF_029289425.2). Taxonomy (NCBI): domain Eukaryota; kingdom Metazoa; phylum Chordata; class Mammalia; order Primates; family Hominidae; genus Pan; species Pan paniscus. The sequence continues at coordinate 49,119,925 of NC_085927.1, read as the reverse complement.
AATTAAGTCATTTAATCCACTATGCAACTCTTATGGTAAAACCATTCTTGTTTTGTTTTTGTTTTTTTTTGAGACAGAGTCTCGCTCTGTCGCCCAGACTGGAGTGCAATGGTGCAATCTCGGCTCACTGCAACCTCTGCCTCCCGGGTTCATGCCATTCTCCTACCTCAGCCTCCTGAGTAGCTGGGATTACAGACGCCCACCACCGCGCCCGGCTAATTTTTGTATTTTTAGTAGAGACAGAGTTTCACCATATTGGCCAGGCTGGTCTCAAACTCCTGACCTCGTGATCTGCCTGCCTTGGCCTCCCAAAGTGCTGGGATTAGAGGCGTGAGCCCCCGTGCCTGGTGATAAAACCATTCTTTTTTTTTTTTTTTTGAGACGGAGTCTCGCTGTTGCCCAGGCTCTGGAGTGCAGTGGTGTGATCTCGGCTCACTGCAAGCTCCGCCTCCCGGGTTCACGCCATTCTCCTGCCTCAGCCTCCCAAGTAGCTGGGACTACAGGTGCCCGCCACCACGCCCGGCTAATCTTTTTGTATTTTTAGCAGAGACAGGGTTTCACTGTGTTAGCCAGGATGGGATAAAACCATTCTTATCTCCTTTTCATATATTGGGAAACTGAGGCTCAGAGAGGAGCAGAGACTGGGTCAAGGTGTCACAGTGGGTTAGTTGCAGAGCTGGAGGCAGAAACCTGGTGTCTGGTTCCCAGCTCCAGACTCTCCACATGATTCTGCCTCTTTCTCTGCACTCCCCAACCCACCCCTCTGGAGTTTAGACCTGGTGCTTTCCAGCCCCCTGCCCCCTTCTCTTAATATTTGAGCCGTATTTGAGAACAGCAGTCTGGTGTGTTCCCTGCAGCAGCCAGGAGATGTGGGTTCAAGTCCTCCCTCAGCCATCAAAATGCTGTGTGACTTGGGCAAGACCCCCAGACTCTCTGTTTTCAGCTTCTTCATTGGTCAGCGAGAGGGCTGGACCAGGCGCTTTTGAAGGCAGCTAGGCTGAGGCCATGTCTTAGGGCAGCTCTGGGGAGCATGGGGCGGGTGATGGTGGGCTCCCCGGGGCAGGTTCGGGTGGCACCAGGCTTGCAGAAGGGGCAGTTGCAGCCTGCAGGCCTTTTTCCAGGGGATGCTGAGTGGCCCAGCTTATCACCTGCCTGTCTTGGGCCACTCTTCCGAGCGGTTCCTCAGGTTTCAGCCTGGAGTCTGCGATAGCAGGGACTGTGGGAGACCTGGAGGGCAGGTGGGTGGCCCTATTGCTCGCAGGGCTCCGGGCACCCCGTCTCCTCCAGGTTATCTCTGCTCTGGGACAGGCTGGGAAAGTGAGAAGCTGTGCTATCTCCTTCACTTCCCTCCGGAGATAGGGCTGCCTCAAAGCCCTCTTGTTCTGCACCCTACAGTCCCCTCACATCCACTGGCCCCAGAGGAAGGGGGGCACAGCCTGTAGTGCTGAGGTGCCATTCCCTCATGGGGGCTGCAGTGGGGAGCAAAGAGTGAGGCTGAGTCGTCACTTTTCCAGCCTGCTATGCCCACTGAGTGCCTACTGTGGGCCAGAACAGGGGAGAGCATTTCCCACCCAGCAGGGCTGGTGCTGACCAATCGGGTGGCCTGGGGAGCCCCTGTTGCCACAAGCACTGACCACTAGTTACTGGTTCATGAGGAGGCCTGGGGGCTCTGGAGGGTCCAGGCAGTGCAAGGGGCATTTGGAGGCCTGAAGCAGAGAGTAGTTACCATTGGTTTAGGTGTATTTCAAGATTTCTTTTTTTTTTTCTTTCTTTTTTTTTTTTCTTTTTTCGAGACAGGGTCTCATTCTGTTGTCCAGGCTAGAGTGCAGTGGTGCCATCTGGTCTCACTGCAGCCTCCGTTTCCCTGGTTCAAGCAATTCTCGTGTCTCAGCCTCCTGAGTATCTGGGACTACAGGTGTCCGCCACCATGCCTGGCTAGTTTGGTATTTTTAGTAGAGACGGGGTTTCACCATGTTGGCCAGGCTGGTCTTGAACTCCTGACCTCAGGTGATCCACTCGCCTCAGCCTCCCAAAGTGCTGGGATTACAGGTGTGAGCCACCATGCCTGGTCTGTATTTCAGGATTTCAATAGCAAATCCTGAAATGGCTTCCTGGTGACTCCCACCTAGGGGCAGGGACACCTACGTGCAAATGTAGGTGTGACTATGGGGACTTCATTCACCTGTCCGGGCCTTGGTTTCTTGTCTGTAAAGTGGGTTTGAGGGTGGCTTGTTCTGCACAGACTGTTGTTCAGAGGGGCGAGGTCCTCTGGGTAAGCTTCTGCGTGGTGTGCCTCGTGCAAGTTAGGGCGGACCCGATGAAATGGAGGTTTGACCATTTTTCACAAGAATGGCTGTTTGCCATGCCCAGGTTAGAGTAAGTGCTAATGCATGTTGGAATTCAGGTGTCTCAGGCCTTGTTCTAGGCACTGGGGACATAGCAGGGATGGAGGCGGGCCTAGCCCTGCCCTTGGGGAGCCCAGATCCAACAGGGACACAGGTGATTGTGGGCGTGAGGTGGCTGGTGGCTTGAAGGAAGGTAGACAGAATAACAGCCCCCTAAAGACACCCACGTCCCAATTCCCAGAATCGGTGACTATGCCATCTCACATGGCAAAAGCAATTCTGCAGATGTGATTCAGGTGCAGGCCTGGATTATCCAGGCAGGCCTGCTGTGATCACAAGGTCTTTCTAAGAGGAAAGCAAACTGAACTGTAACTTAAAAATGGTAAAATAGGCCGGGTGTGGTAGTTCACGCCTGTAATCCCAGCACTTTGGGAGGCTGAGGCTGGTGGATCGCTTGAGGTCAGGAGTTCCTGACCAGCCTGGCCAACATGGTGAAACCCCATCTCTACTAAAAATACAAAAATTAGCCAGGCGTGGTGGCAAGCAGCTGTAATCCCAGCAACTTGGGAGGCCGAGGCAGGAGGATCACCTGAACCTGGGAGGTGGACGTTGCAGTGAGCCGAGATCATGCCATTGCACTCCAGCCTGGGCAACAAGAGTGAAACTCCATCTCAAAAAAAAAAAAAAAAAAAAAAGGTAAAATAATAAGGGTTACATTACATATACTTTACCATAATTTAACAGGCTAATAATGTAATAAACCAAACCTACTGAATTCTACACTTTAAATGGATAAATTATGTGGTATATGATTTGTATCTCAACAAAGCTGTTTTTAAAAATCCAAAAGGGGCTGGACATAGTGGCTCATGCCTGTAATCCCAGCACTTTGGGAGGCCGAGGTGGGTAGATCACCTGAGATCAAGAGTTGGAGGCCAGCCTGGCCAACATGGCAGACCCCCGTCTCCACTAAAAATACAAAAATTAGCTGGGCGTGGTGGTGTGCGCTTGTAGTCCCAGCTGTCCAGCTATTCAGGAGGCTGAGGCATGAGAATTGCTTGAACCTGGGAGGTGGAGGTTTCAGTGAGCTGAGATAGTGCCACTACACTCTAGTCTGGGCAACAGAGTGAGACTCTGTCTAAAAAACATAAAATAAAATTAAAAATCCTAAAGGAGGGACCTTCTACCAAATACCCAACCACCAACCACCACTCCTGAAAATATCAGGATCAGGAGAGTCTGAGGAGCCATCACGTTTGGGAGGGGACTAAGGAGACTTGATGACCTGATGCCATGTGGGATCCTGGCCAATCCCAGAACAGGGACAGGACATCAGTGGGGAAGCTGGTGATGTCTGAATACAGTCTGTATCTCAATGCTAACTCCTGCACTTTGATAAAGGCACCATGGTGATATAAGATGTTAACATTAGGGGAAACTGGGAGGCAGGTACATGAGAAATTTCTGAGTTATTGTCACAACTCTTCTATAAATCTAAGATGATTTCAAAACGAAAAATTAAAAAAAAAAATAGAAGATGGCCGGGCGCCGTGACTCACACCTGTAATCCCAGCACTTTGGGAGGCCGAGGTGGGTGGATCACCTGAGGTCAGGAGTCCGAGACCAGCCTGACCAACATGGTAAAACCCCGTCTCTACTAACAATACAAAAATTAATCGGGCATGGTGGTGAGTGCCTGTAATCCCAGCTACTCAGGAGGCTGAGGCAGGAGGATCACCTGAATCGGGAAGTGGAAGTTGCAGTGAGCTGAGATTGCTCCAGTGTACTCCAGCCTGGGTGACAGAGTGAGACTTCGTCTCAAAAAAAGAAAAAATAGAAGGAGGGGAGAGAGTCAAAGTCAGAGAGGAAATGTGGCAGAAGGAGAGATCAGATGAGAGTTTGCAGACGCTATGCTGCTGGCTTTGAAGACAGAGGAAGGGGCCACAAGCCAAGGAGTCCAGGCAGCCTCTAGAAGCCGGAGAAGGCAAGGAAACGGTTCTCCCCTGGAGCCTGCAAAAGGAACTCAGCCCTGCCGAGACCTGGGCCTCCAGATCTGTGAGAGAAAAAGTTTGGGTTGTTGTAAGTCACCATGTGAGTGGTAATTAGTCACAGCAGCAATGAGAAACTCGCAGAAGGCAAGGAGGCGATACTGATGACGATGGCCACCGTGATGGGTACTTTGAGCGCTTAGGAAGGGCCCAGACATGTTCTTCAAGCACTTTACATAGGTTAACTCAGTTAGTTTTCAGACATTGTTCTGCGGGATGATTATTATCCCTGTTTTATAGACAAGGACACAAAAGCACAGAGAGGTTAAGTAACTTACCGAAGGCCACACAGCTGCAAACACAGAGGGGGATTCTCACCCAGGCAGGTGGTGGCTGAGTCTATGCCTGTGACCACCGCCCCCCACTGCCGGGCAGCAGCGTGTTTTGTGAATTCTGACCCCGTTTGCTCAGGACTAGGCGCTTTACAGAAAGGATTCGGTTTAATGTCATGACCATCCTATGGGGTAGATGTTCCTGTCATTCTCCATTTTACAGGTGGGGAAACTGAGGCCCAGCAAGATGGAGCCCCTTGCTCAGGGTCACAAGGCCAGAGAGTGTTCCCCAATGCTGCTGCCTCCTTGCTGGGGCTGGAGAAGGGGACTCATGTTACCTGCAGTGGGTTCCCACTCTGCAGCCCCCTTGCACCCCTGCCCTCTCCGGCCCCCATCTCCACATTCCCTGTGCTCCCTGATTAGAATGACGTCCCATCAGATGTGCCCACACCACTGCATGCCAGAGGCTACAGGAGGCTTCATGCCTCTTGGCCCCATTGTTTAGGCCAGGAAGCCACCCCCTCCCTCCTTGGCCAGAGGAGACAGTCTCTGGGGAGATGGTTCCTTCCCAGAGAAGCAAATGGCCAGGAAGCAGGCCGTGGCTGGGCCCTGGACAGAGATACATGCTGGCCCTTTAAGGGGAAGGGGCCGGGGTGGGGGCTGCATCACTGGGTCCCTTCTTTTGTTGTTGTTGTTGTTTTTTTGTTTCGTTTTGTTTTTTTTTTTGAGATAGTCTTGCTTTGTTGGTCTGGCTGGAGTGCAGTGGCACTATCTTGGCTCACTTCAACCTCCACCTCCTGGGTTAAAGCGATTACCCTGCCTCAGCCTCCAGAGTAGCTGGGATTACAGGTGTCCGCCACCACACCTGGCTACTTTTTGTATTTTTAGTAGAGACAGGGAGTGGGGTTCTCACCATGTTGGCCAGGCTGGTCTCGAATTCCTGGCCTCCAGTGATCCGCCCCTGCTTGGCCTCCCAAAGTGCTGGGATTACAGGTGAGAGCCACTGCACCCGGCCCTGGGTCCCTTCTTATCAGGAACCCTTAGAGGGGTGGACCAGGGCCAAGGGCAGCTGGCGGCAGCAACTGGAGTTAGGGTCAGGGGCTCCCTCTGGAGTTAGGGTCAGGGGCTCCCTCTGGAGTTAGGGTCAGGGGCTCCCTCTGGAGTTAGGGTCAGGGGCTCTTGCTGAAGCCATGGCTTCCTCCCTCCCTGGGCTTAGTCTCCTCAGCTGTAAAATGAGACGGTGGGGCTGGGGTCTCTAGGCTCCCCGCATTCTGTAAGCCCATGACCCCAGGGGTGGGTGCTCCCCGTTCATTAATAATAAGATGGCCACTTACTGGGGTGTCCACCAGGGGCTCTTCCCGTGAAGCCTCACAGTGACTGGGAGGGAGGAACTCCACTACAGTCTGTTTTAGAGGTGAGGAAGCCAAGGCGCAGGGTGGTTAGGAAATGCCTCAGGTCATGCAGCCAGTGTAGGGTGAAGCTGGGGTTTTCTGGGCCACCCTAGGCCAGCAGCCGTCCTGCTGTCCTGCAGTCACTGCTGTTTCTTCCTTTCTCTCCTAATCCACATGGAGCTGAGGGGTAGGAGGTGGCTGGGGTTTGGAGTGCCAGCAGGGGGTCTCCCGTGGGAGGCAGTGGGAACTCGGGAATGTGTAAGTCACGGGTGCTGGTGCTCTAGTCTCTCCCATCCAGTCAGGGCCACACCTCCCTCTGGGCTGGACCGGGGCTCTGAAGCTAGCTGTAAACCCTCCCTGGGGTCAGGGAGGGCTCCCTGGAGGAGGTGGCGTCTCAGCAGAGCAAGAGTAAGCATGAAGCAGGTAAAGGCAGGAGGAGAGGGCGTTCTGGGCAGAGGCAGGCTCTCCTCAAATAGGAAACCTCCAACCTGACTTTTGAGGTCTGGCTCCCAGGCCCATGTCCCCAGTGATGACCTCTGCTGCCCTGGGGACCCTCTGAGCTGCCCTTGGCTGCGGTGGGGCAGTCTGTCCCCTTGCCAGGGTCTCCCAGTACCTGACAGTTTTCCCACTGGACTGTCAGACCGCGTGGCCAAAAGCCTGGACTCAGGATCCGGGTTGCTCTGGTTCAAATCCTGCCCCTGTCCTTTGTAGCTCTGTCACCTCAGCCAAGTGACTTCATCTTCTTGTGACTTGTCTCTGGATTACAATCATTAACATCCCTCCAGCCGAGTCAGGAATGGCCAGGACCCAATGAATGTGTGCAGAAAGGACGGCCAAGAAGCTCAGTGTGGTGTGTGTCAAGGTAGCCAGGTCGGGCCTGGGCAGAGGGAGTGCCACGACTGAGCTCCAATCCCTGGGGGCCCTCTGGGACCTGGGCCCAGTGTGGCCAGGCCTACAGAGTGTTCAGAAGAAGTCAGAAATCCAGACTCTTGTGAAATCTCCCAAGTTTTAAGGGAAGGCCAAATGTTAGAAAACAGTTTGGGGCTGAGGAAAACCAGGACCCTGCCCTTAGAGCTGATAGATGTCACCCTCTGCCGGCCCACCTGTCCCCAGGTGAGATGCAAATGAGAAGCCATGCAGACGAACACCTCACATTGCATATAACCAAATGCGGAGGTGGGTGAGGATGTACCCTTCTTCCCATCATGCCTTGTGGTAGAAACGCCTGCAGGGCACAGGCTTTGACTGTCCATTGCCGGGTCTCTGGAGCCCGGACCTGCGCCTGGCACACAGTGGGTTCACCTTCTCTGTTGAATCGAATGAATGAATGAATGAAAATGATTAGATGGAAGCATGATGACAGAGATAGGCGAGAGACAGAGGAAGGAGCGTGGGCATGGCTAACCGGCTGAGTGGCCATGAGCAGTGTATGTCACCTCCTGGGGCTTCTCTGCTCCTCTGTAGACCAGGCATGGCTCAGGTCCTTAGAAAAGCAACTGGGTTGAGTCAGAAGCATATCACACATGGCTTGCTGACCCAGGAATTCCATGCCAGCCAAGGAGCAACCCCTAAATATGGAAAAAGGAAAGCTATCTGTAGAAAGATATCAATCAAAATATATTATTTATAGCTTCGAAAAACTGGAAATAACTGAGATTTCCAACAATGAGGGAATGGCAAAATAAACCATGGAATATGGTTTGACAAAATATTAGGCAGCCAATAAAAATGAGGTTCAGAGAAGAGGAAAAAGAAACGAGATTACAGAGAGTGAAAGAACTAGAAAAGTGCCCATGATATAATGGCAGGTCAAAAAGGCAGGATACCACCTTTTTTTTTTCTTTTAATATACAGTATGACCTCAGCCCCATTTTTTTTAAAGTCCTCAAACAAAAAACTATGGAAGGAAATACATCAAACCTTAACAATGATTGTCTCTGGGTGGTGGGGCTGTGGGTGGTGATTTTTCTTCCTTATTTTGACTTTTCTGCAATTTTTAGATTTTCATAAATGAACATGTATTGTTGCTTTTATGGTAAAGATATTAAAAATGATTTTTTTTTTGACGGAGTCTTGCTCTGTCGCCCAGGCTGGAGTGCAGTGGCATGATCTTGGCTCACTGCAACCTCCGCCTCATAGGTTCAAGTGATTCTCCTGCCTCAGCCTCCCGAGTTGCTGGGACTACAGGCGTCCGCCACCACTCCTGACTATTTTTTTTTTTGCATTTTTGGTAGAGACAGGGTTTCACCATATTGGCCAGACTGGTCTCGAACTCCTGACCTTGTGATCCGCCCACCTCGGCCTCCCAAAGTGCTGGGATTACAGGCATGAGCCACTGTGCCCAGCCAAGACATTAAAAATGAAAAAAAAAAATCAAAGGAATTCGGGGTGGGGATGGGATGGATGCTCTCTGTGCTCTGCCCTCGAGTCTCTGAGAGGGAGTTGGCATCAGGGAAGGTTCTAGGCTTGGAGGTGGCAGCCAGGTATCAGGGGCTGCCTGTGTGATCCTGGGCAGATCCCTTTAGGCCTCAGTGGCACATCCTGTCAGATGCGGCCTGGTCACCTACTTTTCTTTTTTCTTTTGGAGAAAGGGTCTCATTCCTGTTGCCCAGACTGGTGTGCAGTGGCGTGCCATCATGGCTCACTGCACTCTTGACTTCCCGGCTCAGGTGATCCTCCCACCTCAGCCTCCTGAGTAGCTGGGACTACAGGTTTGTGCCACCACACCCAGCTAATTTTTTGTATTTTTAGTAGAGACAGGGTTTCACCCTGTTGCCCAGGCTGGTCTTTGAACTCCTGGCCTCAAGTGATCCGCCCACCAGCCTCCCAGAGTGCTGGGATTACTGACGTGAGCCACTGCACCTGCACCCGGGCCTCTGGCCACCTATTTGACAGAGCGTGTAGCAAGAACAGGAAGGGAACGTGGCTGAAAACAGTATCGTTGTTAGTTCTTAGGAAGGCCAGTTCTGTTTTCAGACACCCGGAAAGATGTCAGCGTTCTTACTGGGGTGTCCCTGGGAGTATTTTTAGTCTCAGAGGTACAGATGTTCCTGACTCATTTTGGAAAGTAGAACTGGGGTGATCTCTAGACACGCATCACTCTGTGTGGGAGGGGCATGGCCAGGAAGTCAGAGTCCTGGGTTCTAGGGCTGGCTCTTCCCATACTGCTGTGTGATCTTAGACGAGTCACTCAGCCTTCCTGGGCCTCAGCTTCCCCTGTGCAACGGGCTTTGGACACAGAGATCACTAAGATGAATAAACTCTCTGTTTAAACGAGGCCTTCTCCCCCAGGCCCTAAGGGGCAGGAACCCAGGAGTCTGAGAGTGAGCCCCTTACTGGCTGTGGTCCCCAGAAACTTTTTTTTTTTTTTTCTTGAGACGGAGTTTCGCTCTTGTTACTCCAGGCTGGAGTGCAGTGGCGCAATCTCGGCTCATTGCAACCTCTGCCTCCTGGGTTTAAGCGATTCTCCTGCCTCAGCCTCCCGAGTAGCTGGGACTACAGGCACGTGCCATCACGCCCTGCTAATTTTTGTATTTTATTAGAGATGGGGTTTCATGATGTTGGCCAGGATGGTCTTGATCTCTTGACCTCATGATCCACCCGCCTCGGCCTCCCAAAGTGCTGGGATTACAGGTGTGAGCCACTGTGCCCAGCCTCCCAGAACCTTCATATGTGTCCTGTTACCTTATTTCCAGCCACCCTTCCCTAGGGGAGTATGTATGTGTGTAAGGGTATGTGTGTGTGGGTCTATGGAAACTCAGTTCACCATGATGGGATCACCTTGTTTCCCTGGACCTCCTCAATGGTATTCCACAGCTCGGAGTGTCTAGTGGTGGGGGAGGATGGAGGCTGCCTCGGAGCAGGTGGTGTGTCCAGGAAGAGAGTGCCTGTGATGGACCGGACGCCCGTCCGTGTGCTGCGCACACACATCCCCAGCCCGCGCGAGCAGGGAGCTGTGATGGGGCCCGGGGAGTTTCTGGCTACCCTTGTCCTTGGTGCCACCAGGAACCTCAGAAAGGACTCAGTCCTGAGCACTCCCAGGCTCCCACTCTGACACATGTAGTAGATGTGTGCGACAAGCACATCGCGTCCCTGTAGACTCAGCTCAAAGCCTAATCATGGTGCATGCACTTTCCGTGCTTTCTACAGGCCCAGCTTTCCACAGAACCAGCGCCAGGAACCTTCAGAACGATTCTGTGAGACAGGCACTGATTCTCTTCAGCATTTACTGATGGGGAAACAGAGGCTCAGAGAAGTTAAGAAACTCACCCAAAGTCACACAGCAGCAAGTGGCAGGCAGGATTCAAACCCAGGCTGTCTGGAGCAGGCCCACACCGTGACTCACGCATAGACTCTTCCAGCTGCTGCTCTGGCGATAAGGAGAAGCCCAGCGGAGACCGGTGGCTTTCCACGGTCACGTCGCAGATTAGTGCAGAGCCCAGGCACACTCCAGGCCCCTGGACTTGGGAATGGGTTCTTTGCCCATGAACGTGAGTGGAGCCATCTGTCAGAGTCCTGGCTTCTATGCCCAGCACGGGCCAGGCAAGCAGGCCAGTGGAGAATGTGTCAATTGGACCTGAATAGCTTTCCATTTATCACCAGTCTATCCTGGTGCCAAGCCCTGTACCAGGCCCTGGGGTACAGAGACGAGCAAGACTCATTTTCTGCTCATAACCCAGGGACTTCCAGAAGGAGGTGACGTTGAGATTTGGTCAGATGGAGGAGGGCAGACAGGGCGTTCCGGGCTGGGGAAATGTCTGATGCATCTGGGGAATCTCCATGGTTTCTGGGAGGGTTGGGGAAAGCAAAGGAGGGGAGGTTTTGAGGGTCTGACGCTGCTGGGGGCAGGTGGGTGGGTCAGGGAGCGGGGACAGCTGCTGAGTCCACTGAGGCTCTGGAAGTTTCAGGCCCACCCTGGGGACGGAGATGTAGTCTAGGGAAGGACGTGCCCTCCACTTCTGGGTCACAGCTGGAAGGGGAAGTGGGGGCTGGGCACAGGGTCTGAGGTCACAAGGCAGGGACAGGGAGATGGTAGATCAGTACCCCAGCTGGTCCCTCAGAGGCGGGGAGGGGAGAGGGAAGCAGACCCAGCACCCGGCTTCTCTGACCACAGCTCCTGCGGCGCCTCCTCACTCACTTCCCCAATGTGACAAGCTCGTCCCCGCCACAGGGCCTTTGCACCTGCTGTTCCTTCTGCCTGAAAATGCTCTCTCCTTTCAGCCACTTGCCTCCCCAGAGCAGGCTCCAATTTGCTCATTTGTTCACTGTCTGTTCCCCTCTTGGGACATGGGCTCCATGATGGCAGGCTTGGTCTGTCTTTGCCACTGACTCCCGGCTCCAAGCACCGTGCCCAGCACACAGTGGGCCCTCAGCAACAGCACTGAGCACTTGCTATGTGCCAGGCACGCCTCATGGGCAGTAACTCATTTAATTCTCAAAACAACCCTCTGGGCAGGGGACTAGGGGCCTGAAGCTGAGTCAGTCTCGAGATCTTCTTCCAGGAAAACACATGATTGTGGGTATGAGAGAGGCAGGGTGCCTTGGAAGGGGCCATGCACATGAGGCATGCCAGAGCTTAGGAGTCAGGAGCCAAAGGGCAAATGTGCCCCTGCCTCTGGGGTGGGGGGTAGCCCCATGGTAGATGTGAGGAAACTGAGGCACAGAGAGATTAAGTAAGTTGCCCCTTTGGCTCGCAAGTGGCAGCCCTGGGATTTGAACCCAGGAGGTGTGGGTTCAAAGATCCCAGGAGATTTGGATGCTATATATAGCTTTAACTCAATCAATATTTATTGACTATCTGAGCGACTGGTTAGGCCTTGACAAATGATTTACCATCTCTAAGCATCAGTTTCCACATCTGAAGTATGGGATGTATCTTAAATAGGCAGGAGAGCAACCCATCTTGAGAGGCTCGACGCCCCTTCTCTTACTCTCTCACCCACTGGGTGCTATGGTTTGAATATTTGTTCCGTCCAAAACTCACGTTTTAAGGAAACTTAATCCCCAGTGTGGCAATGTTGAGAGGTGGGCCCTTTAAGAGGTGATGGGGTCAGGAGGGCTCCGTTCTCAAGAATAGATTAATCCATTTGTGGACTAATGGGATAATGGGTTATCATGGGAGGGGAAGGAAGAGAGGCCTGAGCATGTTAGCCCGCTCAGCTCCCTCACCATGGGATGCCCTGCGCCATCTTGGGAACCTGCAGATAGTCCCCACCAGCAAGAAGTCCCTCACCAGCTGTGGCCCTTCAACCTTGGACCTCTCAGGCATCACACCTGTAGGAAATAAATTCCTTTTCTTTATAAAGCATCCAGTTTCAAGGCCGGGTGCGGTGGTTCACGCCGGTAATCCCAACACTTTGGGAGGCCAAGGCAGGCGGATTACAAGGTCAAGAGATTGAGACCATCCTGGCCAACATGCTGAAACCTGTCTCTACTAAAAATACAAAAATTAGCTGGGTGTGGTGGCGGGCGCCTGTAGTCCCAGCTACTCACGAGGCTGAGGCAGGAGAACTGCTTGAATGTGGGAGGCAGACGTTGCAGTGAGCTGAGGTCGCAACACTGCATTCCGGCCTGGCAACAGAGCAAGACTCTGTTTCCAAAAAATAAATAAATAAATAAAGTATCCAGTTTCAGGTATTCTGTTATAAGCAACAGAAAGCAGACTAAGCAAGGGTTTCAACTGGGTGGAAAGGTTCTGGTGTCCTTCATTCATTCAACAGACATTTGAAGGTCTATTTTGTGCAGGGCCTGCTCTATGCACTGAGGATAAAGCAGTAAAAACAAAGTCCCTGTTGGCAAGGGCTCATATAATGATGGGAAGAGGTAGACAACAGACAATTGAGATCTAACTTATCACCACCATGAGGAGGCGGGGCATTCAACAGAGAGAAATCAAGCAGAGGAGACTGGGGACTTTGGTGGAGGGGAAGTGGGGGTGGGGAGGCCTCCCCAGGGAGGTGATGTTTTAGCTGAGAGCTGAAGGGCTGAGGGATGGAGCCAGCCAGACACCTGGCGGAAAAGAACTAGGTAGAGGGAACGGCGCTGTCAATGGCTCTGAGGAAGGGAAGTGCTTGTTGAGTTTGGGGACACAGCCAAGAGGCCCAAGGGGCTGCAGCAGAGAGAGGTGGGGGGTGAGTGGGCCAAACTGAGGTCAGATAGGTCGTGGGGCAGGTCTTGTTGGGCCTGTGGGTCACTGTCAGGACTTGAGTGCCATGGGAGCCACTGGAGGGCTCTGAGCAGGGTCATCTCTGCCCTGTAGCCCCACTTGGGCTGCTGTGCAGGGGACAGACTGCAGGGTCGGGGCAGAAGTCAGGAGGCTAACACAGCCATCCAGGCAGGAGGTGACAGTGGCCTGGATTTGGGTAGTGGGTGGAGATGTGAGATGGGTTGGCTTCTAGGTTATTCTGAACTTCAGTCCAACAGGATTTGCAATGGGTCATGATCTAACTAGCTACTGCTACATAACAAACCAACCCCAAATGTAGTAGCTTAAAACAACAAGAATCACTGGATCATTTCTCATAGTTTCTGTGGGTCAGGAATTTGGGAAGGGCTTAGCTGGGTGGGCTGGCTTGGGGTCTCCATGCAGTTGAGGTTGTAATTGGTGGCTGGACTACCCGGCACTGGCCGGGCCTCTCTCTCCTCCCCTTGTACTCTCTGGGCCCCTCTGTTGGGTCTCTCCGTGTGGGCTGATTGAGCTTCCTCACAGCATGGCAGCTCAGGACTCCTGAGGCAAGCGTCCCAGGAAAACCAAGCAGAAACAATATTGCTTTTGATGACCCAGCCTCAGAGGCCACAGAGCTTTGGTTCTGTGGATTCCAGTTTATCTGGATTCAAGGAAAGGGAATGCAGACCTCACCTCTTCACAGGAGGAACATCAATATGGCATTGCAAGAGGAGCATGTGGGATATCAGGCATTGTTGTGGTCCCTGCTGGAAAATGCAGCCTGCCAGAGATTGACAAAGCTGAATTTTTATCCTGTCACTGTGTGTCCATGGGCAAGCTGCTCAGTCCCTTGATATCTCTGTTTCCTCATTTATAAAAGAGAGCAGAGACCAGCTGCCTCCTCAGATTGGGATTCCATATGGGCCATGCCTCTTGTGGGGATGAGCTCAGACAGGCTCAGCCATGAGCTGCCATGCTGTGAGGAAGCTCAACCAGCCCACACGGAGAGACACAACAGAGTGGCCCCCAGAGTACAAGCGGAGTAGAGAGAGGCCTGGCCAGTGCCCACTGCACCTGCTCTAGCTACGAAGTGCAACTGCAATTGCAACTGCATGGAGACTCCAAGCAAGCCCACCCAGCTAAGCCCTTCCCAAATTCTTGGCCCACAGAAACTATGAGAAATGATCCAATGATTCTTGTGAACTTCCCTTCCCTACTTCCTGCCACCCATGCCTGCTCCACTCTGTGCAGCCTGGAGAAGGTCCTCCACAGGGAAGGTGGAAACAAACGTGAGTGGAGTGGCTGTGCCTTGTGGGGGCATCGACTCTGCGCCATCTGCCTGGGTCTGGACTGCTTGCTCCACGAGTGCTTGTGTGTGCCTGTGCATGTGCCGGTGTGTGCACACTCGTGCGCTCATGGGCCTGTGAGCGCATCTTTCTCTTGCCCACACCAGAAGTTTCTCCGGTCCTCTTCTCTGGGAGGCACACCTTAGGCTCTGAACAGCAGCCTTGGCAGGCAGCCCTGCTTAATCCTCAGCTGAGCCTGAGGGCTCCTCCTGGATCTTTTTTTTTTTTTTTTTTTTTTGAGACAGAGTCTCGCTCTGCTGCCCAGGCTGGAGTGCAGTGGCGCGATCTCGGCTCACTGCAAGCTCCGCCTCCCGGGTTCACACCATTCTCCTGCCTCAGCCTCCCGAGTAGCTGGGACTACAGGCACCTGCCACCACGCCCGGCTAATTTTGTTTTTGTATTTTTAGCAGAGACGAGGTTTCACCGTGTTGGCCAGGATGGTCTCGATCTCCTGACCTCGTGATCCGCCCACCTCGACCTCCCAAAGTGCTGGGATTACAGGCGTGAACCACTGCACCCAGCCTCCTCCTTGATCATTTTTGATGCGGCCCCTCCTTTCCCTTCCTGGGCCAGGCTCACCATGGTCACCTGTCCCCTGTGACCTCACCCCGAAGGGTTCCTCGCTCCTCCTTGGCCCTCGCCAACACGGCCCTGTTGGAGGCCCACTGGACAGCCAGAGCAGCCTATGCAGATGCAGGTATGAGAGCATCACTCTCCTGCTTATGTGAAATTCTAGAAAAGGCAAAATTCAGGCCAGGTTTGGTGGCTCACACCTGTAATCCCAGCACTTTGCGGGGCCAAGGCTGGGGCAGATCGCTTGAGGCCAGGAGTTTGAGACCAGCCTGGCCAACATGGTGAAACCCTGTCTCTACTAAAAATACAAAAGTTACCTGGGCATGGTGGTGGGGCCCTGTAATCCCAGCTACTCAGGAGGCTGAAGTGGGAGCACTCCAGCTTGGGTGACAGAGCTGAAAAAAAAATAAAAGAAAAAGAAAAGGCAGAATTCTAGTGCTGGAAGGCAGGTCAGTGGTGCCCAGGGCAATTGGGAAGGGAAGGACCTGCCTGGAAAGGAGCAGAGGGGACCTGGAGTGGTGGTCACGTGCTCTAAAGGTTCTCCATTCTGATTGAGGTGGTGGCTACTCAACTGTGTCCCAGAGTTTGGACAATGGGTGAGTTGTATTGTGTGGAAATTACACCTTGCAAAGCTGACAACAACAAATCCCTCCCAGGCTCCTCATTCATTCCAGGGCCTGTTAAATGTCTCCTGTGTGCCTGGCCTTGTTCCAGGCTCCGGGGTGCAGTGTAGACAAAACAGACAGAACCTCTGTTTTCACAGGCCAGGGAGTCGGCCAAGAATATAATGACATGGGACATTACAGCAGGGATGCTAAGGACGCCAAGGGGACAATTAGAGCAGCCCAGGAGACAGGAGAGACCAAGCCCTGAGGCCTTTGACCACCTGGACCCTCTCCACGCACCTCCCACCCACCCTGATGTCTCTCTTTGAGGCTGGGTCCCTTAGTGGTCTGGGGTGGGCCAGGCTGTGGGAGAGAGGGGCCCTGGTGACCTGTGCCCACCATCCAGCAGGAGGAGATGCCAGTGAGGTAGAGACACAAGGACATGCTCCTGCAGGGCATGGTGGCTCATGCCTGTAAACCCAGCACTTTGGGAGGCCGAGGCGGGTGGATCACCTGAGGTCAGGAGTTCAAGACCAGCCTGGCCAACATGGTGAAACCCTGTCTACTAAAAATACAAACATTAGCCGGGCATAGTGGTGCATGTCTGTAATCCCAGCTCCTCGGGAGGCTGAGGCAGGAGAATCGTTTGAACCCGGGAGGTGGAAGTTGCAGTGAGCGGAGACTGCGCCATTGCACTCCAGCCTGGGCGACAGAGAGAGACTCCATCTCAAAAAAAAAAACAAACCCAAAAAACAACAATGACAAAAAATACATACTCCTGCTCCCCGATCAATGGCAGGGGCGAGGGGACAAGCTGCCTCAGGTCCTGTGTGCGTCTCCTGGGCACTCACACGAGGTCAGTGGTATGCACTTACCAGGCCTGGCACACACGTCTCACTCGGACACTGGTGCACAAACACCTGGGCTGGGCCCATGAGCAAATCCGCACCACTTATTTGGTGCCTGATCTCTTTCATGCACATCCAATGGCTTCCACACCCTGGGAGCACCACCTCTGGGCACAAACACACAGAGGCTGGTGCACACACACACACGTACACACACACATACTTGTGCACATGGTAAGAGCTCATGTTTATTGAGCACTTACTCTTGCGTATTTTATTTCTTATTTAATTATTTATTTATTTTTGAGACAGGGTCTTGCTCTGTTGCCCAGACTGGAGGGCGGTGGCACGATCATAGCTCACTGAAGACTCGAATGCCTGGGCTCAAGGGATCCTCCCGCCTCAACCTCCCAAGTAGCTGGGATTAAAAGTGCACCACCACACCCAGGTAAGTTATTGATTTGTGAAGATGGGGTCTTGCTTCGCCGCCCAGGCTTTTATGTATTTCATCTCAATCTTCCCAGCAGTCCTGTGAGGCAGGTACTATCTTAGCCCATTTTACGGATGAGGAAACCAAGCCACTGAGGGTTTGTTATCTTCCTCAAAGTCTGAGACTGATAGTGGCAGAGATGGGATGAGAAGTCAGGCTTTCTGGCTCTGGGCTCTGGTGTTTGTGGCTGTCCGTAGAGACCACCAGGTATGGGGGACCCCCATGTCCAGTGTCTCCTGCCCCGCCCCATTAGAAGCCCTGTGCCCTACACGTGCACAGCACCTCGCAGCTTGCAAAGCCTCCTCCCGCCCTGTGAATGGGGGATAGGGGTGTTAATCAACCCCGTTGTTCAGAAGCAGAAACCAAGGGACAAAGGACAGTTGCTCAAGGTTGCTCAGGGGTTGATGGCAGAACCAGGACGAGATCCCGCTTCCCGGCTGCTTGTCCGTGGGTCTGGCTCTGCTCCTGGGGAGGGAATGTGGCCTCAGGGACCTCCAGGTGCACTGCCCTCCTGCTGCATAGACTCAGGAATGTTCTGGACAGCCAGGAGCAAGTGGAATCTGGAGAGGGATGGTGCAGCCCACGCTGGGTTGGAGGGGCCTTCTAGAGAGGCGGGATGTCCAACCTGGTCTTGGAGGGGCTGTGAGGGATGGAGGGCAACTGAGCCGGCCCCTCTGAGGGGCCCCACCAGCCATTCTTGAGACCGGCCCCTGGGTGCCTGAGCACAGCAGGTGTGTCTCATCTATGTCTGATGGGGCCTGTCCCAGCCAGGGGACAGGGACTACTGAGGATTCTAGAATCCGGACCCTCCGAGGGAGAGAAGGGCTGAGGCTGGGGGCGAGAGGAACCTGAGCAGGCTCCGTGCCTCTGTCAGATGGAGGGCAGAGCCCTTGGCACCTGTCTGGGGGTGAGGAATGCTGGCCCAGGAAGTGTGGGGCCCCTCCTCTCCCAGCTCTCCATCCTCTGCTCTGTGGCGAGGCTGTGCCTGGCCAGGCATTGTTCAAAGGTTTGAAAATAAAGGCTTCTTGGCCTGGCCCTGCTGGCAGAGGGAAGGGGACAGCTCTGGCCCAGGCCTGAAGGATAACTGGCTGCAAAGGGAGGTCACACCCAGCTCCACCTCCAGTACGGCTGGGAGCGTTGGGGTCCTCAGAGTGTCCTGGCACCCCGGCTTCTGCTGCCTAGTGAGTCTGGATCTGGGGCCTTCTCCTCCTCCAGGGGCTCAAGCTGCCCCTTCCCCACCAGAAGCTTCCAACAATCTGGGGCTGGTGGGGGACAGGTGCTCCCCTCATGCCTTCTTTCACCTACTAGCAGATAACTTAACAGTAATGATGTCTCCATTACCCCAGTGGGGTAGGCACCACTGTCATTACTGTTAGACACATGAGGAAACCAAGGCTCAGAGAGGTTGAGTAACTTTTCCAAGGCCACACAGCTGGCCAGCAGAGGAGCCATGGCTCAAGCAGAGGTCTGCCTGGCTCCTGAATCAGAGCCTAACCATGTACCCCACCACCCCTCGCCTCCCCACTATTCCACCTCCCCTGGGCTCCCCTTCCAGGCCCTCCCTCTGGCCGGCAGAGCCAAGAAGCTTTCTGCTTCCCCTGAGTGGCCAGGGCTTGGGGATACCATGTAGGGTGCTGGGGGAGGGAGGGAGCCAGCAGAGAAGGGCTTGTGGTGGGGTGTCCATGTCAGCTTGTTAGATTCTCACACCCAGCTCTCACGCAGGGGCTCTGTCTGTTTTGTAGATGAGCAAACTGAGGCCCAGAAGAGATGGGATTTGAACCTAGATCCGTTTCTGTCTAAAGCCTTTCCTCACACTCAGTGTCTGAAGGGCTAATAGGAATCCCCAACACAGAACACTACCCAGCCTCTACAAGGTCCATGTGTGAACCAAGAGGCACCAAAGGGTGGGCTGGGGGCACTGTTGCTTGGGCGCAGGACGGACGGCAGGTAGAAAGAGCAGGTCAGGAGCCAGGGAGCCCGGGCAGCTCCGACACCCGGATGTCCCCCATCCGACTCAGCAGGCAGGGCCCTGCCTTCCTCCGGTGGCACATGGCTGCCAGCCTCCCCTTCCAGACGAGATCCGGTGATCCCCTGTCCGCCCCCGGGGCCTCTGCTGAGGCTGGCACACTGGTGCTGGCACCGGAAAGCGACATTCCAGAGTCCCCCCCCAACTCCCTGCCAAACCTGGATTCTTGGCAGAGCAGGAGAGCAGGGGCTTCTGGGAGATGCTCAAGGCAGGAGTGTGGGGAGAGGGCTGTGGCTGGGGAGGATTGTGGGTGGGACCAGAGCGGACACACCTGCCCGCAGGACGTAGGAGGGACCAGGGAAGGGACAGGGCAGACCGCCCCCACCCCCGAGGAACTAGGCATCTCTGGGCTGCTTCACCCCCACCCCAACAGAAGCCTGGATGGGGCGACAGCACAGCCTCCAGACTGGGGGGAGCTAGGCCGAGGAGAGCATCTCAGACGTGGTGTTCCTAAAAAGACACATCCTTCTCAGGTGGCCAGGTACCCCTCACTCCCTCCGGTCGAAGGTTTTCCAGGCAGAGCTCTGACTCACTGTGTGACCTTGGGCAAGACACATGCCCTCTCTGGGCCTCAGAGACTCATGACAGGGCTGAAACAGGCAAATCTTGAAGGCGCCTTCGAGCAAATGACTTAGGACACTTGGTTTTTATTGTTTCAAGATCTTGTGACTTTAGCCTCCTCCCTGGCCTCCCCTGTCCCATCTCTACACAGCGGCAACAGCTCTTTGTAAAACTGAGTCAGGGGGTTCCCCTGCTCAGCACCCTGGGGGAGGGAGTGCCTCTGGCTTCGTCCCCCTGCCCCTGTGCCTGCCCCGTCCCCTGCCTCCAGTGCACGGGCCCCTCCTGGACAACTTTCTTCTCTCCTGGGGCATCTGCCACTCACCCCTCCTCTGGCCCCACCCAGATCTTTCAACAGTTCTTTCTGGTCATCCAAGGCTCAGCTCAAATGTCAGAGAGGCCTTCCCTGACCCGTTTCCTAAACTTGTACCCTTCACCCACCCAGGGTTTGTGATCACATTTCTCTGATTTATTTGCTTTATAACATTTTCTCACAACCGGAGTCTTCTTGTTCATTTACTATTTACTTGCCGATTGTCCTTTTTGCCTCTGGACTGTCAACTCTGAGCGGGCAGGGACGCGTCTCCAGTCCCCAGCTCTCGGCAGGCTCTCTCAGTCTTTCTGAATGAGTGACTCTGAGACTGTGTTTCTCAGAACAAGCCCGAACTCCTGGTCCTTCAGCTCGAGATTCCTCCCTGGGGGCTCACTGCTCCCTCCCTCCGTGGCCTCCCCCATCCCAGGCTGGTGGCATGTTCCTGGGTCCTCAGCACTGGGACAGGGTTGCCTCAGGCCCTGGCCATGGGGCCCAGCAGCCCGGGGGCCTGGCAAGGCAGGACAGGGTGGGAAGGAGGGAAGGCCCATGTCCCCTGGTCCCCATGAAACCCTGTTCCCCAAGAGCAGGAGAGCAGTCCTGGGCCTGGAAACCCCCTTGGTCTGGCTGCTGGGGCAGGCAGTTCCGGGGTGACCTCATCGCCTTGAAAGGAGGGCAGCAGGGGCAGGAAACGGAGGACACATCAGAGAGACTAAATTTAGAGCATTTGATTCAGCCCGGGCGGGACAATATTCCTGGAGTCCCCATTGTTTGTGAGGGGCCAGAGGGCAGGCTGCCCGTTGAATGCTGGGTCTGAGCCATGCCAATCTGTCTGGACATGCAGGGGTTGCGGGCGGTGGGTGCGGTGAACCCCCCACCTGGAGAGAAAGCTGGGCCAAGGGTCAGGGCAGATGAGGTGGGGTGCGAGCTCTGGGGGTGCTGCCCTTCTGATAAGGCCAAAGGTGTAGAGGGCGATGCCTCAAACAGGAAGAGGGGTCTTGCTCTCCTGATAACATGCCCTCTGCAGCATGCCCCTCATAATAGCTGGGACAGGCGTTATCCTCCCCCTCCTCTGCCATTGCCCAGGCAGGGGTCTGAGGCTCGGCTGGGAGACTAAGTTGCTGAAGGCCACGTGGAGGATAATGCCCCAGCTCCCAGCCCAGGTCAGCAGCACCAGCTGTGCCCCCCGCCCTTTGTCCTACGACCAGGACAGGCCCTGCCCCCACACATCGCCCTGCTGCCCCCCACCAGGCCTAGCAGCTGCGGGTGGACAGGAGAGGGTGACTTGCCCTGCACAGACTCCAGAACCCATTGCCATGGCAACCTGGGGTCCAGGCTTGTGATGCTCTGGAGATGAGCCCGGAGCCGAGGACGTGGGTGAGGATGCAGGGGCGCTGGCTTTTGCCCCCTGGCCTGCGAGCACCAGAGATGGGCCAGCAGCCCGGCCAAGCTGCCTGGGCTGGTCACACTGGCTTGGCCGGAGGTCTTCCAGGGTGTCCTGTTTCTGTGCCCACGCATCAGGCCACGCTACAGCGGGCGCCAGAGGAGGCTGCAGATTGTCCTGGATTCAGGGCCACCCTGGTGGGTGAAGGCTCTGCAGTCCCTGTGCTCAGGACCCTCCTGCTCCTGTCCAAGCCCCCTTCCTCCCTTCCCGCAAGTCCCACTGAGGCTCAGGGAACCCCTTGGGCCATCTGCCCTGGAAATGGGGAGAGGGGACTGGAAGTTCCAGTGGGCTGGTTCTGTCCACCACTGTGTGTCAGGCACAGGCAAAGGCCCCAGGGATGTTCAGAGCTCACCCCCGCCCTCCTTTCCTCTCTCCAGCTGCAGGAGGACCTGGGGAAGGAAGGCAGCCCCCACCCCGTGTATGCCAGATGAGTAAACCGAGGGTCTGAGCTGGGAAGAGGCCTGCCTGGGACCAGGCACAGGGCAGCAGCTTCACCCATCAGCCTGGGCCCTGCCCACTGCAGTCCCGGCCCCTCGCGGTCGCTCCCTGCAGCCCACTGCCCTGCCGGGGCGGCGGCCCGGGCGCTCGCTGCTCCTGTTGATTTCACGTCATGACTCATGTTATCATGTTCTCAGGAGCTGAGTAACCACCTGGGTTATTTATACCCTGGCTTGGCAGGCTTCCTTCCCTCCTCCCAGAACTCGGGCAGGGAGGACGGGGTGGGGGTGGGGAGGAACCTGGGAGGGGGACGTGGACTAGAAGAAGGCAGCTGAGCACCCCCACGTCCCCTCCCCTGGGGCACCACCCCCGTAAGGCACCCCAAAATAACCATGCCTATTTCAGCATAACAGGATGGGCCTGCCTCGATGGCATGGACCTATAGGTGTTGTGATGGTCTGGGGAGGGGGGAGTTCCTTTCCCGAGCGAGTCACCCGTCTGGAAAAATAAAGAAGGAAAAAGCTGAAAAATTTTCCTTCCATCAAAACAGGAAGGAGCTGGGGAGGGGGATGGACAGGGAGATGAGGCTTGGAGGCTGAGGTGCATCCTCCCCTCCCCCACTGGTGGTCTTTAGGGAAGGGAAGCCCCGGCGCCTGGGGTCTCTAGCCTGTTCGGCTGGGGCTGGCGCCCTGGGTGTCTCCCGAGTGGGACATTGCTGGCTGCCAGGGGGTGTTTTCATCCTCCCTTCCTCCCGGGCCAGTGTACATTGGTTTACACCCACAATGCCTGTGTGCACGCAGGCCCCCCAGTTGCCCTTCACACCGCATCACACAGGCACGCTCACCCTCCCTGCACGCCCCCACCAGATCCCACATGGGAAAATATCTCACTCACACTGGTGGGTGGGATGGGGGGATCTGTCTTTCTGGCTTAATTCATTCTTCCCTCCCTTTGAGCACTTTCCTGGGAGTGCTGTGACTTCAGTTCAAACCCAGCTCCACCTCTAACCAACAGGGTGATGTTAGAGAAGTCACTTCCCTCTCTGAGCCTCAGTTTTCCCATCTGTAAAAGGGGTATGATCCTTCCCATGCCGCTTGCTTCCCTTTGAGGCAGATTGTGCGACTGAATGAGGTTTGTGCCTCAGGTGCCTCAGCCAAGTGGGAGGAAGGTAACCACAGCTCCCATGTATGGAGTGCTCCATTTGTGCCAACCCCCTTCATTCATTTGCTAGCTTAACCCCATTACCAAATGGGACAGGTTCCAGAATCACACTCACCCAGGGTCCCACAGCTGGGAGGGGGCATGGTGAGCACTGTCGTTATCCAAGGAAGAACAGGGAGGTCCCCTGGTGCCCCAAGGGGGAAGGGGCAGAGGAAAGCCCATCCTCCATGGAACACTCCTTCCACCTGGGACCATCGATGATAACTCTGTGGCTTCAGCAGGGACGTGCCCCATCGCCAGAGCACATCTGTGCCCGGGGAGCACGTACTATGCCCATGGCTGCGGTGGTTCCTATTAAGACTCTTAGTCACTCACGCCGGCTGCCCTCTGTTTGCTTATTGACTTATATAACCACGGCCCCAGGGTGTTTATACAGTCGTCTGGGTCTTTCCGACTGTCTACCTGCCTGCCTGCTTTGGCCTGTAAGCCCCCTTAGGGCAGGGGGCTCCAGAGAGGTGAGCTGGTGGTGGAATGGCCAATTCCTCCCGAGGATAACCCCGGAGGCGTGCCATGCACGTCCGCACACACTCCCCACAATCAGATTGTGTCTGGATACCCATTCTACAGACGACGACACCGAGGCTGCGGACGTTGTTCCTCCAGGCCCAGGACTCAGTTTTCATGCCTGTAAAATGGGGATAACGTATTTTTCTCTCCCTGGATTGTTGGGTGGTTCAGTGTGTTAATGTATGAGTTTGAAACATATAAAATCACAGTGTTTAACTTTTTAAAAAGTACTTTTTTTTAGTACAGTTTTCAATTCACGGCAGCAGTGAGAGGAAGGCACAGAGATAGCCCATGGGAATCTATGGGTGAGTGAGGGTGAGGCCCCAGTGAACTGGGCAGGTGTGTTTTCATCTTTGCCTGCCTGGCAGATGGGTAGAGAAGTGCAGGGCAGCGATGTTGGCACTGAGCTGCCTGGGTTCAAGTCCTGGCTCTGCCCTCAGCCATCCCTGACTTTGGCAGAGCTGTTGTGGACCTTGGTTTCCCCATTTGTGAAATGGGGGTGGCAAGAGCTCCTCTCATGCCTACGTGTCGTGCAGCTCAAATGAGTTATTGCACCTACAGGTGCAGAGCCGGCTGCCCAACTGCACGGCCAAGGCTACACAGAGTTTGCTCTTATGAATACTGGTGGAAAGTTTGTGACTTTTATTTTTTTTTGAAGCAGAGTCTCACTCTGTTGCCCAGACTGGAGTGCAGTGGTGTGATCATGGCTCACTGCATCCTCGACCTCCTTGGCTCAGGCGATCCTCCCGCCTCAGCCTCCTGAGTAGCTGGGACTACAGGTGCACACTACCACACCAGGCTGATTTTTGTATTATTACTATTTTTTTTGTAGCGATGGGGTTTTGCCGTGTTGCCCATGCTGGACTCCAACTCCTGGGCTCAAGTGATCCGCCTGCTTTGGTCCCCCCAAGTGCTGGGATTATGGGTGTGAGCCACTGCTCCTGCCTAAGTTTGTGACTTTTATACTGTGGCTGGCTTCCCATTCTTTTGATAGGCCCACCATGCTTCCTGCAGTTACAAGCAGTCTCCTCTAGCAAGCTGGGATCCCCACCAAGAGGGGTGCCCGCTCACTGCCTGTCTGTCTCTGCTTCCCAGCTCCATCCCTTCCAGAATCCTCAGTCAAACTCTTAGAAAGCGACTGAAGGATGCCCTGATTTGGAAAGGGCTGGCTAACCCATACCTATTCCATCGTTTCCCACCTGTGGACCCACCACAAGCAAATGGCTTCTGTCTCTGGGGTGGGGGTGGACCCGGGGCCCCCCTGAATCCTTGGGCCCACTGCCTCCAGCCCTGCATAGCCTCTCCATGTAGTCCGTATAATTTTGTATGTATGCATCATGGCATGAAGAAGGCTAGGCAGCTGCCATCTAGGCACACAGGGAGGCATTGTGTGGCTGGGAGGTGGCAAAGGTGTGGGCTTCGGCATCACAGCCTTGGATCAAATCCCGACACTGCTGCTTCCTTGCTGGGTGGCGGTGGGAAAGCCAGCATGCTTCTCGGAGCCTCAGCCTCCTCTCCGCCCCCGGATGAACAGATCAGAGCACCAGGAGTGGGTCAGGGCTCAGCCAGGCTCTCTTTCTTTGCTGGTCAAATGGTAATCACTGTCCTACCACCTTCCTCAGGCTGTCAGCTCAAGAGCACGATTGGCCCAGGGCGAATGCTCTGCAAGGGAGGCTGTCCTGATGACGGGCTCACTCCAGGCCCAAGAGGCAGGCAGCAAAGGACGCTGTTAGGATGGGCCTTCTCTGGGGAGAGCCAGACTTCAAGCATCAAGGTGGGGAGGGGGGGCCCAGACCCCCGATAGGGTCATCCTCCAGCCCATCTGGCCTAGCTCCCTTCACCCCAGGACGGTTTCACTCAAATTCCAGCCAGCTTGCAGGGCAGGTAGGTCCAAGCTGCCCCGTCCAAACATCCTCTTCCTTGTCTGGAGCCTGGAGGAGCTAAAAATGCATCAGCTTTGGGAAAACAAACACTGCGCTTCCCTCGCCTTTGTATACAGGACAAGGCCCAAGGCCGCAGGGTGGGCTCCTCCAGGCTGGCTTAGGCCTGGGGGTCCATCTGTCTGCCTTCCTGGGGGTCTCCTCTCCTGCCTCCCTGACACTCACAGGCCAGTGGCCAGAGCCTCATTAGGGTGAGAAGGTCTGAGAGAAGTGGCGGGGGTTCTATGTAAGAACAACCTCCACCCTCTCCAGGTGAAGACCTGTGGCCCCTCTCCTAGCGCTGGCTCTGGAGCTCAGAGGTGAATTTGCAAGTGAGGTAGGTGTGTGTGTGTGTGTGTGTGTGTCTGCAGTAATAACCATCGCTGTGATGACCAACATCTGTGGGGTGCTCACTCCAGGCTTTATCACTTCAGGTGAATTAACTCATTTAACCCAGTGAGGTAGGGACTATTGTCCCTACAACTTACAGAGGAGGAACGTGAGGCTCAGGAACGTCAAGGAATTTGCTTAAGGTCACAGAGTTAGTAGATGGTAGGGCAGGGCTTTGAACCCAGGTGGTCTTTGACGGGAAGCCTAGTCCCTTGCCCTCTCTCAGCCTCACTTTCCTCATCTGTATAATGGGCACATACGATGGCAATGCCTTCTCCCTGGGTGACTGTGAGGGTGAGGCAGGCAGAGGGGAAGGAAGTGCTTTGTGGACAGCCAAAGGCCCTGTAGACAGGGAGGCAGGGGATGGGGCAGCAAGGGGCATGGGGGAGCTGATGAGGGCCACGCGGAGTGGGGTAGGGCTTGGAGTCTCAGACCATTTGTGGCATGGTCTTGGACGGTCTCCAGCTTAGAGCCTCACTTCCTCTCCATCAAGTATGGAGAAGCAGAGCTGCCTGGCCCAGGTGTTGCTGGCCCCTCTCAGTGGCGGGGAGGCTCCCAGTGATCATCGCTCTCACCTTTCTGGACTTGAGGGCGTGAGTTTGCCCCCGGGATGGAACCCAACTCCTTCCTTGGTATTTCTTCACCCCAGCCAGTGTCCTGGACCCCCACGCCCAGGGTGTAAGATGCTCTTCATGGATGAGGGCTTGGATAGCTCTGAGCACACAGTCTAAAAAGCCCCCAACCTTGGGCAGCACCCCCATCCCCCACGGCTGTGGCCACTCTTTTTCCCTTTGGCTCAGATCTGTCCTGGAGTGGAGGGTGGAGAGTTACGGGGGTGTGGGCGCCCCCATCCCTAGCTCTGCTGGAGAACCTTATTTCCCAGTGGCCTGAACGCGAAGATGGGCGGGGGCCTTCCCAGTTCTCTCATTCAAGTGCTCCTCAGACCCAACCCTGATGAAGTTCCGAGGTCAGATGAGACCACGTGCATTCAGGGTGGTGTGGCTTCAGACCCTTCCCAGTTCTGATACCTCAAGAAGGGGTGCCCTTCAGGGGCCCTGTGCTTCCAAGCTTAGAGGCTCATGCTACAAGCCCCTCCCCAACTCTTTCCACCCTTTAGGAAGGGCCTGGCATCTCTGCAATAACTGGTCAGGACTCAGAAAGAGAAATGGGCAGGATTTTAATCATTTATTCATTCCTTCAGCGAGCGGCACTTCCTGAGCAGCCACTGTATGCTAGGAGCTGGCAGGAGGCCCCTGAACACTCTGGACTCAGTCTAGTGCTAGATTGATGATCGGGCCATGACGATGCCAGGTGTGCATGCTGTGGAGCCTGGAACAAGTGCCAAGCCTGGTAGGCCTTCTGGAGGAGGTGCCTGCTACACCCAGCCTGGCAGGAGGCAGACGAGCAGGTGTTATTAAAAAAAAATTTTTAGGCTGGGTGTGGTGGTTCATGCTTGTAATCCCAGCACTTTGGGAGGCTGAGTGGGGCAGATCACTTGAGGTCAGGAGATCGAAAGCACCCTGGCCAACATGGTGAAACCGTCTCTACTAAAAATACAAAAATTAGCTGGGCATGGTGGCAGGGGCCTGTGGTCTCAGCTACTCGGGAGGCTGAGGCAGGAGAATCGCTTGAACCTGGGAGGCAGAGGTTGCAGTGAGAAGAGATCGCACCACGGCACTCCAGCCTCGGCGACAGACCGAGACCCCGTCTCTGAGATGGCTCACTGCAGTCTTGAACTCCTGGGCTCAGGGGATTCTCCCTCCTGACTCAGCCTCCTGAGTAGCTGGGGCCACACTCAGATATAGATAGATAGACAGATAGATAGATAGATTTTTTTTTTTTTTTGGTAATTTTTTTTAAGAGATGGGATCTCGCTATGTTGCTGAGGCTGGTCTCGAACTCCTGGCTGCACGTGATCCTCTGGCCTCAGCCTCCCAAATTGCTGGGAATACAGGGGTGAGCCACCGCGCCTGGGGAGGTGTTCTTTACAGACTGTTCCTCTGCACGGAGAAGGTACAAGAAAGGAGCCCTTAGCACAACATTCAGGCCCAGGTGTCACGCAGGTGTCACGTAGCATTCAGGCCCAGGTGTCTGCTGGGCCCTCTTCTGCCACTTCTAACCCATGTACTGGCACCTGCACTGCAATGATTTGTGTCTATCTCACTGAGAGCATGGGAAGTCCCTGAGTGCCGAGGCTGGGACTCCTTCCTCATTCCATTTCTCAGCGCTTCACACAGGGTCTGCAAACAGTAGGCGTTCTACGATGCTGCTCTGAGTAGCCTTCCCTCTCCCCCAACTTGTACCTAAGTCAGAGTTCATATGGGTCCATCACTTTTTAGCTGGCAGAGCAGGTTCCCACATATTAATGTATGTGGCGCTCACCAAAGCGCTGTGTCAAAAGTGTCATCATTGTCATCAGCATCACCTGCCAGAAAATTGCACAGCACGGTGGTCTCAGCATGTGGGCTCTGTAGCTGGACTGCTCAGATTCAAGTCCTGGCCTTACCACTTACGGGCTGTGTGACCTTGAACAAGTGTCTTGGCCTCTCTGTGCTTCCATTTCCCCATCTGTAAGATAGGAATAACACATCTCACAGGAGCATGGAGAGGCTACAGGTAGAGTAAGAAAAACACTAGCTACCACATAGTCAGCTCACTAATCATGGTAGTTGTTACCATTCTATTTATAGAAGACACAGAAGGTCAAGGTCAAGATGACCCAGCTGTCCGGTGGAACACGGTTTTTATCTCTGAGTCGTTAGACTTCAAATCTAGTGTTTGGGGGTTATCTCCTCGTCCCGCTGCCCCATCTCCCTTGTCACCCTGTCTCCTAATTTATCTGTTTATACATCTGGTTGTCCTTCTCAATGGGGCTCTTCAAAGGCAGGGGCCTGCATTAGGCTGGTTCACACCTGTCTCCCCAGTGCCTGGAGCAGTGCGGGGCCACCAGTGAACTTGAAGGCTGCATGGAAGGATCCACGCGCTTGCTTCCTGCTAAGGTGTTTTGCTGAGCGCCTCCACATGGAGGACCTCATGGGAGCCTCCAGACCACTCCAGGAGGAGGGTAAAAATTCTCTACAACTGCACTGAGGTACAACAAACTGCACACATTTTGTTCTGATGTACGTATACACCCATAAGCCCATCACCACAATAAAAAATGACAAACATTTCCATCACCACTAAAATTTTGCCATGCCTCTCTGTTATCTCTCACTCCTTCCCATTATAGATTTATTTTTATTTCTTTAGAGATAGGGTCTTGCTCCGTTGCCCAGGCTGGAGTGCAGTGGCACAGTCACAACTCACCGCAGCCTCAAACTCCTGGGCTCAAAGCGATCCACAGTCTCCTGAGTAGCTGGGACTACAGGAGCTTGTCACCACACCCAGCTCCAGTTTATAAATTCATCTCCAGTTTATAAAGGAGGAAACCGAGGTACTGAGAGGTTAAAAAACCTTCCTGCAGACACTTGTCCAGCAAGTGGCCACTCCAGGATTTGGACCAAGGTGATGTGTCTTCA
This sequence comes from Pan paniscus, assembly GCF_029289425.2. Classification (NCBI taxonomy): domain Eukaryota; kingdom Metazoa; phylum Chordata; class Mammalia; order Primates; family Hominidae; genus Pan; species Pan paniscus. Next base: position 49,090,508 of record NC_085927.1, on the reverse strand, counting down.
GGCTGTGTCTCTGCCACTGTGCCACGCTGCTGGGTGGTAGGCAGCAGTGGGTGGGTGCCTGCAGTGGTCTGTAAAGACCACCTGAGATGTCCTTCCTCCTCTGTTCCACCCTGTCCAGGTCCAAGAAGACAGTCTATGAAGAGAGAGCAGGTGTGACTCTCTCAGCGTGCTCCTCTGTGAGAAGCAGGCTGACATCCCAAAGGGAAGGGCGGATAACAGAGACAGTGCAAGCGGAGGAGATGAGGGTGCCTCAAAGCCGGGAGGCTGGGTGATGCAGGAGCCTGCGTGTCCCGCGGGGGGTGCTGGGCCCAGTGTGAGTACGTGTGACTGTGACTGAGACAGTGTGACTGCTGAAGGCAGGGACACAGCAGCTCCCTGACTGGGGGTGGAAGGCGTTAACTGTGTGAAGGCTGGTTGTGGGTGGGTGGGCTCTGGGCCTCGAACCCGGGGGCTGAGGGAGATAGTAAACAGCAGGGTGACTGACGGGAAGATCATGTTGGTAGCCCTGCGAAGATGCTGCAGGGCTGTGGGGGTTTGTGTGACTTTGCAGTTCAACAAATTCAAATTCAGCCAACGCTGGCAGGGCCTGTTGTGCCAGGCAACCAGCTAGGAGGAGGAGACTCGGACCCAGCTTGCAGCTGAAGGGCGCTGGCTGCCGGGTTCTGTGGGTTCACCTTGCGGTGTCTTCCCTTGCTAACACTGAGTCCTTACAATAGCCCCATCTCCAGGTTGAGGCTAGATGGAGGGGACAGAGGGAAGTGACTTGCCCAAGGTGACCCAAGCTCCCGAGTGCCAGGGCAGGATCTGAATTCAGGCTCTCAGACTGCAGAGCCTGAGTCCCTCCCTGCCATGCCTGTGCCAGGGTGGAAATGTCTGGTCCTGGAAGGGAGCGTGGACTCCTGGCCTTGGCTCTGGAGACATCCCCCTAGACCACGTGGGCTCCTAACCTGTCCATGGTCACTGTGCTGAGGGGCGGGACGGTGGGTCACCCCTAGTTCTTTTTTCCCCAGGGCCAGATTCATGGACTGAAGGGTTGCTCGGCTCTCAGAGACCCCCTAAGCGCCCCGCCCTGGCCCCAAGCCCTCCCCCAGCTCCCGCGCCCCCCCCCTCCTGGCGCTGACTCCGGGCCAGAAGAGGAAAGGCTGTCTCCACCCACCTCTCGCACTCTCCCTTCTCCTTTATAAAGGCCGGAACAGCTGAAAGGGTGGCAACTTCTCCTCCTGCAGCCGGGAGCGGCCCGCCTGCCTCCCTGCGCACCCGCAGCCTCCCCCGCTGCCTCCCTAGGGCTCCCCTCCGGCCGCCAGCGCCCATTTTTCATTCCCTAGATAGAGATACTTTGCGCGCACACACATACATACGCGCGCAAAAAGGAAAAAAAAAAAAAGCCCACCCTCCAGCCTCGCTGCAAAGAGAAAACCGGAGCAGCCGCAGCTCGCAGCTCGCAGCTCGCAGCCCGCAGCCCGCAGAGGACGCCCAGAGCGGCGAGCGGGCGGGCAGACGGACCGACGGACTCGCGCCGCGTCCACCTGTCGGCCGGGCCCAGCCGAGCGCGCAGCGGGCACGCCGCGCGCGCGGAGCAGCCGTGCCCGCCGCCCGGGCCCCGCGCCAGGGCGCACACGCTCCCGCCCCCCCACCCGGCCCGGGCGGGAGTTTGCACCTCTCCCTGCCCGGGTGCTCGAGCTGCCGTTGCAAAGCCAACTTTGGAAAAAGTTTTTTGGGGGAGACTTGGGCCTTGAGGTGCCCAGCTCCGCGCTTTCCGATTTTGGGGGCCTTTCCAGAAAATGTTGCAAAAAAGCTAAGCCGGCGGGCAGAGGAAAACGCCTTTAGCCGGCGAGTGAAGACGAACCATCGACTGCCGTGTTCCTTTTCCTCTTGGAGGTTGGAGTCCCCTGGGCGCCCCCACACGGCTAGACGCCTCGGCTGGTTCGCGACGCAGCCCCCGGGCCGTGGATGCTCACTCGGGCTCGGGATCCGCCCAGGTAGCGGCCTCGGACCCAGGTCCTGCGCCCAGGTCCTCCCCTGCCCCCCAGCGACGGAGCCGGGGCCGGGGGCGGCGGCGCCCGGGGGCCATGCGGGTGAGCCGCGGCTGCAGAGGCCTGAGCGCCTGATCGCCGCGGACCCGAGCCGAGCCCACCCCCCTCCCCAGCCCCCCACCCTGGCCGCGGGGGCGGCGCGCTCGATCTACGCGTCCGGGGCCCCGCGGGGCCGGGCCCGGAGTCGGCATGAATCGCTGCTGGGCGCTCTTCCTGTCTCTCTGCTGCTACCTGCGTCTGGTCAGCGCCGAGGTGAGTTGCCACGGCGGCTGGGGCTGGTTCTTCATTCATTACCTTCGCCCCCACCTTCTGACCGCCCCCTCCTCTCCCTGCAGTGAACTTTGGACCCTTGCAGCCCGCGAGCCTGACGCCGGGCGCTGGGTGACCTCTTCGGGCTGGGAGCGAGGTCCGGGGGTGACAGGCTCTAAGGGAAGGCAACAGCGGTGGCTTTCTTTCCAACCGGCGGGCGAATCTGGCTCCCTAAGCCGTTCCGTGTCGGGGGAGGGTGTGTGTGGCCCTGTCCCCCACCCTTTGGGAACCCGAGAACAAGCCCCTTTCCGGCCGGGAGAGAGGGGGTGGGGTGGTGCCCAGGGTGCAGAAGGCAGCGCGTCCTCCCGAGCCCACTTCGGCGCCAGCCTCGGCTTAGGCTCTGTCCTGCCATCGGCTTGCCCAGGAGGTGCAAGCTTGCGCACCGGTGCCATCCACGCCGACCTTTGACGGGGCTCGGGTCCCACCCTGGCTCCCGGTCGGGGTCCGGGTGGACGCCCTCCGGCACGCGCAGGGCATGCCCGGCCCCAGAGCACGGTCTGGAAGCAGCTTGTGTCTCGGGCGCGGGGTTTGGGGTGGGAGTAACAGGGAGAGAGAGAGAGAGAGACGGAGAGAGGGAGAGAGAGATAGAGACGCAGGTAGGTTTCGGGCACTCGGGTAGGGGGAGGACTAGGGGCTCTGAAGGAATCCAGCCCCCGGGGCGCTGTGTGCCTGAGGCCTTGCCGTACCTGTGCCCGCGCCCTGCAGGAGGAAGCACCTCTCTCCCCCGCATGCAGGGTGCGGAGCGCGCCGCCTGCAAAAGCCTAGCTGCACGGGAGATGGGGTATAAAAACATCTGAGGGAGCGCTGGGGTCGGAGCCGTCCCCACCCCTCCCAGCCTCACGTAGCCGTGAGTTGGCAAGTCTACCCGGAATCCAGGTGGGAAAGGGGGCGGGGCGGGACGACGCGCGCGGTGGAGGGGAGGAGAGGGCAGCCGGGAGCGCGGCGTGACTGGGTACCGTCCCACCTCCGCCCGGCTGCGGCCGGGAGTCCGCACCTCGCCCGTACCTCGCCGGCTCCCGGGGAGGGTCGGCCCCTGCGGCCTCCAGCCAGGCGCAGGAAGGAGGCAGCGGCGGCGAAGGGGTTAAGGCGGAGGGCTCGGAGGCCGCGGCCCGGCCTTGGGCTGCCGCCAGCGCAGGTTGTTTTGACCACGGAGGAGCCGTCGCCGTCTCCTTTTGTTCTCGGGGCTCCTCGAGGGCCGCAGGCCGCCCGCCCGGGGGCCCCGCCCTTCCGCGGCCGCCCCCCGCGGCCCGCACCCGGGAGGGAGGACGCGGGGCTCGGCCGGGCCGCCTTCAGGCCCCTCCCGACGCCCCCTCTCCGCCTCTCCCGCAGCCCCCCGGGCCGCGGCCAGCTGTTGGGGAGGGGGTGGCCGGCCGGCCCCAGCTGCCGCCTCGCCTCGCCGTGGGACCTGGGGGCTGGGCCCGGTGCCAGGGCGTCCTGGGAACGGCGGCGCCCCGTGGCTGCTCTCCGCAGCCCACCCCGCCCGGGCCCCCGACTCGCTCACTCACCCCACGCATGCACACTCCTGGCCGGAGGCGATGCTGCGCTCCGGCGGGCGGGCGCGCAGAGCGACGGGCACGCACTACCGCGGCCAGGTCGCGCGCCCGCCGCTGCCACGCCCGTGCACTCGCGGGACACACGCGCGCGCACCGCACACAAACGCACGCACAGCCCCTGCACGCGCGGCCTGAGCACACGTGCGCGCACACCCACGCACGTACACAGGCACGCACGGGCCCCCGTGCACCCAGCGCCTGGTGCTCGCCCCCGCGCAACAGGTGGGCCCTCCGTGGGCCCTGGCACCTCACCACCTCTGTAGCGGCCCCATTTCCTTCCTGGCGTCCTGTGAGGGAGGGAGAACCTCCCATCAGCACCACAGCACCTACTTTTTTTTGCCTTGTCAGCCCGACGCCCCTCAAACCTTACCCATCTGTGACTTTTTTTCAACCACCTCCGCGTGGTGGAAAATGGTGGTGATGTGACTCTGAGGGGCACTGAGCTGTCCAGAGCGATTCCCCCTTCACATAAGCCTTCATTTGAACCTGCAAGACTGGAGGGACCTGGCGTGTGCAACCGCGGAGGGGGCTCCCACCCCTGGCTGTTGCATTCTCTTGGCTGATCCCAGCGTGCCCCGGGGAGGCCGCTGACAGCTGGATGTTTCCCCAGCCTCCCCTTACCATTTCCAGCTTCGTCCAGCACCTCCTCCTTCTTTCCCACAGCTCCACGGGCTCGTGTATCTGGGGTGGAGGCTGTGGCACAGAAACTGCCTTTCTCCTCACTTTAGTCACAGCATTCTTGAACACATGGCCACAGGCGCGATGTATGTGGCACTTTGCAGTTTATGAAGCACTTTGCTGCTAAGCCTGAGTGAGCCTCAGGCTGGCCCTGGGGGAGGGGACCTGCATGGGGATGGAACCACACAGGGGTCAGTCCAGGAAGGAGCTGTAATGGCCAGTGCTGGGAGAGTCAGGGCAGGCCTGCTGGTGGAGGTGGCCTTGGAGCTGGCCACGTCCTGGTCGTGCTCGGACTAATCTTTCAGCAGAAGGCAGGCAGCCGTGAGGCAGGGCTGGGTGGAGGGCCTGCCGAGGCCTCTGAGGTGCCATCTCCACCAGCTGAGCTGGCTTCCAGGAGGGCGAGTCCCACTGTCACGTGACGCGTCTGGCCTCAGCACACTTCTTCCAGGAAAGAGTGAAGGGCCCCACTGCCCTTTGCCATCCAGCTTCCTCTGGCTTTGCTAATGGCCCTAGGGGGCAGGAGACCAACTGCTGGAATCCCAGAGCCCTGGAGGTGTGCAAGGGCAGGTCAAACAGAATTTGGAGGATCTGGTGCAAGAGCCAGGAAGAGAGAGAGAGAGAGAGAGAGTGTGTGTGTGTGTGTGTGTGTGTGTGTGTGCGCGCGCGCGTCTGAGAGAGAGAGAGAGACTGACTGAGCAGGAATGGTGAGATGTTTATCATGGGCCTCGTAAGTACCTCTCCACGTCTTGTCTTCCCCTCCCCACATTGAGGAGCCTCTTCTGTGACAACTCTTCCTATGTTCTGGTTTATTTCATTGTTTATTACCTGCTTTCTCTACTGGAGTGTCAACCCCATTAGAGAGCTTTCCTCCTGGTCCCCACTTTTAGAACAGTGCCCAGAGCCCTGTGGACAATCAGTAACTATTTGTGCAAAGAACAATTAGTGCTGGGTTGGTGGGGAGGGCAGGACCTGGCCCCCTGTTGCTCCATGGCCCCACTGACTCCTCGCTTTGCTCTGCTCCGAGGGCAGCCCCCCTTTTCAGCCCTCTGGTAGGCATCCATCTTTCAAGGCCCCCCATCTTGAGAGAGAAGCATGTCTGTCTCTCCTCTATCTTGGGACTTGGGCTACCAGGATTAGACAGGACAGAGGAGAAGAAACAGAAAGAAAATCAGACTGCAAAGGTTCTGTGTATCTTTAGCTGGGGCTAAGTTTCTGCCACCTAAAAAAAAAAAAAAAGAGAGAGAGAGAGAAGATTGGATTAGTGCAGAGTTCCCGAAGAATGGCAGAATCCCCTGGCCCCATCCCCTGGCTGGGATGGGGATGGGCAGTGATTGCCGTGGTTGCCAGTATTATAAATGGCTGGACTGGTTCCTCTCTTCCTGCTTTAATTTTCCTCTGCTCCTGCAAGAGGTGGGGAGGCCAGGGTTCTGGGCCCACGTGAAGGAGCAGAGGCTGAGCGGGAGGGTCCCAAGAGCAATAAAGAAGGGGAATGCTAGGTGGGAAACACTGGTTCTAATGGCTTCTGTGGTTTGCCCCGAGAGGGCTTCTTCAAAGGGGTTGGTTGGCTTTGGCATTCGATCTAAATAAGGCCTGCGACTCTCAGGCAGGCAGGCTCTGGGAGGCCTCATCAGCTTCTTCCTCTGCCAGCCACAGACAACGCCCCTGGTTGCTTGGGACTGTGTGTCCCTCGGTGGGAACGGCAGGCGGGCCGGGGAGTGTGTATCTGTGTGTGTGTGCTGGGCCCAGGAGGAGGGTGGGGTTCAAGCCCCTTTGATCTGCCAGCCTGGTTGGGAGCAGATCACTCACCTGGCCTCACGCTCGCTCGTGCCCTTCCTACCTGCTGCAGCTGGCGCTGGGGGCGGGGTCGGGGGAGGCTGTTTACCTTGGCTCCCACGGCTGGCTTTGCCCCAGCTGCCTCCTCGCCACGCCCTCACTCTGCCAGAAACCCCAGGCCCGAGATCTTGGGGCAGCTTCTTCAGGGTGCCAGGCCTCCTTTCCCATCTCTGAAGTGAGCTGTCCACCTGGAGGCCTGGGGAACCTGTGCCCAGGAAAACCAGGCTCCGGGCGGCTCACCTTCCCATACCAAGAAGAGCCTGTGACTCCCAACAGGTGCTCATGCTCGTCATCCCCAGAGCATTGCATCCTGGAGCTGAGCACGTGCTGAGTGTACCCCGACCCTCACCCACCCCCAGCCCCGGAAGGGCCTTGTAAGCCCACACGGCCCAGGCTCTGCCAGTGTGGAGGTAGGGTACCATTTCCTGTGGCCCAGCACAAGGGATAATGCAAAGTCACGCACTCTTTCATGGACAGGCAGCTCTCCACCCACTCCTTGTCATCCTCAAAAATGTCCTGTGCTGCTGGCCCTGAGCACGTGTGCCACTCGCTGCTGCCCACAAAGGAGCCATCCGGAAAGAATTAATGATGATGACAGTGACAACTCATTAAGCTCCCATTATCTGCTGGCAGCTCTGCTCTGTGCAATTATGCCTCCCAGTAACCCCGGGTGAGGTATTATTAGCCCCATTTAAAAGATGCAGAAGCCGAGGTTTTAGATTGTGACAAGATTCCAAGAATCCAGGTTGCCCTGGCGTCTGGAGCCCTTGCTCTTTCCTCTGCTACAGGGTTTCTCAGCCTCTGCACTCCTGATGTCTGGGAAGGCCGTCCTGTGCCCTGAAGGGTGATGAGCGGCATCCCCGGCCTCCCCCAACTTACATGCAGTGCACACCCCAAGTTGTGGCCACCAGCGGTGCCTTCATACATTGCCACTGTCCCCTGGGGGCCCAGTGGGCCCTGGTTGAGAGCCTCTGACGTGGGACATGCTGCAGAGTAAAGAGCCAACACGAACCTTGTGCGATGCTGAGGGCCAGTGGCCTCAGAACAAAGGAGAGGGAGGCTGAGACGCCCCATGGTGGGCTGGAACAGGTGGGCAGTCTGGAGCCTGGGAACGACCCAGCTCTGCCACTTGCTAATTGTCTGGACCTGTTGCTGCTTGTTTAATTTTTTCTAAGCTTCAGTGTTCTCATCTGGAGGATGGGGATACAAATACTGCCAGCCTCTTAGGATTGGTAGTTTATACAGTGTTTTTCTCAGCGTGTGGCTTGTAGCTGGCATTCATAGATGTTAGTTGTGGTATTATTACCAAATCCGGGGGCTTACGGGGAGTTCTGGGCATCTAGTGGCCACATTACCAAAAGCATCTTCAGGGACGGTCTCCCTGCTCAGATTAAAAGGGACTCTAGTTGCTCATTTGCCTAGGGTTGGGGAAGAATATCCCAGGTGGCCCTCCTGGTGGAGGAGGCAGAAGAATCATACTGGACAGAACCTGGAAAATGGTAGACTCCTTCATGCATTTGACCAGTATTTACCGAGGACCTACTATGTGCCTCTCTCTCCTCCTCAGACCCTATCCTGGGCTCTTTCACACTCAGCCTTGGAGGGGCATCTCCTATGTGTCGTGGGCCTGGATCTGGGGTGTCCACTCGGCCTGTTCAGGGGTCTGCCTCCTCTGCCGTGGCTGGCAGCTGCAGCCGGCTCTCCAGTGGGCAGGGAGATCTTGGCACAAGCACTAAATGCCATTTGCTACTAGGCCTTTGGGCCCCTCCCCTGGGGGTTAATTGAATCTTTACTCCACAAACACTTCTTGTTCTCCTTCTGCCAGTGATCCAGGGAGGCCTGGCTAGGCACCCGGCTTTGGCGTTTTCTCTGCCCCTTCTAACACCTCCTGGCAGAATTAGAATTGAATCGAATGTTCTTCAAGCCCCTCGATTCACAGATGAGAGCCAGGACCATAGGGGCAGTGACCAGCCGAGGTCACACGGCAGTTGGTCCAAAGGCGTGGGATTCGGCTCTCTGGCCTGCCAGTTCTGGGTTTGACAGAACTCTCAGGGGAAGCGGCTTTTGCTGGTGTTCACTGGAGACCAAGCCCTCTGTTCTGTGGGTTGGGTACTTTGTCAACATTTGGAGAGCACCGGAGGCGTGGTCTCTCTTCTGAGGTGGAAAGAATGAACTTGCTTGAGGGCGGGAGGAGGCAGAGCCCGGAGGAGATGGGGCCGAAAGTGAGGGGCAGCGGGGCCCATACCCTCCTCTGTCTTGCACGTGCAGCCCCTGGCTGCCCGGATATTGAAGGAAAGACCCTAGTTCTCAGCCAAGCCCTGCCACCTTTTTTTCCTCGAGTTGCCCAGCAGCCCTTAGACATTGGGTGGAGTTGTAAGCTCCGTGTTCAAAGACATGGAGACTCAGGGGTTTCAGGGAATGATGTAGCTTTAAAAGTGGTCACCCCCACCCCCCGCCCTGAGTCTTCTGGCTCCTGGATCGATGTGGGTGGCCAGAGTTGGTCATGGATGAACCCCTGGAGGTGTTGCTAGACCTCATGATAAGCTGGAGGAAACAGAGCTTTTGGGGAGAGCCCCCTGAGGCTGGCCACAGGGCTGAGACGACCTCTTCTCCTCTCCCTCACTCCCCCTCCACCATCAGGCAGTGAGAAAGCAGCATCCCTTTTGTGAAGGTAGCCTGCACCGACCCCCTCTGAGCCCCCCGACCTTCGACTCCGGGAATGTGGAGCGAACCAAGAAGGGAAGTCCTCCCTTCTTAATCCAGGGAAACTGAGGCAGAAAATAGTTTAACCCAAGGTTCTATAGTAATGTGCCAAGCCTATTGACGCCCTCTCCAGGACTGTCTGTCCAGACCGTGCAGCCCGAGTGCCTGTGCCTGCATGTGTGTGTTTGCACACGTGGAAGTCCGGTTCCAGCCTTTGAACATGCAGCGACATCTTAGGAATTTTCTTTGCTTCTCAGTGGCTGGTGGTCTGGATTGTGATTCTCAGTCTCCCATCTGCCCTCGCCTCTTTCTTGGGATCTCCGGCATCAGCCCCTTGGGTCTCCTAGGACTGTGGGGGACGTGGCTGTGACCTTCCTACGGGGCTGCTCTTGTGTCATTGTGGGACCTGCGGTTTCCCTGGAGGAAGCCTGGCTCCGAATGAGGCCTGTTGAAGTGTTATCAGGTTTCGAGTGTGTTTGGCAACAGGCCAAAGGGGCTCTAAAAATAGGGTTTGGTTGGGCACAGGGCACGGGTAAGCTTTCAGGTTTCCCGGCCGTGTCCGAGGATTCCCTTTTCACCTCTTTCGAGTGAGAGACTTCATAGATACCGCTAGGACCTGGGGCCTCCTGAGGCCATCACACTCTGCACGCGTTTATTAAGCACCTCTTGTACCCAGGAGCCTGGGAGTACAGGCTCTGTCATCCCAAAGGCATGGGTTTGAATGCAGCTTTTGCCAATAATTGAGCCTCTCTTTGAACCTTTGTTTTCCCCTCTGTAAAATGGGGGTTAGATTGGCCATGGGAAATGCTGGCTGTCTTCAGCTGTCAGGTGTGTTGTGAGACTCAGGGAGAAATCAGATTTTGGTGCATTCCCAGAACATGTAGTTTGGTGGGGGAGACAGACATAGAGACAAGCAGGTCCAACTCAAAGCAAGCTGGGGTTCCTGTTGGGGGTTGAGGGTGCAGGGACTGAGCTGGGTCTCAGAGGCTTCGGCAGGTCCAGGCCCCGGCCCCGAGGCCTTTGTGCTCCTGATCATCAGGCCTGGATCCTGCCTGTCCGTCTCCCTGTGACCTTGGAGCTTTCCACAGGAGAAAGCGAGAAAGCGTGTGGTGGGGGAGACAGCCATGCTGGAAAGCCCCCACTCCCAGCTCACTCAGCCTTTTGGTGTCTGCCCGGCAGGGGGACCCCATTCCCGAGGAGCTTTATGAGATGCTGAGTGACCACTCGATCCGCTCCTTTGATGATCTCCAACGCCTGCTGCACGGAGACCCCGGAGGTAAATGGAATCCTCGCCCCGCGCTCCGGCCCTCCGAGGAGACTTTAAGAGAGCTGGCAGGGGCAGGACAGGAGGCATCCCTCCTCCTTGACGTCTGGAGAACTAGAGGCCCATGGCAGCCCAGAGAGAGCGTGGCCACACCCATCCAGGGCAGGGCCGAGTCAGCAGGCGGGTTGGTACCTGGGACTTGGGGTGTGGCAGGAGAAGCACCCACGTGTGGCTCCGGCTTGGTGCCGAGGGTGGGGTGCCAGGAGGAGGGAGGGCGGGGAGAAGGTGCCCAGGGCATCTGCCGAGTATGTCTCCAGGTGTGGGCCCAGCACTGGAGGAGTCATCTCCCCGCCCCTCTGGCTAGGGGCCCGGTCTGTGAGGTCCCCTGGGGACACCTGGCCTCGACCAGCAGGCAGCCCTGCCCGTGCCCCAGAGCTCACTCAGCAAATGGGCACGTGCTCGGTGGCACACACGTGGCGGGGCTGGCGGGCTGGATTGACAATGTATTTATAAACGCTGTCTTCAGAGCAAATTCCATTCTATTCTAACCTCTGGCCTGTTCCCTGGAGCCCTGGTCAGCAGCCCCCCTGCACCCCCAGGTCCCCTTCCCTCTGGGGTTCTGTCTCTTTGTCACTTTGTAATCCTTGCCCAGACGCTATCTACGGGGGAACAGCATTTCCTGCCTTTGTTTCCTCTCCCCGTTGGGCCCCTGGCTCCCTCTCAAAAGCATTCCCGGGCCCTTTCAATCCCGCCTGTGCTGGGGGGCGGTGAGGCAGGCAGGAGGGGGCCCCAGCTGGGCCCACCTATTGTTCGCCAGGGCCCCCACCCGATGTCTCCCACAACCCCCACCCTATGCCCGACTGGCCGCCCCTGGCCACACACAATGGGGCAACTTCCAAATTTAGCCTTTCTACCATTTCTTTCCAAGCCTTTACGCCCCCACCCTCAGACGGCCCCTCCACACCCCTGGTGGGGGTCGGGATCTTGGAGATGAGGCTTTCAATAGCAGGCCTGTTTCAAGGCAACCATGTGGCTATTTTTTCCTAATCAACTTAACCTTTCCACAAAGCGCATCTTTTCCCCATCTCCTCCCCACCAGGGACATTCCAGAGATGGCAGGGAGAAAGGAAAGGAGCCAGAGGGACAGATAGGCTCGTTGACGTAGGGGCTGTCAGGCTGGACGGAAGCGGACTAGTCATCAGACTCCCTGCAGTACCCGGGACGGACAGGCGGCAGGCGCCTTTGTCTTGGATGGGGCCAGTGGGTCGGGGCCAGAACTGGAGCCATGGGGTGCTGTGTGGAGGTGGCAGGAGCGTGTTCCCAATGCCCCTTAGTTTATTTGTGGCTCCTCACCCATGAGAGAGACAGAAGGGTCTGTCCACGCCTTAACATCCAGCTCAGAGGCCTCCCTCAGCCCTCACTTCCCAGCAGCCAACCTCTGGCCATGGGCTCTGGAAAGGACCGATGTCTCCAAGGAGGGCTGATGGGACTGAGATGGTGCCCAGGCTAGAAAAGGGAGCTGTCATTTGTGACCAGAGGAATCGACAGACGGCTGGGGGCAGAGGTGGGGCAACAGGTTAGAGAAGGGGAGGGAGACAGACACAGATACGGTGTGAGGGCCCCGGAGCTAGAGAGACCAGGCCCTAGAAGGGTGTGTGGCAGGGACTCCCCACCCCCAGCAGGCCCAACTCCCACCCCTCTTCTCCTCTTCTCTGTCTTCAGCTCCCACCCCCATCCCTCTCCCTCCCTCCCTCCCTCCGTGGCTCCCGCCTGCCCAGCGCGGCCATTGTCCGGGGCTCCAGAGGGGCTGTGTTCAGGGCATGCGGTCCCCCTGGGGCTTCTGGGAATTTCTCCATTCAGCACTTCCTATGGGAACGCTGGGTGGAGGGGCACTGGAAACTGGCCTTCAGTGCCCCAGGTCCTGGCCCCGCCCTGGAGGCCGAGGAGGGTTCACTTACAGTAGCAGAGGGGAAGGGTTATTTTTAACTCCACTGACATGGGTTCTGGCCAGAAATGTTGGCTAAAGAGCCAGGGATGCAGTCAGGATCCTGGGCCTGCAGCTGTCCTGGGGGCTGCTTGGAGGGTCCCTGCTCAGGGCCAGGACCTGTGCATTTATGGGGGCTGGAAGGAGGGACTGTTCTCTGGAGTGGGGAGAGGCAAACCTCCTGCCTGCCCAGACACCCCGGCGGAGGGAGCCCCTGTCCAAGGTGGGGCCGCCTGGTGTCTGACTGTGACTTCTCCTGCAGAGGAAGATGGGGCCGAGTTGGACCTGAACATGACCCGCTCCCACTCTGGAGGCGAGCTGGAGAGCTTGGCTCGTGGAAGAAGGAGCCTGGGTAAGACTGAGACACCCAACAAGGGTCCTTCAAATTAGCATGGGGGCCAGGGAAAGAGAACGGGGGCGGGCAGCCAGTCGGAGGGCCCCGAGGGTCCTCTTACAACTCCCGTTCCCCCCACATTCAGGACTGAGCGAACTGAGAGAGTAAAACCATCCTTAAATGCCTGTGTTGAGTCATCACACCCCCTCGCCCCCACACTCTCTGTTTTCTAAATATAGTGCTGCAAAGCTCATTCGTTCCTTATTTCAATCCTGGAGGTAGATATTATTAACCCCATTTCACAGAGTTGGAAACTGGGGCCCAGAGAGGGTAAAGAACTAGGCGAGGTCACACCGCTAGGAAGCGGTAGGGCTGAGGTCGCAACCTGCTCCCCTCACTTGAACCCAGCGTGGTCCCTGATGGGCTATGGGTATCTCCTGTGGCAAAGGGCTGCGGCCTAGGCTGGTAGACCTCGAGCAAAGCCTGGAACTTCCTCCTGCTCCCTTGCAGAGACCTAAAGGAGACCGTAGATCATTAGGTCCCAGAGAAACCCTCCCAGGTGAGGCAAATGTCCACTCAAACCCCTCCTCCTCTTTGACACCTGGAGTCCCCAAAACACTGCAGTTAGAGGCTGGGGGAACGATGGATAAGAGTCAGGTGGCCTGGGCCGGGCACGGTGGCTCACGCCTGTAATCCTAGCACTTTGGGAGGCTGAGGCAGGCAGATCACGAGGTCAAGAGATGGAGATCATCCTGACCGACATGGTGAAACCCTGTCTCTATTAAAAATACAAAAATTAGCTGGGCGTGGTGGCGGGTTCCTGTAGTCCATGCTACTTGGGAGGCTGAGGCAGGAGAATTGCTTGAACCAGGGAGGCGGAGGTTGCAGTTAGCCGAGACCACGCCACTGCACTCCAGCCTGGCGACAGAGCAAGACTCCGTCTCAAAAAAAAGAAAAAAGTCAGGTGGCCTGAGTTCCACCCCCAATCTATGAATGTGGGCGGGCGGGATATTCAGCTCTCAGAGCCTCCTGTCCTCTGTACATGGACAGCAGCGGTAACCTCAGTGCTTGCTGTAGGCAAGGCTTACTCACTTTACACCTTAGATCCACATGGGAGGGAGGTGCTGTTATTATCCCATTTCATAGAGGAGGAAGCTGAGGCTTTGAAAGCAGCAGTGATGCAGGAATCCAAGGCACCGTGAGACAGCAGTGCACGCATGGTTTCGAGCTAATATGGTACCTGCATAACAACCACATGTTGGGCAAGCCCATAAATGTGTAAAATCATAAAGAAGAATAAAATAGTCATGTGCCAGCAGAGGGAAGCGGACATTTACTAAGCATTTACAACATGCCCCACACTCTGAATTTTCTCACTTGAAACTACAGTGGTTCTTGGGTGTAGATCTCATGGTCCCATTTTCAGATGGGGAAACACAGGCTTAGAGCGGCTCAGCCATCTGCCCAAGTCCCATGGCTAATGACAGCTAGGACTTGAAACCTGAACCCTGGGGTTGAAGGGCGTGAGAAAGAGCAGTCCCGGAGGCACCCGCTGAGCTCCCCTGCCAAGTGGGGGGACTCTGGACAGGCCTACGCTCCTAACCCAGGTTTCGTGTCCTCCCAGGTTCCCTGACCGTTGCTGAGCCGGCCATGATCGCCGAGTGCAAGACGCGCACCGAGGTGTTCGAGATCTCCCGGCGCCTCATAGACCGCACCAACGCCAACTTCCTGGTGTGGCCGCCCTGCGTGGAGGTGCAGCGCTGCTCCGGCTGCTGCAACAACCGCAACGTGCAGTGCCGCCCCACCCAGGTGCAGCTGCGACCTGTCCAGGTGCGTAGGCTCCGTGGCCCCCCGAGGCTGGTCCCGGTGGTGGGTGGAGACCACCCTTCTGGGGCTCATACCTGACCAGGCTTCCTTGACTGGGCAGAGTGGTGTGTCGAAGGACATTCCTGATTTGTTCCTGGGCTCTGTCCAGAAAGGCCCACTCTTGGGAAGCTCTTCCTAGGCAGGTGGACTGAGGCCGACCATGAGTCCTCTGAGGTGGCTCAGGCCACTGTAGCCAAAAGCCACAGACAGACCCCCCGGGCTGGGCGAGGTGTGGAGCCAACGTGAAGTAGGGATGTCACCTCCTTTACAAGGACAAAATCGCAAAACGTCCCTTGAAGAGCCGTATCCGCAAACATTTGTCTGACACTCAGAATGTTTTGGGGAGTTACTCAGGTTCCCCCAAAGCTCTCCCTATTCAGGGCTGTCTTGAGAAAGGCTCAGGTGGGTGGCCCTGCATCTTTGACACCTGCTTGTCTCTCTTTGACAAGCCGTGTCTTTAATAAAGAGAGTGCAGAGAGGCCCACCAGGTGATAGACACTGCGGAGCTGGGGCAGGTCCCCTGACAACAGTGGAATGCTGATCCTGCTTTTCTTCGGAGGGACGGGGGATACATACACTGGACTCAGGGAAAATTCTAGAGTAGAGGCTGTCTCAGGGAGCACCCTGGTCTCACCCTGGTCAGGGCAGAGTCAGAGAAGCTGCTGCTTCTGCTTCTTGTGGAAAGATTCCTGCACGCCCCAGGCCAGCCTCGCCCACAGGCTGGGCAGTGCGCATTTCTCTAGCTCAGCACCGGCCCTTGCCCGATGCTCTGCCTGCTTAGCCGCACTTCCTTCTCCTGCCACCAGCCCGTGGCCTCTCCTCCTGCCCACCTTCCCTCCCTGGCTTGGGCCCCACGCCTGAGACTACGAATGTCACTCCACCCCACTGCCCACTCTCATGGTATCTCCTGTCCTCGATGCTTCCAGCTCTATGGATGGACACCTGACATCTGACCTCCCTGTTCCCACCTCCCCCCACTTCCTTCCAGACAACCATCTCCCGCCTCTGCCGCAGCCCTGACCTTGGCTGGCGCTCCAGGAATGAGGATACCGCAGGCCCCAGCTCAACCCGGAAATGCCTTTCTGGCTGTCCCTCTCTGGGGGCACTGAGGGGGGCCCCAGGTCGGGAGGGCTTGTTTTGATGGAAAAGCTACGAGAAGGGCAGAGGTCAAGGTCCTGCTATTGTTTGGGCCAAAGCGTTTGCCCCACAGCCTGCTCTCCGGGCTTTCGAGGAAAGATTGCTGCAGGGGACACCGGGCTGGGAAGCGCAAGCCATTCGGGCTTCCCGGGCTCCTGGCTGTGTGGTCTCTACAGAGGCATTTTGTGGCTCTGTCCTCCAGGTGAGAAAGATCGAGATTGTGCGGAAGAAGCCAATCTTTAAGAAGGCCACGGTGACGCTGGAAGACCACCTGGCATGCAAGTGTGAGACAGTGGCAGCTGCACGGCCTGTGACCCGAAGCCCGGGGGGTTCCCAGGAGCAGCGAGGTAACCACCTTTCCAGGCTCAGCCCTCAGCCCCCTTCCCCTGCAGCAGCTGGGGGCAGGGGCCGGTCTTAAAAATGGAAATGGGATCAGGCCCGCCCCTGGTTAAATTCACGGGAGGCTTTCTTTTCATCTTGCTGAGAACAAGCCAGGTTCCTCCCTGGCCTGAGAGCCCTACATGAGGATTAGCCCCTGGCTGGCTCTCTGGTCTCTGCCAACCAGTACCCTTCACCTGTGCCACCCCCGCCGGGCAGGCCTCTTTCAGTAACTAATGGAGTTTCTGCCTCAAGGCTTTAGCACACACTGCTGTGGCTGAAGAACACTTCTCCCAGCTCTCCACAAGCCTAGCTCCTTCTCTTCATTAGAGTCTCAGCTCAGAAGTCACCTCCTCCTAGAAGTCTGCCCTGACCACCCCGTCCAGAGCAGCGCCATTTCCAGTCTTGCTACCATAGCCCCCTGCTTTGTTGGATGTGGGGATGGGATGGTGGAAGGAATCTGGGCCTGGATGAGAGAAAGCTCCGCGCACATCAACTTCAGATAGTGAGCAGCTTGTCCTGGGGATGAGAAATCAAACGAGTTTCTCGTATCCTCGAGCGGGGGAACCAGGACCAGTGGGGAGAAGCCACTGGAGAGAGATTTGCGCTCCATATGCAGAACAGCTAGCTGGTGATCAGTCAGGGGTGCAAGGTGGAATTGGCAGCATTGTGAGGCATCTCTACAAAAAATACAAAAGTTAGCCAGGCATAGCGGCACACGCCTGTAGTCTCAGCTACTTAGGAGGCTGAGGTGGGAGGATCGCTTGAGGCTGGGATGTCGAGGCTACAGTGAGCCGTGATGGCACCACTGCACTCTAGCCTGGGCAACAGAGCAAGACCCTGCCTCAAAAAAAAATGATTAATACAATTAGATGAGCGTTTAAAAAAATCACGTAAGTGATAGTTCTTTTTCAGTAACTTTCCATTGTTAGGGACAGGACAATCTTTTCATTCTCATTTCTTATTAACAAGACCCTGAAGACGGAGCCATTTCTTGGCATCTGTGTCTTATTCCCAGAGCTGAGCTGAGTCGCTGGATGCCATGGAAAGGCTGATCATATGACAGCTTCAAACTGACATGTTGTAAATTATTGAGTTAATATGGAGGGTGATTTCTCTATTAAGGGAAAATTATATATATATATATATATATTTTTTTTTTTTTGAGGCAGTCTCACCCTGTCACCCAGGCTGGAGTACAGTGGCACAATCTTGGCTCACTGCAACCTCTACCTCCTGGGTTCAAGCAATTCTCCCGCCTTAGCCTCCCGAGTAGCTGGAATTACAGGCACATGCCACTACACCCGGCTAATTTTTGTATTTTTAGTAGAAAGGGGGTTTCACCATGTTGGCCAGGCTGGTCTTGAACTCCTGACCTCAAGTGATCCACCTGCCTCGGCCTCCCAAAGTGCTGGGATTACAGGCGTGAGCCATCACGCCCAGCCGCTTTCTTTTTTAAGAGACAGGGTCTCTCTCCATCACCCAGGCTGGAGTGCAATGGCATGATCATAGCTCACTGCAGCCTTGAACTCCTTCCTGGGCTCAAGCGAGCCTCCCTCCTCAGCCTCCTGAGTAGCTGGGATTACAGGCACGTGCCACCGCGTCCAGCTAATATTTTAAGTTTTTGTAGAGATGAGGTCTTGATTCGTCGCTCAGGCTGGTCTCTAACTCCTGGGTTCAAGTGATCCTCCCACCTCAGCCTCCCAAGGTGCTGGGATTACAGGCATTGAGCCACCACGCCTGGCCTTCTTTATGTTTAGAATGAGTTACTTCATGTATTTGTTTGACGTAATTTTCTAAATCAGTTTCTTGGGAGGCGCATTATATCAGTGAAACGTAGATGACATAAAGTCCCATCATTTTAGTTCCGGTATTTTGGTTGAGTATGACGGTGTTTCTGTCACCTGTCCATGGGCCTGGCTAAGGCTTGGTAGTGTGGCTCTCTGTGATACTGTGGTCAGTGTCAGACCTCCTGGGCTCAGATCCGCGTGTTGTCACTTGAGCCGTGTGGTGACCTTGTGCTTGCCTGGGCTTGGTATAGCCCAGTGTCCTGCTGATGGCCCAGGCTCTGGGGAAGAAACTCCCTGGGCCCTTCAGTGGCCCTCCTGGTGTCTTCTGTCTGAGGGGATCTGAAGCCCATTCAAGTCCCTGAACTGCTAGAAAATCTGCGCATTTGCAGAGATGGGAGAGCTGCCTCGTGGGAGCTGGTGTCTGTAAGGTGGGAGGTCAGGTGTCAGATCCCGGCAGGCTGGGAGAGCTCAAAAGGCTCCCAGGAAACGGCTGGCCTTGAGCTCAGCAGACACAGCTGTCCCTGCCAGGGTGGCCACCTGGGAATCCAGGATGGAGAGAAGTGTATAAGAGCTCCCCTTGACTGAGGCTCACAGGCACTGTCGTTTGTGCTGAGTGGTTGGAGGTGTGCACTCTAGAGGCAGATCCCTGAGCTCAAATCCCAGTCTCTCTGCTTCAGTTTCCTCATCTGTAAAGTGTGGGTAACAGCATCTGCCGGTAACAGCACCTGCCGTGAAAGGAAATGAGCATAGAACAGCACCAGGTACATGGTAAACACTAGCTGGGGGGTTTCTGGCCATTTCCATGTATTGTCTCCTAACGCTAGGAGGCCAGGGCTGCTCTCTTCTCTGCTTTAAAGATGTGGAAATCGGCTGGGCGCGGTGGCTTACGCCTGTAATCCCAGCACTTTGGGAGGCCAAGGCAGGTGGATCACTTGAGGTCAGGAGTTCAAGACCAGCCTGGCCAACATGGTGAAACCCCATCTCTACTAAAAATACAAAAATTAACCAGGTGTCATGGCGCATGCCTGTAATCCCAGCTACTCGGGAGGCTGAGGCAAGAGAATCACTTGAACCTGCGAGGTGGAGGTTGCAGTGAGCTGAGATCGCGCCACTGCACTCCAACCTGGGCAACAGAGTGAGACTCCGTCTTAAAAACAAATAAAGATGCGGAAATCGAGGCACAGGGCGTTTAAGTGACTTGCTCCAATGTCCACAATACGTGGGAGAGCCCAGATTTGAGCCCAGGTGGGTCAGATCCTCAGCCTGAGTTGTGGCGCATCCCACTCTACCGCTTCTCAGAGTGGCAGGGGGCAGGTAAGTGACAGGCACAACTGACCCGAAGGCCCAGCTTCATGGTGGGAGTATGATTCTGGCCCAGAGCCCAGTGGCCTCCACACCACGTGATCGGACAGGGCCGAGAGGTTGGGAGGAAACCTCAATAGTAGGTCAAGCTAAGGAAAATAAGAAAAAAAAGTGAGTCGTGGCAGTTGCCATGTGCTGACCACTTCATACTTGGAGCTTTTTATTATCTTTCCCAGGTCTGGGGGTTGACTGGGCTCAGCTGGGCGGTTCTATTGGCCCCTCTACTGGTTGCAGTCAGCTGGTGGCCTGGGCTGTGGTCATCTGGAGACTCAACGGGGACAGCTGGGCCTCTTTTCCTCTCCCTGTAGTCCAGGGCCTCTGGCTTTACGGGGAGAGCCAGTCCCCACCAGGCCTCTCCATGTGGCCTCTCCAGCAGGGTAGCCAGACCTGTTATGTGGCAGCCCAGCGTCCCCCAAAGCATGAAGGTGAGAGCTGCCAGCCCTTCTTAAGACCTCTGCCTGGAACTGGCACGGCACCACGTCTGCCTCTTGTTGGTTAACCAGATCCAACTCCAGGCCAGATTCAAGGGGCAGGGAAATAAACTCCATTGGTCAGTGGGCAATGACAAAGAACTTGAAGCCATATTTAATCTACCCGGCTCTGTGTCCAGTACTGTGCAAAGAGCTTTGCCAGCATACTGTCATTTATTCCTCCCACCAGTCCTATGAGGTGGGCAGTCTTATTACCCCCATTCCACAGATGGAGGCGCCAAGGCTCCGAGAGTTTCGGTCATTGTCCCCAAGGCACATACAGCTGGTGAGCAGTGGAGTTGGGATCCAAACCCAGGACCCTGGTCCAGATTCCCCTCCTGTCCCTTTCCTGAGCCCAGAAGGTCCATGGCAGGCCTTGGTCAGTGGGGAGAGACCTCCCCAATGGTCCACATGCTGACGAGGTCTTTCTTTTTCTTGTGCAGCCAAAACGCCCCAAACTCGGGTGACCATTCGGACGGTGCGAGTCCGCCGGCCCCCCAAGGGCAAGCACCGGAAATTCAAGCACACGCATGACAAGACGGCACTGAAGGAGACCCTCGGAGCCTAGGGGCATCGGCAGGAGAGTGTGGGCAGGTGAGGGCCAGGCAGGGCAACTGAGGCCCAGAATCCTGTGTTTTCTTCTCTGTGGTCTGTGGATGGGGTCAGGGGAAAGGATTTTTCCATACAAAATCCAGCCTCTGAGCCTTGGTCCTCTCTGTCCAGTTATCAGCTGGGGCAGGGTGGGTGGCGGGCTTTGGAGACCCCAGCCCAGCTGTGTCCCAGCATGCCCTGAGAGAATGGGAAGTCTAAATCTCAATCTTCCCAGGCCCTCAATGCCCCCAGCCCTGAGCATTGCTGGAAATCAGGGGTGGCTAGTTGACCCCAGCTCCCTGCCCCTGGCATCGGGGACATATGAACATGGGATGGACCCTCTAGGCTGTCTCTGACCCCCGTGTCTCTCTGCTTGGCCTGCAGGGTTATTTAATATGGTATTTGCTGTATTGCCCCCATGGGGTCCTTGGAGTGATAATATTGTTTCCCTCGTCCGTCTGTCTCGATGCCTGATTCGGACGGCCAATGGTGCTTCCCCCACCCCTCCACGTGTCCGTCCACCCTTCCATCAGCGGGTCTCCTCCCAGCGGCCTCCGGCGTCTTGCCCAGCAGCTCAAGAAGAAAAAGAAGGACTGAACTCCATCGCCATCTTCTTCCCTTGACTCCAAGAACTTGGGATAAGAGTGTGAGAGAGACTGATGGGGTCGCTGTTTGGGGGAAACAGGCTCCTTCCCCTGCACCTGGCCTGGGCCACACCTGAGCGCTGTGGACTGTCCCGAGGAGCCCTGAGGACCTCTCAGCATAGCCTGCCTGGTCCCTGAACTCCTGGCCAGCTCTGAGGGGAGGCACCTCCAGGCAGGCCAGGCTGCCTCGGACTCCGTGGCTAAGACCACAGACGGGCACACAGACTGGAGAAAACCCCTCCCACGGTGCCCAAACACCAGTCACCTCGTCTCCCTGGTGCCTCTGTGCACAGTGGCTTCTTTTCGTTTTCGTTTTGAAGACGTGGACTCCTCTTGGTGGGTGTGGCCAGCACACCAAGTGGCTGGGTGCCCTCTCAGGTGGGTTAGAGATGGAGTTTGCTGTTGAGGTGGCTGTAGATGGTGACCTGGGCATCCCCTGCCTCCTGCCACCCTTTCCTCCCCACACTCCACTCTGATTCACCTCTTCCTCTGGTTCCTTTCATCTCTCTACCTCCACCCTGCATTTTCCTCTTGTCCTGGCCCTTCAGTCTGCTCCACCAAGGGGCTCTTGAACCCCTTATTAAGGCCCCAGATGATCCCAGTCACTCCTCTCTAGGGCAGAAGACTAGAGGCCAGGGCAGCAAGGGACCTGCTCATCATATTCCAACCCAGCCACGACTGCCATGTAAGGTTGTGCAGGGTGTGTACTGCACAAGGACATTGTATGCAGGGAGCACTGTTGACATCATAGATAAAGCTGATTTGTATATTTATTATGACAATTTCTGGCAGATGTAGGTAAAGAGGAAAAGGATCCTTTTCCTAATTCACACAAAGACTCCTTGTGGACTGGCTGTGCCCCTGATGCAGCCTGTGGCTTGGAGTGGCCAAATAGGAGGGAGACTGTGGTAGGGGCAGGGAGGCAACACTGCTGTCCACATGACCTCCATTTCCCAAAGTCCTCTGCTCCAGCAACTGCCCTTCCAGGTGGGTGTGGGACACCTGGGAGAAGGTCTCCAAGGGAGGGTGCAGCCCTCTTGCCCGCACCCCTCCCTGCTTGCACACTTCCCCATCTTCGATCCTTCTGAGCTCCACCTCTGGTGGCTCCTCCTAGGAAACCAGCTCGTGGGCTGGGAATGGGGGAGAGAAGGGAAAAGATCCCCAAGACCCCCTAGGGATGGGGTCTGAGCTCCCACCTCCCTTCCCACCTACTGCACTTTCCCCCTTCTCGCCTTCCAAAACCTGCTTCCTTCAGTTTGTAAAGTCGGTGATTATATTTTTGGGGGCTTTCCTTTTATTTTTTAAATGTAAAATTTATTTATATTCCGTATTTAAAGTTGTAAAAAAAAATAACCACAAAACAAAACCAAATGAATCCGCCGGAGGTCTGTCTGTTGGCATCGTGCGTGACAATTAACCTTTCTGCCTTGGCAGGATGTGCCGACAGCTTGCGGCGTGTTCCTCTCACTCTGGGAGCCTCAGGCGTGATCGCACACACTGGCGTGCACATACACACACACACACATACATGCTCACACATGCGTGCACATACATGCAGGCCTGTGAGTTGGGGGAGGCCTCTGTCTGGCGGGAAGAAGAGACACACAGGCTACTCTGTCGGTCTTGGTCCTGGCACAGCTCCTGACACGTGGACTTGTGCGTGTCTCTGGCAGTGACGAGAGATGGGTTTCTGCAGCCTGAGGGTCTCCATAGAGGAAGTGGATCCTCAGCATCGTGGGGTGGGCTGGCTGTGGGGAGGGAGTGCCCACTGTGGGGAACACTGAAGGAAGTCCCAGAGGGGATGTGGGATTTAGAAGGAAACAGTGGAAAGCCAGGCCTGCGGTCTGGTCTTGGCTTAGCCCTTAGCCAGCTGTGTGGCCTTGGGCAAGTCACAGACCCACTCTGGCCAGAGAGGATGAGGAAAGGTGCGTGGGCTCCAAGCTCCTGTGTTCTGCGCTTTCTCTTGCTCATGAAGACTTGGGTACCAGCCCATAAAAAAGAGGCTAAGTGTATTCTAGGTCCCACCTGCAGCGTGGACTGGGGCTGAGAGGGACCCAGAAGCTAAAGATCTGGCTCATAAGGGCAATCTAAAACTAAAACCATTTTGCCACCTGAA
The DNA here is from genome assembly GCF_029289425.2 of Pan paniscus. Taxonomy (NCBI): domain Eukaryota; kingdom Metazoa; phylum Chordata; class Mammalia; order Primates; family Hominidae; genus Pan; species Pan paniscus. The sequence continues at coordinate 49,067,463 of NC_085927.1, read as the reverse complement.
GTAGTGAGCTCCCTGTCACTGGAAGTGTGTAAGCGAAAACTGGGGAACAATGTGGCTGAGGTTAGACTGAATAACATTTGGGCTCCCAGCAATTGATTGATCAATGGACTGATTCATTCCTTCACTCACTCACTTTCTTGAACCTCTGACATGTGCCTGTCACGGCCAGGAGATTTTATAGTCATTTGATTTGAATTCATCCTGGGGTTCCTAGCCCTGCCCTTGAGGAAGTAGAGTCTACCCATGGTGGTAGTGGGCCATGCACATCAGAGGGATCTGTTTACCTGGCAGCTCCTACCCCTGCCTGCCCAATCGTGACTGGGGCCTTCCCTTCTCCCCTAAATCCCCAGTGTTCTCAGTTTCCGGGGCACAGGAGAAGGATCTGGCTGGGAGGAGGAAGAGACAGCTCCACCAGGAGATGGACATCAGAAGTCAGCTGGAGAGCCCAGTGCGTGCAGCATCCTGGCAGCTACCAACAGCTGGTCTGTGCCATGGATTGCTGCAGGCACTTCCGAGGCCTGGGTGCCCATTTCCTGGGTGCCATCCCATACAGCAGCCCAGCAGAGTCTGTGGGCCTTCCAGGGGCCTGGTGGGCTTTTTCAAGGTCTTAATGTTGCCAGGCTAAAATGGCATTCTTCCAGAAACCCCTTTGCTGGAGAGAAAGCATTCTTTTCTTCATGCCTTTCCACTGCACTGTTGGCTGTAATACAGATGTGATGTCTGGTGCTCAAGCAGCCATGTTGAGCCATGAGGTGAAAGCCAAATGCTGAGGATTATGGAGCAAGATGGAAGGCAGGGTCCCCAATACCTGGGCTGCCTTGTTCAGGAGCTTTCACGGAAGAAAGAAACTTCTTTCTGTTTGAGCTACTCTGGTTTTGGGTTTTCTGTCCCTTGCAACTGAACCTAATCCTAATAGCCCCGTTTACTTTGGGAGAGAGAGAACATGGCTGCTGGGCTGGTCCTTTTCTCTCCTACCCTCCTCAGGCACTCAGCTTCACCTTGCGAACTCTTAGGAACTCTCCTCTGTTCACTCAGATCCTCATTTCCCCAAGGTGTCTTCTTGGTCCTGGCCCTCAGCCTTCAACCAGAGCGTGGAGCTGTAGCTTTCTTTGGACAGCAATCTTTGCTTTTGTAAAATAATAAAATGTGAAACATTTACTGCTACTAAAGTAAACTATCCGTGAGCTCCTAGTACACATAAGACCGTTTCTGAGGGATGAAGGAGATAACAGACAGGACAGTGACAGCACGCAGGCTTAGGGAGGGCACGCAGGCTTAGGGAGAGCATGCAGCTGCTGGTGGCTAGGTCCAAGCTCCACCCTTTCCTCCTCTGCTGACACCATGTCTGGTGTGTTTCCAGTATTTTAAAGTGTCAGCTCAGGAACCCCAGAACCCCAACACATGTCCATGTACTTGGGTGACAGCCTTGACCCGGCCACATTGTTACTGATGATCCTGGGGAAGTCCCTGCTTCTCCCCAATCTCAGAGGAGCTGTGACTCACCCCTATGCTGCCTTCAGGCATCCATGCAAGTGACACCCATCCTGTCCAACCTGCCCCTGCCCCAAGCCCCCCTTTCTCACTCTGCTCTGTTGATCTCTGTAGCATCTGGCCTCATCTGGCTCACTCCACGTGTATATCTCTCCTGATCTCCCTTCTCCACTCCCCATGGAAACTCCACCTGGAGTTACCTTGTTCACTACTCTGTCCTCAGAGCCTAGAACAGTGCCTCGTACCTAGTAGGCACTCGACAAGCCTGTCAAATGAAGCAACATACAAATCTGTTATTGGAGCAATCAAGTATGTTGGCTCCAAGTCACAGCCTGCCTGGCTGGTCTTCATCACACACACTATGGTGTGGCTGGAAAATGCAAGACTCTGAGTGTGTCACTACAGATAAAATATTTCAACTTCTTGGCAAGCTCCACACTTAGCACACCCTGTTCCTTGATTGGGAAATCCTGGAGGGTTGGGATCATGTTTAATTCACCTTCTAAGTCTATCTAGCCATTGTCTCTCTCCATGTCTATACTTCTTCATCTACCCACCTGTCCATTCACCTACCCGCCCACCCACCCATCTGCCCATACACCCACCCATCTGCCTATTTATCCATCCATCCATCCATCCATCCATCCATCCATCCATCCATCCATCTGTCCATCCATCCATCCACCCGCCCATCCACCCACCCATCTACCTATCCGTCCGTCCAACCATCCGTCTACCTTCCTACCTGTCCATCCATCCATCCGTCTACCTGTCCACCTGTCCATCCATCCATCCATCCATCCATCCATCCATGCATCCACCCATCCACCCATCCATCTACCTGTCCATCCATCCATCCATCCATCTGTCCATCCGTCTGTCCGTCTACCTGTCCACCTGTCCATCCATCCATCCATCCATCCATCCATCCATCCATCCACCTGTCCACCTGCCCATCTATCCATCCATCCATCCATCCATCCACCTGTCCATCCATCCATCCATCTATCCATTCATCCATCCATCCATCCATCCATCTACCTGTCCATCCATCCATCCATCCATCCATCCATCCATCCATCCATCCACCTGTCCATCCATCCATCCATCCATCCATCCTCTTTCTTCCTCCCTTTTCTATTTTTCACCCTCACTTACTCCCAGGCTCTGTTGTTGTCACCTTGTTCTATTACCTCTAAGGAGGTTGGTGCCACAGAGGAGACAACACATCAGACCCCCATTGCTCACTCCTTCTGTGTGACCTTACGGAACTGTTGCACAGGTTAGAGACATGAGGATTGAGCACTGCCCCTGGCACATATTTGGCCTTTGGTCAATGTTAGGAGTTGTCATCTTTTTCCTCTCAGCATCCTGAAACTGGCTGATCACAGCATGGTGGACTAAAGATGGAAACAATGGAAAGAATGGACACAAAATCACAGAGGGATTAAGAGCTCAGCTGCAGTCAGTGTGTGCATGCATACTCAGGCACTGTCCCGTTATTCTGCTCAATTAAGTTGATGATACTTGTCATGTGGGGCAAGTGAGCCCCAGATTGGGGCTTACCCCAGGAAGGTTCTTGGCTTTGCTCAGGAAAGAATCCAAGAGTGAGCTGATAGGGGAAGAAAACATCTCTATTGAAGTGGAAGTGTTAACAGTTCTGAGACTGCTCCTGCAGAGCAGGGCTACTCCAAGGTCAGTATGCTGAGGGTAGCAGCTCAGGAGCAATTATGCAGTCATATTTATACCCACTTAATTATATGCAAATTAAGGGGCAAATTATGCAGAAATTTCTAGATAAAGGGCAGTAACTTCCGGGTCATGGGTCGTTGCCATGGAAAGAGGCATTAATGTCTGGATGTTGCCATGGCAATGGTAAAGTGACAAGGCACACTGATGGGTGTGTCTTATGGAAAGGTGCTTTTGCCTCTTCCCTGTTTTAGCTAGTCCTCAATCTGGTCCAGTGTCGAGTCTTGCCTCCTGCCTCACTTCCAGTCCTCCTGTTACAGATGAAGAAACAAGGGAAACAAGGGCTCAGCAAGGTTCACCCCCACCACCGGCTTCCCGTTACACAGTTATTTCTCCTGTAAATGTGGTAAACGACCAAGTCCACAGTCCCCCTGTGGGGAGATTCACCGCGCAGACTCCAGGTGTAACGTCAGGTCTTCCTTCATTGAGGGAGGTCTGGGTTTGCAAACTAACTCGGGTCTGGGACTGGGGGAGGGACTGCGTGCCTCTGTCCGGGGGACAGTGGGGGAGGGGGTCTCAAGTCAGACCCCTGTTTACCAAACCCAGGCCTTTCTGGTTGTAAAAGCCACAGGTCCTTGTAGGGTCCCATCCATTTTTGCCCTTGGGAACTTGTGATCCATTAGATCCACGAATCCCTGTTGGTCAGTCTGTTGGGACAGCGACCTGGTCCTGTGCCTGTTTTTTCTTTTTAAATTATTATTATTTTTTTTATTACACTTTAAGTTCTAGGGTACATGTGCACAACGTGCAGGTTTGTTACATAGGTACACATGTGCCATGTTGGTTTGCTGCACCCATCAACTCATCATTTACATTATGTATTTCTCCTAATGCTACCCCTCCCTCAGCCCCCCACCCCACGGCAGGTCCTGGTGAGTGATGTTCCCCACCCTGTGTCAAAGTGTTCTCATTGTTCAATTCCTACCTATGAGTGAGAACATGCAGTGTTTGGTTTTCTGTCCTTGTGATAGTTTGCTGAGAATGACGGTTTCCAGCTTCATCCATGTCCCTGCAAAGGACATGAACTCATCCTTTTTTATGGCTGCATAGTATTCCATAGTATATATGTGCCACATTTTCTTAATCCAGTCTAACATTGATGGACATTTGGGTTGGTTCCAAGTCTTTGCTATTGTGAATAGTGCCACAATAAACGTACGTGTGCACGTGTCTTTATAGCAGCATGATTTATAATCCTTTGGGTATATACCAGTAATGGGATGGCTGGGTCAAATGGTATTTCTAGTTTTGGATCCTTGAGGAATTGCCACACAGTCTTCCACAATGGTTGAACTAATTTACACTCCCACCAACCATGTAAAAGTGTTCCTATTTCTCCACATCCTCTCCAGCATCTGTTGTTTCCTGACTTTTTAATGATCACCATTCTAACTGGTGTGAGATGGTATCTCATTGTGATTTTGACTTGCAATTCTCTGATGACCAGTGATGATGAGCATTTTTTCATGTATCTGTGGGCTGCATAAATGTCTTCTTTGGAGAAGTGTCTGTTCATATCCTTTACCCATTTTTTGATGGAGTTGTTTGTTTTTTTTCCTGTACATTTGCTTAAGTTCTTTGTCGATTCTGGATATTAGCCCTTTGTCAGATGGGTAGATTGCAAAAATTTTTTCCCATTCTGTAGTTTGCCTGTTCACTCTGATGGTAGTTTCTTTTGCTGTGCAGAAGCTCTTTAGTTTAATTAGATCCCATTTGTCTATTTTGGCTTTTGTTGCCGTTGCTTTTGGTGTTTTAGTCGTGAAGTCCTTGCCCATGCTTATGTCCTGAATGGTATTGCCTAGGTTTTCTTCTAGGGTTTTTAATGGTTTTAGGTTTAACATTTAAGACTATAATCCACCTTGAATTAATTTTTGTAAAAGGTGTAAGGAAGGGATCCAGTTTCAGCTTTCTACATATGGCTAGCCAGTTTTCCCAGCACCATTTATTAAATAGGGAATCCTTCCCCCTTTTCTTGTTTTTGTCAGGTTTGTCAAAGATCAGATGGTTGTAGATGTGTGGTGTTATTTCTGAGGCCTCTGTTCTGTTCCATTGGTCTATATCTCTGTTTTGGTACCAGTACCATGCTGTTTTGATTACTGTAGCCTTGTAGTATAGTTTGAAGTCAGGTAGCATGATGCCTCCAGCTTTGTTCTTTTGGCTTAGGATTGTCTTGGCAATGTGGGCTCTTTTTTGGTTCCATATGAACTTTAAAGTAGTTTTTTCCAATACTGTGAAGAAAGTCATTGGTAGCTTGATGGAGATGACACTGAATCTATAAATTACCTTGGGCAGTATGGCCATTTTCACGATAATGATTCTTCCTATCCATGAGCATGGAATGTTCTTCCATTTGTTTGTGTCCTCTTTTATTTTGTTGAGCAGTGGTTTGTAGTTCTCCTTGAAGATGTCCTTCACATCCCTTGTAAGTTGGATTCCTAAGGAATTGTGACTGGGAGTTCACTCATGATTTGGCTCTCTGTTTGTCTGTTATTAGTATATAGGAATGCTTGTGATTTTTGCACATTGATTTTGTATCCTGAGACTTTGCTGAAGTTGCTTATCAGCTTAAGGAGATTTTGGGCTAAGACAATGGGGTTTTCTAAATATACAATTATGTCATCTGCAAACAGGGACAATTTGACTTCCTCTTTTCCTAATTGAATACCCTTTATTTCTTTCTCTTGCCTGATTGCCCTGGCCAGAACTTTCAACACTATGTTGAATAGGAGTGGTGAGAGAGGGCATCCCTGTCTCGTGCCAGTTTTCAAAGGGAATGCTTCCAGTTTTTGCCCATTCAGTATGATATTGGCTGTGGGTTTGTCATAAATAGCTCTTACTATTTATTATTCATATTCTTATTATTTATATTTCACTAATCCCTGTTGGTCAGGCTGTTGGGACAGTGACCTGGTCCTGTGCCTGTTTTTTTTTTGGTTTGTTTGTTTTTGTTTTTTTTTTAGACAGAGTTCCATTCTTGTCACCCAGACTGGAGTGCAATGGTGCAATCTCAGCTCACTGCAACTTCTACCTCCTCGGTTCAAGCAATTCTCCTGTCTCAGCCTCCCAAAGTAGCTGGCGCCTGCTACCATGCCCAGCTAATTTTTTGTATGTTTAGTTGAGACAGGGTTTCACCATGTTGGTCAGGCTAGTCTCGAACTCCTAACCTCAGGTGATCACCCTCCTCGGCCTCCCAAAGTGCTAGGATTAAAGGCGTGAGCCACAGCACCCGGCCCTGTGCCTGTGACAGTGATGCACCACCACCACCCCTGGCAGTCACTGCTGCCTCGGGCTTCTGTCATCTCAGGTCTTGGTTTCCACTCCAGAAATCCAGAGGCAGGCCATTGGCCAGACACCTTCCCTGGACACTAAGACATTCCGAAGGGTGTTGGGCCCTCTGCAAGGTGGCTCGCCGTGTGGGTGTAGGGCCGGTACTTTGGGCCCTTGGGCATTGTGGTAAAGGGTCATCCATGCTCAGTCCACTCCTCTGGCTCTGTCATGCCTTGGCGTCTCTGTCATCTCCAGGTGGGGGCGGGGGCAACCTCTGCGTTGGCCTTCACCTCACCTGCCAGCCGACAAAGCAGCGATAGAAACAATCAGGGCCGCCCCCCCCGTTGATGAAGTTGGCACCTTGGATGCAGGGCCCCCTGTTGGTGGAGCAACATGGATACATTCAGCCCCATCCAAAGCTGCATTCGCTCCTCCTTGACGTATGTCCTCAGAACCCACTCACACATCTCCCCCAGATGTCTGATGATAGGAAATGACATTCTACACAGGCTTTGGTTTGAGATTGCTATTTAATCTTGCCCCTCAGGGCCTCCTGCCACCTGACTCCAGCTGAAGACTCTGAGGATGGGGGCCACATGAGGGTGATTACAGGGTCCCTTCTTCGGCAGGACCAGCTGCATCAGACAGCAAAGAGGAGCTGCTCAGCTGGCAAGGGGATTTGGCGAGGAGTGAGGGTTCAGGGTGTTCCAATCAGCCAGAATCCTCCCTAGAGCTGGTGAGGCCATGGCATTGCTCATGATGTAATTCACCATTCTGTAGGCTCGAATTTTGAGTTTCATTTTTGGCTGCCTCAGTCTTACCACAGTGATAATTAGGAAACATTTTTACTGCAGTTATAGAAGTCCTTCGTTTTCTTTCTTCCCTTATTTTTTATTTTTTATTTTTTTGTTTTTAAGACAGGTTCTTGCTCTGTCACTCAGGCTGGAGTGCAGTGGTGTGATCAAAGCTCACTGCAGTCTCAATTTCCCCGACTCAAGCCATTCTCCCGCCTCAGCCTCCCAAGTAGCTAGGACTACAGGTGCACACACCATGCCTGGCTGATATATATATTTTTAAACTTTTTAGTAGAAAAAAGTAAAAACGGGGTCTTTACTTAGTAGAGACGGGGGTCTCACTATGTTGCCCAGGCTGGTCTCGAACTCCTGAGCAAAAGTGATCCTCCTGCCTCGGCCTCCCAAAGTACCGGGATTACAGGCATGAGGTACTGCACCTGGCCTAGAAGTCCTCAGTTTTTGATCTGGGTCTTGAGCCAAGAATTTAGGAATTTAGGAGACGGGCTTCTGCATCTCTAACAGTGCAGTGCTGTAGAGCCCATTCAGTCTAATTCCTCATTCCTTTCATTCTTTTCTAAGGCAATGAATTCTCAATGAAGCTTTGTTTTCAACGGGCTCTTCCTTCCCAGTGACTCCAGGTGGCAAATCTGACATTCTGCTTCCCCTGCATGCCATGGCTTCCAGATCTGAGCCCTTATGATGTGCTGAATTTTTACTGACTTCAGCCCCAAGCAGTCTAGATAACCAATTCCAGCTTCTCCGAGCTTCCTCCAACATCCACTGCCTGTAACCACTCCTGACACCAACTTCTATATAAGGCAAGGTTCTTAGTTGCAGGTAACAGAAACCAGCTCCGGTTAACTTATAAAGAAACGGATGTTCAAAGAATGGATATTGAAAAGGATATTCAAAGAATTCCAGGTGACTCATGCATTGCTGAGCAGGCTTGGAGACCTGGGTTTGTGGTATGCAAACAGGATCAATCCTCTCCAATGCAGCCTGAGGTCAGTGCTCTGAACACCTGTTTGACACTGCAGCCCCTGTGACTGGCACCTTCCAACTGAATACCCAGCACTGGGCACTGTGGCTCCACAGCTCAGCCAGGGAGACGCTCTGCTTCTTTGCAGCACTCATTTTGTTGTTCAGTCTTGAGTTGTTGTGCCTGATTGGTGAGCCTCACAGACTTCAGCTGTGTCTGAGAAAGGGCGTAGTGGGGATTTTTAGTTTCTAGGCGGGCGGGCGGGGGGTGGTCCCTGGGTCCACAGCCTACAAGGTGCGGTTCAGACGGTGTGTGGTCAAAACAACAAAACGTAAGTGGAATGTCTGTTTCATTCTGTACCACGTTTCTTCCATTTCTTCCAGCTGAGCACAGGATGAGGCTGCCTGCCCAGATAGCTGTCCCTTCTGACTTAGGATCTCTTTGGCTGTACATTTAAGGATGAAGAAGTGTGTAGCTGTTTTACCTATGACTGGATTCCCAGATCCTAGCTCAGTTGCGGACACACCATGGGCACTCACTTCATGTTGTTAGGTGATGGAACATGTCTTGTGGGGACAGGACTAAGGGTGAGACACCTGCCCCAGGTGCAAAGGTTAAAGGGGCACCAAAAATTCTCAGTGATCAAAATAAGTCATCATTTCATGCAATATCTATATATTTTTTGAGGCAGAGTCGCACTCTGTCACCCAAGCTGGAGTGCAGTAGCGTGATGTCAGCTCACTGCAACCTTCGCCTCCTGGGTTCAAGTGATTCTTGTGCTTCAGCTGCCTGAGTAGCTGGGACCACAGGCACATGCCACCACACCTGGCTAATTTTTGTATTTTTAGGACAGACGGGGTTTTGCCATGTTGGCCAGGCTGGTCTCAAACTCCTGACCTCAAGTGATCTGCCTGCTTCAGCCCCCTGAAGTGCTGGAATTACAGGCGTGAGCCACCACGCTCAGCCTCATGCAGTATTTTAAGAAATCAAAATTAATGCAAACAAGTTCACCACGAGCCAGTCCGGGAGTGGTGGCTCATGCCTGTAATCCCAGCACTTTGGGAGGCCGAGGTGGGCAGATACTTGAGGTCAGGAGTTTGAGACCAGTCTGGCCAACATGGTGAAACCCCGTCTCTACTAAAAACACAAAAATTAGCCAGACATGGTGGCGGGCGCTTGTAATCCCAGCTACTTGAGAGGCTGAGGCAGGAGAATCGCTTGAACCTGGGAGGTGGAGGTTGCAGTGAGCTAAGATTGCACCACTGCACTCAAGCCTGGGTGAGCGAGACTCCAACTCAAAAAAAAAAAAAAAAAAGAAAGAAAGAAAGAAAGAAAAAAAAATTTACCATGAGCCAAAATTTCAAAATTTCACTTCAAGACAGGAGTTGAAACGAGCACTTACACAATGCCTCGCTCGCCTCACTCTAATCTTGGCTTTGTCAGATCCTGTCTTGTTTTAAAATGTTGTGCTCCGGGTAGGGGCCTGGCTTGCCTCACCATAGCCCAGGCCCTGCTGACCCAGCTCCATGTTCACTGTCCTTTCTTCTTCCTTCTGTGGCCTTGGTTTTGGGTCCTCACTCTCTTTTGACCAAACCATTGAGAAACTCCTCTGGGGTTCCCTCTCCTCACCCCGGACTATCCCACCATGAGCCACGTCACTCTCTGCTGCCCCCTTAGGCTTCTTGACGCAGAGTAGTCAAGCCGCTCCCTTGCTCATAACCTTCCATGACTTCTGACCCCAGGCGAGGCTCACACTCACCAACAAGGCATGCAAAACCCTCTGTGGTCAGCCCAGGGAGGCTTCTTCCTCCCAAGCCTCCCCACCTGTCACCTGCCCTCCTCCTCCATATCCAGGCCGTGCCTTTCTCCACATCTGTACTTCACTGACTATCTTCAAAGTCAACCTCAAATTCACTAGAAAACCGCCCCTGGAGGAATGTAAAATGGTATAGCCACTGTGGAAAACAGCAGGGTGGTTCCCCAGAAACATTCACACAGAATTATGATATGACCCAGCAATCCCACTTCTGGGTAGATACCCCAAAGAACTTAAAACAGGGTCTCGAAGAAATATTTGCACACCCAGGTTCACAGTGGAATGATTCACAATAGCCAAAAGGTGGAAGCATGGCCGGGCACGGTGGTTCACGCCTGTGATCCCAGCACTTTGGGAGGTTGAGGCAGGCGGATCACCTGAGTTCAGGAGTTCGAGAGTTGGCCAGCCAACTCTCTGTTGTTCAGCCTGGCCAACAGAGTGAAACCCTGTCTCCACTAAAAATACAAAAATTAGCCGGGCGTGGTGGCGGGCACCTGTAATTCCAGCTACTCGAGAGGCTGAGGCAGGAGAACCACTTGAACTTGGGAGGTGGAGGTTGCAGCAAGCCAAGATCGCGCCACTGCACTCCAGCCTGGGTGACAGAGCGATAGTCCATTTTTGTATTGCTAGAAAGAAATACCAGAGGCTGGGCAATTTATAAAGATGAGGTTTCATTGGCTCACAGTTCTTTCTGCAGGCTGTACCAGCATGGCGCCAGCGTCTGCTCCTGGTGAGGCCTTACAGACGTTACAATCACGGTGGAAGGCAAAGGCGGAGCAGGCATGTTGCATGGTGAGAGCAGGAGCACGAGAGAGTGGGGGGCGGGGGTGCCACAGACTTAAAAAAATTTTTTTTTCTTTTGAGACGGAGGCTTGCTCTGTCGCCCAGTCTTGCTGTGTTGCCCAGGCTGGAGTGCAGTGGCGCGATCTCGGCTCACTGTAATCTCCACCTCCTGGGTTCACACCATTCTCCTGCCTCAGCCTCCCTAGTAGCTGGGACTACAGGCGCCTGCCACTATGTCCGGCTACTTTCTTGTGTATTTTTAGTAGAGACGGGGTTTCACCGTGTTAGCCAGGATGGTCTCGATCTCCTGATCTTGTGATCCACCCACCTCGGCCTCCCAAAGTGCTGAGAGTACAGGCGTGAACCATCGTGCCCGGCGGGTGCCACAGACTTTTAAACAACCAAATCTTGTGCAAACTCGATCATCACCAAGGGGATGGTGCTAAACCATTCATGAGGGATCGGCCCCCATGACCTAAACACCTCCCGCCAGACCCCGCCTCCAACACTGGGGATTACATTTCTTTCATTCTTTTTTTTTTTTTTGAGATGGAGTCTCCCTCTTGTTGCCCCGGCTAGAGTGCAATGGCACGATCTCGGCTCACTGCAACCTCTGCATCCTGGGTTCAAGCAATTCTCCTTGCCTCAGCCTCCTAAGTAGCTGGGATTACAGGCGCCTGCCACCATGCCTGGCTAATTTTTGTATTTTTAGTAGAGATGGGGTTTCACCATGTTGGCCAGGCAGGTCTCGAACTCCTGATCTCAAGTGATCCGCCTGCCTCGGCCTCCCAAAGTGCTGGGATTAAAGGCATGAGCCACCACACCCAGCCTACATTTCCACATGATTTTAGAGGGAACAAACATCCAAACTATATCAACGTACAACGGAATATTATTTAACATTCAAAAGGAAGGAAATCCTGGGATATGCTGCAACATGGAAGAACCTTAAGGACATTCTGCTAAGTGAAAGAAGCCATTCACAAAAGTGCCAGTGCTGTATGATTCCATCATATGATATAATTAGAGTAGTCAAAATTATAGAGACAAAAAGTAGAATGGTGGTTGCCAGAGGCTGGGAGGGGGAATTGCGGAGTTAGCGTTTAATGGATACAAAGAGTTTCAGTTTTACAAAATGAAAATAGTTCTGGAGACAATGGGGGCGATGGTCACGCAACATTATGAATGTACTTAATACTACAAACTGTACACTTAAAACAGTTACAATGGTACATTTTTTTTTTTTTTTTAGACAGAGTCTCCCTCTGTCGCCCAGGCTGGAGTGCAGTGGCCCAATCTCGACTCACTGTAACCTCCATCTCCCGGGTTCAAGCAATATTTCTGCCTCAGCCTCCCGAGTAGCTGGGACTACAGGGACACGCCACCACTCATCTAATTTTTGTATTTTTCATAGAGACAGGGTTTCACCATATTGGCTAGGCTGGTCTCGAACTCCTGACCTTGTGATCTGCCTGCCTCAGCCTCCCAAAGTGCTGGGATTACAGGCATGAGTCACTGCACCTGGCTTACAATGGTAAATTTTTTGTTATGTGTATTTTAACACAGTAAGTGCAGGCGCGGTGGCTCACGTCTGTAATCCCTGCATTTTGGGAGGCCGAGGCAGGCAGATCACTTGAGTTCAGGAGTTCAAGACCAGCCAGGGCAACATGGCGAAACCCCATCTCTACTAAAAATACAAAAATGAGCCGGGCATGGTGGCGGGCACCTGTAGTCCCAGCTACTCGGGAGGCTGAGGCAGGAGAACTGCTTGAACCTGGAAGGTGGAGGTTGCAGTGAGCCGAGATCATGTCACTGCACTCCAGCCTGGGCAATAGAGTGAGACGCTGTCTCAAACAAACAAACAAACAAAAATACAATAAAAAGTTGGGGAAAGAAATAAGAAAAAAAAACCCTGCTCCTGCAGCTCTTCTGGCCAGAAGTGAGGTTTTTCTTCTCTGAATGCATTCAAACATTCTACCCAAGATCTCCTTGAATTAGGAAGGCACTGGGTTCCAAAGTCTGTCTTTGAGGTCAGGATCTGCGCCTGTGCCTCCTAAGGCCTGCCTTGGTGCCTGGGGCCTGCAGACGCTGGACGGATGAAGGAACCAATGGCAGGGGCTCAGCCCATAGCTCTGGCTAAAGCTCTCCAGTGCACAGTGGCCACATGGAGCTCTGCATGGTGCAGTCACCTGTCAGCACCTGGGCACTCAAGTACCCTGACCTGCACACTCAGAGCCAAGAGACGGCAGGTGCAGGTGAGGCGGATGTAACTGACACCCGGCAGCAGCCCCGTGCATTTGAGGCCTCTGGTGACCTGCGGGCAGCAGAGTGGTGAGGAACCCAGGTTTGGGTCTAGGTGCCAACTCTGCTGTTTGCTAGCTTTGTCTCCTTGTCTGCTAAATTGGCAGAGAATCGCCTCAGCTTTATGAGATTGTGTGAGGATCAAATGGGACTATGCCTGGGAACTGCTTCCTGTGGCAATTTTTGGGAGGGCAGACCCTGCCCAGCAGCCATCCCTCTTTATTTCTCTTGCTAAACAGAGCCCTGGTCTGCTTATGGAACCAGCTGAAATGCTGCGATCTCAGTGCCAGAGGCTGGTCTCATCAGTCCTGGGCATCTGATTCTCCTGGACCGATGGTGGGTCTGAGTGTGGCCATATAACGGCACTCTGGCTAATGAGACATGAGAGGAAGTCTGTGGGGTGTGCAGGGAGGGTGACAGTGGGGACTCATCCTCATCAGAAGACAGAGACTTCCAGGGAGACAGCCCTTTCCTTGTTTCCCTTCTTCCTGCCTTGAATGCAGATGTGACAGTTGGCGGGTCAGCAGCCATTCTGTAGTAATGAGATGATAAGGATGACAAAGAGATTGCAGGAAATCCAGCCCTGCCATCATCAAGGCAAGTGTTACTGCCTCCTGATTTCTTGTTATGGAAGAAAGATTAACGCCTATTTTTCTTCCCTAAACCACTATAAATTGGATTTTTCTTTGACCTGACACCAAACACATTCCTATAGAATTCACTGCCACACAGCTGAGTAAATGTTTGCTTTTACCTGGCTTTTACAACTCTCTGAGCTTCCCCATCTAGAAGATGAAAGTAGGGTGGGTGAGGTGGTTCACACCTGTAATCCCAGCACTTTGGGAGGCTGAGGCAGGTGGATCATTTGAGACCAGGAGTTCGAGACCAGCCTGGCCAACATGGTGAAACCCTGTCTCTACTATAAATACAAAAATTAGCCAGGCATGGTGGCACACGCTTGTAATCCCAGCTACTCAGGAGGCTGAAGCAGGAGAATCACTTGAACCCGGGAGGCAGAGGTTGCAGTGAGCCGAGATTGCACCACTGCACTCCAGCCTGGGCAAGAGAGTGAGACTCTTGTCTCAAAAAAAAAAAAAAAGAAAGAAAGAAAATGAAGGCAGAGACATCTGTCCCCATAGACCATTGTGAGGATTGAAGGAGCTAGGGGCTGTGAAATTACTCTGTGGACGGTGAAGGCTTCAGCTGAGGAGGACTAATGTGGCCTTTCTCCCGGAGACCAGGGCTTCCTTGAGTGAGGATGAAATAAACTGTAGCCAGAGAGAAGAAGCAACAGGCATGTTTCGGAGCAGAGTCCCGGGCCCAGCTGTCGAGCAGGCCTCACTGCTCCCTCACCTGTTTCTGGGACAGGAGACATGGTTTGAGGGCAGCATGATGGTTGGTTAAGTGCTCGAACTCTGGAGCCCAGCTGTCTCTGCTCCTCCTTAAGCAAGGCCACAGACTGCGTATCCCCTCCTCGGACCCCCACAGCTGCCCACGTGCCCTCATCCCCTCATCAGAGCACTTGTCCCCACCCTAGGTTGTCATTGCCTGTTTGCCTTGTGCTCCCTGAGACAGGGACTGAGGGTGTCCTCTTCACCCTCACACCTGGCACAGTGAACTTGACCTTGAGGCTGGCCAGACTGCGGCAGGGAAGTGAGTATGGCCAGGGCAGGAGGCAGGACAGGCAGGACCATGTCGTGGGAGAAGGGTGGGGCAGGCTGGGGACATGAGGGTGCAGGGGTGAGGGGTCAGATAGTGGCGACTTTGAGTGCGTGAGAGAGGAGGGGCTCGGTGCCCTGGGTTCTGGCAGGATGGCAAGACCACCTCTCCTCTCCTGAGAATCAGGCAGTGACTTGGAAGCTGGTTTGGGAGATTGGAGGAGTGACAGCAGGACCATGATCCTGTGGGATGGTACCTGCTATGTACCAAGTCTTGTGTTCGTTCTGGGGATGCAGCTGTGCCCCAGACAAGGATACTGTCCATGGAAACTCACAGCCTAGCGGCGGAAGAGGGCAACGGAGTGGATGGAGGAATATACCCCTCACACTGAGGTTCAAAGCTGGTAGGTGCCGAAGGGCACTCACTGCAGACCTACTGTGCACCAGCACTACTGAGTCAGGATCTCCGTTCTCTGGGAGCTCAGCTGCAGGGAACAACACTGTGTGTGCATGTTTGCACCCCCTCTCTGTGGGTCTGTGGTGAGTGGCCAGTGTGTGTTCGTGTGTGTACAGCTGTCTGTGGGTGTGGCTGGGAGCTTTTGCACCTGTGAGTATGTCTGTGTTTTGCTGGTAGTATTGTGTGTGTGTGTGTGTGTGTGTGTGTGTGTGTGTGTAGGAAGGGAGCAGGCATCTGCAGCAGAAGCTGAGGTCTCAGGTCTTGGGGGGCTTCTCCCACACACCTGCCCCTTGGCCATGGGGTGGGGTGGGGTGCCCCAAACGCCCTGATACTTTGTGGGAAGAAGGCTGGGCACAGCGGGAATGTTTGGTTTCCTGGGTGAAGGCGGAGCTGGCCGTCTTCCCATGACAGATGTAGGAATGTTTCTGCTATTCAAGGCGGAAGCAGGGGTGTGGGGGCCGCCTGAGGCCTGCCCCAGCCCTGCTCCAGGCCACCTGTCTATGGCCTGGGAAGCAGCTGGGCACTGCTAGGGAGAAGCTTCCAGACCCAGGGCTGACCCTACTCTCCAAGCCCCATCTCCCCAGGAGGCTCAGGTCAGGCCCAATTCACCTCCCTCCCAGCCCCCCAGGACAGGAGAGGAGAATGGAGTCCAGGGTTCAGCCCAGAAGAGGACTCCCATGAGGAGGGGGCTTTGAGGAAATGGGGACATTGGGCTTCTTTCCCTGGCAGCTGAGTGGGGGGCAGCAACAGGGGAACAGCGGGGAAGCATCCTTAGAGGTCCCCCCATCAGTCAGCCCAGCTGCAGACAGCCTCAGGGTACCCTCATTTTCTTTTCTGAGTCCTGGTATAATAGAGCTTCAGAAGAGTCAGCAATGGCAAATTCCTCAAATGGGGAAACTGAGGCAGGGGTGGGGTGCTGACTTGGCCAGGTCGCCCCACCCCCAGCAGTCCTGACCCCAGACCCCCAGCTCTCCCAGCGCACCTGCCGCTCACTCCATGGAGGTTATGGCCCGGGTAGGGTACAGGTAACATGACCACCAAAATCAGCGGTGACCTGGCCTCCACCCTCTGGAAGCTAGCTCTCCAGAACCCCCAGCCCCTCCCTGGGTTTCAAATCCTGCCTTGCCCCTTCCAGGCTTCCATCTGTGAAGCCAAGTGACTCTTCCCACTCTGTCTACACAGCCTTCCCAGGGGTTGCATGTAAAGAACCAGGTGAAGGTTGGGCATAGTGGCTCATCCTTCAGTCCCAGCACTTTGGGAGGCCAAGGCTGGTGGATTGCTTGAGGCCAGGAGTCTGAGACAAGCCTGGGCAACATGGAGAAACCCCATCTCTACAACCGAAAAAAAAAAAAAAAAAAAAGAACGTGGTGGTACATTCCTGTAATTCTAGCTACTTGGGAGGCTGAGGCAGGAGGATCACTTGAGCCCAGGTGATTGAAGCTGAAAAAAAAAAAAAGCGTAGGTTGGGCGCAGTGGCTCATGCCTGTAATCCCAACACTTTGGGAGACTGAGGTGGGCAGATCACCTGAGGTCGGGAGTTCGAGACCAGCCTGACCAACAGGGAGAAACCCCATCTCTACTAAAAATACAAAATTAGCTAGGTGTGGTGGCGCATGCCTGTAATCCCAGCTACTCGGGAGGCTGAGGCAGGAGAATTGCTTGAACCAGGGGCAGGGGGGCAGAGGTTGCGGTGAGCCAAGATCGCGCCACTGCATTCCAGCCTGGGCAACAGGAGCGAACCTCTGTCTGAAAAAAAAAAAAAAAAGCCTGGGTATTTGAAGACTTTGTGTCTAGGCCAGGGAAGTGTTGGGGCCAGGTGGTTATTGGTGATTGCTGGCTGCAGTCTGAACAACCCACATCCCCCACGAAGCCACTGGGAGGCTGTGGGTGGTGAGTGGGGGGTGTCCCGGGGTGTGGTGTCATGGTATTATGTTTGTGAGGGCGTCACTTTCCCCCACTGCATCTTAGTGGCTTCCTCCCCTCCAGCTGGAACCTGGGTCCAGCAGGCGGGGAAAGAGCCCACGGGGAGGGGAGCTTGTGAGAGAAGGAGGGCCTTGGTGACTTGGTGCTGATGTGCCTTGTTTTCCGGGCTGGCACAGGCAGGACACCCTGGATCCCCAGCCCTGACCCTGATTGTCCCTCAGGCCCCAGCTGGACCCAAAGTCACTTTCTTAGGTTTGGCTTTGAGACATCTCTTCTCCCTCTCCCTTTTACTGTCTCTCCCCTACCATGAAGATCAGAGAGGAGGGAGGTGCCTGTGAGTCACCTTCTGACTCACAGGAGGGCACAGCCAGGGTCTGGGGCGGGAGTGTGTGCAGTTGGCCAGTGTGCATGTGCATGTGTGTGTGCACAGTCAGCGTGTGTGTGCACGGTCAGCATGTGTGCATAGGCAAGTGTTCATGCATGTATGCTTGTGTGCACCTGTGCATGTTTTGTGAGGGGGCTGAGCTGGGGGAGGGGGAGAAGACACGCCTTGGCTTTCTCACCTTTAAAATGCATGAGCTCTGGCCGGGCGCAGTGGCTCACGCCTGTAATCCCAACGCTTTGGGAGGCCGAGGTGGGTGGATGACCTGAGGTCAGGAGTTCCAGACCAGCCTGGCCAAAATGGTGAAACCCCATCTCTACTAAAAATAGAAAAAAATTAGCCGGGTGTGGTGGCAGGTGCCTGTAATCCCAGCTACTCGGGAGGCTGAGGCAGGAGAATCACTTGAACCCAGGAGGCGGCCGTGTCAGTGAGCCGAGATCGTACCACTGCACTCCAGCCTGGGCGACAGTCTCAAAAAATAAAAATGAAAAAATAAATAAAAATAAAAATAAATAAAATGCATGAGCTCATGGAAGCTGCCCCAACCCGAGGGGGCCACTAAGTCACAGCCAGGACAGGGTGCTTACCTGGAGCAGGTGCATAAGGCTTGGTTATATTGAAAGCGTGAAGAAATATCAAATAGGGGTAGCAAAGCCATTCTGCATTCTAAATAGTTTACACTGATCAAACTAACACTTCTGACACAACTACCATGCAACAGCCATTTGTAGACCCGTGTTTGGGTCTACAAAATCTTGAAAGTTGAAGTAGATCTTTCCTGAATATGAGGCCCAAACTCACAGACCTCCTGGTCTCCGGAGGTTAATAGGACCCTCGGTGTGCAACCGGGAGGCCACAGAGGCCGTGGATGAGGGGAAGGCAGGGCGGGGCACTGGCTGCTCAAGCTGGGCTAGGAGCACTGTGGCAAGGACCTCTGTGTCTGTTGCGTTCGTCCCTCTTCCCTCGCCATCTAGAACCGTGCCTGATGCACAGTAGGCTCCCAACACAGATGGCTGGATCAATGATGACTGACTGCATGTCCCAGGTATGGAAGATCTCAACTGGGCCATGGCTGCGGGGATGGTGGGAGGGTGCTGGACAGGGAAGCCTGGTTATCATTCCCTCCTGGTGCTGCTGAAGGCCCCCTTTCCTCCAACTTTGACCAAGTGAAGATGGGTGGAGAGCTGACGCCTGGGTTCTAATAGGACAGGTCACTTCCCTTCCCTAAGAATCAGTCCCCTCCCTTGTCTGTAAAACAGGGATGCACCATGTTCCACCTTTGTGGTTTCTGGGCAGCATCAGACCATTCTCTGAGGTCTTCTCTAGCTCCAGGATCCAGAGAAATGGCTTGGGAGGGCTGGGCGCGGTGGCTCATGGCTATAATCCTAGTGCTTTGGGAGGCCGAGGCGGGTGGATCACTTCAGGTCAGGAGTTTGAGACCAACCTGACCAACATGGTGAAACCCCACCTCTACTAAAAATACAAAAATTAGCTGGGCGTGATGGCAGTTGCCTGTAATCCCAGCTACTCGGGAGGCGGAGTTTGCAGTGAGTTGAGATTGTGCCGTTGCACTCCAGCCTGGGCGACAGAGCGAGACTCCGTCTCAAAAAAAAGAAAGAAAGAAAAGAAAAGAAAAGAAAAAAGAAAAGGCTTGGGAGAAGGGACTTCTGGAGTAACAGGGGACTTGGAGACAAAAGGAACAGAGGAACAGTTTGTGCCACGAAGACGAAGCATTTCCCAGACGCAGGGGTTTTACAGTAAGAACCCACAGGGTGCGTCTGTGCAGTCCCACGTGGATCAACACACGTGGCCCATCCTGACAGTTTTCAAGCCAACCCCACATTTTGGTCTGTGTATTCAATCAGCTATACCTCCCCTCCACCAAGCTAGGCTGCCGGTCAGCCCCGATTTTTTATCTGAGCACAAGAATGTCCAAGAGTGATGTTCAAATGCTGTAGCAACATTTACATCCAGGGTTCCTGGCTTTTCCCTGTGTTTCCCAGCCAGGTGGCCCTGTAGAGACCCAAACGTTCAGCCACCACAACTGCTTCTTAGAGAACCATGTGGGCTCCTGGTGACTTAGGTACCCACCCTGGTCCTCTCCGACCATCTGTGTCCTCCTCCACCCTGGAAGTCGGCCAGGGCTTGATGTCAGGCTCACCAGTTTATATTTTCTGTTATCAACAACAGTTCCTCCTTTTCAACCTTTCTTTCTTTCTTTCTCTCCTTCCTTCCTTCCTTCCTTCCTTCCTTCCTTCCTTCCTTCCTTCCTTCCTTCCTTCCTTCCCTCTCTCTCTTGCCCGCTCTCTCTCTTTCTCTCTTTCTTTCTCTCTTTCTTTCCTTGAGACAGAGTCTCATTCTGTGGCCCAGGCTGGAATGCAATGGTGCAATCTCGGCTCACTGCAAGCTCCGCCTCCCAGGTTCAAGTGATTCTCCTGCCTCAGCCTTCCTAGTAGCTGGGATTACAGGCGCCTGCTACAACGCCTGGCTAATTTTTGTATTTTTAGTAGAGACGGGGTTTCACCATGTTGGCCAGGGTGGTCTCAAACTCCTGACTACAGGTGATCTGCCCGCCTCGGCCTCCCAAAGTGCTGGGAGTGAGCCACTGCGCCCGGCCCCTTTTCAACATTTCAAACATTTGCCTGCCTTTAGTATCTGGCTCCAGTTCCCATTCTCTGAGTTTCCTCCAAGATGATGGCAGTGGTTCCTGGCTCCCTGGCTGCGTCTGGATGCTCTCGGCAGCAACTCGGTCTGTGGAAGCTGGGCATCCTCTGTAGCTTTCAGGGAGTGGAGGCTAAAGGGAGGGGAAGAAGAAGGTGATTCTGACTGAACATTGTTTATTTTGATTGCAGATATTTATTAAAATGGAAAGGCATTGTTTAATCTTCTGTGCCAATGAGAATCCTTCAAGCTGCCTACAACAAAGACCGCTGGGAAGCTGAGGCCAGGAACGTCTGAGCCTAGGAGTTCAAGGCTGCAGTGAGCTGTGATTAGGCCACTGCACTCCACACTGGGTGACAGAGGGAGACCCTGTCTCAAAAAAAGAGAGACTCTTAGCCACATTTCCACATTCCAATTTTTTTTGAGACAGAGTCTCACTCTGTGGCCCAGGCTGGAGTGCAGTAGCGTGACCTCGGCTCACTGCAAGCTCTGCCTCCCGGTTTCAAGCAGTCCTCCTGCCTCAGCCTCCCAAGTAGCTGGGAGTAGAGGCTAATCTTTGTATTTTTAGTAGAGACACGGTTTCACCATGTTGGCCATGGCTGGTCTCAAACTTCTGGCCTCAAGCAATTTGCCCACCTCACCTCTCAAAGTGCTGGAATTATAGGTGTGAGCCACCGTGCCCAGGCTTTTAGATTTCAATTTATTTATTTATTAATTATTATTATTTTTTTTTGAGATGGAGTCTCACTCTTGTTGTCCAGGCTGGAGTGCAGTGGCGTGATCTTGGCTCACTGCAACCTCCATCTCCCAGGTTCAAGTGATTCTCCTGCCTCAGCCTCCCGAGTAGCTGGGATTACAGGCACCCACCGCCACACTCGGCTAAGTTTTGTATTTTTTAGTAGAGACGGAGTTTTGTCATGTTGGCCAGGCTGGTCTCAAACTCCTGACCTCAGGTGATCCACCTGCCTTGGCCTCTCAAATTGCTGGAATTACAGGTGTGAGCCACCGCACCTGGCCAGATTTCAGTTTAAATTGTACTGTGGATATAGAATATCAGATCTTGTCATCGAGAAACTTTTTTAAATTAAACTTTTTATTTTGAGATAATTGTGGATTCACATGCAGTTGTAAGAAATAACACAGAGTGATCTTGTGTATCCTTTACCCAGTTTCCTGCAATGGTAAATAACATCTTGCAAACCTATAATAAGATGTCATAACCAGATTAACATCGACTTGGAACGTTTCCGTCACCATGAGGATCCCTCCAGGCATCCTTTTATGGCCACGGCCTCTTCCCTCCAAGCCCAGCTCCTCCTCAGCACCTGGCAACCCACAGCTCTGTTCTCCATTTCTGTAATTGTGTCATTTCAAGAATGTTATATAGGCCGGGCGCGGTGGCTCAAGCCTGTAATCCCAGCACTTTGGGAGGCCGAGGCGGGTGGATCATCTGGGGTCAGGAGTTCCAGAACAGCATGGCCAACATGGTGAAACCCCGTTTCTACTAAAAATACAAATATTAGCCGGACATGGTGGTGGGCGCCTGTAATCCCAGCTACTCAGGAAGCTGAGGCAGGAGAATCCCTTGAACCCGGGAGGCGGAGGTTGCAGTGAGCCGAGATCGCGCCACTGCACTCCAGCCTGAGTGACAGAGACAGACTTTGTCTCCAAATAAATACATAGAATGTTATGTAAATGGAAGCATACAGTGTGTAAACTTTTGGGATTGGCTTTTCTCACTCAGCGCAGTTCTCTGGAGGGTCATCCGGGAGTCGTGTGTATCAACAGTTCATTCTTTTTTATTGCTGAGTAGTTTTCCATCGCCTGAATGTTCTACAGTTTGTTTAACTCTTCATTTGTTGAAGGACATCTGGGTTGCTTCCAGTTTTGAGCTATTATGACTAAAGCTGCTATAAACATTCCCGTACAGGTTTTTGTGTGAACATAAGTTTTCATTTCCCTGGGATAAATGCCCAGGAGTGCAACTGCTGGGTTGTATGCATGGTTCTTGCACGTTTAATTTTTAAAGAAATTGGCAAACTGTGGCCGGGCATGGTGGCTCATGCCTGTAATCCCAGCGCTTTGGGAGGCCAAGGCAGGTGGATCACGAGGTCAGGAGATCAAGACCATCCTGGCTAACATGGTGAAACCCCGTCTCTACTAAAAATACAAAAAATTAGCCGGGAGTGGTGGCAGGCGCCTGTGGTTCCAGCTACTCCGGAGGCTGAGGCAGGAGAATGGCTTGGGCCCGGGAGGCGAAGCGTACAGTGAGCCAAGAACGCACCACTGCACTCCAGCCTGGGCCACAGAGTGAGACTCTGTCTCAAAAAAAAAAAAAAAAAGGAAATTGGCAAACTGTTTTCCAGAGTGGCTGTACCATTTTACACTCCCACTAGCAATGTATAAGTGATCCAGTGTGCCAACATTGGGTGGTGTCACGGTTTTTTATTTCAGCCATTCTGATAGGTGTATAATGCTATCTCATTGTGGTTTTCATTTGCGTTTCACTAATGGTTAATGACGTTGAACATATTTTCATGTGCTTATCTGTCATTTGTATACCCTCTTTGATGAAATGTATCTTCGTGTCTTTTGCCCGTTTTCTAATTGGATTTTTTTCTTTTTTTTTTTACTGTTGAGGTTTGAGAGTTCTTTATATGTTCTAGGCTCTTCGTCAGACAGCGGTTTGCAAATATTGTCTCCCAGTCTGTAGTTTTGTCTTTTCATCCTCTTAGCAGAGTCTTTCACAGAGAGAAAGTTTTAAATTTTAATGAAGTCCATTGTATCAGTCTTTCCTTTTATGGATCGTAATTTTGGTGTCAAGTGTGAGAACTGTATGCGTAGCCCTAGATTTTAAATATTTTCTCCTGAAAGTTTTATATTTTTACATTTTACATTTAAGTTCATGATCCATTTGAGTTTGTTTTGTGTAAAGTGTGAGACTTAGTTTGAGGTTCCTTTTTTTCTTTTTGCCTATGGTTGTCCAATTGCTCCAACAATCTTGGTTAAAACATCTGTCTTTCATCCACTGAATTGATTTATACTATTATAAAAACAAAAAATCAGCCAGGCATATCTTTGTGGAGTCTTTTCTGAGTCTTCTATTCTGTTGCCCTGATCTATGTGTCTCTCCCTCTGCCAATACCACAGTCATGATTATTGTAAATATATTACATAATAAGTCTTATATATCTCATATATAATAAATCAGGAAGACTGATCTCTCCCACTTTGTTCTTCTTTTTAAAATTTGTTCCAATGATTCTAGTTCCTTTGTTTTTCCATGTAAGTCTTGAAATATGCTTGTCTATATCTACAAAAAATCTTGCTGGAATTTTTATAGGAAGCACATTAAATCTGTATGTCAATTTGGGAAGAATTAAAATCTTTACTATGTTTTGGAAAATGTATTAATGTGATGTGTCTCTCCATTTATTTATTTTTCCTTTCTTTCATCAGTATTGTGTAGTTTTCAGCACACAAACCTTGTCTACATTTTTTATAAGATTTATACCTAAGCAGTTCTTTTTTTTTTTTTTTTGAGACAGAGTCTTGCTCTGTTGCCCAGGCTGGAGTGCAGTGGTGCGATCTCGGCTCACTGCAAGCTCCGCCTCCTGGTTCACGCCATTCTTCTGCCTCAGCCTCTTGAGTAGCTGGGACTACAGGCGTCCGCCACCACGCCTGGCTAATTTTTTGTATTTTTAGTAGGAGACGGGGTTTCACCGTGTTAGCCAGGGTGGTCGTGATCTCCTGAACTCGTGATCTGCCCACCTCGGCCTCCCAAAGTGCTGGGATTACAGGTGTGAGCCACCGCGCCCAGCCAATTCCTTGGGATTTTCTATGTAGACAATCATGTCATCTATAAATAGGGACAGTTTCTCCCTTTTTGATCTGTATGTCTCTCATTTCTTTTTCTTGCTTTATTGCACAGGCTAGAACTTCTAGCAGTATGTTGAATAAGAGTGTGAGAAGCCCTAAGTCTTTCATCATTGAGTTTAATGTTAGCCGTAGGTTTCTTATAGATACTCTTCATCAAGTTAGGGAGGTTCACTTTCTATTCCTATTTTTTTCCCAAGAGTTTTTATCATGAGTGAATGTTTGATTTTGTGTAGAATTGGTATTAATTCTTCATTAAATGTTTGGCAGTGTTCTGAGCCTGGAGACTTTTTTTTTTTTTTGAGATGGAGTCTCACTCTGTCTCCCAGGCTGGAGTGCAGTGGCGCGATCTTGGCTCACTGCAACATCCACCTCCCAGGTTCAAGCGATTCTCCTGCCTCAGCCTCCTGAGCAGCTAGGATTATAGGCACCTGCCAACACGCCTGGTTAATGTTTTGTATTTTCAGTAGAGATGGGGTTTCACCATGTTGGCCAGGCTGGTCTTGAACTCCTGACCTCAGGTGATCCACCCACCTTGGCCTCCCAAAGTGCTGGGATTACAGATGTGAGCCACCACACCTGGCCACCTGAAGACTTCTTTTGGGGGAGTTTTAAAACTGCAAAGTAGCTGGACATGGTGGCATAGGCCTATAGTCCCCACTACTTGAGAAGCTGAAGTGAGAGGATGGCTTGAGGCCAAGAGTTCAAGACTGCAGTGTGCCATGATAGCACTTGTGAATAGCCACTGTACTCCAGCTTGGGCAACATAATGAGGACCCTGTCTTTAAAAAATAATGTAATATAAAATAAAATATTACAAAGTCATTTTCCTTAATAGTATCGGGCTATTTAAATTATCTGTTTCATATCAGGTAAGTTGTAACTGTATTTTTCTAAAAAGTGATACTTTTCATCTAAGTTGTCAAATTTATGTATATAGTGTTGTTCATCATATTTTCCTGTTATACTTTTGTTAAGGGTCTACAGGGGTATTCCACGTTTCATTCCTAATATCGGTAATCTGTGTCTTCTTTCCCTTTCTCTTTGTCAGTGTTGCTAGAGGCTTGTCAATCTTATTAATCTTTTCAACGAACAAACCTTTTGTTTCACTTATTTTCTCTATTGTTTTTCTGCTTTCAATTTCTGTTCTTATCGCTATTAGTTCCTTGTTTTGAGTTTATTTTGTTCTTCTTCTAGGACTTTTTTTTTTTTTTTTTTGAGACAGAGTCTCCCTCTGTTGCCCAGGCTGGGGTGCAATGGCACGATCTTGGCTTACTGCAACCTTATTGGTTATTGGTAGTTAAGGCCGGGTGCAGCGTTGCATGCCTGTAATCCCAGCACTTTGGGAGGCCGAGGCAGGCAGATCACCTGAGGTCAGGAGTTTAAGACCAGCCTGACCAACGTGGGGAAACCCCATCTCTACTAAAAATACAAAAATTAGCTGGACGTGGTGGCAGGCGCCTGTAATCCTAGCTCCTTAGGAGGCTGAGGCAGGAGAATCCCTTGAATCTGGGAGGTGGGGCTTGCAGTGAACTGTGGTCACACCATTGCACTCCAGCCTGGAGGAGAGAGAGAGACTCTGTCTCCAAAAAACAAAACATAACATAAATAAAGTTAATTTCTTACAAGCAGCATCTAATTGGGTCATGTTTTAAAATCTGCTCTGTTAATTTCTGTCTTTAATTAGCATATTAAGACCATTAACACTTAATATAATTCGGATATGTTAGGGCTGAATTCTTTTTTGTTGGCTTGTTCTCTCTTTTTCTCTTCTATCTGTTTCCATTGTCTGGCCTTCCTGTGGAGTACTTTAACATTCTTTAGAATTTTATTTTGGTTTATCAATGGTGTTTTTAAGTGTATATTTTAATGTAGCTTTTTAGTAGTTTCTCTAGTTATTACATTATATATACGTAACTTATCACAATATACTGATGTTGTCATTTTACCAGTTTCAGTGAGGTGTATAAACCTTACCTCCCTTTAAGTTCTTTTATCTCTTCCATTTATAATTGTCTTAAATGTTTCCTCCACATACATTGACAGCCATATCAGAAGGTGTTATCATCTTTGCTTCAACTATCAAACATGAGGGGAGAAGTCTCATGGTTACCCAAACCTTTTCATGCTATGTTCTTCCTTCTTCCTTCCTTTCTGTTTCCAGATTGATGTCTTCTTTTATCATTCTATTTCTGTTTTGAGAACTTCCTTTAGTTTTTTAGAGTGTGTTTGCTGATGATAAATTCTCTTAGATTTTTTTTTAATCCAAGAATACTTTGATTTGCCTTTTATTCTTGAAGGATACATTTTCTCTGGACATAGGATTCTGCATTGACAGTTTTTTTCCCCAGCACTTTAAAAATGCCATACCACTTCCCTCTGAACACCATAGTTTCAGACGAGCAATCCACCGTTTTTCTTTATTTTTTTTACCCTATAGGTAAAATGTTTCTCTCTTGCTGCCTTCCAGATTTTTTTGTTTTGTTTTGTTTTGTTTTTAGTTTCCAGGAAAATTTGACTATCATGTTTCTTGGTGTGGATTTCTTTGGGTTTATCCTGTGTGGTATTTGCTTAGTCTGTTTTTTTTTTGTTTTGTTTTTTTTGACAGGATTTCACTCTAGGATTTCACCTAGGCTGGAGTGTGGTGGCGCAATCATGGCTCACTGCACCCTTCAGGAGGTGGAGAACTCCTGGGCTCAAGTGATCCACTTACCTCAGCCTCCTGAGTAGCTGGGACTGTAGGTGCACATCACCATGCCTGAATAATTTTTTTGTATTTTTAGTAGAGATGGGGTTTCACCATGTTGACCAGGCTGGTCTTGAACTCCTAGGCTCAAGAAATCTGCCCATCTTGGCCTCCCAAAGTGCTGGGATTACAGGCATGAGCCACTGTGCCCAGCCTTGCTTAGCCCTCTTGATTCAGTCAGCTTATGTCTTTTGCCAAATTTGAGACAGATTTTCAGCCCTTATTTCTTTTTTCTTTCTTCCTCTTTCTCTCTTTCTTTCTTTCTTTCTTTCTTTCTTTCTTTCTTTCTTTCTTTCTTTCTTTCTTTCTTCCTTTCTTTCTTTCTTTCTTTTTGAGACAGAGTCTTGCTCTGTTACCAGGCTGGAGTTCAGTGGTGTGATCTTGGCTCACTGCAACCTCTGCCTCCAGGGTTCAAGCAATTCTCCTGCCTCAGCCTCCCAAGTAGCTGGGATTACAGGTGTGCAACCATGCCAAGCTAATTTTTGTATTTTTAATAGAGATGGGGTTTCACTATGTTGGCCAGGATGGTCTCAATCTCTTGACCTCATGATCCACCCACCTCAGCCTCCCAAAGTGCTGGGATTACAGGTGTGAGCCACCATGCCCAGCCCCTTATTTCTTTGAGTACTTTTTCATCCCCGCCCTCCTTTTGTGACTTCAGTGACATGACGTTAGATTTTTTCATTATAGTCAAACAGCTCCTGGAAGCTCTATTTGTTTTTTTTAGGTCTGTTTTATCTCTGTTATCCAGGTTAAATGATTTCTCCTGCTCCACATTCCAGTTCACGAATTCCTTCCTCTGTGCTCTCCATTCTGTGTTTGAGGCATCTCTTTATATTTTCTGCTTCTTTGCTGAGGATTTCAATTTTTTCACTGGTTTCAAGTGTGTTTGTAACGTTTCTGCCAGCCTGGGCAACATGGCAAGACACCGTCTCAACAAAAAACACAAAAATTAGCTGAGCATGGTGGCATGTGCCTGTAGTCTCAGCTGCTCAGAAGATTGAGGTGAGAAAATCACTGGAGAATCACTTGAGCTGGGAGGTTGAGGCTGCAGTGAGCCAAAATCGTATCACTGCGCTAAAGCCTGGGTGACAGAGTATGACCCTATCTCTAAACAAAGACAAAACCACCACCACCGCCACCAACAAAAAAAATTTCTATTACCTTGGTGTTGGCATCTATTGATTACCTTTTCATTTGGTTTGAGACCTTCCTGGTTCTTGCCATGAGTGATTTTTCAGAGTTTTTTGTTTTTGTTTTTGTTTGTTGTTGTTTTTTGTCTTTAAGACAGGGTCTCACTTAGGCTGGAATGCAGTGGCATGATCACAGCTCGCTGCAGCCTCAAATTCCCAGGCTCCAGCAATCCTCTTGCCTCAGCCTCCTGAGTAGCTGAGACCACAGACGTCTATCACCACACCTGGCTAATTTTTGTATTTTTTGTAGAGATAGATTCTTACCACGTTGTCCAGGCTGGTCTCAAACTCCTGAGCTCAAGTAATCCACCCATCTCGGCCTCCCAAAAGTGCTGGGATTGCAGGCGTGAGCCGCCGCACAGGGCCCCATGAGTGATTTTCTATTGAAAACTGGACATTGTGGGTATTCTGTTATGAGATCTCTGTATCTTATGAAACCTTTTGCTTTAGCTAGTTGCCTCTGACGCTGCATTAGCAGGGGAAGCAAGGATGCTGCCTCATTACTGCCAGGTGGGGTTCGAAGTCCAAGTTCTCGGGCCAGGCTCGGTGGCTCACACCTGTAATCCTAACACTCTGGGAGGCCGAGGCGGGTGGATCACGAGGTCAGGAGTTCAAGACCAGCCAGGCCAACATGGTGAAACCCAGTCTCGACTAAAAATACAAAAATTAGCCGGGTGTGGGGGTGCTCGCCTGTAGTCCCAGCTACTCGGGAGGCTGAGGCAGAAGAATCACTTGAACCTGGGAGGTGGAGGTTGCAGTGAGCTGAGACAGCGCCATGCACTCCAGCATGGGTGGCAGAGCGAGACTCTGTCTCAAAAAAAAAAAAAAGAAAAAGAAAAAAGAAAAGAAAAGAAAAGAAATAAATCCAAGTTCTCCACTTGGCCTTTGTTGGCGGATGAGCTGGTGGAGTGCTTTGTTACCGCTCAGGTAGGGATGAAAGTCCCAGCTCTGTACTTGGCCTTCTCTGATGGTGCCCTGGCAGGGAGGTTGGAGAACCTTGTTATAACCTGTTGAGGGCGGATGTCTACGCTCTCCACTCGGCCATTGCTGGCATGGGCACGGACACACATTTTTCTGAGGTGCTTGGCTACAGTAGAGTAATTATTGTCTGAAAATTTTCTGTCTTGCCAGGCTGCCTCTTTTCTAGTTCTTTGGGAAGAAGGCAGGCCTTTGTGGAGTTTTTAAAAAATATCTATGCCCCTTGGTGTTTCTGGCTGCTGGCGTCTTCAGCTCCAAGTCGAGGATACAGGAGGCAAATTCAAACAAACGAACAAAATTCCAGCAAACTCACCCCATGGTGTTCCTGGGGTCCCGGGGGCCTAGCAGATCTGCCTTCTCCTCCCCTCCTTTCAGATCTCCTCCTGCTTGTCTTATATATCATGCCTAGAGTTTTACAGTATACTTGGTGGGAGGCAGTGTCTATTACATCCCAGTAGCAGTCAACTTTTGAAATTTAAATTTAAGTTTACATTTTTATCTCTTGTGGGGATTGTTGAGATAATTTTATTCCTTGGTTCGTAGTACACTTTCATTGTTCATGCAAAGCCCTCCTTTATTTTATATAAACTATGTATGTGATCTGGGTGCAGTAGCTTATGCCTGTAATCCCAGCACTTTGGGAGGCTGAGGTGGGAGGATCACTTGAGCCTGGGAGGGGGAAGTTTGCATTGATCCGAGATCGTGCCCCTGTACTCCAGCCAAGACCCTGTCTCAAAGTAAAATAAAACAAAACCAAATATATATATATATGTGTGTGTGTGTGTGTATGTATGAGTACAAAAAAAAAAATCTCTTTTTCATTCCTGGGCCAAACTTCCATTCCTCTCCCACCCCCACACAAAGGCTTCCACTCTAATGTACTCAATATGTGCCCTTAAATCCGTGTGTATCCTCAATAATTGTATAGCTTTTTGTCGTTGTGTGTGTGTGTGCCTTTTAAATGTACACAAATTCTATCATGTCAGGCATCCCATTTTATTTATCTCCCTTTTTACTCAAAGCTAATCAAAGCTAAGTCTTTTTTTTTTTTTGAGATGGAGTCTCACTCTGTTACCCAGGCTGGAGTGCAGCGGCGCGATCTCAGCTCACTGCAAGCTCCGCCTCCCAAGTTCAAGCGATTCTTCTGCCTCAGCCTTCCCAGTAGCTGGGATTACAGGCATGTGCCACCACGCCTGGCTAATTTTTGTATTTTTAGTGGAGACAGGGTTTCGCCATGTTGGCCAGGCTGGTCTCGAACTCCTGACCTCAGGTGATCCGCCCCTACTGGCCTTCCAAAGTGTTGGGATTACAGGCGTGAGCCACTGCGCCCGACCTCAGAAAAGTCTTTTTGGTTTGACCTATGCTGCCCTGCAGATGTCAGGGCCTCCTCTCATACATGTGTATCCACCGCTTTTTACTTATCCTAGAGGGGGACCCCTGGGTTGCCTCCAACCCTCAGCTGCGTTGCCTCCAACCCTCAGCTGCTGCGGGAACCTCTCAGGTATGCTCCCCTGTAGACCTGGGTGCACCGTGCTTTGGGGTTGACACCGTGGAGTAGGGCTGCTGTGGCATGGACACCCGCTTTCGTAATTGCTCCAAGCTCTGGCAAATCGCTTTCTGAGAGGGCAGCACCACTTTACCCTCCAGCCAGCAACGTCTGGGAAATCTTCCTAGGAAGATGAATTAAAATAACTTTGGGAATTTTTTTGGTAAAGCAGTAATTCTTTTGGCAAAGTGAGCAACTGCCCCCTAAATCATGTTTGGGCTTGTGAATAACAAGGCAGTATAATCAAAGATGGCCCTGGATTTCTCCTGGTGATGAGGAGGGTGTCCTGGCAGGTCCCATGGCAGGCGAGTGAGGTACGGGATTAGGGAAACATCCAGAAGCGGAGAGAGACTCAAACCTCAGAGAGCTCAGGAGAGCAATAGCCTGCTGGGGATCTGGCATGAGTGGAAGGCAAAGGAGACAGCTTCTAGTTTAAAGCCCAGTACATAGTAGATGCTCAATTAATATTTGTCAACAAAATGAATGAAGGAAGGAAAGAATCATTGGCCTGGGGCTCTGGGCACTTGCTGGAGGTGTGTGCTGCTGGGAATTCCAATCTCTGTCTCCCACATTGGCTCAGCCAGTTGGAGGCACACACCTGTGAAGGCAACCAGTGTCCAGGGGCCCTCAAACCACTCTGTCTGTGGTCGCTCTGCCCTTCTTTTCCTATCATTCATTCATTCATTCATAAAATGCTGCCAGATGCCTAACTGGGCCAGGCCCTGTGCTAAGCTCCTGGGGCTTGAGAAAGGAATGACCCAGTCTGTGACCCCAGGAAATTCACAGTTTAGTGTTCTCAATTCAGTGTGGATCCCTCAGCCTCGGGAGTTCCTCCCACTCTTGGCCTTGCTCCTCTTTGATCCCTGGGTCTCTGCACTGGGGGCCCGCCCTGATCTTCCAGCATAAACCAACACCTTCCACCTCCCCGTGCCCTGCCTTCTCCTCCAACGGATTGCCTGGACTTTGCTTTTGGAGGCTTTATCACAGTTTGTTAGTATCTATTTATTTTTGTGATATTTTAAATTGTTTAAATTTAATTTGTCAACTTATGACTGTTTATTCACAACTGCATGTGTCTGGCATATAACCAGTGCTCACTGAATACTGGTGGAGTGACTGTCAGATGAATAAGGGCTGCAATGGAGGTGCATATGGCTTCCCAAGAAGAGAGTGACCACACTTCTATCTGGGGCCAGAAGGGAGGGCTTCGTGGTGGCAGCGACCCCAGAGCATATTGCCAACTAGATAAGGAGGTTCCAGGCATAAGAAATTGCACGGCATGTCCAGGGAACTGGGAGTAATGCTGGAAGGTGTATGGATATGACGACGTTGAAGATAAGCCGGTGAGAACTTACACTTGGCCAAGTAGGCTGGTTTTTTTTTTTTTTTTAACTTTTTATTAAAGAGTAACATATGCGGCCGAGCACGGTGGCTCACACCTGTAATCCCAGCACTTTGGGAGGCTGAGGCGGACTGATCACCTGAGGTGAGGAGTTCAAGACCAGCCTGACCAACATGGTGAAACCCCGTCTCTAATAAAAATACAAAATTAGCCGGGTGTGGTGGTGTATGCCTGTAATCCCAGCTACTGGGGAGGCTGAGGCAGGGGAATTGCTTGAACCTGGGAGGCAGAGGTTGCAGTGAGCCCAGATGATGCCACGGCACTCTAGCCTGGGTGACAGAGCGAGACTCCATCTCAAAAAAAAAAAAAAAGATAACATATGCAAAGAAAAGTAGTCATATCGTGTCTCCAGCTTGATGAATTTTCACCAGTTAAACTCAGCTGGGTAACCACTGCCCAGGTCAAGAGGTAGGATGGTACCAGTCTGTAAGAAATCCTCCCGTGCCTCCTCAGGTGTAATTCCTCCTTTCCCCCCAAGAATAAGCACTATCCTGACTTTGTCTGTTTTTGAAGTTCATATAAATGGAATCACACAATGTGTGCAATTTTCTTTGTTAGTCTGTTGCGTGACTGTAAAGAAATACCCAGGCCGGGCGCCATGACTCACGCCTGTAATCCCAGCACTTTGGGAGGCCAAGGCAGGAGGATTGCTTGAACCCAGGAGCTGGAGACCAGCCTGGGCAACAAAGTGAGACCTGTCTCTACAAAAAATACTAAAATTAGCCGGGTGTGGTGGTGTGTGCCTATAGTCTCAGCTACTCAGGAGGCTGAGGCAGGAGGACCCCTTGAGCCCAGGAGGTCAAGGCTGCAGAGAGCTGTGTTGGTGCTATTGCACTCCAGACCAGGTGACAGAGTGAGACTCTGAAAAAAAAAAAAAAGAAAGAAACAAAGAAAGCAAGAGAAAGAAAGAAAGAAAGAAAAAAGAAAAGAAATACCTGAGGTTAGATAATTTATAAAGAGGTTTCATTGGCTCAGAGTTCTGCAGGCTATACCAGCATGGTGCCGGCATCTGCTCGGCTTCTTTTGTTATTTTTACTTTTTAAGACAAGGTCTCGCTCTGTTGCCCAGGCTGGAGTGCAGTGGTATCTCATTGTGGCTTTATTTTACCTTCTTCTGATGAATAATAACACTTTTACATATTTATAAACTTTTTTTTTTTTTTAGATGAAGTCTCACTCTGTTGCCCAGGCTGGAGTGCAGCAGCGTGATCTCGGCTCACAGCAACCTCTGCCTCCTGGGTTCAAGCAATTCTCCCTGCCTCAGTCTCCTGAGTTGCTAGGATTACAGGCGTGCACCACCATGCCTGGCTAATTTTTGTATTTTTAGTAGAGATGGGGTTTTGCTGTGTTGGCCAGGCTGGTCTCAAACTCCTCAACTCAAGTGATCTGCCCACCTCAGCCTCCCAAAGTGCTGGGATTATAGGTGTGAGCCACCACGCCCAGCCTGGAGAACCTCTTTTGTGAAGGGCCTGCTCAAAGTCTCCTGCCTGCTTTCTACTGGTTGCCTCTGTTTTTCTCATTGATTTGTAGAAGTTCTTTACATATTTGGGATATGAATGCTTTGTCAGGTACTCGTTTTGCAAATATTCACAGAAGGATTCTAAACTAGGAACTGATGAGGTTGAACTGCATATCTGAAAGCTCCCTCTGGCTGCGGTGTGCAGCACAGACTGACTGTGAGACCAGGAAGGGGTGGTGGGGCGACCAGGGCAGCAGCTATGGGGGTGGACAGAAGGGACCAGCGGCAGAGCTGACAAGAAACATCTGCCACATCGTGTCATGACAAGAAACAAGATGTACATGGTGACAAGGGAGGGGGGCAGCAAGGCTGACTTCCAGGCCTCTCTGGCTGGCTGCTGAGCTGACGCACGCTCTGCCACCCGGCCGCTGGCAGCCAAAGGCCGCTTTGTCTATGCAGGCCCCACCCAGGCCTGCTGGTAGAGATGCTCTCGGGTCACCGTCAGGACACTGGAGAGAGTGCCTAGTGTTGAATCTAAGTCTCCCGTGGCAACTGGGGGACAAATAGCCTCCCCCATGGCAGGCGGGTCCCCAGAAGACCCTGTCCCCCAGATGGGTTGGCATCTGTGGGATCTGGACACAGTCAGGCTGGACAATGACCTCCTGTCTACAGCCTCCTTGCCCCTGCTGAGCCCAGGCTCAGGGGATGAGAGTTCTGTTCCAGTGCCTGGGGAAAGTGTGGGAGCAGGTTCTGGAGTGCCTGGGTCCCTGCTGAGTGGCAAGAACAGCACTGAAGTTCCTGCGCCCCTGGTTTATTTCTTGGGAAACACCCTCCACCCCTACTCTGGTTTTCAGCATTTATTTGAAAGGATCCACCAAACCTCTACTCCCACAGCATTAGGTTCACACGTGTACTGTAGTGTTCCTGCCATGGTGTGGTAACTAAGCCTCAAACACCTTCCTTCCTTGGTATGAGAAATGTCGTATTTTCCCTGTGCCCGGTGTGCTAGCTGTTTTCCAAGTGTGATGTCAGTCGCTTCCTGCATTCGTTCCTTAGCATTCCTGCTAAAGGAAGCATCGGTTTCTTCATTTCGCAAATGAGGATGCTGACTTGCCCAAGTTCACCCAGCCAGAGTGGGGGAGGCAGGACTTGAACTTGAGCCAGTTGGACCCGGCAGCCCCTTTCCTGTCTGCTCCCCTGCCTCTCCAATAGTGGGGGCCGTGAGGGACTGGAATGGCCTCCCCAGTGGTGGTGACAGGAGCTTCACCGTCACCATCACCTGGTTGCAGGAGTGGGTACAGGTATGGCTCAGTTCCGCTGCCGTGGAGTGGGGGTCCTGGGAGAGCTCAGGCTGATACCCTGGCTTTGCCCCACCTCACGGTGACCTTGGGTGAGTCACTTGTCTCAGGGCCTCAGCCTCCCTGTCATAGCAAGGGAGCCATCCCTACGGAGCCGTGCTCCGGTGGGTAGTGGGGGAGGAAGCGTGCGGACGGACGTGGAACACAGCCAGACTCAAACGGAAGAGTCATCTGCTTTTGTTATGTGCTACCTGTTTGGATTCCTCCTGGCGCCTAGGTTGACCCTTTCTGTTCCCTTTTTTGGTGTTAAGGAAGCGTCGGATCACTTCCCCGTCCCAGTCTTCTCCAGCCTGCACTTTTCCCAGCTTAATCAGTCTCCAGCTGCCCAAGCGTCCCAAGCAGGCCCTGGGTTCCCGCCAACAGCGGCTGCCTGCATCCCGGGGCTCCAGGCCGGGCCAGATGGGCAGCTGGTACTGGTGGCAGGAAATAGCTCTGATGGGGAGACTGCCCCCTTTCTGGTGCTCAACCACTTCGTCTCTGACAGAGCATAGAGTCTCCAGAAGGTTCTACTGGGTGGAGCCAGGGACATGCTTTGGGTCTTCGTCCATCCCTTCCTCTCTCCCAACAGGACCCAGT
Source organism: Pan paniscus (assembly GCF_029289425.2). Taxonomy (NCBI): domain Eukaryota; kingdom Metazoa; phylum Chordata; class Mammalia; order Primates; family Hominidae; genus Pan; species Pan paniscus. The sequence goes on along the minus strand of NC_085927.1, from coordinate 49,032,069 downwards.
GTCTCCCAGCCCAGGGTGGGGTAGATTCTGCCCCGCCCCAGGTGGGCTCTCATTGGCCTAAGACAATTACTATATCCCATCTGGTGGCCATTGTGATTGGTTCAGGGATGGCTACAAGGCTGAAGTCAGGCCAATCAGAGCAAAGATATCTGAGCTCCCCGGGAAGAAGACTGTTTCTCTCTCCCCACTGAACATGGAGAGGACAATATCTACACCCGGATTGGATCCTGGGCAACATGGCGAAATCCCATCTCTACAGAAAAATTAGCCAGGCGCTGTAGCCTGAGCCTATAGTCCCAGCTACTCTGGAGGCTGAGGCAGGAGAATCGCTTGACCCTGGGAGGCAGAGGTTGCAGTGGGCTGAGATCATGCCACTGTACTCCAGCCCGGGTGACAGGGAGACCCTGTCTCTAAAAAAATAATAATAATAATAACAAAAAAGAGTCTGGGTGCGGTGGCTCACGCCTGTAATCCCAGCAGTTTGGGAGGCCGAGGTGGGCGGATCACAAGGCCAAGAGATCGAGACTATCCTGGCCAATATGGTGAAACCCCGTCTCTACTAAAACTACAAAAATTAGCTGGGCATGGTGGCACGCGCCCATAGTCCCAACTACTTGGGAGACTGAGGCAGGAGAATCGCTTGAACCTAGGAGGTGGAGGTTGCAGTGAGCCGAGATCTCGCCACTGCACTCCAGCCTGGCAACAGAGTGAGACTCCATCCCCATCCCCCCACCAAAAAAAGATCTAGACCGATTGGGAGCCGCCTGAGACCCCCATGGGAGAGCCAGCCCAAGAGAGGAGCCAAGAGAGGGAGGCAGAGAAATGGGTCCTGTCACTGTGTTTCATGGCTGGATCAAGTTTTGCTCGAACCCTCAAATAACCCCATGCTTTTTGGTTGCTCAGTAGCTCGGATCCTCAGTAGCTCACACATTCCAGTTGTTTGTGTTTTTGTTTTGTTTTGTTTTTTTGAGACGGGGTTTCACTCTTCTTGCCCAGGCTGGAGTGCAATGGCGCGATCTCGGCTCATGGCAACCTCTGCCTTCCGGGTTCAAGTGATTCTCCTGCCTCAGCCTCCCAAGTAGCTGGGATTACAGGCATGAGCCACCATGCCCAGCTAATTTTGTATTTTTGGTAGAGATGGGGTTTCACCATGTTGGTCAGGTTGGTCTCAAACTCCCGACCTCAGGCGATCCACCCACCTCAGCCTCCCAAAGTGCTGGGATTACAAGCGTGAGCTACCACGCCCAGCCACATTCCAGTTGTTAAAGCCACCATGAGTTGGGTTTTCTCTTCCTTTGAACCTAAGAATCCTGAGCAGGGCCTATTGTATAGTGAGGGCCAGGCCTCTTCCTGCATCTCCAGCAACCAGGACGGAGCCCAGGGCTCAGCCTAGCATCTGTCCTGACCACAAGCAATGTGTATGTGGAAATACAACCACAAGTGTCTCTTTCCTGTCTGTAGCCTCAGAGCCAGAAGCCCACTTAGAGACCTGAAGTCCAATGCGCCCATTTTTCAGGTGGGAACACTGACGGTCACCACTCTCCACCCCTCTCCTAGTTGGCTGAATGTCTAAGGAACAGGCAGATAGAGAAGGGGCTGAAGGTCCAGCTACGCCCAGAGTCCCCAGTCCTCTGACCTGTGGCCAGGCTTTCTGGGGAGACCTCTCTCCTCCTCATACCCCAGTTCATCCAAGGATGCAGGCTGCATTCTGTATTGCTAAGTCCAGAGTGAGCCCAGCCTATGCATGGAATGTAACATCTCTCACTGAAGGACCCTCAGTAGCTCCCGGTTACCTACAGAGTCCAGTTCACACAACTTTGCCTGACACCTTAGGCCCAATCCCCTCTACCTTTCCTCCTCCATTGTCTCTCTCCTCCCTTGCAGCAAGGAGGGGAAACCTGCAGCGACTGTGCAGCCTCTTGTCCCTGCAGAAATGCCTTAGATATCATTTGGCTAAAAAGGAGTGTCACTTTAAATTCACAACTACAAATCTCAGTTTAGTCCTTGGCATTTATTCCAGTTAGCTATTTCTGCATAATAAATTAAAGGCTTAAGACAACAATACTTTTTATTATCTTTCATGGATTCTGTGGGTCATGAACTTGGGAGAGGCTCAGTTGGGTTGTTCAGGGTCTCACAGGGTGACAGACAGGTGGTGGCTGGAGCAACTCTCTCTTCAGGTGCTCTGAGAGCCTTTCCATGTGCAGGGGCTGGTTGGGCTTCCTCACAGCATGGCAGCTCAAGGCGCCAGCCTGAGCACTCCATATGGCAGAAGCTTTGATAACCTAGCCTCAAAAGTGATGCATTGTCACTTCCGCTGCAGTCCATTGGTAGCACAGTGAGTCACAAGCCTGCTTAGGTTCTAGGGGAGGCGAAATTAGACTCTACCTCTTGGTAGAGGAGCGAAAGGTTCTAGAATAACTTGTAGGGTGGGAGATGTTGTTGCAGCCATCTTGGAAAATGCAATCTGCCAGAGTGTTGCTGGGCAATGCCGCTGCATTTCCTGGGTCTACATGCTCCGTTCCAAGAGGGCTCTTCCACACCTTCTCCTTACCCCTCAGACCTCCAGGGCCTTGCTGCCTTTTCACTGAGAAAGCAGAAGGGGTCCTGGGGAACCTCCCTGTGCTCACTGTGCACCCCTGCGCCCACTGACGCTGCCTCCTGCTGCCACTATGATGGAGGGCCTGTGTGTCAAGGTGGGTGGACCTATCCCTCCCGCCATGCACACCCCTCTCCTCCTCCCGCAGTGTCCGCTCTTCAGGATCATTCCCCAGAGGAGAATGCTCATTCTTCTTTCTTCTTAAAAAGAACAGCAACCACTGGCTGGGCACAGTGGCTCCAGCCTGTAATCCCAGCACTTTGGGAGGTGGGTGGATCTCCTGAAGTTTCAGGAGTTAGAGACCAGCCTGGCCAACACGGCAAACCCTCGTCTCTACCAAAAATACAAAAAATTAGCCAGGCATCATGGCTGGCCCTTGTAATCCCAGTTGCACAGGAGGCTGAGGCAGGAGAATTGCTTGAACCTGGGAAGTGAAGGTTGCAGTGAGCCGAGATTACGCCACTGCACTCCAGCCTAGGCGACAGAGTGAGACTCTGTTTCAAAACAAACAAACAAACAAACAAACAAACAACAAAACCCAGCAACCACTAAAAACTGAACCGAAGCAAAAAGAAAACCCTCTCCCTTCACCTCTCCCCTCAAGCTGTCTGCTCCCAGCTCAGCCCTAACATGTGCAGGGCTCGGGCCCAGAGCACAGATGGAGGCCTGCGCGCTCTGAGGCTAAATATCAAGATGTTATAAATACGTGAACAAACTGTTAAATCAAGTATGCTTTCTTCCTACTCGCTAAGTAGATCTTCTCAATGAGGGCTGGATTTAGAATTCTCCGGCTCCTGGGACCTGGCTTTTTGGGGAGAGCCAGCCTTGGCCTCGCTCCACAGCACCCCCCTTCTTTTCTGGCCCCCAGCTCTCATCCACACCTTGAATGGCCTGGAGCACTGGTGCGTGAGCACCCAGACCAAGCTCTGCCCATCAGCCTTACCCCCGCAGCAAACAGCCACCTCTTGGTCACCCTTGAGAGGGGCAGCCATCAGGGACAAGGGTGGGGCCCTCGAGTCTCTGAGGGGAGAGTTCTTTCTCCTTGCCATTTTTTTTTTTTTTTTTTAAGATGGATTTTCACTCTTGTCTCCCAGGCTGGAGTGCAATGGCGCAATCTCAGCTCACGGCAACCTCCGTCTCCTGGGTTCAAGTGATTCTCCTGCCTCAGCCTCCCCAGTAGCTGGGATTATAGGCATGCGCCACCATACTCGGATAAGTTTTTTGTATTTTTAGTAGAGATGGGGTTTTACCATGTTGGCCAGGCTGGTCTTGAACTTCAGACCTCAGGCGATCCACCTGCCTCAGCCACCCAAAGTGCTGGAATTATAGGCGTGAGCCACCATGCCCGGCCCTCCTTGCCTTTTAATGTCCTCTCTCCTGTCCTTTTTGCAAGTCTCCCTCCCCATCAGGCTGTCACGTATGGCTCTGCGGGAGCCTCATTTGTGGCTGTTCCATCTGCTGCCTGCAGGCACCTCGGCTGAGGCCCCACCCTCCTGGGCCTTCCTCCTCCCCGATGCTGTTTCTCAGGCTCCCCTGCCGGCCCCCCTCATCTCTAAACGTTGGCAGCGGGTGCCAGGGCTCAATCCTTGGAGCTCCTCTTTGTCTACACCCTTCCCCAGGGTGGTCTCATCCAGCTCTAGGGGCTGATCCCCACCCACGAGCCAGTGACGCCCGATGAGTGTCCCCAGCTGGCCCCTGCCTGTTCAGCTTTGCCCGGTGGAAGTCTCGGATTTATCACCGGGCATCACCACCTCGACCTGTCCAGCCTCAGCGCCTGTTCTCCCTGCTCCATCCCACCCCAAACCTGCCATCCCCAGCTGGCCCCATCAGTTTCAGTAGCTCTGTCCTTCGAAGTGCTAGGGCCCAAACCTTGGAATAGGCCTTGACCTTCTCTTTCCTTTACCACCACCCTTCATCAGATAGGCCGTACTGCTGTTGGCTCCGCCTTCTGTTCCTCGCCCTCTCCACGGCTGCTGACCCAGCCTAGCCCCGCCAGCTCCCCTCCTACAGGCTCCTTAAGCCTAAGTCAGATCATGCATTTCTCTGCTCAGACCCTCCCCGGCTCCTGCTCCGGTCCTCACTCAGAGCCGCAGCTCAGGTCCTTACAAAGGCCTGCAAGGACCCTATGGGATTTTACCCTGACTCTGTCTGCTTGGGCCCCCTCTGCTGACAGCCCTCCTCCTGCAGAGCCCAACCTCAGTGGGCTCACTCCCTCACTTCCTTTAGTCTGTGAGGCCCTCCCTGGCCACCCCACATCAAGCTACCCCCACCTCTGGACCCTGCCCCATCCTTCCGCACAGCACCAACTTCTATTCCCTTTACTCATTGGTTGCTTTCCTGCCCATTTCCCTGCATTTGAATGGAAGCTGCACGGTGCCTAGCGTGTGGATGGTATTCAAGAAGTAGTTGTTGAATTGAATAAATGAATGAGTGAATGAATGGCTGACCATTCCCTGTGTTCTTTCCTGAGGAATGCCCACTTGGCTAAGAATCTCTCTCCACCCGGCACTCCAGACTTGTAGCGAGTTGAAGCTAGCCTATCTTCCCCACGCTATACTTAAACTGAGCTCGTGCAACCAGCGGACCCTCCAACCACCACCGGCCATATTTCCCACCAGGACCACATCCCCTGTCCCCAGCCTCTGTGTGAGCCGTCACCTCCTCCCTGAAGGCCTCCTGATTCATCCATGTCTCCCTCTCTCCGGTGCCCTCCTGAGGGGTACCATGTCCTACCTGTGTCTGCGGGCCTCATGACTGGTGACTCTCCCACCCTCCTGATGGACAGTTAACTCGCCAAGGGCTCTGTCTCCTTCATTTCTGTAACCCCGGCACTCAGCAGAGCCTCCGCACACAGCAGGCGCCCACTCAGTGTTTGCTACCTGGAGTTGAACATTTGCCTTAGTTTTATGTTTAGTCTTTTCCGTTGGCCTTATTTTCTTTTTTCTTTTTTTTTTTTTTTTTTGAGACAGGGTCTCACTATGTTGCCCAGGCTGGTCTCAACCTCTCAGGCTCAAGTGATCCTCTTGCCTCAGCCCCCTGAGGAACTGGGATTACAGGTGTAAGCCACCATGCCCAGTGAGTTTATTTTATTTTAGTCATGTTCATTTGTTTTCTAGTTCATCTTTAATTTGATTTTTACAACATTTATTCTCCTTTTTCTGATTACAAAACGAACGTGCTCATTGCCAAAAACATTGAAAATACACCGTAAATACACAGGAAATAGGAAATTACTCATGATTTGGCCGCGCAGAGATCACTGTGATTAGCATTTGGTGGGTCACTTTGACTTCTTCTCATTGTGCACTTTCCCTTTTAGTAAATCTTACATTGGGACCATTTCTTATGTCCTCACTCTTCTTCAAAGGTCTCGTATTTGATGGCTGCATAATATTCCATTTCGTCATTTTATCATTATTTAATCAAGCTTGCCACACACAGATGATCGTGACACCCCCTGTGCCCATCCTCCTCCACAGACACAACCCCTGCCCACCCCTGCATCTGTAAACATACCCGGCCGTGCCGCAGTGGCCCCTAAGCCTCACAATTGAGGTGATTTCCCAGAGGAGGCTGAACAATGCCCTGGACATGTGGACCCAGCAGGGTGGGGTTCCAGCCTTTTCCTCCTACTGTCCCTCAGACAGACAGAGAGACACACAGATGGCCAGCCAGCCAGCCAGGCAGACAGGACAGGCGGGTGGGACAGGCAGGCGGGACAGGCAGGCGGGCGGCACCAGGGGAAGGCGGAGGCAATAGCGTTGGGGGTGTCTGGCCTTTCGAGGGGGTCAAGTGGTAGGGAGATGGGGTCCTTGGGAGCAGGGCCCTGGCCTGGATGGGAGCTGAATTCTGCAGGGTGAGCCCTAGAGAAGAGCAGGTAACAGGGAGGGACTTCCTCTGCTTAATCCTCTCTCAAGGGCATGCAGAAGGAGGTGACTGATGGTCTCAGAACCAAACAGTTGAATTTCAGAATCCTGGGACCACAGAGGACTGATGGGGCTGGCCCCAGGGACCACATCCTCTAACCCTGTGATGGTCAAGTGGAGGTGCAGAGGCCCAGGGACTTCTCAGGGCTCATGACTCCAGCGAAGAGCTGCTCCTGCCTCTCGCTGTGGCCTGGACCAGGTTGCTCTGGTCCCTGTGCCCAGAGCCACCGTGAGCTGTTGAAGTGGGAAACGGGGCCTGCAGTGCAGATGGAGCTGGAGTTCCCAGGACTGGGCAGGGGCTTGGGGTGGTCCTCGAGCCAGCAGGAGAGGGGAGGGAGAGGGTGGGAGGCTAGAGACTGGCAGCCCAGATGCATCCATCCCACTGCAGCCCCTCCTGCCTGTCCCCTCCCGGCCCTGGAAGCCCCCTCCAGGCTCCCCAAGGGCAGAGGGCAGCATGGGGAGCGGGCTTGGTCTCCTGCAGAGTGGAGGTCTCTGAAGCCTCCAGCTCCCAGCTTCTCCCGAGACTGCTTTGGGCCTGAAACTAGGGGGCGTTTGCAGAAAAACATGGAAAAGAATTACCCTAGTTTCTGGTGGTTTTGCAGAACAGCAAGTCCCCGGATTCCCGGGTCAGCTTGACCGAGCTAGCTGTGGGATCTTGGACAAGGACCCCTTTCCTCCTAGGACCCCAAAGGCACTCCCAGGGTGAGGACTCCAGAGCCTGACCACCCCCAGGCCCTCCCCTCTGAATGTTCGAATCCTGCATACCATGGCTGTGTGGCGGTGGGAACCACTATATCCCACCAGGCCCGGCCCAGTGCGGAGAAGGGATGGGCTCCTGCCCTTAGCCAGAGGCACAGGCTCTGCAGAGAGGCAGTGATGATGCCATAGAGCGTGACAAGGACAGCAATGCTGGGGTTGCCCAAGGAAGGGATCAAAGCCTCCCATCTTGCAGACAGAGATACTGAGTCGCGGAGAAGGGATGGGCTCCTGCCCTTAGCCAGAGGCACAGGCTCTGCAGAGAGGCAGTGATGATGCCATAGAGCGTGACAAGGGCAGCAATGCTGGGGTTGTCCAAGGAAGGGATCAAAGCCTCCCATCTTGCAGACAGAGATACTGAGTCCCAGAGAGGGGAAGTGGCTGTCCGGGCACTGGAGACTAGAACCCAGGAGTCTTCTACCTCTCCCCTCTTCCGGCCCTGACCCCGAGAGCTTCCCTGGGGATGGTAGGTGGGCTAGGGAGCCCCATAAGGTAGAACTGAAAGCAGAAACTCCTCCCCTGTTAACTGACTCCTCCCAGAGCCCCCGAATCTCTGCTTCCAGGGTTGGGGTTCATTTGCCTCTGCGATAGTCTGGGATGCGTGGGACTGGCACAAGATGGGTCCCCTATCACCCCAAGTCCAAGGGGCGCCCCAAGCGGGGTGCTGCTGTGCCGTGTCGGGCCAGCATGGCAGTAGGCCAGGGCCCCCGGCAGCGCCGAGGCAGCTGGACAGGGCGGCCGCCAAGAATGCCAGGAATGCGGAGCCGCCGTGTCCTTCCCGCTCCTCTTCCTCCCCCCCGCCAGCCCAGAACAGGATATTCCCTGTCCAGGGAAACCCAAGTCCGGTCCCTTTATGGGAAAACCATGGGGCATCTGGTGGGCACTGTTCCTGCACTGGGACGGGTGTTCAGCATAGGGGAGCCCTCAGAGACGGGGGCATTGGGTGCTGCTGCAGAGGATGCAGGGGTCTGTGGGGGCTGGCTCTGTGTGGGTTCAGCACATATGAGGGCCTACTATGCGCTAAGGGCTTCATGTGAATTAACTCACTCAGTCTCACATCAACCCTGGGACTCACAGAAGCTCCTGTGAGCTTCTGCTTTGCAGATCAGGAAACTGAGGCTCACAGAGGCTAAGGAGCTTGCCCGAAGGCCCTAGCTAGCAAGCCGCAAAGCCAGTCAGACTCTGATACCCAGACTCTCAGCCATAGGCCAGGTGGCCCCAACTCAACTGTGGCCATGGGGGCATGGCCTGTGCCCTCACATGGCACCTGTGGGGGAAGGGCACGTTGTTCCCAGCTGGTCCGTTTCAAAGGTGGCAAAGGTTTGTCTTAGAGATGCAGGGTCCAGCCCTGCCCCTGGGGCTGTTCTTGCAGATCTCAGCACCATGGAATCCCAGAGTTTGATCAGGATACAGACCATTGGCACCAGGAGGGGCTCCTCTGGACCCTCCCTAATGAGCAGGGGAGGCCGTCACTCTGGAGGTTCAGGGATAAGAGGTGGGGCTCTGAGAGAGCTGAAGGGGGGACACAGGTCGGGGGAGAGAGCGGGGCTAGCTGCACCGACTCCAGCCCTGGGGTCCTAGAGGTGCCGCGCCCTGCCCTGGGCTGCATGCCCATCACCTCCCTTCGAGGCCAGCCCACCTCGGCCCTTTGGTTTGGCTACAGGTCTGGGGCATTACCCTAGCAGGGTCAGGTGCAGGCAGAGACGTGGAGACCCTAGCCTTGGATCAGGCCTTTGGCGGGTGGAGAATGGAGAAAATGCAGAGGCACGGGCTGTGCTGCCACCCTCGCAACCCCCGAAACCAGCCCAAAGTGATGGGACACCAAGGGACCATCTACACGAGAAATTCTCCCCATTTAGAAATAGGGAAAACTGAGGCACAGGGAGGCCATGTGGCTTGCTCAGAGTCATAGAGCTGTCACGCTGTCACCTAGTGGAGATGTGATTGGAATCCTGGTCTTTCTGTCTCTGGCCCCCACCTGGGGGCCCCTCACGGTTCCTCTCTTCTCCCCTGCTTCCCTAGCCCCCCAAGTCTGGCTGGTTCTATTCCAGTGTGTTGTCCTGTAAGGGCTTCGGGTCCCCCGGGGGGCCAGGGTCAGGTAAACAGGATCCCAGCCGCATTCCCTGACCTTGTTTACCTCCCAAAAGAATGTGAGGGCATTCTTCCCCTTCCCGGGCTGTGAGTCAGCTCCCAGCAATGCGCCGGCTGGCTGCTGGCTGCCCTTCCCCCATGCAACCCCCTCCAGACCCCTGCCCCTTGCCTTCTCACCCGGTGACGTCACTGATGTCACCCCTCCCCATACCCCCATGGAGCCCACCAGGCCTCCAGTTGCCATGGCGACGGCTCACAACAGGAAGCACAGCCCCATCGAGGCCTGCGCTGGGGCAGAAACACAGGAAGCCGCGCTAAGCACTGAGCAGCATTGTCAGCCCCGTAAAAAACAAAACAGGACAAAAAGATTTAATGAGAACAATCAGCCCAAAGAAAAAGGAAAAAAAAAAAAGACCAAAAAAACAAACAAAGCCAAACAGCCTGAAGGCAGGGGGCTGGCAGGGCTCCAAGGACCCCACGTTTTCCCTCCCAACACAATGTAGGCTCAATAATACTTCCTTCTCAGAAGGAGGCTCCCGGGGGTGAGCAGCGGCTGCAGCAGCTCCAAAACTACCCTTGGCTACCCTTGGTAACCCCAACCCAGGTCCAGCTCTGTGCCCTCTACTGAAGGCTTTGGGGGACTGGATAGGCTAGTCCTGCCCCCACCTCCCCAAGTATTACCCCTCCTAAGTCCTGCTAGGGAACGTATTCAGTTCAGTGGAAGAAAGAGCACAGGCTCCTGGGTCACCCAGATGGAAAATCTACTCCTGGCCCAGCCGCTGCCTGATTGTGAGATTCTGTGTGGGTGGCGATCTCTCTTGCACCTCACTTTCCTCATTGGTTTTGCACCTCACTTTCCTCATTGGTTTTGCAACCATCACTGTCATCAGCATCCGCCTTCACACCTCACAGAGGTGTTGCATAGCTCAGGCGAGCTGGCACATCAACTAGCACCCAGTAGGTGCTCATGCGTGCAGAAGGAACTCACAGAGGATGAATGAATGGGGCAGAAATTCCGTAGAGGCAGCTAGCTCAGCTCTGAACTAACTATCAGAGATGGACAAGATGCCCCAGGGGGTATGGGGCTCCCCATCGCTAGACGGGGCAGGCTTGTGAAGGCTTGGTGGGACCTTGTGGAAGGGACTGAGCCCTGGAACAGGGAGGGTGTAGGGGAGGAGCAAAGCTCCCTCCCTCCAGCAGAAGGCTCTGGCCCAGTGGTCCTGTCTGGATAATCCCATTTAGTCTGGTATCTGGTTGATGCCTGCACCGTGACTATGGGAAGAGACCCTACAGTGTCAGTGGGGCAGTTAGTGGTGGGGGGACCCCTGGCTCTTTCTCCATTGCCTGGAGAGAGTAGGGTCCCAGGGCAGAGGAGGCCACCATTCTAGTCCATTTAGGAATGTGACGGATAAGAATGATCCCTGTGGGACAGTGGCAGAGCTGGACTCTGACCACACGGGCAGGTCAGGCCATCCCTTGCCATGTGGATCGGTCCAGCACCTGCTGTTACCCCAGTGGTTCCTGCCAATGATTGGTGATAGAGCTGGCCTTGCAGGGCCCGGTCGGGGAGTGGGGGACGGGATGCTTAGGCGAGGAGGCTGACTGAGGCTCAGAGCCTGGCTCCAGGTGGTCAGAGAGGCCACCTGGGGGAAATGGGCCAGAAAGTGCGGACGGGACTTTGTTGGGTAAGGACAAAAATGGTAGCTGTTCCACTCAAGGGCATAGCAGGAGCACAGGCGTGGTGGTGAGAAAGCCCAGGGTGTTCTGGCCACGGGACCCAGATCTGCGCACCTGTAGTCGAAGTTGGTGTCACAAGATAGAGAGATCCCACGGAAAAGAGGCTGGAGCCGGATCCCAGAGGGTCTTGAGTGTCACCGCCAGGAGTCGGGAGCTGACACCCTAGGCACCGGGGAACTGCTGGGGGCTTTTGACCAGGGTAGTGATATGTGCAGCCGGGTAATTTAGGGTGATGCCTCCGTGTGGATTAGGAGTGGAGGATGCACCAGGAAACAGCATAGGATGGGAGGTCAGGGAATCTGGGGCCTGCTAATTGGCTTCTTTTCTTTTGAACTTAATAATAATGAGACATAATAGGTGTTCAATCAGGCCGGGCGCAGTGGCTCACGCTTGTAATCGCAGCACTTTGGGAGGCCGAAGCAGGCAGATCATCTGAGGTCAGGAGTTCGAGACCAGCCTGACCAAGGTGGTGAAACCCCATCTCTAGTTAAAAAAAAAAAAAAAAGTACAAAATTAGCCAGGCGTGGTAGCACATGCCTGTAATCCCAGCTACTTGGGAGGCTGGGGCAAGAGAATTGCTTGGACTCAGGAGGTGGAGGTTGCAGTGAGCTGAGGTCACACCGCTGCACTCCAGCCTGGGCAACAACAGTGAAACTCCATCTGAAAAAAAAAAAAAGGTGTTCAATCAATATTTATAGAATGAATGAATGGCAACCACCGTATACTGTGATATTTATTTTGCATACGTTGTCTTGTCAATTCTCACTACAAGCCTACAAAATAGGCCTCATTCTTCCTGGTTTTACAAATGAGAAAATGGAGGTTCAGAGAGGTTGAGGGACCTGCTCCAGGCTGCACAGCATGCTGTGGTGGAGCAAGATTCCAGCACAGCTGAACCCACCCACCATCTCCCACTGCAGAGTCCACCCCAGCGCTGGGCTCTGTGCTGAACCCACCCACCATCTCCCACTGCAGAGTCCACCCCAGCGCTGGGCTCTGTGCTGAACCCACCCACCATCTCCCACTGCAGAGTCCACCCCAGCGCTGGGCTCTGTGCCAGGCCTTGGGGACACACAGATAACCGAGCTCCAACCATGTGCCTGAGTAGCCCCCAGATTAGAGGCCTCAGTTTTCCCAGCTGTGGACTGAGGGCTGGTGGAGGAGTGCTCAGGGAGGGGGCTGCCCAGGGCCCAGCTGGGGGAAGACAACACTGAGATATGGGAGGAAGGGAAGGGTGCCCTGAGAAGAGGCAGGATAACTGTGGGGCGCTTGCAGAAAAGGAGCAGAGGCCAGGGCTTGGTAAGGGGATGAGGGGAGAAGCAGACGTGCTGAGAGGCAGGAGCAGGTGGTCAGAGGCTGGGAGGAAATGGATCTCGGCCGCAGCCATGGGTCCCAAACACAGGCAGACGGGGGATGGTGCGAGGGGGCTGCACCTGGGGCCTCAGGTGGGACCCGGAAAAGACATGCCTGCCCACACCTCCTCCTGCCCCTCTATCCTCCATCCGGCGCCGCTCGCGCACCTGCCCCTCCGGCCCCCATCCGGCCCGGGGGTGGGAGGAATGAGGACCTCTTCCAATCCCTGGTGGAAATCCTCTCGGGGGCTGTTGAAAGGGGCTGTAGGAAGGGTTGTAGTCTGTGGGTGGCTTGGGTCTGGAGCAAAGCAGGAGAGGGGAGCTGGGCAGAACAGGGAGGCTCCTGGGAAAAGCCTACGGGAGGGGGGCCGGGGCTCCTTGGACAGGAAGGGACAAGGGGTTTCCACGATGGCGGAGGAAGGGGTGCTGGCCTCGGAGCTACCAGGCAGGAGCCCTCATTTTGGTTCTGCTCCACCCAAGGGGTGGATCCTCAGCAAGCGATTCCCCTCTCTGGGACTCAGTTTCCTCATCTGTAACAGGAGGGGATCTGACCGCAGGGAGGGGCAGCAGGCAAGCCCAGTGCTTAAGCGTGTGGGTCTGTTTGGGACTGGACTGTCTGGGCTCGATCCTGGCTCCGGTGGCCACGCAGACAGGCCCCATGGTGAGCGTCTTCAGAAAACAGGATGTGACCCAGCCTGCAGGTGTGCAAATGTCTAGCTCCATCACCCGATAGCTGCTTTGCAAGACGCTCAGCCTTCTCTTCCATTTTCCCGTGACACACCCATCATCCACAGCCCTCCTCCCTGTACTGTGGAGGGTGCTGATGGTGGACGCTCAGGCAAGGAAAGCAGATGGGGCATGTCCCCTCGAGGACCTGCTGTGGGTCCTGCAGCCTCTGCCTCTGGCTTCCCTGGGGCCCCATCCACCCAACACCGAGAGCTGGGCAGCCGGACGCCGGGGATCTGGCGCCACCTGGTGGGCAGAGAGAATCCTGCTGTCCTCCAGGGCTCTGGACGGGAACTGGGCACCAGGCGTCCTGTAGCCATCCCTCTGTTTTTTATTCAACCGGGGCTGACCTTTTTAAGATTTTAAATTTAATTTTTTGGTCAGGCGTGGTGGCTCACGCCTGTAATCCCAACACTTTGGGAGGCCTAGGCGGGTGGATCACCTGATGTCAGGAGTTCGAGACCAGCCTGACCAACATGATGAAACCCCGTCTCTACTAAAAATACAAAAATTAGCCAGGCATGGTGGTGCGCACGTGTAATCCCAGCTCTACTAGGGAGGCTGAGGCAGGAGAATCGATTGAATCTGGGAGGCAGAGGTTGCAGTGAGCCGAGATCACACCACTACACTCCAGCCTGGGCAACAAGGTGAAACTCCGTCTAAAAATAAATAAAATAAAATAAAATGTTAAATTTAATTTTTTTAGGGATGGAGTCTTGCTATGTTGCCCTGGCTGGTCTTGAACTAGGCTCAAGCAATCCTCCCGCCTGTAGCTGGGTCCACAAGGGCACCTCTGTAACAGCTTTCCCCACTCCCGCTGCATAACCCCATCTTCTGCCCTCTCCCTGTGGCTTGCTGAAGGCTAGCCCCTCACTGGGCCTTTATCTACTCAAACACAGGACCCCTATTGTGTGCATGGCCCCAGGCAGAGCACCAGGCTGGTGATTGAATCAGGCAGTTCCCTGTCCCTCCCAGAGGAGCTCTCAGGCTGCTGGGGGAAACTCGCAGACCACAGCAGGACCAGGGCTGTGGCTGAGGGGAGCCCAGAAGTTTTGGTGGGGGCAGGCAGAGGGGTAGCCAGGGCAGGCTGTGGAGGAGAAGCTGATCGGGCTTCGTTTTGAAAGCTGGAAGCAATAGTAATAGTGGAAGCATTTAGTAAGCAGAGAGCAGGTGGGGAGGTGTGCCATTGCAGAACAGCCCTGAGCTGAGAGCCACTGAGGGGTTGTTCTAGGGAGTGACGTGGTCAGTCCACTGCCAGTGCGAGATGGTGGAGGTGGCTGAAGTGAGAGGTGCTGGTGGCTACGTCTTGGAGGGTGGGCGGTGGTGGCTAGAGACTGGGAGAAGGGGATGGTGAGAGGTGGAGGGAGGTGAGCCAGAGGAGGACCTGGAACACTCCTTGGGTACCTGGCTTGGCTGGCTCAGTTCACCTGGACAGGTACTGGAAAAAGGGGAGGAGGAGGGGGAGGAAGAAGTGACTTGGGAGAAGAAGAGGGCAGGGCGCTCAGGTCTGGGTATGTTCAGTTTGAGAGGTCGTGGGACCTCCAAGAGGAGCCATCCTGGGGGCAGTTGCAGCGGGATGTGTGATGTAATTAGGGAATAACTCGCAGTACCTGGTGACCTGTGAATTAGGGGGAAAAGTCTAGAATGTTCCCTTGAGATAGCCTAAGACGGTGCTTCTCACAAATAAATGTGCAGGTGAGTCCCCTGGGGGTCCTGCTACACTGCAGGTTCTGACTCAGTGGGTGTGGGGTGGATCCTGGGAATCTGCATTTCTGACAAGCTCTCGAGTGAGGTTGATGCTGCAGGTCTCAGACCACACTTTGAGGACAGAAGGTCTAAGACACTTAGAGGATGGTGGCAGTTGTCCTTGAGATCAGGAACCCACATAGAGGTGGAGGTGGGTCTGAGAGTTTGGGTTTTTACAAGCTCTACAGATAATTTTGATGCCTGAGCAGGTAACGCGAGCCAGACATGGGTATAGACATACTGGGGGTGGGAAGGGGTGGCTGCATAATTTGTGGGGTCCCATGCAGAATGAAAACATGGAGCCCTTTGTTCAACAATTGTTATGAATTTCAAGACAGCAGAGCATTAAGCCACATGCCTGGCCCTTTGAGGAGGGAAGTCCTGTGTGACTGACTGACCACCTGCCCATGAAGGTGGTCCTCCTGGGGCGGGGGTTTGAGGCAGGAAGGTGAGGGGCTTCTCCTCTGATGACGTCTGTTTCCCCTCTGAAAGGAGAAGGCTCAGCTCAGTGGAGGGCACTATGCTTTCCCAGACTGGGGCATCCAAACTGACCTTCTACCTGCCCCATACCCCAGTTAATTCACCACATCTTTTCTCTCTCTCTAATCTGATTACCTCTCTCCATTCTCCTGCAGGGCCATAGTCTAGCCATGCTCTTGTCTTTGCTGGGCCATGCAGAGGCTTCCTGAGTAGCCCACCCACCTCAGTCCTGTTTCCCTCCAGCGAAGGTCCACAGGCAGTTGCAGAGGCCCCCTGACTGCCTTCCCTTAGAGATTATATTCAGGGCCTCTTTTTTTGGTATTAACACATCAAAATTATACCTGTGTAATGTATATATATGTATTTTCTTATTATATGGATACACACATCATTATACATGCATATAATTTATATTTATAATGTGTACATATACACACATATCATATAGTTCTGCAAGATTCTTTTTTTTTTTTTTTTTTTTTTTGAGACAGGATCACGATCTGTCACCCAGGCTGTAGTGCAGTGGTGCAATCTTGGCTCACTGCAACCTCCACCTCCTGGGTTCAAGTGATTCGCATGCCTCAGCCTCCTGAGTAGCTGGGATTACAGGTGCATGCCACCCCACCCGGCTAATTTTTAGTAGAGATGGGGTTTCACCATGTTGGTCAAGCTGGTCTCAAACTCCTGACCTCATGATCTGCTGCCCTCAGCTTCCCAAAGTGCTGAGATTACAGGCATGAGCCACTGCGCCTGGCCCTCTGCAAGGATCATTGAGAAAAATAATATTCCCCACCCTGTTTTACCTCTTTCCAGAGGCAACCATTTCAGTTCCTTTAGCTGGTTCTTTTGTGTAAACCACGAAAACTGCATGCTATGGGCCACTTCTGGATCTTTTGGTGTTTAACATTACCTATTGATGGCTACTATAGAGTGGAAGGGTATGGCTCTCCTCTGCTCCTCCTTTCCCTCCATTCTCCCAGCATAATAATATTGTCCTTTTGGTGACAGCAATATCCAGTATTATATCATTAAGATTATGTCAGTTTGCTTCATAGCTGAGCCACATGGTGTACTATGACTACTTTCACTTTCTCAAAATTAACTGTATTTTTTCTGGGCTTTCTATTTGTCTTTTATTTTGCTTCACTTTATTTTATTTATTTTGAGACAGGGTCTCACTCTGTCACCAAGGCTGGAGTGCAGTAATGTGATCACAGCTCACTGCACCCTCAACCCCATGAGCTCAAGGCATCCTCCCACCTCAGCCTTCTGAGTAGCTGGGACTACAGGCACATACCACCACACCCAGCTAATTTTTGATATTTTGTAGAGACTAGGTCTCACTATGTTGCCCAGGCTGGTCTTGAACTCCTGTATACAAGTGTTCCTCCTGCCTCAGCCTCCCAAAGTGCTGGGATTACAGGTGTGAGCCACTGTACCTGGCCTGCTTCATTTTTTAAAATGTGCTTATTACTAGTTTGATCGCAGACATCCTGCCAATTACCTAAGCCATCTCAATGCTTTTGGGCCCATCAGCTATTCCGTCAATTTCATCTTCCTGAAGGCAGCTCTCCCAGTGCCTCCTAAGTTGCTGTGGTTTGAACCGACTCTCCTGTGCACCCAGGCTATACCCGTTGTTCTGGAAATCTCCTTCAGTTCTCTCCTTTCCCCCTGGCTCTCATGACTTCTTTTTGTTGTTGTTGTTGTTTTGTTTTGTTTTTTTGAGACAGAGTCTCACTCTGTCACCCAGGCTGGAGTGCAGTGGCGTGATCTTGGCTCACTACAACCTTCACCTCCTGGATTGAATTATTTCTCTTGCCTCAGCCTCCCAAGTAGCTGAAATTACAGGTGCCTACCACCATGCCTGGCTAATTTTTGTATTTTTAGTAGAGACAGGGTTTTGCCATGTTGGCCAAGCTGGTCTCGAACTCCTGACTTCAGGTGATCCACCCACCTCAGCCTCCCAAAGTGCTGGGATTACAGGCATGAGCCACCACGCCCAGCCTCCCATGACTTCTTATTTGTTTTACTCCATCTTTTTGGTGGCAAAAATCCTGCAGTATCTTCCTGAGAAAGAGTGCATGGGCAATAAAATTCGGGAGACTTTGCGTGTCTGAAATGTTTTTGTGTCCCTCCTCATACTTCTTTGGTAGTTTGGTTAGGTATAGAATCCTAAGTTGAAATGATGCTTTTCCAGGAATGTGAAGGGATTCCTCTATCGTCCTCCTACTTCTACTGTCTCTATTGAGCAGTCTGAAGTCATTCTGGGTCATCATTTTTGTATATGACCCATTGGTTTTTTTTTTTTTTTTTAAACAGAATCTTGCATTGTCACCCAGGCTGGAGTGCAGTGATGTGATCTTGGCTCACTGCAACCTCCACCTCCTGGGTTAAAGCGATTCTCCTGCCTCAGCCTCCTGAGTAGCTGGGATTACAGGTGCATGACACCATGCCTGGCTAATTTTTGTATTTTTAGTAGAGAGGGGATTTCACCATGTCGGTCAGGCTGGTCTTGAACTCCTGACCTCGTGATCTGCCCACCTCAGCCTCCCAAAGTGCTGGGATTACAGGTGTGAGCTACTGCACTTTCTCAATCTAATAAAGGGTGTCTACACAAATCTATAGCCGACATCACAAATTCTGGTAAAAATCTGAGTGCTATCTCCCTAAGATCAAGAAGAAAGCAAGTATATTTACTTTCAATATTTCTATTCAACATTGTACTGAAGGTCTTAGCCAGTGCAATAAGGCAAGAAAAAGAAAGGCATACAGATTAGAAATAAATTAAAGCTGTTGTTATTCACAGACATTATCATCTATATAGAAAACTGAGACAGGCACTGTGGCTCATACTAGTAATCCCAGCACTTTGGGAAGCTGAGACAGGCAGATCACTTGAGGTCAGGAGTTCGAGACTAGCCTGGCCAACATGGTGAAACCCTGTCTTTACTAAAAATACAAAAATTAGCTGGGCGTGGTGGCTTATGCCTGTAATCCCAGCTACTTGGGAGTCTGAGGCAGGAGAATCACTTTAATCCAGGAGGTGGAGGTTGCAGTGAGCCGAGATTGTGCCATTGCATTCCAGCCTGGGCGACAAGAGCAAAAACCTTCGTCTCAAAAAAAAAAAAAAAAAAAAAAAAGAAAGAAAGAAAAAAGAAAACTGGACCAGGTATCCTGGCTCATACCAGTAATCCCAGCACTTTGGGAGGCCGAGGCAGGCGGATCACCTGAGGTCAGGAGTTCAAGACCAATCTGGCCAACTTGATGAAACCCCGTCTCTACTAAAAATACTAAAAATTAGGTGGGCGTGGTGGCACACACCTGTAATTCCAGCTACGAGGGAGGCTGAGGCAGGAGAATCACTTGAACCCAGGAGGCAGAGGTTACAGTGAGCCGAGATGGTGCCACTGCACTCCAGCCTGGGCGACAGAGCAAGACTTCATCTCAAAAAAGAAAAAGAAGAAGAAAAACGAAAAAAAGAAAACTGAATGGAATTCACAAAAAAGCTAGTGGAACTAACAAGCGAGTTTTGCAATGTTGTCAAATACAAGCCCAATATAAAGAAATACAATTGAGTTGTATAAACTAGTCATGAACAATTAAAATTGAAAATTAGAAACATCACTTACAATGGCCATGAAACACTTAGGGATAACCTGGTGAAGATGTGAAACTGCAATTGTACCCCCAAACTGTAGAACATTGCTTATAGAAACTAAACAGAACCTAAATAATGAAGAGATAGAATGTTTTCATGGGTTGGAAAATTCAATATTGTTAAGATGTAAATTATTTCCAAATTGATCTATAGATGCAAAATAATCCCAATAAAAATATCAGTAGTCTTTTTTCTTTTTGGTAGAAATTGACAATGTGCACTTTGCCCTTTATATGAAAGGGCAAAGGATCTAGAAAAGCCAAAAAAAAAAAAAAAAAAAAAAGAACAAAGTTACAAGACTTAGACTACCTGATTTTAAGACTTAGTATAGGGCTGGGCATGGTGACTGATGCCTGTAATCCCAACACTTTAGGAGACCAAGGTGAGAGGATCGTTTGAGGCCGGTAGTTGGAGACCAGCCTGAGCAACATAGTGAGACCCCATTGCTACAATTTTTTTTTTTTTAATTAGCCAGGCATGGTGGCACACACCCGTGGTCCCAGCTACGCAGGAGGCTGAGGGAGAAGGATCACTTGAGCCCAAGTGATCAAGGAACAGAATTGAGAGTTCAGAATTTAATCCATGCACATAAAAGCAACTGACTTTTGATAGATGTGTTAAGGCAATTCAGTAAGAAGTACAGTCTTTCCAACAAAAGGTGCTGGAACAATTGATTAACCTTATGGAGAAAAAAATGAACCTTGATCCTCACCCCACATCATATATAAAATTAACCCAAAATGGATCCTATTTTGCAATGTGAGAGCTTTTGTTCTTCAAAAGACATCATTTAAAAAATTAAAAGGTGGCCAGATGCAGCGGCTCATGCCTATAATCCCAGCACTGTGAGAGGCCAAGGCAGGTGGATTGCTTGAGTTCAAGAGTTCGCGACCAGCCTGAGCAATAGTGCCAAACCCTATCTCTACAAAAAAATGCAAAAATTAGCCAGGCATGGTGGTGTGCATCTATAGTCCCAGCTACTTAGGAGGCTGAGGTGGGAGAATTACTTGAGCCTGGGAGGTCAAGGGTACAGTCAGCCATGATCATGCCATTGCACTCCAGCATGGGTGACAGGGTGAGGCCCTAGCTCAAAAAAAAAAAAAAAAAAAGACAGAAAGAAAAAGAAAAAAGAAAGAAAAAAATTAAAAGGCAAACCAGTCTTGGTGAAAATATTTATATAAAGAATTCTTTTTTTTATTTTTTATTTTGAGACAGAGTCTTGCTCCGTTTGCCCAGGCTGGAGTGCAGTGGTGCCATCTTAGCTCACTACAACCTCTGCCTCCTGGGTTCAAGTGATTCTCATGTCTCAGCCTCTCAAGTAGCTGGGATTACAGGCACACACCACCATGCCCAGCTAATTTTTGTATTTTTAGTTGAGACGGGGTTTCACCATGTTGGTCAGGCTGGTCTCGAACTCCTAACCTCAAGTATCTGCCTGCCTTGGCCTCCCAATGTGCTGGGATTACAGGTGTGAGCCACCATGACTGGCCAAAAATTCTTGTAACTCAAGACTAAGAAGATGATCTGATTTTTAAAATGGGCAAAATGTTTGAAAACACATTTCACCGAAGAGGATATATGAATGGCAAATAAGTACTTGAAAGGGTCCTCAACATCATTAGCCATTAGAGAAATGCAAATTCTCTACATTCAGTCAGTATATGGGCAATAAATAGCTAAAATTGAAGACTGACAATATCAAGAGTTGGTGAGGATATGGAGCAACTGGAACTCTCAAATAGTGTTGGTGGAAATGCAAAATAGCACAGCTACATTAGAAAACAGTTTGGAATTTTCTTTAAAAGTTACTATACATGGCCAGGTGCCATGGCTCACACCTGTAATCCCAGCACTTTGGGAGGCCGAGGCGGGTAGATCACCTGAGGTCAGGGGTTCAAGACCAGCCTGACCAACATGGAGAAACACTGCTTCTACTAAAAATACAAAAATTAGCTGGGCGTGGTGGTGCGTGCCTGTAATCCCAGCTACCTGGGAGGCTGAGGCAGGAGAACTGCTTGAGCCCAGGAGGCGGAGGTTGCAGTGAGCCAAGATCACGCCACTGCCCTCCAGCCTGGGCAACAAGAGCAAGACTCCATCTCAAAAAAAAAAAAAAAAAAAAAAAAAAGTTAAAGTTACCATACATAGGCCAGGCACAGTGGCTCATGCCTGTAATCCCAGCACTTTGAGAGGCCAAGGTGGGTGGATTACGAGGTCAGGAATTTGAGACCAGCCAAACCAACATAGTAAAACCCCGTCTCTACTAAAAATACAAAAATTAGGCCGGGTGCGGTCGCTTACACCTGTAATCCTAGTACTTTGGGAGGCCGAGGCAGGTGGATCACCTGAGGTCGGGAGCTCAAGACCAGCCTGGCCCACATGGCAAAACCCCATCTCTACTAAAAATACAAAAAAATTAACCAGGTGTGGTGGCAGATGCCTGTAATCCCAGCTACTCGGGAGGCTGAGACAGGAGAATCACTTGAACCCGGGAAGTGGAGGTTGCAGTAAGCCGAGATCACACTACTGCACTCCAGCCTGGGTGACAGAGTGAGACTGTCTAAAAAGAAGAAGAAGAAGAAGAATTGTTCCACATTCTTGCCAGTGCTTGCAAGATTTTTTTTTTTTTAACGGTCTCGCTGTCACCCAGGCTGGAGTGCAGCGGCGTGATCATATCTCACTGCAGCCTTGAACTCCTGGGCTCAAGTGATCCTCCCACCTCAGCCTCCTGAGTAGCTCAGAGTACAGGCATGCACCACCACACCTGGCTAATTTCTGATTTTTTTGTAGAGGCAAGGGTCTTGCTATATTGCACAAGCTGATCTCGAACTCCTGGGCTCAAGCAATCCTCCCACCTCAGCCTCCCAGAGTATTGGGTTTACAGGCGTGAGCCACCACACCTAGCCTGCTTGCAATAATTTTTAAAACGGACTTTAACATTTTTGTTAATCAGTCGTATCTCATTGTGGGATTTTATTTGCGTTACTCATGAGCTTGAACAACTTTTCACAACTGTTGGCCACTGGTGATTCCTCTCTTTGCCTGTCCAAGTCTTTGCCACATTCTGCACTCCTGTATTTTGCTACAACTGATTGTCCATCTTCCCACTTGATTCACAGGAATGCTTTACATCACCTCCTTTGTCCATTTATGAGTGTTTTAAATATTTTTCTTTTCTGTTTACTTTATATATATTTTCTTCTTTTCTTTTCTTTTTTTTTTTGAGACGGAGTCTCACGTTGTCGCCGAGACTGGAGTGCAGTGGTGCCACCTCAGCTCACTACAACCTCTGCCTCCTCGGTTCAACCCTGCCTCAGCCTCCCGTGCAGCTAGAATTACAGGTGCCTGCCACCACGCCTGGCTAATTTTTGTAGTTTTTAGTAGAGATGGAGTTTTGTCATGTTGGCCAGGCTGGTTTGAACTCCTGACCTTAGGTGATCTGCCCGCCTCAGCCTCCCAAAGTGCTGGGATTACAGGTGTGAGCCACCGCGCCTGGCTCTTTTTGTTTTGTTGTTTATTGGTTTGGAAATGGAATTTCACTCTTGTTGCCCAGGCTGGAGTACAGTGGTGCAATCTCGGCTCACTGCAACCTCTGCCTCCCAGGTTCAAGCGATTCTTCTGAGTACCTGGGATTACAGGCACCCACCACCACGGCTGGTAATTTTTTGTATTTTTAGTAGAAACGGGGTTTCACCATGTTGGCCAGTCTGGTCTCGAACTCCTGAACTCAGGTGATCCACACGCCTCAGCCTCCCAAAGTGCTGAGATTATAGGCATGAGCCACCGCTCCTGGCCTTGTTTTTTTAAGACAGGGTCTCACTCTGTCACCCAGGCTGGAGTGCAGTGGCGCGATCTCAGCTCACTGCAACCTCCACCCCACAGGTTCAAGCGGTTCTCCTGCCTCAGCTTTTCAAGTCGCTGGCTGACTTTATATGTATTTTCATAAAGAAAGCTCATAGTTGTAATGGAGTCTAAGTTATCAATTGTTTCCTATATGACTTATGTTCCTGGTTTCTTGTTTAAGAAACGATTCCCTACTTCATGATCATAAAGATAAAGATATTTTAAAATATCATCTTCTAAAAGTTTCAGAATTTTGTCTTTCACATTTAGGATTTGAAGTCAGATGGAGTCAATTTTTGCCAGGCAGGAGGTCTAATGGTCTAATTTCCTGTATGAATAACTATCACCATTTATTGAAAAGTGTATCCTTTACCCAGTGACTGCAATTTTATTCTCTCTCTCTCCTTCTCTCTTTGACTAAGCTCTCATTGTCATTCCTTTTTTTCTATTTGTCTAGTCTTGAACAATAGGACGTTGTTTTATTTGCTATAGCTTTATGTCTTGTTGTTGTTTTTTTTGTTTGTTTTTTGTTTTAAACAGTCTCGCTCTGTCACCCAGGCTGGAGTGCAGTGGAGCCTGAACCTCCCAGGCTCAAGTGATCCTCCTACCTTAGCTTCCAGAATAGCTGGGATCATAGATAGCTACACGCCACCATGCCTGACTAAATTTTGTATTTTTAGCAGTGATGGAGTTTTGCCATGTTGGCCAGGCTGGTCTCGAAATCCTGACCTCAAGTGATCCTCCCGCCTTGGCCTCCCAAAGTGCTGGGATCACAGGTGTGAGCCACCATGCCCGGCCAAAAAAATAAATTTAGATCTTCTTTAATGTCTTGCAATATAATTTTATGATTTTATTCCATAAGGGCCTTGCATATTTTCATTAGATTTATTCCTAGATATCTTACATATTTTTATTATAATATAAATAATATTTTACTTCATTTTCTAATTATTACTGGCATATGGAAACACAAAACCCAATAGGTTTTTGTCTGTTGATATTTTATCCAACAATTTGCTAAATTTTCTTATTAATTATAATAAATATTCTGAAGATTTTTAAAATTTTCTACATAAAATCTGAAAATAATGATGGTCTTCTTTCTTTCTTTTTTGAGACAGAGTCTCGCTCTGTAGCTCAGGCTGGAGTGTATTGGTGCGATCTTTGCTCACTGCAACCTCCGCCTCCCAGGTTCAAGCAATTCCCCTGCCTCAGCCTCCCGAATAGCTGGGACTACAGGTGCAAGCCACCACGCCCGACTAATTTTTGTATTTTTAGTAGAGACGGGATTTCACTATGTTGACCAGGCTGGTCTCAAACTCCTGACCTTGTGATCCGCCCACCTCAGCCTCCCAGAAGACTTCACCTATAAGCTATTGAAGGCCTCCTAAAGTGCTGGGATTACAGGCATGAGCTACCACGACTGGCTGATGGTCTTATTTCAAATCACTTCACCTTTCTTTCATTTGTTGTCTTTTTTTTTTTTTTTTTGAGACCGTCTTTCTGTGTCACTCAGGCTGGAGTGCAGTGGTGCCATCTCAGCTCACTACAACCTCTGCCTCCTGAGTTCAAGCAATTCTCCTGCCTCAGCCTCTCCAGCAGCTGGGATTACAAGTGCCCACCACCACACCTGGCTAATTTTTGTATTTTCAGTAGAGATGGGGTTTCACCATGTTGACCAGGGTGGTCTTGAGCTCCTGACCTAAGGTGATCCACCTACCTTGGCCTCTCAAAGTGCTGGCATTATATGAGTGAGCCACTGCACCTGGCCTCATATAACTTTTGACTCTCCCAAAACTTAACTACTAATAATCTACTGTTGATTGGAAGCCTTACCTATAACATAAACAGTCAATGAACACATATTTTATATGCTACATGCATTATATATTGTATTCTTACCATAAAGTAAGCCAGAGAAAAGAAAATGTTATTAAGAAAATCATAAGGAAGAGAAAATATATTTACTCTTCATTAAGTGGAAGTGGATCATCATAAAGGTCTTCATCTCTTCATGCTTTGTAGGCTGAGGAGGAGGAGGAAAAGGAGGGGTGAGTCTTGCTGTCTTGCCACCTCCCAGAGGTGGAAGAAGACTCATGAGTAAGTGGACCCACATAGTTCATACCTGTGTTGTTCAAGGATCAACTGTAATTTAAAATTTTCTAAAATCTTCATTAAAAATTAATTTATAGGCCAGGCGCGGTGGCTCACGCCTATAATCCCAACACTTTGGGAGGCCGAGGCGAGCGGATCACCTGAGGTCAGCAGTTCGAGACCAGCCTGACCAACATGGCAAAACCCCATCTCTTCTAAAAATACAAAATTAGCTAGGCATGGTGGCGCATGCCTGCAATCCCAGCTACTCAGGAGGCTGAGGCAGGAGAATCGCTCGAACCTGGGAGGCGGAGGTTGCAGTGACCTGAGATCACGCCATTGCACTCCAGCCTGGGCAAGAAGAGTAAAACTCCGTCTCAAAAAAAAAAAAGATGAATTTTTTATTTAACCCAATGTATCAAAATATTATCATTTCCATATTAAATAAATATCAACTTATTAATGAGGCATTTTACATGTTTTGGGTACTAAATCTTTGAAATCTGGCCTGTATCTAATTTTATTCTTCTGTCTGGGTTCGAACTAGTCACATTTCAAATGCTTGACAGTCACATGTGGCCAATGGCCACCACAGTGGGCAACAGACTCAGGATATCCAGTGTGATGTTTAGCAGAAATGGGGATTCATCCAGTCTTGCCTTGTAACTGATCTCAAGGGGATGTTTTCCACATTTCAACATTAATTAAGATATTTGCTGTAGGTTTTTTATAGAGCCCTCTACCAGGATAAAGACATTCCCTTGTGTTGATAGTTTGCTACAAGTTTTAAAACAAACAGATGTTGAACTATTTCTGCATATACTGAGATGATCACATGTCTTCCTCCTTTAATTTTTTTTTTTTTTTTTTTGAGTGGAGTTTGCTCTAGTTGCCCAGGCTGGAGTACAACGACACGACCTTGGCTCACTCCAACATCCACCTCCCGGGTTCAAGCGATTCTCCTGCCTCAGCCTCCGGAGCAGCTGGGATTATAGGCACCCACCACCATGCCTGGCTAATTCTCCTTTCATTTTTTAATGAGGCAAATTATATTGACTGGTTTTCAAATGTTAAACCAACCTTGCATTTCTGGATTAGACCCAATTTTACCACTATGTAGTATCATTTTTACATACTGCTCAATTTGATTTGCTGTTTTATTTAGGATTTTGGTATCTATATTCATAAGTGACATTGGCCTGTAATTTTCTCTTGTGCTGTACTTGCCATATGAAGAATTGGGAAGCAGTCTCTCTTTTTCTATTATGTGGAAAAGTTGGGGGTAGCATTGGAATGAGTTCTTTCAAGAGCTTATAGGTGAAGTCTTCTGGGTCTGAGCTTTCTTTGTGGAAGCATTACCGGTTTCCTTCCTTTAATCATTATGGGGAGGTCTGATGTCCAGCTGGTGCCATAGGACTTCAGGTTGCTCAAATTCCAAAATAATTTCATACCAATTGGTATGTAGCCGCTACGATCAACCTCCTAAGTGCAATGACTCTTCCAGGGATGCCCCAGATCCCCCAGAACTTCTGATGTCACATAAATCACGGAATTACTGCCTGGATAACCTTCTGGACCCTGCTCCATGTGAAGGCTGGAAAGTGTTTTAAATGGTCAGTAACTGGCTATGAAAGTATTTCATAATTTGGTACTATGACTAGGGATGGTACTCATTCGGGTTTTCTCTTCATCTTGAGACCATTTTGGTAAGGCATATTTTCCTAGGAACTTGCCCCTTTCATTCAAATTTTTACGCTATTGTAATGAGATTATTCATAATATCCTCTTTTATTTTCCTTTTAAAAATGTCTACAGGTTCTTTAACTTTTAATTACTGATATTAGTTAATTGTGTTTTCTCTCTTTTTTCTTGATCAATTTCAACAGGAGTCGTCCATGCCATTAGTCTTTTCACCGAAATGTTTGGTTTTGCTGATCCCATTTCATTATTTTCTCTTTACCATTTCTTCTTCTTCTTTTTTCTTTCTTTCTTTTTTTTTTTTTTTTTTTTTTTGAGATGGAGTCTCACTCTGTTGCCCAGGCTGGAGTGCAGTGGCATGATATAGGCTCACTGCAACCTCCGCCTCCAGGGTTCAAGCAATTCTCCTGCCTCAGCCTCCTGACTAGCTGGGACTACAGGCACGAGCCACCAAGCCTGGCTAATTTTTATATTTTTAGTAGAGATGGAATTTTGCCATGTTGCCCAGGCTGGTCTTAAACTTCTGACCTCAGGTGATACGTCTGCCTTGGCCTCCGAAAGTGTTGGGATTACAGGCGTGAGCCACTGTACCTGGCCTATTTTCTCCTGTACCTTTACTCTTGCCTTCCTTTCATTTTCTTTGGTTTATTCTGCTGCTGCTCTTTTTCTAGCTTCTTGAAACGAGTGCTTGTTCATTACTCTCAGCCTTTTCTCTTTACTAATATAAGCACAAAAGGCAATAAACTTCCCTCTAAGAAGTGCACTAGCCATAGCCCTTTTTACTATGTAATATTTCCATTGTCATTCAGTTAAAAATATTTTTTTCATGCTTAAAGGCAAATGTATTCAGTTCCTTTCCATGCAGCACACAATAAGTTTATCTATGTGCTTATTTCTTTTCCAAATCAACAGTTTGAGACAACCTTTCAGGGTCCGCTCATCCTCCATGGCTAGTCATCTTGCAATGTGATCTGGTAAGTGTCTTGCATGGGGGAAAAGGAACCTTCTTGCTGACCTACAGATTGGCCAAGTACCGGGTGTATGGGAGGAGACCTAACAACTATTGTCTCTTCTGCCACCATCAAGCTCATGGTAGGGCCACATTAACTTTTTTTTTTTTTGGAGACGGAGTCTCACTCTGTCACCCAGGCTGGAGTGCAGTGGCGCGATCTCGGCTCACTGCAACCTCTGCCTCCTGGGTTCAAGCAACTCTCCTGCCTCAGTCTCCCAAGTAGCTGGGATTATAGGTGCCTGCCACCACGTCTGGCTAATTTTTTTTTTTTTTTTTGTATTTTAGTAGAGATGGGGTTTCATCATATTGCCTAGGCTGGTCTCAAACTCCTAAGCTCCGGCAATCCACCCGCCTCAGCCTCCCAAAGTGCTAGGATTACAGGCATGAGCCACCGCACCTGGCCAAGGGCCACATTAACTTGTACCAAGAGATGCTTATAGAAGCCACTCAGATTTGCTACGGCAGGGAGGAAGGCACAGGAGAAGAGGAGGAGAGACTTGATGTCCTAT
Source organism: Pan paniscus (assembly GCF_029289425.2). NCBI lineage: Eukaryota > Metazoa > Chordata > Mammalia > Primates > Hominidae > Pan > Pan paniscus. The sequence continues at coordinate 49,003,845 of NC_085927.1, read as the reverse complement.
GATGGAGTGTAGAGACTGCTGGATGGAAAAAAAACAAGAACAATGAAAATAAGGTCATCTTCCTTAGGATGCCACGCCAAACAGAAAGCCTCCGAAAAATCCCCCAGTCACTAGAACATTCTTCACAAATGACACCACCTCCTCAGCTTTGCTCCTGACCTTGGTAGGTATCTGATTGCTCTTAAGGGATCTTCAGCAGCTCTTTGGCTTTCTTTATATCTTTCTCCACTCATTGCCAGTCAACTTTGATGTACCCAGTATGATTTGCAAGCTGAAAGAGAAAAAAAAAAAACACCTCCCACAACTGTTACAGCCAACTTTCCAACCTTCTGGGATATGAAACCCGTGCACCATTCAGTGACACCCCCGATGAACGGCTGAGTTGCCACCCTTCACTTTTCGGCGAAGGTCCAGATTCCTGCCCGAACAGCTTACACCACCATGGCTGTTTCTTAGCAAATTCCACAAGGTCCAGCGACTCAAAATTTCCCTCAAAGTTTGCTTGACTGGACTCGGTCATTTCATCGAGCTTGTCTTGCGAGGACACACGCAGAGGATCCGCGCTGTAGGAGGCGGAGTGGCACACAGAGTCATCACCACCGGTTGGCTTCCGGCACGTGGGACAGATTTCCATTCCCACGGCGACAGCGGAAGAGCAGTTAAAAATATTTTATAATTTCCATTACAATTTCTTTTTTTGAACCGCTAGTTAACATAAAAACGTACTTCTTCCATGGTTCATGCCTGTAATCGTAGCATTTTGGGAGGCCAAGATGGTTGAATCGCCTGAGGTCAGGAGTTCGAGACCAACCTGGCCAACATGGTGAAACCCCACCTCTACTAAAAAGACAAAAATTAGCTGGGGGTGGTGGCGGGTGCCTATAATCCCAGCTACTTGGGAGGCTGAGGCAGGAGAATCGCTTGAACCTGGGAGGCAGAGGTTGTAGTGAGCCAAGATCGTGCCACTTCACTTCAGCCTGGGTGAAAGAGCAAAACTCTGTCTCAAAATAAATAAATAAATATAATGAAAAACAAAAACAAAAAAACCCATACTTCTTACTTTCCAAACATATGGGGCTTTTGAAGTGAACTTTTTATTATTCATCTCTAGCTTATATGTGTTGTGGTCAGAGAAGGTATTCTGTTATTTCTGACTTCTGAAATTTATTGAAATGAACTGTTTTTGCAAGTATTCCATGTCTTGTAAAGGGGAGTATTTTACCATGGTAGATAACAGTGTGCTATGAAAGTCCATTAGTTAAGTTTATTAATTGTGTTCAAATCTCCTATATACTATTGAATATTTTTCTTCTTCTCCTACCACTTATGGAGGGGTGAGTGTTAAGATCTCCCACTATAATTGTGGATTTGTCTATCTCTCCATCTAGCTGTCTTCTTCATGTTTCTTATATTTTAAGATGATTTGCATACAAATGTGAAATTGTTCTATTTTTCTGGTGAATTGGACACTTTTCATTACGAAATGACCTTATTTATCTCTAGTGATGTTTTTCCCTCGATATTAAAATAACTGCACCAGCCTTCTTTTCGTTAGCATTTGCATGGTATTTTTCCCTCATGTGTTTACTTTTGACGGTCACTAGCTTTATGTTTTGGAAGTGTCTCTTGTGGGTTTCTCTTGTAAACTGCATCTAGCTATTTATGCATTCTGATAATCTTTGTATTTTAACTGCAATATTTAGTTGCATTTATTGAATCACAAAATATTCGAATTTATAGCTATCGTCTATTTGTCCCCTCCCTGCCTCGTCTTGTATTTATTTTTCTCTCCATTCTTGCCTGCTTTACAGTTGTTTGGGTTGGTTTAATCATTCTTTTTCCTCCTCCAATAATTTGGATAACTATACACTGTATTTCCAGTCCTACAGTGTTTATCCCAGTAATGACAATCTGGATTCTTAAATTCGTCAAAGTGTATTTGATATCTATCTTTACCTTCCTCCTGAAGAATATAAGGATCTTAGAACACTTTAACTCCATTCACCCAAGTAAATGCCATCACTGTTGTGTATTTTAAATCTGTTTTTATCCAGAAGACATTGTTATTGTTTCACACTATCGCTGTTCTTCATTTTTCTTTATTCCCAGTTTCATCAGACCTCCGTCTGGGATCATCTTTTTCCTGCCTGAAGTTCCCGCTTTGGAATCTCCCTCCAGAGGGTCTGCCAGTGGCAAACTCTTAAGTTTTTGTATTTGTAAGTGCTATGATTTCACCTACGTTCTGGATACATGTGCCTCATACTGGGTACATAATTCTTGAAATACATTTTCACTGAATATATAAGTCTAAGATGATGGTTATTTTCTCTCTGGCTTTGTTGCTCTTGATGAAAAGTCAGGTGTGAATCTATTATTCTCTTTTTCTATGTGCCAGAAAGAGGTGTTGGATTTTATTGTGAGGGAAATAGTGAGGAAAATTTTTAAGCACAGGGTGACCCCGTCAGATCTGCATTTTAGAAGCACACTCTGGCACTGTGTGGCTCAGATCGGAGGGAGGGCAGCTCCGCGAGGTCTCTGCTGTGGTCCAGAGAAAAGACGGGGCGAACCTGGGAGGTGGCTGCGGTGAGGGCAGGCAGACCAGAGTCCCCGAGGGGATGCCGGAGCGACAGAAGTTGGGGTCAGTGCAGGAAGGAGCAGGGACGACTCCGGGCTCCCAGTGAGGAATGGAGGCGCGTTAGCGAAAAAGGAAGGGGGGTGGGGAATCAAGAGTTCGTCTCGTGCCACAAATGGCTGAGCCCCCACTACGCACCTAGCGCCCAGTACACGCGGGTTTGGGGAAGGCTGGGGCAGCGCGGCGGCAAAATCCGTCCCCGGGGGACCTCAGCTCCACCGCGGCCGCTCCTGCCGCGAACGAGGGCCCGGCCCGGGAGCCCTCGAGGCAGCGCCCGCGTCTGACCCGTGCGTCTGGGCACCGACCACCGAGGGTCGGATGGACAAATGGAAGGGCGGATGGAGGGGTGGGTGGACGGACGTGGAGACACTGGCCAAACTCCGCCGCGGAGAAGACCGGATTAGGGAGACCTCGGCCCTGCGACGTCCGGACACGGTGGGAAGCCTTTTGGGTCCCGGCTTTCCTGCAACTCGAGGGGCTGCGCCTCGGGCCCAGTCTCCTCCGCTGCGGGAGGTGAGCAAATGGCCTCCCCGCTCTGAGCCTTGACTTTGTCGTCGGCTCCACTGGGCCCTGCCACTTCGGCCCCTGGCAGTCACCGGGAGGCTATGAGGCGCCCGCCTGGGTATTAAGGATCACGTCCCGCCCCGGCGTCACAGCGAGACGGGGCGCGCGAGCCTCCGCCCCGCCCCAGCCGGTGACCGAGCCAAATAAGTCCCACGGCCGCGCTCGCGGCTCGCGGCCCGCGGCCCAATCGCAACCCGCGGGGGCGGATCCCGGGGGCGCGGCTCCGACGGGGGCGGGGCTCGGGGGCGGAGCTGACCCTCAGGGCGCGAGCCGAGCCCGCGGCCGGTCCGCGCGCTCCCGCCCCGCCCCCTCCTTGCGCGCGCTCGCTCGCTGGCGCCGAGGAAAACGTTGCGCAGGTTCAAAAATGGAACGTCGGCGGCGTGAGGGAGCGCGAGGGGGTGTGCGCGCGTGCGCGTGCGCGTGCGCGCCCGGACGAGGGTGACGGGGACCCCGCCAGCCCCAGCATCGCGCGCCGCAGCCGCGGCCCCGCAGCTCCGCCCCCGGCCCGGCCCGGCCCCGGGCCCGCTCGCCCGCCGCCCCGCATGGAGCTGTCAGCCATCGGCGAGCAGGTGTTCGCCGTGGAGAGCATCCGGAAGAAGCGCGTGCGGAAGGTGAGGCTGCCCGGGGGCGGCTCCCAGGACCCCAGTGGGGTCCCTCCCGTCCCCAGCACCGCTCCCTCCACGCTGGGGCTGAAGGGGAAAGCGGGGCGCGGGGGCCCCGGCAGCCCTGCGCTGCTGGGCCCGTCTCCCCAGCCCGTGCCTCAGTTTCCCTGCCACCGTGTAGGGCGAGTAGAACAAAAGTTGTCGCTCCAGGATGCTAGTGGCGGCCGAGCCTGCCTGAGCTGGAGATTAGGATCGGACGTAGGGATCCTCAGCGCCATCCCACCTCGCTCCCCTTTTATTGTAAATATGGGGAGACTGAGGCCCAAGTTGAAAGGACTTGCCTAGCGCGTTATGGTCAGAGCTGGGTCTTGAACTCGGGACTCTGGACGTTGGCACCAAATCCTTTCAAGTTGTAAGTGGAGCTTTGGAAAAGTCTCCTCCGGCCTCTGAAGTTTTCCTGCTGGACTTTGGCCTTTTCCGATCCTGCCCCCTCTACCCCCACCCGAGCACATCCCTATTCCCCGCCCCCACCCCCACCTCAACTCCTAGCCCAGGCCAGGGCTCTGAAGCCCGCCCCCTGCGCTGGGGCATCCCCTAGTCTCCTACCCCATCTGCCTTCTTCAAAACATACACCCTGCAATTTAAGGAGGTGTCTGTTCTGCTGGTTTCAGAACCCCACACTTTGGGGCTAGACTTTGTCCGGGCCTGGCGTCTACACCTCCCGTGCACTTGTTTGGCGAGGGGGCTCGCCTAAGGCTGGGGAAATCCTTGGGGAGAAGTTCCTTTCCTGGTATGCACTACTGTCCTTCCTTTGTCTCCTCCTCCCTGCAGCCCTTTGGGAGGCTCCAGGCCGACTGGGAGGGGCCTTAGGGGGTCACCTCCTCCCATTTAACAGAGACAAAAACTGAGGCCCAGGCAGAGGAAGTGACCTGCTCAAGGTCACCGAGCAAGTTAGATAGGGAGGTAGAGCAGGAGCTCAACTGGGCTGATTGGCAGCCCATCTTCTTTCTCCATAGAGAAAACTCAGTCCTGGCATCTCGGGCCAAGGGTGAAGGTCAAGGTGGTCAGGAGCATCTTTTCTTCCTCCAGCTGTGCTTGGGGTTTTACTCTTCTGATTGAGGCAGCTGTTCCTCCTCCTTCTCCTTTTTCCTAGGGTTTCCTCCACTTAAAAGAGAATTAATTTATTCCACAAAGCTCAGTGCTTTTTGTGCTGTGTAGCCTGAAGCAGGCACAGCACTAACTCCCTCTACGATGGAGCCCGCAGGGTAGCACAAGAGGGCGAGATCATCATTCCTTCGGCCAGTCACTCAAAATATTTATTGAGGGTTGGTCAGGTACCAGGCACCAGTCTAAGCCCCAGGGATCCATCCCTTCCCTCAGGGAGCTGGCATTCTGCAGAGGCGGCACACAGTGAATGAGGAGATACAGACAGATGCCTTCAGATGGAGCTGTGTGCTCTGCAGAAATAGAACTGCAAGGTGCCAGTGGAGACAGCATGGGAGAGGGTCACCAGGGAAAGCCTTTGTGAGGAAGTATCATATTTTGGTCTTAAAGTTCTGGCGTGCAGGGGCTTCACTCACAGTGGGGTTGGACTGTAAACTTTTTTTTTTTCTTGGCACCAAGATCTCACTCTGTCACCCAGGCTGCAGTGCAGGGGCATGAACATGGCTCACTGCAGCCTCAACCTCCCCAGCTCAAACGATCCTCCTGCCTCAGCCTCCTGTGTAGCTGGGACCACAGACAAGTGCCACCATGCCCGACTAATTTCCTTTTTTCAGAGACAGGGGTCTCACCGTGTTGCCCAGGCTTGTCTCAAACTCCTTCCTGGGCTCAAGCGATCTTCCAGCCTCAGCCTTCCGAAGTGTTGGGATGACGGGCTTGAGCCACCATAACTGTAAACTTTTAAAGCCTGTGAGGAAGGGAGGGGCCTGGCTCTACTTTCTAACAACCACAGGGCTGACCACCCCTTCTGAAGGTGGAGACTTTGCCAGTCTTCCATGGGGTCCTGCCAGGGTCTTTTGAGTTGAGAGTCCTCAAGTCACTGGCCCATTACCTCTGAGCCAGAGGCAGCCACTCACAGACTGAAAGGGGACTCAGCAGATGGGGGAGGAGCGTGGGGACTACCCCAGAGAGGAATGTTTTCGTATTTGGAGACTCTTCCAATCTAAAAAAGAAAGTAAGCGTTCCCACCTGTGCACTGGGGCTCTAGACACTGTGGGTCTTTGGCCACGCACGCACACCTCCATGCAGTCTCAGCTCCCAGTGTGTGACATGAGCCCTGGGCTTGGGCCTCAGGAGCCTCAGAGGTGGCTGGAGCCAGACGCACTCCTGTACTGTCCTAGGGAGGGCAGTATGGGGCGGGCATGCAGCAGTCGCGGTTATATGGGTTGGCGAGGATCTGGTGGACAGTCCCCGGATTGTGTCTGTGTGTTGGGGAGACACCTGTCTGCAGATGGGATTTGGAGTTGGGCTCCTTTGGGCCTTAACTGTCCTTCCGAGTGGCTGTAGGGGCAACCACGAGACTCACTGTGTCTGCTTCTCTCTCTTCTCAGGGTAAAGTCGAGTATCTGGTGAAGTGGAAAGGATGGCCCCCAAAGTAAGCTCCTTCATGTGTGTGTGTCTGTCTGTCTGCCTACCGACCCATGCATTCCTCCACCTGCCTTTTGCCCCCTCCCCTGCCTAGCTTTTAGCTCCAGCTACTCTTGTAACTGGACAGCTGACCTTGATTTAATCATCATCTTCTCTGGGCCTCAGTTTCCCCCTGGACCACAGGAGGGTCAAGGTGGGTCTCCAGCTTCTCTTCTCACCCTGCCCTCCTGAGTGTTGAGCTCCTCTGCTAGTTGGAGCTTCTGCTCTCCCTCCTCCCCTCCCTGTGGCTTTTCTTGGCAACTGGGAGGTGAAGGCCCAGCATCCGGGCTACTGGAGATGGCTGCTGGACAGGAGGAGGGGCCCCCAGCTGCTTTAAGCACAGTGCTGCATGAGTCCTCAGTGCTGTGTGGCCAGGGGCAGAGCCTGAATCCCCCTCACCTCTAGACGGCACTTTCCAGTCTATAGAGCAGGTTCCCATACAGCTTTGTAAGGTAGGTGTGATCAGGCGCTCTCAAGGTGAGGAAACAGGCTCAGAGAGGGTAAGCAGCTTGCCTTAGGTCCACAGCAAGTGGAGGCAGAGTTGGGACTTGAACTAGGCCTTCTCCTTTTCAGGTGTCTCCTCTGTGCCTTCCCAGCCTCCCATCTCAGAGTTGGGAGGCAGGGAGCTGCATCTGAGACCTCCCAGCTTCTCCACCTCTCCTGCTGAGGCCCCATCAGGAACCCACCAATGCCCTCCAGCAGGGAGTTGTTGGGAGGGGGAGGGAATGAGCTAGTCGTGGGGCCTCCCCATTGGTCTGTGGGTGCCCCACCCCCTGCCCCGCCTCCCGGAGACTGACTCCTGGAAACCCCCTCTGCCCAGAGCTGCTGCTGTCGGGCAGGGACTTTTTGCTGTGCTGGTGGGGGCTGACCTGGTATCGGGTCCTGTGGGCATTCTGGGGTGATGGTGGGGAGGGACAGCAGAGAGGAAGACAGCCCACAGTGCCTCAGCTTCCCTCTCTGCAAAATGGGTTCAGAAACCCAGGCCCTGCACTCGTCTCACAGGCTTGGTGGCCCTGTGGGATGAAAGGCCTGGGCACATGTTCTGGGTGACCTGTGGATATCCTGATGACAGGGGTTGGGAGCTGGCAGGCCGAGAATACACTCCACCCCTCACACCAACCCCCACTTCAGTTTTCCCTTCCCGAATATTCTGAGGGCTGAAGGAGAATCCCTCCTCCGCCACACCCAGCTGCTAGAAGGTGGGCTTCCAGCCTGAGTGAAGGGGGCAGTAAAGGGAGTGACGATGCCCAGAGTGGGCAGCAGGAGCACCGCCTCCCTGGGCGTGCACACCCCTGCCTCTCTCGCTTCGCACCAGGAAGCTGTGGCCACCAGCTGTTAGCCTTCAGGACACTATTGGCTATTTTTCCTCCTCTGGAGACTCCACTCTTTGGAAGATTCTCTTCTGTAAACAGAGGCCGTTATGAATGAAAAGTTCCTTCCCCCACTTTGATTGATCCTGGATGTGAATCCATCTGCCCACTGCAGCTCGTCAGGAGGGAAGGAACGAGGCTCCCAGAGCAGAGGCCCTCGATGCTTCTGTTGCGCTGTGCCCCTAGCCTGGGGACCCATTTGTTTCTTAACATGCTGAGGCCATCAGATGGGCCCTCATGGCTGCCTCTTCTCACCCCCCTCCACTTTGGTCCTGGGTTCTAGGCCTGGCTGCCCACCAGACAGGCATGAGCCCTGGGACAGGGGCCCACCATGGCTGGGTCTCTGCTTCCTCATCTTCGAGTTGAGATGGTGAAGCCTCCTTTGCAGGCTACTGTGAGGGTGAGCGGGTGGATGTAATTGAGCGAATGCATGTTCAGCCCAGTCCAAGTGCTTTAGTAAACATTTGGTTTTAAGATTAAGTTAGATAGATAGCCTAGCTGTTCTTTTTGTTTTCCCCAGTCAGGAAAGGGACCTAAGGGATTCCCTTCTTCTCAGGAGTGCAAAGTATCCTTAGAAATCATTTAGGCCAGTCCTCTGATTTTTCAGATGGGGAAACTGAGGCCCAGAGAGGGTTGGTCCTTAAAAAAATATAACTGCCAACCCCATGCACTGTGGTGCCCACTTCATGCCATCCACAGTGCCACCACGGTCTAGGAGTGAGGCAGGTATGGCTGCTAACCATCCCCACCTCACTTGGGGGAAACAGAGGTTCACTCTGGGGGAGAAGCAGGGGAGCCAGCTCTGTCTTCCCCTCCTCGGGGGCCCTGCTTGGAGAAAAAGCTGAGAAAGAGGGTGGGGCGTGGGGAGTTAGGCAGGCTGTGTCCTCCAGGCCTGGGAGCCTTGGCTGGGCAGTGCCGGCCTGGGCGGGGTAGTCATTCTCCTGCTCAGCATCTGCCCTGTAGGTGGGGAGACTTACATTCTTCTCAGTAACAGTAACAGGAACCATGATTTAAGTGGACACTCTGGGATGGGCATGGTGGTTCATGCCCGTAATCCCAGCATTTTGGGAGACTGAGGTGGGCGGATCACTTGAGGTCAGGAGTTCCAGACCAGCCTGGCCAACATGGCAAAAACCCCGTCTCTACCAAAAGCATAAAAAATTAGCCAGGCATGGTGATGTGCGCCTGTAATCCCAGCTACTTGGGAGGCTGAGTCAGGAGAATCGTGCCACTGCACTCCAGCCTGGGCAACACAGTGAGATGCCGTCCCCCACAAAAAAAAAAAAAAAAAAAAAAGTGAACACTTTGTGCCAGGCCTAGGCTAAACCACTACATGCCTTGCCTGTTTTATCTCCCCAGCAAACAAGTGTGGCAGTGGGGCTCTCTTGCTTCTTCTGGAAAGCACAGCAAATGGCACAGGGAGGGGCTCGGGGCCCGGGACAGGGAATGTGACATTGTCAGGTACAGGTGCCAGCTGTGCCTGAGGCCTCCAGATAACATTTCAGCCTGTCCAGGGCCCTGCTGTTCCCCCTTCCAGAATGACTTCCTCTCTTCCCCACTTGTGAATGGTTCTCCATCGTTTTGGAAGGAGTGGCCCTATGGAGTTTTAGGAATGATGTCAGTGGTCACAGCCATGGCCAGGCTGTCAATAAGCCCCTATTATGAATCAGGCATTGACTCTTTGAACCACTCATAGCAACCCATTTTACAGATGGAGAGACAGAAGCCTACAGCAAATGAGGCCTTGCCCAGGGTCATAGAGCTGGGCAGATGTGAACTACGGGCTGCCTGATACACAGGCAACTCCACTAGAGATGACTAGGACTCTTGCCTGCTGGCCTTTTGGCCAGTTCAGTGAGAAGTGCTGAGGCTTTCCGCCTCTGAAGGTTTACAGCTATGTGACCCAGGGCAAAGCCCTCAACCTCTCTGTGCCTCACTTTCCCCACCTATAAAAATGAGGCCCTAACTTCACAGGGCCCTGCTGAAGATTGCCTGAGACAAGACAAGATTCATTAACACCCTGCCAGGGGCAGAGTGGGAGCTGTCTCCACCCAGGCTGGGGAGACTGGAGTTAGGAGCCGCAGACTTTTACGCTCCCTGGGCTTTTCATTGATTTAACTCAGGCTTATTTGCCTTCACTGTGTACCACACTGATCGAAATGCTTTCCGTGGCTTAACACATCTAATCTTCACTACAGCCCTATACGACTGGGGTTACTGGTGGGCCCACTTTAGGATGAGGCCCCAGAGCGGTGGCGTCTCCTGAACGAGGCCGCACCCCGCAGTCTGGACCAGAGCCCGTGCTGTGTCTCCTGTGCAGCAGCTTTAAATCGGAGTGGGGACTGGGGCTTGGGGGTTGGCCTGGCTCTGCAGGGTTCCGGGTGGTTCCACCTGCCCCAAGGCCGCCTGCGTCACAGCTCAGCAGCGCCTCCAAACCCCGCTTCCCCCGGCCCCCCGGGAAAGGCCGGCGGGGGTCCTGCACCCGCTGCGCCCCTTCCCACTGCGTGCCCTCACCGCAGCAGGGCGAGCCCTGCGCGGCGGGGCTCTGGCTGGGCGGCCGGGGCTTGTTTACCCGGCCGTGGGGCGGGGCGGGAAGGTCACGTGGCCGTGTTTATCTCGGAGCCGGCGCGCGCCGTCCCTTCCCCGCCCCCGCCCCCTCGGTTTGCCGGTAATCCCGGCGCGCGCCTCTCCCCGTGCGTGCGTGTGCGCGGCCGGCGGGGGCGGGGCCTGGGCGCTCCGCCCCCTCCCACGGGGTGATCGGTTCCCGCCCCGCCGGCGCCGCGAGCCCAGTGCAGACCCCCGCAGTCCCCCGGTGTCCACGCCGCGGTCCGCGCAGCCCAGGCAACGAGCGTGTCCCCAGAGCCCTGGCTCCTTTCCACTCTCCCTCCCCTGGTGTGGGAAGGGTGTCCTGGGACTTGCGGGAGCCCGCTTTCCTCCAGGCACCCGAGGGTCTCCGATGATCGTGGGGTCTAATCCCTTCGATCCGCGGCGCCCACGCTAGTGGCGCGCTCCTGGGTTGCCAGCGCCCGGCTCTTCGGAAGCGCGTTCCCCTTGGCGCCTCTGGGCTCCTGCACTGCGGAGGGCGCGGCGCGGTGCGGCGCGGCGTCCTCCTTACCGGCTGGGTCCAAACAATTAAGACGCTGGTGCCGCCCCTGCCCCCCACTTGGGGCTGCACTCGGCAGCCAAGTGCGACCCTGTTATCTCAGACCCAGCTGCCCGGGCCGGCAACCACCCGTTCTGCATCCAGCCGACCCTTTCGGGGCGCTCACTGTGCGCCGCGCCCTGCCGTGGGACACTGAGGACCGGAGGGGGGGCGACGCCCCCTCCCGCGGGCTGCACAGTCGGGGGTCCCAGACGCGGTGGCCTGGGAGGAGCCTGAAGGCGGAGTGTGGCCGAGAGCCAACACGGGCCGGCCACTGACTGGCTCAGTGACGCTGGGCTGGCTGCCCAACCTCCGTGTCTCAGTTTCTCCATCTGTAAAATGGGGGTAAGAACTAAGCACCTACCTCGCCAGCGCCTTTTGAGGATGGGTGCGGTCCTGGTGGTCCCGGCCGCACACCTGCTGTTACTGTAGTGGTCATTATTCTTGAGATGAGGAAACTGAAGTTCAGAGAAGGGTTGGGACCTGCCAGGATCCACACAGCAGGGACATCAGCAAGCAATGGGCAGGGCGGTGCGGAGGAGCACGCTGTGGAGAGAGGAGCACGAAATTCCCCTTCCTACCAGTTAGAGTGAGGAGATTCAGCCTTTTCCGGGGGGAGGAAGGGTTAGAGTGTCTGCCAGCCTCTGGTGGCTTCTGCTGTAGTTTCGCTTTCGGCATTCTGCAGGGGCTCCCCAGCCCTTCCCAGAGCCCCGGGCGGGCCTGAGCGGGCCACTTTGCGGTGGCTCTGCCCGCCAGGGTGTTTCCTGGTCCATTAGTGATTATGGCCAAGGCTAGGTATAGCTGTAAGGAGGGTGGAGGAGGGGCAGGCTCGTCCAGCTGGCAGTGGGACAGCCTGGGAGGGACGTCAGGGAAGGCTACAAATACCTGACTCTTAAGGGTCGGCTAGGAGTTGATTGGAGGGATGGGGCACCCAAAGGGAGGGAGGGCCGGCTGGCAGGGGGCACATGGGAAGGGGCAGCCCAGGCTCAGGGCTTCACTGCGAGCCCACAGAGGCCCGACACCAAGTGGGTGTGCCAGAGTGTTAGAGGAAGCAAGGAGGCGAGCATTCTGTCGTTCGGCAGCATTTTGGGACTGAACTAGCGTTAGGTAGTTCCCGGGATACTGTCAGGTAGAGGCCTCAGCTCTAGGGATTGGGAGGCGGCAGGGCAGGGGCTGTCCCAGGCTCTTTCTGCCTTTTAACTCCTCGCTAACGCCCATTGCCTTCCGCCTTACCTAGCAGAGCCTCTGGCCAGGGCCATAGGGCATCGCTTTGCTTTTGTCTGTATGTTTTATACACAGTCACACGTCGGTTAATGACAAGGATACATTCTGAGAAATGCATTGTTAGGTGATTTCATTGTACGAACATCAGAGTGACCTTAGCCACACCTAGATGATACAACCCACTGCACGCCTGGGCTGTGTAATAGAGTCTGCTGCTCCCAGGCTACAAGCATGCACAGCGTGTGACTACTGAATACATCCAAACGTAGAAAAGGTGCAGTAAGAATACAGAGTAAAAGATAAAAGTTGGGACACCTTCTAGAGCACTTCCCAGGCACAGAGATTGCGGGGCTGGAAGTTGCTCTGTCACCCAGACACATGTCACTCACTGTCGATGAGTGGAATGTGAAGACCTGGTCTATTGTCAACATTGTACACTTACGCTACACTAACTTATGCAGAAATATTTTTCACATTGAACACTTAGGCTACACTAATTTATACAGAAATATTTTTCTTCAGTAATAAATTAACCTGAGCTTATAGTAACTTTCTTACTTTATAAACTTAACTTTTTAAAACTTTTTGTCTCTTTTTGTAGTAACACTTAGCTTAAAACATAAACATGTATGGCTATACAAAATATTTGTTTTATATTCTATAAGCTTTCTATTTAAAAAAAGTTTAATTTATTTTACTTTTAAAGTTTTTTTTTTTAATTTTAAAATAAAATTTATATTTTTATTTTCATTGTTTTTGAGCTGGAGTCTTGCTCTGCCGTCCAGGATGGAGTGCAGTGGTACGATCTCGGCTCACTGCAACCTCTGCCTCCCAGGTTCAAGCGATTCTCCCACCTCAGCCTCCCGAGTAGCTGGGATTACAGGCGCCCGCCAGCATGTCTGGCTAATTTTTGTATTTTTAGTAGAGATGGGGTTTCTCCACGTTGGCCAGGCTTGTCTCAAACTCCTGACCTCAAGTGATCTGGCCACCCAAAGTGCTGGAATTACAGGCGTGAGCCACTGTGCCCAGCCTTAAAGCTTTGTTTTTAAAACCTAAGACACTGGCCTTAAAGCTTTGTTTTTGAAACCTAAGACACAAACACACACATTGGCCTAGGCCTACACAGGGTCAGGATCATCAAGACGTCACTAGATGACAGGAATTTTTCAGTTCCGTTGTAATTTTATGGGTCCACCATCACATGCGCAGGCCGTCACGGACAGAAATGTTATTAGGCACTTGACTGTACATATATTGTTTTTAATGGAAAAGTTTTTATGTTTGCGTCGATGGTGAGTGATACTGGTTTTTCCATTTATGGAAGTCATAGTTTGCTTTTAAAATAATTTAAACCAAAAAAGCTGCTCTAAAGGCAGATACGAAGTAAACAGGAGTGCTAGTGGAACGAGGGCGTGGTGGGTGTCACCACGGTGGTTCCACAGATAGGTGAGCTCTGGAGCCGCTGCGCTGACATCACAGGGTCTGCCCCAGCAGGAGGGTGCTCCCTGGCTGGGTGGCGAGGGTAGAAGATCCCCTGTAGCATTACCCGGGGGCCTGTACTAGGCCTGCTGAACCATTCAGCCACTAGACACTTACCAAATACCTGCTGTGTACCAGGCCCAGAGACAAGGGAACTTCAGACCTGGCTGTGGCCTGGGTGAGGTGCACTGAAGAGGGAGACTATGCTGGGGATGGGGATGGGGTTTGGAGGGCGGGGAGGAACAGCAACAGCAGCAAACACAGTGCACTGACGACACATCAGGCACGCTGTTACTCTTGTAACACCCTCTAAACACTTGGAAGACACATCTCATCAGCACAAGAGTCCTTTACAGAGGGGGACGTTGAGGCACAGAGCTGTTCAGGAAGTTGCTCAAGGTCGCATAGCTAGCTAGGGGCAGAGCTGGACTTGAACCCAGGCCGTGAGCGTGTCCCCAGAGCCCTGGCTCCTTTTCACTCTCTCTTGCCTGGTGTGGGGCTTACAGGTGCCCTCTCTCCTCCTGGCACCCGAGGGTCTCTAGTGATCGTGGAGTCTAACGAGGAGTTGGACCCAGTCACATTGTAGAGTGATATGAACGAGGGCAGCTCTGGTGTCGCTGGAGCCCTCAGGAGGCCCAGGCTGGGTCTGTCCTTGAAGTAGGTGACAATGACACCTTACCAGGACAGGGTGAAGGCACACTTGCAGTGGGCCCTGGGTCAGCAGCAGTGGCCTCTGCTGGTGCACCTGCCCAGTAGAAGTGATGGCTCTGACCTTTTTTTTTTTTTTTTTAGACAGAGTCTTACTCTGTCACCCAGGCTGGAGTGCAATGGTGTCATCTTGGCTCACTGCAACGTCTGCCTCTTGGGTTCAAGCAATTCTCCTGTCTCAGCCTCCTGAGTAGCTGGGATTACAGGCATGCACCACCACGCCTGGCTAATTTTTGTATTTTTAGTAGAGATGGGGTTTTGCCATGTTGGCCAGACTGGTCTTGAACTCCTGACCTCAGGTGATCTGCCCGCCTCGGCCTCCCAAAGTGCTGAGATTACAGGTGTGAGCCACTGCACCCAGCCCCGACTCTGACCTTTCATTCCTCTCCCCAGGTACAGCACGTGGGAGCCAGAAGAGCACATCTTGGACCCCCGCCTCGTCATGGCCTACGAGGAGAAGTACGGTGTCCTCGGCACCGCCGGGTGGGGCTTAGGGCCGGCTCAGAGGCTTCCCAGGAGCCTGCTGCTGGCTTGGCAGGGGTTGTTGGGGCAGGGTAGGGGTGTCCGATGGTGCAGGCCAGCCCAGCCTGCAGCTGGGTGAAAATGGTGGGCACTGAGTCCCAGGGCAGCTGAGGACCCTGGGGCCCTTTCCTGTTGTTGGGTGATTTCGGTCACTTCCTTTACCCACCCGGGCCTCAGTCTCTCTGCTGTCAAATGGGCCACCCTGAAGAACACACCGATTTCCCAGGGTGAAACCTCAGAGGGGCCGTAAGAGGTTTCTGTTCCAGTGAAGAATGTTAAAATGCTTCACAAAGATGCCCTGTGTGCTAGGAGGCGGCACTGCCAGTTGTGCGGGGGTGACAGATCAGAGACGGTGTCTCTAGAGGACCTCTTAGGGCAGGAAGGAGTGTCTGACGAAGCTCAAGGAAGGCTGGGCAGGAGCGTGGGCTTTGGGGCCGGGATTTCTGAGTTCTGGCCTGTCCCCCTGCCACCTCCTGTCCAAGTGGCCCAGGCAAAGTCAGTCTCCCACCTCTGCCAGGGCCCCTCAGGGAAGCTGAGCACACCCTAACAGTTCCGTGTGCCCTCTCTGGCCGCCCTCCCCACCAGCAGGCAGCCCAGGTTCCCTGCCTGTCCCAGCCCGCCTGCCTTGTGCGGCTTGGGACCATTTCACAAAATCATTTGTATTTGGCCCCTATGGCAACCTCCTGAGGCAGGAATGAGGGTTTTGTTTGACAGAGAAGGAAACTGAGGCTCTTACCTGGAGCCTCAGAGCAAGGACCTGGCCAGGGCTGCCACCTCCAGGTGGGGGCTTTTCCACTGCCCCTCGCTGCTGGGTTCTTCTGGCTCCTTCTCCAGGAGATTTCCTGCCATGGATTCAAAAGACAAATTTTATTGTTCTTTCCTTTTAAAATCAGGGTGTCCCCATCCCAGGGTTTCTTTCTGCCTCCCAGGTGTGTGGTGGGGCCTTGGTCCAACAGGGTGCGACACTTGGGAATCCCATGGAGCGTGGTAAGGAGAGCAGTGGACAGGTATCAAAGGCCCGGATTCTAGTCCTCCACCAGGGGCCCTTTCCCTTTGGTCCGTTGGTGTCCTGCTGGGGATGGATGCTCAGTGGATGGTCAGACATTTGCAATAGATGCCGTGGGGTTCATTGGTATGTGCTAAGCTCAGAGTAAGAGCCTGGCCCAAGGTCACACGAGGCCTCCACATTCTTTCTGTTGTCCACGTGGCCTCTGTACTGGGGGCTGCAGAGAGTGTGGATGGAGAGAACTGAAGTGGGAGGCAGGATGAAATGACTGAATCTCCCCATTACTTTCGGCAGTTGTTTGGAGTCTCTGGTTGTGTTGTCTTATGTGTCATGTGTAGCTTCGTGGCATTGTCAAGTTGTGCTTTTGTTTGTTTGTTTTTTTGAGACAGGGTCTCACCCTGTCTCCCAGGCTGGAGTGCAGTGGTGCGATCTTGGCTCACTACAACCTCTGCCTCCCAGGCTCAAGCAATTCTCCTGCCTCAGCCTCCTGAATAGTTGGGACTACAGGTGTATGCCACCGTGCCCAGCTAATTTTTGTATTTTTGGTAAATGGGGTTTTTTGTTTGTTTGTTTTTTCTTTTTCTTTCTTTTTTTTTTTTTTGAGATGGAGTCTCGCTCTGTTGCCCAGGCTCTGGAGTGCAGTGGCGCGATCTCGGCTCACTGCAAGCTCCGCCTCCCAGGTTCACGCCATTCTCCTGCCTCAGCCTCCCGAGTAGCTGGGACTACAGGCGCCCGCCACCACGCCCGGCTAATTTTTTTGTATTTTTAGTAGAGACAGGGTTTCACTGTGTTAGCCTGGATGGTCTCGATCTCCTGACCTCGTAATCTGCCTGCCTCAGCCTCCCAAAGTGCTGGGATTACGGGCGTGAGCCACCGTGCCTGGCTGGTAAATGGGGTTTTGCCATGTCACCCAGGCTGGTCTCAAACTCCTGAGCTTAAGTGATCCACCCACCTCAGCCTCCCAAATTGCTGGGATTACAGGCGTGAGCCACCGCACCCGGCCTGAGTTGTGCTTTGTGTTTTTGATACATGGGAAGGCATCTGCTGGGCACTCAGAACAGGCTGGTTTTCATCCTGTCCCCCGACAAGATGGGACAGACAGGGTAGGAACCGGTCCGCTCTCCCAGGTTCACAGAGATCCCAAATTCGGGGGAGTCTGTGCAGAGCTTTACTTGCAGAGGGACTAGCCATTCCCATCAGCTCTCCTGGGACATTCAAGGTAAATTGGATTGACAGGCTTCTGTATCACTCCCCTAGGAGGAAAAACTGAGCCACGTTTTTAGGGGGTCCTTAGGAGCACGTAGAGCAGAGCCCACACATGGCCCTGGAGCCCCGTAAGGACCCACTGTTTTTGGAGATGCTGCAAGTCCCCCCTCAGCAGTTGCCCTCCACGTTTGTCAGATGGGAGGACCTTGGCCCTGGGAGTTGAACATCTGACCCCGTTGTTATGGCCCCAGCCAGGCAATGGGGAGGATTGGTGGGCAGGCCTGTGGGGAGTGTCCCCTCCCTGACACACAGCAGAGGGCGGGCGAAGCGGATGCCTTCCCTTCCCTTAGATGTCACCAGTGTTTCCTTTTCTTCTGCCACCTGCTTCACACCCCAGGGAGGAGAGAGACCGAGCATCGGGGTATAGGAAGAGAGGTCCGAAACCCAAGCGGCTTCTGCTGCAGGTAACCAGCCTGCCTTTGTGCCTCCTTTCTCCCCCTGCCCAACCCTAAGTCCCCTTCTGCCCCTTGGTGCATTTGCACTGGCTGATTGAGCTGATCTGTGTCCCCTCCCCTGTACCACCCAGGGCACTGTAGGGTGGGGCACTTGGGTAAGTTTTGATGGGAGGAATTGGGAAAAGCCTGCGTGTGGGGCTGGTGCCCGGGGAAGACAGCCTGGGTGGGCGGTGCCACCTGGGAGGGGGAGTAGGCATATGGCCAGTGGAATCCTAGAATTCTCAAAGCTTAGAATCTTGCTGTAAGGAAGCCCTGAAAGCTTTGAGCCTTTCGATGCTCAGAATCCCTAAACACAAAATTATCATTGAGAATCTCAGAAACATAAACTTGAGAATTGAGGAAACATGAGAGGCTGGAGTTTCAGAATCTAAGAAACAGAATCTTTTTTTTTTTTTTTTTTTTTTGAGACGGAGTCTCGCTCTGTCGCTCAGGCTGGAGTGCAGTGGCGCACGATCTCGGCTCACTGCAAGCTCCACCTCCCGGGTTCACGCCATTCTCCTGCCTCAGCCTCCCGAGTAGCTGGGACTACAGGCGCCCGCCACCACGCCTGGCTAAATTTTTGTATTTTTAGCAGAGACGGGGTTTCACCGTGTTGGCCAGGATGATCTCGATCTCCTGACCTCATGATCCGCCCGCCTCGGCCTCCCAAAGTGCTGGGATTACAGGCGTGAGCCACCGCGCCCGGCCAGAAACAGAATCTTAGAATTGTAGAACTACAGCCTTGGAATGTCAGACCCCTAGAAGTGTGTCATTTTTGAGTGGGCCTCCTGTTCCAGCCTTCAGTCAGCTGGGGACCCAAGTCTCTGCAGCATCCCGGAGTACCCACGTCGTAGGTCTTGGGGGCCTTTCCTGACCTCAGTGCTTTGCAGTGACAGGGACATGGATCTTGGAGCAGTGCAGTCACAGGTTGAGTCTCCCTGATCCAAAATCCAAAATGCTGCCATGTGCGGTGGCTCACGCCTGTAATCCCAACACTTTGGGAGGCCGAGGCGGGTGGATCACCTGAGGTCAGAAGTTCAAAACCAGCCTGGCCAACATGGTGAAAACCTGTCTCTACTAAAAATACAAAAATTAGCTGGGGATGGTGGCGGGCACCTGTAATCCCAGCTACTCAGGGGGCTGAGACAGGACAGTCACTTGAGCCCGGGAGGTGGAGGTTGCAGGGAGCCAAGATCATACCATTGCACTCCAGCCTGGGTGATAAGAGTGAAACTCCGTCCCCTGCCACGCCCCCCCCCCACCCCAACAAGAAAAACAAGATCTGAAATGCTCCAGAATCCAAAACGTTTTGAGCACCAAAATGATGTTCAAAGGAAGTGCTCACTGGAGTCTAAATTTCAGATTTTTGGATTGGGGATGCTCAGCTAGTATATATAATGCAAATATTCCAAAATCCTAAAAAAATTCGAAGTCTGAAACACTTCTGGTTCCAAGCATTTCGGATAAGGAATTCTCTGCCTGTGTGTGGTTGTAGGTAAGCCTCTTCACCTGTAAAATGGGTATGAAGAGAATACCCGCTCTCCTTAATGTAATAAGACCCACCAGGCAGGATATTGGAAGCCAGAAAGTCAGGATTCTTGGTCCACTTGTATGTGGTCCATGTCAAGCGTCCTTGGCCACTCCTGATTATAGCCCATGGAGGCTTTCGCCAGAGGGGGTGGGCCTCCCTTCATGCAGTGGGCATGTTCCATTGGGTTTGGCATGAATTGAGCCTAGGAAGGGAAGTAACATCTCCCGGACGTCTGTGTGCCAGGCTGCCTGCCCAGTGTGCCTCACAGATGAATATACTCCATCCACATACTAAGCCTACAGGGCAGGTGTGTTCGTTATCTCTTCCCCTCTAACATGGCAACTCAAAGCAATAAACATTGATTATTTCCCATGGCTTCTGGGGGTCAGGAATTTGGAAGTGTGCTAGCTGGTTCTTCAGTGGTTCTAGTCTGGGCTGCAGTCAAGGTGTTGGCTGGGCTGCAGTCATCTGCAGTCTCGACCAGGGCTGTGGGATCTGCCTCCGAGGGGGCTGCTCACGTGCCAGTGAGTCAGGGCTGGGCATTGACAGGGACTGGTCCTCACCATGTGGACCTCTCCAGAGGGTTGCTTGAGTGTCTTTACAGTGCAGCCACCAGCTTCCCAGAGTGGGTGACCTGAGAGAGAGAGCAGGGAAGAAGCCACAGTATCTTTTATGCCCTAGCCTGGGAAGTCACACAACACAGCACTGGGTGTGGGAATGGACGGCGCATAGGTGTGAATTCCAGGAGGTGGGTGTGGTTGGGGCCCTCCTCGGAGGCTGGCTCCTACAGTCTCTTCATTGTTTCGCTGAGAAAGAAACTGAGGCCCAGGGAGGCCGGTAGCTTACCCAGGACCTGACTGTTGGCACCCGCGTCCCTTTAGTAGCTGTAGTTCTCTCGTGATGAGGTTGCCAAGGACGTAGAAGAACCTGCCTTGCAGAATGGTAGAATGTACTGGGCTTCTTTTTTTTTTTTTTTTTTTTTTCCCAGACAGAGTCTCGCTCTGTCGCCCAGACTGGAATACAGTGGTGCGATCTCTGCTCACTGCAACCTCTGCCTTCTGGGTTCAAATGATTGTCCTGGCTTAGCCTCCCAAGTAGCTGGGATTACAGGCGCCTGCCACCACGCCTGGCTAATTTTTGTATTTTTAGTAGAGATGGGGTTTCGCCATGTTGGCCAGGCTGGTCTTGAACTCCTGACCTCAGGTGATCCAGCTGCCTCGGCCTCCTAAAGTGTTGGGATTACAGGCGTGAGCCACTGTGCCTGGCCCGTACTAGGCTTCTGATGGCCTGTGAGCCCGCTGGAAGGAGTGGGTTTTGAGTCAGCTGCCTACCAGACGTGCCTCCCAGCCACTGCAGTATTTTCCCAGTCCCCTCCCAGTTCAGCCCTCCTCCCATCACTGCAGCAGCCGGCGCCTGGGGACATGTGATGCCGTTAACAGGCACGACTGTGAGTGGGACCTGCGTGTGTCATCCCTTCCCTCAGCTTGGAGGTGTTTGACCTCACAGGTCCCATCCGATGGCTGCACTATCTTCCTGGGAGCTCCTGACCTCTGGTAGCAGGTGGCAGGAGAAGGTACTGTCCCAGTGATCCAGAGTCTCCCAACATCTTGGCACCATGAATCTTTTGTAGATTCATGTAAATTCTCCCCAAGTAAATAAGATAAATCCCGACATTACAAACTCCAGGGGTGGACGGACTTGCCCTCCAGCTCCAGATGTGTCGCGGGCAATCAGCAGAGCGGGCTGCAATCACAGAGCCCAGGAGCCCCCTGGAGGGGTCGGGGTGCATCTGCAGGCCAGGTGGAGCCCTGTCCCTTTGGCTGGGTAGCGTGGGCATCCGGGGCTGTGTGTGCTGCTGGCCTGGCTTTGCCCCAAGCAACTCCAAGAGCACACCTTGGCCCTCTGCCTGCACCATCTCCCGGGTGAGCTGGCAGTGTCAGTTTTGGAGGTGCTCTGGCAAGCAAAGATGCCTTTCCTAAAACGAAGGCTAACTCTTTAATGCATCCAGATTTGTTTCTCTTGGCCAGTTTTCAATTTGTCCTTCTTGTATGCTTCTCTGCTGGGTATCAAAGGAGTAAACGCTGGGATGCGAGTGCTCTGTGGGGCCCAGAGGCAGGGCTGAGCTGGCAGACCCTGGGGTTGCCCAGGGCGCACTCTCTGGGCTGGGGTGGGGTGGGGTGATGGCCAGCCGTGGCATGGGAAGGAGTTGAGTGGGTAGACGTGGCATGGGAAGGGCATTCCGGGTGGGAGGAACAGCATGAGCAAAGGTGTGGCGGGTGGGAGGGCGGGGCTGACCCGCGCTGCCCTGGCTTGCCCCCGCAGCGGCTGTACAGCATGGACCTGCGGAGCTCCCACAAGGCCAAGGGCAAGGAGAAGCTCTGCTTCTCCCTGACGTGCCCACTCGGCAGCGGGAGCCCTGAGGGGGTGGTCAAGGCGGGGGCACCTGAGCTGGTGGACAAGGGCCCCTTGGTGCCCACCCTGCCCTTCCCGCTCCGCAAGCCCCGAAAGGCCCACAAGTACCTGCGGCTCTCGCGCAAGAAGTTCCCGCCCCGCGGGCCCAACCTGGAGAGCCACAGCCATCGACGGGAGCTCTTCCTGCAGGAGCCACCGGCCCCAGACGTCCTGCAGGCGGCCGGCGAGTGGGAGCCTGCTGCGCAGCCCCCTGAAGAGGAGGGTAAGGCGGCCCCAGCCCAGAGACCCTCAGAGCTGGAAAGGGCCCTATGGGTCATAAGGTCCAGCTGGTTCAATGTCCAAAGAGGGCCTGTAGTGCTTTGTGGGGCCAGTCGGGTCTGGGCTCAGGGCCCAGCACTAGCCCAGGGCTCCTCCTGTCGTCCCGCTCTGGCTGAGCTCTTGCCTGGGCGGGGAGGATGCACCCAGTGCCCTCCTCCCAAGTGTCCAGCCCTGTGTGAGGCCCTGAGCTGACTGAAGACACAGAGAGGAGGAGCTGGAGTTGGGGTGGGGTTGGGTGGTCTGCATGGCTTCCCACCTTGTCAACGCTGCCCCCATCTGTGTGTCTGACGCTGCAGCAGATGCCGACCTGGCCGAGGGGCCCCCTCCCTGGACACCTGCGCTCCCCTCAAGTGAGGTGACCGTGACCGACATCACCGCCAACTCCATCACCGTCACCTTCCGCGAGGCCCAGGCAGCTGAGGGCTTCTTCCGAGACCGCAGTGGGAAGTTCTGAATCACCGTTTTTACTTTTCTTAAACTGTTTTCTTTTGGGCTTGGGGTGGGACTTCCAGAGATAGGGATGGGTTGGGGGCGGGGTAATTATTTTATTTAAAAAAATACCGAGCAGCAAAAGGGGAGAAGATCCCACTACTCTCCCACCACCTGCCCTTTCTCTGAGGGATGTTTACCACGAGGCCTCAGGCTGGGGATGGAGAGAGTTGCTCTGGGAGTGGGGGTACCACCTCCAGGGCAGGATGGGGACAGGATCACCTGCCGGGGACACCACCATTATCACTCTCCTCTAGTGACGCAGCAGCTGGTTCTGGGAGTTAAAGGAGCATTGGAAGGCCCAAACCCTCTCCCTTGAGTGGCCACCCCAGCCTGGTTGGCTGGTTTTCCCCTTTTCTCTTGTTTCAATTGGGTCTTTACCTTGAACTCTCCTCTCTGGCTTTGCGGTGGGCTGTGGAGGCTGGTTTTGACCAAAAGTGAGTGGGGCGGGAGGAAGGGGCAGGAGGAAGGGTTGAGGTTACTTGGGGTGAGTCCCTTCCCCTTCAGAGAGGCTTCTATCCTTCCCAGGGAGGAGGCGCCGCTGAGACCCTTCTGCTGAGAGCCCTGCCCTCCCCTCATCACCTGGCCTGTGCAGAAACGCTCATGCACACCCGGCTGCACAGGTGTGCACGCATTACCCTTCGCGTGTACGTTCCCATGTGCCCCGTGAAAGCATGTGTGTCTGTAGACGTGTCCACACGGGCCTTGCGAACCTGGGTTAGAAACCCTGGCCAGGCGAACGTGGGGTGATTCACAGCACAAAAGACCTCACCAGCACACCTGCACTCACCCCACCTTGCATGCACCTTGCTACCTGCTTGCGGCTTTCAGCGGAGGGCAGGGGTCTGGCACAGGTGCGATGGCACCCCATGCTCCAGGCATACAGATGTGGTTTCTCAGCTGCACCGGGCCAGGCTGCGGGTGTGCAGGCGTCTGCTAAGTTGTGTGATGTATCAGCACAGGCTTTGAGACATCTGGACCCTGTCCTTCCTCCCGCGAGGGGTTCTTGTTCTTTCTGACTCAGGTGACTTTTCAGCCCTTCCAATTCCCCTCTTTTTCTGCCCTCCCCTCCAACTCAGCCAACCCAGGTGTGGGCAGTCAGGGAGGGAGGGAGTGTCCCACCACGTTCTCAGGGCAGCCCTTGACTCCTAAGCCCCTTCCTCCTTCCATTCTGCATCCCCTCCCCATCCAACCTAAATGCCACAGCTGGGGCTGAGCTGTATTCCTGTGGAGGGACCTCTGCCGTGCCTCTCTGAGGTCAGGCTGTGCTGTGTGATGGGCAGGCTTTGCCCCAGCCCACCCCTGGCAAGGTGCACTTGTTTTCTGGTTTGTACAAGGTGTCCTGGGGGCCAGTGGCTTCCCTGCCAGTGAGGAGTGACTTCTCCCTCTCTTCCAGTCCTGTAGGGGAGACAAAACCAGATTGGGGGGCCCGAGGGGAGCATGGAAAAGGCCGGCTCCCCTGTCTTTCCTTGGCTGTCAGAGTCAGGGTAACACACACCAAGAGTGGAGTGCGGCCGGCAAGTTTGAGACCTGCCCTCCCTCCTCGCAGCTCTGCTCTGTGTCCTCAGGAAGTCACAGCGTCTACTGAGGCAAGGAGAGGGTGATTCTTTCCCCAAATCCCTTCTTCCCTGGTTCCCAAACCAAAGACAGCCTGCAGCCCTTTCTGCATGGGGTGCTCTGTTGACAGGCTTCCCAGATCCCTGAGTCTCTCTTTCCTTCCTCCTCGATCTTTAGTTGTCCACGGTCAATTCAGTGCTTCCACTGGGGGACAGTCCCCTCCGGGATGACCTGATTCACCTCCAGCCCAGGGAATGGAATCTAGAGGAATAAGTGGGGTGGGTCTGGACAAGGAGCGGCAGGAATCACCACCCATCTCCAGCTGTGGAGCCCTGTGGAGGGGAAGGGGAAGCTTGGGGTTCAGAGGGAACTCTTCCAGGAGAGGGGTGCCCAGCGGAGGTAAAGATGATAGAGGGTTGTGGGGGGTCTCTAGTTGAATGTTTTGGCCCATGACTTTGGAACATGGCTGGCAGCTTCCAGCAGAAGTCACGCTCCCCATCCCCCAGGGGACATGGGACCTTTTTCCTGCTTCCTGGTCACTTTCAAAGAACTATTTGCGCAATCTGTGGGTCTGTGGATTCACGGGGCTTTCTGTGTGGGTGCTGCAGTTGCTTTTGTCTGCAGCAGCAGGACACATCTTTCCTCTTACTCAGCCCTTTATGGCCCATGGGGAACTCCGTGGCTCAGGGAGAGCTGAACTCCAGGGGTGTGACCTGGGACAGGTGGGCCTGAGGTGCCCAGCTCAGGGCAGCCAGGTGGCTTATGGGCTGTAGTGAGCCAGCTCCCTGGGGGAAAAGGCCGTGGGCCGTTAGGACCATCCTCCAGGACAGGTGACCTCTATGAGGTCACCTATGGCTGTGGCCGTGCAGGCCTCCTTCCAGCCCAGAGTGGCCCAGTAGAGCAAGGCAGACAGTGACCTCCACCCCCGCAGCCCTCTTAAAAGGCCAGTACTCTTGGGGGTGGGGGGAGGGTTTAGAAAGCATTTGCCCACCTGCCTTTCTTTCCCCCAGCCCCCACCCGCTTTGAATGTAGAGACCTGTGGGCACTTTTCCTTTTGTGGTGGGGGGTGCGGAGGAGGTACCCCCACCCCTGGCACGGCCGCCTGGAATGCAGGACTGTCACTGCTGTTCGGGTGATGACCTCGTTGCCAAGCTCCTCCTGTCCCCTTGTTCTGGGGGCAGGCGCTGTGCTTCTGTGAGGTGGTTTAGCTTTTGCTTTCTAAGTGGCCAGCTGCGGCCACCAGGTCTCAGCACAAGAGCGCTTCCTTTGCACAGAATGAGCTTCGAGCTTTGTTCAGACTAAATGAATGTATCTGGGAGGGGTCGGGGGCACGAGTTGATTCCAAGCACATGCCTTTGCTGAGTGTGTGTGTGCTGGGAGAGTCAGAGTGGATGTAGAGCGCGGTTTTATTTTTGTACTGACATTGGTAAGAGACTGTATAGCATCTATTTATTTAGATGATTTATCTGGTAAATGAGGCAAAAAAATTATTAAAAATACATTAAAGATGATTTAAAAAAAAGAAAATTCCTGGGCATTTGATCATTCCTTCTGGTGGTTGTCAAGTGCATCCGTCCACCAACAGACTTTGTGCGAGCAACAAGGCTGTTTATTTCACTTGGGTGCAAGTGGGCTGAGTCCAAAAACAGTCAGCCAAGGGAGATAGGGGTGGGGCAGTTTTATAGGACTGGGGTAAGCAGTGGAAAGTTACAGTGAAAGGTGGTTAGCTATTGTCACCAGGGGAGGGGGTCACAAGGTGCCTGTTGGGGAGATCATAATACTCATTGTCCGGAAGAAGGTCACCAGGTCGATCAGTTGGGGCAGGGCAGGAACAAGTCATAATGGAATGTCATAAGGTTGGTCAATCAGTTAAGACAGGAGCTGGCTGTTTCACTTCTTTTGTACTTTTGGGTTGCCCCAGACTTCTTGGCTCCTGCAGGCCATCTGGATGTATATGTGCAGGTCACAGGGGTTACAATGGCTGAGCTGCAGCTCAGAGGCCAGACAGTGGTGTCCCCACTGTGCTGAAGAAAGAGCTTCAGCCCCTGGCAATGCCTGGGGTTTAGGTCCCAGGTCTGCTGGTCACCGGCCATGATCTCGGACAAGTCTTTCCCTTCGCTGAGACCCCGGATGGACAGAGAATTCACTGAGGTGACGGGAACAGGAAACTGCAGGTGTCTCTGGGTGAGGCCATCACCGTGGTCCGTAGTGTGTCGTCAGAGGCCTGGAAGTGCTTCTGGCACCTTTTATCTGCTTCTCCCCAAGAGTCCTTTATTCCAGAACCTTGGAGGGGTGAGCATCGCAGGTCTCTGCAACGGCAGATTCTGGATCGCAGGACTGTCATGGGGCTAACGCTCACCTACTGTGTGTTCAGCCAAGCTTAGCACACACATCTGAACGTTGAGACAGGTGGTCAGAGCCAAGGGCAAGTCCTGGGAGCACGTCTGCATTTCAGTGCATCACGGGCTGCAGGACAGAGGCTAGGCCGGAGCAGGCAGGGCTGATGGTGGGGAGAAGAGTTAAAGAGTCTGTTGCAGCCATGCAGGTGGAGGGGGATGGTGGCTGCAACTGTGGACATGTCAGTGAAAGAGAAACAGATAGACTGGGGATAGGTTTAGGTGGTGGAAGCGTCAAGATGTGGCCACTGAATTGATGAAAGGGAGGGATCAAGAATATGCCTGGGGCCTGGCACGGTGGCTCACGCCTATAATCCCAGCACTTGGGGAGGCTGAGGTGAGCGGATCACCTGAGGTCAGGAGTTTGAGACCAGCCTGACCTATATGGTGAAACCCTGTCTCTACTAAAAATGCAAAAATTAGCCGGGCACCTATAATCACAGCTACTCTGGAGACTGAGGCAGGAGAATCTCTTGAACCCAAGAGGTGGAGGTTGCAGTGAGCCAAGATCGCCACTGCACTCCAGCCTGGAGACTCCATCTCGAAAAAAAAAAAGGGGGGAGGGGGATATTGGACACAAACACATGCTGTGAGAT
Organism: Pan paniscus; assembly: GCF_029289425.2. Lineage (NCBI taxonomy): Eukaryota > Metazoa > Chordata > Mammalia > Primates > Hominidae > Pan > Pan paniscus. The sequence goes on along the minus strand of NC_085927.1, from coordinate 48,976,969 downwards.
GACTGTGTGAAGACAGAGATGCCATCCATAAGCCAGGAAGAGAGGCCTACATCAGAGCCTTCTCTCCAAGCTCAGAAGGAACCAACCCTGCTGACCCTTGATCCTGGACTTCAGCCTCCACAACTGTGAAAGGATACATTTCTGTTGTTTAAGCTTCCTGGTCTGTGGGAGCTTATTACGGCAGCCGTAGCAAGGTGATGCAGCGTCCATGAGAACAGAGTCTAAGGCGGGGACTTGGGTGCAGGTAGTTTATTTGGGAGGGGGTTCTAGGAAGCAAGAGTGGAGACAGGGCCAGGGGAGGAGGGAAAGCCAGGGTAAGGGCACATTATTGAGGTGGGTGCTGTGGGAACAGGAGCTTGATTCCACCTGGACTTTCGGGGAAGGGTTCGAAACGCCTCCCGAAATTGTCCGTCCAACTGGGAATAGGAATCTATAGCCACTCTCCCATCCTTCCCATCCCATTACTGAAGCTGCTTTGGCGTGTTGACTTCCTGCACTTCTCAGCTGGGTCCATGCAGAGGCCAAGGCACCCCCACCTGGCATCCGAATTACCCACTAGGCAGAAAGTGAAGACTGGACCCTGGCCATGGCTAAAGGCAGAGATGAGGATGGCAGGGTGAGAGCTGAGCAAGTGGAAACACCTGGCAGAGGAAGGCGTGGCCGGGCTGGTTTCACTGAGTTCAGAGTGTGTGTGGGTTGGCAGTACAGGCGGCTCTAACACAGTGTCATACACCAGAACACAGATATTCATTTCTCACAGTTCTGGGGGCCGGGAAGTCCAAGACCAAGATGCCGGCAGATACAGTATCTGGCGAGGGTCACCTTCTCACTGTGTCTTTACCTGGCAGAGAGAGGATGCTTTGGTGTCTCTTTCTTTTCTTCTAAGAATGCTAATACCATCATGGGGGCCCCACCCTCATGGCCTCAAGTAAATCTAAAGACCTCTCAAAGGCCCCACCTCCAAATAACGTCACACTGGGGCCTAAGGCTTCAACATAAGAATTTGCAGTGGGTGATGAGAGGGTGGACACACACACAGACATTCAGTCCATGATACAGGTGTTGAGGTAGAGTGGTCCCATAAGCAGTTCACAAACAGTTCTGAAGCTTAGGGGAGAAAAACACATTTGGTAGAATCGTGCAGTGGCACGATTTCAGCTCACTGCAACTCCACCTCCCGGGTTCATGCCATTCTCCTGCCTCAGCCTCCTGAGTAGCTGGGACTACAGGTGCCCGCCACCACACCCAGCTAATTTTTTGTATGTTTTTTAGTAGGGACGGGATTTCACCATGTTAGCCAGGATGGTCTCAATCTCCTGACCTCGTGATCCACCCGCCTTGGACTCCCAAAGTGCTGGGATTACAGGCATGAGCCACTGCGCCCAGCCTTTTTTTTTTTTTTTTTTTTGAGACGGAATCTCCCTCTGTCGTCCAGGCTGAAGTGCAATGGCGTGATCTCGGCTCACTACAACCTCTGCCTTCCAGGTTCAAGCGATTCTCCCGCCTCAGCCTCCTGAGTAGCTGGAATTACAGGCACGCGCCACCATGCCTGTATTTTTAGTAGAGACGGGGTTTTACCATGTTGGTCAGGCTGGTCTCTAACTTCAGACGTCATGATCCACCCGCCTCAGCCTCCCAAAGTGCTGGGAATACAGGTGTGACCTCTGCGCCCACCCTGTTTTTTTTTGAGACAGAGTCTTGCTCTGTTGCCCAGGCTGGAGTGCAGTGGCACGATCTTGGCTCACTGCAACCTCTGCCTCCCAGGTTCAAGCAATTCTCTGCCTGAGCCTCCCTAGTAGCTGGGATTACAGGCGCATGCCAGCACGCCCGGCTAATTTTTGTATTTTTAGTAGAGCGATGGTTTCACCATCTTGGCCAGACTGGTCTTGAACTCCTCATGATCCACCCACCTCGGCCTCCCAAAGTTCTGGGATTACAGGCGTGAGCCACTGTGCCTGGCCTAAACTTTTTATTATGAAAAAATTCAAACATGCAGAAGTAGAGGCAGCAATATAAAGACCCTCATGCGCCACCCACCCAGACTCCACCATCCTCAGTGCTACCCCACACTTGCTGGGATGCAGATGCCGGGGCCTGGGCACATAGTGGTAGATAAAGCCACGGATGGGGGAAGGGTCAGAGGAGGAAGAAGGTGATGTGCCTGTGTTTGGTGGTGGGTAGATCTATGCATGCCTGCCCCCAAGACCAAAGGAGCCAAGAGACCAAACACAGAGGCTGACAAATCCAGTTTCTGAGAAAGAAACATTTAATGGGGACTTAGGAACAGAGGCCGTGTCTCCGGCAGCTGAGAGATGGCAGATCCCTGCAGCCGCCCTCCAGAAAGTGTTCTTTATATAGCAAGCTTTTAGGGTGAAACGTGTAGCTGGTCACGTCTTCAGACTTTGTTGTCAAGACTCATGAGCACTGGGGAGGCTGGATAAGCATCTTTATGAGGGGTCATCTGCACGATGGGCATTGTTTAAAGACCTTGCTGCAGGACACATTGTTATGCAGGGGTCAGACACCAGTCCTCATGGTGGTTATGCTTCAAGGTGGCGTCACTCTAGATGTTTTCCTATAGCACGCTCGTGTATGTGTGTGTGCACGCATGCACGCACATGTGTATGCTCACAGGTGGTAACATGAGGGCTGATTCTGCCTCGTCCTAGTTTCCTGCACTGGGGGTAGAGTCTGGCTCTAGTCGATTGCTGGCAACTCCTTGGTGGCTCCCTTTAGGAAGTGGAGCACTCAGGGCCGGGCGCAGTGGCTCATGCCTGTAATCCCAGCACTTTGGGAGGCCGAGGCGGGAGGGTCACCTGTGGTCCGGAGTTTGAGACCAGCCTGGCCAAGTTGGGGAAACCCCGTCTTTACTAAAAATATAAAAATTAGACAGACGTGGTGGCGTGCACCTGTAATCCCAGCTACTTGGGAGGCTGAGGCAGGACAATCACTTGAGCCTGTGAGGCGGAGCTTGCAGTGAGCCGAGATTTTGACACTGTACTCCAACCTGGGTAACAGAACGAGACTCCGTCTCAAAAAATAAATAAATAAAATAAAATAAAAAGCGGGGCACTCAGCATGCTTTGTCTTTAGCTTTAAGCCTTAACCCAAGTTCTGAATCCCCAAGAACATGTCATGGCTGGGTGTGGTGGCTCAAGCCTGTAATCCCAGCACTTTGGGAGGCCAAAGCAGGTGGATCACTTAAGGCCTGGAGTTGGAAAGCAGCCTGGGCAACATAGCGAGACCCCGTCTCTATGAAAAATGAGAAAAAATTAGCTGGGTGTGGTGGCACCTCTAGTCCCAGCTACATGGGAGGCTGAAGCAGGAGCATTGCTTGAGTCCAGGAGGTCATGACTGTAGTGAGCTATGATCATGCCATTGCACTCCAGCCCAGGTGACAGAGTGAGATCCTGTCTCAAAGGAAAAAACGAAAGACAAGAAAAGTCTCAGAATTGCCCTGGTATACGTGCTCAGTATAGCTCTTGTGTATGTTGTTACCTGCATGCTGACGACGACTCTCTGAGGTAGGTGCTATTGTTGCACCTGTTTCTGTGAGTGGAGACAAGTGGTTAGAGAGGCTGCGGTTAGTTACTCAAGGCTACATGGCTAGGATGTAGCAGAGCAGAGACTTGAACCTGTATCTGGCACCAGACACCTCATGACTAATCCTTCTACAGCAGTTCTCAAACTTTTTGGTTGCTGAATCCATTTACATTCTTAAAAACTGTTAAGAACCCCAGAGAGCTTTTGTGTATGTGGGTTATAGCTATCAATATTTATCATATTAGAGGCCAGGTGCGGTGGCTCACGCCTGTAATCCCATCACTTTGGGAGGCCGAGGCACGTGGATCACCTGAGGTCAAGAGTTTGAGACCAGCCTGACCAACATGGTGAAACCCCATGTCTACTAAAAATACAAAAATTAGCCAGGCATGGTGGCAGGTGCCTGTAATCCCAGCTACTTGGGAGGCTGAGCCAGGAGATTCACTTGAACCCAGGAGGTGGAAGTTGCAGTGAGCCGAGATCCTGCCACTGCACTCCAGCCTAGCGACAAGATCGAGACTCTCCCCCAAAAAAAAAAAAAAAAAGTAATGGCTTCATTATTTTTTAATGAATTAGATATTTTTAAATTTCTCATATATATACATATATATACATATATACATACATATATACATATATACACATATATACATATATACATATATACATACATATACATATATACGTATATATATATATGTTTGTTTATTTATTTATTTATTTTTGGAGACAGCCTTGCTCTGTTGCCCAGGCTGGAGTGCGGTGGTGCGATCTCGGCTGCAAACTCTGCCTCCTGGATTCAAGCCATTCTCTTGCCTCAGCCTCCCGAGTAGCTGGGAATACAGGTGCCCACCACCACACCCAGCTAATTTTTGTGTTTTTAGAAGAGATGGGGTTTCGCCATGTTGGCCAGGCTGGTCTCAAACTCCCGACCTCAGGTGATCCACCTGAGCCTCCCAAAGTGCTGGGATTACAGACGTGAGCCACCGCACTGGGCCTGAAGCCATTACCTATTAACATAAGTAACACATTTTATGAAAAATATATTTTCCAAAACAAAAAGATTCAGTGAGGAGAGTTGGCATTGCTTTACTCCCCGCCGTGTCCCCCCCACGCCCCGTTGCCTCTTTTTTGTTTGGCTTAATAGTTAGGTGGATTCTCATATCTCCTGCGTAAAAACCTGTTGCAGTATTGCATGGCATGCAGCCTCTGGAAAATTCCGCAGTTCGTTGTGAGAACATGAGAGTGGGAAGACAACATCTTAAACATGATGATGAGAACCGTGGACCTTACAGGCCCTGAAAAGGCTGGGGGCACACTTGGAAGCCACCGTCTTCTTCCCTGTAGCTCGCCTGGGCAGGTGGCCACAGCTAGCCATCTGAGGCCGGTCCGTGGCCCATTCCTGGAAGGCGTGGCTTCTGGCCGGTGCCCTGGGAGAGCTCATTGCCTGGAGATCCCCTGTCAGCGCCGCGCTTCACAGTCCCCCACGCTTCACCGCCCCCCTCCCCGCTTCACTGCCCTCCCCCGCCCCCTTCCCCGACCCCCTCCGCACCCCCCCATCCCTGGCCGCTTCACTGTTCCGTCCAGATGCCTCCTGGAAAGAAAAGCCATACAGCACGAAGGAAAGCAGGCGCGGGAAAGTTCCTGTGAAGCTGGAGGGGAGGGGAGGGGGCAAGAGAGAAAAGCTGCAGAAGGAAAGAGGAAGGAATGCAGGCACGCGGGGAGAGGAGGGGACGGCGGTCGCTGGGGGCAGGGGAAGGCGGACGCCTCTTCCACTGTCCTGAGAGGGAGGAGGCACAGAGGAAGCAGGCCCCAAGGGCCGGGTGCCATGAGAGGGAGAGGGAGAGGGAGAGGAAGAGCAGCACCCCAAGAAGGTGGAGCAGGGGAGGGAGGCGGCCCGGCTGGCCTGGGGTGGGGCAGGTGCAGCCTTCCCGGCTCCCCAAATTGCCCAGCTGTCCTGAAAATAAATCCCATGGGAAAGCGGGGAAGAAGCTGCCCCACCCCCGGACCCCCAGGACCTCCCTGTCCTCCTCTTGACTGCACCTTTGGGCCCTGCCTTTTAGATGGAATCCGATGGCTCTGAGCCCCGCCTGCCCCTGCACCCCCTGCCTCCTGCCTCCTTGTGCTCCTCCGCTGGCCTCCTCCAGTGGCTTCGGTGCTTTCTCACCTCACTGGATCCGTTCTTATTAATTAATTAATTTATTTATTGAGGCAGAATATTACTCTGGTTGCCCCTGCTGGAGTGCAGTGGTACCATTTGCGCTCACTGCGGCCTTGAGCTCCTGGGCTCAGGTGATCCTCCCACCTCAGCCTCCCAAGTAGCTGGGACTACAGGTGCCCACCACCACGCTGGCTAGTTTTTTGTATTTTTGGTAGAGATGGGGATTCACCATGTTGCCCGGGCTGGTCTCAAACTCCTGAGCTCAAGCGATCTGCCCGCTTCAGCCTCCCAAACTGCTGGGATTACAGGTGTGAGCCATCTCTCCTGGCCTCACCGGGTCCATTCTGACTTTGGGAGGGTGTGGTGGGATTTGGGTCCCTGCCCACCACAGACAGGGGGTGGGAATCTTTCAAGGAAGCCATGTGGCTGGGGGGATGCGGGGAGGTCTCCTCTGGAGAAGGAGGGCCAGGTTCCGGTTGATGGCCAGGCCAGGGCAGTCAGGCCAGCGGGAGTGCAGGCCATCGTCCCTGCCTTGCTGGAGGGAGAGCGCTTTGCCAGAGAGGAAGAGCCTATGCCTCTCACCTGTCCATTTGGGGGCTCACTTTTCCCCTGTCTGTCTGATCATCCAGCTGACACTGTGCATGTCCGGTTCACCTGGGGTTGTAAGGTGAACAAATGCATGGCCATCCTCAGAGGGCCTGCTTCTGTCTGGTTTTGGCCTCTGGCTTTGAGGCTTCAGTTACTTGCAGGCGATCTTAATTTTAAGTAATAATGGCCGGGCGCTGTGGCTCACGCCTGTTATCCCAGCACTTTGGGAGGCCGAGGTGGGCGGATCACAAGGTCAGGAGATCGAGACCAATCCTGGCTAACACGGTGAAACCCTGTCTCTACTAAAAATACAAAAAATTAGCCAGGCGTGGTGGCGGGTGCCTATAGTCCCAGCTACTCAGGAGGCTGAGGCAGGAGAATGGCGTGAACCCGGGAGGCCGAGCTTGCAGTGAGCCGAGATGGCTCCACTGCACTCCAGCCTGGGCGACAGAGTGAGACTCCGTCTCAAAAAAAAAAAAAAAAAAAAAAATTTTAAGTAATAAAACAGATTTTTTAATAGTTGCTTTATTCAAAATATTTTTGTGTATGGAGAGGAATACTCATTAACATTGGTACTTTATTGCTCAATTTATTCAAGTAATATAACTCTGAAAATCAATTTTCCTTAAGCATTTAAACATTATTAATTTGATTAATTATAAATCTAGTATTATAAATCTAGACTGATTCTTTTGAACACTCCAGACATCTTAACTAGCAGGCCAGACACACACAAATACAGTATTTCAGACTGATCGAGATGGCGGGATCTGAGCAATCTAATGATTGATTCTTTACAGAGTTGCACAAACCAAGGAGATTTAAACGGAGACCTTTCGTCGTCAGGCTGTGTCTCTTTAAATCATGATAACAATGTTTATTTCTGGCATCCGGGACTAAGTTTCTCTTTGTCATAGAGGTGCTAGTGGGGTACCTGTCAGAGTGGAGGAAAATGATGTGCAGCCACTAGAGGGCCCCTGAAATTTATTCTTTATATTTATTTATTTATTTTTAACTTTTACAAAATAGAGCTGCGGTCTCTCCATGTTGCTCAGGCTGGTCTCAAACTCCTGGCCTCAAGCGATCCTCCAACCTCTACCTCCCAAAGTGCTGGGATTACAGGCATGAGCCACTGTGCCCAGCCTAATATTGATTCTTCTTCTTAGTTATTATTATTTTTGGTGGCAGAGCAGAAAAGCATTTCTAAGTATATAAATACCTCTGACTTGACTTTTTACATCATCCTACCTAAATATGTTGTTGTTTTACTGACCACTAAGAATTTCTCTATATTACACACACACACACACACACACACACACACACACACTATCTCTTTCTCTCTCACTTAAATGAACAAATGAAAATATATTGTGTATAATTTCTTTTTTTGAATGCAGTTTATTTCATTTTGGCTTTTTTCTTTCTTTCTTTCTTTTCTTTTTTTTGAGACGGAGTCTCACTCTGTCGCCCAGGCTGGAGTGCAGTGGTGCCATCTTGGCTCACTGCAACCTCCACCACCCGGGTTCAAGCGATTCTCCTGCCTCAGCCTCCTGAGTAGCTGGGATTACAGGCGTGCACCACCACACCTGGCTAATTTTTGTATTTTTAGTAGAGATAGGGTTTCACCATCTTGGCCAGACTGGTCTCAAACTCCTGACCTCCACCCGCCTCAGCCTCCCAAAGTGCTGGGATTACACATGTAAGCCAGCTTGCCCGGCCTTCTTTTTGGTTTACTGCTCCCTGCTCTCCCCATCCCTTGTTTCTTCTCTCCCACTTCACACGGCTCTTCAGATAACTCATGTAAATGATCTTGGAATACAAGAAATATTCTCCATGATCATATAATTTCAAAGGAACATAGGTACTTGTGCATGAGCATATGTAGGTTTTTTCATTGTTTTATAAAAACAACATCACGTGATGTATTAGGATTCTCTAGAGGGCCAGAACTAATAGGATCTATCTATCTATCTGTCGATCTATCTATCTATCTATATAAAGGGGAGTTTATTAATGAGTATTAACTCACACAATCACAAGGTCCCACAATAGTCCATCTGCAAGCTAAAGAGTAAGAAAGCCAGTCCAAGTCCCAAAGCTGAAGAACTTGGAGTCCGATGTTCGAGGGCGGGAAGCATCCAGCATGAGAGAAAGATGTAGGCTAAGAGGCTAAGCCAGTCTGGACTTTTCACGTTTTTCTGCCTGCTTTATATTCTGGCCTCACTGGCAGCTGATTAAATGGTACCCACCCAGATTAAAGGTGGGTCTGCCTTTCCCAGCCCACTGACTCAAATGTTAATCTCCTTTGGCAGCACCCTTACAGACACACCCAGGATCAGTACTTTACATCCTTCAATCCAATCAAGTTGACTCTTAGTATTAACCATCACGCATGATTATACACATCATTCTGTCCCTTTTCTCAATGATCTCTTGTAGAAATTTTGGCTGCATACTAGTCAATGGTGTGAATGTACCATAAATTACACATTCATCCACCAGTGGGAATTCACTTTATTTCCAATTTATTTACCCTGCAAACAGCATTGCACTACTGATGACAAGCAGGCAACTGCGTTGGAGAGGGAGGTCATCGTGGCTGCAAGGAAGGGACCGGACCCATATAATATACTACCCCTAAAGGCAGCTTCAGGCACCAAAGAAGACCCTAATTTAGTCCTCTCCATCACCAACAAGAGAAGAGTGGGCTGCATCTGCGTAGAGGACAACAGTACCATCACCTGCTTTGGGCTGCACAAAGGCGAGACCCAGTGATGCCCCAGCTATGGAACCCATTACAAGCTGGTGCCCCACCAGCTGACGTACTGAGCACCTGCACCAAGTTACTCAAAATGTGCTGCAAAGTTTCTTCTTTCCAATAAAGACTAGCCATTGCATTGGCTCCTTCTCCCATTAAAAAAAAAAAAGAAAGGGCCGGGCGCGGTGGCTCATGCCTGTAATCCCAGCACTTTGGGAAGGCGAGGTGAGTGGATCACCTGAGGTCAGGAGTTTGAGACCAGCCTGACCAACATGGAGAAACCCCGTCTCTGCTAAAAATACAAAATTAGCCGGGCTTGGTGGCGCATGCCTGTAATCCCAGATACTCAGGAGGCTGAGGCAGGAGAATCACTTGAACCCAGGAGGCGGAGGTTGTGGTGAGCAGAGATCGCACCATTGCACTTCAACCTGGGCAACAAGAGTGAAATTCCTTCTCAAAAAAAAAAAAAAAGAAAGAAAGAAAGAAAGAAAAGAAAAAAGGCCAGGCATGGTGGCTTATGCCTGTAATCCCACATCTTTGGGAGGGCGAGGCAGGAGGATTGCTTGAGCCCAGGAGTTCAAGACCAGCCTGGCCAACATAGTGAGACCCTATCTATTTAAAAAAAAAAAAAAGTCACATGCAGATTTTTTTTTTTTTTTTTTGAGACGGAGTTGCCCAAGCTGGAGTGTAGTGGGATAGTCTTGGCTCATTGCAACCTCAGCCTCCCGGGTTCAAGTGATTCTCCTGCTTCAGCCTCCCGAGTAGCTGGGATTACAGGCACACGCCACCACACCCGGCTAATTTTTGTATTTTTAGTAGAGATGGAGTATCACCATGTTGACCAGGCTGGTCTGAAACTCCTGACCTCAAGCGATCCGCCTGCCTTGGCTTCCTGAAGTGTTAGGATTACAGGTGTGAGCCACCATGCCTGGCCTAGTTGTCTATTTGTATCTTTTCCCATACAAACATTTTAGATTTTATGTAATCAAATAGATCTATATTTTTGTTGAAGGTCTCTGGATTCTCTCTTTTAATTATAAGGATTTTCCTAATTTCTGTTTTGTACATGTCTTCTGGATTTTTTTCTAAGATTTTAATTTTTTACATTGAAGCTTTGAGCCATCTGGAATTTATTTTTGCATATGGTATGAAAAAGGACTCAATTTTCTTCCAGATGGATAGCCAGTTGTGCCAGCACCATTTATTAAGCAGTCCAGAGTGTCCACCGAAATTAAGGCTGTTGAGGCAGAAATAATTCGATAGAGGTTTATTGGAAGCCAAATGTGATGATCAATCCACGAAGACATACCAACAAGGTTGGGGGTATTTCAGAGTCTGTCACAAGGTTTTTTTTAGGAAAGTTTAAAAGAAGGAAGGGGGAGCTGGGCGCAGTGGCTCATGCCTGTAATCCCAACAATTTGGGAGGCTGAGGTGGGTGGATTACCTGAGGTCAGGAGTTTGAGACCAACTTGACCGACATGGTGAAACCTCGTCGCTACTAAAAATACAAAAAAAAAATTAGCCAGGCGTGGTGGCGCATGCCTGTAATCCCAGCTACTTGGGAGGCTGAGGCAGGAGAATCGCTTGAACCCAGGAGGTGGAGGTTGCAGTGAGCCGAGATTGTGCCACAGTACCACAGCCTGGGTGTCATGAGCAAAAATATATCTCAAAAAAACAAAACAACAACAACAAAAAACAATGGAGGGGGCCTCCTTTCCTTAGAGGGTACAATACAGAGGTTACCATCACCATCATGGGGTACAGATGACATCATATAGGCTAAGAATGCCTACACACAAGACAATCAGTTGAACTTCAGACTTCAGCTCACCTTAAAAGAAATCAGTGTCCTATTTAGTGTCTGCAGGTTACACACTGATCAGTGCATCAATCATTTGAGAAATTTATGATAAGATTCTTTAGTTGGAGACGGAATGTCACCATCGAGTCAAAAGACTGTTGCAGAACCCCAAAGGGTAGGTTTGAGTACCTGACACTCTGTGAGCCAAACACTGACACGTGGGCGCTTAGGAGCAGAGAAAGGTTTATTCAATTTGGCCACGGCCTGAGGATGGGAGACCCAAACTCTCGAATCTGACCTTCCTTTGTAAGGTGGGTAGGGCGGGAGGTGAGATTCCCCCATGATCAAAGCTGTTTGCGTCCCTTCGTCATTCAAACTTCTGGACATCGCCAAGGAGGTCGCATGACCTCAGGATCTTCATGCTTTAGAAGGAAAATAAGCTCATGAATCTTGCAGGCAGCCTCCAGGGGGCAGAATGTGACGTTAATCAATTACTAGTGAATTGGTGAACACCCTCTACTTCAATGACCACATGTGGAGGAAGAAAAGAACAGAGAAGAAAATAAGTAACCAACATCTTATGGTTGTTATAGCATAGGCTGGGTTACAGCTCCCAAGGTGGATTGCTTTGGAAGCCTGCTTACTGTTGAACGTGACTTGAAGGTTATCAACAGTTATTCATTCAATTACTCATGAATTTTCTGGGCAGCGGGTGGGGGATTCCCCGAACTGAGGACTCTTTCCCGTTTCGGACCATACAGGGTAATGTATAGATGTTGCCATGGCATTTGTAAAACTGTCAAGTCACTGGTGGTAGCGGTAGCGTCGTTTAGCACAAGAATTAATTTTAATTAGCATATAATGAGCGGTGAGGATGATCAGAGGTTTTGGCAGGTTTGGTCCGGGCCTCTTTACCGCATCCTGTTTTATCAGTGGGTCCTTGTGATCTGTAACTTGTCAAACCAGCCCTGCTGAACTACTTCAATATGAAAATAGTCTTAACCTTTGAGAAGAAGCCTTCAGTTCTAATTGATAGTCATATTTCCTGGTAATAATGTTGTAATCAACATCTTTGTATATTCCTTAAGCACTTAAATACTTAAAAAAGGGGGCTGTGTCAACCCTGAAGAGGATTACTGAGATTTTACTCATCTCCATCCTGCATGATAAAAGAAAAATACATCCTGTTATTCCAGCAAATTGATGTTTTAATTAAGAGATCAAGGCCGGGCATGATGGCTCACGTCTGTAATCCCAGCACTGTGGGAGGCCGAGGCAGGTAGATCACCTCAAGTCAGGAGTTCTAGACCAGCCTGGCCAACATGGTGAAACCCCGTTTCTACTAAAAATACAAAAATTAGCTGGGCATGGTGGCGAGTGCGTGTAATCCCAGCTACTCGGGAGGCTGAGGCAGGAGAATCACTTGAACCTGGGAGGCGGAGGTTGCAGTGAGCCGAGATCGCGCCACTGCACTCCAGCCTGGGTGACAGAGTGAGATTCTATCTCAAAAAAAAAGAGAGAGAGAGAGAGATTAAAAGTCTTAGATTTGCCTGTCTATTCCTATGCCAGTATCTGTCTGTCTATCTGTCAACGAAAAGAGTCAAACTCTGTAAAATATTTGAATAGATTTATTCTGAGCCAAATATGAGTAAGCATGGCCCATGACACAGCCTTCAGGAGGTCCTGAGAACATGTGCCCAAGGTGGCTGGGGTGCAACTTGGTTTTATATATATTTAAGAAGGCATGAGACATCAATCAAATACATTTGAGACATATATTGGTTTGGTCCAGAAGGGCAGGACAATTCAAAGTCAGGGGGCTTCCAGGCTATAGGTAAATTTAAACATTTTCTGCTTGACAGTCGGTTTAGTTTGTCTAAAGACCTGGAATCAACAGAAAGAAAATGTTGAGGTTAAGATAAAAGATTGTGGCTGGGCACAGTGGCTCACACCTGTAATCCTAGCAGTTTGGGAGGCCGAGGCGGGTGGATCACCTGAGGTCAGGAGTTTGAGACCAGCCTGACCAACACAGCGAAACCCCATCTCTACTAAAAATATAAAAATCAGCCAGGCACGGTGGCGCGCCTGTAATCCCAGCCACTCGGGAGGCTGAGGCAGGAGAATCTCTCAAACCCAGGAGGCGGAGGTTGCAGTGAGCAGAGGTCCACTGCACTCTAGCCTGGGCGACAAAACTAGACTGTGTCTCAAAAATAAATAAAATAAAATAAAATAAAAGATTGTGAAGACCAAGTCTCTTTTGAAGTCTCATAGTGGCTGCCCTTAGAGACAGGAGATGACAAATGTTTCCTATCAGACCTTTAAAAGGTGCTAGACTGTCACCACCGGTAACACTCCAGTCTGCATGACAGCAAGTCTCCTTCTAAAAAAAACCAAAAAACAAGAAACAAAAAACCACCTCTGATCCCCAAGTTTTCAGTGAGACTGATTTGAGTAATAATAAAATTCCAGTCTCCTGCACAGCCTGCTCTGCGTGAATTACTCTTTCTCTATTGCAATTGCTGTGTCTTGATATAAATCAGCTCTGTCTAGGCAGTGGGCAAGGTGAACCCCTTCAGCGATCATATTGGAAAGTAAGTCATGAAACAGAGGGTTAAATAAAACTCATCTGATGAGAATTTATGGTTTATAGGGCATGACTCCCCAGACCCCTTAGATAGGAATTTGGGCAAGATAAAAAAAAAAAAAAAAAAAAAGCAGAGCTTAGTCCTCATATCTATCTATCTATCTATCTATCTATCTATCTATCTATCTATCTATCCATCCATCCATTCATCTATCCATCCATCTATCCATCATCATCTATCTGCTTCTGAGACCTGAAAGGCTAGTAAAGGTAATCAAAATATCCTTCTTTGATATATTTTGAGATGGCTGCTCCTGCAAACAGAAGCAGCCCTGCAAAGCGGTCTTCTATTATTATTACTATTTTGAGACTGAGTTTCATTCTGTCCTCCAGGCTGGAATGCAGTGGCATGATATCTGCTCACTGCAACCTCCACCTTCTGGATTCGAGCGATTCTCCTGCCTCAGCCTCATGAGTAGCTGGGATTACAGGCACACACCACCACACCCAGCTAATTTTTTTTTTTCTATTTTTGGTAGAGATGGAGTTTCCCCGTGTTGACCAGGCTGGTCTTGAACTCCTAACCCCAGGTGATCCGCCCACCTCGGCCTCTCAAAGTGCTGGGATTACAGATAGGCTTGAGCCACCGCGCCCGGCAAAAGCGGTCTTTTGTGGGGGAGATTTGCATCTGTAGAAAATCTGCATTGCTGCAGCCTGGTTTTCTCCCAGGCCCTCCCTTGTCCAGATCTAGGAAAGAGGAACTGAGATTCTGACACCCTAAAACTCTGAAAGAAACATTTACCATCTTTTTCCTCCGAGGACTGCTATCTGTGAGGTTTCATCTACATAACAAGACCACCTTTGCCAGCCAGGCCTCCTCTTCTCCCTTTCCCATAACCTGTTTTGCCAGGATCCAAGCCCCAAATCTTTCTGTAACCTCAAGATGGTATATGAGCTGCTACAGCTCTTTGTGGGGTTGGAGTGCTCCCTCTGTCATTCTCCCTCATGGACATGTTAATAAACTAGTATGCCTTTTCTCCTATTCATCTGCTTTGTGTGGACTAAGCTCTGATTTTTTCAGCTTGTGCAAATTCCTATCAAAGGGGTCTGAAGAGTCGTGCCCTACTGTTAATACCCGAGCGAGTTAGAGAAAACGCCACACTTTGAGACGAATTAAGAGTCCTTTATTTAAGCCGGCGGCCAAAGAGACGGCTAACGCTCAAAATTCTCTCGGCCCCGAGGAAGGGGCTTGATTTACTTTTATACCTTGGTTTAGGAAGGGGAGGGGAGCTCAAATGCAATAATTCTACAGAAGTAAAAACATGCAAGAATCAAAAAACAAATGGTTACAGAGAAATAAACAATTTAAAAGACAAATGGTTACAAAAAAAGCAACGGAACCAGGTGCGGGTCTCTAAATCCCTCATAAGAGTTAGATATGGATGCTATGACGGACACAGACTCAAGGCTTTATGTTGTTATCTTTTTGAGCAAAATCCTGGGAACTTCATACATTGTTTGTTCTAGTACCTTATCAGTTCATTGAGCTCCTTTGAAATGCTGAGTATCTGCTTACACAGGTTAACTCCTTGAGGAAGGGGGTTGGGTAAGGAGCCCTTAACGTCTTGTAAATCAAGGGGCCAGATGGAGTTCGTCGGCTTTCCCAGCTAAGGGAGAGTCTATTCATATGGGAAACAAGGCTAGGTAATTAAGGAGACAAAAAGGGAACATTTAAAAATAGGGTTAGTAAAAACAAGGTTAAAATAGGGTTAGTAAAAAACAAAGTTAGGCATTACACTACAAAGCATAAATTCCGGGAAGTGCTGGGAATATAGGTGTGAGCCACTACATCTGGCTTCTTAACCATTTTTAAGTGTACAGTTTAGTGGGTTTTTTTTTTTTTTTTTTTTTTTTTTTGAAGATAGGGTCTCACTGTGTCATGCAGTGGTGCGATCTCGGCTCAATGCAACCTCCACCTCCTAGGTCCACCAATCCTTCCACTTCAGCTTCCCATGTAGCTCGGATGACAAGCATGCGCCACCATGCCCGGCTAATTTTTTTTTTTTTTTCTATTTTTGGTAGAGACAAGTTTCACCATGTTGCCCAGGCTTGTCTTGAACTCCTGAGCTCAAGCGATTCGCCCTCCTCAGGGAGGCTGGGATTACAGGCATGAGCCACCTCATCTGGCCCAGTGTTGTTAACTATACTTACATTGCTTGGTGACAGATCTCTGGAGCTTTTTCATCTTGCAAAACTGAAACTCTATACTCATTGAATGACAACTCTCAGTTTCCCCTTCCCCTAGCCCCTGATAGCCCTTGTTCTACATTCTGTTTCCTTGAGTCTGACTGTTGTAGATATCTCAAGGAGGTGGGATCATGCAGTATTAGTCTTTTTGTGACTGGCTTATTTCACCTGGTATAGTGTCCTCCAGGTTTACCTATTTTGTAGCGCATGACAGAATCTCCTTTTTCAAGGCTGAATAATATTCTACTATGTGTATATACCACCTACTTTGTAGCATATGACAGAATCTCCTAATATTCTACTGTTTGTATATACCACATTTTCTTTTTTAAAATACTTTATTTGGCCGGGCGTGGTGGCTCATGCCTGTAATCCCAGCACTTTGGGAGGCCGAGGTGGGCGGATCACGAGGTCAGGAGATTGAGACTATCCTGGCTAACATGGTGAAACCCTGTCTCTACTAAAAATACAAAAAATTAGCCAGGTGTGGTGGCAAGTGCCTGTAGTCCGAGCTACTCGGGAGGCTGAGGCAGGAGAATCACTTGAACCCAGGAGGTGGAGGTTGCAGTGAGCTGAGATAGTGCCGCTGTACTCCAGCCTGGGCGACAGAGTGGGACTCCATCTCAAAACAACAAAAACAAAAACAAAACAAAAAACACTTTATTTTATTTTTTAAACTTTTATTATAGGTACAGGGGTATATTTTAAAACTTTTATTATATACATATTATAGGTATGACAGAATCTCCTTTTTCAAGGCTGAATAATATTCTACTATGTGTACATACCACCTACTTTGTAGCACATGATAGAATCTCCTAATATTCTACTGTTTGTATATACTGCATTTTCTTTTCAAAAATACTTTATTTTTTAAACTTTGATTATAGGTACAGGGGGACAACGAATGGTTTGTTACATGGGTGATGAGGACTACACTGTGATTTTTTTGTTTTGCTCAAATTCCTATCTAAGGGATCTGAGGAGTCATGCCCTACAAATCATAAATTCTCACTAGATGGGTTTTATTTAACCCTACATATCGTGACTCACTTTCCAACCTGACTCTGGCATAGCATTACGAGACAAGGAAGCAAATAAAAATATTTTATCTTAAAACATGTTTCTTTGCCATATCTTGAAATGGCCCTGCAAAGCTGTCCTTTGTGGGGGAAAATTTGCAACTGTAAAGAATTTCTATTAATGTAGCTAGATCTTTTTCTTCCAGGCCCTCCCAATCCTAAACAGATTAACTAGGAGTCTAGCACCTTTAAAAAATCTGAATAGGGCCAGGCGCGGTGGCTCACGCCTGTAATCCCAGCACTTTGGGAGGCCGAGGAGGGTGGATCACGAAGTCAGGAGTTTGAGACCGGCTTGGCCCACATAAAGAAATCCCATCTCTACTAAAAATACAAAAAATTAGCCGGGCATGGTGGTGGGTGCCTATAATCCCAGCTACTCGGGAGGCTGAGAGGCAGGAGAATTGCTTGTACCCAGGAGGCGGAGGTTGCAGTAAGCCGAGATCATACCATTGTACTCCAGCCTGGCGACAATGCGAGACTCCATCTCAAAAAAAAATCTGAATAGGAAACATTTGTCATCTATTGTCTCTAAAGGCAGCCACTATAAGACTTCAAAAGAACCTTGGTCTCTGCAGTCTTTTTTTTTTCTTTGGAGTGGGGCATTACAGGCACCTACCATCACACCTGGCTAATTTTTGTATTTTTAATAGAGACGGGATTTCACTATGTTGGCCAGGCTGGTCTCAAACTCCTGACCTCAGGTGATCCACCTGCCTCAGCCTCCCAAAGTGCTGGGATTACAGGCATGAGCCACTGTGCCTGGCTGGTCTCCACAATATTTTAACCTGAACATTTCTTTTCTATGATCCCAGTGATCCCAGGTCTTTAGACAGCTCAGCTGTTGTAACCAAGCGAGTTATAGAGAAATGCCACACTTTGAGACAAATTAAGGAGTCCTTTATTAGCCGGCGACTGAGAGGCAGCTAACGCTCAAAATTCTCTCAGCCCCGAGGAAGGGGCTAGTTTTGTTTTTATACCATGGTCTAAATAGGGGAGGGGGAAGTTTAGCTGAGGCAATTTTTACAGAAGCAGAACTGGCAAAAAGTTAAAAAAATTAATTGGTTACAAATGCAGTTACAAAAAATAAACAGTTCCAGGTGCAGGGGCCTAAACTATCACGAAGAGATAAATGCAGGGGTTTTGGGTGCCATCCACCACGCGCGTCCCCAGGAGCTGCTAGTGCAGCTTGCCTCAATATCTTCTCAGTAGGTGCATTCCTGGACGTGCTGTGAGTCGCTGTACACTAGTTATGCCTTAAGGGAGGCTGCAAGTGAAGAAACTAAAATGGAGTCTGTCTGGCTCTCTCTCTGCTAGGAGAGAGTTACTCAGGTTAAACAAGGTAGGGTATCACAAGCAAATTGTCAACTAGTGTTGTAGGAATCAAAGGACCAAAGAGACCAAATGGGTGAAACAGGAGGATTTTATTAAGGTGTGCACCGGCTCAGCAGATTCGCATCCAAAAGGCTGAGCCCTGAACAAAGACGGGGCTTGACTTCTATACATACAACTGAGGGGGTTGGCCATGTAGTTGCACAAAGCTTACAAGGCAGGCAAGCGGACTTACAGAGGCAGAACAAAGGCAGTTAATCATACAGTGACAGGTTTTGCAACTTGAGGAAAAAACAGGAACTTATCAAACTAAGGCAGGATTTACAGCTGGTACATGTCTTACCTGAGCATGTCTGATGACCTTGTTATGTTACACAGAGGAGATACAGGAATCTGTAAAACTTTGTAAAGTAACCTTGAGTTTCACTAAGGAAGGGTTACTAAGAGGGGAGTGGGGAGCTGGGATAGGAGAAGAACCTGTTTTCTCGTCCTTGCCCATAACTGGGAGGGGAGGGGGCTCTGGAGCAGATCCTTTGAGGGCTCTGGTTTTGCAGATAGTTATCAAATCTTTGCCAGAGCTCTGCTGCCTATCACCAGGTCTTGGAGTGGGTCAGCCTAGCAAGAGAAAACTTGTTTTTCTCTTTTAACCCCAGCTTCACCAGAAAATGTTTAAATTTATCATAGCCTGGAAGCCCTCCTACCTTTGAGTTGTCCTGCCTTTCTGGACCCATCTAATGTATTTCTTTCTTTCTTCCTTTCTTTCTTTTTTTTGAGACGGGGTCTTGGTCTGTCGCCCAGGCTGGAGTGCAGTGGCACGATCTCGGCTCACTGCAAGCTCTGCCTCCCGGGTTCACGCCATTCTCCTGCCTCAGCCTCCCAAGTAGCTGAGACTACAGGCGCCCGCCATCATGCCCGGCTAATTTTTTATATTGTTAGTAGAGACGGGGTTTCACTGTGTTAGCCAGGATCGTCTCGATCTCCTGACCTTGTGATCCATCCACCTCGGCCCTCCAGAGTGCTGGGATTACAGGCGTGAGCCACCGCGCCCAGCCCAATGTATTTCTCAAATGTATTTGATTGATGTCTCATTCCTTCCTGAAATGCATAAAACCAATCTGCGCCCTGACCACTCTGGGTGCATGTTCTCAGGACCTCCTGAGGGCTGTGTCATGGGCCATGGTCACTCATATTATGCTCTGAATAAATCTCTTCAAATATTTTACAGAGTTTTACTCTTTTTATCGACAATGAACTTGTGACATGGGGGTTTTTGTACAGATTAATTCATCACCCAGGTATTAAGCTCGGTACAGATAAAAGAAAAACTTCAGCTGAATTAAATTTAAAAGAGTTTTTTAATTTTAATTTTTATTTTTTTTAGAGACTGAGTCTCACTCCATCCCCCATGCTGGAGTGCAATGGGTCAATCTCGGCTCACTGCAACCTCTACCTTCTGGGTTCAAGCGATTCTCCTGCCTCAGCCCCCCTAGTAGCTGGGATTACAGGCGCCTGCTACCATGCCCTGCCAATTTTTGTATTTTTAGTGGAGATGGGGTTTCGCCACGTTGGCCATGCTGGTCTCGAACTCCTGACCTCAGGTGATCTGCCCACCTCGGCCTCCCGAAGTGCTGGGATTACAGGTGCCTGGCCCAAATTTAAAGGAGTTTAATTGGACAATGAACAATTTGCGAATCGGTCAGCCCACAGAATCACAGCAGATTCACAGAGACTGAGTGCAGCTACGTGGTGGAAAAAGATTTATAGACAAAAAAGGGGAAATGACATACAGAAATCGGCAGCAAGGTACAGAAACAGATGGATTGCTTACAGGTTAGCGTTTACTTTATTTGAACACAGTTTGAACACAGCAGTCTATGAGTGATTGAAGTATGGCTGCTAGGATTGGCCCAGCCTCAGTTATTGTTACAGGTGCATACTCCTAAATGAGGTTTTAAATGTTGTCTGACTGTTAAGCTAGGTTACAGTTCATCCACAAGGACTCAAATATAGAAGTATGGAGTCCTTCTCAGGCCATATTTAGTTTGCTATAACAATCCCCCTCCTCTTTTTTTTTCTTTTTTTTTTTTTTTTTTTTTTTTTTTTGAGACGGAGTCTCGCTCTGTCGCCCAGGCTGGAATGTAACGGTGGGATCTCAGCTCACTGCAACCTCCGCCTCCTGGGTTCAAGTGATTCTCCTGCCTCAGCCTCCCGAGTAGCTGGGACTACAGGTGCGTACCACCAGGCCCAGCTAACTTTTTGTATTTTTAGTAGAGAAGGGGTTTCACCGTGTTAGTCAGGATGTTCTCGATCTCCTGACCTCATGATCTGCCTGCTCAGCCTCTCAAAGTGCTGAGATTACAGGTGTAAGGCACCACTCCTGGCCAGTTTCCCCCTTTTGATAATTTTCTCAATTTGAGAGACTGATGAAAACATTAGTCATTGATGTCACTATTACCATCATAAATGTGCTTATTTGGTCTTGAAACCCACTGGGAAACAGTAGAATAGTAGGTTTTGTGAGGAGGGAACAAGAACTGAGTAGACGGTACCCCTTTATGCTGGGATGTTCTGTTTACAGGAGAAAAACAAAACCTGGTGTGTTCTAGGATCTATGTTTCCTTAAAGTCTTAGTTTGATTATGTCACATTTAGCACGAGTGACTCCATTTTGTTTGGTTTGGTCTGTTGAGGCCTAGTGTATGAGCTCAGTCCAAAATAATGGCCGTCCTTAATTTTGTTTTAAAAATTCCCCCTTTTTGGCCAGGTTCTCACTTAAGTGAGAGTGTGACCAAAACTTAGGGCCTTATCACCACTCTGTTATCATTTTGGGTTGCGGGTCTCAGCATGTCATTCATAGGTCATGGTGACCTCATGGTCACACATTTCTTTTAGCTTTTGTCATTCCAGTTGAAGAGAGACCATTTGATGTTTTAGAGCTGGCTGTGTACAAACATTAAAAACCTTTGAGAGAATACAGCACATCAGGGAGACTATTATAACTATCGGGAGGATAACACCAAGAATTTGGAGTACCCGGGGTCCCCATACACCAAACCTTAAAATTAAATAGAGAATGAGCTGGATGAAGAATCTACTCTTCATCTTGACTAAGTAGTCTTTTCATTAATCTACTACAATTGAATTTGTGTAACCTACATTTGATGTATTTCTTCACAGGCCACAAGTGTCAACAGCTGCCCAGGTACTTTTCTGTTTCGTGAATTCTATTGTTCAGCATAACTTTCACAAGAGAATTTAAAGTCTGTTATATAATGCTACCCTTTAAAGTAGACTCTGCTGGCTGGGCGTGGTGGCTCATTCCTGTAATCCCAGCACTTTGGGAGGCCGAGGCGGGAGGATCACTTGAGGTCGGGAGTTTGAGAACAGCCTGGCCAACATGGTGAAACCCTGTCTCTACTAAAAATACAAATACTAGCTGGGCATGATGGCACGTGCCTGTAATCCCAGCTACTGGGGAGGCTGAGGCAGGAGAATCGCTTGAACCCGGGAGGCGGAGGTTCTAGCGAGCCAAGGTCACGCCACTGCACTCCAGCCTGGGTGACAGAGCGAGACTCCGTCTTAAAAACAAACAAAAAAAGGGTCAGCTGTGGTGGCTCACGCTGTAATCCCAGCACTTTGGGAGGCCGAGGTGGGCGGATCACTTGAGGTCAGGAGTTCGAGACCAGCTTGGCCAACAAGGTGAAACCCCATCTCTACTAAAAATACAGAAATTAGCTGGGCATGGTGGTGGGCGCCTGTGATTCCAGCTACATAGGAGGCTGAGGCAGGAGAATTGCTTGAATCCAGGAGGCAGAGGTTGCAGTGAGCCGAGATCGTGTCACTGCACTCCAGCCTGGGTGACAGAGGGAGACTCTGTTACCACCCCCCCCAAAAAAGTAGAATCTGCTATAGAGTCTGTTGTGAGGGATACATACTAAGTATTGCCACTTTTATTCTAAACCATGGAAAAAGGACCTAACAAATGATGTCCTTCTAGAAGAGTAAAGGCAGTGTTTTCTTTAACTCGTGATGTGGGTTAAGAGACATGAATGAATGTTCTGTTTCTGACTTATTATGAGGCAACATATGTACCATTAAAGTTTTTCACCTACACTGGGCCTTTATCTTTTATCTACTAAAGTATAAGATTATTCATATATAAGGCTGGCTGCAAACTCCTTTACAAATAAAAGTATACCCCATAAGTGCACATAATAGACGCCTTTTCCACTTCTATTGTTCATAGAGGCATAAATAAGAAAAAATATTCAAGGATAAGAGTCTCATGATAATAGAAAAACCTTTTTTTATTTTTTTGAGATGGAGTCTCACTCTGTTGCCCAGGCTGGAGTGCAGTGGCACGATCTCGGTTCACTGCAACCTCCACCTCCCAGACTCAAGCAATTCTCTTGCCTCAGCCTTCTGAGTAGCTGGGATTACAGGCTTGCACCACCACCATGCCTGGCTAATTTTTTATATTGTTAGTAGAGAAGAGGTTTCACCATGTTGGCCAGACTGGTCTCGAACTCCTGACCTCAAGTGATCCTCCCACCTCAAATTGTTGGGATTACAGGCGTGAGCCCCCACGCCCAGCCTAGAGAAGTCTTGATCTGTGATCTTGGGAAAAGCTGTTCACATTAAGGATGCCATCTTCTTCTGGGGAGAGACGTCTCTGGTTAGTTTTACTTTAAGGGTTCTGGTGGGTGAACAGTTCCAAGAATGTGGAGGGTTGCTTCTCAGTTGTGAGATTATGAACCCAAATTCAAGGTTCCAAAGTTTTGCTGCAATGTGGATGGCAAGGACAGTCTTTCTCTGATGTTCAGAAGATCCATTCTTCGGGTTCTGGATTGTGAAAGGGTTGTCCTCAGTGAACCACACAAAGCTTTCTTTATCTGGTGAAAATACACTGTAGCACAATAATCTACTGCTACAACATTAGCCCTCTTGCATGGGAAAGCTTTTATACAACCAGAAAAAGAGCATTGAAAATGACAATTGAATGAAATCCCTTTATAAATGTTTAAATGGCCCATCAGGCAGCCAAATGTACCTGAAGCTTTGATTGTCTTCCCAAGAATATGCAACCAAACATTGATTTTAAACTATTTCCTTGGCCAGTTGCAGTGGCTCACACTTGTAATCCCAGCACTTTGGGAGGCCTAGGCAGATGGATCACCTGAGGTCAGGAGTTCAAGATCAGCCTGGCCAACCTGGTGAAACCCCGTCTCTACTAAAAATACAAAAATTAGCTGAGCGTGGTGTCAGGCACCTGTAATCCCAGGTACTCGGGAGGCTGAGGCAGGAGAATCGCTTGAACCCAGGGGGTGGAGGTTGCAGTGAGCTGAGATTGTGCCATTGCACTCCAGCCTGGGACACAAGAGTGAAACTCCATCTCAAAAATAAATAAATAAATAAAAATAAACTATTTCCTCAATTTGTAAGTCCACATATTCAATTTGGATTATTTTATCTTTTCCATGATGAGTCATGGAATACAGAACCTTTAATAACAAAAGTTTTTAGGACTCAGGAAGGACAAGGCGGCCGTCCTGGTTCTCCATGAGTCCACGCTTAACACTGGACTTATGTCCTCTTGAATACCAGCTGCTTCTCCAATCTAGGTGCATAGCAGTGATAACTAATGGGTTATCATAGGTAATTTGATTTAGACCATAAAGTTCATTCAAATTGTATATCTAAACAATTTTAATATTGGCCGATTTAGCATGATAATCTGGCAAAGTTTTTTGGTATTTCATGAATTTTTGTTTTACTTGTGTTAGCAGTTTTATAAACCAGTCAGTTGTTTTCTTTTCTTATTGAAGCAACAGGAATTCTTACCCAGTCCAATTCTTGGGGAATTGTGGAATTCATGGGAAATTCTTACCTATGATGTGATCTTTCAAAATTTGTTTATTTTTACATGATATGATTTTAAAGTTACTAGAAACCTGTATTCAAAGGTGCTTTTCAGAGTCCTTTTATGAACTTTTAAGAGTTCCATCCTTTTATGAACCTTTTAAAAGATACCATATTCTAGGATTTTGCATGCTTCTGAAGTTTTCAGAAACTGCATCAGCCTTAAGCAATTAACTGTGGAAATGACTTTAAATAATTATAATTTTTATTTATTTTATTTTATTTTGAGATGGAGTCTCGCTCTGTCACCCAGGCTGGAGTGCAGTGGCGTGATCTCGGCTCACTGCAACCTCTGCCTCCCAGGTTCAAGCAATTCTCCTGCCTCAGCCTCCTGAGGAGCTGGGATTACACGTGTCCACCACCACACCAGGCTAATTTTTTTGTATTTTTAGTAGAGCGGGGTTTCACCATGTTCGCCATGCTGGTCTCAAACTCCTGACCTTGTGATCTGCCCACCTCAGCCTCCCAAAGTGCTGGGATTACAGGCGTGAGCCACTGCACTTGGCTGTTTTTTGCTTTTTTCAATCAATTTTGTGGACACCTCTGCTCCATAGAGTTTGACCTTATTTATTTGAACACAGATACTGAGAAAGGACAGAGGTTACCTGGACTACAAAATAATGCAGCGATTCTAGACTCAACAGAGACTCCTTCAATAGAGCATTGTTGTTGTTGTTTGTTTTTTTATTTTTATTTTTTTGGTGCTGTAGAATAAAATCCTTTGTACTTTTCTTTTTTCTTTTCTTTTTTTTTTTTTTTTTGAGATGGAGTTTTGCTCTTGTTACCCAGGCTGGAGTGCAATGGCGCTATCTCAGCTCACTGCAACCTCCATCTCCCAGGTTCAAGCGATTCTCCAGCCTCAGCCTCCCGAGTAGCTGGGATGACAGGCATGTGCCACCACGCCAGGCTAATTTTGTATTTTTAGTAGAGATGGGATTTCTCCACATTGGTCAGGCTGGTCTCAAACTCCCAACCTCAGGTGATCCACCTGCCTCAGCCTCCCAAAATGCTGGTATTACAGCATTTTGGTGAGCCACCGTGCCTGGCGTTTTTTCTTATTTTTTTTTGAGACGGAGTCTCATTCTCTTGCCCAGGCTGGAGTGCAGTGGCGTGATCTCGGCTCACTGCAACCCCCACCTCCTAGGTTCAAGTGATTCTCCTGCCTCAGCCTCCCAAGTAGCTGGGATTACACGTGCATGCCACCATGCCTGGCTATTTTTTGTATTTTTAGTAGAGACAGGTTTTCGCGATGTTGGTCAGGCTGGTCTCAAACTCCTGACCTCAGGTGATCCACCCACCTCGGCCTCTCAAAGTGCTGGGATTATAGGCATGAGCCACCGCACCTGGCCTTAACTCAGTATCTTAGTCCATATGTCCTATAACAAAATACCACAGACTGGGTGATTCATAAACAATAGAAATTTATTGGCTGAGCATCTCAGCCTCCCAAAGTGCTAGGATTACAGGCGTGAGCCACCGTACCCGGCTGGATTTACAGACTTTATCTTTATTTTTTCAATTATAAAATTATTCACCCACTTAGAACAGAAAGCAATATGGAAAAAGGAGGAAAGAAAGGTCTTCTGTACTTGGATGGGGCCAGGTTTGGGGCAAGGAACTGGCACTGTGGAGCTTAGTGCTTGCTTACAGGACCAGCAGGCTATGAGGCAACTGACATGCCCCAGGGAAAGTCATCTTGAGTTGCTTCTTGATAATGAGTGGGATACGGGTCCAAGCTGCAAACTTCTTAAGTCATTCTCTAAAACATCCACACTTCAGGACTGCTGAGAGGGAAAGAGAGAAGTTAGGAGGTACCAACTGGTGAGACACCACAGGGAGGAAGGGAGGGAGAGGTGAGGATGAGATCATTAGGAAGAGAAAAGAACCGGCACCAGAAGGGCCAAGAAGGCCTGGAGAAAAACAGGGAGGTGACAAGAGCATCTTAGAAAAGGGAGATCGTCTGTTTACTCTGTTGATAGTTTCTTTTGCTGTGCAGGAGTTCCATTTAATTAGATCCCAATTGTCAATTTCTGTTTTGGTTGCATCTGCTTTTCAGAATTTAATCATAAATTCTTTGCATAGACCAGTGTCCAGTAGAGTATTTCATATTTCCCAGGTTTTCTTCTAAGATTTTTATAGTTTGAGGTCTTACATTTAAGTCTTTAATTCATCTTGAGTTATTATTATTTTTTCAAGCAAAGCCTCACTCTGTTGCCCAGGCTGGAGTGCAGTGGCACGATCTCAGCTCACTACAGCCTTCACCTCCCTGAACTCATGCAATCTCCCATTCACCCTCCCGAATGGCTGGGACCACGGGCACATGCCACCATGCCTGGCTGATTTTTGTATTTTTTGTAGAGATGGGGATTTGCCATGTTGCCCAGGCTGGTCTTTGAACTCCTGGGCTCAAGCAATCCACCCGCCTTGGCCTCCTGAAGTGCTGGGATTACAGGCATGAGTCCTCATGCCCAGCACATCTTGAGTTAATTTTTTTTTTTTTTTTTTTTTGGGACAGAGTCTTGCTTTGTTGCCCAGGCTGGAGTGCAGTGGCATGATCTCGGCTCACTGCAACCTCCCACCTCCTGGGTTCAAGCAATTCTCCCGCCTCAGCCTCCTGAGTAGCTGGGATTATAGGTGCAGAGACAGGGGTTCACCATGTTGGCCAGGCTAGTCTCGAACTCCTGACCTCTTGATACGCCTGCCTCGGCCTCCCAGTGCTGGGACTACAGGCATGAGCCACTGCGCCTGGCCGAGTTAATTTTTGTATATGGTGAGAGGCACACATGGACATAAAGATGGAAATAATAGACGCTGGAGACTCCAAAAGAAGAGAGGGTGGGAGGGGGGCCAGGGTTGAAAAACTACCTATTGGGTGCTATGTTCCAGTAGATTGGGTGACTCAAACCTCAGCATCACACAATATATCCATGTAACGACCCTGTGCATGTACCCCTGGAATCTAAAAGAACAAGAAGGAGCCCCTGGTGCGAGAGGAGAACACAAAAAAGAAACAGGTAGTGGGGCGGGGCACGGTGGCTCACACCTGTAATCCCAGCACTTTGGGAGGCCAAGGCAGGCAGGTCACTTGAGGCCAAGAGTTCAAGACCAGCCTGGGCAACATGGTAAAGCCCTGTCTCTACTAAAAATGCAAAAATTAGCTGGGCATGGTGGCGAGTGCCTGTACTCCCAGCTACTCGGGAGGCTGAGGCAGGAGAATCACTTGAACACGGCAGGCGGAGGTTGCACTGAGCCGAGATCACACCACTGCCCTCCTGCCTGGGTGACAGAGTGAGACCCTGTCTCAAAAAAGAAAAGAAAAGAAAAAAAGGTAGGGGTAAGGGCAGTGGGCAGAGGTGTGACTGGGTATGGGGCTGCGGCAGGCGGTGAGGAGGTCGGGGGCAGCAGGCAGGACAGTGCCTCACCTTTATCCTCTCAAGCCGTCGCTTTATGGCTCGACTGTTTTTATCTAGCTCCTCTAACATCTTACAGGGGTCGAAGGAAAGCGGTTTCTCGTGGTCCACAAAGTTTTCCCAGCAGTCATTAAACTCTGAGAGGGAAGAGGGAAACCAGCCAGGCCCCAGGGGCAGCAGCTGCAGTGCCAGGAGCTCTTGCTTCCTTTCCCCTCTCTTCTCTTCCTCTCCCTGGACATTGCTCTGTCCGGGGAATTCTCCCTCCCGGGTGGTGTCAGATCTTCGGCCTTGACTGAGCCACAATCCTTCCTTCCTGGCCTCCCACAGACCCCCCGCTCCCCGCCCCCCACCCCCCCACCCCCCCACCCCCCCGCCAACCTCCTCCAACCCCCAACCCCCAGCCCCCGCCAAGCCTGTGCCCCCGGGGGTTTGCACTCTTATAACTGCAAAGCCTCTTTCCTACCTGGGAGGCCCATGACCTCCACCGGGACCTGGGATCCACACAGAAGCCGCAGCCCCTCCTGCTGGGGCTTGCACCAGTGGTAGTACAGGCGGGAGGCGAAGATGCGCAGGTTCAGATGGTCGTGAGCCTGGATGAAGTCAACCAGCTTCCAGGCACAGGAGGAGCAGGGGCTCCACGTGAGGTAACAGGTGACTTGGTAGCACTGCGTTTCGTCCAGTCCCATGGACTTGATCTCGTTAATAAAGCAAATTTCTGCATGGCACTTTTTCTGGGGAGGGTCCCAAACAGAGAGAAGGGAGGGGAGAAGAGAGAGGCCAGGAGTCATGTGACTGGGGGCGGGGGCCGGGACGGGGGCGGGGATGCGGGGGCGGAGGGGTCTGTCCGGTGAACTTTCTAGTGCGTGGCCTGGCCTAGTGCAGGGCAAGCACCCGCTTCCTGCCTTCCCTGGTTTATACAGCCCTGCACTCACGCACCCGTGTGTTAATTCATCTGTCCCAGGACTTCCACATCTTTCTGTAAATTGGACAAAGATCCCTGTGTCCAGAGGAGGAGACAACACCTCCACGCCCCAGTCCCGAAGCTCTGTGGACCCTGCCTTTGGACACCCGCCTGGGAGGCTGTGTCCAACCCGGGATGATCCTAAAGAGCAGGTGAGAGCCGGGGCGGGGGGCGGGGAGGCGGGGAGGCAGGGCAGGTAGGGGCTGGCAATAGAGCGGAGAGGACAGGGGTGTGATGGAGTTGCACTCAGACCGTGGCACGGCACCTCGGCTTTCCCGAAGTAGTGACTGAGCTGAGATCGGGAGAAAGTAAATGAGAGGGGCAGAAGGAGCATTCTACAGAAGGGTTGGCCTCTTCAGAGGTCCGGGGACGGGAAAGAATGGGAGTGTCCTAGGGAAACTGGGCCACTCAGATCCAGCTAAGCCAAAACCCAGGCAGGCACCAAGGGTTACCTTGGTGTTAACACAGAGGGTGTTAAATCAAAAATTGAGAAATTTATAGGCAGGCATTTCATGTATTTTCTGCACACATCAGATGGGGTTAGCCCCTGCCGGCCCTGTGCCCAGAGAGCCCGTGTGGCACCTTGTTTTCAAAGTAGCCTCTGGTGGGCGTGGAGCCATTCTGCGGCGTCAGCTGGTAACACAAGAGGGCCTTCCTCGGGTAGTAAGGCCTTCTGAGGCGGCGCCTGTTGTTAAACTGTAAGCGGAAAGTTTCGGCTGTTAACAGAGCCATCGTGTTTCTGTGCAACAGAAAGGGGAAAACCAAAGATGAAGGGAGCGTCCTCTTGAGTCACCCCAGGCTCAAGCCACTTTTCAAACCCAACTCTTTTTTGTTTTTTGAGACAGAGTCTCGCTCTGTCGCCCAGGCTGGAGTGCAGTGGCGAGATCTCGGCTCACTGCAACCTCCGCCTTCCAAGTTCAAGCGATTCTCCTGCCTCAGCCTCCCAAGTAGCTGGGATTACAGATGCCTGCCACCACTCCTGGCTAATTTTTGTATTTTTAGTACAGACGGGGTTTCACCATGTTGGCCAGGCTGGTCTCGAACTCCTGATCTCAGGTGATCCACCCACCTTGGTCTCCCAAAGTGTTGGGATTACAGGTGTGAGCCCCTGCGCCCAGCCAAACCCAACCCTTTCTGTTCATTTGGGCCCTTCCCCTTGGTGAGGGAGGGTCTCCCCTTTAGTTGTTGGCCAGGAGGACTGCAGTGGAGCAGGGGGAGGAAGGGCTGGCAGGAGGGCAGGAGGAGGGGAGTGCTCCCTCCCACCTTGTCTGCTATCTCCCATCCTCCCACCTGGGAGGGCACCCGCTGCTGCCCACAGCTGAGGCTCTTTGCATGGGGATGCCCCGACCTCGTCACTATTCTTCCTGGGTTGGGTGGGGATCCCCTGCCTGAGAACTGTGGGTGTGCCTTACTGGCTCCCCTGGGCTCAGACCTGCTCTGAGCTGCTCACAGGCCTCTGGCCTGAGTCCCAGATCCCTCTTTCCAGCTGC
Source organism: Pan paniscus (assembly GCF_029289425.2). Lineage (NCBI taxonomy): Eukaryota > Metazoa > Chordata > Mammalia > Primates > Hominidae > Pan > Pan paniscus. Next base: position 48,947,094 of record NC_085927.1, on the reverse strand, counting down.
AGTTGGACACCCCCTCCTTGAGGTCCACAGGCCTCTCGACCCCTACATGTCCAATACCAGAACCCTTCCCCTTGGGGACTGACGGGGTGGAAACTGGGGCTTCCTCCAGCACTGTGCTCTTTGCTCAGGTGTGTGTTTGACAAGTTTGTCTGCACAGAACACAGTTGAGTGAACAGAAAAGCTGTTGTCACCAAGGGAGTGTTGTGACACATTTTTGGCTGAAGAAATTACATAGATTTTGCTCTCCTGAATTGTGATTACATTCTACAGAGGATTCAATTTTGGATTTTGCTTTTTTTTTGTTTTTGAGAGAGAGTCTTGCTCTGTTGCCCAGGCTGGAGTGCAATGGTCCAATCTCGGCTCACTGCAAGCTCCACCTACCAGGTTCAAGTGATTCTCCCGGGTTCAAGCAATTCTCCTGCCTCACCCTCCCAAGTAGCTGGAATTACAAGCACCCTCCTTCATGCCTGGCTAATTTTTGTATTTTTGTAGAGATGGAGTTTTACCATGTTGGCCAGGCTGGTCTTGAACTCCTTTGACCTCAGGTGATCCACCCACCTCGGCCTCCCAAAGTGCTGGGATTATAGGCGTGAGCCACCGCGCCCCGCCAGGATTGTGACCCATGCGCTCACCTCCTGTCTCCCCGAGGGCCTGAGCTCCCTTTCTTTGGCCTGTCTGATTGGTGGTTGCCCATCTACTTTCTATTCTGCTTTCTGGAAAGCCCCTGAGCATTTCAAGCCTCCAAGTCCTGAGAATTTCTGCAGCTTTCCCAAGCAGGAAGACCAGGGAGAGGAGAAGAGAAGGAGATGCTGGCAGGGGCAGCAGGGCCGGGGTGACCTCTCCCAGCTCAGGGCCCCAGCTCTGGTCTTTCCAGGGATGGATCTCCCATCCTCCCAGTATTTCTGCCACCCATCCTCTAACCCATTAAAAATAAGAAAAGTGAATAAAATTCTCCCCTTCAAAATAAGAGCTCTTAATATTTCAGTTCAATTAATTCCTGGCATTTTACCTATTCATGTTATTTTATTTTATTTTTAGTTTTAGTAGATAAGGGGTCTCCCTATGTTGCCCAGGCTGGTTTGGAACTCCTGGTCTTTAGTGGTGATCCCCCCCTCTCAGCTTCCCAAAATGTTGGGATTACAGGCATGAGCCATTTTGCGTGGCCAGGCAGGAAAATGGCGTGAACCCAGGAGGTGGAGCTTGTAGTGAGCCGAGATTGCGCTCCAGCCTGGGCAACAGACTGAGACTCCCCTTCTCAAAAAAACAAAACGAAACAAAAAATCAGGGTAGCACTTCCATCCCCAGGCCCAGGCCACTCTTCTAAGTGCTGAGAGGATCTGAGCTCACGTGAGGCTGCCCTAGGCCTGCAGGGGCCATTCTCATCTTACAGAGGAGGGGCCAGAGGTGCAGAGAGGTGGGGTAACCTGCCCAGGCCACGGAGCTGGGCCCCTTTCCTGGCCAGCCCTGCCAGCCTTTGCATCACGGGCCCTGCAGGAGGGAGGCTTTGGGAACCAGGATCTCTTCTTACTAAATTTTAAAATAAAAGCATTTCTCCTGATCATTGAGTTTTTCCTTATATTCCGTGTTACTGGTGTCATTATAAACGGTGATGTGAATACTGATCATGGAGGAGGAGCGTGTGTTCAGGGTCATCTGCATCCTCCTCTGCCCACAGTGGAGACATCCTTGGAAGAGATGATTTGCCTTGTGCTTCAGAGACCATTGCCTCCCCACACCCTCTCCTAAGACTTTGTATTGAAACAAAGTAATCTTACACAAAGTTCATCAAAGCACTGTGAACAAAATTCCAGATTGCTCCCATCATCCTTTAGTTCAGTTCTCCCAGTTCCAGAGCCCAGCAATGGCAGGAAGCACACAGAGTGAGCACCCTCCCAAGGTGGGGAGCACTAGCCCAGCCATGACTTTTAGGGGAGAGTCTCAGCAGGGGGCTTGGGCTGGTGCAGGCTGGGGAGGCGGCCCATTCAGAAGCAGCAGTGGGGTGACCACACAGCAGGGCAAAGAGCCTGGGTGGGAGTGGGGATGGCAGGGGAGCCAGAGGAGAAGGAGCCCAGGGCTGGGGCTGGGGCAGCGGGAGGCCAGGGCTGAGGCCCAGAAGGGCTGCCAGGCAGGAAGTGGCAGCAGAGGGCCCAGTGGACAGAGTGGGCAGCAGTACCTGATCTGTGCTTCTGGCCACAGCTTCCTTAGCAGACTTGCCCCTGCTTGTCTGGGGCACTAAGTTTCACTTTTGGCAGCTCTCCCAAAAGTCACAAAAAGTCAGCTCTCCCAAAAGTCACAAAAAGTCACTGCTTGATGAGGGTGGCTCCACCCTCTTCCTTTTGTGGGACTGGAGTGGGAGGGCCCTGGGGTGCTTCAGATCCCTCAGGCTCCTTTCTTTCTCTATTTCCTCGGGCTTGGCAGGGGAAGTCTGAGGGAGGTGGCTCACCTCCCATCCTCCCACCCCCAATTCCCTCTCCAGGTACAGCCAGACCCAACTCCCTCCCCAGGTATAGTTTACAAAAGAACAAAGGCCAGATGCGGTGGCTCACACCTGTAATCCCAACACTTTGGGAGGCTGAGGTGGGCAAATCACAAGGTAAGGAGATGAAGACCATCCTGGCCAACATGGTGAAACCCCGTCTCTGCTAAAATACAAAAAATTAGCCAGGTGTGGTGGCCTGCGCCTGTAGTTCCAGCTGCTTGGGAGGCTGAGGCAGGGAAATTGCTTGAACCTTGGAGGCAGAGGTTGCAGTGAGCCGAGATCGCACCACTGCACTCCACCCTGGCAACAGAATGAGACCCTGTCTCAAAAAATAAATAAATAAATAAAAATAAAAAAGAAAGAAAAAAGAAAGGAATTGATGGCTGGTCACGGTGCCTGTTATCCCAGCACTTTGGGAGGCTGAGGCAGGTGGATTGCCTGAAGTCAGGAGTTCAAAATCAGCCTGGCCAACTGCACTCCAGCCTGGGCAATAAGAACAAAACTCCGTCTCAAAAACTAAACTAAACTAAAATAAATGAAAGGAATAGAAGCCACAGAAAGGAACAGGGATCCAGACCAGGGCTGACACCATAGACCAGATGCCACTCCCCTGGTGGACAGGGCAGGCTGCAGCCCCCTCCCCACCACCCCACTGACCTTTGGCATTCAGCCCCCTGGCAGGACCCTGAGCCTGATGTGAAATGAGCACTGGGGTCAGGCTCAGGACTGCATCTCCAGTGGATCCAGTGTCCATTACCTAGCCCAGTCCCCAGTTAGCACTGGGAGGGGAGGGCAGTGATCCTGACAGTCAGAGGAGGTCCCAAGCACAGAGAGGCTAAGATACTGTCCCCACGTCACACAGCAAATCAACAGCAGAGCTGGAGTGCTGGCCAGGACTTCCTGTGTCCCTTCTCCCCCACAGCTAGCTACTTTGAGTTTCTTCATTGCTCCATGGAAAGGAGCAGGAGAGGAGGCACGAGGGAGGGGACTTACTGCTCCTAAAGGGCCTCCCAGGTCAGAGATGAAGGACCTGGACTTCACATTTGCATTCTGGAACCCATGTCCTCATCTTCATGCATATCAACCAACACCCTTCAGATCATAAACACCAAAGAAAGGAAGGCGGAACCCTTTCCTGGTCCTTCCCACGGCAGCATTCCCACTACTCCTCCAGTGAATTCCTGCAGCAGAGACCCTGTGGTGTCCAGGACGGGCCTGTGCTTAGGTGTTGTCTCCAGGAGGACGGGAGGTTTGGCCTGGCCACTCTGGCCTGTGTTCGTTGCTGCAAAGGGGGACCCGATCCGGACCCCAAGAATGGGTTCTTGGATCTCTCACAGGAAAGAACTCAAGCTGAGCCACAGGGTGCGGTGAAGTTGTGATCATTTATTAGAAGCTCCGGTACTACAGACTAGGGAGGCCTCAGAAGGCAGAAGGAAGAACGTCCCGTCTTTGTTTTAAGCTTCTTTTTTTTTTTTTTGAGACGGAGTCTCGCTCTGTCACCCAGGATGTGGTGCAATGGTGCAATCTCGGCTCACTTCAACCTCTGCCTCCCAGGTTTAAGAAATTCTCCTGCCTCAGACTCCCGAGTAGCTGGGTTCACAGGTGTGCAGCGCCACACCCGGCTAATTTCTGTATTTTTAGTAGAGAAGGGATTTCATCATATTGGCCAGGCTGGTTTCAAACTTCTGACTCCTGATCTGCCCACCTCAGCCTCCCAAAGTGCTGGGATTACAGGTGTGAGCCACCACGCCCGGCCTAAATCTCCACTTTATAAGGACACCAGATTTATTGGATTAGGAACTACCCCGATGACCTCATCCACTGTGCCTGGCCTAAACTCTCCTTATATTGGAGTCTTACCAATGTAAAACCTAAGCCATGTCTACATGCAAGCGAGCTGACAGTGTGACAAAATTTATTACTTTGTTGATTTAAAGAAAGTTATCCAGGGCCTGGCATGGTGGCTCACACCTGTAATCCCAGCACTTTGGGAGTCCGAGGTCAGCCTGGCCAACATGGTGAAACCCCATCTCTACTAAAATTGTGAAAATTAGCTGGGCGTGATGGTGGCAAATGTGTAATCCCAGCACTTTGGGAGTTCAAGGTCAGCCTGGCCAACATGGTGAAATCCCATCTCTACTAAAATTGCAAAAATTAGCTGGGCATGGTGGTAGCATACCTGTAATCCCAGCTACTCAGGAGGCTGAGGCAGGAGAATCTCTTGAACCTGGGAGGCAGACGTTTCAGCGAGCCTAGATCCTGCCACTGCACTCCAGCCTGGGCGACAGAGCGAGACTCCATCTCAAAAAAAAAAAAGATATCAATGAGATATGCATATCTTATTTAAAGGGTATGATTTTTAAACCATGGCCTTTTGGTTTAGTTTTAAGAACAATAGATTGGGCCGGGCATGGTGGCTCATGCCTGTAATCCCAGCACTTTGGGAGGCCAAGGCAGGTGGATCACCTGAGGTCAGGAGTTTGAGACCAGCTTGGACCAACATGGAGAAACCCCGTCTCTACTAAGAATGCAAAAATTATCCAGGCATGGTGGTGCATGCCTATAATCCCAGCTACTCGGGAGGCTGAGGCAGGAGAATCGCTTGAACCCAGGAGGCAGAGGTTGCAGTGAGCTGAGATCAAGCCATTGCACTCCAGCCTGGGCAACAGAGCAAAACTCCATCTCCAAAAAACAAACAAACAAAAAAGCAAAAAAAAAACAAAAAACAAAACAAAAAAACAATAGATTGAATAATCCCTATAATGTTTGAGGATGTTATAGGCTGGAGTCCCAGAAAATATCTTGGCATGCCCTTGAACTTTGATTTCATTTGTAATCCAGTTGTTGTTGTTTTTTTTTTTTTTTTTTTTTGAGACAGAGTCTCACTCTGTCACCCAGGCTGGAGTGCAGTGGCATGATCTTAGCTCACTGCTGCCTCCGCCTCCCGGGCTCCAGCAATTTTCTTGCCTCAGCCTACCGAGTAGCTGGGACTACAAGCGCCCGCCACCACGCCCAGCTGATTTTTGTATTTTTAGTAGAGACAGAGTTTCACCATGTTGGCCAGGCTGGTCTCAAACTCCTGACCTCAGGTGATCCACCTGCTTTAGCCTCCCACAGTGCTGGGATTATAGGCGTGAGCCACCGCGCCTTGCCTGTTGCTCAGTTTATCTAGGTAATTTAGTTTGACATCAAATACACAAAAGCACAATAAATGCAAGCACTGATGGGAAATAAAGTAGGTGTTCACCAGGAAGGATGATAGCTTTCTCCAAATGAGGGGGAATCACCTCTTCCAGACTTGTCGAGGTCCAAACCTCACAGCCCAGATCAACGGGAGGAAAACAACCCTCCTAACAGAAAATCTCCCAAACAGGAAGGGGAAAGACCCCTCCCCAGCCTTATCCCAAATGAAACAGAATGCAAACCCAATTCTGGAGTTTTGTCCAAGAAAGATCTGCCAGGGGGCAGAAGAGGTTACCAGCGTGGGTACCTTTCACCATCGTTCTGTGGGCTGCTGATTCCCCTGGAGGGAAGTGAGAATTGGATCCCACTTCTGACCCCACATATGTTGAAGTCAAAATAAAACTATGGAGAGAAATTTCTAAATTTAATGTTTTATTTGGGAAGAAGAATTGCAGTTCAGCGTGTACATGAAGAACAAAGGGAAGGTTAAAGATTTTACAAAAAGGAGAAATATTTCTGTTCCTCTTTTCAGAGAGTTCATGGGCCCTAGGAAGGGTTGGGAGCCGGCAGGTTCCATTGATGAGCCACTGTGATAGGCATCGTGGGTCCCAGAGTTGCAGCAGTTTATCTCAGAAGCTGTAGGTAAAGCTGGTTTCAGGGTACAGTGAGCAGTTTCAGCCATCAGGCTTGTGGAAGCGATGTTTTGCAAACTGAGCGGTTTCCCCTCCTGGCTCCTGGCCTCTGTTTGAGTTGGGTGTGACAAGAATGACCCAATACTTACCATCGGTTTTTTACAAAAGGTGTTTCTCAAAACTTAACTTTCACACTTATGTATATTTCTACTACCTATTTATATCAGTTCAATGACAAGATTTAGGTATGATGAGGAGATGGAAGGAGCCAGGCTAGGGGCCCCCAGGATGGGAGGAAGGAGACTGGGGGGTGGATGGAGGTTGCTCTGGAGGCAGAAAGCAGCCTCTCACAGGCAGGGTCAGGAAGGTGGGGAAGAGGCAGTGAGGTGGGGGCACTGAGGGGTGGTACTCAGGGCAGGAGCAGCTCAGAAGGCCCAGGCAGGGGTGAATCTGATCCAGGACAGAGGGAAGGCATCAGGAGGCTGAGCAGGAGCCGAGAGGAGCGAAGGGATCAGCTGTGAGGCTACCCTGCAACTTGGTGACCGGAGATGGGTAGTTTTCACGCTGTCCCTTGCAAGGCTGACATGGCACATCTCTCTTGTACACAGTCTTCTCAACAGTGTTCAAATTCTGAGATAAAAGAGGGGAGAAAGAAGTCAGGCCCGGCAGACCTCTCTCCCCTGACCCTGGGCCTGCCCCTCCTAGGTGTGATCTCCTGGCTGTCAGTGCTGGCTCAGTCCCTGCAGGCTCTCCTGGGACATCGTCCCAATGGCATCCCAGACTCCCCTGCCCCTCATGCTGTCCCTCCCCCCCCCACACCCCTCAGGCCCCAACCTCTCACCCTTAGAAGACATGATCTGCACACGTGCCCCTGTGTCCTGCAGTCTGCGAAGCCCGTGCTGGAATCCCAGGTCACAGTCATGGTAGAGGTGGGCAGTGAAGATGCTCAGCTTCATTTTGTTGTACTCGGCCACTTTCACCACATGGTCCGGGCTGGAGCTCCGGGATATGAACCAGGTGATCTGGTAGCACTTGTAAGGAGGCAGCACGTTGCAGGTCAGGACGGGAAGCACATGTCTGCTCTGTGAGACCGGCTACTTTTGCCCTTTCTCACTGCAATGTCAAGTTGAGGAGATGCCTGCCAGTGGCGGCTCACACCTGTGATCCCAGCACCTCGGGAGGCTGAGGCAGGAGGATTGCCTGAGCCTAGAAGTTCAAGACCAGCTGGGGCAACATGGAAAAACCCCATCCCTACTAAACACAAACACACACACACACACAAGGAAATTAGCTGGGTGTGGTGACGCACATCTGAAGTCTCAGCTACTTGGGAGGCTGAAGTGGGAGGATTGGTTAAGCCCGGGAGATTGAGGCTGCAGCAAGCTGTGATCTTGCCACTGCACTCCAGCCTGGGTGACGGGGTGAGACCCTTACTCAAAAAATATGTATAAATAAAGAGTGGAGACGGATGTCTACAGGCAAACAGGCTTGCTGCTGACATCGACCTCTCAAGGGGTGTGCCTTGCCCCTTACGCTCCTCTCTGCTCAGGGCCACTCTCCCACTGAGGATGCCCTTCGAGGACTCAGGAGCCTTCCGTGTTCTCAGAACCCTCTGACAGGCAAGGCCACATCCTTCCGTCCTGCAGACTCAGGGCCCCAGTAGAAGGGATGTGACTCAGAAAAGGTGCCAGAGTCTTGCCTGCCTCCTCCCTACCCCCGCAGAAAGCCCTGTGCACCGTTAGGCAGGTGTGGGGGCAACTTTTTCAGACTTTGACCACAGAGGCCACTTTACTCCTGATCCGGGTGGCTCTCTGGGAAGCAGTGCCTGCCCGGGGTGGTGAGGGCCGGAGAAGGCAGTGGGAGGAGGATAGGGCCCCACCGTGGAGGGTGGCTGAGGTACAGACCCTGAGGGACAGCAGGCACCTTCCACGGCAGCCCATCCTATGCCTGTGGGTGCCAAAACCACAGCGCTGCCAGTGGCATCACCTCCCCGAGGGCTTCCTGGGTGGAGGGGCTGGACCAGACCTTGTGGGCAGGGAGACTGCCATCACATCAGGCAGCTTGACTCAGGGAGAGGAGGAGACTCGGACTGGCCCAACTCCTGGTGCGTACCAGGTCTGTCCCAAATCCAGCCCCCATTGCCCTCCAAGTGCACAGTTGAGAGGGAGGTATAATTGCCCCCACTTTACAGATGAGTAAAGAGAGGTTTCAGGGGAGGTGACGTGCCGAGGTACGGGACAGTGGCAGGCACAGTGGGCTCTTAGACCCAGGGTCGCCTGCCTGCCCACCAGTGCTCTGGTCTCCACTCTCCAGGTCCCCATAGAAGTGTGTGGAACCATTACCCCCTGCCCCAGAGTGACACGGAGGGTCACGGTCTCTGTCCAGAATTTTCTGATTGGCACAGGGCAGACCTGATGGTGGGCGTTGTTGCTCTGTGTGCAGGCACGGCCCTGTGCCAGGCCGTCTCCCCCAGCCCTGCTCCTGACAGTCCCTGGACCACCCCCACCTCCATCTCAGTCTTCCCACCCAGGGAACGTGGCCACAAGCTCACTCCACCCTGGCCAGCTCCCTGAAACACACCAGCATCTTGATTAAGCAACAACCTTCCCTGCTGTCTCCAGATGGTCATTCATTCTTCCATGGGTAGAAAATTTGAAAGAAAAAAGTGGTAGATTTTGAAAATCTGTATTTGTTCTGAGGGTGGGGTAGGGGGATGACATTCACCAAGAACTGACCGGAATCATGGTCTTATTCCCTTGGTCTTACCCAGGAACAGCTCAGGGCTGCCTCTGCCAGTCTGTCCAACCATCATTAGACTGCATGGCCCTCCATGCTGGGATCCTGATGGGTTTGTTTGTTTTGTTTGCTACGTGGAGTGGAGTGGAGTGGGTGGCAAAATGTCCAGCTTTTCCCAGAGCACAGTGCAACAAAAGTTCATCATGATTGCCCATGACAGACACAGCCTGGGGCCTGGGATCCGATCTAAAACTAGCACTCATGGCTGGGCACGGTGGCTAACGCCTGTAATCCAAGCACTTTGGGACGTCAGGCGGACAGATCGCTTGAGGTCAGGAGTTTGAGACCATCCTGGACCAAAGTGGTGAAACCCCATCTTCACTAAAACTACAAAAATTAGCTGGGTGTGGTGGTGCACACCTATAATCCTAGCTACTCGAGAGGTGGAGGCAGGAGAATCCTGGAACTTGGGAGGCAGAGGTTTCAGTGAGCTGAGATCGCGCCACTGCACTCCAGCCTGGGTGACACAGCGAGACTCTGTCTCAAAAAAAACAAAAACAAACAACAACAAAAAAAACAAACTACACTGTAAAATGCTTGTAGATAACACTGATAAAACTCTGTGCCTCCCAGAGACACTTCTAAGCACAGGTGACAGGGGTCAGCTCCTGGGGAGTGACAGCCCCGCCCCCATTTCGGGTTCTGCAACATTGAGGGAAAATGTAAGACCCCATATCCCGCTGGAGTTTCCACCAGAGCCCAGGAAAAGTCCCCGGGGACAGGAAGGAGCTGGTTCCCCATGTGGGCGGCAGGGATGGGAGCAGGGAGAATGGCCTCCTTCACAGGTGCAGGCTTCACCTGAGATTCACCCTGGTCCCCTGTAAGGGGGGGACAAGGCAGGCACACAGCTGGGGTCCAGACTATTGAGGGAGAAGGCAGGGCAGAGGGACCCTGGGCAGGTGCTGGGCTGTGCAGCCTGGGTCACCCTGGGACCAGAATGGAGGTTCCACTTGGGTTTGGAGTCCATGCTGCTGTGTCCGGGGTCCCGGCTCTGCCACCACTGTGGGGGCCCGCCTCCCTACAGCCCAGAGGGACCACAGGCTCTCAGTTCCCAGCCCAGGTCTCAGCAGTGTCATGGGGCTGTGTCCAGTTCCCATCCCAGGACCCACAGGGCTCCCAGGTCATGGGCAAAGCTGTGAGTTGAGGCCCGGGGGATGGGGGCCTGGGCCCTTGGAAGGTGGGGTTCTGGCCTCCCCTACACTGGCCCCTTTCCCAGAATGACGGCACATTTTTCATCATGTGCTTCAAAGAGTGGAGTTAGGGCTGTTGTCAAACCCAGAGACACAAGCAAAGGGCAGCTTTGACAACCCGGTCCTTCCCACACCCACCCCTGCGCGGCAAACCCCAAATTCCTCAGCTCAGGGCGGGGCTGGGGTGGGCCCTGGAGAGCTCTGGGGCACCTGGAGGAGGTTTCTTATTGTCAAGTCTCTGTCACTGTGTGTGTGTGTGCACGTGTGTTGTGTGTGTTGTGTACATGCATGTGTTTTTGTGTGTGTCTTGTGTGTGTGTTGTGTGTAGTGTATTATTGTGTGTGTTGTGTGTGTGTTGTGTGTAGTGCGAGTATTGTGTGTGTTTGTGTGTTGTGTGTGTCTAGGCCAGGGAAACAGTGAGTCGTTTCTGCCCAGGAGCAGCTGCGTGTGAGGCCCGTTCTTGGTCTTATACGCGGCTTCTGAGGACTTTCCAGAAATCGTGAGGTGGGAGCCGCCGCTGTAATCAGGCACATAAATAACACATCCCAGAGTCGGGAACCAATGCAGAACGCCCAGGACAGACACCAAGCTGAAGCCACAGCCCTGACACCTGCCGCCCTAGCCCTGGGCTCCGTCTCTGCCTCTGGAGCCTCCTGTCCCCGGGACTCAGCTCCCCTCCCCTCTGTGGCTGGGCTCTGCCTCCTGGGCTGCTCCTCTCCCCAGCCCTCTCTCTGGGCCCAGCCTGGACACCTGCCCCCTCCCTGGGCTCCTTCCCCCGACTGGGCCTGTCCTGGGTCTCAGCCATGGCCTCCCCTGGGCTCCCTCTCTAGGAGGTGGACTCAGGAAGGGGTGGACACAGGGCTGCTCCCGAGGGCCCCTGACTGCACGTGTGTGGTTCCTTTCCAACAGGGAGACTGGCTGCTGGCTGTCCTCTTACTGCTGGGCCTGTGCCTTCCAATCAGCGCCCGGGGCTCTGTGAGTGAGGGTGGGGTCTGCATTTAGGTTCCTCTCCCGTGAGGTTTAGCTGAGTTTTGTGGCTCCAGAGGGATGTCATGTGACCTTTCCCGGCTACAGGTCCACTACACAAGGAAAGACATCTACACATTTGCTAGTGTTTATGGAAACACTTGCAAGTCGTGATACAATCACACAGGGAAACATATACAGAAAGATTTAGTATTTCATTTTATTCCTCTACTTATAAAACCGATTCAAATTGTCGCTGGATTAGTAGGTTTGAAACTTTTCTGAGTGTATTGAGCACAATCTTAGTACTTTATTCTTGAAACATAAATAAATTTTTGAGTAAAAGTAATGCACTCTAATTTTTAAAAGAATCTACTTGGTCAGGAGTGCATTGCTTTGCTGGTGTCTGTGATCAGCTGGAGATGGTGGTGAACAGCCTGTTTGCATTTCTTGGAAGAAGATCTTTTATTCTGAGGCTCAACCCAGGTCTCTGCCTTCCTTAGAGACTGAGGCCCATCCTTCAGTTTCCCTGATTCTGGAAGAGCAGGGGGGTTGAATGGAGCAAAGGGTGAGCGAGTGGAAAGTAGGCATATGGTGGAGGCCTGGGGACAGTGACAATGACAGGAGAGGAGGGAGGGATGCGAGAGGTGGGAGAGAAAGGGAGGCTATGAGAAGGAAAGGGAGGGACAGAGACAGGTGCCCTGGGGGAGCAGGGAACCCAGAGGAGGCTCTGAGCAGAGGGGAAGGCACGGTGCAGGGGAGAGGGGAGGAGGGGGAGGCCGATGGGGCACTGGGCAGAGGGAGGAAGCCCTCACCTGGAGAATGGCCTGCAGCCTCTCACTCAGGGCTTGGCTGTGCTCCTCTAGTCCATCCCAGGGCTGGAAGGGACATCCCTGGTGGTCCACAAAGGTGTCCCAGCAGTGCTTAAATTCTGAAAAGGGACAGGGGAGATAAGTCACACTCCCGCTGTGGGATCAGGGTGGCACCAAGGGCCCATGACTCTCAGGACAGACTTCCCACATCCTGGTTTCAGTCCCTCCTTTCCCTCTCCCTCCCCTAGGGACTTAGCTCCTTCATCAGGCCCTCCTTTCCTATTGGAATCTGGGCCAGCCCAGTTCTCATTTTTTCTGGAAGCCCCAAGTTCTGCTTCCACTTCCAGCCACCCTCCCCACCCTCCCCAGGTCCACATCTCCTGGCCTGGCCTCTCTCTTCCCATCGACCCCAAAGTCAGGTCCAGAGTGCAGCCATCGCCTCTGCAGGCAGAGGATCAAGGCCTTTCCCACAGGGATGCCGACCCTCCCCACTTTCTAGTAACTTCCCGGGGCCCTCTCCTGCCCTGGCTGACCCCATCCTACTCCAGGCTTCCATTCTTACCACTGTATGTCATTATTGAAATTTCGGCCCCAGCCTTGGCCAGGGTGCGCAGCCCCTCCTGACATCTTCCTTGATCATCATAGATGCGGGCAGCGAAGATGCACAGGCTCACGTGTTTGTTATTTGAAATGAATTTAGCCATTTCCTGGGCACAGCTGAAGCAGGGGCTCCAGGAGGTGAAGCAGGTAACCCTGTAGTCCTGGTGCAGGTCCAGCTTCCAAAAGGGAATCACGTCCAGGAAGCACAGCTCTGCATGGCGGCCTTCGAGGAAACCATGTTTATGTGGAGCCTAGAAAAGAAAGCAAGCCATGAGGTAATCTTTTTTTTTTTTTTTTGGAGACAGAGTTTCACTCTTGTTGCCCAGGCTGGAGTGTACAAGTAGCTAGGATTACAGGCATGCACCACCACACCAGGCTAATTTTGTATTTCTAGTAGAAAAGGGGTTTCTCCATGTTGTTCAGGCTGGTCTCAAACTCCCAACCTCAGGTGATCTGCCCTCCTCAGCCTCCCAAAGTGCTGGGATTACAGGCAGGAGCCACAGCGCCCGGCCGAGGTAATTTTTAGTCAGTCGGGAGGGACAGCCTGGATCAGGGTGGGTGCCGGGCAGCCTCCAGCACAAAATTAGAAGGGGGCACCAAACCCCAGTTATCAAGATGACTTTTCTTTTCTTTTCCTTTCTTTTTTTCTTTTCTTTTCTTTGAGACAGAGTCTGGTTTTGTCACTCAGGCTGGAGTGCAGTGGCGCCATCTCGGCTCACTGCAACCTCCACCTCCCGGGTTCAAGCGATTCTGGTGTCTCAGCCTCCCCAGTAACTGGGACTGCAGGCATGCACCACCACGCCTGGCTAATTTTTGTATTTTCAGTAGAGACGGGGTTTCACCATATTGGCCAGGCTTGTCTTGAACTCCTGACCTCAAGTAATCTGCCCGCCTCAGCCTCCCAAAGTGCTGAGACTACAGGCATAAGCCACCACACCTGACCGGATTTTTACAATAATCTATTAAATAATTTAATTTTCCATTACGATGGGATTTCTCTGATACTGAGTATTTGGAGCATCCTCTCATTCTGCACATGAGGTCAGTGCCTTCAGGACCCTCACTCCACCCCAGGCCTGCAGGGAGGGGCTGTAGAGCTGGGGGAGGGAGGACAGATGCCACTGAGCTGCGTGTGCTTCCCTCATGGGGAGACTGACCTCTCTACCCATCAATTCCCCTTGCCCCACCCCTTCTGTGACCCATAATTCTAGAAGCTTCCACATTGTATTTTACCCTGTATTAAGCCCACGAGTGACATAGACTGAGGCCAGAGGGCTCCCTTTGCAGGGAGAAGTGGGGATGAGGGGCCCCCAGCAGGACTAACCCCACATTGGGAAGGGCCCCAGTCATGGGGTGATTGTCCTTTTTGAGCCCAAGGAATGATGGTGTTTTGTCCAAATTTCAACTGGGAACTAGTCAAGCCCAGGAGTCCAGTGCAGAGAGGACTCGGGGTAGAATGGATGACACGATTTATGCTGAGAAGGGGCTGTGGGTCATTCCTGGGGGAGTCCCATCCCACTGGTTAGGCAGTGATGGGGACCGGTGCCCTTGAAAGTAGCTTCCAGCAGTGTGTGTGGGCCTAGCAGGGCCCATATTAAGCTCATAGAGCCCAGAGGAACCCCGTTTCCAGCACCAGAGCCAAGCAGAATTCGGCCTCTCCAGCCAGGGGCTGTGCTGGCCAAGGGCGAGGGAAGAACGTCCCTCGGGCTCAGGGCCCCTTGGCCTGGCCTGGCCCAGCTCCTCTTCAAATGCTGGCCATCCCTGCATCCTGACTTGGGGCCTGTTCTGGCCTTGCTGTGGGCTCCATCCTGGTCAGGACAGAATCCCTGGTCGGCCTCTCCTGCCTCAGTCTCTCTTCCCGCAGGATGAAGCCCAGGAGCAGGCACTGGGGAATCCTGGCCTTGTGAGGTCAGGTAGGCCCTAATCCTCAAATCCCACAGTTCAGAATCATTCCTGGTGGGAGCTGTGTCTGTGAGGGGATCCTGGGAGGGTCCTCAGGAGCACTTTTTTTTTTTTTTCTTGAGACGGAGTCTCGCTCTGTTGCCCAGGTGGAGTGCAGTGGCACGATCTTGGCTCACTGCAAGCTCTGCCTCCCAGGTTCATGCCATTCTCCTGCCTCAGCCTCCTGAATAGCTGGGACTACAGGCGCCTGCCACCACACCGGGCTAATTTTTTGTATTTTTAATAGAGATGGGGTTTCACCGTGTTAGCCAGGATGGTCTGGATCTCCTGACCTTGTGATCGCCAGCCTCGGCCTCCCAAAGTGCTAGGATTACAGGCATGAGCCACCGCATCCGGCCGGAAGCACTTTTTCTTTGACCCCACTTGGCCCTGGTGCAGACCCTTTCCCTCTGCCCTGACCCTCTCAGAGCACAGCAGGAGTGGGGACGGCTGAGACCTGGACCTGGGGGTGACTCTGGACTAGTGGTGTTAGCCCCTGAGACATGTGGCTGGTTAGGCGTGTGGGGCTGGAAGCCACCAATCCTGGAGAGTCACTGAAGCCGAAGTCTCCCCCAACCCCAGGGCCAAGCAGCAGCAGCTACAGGAAGCACAGGTGACAGACACTCTGCAGGACACCACAGGTACCACCCAGAACCTTCTGCCCATGGGTGTCCCTGGGTTGGGAGGGCCCTGCCTGGATGCGGGTGGCTGGGTTGGTCACCTGGTTGCATAGAAAGCCCCTGCGCTGGTTCAGCAGGACCCGGGTGTCATTGTGCAGGCGCTCCACCTCATAACACAGGTAAGTCTCATGCCGTCCTCTGACCCAAAGTTCATTGTTAAAGTTGGAAGTGAATGTGGGTGGATCCATCGAGTGTCTGGAAAGTGGGGGAAAAGCCCAGAGGAGTAAGAGCCCTCCTGGTCTGTCCCGCCTCCCCCTCCCTCTCCACGCTTCCTCCCTTGCACCCCACCCTCCTTCCTTCCCCCGGCTCCCCACATCCCTTAGCACCTGTCAGAAGGGGCTCCCACTCACTTGCTAAAGCCTCCAAACCTCCCCCTCTGACCCCTTCTGGGGCTCACTGGGAGATCACGGCAGCCCTGGGGCCTGTCTAAGCCTTGTCAGGGTCTCCCCAGGGTCAGCTCAGTGTGCTCAGGCCCTCTCCCTGGGGTACAGCTGGGTCTTCTTCCCTGGCCTCACCATAGACCCCAGTCCTGGCTCTGCTCGCTCAGTCCTTGCTGGAGGTGGACCCGCTGGGGCTTCCCTCCTGCCTACAGGGTTAACTCTTGCCACACCCAGCATCAGGGCAGAGACACTCCTGAGCGGGACCAGCGGGGAGAAGGGCATGCCGGGGAGTTTTTTTTTTTTTTTTAATAACTCACAGGATTTCTTCTGTTGCCAAAAATACCTGTCCTTACAAAACCACAATTATAAAGGTAAAAGTGAATTATTAGCACCCAGTGCAGAGGCATTTCCAAACCAGAAACACCAGATGTTCACCCCGGACTGGACAGAGGGGAGGATGCCACCTTTGATAGGACTCTGCAGAGCCCAGCCTGGAACTGGGAAGATTCTGGCTGGGGAAGCCACAGGCATCAGCTGAGGGGTCATGTCCGGACCCCAGAGAGGCCCAGAGAGAGGCTGAGAAGAGGAGCAGCCCGGGAGTGGGGGAGCAGGGGAGCCTGTCGGGGCGGCTAAGGAGGGGCTCAGGAGTGTTGGATGCAGAAGGAATGGGGTGGGTGAAGCACGCAGGAACATCTGGGTGGAGGGGTTGTGAGAGTCAGGTCAGGACTCCCCTGGGAAACAGACACACAGGACAGGAACCCCTGCACTCCCCACCCAGGCCCGCCCACAATGACTGCAGCTTGTTGCCGTGGGCTTCACTGTTTCTCCCCAAAATCAATGTATTGAAGCCTTAACCCCCGCTCCCTCAAAGGGTGGCTGTATTTGGAAACAGGTCCTTTCTTTCTTGTTTGTTTGTTTGAGAAGAAGTTTCGCTTTTTTGCCCAGGCTGGAGTGCAGTGGCACAGTCTGGGCTCACCGCAACCTCCGCCTCCCAGGTTCAAGCGATTCCCCTGCCTCAGCCTTCCGAGTAGCTAGAATTATAAGCGCCCACCACCACTCCCGGCTAATTTTTGTATTTTTGGTAGAGATGGGGTTTTAACATGTTGGCCAGGCTGGTGTCGAACTCCTGACCTCAGGTGATCCACCCGCCTTGGACTCCGAAAGTGCTGGGATTACAGGCATGAGCCTCTGCACCTGGCCTGGAGACAGGTCCTTTCATCAGATGATTAACTTAAATGAGACCTTCAGTGTGGGCCCAAATTCACATGGCTGGGGCCCATAAACGAGGAGGACATTTGGAGGCAGAGAGACCCCACGAGTGCAGGTGCACAGAGGAAAGGCCAGAGAGGACAGGGCCGGAAGGGACCCCCTGCCAGCCAGGAGGAGCGACTGCAGAAGACACAACCCCGCCCACCCCTCCACCTTGGACTTGCAGCCACCAGATCTGTGAGTAAATAAATGCCTGCCCTGTGGGCACCCGGCCCGGCCATCTTCTATGGCAGCCGAAGCCTGAAGCTCTGTTTCCACGGAGGCAGCTCCTTCTCAGGGGCTCAGGTTGGCCTTTAAGCATGTTGCTCAAAGCTTCTGACTGTTGGGCTTGTGACTATTCATGCCCACTTACTACGTCCAGTTTTACAACAAATTCGGTTATGCCAGGGAGATGGAAGGGGCCAGGTTGGGGCTCCCAGGCTGTGGGGGTGGATGGAGGTCGCTCTGGAGGCAGAAGGGGCCTCTCACTCACAGGAAAGGCCCAGGAAAGCAGGTGGGAGACAGGGAGATGGAGGGAGCATGAGGAGTGTGGGTGAGGGGGTGTAACCACGAGGGCAGGCGGGGGGCAGGAGGGAGGGCAGGAGGGCCTGGCCAGGAGAGGACCTGGTCTGGGACAGAGGGGAGGCCTCAAGAGGATGAGCAGGAGGTGAGAGGAGCGAGGCGATGAGCCTGGAGGAAGACCCTCACCTGAGAATCTCCCCCAGCATGATGTGCAGTAATATATAATATTTAGGCAGATTATTCCAAGGCTCAAATAGCTCTCTTTGGCTGTACACGAACTTGCTCCAACAGTGCTGAAATTCTGAGAAAAAGAAGAGAGAACGCAGTCAAACCCAGCTGGCCTCTCTTCTGTGACCTCGGGACCCTCCCCTCCCAGACATATTCTGGATACTAGTTACAGTCAGCGCCAGACCCAACCCCACAGGCTCCCCTGGGACACTTGGCCTTTGCAGGCATCAGAGCAGACCCACAGGTATGTGTGGGAAGGACCCATCACAGACACTCAAGCAGTCTCTCCCACACCCCTGAACCTCCCACTTCTCACCGTCATAATTCATGATCTTCATGGTGGCACGCGGACCGTCTCTTTTCTGACACAGGCTGCGAAGAGCCTCCTGGTAATCTGGGTCCCAGAAGTAGTAGAGGCGGGCAACAAAGATGGTCAGGGTAACCTTCGGGTCCTCGGCCAGGAACGTGGCCACATCCCTTGTACACTTTGTGCAGGGGCTCCAGGATATGTACCAGGTGACCTCATACTCCTGGTCACGATGCAGCTTCCTCCACTTGCTGAACCAGTGGAAGAATCTCATCTCTGGGTGGTACTTAAGTTTGGAATACACCTGGGAGAGGAGCAGGGTCAGGGCAAGCTCTGAGAGGGGGAGCAGGAGGAGAGCAGGGGTGGGGCAGGGGGAGGAGGGGCCAGGACAGGAGTCCAGGAGATCTTGCCATTGAAGCTCCTTTCCTCCATCATCCTGTTCGGTTTGAGTGTTTGTCTGCTCCAAAGTTCATGTTCAGTATTAATTGCTATGGTAATGGCCTTAAGAGGTGGCACCTACAAGCAGCTATGAGGCTGTGGGGACTGCACCTTTGTGGGTGCCACTGCTGTGGTTATTCAAGGGCGACTTCAGCCCCTCTTTCTGTCTCTTGCCCTCTAGCTGGGGGGGCAGTATGTCAGACTAAACTCCTGCTTCCTCTTGCCCCCATGTCATGGAGCAGCAGTGACTCGACATCCCAGGCCACTCTGTCTGGAGCATCCCCTGAGCTTCTGGCAACAACCTTCACCCCCACGTGACTGTGCAGCTCGCAGGCCCTGGAAAGTTGCTGGTGCATTGACAGGGGACTTCCCAGAGTCCAGAACTCGAGCCCATACATTTCTGTTCATTGTAAATGTCCCCATCTCAGTCCTGCTGTTGAAGCATCACAAGGTGCACCAAGACACGTGCTTCCCTGAGTTTGGAAGTTTTCCCAGCCCTGTTCATGGCCTCGTGTGTGAATTCTAGCATCCATTCTCCCAGGCATCCATTCACCAGACATCCTCAGCCCCTACTGTGGCCTGGCCCTCTAGGGTCTGCCTTGTTCCCTGCCTGCAGTCAGTGGGGAGCCCACTGGACCTGCACTGTCCATGTCGGGGGGGCGACATGGCCAAGGGACTACTGAGTACTTGAAATGGGGCTCTGATTAGAGACCTGGGCACCTGAAAAATACACCACTCATTTCTTTTTTTTTTTTTTTGAGGTGGAGTTTCGCTCTTGTTGCCCAGGCTGGATTGCAAGGATGCAATCTCGGCTCACTACAACCTCTGCCTCATGGGATCAAGCGGTTCTCCTGCCTCAGCCTCCCGAGTAGCTGGGATTACAGGTGACTGCCACCATGCCTGGCTAATTTTTTTTTTTTTTTTTTGTATTTTTAGTAGAGATGGGATTTCACCATGTTGCCCAGGCTGGTTTCAAATATCTAACTTCAGGTGATCTGCCCGCCTTGGCCTCCCAAAGTGCTGGGATTAGAGGTGCGAGCCACCCACTGTACGTGACCCACGCAGCTCATTTCAAAGACTCGGTGTGACAAGAAAAAGAAACTTCATTATCTTGTCAATAATTATGTGTTAATTAATGTTGAAGTAATATGTTAGCTACATTGGATTAAATAAAATATTAAAATTAGGCCGGCACTGTGGCTCACACCTGTAATCCCAACACTTTGGGAGGCCGAGGCAGGTGGATCACCTGAGGTCAGAAGTTCGAGACCAGCCTGGTGAATATGGTGAAACCCCATCTGTACTAAAAATACAAAAAAAAATTACCTGGGAGTGGTGGTGGGCACCTGTAATCGCAGCTACTTGCGAGTCTGAGGCGACAGAATTGCTTGAACCCAGGAGGCAGAGGTTGCAGAGAGCCGAGATCGCGTCATTGCACTCCAGCCTGAGCAACAAGAGTGAAACTCTGTCTCAAAAAAAAAAAAGAAAAAAGAAAAGAAAAATGGAAAAACAAGGCCTTTTGTGCAGAGGCAAACCCTCTCCACGATCTGATCCCAGGACAGGCCAGCAGGAAGGTCAGGGCCACAGACTTGGAAAGTGTGGGAGAGAAGGACACACTGGATAGCCCGCCGCCGGGCACTTCACTTATCAGTGCGTGGTTTGCTTTCCCAGCTGGCTTAGCTCCTGCCTGCAAAGTGATTGGAGTCCGGGTGGTACCTGGCCTCGAAAGATCTTTGCGTCCAAAGGGGGCCTTGAGGGACCCTTTGTTTTCACTTCGTAGCACAGCCAGACGGTATTCCGACGAGAAAGGATGGGTCTATTATAAAAGTTGTCGGAGAATGTGTCTTGATACATTCGCTCCACTGGGTTTCTGAAGACACAAGAGAGAAACCAGCCAATGTAGAGAGCACTCCTGGGGGCCCTCCGGGCTGATGTCCACTAAACACAGCCCCCTGGACAGCTCTAGGCCTCCCCCATCCCTCCCCACCCCTGAGAATTTCGGCGGAGACTGTAGTGAGCCAAGATCGCGGCACTGCACTCCAGCCTGGGCGACAAGAGCGAAATTTCGTCTCAAAAAAAAAAAAAAAAAAAAAAGAGAGAGAGAGAGAGACAGAATAAAACTCTTCACCCCAAAATAACAGCTTTTAACCTTTCAGCTCAGTTCCTTCCTGACATTTCACCTCTGTATATTATTATTGTTAAATCACGGTAGAACCGAATTCTGAGGCCCAGGCCAGTCTTCTAAGTGCTGCGCGGGGGTGAGCTCATGTGAGGCTGCCCTAGGCTGGCAGGGGCCATTCCCATCTTACAGAGGAGGGGCCAGACGCGCACAGAGGCGGGGTAACCTGCCCAGGCCACAGAGCTGGGGACAAATGGAGTGGGGGCCCCTTTCCAGGCCAGCCCTGTCCAGTCTCTGTATCACTGGCTCTGCAGGAGGCAGCCATTGGGGACCGGGCTCTCTTCTTACTAAATTTTAAAATAACAACATTCCTCCTGATCATTGAGTTTTTTTCCATATATTCCATGTTTTTTCTTTTGTTTTTGTTTTTTTTTCTTTCGAGACGAAGTTTGGCTCTTGTTGCCCAGGCTGGAGTGCGATGGGGCGACCTCAGCTCACTGCAAACTCCGCCTCCTGGGTTCAATGGATTCTCCTGTCTCAGACTCCCAAGTAGCTGCGATTACAGGCGCCCGCCACCACACCCAGCTAATTTTGCATTTTTAGTAGAGACAGGATTTATCCATGCTGGTCAGGCTGGTCTTGAACTCCCGACTGCAGGCGATCCGCCCCACTTCAGCCTCCCAAAGTGCTGGGATGACAGGCATTAGCCACCGCGCCCGGCCACTATATTCCGTGTTACTGGTGTCATTATAAACCGTGAATGCTCATCGTGGAGGAGGAGCGTGTGTTTGGGGTCGTGTGCATCCTCCTCTGCCCACAGTGGAGACATCCTTGGAAGACACGATTTATCTTGTGCTTCAGAGACCATTCCCTCCCCACACCCTCTCCTAAGACTTGGTATTTAAGCAAAGTAAATGTTACAGAAAATCCATCAAAGCACTGTGAACAAAATTCCACCTTGCTCTACTCATCCTTTGGTTCAATTCTCCCAGTTCCAGAGTTCAGGAATGGCGGGAAGCACACAGAGGGAGCACCCTCCCAGGGCAGGGAGCACCACCCCAGCCATGACTTTCAGGGGAGAGTCTCAGCAGGGGACCTGGGCTGGGGCAGGTGGGGGAGGCGGCCCATTCAGAAGCAGCAGTGGGGCGACCACACAGCAGGGCAAGGAGCCTGGCTGGGAGTAGGGGGTGCAGGGGAGCCAGAGGGGAGGGAGCCCAGGGCTGGGGCTGGGGCAGGGGGAGGCCAGGGCTGACGCCCAGCAGAGCCACCAGGCAGGAAGGGGCAGCAGAGGGGCCCAGCGGGTAGAGCGGGTAGCGGTACCTGAAGTGAGGCTTCATCCTTGGCCGGCTAGTCCCGACTAAGATCTTTGTCTGGAGCACCAGGGTTTCACTTTCTGCTCCAGGCTCCAGGTTTCAGGACAGCCCTCCTTAAAGTGACTTCCCAGGGCCTGGTGAGTCATGGCCCCTCCCCCTTCCTGCTCAGGCGCTGGTGTAGGAGGCCCTGGGATGCTTTATCTTCCTCAGTCTCTCACCCTCTTTCTGGTTTTCTCTGGGGCCCTCCCCCTGGCAGAGGGACCTCTGATAAAGACAGGCCGCTCTGTGCGGCAGGACCCAAGGCAATTGCAAAGGGAAAGAGAAAGTCATCGCAGCCAGCGCCTGGGAGGTGGGTCCACACCAGGCTGAGCCAGCAGAGCACAAGCCTCTCCCCTGGTGGTCCCGCCCAGCTGGAGCCGCCTCTCCACCATCAAGACAGACAGGCTGATGCCTCTGCAGGGACTCCCGGATCCTGCCCTCGGGGATCATCCCAGAGACGGCCCCCACCCAGCGGCCATGGGGACAGGGAGGGAGAGTAAAGGGCCAGGTGTCTGCCTCCCCCCAGGCCTTCACCCTCGGAGGCCACCGTGGGAGGGAGGGACAGCAGGTGAGTGTGGGCCTCAGATGTCCCACCGGGATGCCATGCGCGGCCCCACACTGAGCTCTTTCCTTCCTGCTTCTCCTTCTTCCCCATCTCCTGCCCGGAGTTCCTCCCTGGTGGGCTGAGCTGTCGCCTCCTCTTGTCCCCATGTTATGGAAGAGCAGCGGCTGGTGTCCCAGGCCAGCCTGTCTGGAGCCTCCCTGCGCGTCTCACAGCTCCCTTCCCCTGGTAGCGTGTTCCCATGGCGCGGTGACCTAAAAATTACACAAGGGATGCATTTGCAAAGGACACTTTATTTCTTGTTAAGGGTGACAGCCTGCAAGGTAGCCATCCCGCAGCCTGGGAAGAGCAGCCTCTGGTTAACACCAGAGACAGACATTTAGAAGCAGGAGGGGTTGGGGCAGGAGCTTTATGCTGAAGAGGTTGGCTAAACATACATATTCAACAGGCTATAGGAGGAGCTATGAATATTCATGTGGGTGGCTGCACTCCATGCTTATTGAACAAACATGCGTATAACATATGATCCCAGCCGGGCACAGTGGCTCACGCCTGTAATCCCAGCATTTTGGGAGGCCGAGGCAGGTGGATCATCTGAGGTCAGTGTCAGGCCTCTGAGCTGGAGCTAAGCCATTGTGACCCCTGTGAACTGCACATATACATCCAGATGGCCTGCAGCAGCCAAGAAGTCTGGAGCAGCCAAAAAAACACAAAAGAAGTGAAACAGCCAGTTTCTCCCTTAACTGATTAACCAACCTTAAGACATTCCACCATTAGGACTTGTTCCTGCCCTACCCTAACTGATCAATCGACCTTATGACATTCTTCTTCTGGACAATGGGTCTCATGGTCTCCCACCATGCACCTTGTGACCCCCTCCCCTGCTGACAACAGATGACCACCTTCGACTGTAACTTTCCACCGCCTACCCAAGTCCTATAAAGCTGCCCCTCTCCTATCTCCCTTCGCTGACTCTCTTTTCAGACTCAGCCCACTTGCACCCAAGTGAATAAACGGCGTTATTGCTTACACAAAGCCTGTTTAGGTGGTCTTCTGTATGGACATGCATGACAGTCAGGAGTTCGAGACCAACCTGGCCAACATGGTGAGACCTCGTCTCTACTAAAACTACAAAAATTAGCCGGGTGTGGTGGCACGTGCCTGAAATCCCAGCTACTTGGGAGGCTGAGGCAGGAGAATCTGTTGAACCCGGGAGGCAGAGGTTGCACTGGGCCGAGATCGCACCACTGCCCTCCAGCCTGGGAGACAGAGTGAGACTCCATCTCAAAACAAAAAACAAACAAACAACAATCTATTAAAAAAAAAAAAAGCAGCCATATAATCCGTCCTCACATTGCGGTGGAGACAACATTTAAACATACCACAATTAAGCCTGTACGTCAAAAGGTCCTTTCAGGACATGAAGCCACCAAAATTTGCCAGGTCTGTAAACCATTCAGAACTAGTCCATGGTCCGTGGTCTTCTGATCTGGAGAAAGTTACAGAAATCAGTCCCTTGCCCAGGGAAAGTAGGAATTAGGGCTGTGGAGCAGGGGCTCTGTTACTCCGCGTCCAGGCGCTGGGTGAGCTGTGATTGTTTTCATCTTTATCTGGAGGCAGTGCTTGTTTAGCTGCTAGAGCAAAAGAAAAACCTTGTGGCAGGCAGAACAGAGTTGACTGTTTAAGTGTGGGGTGTGTGATCTCACCCTTGCCTGGCATGGCCTGAGGTCCTGGTTGTGATTTGGTATCTGATTGCCATGAAGAGTCTGTTCTGGTTCTGCCCGTCTTATGATTCTGTTTTAACATTACTGCTGGTCAGTTGTGTCTAAACTGCAAAAGCCCGGGGTGATAATGAGGCGTGCCTGACCTCCCCTCCCATCATGGCTGGGAACTCAGTTTTAAGGTTTTTCTGAGATACCCTTGGCCACTAGGGGCCAAAGTTGGGGGGGATCGGTGGGGGCTAAAGACTTTATTTTTAGTTCATAGGCCTTTGGACTAAGCTCTGATTTGTTTTTATTTAATCTTGCCCAAAATCCTATCTAAGGGGTCTGGGGAGTCATGCCTTACAACCCATACATCCTCATCAGAGGGGTTCTATTATTATTATTATTATTTTACCTTATTGTATTTTAATGGAGGCCGAGTTTCCCTCTTCTTGCCCGGGCTGGAGTGCAATGGTGCGGTCTCGGCTCACTGCAACCTCCGCCTCCTGGGTTCAAGCGATTCTCCTGTCTCAGCCTCTCAAGTAGCTGGGATTATAGGTCCCCGCCACCATGCCTGGCTAATTTTTGTATTTTTAGTAGAGATGGGGTTTCACCATGTTGGCCAGGCTGGTCTCGAACTCCCGACTTCAGATGATCCACCCGCCTCGACCTCCCAAAGTGCTGGGATTACAGACATGAGCCACCGTGCCTGGCACAAATGGGTTTTATTTAACCCTATATATTGTGAGTTACTTTCCAATCTGACTCAGACACAACATTATGTGACAAAGAAGAAAGATAAAATATTTTACCCCAAAACATGTTTCTTTCCCATATCTTGAAATGGCCATGCAAAGTTGTCCTTGGTGGGGGAAAATTTGCAACTGTAAAGAACCTCTATTAACATAGCTGAATCTTTTTCTTCTAGGCCCTCCCAGTCCTAAACAGATTAACTAATTGGACATTTTAAAGACCTGAATGGCAAACATTTGTCATCTATTATCTCTAAGGGCAGCCATTATGAGACTTCAAAATAACCTTGGTCTCCACAGTCTTTTATCTTAACTTGAACATTTCCTTTCTATGGATGCCAGGTCTCTAGACAAACTCAACCCATCCTCAACCAGAAAATGTTTAAATTTACCTGTAGCCTGGAAGCCCCCCAACCCCCCTTCCCTCACTTTGAGTCCTCTGACCTTTCCGGACTAAACCAATGTATCTCTTTTCTTTACTTTTTTCGTTTTTTTTTTCTTTTTTCTTTTTCTTTTTTTTGAGATGGTGTCTTGCTCTGTCGCCCAAGCTGGAGTGCAGTGGTGCAATCTTGGCTCACTGCAACCTCTGCCTCCCGGGTTCACGCGATTCTCCAGCCTCAGCCCCCTGACTAGCTGAGTTTACAGGTGCACACCGCCACGCGCGGCTAACTTTTTGTGTATTTTTAGTAGAGACGCGGTTTCACTATGTTGGCCAGACTGGGCTCGATCTCCTGACCTCGTGATCCGCCCCCCTCGGACTCCCAAAGTGCTGGGATTACAGGCATGAGACACCACGCCTGGCCTTTTCTTTTCTTTTTTTTTTTATTTTTTGGAACAGAGTCTTGCTCTGTCCCACAGGCTGGAGTGCAGTGGCGTGGTCTTGACTCACTGCAACCTCTGCCTCCCGGGTTCACGCAATTCTTCTGCCTCAATCTCCTGAGTAGCTGGGATTACAGGTGCACACCACCACATCCGGCTAATTTTTTGTATTTTTAGTAGAGACGGGGTTTCACTATGTTGGCAAGGGTGGTCTTGAATTCCTGAACGCGTGATCCACCTGCCTCAGCCTCCCAAAGTGCTGGGATTACAGGTGTGAGCCACCGCGCCCAGCTCCTGTATTTCTTAAATGTATTTGATTGATGGCCCATGCCCCTCTAAAATGTATAAAACCAAGCTGCACCCCCACCACCTTGGGCACATCTTCTCAGGACCTCCTGAGGGCCGTGTCACAGGCCGTGGTCACTCGTATTTGGCTGAGAATACATCTCTTCAAATATTTTACTGAGTTTGACTCTTCGTTGACAGGCCCAAGATCCAGGTGCCCACTCCCTGTCTCCTCGGAGGGCCCGCTCTTCCGGTTGTCTGGCCCCTCTGGTTCCTGGTTGCCCTTCTACTTTCTGTTCTGCTTTTTTGAAAAGGTCGGAACATCTCAAGCCTCCATGTAGTACCCAATTCTACTTTTCACTGAAAATCTTACTTAAACACCAACTTCATCACTGAGTGTTTTCTTGGCTCTTTCTCAGTCACGTTCCCTAGGCTGTGTCCTAGCCCAGAGCTGCACTGCTGGGAGGGATTTCAGAAGGGAGGGGCATGAGGAGGCAGGAGGGCTGGGTGCTGTTGGGTGCAGGAGGAATGAGGTGGGTGGAGCACGCAGGAAGGTCTGAGTGGAGGGGCTGTGAGGGTCAGGTCGGGACTCCCCTGGGAGACAGACACATAGGACAGGAACCCCTGCACTCCCCACTCAGGCCCGCCCACAGTGACTGGCTTGTTGCCGTGTTGCCCTGTTTCTCCCAAAAATCAATATATTGAAGCCCTAACCCCTCTACCTCAATGTGTGGTTGTATTTGGAGACAGGTCCTTTTCAACAGATGATTAATTAATTCATTAATTAATATTTTTTAGAGACGGAGTCTCACTCCGTTGCCCAAGCTGGAGTGCAGTGGCACCATCTCGGCTCACTGCAACCTCTGCCTCCCTGGTTCAAGCGATTCAAGCCTCAGCCTCCCAAGTAGCTGGGATTACAGGCACCTGCCACCACGCCCTGCTAATTTTTGTATTTTTAGTAGAGATGGGGTTTTGCCATGTTGGCCAGGCTGGTCTTGAATTCCTGACCTCAGGTGATCCACCCGCCTTGGCCTCCCAAAGTGCTGGGATTGCAGGCGTGAGCCACCGCACCCAGCCAACGGAAAATTAATTTCTTTTTATTTTTTATTTATTTCTTTTTTGAGATGCAGCATCACTCTGTCTTCCAGGCTGGAGTGCAATGGCACGATCTCAGCTCACTGCAACCTCTGCCTCCCAGGTTCCAGCGATTCGCCTGCCTCAGCCTCCGGAGTAGCTGAGATTACAGGCGTCCACTACCACGCCCGGATAATTTTTTTATATTTTTAGTAGAGACGGGGTTTCACCACGTCGACCAGGCTTGTTTCCAACTCCTGACCTCAAGTGATCTGCCAGCCTCAGCCTCCCAAAGTTGGAGGATTACAGAGCGTGAGCCACCATGCCCGGCCGAGATGATTACTTTAAACGAGACCTCTAGTGTGGGCACAAATTCACTTGGCTGGGGTCCATCAAGGAGAAGGGTGGCCAAGTGCCCTGGCTCATGCCTTTAATCCCAGCACTTTGGGAGGCCGAGGTGGGCAGTCAGGAATTTAAGACCAGCCTGGCCAACACGGTGAAACCCCATCTCTACTAAAAAACACAAAAATTAGTAGAGTGGTTCTGGGCACCTGTAATCCCAGCTACTCAGGAGGATGAGGCAGGAGAATTGCTTGAACCCAGGAGGCAGAGGTTGCAGTGAGCAGTGATTCTACCGCTGCACTTCAGCCTGGGCAAGAGTGAAACCTCCTCTCAAAAAAAAAAAAAAAGAAAAGAAAAAAATCCTGGGTACAATGGCTCATACCTGTAATCCCAGCACTTTGGGAGGCCGAGGAGGGTGGATCACTTGAGCTCACAAGTTCAAGACCAGCCTGAGCAACATGGAGAAACCCCGTCTCTACTAAAACTACAAAATTAGCCGGGCATGGTGGCGCATGCCTGTAGTCCCAACTACTCAGGAGGCTGAGGCAGGAGAATCGCTTGAACTCGGAAGGCAGAGGTAGCAGTGAGCTGAGATTGTGCCACTGCACTCCAGCCTGGACAGCAAGAGCAAAACTCTGTCTCAAAAAAAAAAAAAAAAGCAGTTGATATTTGGAGGCAGAGAGATCCCAGAGGTGCAGGTGCAAAGAGGAAAGGCCACAGAGGACACAGCCAGAAGAGACTCTCTGCCAGCCAGGAGGAGCGGCCTCAGAGCAAACAACCCAACCCACCCCTCGAACGTGGACTTGCAGCCTCCAGATCTGTGAGAAAATAAATGCCTGCCATGTGGGCATGTGACCCGGGGCATCTTCTGTGGAGGCCACAGCATGAAGGGGTCATTTTTATAGAGAGTCTCATTCTCTAATAACTTACATCTGCCTTGAAAATATCGAGTCAAACTTAAAGTGTGGAGAAGAGCCTCTAAATTTCACATGTCATTTGCAAAGAAAGAATTGTAATTTGGGACATACACGCAGTCCGGGTGGTGTTCACCATATCAGGAGACCCATCTGCCCCTCATGCTGTCCCTCCTGCACCCACTCACCTCAGCCCCCCATGTCTCACCTTTGTAGCCCATGATCTCCACGGAGGCCCCTTCCTGACTCAGCCTGTGGAGCCCCTGCTGGTAATATGGATACTGGAAGTAGTAGAGGCGGGCGGCAAAGATGGTGAGCTTCACGTTGCTGTGCCTGGCCAGGAACTCGCCACCTCCCCTGCACACTCTGGGCAAGGGCTCCAAGATGTGTACCAGGTGACCTGGTAGTTTTTGTTAGGAGACAGTGTGTTGTCGCAAAACCAAGAGAGGAAGCACCTTTCTGCATGACAATGGGTCTCAGGATTGACCTGGGAAGGAGGAGGAGGAAGGCAGGGGGAGCTCAGACCAGGAGCAGGAGGAGTGCGGGGGTGGGGTGATGGGAGCAGAGAGTGGGCCTGGAGCCCCAGGGCATTTCCTTATTTATTTATTTTTGAGACAGGGTCTCTCCCTGTTGCCCAGGCTGGGGTGCAGTGGTGCGATCTGGGCTCACTGCAGCCTTGACCTCCCAGGCTCAAGGAATCTTCCTACCTCAGCCTCCTGATTAGCTGGGACTGCAGGCGCATGCCACCATACCTGGCTAATTTTTTTGTATGTTTTTGTATCTTTTTGTATAGATGGGTTTCGCATGTTGCCTAGGCTGATCTCAAACTCTTGGGCTCAAGCGATCCTCCTGCCTCAGCCTTCCAGAGTTCCAGAGTTCTAGGACTATGAGCATAAACCACCATGCAAGTCCTTATTTTATTTATTTACTTTTCATTTTTCTGGGTACATAGTAGGCCCCAGTGCATTTTGTTCATTGAGATTCCCTTCCATCCTTCTCCTTCCTTCTTTATTTTTAATTTTTATTTTTTTCTGAGACAGAGTCTCACTCTGTAGCCAGGCTCGAGTGCAATGGCACAATCTCGTCTCACTGCAACCTCTGTCTCCCAGATTCAAGGGATTTTCCTGCCTCAGCTTCCCGAGTAGGTGTGACTACAGGCTCGTGACACCATGCCCATTTAAATGTTGTATTTTTAGTAGCGACAGGGTTTCACCGTATTGGCCAGGCTGGTCTCGAACTCCTGACCTCGTGATCCACCCGCCTCAGCCTCCCAAAGTGCTGGAATTACAGGCGTGAGCCACTGCACCCGTCCCCTTCCTTCTTTATTTTATTGAGTCTTTCCCTGTTTCATCATGCCCTCGAGCACGAATTCTGGCATCCTTTCTCCCAGGCATCCATTCACCAGGCATCCTCAGCCCCTGCTGTGGCCTGGCCCTCTGGGGTCAGCCTTGTTCCCTGCCTGCCTTCTGCTGGGGAGGCCATTGGACCAGCATTGTCCCGTGGAGTTGAAGGTTGACCACAGAAGCTACTGAGCACCTGAAATAGGGCTCTGATTAGAGACTTTGGCACGTGTAAAATACATAGCTCATTTCAAAATCTCAGTGTGAGAATAAGATGAACTTTAACTCTCTCATGAGGAATTTTTTTTTTTTTTTTTTTGAGATGGGGTCTCATTCTGTCACCAGGCTGGAGTGCAGTGGAGAGATCTCGGCTCACTGCAACCTCTGTATTCCGGGTTCAAGTGATTCTCCTGCCTCAGCCTCCTGAGTAGCTGCGATTACAGGTGTGCACCACCACGCCCTGCTAATGTTTGCCTTTTTAGTAGAGACGGGGTTTCACCATGTTGGCCAGGATGGTCTCGATCTCCTGACCTCGTGATCTGCCCACCTCAGCCTCCCAAAGGACAACATTTAAATGTACTACAATTAAGCCTGTATGTCAAAGAGTCTTTTCAGGACATGAAGGCACCGAAATTTGCCAGGTCTGTAAACCATGCAGAACCAGTCTGTTGTCAGTGGTCTTCTGATCTGGAGAAAGTTACTGAAATCAGTCTCTTGCCCAGGGAAAGCTGGAGTTAGGGCCGTGGAGCAGGGACTCTGTTGCTCCGTGTCAGGGCGCTGGATGAGCTGCTATTGTTTTCATCTTCTTTATCTCGAGGCAGTTCTTGTTTAGCTGCTAAACTAGCAAAAGAAAAACCTTGTGGCAGGCAGAACAGAGTTGACTGTTTAAGTGTGGGGTGTGTGACCTCACCCTTGCCTGGCACGGCCTGAGGTCCTGGTTGTGATTTGGTATCTGATTGCCATGAAGAGTGTGTTCTGGTTCTGCCCGTCTTATGATTCTGTTTTAACATTACTGCTGGTCAGTTGTGTCTAAACTGCAAAAGGGAGGGGTGATAATGAGGCATGCCTGACCTCCCCTCCCATCATGGCTGGGAACTCAGTTTTAAGGTTTTTCTGAGATACCTTTGGCCACTAGGGGCCAAAGTTGGTAAGTGGGGGCTAAGGATTTTATTTTTAGTTCATAGGCGTGAGGACTAAGCTCTGATTTTTTTTTTATCTTTCCCAAATTCCTACCTGTCAGTCCTCTGAGCCCAGCCTGCGCTATACATCCAGATGGCCTGAGGCACTGAAGAACCACAAAAGAAGTGAAAATGGCCGGTTCCTGCCTGAACTGATGACATTACTTTGTAAAATCCGTTCTCCTGGACAATGAGTCTCAGAAGCTCCTCATACTTTCTTTCCGTCCATCTACTTCTCACATTATTCAATATTTTGATGATCTTCTACTTTATAGCCCCTCCTTTGAATCTTCTCAACAAGACACCCTCCTGCTCCTTTAACATTTATTCTCCAAAGGATATCGGGTATCCCCCTCCAAAGCTCAAATTTTGTCTCCAACCGTTACCTACCTCACCGTAATTCTTCATGAAAACACGCGTGATCTCCCTGCTGATTGTGTCTGGCAAATCTCCCAAACCCTAGCCCCTTCTACAAAGCAGCAACTCCTTTCCTTCCTACGCATGGTTAAGTACTTTTGCCTTTGGATACCTGGTTTTGCCATCCTGGCTAAACCATTACATAAACTCACAAAAGGAAACCTAGGTGACCCCATAGATCCTAAATTCTTCCCCACTCCTCTTTCCATGCCTTAAAAACAGCCCTAGAAGCTGCTCCCACACTAGCTCTTCTTGACTCAACCCAACCCTTTCCATTACACACAGCCGAAGTACAGGACTGTGCGGTCGGAATTTACACAAGAGCTGGGACAGCACCCTGTAGCCTTTCTGTCCAAACAACTTGACCTTACTGTTCTGGGCTAGCCCACATGTCTCTGTGCGGTGGCTGCCGCTGCTTTATACTTTTAGAGGCCTTCAAAATCAAAAGCTATGCTCATGCTCCACTTACTCTCTACAGTTCCCATAAATTTCAAAATCTATTTTTCTCTTCACACTTGACATATATACTTTCTGACCCCCAGCTCCTTCAGTTGTTCTCACTCTTTGTTGAGTCTCCCACAATTATCATTGTTCCTGGCCCAGACTTAAATCCGGCCTCCCACATTATTCCTGATACCACATCTGACCCCCATGACTGTATCTCTCTGATCCACCTGGCATTCACTCCATTTCCTCATATTTCCTTCTTTCCTGTTCCTCACCCTGATCACACTTGGTTTATCACCCTTTACCCCAAAATCTTTCTTCAGTTTAATCTCTCCCACGATGCCCCTAATCCCACTCAAACCAGCCCTGAGAAACATCACCCATTATCTCTCCATACCACCCCCAAAAACTTTCACTGCCCCAACACTTCACCGCTATTTTGTTTTATTTTTCTTATTAATATAAGAAGACAGGAATGTCAGGTCTCTGAGCCCAAGCCTGCACAAATACATCCAGATGGCCTGAGGCAACTGAAAAACCACAAAAGAAGTGAAAATTGCCAGTTCCTGCCTTAACTGATGACATTACCTTGTGAAGTTATTTCTCCTGGACAATGAGTCTCAGAAGTTCCCCCACCAAGCACCTTGTAACCCCTGCCCCTGCCCGCAAGAGAAAAACCCCCTTTGACTGTAATTTTCCACTGCCCGCCAACATCCTATAAAACGCCCCACCCCTATCTCCCTTTGCTGACTCTCTTTCCGGACTCAGCCCACTTGAACCCAAGTGAAATAAATAACCTTGTTGCTCATACAAAGCCTACTGTGGACTCTCTTCGCACGGACGTGTGTGACACTATCTAAGAGGTCTGGGGAGTCATGCCCTACCAAGCATATATCCTCATCAGATGGCTTCTATTTTTATTTTATTTTATTTCATTTTATTTTAATTAAGACTGAGTTTCACTCTTCTTGCCCAGGCTAGAGTACAATGGTGCAGTCTTGGCTCACTGCAACCTCTGCCTCACTGGTTCAAGCAATTCTCCTTCCTCAGCCTCCCAAGTAGCTGAGATTACAGGCACCTGCCACCACGCCCAGCTAATTTTTGTATTTTTAGTAGAGATGGGGTTTCACCATGTTGGCCAGGCCGGTCTCGAACACCTGACCTCAGGTGATCCACGCACCTAGGCCTCCCAAAGTGCTGGGATTACAGACATGAGCCACTGCACCCGGCCCAGATGGGTTTTATTTAACCCTATATATTGTGAGATATTTTCCAGTCTGACTCAGGCACAAAATTACGTGACAAAGAAGAAAGACAAAACATTTTACCCCAAAGCATGTTTCTTTGACATATCTTGAAATGGCCCTGCAAAGTTGTCCTTTGTGGGGCAAAATTTGCATCTGTAAAGAATCTCTATTAATATAGCTGGATCTTTTTCTTCCAGACCTTCCCAGCCCTAAACATATTAACTAATTGCACCTTTTAAAGACCTGAATGGG
The DNA here is from genome assembly GCF_029289425.2 of Pan paniscus. Lineage (NCBI taxonomy): Eukaryota > Metazoa > Chordata > Mammalia > Primates > Hominidae > Pan > Pan paniscus. Next base: position 48,913,889 of record NC_085927.1, on the reverse strand, counting down.
AAACATTTGTCATCTATTGTCTCTAAGGGCAGCCACTATGAGACTACAAAAGAACCTTGGTTTCCACAATCTTTTATCTTAACCTGAACGTTTCCTTTCTATGGATGCCAGGTCTCTAGACAAACTCAACCAATCGTCAACCAGAAAATGTTTTTTGTTTGTTTGTTTTTGAGATGGAGTCTTGCTCTGTCACCCAGTCTGGACTGCAGTGGTGCGATCTCGGCTCACTGCAAGCTCTGCCTTCCGGGTTCACGCCATTCTCCTGCCTCAGCCTCCCGAGCAGCTGGGCTTACAGGCAACCGCCACCATGCCCAGCTAATTTTTTGTATTTTTAGTAGAGATGGGGTTTCACCGTGTTAGTCAGGATGGTCTCTATCTCCTGACCTCGTGATCCGCCCGCCTCACCCTCCGAAAGTGCTGCAAGTACAGGTGTGAGCCACTGTGCCCGGCCCACAAAATATTTAAATTTACCTGTACCCTGGAAGTCCCCCAAACCCCCTCCCCTCACTTTGAGTCATCCGACCTTTCTGAACCAAACCAATGTATTTCTTTTCTTTTCTTTTCTTTTGATACAGAGCCTTGCTCTGTCTCCAAGGCTGGAGTGCAGTGGCATGCTCTTGACTCACTGCAACCTCTGCCTCCTGGGTTCACGCAATTGTCCTGCCTCAGTCTCCCAAGTAGCTGGGGTTATAGGCGCCCACCACCACACTCAGCTAATTTTTGTATTTTCAGTGGAGACAGGGTTTTGCCATGTTGGCCAGGCTGGTCTCAAACTCTTGACCCCACGTGATCCACCTGGCTCAGCCTCCCAAAGTGCTATGATTACAGGCGTGAGCTGCTGTGTCCAGTCACCAATGTATTTCTTTCTTTTTTTTTTTTTTTGAGATGGAGTCTTACACCGTCGCCCTGGCTGGAGTGCACTTGCGCGATCTTGGCTCACTGCAACCTCCGTCTCCCAGGATCACGTGATTCTCCTGCCTCAGCCTCCTGAGTAGCTGGGATTACAGGTGCACATTATCACATCGGCTAATTTTTTGTATTTTTAGTAGAGACAGGGTTTCACTGTGTTGGCCAGGCTGGTCTCGAACTCCTGACCTTATGATCCACCCACCTCAGCCTCCCAAAGCACTGGGATTACAGGCATGAGCCACTGTACCCAGCTCCTGTATTTCTCAAATGTATTTGATTGATAGCTCTTGCCTCTCTAAAATATATAAAACCAAGTTGCACCCCCACCACCTTGGGCACATGTTATCAGGACTTCCTGAGCCCTGTGTTACGGGCCATGGTCACTCGTATTTGGCTCAGAATACATCTCTTCAAATATTTTAGAGTTTGACTCTTTTTGTCGACAGGCCCAAGACCCAGGTGCCCACTCCCTGTCTCCTCGGAGGGCCCGCTCTTCCAGTTCTCTGGCCCCTCTGGTTCCTGGTTGCCCTTCTACTTTCTGTTCTGCTTTCTCAAAAAGCTCTGAAGATCTCAAGCCTCCATGTAGTACCCAATTCTACTTTTTATTGAAAATCTTACTTAAACATCAACTTGATCACTGATCAAGTTTTCTTGGCTCTTTCTCAGTCACGTTCCCTAGGCTGTTCCCTAGCCCAGAGCTGCACGGCTGGGAGGGATTTGAGAAGGGAGGGGCATGAGCAGGAGGGAAGGCTGGGTGCTCTTGGGTGCAGGAGGGTGGGCTGGGTGGAACATGCAGGAAGGTCTGGGTGGAGGGGCTGTGAGGGTCAGGTTGGGACTCCCCTGTGAGACAGACACACAGGACAGGAACCCCTGCACTCCCGACTCAGGCCTGCCCACAATGACTGTGGCTTGTTGCCGTGTTGCCCTGTTTCTCCCAAAAATCAATATATTGAAGCCCTAACCCCTCTACCTCAATGTGTGGTTGTATTTGGAGACAGGTCCTTTTCAACAGATGATTAATTAATTCACTAATTAATTTTTTTAGAGACAGAGTCTCACTCCATTGCCCAAGCTGGAGTGCAGTGGCACCATCTCGGCTCACTGCAACCTCTGCCTCCCTGGTTCAAGCAATTCAAGCCTCAGCCTCCCAAGTAGCTGAGATTACATGTGCCCGCCACCATGCCCAGCTACTTTTTGTATTTTTAGTAGAGACGGGGTTTTGCCATGTTGGCCAGGCTGGTCTTGAATTCCTGACCTCAGGTGATCCGCCTACCTTGGCCTCCCAAAGTACTGAGATTACAGGTGTGAGCCACCACACCCAGCCAACAGATGATTAATTTATTTTTATTTTTATTTTGAGATGCAGTCTCACTCTGTCTTCCAGGTTGGAGGGCAATGGCATGATCTCGGCTCACTGCAACCTCTGCTTCCCAAGGTCCAGCGATTCTCCTGCCTCAGCCTCCCAGGTAGCTGAGATTACAGGCATCCACTACCATGCCTGGCTAATTTTTTTGTATTTTTAGTAGAGACGGGGTTTCACCATGTTGACCAGGCTTGTTTCGAACTCCTGACTGTCAGGCCTCTGAGCCGAAGCTAAGCCATCATATCCCCTGTGACCTGCACATATACATCCACCTGGCCTGAAGCAACTGAAGATCCACAAAAGAAGTGAAAATAACCTTAACTGATGACATTCCACCATTGTGATTTTTTCCTGTCCCACCCTAACTGATTTGATATATTCTCCCCCGCCCTTAATAAGGTACTTTGTAATATTCTCCCCACTCTTGAGAATGTACTTTGTAATATTGTCCCCACTCTTGAGACTGTACTTTGTACGCCTATCCCAAACCTATAAGAACTAATGATGATCCCACCACCATTTGCTGAGTCCTTTTTCGGACTCAGCCCGCCCACACCCAGATGAAATAAACAGCCTTGTTGCTCACACAAAGCCTGTTGGTGGTCTCTTCACACAGACGCGCGTGACATTTGGTGCCTTATAGGTTAGTTCAGGATCTGTGCCTTATCAACCAAATTGTCTTGCCTATCCACACTATGGTGCCAAACCCATATACTCTCCTATCCTCAATACCTCCCTCCACAACCCATTATTCTGTCCTGGATCTCAAACATGGTTTCTTTACTATTCCTTTGCACCCTTCATCCCAGCCTCTCTTTGCTTTTACCTGGACTGACCCTGACACACGTCAGTCCCAGCAGCTTACCTGGGCTATAGTGCCACAAGGCTTCAGGGACAGCCCTCATTACTTCAGCCAAGCCCTTTCTCGTGATTTACTTTCTTTCCACCCCTCTGCTTCCCACCTTATTCAATACATTGATGACCTTTTACTTTGTAGTCCCTCCTTTGAGTCTTCTCAGTAAGATACCCTCCTGCTCCTTCAACATTTATTCTCCAGAGGATATCAGGTATCCCCCCTCCAAAGCTCAAATTTCTTCCCCATCCGTTACCTACCTCAGCATAATTCTTCATGAAAACATGCATGTTCTCCCTGCCAATCATGTCTGGCTAATCTCTCAAACCCCAACCCCTTCTACAAAAAAACAACTTCTTTCCTTCCTGGGCATGGTTGGATACTTTCATCTTTGGATACCTGGTTTTGCCGTACTAACAAAACCTAATGTAAACTCATAAAGGGAAACCTAGCTGACCCCATAGATCCTAAATCCTTTCCCGACTCCTCTTTCCGTTCCTTGAAGACAGCTTTAGAGACTGCTCCCACACTAGCTCTCCCTGATTCATCCCAACCCTTTTCATTACACACAGCCAAAGTGCAGGGCTGTGCAGTCGGAATTTTTACACAAGGACCAGGATTCCTACACAAGGCTACCGTGCCCTGTAGCCTTTTTGTCCAAACAACTTGACCTTACTGTTTTAGGCTGGCCATCATGTTTCTGTGCAGCAGCTGCCACTGCCTTAATACTTTTAGAGGCCCTTGAAATCACAAACTGTGCTCAACTCACTCTCTACAGTTCTTATAACTTCCAAAATCTATTTTCTTCCTCACACCTGACGCATATACTTTCTGCTCTCCAGCTCCTTCAGCTATACTCACTCTTTGTTGAGTCTCCCAAAATTACCATTGTTCCTGGCCCAGACTTCAATCTGGCCTCCCACATTATTCCTGATACCACACTTGACACCCAAGACTGTATCTCTCTGATACACCTGGCATTCACTCCATTTCCCCATATTTCCTTCTTTCCTGTTCCTCACCCTGATCACACTTGGTTTATTGATGGCAGTTCCACCAGGCCTAATTGCCACTCACCAGCAAAGGCAGGCTATGATGTAGTATCTTCCATATTTATCCTTGAGGCTACCACTCTGCCCCACTCCACTACTTCTCAGCAAGCCAAACTCATTGCCTTAACTCAGGCCCTCACTCTTGCAAAGGGACTACACGTCAATATTTATACTGACTCTAAATATGCCTTCCATATCCTGTACCACCATGCTGTTATATGGGCAAAAAGAGGTTTCCTCACTACGCAAGGGTCCTCCATCATCAATGCCTCCTTAATAAAAACTCTTCTTAAAGCTGCTTTACTTCCAAAGGAAGCTGGAGTCATTCACTGCAAGGGCCATCAAAAGGCATCAGATCCCGTCGCTCAGGGCAATGCTAAAGAAGCAGCTAGCATTCCAACTTCTGTCCCTCATGGCCGGTTTTTCTCCTTCTCATCAGTCACTCCCACCTACTCCCCCATCGAAACTTCCACCTATCAATCTCTTCCCACACAAGGCAAATGGTTCTTGGACCAAGAAAAATATCTCCTTCCAGCCTCACAGGCCCAGTCTATTCTGTCGTCCTTTCATAACCTCTTCCATGTAGGTTACAAGCCACTAGCCTGCCTCTTAGAACCTCTCATTTCCTTTCCATTGTGGAAATCTATCCTCAAGGAAATCACTTCTCAGTGTTCCATCTGCTATTCTATTACTCCTCAGGGATTGTTCAGGCCCCCTCCCTTCCCTACACATCAAGCTCTGGGATTTGGCCCTGCCCAGGACTGGCAAATTGACTACTCACATGCCCTGAGTCAGGAAACTAAAATACCTCTTGGTCTGTGTAGACACTTTCACTGGATGGGTAGAGGCCTTTCCCACAGGGTCTGAGAAGTCCACCGTGATCATTTCTTCCCTTCTTTTAGACAGAATTCCTGGGTTTGTCCTTCCCACCTCTATACAGTCTGATAACGCACCGGCCTTTATTAGTCAAATCACCCAAGAAGGTTCTCAGGCTCTTGGTATTTGGAGGCTCCTGGTTTTACTTCAAATCACCACCCTTAAGTCGCTCTTGAAGTCTATAGAAGATCTTCAGTGGCAAGGTACCCTCCAGTACTTTAACCCTGATGAAGTCCTATTCTTTACTTTTATACTCACTCTTATTCTGGTTCCGTTCTTATGCTACCCTCTACCTCTCCCCAGCTATCTCCACCACACTATCAAACTCACTCTCTCGTAGCCATTTCTAATCCTTCTTAAATGAACAATTGCTGGCTTTGCATTTCTCTTTTCCTCCAAAATCGCCGAGGCATCGACTTACTCACTGCTAAAAAAAAGAGGACTCTGTATATTTTTAAATGAAGAGTGTTGTTTTTACCTAAATCAATCTGGACAGGTATATGACAACACAAAAAAATTCAAGGATAGAGGCCAAAAACTCGCCAACCAAGCAAATAATTCTGTTGAACCCCCTTGGACACTGTCTAATTGGATGTTCTGGGTACTCCCAATTCTTAGTCCTTTAATACCTATTTTTCTGCCTGGGTGTGGTGGCTCATGCCTGTAATCCCAGCACTTTGGGAGGCTGAGGTGGACGGATCACGAGGTCATGAGATTGAGACCATCTGGGTAACATGGTGAAACCCCCTTCTCTACTAAAAATACAAAAAAATTAGTCGGGCGTGGTGGCGTGCACCTGTAGTCCCAGCTACTCAGGAAGCTGAGGCAGGAGAATCGTCTGAACCAGGGAGGCAGAGGTTGCAGTGAGCCGAGATCATGCCACTGCACTCCAGCCTGGGCAACAGAGCGAGACTCTGTCTCAAAAAAAAAAAAAAAAAACCTATTTTTCTCCTTCTTTTATTCAGACCTTGTGTCTTCCGTTTAGTTTCTCAATTAATACAAAACCGCATCCAGGCCATCACCAATAATTCTATATGACAAATGCTCCTTCTAACAACTCCAAAATATCACCTTACCCCAAAATCTTTCTTCAGTTTAATCTCTCCCACCATAGGTTCCCACGCTGCCCCTAATCCCGCTTGAAGCAGCCATGAGAAACATCGCCCATTATCTCTCCATACCACCCCCCAAAATTTTCGCCACCCCAACACTTCACCACTATTTTGTTTTTTCTTATTAATATAAGAAGACAGGAATGTCTGGCCTCTGAGCCCAAGCTAAGCCATCATATCCCCTGTGACCTGCATGTATACATCCAGATGGCCTGAAACAACTGAAGATCCACAAAAAAAGCGAAAATAGCCTTAACTGATGACATTCCACCATTGTGATTTGTTCCTGCCCCACCCCAACTGATACCATATAGTCTCCCCTGCCCTTAAGAAGGTACTTTGTAATATTCTCCCCCACACTTAAGAATGTACTTTGTATGCCTTTAAGAATGTACACTTATAGGTTTGGGATAGGTTTATCCCAAACCTGTAAGAACTAATGATAATCCCACCACCCTTTGCTGACTCCTTTTTCTGGTTCAGCCCACCTGCACCCAGGTGAAATAGCCTTGTTGCTCACACAAAACCTGTTGGTGGTCTCTTCACATGGACACGTGTGACACTGACCTCAAGTGATCTGCCTTCCTTAGCCTCCCAAAGTGCTAGGATTACAGGCGTGAGCCACCACGCCCGACCAAGATGATTAATTTAAATGAGACCTCTAGTGTGGGCACAAATTAATTTGGCTGGGGTCCATAAAGGAGAAGGTTGACCAGGTGCCATGGCTCATGCCTTTAATCCCAGCACTTTAGGAGGCAGAGGTGGGCGTCAGGAATTCGAGACCAGCCTCGCCTGCAATGTACATGGTGATGTAGCAGGAACGGCTGCAGACAAAACCTCTCAGACACCAGTTTTAGGAAGGAAGAGGCTTTAATCAGCTGGGAGCGTTGACAGACTTGCATCTTAAGATCGAGCTCCCTGAAGAAGTCCCTGGCCCTTTTAAGGGCTTACAATTCTAAGGGGTCCACGTGAAAGGGTCATGATAGATTGTGCAAGCATGGGCTACATGACTGGGGGGCTACATGCATCAGTGGTGGGGGCTAGCAGAACAGACCAGAAAGTTTCACAATGCTTCCTCATACAATGTCTGGAATCTTTAGATAAAACAAGCGGTCAGGTCAGGAGTTGATCTTTAACTACCAGGCCCAGGTAGCAGCACCAAACAGTCTGGCCATTGATCTTACTTCTGCATCTTTCTAACTTTTTGCTTCCTTCTGAAATAGGAGACAATGAGAGAGGTGGTCTCCTTCCTCAGTGAAACCCCATCTCTACTAAAAAATAGAAAAATTAGCAGAGATTGTTTCTGGCCATCTGTAATCCCAGCTACTCAGGAGGCTGAGGTGGGAGAATTGCTTGAACCCAGGAGGCAGAGGTTGCAGTGAGCAGTGATCCTGCTATTGCACTCCAGCCTGGGCCACAGAGTGAAATTCCATCTCAAAAAAAAAAAAAAAAAAAAAAGGTTGTGTACGGTGGCTTATATCTGTAATCCCAGCACTTTGGGAGGCTGAGGAGGGTGGATCACCTGAGCTCACGAGTTCAAGACCAGCCTGAGCAACATGGAGAAACCCCGTTTCTACTAAAACTACAAAATTAGCCAAGCGTGGTGGCACACGCCTGTAGTCCCAGCTACTCAGGAGGCTGAGGCATGAGAATCGCTTGAACTCAGAAGGCAGAGGTTGCAGTGAGCTGAGATTGTGCCATTGCACTCCAGCCTAGAAAACAAGAGCAAAACTCTGTCTGAAAAAAAAAAAAAGGTATTTGGAGGCAGAGATACCCCAGAGGTACAGTACAGGTTCATAGAGGAAAGGCCACAGAGGACACAGCCAGAAGGGACTCCCTGCCAGCCAGGAGGAGCGGCCTCAGAGCAAACAACCCAACCTACCCCTTGAACTTGGACTTGCAGCCTCCAGATCTGTGAGAAAATAAATGCCTGCCCTGTGGGCACCCGGCCCGGGGCATCTTCTGTGGAGGCCACAGCATGATGAAGCGGCCATTTTTATAGAGAATCTCATTCTCTAATAACTTATATCTGCCTAGAAAATGTCAAGTCAAATTTAAAGTGTGGAGAAGGGCCTCTAAATTTCACATTTCATTTGCCAAGAAAGAATTGTAATTTGGGACATACACGCAGTCCAGGTGGTGTTCACCATGTCGGGAGAACAGAAACAGCATCAGGTTTTATAAAAAGGAGAAATAGGCTAGGCTCTGTGGCTCACACCAGCAATCCCAGCAATTTGGGAGGCCAAGGAGGGCAGATCACTTGAGGTCAGGAGTTTAAGACCAGCCTAAGCCTGGCCAGGTGGCTCACGCCTGTAATCCCAGCACTTTGGGAGGCCGAGAAGGGTGGATCACGAGGTCAGGAGTTCAAGACCAGCCTGGTCAAGATGTTGAAACCCCGTCTCTACTAAAAACACAAAAATTAGCCAGGCGTGGTGGCACACGCATGTAATCCCAGCTACTTGGGAGGCTGAGGTAGGAGAATAGCTTGAACCCAGGTGGCAGAGGCTGCAGTGAGCCCAGATTGCACCACTGCACCCCAGCCTGGGCAACAGAACAAGACTCCATCTCAAAAAATAAAATAAAAATAAGACCAGCCTGGGAAACATGACGAAACCTGTTTTTATGAAAAATACAAAAATTAGCCTGGTTTGGTGGTGCACGCCTGTAATCCCAGCTACTCGGGAGGCTGAGACAGGAGAATCACTTGAACAAGGGAGGCAGAGGTTGCAGTGAGCCGAGACCGCACCATTGCACTCCAGCCTGGGTGACAGGGCGAGACTCCATTTCAAAAAAAAAAAAAAGAAAAGGAGAAATGTTCTCTTGTCCTATGGGAAAGCCCATGGGCACTAGGAGGTGTTGGGAGCTGGGAGGTTCCATTGCTGAGTCACTGCGTTTGGAGCAAGGAGTCCAAGACTTACAGCCATTTATCGCAGAAGCTATGGATAAAGTTGGTTTCAGGGTACAATGCACAGTTTCAGGAGTCAGGCTTGCAGAGAAGTCCATTTTGGGAGCAATGGTGTGTGGCCTGACTGCTTTTCCTCCCTGGCTGCTGGCCTCTGTTTTAGCTGCGTAGGACATGAATGACCCAACTCGTAGGATGAAACTTAACAAAGGATGTTTCTCAAAACTTCTGGTTTTCAACTTACATACCCATTTCAACTTTCATACCCATTTAGGTTGAGTTTATTTATTGATTTATTTTCAGGCAGGGTCTCGATCTGTTGCTCAGACTGGAGTTCAGTGACGTGATCTCAGTTCACTGCAGCCTCCACCTCCCCAGCTCAAGCAATCCTCCCACTTCATCCTTCCAAGTAGCTTAAACTACAGGTGCATGCCACCACACCTGTTTTTTTTTTTTTTTTTTGTAATTTTTTTGTAGAGATGGGGCTTTGTCATGTGGCCCAGGCTGGTCTCGAATTCCTGGGCTCAAGCGATTCTCTCACCTCTGCCTCCCAAATTGCTGGGGGATTATAGGCATGAGTCACCGAGGCCAGCCTAGGGTGAGTTTAATAAGATTTGGTTGTGCGGCCGGGCCGGTGGCTCACGCCTGTAATCCCAGCACTTTGGGAGGCTGAGATAGGCGGATCACCTGAGGTCAGGAGTTCAAGACCAGCCTGGCCAACATGGTGAAACCCAGTCACTACTAAAAATACAAAAAAAAAAAAAAAGTTAGCTGTGCATGGTGGCAGGCGTCTGTAATTCCAGCTACTCGGGAGGCGGAGGCAGGAGAATCGCTTGAACCTGGTAGGCAGAGTTTGCAGTGAGCCAAGATCAAGCCATTGCACTCCAGTCTGGGTGACAGAGCGAAATTCCGTCTCAAAAAAAAAAAAAAAATTAGGTTATGCTGGGGAGATGGGAAAAGGCAGGTTAGGGACATGCAGGCTCAGGGAACAGGGTCTTGGTGGGTGGATGGATAGCCATGGAGGCAGAAAGAGGCCTCTGCAGGAAGAGCCTGGGAGAGCGGAGAGGAGGTGGCGAGGCAGGGGAGCACTATGGAATGGCCCTGAGGCCAGGAGGGGCTCAGGATGACCAGGCAAAAGCACAGCTGGTCCAGGATGGAGGGGAGGCCGGCACAGCATGAGCAGGAGGCTAGAGGAGACAGACCATGAGGCCCAGGGAGACCCCTCACTGGAGAATCTCCTGCAGCTTGCTGTCCAGGAATAGAAAGTTGTATTTTAGTCCTTTCCAAGGCTTGAATGGCTCATCATCATTGTACACAAAGTTTTCCCAACAATATTTAAAATCTGAGAAAAAACAAGGAGAAAGCAGTGAGGGCCCAGCAGGCCTCTCTCCCAGCCCTGGGCCCTCCCCTCCCAGCCCAGGTCTCCTGGCTGCCAGTTGCAGCGGGCGCTGGCCCCGACCCTGCAGGCTTCCCGGGGACACTGCTCTGCCCCACGGCATTGCAGACCCACCTGCCCCTCATGCTGTCCCTCCTGCACCCGCTCTCCTCAGCCCCCCACGTCTCACCTTTGTAGCCCATGATCTCCACGGAGGCCCCTTCCTGACTCAGGCTGCGGAGCCCCTCCTGGTAATCTGTATCCCAGAAATAGTAGAGGCGGGCGGTGAAGATGGTGAGATTCACGTTGCTGTGCCCGGCCAGGAACTCGGCCACCTCCCCTGCACAGTCTGGGCAAGGGCTCCAAGATGTGTACCAGGTGACCTGGTAGTTTGTGTTAGGAGACAGTATGTCGTCACAGAACCAAGAGAGGAAGCACCTTTCTGCATGACAATGGGTCTCAGGATCCACCTGGGGAAGGAGGAGGAGGAGGGCAGGGGAGATCAGACCAGGAGCAGGAGGAGTGCAGGGGTGGGGCGATGAGAGCAGAGGGCGGACCTGAAGCCCCAGGGCGTTTCCTTATTTATTTTTGAGACAGGGTCTCTCCTGTTGCCCAGGCTGGGGTGCAGTGGTGCGATCTGGGGCTGACTGCAGCCTTGACCTCCCAGGCTCAAGGAATCTTCCCACCTCAGCCTCCTGATTAGCTGGGACTGCAGGTGCGTGCCACCACGCCTGCCTAATATTTTTGTAATTTTTGTAGAGACTGGGTTTCACCATGTTGCCCAAGCTGATCTTGAACTCTTGGGCTCAAGCCGTCCTCCTGCCTCACCCTCCCAAAACTCTGGGACTATGAGCATAAACCACATGCACGGCCTTATTTTCTTTACTTTTCATTTTTTTGGGTACATACTAGGCCGCAGGGCTTTTTACTCATTGAATTTCCCTTCTTTCAACCTTCTCTTTCCTCTTTTTCTTTTTCTTTCTTTTTTTTTTTTTTTTTTTTTTTTGATACTGAGTCTCGCTCTGTCACCCATGCTGTAGTGCAGTGGCCCGATCTCCGCTCACTGCAAGCTCCGCCTCCGGGGTTCACGCCATTCTCCTGCCTCAGCCTCCCAAGTAGCTGGGACTACAGGCGCCCGCCACCACACCCGGCTAATTTTTTGTATTTTTAGTAGAGATGGGGTTTCACCGAGTTAGCGAGCATGGTCTCAAGCTCCTGACCTCGTGATCCCCCGCCTCGGCCTCCCAAAGTGCTGAGATTACAGGCGTGAACCACTGCGCCTGGCCGTTCCTCTTTATCTTTTTGAGTGACAGAGTCTTGCTCTGTCACCCAGGCTGGGGTGCAGTGGCAAGATCTCAGCTCACTGCAACCTCTGCCTCCTGGGTTCAGGCGATTTTCCTGCCTAAGCCACCCAAGTAGCTGGGACTACAGGGGCACACCCCCACGCCTGGCTAATTTTTGTAGTTTTAGTAGTGATGGGATTTCACCGTGTTAGCCAGGCTGGTGTCAAACTCCTGACCTCATGATCCGCCCGCCTCAGCCTCGCTAAGTGCTGGGATTACAGGCGTGAGCCACCACACTCGGCCCCTTCCTTCTTTATTTTATTGAGTCTTTTCCTGTCTCATCATAGGTCATGTGTGATTTCTGGCATCCTGTTCCCCAGGCATCCATTAACCAGGCATCCTCAGCCCCTGCTGTGGCCTGGTCCTATGGGGTCTGCCTTGTCCCCTGTCTGCCTTCTGCTGGGAAGGTCATTGGACCCACATTGTCCCATGGAGTTGAAGGCTGGCCAAAGGGGCTACTGAGTACTTGAAATGGGGCTCTGATTAGAAACGTTGGCACGTGTAAAATACACAGCGCATTTCAAAATCTCATTGTGAGAATAGACACTTTAACTCTCTCATGAGGCATTTTATATTAAGTATATGTTGAAATCGTATGTGAGATAATTGAGCTAATGCAGACACTAAAATTTCTCCCACGAGTTCTTGTCACCTTTTTAGCGTGTGGGGACTGGAAACACTTGCGCTTCCGTCCTGAGTCCTGGGTGTTTCCGAGGCCAGCACTGCTGTAGGCCAGGCCTGCCCCGCACACAGACGGCTCCCTCCCCAAACACACTCTGAAAAAATCTCCTGCCTGGGCGGAGGGGGCCGCAGGGGTGGGTGGGACACGGCAGGGTGGGTGGGAGGTCAGTGGCTGCTGTGGGGGCGGCAGGGTGAGGAGCGAGGGTTCACCATCCTGTGAGGATGTGTCCTTGACATCAAGGAATCAGGGCAGTGGCGGGGGCGGTCCCACCAGCCCACAGTGACTGGCCCAGGCACAGTGCTGGACACCACACCCACCGCTTCCCACAGCTGCTGTTTCCCGAGGACTGCCGGACGCACAGCTCCATGACAAGATTTTGGGAAACAAAGTCAAGAGTGAGGGTGCTGGGTGCTAAATAAAGCCTTTTGGTAAGAGGCAAAACCCCTCGACAATCTGATCCCAGGAAAGTTAGGGAGGAAGATCTGCGCCACGGACTTAAAAAATGTGGGAGGAAGTTGGGCGCAGTGGCTCATGCCTGTAATCCTAGCACTTTGGGAGGCCGAGGGGGGCGGATCACTTGAGGTCAGGAATTCAAAACCAGCCTGGCCACCATGGTAAAACCCCCTCTCTACTAAAAATAGAATAAAAATTAGCTGGGTGTGGTGGTGGGCACCTGTAATCCCGGCTACTCAGGAGGCTGAGACAGAAGAATTGCTTGAACCCAGGAGGCAGAGGTTGCAGTGAGCAGAGATCACGCCATTGCACTCCAGACTGGGTGACTGAGTGAGACTCTGTCTCAAAAAAAAAAAAGAAATGTAAGAGGAAAGTACACACAGGAAAGCCCACGCCGGGCACGTCACTTTTTGTGTTTTCTGCATTCCTAGCTGCTTAGCTCCTATTTGGGGTGTAAATAGGACTTTGGTGCTACCTGGTTTCGGAAGACGCCCCTCTTCCAGGAGACAGGTGAGTGGTGCTTCATAACTTCCATGGTGAAGCACAGCCAGCTTTCGTTCCGACCATAGGCTTTGCGTAGGTTTTTAAAGTGGAAGTAGAATATGTGTGGATACATTGCCTCCATCGGGTTTCTGAAGGCACAATAGAGAAACCCCAATGCAGAGACCCCCCTGGATTCCTCGGAGCTGATGCTCACTGAACACCACTCCCTGGACAGCCCGGGGAATGTCTGCTGCTTTCCCAGGCAGAAAGACTGGGAGAGAGAAAGAGGAGGGGATGCTGGCAGGGGCAGAAGGGCCGGGGTGACCTCTCCCAGCTGGAACCACAGCTCTGAGGCTACCAATGGGACACCCTCAACCTCCCAGTTTTTCTGCCACACATCTCCCAACCCATTAGGAAAATGCAACAGACAATAAAACTCTTCACCCTAAAATAATTGCTTGAACATTTCAGCTCAATTCCTTCCTCACATTTCACCTGTCCGATGATGATGATTATTTTTACGTTGGTATCACACCGAATTCCCAGGCCCAGGCTACTCTTTTTGTTTTTGTTTTTGTTTTTGTTTTGGGACATAGTCTCCCTCTGTTGCCCAGGCTGGAGGGCAGTGGCACGATCTCGGCTTACTGCAACCTGCACCTCCCGGGTTGAAGTGATTCTCCTGCCTCAGTCTCCTGAGTAGCTGGGATTAGGAGCTTGTGTCACCACGTCCGGCTGATTTTTGTATTTTTATTTATTTATTTATTTTTATACGGGGTCTCAGTCTGTCGCCAGGCTGGAGTGCAGTGGCACAATCTCGGCTCACTGCAACCTCTGCCTCTTGGTTTCAAGCGATTCTCCTGCCTCAGCCTCCCAACTAGCTGGGACTGCAGGCACGTGCCACAACACCCGGCTAATTTTTTGTATTTTTAGTAGACATGGGGTTTCATCATGTTAGCCAGGATGGTCTTGAACTCCTGACCTTGTGATCTGCCCGCCTGCCTCCCAAAGTGCTGGGATTACAGGTGTGAGCCACCGCGGCCAGACCTAGTTTTTGTATTTTTAGTAGAGACTGGGTTTCACCATGTTGGCCAGGCCGGTCTTAAACTCCTGACCTCGTGATCTGCCCAACTCAGCCTCCCAAAGTGCTGGGATGACAGGCGTGAGTCACTGTGCCCGGCGGGCCTAGGCCACTCTCCTAAGTGCTGCGAGGGTCTGAGCTCATGGTATGTGCCTGAGGCCTGCAGGGGCCATCACTATTTTACAGACGAGGTGCCAGAGGCACAGAGAGGCGGGGTAACCTGCCCAGGACACAGAGATGGGGATGGATGGAGCTGGGGCCCCTTTCCGGGCCAGCCCTGTCCAGCCTCTGCATCACAGGCCCTGCAGCAGGGAGCTGTTGGGAACCGGACTCTCTTCTTACTAAACTTTAAAATAAGAGCATTTCTCCTGATCATCATATTTTTTCCTACACTCCATGTTGCAGGTGTCATTCTAAAAGGTGAATGGTGCTCACGGAGGAGGAGCCTGGGTCTGGGGTCATGTGCATCCTCCTCTGCTCACAGTGGAGGCATCTTTGGAAGAAGTGACTTATTTTCTGGTACAGAGACCATGCCCTCCCCCACATCCTCTCCTAAGACTTTGTGTTGAAACAAAGTAAATCTTGCAGAAATTCCACCAAAGTGCTGAGAACAAAATGCCTGATTGCTCCAATCATCCTTTGGTTCAATTTTCTCAGTTCCTGAGCTCAGGAATGGCGGGAAGCACAGAGAGGGAGCGCCATCCCAGGGCGGGGAGCAATAGCCCAGGGGTGACTTTCGGGGGGGGGGGGAGAGTCTCAGCAGGGGGCCTGGGCTGGGGCAGGTCGGGGAGGTGGCCCATTCAGAAGCTGTAAAGGGGCGACCACATAGCAGGGCAAAGAGCCTGGCTAGGAGTGGGAGCAGCAGAGGAACCAGAGGGGAGAGAGACTAGCGCTGGGGCAGGGGCAGGGGGAGGCCAGGCTGAGGCCCAGCAGGGCTACCAGGCAGGAAGGGGCAGCAGAGGCCCCATGGGCAGAGCGGGCAGTGGTCCCTGATCTGGGGCTTCATGTGCACCCTCCCTGGCAGGCTTGTCCTGGCCCTGATGCTAGTCTTGGGCTTGGGTTCTATTTTATCATCCAGGGCCCTTGTTCCAGGAGACACCTGCGCTGTGAGTGACCTCACAGGCCCATCTGAGTGCAGGTCTCACTTTATGCTGCTTTCTCACCTGGATGGGAGGACCTCCAGAGGGACCCCTGGATCCTGCCCTCAGGAATCATCCCAGGGACGCCCCCCACCCAGCAGCTATGTGGTAGGGAGGGAGAGTGAGGGGCAGGTGTCTGCTTCCCCCTTGCCTTCACATTCGAAGGCCACCATTGGAGGGAGGAATAGCGGGTGGGGGTGCCCTCAGATGTCCCCCCAGGATGCCATGCGTGCCCCCACACTGAGCTCCTTCCTTCCACATCTTCTGCCCAGAGTTGTTCCCTGGCAGGCTGAGATCTTGTCCCTATGTCACAGAAGGGTGGAGGCTGGTGTCCCCGGCCACCCTGTCTTGCAGTTTGCTCCTCCGGTCTAAGACCCAGGTGCTCAGTTCCCGTCTCTCCCGAGGGCCTTAGATCCCTTTCTATGGCCTCTCTGGTCTCTGGTTGCCTTTTTCTATTGTGCTTCCTGGAGAGCTCCTGGCATCTCAAGCCTCCCATTATCCAAGCCTACTTTTTTGCAAAATCTTACTCAACACCTGGCCAACACTGCAAAACCCCGTCTCTACTAAAAATACAAAAATTAGCCAGTGTGGTGGCATGAGCCTGTAACCCCAGGTACTTGGGAGGCTGAGACAAGAGAATTGCTAGAACCAGGAGGTAGAGATTGCAGTGAGCCGAGATCGCACCATAGCACTCCAGCCTGGGCGACAGAGGGAGACAGTGTCTCAAAAAAAAAAAAAAAATCTTATTCAATTGGGACCTTGATCACTGAGTGTTTGTTTGGCTCTTTCTGCATCTCCATCCCTGTGGGGGGCAGATTTGAGAAGGGACAGGCGTGAGCAGAGGCCGGGCTGGGTGCTGTTGGGTGGGGAAGCCATGGGGTGGGGCCCAGGGTGCAGCAAGGTCTGGAGGGAGGGGCTGTGAGAGTCAGGGCAGGACTCGCCTGGGAGACAGACACACAGAATGGGGACCCCTGCATGCCCCACCCAAGCTTGACCCATTGTCATGGACTAAATTGTATCTTCCCCACATTGATATGTTGAAACCCTCATCCCCACCTCCTCACAGGATAACTGTATTTGGAGACAGGTCCACTAAAGTGGTGATTAAATTAACTCATGGCCCTTAGGGTGGGCCCTAATCCTGTCTGAATGGGGTCCATAAACAAGGAGGACATTTAGAGGCAGAGAGACCCCAGGGGTGCCGGTGCACAGAGGAAAGGCCAGAGAGGACAGGGCTGGAAGGGACCCCCTGCCAGCCAAGAGGAGCAGCTGCAGAAGACACAACCCCACCCACCCCTCCACCTTGGACTTGCAGCCTCCAGATCTGTGAGAAAATAAATGCCTGCCCTGTGGGCACCCGGCCCGGGGGCATCTTCTATGGCAGTCGAAGCCTGAAGTTTCCACAGAGGCTGCTCCTTCTCAGGGACTCAGGTCGGCCTTGAAGGATGTTGCTCAAAGCTTCTGGCTGTCAGCCTTGTGAATATTCATGCCCACTTACATCCAGTTTTATGACAAATTCGATTATGCCAGGGAGATGGAAGGAGCCAGGTTGGGGATCCCAGGCTGTGGGGAGGGCGGCCTCGAAGGTGGATGGAGGTTGCTCTGGAGGCAGAAGGGGCCTCTCACTCATAGGAGGGGCCCAGGAAAGAGGGAGGAGGCAAGGAGGTGGAGGGAGCACGAGGAGTGTGGGTGAGGGGTGTAACCATGAGGGCAGGCAGGGGGCAGGACGGAGGGCAGGAGGGCCTGGCCAGGGGAGGCCTCAGGAGGATGAGCAGGAGGCGAGAGGAGACAGACGATGAGGCCAGAGGGAGACCCTCACCTGAGAATCTCCTTTAGCGTGCGGTGCAGGAATGCATAATTGTCATCGAATTTGTACCAAGGCATGAATGGCTGACCTTCACTGTACACAAAGTTTTCCCAGCAGTATGCAAATTCTGAGATGAAGAGGCAGGAAGCAGTCAGGCTCTGCCCTGACCCTGGGCCCGCGCTCCCAGGCTTGGTCTCCTGGCTGTCAGTTGCTGTCAGTGCTGGCCCCGCCCCTGCAGGCTGCCCTGGGACACCCCCAGCCATGGCATTGCAGATCCATCCATCTTTAATGCTGTTCCACCCGCTCACGCTCCCCTGACCCCTCCACCTCTCACCTTCATCGTCCATAATCTTCACGCGGGCCCCTGCCTGACGCAGCCTGCAGAGCGCCCTTCGGTAATCTCTTTCCCAGTAGTAGTAGAGGCGGGCAGCGGAGATGGTCAGGGTGACATTGGGGTGCTCAGCCAGGAATTCGGCCAGCTTCGCCACACAGTCCGGGCAGGGTGTCCAGGATACAAACCAGGTGATCTGGAAGCACTTGTAAGCAGGCAGCTGGTTGCCACAGAACCAAGAGAGGAAGCACATTTCTGCGTGGTTCTCAAACTGGAAATACACCTGGGAGAGGAGCAGGGGGCAGGGGATGCTCTGAGAGGGGGAGCAGGAGGAGTGCAGGGGTGGGGCAGGGAGAGGAGGGGCCAGGACAGGAGCCCAGGGGATCTTGCCATTGAAGCTCCTTTCCTCCATCCCCCCTGTTTAGTTTGAGTGATTGTCTGCTCCAAAGCTCACGTTCAGTGTTAATGGCTATTGTAATGGCCTTAAGAGGTGGCACCTAGAAGAGGCTATGAGGCTGTGGGGACTGCACCTTTGTGGGTGCCACTGGCGTGTTTATTCAAGGGCGACTTCAGCCCCTCTGTCTCTTGCCCTCTAGCTGGGGGGGCAGTATGTCAGACTAAACTGCTTCCTCTTGTCCCCGTGGCATGGAGCAGCAGTGACTCGACATCCCAGGCCACTGTCTGGAGCATCCCCTGAACTTCTGGCAACAACCTTTACCCCCACGTGACTGTGCAGCTCGCAGGCCCTGGAAAGTTGCTGGTGCATTGACAGTGGACTTCCCAGAGTCCAGAACTCGAGCCCATACATTTCTATTCATTGTAAATGTCCCCATCTCAGTCCTGCTGTTGAAGCATCACAAGGTGCACCAAGACATGTGCTTCCCTTCGTTTGGAAGTTTTCCCAGCCCTGTTCAGAGCCTCATGCGTGAATTCTGGCATCCATTCTCCCAGGCATCCATTCACCAGGCATCCTCAGCCCCTGCTGTGGCCTGGCCCTCTAGGGTCTGCCTTGTTCCCTGCCTGCGGTCAGCTGGGGAGGCCACTGGACCTGCGCTGTCCCATGTGGTGGGGCGCACTGGCCAAAGGGGCTACTGAGCACTTGAAATGGGGCTCTGATGAAAGACTTGGGCACCTGAAAAATACACCATACACCACTCATTTATCTTTTTTTGTTTTTGTTTTGAGACGTAGTTTCACTCTTGTTGCCCAGGCTGGAGTGCAATGATGCAATCTCGGCTCACTACAACCTCTGCCTCATGGGTTCAAGCGGTTCTCCTGCCTCAGCCTCCCAAGTAGCTGGGATTACAGGCAACTGCCACCACACTGGGCTAATTTTTTTTGTATTTTTAGTAGAGATGGGATTTCACCATGTTGGCCAAGCTGGTTTTCAAACATCTAACCTCAGGTGATCCACCCACCTCGGCCTCCCAAAGTGCTGGGATTACAGGTGCAAGCCACCCACCAAGCGTGGCCTACACAGCTCATTTCAAAGACTCAGTGTGACAAGAAAAAGAAACTTCATTATCTTGTCAAGAATTTTATGTTAATTAATGTTGAAGTAATGTTAGCTACATTGGATTAAATAAAATATTAAAATTAGGCCAGCGCTGTGGCTCACACCTGTAATCCCAACACTTTGGGAGGCCGAGGCAGGTGGATCACCTGAGGTCAGAAGTTCAAGACCTGCCTGGCCAACATGGTAAAATCCTGTCTCTACTAAAAACACACACACAAAAAAATTAGCTGGGCGTGGTGGTGGGCACCTGTAATCCCAGCTACTCGGGAGTCTTAGGCGACAGCATCGCTTGAACCCAGGAGGCAGAGGTTGCAGTGAGCCGAGATCGCGTCATTGCACTCCAGCCTGAGCAACAAGAGTGAAACTCTGTCTCAGAAAAAAAAAAAAAAAAACACAAGGCCTTTTGTGCAGAGGCAAACCCCCTCCACGATCCGATCCCAGGATGGTCCAGCAGGAAGGTCAGGGCCACAGACTTGGAAAGTGTGGGAGAGAAGGACACACTGGATAGCCCGCCGCCGGGCACTTCACTTATCAGTGCGTGGTTTGCTTTCCCAGCTGGCTTAGCTCCTGCCTGCAAAGTGATTGGAGTCCGGGTGGTACCTGGCCTCGAAAGATCTTTGTGTCCAAACGGGGCCTTGAGGGACCCTTTGTTTTCACTTCGTAGCACAGCCAGACGGTATTCCGACGAGAAAGGATGGGTCTATTATTAAAGTTGTAGAAGAATGTGCCTCGATACATTCGCTCCACTGTGTTTCTGAAGACACAAGAGAGAAACCAGCCAATGTAGAGAGCACTCCCGGGGGCCCTCCGGGCTGATGTCCACTAAACACAGCCCCCTGCATGGCTCTGGGCCTCCCCAACCCCTCCACAGCCCTGAGAATTTTTGCTTCCTTCCCAGGCAGGAAGACCGGGGAGAGAGCAAGAAAAGGGGATGCTGGCATGGGCAGCAGGGGCAGGCTGACCTCTTCCAGCTCAGGGTCCAGCTCTGGTCGTTCCAGGAGTACATTCCCCACCTTCCCAGTATTTCTCCCACCCACTCTCCAACGCATTAGTAAAATGCAAAAGAGAACAAAGTTCTTGGCTGGACATTATGGCTCATGCCTGTAATCCCAGCACTTTGGGAGGCCAAGGTGGGCCCACCACTGGAGGTCAGGAGTTTGAGACCAGTCTCACCAACATGGTGAAACCCAGTCTCTACTAAAAATATAAAAATTAGCCAAGCGTGGTAGTGGGTGCCTGTAATCCCAGCCACTGTGGAGGCTGAGGCAGGAGAATCGCTTGAACCTGGGAGGCGGAGGTTGTAGTGAGCCGAGATTGTGCCACTGCACTCCAGCCTGGGCAACAAGAGCGAAATTCCGTCTCAAAAAAAAAAAAAAAAAAAAAAGAGAGAGAGAATAAAACTCTTCACCCCAAAGTAATAGATTTTAACCTTTCAGCCAGTTCCTTCCTGACATTTCACCTCTGTATATTACTATTGTTAAATCATGGTAGAACCAAATTCTGAGGCCCAGGCCACTCTTCTAAGTGCTGCGCGGGTGTGAGCTCATGTGAGGCTGCCCTAGGCCCGCACGGGCCATTCCCATCTTACAGAGGAGGTGCCAGAGGTGCAGAGAGATGGGGTAACCTGCCCAGGCCACAGAGCTGGGGACAGATGGGGCTGGGGCCTCTTACCAGACCAGCCGTGTCCAGTCTCTGTGTCACCAGCCTTGCAGGAGGGAGCCATTGGGGACCAGACTCTCTTCTTACTAAATTTTAAAATAATAGCATTTCTCCTGATCATTGAGTTTTTTTCCATATATTCCATGTTTTTTGTTTTGTTTTTGGTTTTTTTTTCTTTTGAGACGAAATTTGGCTCTTGTTGCCCAGGCTGGAGTGCGATGGGGCGACCTCAGCTCACTGCAAACTCCGCCTCCTGGGTTCGAGCGATTCTCCTGTCTTAGCCTGTGGAGTAGCTGGATTACAGGCGTCCGCCACCACACCCGGCTAATTTTGTATTTTTAGTAGAGACAGGGTTTATCCATGTTGATCAGGATGGTCTCGAACTCCCGACCTCAGGCAATCCACCCACCTCAGCCTACCAAAGTGCTGGGATGACAGGTGTGAGCCACCGCACCCGGCCACTATATTCCATGTTACTGGTGTCATTTATAAACAGTGAATGCTGATAGTGGAGGAGGAGCGTGTGTTTGGGGTCATCTGCATCCTCCTCTGCCCACAGTGGAGACATCCTTGGAAGACACGATTTATCTTGTGCTTCAGAGACCATTCCCTCCCCACACCGTCTCCTAAGACTTGGTATTTAAGCAAAGTAAATGCTACAGAAAATCCATCAAAGCACTGTGAACAAAATTCCACATTGCTCTAATCATCCTTTGGTTCAATTCTCCCAGTTCCAGAGTTTAGGAATGGCGGGAAGCACACAGAGGGAGCACCCTCCCAGGGCCGGGAGCACCAGCCCTGCCATGACTTTCGGTGGCGGGGGAGAGTCTCAGCAGGGCACCTGGGCTGGGGCAGGTGGGGAAGCGGCCTATTCAGAAGCAGCAGTGGGGCAACCACAGAGCAGGAAAAAGAGCCTGGCTGGGAGTGGCGGGGGCAGGGGAGCCAGAGGGGAGGGAGCCCAGGGCTGGGGCTGGGGCAGGGGGAGGCCAGGGCTGACGCCCAGCAGAGCCACCAGGCAGGAAGGGGCAGCAGAGGGGCCCAGCGGGTAGAGCGGGTAGCGGTACCTGAAGTGAGGCTTCATCCTTGGCCGGCTAGTCCCGACTAAGATCTTTGTCTGGAGCACCAGGGTTTCACTTTCTGCTCCAGGCTCCAGGTTTCAGGACAGCCCTCCCTAAAGTGACCTCCCAGGGCCTCGTAGTCATGGCCCCTCCCCCTTCCTGCTCAGGCGCTGGTATAGGAGGCCCTGGGATGCTTTATCTTCCTCAGTCTCTCACCCTCTTTCTGGTTTTCTCTGGGGCCCTCCCCCTGGCAGAGGGACCTCTGATAAAGACAGGCCGCTCTGTGCGGCAGGACCCAAGGCAATTGCAAAGGGAAAGAGAAAGTCATTGCAGCCAGCGCCCGGGAGGTGGGTCCACACCAGGCTGAGCCAGCAGAGCACAAGCCCCTCCCCTGGTGGTCCCGCCCAGCTGGAGCCGCCACTCCACCATCAAGACAGACAGGCTGATGCCTCTGCAGGGACTCCCGGATCCTGCCCTCGGGGATCATCCCAGAGACGGCCCCCACCCAGCGGCCATGGGGACAGGGAGGGAGAGTAAAGGGCCAGGTGTCTGCCTCTCCCCAGGCCTTCACCCCCGGAGGCCACCGTGGGAGGGAGGGACAGCAGGTGAGTGTGGGCCTCAGATGTCCCACCGGGATGCCATGCGCGGCCCCACACTGAGCTCTTTCCTTCCTGCTTCTCCTTCTTCCCCATCTCCTGCCCGGAGTTCCTCCCTGGTGGGCTGAGCTCTCGCCTCCTCTTGTCCCCATGTCATGGAAGAGCAGCGGCTGGTGTCCCAGGCCAGCCTGTCTGGAGCCTCCCTGCGCGTCTCACGGCTCCCTTCCCCTGGTAGCGTGTTCCCATGGCGCGGTGACCTAAAAATTACACAAGGGATGCATTTGGTTTTTTTGTTTGCTTTTGTTTTTTGTGTTTTTTTGTTTGTTTGTTTGTTTTGAGACGGAGTCTTGCTCTGTTACCCAGGCTGGAGTACAGTGGCGTAATCTCAGCTCACCGCAACCTTTGCCTCCCAGGTTCAAAAGATTCTCCTGCCTCAGCCTCCCATGTAACTGCGATTACAGGCACCCACCCCTACGCCTAGGCTAATTTTTGTATTCTTAGTAGAGACAGTGTTTCTCCATGTTGGTCAGGCTTACAGCCGCCCACCACTATGCCTGGCTAATTTTTGTATTTTTGGTAGAGACAGGGTTTCTCCATGTTGGTCAGCTGGTCTCGAACTCCCGATCTGAGGAGATCCGCCCGCCTTGGCGTACCAAAGTGCTGGGATTACAGGTGTGAGCCACCGCGCCTGGCCACAATGTATAAATTTGGAAAGGAGATTTTATTTCTTGTTAAGGGTGACAGGCAGCAAGGTAGCCATCCCGCAGCCTGGGAAGAGCAGCCTCTGGGAAACACCAGAGACAGACATTTAGAAGCAGGAGGGGTTGGGGCAGGAGCTTTATGCTGAAGGGGTTGGCTAAACATACATATTCAACAGGCTATAGGAGGAGCTATGAATATTCATGTGGGTGGCTGCACTCCATGCTTATTGAACAAACATGCGTATAACATATGATCCCAGGCGGGCACAGTGGCTCACGCCTGTAATCCCAGCATTTTGGGAGGCCGAGGCAGGTGGATCATCTGAGGTCAGTGTCAGGCCTCTGAGCTGGAGCTAAGCCATTGTGACCCCTGTGAACTGCACATATACATCCAGATGGCCTGCAGCAGCCAAGAAGTCTGGAGCAGCCAAAAAAACACAAAAGAAGTGAAACAGCCAGTTTCTCCCTTAACTGATTAACCAACCTTAAGACATTCCACCATTAGGACTTGTTCCTGCCCTACCCTAACTGATCAATCGACCTTATGACATTCTTCTTCTGGACAATGGGTCTCATGGTCTCCCACCATGCACCTTGTGACCCCCTCCCCTGCTGACAACAGATGACCACCTTCGACTGTAACTTTCCACCGCCTACCCAAGTCCTATAAAGCTGCCCCTCTCCTATCTCCCTTCGCTGACTCTCTTTTCAGACTCAGCCCACTTGCACCCAAGTGAATAAACGGCGTTATTGCTTACACAAAGCCTGTTTAGGTGGTTTTCTATACAGACACACATGACAGTCAGGAGTTCGAGACCAACCTGGCCAACATGGTGAGACCTGGTCTCTACTAAAACTACAAAAATTAGCCGGGTGTGGTGGCACGTGCCTGAAATCCCAGCTACTTGGGAGGCTGAGGCAGGAGAATCAGTTGAACCCAGAAGGCAGAGGTTGCAGTGGGCTGAGATCGCGCCACTGCCCTCCAGCCTGGGAGACAGAGTGAGACTCCATCTCAAAACAAAAAACAAACAAACAAAAATGTAAAAAAAAAAAAAGCAACCGTGTAATCCGTCCTCACATTGCGGTGGAGACAACATTTAAACGTACTACAATTAAGCCTGTACGTCAAAAGGTCCTTTCAGGACATGAAGGCACCAAAATTTGCCAGGTCTGTAAACCATTCAGAACTAGTCCGTGGTCCGTGGTCTTCCAATCTGGAGAAAGTTACTGAAATCAGTCTCTTGTCCAGGGAAACCTGGAATTAGGGCTGTGGAGCAGGGGCTCTGTTGCTCCGCGTCCGGGCGCTGGGTTGACTGTTTAAGTGTGGGGTGTGTGATCTCACCCTTGCCTGGCATGGCCTGAGGTCCTGGTTGTGATTTGGTATCTGATTGCCATGAAGAGTCTGTTCTGGTTCTGCCCATCTTATGATTCTGTTTTAACATTACTGCTGGTCAGTTGTGTCTAAACTGCAAAAGGCCGGGGTGATAATGAGGCGTGCCTGACCTCCCCTCCCATCATGGCTGGGAACTCAGGTTTAAGGTTTTTCTGAGATACCCTTGGCCACTGGGGGCCAAAGTTGGGGGGGTTCGGTGGGGGCTAAAGACTTTATTTTTAGTTCATAGGCCTTTGGACTAAGCTCTGATTTGTTTTTATTTAATCTTGCCCAAAATCCTATCTAAGGGGTCTGGGGAGTCATGCCTTACAACCCATACATCCTCATCAGAGGGATTCTATTTTTTTTTTTTTTCTTATTGTATTTTAATGTAGGCCGAGTTTCACTCTTCTTGCCCAGACTGGAGTGCAATGGTGCGGTCTCGGCTCACTGCAACCTTCGCCTCCCAGGTTCAAGCGATTCTCCTGTCTCAGCCTCCCAAGTAGCTGGGATTATAGGTGCCCGCCACCACACCTGGGTAATTTTTGTATTTTTAGTAGAGACAGGGTTTCACCATGTTGGCCAGGCTGGTCTTGAACTGCTGACCTCAGGTGATCCACCCACCTAGGCCTCTCAAAGTGCTGGGATTACAGACATGAGCCACTGCGCCCGGCCCACATGGGTTTTATTTAACCCTATATATTGTGAGTTACTTTCCAATCTGACTCAGACACAACATTATGTGACAAAGTAAAAAGGAAAAATATTTTACCCCAAAACATGTTTCTTTGCCATATCTTGAAATGGCCATGCAAAGTTGTCCTTTGTGGGGCAAAATTTGTATCTGTAAAGAATCTCTATTAACATAGCTGGATCTTTTTCTTCTAGGCCCTCCCAGTCCTAAACAGATGAACTAATTGCACCTTTTAAAGACCTGAATGGGAAACATTTGTCATCTATTGTCTCTAAGGGCAGCCACTATGGGACTTCAAAGGAACCTTGATCTCCACAATCTTTTATCTTAACCTGAACGTTTCCTTTCTATGGATGCCAGGTCTCTAGACAAACTCAACCAACTGTCAACCAGAAAATGTTTAAATTTACCTGTAGCCTGGAAGCCCTCCAGCCCTCCTGCCCTCACTTTGAGCCGTCCAACCTTTCTGGAGCAATCCGAAGTATTTCTTTTCTTTTCTTTTTTTTGAGACGGAGTCTTGCTGTGTCACCCAGACTGGAGTGCAGTGGCGTGGTCTTGGCTCACTGCAACCTCTGCCTCCTGGGTTCAAGTGATTCTCCTGCCTCAGTCTCCCGAGTAGCTGTGATTACAGGTGCCCAGCACCACACCTGGCTAATTTTTTGTATTTTTAGTAGAGACGGGGTTTCACCATGTTGGCCAGGCTGGTCTAGAATTCCCGACCTCATGATCCATCTGCCTCAGTCTCCCAGAGTGCTGGGATTACAGGCGTGAGCCACCACGCTCAGCTTCTGTATTTCTTAAATGTGTTTGATTGATAGCTGATGCTTCTCTAAAATATATAAAACCAAATTCCTATCTAAGGGGTCTGGGGAGTCATGCCGCACCCCCACCACCTTGAGCACACACACATTCTCAGGACCTCCT
This sequence comes from Pan paniscus, assembly GCF_029289425.2. Taxonomy (NCBI): domain Eukaryota; kingdom Metazoa; phylum Chordata; class Mammalia; order Primates; family Hominidae; genus Pan; species Pan paniscus. The sequence continues at coordinate 48,887,611 of NC_085927.1, read as the reverse complement.
GAGCCCTGTGTTACGGGCCATGGTCACTCGTATTTGGCTCAGAATACATCTCTTCAAATATTTTACAGAGTTTGACTGTTTTTGTCGACAGGCCCAAGACCCAGGTGCCCACTCCCTGTCTCCTCGGAGGGCCCGTGCTTCCAGTTCTCTGGCCCCTCTGGTTCCTGGTTGCCCTTCTACTTTCTGTTCTGCTTTCTCAAAAAGCTCTGAAGATCTCAAGCCTCCATGTAGTACCCAATTCTACTTTTTATTGAAAATCTTACTTAAACACCAACTTGATCACTGATCAAGTTTTCTTGGCTCTTTCTCAGTCACGTTCCCTAGGCTGTTCCCTAGCCCAGAGCTGCACGGCTGGGAGGGATTTGAGAAGGGAGGGGCATGAGCAGGAGGGAAGGCTGGGTGCTCTTGGGTGCAGGAGGGTGGGCTGGGTGGAACATGCAGGAAGGTCTGGGTGGAGGGGCTGTGAGGGTCAGGTTGGGACTCCCCTGTGAGACAGACACACAGGACAGGAACCCCTGCACTCCCGACTCAGGCCCGCCCACAATGACTGTGGCTTGTTGCCATGTTGCCCTGTTTCTCCCAAAAATCAATATACTGAAGCCCTAACCCCTCTACCTCAATGTGTGGTTGTATTTGGAGACAGGTCCTTTTCAACTGATGATTAGTTAATTAATTAATTAATTTTTTTGGAGATGGAGTCTCACTCTGTCGCCCAAGCTACAGTGCAGTGGCACCGTGTCGGCTCACTGCAAACTCTGCCTCCCTGGTTCAAGTGATTCAAGCCTCAGCCTCTCGAGTAGCTGGGATTACAGGTGCCCACTACCATGCCCAGCTACTTTTTGCACTTTCAGTAGAGGTGGGGTTTCACCATGTTGGCCAGGCTGACCTCCAACTCCGCCACTTCAGCCTCCCAAAGTGCTGGGATTACAGGCGTGAGCCACCGCACCCAGCCAACAGATGATTAACTAATTAATTAATTTTTTTTTTTGAGATGCAGCGTCACTGTGTCTTCCAGGCTGGAGTGCAATGGCACGATCTCAGCTCACTGCAACCTCTGCCTCCCGGGTTCCAGCGATTCTCCTGCCTCAGCCTCCCGAGTAGCTGGTATTACTGGCATCCACTACCACGCCCTGCTAATTTTTTTGTATTTTTAGTAGAGACGGGGTTTCACCATGTTGACCAGGCATATTTCCAACTCCTGACCTCAAGTGATCTGCCAGCCTCAGCCTCCCAAAGTGGGAGGATTACAGAGCGTGAGCCACCATGCCCGGCCAAGATGATTACTTTAAAGGAGACCTCTAGTGTGGGCACAAATTCACTTGGTTGGGGTCCATCAAGGAGAAGGGTGGCCAAGTGCCCTGGCTCATGCCTTTAATCCCAGCACTTTGGGAGGCCGAGGTGGGCAGTCAGGAATTCCAGACCAGCCTGGCCAACATGGTGAAACCCCATCTCTACTAAAAAATACAGAAATTAGCAGAGAGTGGTTCTGGGCGCCTGTAATCGCCGCTACTCAGAAGGATGAGGCCAGAGAAATGCTTGAACCTGGGAAGCAGAGGTTGCAGTGAGCAGTGATCATGCCATTGCACTCCAGCCTGGGCAACAGAGTAAAACACCGTCTCAAAACAAAAACAAAAACAAAAACAAAACAAAACAAAAAGGCCAGGTACGGTGGCTCATACCTGTAATCCCAGCACTTTGGGAGGCGGAGGAGGGTGGATCACCTGAGCTCACGAGTTCAAGACCAGCCTGAGCAACATGGAGAAACCTCGCCTCTACTAAAACTACAAAATTAGCCGGGCGTAGTGGCACATGCCTGTAGTCCCAGCTACTCAGGAGGCTGAGGCAGGAGAATCGCTTGAACCCTGAAGGTGGAGGTTGCAGTGAGCCAAGATTATGCCATTGCACTCCAGCCTGGGCAACGAGAGTAAAACTCTGTCTCAAAAAAAAAAAAAAAAAAGATGATATTTGGAGGCAGAGATACCCCAGAGGTGCAGGTAGGTGCACAGAGGAAAGGCCACAGAGGACACAGCCAGAAGGGACTCCCTGCCAGCCAGGAGGAGCAGCCTCAGAGCAAACAACCCAACCCACCCCTCGAACTTGGACTTGGAGCCTCCAGATGTGTGAGAAAATAAATGCCTGCTGTGTGGGCACCTGGCCTGGGGCATGTTCTGTGGAGGCCACAGCATGAAGGGGTCATTTTTATAGAGAATCTCATTCAACTTACATCTGCCTAGAAAATGTCAAGTCAAATTTAAAGTGTGGAGAAGAGCCTCTAATTTCACATTTCATTTGCAAAGAAAGAATTTGGGACATACACGCAGTCCGGGTGGTGTTCACCATGTTGGGAGAACAGAGACAGCAACAGGTTTTATAAAAAGGAGAAATGGGCTAGGCGCTGTGGCTCACACCAGCAATCCCAGCAATTTGGGAGGCCAAGGAGGTCGGATCACTTGAGGTCAGGAGTTTAAGACCAGCCTAAGCCTGGCCAGGTGGCTCACGCCTGTAATCCCAGCACTTTGGGTGCCCGAGACAGGTGGATCACCAGGTCAGGAGTTCAGGACCAGCCTAGCCAAGATGCTGAAACCCCATCTCTACTAAAAATACAAAAATTAGCCAGGCGTGGTGGCACACCCATGTAATCCCAGCTACTCGGGAGGCTGAGGCAGGAGAATAGTTTGAACCCGGGTGGCAGAGGTTGCAGTGAGCCCAGATTGCACCACTGCACTCCAGCCTGGGTGACAGAGCAAGACTTCATCTCAAAAAAATAAAATAAAAATAAGCCTGGCATGGGCAACATGATGAAACCCGTTTTTACTGAAAATACAAAAATTAGCCTGGTGTGGTGGTGCACGCCTGTAATCCCAGCTACTCGGGAGGCTGAGACAGGAGAATCACTTGAACAACGGAGGTGGAGGTTGCAGTGAGCGGAGACCGCGCCATTGCACTCCAGCCTGGGTGACAGGGCGAGACTCCACTTCAAAAAAAAAAAAAAAAAAAGGAGAAATGTTCTCTTGCCCAGTGGGAAAGCCCACCATGGGCACTAGGAGGTGTTGGGAGCTGGGAGGTTCCATTGCTGAGTCACTGCGTTTGGAGCAAGGAGTCCAAGACTTACAGCCATTTATCGCAGAAGCTACGGATAAAGCTGGTTTCAGGGTACAATGCACAGTTTCAGGAGTCAGGCTTGCAGAGAAGTCCATTTTGGGAGCAATGGTGTGTGGCCTGACTGCTTTTCCTCCCTGCCTGCTGGCCTCTGTTTTAGCTGCGTAGGACATGAATGACCCAATTCGTAGGATGAAACTTAAAAAGGATGTTTCTCAAAACTGGTTTTCAACTTACATATATTCATATCCATTTAGGTTGAGGGTATTTATTGATTTATTTTCAGGCAGGGTCTCCATCTGTTGCTCAGACTGGAGTTCTGTGGCGCGATCTCAGTTCACTGCAGCCTCCACCTCCCCGGCTCAAGCAATCCTCCCACTTCATCCTTCCAAGTAGCTTAAACTACAGGTGCATGCCACCACATCTGGCTTTTCTTTTGTATTTTTTTTTGTAGAAATGGGGCTTTGTCGTGTGGCCCAGGCTGGTCTCAAACCTCTGGGCTCAAGCGATTCTCCCACCTCTGCCTCCGAAAGGCGTGAGTCACCAGGGCCAGACTAGATTGAGTTTAATAAGATTTGGTTGTGCGGCCGAGCCGGGTGGCTCCCGCCTGTAATCCCAGCACTATGGGAGACAGAGATGGGCAGATCACCTGAGGTCAGGAGTTCAAGACCAGCCTGGCCAACATGGTGAAACCCAGTCACTACTAAAAATACAAAAAATAAAAAATTAGCTGGGTGTGGTGGCAGGCATCTGTAATCCCAGCTACTCAGAAGCTGAGACAGGAGAATCACTTGAACCCAGTAAGCGGAGTTTGCAGTGAGCTGAGATCCAGCCATTGCACTCCAGTCTGGGCGACAGAGTGAAACTCCGTCTCAAAAAAAAAAAAAAAAAAAAAAAAAGATTTGGTTATGCTGGGGAGATGGGAAGAGTCAGGTTAGGGGCACCCAGGCTGGGGGAACAGGACTGGGGAGGTGGATGGAGAGCCTCTACAAGAAGAGCCTGGGAGAGCGGGGAGGAGGTGGTGAGGCAGGGGGGCACTATGGAATGGCCCTGAGGCCAGGAGGGGCTCTGGATGACCAGGCAAAAGCACAGCTGGTGTAGGATGGAGGGGAGGCCCGTGCAGCATGAGCAGGAGGCTAGAGGAGACAGACCATGAGGCCCAGGGAGACCCCTCACTGGAGAATCTCCCGTAGCATTGTTTTCAGAAGTCGAAAGTTGGTTTTTAGTCCCTTCCAAGGCTTGAATGGCTCATCATCACTGTACACAAAGTTTTTCCAACAAGATACAAAATCTGAGAAAAAAACAAGGAGAAAGCAGTGAGGGCCCAGCAAGCCTCTCTCCCGGCCCTGGGCCCTCCCCTCCCAAGCCAGGTCTCCTGGCTGCCAGTTGCAGCTGGCGCCGGCCCCATCCCTGCAGGCTTCCCAGGGACACTGCCCCACCCCACGGCATTGCAGACCCACCTGCCCCTCATGCTGTCCCTCCCGCACCCGCTCTCCTCAGCCCCCCACGTCTCACCTTTGTAGCTCATGATCTTCACGGAGGCCCCTTCCTGACTCAGGCTGCAGAGCCCCTCCTGGTAATCTGTATCCCAGAAGTGGTAGAGGCGGGCGGTGAAGATGGTGAGCTTCACGTTGCTGTGCCTGGCCAGGAACTCGGCCACCTCCCTTGCACACTCTGGGCAAGGGCTCCAAGATGTGTACCAGGTGACCTCGTAGTTTGTGTTAGGAGACAGTATGTCGTCACAGAACCAAGAGAGGAAGCACCTTTCTGCATGACAATGGGTCTCAGGATCCACCTGGGGAAGGAGGAGGAGGAGGGCAGGGGAGCTCAGACCAGGAGCAGGAGGAGTGCAGGGGTGGGGCGATGGGAGAAGAGGGCAGGCCTGAAGCCCCAGGGCATTTTCTTATTTATTTATTTTTGAGACAGGGTCTCTCTCTGTTGCCCAGGGTGGGGTGCAGTGGTGCGATCTGGGCTGACTGCAGCCTTGACCTCCCAGGCTCAAGGAATCTTCCCACCTCAGCCTCCTGATAGCTGGGACTGCAGGTGTGTGCTGCCACGCCCGGCTAATTTTTTTGTAATTTTTGTGGAGACGGAGTCGTACCACATTGCCCAGGCTGATCTCGAACTCTTGGGCTCAAGCGATCCTCCTGCCTCAGCCTACCAAATTTCTAGGACTATGAGCATAAACCACATGCACGACCTTATTTTATTTCTTTACTTTTCATTTTTCTGGGTGCATAGTAGGCCCCAGGGCGTTTTATTCATTGAGTTTCCCTTATTCCATCCTTCTCCTTCCTCTTTATTTTTTTATTTTTATTTTTTTCTGAGATGGAGTCTTGCTCTGTTGCACAGGCGGGAGTAATGGCACGATCTCAGCTCACCACAACTTCTGCCCCTTGGGTTCAAGCGATTCTCCTGCCTCAGCCTCCCGAGTAGCTAGGATTACAGTCGCGCACTCCTACGCCTGGCTAATTTTTGTAGTTTTAGTAGAGACAGGGTTTCACCATGTTAGCTAGGCTGTTCTTGAACTCCTGACCTTACGATCCGCCCGCCTAGGCCTCACGAAGTGTTGGGATTGCAGGCGTGAGCTACTGCGTACAGGCGTGAGCCACCGCGCTTGGCCCCTTCCTTCTTTATTTTATTGAGTCTTTTCCTGTCTCTTCATGCCCTCAAGTGCGAATTCTGGCATCCTTTCCCCCAGGCATCCATTAACCAGGCATCCTCAGCCCCTGCTGTGGCCTGGTCCTATGGGGTCTGCCTTGTCCCCTGTCTGCCTTCTGCTGGGAAGGTCACTGGACCCACATTGTCCCATGGAGTTGAAGGCTGGCCAAAGGGGCTACTGAGCACTTGAAATGGGGCTCTGATTAGAAACGTTGGCACGTGTAAAATACACAGCGCATTTCAAAATCTCATTGTGAGAATACACAAACTTTATCTCTCTCATGAGGCATTTTATATTAAGTATATGTTGAAATCGTATGTGAGATAATTGAGCTAATGCAGACACTAAAATTTCTTCCACGAGTTCTTATCGCCTTTTTAGCGTGTGGGGACTGGAAACACTTGCGCTTCAGTCCTGAGTCCTGGGTGTTTCCGAGGCCAGCACTGCTGTAGGCCAGGCCTGCCCAGCACACAGACGGTTCCCTCCCCAAACACACTCTGAAAAAAATCTCCTGCCTGGGAGGAGGGGGCCGCAGGGGTGGGTGGGACACGACAGGGTGGGTGGGAGGTCAGTGGCTGCTGTGGGGGCGGCAGGGTGAGGAGTGAGGGTTCACCACCCTGTGAGGATGTGTCCTTGACATCGAGGAATCAGGGCAGTGGCGGGGGCGGTCCCACCAGCCCACAGTGACTGGCCCAGGCACAGTGCTGGACACCACACCCACCGCTTCCCACAGCTGCTGTTTCCCGAGGACTGCCGGACGCACAGCTCCATGACAAGATTTTGGGAAACAAAGTCAAGAGTGAGGGTGCTGGGTGCTAAATAAGGCCTTTTGATAAGAGGCAAAACCCCTCGACAATCTGATCCCAGGAAAGTTAGGGAGGAAGATCTGCGCCACGGACTTAAAAAATGTGGGAGGAAGTTGGGCGTGGTGGCTCATGCCTGTAATCCTAGAACGTTTGGAGGCCAAGGGGGGCAGATCGCTTGAGGTCAGGAGTTTGAAACCAGCCTGGCCACCATGGTGAAACCCCGTCTCTACTAAAAAAAAAAAAAAAAAAAAAATTAGCTGAGTGTGGTGGCGGGCACCTGTAATCCCAGCTACCCAGGAGGCTGAGGCAGGAGAATCGCTTGAACCCGGGAGGCAGAGGTTGCATGAGGGAGACTCTGTCTCAAAAAAAAAAAAAGAAAGAAATGTAAGAGGAAAGTACACACAGCAGAGCCCACGCGGGGCACGTCACGTATTGTGTTTTCTGCGTTCCCAGCTGCTTAGCTCCTATTTAGGGTGTAAATAGGACTTTGGTGCTACCGGATTTCGGAAGACGCCCCTCTTCCAGGAGACAGGTGGGTGGTGCTCTGTAACGTCCACGGTGAAGCACAGCCAGCTTTCGTTCCGACCACAGGCTTTCAGTAGGTTTTTAAAGTGGAAGTAGAATACGTGTGGGTACATTGCCTCCATCGGGTTTCTGAGGGCACAAGAGAGAAACCCCAATGCAGAGATTCCTTGGGGCTGATGCCCACTGAACACCACTCCCTGGACGTCCCTGGAGTCTAGGCCTCTCCCATCCCTCCACAGCCCTGAGAATGTCTGCTGCTTTCCCAGGCAGGAAGACTGGGAGAGAGAAAGAGGAGGGGGTACTGGCAGGGGCAGCAGGGACAGGGTGACCTCTCCTAGCTGGAACCCCAGCTCTGAGGCTACCAATGGGACACCCTCAACCTCCCAGTTTTTCTGCCACACATCTCCCAACCCATTAGGAAAATGCAACAGAGAATAAAACTCTTCACCCTGAAATAATTGCTTGAACATTTCAGCTCAATTCCTTCCTCACATTTCACCTGTCCGATGATGATGATTATTCTTCTTATATTGGGATCACAGCGAATTTATTTATTTTTGCACACGGTCTCACTCTGTCACCAGGCTGGAGTGCAATGGTGCAATCTCGGCTCACTATAACTTCCGCCTCCTGGTTTCAAGCAATTCTCCTGCCTCAGCCTCCCAAGTAGCTGGGACTACAGGTGCATGCCACCACGCCCGTCTAATTTTTTGTATTTTTAGTAGAGACGGGGTTTCACCACGTTAGCCAGGGTGGTCTTGAACTCCTGACCTTGTGATCCACCCACCTCGGCCTACCAAAGTGCTGGGATTACTGGTGTGAGCCACCGCGCCTGGCCCTAATTTTTGTATTTTTAGTAGAGATCATGTTTCACCATGTTGGCCAGGCTGCTTTTGAACTGACTTCGTGATCTGTCTGCTTCAACCGCCCAAAGTGCTGGGATGACAGGCATGAGCCACTGAGCTCGGCCAGTCCAGGCTACTCTCCTAAGTGCTGCATATGTCTGAGCTCATGGCATGTGCCTGAGGCCTGCAGGGGCCATCCCTATTTTACAGAGGAGGTGCCAGAGGCATAGGGAGGCCAGATAATCTGCCCACACCACAGAGCTGGGGCGGTGGTTGGAGCTGGGGCCCCTTTCGAGGCCAGCCCTGTCCAGCCTCTGCATCGCAGGCCCTGCAATGGGGAGCTGTAGGCAACCACGCTGTCTTCTTACTAAACTTTAAAATAAGAGCATTTCTCCTGATCATATTTTTTCCTACACTCCATGTTGCAGGTGTCATTATAAAAGGTGAACGGTGCTCACGGAGGAGGAGCCTGGGTCTGGGGTCGTGTGCATCCTCCTCTGCTCACAGTGGAGGCATCTTTGGAAGAAGTGACTTATTTTCTGGTACAGAGACCATTTCCTTCCCCACACCCTCTCTTAAGACTTTGTATTGAAACAAAGTAAATCTTACAGAAATTCCACCAAAGTGCTGAGAACAAAATGCCTGATTGCTCCAATCATCCTTTGGTTCAATTCTCCCGGTTCCAGAGCTCAGGAATGGGGGGAAGCACACAGAGGGAGCACCCTCCCAAGGTGGGGAGCACCAACCCGGGCATGACTCTCAGGGGAGAATCTCAGCAGGGGGCATGGGCTGGGGCAGGTGGGGGAGGTGGCCCATTCAGAAGCAGCAGTGGGGTGACCACATAGCAGGGCAAAGAGCGTGGCTGGTAGTGGGAGCAGCAGAGGAACCAGAGGGTAGGGAGCCCAGGGCTGGGGCAGGGGGAGGCCAGGGCTGAGGCCCAACGAGGCCACCAGGCAGGAAGGGGCAGCAGAGGCCCCATGGGCAGAACGGGCAGTGGTCCCTGATCTGAGGCTTCATGTGCAGCCTCCCTGGCAGGCTTGTCCTGGCCCTGATGCTAGTCCTGGGCTTGGGTTCTATTTCTATCTTCCAGGGCCCTTGTTCCAGGAGACACCTGCACTGTGAGTGACCTCCCAGGCCCATCTGAGTGCAGGCCTCACTTTATGCTGCTTTCTCACCTGGATGGGAGGACCTCCGGAGGGACCCCTGGATGCTGCCCTCAGGAATCATCCCAGGGACGCCCCCCACCCGGTAGCTATGTGGTAGGGAGGGAGAGTGAGGGGCAGGTGTCTGCTTCCCCCCATGCCTTCACACTCAGAGGCCACCATTGGAGGGAGGAATAGCGGGTGGGGGGGCCCTCAGATGTCCCCCCAGGATGCCATGCGTGCCCCCACACTGAGCTCCTTCCTTCCACATCTCCTGCCCAGAGTTGTTCCCTGGCAGGCTGAGATCTTGTCCCTATGTCACAGAAGGTTGGAGGCTGGTGTCCCCGGCCACCCTGTCTTGCAGTTTGCTCCTCCGGTCTAAGACCCAGGTGCTCAGTTCCCGTCTCTCCCGAGGGCCTTAGATCTCTTTCTAGGGCCTCTCTGGTCCCTGGTTGCCCTTTTCTGTTGTGCTTCCTGGAGAGCTCCTAGCATCTCAAGCCTCCCATTATCCAAGCCTACTCTTTTGTAAAATCTTACTCAACACCTGGCCAACATTGCAAAACCCCATCTCTACTAAAAATACAAAAATTAGCCGGCATGGTGGCATGAGCCTGTAATCCCAGGTACTTGGGAGTCTGAGACAAGGGAATTGCTAGAACCGGGAGGCAGAGGTTGCAGTGAGCCGAGATCGCACCATAGCACTCCAGCCTGGGCGACAGAGGGAGACGCTGTTTCAAAAAAAAAAAAAAAAAAGCCTTACTCAAATGGGACCTTGATCACTGAGTGTTTGTTTGGCTCTTTCTGCATCTCCATCCCTGTGGGAGGGATTTGAGAACGGACAGGCGTGAGCAGGAGGCCCGGCTAGGTGCTGTTAGGTGGGGAAGCCATGGTCTGGAGGGAGGGGCTGTGGGAGTCAGGGCAGGACTCGCCTGGGAGACAGACACACAGAACGGGGACCCCTGCACAGCCCACCCAAGCTTGACCCAAGCCCCCTGGGTCATTGTCATGGGCTAAATTGTATCTTCCCCACATTGATATGTCGAAGCCCTCAACCCCACCTCCTCACAGGATAACTGTATTTGGAGACAAGTACACTAAAGTGGTGATTAAATTAACTCATGGCCCTTAGGGTGGGCCCTAATCCTGTCTGACTGGGGTCCATAAACAAGGAGGACATTTAGAGGCAGAGAGACCCCAGGGGTGCCGATGCACAGAGGAAAGGCCAGAGAGGACAGGGCTGGAAGGGACCCCCTGCCAGCCAGGAGGAGCGGCCACAGAGGACACAACCCCACCCACCCCTCCACCTTGGACTTGCAGCCTCCAGATCTGTGAGAAAATAAATGCCTGCCCTGTGGGCACCCGGCCCGGGGCATCTTCTGTGGCCGCGGAAGCCTGAAGCTCTGTTTCCATGGTGGCGGCTCCTTCTCAGGGGCTCAGGTCGGCCTTGAAGGATGTTGCTCAAAGCTTCCGACTGTCGGGCTTGTGACTATTCATGCCCACTTACTACGTCCAGTTTTATGACAAATTCGGTTATGCCAGGGAGATGGAAGGAGCCAGGTTGGGGCTCCCAGGCTGTGGGGAGGGCAGCCTCGGGGGTGGATGGAGGTCGCTCTGGAGGCAGAAGGGGCCTCTCACTCACAGGAAGAGCCCAGGAAAGCAGGGGGGAGGCACCAAGGTGGAGGGAGCATGAGGAGTGTGGGTGAGGGGGTGTAACCATGAGGGCAGGCAGGGGGGCAGGACGGAGGGCAGGAGGGCCCAGTCAGGGGAGTCCTCAGGAGGATGAGCAGGAGGCGAGAGGAGAGAGACGATGAGGCCAGAGGGAGACCCTCACCTGAGAATCTCCTTTAGCGTGCGGTGCAGGGATGCATAATTGTCATCGAATTTGTACCAAGGCATGAATTGCTGACCTTCATTGTACACAAAGTTTTCCCAGCAGTGTGCAAAGTCTGAGATGAAGAGGTAGGAAGCACTCAGGCTCTCCCCTGACCCTGGGCCTGCCCTCCCAGGCCTGGTCTCCTGGCTGTCAGTTGCAATCAGTGCCAGCCCCACCCCTGCAGGCTGCCCTGGGACACCCCCAGCCATGGCATTGCAGATCCATCCATCTCTGAGGCTGTTCCTCCCCATCATGCTCCCCTGACCCCTGCACCTCTCACCTTTATAGTCCATGATCTTCACACGGGCCCCCGCCTTATGCAGCCTGCGGAGCACCCTCCGCCATTCTCTATCCTGGTAGTAGTAGAGGCGGGCAGCGGAGATGGTCAGGGTGACATTGGGGTGCTCAGCCAAGAATTTGGTCACCTTCACCACACAGGGCAGGCAGGGGTTCCATGATACAAACCAGGTGATCTGGAAGCGCCTGTTAGCAGGCAGTCGGTTGCCACAGAACCAAGAGAAGAAGCACATTTCTGCGTGGTTCTCAAACTGGAAATACACCTGGGAGAGGAGCAGGGGCAGGGGAAGCTCTGGGATGGGGGAACAGGAGGGGTGCAGGGGTGGGGCAGGGGGAGGAGGGGCCAGGACAGGAGCCCAGGGGATCTTGCCATTGAAGCTCCTTTCCTCCATCCCCCCTGTTTGGTTTGAGTGATTGTCTGCTCCAAGCTGACCTTCAGTGTTAATTGCTATGGTACTGGCCTTAAGAGGTGGCACCTAGAAGAGGCTATGAGGCTGTGGGGACTGCACCTTTGTGGGTGCCACTGCTGTGGTTATTCAAAGGTGACCTCAGCCCCTCTTTCTGTCTCTTGCCCTCTAGCTGGGGGGGCAGTATGTCAGACTAAACTGCTTCCTCTTGTCCCCATGTCACGGAGCAGCAGTGACTCGACATCCCAGGCCACTCTGTCTGGAGCATCCCCTGAGCTTTTGGCAACAACCTTCACCCCTACGTGACTGTGCAGCTCGCAGGCCCTGGAAAGTTGCTGGTGCATTGACAGGGGACTTCCCAGAGTCCAGAACTCGAGCCCATACATTTCTGTTCATTGTAAATGTCCCCATCTCAGTCCTGCTGTTGAAGCATCACAAGGTGCACCAAGACACGTGCTTCCCTGAGTTTGGAAGTTTTCCCAGCCCTGTTCATGGCCTCGTGTGTGAATTCTAGCATCCATTCTCCCAGGCATCCATTCACCAGGCATCCTCAGCCCCTAATGTGGCCTGGCCCTCTGGGGTCCGCCTTGTTCCCCACTGTGGAGGCCACTGGACCTGCACTGTCCCATATTGGGGGGCACTGGCCAAGGGCGCTACTGAGCATCTGAAACGGGGCTCTGATGAGAGACCTCGGCACATCAAAAATACACCGCTCATTTCAGTGTGAGAAGAAAAAGAAACTTCACTAGCTCGCGAAGAATTTTATGTTAATCAATGTTGAAGTAATATGTTAGCTACACTGGATTAAATAAAATATTAAAATTACTTTCACCGGTTCTTGTCGCCTTTTTAGCGTGTGGGGACTGGAAACACTTGTGCTTCACTCCTGAGTCCTGGGTGTTTCCGTGGCCAGCACCACTGTAGGCCAGGACTGCCCAGCATACAGACGACTCCCTCCCCAAACACACTCTGAAAAGTCTCCTCCCTGGGTGAAGGGGGCCGTAGGGATGGGTGGGACAAGGCGGGGAACTTAGTGTCCCCAGTGGGGGTGGCAGGGTGAGGAGTGAGGGTTCACCAACCTGTGATGAGGCATCTTTGCCAAGGAGGAATCCGGGCAGTGGCCGGGGCGGTCAAGCAGGAAGGTCTGGGCCACGGACCTAAGAAATGTGGGAAGTGGAGGCCAAGCGCAGTGGCTCACACCTGTATTCCCAGCACTTTCGGAGGCCGAGTTGGGCGGATCACCTGAGGTCAGGAGGTCAAGACCAGCCTGGACAACATGGTGAAATCCCTTCTCTATTAAAAATACAAAAAATTAGCTGGGCGCGGTGGCGGGCACCTGTAATCCCTGCTATTCAGGTGGCTGAGGCAGGATAATCGCTTGAACCCAGGAGGCAGAAGTTGAATGAGCCAAGATTGAGCCATTGCACTCTAGCCTGGGCAACAAGAGCAAAACTCTGTCTCAAAAAAAAAAAAAAAAAGAAAGAAAGAAAAGAAAAAAGAAATATGGGAAGTGGCCAGGCATGGTGGCTTATGCCTGTAATCCCAGAACTTTCAGAGGCCAAGGCAGGTGAATCACCTGAGATCAGGAGTTCCAGACCAGCCTGCTCAACACAGTGAAACCCCATCTCTACTGAAAATACAAAAATTAGCCAGGCGTGGTGGCACGCGCCTGTAGTCCCAGCTACTCAGGACGCTGAGGCAGGAGAATCGCTTGAACCCAAGAGGTGGAGGTTGCAGTGATCTGAGATCGCACCACTGCACTCCAGCCTGGGCGACAGATGGAGACTCTGTCTCAAAATAAATAAATAAATAAATAAATAAATAGAAAAAATAAATAAATGTGGGGAAAAAATACACAGTTGAGAGCCCGCCGCCAGACATTTTACTTATGTGTTTTCTGCATTCCCAGCTGCTTACCTCCTGCCTGTGATTCGACTGAAGTTTGGGTAGTACCGGGCCTCGAAAGACCCCTGTGTCCCAAATGAGATTTGAGCAGCCCCTCTTTATTTTCACTTCATAGCACAGCCAGGTGTAGCTCCGACCATAGAGGATGGGTTCGTTTTCAAAGTGGTTGTAGAATGTGCGTCGATACATCCGCTCCATCGGATTTCTGAAGGCACAAGAGAGAAACCGGCCCATGCAGGGAGCCCTCCCTGGAGTCCTCGGGGCTCATGTCCACTGAACACAGCTCCCGGGACGGCCCTGGGCCTCCCCCACCCCTCCACAGCCCTGAGAATTTCTGCTGCCTTCCCAGGCAGGAAGACTGAGGGGAGAGGAAGAGGAGGGGATGCTGGCAGGGGGGCTGGGGTGATCTCTCCCAGCTCGGGCCCAACTCTGGCCTTTCCAGGGATACATTCCCCACTCTCCTAGTATTTCTGCCAACCCACTCCCCAATCCATTAGGAGAATGCAAAAGAGAATAAAACTCTTCACCCCTAAAAAATAGCTTTTAACCTTTCAGCTCAATTCCTTCCTGATGTTTCACTCTGCGTGTTAACATTATTTTAAAATCATGGTAGAACCGAATTCTGAGGCCCAGGCCTCTCTTCTAAGTGCTGCGTGGGGGTGGGCTCATGTGAGGCTGCCCTAGGCCTGCAGGGACCATTCCCATCTTACAGAGGAGGGGTCAGAGGCACAGAGAGGTGGGGTAACCTGCCGAGGCCACAGAGCTGGGGACAGATGGAGCAGGGGCCCCTTTCCAGGCCAGCCCTGTGCAGCCTCTGCATCACGGGCCCTGCAGGAGAAAGCTGTTGGGGACTGGGCTCTCTTTTCACTAAATTTAAAATAAGAGCATTTCTCCTGATCATTGCGTTCTTTCTCACATTCCATGTTACTGGTCATGTTCTAAAAGATGAAGAGTGACCTTGGAGTGGAACCTGTCTGGGGACATCTGCTGACTGTGGAGTCATCCTTGGACGATGTGATTTATCTTGTGCTTCAGAGACCATTCCCTCCCCACACCCTCTCCTAAGACTTTGTATTTAAACAAAGTAAATCTTACAGAAAGTTCATCAAAGCACTGAGAACAAAATGCCTGATTGCCCCAATCATCCTTTGGTTCAATTCTCCCAGTTCCTGAGCTCAGGAATGGTGGGCAGCACACAGAGGGAGGACCCTCTCAGGGCAGGGAGCACCGGCCTGGCCATGACTTTCAGGGAAGAGTCTCAGGAGGGGGCCTGGACTGTGGCAGGTGGGGAAGGTGGCCCATTCAGAAGCAGCAGTGGGGCGACCACACAGCAGGGCAAGGAGTCTGGCTGGGAGTGGGGGCGGCAGGGAAGCCAGAGGGAAGGAAGTCCAGGGCTGGGGCTGGGGCAGGGGGAGGCCAGGGCTGAGGCCCAGCAGGACCACCAGACAGGAAGGGGCCGGAGGGGCCCTGCGGACATAGTGGGCAGCGGTACCTGATCTGTGGATTCATGTTCAGCCTCTTAGATACGCTTGTCCCAGTCTCCCTCTTTTTTTGAAGTGCTGTGGTTTCACTTCCTGCTTGCGGTGTCCTTGCAGTTGGACAGCCCTCCTTAAAGTGACCTCCTGGCCGGGCACGGTGGCTCACGCCTGTAATCCCAGCACTTTGGGAGGCCGAGGCGGGCGGATCACGAGGTCAGGAGTTCGAGACCAGCCTGACCAACATGGAGAAACCCCGTCTCTACTAAAAATACAAAAATTAGCCAGGTGTGGTGGCGTGCGCCTGTAATCCCAGCTACTCTGGAGGCTGAGGCAGGAGAATCGCTTGAACCTGGGAAGCAGCGGTTGCAGTGAGCCAAGTTCCTGCCACTGCGCTCCTCCAGCCTGGGTGAGAGAGTGAAGCTTCCTCTCAAAAAAAAAAAAAAAAAAAGTGACCTCCCAGGGCCTGGTGAGTCATGGCCCCTCCCCCTTCCTGCTCAGGCGCTGATGTAGGAGGCCCTGGGATGCTTTATCTTCCTCAGTCTCTCACCCTCTTTCTGGTTTTCTCTGGGGCCCTCCCCCTGGCAGAGGGACCTCTGATAAAGACAGGCCGCTCTGTGCGGCAGGACCCAAGGCAATTGCAAAGGGAAAGAGAAAGTCATTGCAGCCAGTGCCCGGGAGGTGGGTCCACACCAGGCTGAGCCAGCAGAGCACAAGCCCCTCCCCTGGTGGTCCCGCCCAGCTGGAGCCGCCACTCCACCATCAAGACAGACAGGCTGATGCCTCTGCAGGGACTCCCGGATCCTGCCCTCGGGGATCATCCCAGAGACGGCCCCCACCCAGCGGCCATGGGGACAGGGAGGGAGAGTAAAGGGCCAGGCGTCTGCCTCCCCCCAGGCCTTCACCCTCGGAGGCCGCCTTGGGAGGGAGGGACAGCAGGTGAGTGTGGGCCTCAGATGTTCCACCGGGATGCCATGCGCGGCCCCACACTGAGCTCTTTCCTTCCTGCTTCTCCTTCTTCCCCATCTCCTGCCCGGAGATCCTCCCTGGTGGGCTGAGCTCTCGCCTCCTCTTGTCCCCATGTCATGGAAGAGCAGCGGCTGGTGTCCCAGGCCAGCCTGTCTGGAGCCTCCCTGCGCGTCTCACAGCTCCCTTCCCCTGGTAGCGTGTTCCCATGGCGCGGTGACCTAAAAATTACACAAGGGATGCATTTGCAAAGGACACTTTATTTCTTGTTAAGGGCGACAGCCTGCAAGGTAGCCATCCAGCAGCCTGGGAAGAGCAGCCTCTGGTTAACACCAGAGACAGACATTTAGAAGCAGGAGGGGTTGGGGCAGGAGCTTTATGCTGAAGAGGTTGGCTAAACATACATATTCAACAGGCTACAGGAGGAGCTATGAATATTCATGTAGGTGGTTGCAGTCCATGCTTATTGAACAAACATGTGTGGAACATATGATCCCAGCCGGGCATAGTGGCTGATGCCTGTAATCCCAGCACTTGGAGAGGCCGAGACAGGCGGATCACCTGAGGTCAGGAGTTCGAGACCAGTCTGGCCAACATGGTGAGACCCCATCTCTACTAAAACTACAAAATTAACCAGGTGTGGTGATGCATGCCTTTAGTCCCAGGTACTCGGGAGGCTGAAGCAGAAGAATCGCTTAAACTCGGGAGGCGGAGGTTGCAGTGAGTCCAGATTGTGCCATTGCATTCCAGCCTGGACAAGAGGAGCAACACTCTGTCTCAAAAAAAAAAAAAAAAAAAAAGATATTTGGAGGCAGAGAGACCCCAGAGGTGCGTGTGCATAGAGGAAAGGCCACAGAGGACACGGCTGGAAGAGACTCCCTGCCAGCCAGAAGGAGCGGCCTCAGAGGAAACAACCCCACCCACCCCTCGAAGTTGGACCTGCAGCTTCCAGATCTGTGAGAAAATAAATGCCTGCCATGTGGGCACCTGGCCTGGGACATCTTCTATGGAGGCCACAGCATGAAGGGGTCATTTTTATGGAGAATCTCATTCTCTAAAACTTACATCTGCTTTGAAAATGTCAAATCAAATTTAAAGTGTTTAGAAGAGCCTCTAAATTTCATATTTCATTTGCAAAGAAAGAATTTAATTTGAGACATACACGGAGTCCGGATGGTGTTCACCATGTTGAGAGAGCAAAGAGATGGCAATTATAGAAGGAGAAATGTTCTCTTGCCCTATGTAAAGCCCATGGGCACTAGGAAGGGCTGGGAGCTGCGAGGTTCTATTGCTGAGTCACTGCGTTTGGAGCAAGGAGTCCAAGACTTACAGCCATTTATCGCAGAAGGTATGGATAAAGCTGGTTTCAGGGTACAATGCACAGTTTCAGGAGTCAGGCTTACAGAGAAGTCCATTTCGGAAACAATGTTGTGTGGCCTGACTGCTTTTCCTCCCTGGCTCCTGGCCTCTGTTTTAGCTGGGTAGGACATGAATGACCCAATTCATAGGATGAAATTTACAAAGGATGTTTCTCAAAACTTCTGGTTTTCAACTTACATATATTCACACCTGTTTAGGTTGAGTTTATTTATCGATTTATTTTCAGGCAGGGTCTCTATCTGTTGCCCAGACCCGAGTTCAGTGGCGCGATCTCTGTTCACTCCAGCCTCCACCTCTCGGGCTCAAGTAATCCTCCCACTTCAGCCTCCCAAGTAGCTTGGACTACAGATGCATGCCACCACGTCTGGCTTTTTTTTTTTTTTTTTTTTTTTTTTTGTAGAGATGGGGCTTTGTCATGTGGCCCAGCCTGGTCTGGAACTCCTGGGCTCACGCGATTCTCCCACCTTTGCCTCCCAAATTGCTTGGGGATTACAGGCGTGAGTCACCATGCCCAGCCTAGGATGAGTTTAGTAAGATTTGGTTATGCTGGGGAGATGGGAAAAGCCAGGTTAGGGGCACGCAGGCTGGAGGAACGGGGTCTGTGGGGGTGGATGGATAGCCATGGAGGCAGAAAGGAGCCTCTGCAGGAAGAGTCTGGAAGAGCGAGGAGGAAGCGGTGAGGCAGGGGAGCACTGTGGAATGGCCCTGAGGCCAGGAGGGGCTCAGGATGACCAGGCAGAAACAGAGTGGGTCCAGGGTGGAGGGGAGGCCCGTGCAGCATGAGCAGGAGGCTAGAGGAGACAGACCATGAGGCCCAGGGAGACCCCTCACTGGAGACTCTCCCGTAGCCTTCTTTTCAGAAGTCGAAAGTTGGTTTTTAGTCCCTTCCAAGGCTTGAATGGCTCATTATCATTGTACACAAAGTTTTCCCAACAATATTTAAAATCTGAGAAAAAACAAGGAGAAAGCAGTGAGGGCCCAGCAGGCCTCTCTCCCGGCCCTGGGCCCTCCCCTCCCAGCCCAGGTCTCCAGGCTGCCAGTTGCAGTGGGCGCCGGCCCGGTCCCCACAGACACCCAGGGGACACTGACCCGCCCCACAGCATTGAAGAACCATCTGCCCCTCATGCTGTCCCTCCTGCACCCACTCTCCTCAGCCCCCCACGTCTCACCTTCATAGTCCATGATCTCCACAGCGACCCCTTCCTGACTCAGGCTGCGGAGCCCCTCCTGGTAACATGGATACTGGAAGTAGTAGAGGCGGGCGGTGAAGATGGTGAGCTTCACGTTGCTGTGCCTGGCCAGGAACTCGGCCACGTTCCCTGCACACTCTGGGCAAGGGCTCCAAGATGTGTACCAGGTGACCTGGTAGTTTGTGTTAGGAGACAGTATGTCGTCGCAGAACCAAGAGAGGAAGCACCTTTCTGCATGACAATGGGTCTCAGAATCCACCTGGGGAAGGAGGAGGAGGAGGACAGGGGAGCTCAGACCAGGAGCAGGAGGAGTGCAGGGGTGGGGCGATGGGAGCAGAGGGCGGGCCTGGAGCCCCGGGCCGTTTCCTTATTTATTCATTTTTGAGACAGGGTCTCTCTCTGTTGCACAGGTTGGGGGGTGCAGTGGTGGGATCTGGGCTGACTGCAGCCTTGACCTCCCAGGCTCAAGGAATCTTCCCACCTCAGCCTCCTGATTAGCTGGGATGCAGGTGCATGCCGCCACACCTGCCTAATTTTTTAAATAATTTTTTTAGAGACGGGGTTTCACCATGTTGCCCAGGCTGATCTTGAACTCTTGGGCTCAAGCGATCCTCCTGCCTCACCCTCCCAAAGCTCTGGGACTATGAGCATAAACCACATGCACGGCCTTATTTTATTTCTTTACTTTTCATTTTTCTGGCTACATAGTAGGCCCCAGGGTGTTTTATTCATTGAGTTTCCCTTCTTCTATCCTTCTCCTTCTCTCTTTATTCTTTTATTTTTATTTTTTTCAAAGATGGAGTCTTGCTCTGTCGCCGAGGCTGGAGTGCAGTGGCACAATCTCGGCTCACTGCAACCTCTGCCTCCCAGGTTCAAGCAATTCTCCTGCCTCAGCCTCCTGAGTAGCTGGGACTACAGGCATGCACCCCCACACCTGGCTAATCTTTGTATTTTTAGTAGAGACTGGGTTTCATCATGTTAGCCAGGCTTGTCTCGAACTCCCAACCTCATGATCCGCCTGCCTCAGCCTCCCAAAGTGCTGGGATTACAGGCATGAGCCACCACGCCGTGCCCGGCCCCTTCCTTCTTTATTTTATTGAGTCTTTCCCTGTCTCATAGACTCATGTGTGAATTCTGCCATCTTTTCTCCCAGGCATCCATTCACCAGGCATCCTCAGCCCCTGCTATGGCCTGGCTCTCTGGGGTCAGCTTTGTTCCCTGCCTGCCTTCTGCTGAGGAATCAGGGCAGTGGCGGGGGCAGCCCCACCAGCCCGCAGTCACTGGCCCAGACACAGCGCTGGACACAACACCCCCCGCTTCCCACAGCTGCTGATTCCTGAGGACTGCCGGACGCACAGCTCCATAACAAGATTTTGGGAAACAAAGTCAAGAGTGAGGGTGCTGGGCGCTAAACAAGGCCTTTTGGGAGGAAGCAAACCCCCTCCACGATCTGATCACAGGAGAGTCAGGGAGGAAGATCTGGGCCATGGACTTAAAAAATGTGGGGAGGGCCGGGCACAGTGGCTCATGCCTGTAATCCCAGCACTTTGGGAGGCTGAGGCGGGCGGATGATGAGGTCAGGAGATCGAGACCATCCTGGCTAACACCATGAAACCCCGTCTCTACTAAAAAAAAAAAAAAAAAGAAAAAAAAAAGAAAAAATTAGCTGGGCATGGTGGCGGGCGCCTGTAGTCCCAGCTACTTGGGAGGCTGAGGCAGGAGAATGGCGTGAACCCGGGAGGCGGAGCTTGCAGTGAGCTGAGATTGTGCCACTGCACTCCAGCCTGGGCGATAGAGCAAGACTCCATCTCAAAATAAATAAATAAATACATACATAATGTGGGGGGGAGGCCAGGGGCATGGTGTCTCACGCCTGTAATCCTAGCACTTTGGGACGCCAAGGCTGGTGGATCACTTGAGGTCAGGAGTTCGAAACCAGCCTGGCCAACATGGCGAAATCCTGTTTCTACTAAAAATACAAAAGAATTGGCTGGGCATGGTGGCAGGCGCCTGTAATCCCAGCTACTCGGGAGACTGAGGCAGGAGAATCACGTGAACCTGGAAAGCAGAGGTTGCCGTGAGCTGAAATCGGACCACTGCATTCCAGCCTGGGTGACAGAGCGAGACTCCATCTCAAAAAAAAAAAAAAAAAAAAATAGAAATGTGGCAGGAAAGTGTACACAGGAGAGCCCAGGCCGGGCACATCACTTATTGTTGCGTTTTCTGCATTCCCAGCTGCTTAGCTCCTATTTAGGGTGTAACTAGGACTTTGGTGCTACCTGGTTTCGGAAGACGCCCGTCTTCCAGGAGACAACTGAGCGGCGCTTTATACCTTCCACAGTGAAGCACAGCCAAGTTTCGTTCCGATCGTTGGCTTCCCATAGGTTTTTAAATTGGAAGTAGAATGTGCCTGGATACATTGCCTTCATCGGGTTTCTGAAGGCACAAGAGAGAAACCCCAATGCAGAGACCCCCGCACCGGAGTCCTCAGGGCTGATGCCCACTGAACACAACTGCCTGGACGGCCCTGGGCTCTGGGCCTCCCCCATCCCTCCACAGCCCTGAGAATGTCTGCTGCTTTCCCAGGCAGGAAGACGGGGAGAGAGAAAGAGGAGGGGACGCTGGCAGGGGCAGCAGGGCCGGGATGACCTCTCCTAGCTGGAACCCCAGCTCTGGGGCTACCAATGGAACACCCTCAACCTCCCAGTTTTTCTGCTACTTTTTTTTTTTTTTTTTTAAAGACGGCATCTCGCTCTGTCCCCCAGGCTGGAGTTTGCAATCTCAGCTCACTGCAACCCCCACCCCTCGGGTTCAAGGGATTCTCCTGCCTCAGCCTTCCAAGTAGCTGGGATTACAGACGCCCGCCAGCACCCCTGGCTAATTTTCTGTATTTTCAGTAGAGACGAGGTTTCACCATGTTAGTCAGGCTGGTCTCAAACTCCTGACCACAAGTGACCCGCCCGCCTCAGCCTCCCAAAGTGCTAGGATTACAGGCATAAGCCACCGTGCCTGGCCTAAAATAAGAGCATTTCTCCTGATCATCATATTTTTTCCTACACTCCATGTTGCAGGTGTCATTCTAAAAGGTGAACGGTGCTCACGGAGGAGGAGCCTGTGTCTGGGGTCGTGTGCATCCTCCTCTGCTCACAGTGGAGGCATCTTTGGAAGAAGTGACTTATTTTCTGGTACAGAGACCATTCCCTCCCCCACACCCTCTCCTAAGACTTTGTATTGAAACGAAGTAAATCTTACAGAAATTGCACCAAAGCGCTGAGAACAAAATGCCTGATTGCTCAAATCATCCTTTGGTTCAATTCTCCCAGTTCCAGAGCTCCCAGGAATGGTGGGAAGCACACAGAGGAAGCACCCTCCCAGGGCGGGAAGCACCAGCCCGGGCATGATTTTCGGGGGAGAGTCTCAGCAGGCGGACTGGGCTGGGGCAAGTGGGGAAGGTGGCCCATTCAGAAGCAGCAGTCGGGGGACCACACAGCAGGGCAAGGAGCTTGCCTGGGAGTGGGGGCAGCGGGGGAACCAGGGGGGAGGGACCCCAGAGGTGGGGCTGGGGCAGGGGGAGGCCAGGGCTGAGGCCCAGCAGGACCGCCTGGCAGGAAGTGGCAGGAGGGGCCTGGCAGACAAAGCGGGCAGAGGTACCTGATCTGTGGATTCATGTTCAGCCTCTTAGATACGCTTGTCCCTGTCCCACTCTTTTCTGAAGCGCTGTGGCTTCTCTTCCTGCTTACAGCGTCCTTGCAGTTGAGCAGCCCTCTTTAAAGTGACCTCCCAGGGCCTTGTGAATCATGGCCCCTCCCCATTCCTGCTCAGGCACTGGTGTGGGAGGCCCCGGGGTGCTTCATGTTTCTCTGGCTCTGGCCCTCTTTCTGGTTTTCTCCGGGCCCCTCCTACTGGCAGAGGAACCTCCGATAAAGACAGGCTGCTCTGTCTTTATCTGTCCTGGGCAGGACCCAACGGAACTGCAAAAAGAAGAGAAAGAGAAAGAGAAAGGCATTGCAGCCTGAGCCTGGGAGGCGGGTCCAGACCCAGCTGAGAGAGGGGCAGGTGTCCCGTTGCCTGGTGGTTGGGCAGGCTGGAGCCCCCTCTCCACCACCCCCTCCCCAGCCCTAATGTGTGCCCAGATCTTTGAGCAGCACCA
This sequence comes from Pan paniscus, assembly GCF_029289425.2. Taxonomy (NCBI): domain Eukaryota; kingdom Metazoa; phylum Chordata; class Mammalia; order Primates; family Hominidae; genus Pan; species Pan paniscus. The sequence goes on along the minus strand of NC_085927.1, from coordinate 48,864,889 downwards.
CCCTGTTGAGTGAGGGGAGGTTTTGAGACCCCAGTGGGGAAGGAAGTGTGGACTCCGCACAGCACAAGCGAAGGCTTAGGTGTGCCTCGAGTTCCCAGCTGTGTGCTGAGTCCATCGCACGCATCCCCTCTTCCAACCTCCCAGCTTCCAGAAGGTGGGGGGCAGGTCAGCCCCTCAGAGATGTGGGCGGAGGATTACCTAGGTGCTGAGGCAAGAGACTGAAGGCACAAACTGTTTCAGTATAATAAAGAATATACTTACAATAAGAATAGTTATAATACAAATTAGATACAGAGATGATCATGGACATTATCAATCATTAGTGTAGACATTATTAATCATTAGCTTTTAATATTACTCTTTATGGTATTACTAATATAACCAAGAAATAACCGGTGGGTATAGGGTCAGGTGCTGAAGGGCTGTTGTGAGAAGTGACCAAGAATGCAAGAGGTGAGCCCTCTGTCACGCCCGCATAAGGGCTACTGGAGGGCTCCTTGGTCAGGCGGTAACGCCAGTGCCTAGGAAGGCATCGTTACTTAGCGGACCACGAAAGGGAGTCTCCCTTTTCTTGGAGGAGTCAGGGAACGCTCAGCTCCACCAGCTTCTTGTGGGAGGCTGGATAGTATCCAGGCCTGCCTGCAGCCATCCGGAGGCCTAAACCCCTCCCTGTGGTGCTGTGCTTCAAGGGTCACGCTCCTTGTCCACTTTCCTCCTGTACTCCTGGTCCCTCTTTGAAGTTCTTAGAAGATAGCGGTAGAAGAAATAGTGAAAGTCTTAAAGTCTTTGATCTTTCTGATAGGTGCATAGAAGAAAACGCTGACGTATACTGCCTTCCCTCTCTGCTTCGGCTACCTATAAGGGAAGGGCCCCCTGTCCTATGATCACGTGACTTGCTCGACCTTATCAATCACTTGGACGACTCACCCTCCTTACCCTGCCCCCCTTGTCTTGTATGCAATAAATAACAGTGCACGCAACCATTTGGGGCCACTACCCATCTCCGTGTCTTGATGGTAGTGGTCCCCCGGGCCCAGCTGTTTTCGCTTTATCTCTTTGTCTTGTGTCTTTACTTTTTACGATTTCTCATCTCCACACACGGGGAGAGCACCCACTAAGCCCCATAGGGCCAGACCCTACATCAGGGACTGCGATGTCTGCGACATCAAGCGGGGGAAGCAGGTGTCTACAAACAGGCTCACGGCCTACAGGGACCTCTCACGGTGTTCCATGTGGACCAAGAAAATGTGAAACACATACACACACAACTTTCTGATTATTTAAGTTCATCTAAGCATATTTTGGAGGAATGAATGTACATTGTATCCTTGAAATAATCTTCCTAAATAGATTCCTTTAAGGGGAGTTTGTTCTTGTGTGGGGAAGAAAGATGAGACTGTTATTGTGTCTATGTAGAAAGAGGAAGACATAAGAAACTCCATTGTGATCTGTACTAAGAAAAATTCTTCTGCCTTGAGATGCTGTGAATCTGTAACCCTAGTCCCAACCCTGTGCTGGCAGAAACATGTGCTATATTGACTCAAGGTTTAATGGATTTAGGGCTGTGCAGGATGTGCCTTGGTAAAAATGTGTTTGCAGGCAGTAAGCTTGGTAAAAGTCATCGCCATTCTCCAGTCTCGAGTACCCAGAGACACAGTGCACTGCGGAAGGCCGCGGGGACCTCTGCCCAAGAAAGCCTGGGTATTGTCCAGGTTTCCCCCCGCTGAGACAGCCTGAGATATGGCCTCATGGGAGGGAAAGACCTGACCGTCCCCCAGCCCGACACCCGTAAAGGGTCTGTGCTGAGGAGGATTGGTGAAGGAGGAAAGCCTCTTTGCAGTTGAGATAGGAGGAAGGCATCTGTCTCCTGCTCATCCCTGGGAATGGAATGTCTTGGTGTAAAACCCGATCGTACATTCTATTTACTGACATAGGAGAAGACCGCCTTATGGCTGGAGGTGAGACATGCTGGCGGCAATACTGCTCTTTACTGCACTGAGATGTTTGTATAAAGTCAAACATAAATCTGGCCTACGTGCACATCCAGGCACGGCACCTTTCCTTAAACTTATTTATGACACAGAGTCCTTTGCTCTCATGTTTTCCTGCTGACCCTCTCCTCACCATTACCCTATAGTCCTGCCACATCCCCCTCGCTGAGATGGTAGAGATAGTGATCAATAAATACTGAGGGAACTCAGAGACCAGTGCCCATGCGGGTCCTCCATATGCTGAGCGCCGGTCCCCTGGGCCCACTTTTCTTCCTGTATACTTTGTCTCCGTGTCTTATTTCTTTTCTCAGTCTCTCGTCTCCACCTTTCGAGAAATACCCGCAGGTGTGGAGGGGCAGGCCCCCTTCAGTTCCAGCTGGAGAAGTTGTGCTCTCTGTAGAGGCTCTGAACTCCTCTGGCTACCACCTGAAGGCAGATAGGGAGGAGGCTGCGTGGGTGGTAGGGGGTGCAGCAGCGCCCGTTCCTGCACGGAAGCTTACCTATCGCTGCACAAAGCGGACTCCCAGTGGTTGTTTTTGGAAAGTGAAGTTTCCTTCCTTCCTTCCTTTCATCTTCCCCAATATAAATCTTTTAGTTTACAAGTAAATTTTACTATCGAAAATGAAAACTCGGGGAGGGCAGAAAGATCACACACAGGGCTGCCACTTCACACCTGGAGGGTTGCTCCGTGGCCGTCCAGAGGTGCTCCTCACTTCCCAGACGGTGCCGAGGCCAGGCAGAGGTGCTCCTCACTTCCCAGATGATGCTTCCGCCGGGCCGAGGCGCTCCTCTTGAAGGTGAAATTTTCTGTTGCCATAAGAAAGAAATGGGGGCAAAGGGTAAGACCATAGATGGCAAATAATCAGTTCCGTTGATCAGAAACACACTTCTTAGAAGAAAATGTAATAATGACCCTAGACCAGGGAGGCATCCTCCAACCCAGCTGTAAGGCAGCAGTTACGGCGCAGTGGGGAAGGGACACCAGCTTTGCAGCCAGGAGACTCTGAGATCTGCCCCTTCCTTACTGTGTGACCTTGGGTGGTTTACTTAATGTCTCCAGGCCTCTAATTGCAGGCATGAGCCACTTGCCCAGCCCATTTTATTATTTTGAAAACCTTTTCGGGCCGGGTGTGGTGGTTCACACCAGTAATCCCAGCACTGTGGGAGGCCGAGGCGGACGGATGACTTGAGGTCAGGAGTTCGAAACCAGCCTGGGCAACATGCTGAAACCCCGTGTCTACAAAAACAAAAACAAAAACAAAAACAAAATTAGCCAGATGTGGTGTGCACCTGTAATTCCAGCTGCTAGGGAGGTTGATGGGGAGGATCACTTGAGCCATGATTGCATCACCGCACACCAGCCGGGCGACAGAGTGAGACCCTGTCTCAAAAAAAAAAAAAAAAAGAAAGAAAGAAAAGAAAAGAAAAAGAAATACGTTTTCCACCTGTGTAATTTTATTTGAAAAAGGTTATATATGGCTGATTGCCGTGGCTCATACCTATAATACCAGCACTTTGGGAGGCTGAGGCGGGCAGATCACCTGAGGTCAGGAGATCGAGACCAGCCTGACCAACATGGTGAAACCCCGTCATGACTAAAAAAAAAAAAAAAATTACAAAATTAGCCAGGCATGGTGGCTTGCACCTGTAGTCCCACCTACCTGGAAGGCTGAAGCAGGAGAATAGCTGGAACCTGGGAAGTGGACGTTGCAGTGAGCAGAGATCTCACCACTGTATTCCAGCCTGGGCCACAGAGTGAGACTCCATCTGAAAAAATAAAAAAAAATAAGCCAGGTGTTGTGGCTCACGCCTGTAATCCCAACACTTTGGGAGGCTGAGGCAAGGGGATCTCCTAAGGTCGGGAGTTAGAGACCATCCTGACCAACATGGAGAAACCCCGTCTCTACTAAAAAAGAATACAAAATTAGCCAGGTGTGGTGGTGCATGCCACCATGTAATCCCAGCTACTCGGGAGGCCGAGGCAGGAGAATCACTTGAACCCGGGAGACAGAGGTTGTGGTGAGCCAAGATCGCGCCATTGCACTCAAGCCTGGGCAACAAGAATGAAACCTCATCTCAAAATAACAAAATAAAATAATAAAAATAAATATTAAAAAGAAGGTTTTATATATATGGGATCTTTAGTATATGATTATATGAAATATATATCTAGAATATATATATGGGATCTTTTAATATGATTTCTTTTGATATATATAGAATCATCCGTATATGATTATATGTGGAATGTATGTACGGAATCGTTCGTCACTGACGTTTTTCACTCAGCATAATACCCTTGAGGTTCATCTGAATTGTTGCTGGTTTCCATAGGTTGTTCGTTTTCATTTCAGGGCACGACTCATGGCATGGATGTACCAAAGCAGGTTGAACCATTCGCCCACTGGACGTTTAGATTGGTTGTGGTTTTTGGCTATTGTGAACAAAGATGCTATGAACACAGGTTTTTGTTTTTGTTTTTGTTTTTTAAATGTGAACATAAGTTTTCATTTCTCTGGAATAAATGCCCAATAGTGCAATTGCTGGATTGTATATTAAGTACACGTTTAGTTTTATAAGAAACTACTTGGCCGGGCTTGGTAGTTCACGCCTGTAATCCCAGCTCTTTGGGAGGCTGAGGTGGGCGAATCACGAGGTCAGGAGATCGAGACCATCCTGGCCAACATGGTGAAACCCCATCTCTACTAAAAACACACACACAAAATAGCTGGGGGTGGTGGTGTGCGCTTGTAGTCTCAGCTACTCAGGAGGCTGAGGCAGAAGAATCACTGGAACCCAGGAGGCAGAGGTTGCAATAAGCTGAGATCACACCACTGCACTCCAGCCTGGGCAACAGAGCAAGACTCGGTCTCAACAACAACAACAAAAAAAATTAACCAGGCATGGTGGCAGGCCCCTATAATCCCAGCAACTAGGGAGACTGACGCAGGAGAATTCCTTCAGCCGGGGAGGCAGAGGGTGCAGGGAACTGAGATCACACCACTGCACTCCTGCCTGGGTGACACAGCTTGTCTCAAAAAAAAAAAACTCCTGACCTCAGGTGATCCGCTCACCTGGGCCTCCCAAACTGCTGGGATTACAGGCGTGAGCCACTGCGCCGGGCTGGCCATTGGGAATATTCTAAGTACGTCATATAAATGGAATCATTCAGTATTTCTCTTTATGTGATTGGCTTATTTTACTCAGCATAATATCCTCAAGGTTCATCCATGTTGTAGCGTGGGTCAGAATTTCCTTCCTTTTCAAGGCTGAGTAATATTCCATTGTATGTGTAGAGCACATCTGGCCTCTCCATTCATGTGTTGATGAAAACTTGGGTTGCTTCCATGGGTGTACAAATACCTCCTTGAGACTCTGCTTTCAATTTTTTTGAGTGTACACCCGGCAGTGGAATTGCTGGATCATCTGGCCATTCTATTTTTAATTTTTTGAGGAACTGCCGTGCTGTTTTCCACAGCAGCTGTCTGCTGTTATTAGGTGAAGTGTTCCGTATATGTCTGTTAGACCTAGTTGGCTTATTGTGTTGAGTTCTCTATTTCCTTCCTTTTTTTTCTATCTGGTTGTTCTGTCCATTATTGAGCATTGGGTATTGAAGTCTCCAATTATTGTAGAACTCTAATTCTCCCTCAATTCTGTTCATTTTTGCTTCATATATTTTGATGGTCTGTTATTAAGTGTGTAAATTTTTTTTTTTTTTTTTGATACAGAGTCTCGCTCTGTTGGCCAGGCTGGAGTGCAATGGTGAGATCTTGGCTCACTGCAACCTCCGCCTCCTGGGTTCAAGCGATTCTCCTGCCTCAGCCTTCCAAGTAGCTGGGATTACAGGCATGCGCCACAACGCCCAGCTAATTTTGTATTTTTAGTAGAGACGGGGGTTTCACCATGTTGGTCAGGCTGGTCTTGAACTCCTGACCTCAGGTCATCGGCTCACCTCGGCCTCCCAAAGTGCTGGGATTACAGGCGTGAGCCACTACACCTGGTTAAAAAAAAAATCTCTTATCTGCTATTAGCGTAGCCACTGCTGCTCTCTTTTGGTTACTATTTGCATTACATTTTATTTTTATTCATTTGGGTGAGCCTGCCTTTAGTGTCTGCCACACTCTCCAAAGTGAGATTCCCAGTTGATATTCCCACTAGTGTTTACTTGTGTATTAATAAGGCTGTTCAATTTTGCATATTTTATTGCTTATTTCATTTCTTCTATAAATTGCCTGTGCATATCACTTGCCCATTTTTCTGTTGGCAGAAACCTCTAGCCCAGTGCTGGATTGGGGTTTCAGGAGCCAGCCTTTTCTCTTGACTTTGATTTCACCATCTAGTAGATACTTGTAGTAGACTAACCTTTTATCTAGAAACCTTTTATGAGATGAAGAAAGCTTGCTAAGACTTTTGTTGAACTGGGAATGCTTTCTTTGGCATGGCAGCATGCTTCAAGCTCTTAAGATAGCTTCTAAGCTACCTTTGCATCTTCTAAGGCGCTATTTTGTTTTATTTCATTTCATTTATTTTATTTTTTATTTTATTTTATATTTTATTTTATTTTATTTTATTTTATTTATTTTATTTATCTTAGAGATGGAGTCTTGCTCTGTTGCCTAGGCTGGAGTGCATTGGCACGATCTCAGCTCAGTGCAACTTCTGCCTCCCGGATTCTAGCGATTCTCCTGCCTCAGCCTCCTGAGTAGCTGGGATTACAGGTGTTCACCTTCACACCTGGCCAATTTTTATATTTTTAGTAGAGATGGAGTTTCACCATGTTGGCCAGGCTGGTCATTAACTCCTGACCTCAAGTAATCCGCCTGCCTTATCCTCCCAAAATGCTGGGATTACAGGCAAAATGCTGGGATTAGTGCCTGGTCCTAAGATGCTATTTTAATAGCATATGCTTTCTGTTTTTTATGATTGAGATGGTCATGTGGTTTTTCTCCTTTAATCTATTGATATAGTTGCAATATCATTCTGTTTGACAAGTAGTAGTGGCTTGTGATTTGGATTGACTATCAAAAGAGACATGATAGGCTTCACCCAGTATGCATTTCCTTGGCTTTAAGAAAAGATACAGGACAGGTGGGACAACGTGTGTAACAGCACAGAGCGGAAGTCTCAGGACTCCCACGTGTAGCTTCTGAGGCCCCTTGTCACTCACGCACACGGACACTTGGTCCTGAGGCTGAGGAAGTGTGGACCTGCCCAGCTCCGGGAAGCCATCAGCTCTGGGGCCTGCAGATTAAATGCCTTTCTGTTTTTTTTTTTTTTTTTCTTGAGACTGAGTCTCGCTCCATCACCCAGGCTGCAGTTCAGTGGCACGATCTCAGCTCACTGCAACCTCTGCCTGCTGGGTTCAAGTGATTCTCCTGCCTCAACCTCCTGAGTAGCTGGGATTACAGGTGCGTGCCAACACACCTGGCTAATTTTTGTTTTTTGTTTTTGTTTTTGTTTTTTGAGATGGAGTCTCGCCCTGTCACCCAGGCTGGAGTGCAATGGTGTGATCTCGGCTCACTGCAACCTCCACCTCCCAGGTTTAACAGATTCTCCTGCCCCAGCCTCCCTAGTAGCTGGGATTACAGGCACATGCCACCACACCCAGCTAATTTTTTGTATCTTTAGTTGACATGAGGTTTCACCATGTTGGCCAGACTGGTCTCGAACTCCTGACTTCAGGTGATCTGCCGACCTCGGCCTCCCAAAGTGCTGGGATTACAGGCATGAGACACCGCGCTCGGCCAATTTTTGTATCTTTAGTAGAGAGGAGTGTTTCACCATGTTGGCCAGGCTGGTCTTGAACTCCTGACCTCAGGTGTTATGCCCGCCTCAGCCTCCCAAAGTGCTGGGATTACAGGCATGAGCCACCGCGCCCGGCCGGATTTAATGCCTTTTTAGTCAGGGACTCTTCAGTTCCTGGGCTGCTGTGTCTCATTGACTGAAATTACTCATGAATTATAGTTTTTTAAAAATTGTTTTCTATTTTTGCCCAGTTGTAGCATCAGGGTTGTGATAATCCTGGGTCATGATTTGGGAAGCTTCCCATCATTTTCTTTTCTCTGGAATAGTCTCTGTAATGTGGAATGATCTGTTCATTGACAATTTGGTAGAAATTGCCAGTAAAACCATCAAGGCCTGAGGTTAGGTGAGGATTGGTTACCTTTTTAGTGTCCTCACTGATGATCGACCTGAGTGATTTTTTTCCATTTTGTGTCAGTTTTGGTGATTCTTACTTTTATGGAATATTTATGTAAGTGTGCTAGAAGGCCAAGCACGACTTTTCCATCTGCCCTGGAATTGGTGGCCGGGAGTTAAAACCATGGTCAAAGAGAGATTATGTACCTAACATCCTACAGAAAGCTTCAGATGGGTGAGGGTCAGACAGATACACCACAGAAAGAGTCATGACGAGGTCTTGTGAAGAGGCATTCAGCTTTGGCCGGGAGACCCCAGCAACAAGCAACAAGCAACGGCTGGGAATTAAGAGGGCTTGGGAAACTGAGTGTGTAGAAAAACACACAAACTCAAGCCGTGTTTTTCCTCTGCTCTCGCACCAACACAACAACAGTCAACACAGAAGACTTCTGTGACCAAATGTGGGGGATTTCTTCCCACCAACAAACAAGCAATCCATTCTTCAGCAGGCACCAGCCAGGTGTCCTCTCAGTCACATCCAACATTGCCTTGAGATGGTGTCAGATCTCACAGGTTGAGGGCCCAGTCCCCAAAACTGCCCCTGCTTTAGACACCAGTAGAAAGCTCAGACATCTGGAGTGTCTGACCAACAGGCTTCAAGTTGAGGTTCCCATGACCCATTCTTTGGGTTCAGTTAATTTGCTAGAGCACTACTCTGAAGGCTGAGGCAGGAGAATTGCTTGAATCCAGGAGGCGTAGGTTGCAGTGAGCCGAGATCGTGCCACTGCACTTCAGCCTGGGCAACAGAGCGAGACTCCGCCTCAAAAAAAAAAAAGAAAAAAGAAAAAAAGATCATTGAGTTCTAAGTGTGCCTAATTCACACTATGATTTTGTCTTAAACGCGTGAATGATTTAGCAGCGATAACGTGTTACCCTAGTAAGAACAGGAATCGAGCTCAAATACTGACACCACCGTGTCTAGCAGCACAGCCTACCCTGAACTCATTGGAAATCGATATCCATTTGTCCCTTAAAATATTTTAAGTAATTTTGGAGAGACGTAGGAGAATAATGCTTTTTTCTTTTTTTTTTTGAGACAGAGTTTCAGTGTTGTCACCCAGGCTGGAGTACAATGGCACGATCTCGGCTCACTGCAACCTCCCACTCCTGGGCTCAAGCGATTCTCCTGTCTCAGCCTCCCGAGTAGCTGGGATTAGAGGCACTCGCCACCACGCTTGGCTAATCTTTGTATTTTTAGTAGAAATGGAGATTCACCATGTTGGCCAGGCTGGTCTCCAACTCCTGACCTCAAGTGATATGCCCATCTTGGCCTCCCAGAGTGCTGGGATTACAAGTGTGAGCCACCAAACCCAGCAGAGAATAATGCTTTTTAAACATTTTTTTAATTTTTAAATTTTTAATTAATTAAATTTAATTTTTTAATTTTTTAGAGACAGGATCTTATTCTGTTGCCCAGGCTGGAGTGCAGTGATGGCTCACTGCAACCTCAAACTCCCCAGCTCAAGTAATCCTCCCAGCTTTGCCTCTTTTTTTTTTTTTTTGAGATGGAGTCTCGCTCTGTTGCCCAGGCTGGAGTGCAGTGGCACAATCTCAGCTCATTGCAAGCTCCCCTTCCCGGGTTCGCGCCATTCTCCTGCCTCAGCCTCCCAAGTAGCTGGGACTACAGGCGCCCACCGCCACGCCCGGCTAAATTTGTATTCTTTTTTTTTTTTTTTTTAGTAGAGACGGGATTTCACTGTGTTAGCCAGGATGGTCTCGATCTCCTGACCTTGTGATCCGCCTGCCTCAGCCTCCCAAAGTGCTGGGATTACAGGCGTGAGCCACTGCACCCGGCCCCAACTTTGCCTTTTAAAATGCTTGAATTACAGGCATGAGCCACTGTGCCCTGCCATGGTAATGCTTTTTAGGGGTGTATTAGTTGGGGTTCAGCCGATAAACAGAACCACTAAGATGTATATATTTTGTTTATGAATTTTAAAAAATCTGAATCTGACCTTATCCAGTTGCAGGGGCTGGTTAAGCAACCCCCATAAAGTGTTGTCTTCACTGCCTGTGATGTTGGAGCTTGAAGTCTGTGGCGGGGTGGTTCAAGGGGCCATCAGAAAGGGATGAGGGATGCTAGGTGTGGGAGAGCAAGAGCCAGCTGGAGCCCACAGGTCTGAGCTGTGGAGCGTACGAGGAGAGACAGAACCCATGTCATCGTTCTTGCCTCTGACTTTAATTGTGTCCTACTGGGGACCTTCCTCAAGGAGCTAAAGACACACACTTGGCTCAGGATCAGAGACACTCAGGGACCATCTAGGACTGCTCCTGGCAGCTGCAGGCCCAGGTGCTGCTTCACACCAAGGAGACGTGAGCATGCCAGAAAAGGGCTGCTGCCTCACTTCCTCCCAGCAGACTTGCCAGGGCGGTCTCTGTGGCTAGCCCTGAAATCTGACCGCTGGGAAGGGAGGGCATCCTGACTTAGTGCACACATTACAGAGCTTCCGCAAGGGGGCAGAAGAGCTGACCCCAAACCCTGAGAATTTGATTAGGATTGCATCAAATCTGTAAACTTTTTTTTTTTTTTTTGAGATGGAGTCTTGCTCTGTCACCCAGGCTGAAGTGCAGTGGCTGGATCTCTGCTCACTGCAACCTCAGGTTTAAGCAATTCTACTGCCTCAGCCTCCTGAGTAGCTAGGATTACAGGTGCACGCTACCACGCCTGGCTAATTTTTTGTATTTTTAGTAGAGACCGGGTTTCACCATGTTGGCCAGGTTGGTCTCAAACTCTTGATCTCAAGTGATCTGTCCACCTCAGCCTCCCAAAGTGCTGAGATTACAGGCATGCGCAACCGCACCTGGCCGATTTAACCTCTTAATATTAAGTCTTTCAATCCCAAAACATGGTATATCTCACCATTGATTTAGGTGATTTTAAAAACTTTCTCTTAGTTCTTAGTAGAGTTTTGTAGTTTTCTGTGTATGGGTCTTATACAACTTTTGCAAGATGATTTTTTTTTTCTTTCTTTTTTTTTTTTTTTTTTGAGATACAGTCTTGCCCTGTCACACAGGCTGGAGTGCAGTGGCTCAATCACAGCTCACTGCAATCTTGACCTACCCAGGCTCAGGTGATCCTCTTGTCTCAGCCTCCCAAGTAGTTGGGACTACAGGTGCACGCCTCCACATCCAGCTAATTTTTGTATTTTTTGTAGAGACAGGGTTTTACTATGTTGCCCAGGCTGGTCTTCAACTCTTAGGCTTAAGCGATCCACCTACCTCAGCCTCCCAAAGTGCTGGGATTACATGTGTGAGCCACTGCACCTTGCCTGCAAGATGATTTTTTTTTTTTTTTTTTTTTTTTTTTTTGAGATGGAATCTCACTGTCGCCCAGGCTGGAGTGCAGTGGCGCAATCTCAGCTCACTGCAACCTCCACCTCCCGGGTTCAAGCAACTCTCCTGCCTCAGCCTCCCAAGTAGCTGGGACTACAGGCGCACCCCACCACGCCCGGCTAATTTCCATATTTTTAGTAGAGACAGGGTTTCACCATATTGGTCTGGCTGGTCTCAAACTCCTGACCTTAGGTGATCCACCCACCTCGCCCTCCCAAAGTGCGGGATTACAGGCATCAGCCACTGTGCCCGACCATCAAGATGATTTTTAACGCTCTGTTTTCAGGGACAGATTTCTGGTGATAGATAACAAACCAATATTCTAAATGGCTCACTATGGGCCAGGTGCTCTTTATAATATATGTAGCTATAATATGAATATGAACAAACTCATTTAAGCCTCACAACCCACAATGAAGAAGTTTTATTATCATCTCCATTTTATATGACAGACTGAAGCACAGAGGTGCTAAGTAACTTGCTAAATGCCACAATCCAATAAGTGGCAGAAGCAGGATGAAACCCAGGCAGCCGGCTCCAGAGTTGCCACTCACACTGCTCCCCTGTGCTGCTTGGTAACAGTGACAAGTGTTCCTACCAGTATCCAATAGCACAGAAAATCAGGACTGATGCTCTGTCAATATCAGACTTGACTCTTTTCTTCTTTTTTGAGATGGAGTCTCGCCCTGTTGCCGAGGCTGGAGTGCAGTGGCACGATCTCGGCTCACTGCAACCTCCACCCACCAGGTTCAAGCAATTCTCATGCCTCAGCCACCGGAGTAGCTGGGATTACAGGCGCACGCCACCGCGTCTGGCTAATTTTTGTATTTTTAGTAGAGACGGGGTTTCACCACGTTGGCCAGGCTGCTCTCTGCTCTCTGCTAACTCCTGACCTCAGGTGATCTGCCCACCTCAGCCTCCCAAAGTGCTGGGGTTACAGGCATGAGCCACCATGCCCGGCCAGACTTTACTCTTACATTCAGATTCATTGAACTCGTTCTATAAAAGCAAGATCTCCCCGCTCAGTTGCTGCAGGGGAGAGGGGACATCTTCATCTTTATCTTATAGTATTTTGTATATACAAAGATGTGCACAATTTTTAGAATGAGGCTATGGAACTTTGTTCATTAGCAGGAAAGCCCAAAGCAGACTAGTAGAGCTACGTGTTACGGGATGAAAGGGAGTAAGAGTGGATAGAATTTTCCTCAAAAACAGTTTGTGGCCGGGTGCGGTGGCTCATGCCTGTAATCCCAGCACTTTGGGAGGCCGAGGCGGGTGGATCATGAGGTCAGGAGATCGAGACCATCCTGGCTAACACAGTGAAACCCCGTCTCTACTAAAAATACAAAAAATTAGCCAGGTGTGGTGGTGGGCGCCTGTAGTCCCAGCTACTTGGGAGGCTGAGGTAGGAGAATGGCGTGAACCCGGGAGGCGGAGCTTGCAGTGAGCCGAGATTGCACCACTGCACTCCAGCCTGGGCGACACAGCAAGACTTTGTCTCGAAAAAAAAAAAAAAAACAGTTTAAAACAGACCAGGCGTGGTGGTTCATGCCTGTAATCCCAACACTTTGGGAGGCCAAGGCAGGCAGATCATGAGGTTGGGAGTTCAACAGCAGCCCGGCCAACATGGTGAAACCCACCTCTACTAAAAATACAAAAATTAGCCAGGCGTAGTGGTGGTTGCCTGTAGTCCCAGCTACTCGGGAGGCTGAGGCAGGGGAATTGCTTGAACCTGGGAGGTGGAGCTTGCAGTGAGCTGAGATCACGCCACTGCACTCGACCCTGGGTGACAGAGCAAGGCTCCATCTCAAAAAAAAAAAGAAAAAGAAAAAAAAGAAAAAGAAAAAGAAAACCACCACTAACAAACAAACAAACAAAACAGTTTAAAACAACAAAGACATCAGTTTAATCTCCCCCTAGTAACCATTGAAATACTATACAGTAGCCCATTCTCATACCAGATTGGAAAAGATCAAAGAGACTGAGTAGATAAATGAACAATGTCCTGCAGAGAGAACATGGTCCTGGTGAAGCCGGGTCCCAGCGGCTCCCGGCACCCTCGCTCCCCTCGTGTCTTCCTCCACTCTGCCACAGTCATCACACCCAAAGCCAAATGCCCATCAACAACAGAACTGGCAAAGTGAGTGCCGGGTATTCACGGGTGGGATAGTGGACAGCAATAGGAATTGACCTGCAACCGTGATAAACAGAATGGGTGAACCTTGCAAACATAGGGTTGAGTGACAAGAGCCACACACAGAAGATTGTGTACTATGTGCTGGTGTTTAGAGCAAGTGCAGAAAAAGCTAAACTAACGTATTGCATTAGAAATCTGGAAAGTGGCTATCATGGAGGAAATGGAGAGAGGATGGGGCCTGCCAAGGTACAGAGGGAGAGAAGAGCCCTGGGGACAGCTGTGACCCAGGACAGGCTGGTGGCGTCCATCCGTCTCCAGGCAGGACCAGTTCTCATAGGGCTTTCCCTGGTGGTCTGAACAGTCTTCCCAGCAGGGCTAAACACTGCGTTGAGGGGGAGATAGTCAGCTTCCGTCACAGGGGCTGAGGCCATGGTGTGTGGGGCAGGTGGGGAGCCCTCCCCAGCACCTCTCGGCCTTGGCCCTGGCATCCTTTCCATGTGGACGTCCTGAGTCTTCCACGTCCTGAGTCTTGTCCTTGGTGTCCCCTACAGTCCTAGCCAAGGACTCTCCCCACCGGCTCCCAACCACCCTTCAGCCCAAAGCCTCCCCCTGACATCCCACATGACAGCTGACCAGCCCGGTGCAGGGTCCTCATTTCCTGCAATTTCTGGCTGTTGGCAGTGGAGGGGTCAGGCTTCAAGCCTTCTCGTTGACGTTGACATGCTCAGCCAGGAAGCTGTTCACTGTCTCGGCACATTAAGGACAAGGGCTCCAGGAGATGCTCCAGGTGACCTGGTACCACCAGTGCATGGCCAGTGGCTTTAGAATGTTAGTGGAGAAGGAGAAACAAGTTTCCAGACAGTCAGATTCCTCAAGGCAGAAGAGGAGGGAAGGGGAGGGGTGGTGGTTTGGATGACTGTGCAAGCCAGATGGGGGGTCCTCAAGCTCAGCCATTCCAGTGTGCTGCTCTCTCCTGAGAGGGAGGGAGGGAGGGAGGGAGGGAAGGAGGCAGGGAGGGAGGGAAGAAGGGAGGAAGAAAGGAAGGAAGGGAGGGAGGGAGGGAGAGAGGGAGGGAGGGAAGGAGGGAAGGAGGGAAGGAAGGGTCAAGGAAGGGAGGGAGGTGTTGTGGGAAGTCAGGGACCCCAAATGGAGGGACCAGCTGAAGCCATGACAGAAGAACATGGATTGTGAAGATTTTATGGACATTTATTAGTTCCCCAAATTAATACTTTTGTAATTTCTTATGCCTGTCTTTACTGCAATCTCTAAACATAAATTGTAAAGATTTCATGGACACTTATCACTTCCCCAATCAATACCCTTGTGATTTCCTATGCCTGTCTTTACTTTAATCTATTAATCCTGTCAGCCGAGGAGGATGTATGTTGCCTCAGGACTGTGTGATAATTGCATTAACTGCACAAATTGTACAGCATGTGTGTTTGAGCAATATGAAATGTGGGCACCCTGAAAAAAGAACAGGATAACAGCAATTGTTCAGGGAATAAGAGAGATAACCTTAAACTCTGACCACCAGTGAGCTGGGCAGAACAGAGCCATATTTCTCTTCTTTCAAAAGCAAATGGGAGAAATATCGCTGAATTCTTTTTCTCAGCAAGGAACATCCCTGAGAAAGAGAATGCGCACCTAGGGGTAGGTCTCTGAACTGGCCCCCCCAGGGCGTACCTGTCTCTTATGGTCGAGATTACAGAGGTGAGATAGACTCCAGTCTCCCATAGCGCTCCCAGGCTTATTAGGAAGAAGAAATTCCCGCCTACTAAATTTTGGTCAGACGGGTTGCTCTCAAAACCCTGTCTCCTGATAAGATGTTATCAATGACAATGGTGCCCGAAACTTCATTAGCAATTTTAATTTTGCCTCAGTCCTGAGGTCCTGTGATCTCGCCCTGCCTCCACTTGCCTTGTGATATTCTATTACCCTGTTAAGTACTTGATGTCTGTGACCCACACCTATTCACACACTCCCTCCCCTTTTGAAAATCCCTAATAAAAACTTGCTGGTTTTTGCGGCTTGTGAGGCATCACGGATCCTACCAACATGTGATGTCTCCCCCGGAAACCCAGCTTTAAAATTTCTCTCTTTTGTACTCTGTCCCTTTATTTCTCAAGCCAGCCGACACTTAAGAAAATAGAAAAGAACCTACATGATTATCGGAGCAGGTCCCCTGATAGGGAGGGAAGGAGGGAAGGGTGAAGGAAGGAAGGAAGGGAGGGAGGGAGGTAGGGAGGGAAGGAAGGAAGGGTTAATCAAGGGAGGGAAGGAAGGAAGGAGGGAGGGAGGGAGGGAAGGCGGGAGGGAGAGAGGGAAGGCGGGAGGGAGAGAGGGAGGGAAGGAAGGAAGAGTCAATGAAGGGAGGGAGGGAAGGAAGGAAGGGTCAATGAAGGGAGGGAGGGAAGGAAAGAAGAAAGGAAGGAAGGACGGGAAGGAGGGAGGGAGAGAGGGAGGGAAGGAAGGGGTCAATGAAGGGAGGGAAGGAAGGGAGGGAGGGAGGGAGGGAAGGGGGGAGGCAAGGAAGGACAACTGGTTCAGTCATATACTAGTTCCTTCATTCCTTTAACAGTAACCCAAGAGCACCCACTCAGGGCCACGGCTCAGGCAGGAACCTGGGATGCAAGGATGGATGGCACATGGTCCTCCCTCCAGGAGATCACAGTGTAGGGAAATCAATGAGGACCCATAGTGAGCCCCTCCATCCCACGTACCCCCTCCTCTATCCACTTGTGGGCGCTGCAGCCTGGACTTCTGCATCAGCAGCTGTGTGGAGGTCTGTTACCCTGAGATCTGCAGCCAGGGCAGGGGGCTGTGCCCAGGAACAAGGTAGGTCAGAGGGAGGTGGGAGAGCCCAGGCGGGTGGGCGCAGCATGGGAGGGTGTGTTGCAGGAGGCTGTGGTGGCTGCTCTGCTCCAGTGACCAGAGGGAATGGCTCTAGCTACCTGGTGGGCTGGTGTTGGGCACACGAGGCATTGTCGGGGGGGCTATGATCGTGTGTAGGTCCCTCCGAGAGGGCCCCAGGCCCTGGGTTTCCATCTTTGTGGCTTCCATGCAACTGCGTTGTGCAATGTGTTTGGTCTGAGCCTGATGGGAGGAAGAAAGCTGGTCTTGTGGGGGGCTCCCCTTTCCCTACCAATCTGGGATTCCTGTGTCCATCCCTGGCTAACACCTGGTTGTGAAGGACACTGGTGTCCAGCAGGACAGGGTGTCACCATCTGATCACTCTACATGGTAGGATAGGCAAGTCTCCCCTCGCCCTTTGGCCAGCTGTAGGTTTTCATAGTTAAAGTTGAAGTCCAGGTCAGGCGCGGTGGCTCACACTTGTAATCCCAGCACTTTGGGAGGCTGAGGCGGGCAGATCACCTGAGGTCAGGAGTTCGAGACCAGCCTGGCCAACACGGTGAAACCCCATCTACTAAAATACAAAAATTAGCCGGGCATGGTGGTTCGTACCTGTAATCCCAGCTACTCAGGAGGCTGAGGCAGGAGAATCGCTCGAACTTGGGAGGCAGAGGTTGCAGTGAGCTGAGATGGTGCCATTGCACTCCAGCGGGGGTGACGGAGTGAGACTCTCTCAAAAAACAAAAACAAACAAACAAAAAAAAGTTGAAGTCCTTTGGAGACATCTGGCACCCAGAGGTCAGACGGGAGATGAAAGGAAGACACAGACGGGTCCCCTGCAGCCCTGGCAGGCACTTGTTCATCTCTGAGGCCCCGACCACCTGGGATGAGCCTGGAAAGCTTTTTGCTTTCTTTGCTGGTGGTCTCCAGGACCTTCTGCCCCGAATCCAGCCTAGTCCACGAGGCCACATCTCATTTTTCCTTGTGTAGGGTCAGGGATGGGGTCACTTCTCAGCCCCAGGAACGGTGCCTTCCCTCCCTCAGGCCCTCCTCTTTGTGACGACCACCCCAAATCTCCCTGTCCTTCCTTAGCCACAGACGCTCTGTCTCCAAGTCTTCTCCCACTGCCCATCCACAGGCACCTCTTTGCCTGAAGTTCTCATCCTGGACACTTCCTCCTTCAGGAGGGAGCAGAAATGGCATCGTCTGACTGGGTAACTCCGGCGAGCCCAGGGCTGGAGGTGGAGCCTTCATGGGGCGAGGCTGTTGTAGGGTAACACTGAAGGAGTTGGTTCCAAAACAGTGGCCGGGTCCTGGTTTGGGGCTGGACTCCTGCTGGCCCCTGGCTTGGCTCTGTTCTTCCCCAACTAGTGCCACAGTTTCACTGGGGATGCCCAGATGCAGAGGAGCTGCGAGATGCGTGAGGAGGCAGGTCCTCACACCCTTCCGTGGGGACAGTGAACTCCAAGAAGATTTTCATAGGCGGGTTTGGCTAAGTGCATCAAAAGCTTTGTTCAGTTCTTAGGAAATGTTCTACGACCATCTGTCCAAAATGCCTAAGCAATTATGAAACCCCACATCGCAGCTTCATGGACAATACTGGAAATTTGAAAACTACCTAACTGTGCTCCACTGGGGGTTGGTGAGACCTTGTAGATCAGGGGCTTTCCACGCATGGATTTTTTTGAGATGAAGTTTCGCTCTTGTTGCCCAGGCTGGAGTGCAATGGCGCAGTCTCGGCTCACTGCAACCTCCGCCTCTCAGGTGCAAGTCATTCTCCTGCCTCAGCCTCCCAAGTAGCTGGGATTACAGGCAGGCACCACTACGCCTGGCTATCACACGTATATTATGCAGCCTTTTGAAGCCTTTTCCTAAGATGTGGGGAAATGTTTGTAACTATACTATAAGGAAAGATGCAGGACTCCAACTTCTGGGTACAAGATAGTTTCCAGCATAGCCCTATTTATTACCTGTTGGCCACGGCTCTGGCTGGGACCATCCATTGAATACTTTACCTGCCTTAATGAGCTCCAAGCCAAGGCACAGAGAGGGTGAGTCACTCAATAGGGGGTCACACAGGTAGGAAGAGGAAGAGCCGGGAGTTGAACCCAGGAATTCTGCATCCACAGCCCATGCTTTTAACTGTTACATTCTATCATCTCTGCTATAAAAGTATTGGACAGGAAAAAAAATGGGCCAAAGAATCACAAGAACCTCCCTAGACTCACTTTCCAGATGAATGGGGAGGGGGGTGGCTAGGAGCTGTGTTGTGCCTATTTCTTAAGTTGGGGAGTACACACTTTGGTGTTCGCATATTGTCATATTTAAATCTTAAGAATTAAAAAAAATTCTATAGGCTGGGCGCAGTGGCTCATGCCTGTAATCCCCGCACTTTGGGAGGCTGAAGCAGGTGGATCACCTGAGGTCAGGAGTTTGAGACCAGCCTGGCCAACATAGTGAAACCCCGTGTCTCCTAAAAATACAAAACTTAGCCGGGTAGGGTGGCACATGCCTGTAATCCCAGCTACTCAGAAAGCTGAGGCAGGAGAATTGCTAGAACTCAGAAGGTGGAGGTTGCAGTGAGCCAAGATTGCACCATTGCACTCCAGCCTAGGCAAGAGTGAGATTCCATGTCAAAAACAAAACAAAACAAAAAAACAAAAATTCTATATTTAAAATTTAATTAATTTTTTTTTTTTTTTTTGAGTTGAGTCTTGCTCTGTCACCCAGGCTGGAGTGCAGTGGCATGATCTAGGCTCACTGCAACCTCCACCTCCTGTGTTCAAGCCTGCCTCATCCTCCTGGGATTACAGGCATGCACCACCACGCCCAGCTAATTTTTGTATTTTTAGTAGAGACGGGGTTTCACCATGTTGGCCAGGCTGGTCTCAAACTCCTGACCTCAGATGATCCACCTGCCCCTGCCTCCTAGTGCTAGGATTACAGGCGTGAGCCACTGGCCTAGGTCTATACTGTTTTTAATCATTCATTTTTTTTCTTTCAACAATTGTAAATGGATTCCTACCCAGGGGGCAAGGCTGGGCAGTCAAGGCACAGGCAGCAAGCAGTAGACTCCAACCTCAGTGCGTTTCCGGGAAGTGGAGGCAGATGGTCAAGAAATGAGAATCTACACACAGGGAAGATAAATCCAGTTTGTAACAAGGACAGTGCAGGAAATAGACATGGAGATGAGGCAGAAGGGAACTGTGTGGGCAGCTCACTTCAAGAGGCCAGGGGAGGTGACTTGGGAACTGAATCCTGAGGGAGAGAAGGGATAGCAATGGGAAGAGCCGAGGGAAGCTTTGTCCAGAGAGAGGGAATGGCAGGTGCCGTGGTCTGAGGCGAGAGAGGGCTGGGTGACCTGGACTAGAAGAGACACCAGCCAGACAGCATAGAAAACAAGTAGAGGAGCTGGGCTTGGTGGCTCACGCCTGTAATCCCAGCACTTTGGGAGGCCGAGGCAGGCGGATCACCTGAGGTCGGGAGTTCGAGACCAGCCTGACCAACATGGAGAAACCCTGTCTCTATGAAAAATACAAAATTAGTTGGCCATGGTGGCACATGCCTGTAATCCCAGCTACTCCAGAGGCCGAGGCAGGAGAATCGCTTGAACCCGGGAGGTGGAGGTTGCGGTGCGCCAATATCACACCATTGCACTCCAGCCTGGGCAAC
This sequence comes from Pan paniscus, assembly GCF_029289425.2. Lineage (NCBI taxonomy): Eukaryota > Metazoa > Chordata > Mammalia > Primates > Hominidae > Pan > Pan paniscus. The sequence goes on along the minus strand of NC_085927.1, from coordinate 48,844,705 downwards.
AAGAGCAAAACTTCATCTCAAAAACAAAACAAAAACAAAAAAACAAGTAGAGGGTGACAAAGCTGGCAGGGGAGAAGGGAGTCCTCTCCTTGGCCGCTGTCTCATGCAAGGGAGTCCCCGTCCGGGGACAGGTGCTCTGGGGCACCTAGAGGAGGTTTCTTTTTGTGAAGTCTCTGTCACTGTGTGTGGGTGCGTGTGTGTATGTGTTTTGTGCATGTGTTGTGTGTGTATGTGTTGTGCGTGTTGTGTGTATGTGCGTCTTGTGTGTGTGTGTGTGTTGTGTGTGTCTAGGCCAGGGAAACAGTGAGTCGTTTCTGCCCAGGAGCAGCTGCATGTGAGGCCCGTTCTTGGTCTTATACGCGGCTTCTGAGGACTTTCCAGAAATCGTGAGGTGGGAGCCACCTGCTGTAATCAGGCACATGAATAACACATCCCAGAGTCGGGAACCAATGCAGAACGCCCGGGACAGACACCAAGCTGAAGCCACAGCCCTGACACCTGCCGCCCTAGCCCTGGGCTCCATCTCTGCCTCTGGAGCTTCCTGTCCCCGGGACTCAGCTCCCCTCCCCTCTGTGGCTGGGCTCTGCCTCCTGGGCTGCTCCTCTCCCCAGCCCTCTCTCTGGGCCCAGCCTGGACATCTGCCCCCTCCCTGGGCTCCTTCCCCCGACTGGGCCTGTCCTGGGTCTCAGCCATGGCCTCCCCTGGGCTCCCTCTCTAGGGGGGTGGAATCAGGAAGGGGTGGACACAGGGCGGCTCCCGAGGGCCCCTGACTGCACGTGTGTGGTTCCTTTCCAACAGGGAGACTGGCTGCTGGCTGTCCTCTTACTGCTGGGCCTGTCCCTTCCAATCAGCGCCCGGGGCTCTGTGAGTGAGGGTGGGCGGGGCTCTGTGAGTGAGGGTGGGCGGGGCTCTGTGAGTGAGGGTGGGGTCTGCATTTAGGTTCCTCTCCTGTGTGGTTTAGCTGAGTTTTCTGGATCCAGAGGGATGTTGTGTGACCTTTCCCCGCTACAGGTCCTCTACACAAGGAAAGACATCTCCACATTTGCTAGTGTTTGTGGAAACAATTATGGAAGATTCTTAATGTTTTATTAGTCTAAATATGGAGCCAATTAATCATTTCATTAATACATTGAAAACTATTCTGGGAATACTGAGCATAATCTTACTATTGTACACTTGGAACATAAGAGAAATTTTCAATTAAAATTAATTCACTCTGATTTTTAAAAAATCTACTTGGTCAGGAGCACATTGCTTTGCTGGTGTCTGTGAGCAGCTGGAGATGGTGGTGAACGGTCTGTTTGCATTTCTTGGAAGATCTTTTACTCTGCTGCTCATCCCAGGTCTCTGCCTTCCTTAGAGACTGAGGCCCATCCTTCAGTTTCCCTGATTCTGGAAGAGCAGGGGGGTTGAATGGAGCAGGAGGTGAGAGAGTGGAAAGAGGGCACAGGGAGGTGGCCTGGGGACAGTGACAATGACGGGAGAGGAGGGAGGGATGCGGGAGGTGGGAAAGAGAAGGAGGCTGTGAGAAGGAAAGGGAGGGACGGAGCTGGGCGCCCTGTGGGGAGCAGGGAACCCAGAGGAGGCTCTGAGCAGAGGGGAAGGCAAGGCCCAGGGGAGTGGGGAGGAGGGGGAGGCCGATGGGGCACCATGCAGAGGGAGGAAGCCCTCACCTGGAGAATGGCCCGCAGCCTCCCACTCAGGGCTTGGCTGTGCTCCTCTAGTCCATCCCAGGGCTGGAAGGGACATCCCTGGCGGTACACAAAGGTGTCCCAGCAGTACTCAAACTCTGAAAAGGGACAGGGGAGATAAGTCACACTCCCGCTGTGGGATCGGGGTGGCACCAAGGGCCCATGACTCTCAGGACAGACTTCCCACATCCTGGTTTCAGTCCCTCCTTTCCCTCTCCCTCCCCTAGGGACTTAGCTCCTTCATCAGGCACTTCCTTCCCATTGGAATCTGGGCCAGCCCAGTTCTCTTTCTTTCGGAAATCCCCAAGTTCTGCTTCCACTTCCAGCCACTCTCCCCGGGCCCATATCTCCTGGCCTGGCCTCTCTCTTCCCATCGACCCCAAAGTCAGGTCCCAGAGTCCAGTCATCGTTTCTGCAGGCAGCAGACCAAGGCCTTTCTCCTTTTCTTCCCAGGAACCTCTCCTGCCCCCACCCCACCCCACCCCACCTGAACCTTCCATTCTTACCATCGTAGGTCATGATGGAGACTTGGGCCCCAGCATCCCGCAGCATTTGCAGCGCCTCCTTATATAGGGGGTCGTAATCATAGATGCGGGCAGCGAAGATGCGCAGTCTCACGTGTGTGTTCTCCTGAAGGAACGCACGCACTTGCCCGGCACAGCCCCAGGAGAAGCAGGGGCTCCAGGAGATGAACCAAGTGACCCTGTAGATCTGGGCCGGGTCCAACTGCAAAGAAGGAACCAGGTCCAAGAAGCACAGCTCCGCATGGCGGCCGTAAAAGCCACAGAGAAGATTCTTAGCCTAGAAAAGGAAACAGAGTGTGAGGTGATGTGTGGTGAACAGGGAGGGAGGGCCTGGACCAGGTGGGGCTGGGGAGGCGGGGGCCTCCAGCACGAAATTACAGGGGTCGCCAAAACCCCGGTTATTAGGATGCATGATTTTCTATGCAATATTAAAAATATCAGATGTTATGCAAAAATCCCAAGATAAGTAAAATGTTGCCCATTTAAATACAAACAGATCAGGAGCAATGATGTTTTATTTTGCCCCAGCTCCAATATACACAGGACAGCACTCTCCTGCCAGGCTTTATTAAAATCTTTGGTTTTATTCATCATGATCTATTTGCATTAAATTTGCGTTTTAAAAGATTGCATTAATTATGAAATTAAAATGTGTTTTCTCTAATTACTGAGCATTTGGAGCCCCCATCAATTTTGTACCCAAGGTCAGAGGCTTCAGGACCCTCACCCCAGACCCAGCCCTGCAGGGAGGGGCTACAGAGATGGGGGCAGGGAGGAGGGGCCGGCAGAGCCCCGAGGTCATTGGCCTGATGCCCCTGAGTGAGTGTGCTTCCTTCAAGGGGAGATTGACCTGCTCTACTCATCAACTCCCCTACTCCCATCCCATCTGTGGCCCATAATTCTAGAAGCTTCTATTCTGTGCCACAACCTGTGCTGAGCCCAAATGTGATATAGACTTAGGCCAAAATGAATTCCACCAAAAGTAGTGGGGAAGAGAAGACCAGCAGGACTCACTCCAACGTGGGAAGGTCCCTGTGACATGGTATAATTGTCATTATTGTGACTTATAGAAATATGGTTTTTACTCCAAACTTCAGAGAAAAGGATTTTCCACTAAGACTAGGAATCGGTCAAGTTGGGGACAGCAGGGCAGCAAGGACTGTGATTGTGATGGGGACAAAGACAGGGAGGGATTCCATCAGCAGTGATGCAGGGTGGAGTGGATGACACGGTTTGTGCTGAGAAGGGGCTGTGGGTCATTCCTGGGGGAGTCCCACTGCTTAGGCGGTGATGGAGACTGGCACCCTTGAAAGGATGTTCCAAGCAGTGTGTGTGGATCCAGCGAGGCCCACATTGAGCTCATAGAGCCCAGAGAAGCCCCCAGTTTCCAGCACCAGAGCCAAGCATTACCTGGCCTCTCCAGACAGAGGCTGTGCTGGGTAGGGGCCAGGGAAGAAAGTCCCTTGGGCTCAGGGCTCCTGGCCAGCCTAGCCTGGCCCCCTCAGCCTTTCCTGGCCCAGTTCTTCCCCAAATGCTGGCCATCTTTGCATCCTGACATGGGACCTGTTCTGGCCTTGCTGTGGGCTCCACCCTGGGCAGGACAGAACCCCTGATCGGCCTCTCCTGCCCCAGTCTGTCTCTCCGCAGGATGAAGCCCAAGAGAGGGCACAGGGACATCCTGGCCTTGTGAGTCAGGTAGGCCCTGAGTCCTCAAATCCCACAGTTCCAAATCGTTCCTGGTGAGAGCTGTGTCTGTGAGGGGATCCTGGGAGGGTCCTCAGGAAGCACTTTGCCATTGGGCAGACTCAACCCCACCTGGCCATGGAGAGTCACTGAAGCCAAAGTCTCCCCCCAACTCCAGGGCCAAGCAGCAGCAGCTGCAGGAAGCACAAGTGACAAACACTGCAGGAAACCACAGGCACCACCCAGAACCTTCTACCTATGAGTGTCCCTGGATTGGGAGGGCCCTGCCTGGATGCAGGTGGCTGGGTCGGTCACCTCGTTGCATAGAAAGCCCATGTGCTGGTCCATCAGGACCCAGGTGCCATTGTCCAGGCGCTCCACCTCATAGCACAAGTAGGTCTGGTGCCGTCGAAGGACCAAAGGGTCATTGTTAAAGTTGAAAGTGAATGTGTCTGGATCCATCAGGTGTCTGTGGACAAAGACGGGGGAAACCAAAAGCCCTAAGACTCCTCCTGGGACTACCTCTCGCTCCTCTCCTGCACCCCCCACTCCTTCCCTGCTCCCCATATACTGAGGCACCTGTCAGAGGAGGCGCTTCCACTCCCTTTGTGGGGGCCACTGATCCTCTCTCTCTGACCCCTTCTGGGGGATTATCAGGAAGTCAACACAGCCCCGGGGCCTGTTTAGGCCTTGTCAGGGTCTCCCCAGGGTCAGCTCAGTGTGCTCAGGCCCTCCGGGGAGGACCCTGCCCCTCTCCCTGGGGTAGAGCTGGGTCTCCTTCCCTGGCCTCACCATGCACCCCTGTCCTGGCTCTGCTCACCCACAGCCCCTGCTGGAGATGGACCTGCTGGGGCTTCCTCCTGCCTGCAGGGTTAACTCCTACCACACCCAGCATTGGGGCAGGGACACTCCTGAGGGGGATCATTGGGGAGAGGAGCCTGCCAGGGACATCTTTTTGGATAATTCATAGCATTTTCCACGTCCCTTTGGATGCCATGAGGTCTCCCAAACGTGCTTCTCAGGCCAGATGGGGCAGCTCAGGACTCCTGGGCTGGAAACACCAGCCCCACCTTGAAGGCCTCTCCCGGCCCCTCTGTAGACATCCTGACAAAACCAGAATTAGAAAAATCTCTGTTTGGAGGCAGCAGCAAAAGAAGAAAGAAGAGAGAGAAGAAAGAAAGAAAGAAAGAAAGAAAGAGAGAGAGGGAGGGAGGGAGGAAGGAAGCAAGGAAGGAAGGAAGGAAGGAAGGAATCTCTGTTTGCCACAATTTCTAGTAGACCTGGGTATGAATCTGGGCTCTACCACTCACTTGCTTTGTGTTCTCAAGAAAAGGAAACAAGGCTTCTTCATAGCAAAGTGGTCCTACAAGCAACACCCTTTTCTAAATATTAGGGAGAACGAGATGACACTGAACATAAAAATGGCTTAGGCCAAGTCCAGAGACATGGAACATTTGCAAGAAATAGTAGATGCTCATTTAAAGACAAGTGAGGAGAATCCCCTCTCCAACTGTCTTCACTGGCTGGAGCACAGCATCATTATCCACTGGGATTTTCAGGCTCCCTGTGCACCTGCCCCAGGAGGTGGAAGGAGACCTGGAATTGGTACCATTGGAGGAGAGACCAGCACTGGGACCAAAACTGGGAACCTAGAGCAAGAGGCCAGGTCCAGAGAGAGGGTCAGGAGGAAAAGAGAGGCCCCAGGGGTTTGAGGGTGAGAGGTGAGTGCTCATCAGAAAAGCTCGAAGAGGAGTTCTTGTCTCCTTTTTAGTGTGTGGGGACTGGAAACACTTGTGCTTCAGTCCTGAGTCCTGTGTGTTTCTGTGACCAGCACTGCTGTCCCTCCCGGGTTCAAGTGATTCTCCTGCTTCAGCCTCCCAAGTAGCTGGGATTACCGGCTCCCGTTACCATGCCTGGCTCATTTTTTGTATTTTCAGTAGAGAGGAGGTTTTGCCATGCTGGCCAGGCAGATCTCCAACTCCTGACCTCAAGTGATCCACCCACCTCAGCCTCCCAAAGAGCTAGGATTATAGGCATAAGCCACCGTGCCCTGCCTAAAATAAGAGCATTTCTCCTGATCATATTTTTTCCTACACTCCATGTTGCAGGTGTCATTCTAAAAGGTGAACGGTGCTCACGGAGGAGGAGCCTGTGTCTGGGGTCGTGTGCATCCTCCTCTGCTCACAGTGGAGGCATCTTTGGAAGAAATGACTTATTTTCTGGTACAGAGACCATTTCCTCCCCCACACCCTCTCCTAAGACTTTGTGTTGAAACAAAGTAAATCTTACAGAAATTCCATCAAAGTGCTAAGAACAAAATGCCTGATTGCTCCAATCATCCTTTGGTTCAATTCTCCCAATTCCAGAGCTCAGGAATGGTGGGAAGCATATACAGGGAGCACCCTCCCAGGGCAGGGAGCACCAGCCCGGCGGTGACTTTCAGGGAAGAGTCTTAGCAGGGGGTCTGGCCTGGGGCAGGTCGGGGAGGTGGCCCATTCAGAAGCAGCAGTGGGGCGACCACACAACAGGGCAAAGAGCCTGGCTGGGAGTGGGGGTGGCAGAGGAACAGGAGGGGAGAGAGCCCAGGGCTGGGGCTGGGACAGGGAGAGGCCAGGGCTGAGGCCCAGCAGGACCACCAGGCAGGAAAGGGCAGCAGAGGCCCCATGGGCAGAGCAGGCAGTGGTCCCTGATCTGGGGCTTCATGTGCAGCCTCCCTGGCAGGCTTGTCTTGGCCCTGATGTTAGTCCTGGGTTTGGATTCTATGTCTATCTTCCAGGGCCCTTGTTCCAGGAGACACCTGCGCTGTGAGTGACCTCCCAGGCCCATCTGAGTGCAGGCCTCACTTTATGCTGCTTTCTCACCTGGATGGAAGGACATCTGGAGGGACCCCTGGATCCTGCCCTCAGGAATCATCCCAGGGACCCCCCCCTACCCCGCCACCCAGCAGCTATGTGGTAGTGAGGGAGAGTGAGGGGCAGGTGTCTGCCTCCCCCCATGCCTTCACACTCAGAGGCCACCATTGGAGGGAGGAATAGTGGGTGGGGGTGGCCCTCAGATGTCCCCCCAGGATGCCATGGGTGCCCCCACACTGAGCTCCTTCCTTCCACATCTCCTGCCCAGAGTTGTTCCCTGGCAGGCTGAGCTCTTGCCTCCTCTTGTCCCCATGTCACAGAAGGGCAGCGGCTGGTGTCCCAGGCCACCCTGTCTTGCTGTTTGTTCCTCTAGTCCAAGACCCAGGTGCCTTAGAGGCAGAAGGGGCCTCTTACTCACAGGAAGGGCCCAGGAAAGCAGGGAGGAGGCAGTGTGGAGGGAGCACCAGGAGTTAAGGGAAGGTGGTGTGACCATGAGGGTAGGCAGTGGGTCAAGAGGGAGGGCGGGAGGGCCAGGCCAAGGGAGGTGAGAGGAGAGAGACGATGAGGCCAGAGGGAGACCCTCACCTGATAATCTCCTTTAGCGTGCGGTGCAGGAATGCATAATTGTCATCGAATTTGTACCAAGGCATGAATGGCTGACCTTCATTGTACACAAAGTTTTCCCAGCAGTATGCAAATTCTGAGATGAAGAAGCGGGAAGCAGTCAGGCTCTCCCCTGACCCTGGCCTGTCCTCCCAGACCTGGTCTCCTGGCTGTCAGTTGCAGTCAGTGCCAGTCCCACCCCTGCAGGCTGCCCTGGGACACCCCCAGCCATGGCATTGCAGATCCATCCATCTTTCATGCTGTTCCTCCCACTCACGCTCCCCTGACCCCTCCACCTCTCACCTTCATAGTCCATGATCTTCACGCGGGCTCCTGCCTGACTCAGCCTGCAGAGCGCCCTTCGGTAATCTCTTTCCCAGTAGTAGTAGAGGCGGGCGGCGGAGATGGTCAGGGTGACATTGGGGTGCTCAGCCAGGAATTCGGCCAGCTTCGCCACACAGTCCGGGCAGGGGGTCCAGGATACAAACCAGGTGATCTGGAAACACTTGTAAGCAGACAGCTGGTTGCCACAGAACCAAGAGAGGAAGTACATTTCTGCGTGGTGCTCAGGCTGGGAATACATCTGGAAGAGGAGCAGGGGACAGGGGATGCTCTGAGAGGGGGAGCAGGAGGAGTGCAGGGGTGGGGCAGGGGGAGGAGGAGCCAGGACAGGAGCCCAGGGGATCTTGCCATTGAAGCTCCTTTCGTCCATCCCCTCTGTTTAGTTTGAGTGATTGTCTGCTCCAAAGCTCACGTTCAGTGTTAATGGCTATTGTAATGGCCTTAAGATGTGGCACCTAGAAGAGGCTATGAGGCTGTGGGGACTGCACCTTTGTGGGTGCCACTGCTGTGGTTATTCAAGGGCGACTTCAGCCCCTCTTTCTGTCTCTTGCCCTCTATCTGGAAGGGCAGTGTGTCAGACTAAACTCCTGCTTCCTCTTGTCCCCGTGGCATGGAGCAGCTGTGACTCGACATCCCAGGCCACTCTGTCTGGAGCATCCCCTGAGCTTGTGGCAACAACCTTCACCCTCATGTGACTGTTCAGCTCACAGGCTGAGGCAGGAGAATCGCTTGAACCTGGCAGGTGGAAGTTGAGAGTGAGCCATTGCACTCCAGCCCAGGCAACAAAGAGTGAAACTCAGTCTTAAAAAAAACCAAAACAAAACAAAACAAAAAAACAGAACTGTGGGAAATGGCCAGGTGCGGTGACTCATGCTTGTAACCCCAGCACTTTGGGAGGCCAAGGCAGGTGACTCACCTGAGGTCAGGAATTCCCCAGCCTGGCCAACATGGTGAAACCCGGTCTCAACTAAAAATAGAAAACATTAACTGGGCGTGGTGGCAGCCTTCTGTAATCCCAGCTATTCGGGAGGCTAAGGCCGAAGAATCACTTGAACCTGAGAGGTGGAGGTTGTAGTGAGCCAAGATTGTGCAATTGCACTCCAACCTGGGTGCCAGAGCGAGACTCCATCTCGGAAAAAAAAAAAAAAAAAAAAGGAAAAAAAGAGAAAAAAGAAATGTGGGAAAAATACACAATTGAGAGCCCAGTGCTGGGCATTTTACTTATTGTAGTGTTTTCTGCATTTCCAGCTGCTTAGGTCCTACTGTAGCAAGGGTTAAAAAGAAAAGAAGAACAAGTTTTCCTCTGCCTAGCCAGCTCACTCCAACGACAGTTTTAACACTGCCTGAAAAGTCAAGGCCAAAGGAATGGGCTCCAGACACCACCCCCACACCCCTCCAGGGCAAGGTTGAAGAAAATTTTTAAAAAATTAAAAAAAAAAGACAAATTCCTTTACTGTCTCTCCTTTCCAGAACCATTATAACTATATTTTACAAATGTCTGTATTTAGCCAGTTCCTGTTTTTCTTTTGATGTAGCTGCAAGGCCACCAGCTATAGAAGGTCCCAAGTTATGCTAAGTCATCTGTTATGCTATATATTATGTGACCTGTCACTGTTTGATTAATTGCCTTTGTTCTGCTTCTGTAAGTTTGCTTATAAATACCTCAATCTGTCTCTGTTAAGGGCTCAGCCTTTTTGGATGTGAGTCTGCTGAGCCAGTGCACCTAAATAAATCCTCCTGTCTCACCCATATCAGTCTCTCCAGTCCTCTAATTGCTGCAACACTGCCTGTGATTCGATTGAAGTTTGGGTGGTACCTGGCCTCGAAAGACCCCTGTGTCCCAAAGGAGATTTGAGTGGCCCCTCCTTATTTTCACTTCATAGCACAGCCAGGTGTAGCTCCGACCATAGAGGATGGGTTCGTTTTCAAAGTTGTAGTAGAATGTGCGTTGATACATCCACTCCATCGGATTTCTGAAGGCACAAGAGAGAAACCAGCCCATGCAGGGAGCCCTCCCTGGAGTCCTCGGGGCTCATGTCCACTGAACACAGCTCCCGGGATGGCCCTGGGCCTCCCCCACCCCTCCACAGCCCTGAGAATTTCTGCTGCCTTCCCAGGCAGGAAGACTGAGGGGAGAGGAAGAGGAGGGGATGCTGGCGGGGGGCTGGGGTGATCTCTTCCAGCTCGGGCCCAACTCTGGCCTTTCCAGGGATACATTCCCCACTCTCCTAGTATTTCTGCCAACCCACTCCCCAATCCATTAGGAGAATGCAAAAGAGAATAAAACTCTTCACCCCTAAAAAATAGCTTTTAACCTTTCAGCTCAATTCCTTCCTGATGTTTCACTCTGCGTGTTAACATTATTTTAAAATCATGGTAGAACCGAATTCTGAGGCCCAGGCCACTCTTCTAAGTGCTGAGCGGGTGTGAGCTCATGTGAGGCTGCCCTAGGCCTGCAGGGGCCATTCCCATCTTATAGAGGAGGTGCCAGAGGCGCAGAGAGGTGGGGTAACCTGCCGAGGCCACAGAGCTGGGGACGGATGGAGCAGGGGCCCCTTTCCAGGCCAGCCCTGTCCAGCCTCTGCATCACGGATCCTGTAGGAGAAAGCTGTTGGGGACTGGGCTCTCTTTTCACTAAATTTTAAAATCAGAGCATTTCTCCTAATCATTGCATTTTTTTCCCACTTTCTCACATTCCATGTTACTGATCATGTTCTTTTTTTTTTTGATGAAGTCTCACTCTGTCGCCCAGGCTGGAGTGCAGTGGCATGATCTCAGCTCACTGCAACCTCCACCTCCCAGGTTCAAGCTATTCTCCTGCCTAAACCTCCCGAGTATCTGGGACTACAGATGCGCCACCACGCCTGGCTAATTTTTGTATGTTTTTTAGTAGAGACAGGGTTTCACCATATGGACCAGGTTGGTCTCAAACTCCTGACCTCATGATCCGCCCACCTTGGCCTCCCAAAGTGTTGGGATTACAGGTGTGAGCCACCATGCTCAACCACTGGTCATGTTCTAAAAGATGAAGAGTGACCTTGGAGTGGAACCTGTCTGGGGACATCTGCTCACCATGGAGTCATCCTTGGATGACACGATTTATCATGTGCTTCAGAGACCATGCCTACCCCCACACCCTCTCCTAAGACTTTGTATTTAAGCAAAGTAATTCTTACAGAAATTTCATCAAAGCGCTGAGAACAAAATGCCTGATTGCTCCAATTACCCTTTGGTTCAATTCTCCCAGTTTCTGAGCTCAGAAGTGGCAGGAAGCACACAGAGGGAGCACCCTCCCAGGGCGGGGAGCACCAGTCTGGGCATGCCTTTAAGGGAGAGTCTCAGCAGGGGGCCTGGGCTGGTGCAGGTGGGGGAGGCGGCCCATTCAGAAGCAGCAGTGGGGCGACCACACAGCAGGACAAAGAGCCTGACTGGGATTCGGGTGGCAGGGGAGCCAGAGGGGAGGGAGCCCAGGGCTGGGGCAGGGGCAGGGGGAGGCCAGGGTTGAGGCCCAGCAGGACCACCAGGCGGGAAGGGGCAGGAGGGGCCCGGCAGACAGAGTGGACAGCGGTACCTGATCTGTGGATTCATGTTCAGCCTCTTAGATACGCTTGGCCCTGTCCCGCTCTTTTTTTGAAGCTCTGTGGTTTCACTTCCTGCTTACAGCGTCCTTGCAGTTGGACAGCCCTCCTTAAAGTGACCTCCCAGGGACTTATGAGTCATGGCCCCTCCCCATTCCTGCTCAGGCATTGGTGTGGGAGGCCCCGGGGTGCTTTATGTTTCTCTGGCTCTGGCTCTGGCTCTGGTTTTTCCCGGACCCTTCCCGCTGGCAGAGGAACCTCCAATAAAGACAGGCTGCTCTATCTTTATCTGTCTTGGGCAGGACCCAACGGAATTGCAAAGAGAAAGAGAAAGAGAAAGAGAAAGGCATTGCAGCCAGAGCCCGGGAAGCGAGTCCAGACCAGGCTGAGAGAGGGGCAGGTGCCCCGTTGCCTGGTGGTTGGGTAGGCTGGAGCCCCCTCTCCACCACCCACTCCCCGGCCCTAATGTGTGCCCAGAGCTTTGAGCAGCACCTCCCTGTTGAGTGAGGGGAGGTTTTGAGACTCCAGTGGGGAAGGAAGTGTGGACTCCGCACAGCACAAGGGAAGGCTTAGGTGTGCCTCGAGTTCCCAGCTGTGTGCTGGGTCCATGGCATGCGTCCTCTCTTCCAACCTCCCAGCTTCCAGAAGGTGGGGGGCAGGTCAGCCCCTCAGAGGGACTGCGATGTCTGCGACACCAAGGAGGGGAGAAGGGTGTCTATAAACAGGCTCACTGCCCACAGGGACCTCTCAAGGGGTTCTTTGTGGGCCAAGAAAACGGGAAACACATACACACAGCTTTCTGATTATTTAAGTCCATCTAAGCATATTTTGGAGGAATGAATGTACATTGAAATAATCTTCCTAAATAGATTCCTTTAAGGGGAGTTTGTTCCAGCTGGAGAAGTTGTGCTCTCTGTAGAGGCTCTGAACTCCTCTGGCTACGACGAAGGGAAGGCAGACAGGGAGGAGGATGCGTGGGTGGTAGGGGGTGCAGCAGCGCCCCTACCTGCACAGAAGCTTGTCCAACCTCTGCACAAAGCGGACTCCCAGTGGTTGTTTTTGGAAGGTGAAGTTTTCTTTTCTTTCTTTCTTTTTTTTTTTTAAATCTTCCCCAGTATAAATCTTTTAATTTGAAAGTAAATTTTATTGTCGAAAATGCAAACTTGGGGAGGGCAGAAAGATCACACACAGGGCTGTCACTTCACACCTGGGGGATTGCTCGTGGCCGTCCAGAAGCGCTCCTCACTTCCCCAAACGGTGCGGCCTGGCCGAGGCGCTCCTCTGGAAGGTGAACTTTTCTGTTGCCGTCAGAAAGAGTTGGACAAAGGATAAGACCATCGGTGGAAAATAAACAGTTCCGTTTATCAGAAACATACTTTGTAAAAGAAAATGTAATAATGACCCCAGACCAGGGAGGCATCCTCCAACCCAGCTGTAAGGCGGCAGTTAAGGCACAGTGGGGAAGGGACACCAGCTTTACAGCCAGGCGACTCTGAGATCTGCCCCTTCCTTACTGTGTGACCTTGGGTGGTTTACTTAATGTCTCCAGGCCTCTAATTGCAGGCGTGAGCCACTTGCCCAGCCCATTTTATTATTTTGAAAACGTTTTCGGGTGAGGTGTGGTAGCTCATACCAGTAATCCCAGCACTGTGGGAGGCCGAGGTGGATGGATGACTTGAGGTCAGGAGTTCGAAACCAGCCTGGGCAACTTGCTGAAACCCCGTGTCTACAAAAACAAAAACAAAAAAATTAGTCAGATGTGGTGGTATGCACCTGTAATTCCAGCTACTTAGGGAGGTTGAGGCGGGGAGGATCACTTAAGCCATGATTACATCATCACCGCACACTAGCCTGGGCGACAGAGTGAGACCCTGTCTCAAAAAAAAAAAAAAAGAAAGAAAGAAAAAAATTTTCCATCTGTGTAATTTTATTTGAAGAAGGTTATATATGGCTGAGTGCAGTGGCTCATACCTGTAATACCAGCACTTTGGGAGGCTGAGGCGGGTGGATCACCTGAGGTCAGGAGATTGAGACCAGCCTGACCAACATGGAGAAACCCTGTCACGACTAAAAAAAAAAAAATTACAAAAATTAGCCAGGCATGGTGGCACGCACCTGTAGTCCCAGCTACCTGGGAGGCTGAGGCAGGAGAATAGGTGCAACCCAGGAAGTGGACATTGCAGTGAGCTGAGATCTCACCAGTATCCTCCAGCCTGGGCGACAGAGTGAGACTCCATCTCAAAAAATAAAAAAATAGTCCAGGCGCGGTGTCTCACGCCTGTAATCCCAACACTTTGGGAGGCCGAGTCAGGGGGATCTCCTAAGGTTGGGAGTTCGAGACCATCCTGACCAACATGTAGAAACCCCATCTCTACTAAAAAAGAATACAAAATTAGCCAGGTGTGGTGGTGCATGCCTGTAATCCCAGCTACTCGGGAGGCTGAGGCAGGAGAATCACTTGAAACTGGGAGACAGACGTTGCAGTGAGCCGAGATCGCACCATTGCACTCAAGCCTGGGCAACAAGAATGAAACACCATCTCAAAATAACATAAAATAAAATAATAAAAACAAATATTAAAAAGAAGGTTATATATATGGGATCTTTAGCATATGATTATATGGAATATATATCTAGAATATATATGGGATCTTTTGATATGATTTTTTAAATATATATAGAATCATCAGTATATGATTATATATGGAATGTATGTATGGAATCATTCATCACTGACGTTTTTCACTCAGCATAATATCCTTGAGGTTCATCTGAATTGTTGCTGGTTTCCATATGTTGTTCGTTTTCATTGTTGGGCACGACTCATGGCATGGATGTACCAAAGCGGGTTGAACCATTCGCCCACTGGACGTTTAGATCGGTTGCAGTTTTTCGTTATTGTGAACAAAGCTGCTATGGACACAGGTTTTTGTTTTTGTTTTTTAAATGTGAACATAAGTTTTCATTTCTCTGGAATAAATGTCCAATAGTGCAATTGCTGGACTGTATGTTAAGTACATGTTTAGTTTTATAAGAAACTACTTGGCTGGGCGCAGTGGCTCACTCCTGTAATCCAGCACTTTGGGAGGCTGAGGCGGGTGGATCATGAGGTCAAGAGATCGAGACCATCCTGGCCAACATGATGAAACCCCGTCTCTCCTAAAAGTACAAAAATTAGCTGAGCATGGTGGTGCACACCTGTAGTCCCAGCTACTTAGGAAGCTGAGGCAGGAGAATCACTTGAACCTGGGAGGCGGAGGTTGCAGTGAGCTGAGATCGTGCCACTGCACTGCAGCCTGGGTGACAGAGTGAGAAACTATCTCAAAAAAGAAAGAAAGAAACTACTAAACTAAATTGGAGAATAGCTGTACTATTTTATATTCTCACCAGCAATGTATAAATGATCCAGTTTCTCCAGCATTTGGCACTGCCACTGAGTTTTATTTTACCCATTGACAAGTCTGTGGTAACATTCTGATAGGTCTGTAGTAATATTGTGATTTTAATGTTCACTTCCCTAATGGCTAATGATGTCGAATGTCTTTTTCATGTGACTGTCATCTACTTATTGCTCTGGTAAAATCCTTGCTGCTGGTTTTCTTTTTTTCCAATTTTAAAAATGTTGTGAACATGGCACATGTATACATATGTAACAAACCTGCACATTGTGCACATGTACCCTAAAACTTAAAGTATAATAATAATAAAAAAAAGAAAAAATATTGTGGTAAATTATACATAACATAAAATCTACCATCTTGACCATTTTTAAGTACAGAGTTTAGTGGTATTAAACATATTAAACATATTTGTAATGTTGTGCAACCACCACCACCATCCATTTCCATGGCTCTTTTCTTTTTCTTTTTCTTTTTTTTTTTTTTGAGACAGAGTCTCACTCTGTTGCCCAGGCTGGAGTGCAGTGGCAGGATCACAGCTCACCACAACTTCCGCCTCCCAGGTTCAAGCAATTCTCCTCCCTCAGCCTCCCGAGTAGCTGGTATTACAGGTGCGCACCACCACACCCAGCTAATTTTTGTATTTTTAGTAGAGACAGGGTTACACCTTGTTGGCCAGGATGGTCTTGAACTCCTGACCTCAAAAGATCCACCTGCCTCAGCCCCTCAAAGTGGTGGGATTACAGATGTGAGCCGCTGCACCCGGCCGGCTCTTTTCATCTTGTGAGACTGAAACTCTGTACCCGTTTAATGCAAACTCTTCATTCCCTCCTCCCCATTCTCTCCTCTGCCAGCCCCTGGCAACCACCATGCTACTTTCTGTCTTTAACATTTTGAATATTCTCTGTTTGTTTGTTTGTTTGTTTGTTTGTTCTGAGATGGAGCCTTGCTCTGTCACCCAGGCTGGAGTGCAGTGGTGCGATCTTGGCTCACTGCAACCTCTGCATCCCAGGTTCAAGCGATTCTTCGTGCCTTAGCCTCCCAAGTAGCTGGAATTACAGGTATATCCTACCATGCCCAGCTAATTTTTGTATTTTCAGTAGAGACGTGGTTTCAGCATGTTGGCCAGGCTGATCTTGAAGTCCTGAACCTGCCAGGTGAGGTGGCTCACGCCTGTAATCTCAGTACTTTGGGAAGCCGAGGAGGAAGAATCACGAGGTCAGGAGTTCGAGACCAGCCTGGCCAACATGGTGAAACCTTGTCTCTATTAAAAATACAAAAATTTGGCCAGGAACGGTGGCTCACACCTGTAATGCCAGCACTTTGGGAGGCCGAGGTGGGCGAATCACAAGGTCAGGAGATCGAGACCATCCTGGCCAACATGCTGAAACCCCATCTCTACTAAAAACACAAAAAAAAGTAGCTGGGGGTGGTGGCATGTGCTTGTAGTCTTAGCTACTCAGGAGGCTGAGGCAGAAGAATCACTGGAACCCAGGAGGCGGAGGTTGCAATGAGCCGAGATCACGCCACTGCACTCCAGCCTGGGCAACAGAGCAAGACTCTGTCTCAAAAAAAAAAAATTAGCCAAGCATGGTGGTGGGCCCCCCGTAATACCAGCAACTCGGGCGACTGAGGCAGGAGAATTGCTTCAGCCCGGGAGGTGGAGGCTGCAGTGAACCAAGATCATGCTACTGCACTCCTGCCTGGATGACATAGCCTGTCTCAAAACAAAAACAAAAACAAAAACAAAAAACTCCTGACCTCAGGTGATCCGCTCACCTGGGCCTCCCAAAGTGCTGGGATTACAGGCGTGAGCCACTGTGCCAGACTGGCCATTGGGAATATTCTAAGTGCGTCATATAAATGGAATCATTCAGTATTTCTCTTTATGTGACTGGCTTATTTTACTCAGCATAATATCCTCAAGGTTCATCCATGTTGTAGCGTGAGTCAGAATTTCCTTCCTTTACAAGGCTGAATAATATTCCATTGTATGTGTAGACCACATTTGGCCTCTCCATTCATGTGTTGATGAAAACTTGGGTTACCTCCATGGGCGTACAAATACCTCCTTGAGACTCTGCCTTCAATTTTTTTGAGTGTACACCTGGCAGTGGAATTGCTGGATCATCTGGCCATTCTATTCTTAATTTTTTGAGGAACTGCCATGCTGTTTTCCACAGCGGCTGTCTGCTGTTATTGGGTGAAGTGTTCCGTATTGTCTGTTAGATCTAGTTGGCTTATTGTGTTGAGTTCTCTATTTCCTTCCTTTTTTTTCTATCTGGTTGTTCTGTCCATTATTGAGCATTGGGTACTGAAGTCTCCAATTATTGTAGAACTCTAATTCTCCTTCAATTCTGTTCATTTTTGCTTCATATATTTTGATGGTCTGTTATTAAGTGTAATTTTTTTTTTTTTTTTTTTGATACAGAGTCTTGCTCTGTCAGCCAGGCTGGAGTGCAATGGTGAGATCCTGGCTCACTGCAACTCCACCTCTTGGGTTCAAGCAATTCTCCTGCCTCAGCCTCCCGAGTAGCTGGGAGTACTGGCATATGCCACCAAGCCCATCTAATTTTTGTAGTTTTAGTAGAGACGGGGTTTCACCATGTTGACCAGGCTGGTCTTGAACTCCTGGCCTCAAGTGATCTGCCTGCCTTGTCATCCCAAAGTGCTGCGATTATAGGCACCAGTCACCGCACCCAGCCTAAACTTTTTTTTTTTTTGAAGTAGAGTTTTGCTCTGTCTCCCAGGCTGGAGTGCAGTGGCGCAATCTCGGCTCACTGCAAGCTCCACCTCCCGGGTTCACGCCATTCCCCTGCCTCAGCCTCCTGAGTAGCTGGGACTACAGGCGCCCACCACCATGCCCGGCTGATTTTTTGTATTTTTAGTAGAGATGGGGTTTCACCGTGTTAGCCAGGATGGTCTCAATCCCCTGACCTTGTGATCCGCCCGCCTCGGGCTCCCAAAGTGCTGGGATTACAGGCTTGAGCCACCACGCCCAGCCAAAAACCTTTTTTTAAAAAAAGCATTTTACTGGTGCACTTATAATTTAAAATAGGAATAATTTGGGTTGCAAATATTTGAAAATTCCATCTGTGAATTAAAGAACACGTTAACTTCGTTTCTTAAAGGTAGTTTCCCAGTAGGGCACTGTATGATTTCCTCTAGAGCAGCCGTCCTCAAACTCCTTGGCACCAGTGATCGTTTCGTGGAAGACAATTTTTCCACTGACAGGGTGAGGGGGATGCTTTTGGGATGAAACTGTTCCACCTCAGATCACCAGGCATTAGATTTTTTTTTTTTTTTTGAGACAGAGTCTGACACTGTCGCCGGGGGTTGGAGTGCAATGGCACGGTCAGCTCACTGCAACCTCCCATGTTCAAGTGATTCTCCTGCCTCAGCCTCCCAAAGTGCTGGAATTACAGGTGTGAGCCACCGTGCCTGGCCAGCATTAGATTCTTATAAGGAGCACCCAACCTAGATCCCTCACATGTGTAGTTCACAGCAGTTCACAATAGGGTTCTCGCCCTTGTGAGAATCTAACACTGCCATTGATGTAAGAGGAGGCGGAGCTCAGGCGGTAATGCTCACTCACCCACGGCTCATCTCCTGCTGTGCAGCCGGGATCCTAACAGGCCATGTACCTGTACCCATCTGAGGCCCGGGGGTTGGGGACCCTTGCTCTAAAGAAGAGCAGACTTTTTTTTTTTTTTTTTTTTTTTAGACAGAGTTTCACTCTGTCTCCCAGGCTGGAGTGCAGTGGCGCGATCTCGGCTCACTGCAAGCTCTGCCTCCAGGGTTGAAGCCACTCTGCTGCCTCAGCCTCTCGAGTAGCTGGGATTATAGGCATGTGCCACCATGCTTGACTAATTTTTGTATTTTTTTTAGTAGAGACAGGGTTTCACCATGTTGGCCAGGCTGGTCTCGAATTCCTGATCTCAAGTGATGTGCCTGCCTTAGCTTCCCAAAGAGCTGGGATTACAGGCGTGAGCCACCATGTCCAGCCCAGTTTTTTTTTTTAATGAAACATTGTATCTGAACTAAGGAAGTTGCATGTAAAGTTAGGTAAATGGTAAAATACAAAAAAGAAAGAATCTTTGTAACTGATTTCAAGACTTGTTTCAATTGCCCCAGCTGGGTTTGAGCACCCGGGTAGAGACCTACCTGGCTGGGTCAACCCCAGCTTGGCTTTGCAACCTCTAACGGCAATAGTCCGTTTCCTCATCTGAACAGGGAAGGTGAAAATGATGGCTCCTCACTGTGGGGTTGGGCGCAAGGGTTCAGTGAGCGCTCCCATTCAGGTGTAAGGTTTAAATGAGCCGCTCCCCTTCAGGCATAAGGAACGGAGCCTGGTGGGTGGTTAGTACTCAGTAGATGTTGCTTATTTTCACTTATTTCTGCTTCTGTTTGAGTCCTTAAAGTTTACAGCAAGGGGAGTCATAACACCCAGTGCCAGCTCCCTGTTTAGGGCTATGCACACTCAAGCACCGTAGCACTCGGCAAACATGGGCTGACAGCCTGCGTGTCCTCCCAAAGGTAGAAACAGCAGGGCTTAGAAACAGGGGAGCTGGGAGCACCAAAGGTGACTGCAGAGCCCAGCCCAGGAGACTGGGGGTGTCCAGCTGAAGAAGGCAATTTGGGGTCATAAGTGACCAACATTGAGACTCGGCACCCAGTCCGAGGGAGGACGGGGCCAGGGCAGAAGGCCCAGAGAGAGGAGATGCCGTCCAGCCAGCAGGAGGACGCTCACAGTCACGGGAGCTCCGGAGGAGGGAGGCAGAGTAAAGAAGCGACCACAGTGCCAGATGCTGTAGGGGGCTGTGCACGGCCTTGGCCTGGCCTCTATATTTCTTCTCCTTGAGTTCTGTTTCTCTTATCTTTACTATTTGAGGCCACACCTGGCATGATGCTCTTCAGGGTCTCTGTCAACGGAGTGCCCGTCCAGATGGCAGAACTGGGGAAGCCAGCCTCACCCTTCCCTGACTCCGGGACACATGAGGTGCAGATCTGGGCTCTGCCCAGAAGCCATGAAAGCCAATCTGATACTAGCCTTGGTTTCCTGGACGGGGACAGACTCACCTACATCCCTGCAGTCTTAGGGCATGTTATCCAGGTGACGCCACTCTGGGTGGCAAAGACAAAACCCAAAAAGCAAGGGCAGGCCGGGCACGGTGGCTCACACTTGTAATCCCAGCACTTTGGGAGGCCAAGGTGGGCAGATCACTTAAGGTCAGAAGTTTGAGACCAGCCTGGCCAAAAAGGTGAAACCCCGTCTCTACCAAAAATATAAAAAATTAGCTGGGTGTGGTGGCATGCACCTGTAATCCCAGCTACTCAGGAGGCTGAGACAAGAGAATCATTTGAACCTGGGAGGCAGAGGTTGCAGTGAGCTGAGTTGGTGCCACTGCACTCTAGTCTGAGTGGCAGAGCAAGACTCTGTCTCAAAAAAACCAAACCAAACCAAAAAAAAAAACAAAACAAAAAAAACAAGCAAGGGCAGGTGCAGCCCAGCCCCATCCCTGTGTTTCTCAGCACCTGGCCCAGGCTCTGCAGGGCACGGACTCCTGGGTGACCAAGTGGAGCTTCAGGGTCTCCTCCAGTGTGGCCTGGGGGTCCTGCAACCTGACTCTCACCGGACCCTGCCGAGGAAAGGGACAAAGGTTTATGCCGCACGCCTCTGCTGCATGCTCGCCCTCTAGAGGGTGTGACCTGAACAGCACACTTGAGAAGTTGCATTTTTCTCACCTTCCTACAGTTGAGGAGTGGGACTGTCAAGGCAAAGCAGCCTGGGTGGTGACAGCAGGCTTTGGTAAAAAGGTTCTGTCTGCCCTGGATCCTGGGTCCAGGTTCTAGTCTGGTGTTACTGAGGGTCCCAGTGAGCTTGCACCGGAACTCCTTGTCTTGTCCTATCTGCATGACTCTGATGACCTACTTCGATATGGAGGGGTGTGCCCTACCTTGAGCTTGGCCCCAGCGTCCCCCTGTATGGAGCCTCCACCTGTTCTCCCTTTCCCAGGCCCCCCAGGCCCATCCCCTGCCTGCTAATAGTCCTTGCTCCCAGAGAAAACAGGTCCTGCAGAGGCCCTGGGTTGGATATTCTCACGTAGAAATGTTCACTTGAGACCTTATTCGTCGGATCTTCCCTTGCTTGGGCGACTCTAACAAATGTCGACTTTTTTTTTTTTTTTTTTTTTTTTTGAGACAAAATCTCACTCTGTTGCCCAAGCTGGAGTGCAGTGGCACGATCACCACTCACTGCAGCCTCAACCTCCGGAGCTCAAGGCATCTTCTCTCCTCAGCTTCCCACATAACTGAAACTACAGGCTCACGCCACCACACCTGGCTAATTTTTTTTGTATTTTTTGTAGAGGTGGGTCTCACCATGTTGTCCAGGCTGGTCTCAAACTCCTGGGATCAAGCCATCTGCCTGCCTCAGCCTCCCAAAGTGCTGGGATTACAGGTGTGAGCCACCGTGCCTGGCCAAAGGTGATTTTTCATCATTTTTCTCTAAGGGCTTGGGCTGGTGCAGTGGGGGTGCGGTGTATGCCTCATGCTTCCTCCAGTCTGTTTTTACACCCCTTTGCCATGAGATTTTGACACTCTTCTCATCAAGGGATGTAGTCTATTTTTTTGTCCCCTTCCATCTGGGCTGGTCTGTGACTTGCATTGGCCAATAAAATGCAGTAGAAATGATGTCATGTGATTTCCTTGGCTGGGCTTTGAGTAGCCTTGTAGGTTTCATTTTTTGCATATCTAGGACTTGCTCACCTACATACAAGTAAAACAGACTTGTAGTCCTAAATGCTGCGAGACCAGGTGGAGAGAGGAAACACCCCAGCTGACAGCCTGCCCAAGCCTCCAGGCATGTGATGAAGGCCCCCTGGATATTCAGCCCCATCTAGCTATTCTCCCCCCACCCTTTTTTTTTTTTTTTTTTTGAGACGGAGTTTCTCTCATGTTGCCCAAGCTGGAGTGCAATGGGGCAATCTCAGCTCACTGCAACCTCCACCTCCCGGGTTCAAGCGATTCTCCTGCCTCAGCCTTCCGAGTAGCTAGGATTATAGACACCCGCCACCACACCCAGGTAATTTTTGTATTTTTTAGTAGAGACAGGGTTTCACTACGTTGGCCAGGCTGGTCTTGAACTCCTGACCTCAGATGATCCACCTGCCTCACCCTCCCAAAGTGCTGGGATTACAGGCCTGAGCCACCGAGCCCAGCTGGAGATCACTTGTGTTTTAGAGCACAGATCTCTGAACCTGAGGCAACTCACCTCCACAAAACAAACTGAAGGTGCCCTGTCTATACCTGGGATTGATTTAGATGACAGGATCTTGGATGTGATGTCTGAACATGATTCCATATTGGGGTGATACTTTGTGGCTATTGGGAATGGGTGGGTTATTTTCAAGTGGGTGGAGTAAGATGCATTGGCACACAGGGAAGACTGATAAACTGTCATGTTGGCGATCCCCAGTGAAACACACCCCCTGATATTCACATCCTCGTGACTGGCTTCCTACACAACACATACACACACACAAACACACACACATATACACGTATATTTTCTTTTTGAAAAGCATCTCGCTCTGTCACCTAGGCTGGAGTGCAGTGGTACCATCATGGCTCACTGCAACCTCCACCTTCTGGGCTCAAATTCTCCTCCTGTCTCAGCCTCTGGAGTAGCTGGGACCACAGGTGCACACCTGGTAGCGACAGGGTTTCACCATATGGCCCAGGCTGGTCCTGAACTCCTGGCCTCAAGCGATCCACCCGCCTTGGTCTTCCAAAGTGCTGGAATAACAGGTGAGAGCCACCATGCCCAGCCTCGTCCTCCCATATCAACACTGAGCTTGACCACTTACCTTGGCCAACAGGGCATTAGCAAGTGTGATGTAGGCAGAGTCTTGACCAGACTTGGTATTTTGGAACCCAGCTGCCATTTGGTGAGGGAGCTCAAGCTGGATGCATGGGGTGACCACAGGGAGAGCATCTGACAGCCCAGCTGGGTGCCTGGCTGATAGTCCACACCAAGTACCAGGCAGGTAAGTGAGACCACTGGGCACCATCCAGCCCACCTGGCCACCTTCTGACTGTAGCTGCACAAGTGAGCCAGCTGCTGGCTCATCCAGTGGACAGGTCATCTGAGTCCTGATCCACAGAAGCCTGAACAATATACCTTATGGTAAGCTTTAAGGTGGGGTGGTTTGTAGCACAGAAATGGATCTTTGAAGCAGGTGTGATTCTCCATGCAAGGCTCTGGCAATTGCCCCAACCTTTATGCAGTCTCCAGTGATGAATTTCTTTACCCATTTATTTTGAAACGTGTATTTTGGGCGCAGCACCCAGAATCTGACTCCTCCACCTTGGTCGTCATGGAAAGCTCATCTCTGGTGGCAGTGTTATCATTCTGTCAATTACTCAAGAGCCCAATACAAACAGGTATCACAGAGGATGTGACTGTCCACTCTGTGTACTAATGAATAATTTGTGTATTACCATCCACCGTTTTCTTATTCATTTATACTGTTTTTAATCATTCATTTTTTTTTCTTTCAACAATTGCAAATGGATTCCTACCCAGGGGGCAAGGCTGGCTGGGGGCACTGCCGTCGAGGCATGGGTAGGAAGCAGTGGACTCTGACCTCAGTGCGTTTATGGGAAGTGGAGGCAGATGGTCAAGAAATGAGCATCTACACACAGGGAAGATAAATCTGGTTTGTAACAAGGGCGGTGCAGGAAATAGACATGGAGATGGGGCAGAAGGGAACTGTGTGGGCAGCTCGCTTCAAGAGGCCAGGGGAGGTGACTTGGGAACTGAATCCTGAGGGAGAGAAGGGATAGCAGTGGGAAGAGCCGAGGGAAGTTTTGTCCAGAGAGAGGGAATGGCAGGTGCCGTGGTCTGAGGCGAGAGAGGGCTGGGTGACCTGGACTAGAACAGACACCAGCCAGACAGCATAGAAAACAAGTAGAGGAGCTGGGCGCGGTGGCTCACACCTGTAATCCCAGCACTTTGGGAGGCCGAGGCAGACAGATCACCTGAGGTCGGGAGTTCGAGACAAGCCTGACCAACATGGAGAAACCCTGTCTCTACTAAAAATACAAAATTAGTTGGTCATGGTGGTGCATTCCTATAATCCCAGCTACTCGGAGGCTGAGGCAGGAGAATCACTTGAACCCAGGATGTGGAGGTTGTGGTTAGCCAAGATCGTGCCATTGCACTCCAGCCTGGGCAACAACAGAGAAACTCCGTCTTAAAAAAAAAAAAAAAGTAGAGGGTGACAAAGCTGGCACGGGAGGAGGGAGTCTCATGGGTCATTGGGAAAAATGTAGATTTCTTTTTTTTTTTTTTTTTTTTTTTTTGAGACAGAGTCTTGCTCTGTCCCCCAGGCTGGATTGCAGTGGTGCCATCTCGGCTCACTGCAACCTCTGCCTCCCAGCTTCAAGCGAGTCTCCTGCCTTAGCCTCCTGAGTAGCTGGGATTACAGGCGCCTGCCACCATGCCCAGCTAAGTTTTGTATTTTTAATAGAGACACAGTTTCACCATGTTGGCCAGGCTGGTCTCCAACTCCCGACCTCAAGCGATCCACTCGCCTCGGCCTCCCAAAATGCTGGGATTACAGGTGTGAGCCACCGCACTCGGCCTCGATTACATTTTAAAAGACAACAACTGGGTGTACCCTCCCACATGTGCCCACATGCACGTGCACGTGCATACATGGGTGTGTGAGCCTACATGCATGTGTACATGTGCATATCCATGTGTGGTTGGGGTAGGGGTTGTTTCATGTCACCAAACAGTGACATGACCTGGTTTTTCTTTTGAAGAGTCACTCCAGAGTTGGGCCAGGTGGCTGATGCCAGTAATCCTGGCACTATGGGAGGTCAAGGATGGAGGATTGCTTGAGACCAGGAGTTTGAAGACCAGCCTGGGCAACATAGCAAGACCCTGTCTCTACAAAAAATTCCCCAGGCATGGTGGCATGGTCCTGTTGTCCCAGCTACTCAGGAGGCTGAGATTGGAGGATTGCCTGAGCTCAGGAGTTCGAGGTTGCAGTGAGATATGATCACGCTGCAGCACTCCAGCCTGGGTGACAGAGACAGAGCTTATCTCTAAAAAAAGAAAAAAACAAAGTCACTCCAGTAGCTGCATGCAAAGGGAATGGGAGCTGAGCTGGTGAACCGGAGACTGTCAGACATCCCAGGTGACAGGTGACAGTGATGGCAGTCAGGGTACATTGGGGGTGAATTGTGGGGACGAATTCAGCCAGAGTGAGTTACTAATTAGATATGGAAGTGAGAGGAAGGGGAGGAAGCAGCATTTTGGGGTTGAAACAGCTGGGCGAATGAAAGGGAAGGTGGGCAAAAGAAACATTCAGGATTAAGACCAAGACTTCTAATGTGGCATTGTCAAATTCAAGGCGGCGTGGCAGGGGGGCCACCAGGGCCGAGGGGAGCTGTGATCATATGGGAGAGGAGTGCAAAGCCCACGACCTGGGTGATACCTCCCAGGACCGGGGCTGACCGGGGCTGCTCTAATGTCTTTCTTTCTTTTCTTTAATTTTACATTTTAATTTAAATTATATACATGAACACTGCAATGAAGGATACCACAACAGTCCTGTGTTCTGCCAAACAAGCAACGTCCGTGCTTCTCCAGCCAGGCGGGCCACCTCAGGACTCTTGGGCAGGAAGCACCTACTGGGCCTTGCAGGCCTCTCCCAGCCCCGCTCTGTGCACCCTACATAACCCTAATGAGCCTGGCCTTAGGGCAATCTCAGTGCTGCCTATGGTTTTGCATAGACACTGGTGTGAATCTGGGCTCTACCACTTACCCTCTGTGTGTTTACAGGAAAAGGAAAGAATGGCTTTTCCTCGTAGCACGGTGGTGTCGGGAGCAACTCCCTATTCCCAATATTGGGTAAGATAGGGTTGGATTGGGCACGAAAAGAGCTTAGCCCAGAGGGGAGACATGGTGCATTTGCCAGAAATGGTGGGTGCCACTCTAAAGGCGGGTGAGGAGAATCTTCTCTCCAACCGTCTTTGCCCCCTGGGCACAGTGCCGTCACCTGGGATTTGCTGCCCCCCTGCACACCTGCCCCAGGAGCAGGAGGAGACTCAATAGATAGCATCAGACTAGAGACCGTGGCTGGGAACAGGGCTGGGAGCCTAGAGCAGAAGCCAGGTCCAGAGAGGGTTAAGGGGAGAGGACAGTCCCCAAGGGAACCAGAAGGAGCCCCTGGAGGGCAGGAGGCACGTGACCACCACCAAGGAACCCGAGGAGGAGGCTCAGGAGCAGAGGCTTCGAAAGGCTGCAGGACCTGGCTGTCAGCACCGCGTTAGCCATTAGCCATCATGTCCTAGCCCCTTCACGGTTCCTAGGTCAGGGTCCTCCTGCTTCTGTGACAGTCACAGCATGTGCTCCTGTGGTCCTCCTCGGTTGCTCTTAGGACGCAGGAGTCTTACTTCACTTCAGAGTGACCGCAAGCTGCTGGGTCAGCAATGCCCTGCCCCACCCCTTCCTGAACTCAGGTCCCCTGTGCCACCCACATCAGTGTCACAGAATAAGGAAGTTCTCTGCCGTGTCTTCCCACAAGCATTGGTTTTGATTTCCCTGCTCTGACAACAGCCCTACAGGGATGCTGTGGAGTGACAATGAGGAAAGCGAGCCTTGGCCACACTTCAGTCACTTTGGGCAGCAGGGACCAGGAAGGCAGGAGGCCAGGGGACAGGCAGGAGGACAGGTATCCACACCCTGGAGAAAGGCCTCGAATAAGACTCAGCGACCCCAGAGAGTAGGCTCCAGAACAGCCGACCCTACGTCCCCTACTATAGCCAGCACAGGGCATGCCTGCTGCATCCAGGGCCCTGCAGGGCGTGCAGTGCAGAGAGCAGAGTGTGTCCTGGGCCTTGATCCCAGGCCCTGGGAAGGGAAGGAGACAGACATGTTGAGCCCTTGTTTGTGTCAATCCATCTAATTACGGCAAACTAGAGCAAGGGGTGCTTTCATCCCCATTACTCCTCGAGAGGAGATACCAGAGGCTCTGAAAGGTACCTAGACTTGCCCAGGCCCTCCCAGCGAGCAGAGTGATGCAGGGACACAAATGCCCTCAGAAGGCTCACCCTGTGCCCTTTCTCCCACTTCCAGTCCTGCAGAAATGTGTGGGAAGCTGTGTTCCTGCCCCAAGTGAGCCCCTGAGTCCCAACGGCAGGTCTGGCGCCATCCTTTCCCAGGTCCACCTACTGCACCCAGCACAGCTGCCTGAAGAATGCACTGGCCCTGTGGGCCTGGGGGCTGCCCCCTGTCCTGCTGATTCCCCTGTCTTGGCTCCTCTTAGACCCCCCATCCTTGGCCAGCTGTCTCATGCAAGAGAGTCCACATCCTGGGGACAGTCCCACCTGGCCACCCGGACCAAGCACAGCTCCTCGCCCTCCCAGCCTGGCCGGTGCTCGCTGAGGTGGAAACCTCAGAAGAAGGTGGGAGTGATCCTCCCTCCTCAGCACAGTGTCCCTGCCATCTTGGTGGGCACCACTCCTCATGGGCAGATCAGAGGAGGCCCTGTTCTCTGCCATGAGGATGCCACCTCCCATTCTGTCTCCAGACCTTGGACTTCTCTAGTCAAGAGGATGTCCCCTGGGGGCTGTCAACTCCCAATTGAGTCTCGGGTGGTTCCGGTGTGAGCTCATCTTGGTGTGCTGTGTGAGTCTGACCAGAGACCACCCTTCCCAGTTCACACTCGAGGCACACACAGCATGGTGCCCTGCAGTACCCACAGCCCACCTGCACAGAGACCGCACCTGTACCAGCAGACACGAATGGGCTGTGGTCCCTGCTCATGCCCCCCACAGGCCTGCCCTTCCAGGAGGGGGTGTCGTCCTGACCCAGCCAGCTCTACTCCCAGCCCCAAATGTTTCGTCACTCAGCCCTACAAAGTGCTTCTGAATCCACTGAGGGCATGATAAGGCTCTCCTTAGCACAGAGCTCTGAGTTAGAGTGGGGGTGGGGCACAAAGAGTCTGGGGTTCCTGCTATGCAGACCCTGTGCCCTGCAGGACCCTCGGAGGGCAGAGCCCTTGCCCTCCCCCAACTCTTCCTGTGTGGCTGCTGCTTCCCAGAGCAATGGCCTCTCACCGGAGCAAATGTGCCTGGGTCGCCAGTGGCCACGACAGCCCTCACTGAGCTTTCTGTGGGGAGACCCGGGAGAGCTGCACGCAGGGGACAGTGCTTTGCTGGGCATCCCCAGGGGCGTCTCCTGCCTGTCTTTGACTCCTCAGTCTCTGATTCTGGGGTCTGCAGGGCTGTCCTGGGGCCCGGGACCCAGCCTCAGCCAGGATCCAGGAACTCTGGGCTGTCACTCCTCTCCTAGCTCCCAGCCACCTCTTATCTACTCCACAGTCCCCACCGCTGGCACCTGCTCCCTGAGGGGAGTCCTTGTAGAATCCCCTTTTATGGTTACATTTGCTGTCCCCAGTCAATCTGCTTGGTCCTGAGCAAGAGTGACCTGGGGGATATCCAAGGACAAGGCTGAAAGAGGGAGAGAAAGGCCCAGAGTGTGTGTGCAGGGCTGCTGTCCCCAGGGGGCCCACAGGAGCCAGGCTGTGTCTTTACTGTGACCTCCCTCCCCAGCCAGGTCTCTGCAAGGGTGGCCACTCTGTGATGTTAATTGGATGCAAGGACGCTGGGGTGTATTGGGTGGAGGGGGCTTGGCTGGGATCTGGAAGATGGGGGTGTAAGGAGCAGTGTGAGGGACGAGTTGCCCTAATTGGGAACCCGGTCTTCATTCGCAACAGAAACTCAGTGGCCTCATCTGCAGCGGGTTGGGCTGGGAGCCCATCACGGATGGGTTTACAAACCAGAAATGTTAGACTACACACAACAATTTCACATCTGTAAACCATTTCATCTGATGACAAACATGGCCTCAGGCTCAAATGTTTACAGCAAATTGGGGCAAAAATACTGTCTGGAGTTAAATTCTCAGTAGCAAATTGCACAAGCCGGAGAGCAGGGCAGCGCCTCCAGAGAGGAAAGAAGAGAGGGTGAGTGGGGCTCCCCACCAGCGCAGAGGGAGGCCAGGACCCTCCCTGGCCAAGGATGGACAGGGCCAGCCACTGTCTGGGCTTTTGACTCCCACGAGCCAGCCCAGGGTAGGTTAGATGTGAGTGGGAACGATTTTACTCCAGCCTCTGGACCCTGGATCTTCCATAAGTGCCACAACCTGGAACAGCAGGGTGCGCTCCCCTGGGATTGCTGTGCCCCCTGCCAGTGCCACCATCCTGCACACACACGTTCCTCTGTGCACTGGAGCCTGACTCTCTCAGGGCAGCAAAACCCAGTGACAACTGGGCACTTCCTGGTCCTCTTGAGGTCAGGCCAGGGCAGAGTGTGTAAGGCATCCATAGAACCTGGGGATGACTCTGGGCTCATACCAGGGCTGCAGTCCTCAGGGTGACTGGGATGAGTGTGCACCGTCCGTGGGCCAGCTGGAGGGAAGGAAGGAGATTGTGCCCTTTCCTGGGGAGTGACAGCCCCTCCCCATTTCGGCCTCTGCAACACTGAGGGAAAATGAAAGACCCCACATTCCACTGGAGTTTCCACCAGAGCCCAGGAAAGGTCCCCGGGAACAAGAAGGAGCTGGTTCCCCATGTGGGCGGCAGGGATGGGAGCAGGGAGAATGGCCTCCTTCACAGGTGCAGGCTTCACCCGAGATTCACCCTGGTCCCCTGTAAGGGGGGGAAAAGGCAAGTACCCAGCAGGGGTCCAGACTATTGAGGGACAGAGCAGGGCAGAGGGACCCTGGGCAGGTGCTGGGCTGTGCAGCCCGGGTCACCCTGAGACCAGAATGGAGGTTCCACTTGGGTCTGGAGTCCATGCTGCTGTGTACAAGGTCCCGGCTCTGCCACCACTGTGGGGCCCCGACCCCTACAGCCCAGAGGGACCACAGGCTCTCAGTTCCCAGCCCAGGTCCCAGCAGTGTCATGAGGCTGTGTCCAGTCACCTCACCAGGACCCCCAGGGCTCCCAGGTCATGGGCAAAGCTGTGAGTTGAGGCCCGGGGGACAGGAGCCTGGGCCCTTGGAAGGTGGGGTTCTGGGGGACGAGGGGCAGGTCTCCCTGGGAGGTGCTGTGACATGACTAACTCTGGTGTTCTTTCACCAGGTGAGCCTCTCACGCCTCCCCTACACTGGTCCCTTTGCCCAGAATGATTGCACGTTTTTCATCACTTGCTTCCAACAAGTGGAGTTAGGGCTGTTATCAAACCCAGAGACACAAGCAAAGGGCAGCTTTGACAACTCGGTCCCTCCCGCACCCGCCCCTGCGTGGGAAATGCCAAAGTCCTCTGCTCAGGGCGGGGCTGGGGTGCGCCCCGGAGTGCTCTGGGGCACCTGGAGGAGGTTTCTTTTTGTGAAGTCTCTATCACTGTGTGTGGGTGCGTGTGTGTATGTGTTTTGTGCATGTGTTGTGTGTGTATGTGTTGTGTGTGTTGTGTGTATGTGTGTCTTGTGTGTTTGTGTGTTGTGTGTGTCTAGGCCAGGGAAACAGTGAGTTGTTTCTGCCCAGGAGCAGCTGCATGTGAGGCCCGTTCTTGGTCATATATGCGGCTTCTGAGGACTTTCCAGAAATCGTGAGGTGGGAGCGGCCGCTGTAATCAGGCATATAAGTCACACATCCCAGAGCTGGGAACCAGCGCAGAAGGCCCAGGACAGATGCCAAGCTGAAGCCACAGCCCTGACACCTGCCGCCCTAGCCCTGGGCTCCGTCTCTGCCTCTGGAGCCTCCCGTCCCCGGGACTCAGCTCCCCTCCCCTCTGTGCCTCCTGGGCTGCTCCTCTCCCCAGCCCTCTCTCTGGGCCCAGCCTGGACACCTGCCCCCTCCCTGGGCTCCTTCCCCCTACTGGGCCTGTCCTGGGTCTCAGCCATGGCCTCCCCTGGGCTCCCTCTCTAGGGGGGTGGAATCAGGAAGGGGTGGACAGAGGGCGGCTCCCGAGGGCCCCTGACTGCACGTGTGTGGTTCCTTTCCAACAGGGAGACTGGCTGCTGGCTGACCTCTTACTGCTGGGCCTGTCCCTTCCAATCAGCGCCCGGGGCTCTGTGAGTGAGGGTGGGCGGGGCTCGTGAGTGAGGGTGGGGTCTGCATTTAGGTTCCTCTCCTGTGAGGTTTAGCTGAGTTTTCTGGATCCAGAGGGATGTCGTGTGACCTTTCCCCGCTACAGGTCCGCTACACAAGGAAAGACATCTACACATTTGCTAGTGTTTGTGGAAACTCTTGCAATTCATGACACAGTTACTGAGCAAAAGCAATTATGGAAGATTCTTAACATTTTATTAGTCTAAATATGGAGCCAATTAATCATTTCATTAATACATTGAAAACTATTCTGGGAATATTGAGCATAATCTTACTATTGTACACTTGGAACATAAGAGAAATTTTCAATTAAAATTAATTCATTCTGGTTTTTTTTTTTTTTTTTTGAGATGGAGTCTGGTACTGTCGCCCAGGCTGGAGTGCAGTAGCGCAATCTCTGCTCACTGCAAGCTCTGCCTCCCGGGTTCACGCTACTCTCCTGCCTCAGCCTCCCGAGTAGCTGGGACTACAGGTGCCCGCCACCACGCCTGGCTAATTTTTTGTATTTTTAGTAGAGACGGGGTTTCACCGTGTTAGCCAGGATGGTCTCGATCTCCTGACCTCGTGATCCACCCGCCTTGGCCTCCCAAAGTACTGGGATTACAGGCGTGAGCCACCGCGCCCGGCCCACTCTGATTTTTTAAAAATCTACTTGGTCAGGAGCATATTGCTTTGCTGGCGTCTGTGAGCAGCTGGAGATGGTGGTGAATGGCCTGTTCGCATTTCTTGGAAGAAGATCTTTTACTCTGCTGCTCAACCCAGGTCTCTGCCTTCCTTAGAGACTGAGGCCCATCCTTCAGTTTCCCTGATTCTGGAAGAGCAGGGGGGTTGAATGGAGCAAGAGGTGAGAGAGTGGAAAGAGGGCACAGGGAGGAGGCCTGGGGACAGTGACAATGACGGGAGAGGGGGGAGGGATGCGGGAGGTGGGAAAGAGAAGGAGGCTGTGAGAAGGAAAGGGAGGGACGGAGCTGGGCGCCCTGTGGGGAGCAGGGAACCCAGAGGAGGCTCTGAGCAGAGGGGAAGGCAAGGCCCAGGGGAGTGGGGAGGAGGGGGAGGCCGATGGGGCACCTGGCAGAGGGAGGAAGCCCTCACCTGGAGAATGGCCCGCAGCCTCCCACTCAGGGCTTGGCTGTGCTCCTCTAGTCCATCCCAGGGCTGGAAGGGACATCCCTGGTGGTCCACAAAGGTGTCCCAGCAGTGCTTAAATTCTGAAAAGGGACAGGGGAGATAAGTCACACTCCCGCTGTGGGATCGGGGTGGCACCAAGGGCCCATGACTCTCAGGACAGACTTCCCACATCCTGGTTTCAGTCCCTCCTTTCCCTCTCCCTCCCCTAGGGACTTAGCTCCTTCATCAGGCACTTCCTTCCCATTGGAATCTGGGCCAGCCCAGTTCTCATTCTTTCAGAAAGCCCCAAGTTCTGCTTCCACTTCCAGCCACTCTCCCTGCCCTCCCCGGGCCCACATCTCCTGGCCTGGCCTCTCTCTTCCCATCGACCCCAAAGTCAGGTCCCAGAGTCCAGCCATCGTTTCTGCAGGCAGCAGACCAAGGCCTTTCTCCTTTTCTTCCCAGGAACCTCTCCTGCCCCCACCCACCCCACCCCACCCCACCCCACCTGAACCTTCCATTCTTACCATCGTAGGTCATGATGGAGACTTGGGCCCCAGCATCCCGCAGCATTTGCAGCGCCTCCTTATATAGGGGGTCGTAATCATAGATGCGGGCAGCGAAGATGCGCAGTCTCACGTGTGTGTTCTCCTGAAGGAACGCACGCACTTGCCCGGCACAGCCCCAGGAGAAGCAGGGGCTCCAGGAGATGAACCAAGTGACCCTGTAGATCTGGGCCGGGTCCAACTGCAAAGAAGGAACCAGGTCCAAGAAGCACAGCTCCGCATGGCGGCCGTAAAAGCCACAGAGAAGATTCTTAGCCTAGAAAAGGAAACAGAGTGTGAGGTGATGTGTGGTGAACAGGGAGGGAGGGCCTGGACCAGGTGGGGCTGGGGAGGCGGGGGCCTCCAGCACGAAATTACAGGGGTCGCCAAAACCCCGGTTATTAGGATGCATGATTTTCTATGCAATATTAAAAATATCAGATGTTATGCAAAAATCCCAAGATAAGTAAAATGTTGCCCATTTAAATACAAACAGATCAGGAGCAATGATGTTTTATTTTGCCCCAGCTCCAATATACACAGGACAGCACTCTCCTGCCAGGCTTTATTAAAATCTTTGGTTTTATTCGTCATGATCTATTTGCATTAAATTTGCGTTTTAAAAGATTGCATTAATTATGAAATTAAAATGTGTTTTCTCTAATTACTGAGCATTTGGAGCCCCCATCAATTTTGTACCCAAGGTCAGAGGCTTCAGGACCCTCACCCCAGACCCAGCCCTGCAGGGAGGGGCTACAGAGATGGGGGCAGGGAGGAGGGGCCGGCAGAGCCCCGAGGTCATTGGCCTGATGCCCCTGAGTGAGTGTGCTTCCTTCAAGGGGAGATTGACCTGCTCTACTCATCAACTCCCCTACTCCCATCCCATCTGTGGCCCATAATTCTAGAAGCTTCTATTCTGTGCCACAACCTGTGCTGAGCCCAAATGTGATATAGACTTAGGCCAAAATGAATTCCACCAAAAGTAGTGGGGAAGAGAAGACCAGCAGGACTCACTCCAACGTGGGAAGGTCCCTGTGACATGGTATAATTGTCATTATTGTGACTTATAGAAATATGGTTTTTACTCCAAACTTCAGAGAAAAGGATTTTCCACTAAGACTAGGAATCGGTCAAGTTGGGGACAGCAGGGCAGCAAGGACTGTGATTGTGATGGGGACAAAGACAGGGAGGGATTCCATCAGCAGTGATGCAGGGTGGAGTGGATGACACGGTTTGTGCTGAGAAGGGGCTGTGGGTCATTCCTGGGGGAGTCCCACTGCTTAGGCGGTGATGGAGACTGGCACCCTTGAAAGGATGTTCCAAGCAGTGTGTGTGGATCCAGCGAGGCCCACATTGAGCTCATAGAGCCCAGAGAAGCCCCCAGTTTCCAGCACCAGAGCCAAGCATTACCTGGCCTCTCCAGACAGAGGCTGTGCTGGGTAGGGGCCAGGAAAGAAAGTCCCTCGGGCTCAGGGCCCCTCAGCCTGGCCTGGCCCAGCTCCTCCCCAAATGCTGGACATCCTTGCATCCTGACATGGGATCTGTTCTGGCCTTGCTGTGGGCTCCACCCTGGGCAGGACAGGATCCCTGGTTAGCCTCTCTTGCCTCAGTCTCTCTCCATGCAGGATGAAGCCCAGGAGAGGGCACTGGGGCATCCTGGCCTTGTGAGGTCAGGTAGGCCCTGAGTCCTCAGATCCCACAGTTCTGAATTGTTCCTGGTGAGAGCTGCGTCTGTGAGGGGATCCTGGGAGGGTCCTCAGGAAGCACTTTGCCATTGGGCAGACTCAACCCCACCTGGCCATGGATAGTCACTGAAGCCGAAGTCTCCCCCCAACCCCAGGGCCAAGCAGCAATAGCTGCAGGAAGCACAAGTGACAAACACTGCAGGAAACCACAAGTACCATCTAGAACCTTCTACCTATGAATGTCCCTGGATTGGGAGGGCCCTGCCTGGATTCAGATGGCTGGGTCGGTCACCTGGTTGTGTAGAAAGCCCCTGTGCTGGTCCATCTTGACCGAGGTGCCATTGTCCAGGCGCTCCACTTCGTAGCACAGGTAGGTCTTACGCCTTCCAATGCCGTTGTTAAAGTTGGAAGTGAATATGTGTGGGTCCATCAAGTGTCTGCGGACAGCCGGGGAAAAGACCAGAGGAGGAAGAGCCCTCCTGGACTGCCCTGCCTCCTCCTCCCTCCCCACACTTCCTCCCTTGCACCCCACCCTCCTTCCCCCTGCTCCGCACATCCCTTAGCACCACCTCCCAACCTCCCCGTCTGACCCCTTCTACGGCTCACTGGGAGATCACTGCAGCCCTGGGGCCTGTCTAAGCCTTGTCACGGTCTCCCCAGGGTCAGCTCAGTGTGCTCAGGCCCTCCGAGGAGGACCCTGCTCCTCTCCCTGGGGTAGAGCTGGGTCTTATTCTGTGGCCTCACCATGCACCCCTGTCCTGGCTCTGCTCACCCACAGCCCCTGCTGGAGATGGACCCGCTGGGGCTTCCTCCTGCCTGCAGGGTTAACTCCTACCACAGCGAGCATCGGGACAGGGACACTCCTGAGGGGGATCACTGGGGAGAGGAACCTGCCAGGGACTTCTTTTCGGGTAATTCATAGGATTTTCCACATCCCTTAGGGTGCCCTGAGGTCTCCCAAATGTGCTTCTCAGGCAATTGAGATGGGGCAGCTCAGGACTCCTGGGCTGGAAACACCAGCCCCACCTTGAAGGCCTCTCCCAGCCCCTCTCTATGCATCCTGACATAATCAGAATTAGAAAAATCTCTGTTGGGAGGCAGCAGCAAAAGAAAGAAAGAAAGAAGGAAAGAGAAAGAAGGAAGGAAGGAAGGAAAGAAAGAAAGAGAGAGAGAAACAGAGAGATGGAGGAAGGAAGGAAGGAAGGAAGGAAGGAAGGTTCAAAATGTTCCCCACCATTTCGAGTAGACCTGGGTATGAATCTGGGCTCTACCACTCACTTGCTCTGTGTTCTCAAAAAAAGGAAACAAGGCTTCCTCATAGCCAAGCAGTCCTACAAGCAACCCCCTTTTCTTAATATTAGGGAGAACGAGATGACACTGAACATAAAAAGGGCTTAGGCCAAGTCCAGATACATGGAACATTTACAAGAAATAGTAGATGCTCATTTAAAGACAAGTGAAGAGAATCCCCTCTCTGACCGTCTTCACTGGCTGGGGCACAGCACCATTATCTATTGGGATTTTCAGGCTCCCTGTGCACCTGCCCCGGGAGGTGGAAGGAGACCTGGAACTGGTACCATCAGAGGAGAGACCAGCGCTGGGACCAAAACTGGGAACCTAGAGCAAGAGGCCAGGTCCAGAGAGAAGGTCAGGAAGAAAAGAGAGGCCCCAGGGGTTTGAGGGTGAGAGGTGAGTGCTCATCAGAAAAGCTCGAAGAGGAGGCTGAGGCACAGAGGTGCTTGGAGGGGCTTCCCATACCTGGGCCCGGATGCTGGGCTGGCTTCCGTGTGCTTGTCCCTTCTCGGTTCCTGGTCTGTGTCCTCCCGCTCTTGCGACTTGCTCAAGGCGTGGTGTTAAGATCTTCACCAACATTCTCTTAGGATTCAGGAGCCTTAATATATCATCGGAGCAACCTGGAAGCTGCTGAGTCAGCGATACCCTGCCCCACCCCTTCTCCAGCTCAGGCCGAGCGTGCCACCCTCATTAGCGTCAGAACAAGGAAGTTCTCTGCCATGCCTCTGGGCAAGCTTTGGTTTTGATGTGCCCACTCTGACCACTGAACCACCAGACACTGTGGAGTGACAATGGGGATGTAGGCCTGGCCACACTTTGCTCCCTGTGGGCCACAGGAATCTGGAAGGCAGGAGACCAGGGGGCAGGTGAGAAGACAGGTGTCCACACCCTGGAGAAAGACCCTGAATAACACTCAGCAGTCCAGAGAGCAGGCTCCAGGACAGCCACCCCTGTGTCCTCCCCTGTGGCCAGTGCAGGATGTGCCTGGTCCAGGCTCCCTGGCACCTGCTGCATCCTGGGCTCTCTGTTAGGGTCCTGCATCTTCTTCCCTGGCTGTGGAGATGGGAGACCAGCAGGTACTGCATCCTCCTATTTATCAGTGTATCTAATAATTGTAAACTAGAGGGACGAGTGTTTTCATCCCCATTACCCAGAGGAGATGCTAAAGGCTCTGAAAGGTACCTAGAGATCCAGGCCCTCCCAGGAAACAGAGTCCACAGCAGGGACACACCCCCACCCCTCTGTCAGAAGGGCCACCCTGTGCCCTTTCTCCCACCTCTGGGCCCTGCAGAAATGTGAGGGACACTGTGCTCCTGCCCCAAGTGAGCCCCTGAGTCCTGGGGGCAGGTCTGGCGCCGTCCTTTCCCAGGTCCACCTGCTACACCCAGCACAGCTGCCCCTGGAAGGTGCTGGCCCTGTGGGCCCAGGGGCTGTCCCCTGTCCTGCCTGCTCCCCTGTCCTGGCTCTTACTAGACCCCCCTGTCTTTGGCCAGCAATCCTCCCACCTCAGCACAGTGTCCCTGCCATTTTGGTGGGCACCACAGACTAGAGGAGGCCCTGTTCTCTGCCGTGAGGACCCCTCCCATTCTGTCTCCAGATGTTGGACTCTTCTAGTCAAGAAGATGTCCCCTGGGGGCTGTCAACTCCCATTTGAGTCTCAGGTGGTTCCAGTGTGAGCTCATCTTGGTGTGTTGTGTGAGTCTGACCAGAGGCCACCCTTCCCAGTTCACACTCGAGGCACACACAGCGGGACGCCCCGCAGTACCCACAGCCCACCTGGGCCAGAGACCACACCTGTACCAACTTTGGGAGGACCCAACCCTTCCCCAACCCTTCCCGGTGGCTCCTGCTGCCCAGAGTGTGATGGCCTTTCCCCTGGCTCAATAATGCATCAAATGCCCCTGGAGCAAATACACCCCTGGACCCATGGCCAGGACAGCCCCCACATGAGCTTTCTACGGGGAGACCCAGGAGAGCTGCAACAGGGGACAGCGCTTTGTTCAGCATCCCTGGGGCGTCTCCTGCGTCTCCTGGCTCTGGGTCCTCAGCCTTGGGTTCCAGGGTCTCCCCAGCTCACCCACCCTGGGCACATCCTCCTCCCTGCTGCCCCAGCCGGCCCAGGCCCCACTGGATTCATGACTGGCCCATGCCTGCCTCCCCTCTCTGATCCAGACAGGTCCAGATCTTCCAGAATGTCTCCAAATCTGTAAGATCCACTTTATGGCCCATCACAGAAACAGGCACATTGTCTGTTTCTCTTTCTAGTTTTACAAACCAGTCAGGTTAGACTATCAGCACATCTGCACATCTGTGAACCTTCTCATTTGATGACAAAGAAGGCCTCAGACTAAAATGTTTAAAGCAAAGTGGGGCCCAGCTACTGTCCAGAGTTCAATTCTCAGTAACTCACTGTACAAGCCATGCACCCAGGCAGGGCTCCAGAGAGGAGAGAAGACAGGGTGTTGGGGGGTCCCCACTAGCAGAGAGGGAGGCCAGGACCCTCCCTTGCCAAGGGTGGACAGGGGGAGCCACTGGTTGGGCATCTGCAGCCCAGACATGAGCGGGGAACAGTCTCACTCTAGCCCCTGGACCCAGGAACTTCCATAAGGGCCACAACCTGGAACCTCTGAGTGAGCTCCCCAGGGACTTATGTGCCCCACCCCCTGCCAGTGCCCCCACCGACCACACCCACATCCTTCTGTGCACTAGGGCCTGACTCTCTCCGGGCAGGAATGTCCCAGACACAACTGGCCCCTTCCTGGTCCCCCTGCAGCCAGGGCAGGGCAGGGTCTTCAAGGCATCAGGGGAACCCAGGGGTGGTTAAGAGTGTGCACCTTCCCTAGGCCAACTGTAAGGAAGACGGAAGGAGATTCCACCCTTTCCTGGGGAAGGACAGCCCCTCCCCCATTTCTGTCCCTGGAATGTTGGCTGAACAATCAATGCGATAAATGTGAAAATGTGATAAAATACCAGGTCTTGCTGGAGTTTCCATAGGAGCCTGGGGAAGGTCCAAGGGGAGAGAAAGAAACTGGATCCCCAAGGGGGAGGCAGGAGAATGGCCTCCTTAACAGGTGCAAGCTTCCCTGGGCTTTGCCCAGGTCCCCTGTAAGGAAAACTGGGGACGGGGCAAGTGCCCCACAGGGGTCCAGACTGGGTGAGAGGGACAGACCAGGGCAGAGGGACCCTGAAGTGGTCCCTGATTGCTGGGCCACTCAGCCCAGGTCACCCTGGGACCAGAACGGAGGTCCCGCTTGGGTCTGGCGTCCATGCTGCTGTGTATGAGGTCCCGGCTCTGCCATCACTGTGGGGCCCCGACCCCTATAGCCCAGAGGAACCACAGGCTTCCATTTCCTAGCCCAGGTCTGAGCAGTGTCATGGGGCTGCGTCCAGTCCCCTCCCCTGGACCCACAGGGCTCCCAGGTCGTAGGCAAAGCTCTGAGATGAGACCCAGGGAAGCTGGGAGTCTGAGGAGCTCGGGAGAGAAAGGGCTCCCTGCTCCTGTGCCCCGCCCCCAACAGAGTGACATGACGAAAAGGACCCTTCCTTGGGATACCCCAGACACACCCAGATGCCCACTTCAACATTGCCCGTGGAGCAGGGTGAGGGGACAGCCTCAGTGTCCACCTGCTCCTCTGGCTTTGATTCTGGGCTCTGACAACAGCCCCGCCCTCCTCATCCTAGAAGCAAGTAATTGAAAAAACCAAAGGCTCTCTCCAAGCAAAGGGGCCAAGCTGGGGGGGCGGGGGGGAAAAAGGGTGGGGGGAATAGGGAGGTGGAGGAGGTGGCTGCATCTGCCCTTGGACAGGGGACAGTGCTGTCCTCCCAGGGTGGGGCCCTCTGTCCCCCATACCCCCACTGGGGTGGCCTCTTTGCCCGGAGTGACTACATGTTGTCCATTTTTCAGTCACTTGTTTCAAGGGGTGGAGCTGGGGCTGTTGTCAGAACCCAGAAATGAAAACGAGAGGATCGGGGTTGATGACGTGGTTTCCCCAGCACTCTTCGCGGTAAGAATTGCTGCAATCCTCTGACTTGGGGCAGAGCTGAGGTAGACATCTGGGTGTGTCTGGGAAACCCCGGGGAAGGTTCCTTTCTGTCCTGTCACTGTCTGTGTGTGCTTGTGTGTCTGTGTGTGTCTGCGTCTTTGCCACCAGAAGGAGTTGGGCCTGTTTGCTCATGAGCAGCTGTCGAGGAGGCCCACTGTGTACCACATATGTGGCTCCTGAGGTCCTGAGGTGGAAGGTCCCTACTGCATCCACCACCCTGCGGGGCAGAGAAGGAGCCCAGAGAAGGAGGGACGTCCCACCTCGTGGAAGGCCAGGAATCAGGAAGACCAGTGTCCCTTGTGCTAGGGCAGCACAGTGGGGTCCCTCTCTCTCTCCCTCACCCCCATGCTCCTGGTCAACCTCCTCCCGCTCCAGCCCTGGCTGCCAGGGCCAGCCCCCCGCCTTCTCTATGGGGTGGGACGCTGGTGAGCCACGTATTCACGGGAGGACCCTCAGCACAGAATGAGCCCTGGACGGTCCATGCATGTGACTGACATTGCTCACTTCACCAGCCCATCTGCTCCCTCCCTTCCTGAGGCAGGCAGCAGGAGAGGGGCAGAGACACAGACATCCCAGGAGGGAAAACCTTCTGGAAGAGCCTACTTGACATGCCTGGTATCCTTGGCTCCCAGACAAGTCTGGACCACCGATCCCACATGGTAAAAAGGACCCTTCCACGAGATACTCCCAGACACAGCCAGATGCCCCATAGAGAAGGCGGTGGGCAGGTCCTGGTGGTCCCAGCCCCACCCAGTCCTCCGAGGGAAGCATCCACAGCTGTTTCTGCTCCTTGGCCTCCGACACCCCAGTGCCATCCCCGGAGGGCCTGGGCTGCCCCTGCACGGTGAGCTCCGGGCCAGTGGCAGCCGGGGGCCCTGCTCTCGGCACCACCCTCCTCCAGGGGTGGAGACCCAGGCCTTGGGTCTGTGAGCTCCTAGGTCTGTTTCTGGATGCAGCTCAGCTCCCTCTGCTATGCACAGAGTAAGTGCCCAGCATGTGTGCCATGGCTCAAGTTGG
This sequence comes from Pan paniscus, assembly GCF_029289425.2. NCBI lineage: Eukaryota > Metazoa > Chordata > Mammalia > Primates > Hominidae > Pan > Pan paniscus. Next base: position 48,804,214 of record NC_085927.1, on the reverse strand, counting down.
GGATGTAGGAGTCTGGGCTGGGAGGAAGGGCCTGGCTTCCGCCTCTGGCGCGGGATGGAGAGGGCACCAAGCTCATGGTGTCACTCGTGTCACTTGGCCGTTCACTGGTGCTCGGCAGAGGTTCTCTCGCAGGCTCCTGTGTTTACTGTATGGTGTCTTCCGCTGTGCAGAAATTTCAAATATAGCCCAGTCAAATATATCAGGCTGTCTTCCCTTGGGCTCACATCTAAGACCATGGCTGCTCCACCCTTCCTATGTGTAGAAATTCTTACCTGTCTCTCCACGGTATGTCGCTTGTCCAGGGAAGATTCCATGCCTGCCTCGTGGAAACACCCGGAGCAGAAAAGGCAGCATCCCCGTGGCAGGGAGGCCTGAGGGCCATAGTGTCTGGCATTGTGTGCCTTGTTTATGCTAGCTTTCTCAACCACAAGATTACAAAAGTGTTTTCCTGTATTTCTTCCTATCCTCTTGCATATGTAGATAAATACGCATGTGTGAGACACACATGCACACACACACACACGCACACACCACCACACATTTGTTGAGCTAAGTGGGTGATACTCCGTCGAGTGCACCAAGCTGGCTTCTTCCTCAGGGCTTTTGTGCCTGTGCATGGGTCCCTTTTCATGGGCTGTTTGAGCCCAGCTTCTCCCATGACAGCCCCTGTGTCTGCCTCCCACCCGGGCACAGAGCAGGAACAGCAGCCCTGCCCTCTTCACTGGGCAAGCGTGCTGTGCACAGGTAGGTGTTCAATATTGGATGAATAATTCATACTAACAAACCCTGTTCAACCCACCAAGTGTAAACTGCTGAGGTCTCCCAATATTCCTGGGGACACACTTTAGAATTCACACGTCACCCAGGGCGGGTGAAAGCTCGCTTTTCTTTTTCCTCTTCAGCCACGGAACTTGCCGATGCCCACTTTTCCAATGCCAGCGTGAAAGCCCCAGTGAGTGCCCTAGAGGGGCAGGACACCAGCTGAAGCTCTTTTTGTAAAGTCTGTGCAAACTGCAGCAATCCACAACCATGAGCTTCACCTAATTCTCCTCCTTACTAATGAGGAAGTACACGGGTGGCCCAGAAATAAAGAATTTACACAGGCACTCTCTAATGAGATTTTATAAATTGCTACTCTTAGGCAATGTGACCTAGTGGGCAATAATGTCAGCACCTTGCGTTGTGCGATTTGCCAGAGCCCAGCCCATGTCCAGTCCAAAGGGGGTGAAATTTCTCCTTGTGGCTTTAGAGCTTTCTTCTGAGCACCCGTCCACCCTCCTACACACACCCTTCTGAATGTTGTAGCTTTATAATTGTATTGAGACTTTGTACAGCTCACTCTTCCAATTGTTATAGCTTTAAAATAGTATGGACTTTTCTTTTCTTTTCTTTTTTTTTTTTTTTTTTTTTGAGACAAGAGTCTTGTTCTGTCACCCAGGCTGGAGTACAGTCATGTGATCTCAGCTCACTGCAACCTCCGCCTCCTGGGTTCAAGCAATTCTCCTGCCTCAGCCTCATGAGTAGCTGGGAACTACAGGCGTGCACCACCACACCCAGCTAATTTTTGTATTTTTAGTAGAGACGGGGTTTCACCATGTTGACCAGGCTGGTCTTGAACTCCTGACCTCAGGTGATCTGCCTGCCTCAGCCTCCCAAAGTGCTGGGATTACAGGCATGAGCCACCATGCCCAGCCATGTATTGACATTTTCTACCTCAACTCTCTTTATCTCTCGTAGTTTTCAAAATCAAATGAGTGGATCCAAGTCCTATGAATGCAATGACGAGCTTGTCAGGTTCCAGTAAAGCCCTATCAACATTTTTAATGTGATTGCACTCGTTTATAGATTAGTTGGGTAGATGATTGATACTGGCAACCTCAAGCCTGCATTTATAATTAAATTGAGACTTCCATCAAGGGCTGGGCACACTGTGGGAGCTTAAGGAGGGACAGTGTGCTTCCTGCCCTGGCACCTCATGGCAGCCAGGCTTGAAGGGTCCCCACAGCAGCCTTCACCACCCCCACGTGACGCCCTGCCCTTTGCTTGTGTCTCTGGGTTTGATAACAGCCCTGACTCCACTCATTGGAAGTAAGTGATAAAAATTGTGCAGTCATTCTGGGCAAAGGGGCCAGTGTAAGGGGGGCAAGAGGGGCTCACCCTGGTGAAAGAACCCCACAGTTAGTCATGTCACAGGGCAGGTCTCAGGGAGACCTGACCACCGTCCCCCAGAACCCCACCTTCCAAGGGCCCAGGCCCCCTGTCCCCTGGGGCTCACTCACAGCTTGGCCACGACCTCTTTCTTCCTCCCTGGGATGAGGCCCAGTGCCTGGAGATGGCCAGCCATCCCTCTGGGGGCCACCAGGTGACCAGCAGGAGAGCCGCGTCTGCAGGAGCAGATGTGGGGGCAGAGCCTGGATTCTGTGCGTGGTTGCGGGCCTGGATCTTGTTGTGTGTAATGACCGAACCCTACTCAGCCCCTCAGGCAGCTCTGCTGGTCCCCACAGCCGCAGACCTCCCTCCAGCTCCCTCTGTTCCCACGCCCCTGTCCTCCTGGCTCCTTCGTGTGCACTGCCTCCTGTCCTCCTGCAGTTGCCTGCAGCCTTGCCCTGCCCCTCTCCTCCCTCCTCTCTTCTCCTTTCCTTCCATCTCTCCATGGATCTGAGTCTACTAGCTCTTCCCTTCGGGCCTAAACGGCTGCCAGACTTCTTCCTGCCCTCCTGCGCCATCCCCTCTCACTGCTTCTTCTAATCCCCTCCACTAAATAATTATTTTCCCCCAGGCCCATATAGTCACTGTCAACGTTGTGGCACAGTTTGGCCCCAGATATGTGAGCAGAAGTTTGCCGAGGGGAGACCTGGGGAAGGCTGCCCTTTCTGGACAATCCTGTCGTCCAGGGTGACCAGGGCCGGGAGGCTGGACCCAGGGGCTTCAGGCTCTGCAGATGGAAAGGCAAGAGAGCACCAGTGCCCACCATGGCTGAGGTTGGGAGGTGGGGGCTGCTGTCCAGGGGCAGAGTCCATCCTCCATGTGGAACCCTTCCCACCTGGGCTCCCTCTGTAGTGGGTGGAATCCGGAAGGGGTGGGAACAGGGCTGCTCCCAAGGCCCCCTGACTACACATGTGTGGCTCCTTTCCAACAGGGAGACTCGCTGCTGGCTCTCCTCTTATTGCCTGGCCTGTCCCTTCTGACCAGGGCTGGCCAGCAGCGGGGAGCTCTGTGAGTGAGGTCAGAGTTTGAATTCAGGTGCTTGTCCTTCAGCTGCACCCTCAGCCCCTTCTGTGCAGCTTCCTGGATAGATGCCTCTCTGGGCAGCCCCAGCGCTTCCCTCCCAGGCTCTGTCCTCCCTGACTATGTTGCCAGGCGATGCCTTTGCCCTGGCAAGCTCTTTCTGGCAATTGGTCATTTCTAGCCTCATACCTTGCCTTGGAAGTAGGGTCACTGTGGCACTTTTCATCTGAACCTGGACCCTTTCAAGAGTGACAGGGGTGCTGTCACCCATGGCAGGGACAGCAGGCCTACAGCATCCCCATCCAGGGCAAAAGGGACACAGGTTCACCCTATTCAGAGGGAGTCGATCAATTGCTATTACATGGATGGGGAGGCTGAGGCTCTGAGATGTCCCGAATATAGATCTAGGCAAGCCACCTAACCTTAACTCCCTCCTCCGCACCAGAAGAACCCCTCGCCCACATGGCTGCCATGAGGCTTAAGCAAGAAGGTGCCACTCATGTGCAGCAGCAGAAGTGGCTCCATTATTCCTCTTACCCTCACCCCCACTTCTCACCCCTACTTCTGTGAAGTCTCGTCACTAATAAGCAATGAGTTTAAGTGCTGACCCTGAGTTCACTGGTGTCAAGGCACCTGACTCATTTGGCATGTTTGTGATAGTCAGAGAAAAGTACCCCTGCTCTGTACAGACACATTTCTCCAGGTGCCAGCCTCTACTCATCCTCCCTGAGCAGTGCGAGGCTGAGCAACTGTACGTGGCAGCCCTGATTGGCTGACAGTGATCCCGGCAGTTAACATCAGCACTTCAGCCCCTAGCAGCCCCAGGACCAATGTCTCTCCTCCACCTACAACATGTCCCTGATCCTACCTGCCGCTGACCTCTCTGGCCGATGGCCCTCTCCCTGGTACTGTCCCTTTCACCTGCTCAGCTTGGAACATCTCCCTCAACTCTCTAGGAAACATCAGCCCAGGAAGACCCTGGGAGAAAGTGAGTAGAGAGAGGGGGGCGTGGCTGTTGGACTTTCCGCCTGTTCTCTCCACTGGGTTGTACCTCCTGTAAGAGCAGGGCAGTGTCATCTCTGCATCATCAGCGCCAGGTATTCGGCTTATGAGCACTGAGTGAATGAGGATCGAGTGACTCAGTGAGGGAGACTTTCAAAGACTGGTATCACTTCCTAATCCCGCCGTTCAGCTCCACCAGAGGTTCAGAGCTCAAGCGATCTGGTAGGCTGGGTGCTGGTGAAGTAAGAGGCACTGCATAGGGGACAAATAAACCCCGACACTGCAGTGGTTTAATACAAAAGATGTCTATTTCTCCCTCACACAAGAGTGTCACGCAGGCATTCCTCCGAGCACACGGGCAATTTCCTCCAGGTCGCAAATCAGAAGCCTCAGAGGGCTCCTCGGAGGCCTCAGCGCACAGGGATAGAAGCGGAAGGAGAGTGGGAAGTCCGGCCAGCTTTTTATCTTCACATCTGCTGGCAAGAACCAATGCAAAGGGTTGGGGATGATGGGAAATGGGGTCCGAGCGTGGCAACTCTCCCCAGAACTACCCTCGCTGGGCAGGGGGAGCAGCCAGCCACTCTGCCCCAAAGGCAAACCCAGCCAACAAAAGCCCTTCCCCAGCAGCAGCTGGGGGCATTCCTGCTGCAGTAGCAGAGGTCCGCTCTGCCATTCCTCCTCCAGGAAGCCTTCCTTGGATTCTCCCGGGCCAGGCGGTTCTGTTCCAGTAGTCCCCAGTGCTCTCATTTCCCTGCCATGAGCCACACATTTGAAAGTATCTCCCATTTGACGAAAATCAACCCCTCTTTTTGGTTTTGAACTCCTAGCACATGGTCAGTGCTTTTTCAATGTTTGGGGAAAACTCAGTGAAAGAACATGTTGGGATGCAGAAAACAATATCTCAAAATGAAGGCCTGAGAAGCAGCCTCAGAAGCAATAGCTTTTCTCTGAACTTTGCACGCCCTTTTGTCCTCAGTCTCATTCTCTTGCTAAGCTGGCCATAGGAAGTCGAATCCCCTTTCCACCCCCACCCTGCAAACAGCCATAAAACCTAAAAATATTACTTTTCTCCCCAAACCAGCCATAAAACCCAAAAATATTATTCTAACTTTCTCTCTGCCTTTCTATATAAAAACTGTTCATAAAGAAATTCTCTGGGCTGGGTGCAGTGGCTCATACCTGTAATCCCAGCACTTTGGGAGGCCGAGGTGGGTGGATCATCTGAGGTCAGGAGTTCGAGACCAGCCTGGCCAACATGGCAAAACTCTGTCTCTACTAAAAATATCTAAATTAGCCAGGCATGATGGCGGGTGCCTGTCATCCCAGCTACTCAGAAGGCTGAAGTAGGAGAATTGCTTGAACCTGGGAGGTGGATGTTGCAGTGAGCCAAGATTGTGCCATTGTACTCCAGCCTGGGCAACATAGTGAGACCCTGTCAGAAAGAAAGAAAGAAAGAAAGAAGGAAAGAGAAAGAAAGAAAGAAAGAAAGAAAGAAAGAGAGAGAGAAAGAAAAGAAAATAAAGAGAAAGCAAGCAAGCAAGCAAGCAGGAAAGAAAGAAGAAATTCTCTGACCTATTTTGACTGTAGGTCATAAGACTCCCAGTCCAGAGAGGGCCTTGCCCCACACCCAGAAGGAAGGAATGCTGCTCAAAGAGGCCAAGAAGAATCTAGAGAGACAAGCCCTGCCGGATTTCCCCCTCAGTCTGTTAGCATTAGATCAAACCCTTTTTGTCCAATTATATTTCTACATAGCTGCCCATACCTGGTTGAAATTAAGCATAAAAATGGATGACTTCCCCTGTATCTTTTGGTCTTCAATCTGAAGGCTCCATCATAGATGTTAAATAAAACATGCATGCCTTTTCTCCAATTTGTCTGGTTTTTGTTGTTGTTGTTGTTTGTTTGTTTTGTTTTTGTTTTTGATGGAGTCTCGCTGTGTTGCCTAGGCTGGAGTGCTGTGGCACAGTCTCAGTTCACTGTAACCTCCGCCTCCCTCGTTCAAGCAATTCTCCTGCCTCAACCTCCTGAGTAACTGAGATTATAGGAGCCTGCCACTACACCTGGCTAATTTTTTCTATTTTTAGTAGAGAGGGGGTTTCACCATGTTGGCCAGGCTGGTCTCAAACTCCTAACCTCAGGTGATCCGCCCGCCTTGGCCTCCCAAAGTGCTGGGATTGCAGGGCTGAGCCACCGCACCTGGCCAAGTTGTCTGCCTTTTGTGAGTTCCTCTTTCAGCAAAACTTCAGAGGGCGAAGGGGAAGTTTTTTCTTCGCTCCCTACAGATCAATAGCCACCAACTCTGTCCTCAAGACACTGAGAGTCTAGTTTCATCCCTGGGTAAAATGGGTGGCCACCACATGATGAGGGGAATGTGCTGGGGAGGTGGGGGTGCTTAGAGCTGGGGCATTTCACACAACCCAGAGGGGACAGGGCTATCTGAGAAGGCTTCCCTGAGGAGGTGTTCCCTGAAATGAATCCTAAAGGCAGATAGGAGTCAGCCAGGCTGGAGGGCTGTGAATGGCAGAGGCAATCATGACACAAGGGGTCTCACATGCAGAGGCGTCTGAGTGCATGATATTGAACGTGTCATAGTCAATTCTGTTCAGCGAGGGCCCCATAGGTGAGCCGAGAGACAGCCCAACCTGGGGCGTGTATTTGCCACCTGTGTGACTTTCAGGAGACTAATGGCACAGCAGTGTTCTAAAGAGAGCCGAGATCTTCCCACCCCCTTGCTCTCAGAGTCAAATCTGAAGCAGCGGCTGAAGGCCACCTTCCCACACCCTTCCTGAGTGGTCCCCAGCAGGTGCCCTGATGAGATGCAGAATCGGTGCTTCCATGAGCTCTCCAATCCCAGGAGAGGGGAAGGAGGGCAAAAGGGAAGCATGGGTGGTAAGCAGCCCCTGTGAGCGGAACATGGAGTGAACACAGAGGACTGTGTTAATTCTTCGAGATTCCTGAGCTTTAAGACCAAGGTATCAAGAGGCTGGACCCTCTTTGAGAACCACCGACAACCTTAGCCTTCAAAAGGATGGGCTAGGCACACACTGAAATCTTGTCAGCTCACACACAATTCCTAGAGAAAGGGCTGAGCGTGGTGGTTCACGCCTGTAATCCCAGTCCTTTGGGAGGTCAAGGAGGCCTGACCGCTTGAGCACAGGAGTTCGAGACCAGCCTCGGCAACATGGTGAAATCCCACCTCTACAAAAAATACAAAAATTAGCCAGGCGTGATGGTGCGTGCCTCTTGTCCCAGCTACTCAGGAGGCTGAAAGGTGGGAGGATCACTTGAGCCCAGGAGGTCAAGGCTGCAATGAGCCATGATCATGCCACTGCACTCCGGCCTGGATGACAGAGTGAGATGAAAGAAAAAGAAGGAAGGAAAGGAAGGAAGGAAGGAAGGAAGGAAGGAAAGGAGGGAGGGATGGAGAGAGGAGAAGGAGAGGGAGGGAGGGAGGGAGGGAGGAAGAAAGGAAGGAAGGAAGGATGGGAGGGAGGGAGGAAGGAAGGAAGGAAATGAGAGAAATGACCTAGAGATAAATTAATAAACAGATTTATGCTCAAAAACACAGCAGCAGGAGACCTTTAGATTCACAACAGGTGGAGGTAAAGGGTCTTGGGAGGATTTTTTTCTCTGTTTTTGTTTATAGAGGAACATTGATCATTTTTGTGTCTGCACTCCACACACAGGCTCCTATTCAACTTTTACAGTCTCCTTGCAGTGAAGGCAAGCGTCATGACCCTCGTTTTATGGGTGAAGCCACTGTGCAAAGACACAGCCCAGAAAAGGCAGAAACCCGACTTGAGGTTAGGTCTGCTGGGCTCCAAAGCCCCCACTGAGGAAAGACAAGTGTGACCAAAAGGCCAAACAGGAAGGCAACAGGACCAAGCAGGAAGGAGTCAGCACAGGGTAGAAGGTGACACTGAATGTTCTTGGCCAGGAGATGGAGCTTTGAGAAGCTCAGCTGGAGTCAACGTTGGGAGGCATCATCAGAGAAGGGAGCACTGAGGCCTCGGACAGGGCAGGGACCCAGAGGGAAGGAGACCAGAAAAGGGGAAGGAAGAGGCCATCCCAAAGGCAAAAGCGGAGAAGACACCTTCAGGGAGGGAGGGTGAGTCGGGGAGGAGAGAGGCTCAAGAACCAGAGAAAAAAACTGCTTGGAGCCAGGTGTCACCGATAGGGGGCTGTGGCGCCTCTGTCTCCCCACAGCACATTCCCTCTGCTTCCTGTTTCCTGGAATCTCGTATCACCTTCTCTATCCATTAGGGATCTTCGGTTTCAAGCAAAAGAAGTGGACCATAGCAGAAACATAACAGAGCTCACGGGGTTGAAGGGTAAATTACAGAATCTGGGCTCAGGAAGCACAGGAATGAGTGATAGTGCAGGGTCCAGGAGCAGGAACCCATGCACAGCCCTGGAGGGCTCAACCACTGGGATCCACATTGCTCTGACCGTGTTTTCTGGTTTTGTCTTATTTTGTTCAGAGTCAGAGCTCCAGGGGAGTCAGATTGGGTTTGGGTTCTGAACTGGCCCTAGTCCTGGAGAGGGCAGGGGCCTGGGGTGTCTGTCCACGAATCCATCAAGACGACAATCAAAGGAGAGGCGGTTCCCCAAAGGCAGCAGAGGAAGGGATGCTGGGCAGGTGAGTCCAACCCAGAGCAGCTACACAGCCAAGTGCTGTGGAGCGGTCAGTGCTGCCCTGGTCTCACCCCGAGCTTCTGTTTCATCTCCCCACGGCACGTTCCTTCTGTTTCCTGTTTCCTGGAATCTTGGATCACCTTCTCTACCTATTAGGGATCTTTGGTTGCAAGCAAAAGAAACTAACCATGGCTACCTAGAAACGTGGGGGAAGCTGGGTGCGGTGGCTCACACCTGTAATCCCAGCACTTTGGGAGGCCGAGGCAAGTGGATCACCTGAGGTCAAGAGTTCAAGACCAGCCTGGCCAACATGGCAAAAGCCTGTCTCTACTAAAAATACAAAAATTAGCCAGGTGTGGTGGCAGGCACCTGTAATCCCAGCTACTTGGGAGGCTGAGGCAGGAGAATCACTTGAACCCGGGAGGCGAAGGTTGCAGTGAGCTGAGATCGTGGCACTGCACTCCAGCCTGGGTGACAAAAGTGAGACTCCATCTCAAAAAAAAGGAAACATGGGGGGCGGCTCACAGAGTGGAAAGGTTAACCCTTTTCTGCACTGGACAGACAGAAAAGGTTGAAGAGTTAACACCTTTCCACACTCTACAGCCATGGTCCAAGGAGGAGGCCAACAAGATCATGGCACGATTGTAAGCATCATCGGTGGAAAATCAAAAAGGCGGAACCATTTGGCTGCCACATGAAGAAGATGTTTTTTGGAACAGCATTAACACAGGAAGGTTCGGGAGAGGGAAGTCATCATGACCGAGGTTGGTGAGATGCACGTTCCTATAAGTACGGTGATGTAAACCCCAAAGACTGGGTTTTCAACATTTAGATTCAATCTATAGACAGGACATGGGAGGCTGAGATATGTTCACAAAATTAATATAAACATTCTCAACCTTAATAATGTGAAGGCGAAAGTGAAAGAGGTCAAGATGGAATGAGGAGGGAGGCTGGAAGAGGAGCGAGGGAAGTGTCAGCGGCTGATTCACAAGGTTGAGTCAAGTGATTCTGTTTCTTGCTGAGTTTCAGCAAGCGCTTGAAGCTGTGGGCGTTTGCCCACGGGGGACCTGAGGGCACTGATGCAACTACATGGGGAGGGGAGAGGAGGGGAGGGGAAGTTCTGGAGAATTATAAGAGTGAAACTCTCATATTCGCGGAGGGAAGGCAGTAGATACCATCAAGAGCTAGTAAATCAAGAAATAGTGGTTCCCCGAGGAAACCACCCAAGGAACTAAAACCAGAGGGTCGGTATGACTGACTCCGAAAACCGGAAGCAGCCTAGAGGAGAAAATCCTCTGCACCGTGTTCCCTTCTCCACGATGTTGTCTTAACTAGTGTGTGTTATATCAACAACTTTTAACCTCATCCACAATGAAATACAACCATACGATAACCAGGAATTAGTAAGAAAAGCACAGACTTTCATCAGAAAGCACCATTAAGGGAGTGAAAAGGTCTATCATAGACTGGGAAAAGATGTCTGCACTACATCTACCTAACAAAGGGTTTATCTCCCAAATATATAAGGAGCTCCAGAAAATCAGTAAGAAAAAGAGCCCCTTATAAAATGGGCCAAAATCTTGAAGGAGCAGCTTACAAAAGTGGATATCAAAATGGCCTGTGAACCCATGAAAATGTGGTCAACCTCATTAATCATCAGAGAAATGTAAAGTAAAACCACAGTGAGATACCACTAGCCCCTCCCCACCAGGATGGCTAAAATCCAAAAGACTGACAACACCAAATATTGTCAAGGATGGAACTCTTTTACATTGCTGATGGTAGCATAAAAGGGGCAGCATGGAATGTTTAGTTGCAGCTACTAAAGTGAAACAAGCATCTACTCCATGACTTAGCAATGCCACTCGTAGGTATTATAATATCCAACTGAAATGGATGCTATGTCCACCAAAAGGCTGCATAAGAACGTTCACAGTCTGGGCGCGGTGGCTCACGCCTGTAATCCCAGCGCTTTGGAATGCTGAGGGAGGCGGATCACCAGAGGTCAGGAGTTTGAGACCAGCCTGGCCAACATGGCAAAACTCCATCTCTGCTAAAAAAAAGTACAAAAATTAGCCAGGCGTGTTGGCATGCACCTGTAATTCCAGCTACTCGGGAGACTGAGTCAGGAGAATCCCTTGAACCCGGGAGGTGGAGGTTGCAATGAGCAGAGATGGTGCCACTGCACTCCAGCCTGGGCAACAGAACGAGACTCTCAAAAAAAAAAAAAAAAAAGAACGTTCATTTCGCTTTATTCATGACAGCCAAAAACTCGAAATAACTCGGTCTGTCCAGCAACAATGGCATACATTAAAATATATTATAATATATAAAATTATTTTAATATATAAATTATATACAATGTAATTTTAATATATTATAATTTAAAATATATATTAAAATATATTGTGAATATGTTATACATGGTAAATACATTGTACTCTCTCCATCAGTGGAATAGTACACAGCAATAAAAATGAATGAACTCCTGGCATGTAAACCATCAGTGAACCCCACAAAAGTAATATTGAACAAAAGACGTCACACACAAAAGAATTCATACTGTATAATTTCTATGAAGTTCAAAAACAGGCAAAATCAATCTATGATAATAGAAGTCAGAACACCAGTTTCCAGTGGAGGGGGAACAAGTCGAATGACATGCATGAGCCACCCGAGATTCTGGAGAAAGCCTCCACCCCATCTGGCCGGTGGTTACATCAGCTGCAAACCTAAGCTTTTGCAATTAACTCTAAGTTATACTCCAATACAAACATTTTTGAAAGAAAACAAAGTTTCAAAGCCTGTATTTTGAAAGAAGGGAACAGTTTTACTAATGGACATAAAATATCCCAAATACATTGATAGACAGAAATACAACACAAATGCAAATAGAATCACCATGACTGCTCTTAGCTTTCTTTCTTTTTTTAAAATAGTAAAGGGGTTATTTAAGTCCAAGTGACAGAATAATTGTGATTGAAGGAAATGAGGGGGTACTTACAATATATCAGAAACTAGGGAAGCTGACCGGGCATGGTGGTTCACGCTTGTAATCTCAGCACTTTGAGAGGCCGAGGCGGGGGAATCACCTGAGGTCAGGAGTTTGAGACCAGCCTGGCCAACATGGTGAAACCCTGTCTGTACTAAAAATACAAAAATTAGCCGGGCATGCTGGCGTGCACCTGTAATCCCAGCTACTAGGGAGGCTAAGGCGAGAGAATTGCTTGAACCTGGGAGGCGGAGGTTTCAGTGAGCCGAGATTGCGCCACTGCACTCCAGCCTGGGCAACAGAGTGAGACTCCGTCTAAAAAAAAAAAGAAACTAGGAATGCTATAAAGCTACCTTAATCAAAAGAATAGTATATGCACCAGGAGCAGAAATAGAGATGAGGAAAATGCCACACACAAACAGAATCAAGGATATTTGGGAAGCTGGTATATGACCAAGGTGGAGCTGCAATTCAGGGGTGGAAAGATGGGCCTCGATTCAGCTGGTGTTGTCCAGTGGATGAGAAATGAATCCTCCTGGCATTCCCGTGGCACAGTGAGCACAGCTCCTCTCCTGCACAGCTGCTCCCGCAGCCACCCGTTCCCAGCCAATCCCCTCCCAGTCCTCAGCCCATGACCCTACCTCAGCCGTCACTGAGCACCAAAAAGCAGAAAAGATCACACTCACCTTCACTCCACCTCTAAAACCCTGCCTCCTTTGGTGTCCATATTCATTCATGCAACATTGTTTTTACTGAGCAGCTACTATGTGACAGGTGCTATTCTAGGAGCTGGATACAGACTCAAACAAAAACAGACACAATTCCTGACTCCGCGGCCTGTCATAGTCTGTGCCCTGTCAAAGCCCAGCCTTCTGCTCCTGCTCAGGGCTTGGCCTCTCCTTCAGTGGGTTTCCCTCTGTAGCTTTCCACACCATCGCCCCTACTGGAGGCTCCTTCCCATCAGCAAGCCACGTGGACTGCTATCTCCACCCGGTGGAGCCACATTTTCCTCCATTTTTGGCATCCCTTCATAGAAAAAAATTATATATGATTTATAGATATAAAATCTTTCTACATGTTCTGTCCCAGTTTCCTGCCTCCTGTTCACTTTCATCCCCCTGCAATCTGGCTCCTGTCCCCTCCCCAGCACTCCAAGAAAACTGCTCTTGGCCACACCACCAGCGACCTCCAGGTTGCCAGGAGAAAGAGATAGTTTTCAGTTCTCATCTTGCCCCTCCACCGGCAGCAGATGACCCGGCTGAACACACTTGCTTCCTGAGCCGCCTCCTCTCTCATTGTTGGTGACACCCCTGGCCCGCGGCTTTCTCTCTTCTGCTCACTCAGTAGCTCCTCCTCTTCTCCAGGATCTGTAAACACCAGTACCAGACTTGGGGGTCCTCCCCGCTTGTGTCTCCCACCTTCTCCCAGGAGACATCGGCCAGCCCCATGTGCACACCACTCACCTCTCCGGTCCTGGAGTTCACCTCAGCCCGAGACTCGGACACCCACTTCCTACTGGGCATCCACTCTCGATATCTGATGGGCATCATAATTCACATTCCTGATTCCTTGTGGGATCCCCCCAAAAAATGTATTTTTCCTCAGACTTCACCAACTTTACACAGGACACCAGCATTCACCCAGCAAGCAGTGAACTTGAGCCCGAGCCCAAGGTGTTACCAGGATTCTTCTTTCTCCTGACACCCAGTTCATCACTGAGTCCTGCCAATGCCACCTCCAAACTTATCTCTATTCGCCTGCTAATCTCTGTCCCCACAGCCTGCACCATCACCTCTCACTGGGATGGTGGAGAACCTTCTGACTCTCAATCTTCTCCCTACAATCAGTGTCTACAGAGGTGCTGCAGGGAGACTTTCAACAGGACCAGGACATATCCCCACCTTGACTAGACTTCCCAGCCCCTCAATACATGCCTACACACACATGCACACACATGCACACACCCACACATGCGCCCACCCACATGCACACACACATGCACCCACACTCACACACATGCACACACCCACATACACACATACACTCACACGCATGCACACACTCACATGCACACACCCCCATGCACACACCTACGTGAACACAATGCACTCACATGCATACACACATGCATGCACACCAACTTACACACATGCATGCATACACTCACACATGCACACACATGCACACACCCATGCACACATGTACCCACCCATGCACACACATGCACCCACATGCACACACGCACACCCACACCCACACGCACACACCTATGCACACATTCATCACAACCTCACCTCTCAGTGGAACTGTGTCCTTCTCTCTTCAACGGGGATAAAAGCACTTCCCAGCATGATGGCTTCTACGGTTGAGTGGGATACTCAGTCCAGGGCCTGACTTGGGGGAGTTCAATGTTCCTTCCCTTCCCTCCATAGGGCCAGGAAAGAAAGCCAGGTGGCCAATTCCCAGGCCAGCGTCTTTTCTCTTCCCACACCTTGTGAAGCCCACCTGACCCAGTTCACCCATGCCGTGGGAAGCCCTGGGCTGGGGCCCTGTGTGGTGCAGATAAGTCCAGGCTGGCCCCTGCCCTCTGGAAGCATCAGATGGACACCAGGCCTTCACTCACTCACCGGCCTGTGCCTTTCCACTGGGATTTGGTCCCTGCTGCCCAGACTGACCATACCTGAGCCTGAACACTCCTTGTCACATGCTAGCCCCCTGCTTCTGGGAATGACAGAGCCTGGGAAGCAAAGGCCTCCTGGAGAGGGCTGGGACACCCTGACTTTGGGTGGTACAAGATGTGACACCCAGGGGAGTCTGGGGTGAGCTATGGGCAGGATCCTTTTCTGATTCTGTGTGTGTGCATGTGTGTGTTCATACATGCATGCACATGTGTGCGTGTGTGCCTGTGTGCATGTACATGCATGTGTGCACGCGTGTGTGCATGTGTGTATGTGCGCGCATGTACATGCACACGTGCGCGCATGTACATGCACACGTGCGCGCATGTACATGCACACGTGCGTGCATGTGAGTGTGACCAAGCCACAGAAGCGGCAGGCCCAGCCATGTGACAGCAGTGTCCGCTGTCTACAGATATACGCAGCTCCAGAGACCAAAGAGAGCTTCCTGGGACAGAAAATGCAAACGAAACTGGGAATGGGAGCAGGAAGACGCAGAGGCCAGACTCAGAGACAGAGGCGAAGCGTGATGGACTCAAGGGCAGAGCTGAGACCCAGGTACTCCTGAACCCTGCAGCAGTGAGTCAGTGTCACCTTTTCTCTGCTTCCTGGGACCTCCAGGGTGGTGAACTCGGCTCCTTCCCCTAAAGGCTCCTCCTCTCCTCCTGGCCTCTTTCTAGGTCTTCTCTAGCCCAGCCCTGGCCACCCGCCCTTTCTCTGGGCTCCCTCCCTCCAGGAACTGGCTCTGCCCTTCACCCCAGCCAAGACACCTCTGCTGCAGCCCCCAAATCTGCTTCTCCAGCCCGACTCCGGGAGGCACACTAGCTTTTCAGCTCTGTAAGTTTCAGGAAACCTCTGGAATGTTCTTTTCAGAATGCTGATTCAGGTGGAACCGAAACTATGTCAAAATGGGTTTTAAACCACTTCAGCAAACTTTACAAAAATGTACAGAAAATGTCCTTATTTCACATCTTATAACTCAAAAAGCAGGTACCTCAGCCAAGGTTATACCATTTCCTATGAGTACACTGTCAACTGTGAGAAGAGTGTTCTACTAACCCTTAAGTCCAGCTTACTGATTGTTCCTATTCTAACTGCCATCTAATTTAACAATGCTTAAAATCTTATAACTGTCAATAAAGTGATGCATCCACAGAATCTCTGATAATGTAGAACATGAATAAAGTAGAACAAGTCTGAAGAAATTGTATCCACGACGTCGCTGAAAAAACTAAAAAGAAAGAATACTCAACTTCCATATTTTCAGGAGGATTCCATTCCTAGGGAACTAAAAGATGGCTCAAAATCTCTGATTATATCTTCCCTTTTAGATACGATCGTTGGCCATTTGGTTTCAGCATTTAAAACATGTCTTAAAACATGGTTTCCGGCCAGGTGCGATGGCTCAGGCCTGTAATCCCAGCACTTTGGGAGGCCGAGGCGGGCGGATCACCTGAGGTCAGGAGTTCAAAACCAGTCTGGCCAACATGGTGAAATCTTGTCTCTCCTAAAAATACAAAAATTAGCCAGGCGTGGTGGTGCACCCCTGTAATCCCAGCTACTTGGGAGGCTGAGGCAGGAGAATCACTTGAACCCGGGAAGTGGAGTTTGCAGTGAGCCGAGAGTGCACCACTGCACTCCAGCCTGGCAACAGAGCAAGACTCTTTCTCAAACAAACAAAAAACAAACAACAACAGCAACAACAACAAAAACATGGTTTCCTTCATCAGTGAAAATACACCTTTCCTCGGGCCTGGTGATGCCCAGATCTACCTGAATCGAACTATTTCATTCACATCTCCTTCGTTTCCCTTGCTCCTACCTGCACTTTCCTTGCCTAAAGCCCTTATCTTACAAGGTCACAAGGACAGAAGGCAGGAACAGTGAAGCGCTGGTGCACGCCCTGCTATAAAGGCAGAACCTGCAGTCTTGTTGGCAGGCTGCCCACAGCCCTGGCATGGCCACACCTGACTTTGCCATGGCACGGTGCCCGGGAGCTGGGGATGATCACACCCCATGGTGCAAATGAGGGCTAGGCTGGGGCCTGGGGTACAGCCAGGGACACGGTGGCCAGGCCCCATCTGTCACATAATCATGGTCAAACACCAAAGAGACCAAAGCTGAGGAACACTAGAATAAAGCAAAGTGTCAATTTTATAATCCGAATGAGAAACACATGATTGATAGAACAAACACAGGGTTAAAGCATACCGGGGAAATGTTCACAGCTGATGAATCTGGGTAAAGGGTATATGGATCCTCTTTTTATGCAATTTTCTGTCAATTTGAAATAAAATTCAAAGTTTAAACAAAAAATTCAAGTATTCACCATCTCTAGGTGGTAATAGGGATAATTTCCTTTTGCAATTTTTCTCCGCTTTTCAAATTGCCTATGATGAATGAGTGTTGTTTTTATCATCAGAAAACATTATTAAGGGCTGGGCATGGTGGTTCATGCCTGTAATCCCAGCACTTTGGGAGGCCAAGGTGGGCGGATCACCTGAGGTCAGGAGTTCAAGCCCAGCCTGGCCAACATGGCGAAACCCCGTCACTACTAAAAATACAAAAAAATTAGCCAGGCGTGGTGGCGGGCACCTGTAATCCCAGCTACTTGGAAGGCTAAGGCAGGGAGAATCGCTTGAACCCAGGAGGCGGAGGTTGCAGTGAGCCGAGATCACGCCACTGTACTCCAGCCTGGGCGAAAAGAGCGAGACTCTGTCTCAAAAAAAAAAAAAAGAAAAAAAGAAAAGGAAAAGAAAATAAATGCTCTTGGGTGGTGTGGGGCAGGGGATGGGGCTCCCAACAAGGGTGGAGTTTGCATCAAAGCTGCTGGGGGCCAAGCCAAGGTAAATGTCAATAATTAATTCCAGGGTCCCTAGATCCTGCCCTGTGCCTTTTGACTTAATGGCTACTTGGCTGCAAATGAAAAGAAAAGAGAGGGGAAGGGCTGAGACCGTCTATGACTCCCACAGCTGGTTTTCATTAGGCATCTGATTCCCAAATGTTCAGTTCCTAAGTCAGAAAGATGGGAGTGGAATGAGCAGGTGAAGAGGAAGAGGAAGGCATGGCAGGCAGGAAGCAGAGCTGAGCAGAGGAGAGAGGCGAGTAGAAGCCAGGTGTGGGAGAGGAGAGGCCAGAAACTACAACCTGCTGCTGCTTCAGGGAGGTGGCCTTAGGGCCAAGAGGAGCAGAAACAGGGCTGAGCAGGCAGCGGAATCAGCACACAGAAGGCCTTTTTAAAAAGTGTGGTATGGGCCAGGCGCAATGGCTCACGCTGTAATCCCAGCACTTTGGGAAGCCGAGGCGAGTGGATCACTTGAGGTCAGGAGTTCGAGACCAGCCTGGCCAACATGGTGAAACCCTGTCTCTACTAATAATACAAAAATTAGCCAGACGTGGTGTCACGCGCCTGTAATCCCAGCTACTCGGGAGGCTGAGGCAGGAGAATCGCTTGAACCCGAAAGGCAGAGGTTGCGGTGAGCCGAGATTGCACCAGTGCACTCCAGCCTGGGCAACAGAGTGAAACTCCGTCTCAAAAAAATAAAATAAAAATAAAAACAAAAGTAATGTATAGTAAGATACACACAACATCAAATTCACCATTAAGTACATTCACAGTGTTGTGCAACCATCACCACCATCCACCTCCATAACTTTTTCATCATCCCAAATGGAAACTCTGTAGCCATTAAACACCAAATTTCCATTTCCTCCTACCTCAGCCCTTGGTAAAATACCACCAGTTTACAAAACACGCAGGATAGCGTCTACCTCATGCCTGCAAGTATGAGTTTATAATCACTAATTCTTGTCTGTTTTGTTTTTTTCTTTTTTTTTTAATTTGGAAGGCACGTAGGATTGTAAAGGTTAGCTGCCCAAGTTTGTCCAGCCACCACTCAGAGAGCACAAATGGCAGCCCCGGCATTGCAACTTTGGGAGGCTTGAGATGGTAGACGTTGTTTGTTATCTATATAGGGTTGACTGTTGTAGCCTGAAATGTTTGGCTCATTCTTTTAAAAAAACTAAATCTTCTTAGAGTCTTTCCTCTAATTGTGCTCAAGTGAGCTCCAGAATCAGATTAAATAACCACAGATTCAAAGTGTGACAACTGTATCCTGTTTCATTATACAAATAGAAGTCTTGGGAAGTTTGCAAGTTGCCCAGAATACAAGCACTAGGCAAATTCAGATAGTTTGCAAGGTTAGAGTCCAATCCTGTGGTCATTGGTAGACAGGCAAATTTAATTGAAGAGGTGTCACTGAATTCAAAAACTGAAAATACTTCAAAAAATAACATTGAAGCAAATAGGTTTCAAAATTATTCCATGCAAACGGAGATTATGGATAAAGGGAGTTGGCAACTGAGCATGCTAAATCAAATTCAGCTTTCATGATTAAATGGATTTACTCTTTGCATTTGTTTAACAATGCCTCCCTAAAAGTCACCAGCTTCAAGAGTTATACATTGTATTGAAACGAATCTTAACTTATTAGGGGAAATAGTCATAGCAGGTAGCCAGTAGCCAGTGACAAAATACCAGCTGTGAAAATTGAGGCAAATTGAGAAACTAGAAGCTTTTCCACTAAGATCAGGAACAAAGCGAGGATGCCCCCTCTCTCACACTGCTTTTCAACATCTTACTGGAAGTCCTAACTAATGCAATAAGACAGGAAAAGAAATAAAAGGTATACAGATCAGGAGCAAGGAAATAAAGCTGTCTTTGTCTGCAGATAACATGACCATTGTCTTCGTCCATTGGGGCTGCTATAACAAAATATCTTAAACTAAGTAATTTATAAAAAATAGAAATGTATTGCTCACAGTTCTAGAGACTGGGAAGTCCAAGATCAAGGTGCCAGCAGATTTGGTATCTGGTGAGGGCCCATTCCTCATAGATGGTGGAGGGGCAAGCATGCTCCCTCTGGCCTCTTTTATAAGAGCACTAATCCCATTTATGAGAGTGGAGCCCTCATGACCTAATCACCTTCCAAAAGCCCCACCTCTTAATACTATTGCATTGGCGATCGGTTTTTAACACACACATATATATTTTTTTTTTTTTGAGATGGAGTCTCGCACTGTCGCCCAGCCTGGAGTGCAGTGGTGCAATCTCGGCTCGCTGCAAGCTCCGCCTCCCAGGTTCATGCCATTCTCCTGCATCAGCCTCCCAAGTAGCTGGGACTACAGGCACCTGCCACCACACCCGGCTAATTTTTTTGTATTTTTAGTAGAGACGAGGTTTCACCATGTTAGCCAGGATGGTCTCGATCTCCTGACCTTGTGATCTGCCTGCCTCGGCCTCCCAAAGTGCTGGGATTACAGGCGTGAGCCGCCGCACCTGGCCTAACATATAAATTTTGAGAAGATCCAAACATTCATACCACAAACCATTTGTCTACATAGAAAATCTTAAAGAATTGTCAAAAAGAAACTTCTGGAACTAATAAGCAATTATATAAAGGTTGCCAGATACAAGGTTAATATACAAAAGTCAATAGCTTTCCTTTATACCAGCAATGATCAGGTGAATTTGAAATTAATAACACAATACCATTTACATTAGCACTCAAAAAAAAGAAATACTTTGATATAAATATAGCAAAATATGTACAAGATAGGTATAATGAAAACCATAAAACTGATGAAAGAAATAAAAAACTAAATAAATGAAAAGATATGGCTGGGCACGGTGGCTCATGCCTGTAATCCCAGCATGCTGGGAGGCCGAGGTGGGTGGATCACAAGGTCAGGAGTTTGAGACCAGCCAGACCAACATGGTAAAACCCCGTCTCCACTAAAAATATAAAAATTAACCAGGTGTGGTGGCGTGTGCCTGTAATCCCAGCTACTCAGGAGGCTGAGGCAGGAGAATCACTTGAACCCAAGAGGCGGAGGTTGCAGTGAGCCGAGATGGTACCATTGCACTCCAGCCTGGGCAATAGAGTGAGACTGTCTCAAAAAAAAGAAAAAAGAAAAGAAAAGATATTCCATGTTTATGGCTAGGAAAGCTTGATATTGCCAAGATGTCTATTCTTTCCAATTTCATCTATGGATTCCATGCAATCTAAATAAAAATGTCAGCAAGTTATTTTGTGGATATCAAGAAACATTCTGAACTTTATATGGAGAGGCCAAAGGCCCAGAATAGCAACATAACACTGAAGGAGAAGAAAGTTGGAGGCCTGAAGTTAGCTGACTTAAAACTTATTTAAAAGCTATAGTAATCAAGACCATGTGGTATTGGTGAAATAGACAAATAGATAATGGAACAGAATAGAGAGCCCTGAAATAGACCCACATAAACAGTCAACTGATCTTTGACAAAAAAGCAAAGGGAATACAATGTTATGGTTTGCTTGGTCTCCTGCCAAGTCTCATGTTGAAAGCCAAGTCTCATGTTGAAGTTTGATCCCTGATGTTGGAGTTGGGGCCTAGTGCGAGGTGTTTGGGTCATGGGAGTAGATCCCTCCTCAAAAACCTGCTGCTGTCCTTGAGGTAATGAATGAGTTCTTGTTCTATTCATTCCTCGAGAGCTGATTGTTAAAAAAAGCTTGGCACCTTCCCCCTCTCTCTCTCTTCCTTCCCCTCTTGCCATGTGATACCTGCTCCCCTTTGCCTTCTGCCCTGAGTGGAAGCAGCCTGAGGCCCTCCCCAGATGCAGATGCTGGCACCATGCTTACTGTATAGCCTGCAGACTGCAGAACCATGAGCCAAATAAACTTCTTTTCTTTATAAATTACCCTGCCTCGAGAATTCTTTTATAGCAATACAAATAGACTAAGACACAAAGATCCTCTTTTTTTTTTTTTTTTTTTTTTTTGAGACAGGGTCTCACTCTGTCGCCCAGGCTGGAGTGCAGTGGCACGATCTCGGCTCACTGCAAACTCCACCTCCCAGGTTCAAGCAATTCTCCCACCTTAACCTCTCCAGTAGCTGGAATTACAGGCACCCACCACCGCGCCTGGATAATTTTTGTATTTTTAGTAGAGACAGGGTTTCACCATGTTGGCCAGGCTGGTCTTGAACTCCTGACCTCGGGTGATCTGCCCACCTCGGCCTCCCAAAGTGCTGGGATTACAGGTGTAAGCCACCATACCTGGCCCAATAAACGGTGATGGAACAACTGGACATCCATATGGAAAAGAAAAAGTGATTCTAGATACAGACCTTACACATTTATAAAAACTAACTCAAAAAGGATCATAGATCTAATTGTAAAATGCAAAAGTATAAAACTCCTCAAAGATAACATAGGAAGAAACCTAAATGAGTTTGGTTATGACAATGACTTTGTAAATACAATAACCAAAGGCCTGACCCACGAAAGGAATAATTGATGAGCTGGACTTGATTAAAATTAAAAACTGCTGCTCTGCATGTATGGGGCAGGGAACATACGGGAAATCTCTGTATCTTCAAATTTTTCTGTGAACCTAAAACTGCTTTTGAAAAAAAGTCTTTAATTAAAAAAAAACTTTTAAAGAAAAAAATGAGACAAATGAGTTGACAAATTCCTGAGAAAGCAAAGTAAATCGTTTGTCAAAATAATTATTGGACAATACAAAACTAGCCCAAATCTGAAATTTATAAATTAAAATTATAATTATATAAAACAAGTTTTGGAATGGATGTAAAATTTCTTTGGGTCCAAGAATGATCTTTTTCACCAGTTCCCACTATTCAGATGTTGTTGAACACATCAGCACTGTGAAAGAAAAAACAAGTTATGGGGGAAAATATCTCAGAGTAAGTGGATCTGAATTTTTTTTTTTTTTTTTTTTTTTTTTTTTTTTTTTTTTTTTTTGAGACGGAGTCTTACTCTGTTGCCAGGTCTCCAACTCCCTGGTTCAAGCAATTCTCCTGCCTCAGCCTCCTGAGTAGTTGGGATTACAGGCATGTGCCACCATGCCCAGCTAATTTTTGTATTTTTAGTAGAGACGGGATTTCACCATATTGGCTAGGATGGTCTCGATCTTCTGACGTCATGATCTGCCTGCCTGAGCCTCCCAAAGTGCTGGGATTACAGGCGTGAGCCACCACGCCTGGCCAGATCTGACTTTTAAGGCTACAAATAAACCACAGACTGATGTCAAATAGACAGAAACATTTGAATGCTGTGAAAAGACAAATGACACCCACAAAATACAAGGAAGAGAGGCACAGTTAAGATGCATAAAAAAGAAGGTGGTGGCTGGGTGCGGTGGCTCATGCCTGTAATCCCAGCACTTTGGGAGGCCGAGGTGGATGGATCACCTGAGATCAAGAGTTCAAGACCAGCCTGGCCAACATGCTGAAACCCCGTCTCTACAAAAATACAAAAATTAGCCAGGCATGATGGCAGGTGCCTGTAATCCCAGCTACTTGGGAGGCTGAGGCAGGAGAACTGCTTGTACCCGGGAGACGGAGGTTGCAGTGAGCCGAGATCACGCCATTGCTCTCCAGACTCAGTGACAGAGCAAGACTCTGTCTCAAAAAAAAAAAAAAAAAAAAAAGAAGGTGGCTTTTTGGCTTATTAAAATATTGTACTTTTTTTTTCTTTTTTCTTTTGAGATGGAGTTTAGCTCTTGTTGCCCAGGCTGGAGTGCAATGGCACGATCTCAGCTCACTGCAACCTACCCCTCCTGGGTTCAAGCAATTCTCCTGCCTCAGCCTCCCAAGTAGCTGGAATTACAGGTGCCCACGACCACACCTGGCTAATCGTTTGTATTTTCAGTAGCGACAGGGTTTCCTCATGCTGGCCAGGCTGGTCTCGAACTCCTGACCTCAGGTGATCCACCCATCTCGGCCTCCCAATGGGCTGGGATTACAGGCATGAGCCACTTCAGCCAGCCTTGTATACTTTTTTATTTTATTTTATTTTGAGACAGAATCTCGCTCTGTCACCCAGGCTGGAGTACAGTGGTATGATCTCGGCTCACTGCAACCTCTGCCTCCCAGGTTCAAGCAATTCTTCTACCTCAGCCCCTTGAGTAGCTGGAATTACAGGCGCGGGCCACTACGCCTGGCTAATTTTTGTGTTTTTAGTAGAGACAGGGTTTCACCATGTTGGTCAAACAGGTCTCGAACTCCTGACCTCGTGATCTGTCCACCTCGGCCTCCCAAAGTGCTGGGATTACAGGTGTGAGCCACTGCACCTGGCCTCTTATTCACTTTTTTAAAAGAGGATTTCAAAGCATCTGGAAAACATGCCTGCTGTTGGAAACCCTGCACGGCAAATTCAGTTTGCAAGCGTCACTTAGATGTTGGTTGACGACAATACACCCGCCTCTCGGGCTGAGCGGTTGCGCCGTGTTGGGTCCTTTTTCTGTCACTCGGTGACACCCCAAGTTCTGTGCAGTCCTTGGTACAAACAAGGCATGGTTTGGAGGGAAGGGACGATGGTGTTTGCATTGCTTGGGGAACAAACCAGCTAGCATTTTCCACATACTCTGCATATACTATCCAGTTTATGACACTGGAGAATTTTGCGTCTTCTGCTGGGAATCATTGGCTCTTCCTATTCACAGAATCTTGCCAGTCTTCGAACAGGTGGGGGTCAGTGACTGTGAGAACAGGCACCCCAGTCCCGGCTTTGAGTCTCCATTCTGCTCCAATCTGCCCAGGCGTCTCCTTTCACTACCAGCTGCTAAGTAAACTCCTCTCCGACAGCTCGGCCAGGGCGACTCACAGCGCCCCCTGCCCTGCAGCCAGTGATCTATCCCGCTGCTCACTCCCGGGGATCTGCCACCTCCAGCGCCGGTGCTGCCATCTGCTCCGGCCGCAGCCCGCCAGGGGACGCAGGGCCCAGGAGGGGCAATGGGGGGTGCCGCCCTCCCCAGCCCCTCTGCGGCAACCCCCGTCCCCCGCCCCCGGCAGCCTGAATCCCACCCACGCCGGGCCGCGACACTCCCACCACCGCCCGGGTGGGAACCAGGCTCGCGCCACGAGCCCGGGTTGTGAGGACTCAGCGACTCTAGCAGCGCCGCGCACTGGGAATCTTTGAGCAGTGCGTTGATCTTTGTGTTTTAATTACCACTATCACCCTTAGACCCAACACTCTGGTTTCTATTTATTTATTTATTTATTTATTTATTTATTTATTTTTGAGACAGAGTCTCACTCTGTCGCCCACAGTGGAGTGCAGTGGTGTGATCACGGCTCACTGCAACGTCCGCCTCCTGGGTTCAAGTGATTCTCCTGACTCAGCCTCCTGAGTAGCTGGGATTACAGGCACCTGCCACCACGCCCGGCTCATTTTTGTATTTTTAGTAGAGACAGAGTTTCGCCATGTTGGCCAGACTGATCTTGAACTCCTGACCTCGGGTGATCCGCCCGTCTCAGCCTCCTAAAGTGCTGGGATTACAGGTGTGAGCCACCACGCCCGGCCTTGTTTTTAAAAATGAGTGTTTTTAAACACTCCTATTGGGAGGCTGGGTGCAGTGGCTCACACCTGTAATCCCAGCGCTTTGGAAGGCCGAGGCAGGTAGATTGCCTGAGGTCAGGAGTTCGAGACCAGCCTGGCCAACATGGCGAAACGCCATCTCTACTAAAAATACAAATATTAGCCAGGTGTGGTGGTACACATCTGTAATCCCAGCTACTTGGGAGGCTGAGGCAGGAGAATCACTTGAATCTGGGAGGCAGAGGTTGCAGTGAGCTGAGTTCACACCATTGCACTCCAGTCTGGGTGACCAGAGCAAAAACCTGTTTCAAAAAAAAAAATAAGAATTATTATATTGGGAGTATTTTGTTGTTTTTGTTGTTGTTAATTGAAAATCCATACCAATACTGAGAAAATCTCTCATTTTTGGTGTGTTACTGGCAAACAGAAAATGGAAGAATGGCAACTAGAAGAACAAAACTTGGACACAGATGAGTGTCTACAAGCGAGGGCCCTGGGCTTGGGGCTGAGGCTGGGTGCCAGTCAGTGTCAGCTCTCAGGAAGGGAACTGGGCAAAGGAATTTCTGTCCTTTTTGGATTTGTGTACCCACTTGTTTTGGACAGAAGAGGCTGGGTTATGCTGCAGGAACAAACCTCCATGATCTCAGTGGCTTAAGTTCATGAAGCCTTTTTCTTGCTTAAGTTAAATATCCATGAAGTGGAGAGGGGCAGTCTATACCCAGTCCTCACTAAGGGACACAGGCTGACACATACCCCTGTCTGGAACATTGACCACAGGGTCAAGGCAGTAATGACGCACGTTGTTCCCTGGCCCTTAAAGCTTGTACCTGGCAGGGATGTGTCACTTTCACTCCCATTTCATTGGCCAAAGCAAATCACGTGTTCACACCTAACCTCAATGATGCAGGAAAGCCTGACTCCACCACGGGCCCAAAAAGGGAGAAAGGGATGTTTCAGTGTAGCGACAGGATGATGACCAGCACATCATCCTGTCACTGCACTTGGTCAACATCTTTGTGAAGGTCTGAACCAATAAGTAAGCCAAGGAAAAGGGAAGAGATGTGATCACTGGAAAGAAGCCACATTTGTCATCATTTCTAGGTTATTTTTCTATCCCCTGTCCACTTAAGAGGGCCATGCCTGGCAGAAGTTTGCATCAGTGCCCAGCCCACAGAGGCATGAGTAGGCCTGGGCACGGAGTACACAGTTACCCAGTATGCTCCTTACCTACCTGGCACCTCTTGGCTGACAGAAAAGCAAAAAGCTTCAATAGGTGAGAACCAGGGGAAAGAGACTTAAAACAAAATATTAATAAATCATATTCACATAGGGCTTCTCGCTTGCAAGTTATAGTTTATGTTTGTTATTTTTTAATTTTCATGGTTATTGTAGTAGATATGTCACACTGTATCTCCAATTCACCAAAATGGATCAATGACCCAAAAGAGGTTCTATAAAATGCAAAGTAATGATGAAAATGGCAGCATAAATCCTCAGAAGGGCACTGTAAACATAATGAGTAAATGGTTCTGCAATATAACTATGAAACACAAAACTATATATTCAAGGACAAACAAGTTCTTGAGTGGTGATTTTACACATGCAACCATAAATGAAAATTGTGAGTCTAAGTTCAGTGAGGAACACTTGAACACTTCATTTATTGGACAAGCAATCCATTTGCCCCTAGTCCTCGATATATTACTGTTAAAATGAAAATGCTGATATATAGTAGTCTGGAGCCATAAAAAGTGTTTCTCACTATCTTTAGAAAAAGCAACCAATTCCATTTTTCCAGAATAAGCACAAAATAACTTTCTAATGTAAAATTGATTATTCTTCTTATTAAAGGTGCGGAGGAGACTAAAGCTACAGAAACATCATTCTAAATTGCTGTCCTCTTAGCAAATGCACCTAGATATCAGTCGTAAAATTGCCAAGAAGACCGTAAATCAGCTCACAGATCATAATGAAGACTATGCTTGGAGAGAGATCCAAAGGATATTGACAAAGCTCCTCTATCAGATAACAGAGCACACAAAGCAGAAATGCAATTACTAGTGCACACACATGTTAGCCGATACTTTGCTTTTGAGCAAACCAAACTCCTCATGTGCAAGGCATAAAACAGCCCTTGGTGCATGTGGGGTTCAAACATGAGGGAAAAATGCTGCCTGGCTTGTCGCCTTGTTTTTCGTGCCAAAGTATGATAAGAGGCTTTTCATTTACAGATTATTTACTTTGTGAGTCATGTGCTAGAAATGGCACTTCAGGACCCGTGCCAGAATTGAAGCCGCTGTGGCTGAGCAGGGAAGAGCTTTGCTCTGTGAATAAAAGAGGTTGTTCCTCATGCTGCTTTATTCACAGAGAAGAGCTAATGGTCAACAAAATGCTTCTGGACCCTGATTCAGGGTTAAAGGAAGTAATAAAAAGAATACAAACTTCGTCTAATTCTGGATGAGCTCAATATTGGCACAGCTTTTCAGCCTGCTGTGAGGAAACACAGGTAGTATGCAGGTCAGTACACTTCCAGTCGGGGATGACAGAAATTCAATTTCAAGTGGATTAAACAATAAATGGAACCAATTAAAGCATTTGTGATGTCAGGGCTCTGGCTCTGGCTCGCTGCAGGTGCCTTGGCTCTGTTCTCTTCCTTGCGTTGCCTTCTTTTCAGACCAGCGTCTCCTGTGGTAGAAAAATTGTTACAGCAGCGCCAAGCCCACAGTACGCCCCACCTATCTGGACCAACAGAGAGTCTCTGTGTCCCACAATTCCCAGGAAGGTCCTGAGGTTAGCATGGATTAGACTGGCTCAGGGCACGTGTCCACTCCTGAGCCAATCACGGTGTGGCTGGGGGTGGAACCCACTTACTGCTCCACCCCTGCCCTGATGGCAGCAAACAGCAAAGCAGCAGCAAAAAGGAGAGAAGGGAGTGAGGGAAGAAAGAAGGAGGGAGCAGAGGAAGGGAAGGAGAGAAAGGAGGGAGGGAAGAAAGGAGGAGGGAGCAGAGGAAGGGAAGGAGAGAAGGGAGGGCGGGAAGAAAGGAGGAGGGAGGAGAGGAAGGGAAGGAGAGAAGGGAGGGAGGGAAGAAAGAAGGAGGGAGCAGAGCAAGGGAAGGAGAGAAGGGAGGGAGGGAAGAAAGGAGGAGGGAGGAGAGGAAGGAGGAAGGGAGGGAGAGAGAGGAAGAAAGGAATGAAGATCTCATGGATATGAGAACATAATTAATGTTTCAAACACTCTCTTTAAATTTAAAATCATTGATGAAACTCTACTTTTTTTTGAATTACAATTGATGATCTATGAATGTGCCAAATGCCCATTCAGTGGTCTGTGGTGTGAAAACGTTGAGAAAGGATGCCTCGAGATGCTTCTAACACCTAAAAATACCCCTTGCAGGCCAGGTGTGGTGGCTCATGCCTGTAATCCCAGCACTTTGGGAGGCCGAGACAGGTGGATCACTTGAGGTCAGGAGTTTGAGACCAGCCTGGCCGACATGGTGAAACCCCGTCTCTACTAAAATACAAAAATTAGCCTTGCATGGTGGTGTGCCCCTGTAATCCCAGCTACTTGGGAGGCTGAGGCATAAGAATCACTTGAACCTGGGAGGCGGAGGTTGCAGTGAGCCGAGATCACGCCATTGCACCCCAGCCTGGGCAACAAGAGCGAAACTCTGACTCAAAGGGTCATGGACCCTTTGCAGATCCATGTTCTCCTAAGTAGCAAATACTTAGGCAATTATTACAAATGAATTCCCCTAATAAAACTCTCCTCCCACCTCCTCCTCACAGGACATGGAGTCAGTGCATGGCAGGGAGAGAGCTGGGAGCGTCAGGCCAGGCTTTCCACTGTGGTGTCTTTCTGGGTGTCAGCTGCACCACTGTCCTGAACTCTGTGCTGACTGGGCACTAGTCTGGTGTTTGAGACCACAGTGGGGACAGCACCAGCCCCACGTCGTTGGCGCTGTCTACAGGCTGTCCCCACCAAGGCAGCCCCTCTCTCTGCCCGGTCCTCTGTGGCTCTGCTTCTCCTTCAGGTCCTTCATCCCACCCCCTTGTCAGTCTGGTTTCTCTGTTTGTACAAGGATTTGACACCTATCCCAAAAGGGCACCCTCAGCTCTGGGTCTCCTCACCTTCCAGGTCTGACAGCCAAGGCTAACCTATGATAACCACTGGTTCTCGATTCTAAATCTCCAGAAGAGAGAATCTGATTTGTGCAGCCTGCATCAGGCATCCACTCCTGGACCAACCAGGAAGCCTACGGGGCCCACCAGTGTGGGTAGTATGAGAAACACTCTCACCTATCCAAACCCAAAGGATGATCTTAGAGACCTAGAGAATTGCAGAGGTGAGACTTGTGTTGTTGTTGTTGTTGTTGTTTTGTTTTTGTTTTGTTTTGTGACGGAGTTTCACTCTTGTCACTCAGGCTGGAGTGCAATGGTGCCATCTCGGCTCACCGCAACCTCCGCCTCCTGGGTTCAAGTGATTCTCCTGCCTTAGCCTCCCGAGTAGCTGGGATTACAGGCATGCACCACCATGCCCAGCTAATTTTGTAGGTTTTTTGTTTGTTTGTTTGTTTGTTTTTTAGTAGAGATGGGGTTTCTCCATGTTGGTCAGGCTGGTCTCGAACTCCCGACCTCAGGTGATCTGCCTGCCTTGGCCTCCCAAAGTCTGGGATTACAGGCATGAGCCACTGCGCCCAGCCAGAAGTGAGACTTTTAATGACAGTCTTGCAAGATCTGGTGTCTGGTAGGCAGGCACACCCAGTACAGTTACAACAAGCAATTTATCCCCTAGTGGGCAGGTCCCTCCCCCGGTTCCTCATAGGCTGAGTACTATGGGGGTCACAATCTTCCCAGACATCACCTATTGGTCGTTGGGTTGGGGCTTTTAGGTGTTTACTTTAGGGTTGTCTCGCTGCAGTTTGTTGTGGCCCATAATGCACTGCAATCATAGTCAGCTAAGGTGCTCTTCAAGTATTTGACTTATGACCCAGGTTGCCAGGCAAACTGATAAGAATAGATAAAGCGAGCTATTTTTCAGGCTAGTAAACTTTCATTCTAGACTATACGCTTTGCTTTGGGTGGGGTAACTAAGGGGGCCCTGACCAGCAGGGGTCTAGTATACCCTGTCCATCCGCAGGTTGTGGGCCCAAGCCTATGTGAGGCACTTTGCCTTGGAAATGGAGCACTGTAGACATTATTTCCTACAGTAGGAGAGAAGCTTGAAGCAAAGGGGACATTGACTCCGTAAGTACCTTAAAGCATGTCTACAAATCCTTTGAAAGACATCCTGACATCCTCCAAACGTACCTTGTGAAGACGGCTCATAAGGGCAACGCAGCCTAGACGGAGCAACAGGTGGACAGTAGCACTCAAGCCGACCACGGAGAATTAGGAAAAGCCCCAGCAGACCAGAAAAATCTCCATTCCCTGGTGACATGGGGAGAAAGCTGGCCTGACACGGCTCCAGAGCTGGCAGCACCTCTGGGTCCTGATAGAAGTCTGGGTGGCTGCCAAGCTGAGTCATCCAGGAGCTAAGGGAAACGACCTACCTGTAGCTAAGACCAAGCCTCACACCCCATCACCTGGGCTGGATCTTGTTCTCCTGCCAGATCTGTCGTATCTTTATTGGCTCTCCCAGTGACGGCTTCTGTGGTTGGAAATCTTTCATTAGTTTTGCTGCCTGAAACTGAACCATAAATGAGGCACTGAGACAGGGGAAAAGCCTGGTCCATGTCAAGATCTGAGGTCAACCCTAGACCTAAGCTCCCGACTCCATACCCTGATTAGCAACAGCTGCCATCACAAAACCAACTTTTTTTTTTTTTTTTGAATTTCGCTCTTTTTGCCCTGGCTGGAGTGCAATGGTGCAATCTCAGCTCGCTGCAACCTCTGCCTCCTGGGTTCAAGCGATTCTCTTGCCTCAGCCTCCTGAGTAGCTGGGATTACAAGCACATGACACCACGCCCACCTAATTTTGTATTTTTAGTAGAGCCAGGGTTTCACCATGTTGGCCAGACTGGTCTCGAACTCCTGACCTCAGGTGATCCGCCCGCCTCGGCCTCCCAAAGTACTGGGATTACAGGCATGAGCCACCATGCCCAGCAGACAAAACCAACTTTCTAACCTTTTAACATGACCCCCAGACATTAACCAAGATGCTTGTCTAGACCACAAGCCCATTTTTCTTTTGTAGAATTTGCATTTCTCTCCTTGCATAAGAAGGAAGTATCCAGTGATGGTGAGAAAAACATGGGATCAGCAAGACCTGGGTTCGAGCCCTAGATTCCCCACTTAGGAGCCACAGAGTCTCACTCAGGAGGCTCACTTCTATGAGGCTGAATCTTGATTGGGAAATTTGTGATAATCTCCTATGAGAATTAAGTGAAAGACCCTAATATCAAATGCCTGACACATACTTGGACCTCAAATTTGAGCCCTTTTGCTCTCCTTAGAGGAGGGATGAAAGCATAACTTATCCTGAGTGCAGATGCACCTCATTTAATTGGGATTCACTTTACTGAGTCACAGATGCTGTGTTTTTTTTTTACACATGGAAGGTTTTTGGCAACCCTGCATCGAGCAAGTGTATTGGCATGATTTTCCCAACAGTAGGTACTCACTTTCAGGTCTCTGTGTCACATTGGTAAATTCCCACAATATTTCAGACTTTTTCATTATTATTATATCTGTTACAGGGATCTGTGATCAGAGTCTTTGATGTTACCACTGTAATTGTTTTCAGGCATCACAAACCACACCCACATAAGACAGCAAACTTAGTTGATAAATGTTGTGTGTGTTCTGACTGCTCCACCAACAGCTGTTCCCCGTCTCTCTCCCTCTGCCCTGGCCTCCCTATTCTCTGAGATGTAACAATATTGAATTTAGGCCAATTAATAACCCTACAATGGCCTCTCAGTGTTCAAGTGAAAGGAACTGTCACATATCTCTTGCTTTCAATCGAAAGCTAGAAATGATTAGGCTTAATGAGGAAGGCATGTCAAGAAACAAGATAGGCTGAAAGCTAGGCCTCTTCCACTATGCAGTTAGCCAAGTTGTGAATGCAAAGGAAAAGCCTTTGAAGGAAATTAAAAGTGCCACTCCAATGAGTACATGAATGATAAGAAAGTGAAACAGGCTTACTGCTGATATGGAGAAAGTTTGAGGGGTCTGGATAGAAGACCAAACCAGCCATGACATTCTCCTAAGCGAAAGCCTAATCCAGAGCAAGGCCCTAGCTCTCTTCAATTCTATGAAGGCTGAGAGAGGTGAGGAAGTTGCGGAAGAAAAGTCTGAAGCTAGCAGAGGTTGGTTCGTGAGATTTAAGGAAAGAAACTGTCTCCATAACATAAAAGTGCAAGGTGAAGCAGCAAGTGCTGATGGAGCAGCTGCAAGTTGTCCGGAAGATCTGGCTAAGATCATTGATTAAGGTGGCCATAGTGAACAACAGGTTTTCCATGTAGATGAAATAACCTTCTATTGAAAGAAGATGCCATCTAGAACTTTCATAGCTAGAGAGGGGAAGGCAATGCCTGGCTTTGAAGCTTCAAAGGACAGGCTGACTATCTTGCTAGGGGCTAGTGCAGCTGGTGACTTTAAGTTGAAGTCAATGCTCATTTACCATTCTGAAAATCCTAGGGTCCTTAAGAATGATGCTAAATCTACTCTGCCAGTGCTCTAGCTTAGATGACTGCACATCTGTTTACAGCGTGGTTTGCTGGATATTTTAAGCCCACTGTTGATATATACTGCTCGGAAAAAAATATTCTTTTCAAATATTCTTTTCAAAATATTACTGCTCATTGACAATGCACCTGGTCACCCAAGAGCTCTGCTGGAGATGCACAAGGAGATGAATGTTGCTTTCCTGCCTGCTAACACAATGTCCATTCTGCAGCCCATGGACCAAGGAGTCCTTTCAGCTTTCAAGTCTGGATCTGGGCAAAGTAAATTGAAACCTACTGAAAAGCATTTATCATTCTAGATGCCATTATGAACATATCAATCTACCAGGAGTTTGAAAGGAGTTGAGTCCAACCTTTGTGGATGACTTTGAGGAGTTGAAGACTTCAGTAAAAGAAAGAACTGCAGATGTGGTGGAAATAGCTAGAGAACTAGAAGTAGAAGTGAAGCCTATAAATGTGACTGCATTGCTGCAATCTCATGATCAAACTTGAGTGAATGATGAGCTGCTTCTTATAGATGAGCAAAGAAAGTGGTTTCTTGAAATGGAATGTACTCCTGGTGAAGATGCTGTGAACATGTTGAAATAACAACAAAGCATTTTAAATATTATAGAAATTTAGTTGATAAAGCAGGTTTGAGAGAGTTGACACCAATTTTGAAAGGAGTGCTACTGTGGGTAAAATGCTATAAAACAGCATCACATGCTACAGAGAATCTTTCATGAAAGGAAGAGTCAATCAATGTGGCAAACTTCATCGTTGTCTTATTTATTTATTTATTTATTTATTGAGACAGAGTTTCACTCTTGTCGCCCAGGCTGGAGTGCAGTGGCGTTGGCTCACTGGTGCAGTTGGCTCACTGCAATCTCCACCTCCAAGATTCAAATGATTCTCCTGCCGCAGCCTCCCAAGTAGCTGGGATTACAGGTGCTTGCCACCATGCTGAGCTAATTTTTGTATTTTTGGTAGAGACGAGGTTTCACCATGTTGACCAGCCCAGTCTCAAACTCCTGACCTCAGGTGATCCACTCACCTTGGCCTCCAAAAGGACTGGGATTACAGCCATGAGCCACCACACCCAGCCCATTGTTGTCTTATTTTAAGAAATTGCCACCACCACCCCAGCCTTCAGCAACCACCACCCTGATCTGTTGGCAGCCATCAACATCAAAGCAAGACCCTCCACCAGCAATAAGATTACAACTCACTGAAGGTTCAGATGATCATTAGCCTTTTTAGCAATAAAATATTTTTAAGGTATGTACTTTTTTAGAATAATGCGATTGCACACTTAATAGGCTACAGTATAGAGTAAACATAACTTTTATATGTACTCGGAAACAATAAAATTTGTGTGCCTTGCTTTATTGCAATATTCACTTTATCGTGATGGCCTGGAACCAAACCCACCGTATCTCTGAGGTATTCCTGTACTTAGTCTCTTACACCCAGCATCTTATCAGTTCAACCAACACTTATTGAATGCCTGCCTTGTACACTGGCAAGGGATAAGGGAATCCAATATGGACCCTGCACTCCTGGAATTCACAGTCCTAGGTCTCCATCCCCTTCTATGAACTTACCAGCAGAGGGATGTGGTATAGTGGTGTCATGCACTTCCCAGCTTCTCAGAGGTCTTGGTAATTGTAAAACTTTGGCAAAGATGACCAAAAGAAAAAGTCCCATTTTCTT
Organism: Pan paniscus; assembly: GCF_029289425.2. Classification (NCBI taxonomy): domain Eukaryota; kingdom Metazoa; phylum Chordata; class Mammalia; order Primates; family Hominidae; genus Pan; species Pan paniscus. Next base: position 48,769,916 of record NC_085927.1, on the reverse strand, counting down.
CTCCCTGGAAACGTCTCAGCAGCAGTATTCTCCAAAGGATTCCAGCCATGTTCCCCTCTCCTCTCACGTCCTTGCTAACTTGATTCCCAATTCTTGGGAGAGGCTGGACTGAAGTCACCACTGACTCTATGGAAAGTGGAAGGAGAATGCAATAGAGACCAGCAGCTGGGCCGGGTGCAGTGTCTCAACCTGTAATCCCAGCACTTAGGCAGGTGGATCACCTGAGGTCAGGAGTTCGAGACCAGCCTGGCCAACATGGTGAAACCTCATCTCTCCTAAAAATACAAAAATTAGCTGGGCATGGTGGTGGGCGCCTGTAATCCCAGCTACTTGGGAGGCTGAGACAGGAGAATCGTTTGAACCCGGAGGCGGAGGTTGCAGTGAGTCAAGATCACACCACTGCACTCCAGCCTGGGCAACAGAGCAAGACTCCATCTCAAAAAAAAACAAAAACAAAAAAAGAGAGACCAGCAGCTGTAGTTCAGGACCATGAACAGCGCCGATGGGTGCCTCCTGTGCCAAACAGGTGAGTCCTATCAGCACAAGGTCTTCTCTCCCTATACAAGAGCCAGTATGAGGGCAGAACCCCCCTGCCTCTCATAGGTTGTGCTCTTGCTGCTGGAGTAACTGGATTTTCACCAGTGCTCATGTTGTGAACTGTTACAACCCTCCCCTCCAGGCTGGAAGATGGCGCTGAGAACCAAAAATACCCAGGAACGCTTCCATTTGGACCCATCAGTGGAGAAAGGGGAGCTCCCACTGCTGGCTTCTGGGGAAAGCAGATGTTAAGAGACCAGGATCTATAGATTTGTCTAAGAGCAATTCCTAAGCCAAGTTACACGGTGCTTTTCTGCTTTAAGCCTCGAAAGCCAGTCAATGAGATTCAGGCACAAGAGTTCACAGAGAATGGGTGCCCTAGCAAGGGATGCCCAGAGCCACGCTCATCCTTCTCTGCTGGCTAACCTGTGGTGCCTGGAAGTGCTGACCCTCTCTCCTTGAGACTCTGTTTTTATAGCAATCCATGTGGCAATTCTGTTCTTCTTATAAGAACTCCTCTACTGACTCTTCTTATCCCTCCTAACCCCTTACTCAAGGACATGAACAACACAAAGTCTGGGCCCCTCTGTGTGCCTTCTCTCTACGGTCCTCTTTTCTTTCTGTCTCAAGCCTCAGGCCTCACCTCCCTGTCTTTGCCTCCAAAATCTGCTTTACCATACCAGATTTCTGGTATGATAAATGATCTCTCAAGAGAGAATCGTCCAGGGTGAAAGAAGAACTTGAAAGGATTTGACTTCTATCAACAGGATGCAGTTTATGCTTTGGATCAGAAATTAGTATGTGGTGCTTTCTCTCCTATCACCAGAATATGGAATTCCAGATAGACATGGGAGCGGCTCCTCTCACTGCACACCTAATAACCTGTGTGCAGAATCTTTCTTCCCATCTCCACAGCTCTGAGCTCTGCAGGTTTGGAGGTCATGGTCATGGCTCCCAAGAGAGGAATCCTTCCACCAGAGGACACAACTGCAGCTCCATTGAATTGGATGTTGGGACTGCTGCTGGCCATTGGGAGTCTTCATGCCACTGAACCGAGAGAAGAAAGGGGTTACTCTACTGCCTGGGGCGACTGATCCCTATTACAAGGAGAAATTGGGTTGCTGCCACACGGTGGAGGTAGGGAGGACCACATCTGAACCCCCAACGACGCTCTAGGATGCCCCTTAGGACTTCCATGTCCAACCATAAAAATAAGTGAAAAAACATGACAGTCAAAAAAGGCAGGACCACTAAGGATCCAGACACCTCAGGATGAAGATTTAGGTCACTCCATCAGGGAAAGAGGCCTAGCCAGTTGAGAGCAAAAGATATGTACAAGGAAGAGTGGAAGACAGAATTGGAATGTCAACTTCAGCCACATGGCCTATTACAGAAACAAGGACTGTAGCAGTTGTGTACCTTTTCTTCCTCGTTTGCTGTTTGTGTGTGTGTATGTGTTTGTATATGTTAACCACTTTTTTCCTTCTTTCTCTCCCTTCCTATTATTTATTTTTTGATAAGTTTTCATGGAAGTTAACTTTCCAATTCAGTATTTAGATAACGGAATATTCAGCCGGCACTGTGACTGGATTTGAGGGGTTATTAACATTGTCTGGAGATGGATACAATGCTGTTGGAATCTTTGCATCTCCCCATTTTGGGGAAAGACTGAGAATGTCTTCATTTGCATGAAGGATAGTTGCATCCTGTTAAGTGTAAACATAGAGTTGTCTTTTTTTTTTTCTGGAGACGGAGTCTCTGTCTGTTGCCCAGGCTAAAGTGCAGTGGCACAATCTCGGCTCACTGCAACCTCTGCCTCCTGGGTTCAAGCGATTCTCCTGACTCAGCCACCCCAGTAGCTAGGATTACAGGTGTGTGCCATCATGCCCAGATAATTTTTGTATTTTGGTAGAGACAGGGTTTTGCCATGTTGGTCAGGCTGGTCTCAGACTCCTGGCCTCAAGTGATCTGCCCGTGTCAACTTCCTAAAGTGCTGGGATTACAGGCGTTAGCCACCGCGCCCAGCCTATCCTCTTATTTGAAAGTCAGATTTGTGTATACAAATGCTGAGAAGTCAGAAAGGTGGATTATGCCACTTTCTAAGCTATTGTCTCTCTCTCTCTGTGTTTTTTTTTTTTTTTGAGACCGGATCTCACTCTGTCACCTAGGCTATAGTGCAGCAGTGCGTTCGTGGCTCACTGTAGCCTCGACCTCGCGTGCTTGAGCACTCCTCCCACCTCAGCCTCCTGAGTAGCTGGGACTACAGGCACATGCCACCACACCCAACTAATTTTTGTGTTTTTAGTAGAGATGGTATTTTGCCATGTTGACCAGGCTGGTCTCCAACTCCTGAGCTCAAGCGATCCACCCACCTCGGCCTCTCAAAGTGCTGGGATTGCAGGTGTGAGCCACTACACCTGGCCTACCCTTTATTATTTCTGTCTTAGTCTGTTCAGGTTGTTATAATGAAATACCATAGACTGGATAGCTTATAAACACAGAAATTTATTTCTCACTGTTCCAGAGGCTGGGAGGTCCAAGATAAAGACTCTAACAGATTCAGTGTCTGATGAGGGCTCACTTTCAGGTTCATAGAGGGTGCCTCCTGGCTATGCCCTCTCATGGCAGACACAGATAATCTCTTTTGTGCCTCTTGTTATAAGAGGCACTAATCCCATTCATGAGGGCCCCACCCTCATGACCTACTCACCTCCAAGTGCCCCATCTCCTGATACCAACTCATTGGGGGTTAGGATTTCAACATATGGTTCTGGGGGGAGACGCAAACATTCAGACAATAGTAATTAGCTTCCTTCTCTTTCTTTGAGTTTGTTCTGCTGCAGTTTTATCCCTAACTTCTTCAGATAGATGGTTCGCTCATTAATTTTTAGTCTCCCTTGTTTTCCAGTGTATGAAATTAAGGCTATCAATTTTTCTCTAAGTACTATTTTAATTGCATGTGAGAAGTTTTAATATGTGATATTGTCATCATCTTTCAGTTTAACATTTTTCTAATTTCCATTAGAATTTTGTCTTTGACTAATGGATTGTATAAAAAGTGAACATTTTCATTTCCAAATGTATTAATAATTTATTTTTTGTTGTTGATTTATAATTTATGCAATATAATCACAGAAGGTGATCTGTATAATTTCAATCTTTGGTCTTTGTTGAGACTTGATTATGGCATAATACATGGTCATTTTTCACAAATGTTCCACAAGAGTTTGAAATGAATGTGTATTATCTAATTCTTATGCAAAACATTCTATAAATGAGCATTCAATCAAGCTGGTTAGCAGTACTGTTTAAATCTTTTACACTCTTACAGGTTCTTTTTTCTGCATGATCTACCAATGATAGAAATATGTTAGAATCTTCCATAATGGTGGTGGATTTGTCAAGTTCTTCTTGGGTTTCTTTTCTTTTTTCTGTTGATTCTTGCTTTGTTCATTTTAAGGCTATAAGATATGTACAAGTTTTAAATTAGTTTATCATCTTGGTGAATTAAAATACTTTATCTTTATGTACATACCCTCTCTATCCTTAGTAATGACTTTTCTTTAAAGAATATTTTTATCTGGGCCGGGTGCAGTGGCTCACGCCTGTAATCCCAGCACTTTGGGAGGCCAAGGCGGGCGGATCATGAGGTCAGGAGATCGAGACCATCCTGGCTAACACGGTGAAACCCCGTCTCTACTAAAAATACAAAAACTTAGCTGGGCGTGGTGGCGGGCGCCTGTAGTCCCAGCTACTCGGGAGGCTGAGGCAGGAGAATGGCGTGAACCCCAGGGGGCGGAGCCTGCAGTGAGCCGAGATCGCGGCACTGCACTCCAGCCTGGGTGATAGCGAGACTCCGTCTCAAAAAAAAAAAAAAAAAAAAAAAAAAAAAAAAAAAAAGTCAAAGAACACAGAAAGCTTGAAAATAAAAAGATTTTTTAAGTGCCAAGAAAGCAAGTTTATGATATTAACATCAGATAAAAATATTGTTTTTTTTTTTTTTTTTTGAGACAGAGTCTCGCTCTGTCGCCCCGGCTGGAGTGCAGTGGCACAATCTCGGCTTACTGCAAGTTCCGCCTCCCAGGTTCACACCATTCTCCTCCCTCAGCTTCCCGAGTAGCTGGGACTACAGGCACCCGCCACTACGCCCGGCTATTTTTTTTTTTTTTTTTTTTTTTTTTGTATTTTTAGTAGAGACGGGGTTTCACCATGCTAGCCAGGATGATCTGGATCTCCTGACCTCGTGATCCACCCGCCTCGGCCTCCCAAAGTGCTGGGATTACAGGCGTGAGCCACCGCGCCCGGCCTGTTGCCTATCTGCTATTTATTTCATTTCCACTCTTATCTTTATTATTTCCTTCCTCCTGCATATTTTAGGTTTAATTTGCTCTTCTTTTTCTATATAATCAAAATGAAACCACAGATGACTGATTTCAAACCTCTTTCCTTTTCTAATAACAGCATTTAAAGCTATAAATTTTTCTCTAAGAATTGCTTTAGTTGCATTCCACAAATGCTGATAAAGCTAAAAGGAAAACAGAAAAAACACAATTAGAGTTGGAGATTTTAATACTCCATTTTCAGTAATTGATAGAACAAACGGATAAAAAAAATCAATAAAGATGTGGTAGATTTAAACAACACTATCAACCAGCTTAATCTAAATGACGTTTGTAGGACACTACATCAAAAAACTGTAAAATATACCTTTTTTTTAAATGTACATGGAACATTACGAAGTTTAGACATACACTGGGGCATAAGATGTCTCAATAAATTTAAAAGGATTGAAATCATACAGAGTATATACTCTTATTAAAATGTAATTAAATTAGAACTCAGTAACTAAAAAATACCTTAAAATATCCAAATTTGGAAATTAATGTCTTTAACCGTTAGAGCTTTTCATTAAGAGTCATCATACTAATTAACAAGTTGTTAATTTCATCAGTGAAAACTCATTTCTGACATTAAATTTACTTCTTAGCAAGCCTGAGGTATTGTTCTAGATAAGATAGCAAAAGTGGTCCCTTCCTCTGAAATCCACCTCTAATATGATGCCAGCCGACCACTGGGACACACTATCTATGATGAAGTGTTTTAAAGTGATCGCAGTCACTGTGATAAGCATGTTTTAGTTCTAAAACGAGAGTCTTTTGGTGTTAAACTCAGTTTTTGTCTGAGAGTGTCCTGAGGTGGAAAAGGAGGTGCTACTTGCTTCCCCCACTCCAAATTCTGCTACATAGGTAGACACAACTCCTTATCGACCTCAAACTTTTAACAGTTAAACAACATCTACCAAAACAAAGCTAGGAGTTGGCTTGGCCAAATTGGCCTAGGTTGGTTCACATCATCGGACACAGCAAGTGACCATAAAGATCATTTTTGCAGGAGCCCAGTGTGGATGCTGGCAAGGCAGTGTGAGCTTGTCACTGTGTCATTGCGCTTACATGAACTGAAAATAAGGGACAAGGATATGGGGTGTGGGGAGAAGACTACTTGGAAACAACCCATGGTGTTGGAATCAAGCTACTGTGAAAAGCTGGGAAGCAGCAAGCAAGTTTCTGGAAGTTTTGATTTGAGATGATGTGAAGGAAAGTAAAGATAAGTTGATTTAATAAAAAAAGATGATAAAGAAACAATGGGAGAAGAATGGTAAAGAGATAGGATTGGATAAGAGCTAAAGGTGTAAAACCTTCTCAGAAGAAAACATAGGTGTATACGTTCATGACCTAGGATTCGGCAATCATTTCTTTTTGTTTGTTTGTTTGTTTGTTTGTTTGAGGCGGAGTCTCACTCTGTCGCCCAGGCTCAGTGCAGTGGTGCAATCTTGGCTCACTGCAACCTCTACCTCCCTGGTTCAAGTGATTCTCCCGCCTCAGCCTCCCAAGTACCTGGAATTACAGGCACCTGCCACCACGCCCGGCTAATTTTTGTATTTTTAGTAGAGAAGGGGTTTCGCCATGTTGGCCAGGCTGGTCTCGACCTCCTGGCCTCAAGTGATCCACCTGCCTTGGCCTCCCAAAGTGCTGGGATTACAGGCGTGAACCACCATGCATGGCCTTGGCAATCGTTTCTTAACTATGACACCAAAAGCATGCACGATCAAAGAAAAATAGATTAAAGGGGCTTCATCAAAATTCAAAAATTTTGTGTGTCAAAGGACACTGTTAAGAAAGTGAAAAGACAACCCAGAGAATGAGAGAAAATATTTGCAAATCATGTACCTGAGAAGGGTCTAGTATCCAGAATATGTAAAGAACTCTTACAACTCAACAACAAAAAGACAACCTAATTTAAAAATGGGCAAAGGACACAATAAGACATTTCTCCAAATAAGATATACAGATGGTCAATAAGCACATGAAAGGATGCTCAGCATTAGTCATTAGGGAAATGCAAATCAATATCATAATAAGATCTTACACCCATGGGAATGGCCAAAATGATCAAAGACAGATGATAAAAAGTATTAACGAGGATGTGGAGACACTGGAACCCTCATACATTGCTAGTGGGAATGTAAAATTTTCCTCTTAGAAAATATTTTGGCAGTTCCTCAAGAAGTAGAATTACCATATGACCCAGCAACTTCACTCCTAGGTATATACCCAAGAGAAAGCAAAACATGTCCATACAAAAATCTGTGCATGAATGTTCATAGCAGTATTATTCACAATAGCCAAAAAGTAGGGAAAAAAATCCATCAACTGAGGAACGGATAAACTAAATGTCATACATTCATACAAGAGAATATTATTCAGCCATAAAAAGGAATGAAGGCCGGGCACGGTGACTCACACCTGTAATTCCAACACTTTGGGAGGCTGAGGTAGGAGGATTGTTTGAGCCCAGGAGTTCAAGACCAGCCTCAGCAATATAGTAAGATCTTGTTTCTACAAAAATAAATAAATAAATAAATAAATAATAAGTACTGATACAAGGTGATGATCCTGGAAAACATTATGATCAGTAAAAGAAGCCAGACATAAAAAGCCACATATTAGGCTGGGTGCGATGGCTCACACCTGTAATCCCAGCACTTTGGGAGGCCAAGGCAGGTGGATCACCTGAGGTCAGGAGTTCGAGACCAGCCTGGCCAACATGGTGAAACCCCATCTCTGCTAAAAATACAAAATATTAGCTGGGTGTAGTGATGGGCACCTGTAATCCCACCTACTTGGGAGGCTGAGGCAGGAGAATCACTTGAACCCGAAGGCAGAGGTTGCAGTGAGCCAACATTGCGCCACTGCACTCCAGGCAACAGAGTAAGACTTCGTCTCAAGAAAAAAAAAAAGCCACATATTAAATGATTCCATTTAATAAATGTCCAGAGTAGGTAAATCCATAGAGACATAAAGTAGATTAGTAGTTACTGAGGGCTGGGGGGACTAGGGAAAATGGGGAATGACTGCTCATGGGTACAGAGTTGGGTTTGTTTTGTTTTATGTGTGTGTGTGTGTGTGTGTGTGTGTGTGTGTGTTAAAAATGTTCTAAAGGGGCTGAGCGTGGTGGCTCACACCTGTAATCTTAGCACTTTGGGAGGCCAAGGCAGGCAGATCACTTGAGGTCAGGAGTTCGAGACCAGCCCGGGCAACATGGTGAAACCCCATCTCTACAAAAAATACAAAAATTAGCCAGGCATGGGGGCACACACCGTCTCAGCTACTTGGGAGGCTGAGGTAGGAGGATTGCTTGAGCCTGGGAGGCAGAGGTTGCAGTGAGTTGAGATCACGTCACTGCACTCCAACCTGGGCAACAGAGGGAGACTCTATCTCGAAACAAAAAATGTCCTAAAGTTATTTATGATGATGGTTGCACCCTGTGAATATACTTAAAATCATTTAATTTTACCATTTAAAAGAGTGAGTTTTATGGTATGTGAATTCTATCTTGTATCCCAATTTCTTAAGTAGGAAAAAGTATCATCAACAGAAGACCCCCTCCACTCACAGTCGGACCATGATGGAAGGTGGTGGGGAGGGAGAGAAGGAAGGAGAGAGTGAGGGAGGGAGGGCAGAATGGGGTGAAGGATGCTAAGCAGAGAATAGTGCCATGATTGAGGTTAGGATGCTTAGCATTATGGGAAGAGTTAGAAAAGGGGAAGAAGTTAGCCTAGCCCTGGTGATCAGCAACTAGAAGGAAGGTAATTTCTTTTTTTTTTTTTTTCAGTCTACCAGCTGATCCATTACATGGGGCTATGACAAGGTCTGTTGAGGGAGACACCCACTGAGATTACAGAAACTAGTAAGGAGCAAAAATAGTTTACTTGAAATGTTCTGCTGAAGAACAGGTTAGAGAAGGCACTACTGTAACTGGCTCAAGTCCGGCTACTCGCTGCTCACAAGTCAAAGCATAAGAAGCAAGGTGTGGCGAGAGGAAAGCAGCTTCTAATGGTGAAATGCCAGCAGATGGGAGAATGGCCAGGCTAAAGCCTCAAAGAAATCATCTTTGCCTTCTGGGCTGAGTGAAGGGGTTTAAGAAGTAAAAAGGTGTGGGGAATATGCAGGACTCATGAAAAGGGGCGTGTAGGTGTGCGTGTCTGGTTCTGATGGTTATCTTGAGTAATCGCTCTACAGAGAGCCACTTGGCATCATCCTGACTTCGACCCAGTGGTGGTGGGCTAACTGTTCCTAACACCCCCTGAACAGGAGGATTCTGCAGCTGGGTCTCTCTGCCTGGCTTGTTTAAAAACTGGCCCCTGGAATTTCTAAGCAAGCACATAATTAGATAAGCAAGCGCTGTGCATGGGAGCGCCTGATGGGAAATGGAGGGAAACAAAGAATTTCAAAGTTCTGTCAGTTTTATGATCTCTATTTTAATGGTAATGATGGTCAGTTGTGCCTGAATTCCAGAGGAGGGGGAAGGTGTAGCAAGGTGTGTCTAACCCCCTGCTTTCTGTCATGGACTGAACAGTTTTTCAGGTTCCTTTCGGATCCCTCTTGGCCAAGATGGGGGAAGGTTGGGGAGGGAAAACGGGTCCATTCTGTCTCTTGGGAGGCTTAGGATTTTTTTTCTGTTTATATTCCGCCTCTTTTGTCAAGGTATGCTAGATGTAGCATCAATGGCCAAGCTTTTATTTTGTCCAATATTGATGCTATCTGCCCCAAGTTCATCATGTCCCTCAGTGGAACCCCTTTGGCAAAGGGACTTAAAATCAAAAGACTTACAGCTAATTAAACAGTCTAGGCCAGAGGGGAAACCCCCTTTAAGCAATGTAAGAGCCAAAAACCAAAAGCCAAAAGGCAAGGTTCTAAAATTGACTTCTCTATAAATTCAATGCATTGAACTACTGTATTCTTGACTTGTAGAAATTGGCTATACAAAACACAAGCATTTTGTTCAGCCATTTAGGCATCTGTGTGCTAGTTCTCGATTTGGAGAGTCTGAAATAATTTTCTCTCTCAAAATCAGCCCTTAAAATCTCATGCAATAGTCCCTGGGCCTGCAGGGATTGAATAGTTTCAAATTTTGAAGGTAAAACAAAACATAAAGAATTAGCAATGTTTTAAACAAAAAGATCATAAGCCCTGCCTAGTTCTGAGGAGAACAGGAAAGGAAGTTCATAGGTCATTAAACATTTAAATTATTTAGTATCAAGGCATAGAACAAATTATATTATTTCAGATAGAGGCAAAATTATTAAATGAATCTTAATGTTTTTCAATACAAACCTATCCCGATGTCTCATGAAAGCAGTTTGCTTTGATTGTCTCCTTTGCCCAGTTCTAAAGACGAGGCTTTGGCTAACTCGAGTTTGGTGTCAGAGACTGGCAGGAGCCAATGCCTTCTTTAGATGAGATATGTGTACCCAGGAGTCAAAGCCCTATAACTTAACAGCACAAAGATTAGTTAATAGCACCTTTTAGGGCTTTTTTGAGGCTGAAGGTGGTGATACTTGAGTTCATGACCTGACTGGAAGCTGTAAAAAGATTTTACAGCCTTCCAGTGATTAACTTTTATAGCTTTGATAAACCTCAGCAGTAAGTCAGGCTCTTAATTTAGGATTTGATTTGAGGATGTTTGTCAAAGATGTTAAAAAGCTCAAAACATTTTATCAAAACAGAATAATGGTCATTGTAAAATAGTAGTTACTCATTGAAACAAGGAGATAACTAAAAGGCTTTAAAGGCAATACAGAAGGATAAATGGACGTAAAAGCCTTAACCCTTTTAAATCTCAGTTTTTTAAGCAATCTAAAACCTATAGCTAGGTGCGGTGGCTCATGCCTGTAATCCCAGGATTTTCGGAGGCCAAGGCAGGCGGATCACCTGAGGTCAGGAGTTTGAGACTAGCCTGGCCAACATGGTGAAACCCCATCTCTACTAAAAATACAAAATTAGCCTGGGTGTGGTGGTGCACGCCTGTAATCTCAGCTACTCAGGAGGCTGAGGCAGAATTGCTTGAATCTGGGAGGTGGAAGTTTCAGTGAGCCCAGATCGTGCCATTGCACTCCAGCCTGTATGGCAAGAGCAAAACTCTGTCTCAAAAACAAACAAACAAACAAACAAAACCTAATAAAGACAGCATAGGGGCAGGGCACGGTGGCTCATGCCTGTAATCCCAGCACTTTGGGAGGCCAAGGCAGGCGGATCATGAGGTCAGGAGATCGAGACCATCCTGGCTAACACAGTGAAATCCGTCTCTACTAAAAATACAAAAAATTAGCTGGGTATGATGGCAGACACCTGTAGTCCCAGCTACTCGAGAGGCTAAGGTAGGAGAATGGCGTGAACCCGGGAGGCGGAACTTGCAGTGAGCTGAGATTGTGCCACTGCACTCCAGCCTGGGTGACAGAGCGAGACTCCATCTCAAAAAAAAAAAAAAAAAAAAAAAAAGACAGCATAGGAATTACCTCCATAAAATGTAGAATCTTGTTTCTTGAGCCAGTTGCCAAAAAGGCAAAGAAAAACTTTCTGCGGTGTGACTGCTTCTCCTTATGGGAAGCCCACTTAGATAACCTGGAAGTCAAACTTGATGAAAAAAAGTGCTTTAATTTAATTAGACACAGAAAGAGTATGTTCAAGATCATGAGTATAACAGGGGAATACATGACTCTTAGTAACTGCATGAGAAGTTTCCTGATTAACTGAAAATTTAGACATATCAAGAAAAGCCAAGACAACAGAATCAAGTTATACTGGAGGAAACCACTGCTTTTACAGACTTCTAAGATAAAACACTTCAGCATCTGGCCACAACAGTTAGAATCAGAGGGGAAAAAATTATAGAAGTTGATGGACAAAGTTGAAGGAGAGTTATCATCTCAGGCCTTTTCAAAGGGAGAAAAAGCTGAATGCAGTGAGATACAAAAAAAGCTGAACTTTTGAGATATTAATCTGAGAAGTTTTCAAAAGAAACAGTTTATAGAATTAAAAAGCAAATTTTCTTGTAATTTCAATAAGAGCAAATCAATAGCTTAAGAAAGCCCCATTTTAACATAGGGGACTGTTCTTTAGAAATACTATCATAAATAATTCCATTTTAATCATAGCTAACTTAACCACAAGACAAAATTCTTCTTATAGGCCTGGCATGGTGGCTCATGCCTGTAATCCCAGCACTTTGAGAGGTCGAGGCAGGCAGATCACCTGAGGTCAACAGTTTGAGACCAGCCTGGCCAACATGGCGAAACCCCGACTCTACTGAAAATACAAAAATTAGCTGGGTGTGGTGGTGCACACTCTTAATCCCAACTACTTAGGAGGCTGAGGCAGGAGAATCATTTGAACCTGGAAGGCAGAGGTTGCAGTGAGCCAAGATCACTCCACTGCACACTAGCCTGGGAGACAGAGCAGACTCCATCTCAAAAAAAAAAAAAACCCACAAAATTCCTTTTATAAATTCCCCTTCATGAACATTTTGCAACTTATACAGACCGTCTACGACATGCTTGGAATTTCTGACTTGTCCTATACTTCTCTCTTTCCTAAATAATCATTTTTCTTTAGGACAAAAATTTATCATATGAGGCTATATTTTTATACAAAATCATTTTCTTTTCTTTATAAATTTTCTTACCAAAAACACATCTTCATAACCACAACTTTCTTAACATCTCTCTCCTACTTACTGGTCCTTTCTACCTTCTTTTAGAAGTTACTTTTAAATAACCCCCAAATTACATAAAAGTATTGTGTTAGTTTTCAATAACACAACTTACACGATTATATATTAATTAGAATTTTTATTCTTGGTAACCTTAAATTTTAGTAAAAACCTATGAAGCAAGAAATCCTGAACTGTTTGTTAGATATTAGCATTTTGTAGATGAAACTACTATTCCATAATATTATAAACCATTCCATAATATTACGTTTTCCCATATTATAACATTATAACATGTTTTCACACATTATTTTTTTCTTAATTGGAAATGACCCAGACATCCAAAAAAGCATCTATTATTTAATTCAAAATAATGTCAAGATTTTAAATTATACAAGAAGTCCACTTACAAGCATTTATCTCATTTACATGTACTCAATTTTTTCCATTTTTAACAGTTTATCTAGATTACTTCTGAAAACTGAGACGTTACACAAATCTAGTCATTATTTAAATTTATTTCAGCCTCAGCAACATGGAGAAACTTCATCTCTACAAAAAAATACAAAAATTAGGTGGTACCACGTGGTGGTACACACCCATAGTTCAGCTTCTTGGGAGACTGAGGTGGGAGGATCACTTAAGCCTGGGAGGAGGAGGTTGCAGTGAGGCAAGGTTGCACCATTGTACTCCAGCCTGGACAACACAGCAAGACCCTATCTCAAAAAATAAATAAATAAATAAATAAATAAATAAATAAATAAGTTATTTATTTATTAACCATTTTAAAAGTCTGAATAGCAGGTGAACACCCAAGAACCTTAAAGGTAAACACATTTTGCCAATAACTCAGAAGATGCAGCTGTTTTAATTAAACCAACAATCTAGTCTTTTTGTCAAAAAAAATTACACAAAGATAATTTTGGTTTTGTTTGGGTTTATAGTCCTATAACCTTTATGTGAAACTCTGATACCTTAACATGTAGACAGAGACAAATATAAAACCATTTGGTTAAAAAACTCAGACAAAAATGTATACTGACAATTTTGAAGACATTTCTATCAATAATTTTAGTTTTATTTACCAAAGATTCATGTGAATTTGAAAAGTATCTGGACTTATTTAATTTATGAGTACTCATTTACTTATAATCCAATTTGGTAGCATGCTAGACACAATATACAACATAATACATGTATGTACACACAAGCATATCTAAACATGTATACCTACATGCACAAAGATCCAATAGCTTTTACTTTGGAACTCCAGCCATAAGATAGCAGTACAGACTCACCACTTTATAAAAGATAGCTGGATCCAAATTATTTTTCTGATGAAACTGGAACCTGTTCACATGGCTAAGGAAAGCTGTTTGCCCCAATTTAAGGAAATCTGTGAACCAAAATTTGGGTAAAGTAGTTTCTATGGCAGTTTGGTTTTGAAAACCTTTTTACTCTTCTTTTTTCTGCAGTTTCAAGTGAGTTTCTAGTGTTTCCATTTTAGCTAGAACTGGCTGAAATGTATAAGAAAAACAAAATCTCCAAGTAACGTGGAAACAGTAAGTTTTATCTCAACACCAGTAGCTTAATAACAGCAGATTCAAAGAAGGCAGAAAAGAAAAGAGAGGTAGAGAGCCTTAGAAGACTCTGCTTAACTGTAGAGTTGCAGGTTAACCATTTGACCTCTGAATTTCCCTTACTGTAATTTGCCCATCAGCTTAAAATGTGCACAAAAGTTGGCCATAATATGTAACCAGGTGGAGTCTCAGATTGTCTAGAAAAGAGAGTTGACTTGCTTTCTCCCCCCACAAAGCTTGACATGGATTCAGGAAATACTCTGGAGGTCTCAGAGAGGATGACAAAATTAGAGGTTAGGATATTGGAAACTTTCTCCCCCGGAGAGGAGAGAAGCAGCCTATCTTGATGCTTTCTGACCTAGTCTTGGCGGGTGGGATGGAGACTAGTCCAAAGCACCCTTGGAGAAAGGGGTAACACTAAACAGAGACACAAACACAGACAGATCCCATGCAGACAGAGCACTCCAAACCAATCCCCAAAGAGAAAAGACTGGAGAAAAGTCCTTAGATCTTGTGTCAAACCCAGAGGGCACCACGGAGTGACCTGTGTTAGGTGCAGATAGCATGGAGGCTCAGATGGCACCAAGATGACCTATGCTAGGTCCAGGTGGCTGGACAGCCCAGATGGCAGAGACAGACAACCCCAGGTGCACTCTGGTTGACTTACCCAGTCCTGAAGGCCATCAACTTACTGAATGCTGCTTTCCTTACACCATCAGAGCATGATAGCACCGGATGCCATGAAAAGGAGGCAAAGGAAAATACCCCAAACAGAGGCAGTCTCTGCATCTGTTGGGAATTCCCAAGGCCCCAGTCGCAGGGTCCACTGGCCACAAGTAGCTAGCATAGCTAGCATTTGCAAATGGCCCTGCCCTGCCTGGTACCATCAGTGGGTAAGCCTTGGTCCACTGCCTGGCCAATTGCTCCACTCGCTGGAAACCAGGCCTACAGGCTGAGCTGCTCAGAACACACACCTCCTCACTCAGGCACCAAGTCTGTAACCAGCTCAAGTTCAGCTGCTCACCGCTCAGCAGTCAAAGCATGAGAAGCTTGGTATGTGGTGAAAGGAAAGCGGCTTCTATTGGTCAAATGCTAGCAGATGGGACCATGGCTGGGCTCAAGCTTCAAAGGGAAACGTCTCTGCCTTCTGGGCTGAGTGAAGGGATTTAAGAAAGAAAAAGGTGTAGAAAATATGCGGGCATGGTGCAGGAGAATGCAGGTCTGCATGTCTTGTTCTATAGCTATCTCAAGTAATCACCCATCTGGAGGTCTGGTTTGTGTCATCCTGTCTTCAGCCCAGTGGTGGTGGACTAACTTCCTAACTTCCCTTGAGCGGGAGGATTCAACAGCTGGGTCTCTCTGCCTGGCTTGTTGCAAAACTGCCCCCTGAAATTTCTAAGCAAGCACATAATCGGATAAGTCAGCACTGTGCACGGGAGCACCTGGTGGGAAAAAGAGAAAGAATTTCAAAGTATGTTTCAAGGCTGAAAGCAAGGAAGGAAAAAAAGTTTTAAAATGCATTTCGAGGCTGGGATACTTGGTTACACTACTCCTTGGCTGATACTGTAGCTGGGATGATCGGTTTACCTCAGAGATACAGGAAAGGAGGAGAGAAGTTTGTGGTCTCAGGTCACATGCCACTACTGTGGTCAGGCAATTAAAATAGTAGTGAAGGAAATTAAAGATGCTAAATTTATAAATGCAACTTAAAGATTAAAGTGGTTGTAAATGGAACCAAGCATGTGCTCTTCTTAGAATAATACAAAGTGTAAAATGAACTTGAAATCTCAAAAATAACTAGGATTTTGAGCTTATACATTTAATAAAGAGAATATCACATTTAAAAAATAAAAGGTCTGAAACGACAGCATTTCACTTGTCTACTAAAAGTGGAATATCTGAAAAATCAGAAATTAATCAAAATGAACATTTTTTTTCCTCGGGTTAAACTCAGAATATTGCAGCCAAAAATAGACATAAATTGTTCATATTTCCAATAAAGAATCCTACTCTACTAGATGACACTAAATAGATAACTGAAATTTAAGTGTGTTTGTTTAGAAGCAACTCTGATTTCAGATTATTTTACGGATAGAAAAATTTCCTCAAGGAAAGAGCTTGGTGTATTAAATTTAAAAGATAATCTCAAGATCTCAGGTATGACTCTGTAAAGCATGTATAAATTTTGTTGTTTTTCTAAATTTTTTTCAAATTTGAGAGATGGTATGTGTTCTAAATTACAGTTATAGGGAATGTATAATGAAAGCCAACATTTTAAATTTTATCTGAATTTTAAAGCTTAGTAATTTTGTTAGTTTCCGTAAGGTTAAGTGCAATTACTACAAAATACAAAATTGGGAATTGGAGGTATAGCACAGCCTGCTTCCATGCAAAAACCTGAATTTTTGCACTAAAACTAAATAGGCAAAACCTTCTGCAAATATATGATCATAGAACCACAATTGAAGTATACTACAATGGAAATGTGATACAATTATAAAGCCTACTGTCTTTTAGAAATCGGTTGTAGCGGAAATTATGTAAATCTAGGCCAGGTACAGTGGCTCACACCTGTAATCCTAGCACTTTGGGAGGCTGAGGCAAGACTCCTGCTTGACTCCGGTAGTTCAAGACCAGCCTAGACAACATGGCAAAACTCCGTCTCCACAAAAAATAAAAATAAAAAAAAAATTAGTCATGTGTGGTGGTGCACACATCTGTAGTCCTAGCTACTCGGGAGGCTGAGCTGGGAGGATGCTTAAACCTGGGAGGCAGAGATTGCAGTGAGCCAAGGTCAAGCCACTGCACTCCAGCCTGGGCAACAGAGCGAGACTCTATCTCAAAAAAATAAATAAATAAATAAATAAATAAAGAAAAGAAAAGAAAATTATGTAAATCTATTTAAAAAATTCCACTTGAACTTTTGGGGTAAAGAACCAAAGGTACAATAGCTTCTTTCAATAATTATTTATTATTTTTAGTTTTTTAAATAAGTATAATATGCGCATATTTCATAATTGCTTTGAGAAATTTGAATTTTAAATATGAGTCAGTAGGCATTTGGTTTTATCAAAAGCTCCTTAATAAATTATAAGTTTTACATTAGGATTACCTGCAATTAAAATATAAACACAAACACATATGGAGTGAAGCATGCATTTTCACTCATAAATTAGAAGATTTTAGGGCAAACCTAAATATTTTCACATACTAACCATATGGCACTCCAAAATTTTAAGTAGTCTTTTTAAAATTCCTCTAAGTGGGCCCGATGGGGTGGTTCATGCCTGTGACCCCAGCACTTTAGGAGGCTGAGGTGGGAGGATCACTTGAGGTCAGGAGTTCGAGACCAACCTAGCAAACATGGTGAAACATCATCTCTACTAAAAATACAAAAAATAGCCGGGCTTGGTGGTGGGCACCTGTAATCCCAGCTACTTGAGAAGCTGAGGCAAGAGAATTGCTTGAACCTGGAAGGCAGAGGTTGCAGTGAGCCGAGATCACACCACCACACTCCAGCCTGGGCAACAGAGTGAGACTCCATCTCAAAAAAGAAAATAATAATAATAATAATAATAACCTCTCCCTAAAACCTAGCCTGCAACATGATGAAACCCTATCTCTACTAAAATACAAAAATTATCTGGGCATGGTGGCGCATGCCTGTAATCCCAGCTACTTGGGAGGCTGAGGCAGAAGAATTGCTTGAACCCTGGAGGCGGAGGTTGCTGTGAGCAGAGATCACGCCATTGCACTCCAGCCTGGGCAACAAGAGTGAAACTACATCTCAAAAAACAAATAAATAATTTTAAAATAAAATTCCTCTAAGTGGGCCAGGAGTTCGAGACTAATCTGGCCAACGTGGTGAAACCCCATCTCTACTAAAAATACAAAAAAAAATTAGCCAGGTGTGGTGGTGCACACTTGTAATCCCAGCTACTCAGGAGCCTGAGGCATGAGAGTCACTTGAACCTGGGAGGTGGAGGTTGCAGTGAGCCAAGATGATGCCACTGTGCTCCAGCCTGGGCAAGAGAGGGAGATTCTGTCTCAAAACAAAAAAACAAAAAAAAAACTTCTAAGTGTATGTGGAGGGGGTTAGGTAAAGATTCAAGATGGTTTTGGATTTAATAATACTACTTGGGAGAATAATTTGGATTTATAGCCTAAAACCCTGATGTTATCTTACAAAATCTGATATATCAAGTTGATAAAGAAGTGTTATATGTGATTAAAAAGAAAAATATGTGTTTCCAAAAAGGGAGCAATGCAAGGTGAGGACAAACCAAACCAAAAATCTATACAATGTGAAGAGGAAGGCAGTAAACAGGGTAAAGTAGGATGGAAAGGAGACTTCTGTGAAGACACCTTGTTTTACAGTTTTCACTTTAAAATAAAACAAATTTTACATAAATGCAAAATAAAATGAAATCAAAATAGAAAAAAATCCCTAAAAATTGAAAACAAATTTAAACAAGCTAAACTAAAATACATCAAGTTAGTAGCATAGACACATTAAAAAATTATTTCATGTTACTTTAAAACACAGTATTTTAAGTGTACATTCCTAGTGGAAAATATTCTAAAGACAATAAGAACTACATAGAAATGTCGAACTATATTCAGGGTCTTCTTGTTAGTAGTAATTTCGAAATTATTAATTTTGGAATACCTATAGGTATATTATAGGATAAGCCAAATAATACATACGTTTGCTCATTAAAAAAACAAAAGTTTCAGTTGAGTGCATTGGTGCACACCTATAGACTGGGAGGCTGAGGCAGGAGGATCGCTTGAGCCCAGGAGTTTGAGGCTGTAGTGTGCTACAATTGTGCCTGTAAACAGCCATTGCACCCTAGCCTGGGCAACAAGAGAGACCCCATCTCTAAAAACAAAACAAAACAAAACAAAACAAAAACCAAGATTTTCAGTGAAAGAAAAAATATACAAGTATTAAACCAAATATTTTGAGTTAAACTCTTGTAATCATAAATTTGAACTGGAAATATCAGTATGAACTCATAACTCTTTTCTTTTAGAATGCACTCATTTCCTAATATGTGCACTGAAAATCCTGGAAGGCATGAAAACACACTAGTAATGATCACTCCTCAGTCCCCAGATTGTGGTCTCTAAGTATCATTTTCCCCTAAAGGAACTAGCATTTCTTAACATAACAGCTGGTTCCAGGTCTGGGGCAGGAATTATAAAAATTGCCTAGAATACGTTGTGTTAGACAAAAAGGAAGCTATCACAGACTGCTGGGATCATGTCAAAGGACACAGAAGCCAACTTGAAGGGTTCTTTGTTGTTTGGGTTTTTTCTTTTTACTAAGATGGGTCGATTTAACAGTAACCAAATAGTGCATGAGGGAAATTTCTTTATAGAAGAATTTCAGCTACTAAATGCAGAAAAATGTTAGGAAATCACTATTTTACAATCCCTAATGAAACCATGGATGTAGCCAATGGTCATCAATGAACGACCAATCCATTAAGTGAAAGATGAATAGGGAACTTCATAAGGAAGAGATTAGGCTGATAGCACCTGAAACCATTTATGAAAATTATCATTTAAAAAATGGAGACAACCAGACCTTACATGCTTTATGATGTGATGAAACAGGAAGTAAGAGCATCACTTGTGAATGTTCCTTCCTAAGTAAATAAATCTGAACCTAATTTAGCTAGCTAGACATACATACTGGTTAATAGGAAATACAGGGGATAGAAGAACAAGGCACCACAAGGAAGCAATCAGCTAAATCCAGAATGTAGGACATGCCTCTCCAAAATGACCAGATTTTTAATAAATTAGTGGCATGGAAATAAAACAACGTTCCCTATAGAATAAAAGAGACAAGGAACAGCAATAAAATGCAATATGTGGCCTTTGTTTGAATCCTGATCTGAAAAAAAAACCTGAAAAGATGCTTTTGAAACAGAAAAATTTGAATATGAACTGAATATTGAATGATAGAAACAATGTAATTATTAGACAGTGGTTATATAAAAACAAAATGTCTGTATGAGTTAAAGATGCATAATGAAGTATTTACAGGTGAAATGACATGATATCTGAGATCTACTTTAAAATAATATAGAAAACAAAAAAAATAAGGAAATAGATGAAACAAGATTGGCAAAATATTGATAATTGTTGGAGACATAATTGGTACACGGGTGTTCACTATATATATATTATATATAGTATTATATATGTATTATATATGTATTATATATAATATATATAATATTATATATAATATATATTATATATACACACACACACTTTTTTTGAGACAAAGTCTCACTCTGTCACCAGGCTGGAGTGCAGTGGTATGATCTTGGCTCACTGCAACCTCCGCCCCCTGGGTTCAAGCAATTCTACTGCCTCAGCCTCCTGAGTAGCTGGGATTACAGGCACGCGCCACCACACCCAGCTAATTTTTTAAATTTTTAGTAGAGACAGGGTTTCACCATGTTTGCCAGGATGGTCTCCACCTCTGGACCTTGTGATCCACCCACCTTGGCCTTCCAAAGTGCTGAGATTACAGGTGTGAGCCACTGCACCCATATCACTATATTGTTTTTTACTTGTGTATAGATGTGAAATTTTCCATAATATAAAGTTTGCAAAGGAAGCAAAATAAACGTAAAATTTCTGTTACAGGTAAGATAAAATAGAGAAAAGAAATTGGTTAACATTAGAATGTATATGATAGTCCAGATGCAGTGGCTCATGCCTTTAGTCCCAACACTTTGGGAGGACAAGGCAGGAGGATCACTTGAGCCCAGGAGTTCAAGGCTGCAATGTATATGATAAATTGCAGGGTAGTCATTGAGAGAATAAAAACAGAATATAAAAATTCCAAACCAACAAAGTGGAAAAACAGAAATAAGAGAAAAATCTTCATCTATTCAAAACAGTCCAAAAAAGAGCAAGTTATAAACAACAGGAAAAAAAAATAAACGAGACGATAAGATGTAGTCATAAATTCATATATAGGTAATCATAATAAATTTGAATTAATTAAACTTTCCTGTTAAAAGGCAAGGATTTAACGGCATGCTGCAAATGTGATGCTCAAAGGGAAATTTCTAACAGTAAATGCCTACATCAAAAAAGAGATTTCAAATCAATAACCTAATTTTATACCTTAAGGAATTAGAAAAAGAAGAGCAAATTAAACAGAAAGCCAGCAGAAAGAAGGAAATAATAAAAATAAAAGATTAGCATGGAGAAAAATGAGACAGAGAGTAGAAAAACGACAGAGAAAATCAACAAAATCGAAAGTTGATATTTGAAAAAAAAATCAACAAAATTAACAAAGCTTTAGCTAGACTAAGGAAAAAAGAAAAAATGCCAAAAACTAAAACCGCAAATGAAAGCGGGGACACTACTACCAACCTTATGGAAATAAAAAGGATTATGGGAGAATAGCACACCAACAAATTAGGTAACATAGATGAAATGTACAAATTCCTAGAAACACACAAATTACCAAAACTGGTTTGAAAAGAAATAAAAAATCTGCCCATAAATCTTAGAAGTAGAGATTGCACCTGTACTAAAATGCTTCCCAACAACAAAAGTCCAGGATCAGCCGGGCACAGTGGCTCACGCCTGTAATCCCAGCACTTTGGGAGGCCAAGTTGGACAGATTGCCTGAGGTCAGGAGTTTGAGACCAACCTGGCCAACGTAGTGAAACCCCGTCTCAACTAAAAATACAAAAAATACCTGGGTGTGGTGGTGCATGCCTGTAGTCCCAGCTACTTGGGTGGCTGAGGCAGGAGAATTGCTTGAACCCGGGAGGCAGAAGTTGCAGTGAGCCAAGATCTCGCCACTGCACTCTAGCCTGGGCGACAAGAGCGAAACTTCATCTCCAAAAAAAGAAGAAAAAAAAGCACATATACATCTTTCAGTATTCAGAGGGGGGAAAAAACAGAAGGCTTCAAGGCAAAAAATAAATAAATAAAATAACTTGAGATAAAGTAAGTCACAACGTAATGATCAACAAATATTTTTCGAGTGCCTACTGCACACCAGGCACTGTTCTAGGCAGTTCCACTATGAGAGAGAGTAATCATATTATCTGGAAGTTATGGCAGTTTTGTGTCTTCTGTCCCAATGTTATATCCTTCATTCATTTTTCCTGGCCCTACTATACTTTAATGTTTAATAGAATGGTGAAAGTAAGTTTCCTTGGCTTGTTACTGATCTTAACATTTTAATATTTACTAAAGTCTTCACTGTGGGGAATTTTTTAAAAAATACATCTTTTATGGCTGAGCGTGGTAGCTCATGCCTGTAATCGCAGCACTCTGGGAGGACAAGCAGGCGGATCACCAGAGGTCAGGAGTTCAAGACCAGCCTAGGCAAAATGGTGAAACCCTGTCTCTATTAAAAATACAAAAGTTAGCTGGGCGTAGGGGCGCACGCCTGTAATTCCCAGCTGCTCAGGAGGTTGAGGCAGGAGAATCGCTTGAACTCAAGAGGCAGAGGTTGCAGTGAGCCAAGATTGCACCACTGCACTCCAGCCTGGGTGACAGAGCGAGACTCCATCTCATAAAATAAACAAATAAATAACAAAAAGACATCCTGTATTAGTTTAAAAGAGTTTCTTTATATTCTTAATTTGTTTAGTTTTTTAATCATAAATAGAGGTTGAATTTCAGCAAACACCTGTTCTGCATTTATTGAAATGATCCTATGGTTTTTCTCCTTCTATCTGTTAATGTGAAAAATTACGTTACTTACTTTTCTAATCTATTCTAGTGTACTCTAATCCAATTTGGTCATGATGTATTATCTTGGATTCAGTTTACTGATATTTTGTTTCTGGAAAAGATTGTTCTATATTTTCCTTCCTCAAACAGTCTTTGGTTGGGATAACAAGCCGATTAAGCCAACTTTGTAAAAATTATTAGCAAGTATTGGTAATTTTTCTACTTGCTGGAATAGTTTGTATTTGAAAGTATTCATTCCTTAAATGTTTGGTAAAACCCTTCTGTTTAAAAAAAAAAAAAAGTCTAGTCCTGCTGTTTCTTTGATATGAGGATTTTTAGTCACCAACTCAATTTTTTAAATGGTTAAAACATTGTTTACATTTAAAATGTCTTAAATGTAAAATTTGTGCAATTTGATTTACATTTTCAAAATTATTGGCATAAAGTTGCATCATATTTTTACATTTTTAAAATTGATTCTTCATCGAAGTCATGTTTCCTTTCTTTATTTTTATTTTTATTTTTATTTAAATTTTTTGAGACGGAGTTTTGCTCTTGTTGCCCTGGCTGGAGTGCAATGGTGCAATCTCGGCTCACTGCAACCTCCGTCTCCCAGGTTCAAGCGATTCTCCTGCCTCAGCCTCCCAAGTACCTGGGATTACAGGCATGCACCACCACGCCCGGCTAATTTTGTATTTTTAGGAGAGATGGGGTTTCTCCATGTTGGTCAGGCTGGTCTTGAACTCTCGACCTCAGGTGATCTGCCTGCCTCAGCCTCCCAAAGTGTTGGGATTACAGGCGTGAGCCACGGCACCCAGCCAATTTCCTTTCAATTCTGCTATACTTTATGGGTCCCATCTCTATTTCCTAATTAGTCTTGCCAAAGGTTTGCCAGTTTTATTAGTTTTTTCAAAAAAACAAAATTTGGCTTTGTTTGTCACGTCAATTTTATGATTGCTGTCTGTTTCATTTATTTCTGCTCTTACCTGTAAATTTTCTTTTTTCTACTGTTTAGGATTTACTCAGCTGTTCTGTTGGTAACTTCTCATGTTAAATGTTTGGCTTATTGATTTTCAGCCTTTTTCTCCTATATCATAAGCCTCTCATATGTTCTGATACGTGGAATTTTCATTATTGTTCGCTTCTAAGCATATTCTAAAACCTGTTATGCTTTCTTTTTTTACCCATGAATTATTTAAAGGTTTTTCCTATTTCTATGCTTTTTTGTTATTTATTTCTTATTGAAGTACATGGTGGTCAGAAAATATTGTTTGTTCAATCCATCCTTTTGGCATTAACAAAAGATTGCTTTTTGGCAAGATAAATGGTCAATTTTCATAAATATTCCAGACGTGCTTGAAAGTAATGTAATGTCTGCAGTTACTTGGTGAAATGTTCTGGAAATTCCCATTAAGTAAAATTTGTAATTCCATAATTCTCATCTCTCATCTTTTCTATGCTCACTGACTTTTTTTTTTTCTGCTTTCTCCTTCTGAATTACTCAGTGAGGTATGTGAGACAAGACAGAACTATCCAAACTCACAGTAAGAAACCAATCAGTGAAATCTAGAAGGCAGAATATTCTATCAGACAGTAGCTTAATTCCTTCAATTCACGGTATGAAAATAGGGACTGTTCTAAATTAAAAGAGATTTGTGGATGTAAGCAGATTGAGTCCTGAACCCTAACCTAGAAAAACCAGGTATAGAGGACGTTTGGAGGAAAATTGGTTTGGGCTCTCTAAAGCCTAGGGTGCACCCTTGCCCAAGTCCGAGGACACCCAAATGTCCTCCCTTTGCAGATGGCCAGTGCTTTGGTCCTGCCAGAGGAGGGCTGACATCCCCATCCACCTGTTCCAATGATAATAAAAGCGCCATTTCCTGTGATAACAGATGTCGATCCCCAACACCCAGAAGATGTAAATGCTAGGCACTTGAAAATATCATTTTGAGTGACTTACCAGGGGACTTTAAAGGCAGACTGTGTGGCTAGTCTTGCTGGAAAGACACTCTGAAGTCTGTGATAATGGAGTAGCCTCTGCCCCATCCCCAACACCCGCTCCATGGCCCCATGGGTCTATCAACTCTACTACACAGCTAACCCCCATGAACAGGGACTGTGTCTCATTTCTCTGGGTCTCCCCAGCAACTAGCATGGCTTGTTGGATAAACAAGAATTAGCTGGCCGTTGAGCCACCGTCTCTGTCTTGGCACAACCTCCGTGTGTTCTGCTTGCAAAATTCTGAGCCCAGGCCCTTTTATCTCCTTTGTCTCCTTTAAGAAAAGGATGCTCAAGCCTGTCACAGAATGAAAAACATTACGGGCATGCCCAGCCCAGACAGATGGGAGGGAGGCGGATGAAGAGATTGTTGTGGCCAAACTATTTACTGTGTCTGGACAGGACAATTTCAGGATTTGGAAATTCCCCGGCTGCGGAGAGGCAAAGGCTCTTTTCTCTCGCCAGTTACCCGAGCAGCAGCCAGTGAACTGACTTTAATTTAGGATGTGAGGCTATGCTACGCCCTCACAAGGACCCAGCAGAATAAGACCACTGTTCAGGGAGCTGGGTGGTCCCTCAGTTTGCAGAGAATCCATGGCTGGATTTGATGGGTCAAAGTCAGCAGTATATACCCTCCCTAATGTGAGTGATTTTTCTCTAAATCCCACCAACGGTATCCCAAGAAGATAACTGGGCAAGTGCATGAAGACATGTGTTTAAGGATATTCATCGCAGCCTGTCTGTAATTTCAAAAAACTGAAAACAGTACATTTAGATCCATTAACTTCTGATTATATACATGAATAATGGCACATCCATACAGTGGATTACTCTACACTGTTAAAGGGATAATGGATATCTATATTTCTTTTTTTTTTTTTTTCTTTTTCGAGATGGAGTCTTGCTCTGTCACCCAGGCTGGAGTGCAGTGGTGCAATCAAGGCTCACTGCAACCTCCACCTCCCACGTTCAAGTGATTCTCCTGCCTCAGCCTCCTGAGTAGCTGGGACTACAGGCGAGCCCATGCCCAGCTAATTTTTGTATTTTTAATAGACATGGGGTTTCATCATGTTGACCAGGCTGGTCTCGAACTCCTGACCTCAGGTGATCCACTCCCTCCTCGGCCTCTCAAAGTGCTGGGGTTACAGGCATGAGCCACTGCCTGGCAAGATCTATATTTCTTGACATGGAGATAGGTGGATACACCTATACACACACCCACATGCCAATCTGATATACACATAGTCATTTGTGTACATATTTGGAAAAAAAAAAAGATGCCTAGGTCATTCACCACACTGCACCGCAGGTTATCAATGGGTAGTGGGAATTA
Organism: Pan paniscus; assembly: GCF_029289425.2. Classification (NCBI taxonomy): domain Eukaryota; kingdom Metazoa; phylum Chordata; class Mammalia; order Primates; family Hominidae; genus Pan; species Pan paniscus. Next base: position 48,743,693 of record NC_085927.1, on the reverse strand, counting down.
GAATGACATTTACCTTCTTTGGACTTTATGGAGTGTTTAATTTTTTTTACCATGACTATGTATCATTTTTATAATCAAGAGAAACAAAGTGATTCCCATTTTGGGATAAATAAAATTAGCTGTTAGCATTTTTGAAAAGTTTAAAAAGAATTTGTCAATATGTATAAAATTCTCTGCTCTAAAACTGATATAATTTTAGCACAACTTTTTCCCTCACTGCTTCACAGAGGTTTCATTAAAATCAGCTCGAGCTTCCATCTGTGATTTTTTTAATTTTTTTATTTTTTATTTTTGAGATGGAGTTTCCTCTTGTTGCCCAAGCTGGAGTACAGTGGCGCGATCTCTGCTCACTGCAACCTCTGCCTCCTAGGTTCAAGCAATTCTCCTGCCTCCGCTTCCCAAGTAGCTCGGATTACAGGTGCATGCCACCATGCCCGGCTAATTTTGTATTTTTTTAGTAGAGAAGGAGTTTCACCATGTTGGTCAGGCTCGAACTCCTGACCACCCACCTTGGCCTCCCAAAGTGCTAGGATTATAGGTGTGAGCCACCATACCTGGCCTTTTTTTTTTTTTTTTTTTTAATTATGTTGCTTTCATTTCAGGAACTCTTTGGTAAAAATTGCACTACACTGCAAAGGTTGAGAACCAGGTGCTGGAACCAGACAGCCTGGGCTCAGGTCTGGATCTGGATTGTGTTATTCATTAGTTCTGTGATCCTGGATAGGTCCTTTAACTGCCGTTTGACTCGTTTAAATTTGGGATGATACAGGAGTTCGAGGTTACAGTGAGCTAAGATTCCACCAGCTTGTGTGACAGAGTAAGACCCTGTCTCAAAAATAAATAAATAAACGTTTAAAAGACTAATTTGAGCTGATAGTACTACAAAACCTCACATGGCTACTCTGAGGATTAAATGAGATGATACAGGTACAGAAAGAACTTAGAACAATGCCTGACTTAAAGCAAGCACTTAGGCCGGGTGCGGTGGCTCACGCCTGTAATCCCAGCACTTTGGGAGGCCGAGGTGGGTGGATCACGAGGTCAGGAGATCGAGACCATCCTGGCTAACACGGTGAAACCCCATCTCCACTAAAAATACAAAAAATTAGCCGGGTGTGGTGGCAGGTGCCTGTAGTCCCAGCTACTCGGGAGTCTGAGGCAGGAGAATGGCGTGAACCCGGGAGGCAGAGCTTGCAGTGAGCCAAGATCGTGCCACTGCACTCCAGCCTGGACGACAGAGCAAAACTTCATCTCAAAAAAAAAAAAAAAAAAGAAAGCACTCAATAAATGTTTCTACTTTCCTCTTTCTTAAAATTTACAGTCAGCTCCACCATTGATTATTTGGATTGAATGATAGGATATATTTTACTGGCTTCTTTTTTGCCATTGTTACTATATGTTGTTTTGTTTTTTCCCAGTTTTATTGAGAAAACTGGTAGTATAATTGACAAAAAAATGAACATATTGAAGGTATACAACATGATGATTTGATATATGACACACTGATACATGGTGAAATGATTATCATAACCAAGCAAATTAACATATCCATCACCTCACATAGTTACATGTATGTGTGTGTGTGCTTTAGATTCCACATATAAGTGAGACATACAGTATTTCTTTGTGTGTCTGGCTTATTTCTCTTAGCATTGTGTTCTGTGGGTTCATCCATGTTGTCACAAATGGCAAGATTTCCTTATTTATGGCTGAATAATATTCCAATGTGTATATATTTCCCATTTTCTTTAGCCATTCATCTGTCAGTGGACATTTATGTTGCTCCCATATCTTGGCTATTGTGAATAATGCTGCAATGAACATGATGGAGCAGATTTCTCTTTAAGATACTGACTTCATTTTATCTGGCTATACATCCAGAAGTGGGATTCTTGGATGAAATGGTGGCACTATTCTTAACTGTTTGAGGAACCTTCATACTGTTACCTATAATGGCTGTACCAATTTATACTCCCAACAACAGTGTCCAGGGTTCCCTTGTCTTCCTCCACATCTTAGCCAACACTTGATATCTCCGTCTTTTTCAAAAGAACCATTCTAACAGGTGTGAGTTGCTAGCTCATGTAGTGTTGATTTGCAATTGCCTGATGATTAGTGATGCTGAGCACATTTTCATATACTTGCTGTGTTCTTTGGAAAAAATGTCTATTATTATTTCTTTGCTCATTTTAAAATCAGGTTATTTATTTTTTGGCTATTGACTTGTATGAGTTCCTTATATATTTTGGATGTTAGCCCCTTATCAGATATATGATTTGCAAATATTTTCTCCTATTTCATAAGTTATCTTCTCATTTTACTGATTGTTTGCTGTGCAGAAGCTTTTTAGCTTGATGTAATCCTACTTGTTTATTTTACTTTTGTTGCCTATGCTTTTGGTGTCCTACACAAAAAATCATTACCAACACCAATGTCAAGGAGCTTTTTCCCTTTGTTTTCTTCTAAGAGTTTTACAGTTTCAGTTCTTACATTTAAGTCTTTAATCAATTTTGAGTTAATTTTTGTGTGTGGTGTGTGATATGGGTCCAATTTCATTGTTTTCCATGTGGATATCCAGTTTTCCCAACACATTTATTGAAGAGACTACTCTTCCCCCATTGAAGAGACTACTCTTCCCCCATTGTGTATTCTTGGCACCTTTGTAAAAGATTAGTTGACAGTATAAGCATGGGTTGATTTCAGGGCTCTCTATTCTGTTTCATTAGTCTATGTGTCTTTTTATACCAGTACCATGCTGCTTTGATTACTGTTGTTTTGTGATGTAGTTTGAAAGCAGGAGTGTGATGCCTCCAGCTTTGTTATTCTTTCTCAAGATTGCTTGGGTATTCAAGGCCTTTTTTGATTCCATGCAAATTTTAGGATTTTTCTTTTATATTTCTGTGAAGAATTCTATTGTATTTTTCTTTTTTCCTGTATGTATGTATGTATGTATGTATGTATGTATGTATGTATGTATTTTTGCCTGAGGCCTCCACTTAAAGAGGAGCAATTGAAATTTTGATAGAGATTGCATTGAATCCATAGATTGCTTTGGGTAGTATGGACATTTTAACAATATTAATTCAGGCCAGGCATGGTGGCTCATGCCTGTAATCCCAGCACTTTTGGAGACTGAGACTGGCAGATCACCTGAGGTCAGGAGTTCGAGACCAGCCTGGCCAACATGGTGAAACCTCATCTCTACTAAAAATACAAAAATTAGCCAGGCATGGTGCCGGGCACCTGTAATCCCAGCTACTCAGGAGGCTGAGGCAGGAGAATCGCTTGAACCCTGGAGGCGGAGTTTGCAGCAAGCTGAGTTGGCATAGGCGACAGAGCAAAACTCTGTCAAAAAAAAAATTGCTGAGTAATGAACCAAAATGACATCACCAGAATGTATTGCTCTCCTGTCCCCCGAATACTCCCCACCACCGTCATTCTCAGTCTTCTAATAGTTGGTTATCTTAAGCGCTTACCTTTTATGCCCATTGAATTGTCAACAAATAGCTGCCAATCTCAGGCCTTTCTGGGTGCCTAAAATCCAGCAGCATCTATAACATGGATTTTACTGAAAGAGGAACAGTGTTCACAAACTTCTAGGTGAATATAATCGCGCCACTGCACTCCAGCCTGGCGACAGAGTGAGACTCCATCTCAAAAAAAAAAAAGAAAAAAAAAAGGATTGAGTGAATTAACAAATGAAGAACACATAGAATTATGCCCAGTACATAGTAGGCCTTCCATACACATCAGCTATTAATACTGTGACATTCCAGGGCCTTTAGACATTTTTATATCTTATGAGGCAAAGAAACAAAAAACCCAATCAGTTCTGTAGAAACTACCTCGTTGATGTAGTTACCAGATTTCCATGAACAGAGGGAAGAATTCGGTAGTGATATGACTCAAACCCAAGGTTGTGGACGAAGGCAGTCCCAAGGGCTCTGAGACGACCCACACAGAAGGTCTTGAGATAAGCATCTATAAATAGGAATCGGAATGGCCCATCAGGGTCACAGAGAAGAATCCTGAATCATTACACAACATCAAACTGCTGAGTAGAGACCCTCAAAAATGGTTTGAAATGACTTAATTATTCCCTTAGTGAGTAAGTAGTTTTTACCCCCAGGAAGACTTGAATTATGTACAGAAATTTAAAAAGAACAAAATCCTAATTATTTATGTAGTTACTTATTTGAGATGGAGTCTCGCTCTGTTGCTGAGACTGGAGTGCAGTGGTGCAATCTTGGCTCACTGCAACCTCCGCCTCCCAGGTTCAAGTGATTCTCCTGCCTCGGCCTCCCAGGTAGCTGGGATTACACGTATGCGCCACCACACCTGGCTAATTTTTGTATTTTTAGTAGAGATGGGGTTTCACCACGTTGGCCAGGCTGGTCTCGAACTCCTGACCTCAGGTGATCCACCCACCTTGGCGTCTCAAGTGCTGGAATTACAGGCATGAGCCACCGCGCCTGGCCATCTTTTATATTAAGGTGGTTTTTCTATTTTATATTCTTATAATATTTAAGAGAACTCAGTCTATTAAAATAATAGATTGCCTCAAGATTACAATTTTAAATGTGTAACTGAGTAAATGATCTGGACTTGGGATTTGCTCTTTTACATGTAGTACTGGAACAGCCAGTCAGACTTCAAGCTCATATTTATACGCTAAATGCATTCAGTTTATAAGAATTGCTTCAGCACTTAAGAAGGTTTGTCAGCCAATTATACTTAGGAAGTTAAGCAAATATATTATATGTGATGAATAATGCAATATGAAAAGTTTAAAGGAGTTTAAGTTCGTAAATGAGACCAAAATTAATCAGAGCCTTCTTAGAAGTGATTGCTAAATTTGCTAGATCTATAATTAAAATAATAAGTTATTTAAGCTGAAATTAAAAGTGTAAGGACAAACTAGGTTTTTCCTTTTATTTATAACTTTAATAAATTGAATATTAATTTTTAAAACTTAAGAAAACCCCTGGATAATCTTTTCTGCACATAAAATCTGCCTTTCAGGGTATCCAAAAATTCACATTAATGTGCATATGAGGTTGAGGTTATTTGAGACAGTCCTGTTACCTCTTATTTCTGTTCATGTGGGGTCAAGAATAGGACAAGTTCGGGCCGGGCACGGTGGCTCACGCCTGTAATCCCAGCACTTTGGGAGGCCCAGGCAGGCGGATCACGAGGTTGGGAAATTGAGACCATCCTGGCTAACATGGTGAAACGCCGTCTCTACTAAAATACAAAAAATTAGCCAGGCGTGTTGGTGTGCACCTGTAGTCCCAGCTACTTGGGAGGCTGAGGCAGGGGAATCACTTGAACCTGGGAGGCAGAGATTGCAGTAAGCCAAGATCACTCCACTGCACTCCAGCCTGGCAACAGAGCGACACTCTGTCAAAAATAAAAATAAAAAAGAATAGGACAAGTTCTCAGTAGGCCCCTGGACTAACCACCCAGCACCCTTAAATTCACACAGGAACTGGCTTTTGATCATAACTCTTCCAATTCTGCACACCATTCAGCAGCTGCAGGTCACACAGGACCCTGGGAACAGAGAATCCCCAGCCCAAATGGGGTTGAGGTTGTGGCTCACAATGTCCCCCATAGGGATGTCCTATCTCCATGTGAGAGTCACTGGGGCTCCAACCTGTCCCAGAGTCTGAGGCTGGAGTGCAGCAGGGTTCCCCTATGGCTCAGAACATGATTATCAGGATGTGGATCCCTTAGGCGGCATCCTTATCGGCACCCCCAACAGGTGACGCCCGCCCTGGACAGCCGGACCTCCCAGGTGGATGACAGACCTCCTTGCCTCTCCAGGTGGCGGGGGATACATCACAAATCGGAGTCATACACACAACACTAGAGAAATGGAAGAAAGATGATGCATTTTGGTGGTGACAAAGGTGGGGGCAATCTCCCAGAGCTGGGGACTCCCGAAATTAGGTTGGGTTCTAAACTAACTACATAATCAGACTGATGCGTTCTTCTGTGGGCTGGCTCTGCCTCACCACGAACTCCACACCCCTGGAAAATCCCTCCCGGGATTGTCTGGGAGGTCCAGGTGTGTCCCTGGGCACAAGATCTGGGGTGCTTAGCTGGGCCCAGCACTTTCTCGGGGCTTCTCTGCTGGGTGTGTGCTTTGGAGGCAGAACTCAATGAACCCACTAGAAGGCTCCTTTCTCATTTAACCTCTCAAAGTTTCTCTCCTAAAACAATCCCAGAACTGCTGTGTTACGACAGGAACAGGAACCTCACAGCCAATCTCCTATCAGCAAGCCCCTTAAGGGGCCCCCTCAAGACCCCAGGGAAGGGGATGAGGAGGAAAAGGCAAAGGTGAGGGGACGCATAGTGGGGGGTCCTCCTCCTCCCGCCAGGGCGGAAGGCCCCAGGTGACACTGGTCCCCGCTGTGAGCAGGGATAGGGCACCGCACCGAGGCCCAAATGCTGGGGAGGGCAGGCGGTCAGCAGCACGGGTCAATGGCCAGCCTTCTCCGGCCATATGCCAGCCCTCTGCTCCAGGGCAGGAGTCCACACAGCTCAGCAGAACTGGCAGAATGGGGCTGGGTGCGGTGGCTCATGCCTGTAATCCCAGCACTTTGGGTGGCTGAGGTGGGTCGATCACCTGAGGTCAGGAGTTCGAGACCGGTCTGGCCAACATGGCAAAACCGCATCTCTACTAAAAATACAAAAATTAGCCAGGCATGGTGGCAGGCAACTGTAATCCCAGCTACTCAGGAGGCTGAGGGAGGAGAATTGCTTGAACCCAGGAGGCGGAGTTGCGGTGAGAGCCATTGCACTCCAGCCTGGGCGACAAGAGCAAAATGCAAAAACAAAAGAAGAAAGAACGAAAGGACAAAGGAAGAAAGGAAGGGAGGGAGGGAGGGAAAGAAAAGGAAAGGAAAGGAAAGGAAAGAAAAGAAAAGAAAAGAAAAGAGAAAAGAAAAGAAAACTGGCAGAATGGAACCCAAGAGAGGACCAGCCTCCCAGCACCCCCTTGTCAGGGTGCCCTAACCTTTCCTTAAAGTGAAAAAGATTCTGGAGAAACTAGCATTCCCCCTAAACCACTAAAATGTAGTTGGGAGAAAAAAAAACAAAACAAAAAACATGCTGCCCAGCAAAACAGGAAGAGCAGGAAGAGAACAAGTTTGCACAGAGCTGAGAGATGAAAGACATCACGCCAGAGCTTTGCATCTCTTCTCATCTGCTTCGCATTCACTGGAAAGAGGTGTCCGGACGAGGGGCCTGTGGGAGCCAGAAGTGCCCCTGGATTTTATCTGCAATTGCTCAGGTGTCAGTTTTCCCACCATGGCCTTGACCACCCCTTGTCAGTCCCGCAGACCTTGCTGAGAGGCCCCTGGCCTGACAAGCCAGACTGTTGTGGAAGAAAGAAACAAACGCTCTTCTTTAAATCATTGTATTTCCAAGTGTCTTTGTAGAGAAGCCCTAATTAACTAGCAGACCAGAGGGGAATGGCTCCCTCCGTCTTGGGCACCCGTCTGTGAGATGGTGCCCAGGCTTGGAGTTTCCAGGGAGTTTCCAGCTCTTTCCATTTTAATGTATAGCCTGTTGCCTCTCTGAATATACATCGGGGAGGCTGTGCTGCAGCAGATTGGAAATGCATCTGCCTCTTGGCCCTCGGAACCTCACCCAGGGCTCAGCCTCTGCATCCAGCTTGCTGTGCCAGGCCCCTTCGCCTCTGCAGTGAGTTGTCACTGGGGGCCTCCTCCCTGTACTTGGATCAAGGCCCAGGCTCTCCTCCACGGCCTGCAGGGCCCTGCCTCCCTCGCTGACCTCACTCTCTCTGTCCACTCGGCTCCAGCCCCGCTGGCTTCCTTCTGTCCCTCAGATATGCCAGGTGTGTCCCTGCCTCAGGGCCTTTTGCTAGGAAACCTCCTCTACCAGATCTATACAGCTGCCTCCTTTTCCTGGTGTGGGTCTCATCTCAGATGTGGCTGCTCTATAGGCCTGCCCCAGCCACCATGCTGAGCACCCCACCCATGCGCCCTGTTCCTCTCCACTGTGCATCCCTATTCAGCCTCTTCACAACACGTATCTGACTTGAAATCATCTTGCCTTGTGTGTTTGTTGTCTGTCTGCTGCCCCCATAAGAATCCAAGACTCTCAAGGGCAGGGACTCTGTCTGTCTTGTTCTCTGCTGTGTCCCCAGCTCCTAGAATAGTACAAGCATATGATTGAAGCCCAGTAAATATTACTTGACTGTCTACCTAGTGTCAGGCCCTGTCCAGGGAACAAGCAGCACAGGGGGCCCTGCCCTCAGGGAGCTCATGCTTTGCAGGGAGGTGGCAAGTCACCAGGAAGAACTCTCCTGTGTTCTTGATGCTCTATAAACACCCAAATGGGGCAAAGGAAGGCTGGCCAGTTCTACCTGGCAGGGCCAGATATGGCTTCATACAGGAGACCCCGGAACTGAGTTTTGAAAGATGCACAGGTGCATCCCAGGTGAAGGTACAAAGGTGTGGAAAAGCGGGGACCACCTGGGAACAGCAGGTGGTTCAAAGAGACCCAAGGAAGAAGGTGTGCAGGTTGAGGGTACAGGGTGTAGGGACATGGGGAAGAGTTGCTCTGCCACGAGAAAGAGCTCAGGCTTCCTCTAGAGACAGCAAGAGCCACTGAGAGGTTTTTTCACTGTTGATATTTTGGCTCCTTCAATGTTGAAACATCTTAAACAGAGGAATGACTTGGTCAGAACTGCACTTCCAAATAATCCCTTTGCCAAAATTGGCGTTTCCCGTGTCCCTTGCCCAATCATGACCGTATTCGGGCATATTTCCAACGACTCTGCTGCCCTCTTTCTAAAAATAGCGAGCCTGTCTTTGGAGGCACAGAATTTCACAGTGCAATGTTTCAGAAGGAACTCTACACGTCTCTATTCTCTACATGTTCAGGGGCTCACACTGTCCCCTGAACTCCTGTCTTTGGCTTCTTTGTCCACAGCTTCCTAGGTCAAATAGCATCATGTGGCTGGACTTATTGGGCAGCAGGAAGAGATAAGGGAAGGCATTAAACGGAAGAAGAAAAGTTTCATTCACCTCTGAGTCTTCCACATTTGGATAGAAACTCAGTATCCTCAATAGTAAAATGGAATAACAACAGCATCTACCTTGTAAGATCCTTTTGAGATCAAATTATTAATACCTTTTCTCTAATCAGGTAGAGATAGAAAAGAAGAAAAAATAAATAAAATAAATTATTAATACTGTATGTAAAGCTCTCAGAAGAGTCCTTGAAACATAATGAGTTTTTTTTTTTTCTTTTCGAGACAGTTTCACTCTTGCTGCCCAGGCTGGAGTGCAATGGCGTGGTCTCGGCTCACTGCAACCTCCACCTCCCAGGTTCAAGAGATTCTCCTACCTCAGCCTCCTGAATAGCTGGGATTATAGGTGCCCACCACCATACCTGGCTAATTTCTTTTTTTTTTTTTTTTTTTAAGTAGAGACGAGGTTTCACCATGTTGGCCAGACTGGTCTCGAACTCCTGACCTCAAGTGATCCTCCTGCCTCGGCCTCCCAAAGTGGTGGGATTATAGGTATGAGCCCTATAAGGAGTTCTGTACAACGTGTTAGCTGTTGTTATTTTTGGTCAATACAGCTTCAATTTCTAGAATTGGTCCAATATACTTTCAGTGGAAGAAAAACATATAAGTGTATACGTTGTGTGCGTGTGTGGGGGGTGGGGTTGTGTGTGATGTTCATCTCTCTTGAGGTATAAACTGGCTCAGAGCATATATAAACATACACTTCCACCACTGCAGACTTGCTGTGTGCCCAACACAGTTGCAGATGCTGATATATATCATATGTTGTTATCCTCATGAGAATTCTACAAGATAGGAATGATTATCTCCATTTTACACATGAAGAACACTGAGGCTCAAAGAGGTTGATGATGAAAAGTTGCACCGCTGAAATTCATCCATGTGCACATCCATCTCTTCAAGCATCTCAGTTCCTCCAGGGCAGAAATCCCATCTTTTCTACTTTTCATTCCCAGAGCCCATTGCAGAGAGGGGGAGAGAGATGCAGCAAGCAGTTGCTGGACCTGAATCCCTATACATGTTATATGGTCAAAATTACTCTTAACAAGCCCTTCAATGGCACACCCAACAAATATTAATTGGAAAATATATATATGAATTGGATACCTACTGTGTGCAGGGCCCTGTGTTAGCACTGGAGAAAAAGTGGGAACCAGATGGGCAAAGTCCCTGCCACTGTGGAGCCTGGCGTCTAGTGAGGAAGTCAGGCATTAAATAAATGGTCATATTAAACAAACCATTCCTATAACGCCAGATAGTGTTAAGGACCAGGGGAAAAAATAGACATTGTAACCAAAAAGTGTCTGAGACAGGCCTTGATCAATTGAGAAGCTTATAATGCCAAGGTCAAGGACATGTCCGGAAGATAGTGAATTCGGGTCCTGAGTTTTTATTTTTCTTTCCCATCTACGGGGAGACAGGGTGGTGGGTAGGAGTTGGGGCTCCTTTACATAAGGTCATCAAAGGAAATCTTTTTGAAGAGGTGACATCTGAGCAGAGATTGAAAGAACTGAAGAAGCCACCGTGCCACCCCTGGGAGAAGATGGGACTGTTCTAGGTAGAGGGAACAGCAAGGACCAAGGGCCTGGGGTGGGAGCAGCTTGGAGTTTGCAGAGCCTATAAAGTACCATACTCAGCTGCTGTGTCTCAACCCTCCGCAGTAACATCTGTTCCCTGCTCGGATCCCCAGGGGTCCCTGTTCTATGTCCCCCCAAGCCCACCCATGTGCCTTTCCTCCAGCAGCCAGCATCTGTAGCTCTCCTTCCAAAGGCCATCCCCAGGGTACTGAAGCCACTTTGCAGACAGAGGCAGAAAGCAGCACGTGTCTGGGGGATCAACATTCCCCCCACCTAATACCCTTGCCCTGCAGCCTGTAACCAGGGTCTGGTGGGTGGGGGCAAATATTGAGGAATAACTTACTCTCCAGATCCCTTGAGGCGTGAGGCTGGGGCCACCCACTGCAGGACTTTAGCTCGACACCTTACTCTCTGCTTGCTTCCTTCCCTTTCCTATCTTGCTTCACTCATTCCCTTAGCAATCTCCCCTGGGAGCACTTCCTTAATAAGTCACTTACATGTGACTAAGACAATCACATAATGGGTTGAGTTGCAGCAGTGTGCAGTGTATAGTGATAAAGACATCTGCAGAAAATCATTTTACATTTTCTAAATGATGGAGACAAGTGCAGAGTTGACTCTGTGTTGAGTTAAATGTCCAGATGATGCCACACCCTCCACATTCTAACTCACACCCCAGCCCTCCAGGACCTTAAATCAGGGACAGAATAAAGGCCTGTGGCCTGTGGTCCCAAGCTCAAGGCACTGACTTCTGGCATCAGGGAGGGGATAGTCCATTCTGGAAAGTGGACTTGGATAGATCTTCAATGGGATTGGAGCTAAAGTACTCTTTCCCAATTCTGACACTGTCCACAGCCTTAAGAGACTCTGTGCCTCAACCATGCCAGGCTGACAGTCGAAGCCTGGGACAAAGCTACCTCCTCCCATCCCTGAGTCCCTCCTTGCCCCAGGTGCAGACAAACCCTGTTTGGCAAAGGCCTCACTCCCCATCCCTGCAAAGCCCAGTTCAGCACCTTCATTCCTTGATTTGTCCCACAGATATTTATGAGGCACCCACATGTGTCTGATGCTAGGGACATGGAGGCATAGCCCATGAGTCCCAACCACACCCAACTGGTAGAAGTCACAAAGGTAAGATGCCCAGAATTCTGCAGGTGCCTTTGTGAAAGGAGTGTCTGGCCCCAGGGATCCCATCAGCTTTAAGCATGAGCTGTGTCCCAACTAGGGACCCTTGAGGTAAATTATTACAATAATAGCTCTGCGTTCCCTTTTCAGTGTGACCCTGCCACTCCTCCCATCCAGGCATGGAGTCTCTTTCCCTGTTCCTGAATCTGGACTGGCCTGATATATTAGTTTGCTATGCTCTATCACTGATTGCTTAAAGCAATACCCCTTTATCGTTTCAGTTTCTGTGGGTCAGAAGTCCAGGCACAGCTTAACTGAAGTCTCTGCTCAGGGTCTCACAGGCTGCAATCCAGGTGTCAGCTGGCGCCACATCCCCATCTGAAAACTCAGAGTTCTCCTCCAAGCTCAGTGGCTAGTCACAGAATTCAGATCCTTGTGATTGTAGGACTGAGGTCCTCAGCTCCTGGAAACCACCCACCACCATTCCTGCCACATGGCCCTCTCCACAACATGGCATCTTGCCTCTTCAAGGTCAACAGGAGAGCAATTCCGCTGCTTCCAACCTTTCCTCTTGGGAGAGGCCTGGATTGTCTTTCAAAGAGCTCGCCTGATTAGGTCAGACCAAGATAAACTCCCTTTTGAATAAGTCAAAGTCAACCTAAAGGACCTTAATTATGTCTACAAAACCTTGTTTGTTTGTTTGTTTGTTTGTTTGTTTTTGAGACAGAGTCTTGCTCTGTTGCCCAGGCTGGAGTGCAGTGGCACAATCTTGGCTCACTGCAACCTCCATCTCCCAGGTTCAAGTGATTCTCCTGCCTCAGCTTCCCCAGTAGCTGGGATTACAGGTGTCCACTACCACGCCCAGCTAATTTTTGTATTTTTAGTAGAGATGGGGTTTCACCATATCGGCCAGGCTGGTCTCAAACTCCCGACCTCAGGTGATCTACCCACCTCGGCCTCCCAAAGTGCTGGAATTACAGGCAGGAGCCACCACACCCGGCCTGTTTTTTCAATATAACCTAATCATGGGAGCAAAATCCCAACACTTTCCTTAGGTCCCTCTCATGCTCAAAGGGAGGGGATTATACAGGACATGTACACTGGGTTGGGGGAGGCAGGAAGCTTAGTGGCCTTGAAATCTGCTCACCATACCTTGTGACTTGCTTTGACCAATAGAATGCAGAGGGAGCAATGTTGTGTAAGTTCCAAGGCAAGACCTTAAGAAGCTTTGTGTGTCTCTCACCTTCTTGTGTGACTCCTGGAACCACATAAGCAAGCTTGAACTAGACTATGAATGATGAGAGACCACGAGGAGAGAGAGGCCCAGCCAGCATCCAGTACTATGACTCCAGACGTACGCTTCAAGCCTTGGCCTTGTCTCTGACCGTGGCCACACCAGTTACCCTATACAAGAGCAGGAAAGAGAACCATCCAAAGTGCCCGTCAAACACAGAATCATGAGAGATAATAGATTCTTGTGTTTTAAGCCACTAAATTTTTGTTTGCTGTACTACAGGTTTTTTTGGTGAAAGGAAGGTAAGTCTCAGGACCCCCAAATCACTAAGCCAAAAAGAAAGTTGTTGGCCGGCACGGTGGCTCACAACTGTAATCCCAGCACTTTGGGAGGCCGAGGCGGGCAGATCACAAGGTCAGGAGATCGAGACCATCCTGGCTAACACAGTGAAACCCCGTCTCTACTAAAAATACAAAAAATTAGCCGAGTGTGGTGGTGGGCTACTCGGGAGGCTGAGGCAGGAGAATGGCATGAACCCAGGAGACAGAGCTTGCAGTGAGCCGAGATCGCGCCACTGCACTCCAGCCGGGGCGACAGAGCAAGACTCCATTTCAAAAAAAGAAAAGAAAAAAAAAAGAAAGAAAGTTGTTCCTTTTTTTGGGGGTTGAAAGTTGAACCCAAAAATTCACTAAGTCAAGCTGGGGACTGCATCAGGCAAATTTCGCTCCCATTTTTTCCCCAAATAAGATAGTTACAAAGATTAAAAAACTACATATCTCCTTCACAGTTTGCCCCCAGGGAATTTCCATGTGGGCCTCAACATCTTTACCCTAAAACAGTTCTGTTGAATTTCACCTTGGCAATGTAAATTGATAGTTTATCTTAACAGATGCGGGACAAGGACAGAACTCAAAGTCATCTCTCTTCTCACCCGAGACAAATGCATATCTGATTGCTTCCTCCGCCGGTTGCTTATGTAAAAATGCAGATTCACTGAGACAGACTGAGGCATAAGTGACTCTTCCTATACCCTCCTCACATGTAAATTGTGTACTCAGTGAAAGGCTGATCAGACTCAAAATAATACAACCTTTTGTCTCTTATCTACCTATCACCTGGAAGCCCCCACTTCGAGTTGCCCCACCTTTCCAGACTGAACCAATGTACATCTTAAATGTACTGATTGATGTCTCATATCTCCCTAAAATGTGTAAAACCAAGCTATACCCCTATCACTTTGGGTACAAGTCATTAGGACCTCCTGAGGCTATGTCATGGGCATGTCCTTAACCTTGGCAAAATAAACTTTCTACATTGATTGAGACTTGTCTCAGATAGTTTTGGTTCACAATTTCATAGGAAACTGATTTGCCCTCTGTCTGGGCAACAACTCACACAGGCTAAGAGATCAATTTTTTTCCTTTGTGATGTTACACCAAACCTCAGAACTATAAACTGTCAGAGGTGGAGGGGATTTTTTTCTCATAGAATAGAGACTATCTTCTCCAGGTGCTCATAAACAAGGGAAAAGCATGTGAGAAATCCATAAATCTCTCCAAAATTTTGGGATGACTTGGAAATAACAGATTTTCAAAAGAGTCGCCTGCAGCTGGTCGCAGTGGCTCACGCCTGTAATCCCAGCACTTTGAGAGGCCAAGGCGGGCGGATCACGAGGTCAGGAGTTTGAGACAGCCTGGCCAACATAGTGAAACCCCGTCTCTACTAAAAATACAAAAATTAGCCTGGCAAGGTGGCGCGCCTGTAGTCCCAGCTACTCAGGAGGCCAAGGCAGGAGAATCACTTGAACCTGGGAGGCGGAGGTTGTAGTGAGCCAAGATCACGCCACTGCACTCCAGCCTGGGCAACAAAGCGAGACTCCGCCTCAAAAAAAAAAAAAAAAAGTCACCTGCCAAAAAATATGGAGCACGAAAAAGGGCCAGTTCCTCCCCCATTTCTGAAGTTGAAAAACTAAGATCCAGAGAGTAGAAAAGGACTTGTACAACATCACACGGTTACCGAAAGAAAAGGGACCCAAGCCTGGCTGCCCGAATTCCCACTTCATCTCATCACATCCCTCCTCTAGTCAAAACTCCCTCACGCTTCCCACTGCCTGAGACAAAGTCCAAACCTACCCAGCATTCAAGGCCCTTCCCAAGTTTAGTCCAACCCATCTTTCCACTGCCATCCTTTGCCGTACTGCCCCAACCCATGCCATAGCAGACTTCTTTCCCATCCCCAAAACACACTCTCAGGCTCTGATGTGCTTGTTCAAGTTGACACCTCCACCCGGGACACCCTTCCCATTCTTCACTGGTAGGCCAATTCCCATTTGTCTTTCCGGCCCCAAATCAGAGGTCTCCACCTCTGAGAAGCCCTCCCAGCCTCACCTCCACGTGGTAGGTTGCTCCCCTATATCCACTCCCAAGACATCCTGTACAGACTCTTGTGGCAGGCTTATAATGCCTCCCCGAAAGATGTCCATGCCCTAGCCCCCAGAACCTGTGGATAGGATACCTTACTTACCATCCATGTTACCCTATGGTAAGAGGGTCTTTGCAGATCTGATTAAGTTGAGGAGGTTGAGACGGAAAGATCATTCTCAATTTTTTGGGCAGACCCAATGTAATCACAGGTGTCGTTAAAAGAAAGAGGCAGAAGCCAGGTGCGGTGGCTCACGCCTGTAATCCCAGTACTTTGGGAGGCTGAGGCGGGCGGATTACTTGAGGTCAGGAGTTCGAGACCAGCCTGGCTAACATGGTGAAACCCCCATCTCTACTAAATACAAAAATTAGCCGGGTGTGGTGGCGCATGCCTGTAATCCCAGCTACTTGGGAGGCTGAGACTGGGAGAATTGTTTGAAACCGGGAGGCAGAAGTTGCAGTGAGCCGAGATTGTGCCACTGCACTCCCACCTGGGTGACTGAGCAAGACTCCATCTCAAAAACAAAAACAAAAGAAAGAAAGAAGCAGGAAGTGAGCAAAGGGATCGTGGAAACAGAGATTTGAGTGATGAAGCCATGAGCCAAGAAATGCCAGCAACATTTGGAAGCTGGATGAGGCACGGAACCCATACTCTCCTTGACCCTCCAAAAAGGGACCAGCCCTGAGGATACCTTCACTTGGGCCCAGTAACACTGATTTGGGACTTCCCGCCTCCAGAGTCATCAGATTACAAATCTGAGTCATTTTAAGCCACTGAGCTTGTGTTAATTTGTGAGAGCAGCAACACGAAACTCCTACACCTTTATTCTAGCATTAGTCACACTGTGTGACAGGTGCCTTTCTCACCCCACTGACAGCTCCTCAGCCTGGGGCACCTTTGTTTCCTGATGGTTTCACACAAAGCCTGGTGCTTCACAAGGGCTCACAAACACTGCTGAATGAATCAACAAGTGGACTCACCTGCTTCATCCCCCACCTGTCTCCGTCAGCCTGAACACACACACACTGTCATACCCACTCCTCTCACCTGCTCACCCACCACCACCCACGTCTCCCAGGAGGACATTTCTATTTTTACCACAGCAGCTCACCTTGGGCTGGCCAACAAATAGCTGTTTCCCTGGAACATACTGAATTTAAGTGAGGAGAGGGATTTCTCTCAAGGTAATAATTGGACAAATCTGCTGGGAGAAAAAGACTAACATTTTGCTATGGTGGATTTGAAACCCAAGAATTGGCATTGTAGCACAGAAACGTAAAAATCTTTCCTAATGAGCCACTGATGTTCGCAAGACACAACCCTGACTCTTCACAATCCCCCTTCCTCCCCACCCCATCTCAGCCCCAAGGTGGTCACCGGAAGGATGGTGAAATCTGTATTTAATGACACTGAAAGATGTCCACTTTATAGCATTAAGGGAGAAAAGCAGATTCCAGAACAGTGTGAATAGCGTGATCCCATTTTGTTAAAAAATTAAATCTACAGACAATGTGTATGTGTATGTATATACATACATACATAGGTGTACGTGAGTTTATGTACGCATAGAGCAGAGGCTGGAAGATTGGTGAAGATGTTAACAATGGTTTTATGGGGGTTATGGACAGTTGTTTTATCTGTATTTTTAAAATTGTTTTACAAAGAACAAGACTACTAACATAATGGGAAATAAAGTTCAAGTAATTTCAACATTTAAAAAGTGGAGCGTTTTGCGCGGCAGGGCTATTTTTTGTGTGTCCGTTCCTGGACAGCCCCAGCTCGATCCCCCGCCCCTCCTCAAGTGGGAAGCTGGGATCTGGGCTCCCCAGAGCAATGGCGGAAGCTTCGCGCAGCTGCGGGCGGGGAGAGGGACGCGGCCAGGTCGGGGGGCCGGGAGGGGTGCTGGGAATCGGAAAACACAGATATGACCGCGAAGGCGGTTTCTGCCGAATGACCAGATGATGACCCGCTGTGGGCCCAAGGCGGGGTGCGGGGAGCCCGTTCCTGCCCGCGGTCGCTCTCCCTCCCCCACTGCCACACCGGCCCCGCCGAGTCCTCCCCGGTCTCCTGGGCGAGGACAGGTGCCGCCCGAGACCCCGGCCGCAGACAGATGCCCACGGTCACTCCGGCCTTCCTCGGCCCCATTCGCCGCAGACCCCCTTCCTGCGGTGGCGTTTTTGTTTTAACTCTTCTGAACTGGTTACAAAACCACAGTCCCACGAATACATAAATAATGGGTGGGGGGCGATGTTTTAAAGAAATTCCCGCAAGGCCTGGCAAGGCAACAGCAACTGCATTTCTGCTGCATCATATTTAACTGTTTGCAGGCTGCTGCGGGAGATGCGCGGTGGCGGCGAGACTCGGGCTCCACAGCCCTTCTCCGCCCGGGGCCTGGCGAGACTCGCGTGGGGATTAAGAGGCAAGGAGAGGGTGTCAGCGATCGGGCGCCGGCAAGATGTGACGGGGGGTGATAAGCGTAAGGCCGCAGCGTGCCCACAAGCCGGGCACCCATCGGGTCGGCCGGCAATTGCTCCCTCCGCCCGCGCGGCCCCTTTAAGAGCCAGCGCGCGCCCCCGCCCCGCGAGCGCCGACTTTCCCTAGCAACCGCCCCGGGGGAGGGGGAGGTCGTGGTAACCGCGCGCCAGACGCGAGGATCACGTGACGGCCCGCAGCTGGAACGCGAGCGCGCGCCCCGCCGCGCTCCCGCCCGCCGGGGCCTGGGCGCTGCGGCGCGTGCGCGAGCGGTGCCGCACCGGCCGCGGGCGCAGGGAGTATTATGGGCTGTGGGTGCCGCTGAGCAAGATGGAGCTGTCTGCAGTGGGCGAGCGGGTCTTCGCGGCCGAATCCATCATCAAACGGCGGATCCGAAAGGTGAGCCGCCGCCCGGGGCGGGCCGCCGCTGTCCGCAGCCGGGGCCGGCGCCGGGGGCCCTCGGGGCGAAGCGGTCCCGCTAGCCCGGCTCCCTCGCCCAGCCCCGCGCCGCCGCCTCCTCGCGTCCCCGCATCCTCCCCACCCCCACCCCCGTTTTTCTCCCCTCTGTTTTTCAGGGACGCATCGAGTACCTGGTGAAATGGAAGGGGTGGGCGATCAAGTGAGTGTCGCGGGGTCCGGGGGCGTCGCGGGAGGGGAGGCAGCGGGCACCGGGGCCTGGGGTGGGGGTGCGCGCTCTTGCTCTCGCCGCGTGCCTGTCCCTCTCTGGTCTTCATCCTGATTTTGTGCGTTTGTGACTCGGCAGGTACAGCACTTGGGAGCCCGAGGAGAATATCCTGGACTCGCGGCTCATTGCAGCCTTCGAGCAAAAGTGAGTTGTTGGGGAAGCTGGCAGGGGCTGCGAGGCCGAGGCTTGGCTGGGGCGCCGCGCGGGGAAGCGGGAGAGCCGGGAAGGGCAGCGCGGAGTGGGGCCCGGGAAGGGGCTCTTTTTAACCTCTGGTGTTTTTCGGCCGCAGGGAGAGGGAGCGTGAGCTGTATGGGCCCAAGAAGAGGGGACCCAAACCCAAAACTTTCCTCCTGAAGGTAACCTGGCCCAGCCCCAGCAGCATCCCCCTCTCGGGCCCCCAGCCCCGGCACAGCACGGGGCCTGGAAGGGAGGGACAGATACGCGGCCGCCCAAGCGGGCGGGCCTTTTCAGAGGGGCCCCAGCTGGGCAGGGGGTGGTTGTGAGCCCCCCCAGAAGCCCCTGATGGCAAGCCTTAGCCAGCATCAGCTTCAACAAGAGGGTCCTGGGACTGGGGATAATCCTCCCTGTTGAAACTAGGGGCTGGGGATGCCTTTAGGGCTCCAGGAAAGGGGGTGGCTGAGGCAGGTGGGGGATGCCCATGGGAAGGGGGCATTTGTTTGAGCTGTTATGACTGTGCTGGGAGTTGGAACCCAGGGGTAGAGTGAGTGGGGTCCCACCTCCTGGCAGGGCACAAGGAGAGGATTTGGGGGACCACCTGCCTCCCTGCCCCCAGCTTCCCCCGTTCCGTCTTTCAGGATTTGTTCTTCATGGCTCCCCTCCTTTCTTGGGGATCCAACTTGAATTTGACCTCAAATCATTTCACTTTGAATTTATCACCCAGGCTGGGCCACTAACTTTAGGGCTCTGAGCCTCAGTTTCCCCCCACTCCCGTCCATTTCTGGGGGATGGGGATGTGGGAGTGAGAGCATAGCATATTAGCCTCTGCTAGGGAGGGAAGAACTTCCAGAGGAAGCCATCTTGGAGGATTTGGGTTTTTATTTTATTTTGACAAGGAAAAACAGAGTCTGGGAAAGGAAGGGCAAGATGGCCCTAGGTGGCAGGCACGGCTGCAGGTGGGACTCAGTGGGCCCCCTGTCTTCCTGTAGTGCTACGGATGCCTCAGGGCCCCCTCCCACCCGACAGCCGGTGACTTTGTGGGAGGACTGTTTTTCGGAGAAGAGAAGCAGAAGTGAAAGAAATGTTGGTTTCCAGAATTTCATATTTTTATAACCCCCACCCTCAAGCGACGCACATCCTAGGGGATCCAGGGAGTAACCTTAACCCTGATGCTTCTCTTGGGGAGGGATGGGCGGAGCAGCTGGAAGGCTGGTGGGCTGTGTGACAGCCTCTCAGTGCAGCTGGGGCACCCTCTAGCGGCGAAGCGAGTATGACCATGAGCATTGATACACAGAACGCCTTTTTTTCTTGGTAGTTCTTTTGGTTCCTGAGCTGGCTGTGGGCCTAATACAGGGCTGAGCCCCTACATGGATTATCTCCTTTAATTCTTTCAACAGTTCCAAGAAGTAAGGAGTATTATCCCCATTTCACAGATAAAAAATCAAGGCCCAGGAAGGGAAAGTGACTTACCCAAGGTCCAGCTTCCTGGCTTCATCCTGTCTCCTTTTCTTCATCTTGTGCCTTGAGGAGTCCATGTCAGGTTAAAGGGGGAAGGCAGACACACACAGGAAACTATGAAGGCTGCAGAGTTGGCGTGGCAGGGGATAGAGACGCAGATAGTAGGACTTTTTTATCTGGACCCTAAGAAACAGGTAGCCTGAGAGTGATGTGGATGTTTGTGAGGGGCTATGGAGATTAGCTTGGGCTGAACACATTGTTCTGGGGCTCCCTGAGAGGCAGTATGGCAGAGTCAGCAAATTACACTCAGCGCTTTCTGCCAGGAACTACTCTGAAGCAAACAGGAGCCCATGAGATAGCTTCCATCCTCCCTGTTTCACGCATGGGGAAACAGGGCCAGAGGTGTCCAGTAACTTGCCCACAGACATGGGGAGAGGCCATGGTAGAGTTCAGGTGCTTGAACCTTCACACCATCTACGGTGCTTGCCAAGCCCACAGAGCTATGCCTGTCACCTGGTCAGGGTGCAATAAGCATGTTGGCTACAGTTATTTTTAATTCATCAGGCAGACCCAGGTCCCACTTTCAAAGAGTTCTCCATGTGGGGAGGAAGAGGAAGGGTAAACCCTTTAAAAAATAGTAATATATAGAAAGTATAAAGTAAGAAATGTCAGTGTATGCCAAGCATACATTGGAAAAAGATCACTGCTTATAAGTCCACCACCCATGGGTAGGTCTGTTCCGTTATTTGCTGCGTGCCAGGCACTGTGCTGAGCAGGTGCCATGTACTCTCTGATCATCACAGGAGTGCCCGTAGTAGGCCCTGTGATGGTTGAGCAGATAAGGAAAGGAGACTCACTGAGCCAGGGTTTCTTTCCGGGCCTGCCATTTGCCCACACTCTGCCCCTCCCCCAGGAACAGTCCGTCACCACTGGACTCTTGGAAGCATAACTGCAGAAGTCAGGAAGCTCAGGCAGTTTGCAGAGGGAGTAAACACTTTCTGAGAGTCAGAAAGTGTGGGGATGCACCTGCAGAATGTCTGCTTACCACGCCAAAAAAGCCTGGGCTTTTCCCTGCCTTTGTGTGGGAAGGGGTCTGAGGGGCCCAATCCCTGGGAGCTGGGCTGGCAGCATTGGCATGGGCAGGCCCGGCTTCATGTGCTGCCGCCTAGTGGCGGAAGGGACTGTTAACCAAGCAGCCCCAGGAGGCCCCAGCCTGGGCTGGGAGGACCAGGTGGAGTCACAGTCCCTTCTCCCATGGGGGTGAACGCCACGTTCTAAATGAAGACATCCTTGCTTAGCCAACAAATAAGCCAGCAAACATCTCTCCTGAGAGTTGTGATCAAATGGTAATCTAGTCTTGTCTGAGGGGCATATGGGCTACCTCCAGGTACTAGTTAAGCATCCAATGCTGTGGGGAGTGGGAGGTAGTGAGACCTCACAACAGATCCCACCCTCATGGACCTCACAGACCAACCGTGGGGACATGGCCTTCCTCTCGGTCCCAACCATCTCCCACCTAGATTGAGGGCAGCCATCACCTAACAAGCCTCCCTGCCCCAGTAGGATCTGTAAAACCCACGCCCCTTGTGGCACCCCACACACACCCCAGCCTCTGTCCCCAGCCCTTGCTTTCAGTCCTGTGACTCCTCGCCATCTTCTCACACCACTGGGATCTTGCCCAGAGGACTCTCTGCCTCTACCATCTGTCTGTCTTAGCAGGCCACCGCAGCCTCTGGAACTGTCTGGGGTGCAGTCAGGGCTCAGTAAGGACCAGGACTTTCTCCTACTTAGGTGTCAGGGCCAGGCTTTGATGTTTCATTCTCCAAGCCTGGGGTCTGTGCTTCTCTGGGCTCTGTGGTTCTTTCCCTGCATGAAATCACTTCATATTCCCGCTGCCCACCATCCTCCCTGTAATAGGGCAGCTCTCCAGGGGAGAGTCTGTGCATGTGCCGCTGTAACCCCAAGCAACTGGTGCCTGGCACCTCAGTACCTTCCTTAGTAAAGAAAGGACTGGCCATGCAGACAGCTTACATCGCCTTAGGAGTCCCTTAGCCTCTCTCCATTTAGTGGCATCTGACAACGGATGGGTTGGACTGGAACCTGGGGTCTCTTGAGAGCCCTGCGGCTTTAGAGAGATTTCATGCCTGGAAGGACAGCTGGAAGGAGAGGCCTGGGAGCCTGGGGCAGTATTCCTGGCTGCCCACGACCTCTGCACCACCATCCTGCCCCAGACCATCTTGGCACAGAGAATAGGCGGTGGTCGGGCCCACTTCTAGGCCTATCCCCACCAAACTCACATCTGACCGGGTTGGGTTCCAGCCCAGGCTTTGGGATGCATTGGTACCAGTTCACTCTGAGCCAGGCACTGGGCAGACAAGTAAATGAGACCTATCCAGGGAAGTATGGTGGCTGAGGTGCTGGCCAGCTGAGGAGGCAGGCTGGAGCCGGAGGTCAGCCTGCTCGAAGGCGAGAGAGTACGGGGCATTGGGGACATGGTGGCTCAGCAGGACTTGGTGCGGGAGAGCAGGGAGGACCCACCTCCTCCTTTCTGTCACCACGAATGAGTCCGTGGAGGAGTCCCCGCTTGGGCTGGATCTGCCACAGAGCAGGGGTTTAGCAGGGGCTTCTGAGCAAACGGCTGCCCTCCCGACATTGTGTCCCAATTGTCGACACTCCTCCGTGTCAGCAAGGGCAGCCATGGAGTGGCCCAGGGCCCTCTGTGGAGCTAGCAGAGGTGGTGGGTGGTAGAAAAACACAGTTTTGGAATTGGGCCTGGACAAGGGTGTCCTGACTCTGACCTTGGAGTCAGAGGCAAATTGCTTCATCTCTGAACCTCTGTTTCCTTTTCTAAGTCGAGGTCATAGCTCTCGGGATCGCTGGCTGAGAGGCTCTACTTAGGGCTGGCTGGCGTAGGGACATCCAGGGGAGGTCAGCGGGCAACCCTGAGGTCCCACCCACCCCTCCCTCTGCCCGCAGGCGCGGGCCCAGGCCGAGGCCCTCCGCATCAGTGATGTGCATTTCTCTGTCAAGCCGAGCGCCAGTGCCTCCTCGCCCAAGCTGCACTCCAGCGCAGCCGTGCACCGGCTCAAGAAGGACATCCGCCGCTGCCACCGTATGTCCCGCCGTCCCCTGCCCCGCCCGGACCCGCAGGGGGGCAGCCCCGGACTGCGCCCGCCCATTTCGCCCTTCTCGGAGACGGTGCGCATCATCAACCGCAAGGTGAAGCCGCGGGAGCCCAAGCGGAACCGCATCATCCTGAACCTGAAGGTGATCGACAAGGGCGCTGGCGGCGGGGGCGCCGGGCAGGGGGCCGGGGCGCTGGCCCGCCCCAAAGTCCCCTCGCGGAACCGCGTTATAGGCAAGAGCAAGAAGTTCAGCGAGAGCGTCCTGCGTACACAGATCCGCCACATGAAGTTCGGCGCCTTTGCGCTGTACAAGCCTCCGCCCGCCCCCCTGGTAGCCCCGTCCCCCGGCAAGGCTGAGGCCTCAGCCCCGGGCCCTGGGCTGCTTCTGGCCGCCCCCGCCGCCCCCTACGACGCCCGCAGCTCTGGCTCCTCCGGCTGCCCCTCGCCTACACCACAGTCCTCTGACCCCGACGACACGCCCCCCAAGCTCCTCCCCGAGACCGTGAGCCCATCCGCCCCCAGCTGGCGCGAGCCGGAGGTGCTCGACCTGTCCCTCCCTCCCGAGTCGGCAGCCACCAGCAAGCGGGCACCGCCTGAGGTCACAGCTGCTGCCGGCCCGGCACCTCCCACGGCCCCTGAGCCCGCCGGTGCCTCCTCCGAGCCCGAGGCTGGGGACTGGCGCCCCGAGATGTCACCCTGCTCCAATGTGGTCGTCACCGATGTCACCAGCAACCTCCTGACGGTCACAATCAAGGAATTCTGCAACCCTGAGGATTTCGAGAAGGTGGCTGCTGGGGTAGCAGGCGCCGCTGGGGGCAGTGGCAGCATTGGGGCGAGCAAGTGAGGGGGCTACCAAGGAGGGGGGCTTGGGGGGGCCCTCCTGCCCGAAGTCATACTCTTGCTCCCACCCCACCCTTGCCCCCAGCCCTCTCTCCCTGTGCTTTGCTTGTCTCAAATGGCTCGGTGTTGACCCAGGGATGGGGCTGGGTAGTTGGGGTCCCAGAAAGCCGGGGGTAGGGGCCACCCTGGAATGGGGCAGGGGAAGGGCACACCCCCTGCCCATGCATGGTAGAGCCCACTGGGTGGTTTCTGGAAAGCCCTAGAAACTAGGGTTCCTCTGCCCCTTCCACATCCCACCTGTCTCTCTAGCTTGCTTCCTGCTCTCCTGTGCGGCATCTGATTTCTCGGTGCTAACCTGGCAGCTGTGGGGCCCTTAGGAGACCCCCACCGAGGGTGGACACAGTCCCTTTCCTTCCTGCAGATGCCTAGGCAGGAGGAGGGCTTCCTGCCTGTTTGGCAAAGTCCCAGGCAGAGGCCAAGGATGAGGCCTGACTCGGCTCCTCCCTCCACATCAGCCAGGGCATCAGAAGTTGGGCCAGGGCGGGGTCTTCCCTGCTCGATTTTGGACGAGGCCTAAGTAGACCCCCTATGCCCTGCCCCAGCCCTGGCTCTTTCCTAACCCCCTCAACGGTGGGAGGAACTGGCAGAGGGTGCGCCTGGCCACAGCCTCCCCGCATCTAAAGGCCCCTTCAGTTCTTGACCAAAGGTGCTACCAGAACCTGCCGTGGAAACTTCCAGTTGTGCGTCTGCCCCACTCGCTGTGTTTGTCCGTGGGTTCATACGTGCATTGGGTGCTAGGCCCCAGGCTGCCGGGTGGCACCCTTTACAGTTCCTTTGAACAGGGGCATTGAAGGCCTGGACTGCCTCTCGCCTCAGTAGGCCTGGGGACCAGGCTTGGGTCTGGAGGTTTGCTGTGGAAGTCACCAGGCCTCCCCTCCTGGCCCAGGTGTGCTGGGGGCACCGTGCCCCCCACCCCCCTGCCCTCCTCGGGGTGGTCAGCCCAACCTGTCGGACCTTCACTTCACATCATGGTGGGGACCGAGATAGAGAGGGAGACCCCGTTCCAAGCTCCCCCTTCCTCCCAGTGTTTGGGGAGGATGCTGAAGAATCCATTCCCGAGGGCCTCCCGGCTTGTCCCAGCCCCTCTTTTGCTTCTGACCACGGAGGCTTTCTGACAGCCCAGCCTGCCTGAAGCAAAGGAGGCTCCCCGTGTCCTGGGCAGCTTCTGTTTCCCTCTGCTGCCTGGGAGCTGAGGCACCCGTGCCAGTGGCAGAGGCCACAGCCCCAGCCTTAGGCCAGGCCCTGGGAGGGCAGGCAGGCAAAGGGGAGACCAGAGGGGCTGTGTTCTCCAGGAGAATGAGGGTGTTGGTCCCAGGATTGGGACCGGGGCCCCGCTGGCCAGCCCTGGGCCACTTCCCGGGTCTCCATTGTGCGTGGGTGGCGTGTTCCAGGCGTGGCTGGAGCTGGCTTCCTGGCTGTGCTGCCATGGGCCCCTCCCTCAGAAGCACGTTGGCAGGAGGCCGATCAGAACCCTAGCGCCTTTGGTCCTAAGAATGGGAGGCTGCCTTCCTTCCCAATCTCCCTGCCAGGGCCCACAGCTTGGCCCTAGCCCTCCCCTCCCCGGGATGTAGAACGGGGACCCTCGCAGGGTTGGGGCGGGGGCTGATACTCCTCGGCCCCTCCCTACCCTGCCCTGTGTGTTGGCTTTGTGGCCGTCCAAGTGCCAATTGGCTTTTCCCCCAAATAAGGGCTGGTATTTCTCCTCTGTCCTTGGAGGTGATTTCCCCCTGACCCCCTCCCCCAGGTGAGTGACCACCTGGGTGCCAGTTACAGGTGTTTCCAGAGACCATAGAAATGTGTTTTCCTGAGAGTTCGTGTCATTCGTGACTTTTTTGTAAAGAAGTTGTGTTTTCAGAGGTGATTTTATGACAGGAAAGTGAAAGAATTAGTTTTGCAAAAAAACAAAAACAAAAAAAGAGGAAAAAAAAGAAATAGAAAAAAATATTGTGGGATTCCTATGGGGGGGTGGGGGGAGAAAGAGATATTTAAGAAAAAATAGTAACGCAGTGATTGCACAGGTGAGGTGGCAATGTCAGGATGGGGCGGAGGCCTGGGCCCAGCTGGCAGGTCCCCTGGCATCGCAGGCACTGTGGAGAGGGCCTGGACCCAGATCTCCACACCCATGCTTGCTCAAAGGGAAGGACAACAGCGGGTCCCCGGGAGCTAACCCAAGCTGCAGGTCCCGGCAAGCTGAGGTTTGGGAGGGTGGGGGTTGTCACTGGTGATTTTCTCCAGGGGGCTGGTGAGTGGGCAGTTTGGTTTCTTGCCCCCTTCTGTTCCTTTCCCAGTTGTTGGGCCATCTGGTCCCCACCACCGCCACCCTATGGGGGAGACCTCCCTCCCCACGGGTCACCCTAAAGCCCACGACCTCTCTGAGCCTCCCTGGCCTGAAAGGGGATGCAGGCTTCAGGAGGCAAGAAGCTGGGCCCTGGGGGTGGCTGGGGAGAGGGAATGCATTTCCCTTGCCACAGGTGGTCTGCTTCTGCTGGCCTGAGCTCCAAGTGGAGCAGCCCGGGCCAGCCTTGGTGCATGAAGAGGCACCAGGCACACCGCCTTGAGGTGGGCAGTGCCCATGGGGGCCCGAGTGGATGGGACCGAGGGTGAGCGGAGGCCTCCTTCCTCCCCTCTCTAGTACCCCCGCCTCCCACACACTTGCACGGATCGGCCTCCCTTGGGAGATCAGCCTCCATGGGCCCCTCGTCCACCCTTGCTGCTTTCCATTTGCCTAATTACCAAGCAGAAGTTGCAATCTGGTTTGCTTTATTTTTGTATGTGAAATAACCCCCAAAGCCCAATTTCCTCCTACGTTCAATATTGGTTGGGGCATCCGTCATCTCCCCTTAAGTGCACCCCCTCCCCACCCAAGTATCATAGGAAACAGGTGAGGTCTGGTGTCTCTGGTTTGAGACGGTAATTTGGGACCCATCCCTGTCTCGGTCCCCACTCTGACCTTTAGTTTGCCCTTCTGTGAAATGGGTATACTGGGCAGCAAGCCCTCTTCAGAAAGCGCTGCTGGTGTCAGAGCAGCTGCCCAGTACCAGGTGGGGGGTCAAGGTTGCTGGTACTGGGGCCCCCAGCTGCCCACAACCCCTCTTTGTTCTCACCCTGCAAAGGGGTCAAGGTCAAAATGAGCCTCATCCTTCCTATGACCTGGGAAGAGGTGATGATCAAGTCCCCAACTTCAGTGTGAGGCGGACAGAGTTGGGGGGATGGCCCTTTTTGAAGAGGTGAAAATGGTTTTGGAGAAGCGCAGCTGCTTCACTGGGGGAATGCGGCAGGGACTGGGGCCCAGGATGCTTTGGCCTATGGGGAAAAGCCCTTTAAAAGGCAGGGCCCAGGCCCTGGAGCCAGCACAAGACTGGCCGCGAGCCCCTGAGCCAGGAGGTCCTGGAGAAGAGCCAGGCCGGTGGGCCTGCCCAAGGCTGGAGGGTCAGCCCCAACAGGGAGCCGGGTTGGCCGGGGGCTGGACTGCTACCAGCCTCTCTGGCCTATGGGGACCCAAGAGGACACATCCCCCTTTTGCCCACTTTTCTGTGTCATTTTGTTGTTTTGGTTTGTGGTGGTTTTTCTTTTTTCTTTTGTTTTCTTTTTTCTTTCTTTCTTTTTTTTTTTTTGCACTTCGCCCACACAGGACAGTGGAGCCCCACCTGGTCAGTTCCACTTCCGGGCTCCCATGCACTTGCCCAAGGCGGCCTCTTTGGGATGGGGATGGTTTGAGGAAACACTTTTAAAGAAAAAAGGAAGACATTGAAAGGTTTTAGTTTCTTCCCTATCTGCATGTCCTCTCATATAGAAAGCCCAGAATTAGGGGCTAGAACTCCAGGAGAGGGTCTCCCCGACTCATCTCTTGCTGACAGTCACCAGGATGCAGAAATAGGGAGATGGTTAGTGGGGGCCAAAGATGCCCCCTCCCAGGCCTTCGTGGTTCCCTCCTCCGCCCCCTGCAATCTTTGGAGGAGTCAGTGCCTCACTCCAGCAGTGAGTGCCTACTGTATGCAGGTAGTCAGCCAGGCAAAGAGAGACTAACGGTCTCATGGGGGAACCCTCTTGCAGGAGGCCAGGTAGCTGGAGCGAAGCGTTCCGGCTGCCCTTGCTGCTGGGTGGAGTGGAGAGGGAGACTTCTTTTTGTTGGTTTTAATTTAAAAACACAAAGGCCTAAAGAAATACGTATCTTATAATTTTTTTAATTTTTGAGAAGTTCATTTAATGAATTGTGCACGAATGAATTCTATATATATAAAATATACATATATAGCTCTATATTTGGGGAGGGGCACTGTCTCTTTTTTCTCTCATTTTTAAAATGAAGTGTTGTTGCCTTTGTATGTGGTTCAACCATCCAGCTCCCAGCTGGCTAAACTTTGCCTCCAGTGGTCAAAGATGGGAAAAGAGTGGGGTTGGCAGGAGATGGAAAACGGAGGTGCCGCCCCAGCATGGGGGGCAGGTCCCCCAGTCCACCCTGCCCCTCCCCCTGTGGAGAAGACGCTTAGTTGGGGGTGTGGGTTTGGGCTCCATTCTGGATTCGGCGGTTCCGGGGGAGGGGTGGGTCTGTGCCGATTACTCTGTCTTGTACGTTTGTTCTGCTGCTCTTCAATATTGTATCAACGCCAGGAAAGGGGGGTGAAAAGCCTCTTTTACCCCCCAAATAAATTGTCACATTCCGAAGCTGAGGCCTAGCCCCTAGGTTGGGGTGTGTCTGTGTCTTCTTCCAGCTGTGACTGGCTTTTCAAAAGTAGCAGGCCCATGTCCCTCCAGTGACGGGTGAACAGGGGGAAGCCCTGTCCCACCGCTGGCACTCACTTGCTTCCCGGTTCCTATCTCCCACACTCCCCCAGCTCACATGTGCCTCAGTGGGAGAAAGAGATGCCTGCCACTTCTTGGACCCTTGAGAATAACGGGTAGGTGAGAGTGGGAGGATGGAGGTCTCATCACTGCCTGTCCCTCAGTGGGAATCACAGCACCCGCAGAGAGGAAGGGGCCTCTGGGGTTGTGGCCCCAGAGCCCAGAAGAGAGCAGGCCAGAATGGGGCACCAGCTGCTCTTGCCATTGGGTCCTACAGTTTGGCACCCAACCGTGCCATAAAGTCCGATATCACATTCGGATGAGAATGGTGGTCTTCGAGTTTGTTTTCTGGGTGCCATGTGCCTTCTCTCATGAGATGACGCGCCCTCTCCCCACATAGGTGGGCTTAAAAGCAGCAGCCCCAGGCAAATTTCCATGCCTTCCCCAGGTGCCTGGCATTCCACCTGCAAGCTCCCGATGACTCCCGTGGCCACCTGTTTGCCAGGCCTCGGACAGGTAGCGCTCTGGTCTCCCCTTCCTCACCACCCCACCTCCTGTCTGGCCTCTCTAGTATCTCCCCGCCCTGCAGCCTGGGGTCCTGAGCGCTTCTGCTTTGGCAGCAGCTCTGGCCTGGTCCACCAGTCTCCATCCTGGCCTGCACCTGCCTGCTGTGTCTTCCACACCAGTGCCATAGGGGTCAGGGAGGCTACCGCCCCAGCGCCACAGCCTCTAGGCAGGCAGGAGTGTGATCTAGTTCCTTGTCATGCCTGGTCCTGGCGCTGGGGATATTCAATGCAGACAGACACTGCTGTTAATTTCCAGGCTGCAATGCCCAGATCCCCCACAGCTCAACACAGCCTGTGTGCCATCTGCAAATGGCTGAGGTGCAAAGTCTCCCCCAGCCTCCACCTCACCGCCCCCCTCCTCCTTGCCTCCCTCTGCCTGAAGCCCCTCCCCTGCCACCTGCCCTCCCAGGCCCTGCCCTGTCTCCTCCCTCGGTATTGACCTGCGGTTTTGTCCTTCCCCCTTCCTAAGGACAGGGCTGGGTCTTCATCCCCTCTCTGCCCACACCTCAGTGTCTGGCACATGGTAGGCCCAGATCATCTCCGTCACCAAGCTCAGTCCTCTTCCTATGCTGGCTGGGACAGTGAGGCTTGGGAGTGGCTGAGAGGTAGACCTGGGGCTCAGTGCAATCAACCAACTGCCTCTGAGCATTACCAGTGGGCCTGGCCTGGGCCAGGCAGGGGCCAGCAGGACAAATGGGAGTGTGTCCCTGTCCCGGATACGGGGCTGCCACTGGGCAGGCAGGTGGGAAGGGACCCACAGTGAAGCACCGACAGGGCAGGGGAGGCCAGCCAGTAAGCCAGGGCTGGTCCTGCTCAGTGCCACTGCTGCACCTCACGGCCACCTCCTTGTCATCTTGAGCACCTGCCTTGGTGTTCTACTCCCAGAAAGCCCTCATTCGTACTTATTTTTTTGAACCCCAAATTATCAGTGCACCTACTATCGGCCAAGCCCTGGTGAGCATGTCACTGGCCCTAGCCCATGTCCCTAACCTGTGCCCAGCGAGCCCATGAGTTATGAGCAGATGTCATGGGGAAGAGGAGGCCAGAGAGGCGAAGTCATTAACTTGTTCATTTGTCCAAGGGGGCACACTTGGAGCAGGGGAGTCGGCATTCACCCCAGCCCCATCTGTTTGCCCCTGAACCCCAAGCTCTTGGGAATGAGGACATGGGGCAGCCCATGCGAGGCAAGTGCAGGCCGAAATTAGTCACCGTGTTCCTGATCACAAGTCCTGCCATTGCTAAGCAGGTAAGTCTCCTTATTAGTTGAGGGTTAATGAGTGAGG
This sequence comes from Pan paniscus, assembly GCF_029289425.2. Classification (NCBI taxonomy): domain Eukaryota; kingdom Metazoa; phylum Chordata; class Mammalia; order Primates; family Hominidae; genus Pan; species Pan paniscus. Next base: position 48,712,824 of record NC_085927.1, on the reverse strand, counting down.
AGGCTGTGACAACTTCTCGAGGAACTGAACAGTTTGTGATGAGGACTGGGCAATACCAAGCAATTGCCCGAGAGCAAGCTGACTCGGCTTAGAGAGGGTGGGGTGCCTGCCTGGCCCCCACCCCTTCCTTGTCCTATTCCTGGGCCTCCTCCCAGGGTTAAGGGTCAGCGGTGGGATGAAGCTCAGGGGTGAGGCAAGCCAAGGAGTGGGGGGATGGGATGGGATGAGGATGACTATTTTTGCAAAATTACCTGGTTACGTTTGTTTGTTTGTGACAGAGTTTTGCTCTGTAGTCCAGGCTGGAGTGCAGGGGCGCAACCTTGGCTCACTGAAACCTCCGCCTCCTGGGTCTGGGTTCAAGCAATTCTCCTGCCTCAGTCTCCCGAGGAGCTGGGATTACAGACACATGCCACCACGCCCAGCTAATTTTTGTATTTTTAGTAGAGACGGGGTTTCACCCTGTTGGCCAGGCTGGTCTTGAACTCCTGACCTCGTGATCCACCTGCCTTAGCCTCCCAAAGTGCTGGGATTACAGGCATGAACTACCATGCCCAGCCCTTGGTTGCTTTTTAAAAGCTAAAAGTTGAAATTTTTTGGTCCATGTCAAGCCATGCCTGGAGTGAATAGGGAGGTGACAGAGGCCACATCAAATTGCCCAGCCCCCTCCCAAGCCAGCTAACAGGCCTGCGAGCTGATTCTGTGCCCTCTTTGTTCAGGCTGCTGGCTTCTGGGAGGACAGACTTCAAAAAGGCCTGGTGGCCTGCAGAGGCCGAGCACAAGGACACCTGATCCACAGCGGTGGGGTCACAAAGGAAGCAGCAGGGGAGAGGCCCCGTCCTGGCCTCCAGACATCCACACGCTCTGAGCATCAGCCAGGGAAGCTGTGAGCTCAGGAGGGAGTCCCAGGAGGGACAGAGGCCACTCCAGGGCGAGACTCGAAATGACCCTGGTGAGGATAATGAGGCCTGAGGCAGTGGGGACAACAGGAAGTGGCCAGAGTGGATGGGATGTTTGGAATATTTAGAATTTGGTGAGGGACTGCCTTTGAGAGCTTGTATAAAAGCCCTTTTGAAGAAGCACCTGGGTATGTGGTATAGGCAGAGGAGTGAGTGAGTGCATTCTTCTCAGGTGGAGAACCTGGTGGAGGACACAGCTTCCAGGGACACATTGGGAGTAAATCAGCCATAGGGTCCTGGAGGGATTTTCATCTATGGATTTGAGGCTCAGAGCGAGCTCCTGCCCACCCAGGCACTGCTGGACAAATCTGCTGAAGGGTCTTTGTCCCTTAGTGCACCTCATCTCTGAGATGACTGGTCACCAGCCATCCTGGAAGCACCACCACGGACATAGGTGCTTAGCTCTGGAGGCCACTGGAAATTCCAGGGGTTAATGTCCAGCCCCTTGCCGCCCGCCTCTACCCCATCAATCTCATGCCTTTTATCTCCATGAGCAGCCCCCATGAGGTGAGGCTGGGGAATGATTAACCCCATTGGATAGGTGCAAGGCGAGGCCTGAGAGTTGTAGGGTGGGGATGCTCTGCAAAATCACTCAGAGGCAGAGAGAATGGAACCCAGGTCTGAGGCATGAAAAGATAGAACCTTCTGTCCTGCTAACCTTCTGTCTATACTTAAAGACTGGGTAAAACATAAACATTCTTTCAAATACCCAACAGAGTTTCTGAGATTAAAAAAAAAAAAAAATCCCCAGGGACCAAAAACAAAGAGAAAAGCCAAAAATCACAGTGACAAGCAGGTGTTTATTCTTTGGCTGTCCTGCAGGGTGGGCCTATGGGTGGCAAAGGGAGGCAGGAGATGGGCGTGGGAGGTGGTGGCTTTTGCTAATGTTGGTAACCAAAGGAGCTTGGATTTTATACCTGTGGAGGGAGGGATAGGAGACAAGGCCTGGGACCCTTGCCAACAGAAATTTGGAACCAGAATAAAACTGGACCCGTATCCTCAATGAAAAAAGCAAATGGTGGGGAAAAATCACCCTTTCACAAAGGGAAAAGACAAAAAAGTTGTAGTCTCATTTCTGGCTCGGCTGGAAAAAGTTTGAAAAGAATGATCTCTTGAGAAATTTTAACTCTAGACCTTCACTAACACACATTTGAGGTTTGAATTTGTATTACCCATATGGTCCCAGGACTCCCAAGTATAGAAATTAATATAAGAAAAAAACCTGGGGCAAGTTACACCACAGACATGTGGCTACTAGTAGCAAATGCAAGCCTCTGTGGATAGCCCTACCCACAGTAAAGGCCACACAGGATTCTCACAGATAAAACCATTGTAAATGTGAGCTCACTATCCAAAATTACAAAACACGCAAGCCACGAAGACAAATAGCAAAACAACCAACAGTACATACAGAATCCTGCACCCAACACGTTATTTTCAAACATGCATTGAAGATGTCCTAAAACTGCCAGGCACAATGGCTCATGCCTGTAATCCCAGCACTTCGGGAGGCCGAGGTGGGCAGATCACCTGAGGTCAGGAGTTCAAGACCAGCCTGGCCAACATGATGAAACCCCATCTCTACTAAAAATACAAAAATTAGCCGGGCATGGTGGCACATGCCTGTAATCCCAGCTACTCGGGAGGCTGAGGCAGGAGAATCACTTGAACTCGGGAGGCAGAGGTTGCAGTGAGCCGAGATCGCGCCACTGTACTCCAGCCTGGAAGACAGAGTGAGGCTTCGTCTCAGGGGAAAAAAAAAAAAAAAGTTTTCCTAAAATTATCATGTATATCATATAGCAGGAGATAAAGCAAGTCTCAATAAATTTCAAGAAATTGGCATCTCAGATCATGTGTAATTAATTAAAAATCAATAGCAAATAGTGATAAAAACAGTGTTGTACTGGCATAAAGTTGGCCATATAGACCAAAGGAATAGAAAGGAGATCCCACCATAAACCTTCACATGTATGGTCAGATGATTTTTGACAAGGGTGCCAAAACCATTCAGTGGTGAAAGGACAGTCTTTTCAGTGCTGGGAAAACTGGATATCCACATACACAAGAAGGAAGTTGTATCCTTACCTAATGCCATATACAAAACTTAAAATGAATCAAAGACTGAAATGTAAGACTTTAAAAAACTTTGAGAAGAAAATATAGGGCAAAAGCTTCATGACACTGGATTTGGCAAATATTTCTTGGATATGACTCCAAAGGCACAGGCAACTAAGAAAAAAATAGATAAGTTGGACTTCATGAAAATTTAAAAATTTTTGTGCATTAAGAGACTATTAACAGAGTAAAAAGTCAACCCACAGTATGGGAGAAAACATTTGCCAATCATGTATTTGATAAGGGACTGATCACATAGAGAACTGCTAAAACACAACAACAACAAAAACCAAAACCTGATTCAAAATAGGCAAAGAACTTGAATAGACAGCTCTCCAAATAGGATATACAAAGAGTCAAAGGTCACATGAAAAGATACTCAACATCACTAACCATTAGGGAAATGTACATCAAAACTACAATGAGATGCCAACTCATACCTATTAAGATGGCTACTATTTAAAAAAATAAATGTTGGCAAGAATGTGGAGAACTTGGAACCCTTGTGCACTGTTGGTAGGAATATAAAATAGAATAGCTGCTGCGGTATGGCGGTTCCTCAAAAAATTAAAAATGCCATGTGATCCAGCAATTCCACCCCTGGATATATACTCAAAAGCATTGAATGCAGAGTCTGGAGAAGATATTTGTATACCCATGTTCATAGAAGCGTTACTCGCAATAGCTAAATGTGGAAGCAACTCAAGTGTCCATCAATGGAAGAATGGAGAAGCAAAAGATGACATACACATTACAAGAAAGGCAATACACATACACAAAAAGAAAGGCATTCTGACATATGCTCCAACATGAACAAACCTTGAGGCTATGATGCCAAGTCAAGTAAGCCAGTCATAAGAAAGACATATACTGTATGATTCCACTTACATGAGATATTTAGAGTAGCCAAAATCATACAGAGACAGTAGAATGGTGGTTGTCAGGAGCTTAGGAGGAGGAAGGATGTGGAGTTAGTGTTTAATGGGTATGAAGTTTCAGTTTTATTTATTTATTTTAAAATTAATTATTATTATTATTACTTTTTTTTTTTTTTTTTTTTTGAGACGGCGTCTCCCTCTGTCGCCCAGGCTGGAGTGCAGTGGCACAGTCTCGGCTCACTGCAAGCTCCGCCTCCCGGGTTCATGCCATTCTCCTGCCTCAGCCTCCCTAGTAGCTGAGACTACAGGCACCCGCCACCATGCCCAGCTAATTATTTTGTATTTTTAGTAGAGATAGGGTTCTACCGTATTAGCCAGGATGGTCTTGATCTCCTGACCTCGTGATCTGCCCGCCTCGGCCTCCCAAAGTGCTGGAATTATAGGCATGAGCCACCGTGCCCGGCCAATTTACTTATTTATTTATTTTTGAGACGGGCGGAATCTCACTCTGTCGCCCAGGCTTGAGTGCAATGGTGTGATCTCGGCTCACTGCAACCTCTGCCTCCCAGGTTCAAATGATTCTCCTGCCTCAGCCTCCTGAGTAGCTGGGATTACAGGCATGCGCCACCACGCCTGGCTAATTTTTGTATTTTTAGTAGAGACGGGGTTTCACCATGTTGGCCAGGCTGGTCTTGAACTCCTGACCTCGTGATCCACCCGCCTTGGCCTCCCAAAGTGCTAGGATTACAGGCGTGAGCCACTGTGCCCGGCCTGAAATTTCAGTTTTACAAGACAAAAAGACTTCTGGGATGGATGGTGGTGATGGTTACACAACAATGTGAATGTATGTAATGCCACTCCACTGTACACTTAAGAATGGGTAACACAGCCGTAAAAAGGAATGACATCATGTCCTTTGCAGGGACATGGATGAAGCTGGAAGCCATCATCCTCAGCAAACTAACACAGGAACAGAAAGCCAAACACTGTATGTTCTTACTTATAAGTGGGAGTTGAACAATGAGAACACATGGACACAGGGACAGGAACAACACACACCAGGGCCCGTCAAGGGGTGGAGGGGAGGGAGGCATCAGGACACATAGCTAATGCATGCGGGGCTGAAAACCTAGATGAGGGGTTGATAGATGCAGCAACCCACCATGGCACATGTATACCTATATAACAACCCTGCACATTCTGTACATGTATCCCAGAGCTTAAAATAAAATAAAAAAAAAATAGTTAAGATGGAGCTGAGGGCAGTAGCTCATGCCTGTAATCCCAGCACTTGGGGAGGTTGAGGGGTGGATCACTTGAGGCTCGGAGTCTGAGACCACCCTAGGCGACATGGCGAAACCCCATCTCTACAAAAAATAGAAAAATCAGCTAGGCATGGTGGTGTGTGCCTGTAGTCCCAGCTACTCAGGAGGCTGAGGTGGGAGGATCGCTTGACCCTGGGAGGTCAAGGCTGCAATGAGTCATGATCGTAACACTGCACTCCAGCCTCGGTGACAGAGCAAGACCCTGCCTCTAAAAAATAAAAAGAGTGGTTAAGATGGTAAATTTTGTTATTGTAACATATTTTACTATGATTAAAAATTTGAAAAACAAAACAAAATCAATAGCAAAAAGATAACTAAAACCCAAAACTTCATCTATCCGGATAGTAACCCAGAGCTCTCTTTCCCCTGCATCTTGCTCCCTCCCCAACCTTCTGAAATCTTTAGGACAATGAGATTCAAAGATGAATGTGAACATTCCTAATAGCGAGCAGACACGCAGGGGGCGCACAGCCAATCTGACTTAAAGCTGGATGGGAACAGGTCCCCCTCTGATCCCTCTAGAAGGGATGTGGCCTTCATTAGAGCAAATTGGTACCAAAGTCTTTTCTGTCTTTTCCAAAGGATGAGTGAGCTCAGAGCTTGACAAAGACATGAGCCTCCATTTAAATGACGGCCGCCAGCAATCAGCCTTTATGAACACAAGGGCCTGGGAAACATCGGTGCAGAGCCAGGGTGGGCTGATGGAAACAGAACAAAGCTGGGTGGCAGGGGTCCTCAGTCCTGTGAAATAAGGACAAGCCCCCCACCAGCTTATCCTGCCCATCACGCCTCAGGGTCTGAAACTGCAGCGCCAGCAACAGGCTCTTTCAGAGAAGATCTGGATATCCCTAGGAGTTCTCGGTAAAGGCTCAGATACTCCCAGCTGTGAGCAAGGAAACAGGACACACTTTGGAAAAGGCAAATGTGGACCCTGTCCCCCAAGGGGACTCATTAAAATGATCGTCACTCGCTAGCTCCCTTGGCAGTCCCTGCTGGCACACACGGCTTGGTCTCTGTGCAGTGGTGCCCTTGTGGAAGGCTTCTGCTCTTATCATCTCTGGTTCCCTCTGGGGGGCTCATCTGCCTGCCTGCCTGCCTTTCAAACTCAGGCACCATAAAGAGACCCTTGTCCATGAGACAGGCGGCCTGGTTTGCAGCCTCTCGGTCACTTCTCCAGGCCTCAGTGCTCCTCAGCTGGGAAGGAGACTAGGACCCCCTACTTGGCAGGCTTATTTGGATTAAAGGAGATGGTGAGTAAGAAGAAACACCTTCTAGATCTCTGTGTCCAGATATGACCACAATTCTGACTTCCAGTCTGGCATCCCAGCTATCTGCTCACCAATTCTTGATGTCCTCCTCCCATGTAACAGCTTGAGGTGAGTAGGAAAACAGTGGCTTGAGTCCCAGCTCTTCCAGCTGTGTGACCTCAGCCTGGTCAATCACCCTCTCTGGTCTCTGTATCATCTCCTATAAAATGGGGGAGGGGGCTCCCTCTAATTATCCTTCCCAACTCAGAATTACTCTAAGGATAGCTAACACGTACAGAGTGGACTTTACACTAACCAATTCATTAAATACCCACAACCCAGATGTCTTTGTCTGTTTTCTGTTGCTTATAACAGAATATCTGATACTGCGTAATTTGTAAAGGAAAGGAACTTATTTCTTACAGTTATGGAGGCTAAGAAGCTCAAGGTCAAGGAGGCTGTGTCTGGTGAGGGCCTTCTTGCTGGTGGGGACTCTACAGAGTCCTGAGGTGGCACAGGGCATCACAGGGTGAGGGGGCTGAGAGTGCTACCTCATGTCTCCCTCCTACTTCTTATAAAACCACAGCCCCATTCCCATGATAACCCATTAATCCGTTAATCTATGAATGGATTAACCCATTCATGAAAGCGGAGCCCTCATGACCCAATCATCTCTTAAGAGCCCCGTTTCTCAATGCCCCCACACTGGGGATTAAACTTCAACATGAGTGTTGGATGGGACAAATATTCTAACCGTAGCACCAGAGAGCACAGTACCCACAACATACAGATAAGGGAACTGAGGTTCAGAAATGTGATTACTTGCTTAGAAATTCTGGAGTGGTAGAGCCAGGATTTGACCCCATGCGATCATCCTTAACCACCACGCCAACACCGTTCTGTGCATGGCACCGTGGTTAAGGGCACAGTCACTGGAGCTGGACAGCCTGGCTGTACAGGGCCCTGGGAATATGTGCGTATCTGTTCTGTGCCTTAGTTTCCCCATCTATGAAATGGGAAAGGATCGTAATACCCCCTTCCTCCTGGAATTGCAGGGAGCTCTGCTGAGCGCTCCATGAGCCAGGCTCTGAGCTGCACACTCGCATTTCACTCTTGCATAAATCCTCCCGTGGTGCAGCCAAGGAAACCGGAGAGAGTGGCTGAGTCATTTGCTCCAGGTGACTCTATTAGTAAGTTGTGCAGCTGGGATTAAAATCCAACTCCTTGACTTCAAAGTCCATATTTCAATTACTCCACTCCACCTTGATGCAATGCCCTCAAACTCCACGTTTAAAACCAATCTCCCGACTGCAAAGTGCACCCCACAACAGGCTGCCTGACTCATCTGCTTCCCTGATGGGGCCTGAACCCCAGGCCTTGTGTTTGACTCATTCCTTTCCAGCCAGCCATCAGCGTTTGTGACTAACTGACCCCTTAATGGAAATGTCACTCGGATCCGTTCCTTCCTCTCCAGCCCTGCTGTCCCCCTGCAGCCCAGACCCCCAAAGCTGAGGACAATGGAGACCAAGTACCCATGCCAAAGTGTAGTGTTGCAAAGGGGCTGAGAAAAAAAAATGCTCCTGGTCCCTCACCCCTTCAAGGCTGAGTGGCTAGGGAGCCTCGTGTGTGATGGGAGGCTGGAGAGGGAGGTGTCTTCTTAAGTGGCTGTGGCTAGTGCTGGTGGCAGGCAAACCTCAGAGAAGAGAAAGAACCAAGCCTGGACCCAGCCCAAGGTGGGCCTGCGGGCTGGCAAGCTCGACGGGCAGGAGCAGGGAGGGGCCCAGCTGGCAGCACTGCCCACCCCACCCTGGCTTCATGTGTAGTCCCTTCTTCCAACCTGCGGAATCTCTCCACCTGCCCCCCACTTCTAGGGCTCACCTTGGGTACTTGAGCTAGATCAGGAGACAGATGGTATTTGAGGAAGAGCTACCAGGCACCCTTGATTCCTCGCTGGACACACACGAATGGCCACCCAGGTGAGATCTCAGGTGCCCCTACCTCACCATAGGCAGGTTAGGTTTATGCATACCCATTTTACAGATGAGGAAAGGAAGTTTCCCCGAGCCCTAGGACTCAGCTTCCCTGTCTCCAAGTGCAGTGGCTGTAGAACCCTGGGAGCCACCTGAAAATGCCTTTCCTAGAGGAGCTGCAGAGGTGGCCACCATTCCTTAGGGTCCATTGGGCAGGAATCAAATGTACCCTGGACATGCCCTGGGTGCCAGTGACCCACATATGAAGAACATAAGGTTTGAGGCCTTGAGGAGTCCACAGCCTCATTGGGGAAACACAAGTTACAGACAGTGCAACAGAAACTGGTGCTGGGACCGCTGGTGAGCCAAGGAGGGGGCCATGGTGGCAGTTTTGAGATGCACTCCAGAGGTGGAGGGGGAGAGTACGGGGAGGAGGGGGCTTCCCAGGACGGACTTGGCTGCCTCCTCACCCAGCAGGGGCCAGTCCACACACCCTTTGAAGGGCAGTGTCAGAATGTGAGCTGGGGAACCTGAGTCTGACAACTTCGGGTTCAAATGCCAGTGGTACCCCCACAGACCAGGGGCTTCAGGACAAATGACCGAATGTCTCTGAGCTTTGATTTTCTCATCTGTGACATGGAAAGATTATACTGTAGAGTTCCAGGGCTGCCAAGGTGAGAGCCCAGTACAGTAAGAAGTGGCAGGAGGAATAGGCCAGCAAACAGGGGCTGCAGGAGGCCCTTGAGACAGTGAGGGCACCCCCACCCCGCCCCTACAGCATCCTTGGCCGGCCACTCCTTCTGGTCTTTCTTTACTGGGCCTGGACTCAGGCACGCACTTTCCAGCCAACTCCAAGGGCCCCCCACAAGGTGGACACACGTTTCCTCCTTGGTTCTCGGCCCCTCCTGAGCCTGTGCGGGAACAGATGTCCTTGCTTCCTGCCCAAATCTGCAAGCTGGGTTGGCTCCTTTTGCTGCTTCCAGGGAGGCAGAAACTCTGGATGGAAATCTCTGGGCTTCCCCTGAGAGGAAAGCTCTCTTTACCCTGGCTTCTGCCCTCCTCTCTGGTCTGGGCTCCCAATCCCAGTATCCACTACTGATGTGTGAACACTTCTGGGCCCCAGTTGAGCCCTGCACCCCACTTGGAAGCCCTCAGACTGGCGTGTGTTGATTGAATACACGTATGATCCTTCATCTGAATGATTCCCCAACTCTGCTTAGAACGGGGGCGGGATGGGAACCAAGAAAGGGCACAGCAACTAGGGAGTAAGCACTGTAGGCACCTGGGGAATCAAAGGCAAAGGTGTCAAGAAGGGAATGAACATTTATTGAGCACCTAATATATGCTAGGAATAAATAAGGAAGGTATAGCAAGTACCGAGCCTTGCCCTGATAACACACAGTAGCATGGTAGGAAATGGTCCCTGTCTTGAGTCCCCGGGAGAGATTTTACACACATCTCACCTGCCCTCATTTCCTTCCCATTACAATCCTATACATAGGTACCACTGGCTCTACCTTACAGGTGAGGAGACTGAGGCAGCTCAGGTCTTGAGACCGGACCTAGATGGAGACTTCAGGATGGACACAGACACTCTCTTTGTCCCCAATCTCTTTACCAACCCCCCTGGGGAAAAGAACTCTTTGTTCACAAGCACACCCCAAAAGGTACAACACGTTTTCTCAATAAATGTTTTTTGAGGCCAGGTGCGGTGGCTCACATCTGTAATCCCACCCATCTACCCAAACTCCTTCACTGGGAGTTTGAGCACCCACGAGTGCCAGCCCTGGAGTCACAGAGAGGAGGGTGCTGCAGCTGGTCCCTGCCCTCGAGGAGCTCACAGTGTGCAGGCAGCAGGGAAAGAGGGAGATGCTAGAGGAGAGGGAAGGATGGAGGTCGAGGGAAGAGAAAGACGTGTGTGTTTCATTGCTATGTGATACATACCAGCACTGAGACAGTGTGGTGGGAGAATGGGTTTGAAGATAGCCAGGGTGACCAACTGTCCGTGTTTGCCCAGGACTGAGAGGTTTCCCAGGATGCTAGCATTTCAGTGCTGACACTGGGAAAATTCCAGGCCAGATGGGATGAGTTCGTCACCCCAAGCCTGTGTTCAAATCCTGGCTCTGCCATGTGCCTGGTGAAACTGCCAGTTACCTAATTAGCATCCAATCACCCATCTTTTAGAAATGACTTTATTACAGTCTAAAGGCCTTCCCTGTGCAATTCCTCTTTCTCCCTCCTCCCCCCTTTTAAAAGTGTATCTCAGTTCAAAAAACTTTTATTTTTATTTTTGTATTGAGACGGCATCTCACTCTGTCACCCAGGCTGGAGTACAGTGGCACAATCACAACTTACTGCAGCCCCGACCCCTTGGACTAGAGATCCTCTTGCCTCAGTCTTTCAAGTAGCTGGGACTACAGGTGCGTGCCACCACACCCAGGTAATTTTTGTATTTTTTGCAGAGATGGGGTTTTACCATGTTGCCTGGGCTGGTCTTGAACTCCTGGGCTCAAGACATTCTCCTGCCTTCGCCTCCCAAAGTGCTGGGATTACAGGTGTGAGCCACCATGCCTGGCCTCAAAAAACATTATTGAGAAAATACCACGGGCTTTCCTAGGCTCCGGGGAATGAAAGAATGTTCTTTCCCCTTTTATCAGCAGAGACAATGACTGGGAGAATGATTAGATGGACAGGGGAAGAATCCATGATGCCTCTTGCAGCCTGAGGCCAACTGCAGTAGCGGACACTGGTGTTCTTCCCACTAACCTCCCCCTTCCAGGTGTCCCTAAGGAAGAGAGGCCACGGGCACCTTGGAGGGACTACTCTTCACCGTGTATGGAGAACTGGACCTTGGTGTAAGGAATGGACCATGGCAGCCAGGGAGGGGCCCCCTTAGCTCTCCATTCAACAACAACTTTGCCACTCAGCAGCAGGTGAGGCAGTTAGCAGACACTCTCCAACTTCATGATCCACCTCAGCTTCTGAGCTGAGGCCTTGCTCTTCTGGGGCAACTTCCAGCCAATGACTCAGGGTGAAAAGGGCACCATAGAGACAGGCCATTTGTGCCTGATGCAAAAACTCCCTCGTGGGCAGTCTCGGCCCCAGAGCTCCCTATCGGGGTGGCCAACACTTTGTTAGATCAGCACCGAAGTCGGAGGTTCTCCCTGCCCAATTCTGTTTCTGGCCCTCTTATCTTTCACAGGACATCACCCCCAATAAAGCACTTGCACTTCCAACCCCATCTCAGTGTCCGCTTCCTGGAGGACCCAACTGACAAACACTACCTGTAAAACAGATTCATCCACGTCTCTCCACCACCACCAATTCCAAGTCACCATTACTTGGAGAAGCACCTGGAGGGAGGCATAGCCCTCCAATTGTAACCCCCCTACTTCCTCGTTTTGTTTGTTTTTGTTTTTGAGACAGGGTCTCTGTCGCCCAGACTGCAGTGCAGTGGCGTGATCTCGGCTCACCGCAACCTCCGCCTCCCAGGCTCAAGTGATTCTCTTGCCCAGCCTCCCGAATAGCTGGGATCACAGGCGCGCACCACTACCACCTGGCTAATTTTTGTATTTTTAGTAGAGACGGGGTTTCACCATGTTGGCCAGGCTGGTCTAGAACTCCTGACCTCAAATGATCCACCCGCCTTGGCCTCCCAAAGTGCTGGGATTACAGGCATGAGCCACCGCTCCCGGCCCTCTGTTATCTCTTTGTAACCCAGTCTGCAGACAACTGCCAGCGTGGTATTTTAAAAACACAGTCCAGGTGATATCACTTCCGTGCTTCAGCCCTCCAGTGGGGCTTCGAGTCAGACCCACTCCCCTCCCGGAGCCTGTAAATCTCTACATGGCCCCCACCTTCCTGTCCAGCTTCCTCCCTCCCCTACATCTCACTCTGCCTCTAGCCCCACTCTGTTCCTTCTGTTCCTGAAATATATTACGCTCCTTTCTGCCCCAGGGCCTTTGCACTAGCGGTTCCCTCTGCCTAGAACACACCATCTTTCCCCAGACTTCTGCATGGCTGGTTTCCCAGGTCATTTAGGTCTGAGCTCCAATGCAGGCCTTTTCTGACCACCTTATAAATACTGCCCACCTCCCAATTCCCCCTTCCTACTTCCTGTAACTTTCTATAACATCACTTGAAGATTTTTCTTTGTCATTCTCATCATTATTGGAAATTAACTTGTTTACTTAGTTATTCATTTGTTTACTGCCTGCCTCCCCACTGGAATATAAACTGTGTGAGCTTGTCTTGTTCCCAGCTCTCTCCAATGCTTGGCACTATGCCTGGCACAATGTAGGTCTCAAAACATATTTTCTAAAATGAATTCCTATATTTGTTATATATGGCAGAATTCCCTTGGCCTAAGAATGGAATGAAAGTGAAGAAATTTAAAAAAAAAAAAACTAGGAGTCATGACAATTCAGAGGGAAAATATAGGAACTATTCCAGTTTTAGGGAAGTTCCCCTGAGAATACTTCTCTGCCCATCCCTTGAGGAATCCTGTGTTAGGATTAAGGGGGCTCTCTCCCAGGACCCAGGAGAGACGAGCTTTGGGACTTCTCCGTCCTCTCCTCCTTCCTCTGCCTCCAGCAGTGGCATTAGGAACTAGTTCAGCAAACATTCACCGAGAAGCTTCCCTGGGCAGGCTTCATGCTGAATGCTGGGGATAGAGATGGGCCAAGGAAGAAGGGAGAGGCTGGGCGCCATGGCTCACGCCTGTAATCCCAGCACTTTGGGAGGCCGAGGCAGGTGGATCACCTGAGGTCAGGAGTTCAAGACCAGCCTGGCCAACATATTGAAACTCCATCTCTACTAAAAATACAAAAATTAGCTGGGCGTGGTGGCGTGCACCTGTAGTCCCAGCTACTTGGGAGACTGAGGCAGGAGAATTGCTTGAACCCGCAAGGCAGAGGTTCCAGTGAGCCGAGATCACGCCACCGCACTGCAGCCTGGGTGATAGAGCAAGACTCTGTCTCAAAAATAAAATAAAATAAAAAATAAAGTCATTCTAGGAGATCAACAGACCAGTTTAAACACAATTTGACTCCAGCCTCTGGACCCATTTATCCAAACTGTCCCCAAAGTCTCAGGGGGCAGCTCAGGTAAAGGTGGCACCATTTGGTGCCCAAGTCACAGTGGCTCTGCTGCTCTTGGCAGCAGCCCTCTCTCTTGGCATCTCCTGTCCTTCCCTGGACTTCCTATGACAGTTTCTCCTGGGGATGCTATCTCTGTGTTTCTGTCTTCACGGCACACGTGTAGATGTACCAGGAGTCCCGATGTCTCATGCTTCCCCAGGACTTTAGCAGGGCCTACCGCTGGCCTTTGCCTTCCAAGAGCCCAGCCCATCTCTCTGTCCATGAGATGCTTCCTCCAAGCCCAGCTGCCTGCCCTGGGTTTTGAGGTCACGACTTCAGTGAGCACCAGCGCACATCCACGCACACACAGCACTCAGGTTCCTGGCATACAGCGCTTGTGTTTGCTTCTCTCCTCTTTCACAACTCAGGTATGGATGAAAATCCCTGGCTCCTAGAGATGGGTGAACAGGGTGGACATCATCCTAACATGTGTGGAGAGAGGGAGGTGGAGCACGTGTGCCTGGGAACACTGGACAAAATCCCAGTGGCTGGAGAGCGTCCCCCAGGGTTGTGGCCTCCTGGGAAACATTCCGGTCTCTCCCCACCACCAGCGCTATGTGAAGTACACTCGAAACCACAGTGGTAGCCGTGGTGGTCCAGAGATCCTGGTTTGCGCTTTCCCTTCAAGTCAAAAATGCAGGCTTGGAAGGGAGACAGAGCTGGGAATAACCACAGCCCTCCCAAGGCCCTTCCAGCCCTGGGAATCCGTATTGGTCAGGAAAGACCTCATGGAAAATTGGAGCTGGGGATAAAGTGTGGAGGATAGTAGGATTGTTTTTAAGTTTTTAATTGCAAAGTTAATTTTCAACAAAATATATATAGACATTTTTGACAGAAGAAAGTAAAACGCTCCTCTGCCACCCCCACAGCACAGCCCACTCCCATTCCTGCTGTTCCTTCTGGGCCTGGTCCACATGCCCACCAGGCACGTGGCACCGCTTGCCGACGAAGGCAGACTGCAGTAGGGGTGGGGGGTTTCTCTGGACCTGTGAGGCTCTAAGCCCCCAAGGATTCAGAGGAGAGAATTTCCATCATCCTCTGAGATCACAGGAAGATTTTGTAATGAGGGTGGCGGGGAGTGAACTCTGCTCCTTCAGAAGGTTGGAGGTGGGGGTGACGGGCAGGTGGCCACAGTATAAACAGAAGTTAGGTCAAAATCCGAGCCTCCCCCCAACCCCCAACACTGGCCTCTTCTCCACCTCTAACCGCTCCCACTCCAGCCCCATCCACAGTCTGGTCCGGTGAAACGTGCCTAAGCTCGCAGGCGGCTCCAACGCAGCCACCCGGTGACCTTGGACAGCGGCCTGACCTCGGGTGTCTCAGTTTCCTCATTTCTATTGTGAGCCTGTCCACGGCAAGGCTCAATTGCGACCGAGCTTGTGGCGCGCCCAGTGCAGAGCCCCACCCGGAAGAAAGCTCCCTCCCGGGTGGATGTGAACATAACCGGCTTGGGGAGGGGGCCCGAGCACGGGAGGGCTGGGATGGGGGTCACCCAGGAGCCCCGCCGCGCGGCCCTCGGGTCGCCGCCCCCTGCGCTGTGACCGCGGCGAGATAAGGTCCCAGGCGCTGCCCTCGCTCCTCGCCGCATCCCCGGCGGCGCCCCCAGCCCGGCGCCCGGCACTGAACGGGTGCGGGGCTGGGCCAGGGCCAGGGCCGGCCCGGGGGAGCGAGTGGGGCGGGGCCGCCGCGCCCGCTCCCCCTCCCCGCCGCCTGCCGTCTTCTCCTCCTCCCGCCGCCCGGGCTCAGAGCGGCGGCAGCAGCGGCCGCGGCGACAGCTCCGGCTCCGGCTCCCGCGCCTGCCCCGCTCGGCCCAGCGCGCCCGGGCTCCGCGCCCCGACCCCGCCGCCGCGCCTGCCGGGGGCCTCGGGCGCCCCCGCCGCCCGCCTCACGCTGAAGTTCCTGGCCGTGCTGCTGGCCGCGGGCATGCTGGCGTTCCTCGGTGCCGTCATCTGCATCATCGCCAGCGTGCCCCTGGCGGCCAGCCCGGCGCGGGCGCTGCCCGGCGGCGCCGACAATGCTTCGGTCGCCTCGGGCGCCGCCGCGTCCCCGGGCCCGCAGCGGAGCCTGAGCGCGCTGCACGGCGCGGGCGGTTCAGCCGGGCCCCCCGCGCTGCCCGGGGCACCCGCGGCCAGCGCGCACCCGCTGCCGCCCGGGCCCCTGTTCAGCCGCTTCCTGTGCACGCCGCTGGCTGCTGCCTGCCCGTCGGGGGCCCAGCAGGGGGACGCGGCGGGCGCTGCGCCGGGCGAGCGCGAAGAGCTGCTGCTGCTGCAGAGCACGGCCGAGCAGCTGCGCCAGACGGCGCTGCAGCAGGAGGCGCGCATCCGCGCCGACCAGGACACCATCCGTGAGCTCACCGGCAAGCTGGGCCGCTGCGAGAGCGGCCTGCCGCGCGGCCTCCAGGGCGCCGGGCCCCGCCGCGACACCATGGCCGACGGGCCCTGGGACTCGCCTGCGCTCATTCTGGAGCTGGAGGACGCCGTGCGCGCCCTGCGGGACCGCATCGACCGCCTGGAGGTGAGCGCCGCGCGCCGTCGGGGGAGCCGCCCGGGTGGTGCGAGGGGCCGCCCGGCCGCGGTCGTCCCGCGGTCCCCGAGCCTCCGGTCTCCCGTCTGTGTTCCGGGGACGATCGCGCCTTCCTCGCTGGCGAGGCGGGGGAATTTCGATAGGGAACGCGGGCAGGCGTCTGGCACGGTGACTGAGGCACAGAGGGCGCGCCAGAAAGATTCGCTCCCCACCCTTTTCCGTCTCCAGGCACCTCTCTGAGCCTCAGTTTCTGTGTCTGTAAAATAGGTATAACAGTGTCCACTTGTAGTGGAAATTGAATCAAATGTAGGTGTGTGAAAATGCTTGGCACGTACTAGGACCTCATTAAATGTCCCTTTCATTTCCTTCTTCCGGACACCCCCAAATCAGCCCAGCTCCACGCTCACACTTTATGGCCAGGAGATGGATGCGCTGTCCAAAGGACTTGGGGTACTCCCCTCATTACACAGAGCCGGGAACAGAGTGCCCTATAAGACAAACCTGGGTGCCCCTCACCACCTCCCTACCCTGAATCTCCCACTCTGGCTCAGACTATGACCCAAACCGCAGGAGCTCAGGTGCCAGGCGCCCAGCCTCACACACCTGGAAGCCCACAGCTCTTGGGTGGGGGCTGAATGGAGAACAGGGCCCCCCGAGCTCCTCCTCCTCCACTCACTTTTCCAGGCTTTCCTGACTCAGGCTTGGGGTCAGACACAAGGGGTCCAGCATGGGGGAACCCACTCTTGGCTCTCATGTGACCCTGGGCCAGTCATTTCCCCCCTGGAGTCCCATGGCCACCTTCCTCCCTGTAAGAATGAATTTGGGGCTCCCAGAAGTGCAAGGCAGACAGACTGGGCAGGACAAACATCCGGGACACATTCACTACCCCAGCCATGGCCTGACTTCCAGACCACAAGGAAGGAGGTTAAGCAACAAAATCAGATCTGTGGAAGGAAGAGAAAGAGGCCAAAGCCCACACTGCCCCCTCTGCTACCTCCACCCAGGTGGAGTGCAGCAGGCAAGTTGGAGGGAGGAGAGAGGCGGGGAGTAAATGCAGGGACCCCTTACTCCCGGGGCTTTTTAAGTCAAATCCTGGGCAAGCAGCACTGGTGATGCCCACTCACAAGGCTGAGGATGTCGTGGTCTGACAGCCCTCCAGGACGTCTGTACTGGTGTCAGCACCCTCCCCACAGGGTGTCAGAGTGCAGCCAGTCAGCCATTGCAGCCAACCCCTCACCTTACGGATGAGAAAACTCAGCTCAGAAACGTCCTAAGAGAGGTGGCAGAGGCAGGAGAAAAGCCGGGCCCATACCCACCTCTTCCCCGACTCCAGCTCTGGGGGATTTCTAGGATGAGAGAACCAAGAGCAGGAAAATAATCAGGAAAAAGCTGAAAGTATGCAATGAAGGGAAGTCTTAGTTTTCTCGCCTGTAAAATGGGGATAGTAATAGCACCTACCTCACTGGGATATTAGGAGGATTAAGTACTTTATATGAAAGGCCAAGAATAGTGCCTGGCACACAGGTATGTTCAGTCAATTTGAGTGATGGCTATTTTTATCATTAAGCTATAATATTACTCATTTTTAAAATACAGCCAAAACTCAAAATAGGAACAAACAGGTTTTAGGCAACAGGTTTTAGTCATGTAAAAAACAATTTTTGACTTTCATTGAATAGACTTCCTCGTGCCTGCCATAGCCCCTGCCCCCATGCCCAGATGGCACAGGTGGCTCCTCCCACGTCTGGGGCTGGCAGGCTTGGACCTGCCTTGGACCTGTGCCCCCAGCACCTGCAGCATTTGGCAGGGTGGCCTCCCTACCGGTTAGCCCGCTGAGGTTGGGGGGATCCTGGCAGCTGGAATTTGGCAACAGGTCAGCCTTCCAGGCTGGGGGAGCCCTGGCTTCCCCATGTATACCTTTTCCTCTTTTCTGAGTGCAGCAGCCACAGACAGAGAAGGGCAGGGGCCTGCTTGGCCACCAGGTCTGCTTTCTGAGCGTGGCAACAGCCACAGCTAGTCTTTTGGGGGCCTCTGGGAGGGGCTGGGGCTGGAGCTGGAGCACAGCAGACACAGGGTGAGACCACTTGGCTCAGCGGAGTCCCATGCACCCGTTAGCCACTGTCCAATCTCTCCCCTCTCTTCTCATTCAGTATCCTCAAAGTGCCCAGATTTTCAGGGTCTCCTTTACCTCCCAGGATACACTGAAGGTGCTCTTGCTAATGTCCCCAAGATGATAAATGAGGACTTCTCAGTCCTTATCTTGGGGGAACCCTCTCTGACACCTGACCCTGCTGATCATCCCCTCTTGCAGGTCTCCATGCCCTAGGCTTCCAGCCGCCTCTCACAGCAGCCCTCCTCCGCCCTCTGTCTGCTGCCTCTGTCTCCTTGCAGGGTCCTCCTCCTTTAAGGCATGTGCCCGTCTTGGCCCTCACTTTCCCTGGGTACACTCAGCCATGCCCTGAGGCTTCCCACACCCATTCCACGGAGGGGCCCCAAACCAAACTCAGTGTCCAGCCCAGGTTTCCTTCCCAAGCTCCAGACCCATCAACACATCGGCCTCCTGAGCATCTCTCTCTGGTTGTCCCATCAGCCCCCTAACCACACTGTGTTTCAGCTTGAACCAGGTACCTCCATGTGCCCTGAGAAACCATCCTTGGCCCCTCCCTCTCCCCCCAGTTCTGATTGGCCTCATCTCTGTACACGCTTGCAGCAGCCTCCTCTCTGGTCTCATGACTCCAGGCACACCCTTCCCTCCATCCTCCTCCAGGCAGCCCCAAGGGTCTTCCTTAAGCCCACCATGGGGCTCTCCTAACTCCTCGGCCTGCTCCTAGGCTACCACTTTGGATCTGGCCCCCGCTCCTGACCCCTCTCTCAGTTCATTCCTGCCTCTGCCTGGATCACCCCCAGCACATTCCTGCTCCTCATCTTAGAGTCTGCTCCAAGTACACCTCCTCTCAGGAGCCATCCCTGTTCACACTCTGTCCCCTTCCTATCCCCACCTGGGCTTCCATAATCATCACACTTCCTTGCTGGTCCCCACCAGGCACATCCCTGCATCACCACCCCTCCTACAAAAGGGAAGGGAAGGTCTGATTGGCCTGTCCTCTCCCCAAAGCCTCAGGTGGGAGCCACATTTAAGGGCTTAGGGGAAAGTGTCTTCTTTTCCATTTTTATTTGTGTTGTTATTGTTGTTCATTGAAATAAATCAAAAGGTTTTGGGGAAAATGCTGCATTCGATTGCGTCATTTTCTCCCTTTTTGCAACCCTCTTTCGGTCCTTATCCATATGCAGCCATTGTTTGAGAGCTGCTGTGTAATTACCATTTTAATGATGCCATAATATCCTGGGATTCATCTGCAGCTCCCCATCCATCAGTCACTTGACCGGCTCCTGTTACTGGAGATGTAGGTTGTTTCTAATTATTTTTCTTCCAGATGTTCATTGCAGGATCCATTTCATACAGAGAGCTGTTTGTTTGTTTGTTTTTAAGTCTGTTGATTTTTTTAGGCTGAATTCCCAGGAGTGGTATTACTGGGTACTGGGTCAGAGAATATTGACTTTTTTTTTTTTTTTTGAGACAAAGTCTAGCTTTGTCACCCAGGCTGGAGTGCAGTGGCGCAATCTTGGCTCATTGCAACCTCTGCCTTCTAGGTTCAAGCGATTCTCCTGCCTCAGCCTCCTGAATAGCTGGGACTACAGGCATGTGCCACCACGCCCAGCTAATTCTTGTTTTTTAAATAGAGATGGGGTTTTACCTTGTTGGTCAGGCTGGTCTCAAACTCCTGACCTCAGGTGATCCACCCGCCTCAGCCTCCCAAAGTGCTGGGATTACAGGCGTGAGCCACTGTGCCTGGCCAATATTGACTTTTTATGGCTGAGGCCAGGAGCCACTTTCCAAGAGTTGGCCCAATGATGCGGCTACAGGCCATGCATGTGTGTTCCCCTGTTCCATTTTTGTGCTAATTTAATGTATGTATACAATGGAACTTCAAGATTAATTTCAACAGCATTTCTTTGGCATAAACCACATCCTTAACCCAGCCCGGCAAGCTGATTGCCTCCTCCCATCCTGGAGCGGGAGCCAAATAACCATTATAGCGAACACTTACTGAGCACTTACTATGCGGCAGGCACAGTGCATTATCTTATTTAATCCTTGTAAAATCTCTGTGAGGGAGGTACAAAGAAACCAAGGTTCAGAGAGGTTAAGGAACTGGCCCCAAGGCAGCAGTGGAGCCCACTGTCTGGCTGTAGAGCCCTCGTTCTTCATCATCAACTCTAGACCCATCTGGAGGGGTCAGACGTCACCCACCTTTGGGAGCATGGAAAAGACAGGTGAGCTGGGCGCGGTGGCTCACACCTGTAATCCCAGCACTTTGGGAGGCCAAGGTGGGCAGATTATGAGGTCAGGAGATCAAGACCATCCTGGCTAACACGGTGAAACCCCGTCTCTACTAAAAATGCAAAAAATTAGCCAGGCATGGTGGCGGGCACCTGTAGTCCCAGCTACTCAGGAGGCTGAGGCAGGAGAATGACGTGAACCCGGGACGTGGAGCTTGCAGTGAGCCGAGATCTTGCCACTGCACTCCAGCCTGGGCGACAGAGCGAGACTCCATCTCAAAAAAAAAAAAAAAAAAAAAAAAAATAGCCAGGTGAGGGCGGTGCCTGTGCTAGTCACTGTCCTGGACCATTTCTGCCTCGGAGCCCAGAGTGAGAGGGGTGAAGGCCAGTCCTCAAGGCTTGTCCTGCTGACCGGCTAGATAGCCGAGAGACTTGCTGCAAGACCTTCACTGCTGCTGCTGCTGCTGATAATAACTAACACTTATTAGACACTTACTAGATACATATTAGCTTATTCAGTCTTCAGTCCTATGATAGAGGCTGAACGCATTCCCATCTTACAGATGAGCAAATAGAAGCTCAGAGACAGTGAAGGACACAGACCAAGGCAAATCCCTGCCCCGCCCCCCACCAGCTTCGGTTTTCCCCTCCATACAAAGAATGATATAGCAGGCCAGATACACCCGAAACATGCTTCCAGCTCTAAAAAGTCTCTGAAATAGGTCAGGCGCGGTGGCTCACACCTGTAATCCCAGCACTTTGGGAGGCCGAGGCCAGCAGATCACTTGAGGTCAGGAGTTCAAGACCAGCCTGGCCAACATGGCAAAACCCTGTCTCTACTTAAAAATACAAAAATTAGCCAAGTATGGTGGCATGTGCCTGTGGTCCCAGCTGCTTGGGAAGCTGAGGCAGAAGAGTCACTTGAACCCAGGAGGCAGAGGTTGCAGTGAGCCAAGATTATGCCACTGCACTCCAGCCTGGGCAACAGAGTGAAACTCTGTCTCAAAAAAAATAAAATAAAATAAAATAAAAAATAAAAATAAATAAGTCTCTGAAATAGAAAGGCTGGGAGGCACAGGCTTGGGTTCTTGCTTGTGACTTTAGACTAATCACTTTCCCTCTTGGTGCCTTGGTTTTCTTATCTGTAAAACAGGCGGGAGGAGGAGCTAAGTCCCAGTCCCCTTAGGCTCTACATTCTGAGTTCTTGGGCAGAAGGCTTCTAAATAGGGATTGTGTGGGGTGTAGGTGTGTTTATGGGGGTTACATGTGTGTACCGCCCTCGAGCCCCTTCCACCCACTCCCAGAACTATGTTCCTCTGGGAAATCTGCAGATAAACAGCAGCTTCGAGGATCTCTTGGTGTCTTCTCTAAATTCCGTTGGTTGTCTTTGTTTTTCTCTGACTTTGCTGCCCATTCTAGAAGCTTCTGCCTAGTGGGCACTGGTTCCCCTGACCCTGCCTGTTTGGCAGTGAGGAGGGCTTGGGAGAAGGGAATGGCGGGGGGCTGTGGCATGTGGAGAGAGGGCTTCTGCTACTGGGCTTTGGTTGGAGGATGTGGACCCACAGTGTCCTCCCTCCCCCACAGTGCCCCCTCCAGCCCTGAGAAAGCTGCAGTGTGGAACATGTTCCCGGTACAGACTCCAGGGCCAGATCACCTGGGTGCAAATTCCAGCTCTGTCACTTGAGAGTTCTGTGACCTCAGGCAAGGTGCTTAACTTTCTCAGCCTCAGTTTCCTGTCTGAAATGGAGATTTGAAAGCCTGTTGGGGCTGGGCGCGGTGGCTCACGCCTGTAATCCCAGCACTTTGGGAAGCTGAGGTGGGCCTATCACGAGGTCAGGAGATCAAGATCATCCTGGCTAACACGGTGAAACCCCGTCTCTACTAAAAATACAAAAAATTAGCCGGGCATGGTGGCGGGCACCTATAGTCCCAGCTACTCGGGAGGCTGAGACAGGAGAATCGCTTGAACCCGGGAGGCTGAGGTTGCAGTGAGCCGAGATTGCACCACTGCACTACAGCCTGGGCGACAGAGCAAGACTCCATCTCAAAAAATAAATAAATAAATAAGCCTGTGTGACTTGTTTGTTTTGAGGTTTATCTTACATTCAAGATACGTAAGAGGTCACAGATCTCACTTAAACAGACACAAATCGTAAGTGGACAGCTCGACGAAAATTTGTGGATGGATACCCCTGTGAAAGCGCCAGCCAGATCAGGAATTGGAACACTTCCAGCACCCCCAGAAGGCTCCCTGGTGCCCCCAAAGACAGTAGCCTTCCAAAGGCAACGGCTATTCTGGCTCCTGTCACAGTAGTCAGTTTTGCCTGTGTTTGGACTTCGTACAAATGGACGCAGACAGCTGTGCACCCTTGCGTCTGGTGATCTTTCATTCAGTGTCACGTCTGTGGCATCCAGGCTTGTTGCGTGTACCCACGGAGGATTGCCGTTTTCATTGCCGTGTGGTGTTCCGTTGCGCGGACGAGCCTTAATTCATTTACCCGTTCTTCTGTGGATGGATCTGTGGGTTGTTTCTGATTTACAAATAAGGCTGCTGTAAACATTCTTGGGATATCTGTTGGCGGCTATCAGCCCTCATTTCTCCCTGGATCGAGCCACAGGAGTGGGTTGCAAGAGGGGCATATATTTAGCGTCGGAAGGTACAGCCAAACATTTCCCCACAGTAGCTGAGAGAGTTTACAAGCCCGCCCGCGTGTAAACCTCGCCAAACTCGGTATGGTCATTTTAAAAACATTCCCGTTTCGGTGGGCGTGTAGTGCACTCACTGTGGTTTTAATTTGTATTGCTCTGATGATTCATGACGTTGAGCACCTTTTCTTATGTTTATTGGCCATTTTGTAAATCTTTGCCTGTAGGAGGTGGAATGAACTCAGAGGTCGGTGCTCCTCACAGAGTGAAGAAGGTGGGGTGCCGGAGCGGGGTGGGGCATCTCCCCAGGACAGTCTTGGGCACATCATCCCCGTGGAACTCTGGGGACAGGGATAGAAGCAACCAACCCAAGGTGGGAGCGCTTATGTGCTTCCACAGCCCTTGTTTCACTCCAGGGGAAGCTGAGGCTCAGAGAGGCTGAGGGACCTGCCCACAGCCACAGAGGCTGAGTCAAGACCAAGCCAGGATTTCTCACTGAAGTGGGCTAGGGGTGGGGGACCTCCATCTGCTGAGGATTTTTGGGGCCCGGAAGGTGTGTGGGCAGGCAGGACCTCAGCAGAACTCCCAGCTGGGCTTCTGGAAGCAGCAGCCTGACAGGAGGGACTTTTGAAGGGAGGAGCAAGGGGCCTGGGGCCAGAGGGGTCTTTAGACACGGTCTGGGGTCTCGGACCCGGGAGGTACATGGCCAACCCCATCCCTGCTCCCTCTTCCTCATCCTCCTCCCCATTTGTCTTCTTTCCTTCAGCTCCAAAGTGGCACTAGGAGACCAGGATGATCAAAACCAACCTGTCCTTTGCCCACCACTCACCTGTTCCCCGCCTGGGTAGGAGGAGGCGGAGCCACCTGCTGGGTCTGTCCCTGGAGAGGAAGGCAGGGTGGCAGCATGGGGTTTCTCTGAGAAGGCTTCCTGACCCCAAACTTCCACCTTGGCAAGAGCTGGTGGCCTGGCCATCCCAGAACAGCCTCTGCCTCACCGCCAGCTGGGAGCACCGCCACCTGCGGAACCATGGGGCCATATTTGCCTTTGGGGCCACAGCACCTGGCACTTGGCAAGAGGCAGCAGGGGTGAGCTCACCCTCTGCACCAGGCCTGTCAAGGGCCTTACAATTGAATCCCACAAGAACTATGGTACTATTACTATCTCTGTTTTACAGATGAGGAAACTGAGGCTCAGAAAGTTTCAGAAGCTTGTCCAGCTCACTCAGCTGGCATTTCCACCCAGGCAGTCTGGCTCCAGGGCCTGCACCATGACACATTATGCTCTCCTGCCTCTCAATAACAGCAAAGAATAATAGTAATGTGACAACCACGTACTGCCTCTTATGGTTGACCACACTTCATATCTGTTCTTTCATTTTATCATTATTTATATCCCCAAATGTAGGTACTATTATTACACCCATTTTACAGATAAGGTAACTGAGGGCCAGAGGAGTTAAGCAGCTTGCCCAAGGCTGCAGATCTAGTAAGCAAGGAACTGAAAATGACGCTGGCCTGTCTAACGTGACAGTTCGTGTCTGCAACTACGACGCCATGTTGCTGCGGCACATATGGATGGATGGATGGATGGATGGATGGATGGATGATGGATGGATGGATGGATGGATGAGTGCTGTGCAGCCCTGCCAGAGAAGCTCTCAGGGCCCTCTTCTCTCTCTATGGAGCATCTCAGTTCAGGCATCAGGGAAGCTGCCATCTGGAGGATGAGCAGGCAATGGGCAGAGGAGGGGTGGGGGCGGGAAGAATGTTCTTGGAGAAGGAACAGCATGTGTGGAGGCCTTAGGGTGAGAAGGAGTTTGGGGCAGTTGAGCAGCAGAGGACTTTCAGTGGGCGTGACCTATGTCCTGTCGGGGTAAGGGCTGAAGCCAGGAGGACAGGGACTTTATTGGCAGGGAGAGGGGGCTGTGGAAGGATTTTAAGCAGGAGAGCAACATGGCTGGATTTGCCTCTGGCCGCTGTGTGGAGGGTGGGAGTGGAAGCTGTGGCACAGTCCAGTGGACAGTAGCCAGGACTAGGGAGAAGGCTAGGAGCTGAGTGAAGCTCTGGGTGAGACGCAGGGTTAGATTCAACCATTAGAGATGCCACTTTAGGATTGTTTTCCTGTTTTTAAAAGAAAATCATGTCAAGTATTTCAGATGGGCAAAAAGGCATAAATACTACTACCCAGGCCCCTGCCCAGGCTCAAGAACCAAACATTTCCAATCAGCTGATCCCCATCACAAGGTCAGGAGATGGAGACCATCCTGGCTAACACAGTGAAACCCCGTCTGTACTAAAAATACAAAAAATTAGCTGGGCGAGGTGGCGGGCGCCTGTAGTCCCAGCTACTCGGGAGGCTGAGGCAGGAGAATGGTGTGAACCCCAGGGGGGCGGAGCCTGCAGTGAGCCGAGATCGCGCCACTGCACTCCAGCCTGGGTGACAGCGAGACTCTGTCTCAAAAAAAAAAGAAACTCCATCGCAAAAAAAAAAAAAAATTGTTAGTCACGACATTAATAGTAGACACGCCTGTGATGCTTCCTATGCCTACCGCGCACTAAGCGCTTTCTGTCTACGAACTCAGTCAATCCTCACCACGATGCTATGAGATTTACTCTTTTACCCTTTGGGGCCAATGGGGAAACTGAGGCATGGCACCGTTACATAACAAGGCCACTCAGCTGGTGAAGCCCAGGTGTGAGCCCTAGCAGGACTCAGAACTCAGGGGATGGTTGGATGGGGGAGGTGAGGGGCCGTGGTCCACACTGCTCCCCCTGAAGGCTGCTCACTTTCCACCTGGTCCTGGTGCCCCTGCAGTCTGCCCCTGGTGAGGGAGGTGGGGTGGCAGGATGGGGTTTCTCTGAGAAAGCTTTCTGACCCCAAACTCCCACCGTTGCAAAACCTGGTGGTCTGGCTGTCCCAGAACAGCCTCTGCCTCACTGCCAGCTGGGAGTACCACTACCTGGGTGATCCTGGGCAGGGGCAGTGGTGCAGAGGGTGGGACTCTGGCCCTGGAGTCCTGCACCTGCCTTCTGCTCCCTGCAGCAAGGGAATAGACCCCGGGTGGGGCTAAGGTGATGGGGTTTCCCTGCATCCTCCCAGCCTCAGCCACCCCACGCTGGCAGGACCCTCCTATCAGTCTCCCTTTGTGAAGCTGCCCTGCGCCATAGTCTCACACAACCTTCTGGATCTTCTAGACTTCCCGTGGCCATTAGTACCTCTCCTGCTTGCCTTCGAGTTAGGCAGGGCAACCAGCACTGTGCCCACTTGGCAGATCAACCAACAGACCCAGACCATCAGTGTGAGCCTGAGGAATGAGCACAGATTTCAGGATCAGGAAGGCCAGGCTGGAGTGCTGGCTCTGCAGCGTCACAGGTATGTGACCTTAGACAGGCACTGAGCCTCAGTTCCCTCATCTCTGAGTGGGCCTCCCTACTTCCCTAGGCTGTTGAGAGCAGCCTAGAACTGTTTGCACAGAGCTTCCCTAGTGCGGGGCCTGGCATGCAGCGAGTGCTCGATGGAGACAGCTGCTGCCGTTAGCATTCTGATTGAGTGCTAATGAGCCCAGCACATTATGGCTGAGCCGGGCCTAGAACAAGGGGCTCTGGCTCTAGGCCCAGCACACTTACGCCAAACCCCACCCCGGACTCCCAGCGGGACAGGCCATGGGTTCCCAGCCTCCACCTTCCTGCCCCAGCAGGAGCTGAGTGGGGGTGCTGGCGTCATCATTCCCTCCATCATCTTAGGTGAGGGGCCCAGTTGGCATCGGGCCGGGAGCCCACGCGGCACAGCCTGCGCCCACAGCAGATGGGAAGTGGGGGTGCGGGAGTCGTGTTCTTCTGATTCAGACACTGGGACGGGGAGGGACTCACACACGATCCGGCGAGCCCACCTCCTCCATGGCCTTCCTGGCCGCTGCAGAGCCGGTGGCTCTGACAAAAGAACAGCTTGAGCGCACACCCCCTCAGCCCGCACGTTTTCTCCTCCAAACAGCGTCTGTTTAAATAGCCTCGACTCCCTGTTCTTGCTGGCAGGTCTTCCTCCCTCTGTTCTTCCTGGCAAGTCTTCCTCCCTCTCTCCCTTTGCTGGAGAGAGGAGATGCTGGCTCCAGGGGTATCGGTTTGGCCCAGCCCCATTGCTATAGACAATTCAAAACGACTCCTGCCTTGGTTTCCCATCTGTGAAATGGGGATACGAAGAGTGCCAGCCTCAGCGAGCAGCTGCGAGGATTCATGAGTAAACACATGCCAAGTGCCTATGATGGGCCTGGTGCACAGCCTCACTCCCGCATGCCCCTCTGGCCTCAAGCTTGGCACAGAGCGGGTGGAGAACTGAGGACAGAACAGTACCTGGGACCGGGGACACCCTGCCCCAGCCCGCCCTTCCAGCCCTGAGATGAAATGCGCCCCTTGAGCTGATTGCCTCAGTCCAAGGCTTCCTGGAAGTCCAGCCATCTCAAATGCAGTGGGTGGCTGACCCTGTCACCCTGTGGGCCATCCAGTGTCACCTGAAGGCTCTGGAGGTAATGAGTGCCCCATCAGCTAATGTAGTCAAGCCCCACAGTTGGCATTATGCTTTTATAGTCCATGAGGGCCTGTCACTTGTCTTCCCATCCTTCCATCTGTCCTGGGAATGAACAAGAGGAAGCCTGTTTCACCCCACACACACTTTTTTTTGTCTCGCTCTGTTGCTCAGGCTGGAGTGCAGTGGTATGATCATGACTCACCGCAGCCTCAACCTCCCGGGCTTAAGCAATCCTCCTGCCTCAGCCACCCAAGTGGCTGGGGCCACAGGCATGCACCACCATGCCTGGCTAATCTTTGTATTTCTTGTAGAGATGGGGTTTCGCCATGTTGCCCAGGCTGGTCTCGAACTCCAGGACTCAGGCGCCCGTCTTGGCCTCCCAAAGTGCTGGGATTACACACATGAGCCACCATGCCCAGCCTGTTCCCGTTTTAGAGGAGGGGAAACCAAGGCTTTGTGGTTAGTCTGCACCAGAGTCAGGGTTTATAGGCACCTTGACAGAAGGAGCCCTCGGGAAAGCAAAGATGAATGTAAGCGGGGAGTGCACTGTAAGGCTCCTCGCCCATCCCATGCCCACCTTCACCTGGCCTCCACCCCAGCCTCGTGGGCCAAGTAGGCATCTGCGTGGCTGGGCGGCTGTGACCTCTTACCCAAGAGGTTGGGGGGGGGTGGATAATGGTGGCCAGAGTCCCCCCTCTCCCGCTGCTTTCATGGGTCCCTTTCCAGAGCCAGCCTGGACGACCACAGTGACTTGTGTCTGTTGCCCCATCTTATAGCCTGGAATGGAGAGGTTGATCCTCAGCCCCTCCCACTGCCAGCAGAAGAGGGGGGTTGCTGAGTGTGAGTGGCACCAGACCCCCTGCCCTGTGAAGCAACCTCACCTTTCCCATGGGAGCCAAGGGACAGGTGGGACAGAGAGGGAATAGGGCTTCTGGAGAGGCTGCTTGGCAGATGCCAAGAGAGGCTGCGTGGCGAGTGATGCAGAGGGGGCGGGCGAGCCAGACTGCTAGGCTCAGATCCCAGCTCTGCTCCTGCTCCTGGTGTGATCTTAGTTAACTCACCCTAGTTTTCCTGCCCCTGAAATGGGGACACTGGCATGTTAAGTGGATTCAGAGAGGGAATGTTTGCAAGGTGTCTGCTGAGGCTCAGCCGGCAGCAAGAGCGTCCCATTCAGTCTTCCCACCTACCCCATGCACCCAAAACCATGCCCCCGGCACCCACCGTGGGCCAGGCTCTGGGCACTTCACTTACACGCCATCATTTAATGCTGGCCAGCCCTGGAGGCTGAGCATTCCATGTCTCCATCTTATAGAAGGGGAAAAATGATCTCGGAGTGTCAGCCCACCTGCCCCTACTCTCACGGGGCAGTGGCAGAGCCGAGGGCCGGTTCCTGCAACTCCTCAAAATGAGGTCACATTGCTGTCCACACTGGCAGCTCCCAAGTCTCGGGCACTGAGCATGGCAGTGGTCCTTTGCCCCCAGCACTCTGATGCAGGGGACGCACTTCTCCCCTTGTCCCATGGCTAGAAAACAGGCTCAGAGAAGTTAAGGAGGAGTGCACAGCTCAGAAGGAACACGCGGCCCTCAGTCACAGCAGCCACCAGCAGTGTCCAGTGTCACCCAGCAAATGACTGACAAGGCCATTGGCTGGGCCAGTGAGGCTGGATAGGGGATTCTATACTTGTCCCAGGCTGCAAGGCCATCCCCTTGCAGCTTAGGAAACTGAGGAAAGGTGGGGTTCTTGGTTTTCTGTTTTGCCTCCAGCCACAACTTCAGCATCTGGGGCAGTGCCCAGCACAATGGGGGTGCCCTCTGAATGTTTGCTCAGTGACTGAATCACAGAATGCAATGAGTTCGTGTCTGGGGCCTAAGCCTGGGAGCAAGGAACTGACTGAGCAAAAACTTCCCAGGCCCCTGGGGAGTTCGCAAGCATCAGGCCTGGTAGCGGGGACCATGGAGGAGGGGGAAACCAGGAGGATGGTGGAGGATGGTGAAGGTTTAATTTAGCTCCTAGCAGCTCATTGAATTATTAATCTCCTACTGACATTTCTGTGACATGTCTGCCACAGACTGTCCCCTTGAAGAGTCTGGACCTGCGGCCTCACCTGCCTTCCTCCACCCCAGAGGGGCCTTCTTCCAGCAGGAGAAGGGGAAGGAAACCCTCCCAGCTCCTGCCCCAGTTCTGCTGCCCTTGGGGTCTTAAGATAAGACAGGCATGTCGTAGGGAACTCTGAACACTTAGACCTCATCCCGGGCTGGATGGGGGATGTCAGAGCCTACCCTGGAACACCCTGCCCTAGACAGGAATTGCAATAAGCAGGCTCTGTTTATTGATATTTAATCCTTAGTCCTCCCCACAACTCTCCAAATAGGTGCAGCTCTCTTTTGAGTAAACAAGTTCAGAGAAGTCAGGATATTTTCTCAGAGTCACATAGCAGATTGGTTACTGAGCTGGTTTTGAACCCTGGGCTGTCTGACTCCAAAGTATGTGATTTCAACCACCTGTCACCCTGGTATGGTCAAGCCACCGGAGCCCTGCTCCAGAAGTCCCTGTTTCACGCCCTGAGTGGGCCCAGTGGCCATACAGAGCCTTTTGCCAAGGACCGTTCTAGAGAAGCTTGCTGAGTGAGGGAATGAAGACTAAGATGGTCCGCCCCTTTACCAGCCCATCAGTGTCTAGCCTTGCTGCTATGAAGGACTAGGGTGGGGCATTCAGCCCCAGCTGCACCCTGAAACCACCTGGGGGACCTTCACAGCACTCATGGCCACGCCCCACACCCCCACCACGGCCTGAGCTGTCCTTGAGGGCCGGGGCCAGCTCTGCCTGCTGCTCACCGTCATGTGCCAGCACCAGGAACAGAGCCTGCCAGGGACCCAGGATGCATCTGTTGCCTGATGTTGGCCATTGTCATTCCCATTTTGCATATTGGGGAAGCTGAGGCTCCCCTGGGGTCACTGAGCAGGGGCGGTAGGCATCTGAGTGTTCCCAGCCTGTCCTTCCTCCCCTCAGTTGATTTCTGTTTCTCTGCCCTGTGAACAGCAGGAGCTTCCAGCCCGTGTGAACCTCTCAGCTGCCCCAGCCCCAGTCTCTGCTGTGCCCACCGGCCTACACTCCAAGATGGACCAGCTGGAGGGGCAGCTGCTGGCCCAGGTGCTGGCACTGGAGAAGGAGCGTGTGGCCCTCAGCCACAGCAGCCGCCGGCAGAGGCAGGAAGTGGAAAAGGAGTTGGACGTCCTGCAGGGTCGTGTGGCTGAGCTGGAGCACGGTGGGTCCTGGGTCCTGCAGAGGGCATTGGAGGGGTCCTCAGGGTGACAGAGCCACTCAAAAAATATATCCATGCTCCCCGGAGGCTAACATGGACAGACGGGAGGGTGGGGAGGAGGCTGTGGAACACACAGTGGAGAGAATCATTGGGGGATATTGTTATCATTATCAACATTATTAACAGATCTCATTTTCTGGCACTTACTGTGTCCTGGGAGTGGGCTAAGTACTTGATACATCAGCTGATTTAATCCACAGTTTTCACAGATGAGAAAACCGAAGCTCAGAGAAGTCAAGTGACATGCTCAAGGTCACACAGACAAAAGTGGCGGGTCTGGACCTCAAACAAGGTCTGACTCCACAGCCATACATTTAACCACCCACAAAATAGCATTTTCAATGAATTGGTAAGGATTTTGTTTAACACTTGTGCCTGGCACTGCCAAGGGGTCAGAGGAGCATAATGGGCAGGGTACAGGTATAAGCATAAGGAGACCTGGCTCCTGGTTGCATATCTGTCTCTGGCTTGCTCTGTGACCTCAGAAGTTCACTTCCTTCCCCAGGCCTCAGTTTTCCTCATCTGAGAAATAGGGGTTTAGGACTCATGAGCTCTCAAAGACCTTTCAGCTTTGAATTCTTGTGAAGACCACCCTTAAGAGGCTTACAGACGAGTTGGGGAGAACAGGGGAAATGGTGAGCAGTTAGCTGGGACCAGCTTACATGGGGAACAGGGGTTCAGGAGAAGAAAATCCAGGGCCAGGCATGGTGGCTCATGCCTGTTATCCCAACACTTTGGGAGGTTGAGGTGGGCGGATCACCTGAGGTCAGGAGTTCAAGGCCAGCCTGGCCATCATGGCAAAACCCCATTTCTACTAAAAATGCAAAAATCAGCTGGGTGTGGTGGTGCATGCCTGTAATCCCAGCTACTCGGGAGGCTGGGGCAGGAGAATTGCTTGAGCCTGGGAGGTGAAGGTCGCAGTGAGCTGGGCAACAGAGGGAAACTCCATCTCAAAAAAAAAAAGAAAGAAAGAAAAAGAAAAGAAAAGAAAGAAAATCCAAGCTGCTTCCTGGAGGAGGCAGGCCTCAAGCTACTTCTTGAAAACAGAGGTGAGGAGCAAATTTCAGAATGGAGGGGCCATCGCAGGGGCACAGCTGCAGGGGAGGGACAGGTCTGGTGGCTCAGGGCCAGCATCCTAGGTGGAGCACAGGAACAGGAGAAGCAACCTCCAGCCCTCCTCAGCCCTGCCTCTGGCCTGTCTACCCCGGGTCTCCCAACAAGTTTAATTTGTTGACGGTCACGTGGCTGGGAAGTGGGGGAGACGAGATTTGGTCTCAGGACATCTAAGGTCCAGAGCCCCTGCACTTTATTCACACCCCTCAACACAGAGGTGGAGCAGAGAGAGCCCTGAAGGCACTGGGCATGCAGCAGGTGCCTGGGAGCTGTTAGCCTTCTTTCTGAAGTGTGCCCTGTCCACCCCACCCTTTTCGGTGTCCACCGACCTCCACCATGTCTGCCTTGCCCACCCTCAGGGTCCTCAGCCTACAGTCCTCCAGATGCCTTCAAGATCAGCATCCCCATCCGTAACAACTACATGTACGCCCGCGTGCGGAAGGCGCTGCCCGAGCTCTACGCATTCACCGCCTGCATGTGGCTGCGGTCCAGGTCCAGCGGCACCGGCCAGGGCACCCCCTTCTCCTACTCGGTGCCCGGGCAGGCCAACGAGATTGTACTGCTAGAGGCGGGCCATGAGCCCATGGAGCTGCTGATCAACGACAAGGTGGGCAGGGCTGGCAGGGAGGGCTGGCTGGGGGAGGGCCACCCTTCCAGAAGCGCCCACTCCACACTGGGCTCTTTCATTCTCCTGCTCATTCTCCTGCTCTGCATATTCAGCACACATTAAGTACCTACTGTGTGCCAGGGTGGGCTCTGGGAATATAAAGACAAGCCAGACATGGAGCTGCCAGAAGAGAGGCTGTGTCTAATAGAGGCTCTAAGTGTTGTTCCATTTTACAGAGGAGGCAAGTGAAGCTCTTGGAGATCCAGTGACTTCCCCAGTGACCCAGCTATGGGATGGGGCTGAGGTGTCTGCCCCCAGGGCCCTGCTCATCCTCCTGGACTTAAAGAGAAGGGAGGTGGCCGGGCGCAGTGGCTCATGCCTGTAATCCCAGCACTTTGGGAGGCCAAGGCGGGCGGATCACGAGGTCAGGAGATTGAGACCATCCTGGCTAACACGGTGAAACCCCATCTCTACTAAAAATACAAAAAAATTAGCCGGGTGTGGTGGCGGGTGCCTGTAGTCCCAGCTACTCGGGAGGCTGAGGCAGGAGAATGGCCAGAACCCGGGAGGCAGAGCTTGCAGTGAGCCAAGATCACGCCACTGCACTCCAGCCTGGGCGACAGAGCAAGACTCCGTGTCAAAAAAAAAAAAAAAGAAAGAGAGAGAGAGAGAGAAGGGAGGTGCACAGACCTACCTGGGGATGGAGGGAGGAAGGGAGTGCTCATGGCCTCCTCGTTCCTTCTACTTCCCTGGAGCCCGCCCCTCAGGCCCTCCCCACTATGGAGAGTAGAAAGGTGTTGTACTCAGGCTCTGGGACCCAAATGCTGGTTTGAGTCTTGGTTCTGCATCTTCACCATTGTGTGACCTCAGACTAGTCTTCTACTTGCCCTGTGCCTCAGTTTGCTTATCTCTAAAGCAGGAATGATAAGAACTCTTGCCTCTTAGGGTTGTAGTGAGAAGTGGCTTAAATGCATGTAGAGGGCTTTGAGCAGAGCCTAGCGTTTGGCAGACATCAATAACTGTGAGCTATTTTTATTATACTGGGCACTGTGCTAATAAGCAGTTTACTCACATTATTACCCTTGACCTTCCCAACAGCACTGGGAAGTAGGTACCCTCATTATCCCCATTTTGCAGATGGAGAAACTGAGGCTCAGAGAGGGGAAGTAATGCACCCTGGCCACACAGCTGCTGGGGTGTGATGTGATTCAGGGTCTTGGGATCCAGAAACCACCTTTTAACCCCTCCCCTGTTCTGCCCTTGGGCCACCCATCTTCCTCATGCCCAGGCCTCCCTCCCCGATGCCCCTCCTTCAGCCTGGCTGGAAGGCAGGACAAGGACAAGGCAGGGAGAATGATGTAGCAGGAGCATGGTAATTGAGGGGAGAGGAAGGGGAGCATCTCATCACTGTCATCCACTCCCAAAGCTCCTTCCCTGCCTGCCACATTGTTTTGGGCCTTGCAGCCATGGTGGTCTATTGAGACCCCCCTGGAAATGCAGATACCACATATCGTACCCACCTGTGACTAGCCCACAACACATAAAGCCACTAGGAGTGATTGACACCCATCAGACCCGGCTTAGCAGAAGGTGCATTTCATGGCATTCTGGAGGGGGAGGAGGAGGAGGGAGGAGATGAGTCCAGGGACCAGTGACTTTCCCTTATGGCCCAATAAACCCTACGACCACCGGGGTGGCTGGACTACATCTAGATCCTGCTGCCTTGTGCCCTTCATCACCCCCTGGCTGCCGTCCTTGGCCTGGCCCAAGTTCAGCACTCAGTTCTCATTAGAAGGAATTCAGCACCCTGGACAGGGCACTGGGCAGCCCTGGTCTGGGACGCTCTAGAGTCCTTTTGAGAGCCAGCGTAACAGACTGCTCACTGTTCCCTGTTTATTCCAGCCTCTAAGCCTTTACTCCTTCTGTGCCGACCACTTGGTTTGCCTAGCAATGGAATGGTGGATCCATTGTCCTTCCAGACGGGTTTTGACGTGGCTTCTGTTCCCATATCCCCTCTACCTCTGGGCCTCGCAGCCTCTGTACCTCCCATATGCCCTCCGTTATTTTGTCTTATAGCATTGCCCCAAAGTCCTTCCCCTCCTGCAGACTCAGCTCATTTAAGACATGGACCAGCTCCACATCCCCAGCATCCACAACAAGGCCAGGCACCACGTAGGCCTCAGAGAATGTTACATTAAATTGTGATCTCAGGCTGGGTAAGGTGGCTCATGCCTGTAATCCCAGCACTCTGAGAGGCTGAGGCGGGTGGATCATCTGAGGTCAGGAGTTCAAGACCAGGCTGGCCAATATGGTGAAATCCCGCTGTTTCTACTAAAAATACAAAAAAAAAAAAAAAAAAATTAGCTGGGCGTGGTGGTGCCCGCCTGTAATCCCAGCTACTTGGGAGGCTGAGGGAGGAGAATTGCTTGAACCAGGAGATGGAGGTTGTGATGAGCTGAGATCACACCACTGCACTCTATCCTGGGCAACATAGTGAAATTCCATCTCAAAAAAAAATAATGTGACCTCAGGAAACTTACCAGATAAGGAAGCCCTTTGGGAGCACCAAATCCACAGACAGCAAGCACCTTTCATCTTACAGGCCAGCTCTAACCCATCAGCAGTGGCTTTCCAGAGCACTGTGCTGAGGGATCTGAGCTAAATCGAGGCTCGTGATTGATTGGCTATGTCTGCCCTGGGTGGAGGAAGAGGCAGCAGCTGTAGATTTGCCATCCCTTGTCTGACCTCACTTTACAGATAAGGAAACTGAGGCCCAGGGAGGAAGGAGCAGCTTCCCCAGATCACACAGGGGTTGGTGGCAGAGCCAGGGCCAGATGCTGGAGCCTGGCCTCTGAGTCCAAGGCTCATTCTATCCCTGCCAGTACTTCTTGAGCCCCAGCTGTGTGCTGAGTGCTGTGTGAGGTGTTCAGGGGAAGTTTGGATTATGAGACATCCCTCTCTCCCCAAGTGACCTTAATAGGCCTGTTGGAGAGTGAGTGAACTACCTTGTGACAACTGAAAACCAAAACCAGAGAGTCCCTTGTGATCTGGTTTGGTCTTTGAGGAAAGAGGAGAGAGGAGTCAGGGAAAGACACTGGGCAGGAGGATGGAGAGGGTCAGGCCTGGGGTCGGGCCCTGGAAGGATGGACATGGGTCTCCCCAGCCCCACCCCACTGCCTCAGCCATGGGCCTTGGGCCTTGGGGCACCTCTGACCTGGAGTTGGGGGACCTGTGTCCAGGTGGCCCAGCTGCCCCTGAGCCTGAAGGACAATGGCTGGCACCACATCTGCATCGCCTGGACCACAAGGGATGGCTTATGGTCTGCCTACCAGGACGGGGAGCTGCAGGGCTCCGGTGAGAACCTGGCTGCCTGGCACCCCATCAAGCCTCATGGGATCCTTATCTTGGGCCAGGAGCAGGTAAGGCTCAGGCTGGTATTGGGGCTGGACCTCCTAATTGTGCAGATGGGCAGACTGAGGGCCAGAGAGGTCAGAGACCTGCCCAAGGAACTAGAATCTTGAAGGTGGGGCTAGAGCGTTGGTGGCGGGGCTTCAGTGGGGTTGAAGGTGGGGCTTCCTCGGGGACAAGAGCCTGACTGAGCCAGCCTGCCTGTCTTTTCTGCTCCCTCACTCCATGCCTCTCCTTTCTCTGCTGCTGTCTTGGCCCAGGATACCCTGGGTGGCCGGTTTGATGCCACCCAGGCCTTTGTCGGTGACATTGCCCAGTTTAACCTGTGGGACCACGCCCTGACACCAGCCCAGGTCCTGGGCATTGCCAACTGCACTGCGCCACTGCTGGGCAACGTCCTTCCCTGGGAAGACAAGTTGGTGGAGGCCTTTGGGGGCGCAACAAAGGCTGCCTTCGATGTCTGCAAGGGGAGGGCCAAGGCATGAGGGGCCACCTCATCCAGGGCCCCTCCCTTGCCTGCCACTTTGGGGACTTGAGGGGGGTCATATTCCCTCCTCAGCCTGCCCACGCACAGGCCTTCCCTCCTGCCCCACTCCTGGCTGTGCCTCCCATTTCCCCTCACCTGTACCCACACCTCCAGAATGCCCTGCCCTGCGAGTGTGTCCCCTGTCCCCACCTGAGTGGGGAGGAGCGTCTCAAGTGAACAGTGGGAGCCTGCCCACCTGGCACTGCACTGGAGTTGTCTCTTACCCCACCCCTCCCTGCCCATCAATTGTATCTGATTTCACTAATTTTGACAGCACCCCCAGTAGGGTAGGGTTGTGTATGAGGGGGACCCCACTATCTCATTGGTGGGGGTGGCCGCCCGCCCCCTTGTCCCCCATGCAACAGGCCCAGTGGCTTCCCCTTCAGGGCCACAACAGGCTGTAGAAGGGGATGACGAGGACATCAGAGGTTAGACTTACCCTCCTCCCTCTTTCCACCAGCTGCCAGTCAAGGGCAGTGGGATCTCGATGGAGCCTCCCCCACCCCGCCCATGCCTCCCTCTTCCTCCTCTTTCCTCCTCTCTTTGTGTGTAGCGGTTTGAATGTTGGTTCCATGCCTGGCCCAGCCCCACCTCAGTCTCCAGGACATTCCTTTCCCAGCTCCAGCCTGGAGGGAAGGGGACAAAGACCCCAGGAGGCCAAAGGGCTGCACTCACCCCTTGTGCTCACCCATAGTGATGGCCACTGGTATAGTCATCCCTCTCCCTCCATGCCAAGGACAGGACTTGGACCACTTCAGCCTGGGCTGGGAGCAGCCCTAAGGTAGAGGCCTCATGGCCCAGGAGACCCCACCTCTGGCAGAGCCACATTACCTACCCAGTGCATGGTCCTGGGGCAGCAAGGAAGAAGCTGAGAGGGTGGGGAGAAGCATGAAGCAGTGGGCAGAGGACTGGGTGAAGGGGAGAAGACCTTGGTTCCTAGCCAGCCCTGCTAATGTGCTGTGTGGCCTTCTGTAAGTCCCTGCCCTCTCTGGGCCTGGCCTTCCTCGTTCGTGAGCTGAGGCCCTCGCTTTGGTCATTTGCTCTCCAGATTGGGTGTGAGCTTTTCTGTGATTCCAGGTGGATATGTGGGGAAAGCTCTGGTGATCCTGGGCTTCGCAGGGGTAGATCCCAGGACTCGGCAGTGGATGGGATGAAGCCAGTCATGGGTTAGGGTCAGCAGAGACTCAGAGTCCAGGGCAAGGTTCAAGGCAGACTAACCTCATGCATGGATTGTAAAAAACCAGCTCCCTCTGGATCAACCCAGCCTGGCACCCTTGCCTGTCTGAGAGTGTCTCAAAGGGCTGATGGCTTCCTGGTCCCCTTGAGTCATCACCAGCTTCCCCAAGAGAGTGTCAGAATCTTAAGAGCTGAGAGGCCGGGCACGGTGGCTCACGCCTGTAATCCCAGCACTTTGGGAGGCTGAGACAGGCAGATCACTTGAGGTCAGGAGTTCGAGGTCAGCCTGGCCAACATGATGAAACCCCATCTTCACTAAAAATACAAAACTTAGCTGGTTAGGTGGTGCATGCCTGTAGTCCCAGCTACTCAGGAGGCTGAGACAGAAGAATCTCTTGAACTGAGGAGGTGGAGGTTGCAGTGAGCCGAGATCACGCCATTGCATTCCAGCCTGGGCAACAGAGCAAGACTCCGTCTCAAAAAAATAATAATAATCTTAAAGATGAGAAAAGCCACCCCATCTGGCACCACAGCTGCATCTTGCTTGTGAGAAATGGGGAAGAGGTCAGGGAGGACACGTGACCTGCACAGGATCACAGAGCATGGGGCAGAGCCAGGACTAGAGCTCAGGGCATCTGACTCCCTCTTCAGTGTTCTTCCCCCTCCATGTTGCCTGCCCCTGAAGACCTTTGAGTTCAGTCTACACCTAAGCAGGTAGACATCCGCGAGGTCAGATGCTTTCCAACATGACATCTGAACATCTTCCTTTATGCAACACCCAAACATCTTGGCGTCCCCACCCCAGGAAGTGCGGGGAGGAGGTTATGATCCCTGGGTGCTTCAGCAGAATGGAGAGCTGAGGCATCCCTCCCCTGCTAGTCACCTACCAGGTGTCTGAGCAGCTGCATGCTCCCTGGCTCAGGTGGGCACTGTACCTTTTGCCTGCCTTTTTGTTCCCTATCTCCACTGCCTGAGGCCACTTAGCCTGAGACATGATGCAAGAGCTGCAGGCCGGGGGGCTCAGTGCCATGGAAGCTACTCCAAGTTGCATTGCCTCCCGCGCCCAGATCCTGCTTTCCATTTCGAGAACATAAATAGATTGCCCAGCCCCTCCAGTACAATCCCACTGGAAGAAAAGGCGATGGCGGGCTTCAGCCAGACCTGCTGAGACCTAGGTTGCCACGGTAACAGCCAAAGACATCAACCCAAGTGCTGGGTCAAGTGTCTCATCATACTGGCACTGTTGCTGGGGTGACGGCAGAATTCAGAATTTCAATTTCAGTGACGCCAAGCTTGATGTGTTTTTGTTATTGTTTTGAAGAAGGTAGCTCTTGTGGAGGACTTGGGAGAAGGATGGGGTCTTAGGAAGGAGGTGACAGCACTTGCGTGGTCACTTGAGCCCACACACACGCACAACCCCAAGTCCTTTATGCTTTGTCACAGTGAAGATGAGACCTCTGACGTCCAAGCCTTGTTCCTGTGCCGCATCACCCACTCAGGCTTCCAAAGGGAACAGGAACAAATTTCCCCAGCACCACTGTTTGGGTCCCGCTTTTCCTATCTTCTGCTGCCCCTGAGCACATCCAAGCAGACAGGGAAAGAGGAGTCAGACATGGCCCAGTCACATCCTGAGCTGCTCCTGGCTGATAAGACGATGGAGCCCGTGTTTGTCCTGCCGTCTGGCACTGCACTGAGTGTGGCACAGGCACCGTCCTGTTGATCTCACAACACAGTTCTAAGTTAGGACGTTCTTGGCTCCGTTAGACAGGTGAGGAAACTGGGGCACAGAGAGGTGATGTCATCTGCCTGGTGTCAATCAGCTAGCAAGTGATGGAGCCCAGATTTCAAACCAAAGGGGGTTACGTCCAGGGGCTGAGTTCCCACTCACCTGTGTAGAGTGCCATCTGGGCACCATTGCTCCAGACGTGTTCCGACCCCTTTCCCAGCCCACAGGGCTTGAAGTGAAGGAACAGAGGCAGGGGGTGGGCCAGCCCCAGGGCCAGGGTCCCCTTGGTGAAGCCGTGCCAGGGGGCTCAGCTGCTTCAGGGAATGTGTCCCTCCCACCATGGGCCAGAGCTTCAGCCCTTCTTTAGCTCAGCTAGAGTTCGCAGGAGAGCCAAAAAAGAAAAGGAAGCTGAGCATCTCCCGAGTCCTGGGCAGGGAAGGGGAGGGAAATTGCTCCTCCTCCAACTCTTGCTTGGGGCCAAGCCCTGCACCAGTTGCTTCCCAGCTGTTATCTGCCAGATCTTCCCATCTTGTGGCATGTGGTGCCCGCACCAACATCCCAAGGGGACCAATCCCCTTGCCACCACTTTGCATCACCTGGGACCACAGATTTGGGCAGGAAGGGCTCTGAGAGGAGGCCAAAGCCCTCGTTTTACGGATGAGGAAGCTGAAGCCCGGGGAGGGGAGCGACCCTCAAGGCCACCCAGCTGGACACAGGAGACTTGAGCCCAGCCTTCTGACTGCATTCAGCCCTCTCTAGGACGCAGCAGCCTCTCCCCAGCACTGAGTCCCCCCTCCTTTGTGTGTCCCAGCACCCTTGGCCTGAGTAAACTTGGAAAGGGGCTCCCTCCCAGAGAAGGGATTACTCTCTTCACCCCTTTATTCCAGCTGCCTGCCACCCCAGACCCCCACCTCCCACCCTGACCCCCGACCCCTGGGTGGAGAAGGGGCTCACATGGGCCCAGGCTGAGTGTGAGTGAGCATGTCAAGTTGTCTGACACTGTGACATTAGTGCACCCTACTGACAACCCCTCCCCAGCCTTGCCCCTTTCTCCTCTCCCTGTTTTGTACATAAATTGACATGAGCTGCAACATGTGTGCGTGTGTGTGCGTGTGTGTGTGTGTGTATGTGTGTGTGATCTGTGTCATGGTTTTGTTACCTTTTTGTTTTTGTAAACTTGAATGTTCAAAATAAACATGCTGTTTACTCTGAGGCTCTTCTTTGCAGGGATGGGGCTGCCCTAGGGGGTGCTGGGCAGGAAGGAGGGAGCTGCTTTGGACAGGGCCACAGGGAAGCGCAGAGGAGACGCCTGATCCTGGACTGCCCCAGGGCCACACACGCCCCTAAATATGCCCCCCAGCTGACAAATTCTCCCTGTTCCAGGCTTAAACACACCCCATTTCCCAGGATTTATGCAGGAAGGATGTAAAGAACCCAAGTCCCACATGGAACGTGTCCCAGTTCTGATAACTGGGCTTCGGCCTCATTCCCAATACCCCGTCCACATCTTGTGCTCTAGTTCTGGGATCCGGGTCCTTGACTTGTTTCCTGGGACCTAGTCTGTCCCAGTCACTTGCCTGGACCCCCAGAGTGTTTCATCTCTTGGAGTCCTAGGGAGGGGTGCCGGGGTGAGGGGCCCTGGTTGTTGTATTTCAGCCGCTCCCTTCCCCACACTACCCAGACTCCTCTGATATGTTTGGCCTCTAGACTGGACTCTAAGACCAGCATCAGGGTCAGCTACGCCACCCCACCCCTGCAGCACCTGCCCCATCCTTAAGAGGTTCTTGATTAGTCCCCAGCCCTCCCTGCACACACCGTCTTAGAGGCACAAAGCCTTCATCCTCCTACTCTCTCAATACTGTCACTGTTCTTGGTTGGATGTCGTCCTCAGATGATCCCTATGAAAAGTCAGGGTGCTAGCCAGGGGTCAGGGGATCACACCGGTAGGACAGGGCTTTCCAGACTTTTCCAAAGCTTCCCAAACTTCCAACAAGAGTAGAGTCACCACATGAGGACCAGGGGGTAGGTATCCCTGGAAGTGGCACTTCAAAACAGAGAAACTGCCTTTGAAGTCTGTTATCTGAAAAATTCATGGGCTTTTTTCATTCTACTCCAGAATGAATCCAGATTTGTTTTAAGATAAAAATATTTTAATTACCACTGAGCAAAATTAAGCTACAGGCAGCTATGCCTTGTTTATCCTCTTTTGCACCAGTTTACTTGCAAACACTCCATCTCCCTCTGTCCCACTCAGCTGGCAAGGTCCAACCCTGGTGAAATCCTGCTGTCCACCTGCTTCGTGCCAGCACCTGCACAATTGAACGCGGATGTGAAAAAGCACGGATTTTGATGTGTGTTGACTCTCATTTTCTTTTCTATTTATTTATTTATTTTTGATACGGAGTCTTACTCCATCTCCCAGGCTGGAGTGCAGTGGCACAATCTCGGCTCACTACAACTTCCGCCTCCCACGTTCAAGTTTCTCCTGCCTCAGCCTCCCGAATAGCTGGGACTACAGGCACATGCCACCATGCCCAGCTAATTTTTTTTTTTTTTTAGTAGAGATAGGGTTTCACCTGTTAGTCAGGCTGGTCTCAAACTCCTGACCTCAAATGATCCACCTGCCTCAGCCTCCTAAAGTGCTGGGATTACAGGTGTGAGCCACCGCGCCCAGCCTGACTCTCATTTTCAGTCCTTGGCCAGAGATCTCCAACCCTGCCCTGCAATCTTAGTACACATTCCTTGTTTGGGGTCTTACTCTCCAAAGTGACTACATCACATTCCCTCTCTCCTCAAATCTACAGCCCTCCACTCCCAGCTCTGCACACTCAAGGGTGGCCTCACCTCCTAGTTCATTGAGAAAACCACTAGTTCAGTGTTCCCCCATCACCCCACCACCAAGTCTGCCTGCAAACCCGCACTGTACCCAGATTTTCTGGCTTCCCCTGGTTAGTCTGAATAAACTGTCACTGTTCCTATCAGAGGTGCTGTGTAATGGATCCCCTTCCACTTTATCTTCTCAACAACATTTCTCCTGCATTACCAACCTATCCTTATCTACTTTGTCATTTCAATGGGCCTCCATGTCTGCCCCAGTATCTCCTCTCTTACACAGAATCCCCATCTTGGGCCAATACCTCCTGCAGCTGTCACTCATTCCTTTTCTCCTTTCACTGCAAAACCTCTTGAAAAATCAGGTGTATCAGGGGTCCCCAAGACCACCCGCAGGTTTGATGATTCACTGGAAGGACTCACAGAACTCAGAAAAGCTGCTAAACTCATGGTTATGGTTTATTACATTGAAAAGATATAGATGCAAATTAGCCAAGGAGAAAGGCATATAGGGTGGAATCCAGGACAGATCAGGAGCAGGATTCCAGTTGTTCTTTCCCAAAGTCCTACGGACAGCACTTCATTCTCTCAGCAATGATGTGTGACACACACACAAGAGACTTGTCCATCAGGGAGGCTCACCCCAGTCTTGGTGTCCAGGGTCTATACTGGGGGATGGTTATGTAATGGAGCACCCGTATGACTGACCTTAACTACTCAGTCTCAGGACCCCCTCCAGAGGTCAAACTGATACAGTGTGACCAAGGGCATTTGGCATAAAAGACTTTGTCAGCATAAATTATCTGGCATGGCCCAAGGTAAACAAAGATAGTCTCATCAGGCAGGACCTTCCAAGGGTTTAGAAGTTACCTGCTGGGGAGCTGCTCCAGGCCCAGTCCTTTCTTTGGAATGCACAGGGTTCCATCAGCCCAAGCCTGCTGAGTTAACCCTTTGCTAGACAGTGGGTCTACAGTTTTTTGGGGGTTTGGGGGTTTTTTGTTTTTGTTTTTGAGATGGAGTCTCACTTTGTCACCCAGACTGGAGTGCAGTGGCACCATCTTGGCCCACTGCAACCTCTGCCTCCCGGGTTCAAGCGATTCTCCTGCCTCAGTCTCCCGAGGAGCTGGGATTACAGGCATGTGCCACCACACCCAGCTAATTTTTATATTTTTAGTAGAGACGGGGTTTCGCCATGTTGGCCAGGCTGGTCTCAAACTCCTGAGCTCAAAATAATCCTCCTGCCTTGGCCTCCCAAAGTACTGGGATTACAGGCGTGAGCCACCACAGTCAGCCAGGTCTACAGTTTTGATGCCACTTCATCCCACTTTCATTCACATCTTGTCCAGTTCCCATGAGGCTGCTGTTCCCCCCACACCCCCACTCCACCGAAGTCTTACCTGTCCAGGCCAACAATAATGTTCACGTTACAAAATCCAATGGCCAGGCCTCTGCCATTGTCTTAGCCACACTCTCAGCTGCATCTAACATACTTCTTCCTTCTTGAAAAATGTATCCTCTTGCCTTCCAAAACACACCCTCTCCTGGTTTGTCTTTCACCTCAGTGGTTCTCAAATTGTAGCCTGCATTACAATCGCCTGGAGCGAGTTAAAGCACTGGTCGCTGACCTCTGGGCCCCACCCTGGAGGTTCTGAGGCAGTAGATCTGGGGCGGGGCCCAATCGTCCACTTCTCTAACAAGCGCCAGATGATGCTATGGCTGCTGGTCCTGGGACCACCCTTTGAGAACTACTGATCTATTTCACTGGTGGTTCCTACTAGGACTCCTTCTGGTGCCTCCTCATCTCCCTGGTCCCTAAATGCTGCAGTACCCCAGGGTGCAGTTCTGGGTCTCTTTATTCTTTCTACCTAGATGCTCTCCCTAGGAAATCTCATCCAGGCCCATGGCTTTGACTCCCTCCTAGATTTTTCCCTGAACTCCACATTTGCATATCCAGGTTACCCAATAGGAGTCTCAAAATGTAGGTATCCAAAACTAAGCACTTGATCTTCCGCTCCCTACCCCACTCACCCCCTTCTCAATAAATAGGCTCAAATAAATAGGCTCAATTCCAGTTGCTCATTGACTTCTCTCTTTCTCTTGCCCATCTATTCAATCCATCGCCCATTGACTCAACTACTAACCCATATCTCAACCCACGTTCACTCCTCTCCACTCTGCTACCACTCTGTTCCAAGCCACCATTGTCTCTTAAAAATGCAGTTTCCTCTCTTAAAATCCATTCTCTGGCCGGATGCAGTAGTAACTCACCCCTGTAATCCCAACACTTTGGGAGGTCGGGCAGGAGGATTGCTTGAGCCGAGGAGTTCAAGACCAGCCTAGGCAACAGAATGAGATCCTGTCTCCACAAAATGTTTTTTTTTTTTTTAATTAGCTGGGCGTGGTGGTGCACACCTGTAGTTCTAGCTACTCTGGAGGCTGAGGCAGGAGGATCACTTGAGTCTGGGAGATAGAGGCTACAATGAGCCCTGATTGTTCCACTATACTCCAGCCTGGGCCACAGAGTGGGACTCTTAAAAAAAAAATTAGTTCTCCTTATGAC
This sequence comes from Pan paniscus, assembly GCF_029289425.2. Taxonomy (NCBI): domain Eukaryota; kingdom Metazoa; phylum Chordata; class Mammalia; order Primates; family Hominidae; genus Pan; species Pan paniscus. The sequence continues at coordinate 48,667,892 of NC_085927.1, read as the reverse complement.
ACCTACAATGATCATGTTGCAATCAAAATATTGTCACTCCCCTCTGTAAAACTCCAAAGCAGCCCGGGCATGGTGGCTCACACCTGTAATCCCAGCACTTTGGAAGGCCAAGGCAGGTGGATCACCTGAGGTCAGGAGTTTGAGACCAGCCTGGCCAACACAGTGAAACCCCGTCTCTATTAAAAATACAAAAATTAGCTGGGCATGGTGGCAGGTGCCTGTAATCCCAGCTACTCAGTAGGCTGAAGCAGGAGAATTGCTTGAACCCAGGAGGCGGAGATTGCAGTCCAGCCTGGGCAACATAGCCAAGACTCTGTTGAAAAGAAAAAGAAAAGAAAAGAAAAGAGAAAAGAAAGAAAAAAAAAGAGAAAAGAAAAGAAAAGAGAAAAGGAAAAGACAAGACAGGACAAGACTCTCCAAAGCTTCCCAGTTCGCTTAAACTAAAATCCACGCCCTCGTGGTGACTCTCAAGGCCCTCTGGGATCCTGTCCCTGCCCACCTCCTGGATTTTATGTGGTCACTCTCTCCCCTCTGCTCATTCCACTCCAGGACACACTGGCCTTCTTGCTGCCCCTCAAACGTGCCAGATTCAGATAACCTGCATGTGTCGTTCTCTCAACCTGGAATGTTCCTTCCCCAGGTCTCAGTGGACTTGCTCCTTTTGATCGTCCAAGTCTCAGCTGTCATGCAGCAATCACAGATGTGTTTGCTGACCACCTGGCCTTAAGTAGCTGCCTGGTCGCTCTCTGTCATTTGCCACATACCCTCTATTACCGCAGACCTGGGAACCAAGCCCTCCCTTTTCAACCTAGAACCAAACCTGCCAGAGTACCCTGCTCTATCATCCTTTTTCATTCTCACCACAGTATGAGCCTCTCTTTGACAATGGTAGTGTACTAACTTCCTATGATAAGTCACCAGAGTGTCCTCCTGAATAAACTGTCAGCTCTACGAGGGAAGGGACTGTATTTGTCTTTTTCACCACCATATAGATCCAGCGCCCTGGCACAGAGTAGGTGTTTAACACTGATTTGCTGAATACTAATAACTGGTATATATTGAGTGCTTTTATATGACAGGCACTCAGTTCTCTGAGTACTTGACATATATTAGTTTATTTAATCCAAGGAGGCAAGTTCCATAAGAAAACTGAGGCCCAGAGAGGGAGACTTCCCCAAGATCACATGGCTGGGAAGTGACAACACTAGATTTTTATTTTCATTTATTTATTTATTTTGAGACAGAGTTTCACTCTTGTTGCCCATTGCCCAGGCTGGAGTGCAGTGATCTCGGCTCACTGCAGCCTCCAACCTCCACCTCCCAGGTTCAAGCAATTCTCCTGCCTCAGCCTCCCAAGTAGCCAGGATTACAGATGCCCACCACCACGCCCAGCTAATTTTTGTATTTTCAGTAGAGATGGGGTTTCACCATGTTGGCCAGGCTGGTCTTGAACTCCTGACCTCAGGTGATCCACCCACCTTGGCCTCCCAAAGTGCTGGGATTACAAGCGTGAGCCATCACGCCCAGCTGCAACACTAGAATTTAATCCAGTCTGACTCCTGAACAAGTACCCAAATGCTACACAATATGGTCTGTAATTAAGGGGTTCCCCTTAGTCCCTCAAGGATGTCAAAACATTCGTGTGAGAAACAAAGGCTGGTGCAGATTTCTGTTGCAGACCAGCTCTCCCACTGAGAAAACCTAGAAAGACAGAACATATTTAAGACATCCAAGGAAAAGGCAGGTACAGTGGCTCACACCTGTGATCCCAGCACTTTGGGAGGCCAAGGCAGGCAGATCACTTGAGGTCAGGAGTTCAAGACCAGCCTAACCAACATGGTGAAACCCTGTCTCTACTAAAAATACAAAAATTAGCTGGGCATGATGGTGCGTGCCTGTAATCCCAGTTACTCGGGAGGCTGAGGCAGGAGAATCACTTGAACCCGGGAAGTGGAGGCTGCAGTGAGCCGAGGTCATGCCATTGCACTCCAGCCTGGGCAACAGAGTGAGACTCCATCTCAGAAAAAATAAAAGAAGGCATCCAAGGAAGGCATTGGAGAGGTATCAAGACAAGTCAGAGTTGAGGGACAAAGATCCCAGGAAGAAGAGAAGTTCAGAGAGGTGAGCCTGGATTCTGGGGCAGCAGCCTTCCTCTTATGGCCCCTATCCACTAACAACAAATGGCTAAGTTGAGCAGCCAGTTAATATCTTCAAGAAATTACACGACAATGAGAACTAGAGCTTCCAGCTAAAAACTGAAGTTTAGGATGAGGAGCTCTGGTAAATGACCCAGGCTTTTAGTGGGTTACACACTCTGAGTAGGGAAATAGTCCAGCCCTCCCACACACAGAATGGCAGTTTCCAAGCATCCCATTCATTGATTGAATTAAGGTGTCTGCCTCTTCACCAACAGCTTGCCAGAAGCCAAGTAAATTCTCTGGAGGAAGAGAACAACGCCATCCAAACTCTCACATTATATTTTTGTTACACAAAGTTTGGCATTCAAAAAAAAAAAATTACCAGACATATCTGGAAATGAAACAGAATGACTGAAAATCCAGACGGGGGGGAAAATTTTTTTAAGGCCATTAGACCTACACATGTGATAAAATTGCCTACAATTAAATCTCACACACACACATACACACACATACACATATACCCACAAATATACACAAATACACACATATACACACATGCACACACATACACATACACACACATTACACACATATATACACATGCTCATGCACATATGCACATACACATACCCACATATGCACAAACATACACACATACACAAACACTCACATACATACAAACACATACACATGCACATACACACATACAAACACATACACATGCACACACATACAAACATACACACACACACACAAACATGCACACATTACACACACACATATATACAGACACACACGACCACAAGTAAAACTAGGGAAACCTAAATAAGACAGTATCAATGTTAATATCCTGGTTGTGATGTTGTACTATACTCTCATAGGATGTTACCATTAAGGGAAGCTGGGTAAAGGGTACATGGGCTCTCTCTGTGTTATTTCTTACAACTGAGTGAGTCTACAATTATTTTGAAATAAAATGTTTCATTTAAAATAGGCCATGATGGGCCTGTTATCCAGATAGTGGTGTTATAAGACATAGACTTGAAAATAATTATCATTAATATATTCAGGGCTTTTTTTTGAGACAGTGTCTCACTCTTCCCCCAAGGCTGGAGTGGCTCCATCTCGGCTCACTGCAACCTCCAGCTCCCAGGCTCAAGGGATCATCCCGCTTCAGCCACCTGAGTAGCTGGGACTGCAGGTGTGTACCACTGCACCTGGCTAATTTTTGTATTTTTTGTAAAGATGGGGTTTCACCATGTTGCTTAGGCTGGTCTTGAACTTCTGGGCTCAAAGGATCCTCCTGCCTTGTCCTCCCAAAGTGCTGGGAATACAGGGAAGCCTATTCAGGACTTTAGATGAAAAATGGAAGAATTTCAACAGAGGATTGTAAACTGTAAAAAAGAATCAAATGGAAATGATAGAACTGAAAAATACATTAAATGAACTTATGAACTCAATAAATAGATTTAATAGCAGATTAGATCAGCTGAAGTGAACTCTATTAGAAAGACCAAAAGAAATTACCCAGAATAAAGACTGAGAGAAAAGAATGAAAAGTGCAGAAAAGGGTATAAAGATTAATATGGGACATAGTGAAAAGATCTGACATGTAAGGAGACCCAGAAGAAGTAAACAGCACAATTAGGGCGGAAATAATGTTTTGTTTTGTTTTGTTTTGAGACAGAGTCTCACTCTGTCACCCAGGCTGGAGTGCAGTGGCATGATCTTGGCTCACCGCAACCTCTGCCCCCCAGGTTCAAGTGATTCTCCTGCCTCAGCCTCCCAAGTAGCTGAGATTACAGGTACCTGCCACCACACCTGGCTAATTTTTGTATTTTTAGTAGAGTTGGGGTTTCACCATATTGGTCAGGCTGGTCTTGAACTCCTGCCACCACACCTGGCCGGAAATAATGTTTTAATAGAGACCATCTAAGAATTTTCCCAAATCTGTTGAAAGACATTAAGCCACAGATTCAAGAATCTCAGGGAACCCCAAACATGAAAAGAAAACCACAACTAGGCCCCTAATAGTGAAACAGTTGTAAATAGTGAAACATTTGTAAATCAAACACAAAGAGAAAAATCTTAAAAGCATCCAAAGGAAAAAGATGCATTACCTTTCAAGGAGCAGTAGCAAGACTGAAAGCTAACTTTTCAACAGAAGGAATGGAGAAAGGAAGACAATAAACCGATATCTGCAAAGTGCAGAAAGGAAATTACTGCCACCCTGGAACTCTAGAGACAGTGAAAACATCCTTCAGAAATGGAGATGAAATAACGATATTTTCAGACAAAGAAAGAACTGAGAGGACTTATCACTGATGTTTTTAATCATCAACAGAACTTCACAAAAGGAAGTGCTTTAGGGAGTGGGAAAATGATCCCTGAAGGAAGCATGGTGATTCCAGTGAAGAACAACAGAAAGGGTACATATGTGGATAAATCTTACTTAATGTTGATTGAAAATAAAAGCAAGTACGTCTTGTGAGTTTTACAATTCATGACAATAAAAACAAAAATTGGGAAGAGGTGAATGCAATTAAAATATTCTAATGTCCTTACATTGTCCTGGAAGTAGCAAAAGTATTAATTTTATATTAAACTCTAATACGTCCAGGATCAATGTTATATTTTCCTACAGTAATCATTAAAGGATTGCAAAAGAGTATGTAACTAACAACCTACCAAGAATAGTAAAAATAATTCAAAAAAGGCCCAAAAAGGGGAGAAAAAAGGGACTCCCAAAGGAAAGGACAAATAGAAAATAAATAGTAAGTGGGCTGATTTAAACAATTTTAATGTAAATTAGTAATTGCACTAAATATAAAAAGATACGTATTCCAAATAGTGTCAATCTGGGTTTAAAAAAACTACATAGAAAAATTGAAATTAAAAGGATAGAAAATATATAGCATGCAAACATTACTTCAAAGGAAGTTGGTATAGCTATATTAAAGTAGACTTAAGGGCAAGAGGCATTGCTAAAAATAAAAGGGGACATTTCATGATGGTAAAGAATCAATCTCTTAGGACGGTATGATGGTTTTAAATTTGTATGCACATATTAACATAGCTTCATAACATATAAAGTAAAAATTGGCAGAACCAAGTCTGGGCGCAGTGGCTCACACCTGTAATCCCAGAACTTTGGGAGGCAAGGCAGATGAATCATCTGAGGTCAGGAGTTCGAGACCAGGCTGACTAACATGGCAAAACCCCGTCTCTACTAAAAACACAAAAATTAGCTGGGCATTGTGGCAGGTGCCTGTAATCCCAGCTATTTGGGAGGCTGAGGCATGGGAGTCATTTCACCCTGGGAGGCGGAGGTTGCAATGAGCCGAGATCATGCCACTACACTCCAGCCTGGGCTGGACAGAGCGAAACTTGGTCTCAAAAAAACCCAAAACAAAACAAAACAAAAAATTGGCAGAACCAAAAGGAAAATTTAACAAGTGCAAAACAAGAGTTGACTAAATGGAATATTTTAACACACTTCTCTCAGTAACTTATAGGACAAGCAGATAAAAATTTTACATCTGGCCGGGCATGGTGGCTCATGCTTGTAATCCCAGCTACTCAGGAGGCTGAGGCAGGGGAGTCACTTGAACCCAAGAGGCGGAGGTTGCAGCGAGCCGAGATCGCACCACTACACTCCAGCCTGGGTGACAGAGGGAGACTCTGTCTCAAAAAAAAAAATAAAATTATATCCAGTGTGGTTATAGAAAATTTGGCAAAATGATTCAACAAATTTGACCTAATAGAGCAACTACAGAATAGATATTCTTTTCAATTGCACATGAAAAATTTACCCAAACTGGGCTGGACATGGTGGTTCATGCCTGCAATCCTAACACTTTGGGAGGCTGAGGGGGGTGGATCACCTGAGGTCAGGAGTTCGAGACCAGCCTGGCCAACGTGGTGAAACCCCATCTCTACTAAAAATACAAAAATTAGCTGGGTGTGGTGGTGCACACCTATAATCCCAGCTACTTGGGAGGCTGAGGTAGGAGAATCGCTTGAACCTGGGAGGCAGAGATTGCAGTGAGCCAAGATTGCACCACTGCACTCCAGCCTAGGTGACAAAGCAAGACTCTGCCTCAAAAACAAACAAACAAATGTCCCACCACCAAGATGTCTACATCCTAATGCACAGATGCTGTAAATATGTCACATGCAAAAGGAAATGTTTCAGATGGAATTAAGGCTGTTAGTTAGGTAGTCTTGAGATAAGGAGATTAACTTGGCTTATCTGGATAGACCCAGTGAAATTGTAAGGGTCCTTAGATGTGGAAGAGGGAGTGCCAAACAAGTGATACTCAAATAGTGGAAATGCTGCATGAGAAAGACTCAACCGGTCACTGCTGGCTTTAAACATGCAAAGGGACTGTGAGCCAAGGAATTTGGGAAACCTCTAGAGGCCAGAAAAGGAAAGGAAACGGAGTGTCCTTTAGAGATTCATGAAGAACAGCAGCCCTGGGGACACCTCGATTTTAGCCCAATGAGACACATTTCATTTTTCATTTTTATTATTTTATTTATTTATTTATTTGAGACGGTGTCTCTCTCTGTCACCCAGGCTGGAGTGCAGTGGCACGATGTCAGCTCCCTGCAACCTCCACCACCTGGGTTCAAGCGATTCTCCTGCCTCAGCCTCCTAATTAGCTGGGATTACAGACGCGCGCCACCATGCCCAGCTAATTTTTTTTTTTTTTTAAGGTAGAGACGGGGTTTCGCCATGTTGCCCAGGCTGGTCTCGAACTCCTAACCTCAGGTGATCCGCCCATCTCGGCCTCCCAAAGTGCTGGGATTACAGGCATGAACCACCACTCCTGGCCCCAAGGAGACCCATTTCAAACTTATAATCCATTTGTGTTGTTTTAAGTCACTAAGTTTGTGGGAATTTGAAACAGCAGCCATAGAAAAGTATGACGATGATTGACATGCCTGGGTTAAAAGTAAGTTTCAATGAATTTTTGAGAATGAAAGCATACTAAAGCCAGAAATCAACGTTTTCGAAAAAATACATAGCCCCTGCTGGGTGTGGTTTCTCATGCCTATAATCTCAGCTGCTCGGGAGGCTGAGGCAGGATGATGAGCCCAGGAGTTCAAGACCAGCCTGGGCAACACAGCAAGATTCCATCTTAAAAAAAAAAAAAGAATCTAGATAATATCCAAATGTTTACAAATTAAGCAAAACACTTCTAAATAACTCACGGATAAAGGAAGAAATCATAATAGAAATTAGACAATTTTAACTAAATGATAATGAAAATGTGGAACAGCAAAGCATGTGAGATGCAGTTGAAGCTATGTTTAGAGGGATATTGGTAGGCATAAATGTATACATTAGGAAAGAAGGAAGGCTGATAGTCAATTAAGGCTCCATCTCAAGCAATTGGAAAGAGTTAATCCAACAGAAAGAAAGTAGAGGAAGTAATAAAGATAATAGCAGAAATTAATACAATAGAAGACAATTTTTTTTTCTTTTTTGAGATAGAGTCTCACTCTGTCGCCCAGGCTGGAGACTAGTGGCGCGGTCTCAGCTCACTACAACCTCCACCTCCCGGGTTCAAGCGATTCTCCTGCCTCAGCCACCTGAGTAGCTGGGATTACAGGCACTACCACACCCGGCTAATTTTTGTATTTGTAGTAGAGACGGGGTTTCACCCTGTTGACCAGGCTGGTCTCGAACACCTGACCTCAAGTAATTCACCCATGTCGGCCTCCCAAAGTTCTGGGATTACAAACGTGAGCCACCACGCCCGGCCAGAAGACAAAAATATTATAGAGAGAACCAATAAAGCCAAAAATTGGTTCCTTCTAAAATAAGGATTTAGGATGGTTAAGTTTCAGTGAAGCAGAAAGAAGAGAAAGGGCCCTGGCATGGTGGCTCATTCCTGTAATCCCTGCACTTTGGGAGGCTGAGGGTGGAGGATCACTCAAGGCCAGGAGTTCAATACCAGCCTGGCCAACAAAGCAAGACTCTGTCTCTATATAGAAAAGAAAAGAAAGAGAGAGAGAGAGACAGAAAGAAAGAAAGAAAGAAAGAAAGAAAGAAAGAAAGAAAGAAAGAAAGAAAGAAAGAAAGAAAGAAAGAAAGGAGGGAGGGAGGGAGGGAGGGAGGGAGGGAGGGAGGGAGGGAGGGAGAGAGAAAGAAAGGAAGGAAGGAAGAAAGAAAGAGAAAAAGAAAAAGAGAGAGAAAGAGAAAGAGGCCAGGCGCGGTGGCTCACACCTGTATTCCCAGCACTTTGGGAGGCTGAGGTGGGCGGATCACGAGGTCAGGAGATCAAGACCATCCTGGCTACCACGGTGAAACCCCATCTCTACTAAAAATATAAAAAATTAGCCGGGCCTAGTGGCAGGTGCCTGTAGTCCCAGCTACTCAGGAGGCTGAGGCAGGAGAATGGCGTGAACGCGGGAGGCGGAGCTTGCAGTGAGCTGAGATCGCGCCACTGTACTCCAGCCTAGGCGACAGAGCGAGACTCTGTTTAAAAAAAAAAGAAAAAAGAAAAAAAAGAAAGAATGAGAGAAAGAGAGAAGGAAGGAAGAAGAAAGAGAGAGAGGAAGGAAGGGAGGGAGGGAGGGAGGGAGGGAGGGAAAGGCAGGGAGAAAGTTCTGGGAGCTAGGGAGTGCCCGGGGTGGGGAGCTCCAAGAACAAGCCCCAGGGAGCTGTAACAAAGACTTTGTCACAGCTAGCCTGAAGCTAGCTGTGCTCCGGGAAAGGATCCAAGCTTACAGCTGAGCCACATTCCCCACCTTTGGGTCATCTGGACCTAGCATGAAGCGACCCCCAGGAAACTGGAGAACTGCCTCGTCAGGAATGGAGTGAGAGGTGCTCAGGGATGAGGGTAGGAGAGCCTAACACCTCTTCCCCTCCCGCTCAACTCTGGTCCACACAAGGCCTTCTCTTTTTTTTTTTTTTTTTTTTTTTTGAGAAAGTCTCACTCTGTTTCCCAGGCTGGAGTTCAGTGGCGCAATCGCGTCTCACTGCAACTTCCAACCTCCACCTCCCGGGGTTCAAGCAATTCTCGTGCTCAGCCACCCGAATAGCTGGGATTACAGGCATGCACCACCACACCCGGCTACTTTTTGTATTTTCAGTAGAGACAGGGTTTCACCATGTTGGCCAGGCTGGTCTCAAACTCCTGACCTCAAATGATCCACCCACCTCAGCCTCCCAAAGTGCTGGGATTACAGGCATGAGCCACCACTCCCAGCGACAAGGCTTTCTCTATTTTAAGAATTCATTAAACATTTCCTGTGCTCTAGAAACCATACTGAGAGCTGGGGATTTGGAAATGAACAAGGCAATGGGAGCATGGTGCAGGAGGAAGAAAATGGGCTCTCATGATGCAGTTTGGGGCTCAGATTCTGGCTCTGCTACTGAGAGACAGGTGACTCTAGTAAACTCAGAGCCTCAATTTCCCCATCTGCAAAATGGGGACAATAAAACTGTTCTTGCTAGGTGGTAGTGAGAACTAAACAAGAAAATATAAATCAAGTGGCAAATAACAGCTGCTCAATAAATATAATGATTTTTCCTGCTCCCAGGAGCTTTCAGTCCAGAACAAGGCAGCCATATACACAAACAAGTGACACTCAAATAGTGGAACTGGAGGTACATCCCTGCAGTATCTGAACAGAGAAGCTGTTGTTCAAGTCTATCTGTTTTGCCTGAGTAGGGCAACATGTGTGTGTGCTGTCCCGGGAGAAGCTTCATAACACTCAACAGACACTCACCCCAGGTGTCAAAAACCTATACTATAATCTCAGGTTCAGATCTTTGCGTCCAGCCCCCTATATGATCTTAAATCTCCTTCTCAACTTCCCGCTAAGTGATCCTCCAGCCAAGCCTTAAATACCTCTTCCTCCAGCAAGAGGATCCAGGAGTCTAGGTCACATAGAACCTTAGAGACAGGGCTAGAATTCAAGCATGAGTCCTTCCGCTGGAGGGAAAAGAGGAGAGCGACAGACATTTAATCCCCCGTAAAGTGCTGCGTGCAAGTTATGCCATCCAACCCTCACGACCCTTCCCATTTTATAGATGAAGAGGGTTGGGCTCAGAGAGGTCTAGTGACTTGCTGAGATCACAGAGCTGAGAAGCTGAGATTTGAAATCACATCCGCCTTATTCCGAAGCCCCACTGTGGCAGAGGCGCTAGTTGGACATCAATACCTGTTCTCCTATCTCCTTCATGGAAATAGAACCCCTCGCACACACCTGGTTTTTAGCTAGGCGCAAATATGGCCATCCAGAATAAAGACTACATTTCCCAGATTTCCTTGTGGTTAAGCCACACAACTAAGTTCTGGGCAATGGGATGGAGTAAAATGATGCACTTCAGTTGCTTCCCAGCTGAATCTTTAAATGGAGATGGCATGCCGTTCCCCTCCTCTCCCTTCCTTCCTCCATCCTGTCGCATGGGATGGGATGTGGTGTGAAATAGCTTGGGCCATGAGAGCAAAACCCTAGGGATAAGAGCATTGACCACAAGCTACATACGGTGAAAAGGCTTTTTCCTCTAACCAAATTGGTACATGTGTTCATTCATTCATCACACCAACACTCTGTGCCAGACCCTTTGTTAGACACTAGAGTTATGGATTAGTCAGTTCTCACACTGGTATAAGGAAATACCTGAGACGGTTTAAAGAAAAGAGGTGTAATTGGCTCACAGTTCTGCAGGTTCTATAGGAAGCATGGCCGGGAAGGCCTCAGGAAACTTAAACAATCATGGCAGAAGGTGAAGGAGAAGCAGGCATGTCTTCACCTGGCCGGAGCAGGAGGAAGAGGCATGCGGGGACGCGCTACACACTTTTAAACAACTAGATATTGTGAGAACTCACTCACTACCACAAGAATAGCACCAAAGGTGGAAATCTGCCTCCGTCGTCCAATCACCTCCCGCCAGGCCCGCCCCTGCAACACTGGGGATTATAATTTGACTTGAAATTAGGGCAGGGACACAAATCCAAACCACATCAGGTTATAAAAATAAATCAGTCACCTTGGCCTGAGGTTTTCTGTGTCTTGTAGTACTTGCCCCCCCGCCAGGATTGTGACTGTCTATATCTGTCTTTCCATTGGGTTGTGAGGACTGAGTCTCAATAATCCCTATGTCCTCAGCAGCTAACTCCAGCAAAGAATTGGCTATAAAAAGGCAACCAAGTGGAAATGTGAAGGATGGGAAGGACTTAGGTAGGGGAAGAAGGAGGTTCAGGCCCCATGTGTGTCAGAAGTAACAGAAATTCAACCTGAACCAGTGTAGGCAAAAAGTGGGGCATCTATGAACTCTCATAATCAACCTATGGGAACAGCTGGCCTCAAGGACAACTGGACCTCCAGGAAGACTCTTTGGTTCCCTGTCCCTCATGCCTTCTGAGTGTCTCTATTCCTCCAGGTTGGCTCGCTCTAAGAGGCTCCTTAGCATACTCAAGTGTATGCTTAGTTTAAAAAAACAATCTCAGGGAAGGATTATGACTGCTTTAGCTTGGATCAGAAATCCTTCCCCAGGGAGGATGAGGTACAATGAATACCATCCCCAACTAGAACCACAGGGTTGAGTGAGGATAGGAGTTCCCCCAAAAAAGAAAGGGTGCTATTTCCCAAAGGGAAGGATGCTAGACAGACAAATCACAAATATCAGGTATTTTCAGCTGCAAGTAGCAGAACATATGGTTAAAATGTGGCTTATACAAGAAGCCTGGAGGTAGGCAATTTCAAGATTGGTCAACTCAGCCACTCAAAGACTCGATCAAGCCAGAATCTCCCATCTCCCTGCTCCACCATCCTCCGCATTTGGCTTCCTGTAGCCCTGACCACTCATGGTTGTAGCTTACCAAGGCTATTTCAGGATCACGTCATCGCCCAACTGTGTTCAAGACAGGAAAAAAGGGAGGTGATTACCTCATCACATCTGTTTCTTTATGAGGGAGGAAAACTCTCTGGAAAGCCCTCAGAAGGCAATTATGTCTCATTATCCAGAAGTAGGTCACATGCTCACCCCAAACCCATCTTGGGCGGAAATGGGAGTACCATGACTGGTTTAAACTAGACAGGACTCATCCTTTGGGACTGGACCCAACTTCCCTGAGTATGTGCTACTCAGTACCCATACTCAATAGCAACTCTCACAGCAAAGAAGGCTGGGAAGATGGCAACTGGGTGGGTAGGCAGACTCAGTGTCTACATTTCCCTGCTTCCTTACAAACAGAACCACAATTCTATTGGAGGCTGCAATATGCCCTGCTAAAATATATTCTCCAGCCTCCCTTGCAGCTAAGATCATCATGTGACATCATTCTGACCAATGAGATGCTAGAGGAAGTGTCATTTAAGGGCACTGACTCAGTTAGCAATCATTAGTTTGTCCTTTGTCCTTCCCCCTTTTTCTACCTGGGTGCAAGTGAGATGCTGGAGGTATGGGGGTGTGGATCTTGTGCTGGCTCAGCTGGGTCCTTGATGAGACCATGGAGACCCATGCCTGGCAGCCCTGAATTACTTCTTGTTACATGAGAAAAACAAACACTTTGCATTGTTTAAGCCACTATTTTTCCAATCTCTGTTACTTGCAACTGATCCAATTGCTGATTCCTGGGTGTCCACCATCAGCCACTTTAAACAGCAAGAGCAGCCCAAGAAAGGGTGTAGCTGGTACTAGGCTAAGTCTTGGAATTGACAAGAGCTGAGTCTGGGAGCAGTAGAGTCTGACCCTCTGCACCTCAGTCATTCATTCACACACTTATTCACGAAGCATTGACTGGGCACCAACTCTTGGTTAGGTCCTGTGTGGTACATGGGATGCAAAGATGAAGAGGGCAAGGCCCTTGCTCTCCAGGAGCTCACAAAGGGAGACAGAGAATGAAACTCAAGTACAAAATGGTGACGAAGGGCAGTGACAGGAACATGAACCAGATGACACAGGAACACAAAAGACTCTTCTGACTGCAAGAGATGAGATCCCAAAGTATACAAGCTTAGGCCAAACCTTATGGGCTCATAGAACCAAAAGGAGGGAGGGAGGAGCACAGGGAGGATGTGGGCAGAGAGAATTTGTGAACAAAGGCAGGGAGGTGAAAAACAGCTTGGCGTGTGTGGAGAGCCATGAGAGTTGGTGTAGTGGAGGCGTAAAGCACAGGGGATGGAGCAGCAAGAAGAAGATGGGGGAGCCCGGGGCCACGCCATGGGAAGGCTTAAATGCCAGGACAGGGCAGGTGAATGTCACCCTTAGGCAATGGGAAGCCATGGAAGGAGAGAAGAAGTTATCGGACGGAGGAATGCGGTGGTGAGATTTGGGTTTTTGCAGGGTCATGTTGATTGTGGTACAGAGGATAAATTAGAGAGGGGCAAGACTGCAGCCAGGGAGTCCCACTAGGAGATTGTTGCACTCATGGAGATGGGACTGTGGTGTGGTGCACATGGAGGGTACCATGAACATGACCAGAAAGGCTGTATCAGGAAACAGTTAGGAGTCAAAATTGGCATGCTTTTGATTGACTGGAAGTGGGCGATGGTAGTGGGAAGTGTGAAGGACGACTCCCTGGTTTCTGATGGAGGCAACTGGTGGGGGGTAGGGGGTAGCGCCATTTATTGAGATGGGGAATGCAGGAAGAGCAGATTGGAGGGAGATGATCAATTCAGTTTGGGACACACTGAGTTTGAAGGACTTGTGGAGCATTCTGGTGGACATGGCCAGGAGGCAGTTGAATATTTGGGTCCAGAGCTCCAGAGAGAGGTCTAATATAGAAAAAGAAATACAGGAGGCATCAGAATTTAGAAGGACATTGACGATGGAAACCTTGGGAGTGGAGGAGACCCCCAGGGGAAAGTACCTAAGGTAGCAATCCTCAACAAGATATGCATGGGGTGGCATAGCTCCCTGGGACAGTGTTCAGGATCACCAGGGAGGCTTTTCCAAAAGTGCATACCCTACCCTCAATTCCAGTAAATACCCCAGGGAATGTGACTCAGGGGAACACTGTTACTGATGAGGAGGTGACCTCAGGTACAAAGAATTTTGAGAGCATTAGTGAGAAGAAAAGGGGGTCAAGATAGGCACAGAGAGCAAAGAAAGAAAAGTCCAAGGCCAGGCTCGGTGGCTTACGCCTGTAATCCCAGCACTTTGGGAGGCCAAGGCAGGCAGATCATGAGGTCAGGAGATTGAGACCATCCTGGCTAACACGGTGAAACCCCGTCTCTACTAAAAATACAAAAAAAAAAAAAAATTAGCTGGGCGTGGTGGCGGGCGCCTGTAGTCCCAGCTACAGGAGGCTAAGACAGGAGAATGGCATGAGCCCAGGAGGCAGAGCTTTCAGTGAACCAAGATTGCGAGATTGTGCCCCTGCACTCCAGCCTGGGTGACAGAGCGAGACTCCATCTCAAAAAAAAAAAGAAAAAGAAAAAGAAAGAAAGAAAGAAGAGTCCAAGAAGGAGGCCGAAAAGGAGAGGTTTGAGGACATGCAGGAGAGTGAGGTTCCCTGGATGTTGGGATAGAGCAGTGATTCTCTACTGTGCACCATGGGTGCTGATGAGAAATACACATTCCTGCCTTTCACCATCCTGGAGCAGTAGGGCCCTAGAATCTATATGGTAAAGAGTTCTCCAGGTGCCACCGATGGGGTAGAGAAGTTCATTTAGATGGGCATGGTCAACAGGCTCACGCCAGAAGTGGGGCTGGGTCCAGTAAGTTAAAGACTGAAGGGTCTATTGGATTCCGCTCTTCAGGAGGTCACTGGTAACCATGGAGGAGGAAATTTCAGTGGTGTCGTGGGAGTGGAAGCCAGATTGCAGTGGGCTGAAGAGTGAATGGGAGGTGAGAAAGAGAAGACAGCAACTGTGGACCCCTTTTGGGAGAAATTTGGATGAGAGGCGTAGGCAAGAGCATCCTCCCCCTCAAAGGCTACCTTCCGTCTCCTAGAGAAAGTTGGCAAAGAGGATTAAGGAAATCTGGAGGCTGAGTCAGACATTCCACGGACCATCAGAACGCACCAGGGAGGCATCTTAAGAACCAGCAAGGACCTAGCACCCTTCAAGCTGCCAACTCTCAGAACCAAACCCACTGTGCCTGCCTCCTGTCTACCCACTCGAAATCCAATTCACCGTCTTCACCACCAGAGTGATCTTTCCACAACACAAATGTGACCACGTTTTGAAACCCTCCAACAGCTACCGTGCCTATTCTTACCTCATCCCAGGGAGCACTCAAGTCCCTGAACCTGGCATTCAAAACCCTTCTGACTACTTCCCTACTTCCCTTAGCATCTTCACCCCCATCACCTCCCACCTACACCTACATTCGCCCTCCACCCAGACCTTACAGAGCCACCCACAGTTCCCCAGTGAAACATGCTGTCCCACCCTCAATTAGCCCCCCGGGGTCATCCTGGACTCGGCCAACTCAAGTACCACACTCTGAGAGTTAGTTACTCCCTCCTTGGAGAGAGCCAGAATCTTGCCCACACCTCTACCATAGCATCGGTAGAATGAATTATTCTATATCTATTTCTTCACATGGCTGTCTGTTCACTGGACTGTGCCTTCCATGGGATCAAGGTCCTCATCTTACTCCTCTCTGAATCACTAGCACCTGACGAGGGCTGAGCTCCCAGTAGATGCTGTAACTGCCCAATGGGTTCACCTTGCCCACTGCCTAGACAGAGCCGATGTATCAAGACAGGGGAATTGCAATGGAGAAAGGTAATTCAAACAGAGCCAGCTGTGCGGGAGAGGGGAGTTTTATTGTTACTCAAATTACTCAAACAGAGGAATGCAGCGGTGAGATTTGGGTTTTGGCAGGGTCATGTTGACTATGGTACAGAGGATAAATTAGAGAGGTGCAAGACTGCAGCCAGGGAGTCCCACTAGGAGATTGCACTCATGTAGATGGGATTGTGGTGTTGTGCACATGGAGGGTGCCATGAACGTGGCCAGAAAGGCTGTATCAGGAAATAGTGAGGAGTCGAAATTGGCATGCTTGTGATTGGAAGTGGGCTGTTGTAGTGGGAAGGGTGAAGGACTCCCCCCTGGTTTCTGATGGAGGCAACTGGGTTGGGGGTGGTGCCATTTACTGGAATGGGGAATGCAGGAAGAGCAGATTGGAGGGAGATGATCAATTCAGTTTGGGACACACTGAGTTTGAAGGGCTTGTGGAACATTCTGGTGCACATGGCTAGGAGGCAGTTGAATATGCTACCCAAGCATTCAGGGATCAGAGGTTTTAAAGATAATTTTGTGGGTAGGGGCTTGGCAAGCGAGGAGTGCTGATTGATTAAGTCGAAGATGGAATACTGAGGAGGTCGAAGTGAGGTTTTCTTGCTGTCTTCTGTTCCTGGGTGGGATCACAGAACTGTTTGAGCCAAATTACTGGTCTGGGTGGTGTCAGCTGATCCATTGAGCGCACGGTCTGCAAAATATATCAAGTACTGATCTTAGGTTTTACAATAGTGATGTTATCCCCAGGAGCAATTTGGGAAGGTTCAGACTCTTGCAGCCAGAGGCTGCTGTGTGACCCCTAAACCATAATTTCTAATGTTGTAGCTAATTTGTTAGTCCTACAAAGGCAGACTGGTCCCAAGGCAGGAAGGGAGCCTTTTTGGGAAAGGGCTATTGTCAATTTTGTTTCAGAGTAAAACTATAAACTAAATTCCTTCCCAAGGTTCATTCAGCCTATGCCTAGGAATGAACAAAGACAGCTTAAAGGCTAGAAAGGCAAGATGGAGTGGGTTAGGTCTGATCTCTTTCACTGTCATAATTTCCTCAGTTATAATTTTGGCAAAGACAGCTTCAATGCCAGTAAATGTGGCAGTGGGGTTTCACCCCAAGTACTCATCACAATAATAAAGGTTTAAACTACGAAGTACCCAGCTGACCCTTTGATCTACCAATCAAATAATAGAATCTGCCAGTTCTTCCCCTTTCCCCTTTTCCTTCTCCGTACTTTCGGATTAATTTTTCCTCCCAAGGGGAAGAAAAGGTAGGCTCTGGGCAACTGTGTCTGAAATTAGGTGGTACAAATGTCTCCTAGTGACTAGAGCTAGGTGACCATACAAGGGTGTGGCACAGAGGAAGGAGCCCCTGGGTTCCTTCTCCAGGGAGATTACCTCCATCCTTTACCATACTTAACCTTTACTTAGGTTAAGTAACCTAAGTTACTTAACCTCTCTGAACTTTAGTTCAGATGGGATGACGAATATTATCACCTAAAAGTACTGTAATGAGAATCAAGTGAAATATTAATTGTACAGCCCTACAAAAATGCTAGTTATTATTAGGCTTTTCAGATCCCAATAAAGTGGTGGCTAAGTGTCACGACACCAACAAGTTGCATTTGTTATTTCAAGTGACTAAAAGAACCTCCCATGGCAGTACTGCTTTTCGAAGTTTGTTTCCCTAGAAAAAGAACTTCAATGTGTCCCCTGCTCCTCGGGCACGCTTAAGAAAACTATAAGTGAAGTCCCGCCTCCCTGGCCTCTAAACCACGCCCCTGTCCTTGCAAACGCCTGACTTGTAAGGGCCTTTCACTCTGATTGATACTTTTATCCACCAATAATAAGTGAAATTCCCGTCAACGTCCGGTGAGGGGGCAGGACTTCCTTGCTGGTTGCTAAGACACTCTTGTTTCGCTCCTTGACAACCCTGGCGGGGGTTCGCTGGCTGCGGCCCCGGCTCCGGCCCCCGCAGGAGCAGGTGAGGCCCCGGGATGCGGCGGGCAGCCAGGCGGGGAGGGCCGGCCCGGAGGGAGGGCGGGAGGCAACGCAGGGCGGAAGAGGCCTCGCCCGCCGCCGAGGCCCCACCTCAGTCTCCTGCCTGCTGTTCCCCTGCCCCAGGTCTTCCCATCTTCAACCCCCACCCTCACCCCCACTTCGGGACCTGCGAGCTCTGTCGTGACAGGTTTGCCATCGCGACTCTGCCGGCTGCTCTTCCCCACCCACCCAGGGCCTGCCCAGCTTCGTGGTCCCGCGTCCTCCTTTAGCCGACTTCCCCCAGCACCTTGATCCCCCGACCTTTCGCGGAGTAATTCCCTCTCCCGCGGGGTCGCCATCAACTAGGTCAGACCGCTCTTGGCTTGGAGAGTTGGCGACTTACTGGGATTCTGGGCTGGTCATTTCCCCTGTTTCGGCCTCAGTTTCCCCATCTGTAAACGAGAAGTTGAGTTGAGTGATCTCTAAGGCCTCTTCCACTCTGACGTTCTAGGATGTCGTTGTTCTTTGACCCAACTTTAGGCTTCCGAGAGGATGTGCTCCCCAGTGGGAGGTATCGTGTATTGTGAAAATAACTTGGCAAACCTAATTTGGATTCCCAGTCTCAAGACCTACCCTCCCTGCGCTTTTAATCAGTGCATATGTAAAATCAGGATACGACGGTGCATCTCCTTTGGTAATTCTGAGGCTAATATGAAGTACAGAGTCCAGTCCAGTATAGATTCAATATTTGTTAGTTTCCTTCCTTTGTCTCTTCACCACATTTTCCCTCTCTGGGAAATGTTATCAACCCGGTCAGCATGAACTGTCATTTCTCCAGTTGACCCTCTCTGATCTTCCTCCTGGGCTTCCATGGTTAGGGTTACTTAGGGGTGGGGAGTGGGACAGATGGAGATTGAAATACAGTCATGTACCATATAACAACGTTTTGGTCAAGAAAGACCACAGATACCACGGTGGTGCCCTAAGGTTATAATGGAGCTGACAGATTTCTATCACCTAGTTACATAGCTATCGTAATGTCAAAGCAAAATGCATGACTCACGTGTGTGGTGATGCTGGTGTAAGCAAACCTACAGTGCTGCCAGTCATATAAAATATAGCACATACAATTGTGTACAGGACATAATACTTGATAATGGTAATAAATGACTGTTACTTGTTTATGTGTTTACTATCCTACACTTTTATTGTTATTTTACAGTGTACACTCCTCCTACTTATAAGAAAAAAAATTTAACCGTAAACAGTCTTAGATAGGTCCTTCAGGAGGTATTCAAGCAGAAGGCTTTGTTATCATAGGAGATGACAGCTCCATGCGTGTTATTGCCCTGAAGACCGTCCAGCGGGACAAGATGTGGTAGTGGAAGATAGTGACACTAAGGATCCTGACCCTGTGTAGGCTTAGGCTAGTGTATCTGTGTCTGAGTTTTAACAAAAAAGTTAAAAATGTTAAAAATAAAAAATAAAAAAAGGCCAGGCGCGGTGGCTCACGCCTATTAATCCCAGCACTTTGGGAGGCCGACACAGGCAGATCACCTGAGGTCAAGAGTTTGAGACTAGCCTGGCCAACATGGTAAAACCTGTCCCTACTAAAAATACAAAAAATTAGCCAGACGTGGTAGCGGGCACCTGTAATCCCAGCTACTCAGGAGGCTGAGACAGGAGAATGGCATGAACCCGGAAGGTGGAGGTTGTAGTGCGCCGAGATAGCGCCATTGCGCTCAAGCCTGGGCAACAAGAGTGAAACTTTGTCTCAAAAAAAAAAAAAAAGTAAAAAAGAAATAGAAAATTTATAAGTAGAAAAAAGCTTATAGAATAAAGATATAAAGAAAGAAAATATTTTTGTATAGCTGTAGAATGTGTTTGTGTTTTAAGCTAAGTGTTACTACGAAAGAGTCAAAAAGTTAACAAAATCAAAACTTTTACAAAGTAAAAAAGTTACAGTAAGCTAAGGTTAACTTATTATGGAAGAAAGAAAAATATTTTCTATAAATTTAGTGCAGCCTAAATTTATGTAAATTTTTTACGGTGTTTATAAATAAAGTTACAGTAGTGGCCAGGCATGGTGGCTCACAACTGTAATGCCAGCACTTTGGGAGGCCAAGGCGGAGGGATCACTTGAGGTCAGGCGATGGAGACCAGCCTGCCCAACATGGTGAAACCCCGTCTGTACTCAAAAAAAAAAAAAAACACACGCACAAAAATTAGCCAGGCATGGTGGCAGGCACCTGTAATCCCAGCTACTTGGGAGGCTGAGGCAGGAGAATCATTTGAACTCGGGTGGTGGATGTTGCATTGAGCCGAGATCACACTACTGCACTCCAGGCTGGGCAACAGAGCGAGACTCCATCTAAAAAATAAAAATAAATAGGCTGGGCGCAGTGGCTCACGCCTGTAATCCCAACACTTTGGGAGGCTGAGGTGGGCAGATCACCTGAGGTCAGGAGTTTGAGACCAGCCTGACCAACATGGAGAAACCCTATTTCTACTAAAAATACAAAATACAAAATACTAAAAATACAAAATAAAAAAATACAAAAATAAGCCCGGCTTGGTGTCACGTGCCTGTAATCCCAGCTACTCAGGAGGCTGAGGCAGGAGAATCGTTTGAACCCGGGAGGCGGAGGTTGCAGTGAGCCGAGATTGCGCCTTTGCACTCCAGCCTGGGGAACAAGAGCGAGATTCATCTCAAAAAATAAAATAAAATAAAAATTAAAAAGTAAAATAAAGTTATAATAGTGTCCAGTAATGTCCTGGGCCTTCACCACTCATTCACTGATTCTCCCAGAGCAACTTCCTGTCCTGCACGCTTCATTCATGGGAAGTGACCTATATAGGTGTATGATTTTTTATCTTTTATAGCATATTTTTACTGTCCTTTTTTTTTTCTCTAGAGGTGGAGACTCGCTCTGCTGCCCAGGCTGGAGTGCAGTGGTGTGATTTCTGCTCACTGCAACCTCCGCCTCCCAGGTTCAAGAGATTCTCCTGCTTCAGCCTCCTGAGTAGCTGGGATTACAGGCGCGCGCCACAACACCAGCTAATTTTTGTTTTTTTTTTTTATACTTTAAGTTTTAGGGTACATGTGCACATTGTGCAGGTTAGTTACATATGTATACATGTGCCATCCTGGTGCGCTGCACCCACTAACTCGTCATCTAGCATTAGGTATATCTCCCAATGAATTTTTGTATTTTTAGTAGAGACGAGGTTTTGCCATGTTGGCCAGGCTGGTCTCGAACTCCTGACTTCAAGTGATCCACCTACCTCAGCCTCCCAAAGTGCTGGGATTACAAGCGTGAGCCACCGCGCCCAGCCAACTGTACTTTTTCTATGTTTAGATACACAAACACCATTGCATTACAGTTGCCTACAGTATTTAGTATAGTAACATGCTATACAAGTTTGTAGCCTTGGAGAAATAGGCCGTACCATATAGCCTAGGTCTGTAGTAGGCTACATCATCTAGGTTTGTGTAAGTACACTGTATGACATTCACACAACAAAATCACCTAACGATTCTCAGAACATGCCCCTGTCATTAAGCAACGCATGACTGTGTTGATGTGATAGTTGGACTTGATGGCTTCCGTTCTGCCCCGATAGCCCATGACTTGGTGATTTCTTTCTCCTGACTAGATACCTCCATTTGCGTATCTTACCAGCAACTTAAACTTTGCAGCTCTGAAATGAAACTGACCTGCTTCTCTACTCAGCTGTGCCACCTGGTTTCCCCTCTCCCCATCAGTGGCATCACCATCCTCCTGGGCATCATTCCTCACTCCACCATGCTCATTCCACTTGGGCAGTTGTCAGGTTGTTTTGATTCTGCCTGCATGCAGAGCTCACGTCGTCTCCATTCCTGAAGCCACCACTCTCCTTCAAGTCTTCCATGCCTGTGACATTAATACCCCTGGACCATTACTGCAGTTTCCTAGCGACTGCTCCTACCTCCAGTCTCTGCTCCTGTCAACCCAGCCCACCCACGTCACCAGCCACCCAGAGACCTCCAAAGGGCTTCCCATTCACTATGAAAAAGATCCACACATCTTGCCAGTCATGATGGCTCACACTTGTAATCCCAACACTTTGAGAGGCTGAAGTGGGAGCATCACTTGAGTCCAGGAGTTCAAGACCAGCCTGGGCAACATAGAGACCCCATGTCTACAAAAATATGTAAGCATGGGTTTCAGGACCCATCTACATGTCCACAGCCCAACCCCAGCCTTTTCTCCCAGATTTATTTCTCCCTTCTTTGCCAAATTCTATCTTCTAGCCAAATCGGACTGTTAGACTTTCCCAGAAGATGCTTTGTACTATCTGCCTTGGCACTGTTGTGTTCATCCGCCTGGAAGGTCTTCCTCACCTCATCCACCTGTTGCAATTCTTCCTCACCTTTCCAGGCCTGACTCAAATGCTGCTGCCCCTGCCAGCAAGCTGCTTTTGCTGTCTTATCTCACCCTCCTCACCACTGCAAGTATGCCCGTCTTGTGGCACTACTTTCTGCCAGGAACCATAGTTAGTTCCTTGTGTATGCCTGTTGGTCTCCATATTAGATTGTAAGCTCCTTAAAGGCAGGGACTGTCTGTTGATTATAGTCGAGTAGTTGAAAAAGCATAATCAGGCCAGGCATGGTGACTCACGCTTATAATCCCAGCACTTTGGGAGGCTGAGGTGGGCAAATTGCTTGAGCTCAGGTGTTTGAGACCAGCCTGGGCAACATGGCAAAACCCCGTCTCTCCAAAAAATACAAAAATTAGCCGAGTATGGTGGCACAAGCCTGTAGTGTGCCACCACTGAGTGTGGTAGCATGAGCTACTCAGGAGGATCATCTGAGCCTGGGAAGTTGAGGCTGCAGTAAGCTGTGATCATGCCACCGCACTCCAGCCTGGGCAACAGAGTGAGACCCTGTCTCAAAAAGAAAAGAAAAAGCATAATCTTTGAAGTCATATATACCTGCAATCAAATCCTAGCCCCTTTGTTTATTAACTGGGTGGAAACTCTCTTTTTTTCAGTCTGTGTGGCTATACCAGTAACGTAGGGCTAGTAGTGCCTGTCTGACAGAGTGACTAGGGGAGGGACATCCTGTATGTAGATCGCCCATTCTGGTGCCTGGCTCAGGATCAGTGTTCAATAAATAGTCCTGAATGGATGTGATAGGTCCTCTCCCCTCCCAGGGGGCAAATAAAATATAAGTTAATTGCAATTTGGATAATTTCTGGGCTTCTGCTGTGTGCCAGACACTGGCCTTTGTGTTCTGGGGCATCTAGAGCCAAATCAAGTTCCTCAGCCCCAGGGAATCTGGACTCACGGGCACAGTTAAGTCGTGATCGGTTGTGAGATGTCACTGGTAATTAGCAATTGTGAATGAGTTTCTAAAAAATAAATCCATGCTAAGTCCAATTTATTTCTGTGATAATGTCACTCTTACTCCCTTAGATTCAAATCTGTTCTCTTGCGTGGGAGAGAGGGGGGCGGGAGCCTGCCCTGCTGTGTGTGGCGAGCAGCTGTTCTCTGGGAGCTAATAGCTGTGATGGCTGTGACTTTCCTTATACTTTGTATCTTGACAAAACTGTCTGGGATTTCATCCAAGTCTGGCTAAGTCCTTGAGGGTGCATGTATGAGTCAATGTCACTTATCACATGGTGTCGGACATGAGGAAATGTTGAGAATTGCAGATCCAGACAACAGGCCTCTCTTCTCTCCCTCCCTCCTCTCCTTCCCTCCACTCCTCCCTCAGTCCCAGGCACATTAAGTTTTCATTGGACTGCAGCAAAATGAGAAAAAATAAGGACCACGTAAAAACAACTTCGTGTGTTTGACTTTTCTTGAGGATGGCTGATCTTTATTCTGCCAAATTTTCCTCTTTTGTAGTAGATGATGTATCTTCTAAGGCCCTTTTGCAGCAGAATTTTAAAATGGCAGCCCTGCGTCTGCCCACACTTTAAACTGGTCTGGGAGCCTGGCTTCTGCATCATTTCCTGACCTCACAACGAGCGTCTTGGATGAATGCCCAAGTCCTTAGGATCCTTTTTCCTCCCCTGTCAGCTTTGTTCTTCATTTGTTTGCTAGAAGGCCAAGGAAGACTGGAGTGCCCGCCTGTGTCCCCGATGTGGCGGGAAGCAAGAGGCAGGCCTGGACAGAGGCTGGATGGGTGGATGCTGAGTATCAAAGTCATCTGTGTTACTGGCTTGTCTCCTACTTGCTTGTGCCAAAGGAGAAAGCACAGAAGGTCGAGTCAGAAGGATGGATTGGGGTTCCGATCCTGGTTCTGCCATTGCTGGCGGTGCACCCTCAGGCCACCCATAAAACCTCTCTGAGCTCCAGTGACTTGTCTGAGAATAGGGAGCCGGATCCTTCCCTCACAGGTGTTAGGAGGATGAAATGAGATGGTGGATGTGAAGGCACACCATAGCCACACCACTACCACCTCAGCCCCAAGAGGTTTCACAGAATTTCCTTGTGACTCTTTCCTCCTTCATTACTACCATAGTGGTTTGCACGTAGTGGGAACTTGGGAGATAGTGGTTTGTTTGGCTGCACGTTTAGATGTGTAGCAGGTTGGTCTATGAAGAAGGATATCGCAGTTTCCTTCCTACTGCACCAGTAACAGAAGCTGAGTCCTTAGCCCCAATTTCCAGATGAGAAAACTGAGGCTGCCAGGTGCGGTGGCCCACGCCTGTAATCCTAGCGCTTTGGGAGGCTAAGGCAGGTGGATCACCTGAGGTCAGGAGTTCGAGACCAGCCTGGCCAACATGGTGAAACCCCATCTCTACTAAAAATACAAAAATTAGCCGGGCGTGGTGGCACGTACCTGTAATCCCAGCTACTTGGGAGGCTGAGTCAGAAGAATTGCTTGAACCTGGGAGGCGGAGGTTGCAGTGAGCCGAGATCGCGTCACTACACTCCAGCCTGTGCAACAAGAGCAAAACACTGTCTCAAAAAAAAAAAAAGAAAGAAAAGAAAAGAAAGAAAGAAAAGAAAAGAAAACTGAGGCTTAGGGAGGTAAGCCCTTGTCTGAAACAGAACCAAGATGTGAATTCAGATCCGACGGTGGAGTCTGTACTCAGAACCACCATGACATGCTCCAGGTGTGTCCTGCAATCTCTCAGGTGCATGGTGGGTGGTACAGGGAGGCGAGCCGTGATCTAAGGGCCGAGGATGTTCCAGACATTGAATGGCTGCCCCCCTCCCAGGGGGCTGGCAGATATTTTGGGCCTTATTTCCCAGAACGCATGCATTCATTTTTCCCAATCCCTCCCACACACCCTAACCCTCTTTAGGATTCTTCCCAGACGCTTCAGACACAGAATAATGAATGGTGACTGAGGTCAGTGCCACAAAAGAACAAGGGATAGCAGGACCAGGAACACTGGCCTTGACCAGGCAATGAGATAAAGGGCCCTTGTCTGTGCCCGCTGTTGCCTAGGAAGAGCCTCACATCAGAGGGGGTGAGGATATGTAAAGCCCACAGATGGCCCTTGAGTGAGGAGGAGAGCAGGGGCAGTGGGAGATGGAATAAGGCTGCCCCTGGCTTTGCACCACTGTGGGCCAGATGGGCTGGGGTCGAGCTTCTGTACCCAGGAGATTCAAGTACCCTGGCGGTGGGCACAGTTTTGTTTTTGTTTTGTTTTGTTTTGAGACTGAGTCTCGCTTCTTCACCCAGGCTGGAGTGCAATGGTGTGATCTTGGCTCACCGCAACCTCTGTCTCCCGGGTTCAAGCCATTCTCCTGCCTCAGCCTCCCCAGTAGCTGGGATTACAGGCATGTACCACCACACCCGGCTAATTTTTATATTTTTAGTAGAGACAGGGTTTTACCCTGTTGGCCAGGCTGGTCTCGAACTTCTGACCTCAAGTGATCCACCCGCCTCGGCCTCCCAAAGTGCTGGGATTACAGGCGTGAGCCACTGCACCCAGCCACAGTTATATTATTAAAAGGCTCTTTTAGACCTGCCATGACTCTTTCTGGCTCGAAGCGTTCAGGCACATGCTTCTCTGCATGGAAGATTGATAAGGTTGTTAGAACCTCTGGTTCTGCTATTTTTGGTAACATTCTTTGAGGAGAGTTTTAGGACTGTGGCTGAATGACTCTAGCTGTACTATAATGATACAGCGTCATAAAAAATTCTCCTGCCTTTCTGTATTTGGAAACACATCATCTATAACAATTCCTTTTTATTCTGTCTCATCTCTTTTAGGTCCCCAGAAGTATGTGTAGTGGTTAGAAAAAGCTCTTTGTAGTCAGGGCCCTTAGTAAACTTGGCTGAATCCTGGTGACCAAGTCCTGGCTAATTAATGCTGGTAGCAGAGAGCAGTGTGATAATAGCGCAGAGAGCTTTAACGTTTCAAATCGCTCACATACACATACCTGGGGCTTGCAACAGCTTCCTGAGAACGCAGAGATAGGATTTAGTATCCCGTTTCATAGAGAAGGAAACCAAGGCTTAGGTGAAATTACTTGCTGAAGGCTGCAAAGAAAGGAAGTGAGCAGAATGCTCGTCTTTGACAGAGCTGGTGTCCGTGCCTGCACACTCTGGCTTGCGGCCCACACAGTTCTGAGCTCTGCAAGATGCTGCACAGGTCACTCTCCCACTGGCTTTTCCCCGTTGTTCCTGATAAATGGGCCTTGGTCATACCTCTGAAGTCATGGGACATCTCAGCAGGATTCTGCATGTTAGAGCAGCTGTCACAGACCCTGACCTCCTGGAGGGTGGCATGTCCGCAACTGGCTCCTGGTTCCCTCCTGGCTCCTACATGCCAGCACTTTTTAGCCTCCGGGATGAATTGAATCAAATGGAAACATCTCAGTGGAAGATGCCTAAGAAGCTGCTTCCACATTTTTCGTTGTTCCCCCTTGAAATTCTCAGAGATAAACAAACTGTGTGCCCTTTTCCTTCTATCATCAGTGTAGCCGCCACCTCTGTCACACCTGGACAAAGGTAGAGGAGGAAGCAGTAAGGCTAGGAGGACAGCCTGGAATTGGAAATACGCCTTCACATTCATGAGCAAAGACAAAATGATTCCCTGAATTTTGTGAAATAAGGAACCTGACCAGAAAGTACAATGAAATTGTGCTTGGTAATTCACCAGCTTGTAGAGAGAGACAAACAAAAACTGCTAACATCTGAGTGGTACAAATGCCCAGAATTGATGAGATAAGTGGAGCCATCTGTCCACTGGGAAATTAGAAAATACCAATGTCATGGGATGGGGGGGGTCTGTGCCAGGCTTCCAGCCTCATGCGAGGGAGCCGACCAAATGGAGTGGCACCGAGTCATTGGAGCGGGGATCAAATCGAGAGCACAGCCCAGAAAGAGTGCCCAGAAAGCTCAAGGCTGGGCCAAACCAGGGTCAAGTTAACATTAGAAAAAGAGCCAGCAGGCTGGGCGTGGTAGCTCACACCTGTAATCCCAGCACTTTCGGAGGCTGAGGCGGGCGGATCACGAGGTCAGGAGATCGAGACCATCCTGGCTAACACGGTGAAACCCCATCTCTACTAAAAATACAGAAAAAAATTAGCCGGGCGTGGTGGCGGGCGCCTGTAGTCCCAGCTACTCGGGAGGCTGAGGCGGGAGAATGGCATGAACCTGGGAGGCGGAGCTTGCAGTGAGCTGACATCGTGCCACTGCACTCCAGCCTGGGCGACAGAGTGAGACTCCGTCTCAAAAAAAAAAAAAAAAAAAAAAAAGTGAAAGAGACAGCAAAGGGGAAGAGCAAATATTTGATTCGTCTCCCTTCTAGGATGATAGGAGCTGTCCCAGTGGGCAGCTGATGTATGCTTGTGAGTGCCTCCTGTGTGCCCATGAGGAGGCGTATGAACAAGGGGTTAGGAGTGCCCACGCCGACAGCCGGGCCTGGATTCACACCCTAGCTGTGTCGCTAACGAGCTGAGTGACCTCAGGCCAGCGACTGACCAGCTTCATGCCTCTGTCCCTACAGAACCGAACTCCCGGGGTTGTTGCCATGACAAGGTGTGTAAATGCATGTGAAACACCGACAGGCAGGAAACCGACAGCCGTCACGTGTCATCACCTGCCTGTTAGTTACCGTGCTCAGCACCTTTGGGTTCCATGACTGTGCAGTGAAAGGAAATTTATTTGGAAATGTGAGAAATGCTGGAATAACATTATTTTGCTATATTTGTCTAATATAAATCATTAAAAAGGGCTTAACAACCTGGTGATTTGTATCCGCTTATATCAGTACTTCTGAGATAAAAAAAAAAAAAACTTTGAATTATGAGATAAATTGGGTTGAAGATGAAAGAGAAATGCGTGGATTGGCAGGAGTGCTGCCAGTCATCTCGGGTCCAGGCCCGTCCCTTTAGTAGAAGCCCCGTCGGTTAGGGAACAGCCGTGTACTGAGTGCCTGCCATGTGCTTGGCACTGTCTTAGCTTTACAGGCACTGTTTCTTTGAATTCTTATAACGGCCGCATGAGATGGATGTGACTGTACCCACGTTACTGGTGAGGAGTCTGGGGCCCAGGGCCATACTGCTGGTGACTGACTGAACCAGCAGCAGCACCCAAGCCTCCCAGCTGCTGGGCCAGCAGGACAGGACCCAGTGGTCCAAGAAGGAGTAGGAAAGAACAACCAGGGAGCCTGGTGTGCCAGGGAGGGCACAGAGCAGCACCGTGCCCATTCCCCTGAAGATCAGGGCCTGCAGAGGGGCCCCCTTGCTTGCCAATAAGCCCAGACTGTCAGTGGTGACCTGAACATTTCCCTTCCTAAGCAGAGCTTCTGGGAAGGAAGGCCCGTGTGTGTAGTGGGAGGGAAGGCCCGTGTGTGTAGTGGGAGGGAAGGCCCATGTGTGTAGCGGGAGGGAAGGCCCGTGTATGTAGCGGGAGGGAAGGCCCGTGTATGTAGTGGGAGGGAAGGCCCGTGTATGTAGTGGGAGGGAAGGCCCGTGTATGTAGTGGGAAGGAAGGCCCGTGTATGTAGTGGGTACGTGGGGAAACTGCATTTGCTCACTGCCAGCTCAAGCCTCCATCCCGCAGGCCTGGCCCACAGTCAGTATTTGTCTTGATAATGACAGTGTGGGCTTGCGGCATCGTACCAGTGTGTTCTTAACCAGGTCCCAGCATCTCGTATTGACTCATCCTCCCGTCTGCAGACTTGCTGGCCATTTGGAAAAGGGTGCGGAGGAGTTAAGATGGGGAGGTGTCAGATTGTTACTGAGACATTTCTAATTTGCGATGTATGGTTTTGAAGCCAGCTCTTTTTTTCTGGTTTCTCCTGTTTTCTGCAGCACCCCCAGGGGAAAGACATTTTCTGCTCCCACCGAGTTGGCAGGGCCTGCTTCCTGAATCTCCTGGGTGTGTCTTAACTGCCAGTCCCAGCACCTCCTGAAAGCCCCACTCTCCTCCAGTGGTCACAGTGGAAGGATCATGGGAGAAACAGAAGGGAAGAAAGATGAGGCTGATTATAAGCGACTGCAGACCTTCCCTCTGGTCAGGGTAAGCCCCAGGGGCGGGAGGCAGGACTGCCGGCAGGGCCCACACAGCCTGGAGAAAGGTGGGTGGAGCTTGTCCCTTGCAGGATGGCAGTGGGAGGAAGTTAAGAAGGGCTCTGCTTGCTCAGACCTAGACATCTTGGAGTTGACAGTGATTCATTGTTTCATTCATTCATTCATTCACCAAGTATTGGGCCACCTACTCTATGCCGGGCACTGTTCTAGGCACTGTGGGGATGGTGAACGAGACAGGCGAAGGCCTGGCCCACATGAAATACATGTTTTAAGAACATGATTGTAGGCAGTAAGTACTGTAATGAAAAATGAAGCAGGTGGAAGGAGCTGGAGAGCAGAGGTTAGCTTCTGGAGAGGTTTTGCAGATCAGAGACCTGAAGACAGAGAGCAAACCTCACAAAGACCTGGGGAAGAACATGCCAAGCCGGGGAAACAGAGGCACGGGAAGCCTGGGATGGGAATGAACTTGGCATTTTGGAGGCACAGAGAGAAGGCCAGCATGGCTGGAATGGAGTGCTGAGAAGGGTGGCAGGACGTAACAGCACCAGTGGGGCCAGACCCTACAGGCCTGGCCAGCCACAGTGAAGAATGTGGTGAGAACTGTGGGTTCTGTCCTGAATTGAAGGGGGAACACTGAAGGGTTTTAAGCAGGGGAGTGATGAGATCTGTTTGGTTTTCAAAAGCTCACTCCAGCTGTTGTGAGCAGAATGGATTTGGAGATACCAGAGCAGAAGTGGGGAGAC
Source organism: Pan paniscus (assembly GCF_029289425.2). NCBI lineage: Eukaryota > Metazoa > Chordata > Mammalia > Primates > Hominidae > Pan > Pan paniscus. The sequence goes on along the minus strand of NC_085927.1, from coordinate 48,637,838 downwards.
CAGCGAGGAGGCCACTGCGGAGGCCCAGAGCGATGAGGGTGGCAGGGTGCGGCTCACAGAGTAGAGTGCAAGATGCGGTCGGGTTTAGGGTGTTCCGTGAGTGCAGAGGCCAAAGGACCTGCTGCCAAATTGGAGACTGGGTATGGGAGCAAGAGAGTCCAGGGTGGCTGCTAGAGTCTGTCTTTTCCTGAGTATTGGGAGAAAAAATGGTATCAATTACCAGGAAAAGGAGATGGAAGAAGATGGGTTTGTGGGAATCAAGTTATTTTTAGACATCTAAGTGAGGTTGTCAAGTGGCCAGTTTGACAGAGTAGTCAGGAGCCCAAAGAAGAGGTTAGAGCTGGGGGTAGAAGTGTGGGAGCCCTCCCACAGAGAGGACACAGACAGGCGCGGAACACACAAGACCCCAGAGATGGAGTCGCTGGAGATGGGAGAGTGGAGGTGGGGCCCAGGGCCCTCCAGGAGCTGGGAGGAGGAAGGAAATCCAGCAGATCGATGGAGAAGGAGCAGAGGGAAAGGCCGGAGGAAAACCAGGGGCCCCAGAGAGTGCCCAGCGGCCTCTTCGGGCCTCCGGGGTGAGATTCCGTCGGAACACACTTCCATAGCCAGCATTCCCTCCGCCCTCAGCCGGCCTTCTTCCCATGTCTGTTGGCTGGAACCTGGTGCTGGCTTCGCGCCCTTGCAGAGAGCCTGGGCTTGAGAGCCCACGAGGCTCAGCTCCATGCCACGCCTTTGCCCCAGCTGCAGGCCCTCAGTCAGGAGATGGGTCACCTGCCCAGGGCTGGGCCAGGGAGGCTACCTGCTGTCCATGCCTTAAGCTTGGGACAGAGAGGCCAGCCAGGAAGGCCAGGTCACGGGCTAAGCCTGTCTCTTGTTTGTCACCCCTGCCCTGTCTCTAGCACTCGGACATGCCAGAGGAGATGCGCGTGGAGACCATGGAGCTATGTGTCACAGCCTGTGAGAAATTCTCCAACAACAACGAGGTATTGCCAGCAGTGCAGGCGGCCCCTCGTGCTTTTGATGGCCCCTGTGGGTGAATAGAGTGGCCCCTGTTCCCTGCAGTTGGCTCCAGACAGTACTGCTAGGATGAGGCCAGAGCATTCCTTGGAAGCGTTCAGTCTGGGGAAAGTCAGTGAGTGAGAGGCTGGCGCTGACTCCAGGCACTGACGGTCACACCCAGCCCTAGAGGAGCAAAGCCACAGGGGTGTCCATGACGCCCCTGCCCATGTTCCCTGCCTCAGGTGGGCTGCTGAATAGGGCGCCTTTCCCCGTGGTTCCATCCCAGTGGTGAACAGAGGCCTGCCCAGGCATCCATTCATGTATTCACTCATCCATTCAAAAAGGTGTTGAACAGGCGCTGTTCTAGGTGTTGGGGATATGGCCAGCAGGCATCAACGCAGGAAGGCCATTCATCAATCTGGTGGGGAGAGCGAGAAGTCAGTGTTGCGGCAGCCGGTGGGGAGGCAAGACACTGGCCAGTGGGAGCCCAGGCTTTGGGTCGGCCAGGCCCAGGTTCAGATCCTGGCTTCAGCCCTTCCCAGCTGTACCCCTGAATGAGCCATTTCTCAACTCTGAGTGCAGTTTCCTAGTCCTTAAATGGAGGGTGGTGATGGTGCCTCCTCACTGGGCCAGTTGTGAGGATGTATTTACTGAGACGATGGGGACAGAGTGCCCAGCATGGTGCCTGGCATGGTGGGAGGCGCTGTTGGTGTACCTCAGGCACCTGCGCCTGGACTCGCCCTGCCGAGTGGGGGTCCCTGCCCCTCTAGACCTCCTCACACAGGGGGCGCGTCTTGAAAGAGCAGGCACAGGAAGAAGTCGACTGTGGCCATGACTAGGGGAGTAGTCGGCGCCTCCCCAGAGCCCACTGAACGCATCAGGTACCTCGCAGTCTGCAGGGTGCCAGGTCTCTCCATCCAGTTGGTCCTGAGACTGCCTGGTGCCCCGCTTGTCCAGGTTACATCTGAGGGAGGTGGCACTGGCCCAGGAAGCCCGCACTAAGTGCAGAGCCAGGACGCAGCCCCAGGCTATCTCCAGACCTGATGCTTGCCTTCCCGCCTCAGCCAGTTTCTTCTTGACTGCTGAGTAATGTCTAGTTTTCTGTGCCTGTGTAATAGACCTGGCAGGAGGTGGCCTGCGTGGAAACCCTTTTTGAAGCAGGAGGACAACAGAAATAGGACAGCAGGCCTTTCTCTTGCCAAGACCTCAGTGCCAGCCTTCTCCTTCCTGGAGAAGGACCTGACTCCTGCCCCCACCTGCCCTGCGCCCCCTTGATAAGCGCCCTCTTCCTTCCAGAGCGCCGCCAAGATGATCAAAGAGACAATGGACAAGAAGTTCGGCTCCTCCTGGCACGTGGTGATCGGCGAGGGCTTTGGGTTTGAGATCACCCACGAGGTGAAGAACCTCCTCTACCTGTACTTCGGGGGCACCCTGGCTGTGTGCGTCTGGAAGTGCTCCTGACACTCTGTCCCCTGCCCCGTCCCCTGCAGGGCCTTTTCCTGCCACTCGTCTGGGGTGGGGAGCAGCCCTAGGCAGGTCCTGGTTTTTCCAAGGAGAGTTGGGGTCTTTTCTTTTTGTCTTTGTGTACCAGTTTCCTGAGCCATGCCCAGTGTGTGAACTTGACATCTCCATCCCCAGGCTCTCAACCGTCTCCCTCGGAGTCTCAGGGTGTGGACGGGGCAGCAGGCATGGGTCTGTGTGGGAGACGTGGGGTGGGGCGGTGTGACAGGGTAGAGGAGGTGGGAGATGAGATCTTCCGCACAGGAACACGCCAGTCCCCCTTTCTCCAGGGCTGCCTTCCCCTTGCATCCTGGGATCCCCACTGCCCTGCCATCCCCAGTACTGCCGGGAAGTGCCGGCCGTCCTTGTCATTAGTGGTCATATGAAAATGGCCTCAAGAAGGAGATGATTCTTTCAAGGGACACAGGCAGCTTCTCTCCTTGTCCTCTGGGGAGGTGCTGACCCCTCAGAAACCCCTTCCCCCAACTTGACCCCAGGCTGAACAGACCACTGCATCTCACTGGGCCAGCAGCCCCCTAGCCCCCAGCCTTGGTAGGGACCAAGCAGCCTTTCCCGTCCCCTCCTCGACCCGTACAGTTGAGAGCCAGGGGCTGGTGTGTGGGAGCTGCTACCTGGCAGTTTCTCGAGGGGTCACCGAGCCTCTGGTGGGACACCTGGGCAGGAGTGCTCTCACCACGAGGCTGCTTCCGCAGGGAACCCTGGCCTGCCCGCGACTTCGCATCAGGGACCGCATGCTGATTTGTACTGCTCTCTGCTGGGTTTTCTATGTTCTTTTTGAGTGTGGGAGAAGGGTTTTAGTAGAAGGGTGAATCGTATTTTACACAGCGGTCTTATTTATATAAATGCCTTGGTTTTTACAATTAAAATTACCAAAAACTGACCTCATTCTACAGTCTCTTGATGTTAGGGGAAGGTGTGATCAGTATCCTCAGGCTCAGGCACCTAGAGATGTTTCTGGTTAACCTGTGAGGCTGCTGGAAGCCCCTGGCCCAGGCATAGCCCCACTGGACATGGCCTGGCCCCTCTCACCATTAGGTCACTGAGGTTGGGGGCCAAGTGCAGCTGGATGGGGCCACACAGACACTGAGATACGCTTGGCAGCTGGACTAAGCTACAGTAAAGATGTTTTCAGGCCCACAGAATTTCACTCAGTTCAACAGATGCTTATTCAACAGCCACTGAGGGTCAGGCCCCAGGAGCTGAGGATACAAAGACAAGCCACAGGTCTGGCCTCAGTGAGCTCTCGGTCCACTGCAGAGGACATGGGCCCCATCATTTCACTCATACGAAAAGTAACATTGTAAGATAGAGCGGGGCATTCTGGGAGGAGGAAGGAGGGACTCCAAGCCCAGCCTGGGGAGTACAGGGTCTCCAGTGGGGTAAGGCCTGACAGCCGACGCTTGAACAGAAAACAGGATCTTACCAAGGGAGAGGGCTGCTCTCAGGACAGAAAACTAGACATTACCCCAAGGCACTTGGGGTAAACACAGGAGATGAGAAGTGACTTGAGGACAGGAGCCACGTGCAGGCCTGTGAATCCCCCTCAGGGGTTGTCCCCTGAATCTGAGCCTCAGAAGTGAACACCCCGGGCGTGGGCAGAGCAGGGAGAGCCCGCCTTCCCATGCACACAGGGGCCCTCCTGAGATGGTCCCTAGGATACATGGGTCTGGGAGCTGAAGCCCTGTCCTTGTCCCAGTCCCAGTCCCACCCTTGTGAGACTGAGCGTCCAGCACTAACAAGATCCATCAACAGATTGGCTGGGCAGCCTCGTGGCGAGCAGGTAAGGTTTGCTCAGACCAGACCCATGCAGCCAAGGGGAAGGTTGCTGCCGTGTGCGCGCCCGGCCCAAGAGCAGTGGGACAGACAAGCAAGAACGAGAAGGCGCAGTTGTCGCCTCAAGGCTGACCATCTGTTTGGGTGGCTTTCCATCTGGTCCTGGCCCTCTGGGACTTGGCGGATGGGGCAGCTCCTTGGCCTCAGACCTGCCCTGGCCAGAGCCCTGTGCCACTCGGGTGTTGCGGAGGGATTGGCAGAAGGGAGTGAACGGAGAGGCGGGGGCCGGCACTGGAGGTGGGGAGTAGGCGCCGAGGCCTGGAATAGCTGCGCTGATTACCGCCCGCTCTGCATCTGTTCTCTCCTTTCATCTGCTGCACGTGGGCGCCAAAAAGCGAGGCTGGCTCAGCCGGCAACCAGGGTGGTGGGGGTGGCAGGAGCGTGGGTGCTGAGGCCCGCAGAGCTGGTTCGGGTCTGGCCCTGCTCCTCCTAACTTCTCTGTCTTCAGTGGCTCTGTCTGTAGAATGGGGATACACCGCACCCACCTCACGAGGTTGACGGGAGGCCTGGGACCGCAACTGGAACAGGTGACACCCCCGAGGTGTGCACCGAATTATCGCTGTGCCCCTCCTCTTGCCACCTGTGGACGGGGTGCTGACACCAGCTCCTCGGGGTGGGTGGAGATTCAGTGAGATGAGGCTTGTGCAGTGTCTGGCCCTCACAGTCACACCGTACGGTGGTACCACAGGTGGCGAGCAAACCTTCTACCCTAGTCACTCCTGTCACTGCAGCAGATCCCTCCTCACTTGCCTTCCCAGAAATGGGTCATTCACAGTCTCCCCCTCCTGCTCCCAGACAATGGTGTGGTCACCGTTGGGCCAGGTCAGGTGACGGAACCATGGCAGGTGTGTTTCCCAGGGGTTTCCTTGGCCCCGGTGGCTTTACTTCCACTCCCCAAGACCCATGCCAGACGTGGACACCTGGCCTTCCGGGGCCCTTGCTGCCCGTAACATTCAATAAGCATTTGATGATGGGCTGAAAGGAGAGGGCCGTGACCACGGAGAAGGCACCGTCCTTGCCACCCAGCATACAGGCTACTGAGGGCCAGACCCAGGAACAGAAAAGCAAGACAGGTTCATTTGCCAGAAGAGAGAAGACGGGGTTCAGGGAATCTGGAGTTCAGAGAAGAGAGTGACTCTCACTAGGGGGCTGGGGAGGACTTCACAGAGGAGGTGGCATTGAACTGGGCCTTGGCATTTTCCCAGGAAGGGGTGAGATGGGGGTGGGGAGGGGGAAGTCACCATTGTTGGAGGGAACCAGCCGCCCGTGCAGAGCAGGGGCTCCAGGAAGCTCACAATGGATTCAGGGAAGCCGGGCAGTGGCCGTGGATGGGAGAGGGTATGGGGCTGGGGAGAGAGGACGGGCTGAAGGTGAAGGGGTTTGCTGGGGCTCAGGAGGAAGGAGGCTTCCCCCACTTGGCAGGCACTGGGCTTCCTCCCTCAGGACCCTGATGTGTAACTCTCAACAGACCTCCAAATTAGGGGTTGCTGTTGCTATTTACAAATGGAGAAACCCAGGTTTGGAGGATGGAGTGTCTGACCCAGGGTCCAGCTAGGGAGCAGCTGTAGCCGGGACTTGAACCTGGGCTGCCTGCCTGGATAGTCCCTGCTCTTCCACACACGCTGCATTCTCAGACCTTCCGTCCACTTCCCTCCTGCCCCATCCCCCACAGACAGCTGGGCTCCCCGCGGCCTGGCCATGCCTTGGGCCGTCCATCTCCTAGCTGCTTCCCCCACCATCGCCAGGCCTCCCCTGCACCCTCCACGGCAGTTGCAGCATTTATAGTGGAGGCAGCGACCACAGGCCTGCCACCAACCCCGCCTCTTCGCTGCCATCTGCAGTATGGGGAGGAGGGCCTCGCCCCACTAACACCCCAGTCCACTCTGCTGGGCCCAGCCAGAGTCAGTGTGGGGCAAAAATCGGAAACCTTGTCTGGACATGTCTAAAGGGAGTCACAGGCCCCAACCCCAGGGCCTGTCCCTCTGCCTGGGAGAGCAGTGAGTGCCCGGCCAGATCAGAGAGAGTGAACCATAGGTCCCCTTGCTGGGACTCCAGAACCACAGGCCTCCCAAGAGTGGGGAGCAAGAGGTGCCGAGGCAGTCAGTGTGAGAAGGTGGAGGGTGAGGGCTTGGTCACGAGGCCCTGTGTCGCCTGTGGAAGGGAGCGTGCTGCCGCGGGGACAGCCACCTTTGAAGCTCTCTGCGGGGCCTGTGGAGAAATCTGGTGAATATTTCATGTTGCCTTGGAAGAGGTGCAGAGAAACTCCAGCATCTTGTTTAACCTACTTCCTTCTTCTCCAGAGGACAGACCCTACAGGTAGGCAAGGGGGTGTGCCCTTGGGCTGTGGGGGCCCCCCTCAAACCAGTGTCCCCCACCCACGCCCCACAGCAGGAGTGAGAGCTGTGCAGCAGAGGCTCAGCTCCTTAAGCGCAGAAGCAGGCAGCATCTGATTGTGTCCAGGTTTGGGAGGGGGTTGTCAGAGTGCAGCCACAAAAGCCACCACCCTGTCCTAATTTCCTTTCGTTCTCCTCATCTCATATTTAAAGCAACCACCTCCCACCGCCAGCTGCTATCTCCAATCCTTAGAAAGGCCGTGGGGGTGGAAGGAGAGCACGCCTAGAAGGCAGAAGACTCGAATCGTTTTGAATAATATTCCCAAACTATTAGATTCCTCAGACGTGCTAGGCACAGCACCAAGCATTTCACCAACCCCATCTTCCCTAATGTGTACGTCCATTCTGTGAGGAGATGCCCTCAGTGTCCCCCTCGTGCAGATGAGAAGACCCACAACCTAAGTGGCAGAGCCAGGGTTCCCCGCAGGCCTGTGACAGTTCTGAACCCTCTCCAGGGTTGCCTGCCAGCTTGAACAAGCCACTTCGCTTCTCAGATCTCAGTTTCATCACCTGCAAGACAGGACTCGCAGCTCCGGCTACGCCTGCTTCCCGAAGTTACTGTAGGGCCCCCAGGAGACACTGGCCCTGAATGTGAGTGTGCTTTAAAGTTGGAAGGGCTGATCAAAGATTTGGGTCAGGTGCTGTGGGGGGCCATCCCTTCCTTGGGCCTCCACTCTGGGTGCGAGGCTTGGGAGTCTGGAAGGCTGGGGTGTGCCAGGTAGGTAGGTTATCATCTCTAAGCCCCTGTAGGCACTGGGCCCCTGCAGAGCCAAAGCAGGAGAGGCAGGGCGGCCACACACGCACATGCACCTGGTCCAGTGACCAAGGGCCCCAGGTGGCTGGGACCAGAACCCAGAAAGACAATCCCAATGGCAATTATGTGGGAGGACTTGGCTGTTGACCCAGCAGGGTCCACACTGCGTTTGTCCTTCCAGTCTCAAAATGGCCAATGAAGCAGCCTGGAAGTTTCCATGCGACTCCTCCCTCCCCTAACAGTAGGGAGATGGCGTCATAGAGAACGTGTGACATGCCAGGATGGGAGCTGGCCTCAGGTCTCCACTGCACATCAGCAGCTCAGAGTGATACCAGCTCCTCCAGAACCCCTTCCCCACTGCACCCCATGACACATAGTCACTTTGCGTCCCCACGGTGCCACATCTTCTGTCATGGTGTCTATACCTGCTATGCTTTATTTACTCGATGGCTGGGGCTGTCTTATCTCTCTGTGCATCCCCAATGCCTAGCCCAGGGCCTGATATAAATTGAAAATGCATTGTGACTAGCAAGTGAGTGAATGAAAATAGGAATGGATGACTGGATGGATGCGTGGGTGGGTAGATGGGCGGATGGACAGATAGATGAATGGATGGGTGGATGGGTGGATGGATGGAATAGATTTCTCTAGGAGGTGCATCAGCAATGACTGGGTCGGGCTGATATGAATCGAAAATGCATTGTGACTAGCAAGTGAGTGAATGAAAGAACAGGTGGGTGGATGAATGGGTGGATGGATGGATGGGTGGATGGGTCCATGGATGGATGGATGGATGAATAGGTGGGTGGATAGGTGGTTAGGTGGATGGGTGGATGGATAGCTGAGTGGGTGGATGAATAGATGGGTGAATGAATGAATGGATGAATGGATGGGTGGGTGGGTGTGTGGGTGGGTGGATGGGTAAATGAGTGGATGGGTGGGTGGATAGGTGGATGGGTGGATGGATGGAAAAGACTTCTCCAGGACCAGGCACAGTGGCTCATGCCTGTAATCCCAGCACTTCAGGAGGCTGAGGTCGGTGGATCACTTGAGGTCAGGAGTTTGAGACCAGCCTGACCAACACGGTGAAACTCTGTCTCTTCTAAAAATATAAAAATTAGCCAGGCGTGGTGGCACGTGCCTGTAATCCCAGCTACTCAGGTGGCTGAGGCAGGAGAATCGCTTGAAGCCAGGAGGTGGAGGTTGCAGAGAGCCAAGATCGCGCCACTGCGCTCCAGCCTGGGTGACAGAGTGAGACTCCTTCTGAAAAAAAAAAACAAGGAAGAAAAAAGAGAAAACTTTTCCAGGAGGTGTATCAGCAAGGACTGGGTCAGGGGCTGAACTTTGTCCTCTGACTTCTGATGCCCTCGGCCAAATTTCCAGGCCCCTCATGAAAGGCCTCAGGTCCGTTTGGGACTCACAGTCACTCCACTTAGACCTGGATCCTAGGAAAAGATGAAAATCCAACACAAGTGGAACCCACGGGTGGGAGGGAAGGTGCTGTTCAAGGGCAGCCCAGCGGGGAGAGAGCTTGGGCTTTGCAGTGAGACCTGAGTTCCAATGCCGGCCCCACCCCATGCCAGCCGTGTGGCCTTGAGTGACTTCCTTCGTCTCCTGAGCCCCATTCTCCTTGTGGGTAAAATGGGAAGAAGTCCTTGCTAGCTGAGCCCAGAGGGTCACTGGGAGGATGAGGTTCTGGGGAAGCAGCCGCAGAGGGGGTCATAACGCTTCTGTCATCAGCAGCGGCTGCCAGAGGGTGGTAAGCAGCAAGTAAGAGGCCAGCTTGGCTCTGGGTCTCATGTTAGGCCTGTGACTGTACAGGAAAGGGATCTGGATCCAGACCCCAAGAGGGGGTTCTTGGATCTCGTGCAAGAATGAAGTCAGGGTGAGTCCATAGAGTAAAGTGAAAGCAAGTTTACTAGGAAAGTAAAGGAATAAAGCATGGCTACTCCATAGACAGAGCAGCCCTGAGTGCGGCTGGCTGCCCATTTCTATGGTTATTTCTTATGATATGCCAAATGAGGGGTGGATTATTCATGCCTCCCCTTTATAGACCATATAGGGTAACTTCCTGACGTTGCCATGGCATTTGTAAACTGTCATGGCGCTGAGGGGAGTGTAGCAGTGAGGGCGATCAGAGGTCACTCTCGTCGCCATCTTGATTTTGGTGGGGTTTGGCCGGCTTCTTTACTGCAAACTGTTTTATCAGCAAGGTCTTTATGACCTGTATTTTGTGGCGACCTCCTGTCTCATCCTGTGACTTAGAATGCCTTAACCGCCTGAGAATGCAGCCCAGTAGGTCTCAGCCTCGTATTTTACCCAGCTCCTATTCAAGATGGAGTTGCTCTGGTTCACAAGCCTCTGACATGACAACAGCTTTCAGTCTCGCCTGCAACTGGGGACCAGCCTGCTGTCCTGGTGGTCTTTCCAGCCATCATTCAGCAAATATTCAGGGGCTCCTGTGAGGTGCTGGGCCCTATGCAGAGGAAACACAGACTCACTCTGGTTCCCAGGGTACACAGACTCTAAAGGGGCCTCCTGAAGGAACTGGCAGAGCCGAGGGGGCACCGGGCAGATGTTCCGGAGGGTGCTTCCAGCAGGAGTGCCCTGCAAAGCTTCTCTGGAGCTTTTCCTGTTCACCCTGGGGCAGGGCGGTGAGCAGAACCTCCCTGCTTTGACTGCTCTCCAGGCATTTGCCCCAGCTGAGGGGCTTGGTGTTACAGCACCCACTACGAGGCTCGGTATGGGCTTGTGTACCCAGCAGGTGCTCAATCATTGTTTATTAAGTAAATGCCCTTGTCATCCACTTATTCATTCACCAAACTTTTCAGCCCATTCTTTGTGCTGGCCTCTGCTGGGGCCAGTAACACAGAACAGTGTGACATGGTTGCCACACTTGAGAACCTTGCATTTAGGCAGACGCAGGAGACAACAGGAACAGCTCTGTATGCAGAGTGCCATTCTGGGTACTGAGAGTGCCCAGGACAGGGGCAGAGACCAGAGGAAGGACATTTGAACTGGATCTCTAGGAAGGAGCTGAAGGTCAATACAAGAGGATGGGATTGAGGAGGAGCCAGGAGTGTGTGCACAGTGCTGAAAACAAAGAAGCGTGACATTTTTAGAAAACAAGGCCATTGGCCGGGCGTGGTGGCTCACACCTGTAATCCCAGCACTTTGGGAGGCCGAAGCAGGCGGATCACCTGAGGTCCAGAATTCCAGACCAGCCTGGCCAACATGGAGAAACCCCATCTCTACTAAAAATACAAAATTAGCCAGGTGTGGTGGCGCATGCCTGTCGTCCTAACTACTTGGGAGGATGAGGCAAGAGAATCACTTGAACCCAGGAGGCAGAGGTTGCAGTGAACCAAGATCGCGCCATTGTACTCCAGCCTGGGCAACAAGAGCGAAACTCCATCTCAAAAAAAAAGAAAGAAAAGAAAGAAAACAAGGCCATTTGGTGCAGCCAGGGCAAGGGGGCCACGTGGGTGAGGGGGTTGTAAGAGATGCCTCTGGAGAGACAGGCAGGGGTCAGACCTGTGTGGGCTTCATTGGCTGAGGCAAGGCATGGAAATGGGTGGCTTGGAAGGAGGCGACAGCACCCACATGGCAGGTGCAGCTCCCTCCCGGAGGGTGGGCTGGGGGCAGGGAGCACGCGCCAGGATGGAGACAGGGTGCTGAACAGGGAAAGGCGACCCACCGGACATCAGAAATGCCACTGTGAAAGGAGGGCCTCAAGGATTCAGGGGGAGGGGCATCTCTGATGGGGCTAGCTGGTCCTTGCCCCAGCGCAGGGACCCTGTGGAGCTGAAGAAGGCAGTAGCACGTTGGTGATGGGCTGGCGTCTTCAGAGGTTTGTCCAGGGTGGGCACACATCCTGTAATGAGTATTCTGGAGCCCAGCCCTGTCTTCTCCTCAATAAGGCTCCAGCAGGCCGGACCCCAGGAGAGTGCTGGGTACCCGGGCTGGAGCCAAGCCCCTCCGGCCCCCAGTGCAGTGAGAAGCAAGGGGGCTGCGTGAGGCCTGTACAGCTCAGACGCTCAGGGGCTCCAGGACAGGGTCTCAGCCGGTTTCTCTGTCCCGGGCTCCCTTCTTCTCCCTTCCTCTCCATCCATTTTGTTGAATGCTGTATTTGCCACTGGACCCTGGAATGGCCAGATACGGCCCATCCCTGCCACCAGCAGCAGCTCTCTTCCCGCAGGGGCCTTGACTGCAGACTCGGCCAACATGACCACTGAGTTCCCAGGGGCCAGAAGTGCCAGGGAGCCCAGAGGAGTGGAGGCCTCGATGCCCAGGGCTGGCCGGGAGGGCTTCTCAGAGGAAGGGACATTTGAGTTGGGGCTGGAAGAGATTTCAGTAGGCCCCAGGGAGATGAGGAGCGGTCAGGGCACTGCAGCCAACGAGCTATGAGTGACGAGTGCATAGCGCTGAAGACGGGGCTGGGCAAGACACATGTGTTATTGGGCCCACAGTGGGGAGCCACGAAGGGCTTCCTGCAGGAGAGGGATGCCACAGGGCCAGGCCTGAGGAACACAGGCCCCTTCTTCCAGGTCCGAGGGCCGGTAACCTGCTCTGCCAGTAAGGGATGGAGCTGGGCCTCAAGCTATGCTATAGGCACGGAGAGCAGCAGCCTCCTAAGTCAGCTCCCACTTACTTCTTGCCTGACGATAACCAGAGGGACCATGCTGGTTAGCGTGGCCTAACCTCCCAGCCAACAGTTTATCCACTTCCCTGGACAAAACCCAATGTTTCAACCTGACCTGCGAGGCCCAGCATGGCCTGGTCCCACCACCTCTCAGCAGGGCCCAGCTCTAATCCTCAAGTCTGGGGACCCAGGATCAGTGAGGTCCAAACCAAGTTGGCAGAGCCACCAAGCCAGGCCCCACCCAGCTCCACTTCTACATCAACAGGAGTGACCAGCATGACCTGCAGGACCTCCAGTGAGGGAGGATACTGTGGCCTCGGGTCAGCCAATTCCTCCCTCAGCCCCCAGCCCACGCTCCCTGTCCCCAGCCCTGTCCTCTCTGACCTCATCTCCACCTTGCAGTCCAGAAGTCTTGGGTACCCAACTGAGGCTGACCGTGACGTGCCCCAAACACAGGCAGGCCCTCTTCAAGCCCAGGAGGTGAGGGCCTGGGTCGGGGGACCCTCTGGTTCTGCCATGGGCTTGCTGTGTGTCTCTGGGGCCAGCCGCCCCCTCCCTGGGCTCATCTCTCCTCTATGCCCCAAGGGACCCCTTTACGGTGCGCCGTTCAGCAGAAAGTTGGGAATCCCTGCACCCCTGCCCCTCTGGATAATACAATCCTCCAATCCTGCCCTGGCCACATCCTGCTATTTCCCCAAGATGAGCTCCTTCCTCCACCACGCAGTCTCGCTGCAGCCGGCGGCGCAGGGCGACCTCTCATGGCCACATGTGGGCATAACATGGCTCATCAACAGGGCGCTGGGAGGACACTGGGAGGGCTGGCCAAGCCCTGGGAGGACTTGGGGGAGACACTGGGAGGACTGCAGTTGAGGGGGACTGCTGGGAGGGTGCTGGGGGGCTCACCTCACCCTTCTCTGAGGCTCAGCCTCGTCACACTCGTTGGGCCCAAGTGAGAAAAGGTGTGGTGGCTTCGAGTCAGGCCTGACCTCCTTCTGCTCTTCAGTCACAAATATTTATTTATTATTTATTTATTTATTTATTTATTTTCTTGAGACAAAGTCTTGCTCTGTCGCCCAGGCCGGGGTGCAGTGGTGTGATCAGCTCATTGCAACCTCCCCCTCCCAGGTTCAAGCGATTCTCCTGCCTCAGCCTCCCTAGTAGCTGGGATTACAGGCACCTGCCACCATACCCGACTAATTTTTGCATTTTTAATACTAATGGGGTTTCACCATGTTGACCAGGCTGGTCTCAAACTTCTGACCTCAGGTGATCCACCCACCTCAGCCTCCCAAAGTGCTGGGATTACCGGCATTAGCCATCGCATCCAGCCAGTCCAAGGCTTCTTGACTAGGGCAGCTGAGGTGGAGGCTCCCCCACCTTCTCGCCACTGCGCCCAGCCACAAATATTTATTGAGCACCTGCTGCATGCCCTACCTGTGTAGGTCCTACAGCAGCCACCTCAGAGCAGGCAGGTCTGCACCTTGCTGCAGCTGCAGGCCTGCGGGCTTCAGCTCCTCCTCTTCCCACTCCGAGCTCACCCCATGTTGCCGCTCAGTATTGCCGGTCTCACAGGGCCCCTGAGGGCAGAGGGGAAGGTGCTCAGGTCCTGGCCAGGGAGACACCTGGGACCTGGTGGTCCCGTTGGCAATCATCACCCACCTCTTCCTCCCACTGCTCTTGCCTCCACACTCCGAGGCCCCTCCTTTCAGAAGGTTATTCCAAGAGCTCGCACCCGGGTGCCCAAATCTCATTGCCCCAGTGCTGCTGTCCATGCTGGGTGCCTCTCTGGGAGCTCGTGGGAGTGACTGGTTCATCCTCTTCCCCCAGGGGATAAGATAATGGAATTGGATGGGGAAGCTCTGGGGAACACTCCAACATTCCCTCCACAGCATCTTCGGATTCTTCACTTAGGTTTGCCTAAAGTGGGGCAGTTCTGAGCTCCCCGCAGGGGAAGGGGGCTCCCTACCCGCTGTAGTATGCACAGGCCCCAGTATCTGGGTTTAGGGAAAATGCAGGCAGGGCCAGCCCCTCTTGGCATCCTTTTTGTGGCTGGGAGTGTCACCTCTAGAACAGAGTCCACCCCACCCTGCAAGCCTACAGTCACCCTGAAAAGGGACCGTGGCCTGCTCCATACTGCCCCCTCCTCCTCAAAAAACAACCCCCTCCCAGGAGCGTCCCTCTAGAACCGCGTACAGCTGTGGGTGCACCTGAGGAGGCAGGGCGGGGAAACAGCGGCCAGGTGCGCTGCCAGGATCATACAGCTAATGTGGCCAAGCAGACAAGTAAGTCCAGAGCAGGCTCAAAGCCTCGTGTTCTTGAGGGATCCAGGCCCATTTCCCCCAACTTTAGAATGGCCTGCCTGTGGGCTGTTTGGGGAAGGAAGCCAGGGGAGGAAGGGAGGTGGGCATGTGCACAGCCCTGAGCCATGTTCTCACTGTGGCCTATCTACAGCCCCTCAAGGCAGACGTCACTACCCCACTTTTAGCAGGTAAAGGAGCCAAAGCCCCGGGAGGTGAAGCTGCGCCCATGGTCTGTCTGGCAGGTGTCCCTGGGGCTGTGGAAGGCGTGCCGCGGTGGCCCCTCCACCCAGGACCAGCAGTGGCCATCCCTGGCCTAGCATGAGTGCCCCTGCCCTCTGCCAGGGTATCCTGACGTCAGTGGGACTCCGGAGCAGAGGGCCAGGGAGGGAATGGGCCATGCAGCTAGCTATGTTTGGGAGTGTTCCAGGCAGGTGGATCACCTGAGGTCGGGAGTTCAAGACCACCCTGACCAACATGGAGAAACCCCTCCTCTACTAAAAATACAAAATTAGCCAGGCGTGGTGGCACATGCCTGTCATCCCAGCTACTCAGGAGGCTAAGGCAGGAGAATGGCTTGAACCGGGGAGGCAGAGGTTTCGGTGAGCGAAGATCGCGCCATTGCACTCCAGCCTGGGCAACAAGAGCGAAATTCCATCTCAAAAAAAAAAAAAAAAAAAAAGAGGAGCGACCTGAAGCAGGACTAAAGAGACTATAAGGACATTACGTGATTATGTGAGTCCTGGTGTGACCCCACAAATCCCTCTTCTCTGCACCAGAGGACAGCCCTGCGGGGTCTCACTCACTGGGAACCCCATGCCTGGCACAAGATAATGAAAGCAGTCAATGGCCATGCCCTCCTCTTGGAGAATTGAGGCCCAGAGAGGAATACGGACAGAGCCAACATCCTTCCCTGAGTTCAGGGTGCACATGGGGCCATGTCTGCTGACAGCCCCTCGGCCTTTCCACGAGACCCGAGCCTATGAGACATCAATCCCCCTTCCCTGGGCCCAGCCTGGCCAACCACTGCCCCATGACTGGGGTGGGCCCGGGTCCACCGGAGCTCCTCAGCCAAGCTATGCCCATGACTCTCCCAGCTGCCCTTAGGGGGAGACAGACTCGCCTGCTGTGCCTGGGTCGGAAGGATTCCCGCTGCTCATCCTCATCCTGGATACAGGTGGCAGGCGCCAAGCCAGGGTGAGTCACAGGGCAGCTGGCCAGGCCAGTTGTCTTTTTTTTGTTGTCGTTGTTTTTTCTTTGGCAGAAGAATCCCTTTTTTCAAATCAATTTGCCCAGGGAACCCCAGTGTGTCAACAAGAGCAGAACAGCTCTAGTCGAAGTAGGGGGAGTCGGCAGGGATCCTGTCCTCAGATCTTAGGAAACATTCTGGCAAACTGCTGTCTGGCCACCTCCTCCTTCTACCTGTGGGCCAGTGAGGCTCAGAGAGGTTTGGGCTTTGAGTAGTTGGTCAGAATGGCTGGCAAGCAACCAGCCCACCTACCTGTAGCCTGTCCTAGAGCACTGGATGAGAGCAGGGGCTCCTGACTCCCAGCTCATTGGGTGGCCCCTGAGCCCCACTGAGCCCCACTGGAGTCCCCTGTGGCCCCTTCCCCAGGTTGACAGAGCCTTTCCCAATCTGAGCACTTCCAGGGTGACAGTGGCTGCAAGGGCTACATGGGGAGCCCCCCACTGTTACCCCAAGTGGCCTGGGGGAGCCCCTTTCCTACCTTTTCTCCAGGAACCTTCAAGGTCCCAAGGCCTAGCAGAGCTCCTCAGGAGTCTGTGTGTGTGTGTGTTTCGATGTATCCAAGTGTGTCTGTGTGTCTCTAATGTATGGGTGTCTATGTCTTTGTGTATCTCTGTATGTGTCTGTGTGGGGTGTGTGTGCACCTGTGTCTGGAGGTGAACAGAAACCCCTCTTCATCTCTCCTGAGTGCTGAGAGAGCAGGTGAGAGCCTCCCCTGGGGTGTTCTGTCCTCTGTCACCGTCCGTGACCTGGTGACATCTATGAACCACCACAAGTGAGGTTCCCAGGACTTTAGACACAGACTCAGAGTCTTAGGCCTGAGGAGGCCCAGGGATACACAGCCCCACCCCTTCTTGATGCTAAAATGTGCGGCACAGATTATTCATTGAGTCATACTATTTTATTTTATTTTATTTTATTTTATTTTATTTTATTTATTTATTTATGTTTCAGACACAGTCTTGCTCTGTCGCCCAGGCTGGAGTGCAGTGGCATGATCTCGGCTCACTGCAACCTGCACCTCCTGGGTTCAAGTGATTCTCATGCCTCAGCCTCCCGAGTAGCTGGATTACAATCGCCCACCACCACGCCCGGCTAATTTTTGTACTTTTAGTAGAGATGGGGTTTCACCATGTTGGCCAGGCTGGTCTCAAACTCCTGACCTCAAGTGACCTGCCCACCTTGACCTCCCAAAGTGGTGGGATTACAGGCATGAGCCACCACACGCGGCCAAGTCATAATATTTTAAATGATTTTTTAAAAATCATTTGAAATAAAAATAATTTCATTTAACCTTCGTAGTAACCCCAGAAACACTCTTGTCCTCTGAGAGGTGGGTGGCTGATGAGGTCCTGTAACGCATAAGGGGCAGCTTCTGTGGACGAGGTTCCACTCCCACACCTGAGGCATGGCTGGTGGGGTCGGGGTGGCCATCCTGCTGCAGGGACAGTCCCCTTCTAGTTGTCACCAGGGCAGAGGGTCACTGAGGCTGAGGCCAGGGTGGCTTCAGTTAGAGATCCCTGTGGCCCCGATACCCAGCGTCCTTCCTGAGGGTTGGGACAGCATCGTCCACCCCAAGGACTAAAAAGCAGGGGGTGTTTCCGGCCGGGCACAGTGACTCACGCCTGTAATCCCAGCACTTTGGGAGGCTGAGGTGGGTGGATCACGAGCTCAGGCATTCAAGACCAGCCTGGCCAACATAGTGAAATCCCGTCTCTACTAAAAATACAAAAATAAAAATAAAAAATTAGCCAGGCGTGGTGGTGGGAGCCTGTAATCCCAGCTACCCCGGAGGCTGAGGCAGGAGAATCACTTGAACCTGGGAGGCGGAGGTTGCAGTGAGCCAAGATTGCACCACTGCACTCCAGCCGGGATGACAGTGCGAGACTCCGTCTCAAAACAAAAAAAAAAAGCTGGGGGTGTTTCCAACAGCCAAAGCCGGGATTGTTTTTCAGCTGCCTGGGGTTCTTTCCCCAGCTGCCCAGCCTGACATCTTTTCCAGCACAAGAGTGTGGAAGGAGGAGTGTCCCTAACCCCTGTCCGGTGGAGTAGTGTTGCCATCGGACGTGGACCAAGCCAGGCCTCCTGCCCACTGTCGCCAGCTTGACCTTCAGGGTCACTCTGCTTCACAGACAGGAGGACTCCCCAAAGACTGCGTGACAATCAGCCTTTGTTTATAACATGCTCGCGAGGCTAATAATGAAAAATGAGAGAAGTTGGGGGAGCCTCCACCTCAACTGCCCTGGTCAAGAAGACTTGGACTGGCTGGGCGCGATGGCTAATGCCTATAATCCCAGCACTTTGGGAGGCCGAGGCTGGTGGATCAACTAAGATCAGGAGTTCGAGACCAGCCTGGCTGGCATGGCGAAACCCTGTCTGTACTAAAAATACAAAAATTAGCTGGGTGTGGTGGCACATGCTTGTGATCCCAGCTATTCGGGAGGCTGAGGCAGGAGAATCGCTTGAACCCGTGAGGCGGAGGTTGCAGTGAGCCAAGATTGTACCACTGCACTCCAGCCTGGGCGACAAAGCGAGACTCTGTCTCAAAGAAAAAGAAAAAAGAATCTTTTCCCATCAAGTCCAACAGAGCTTAAAGGTGAAAAAAAAAAAAAAAAAAAAAAGGCCAGCCGTGGTGGCTCATGCCTGTAATCCCAACACTTTGGGAGGCCGAGGTGGGCAGATCACAAGGTCAGGAGATCGAGATCATCCTGGCTAACACAGTGAAACCCCGTCTCTACTAAAAATACAAAAAATACAAAAAAAAAAAAATTAGCTGGGCGTGGTGGCAGACGCCTGTAGCCCCAGCTACTCGGAAGGCTGAGGCAGGAGAATGGTGTGAACCCAGGAGGCGGAGCTTGCAGTGAGCCGAGATTGGGCCACTGTACTCTAGCCTGGGAGACAGAGCGAGACTCCGTCTCGAAAAAAAAAAAAAAAGAAAAAAAATCTTCCCCCAGCGGACCCACTGGAGTTACCAGGATGTAATCAATCCCTCCAGAACAAGTGGTGACAACACGGGAATGTTGTCTACCAGGGACACCCAAAAGAGACTCAGTGCCCGGGGTTCAGCCCAGGGGCTGGTTCATGGGCACCCTCTGCCTGGCACGTACCGGAATTCCAGCCCCCAAGAAGGAAAGCCGGCGTGCATCGTGGACACACTGTGTGTAGAAACAGTTCTGGCACTGTGAGCTGGTCTTCTTAGGGAATGGTGGGAATCCTCCCAAAATCCAGCTTCCCAGATGCCAGCCCAGGGCCAGACTTGCAGGCAGGCCTTTGTCTCCAGCCTGCTATGTTCATTCTTTTCTACACAGTTAGCGGGGAAGGAGGGGAGGGGAGGCCATGAGGCAGAGGGGCAGATAGAGGCCGTGTCACAGGGGCCTCCAGGCCATGGACTTGGCCGTGGGGCTGATGAGCCATGCACGGATGATCGGCTGCAGGCAGGTGGCCGGGTCCAGCCCCTGCTTCAGGAACATCCGCCTGGCAGCTTTGTGGAGGCTGGAGCGGAGAGGAGGGGAGGGGGCAGCCAGGAAGCTGCAGAAACCATCCAGAGTCAAGTTCAGGGACTGAAGCTCACTGGAGAAGGGGACAGTGTAGCAAGAGGCCCCATGGGGGCAGAAGGCCCGTCTGTCTTGGAGGAGGAGGCGGGGCTGTGCCAAGGGGGTCCCAGGGGGAACGGTTTGAGCCTGTGGGAGGGAGAGGGGGGCACAGGATCCAAAAAGCATGTCCTGGGCAGGACTTGGGTGGGCATGGGGTGGGGGCAGGAACCTGGCGCTGAGGGAGCTGAGGAGGGGTGGGGGCTGGCCTGGGGAGAGGCCAGAAGGAGAAGATTAAGAAATTGCCTGAATTACAAATCACCGCAGCCACCTTGGCCCTAAGAGCCGAGCTGTTGAGAATCAAACAGAGGAGGATGGGGTCACCGAGAAAAGAACCTGGGCACAGAAAAGGAGGCGAAAACAGGGGAGCTCCGAGCACCCCAGACTCAAAGGAGAGAGGGAAGACCATGACCCAGGGGACCCTCAGAGCCCCTGTGGCCCAAGCTCGGGAAGCCAGTCCAGGGAACAGAGGAGAGGTCGCCAGAGCAGGCATCAGTTCACACACACACATTCACACACACACACACTTGCACACACATTCACACAAACATGCACACACATTTACACACATATTCACACACACATACAAATTCACACAAACATGCACACACATTCACACACATAATTCTCACACATTCACACTCGCACACTCACACATTCAGTCACACACTCGCACACACACATTCACACACTCACTCCCCACACACACTCCCCACACACTCCCCACACACACTCATACACACAGTCACACACACACTTGCACACAGTCACACAAACATGCACACACATTCACACACAATTCTCACACATTCACACAATTCTCACACAGTCACACTCGCACACTCACACATTCACAGTCACACTCGCACACATACATGCACACATACATTCACTCTCACTCCCACACACTACCCCACACACACATACACATTCACACACTCGCACACACACTCCCCACACACACTCACACTCATACACACACACATTCACACACACATACACTCACACACACTCTCACCTTCTCACACCCACCTGGAGGTGAGCCTCTCCTGGACATGGAGGGGAGGGGACTGCCCTGGTCCATGGCTCAGTTGATCCTGCCCCACCGTCCCTCCCTTCAGCATCAACAAGCTGCCCTCTCCAGCCCACAGCTCCTGGCCACTATGCCCTACCGCAGAGCCACTTCCTGCGTCTCAAGCCCCTGAGGCCCCGGGCTGGCAGCCGCAGGCCGTCCTGCATATGACGCACAGGTGCATGGACAGGGCCCTGGGAGGTGCCGCCCGACGTGCTTGACTGCAGAGCCGAGTCAAGCCGAGCTGGGCAGCTGCCCACATGCAGCTATGTGCCATCAAGGCCACCCACCCAGACTCCCTACACCTGGATCCCTCTGGCTGTCAGGAAGCACCGTCCCCAGGGAAACAGAGGCACTGGGGGAGGGGCAGTGGGCACAAAGGAGGACTGAATGAACTGGGGTCCCAGGTTCAAATGCCCTCAGCTATAACCAAGGCCCACCAGCCCTCCGGCTTCCCTGGGGACCACCCTCAGTGACTCACTGCGTACAGGCTGCAGTGCTGACAGCTGGGTGCTGAGTGTCCCTGCATGGGAAGCACACAGGCCACACCCACAGCAACACTGCTGTGAGAACTGGTGGCCTAGAGGGTCCTCCCACCTCCTCTGCCTCCACAGACACCTGGCAGGGAAGGGGGCAGGGCAATTACTCCCCCTGCTCTACAGACAAAAAAGCCAAGACCAGAGCAGGGGTTGGGGGCTGCAGCCCTGCAGGAGGGAGAGGTGGGTAGACCGGGGAGTTTTTACTGGGGTCGGGGGCACTCAGGTTGTGCTATGGCGTTCCAGCTAGCCCAAGGGACAGAGCTGGAGGTTGCAGTGACAGGGCTGGATGGGCGGAGGCGGCTCTGCCAGCTGTCTCCACGCAGGGGGCCTGGCTCATCTGGCAGCTTCCCCACCAGTGAGCTGAGCGCTCTCGCTGCTATCCCCTCTGCCTGGTACTCTTGTCCCCTCTGTCCCCGGCTACTCCTCTTGCCCTTTCTTTCTCCAGAGGTCTCTTTCTCCAGCAGCTTCTCTGACTCCCCAAATCTGGTTACGAGAGTCAGGGCCAGACCAACTCTCCACTAGGCACAGCAGGCCCAGGGCCAGGGCCATGAATTTTCAGGGGCCGACAGAAATGTTTTAATTATTTGTTTAATCAGGAGGGAAAAAAATGGATATAACCTAGCCGGCTTGTGGATACTGACATAGTTGCAAAACACAATACTTAATACTTTTTCTGGAGGAGGGGGCCCATGAAAGTCACACTGGGTCCCTTTGAGCCCTGTGTCCCTCCTGGGCACGAGTCTGAAGTGTTGTGATGATTGGCTCACATGACTGCCTTCTCCACCAGACAGTGGGCCCTGGGAGGGCAGGGGCATGTCTTACATTGACAGAACAGGCAAGCAGTAAGTATTTGCTAAATAAATAAATGCTTATAAATAAAAAAAAATAGCCTTGATTGCTAGTTAGTGACAGTTAGCAATCCTTGCCCAGGGCCAGGCACTGTACTGAGCTCCCATGACACAGACACATTGATATCATCCCCGTTTTACAGATGAGGACATCAAGACAATGAAAGGTTAAACCTGCCCACGTCGTTCACCAGGAGTGTCTGCATTCCAAGCCTGCTCTCTGGACCACTGGCCCAGAATGTCCCCACGGAAGGTGGAGCAGCTGGTGGATGTATGAAGAGGCTGGGTCCCGGAGGAACACCCTGGACATGGGGCAAGCAGGCTATGTCAGCCCCTGAGTTCTGGCCCATGGATCGGTGCCCTCGGGAGCTCCAGCGCTGCCCCAGCCTCCCTTGTGAGTGCACAGCCAGCTCAGGCCTTCCTCCATGTGGGCAGCACACACTCAGCCAGCTACTGTGCTCAGGGTGTTGGTGACAATGACGGCTAATTGGAGCTTACACCTACCGAGTGCCAGCTGACTGCAACCTCTGCCTGCCGGGTTCAAGCAATTCTCTTGCCTCAGCCTCCCAAGTAGCTGGGATTATAGGCATATACTACCATGCCCAGCTAATTTTTTTGTATTTTTAGCAGAGACAGGGTTTCACCATATTGGCCAGGCTGGTTTCGAACTCCTGACCTCAGGGGATCTGCCTGCCTTGGCCTCCCAAAGTGCTGGGATTCCAGGCATTCATCACTGCACCCGGCCGAAAGATTAGAATGTCATCAGGCAGAGAAACAAGGAAAGGCGTTCCAGGCTGAGGCACAGCCTGAGTAAGGGCTCAGGAGTAGGAGAGGCCTTGGGGTGAGGCCCCAGGAGTGCAGGTGAGGCCTGCAGGAGATCTGCGTCTGCAACCACACTGGGGAGCTGGTGATTTAAGATTGGGAAGCTGCAGTCAGGCAGTCGCTCGATGAACGTTTATTGAGCATTTATTAGGAGCCAGGTACTGTAATAGGTGTGGGGGACAGAGGTGACTAAGGCACAGTCACCCATAACAGTCTGGCCAAATCTCTGCATGCCTAAGACTGTCCCCCTCAGTCAGGGACCCACGTTGTGTTCCTGGCACCCTAGCTGACCCACTTTGTAACCTGGATCCCACGCCTGCACTCCTCAGAGTAGCCTTCTTCCATAAAATGAGTTTAACTGCGGTTGTCACCTGGTGATGGAGCTCTTTGAGCTCTCAGGATGAAAGATTCTGTAAATACGCAGCCTTTGTCACCAGACTGGGTGGGGTGGAATAGGGAGCCCACATCAGATCCCCAAAGGTGCAGAGAAACAGCCCCCGGGAGTTGGAGGGAGGGTCGGTCGCCAAGTTCCCCTGAGGTTACCGCCCTCTGACAGCTGCCAAGCGAGTTCCTGCAGCCAGAATGCCTGACATGAAAGTCCCCTGCCCCCGCCAAGGCCTGCCTGTGATGGTTAAATGACAGACGCCGACACCCTGGCTGCTGACTGATGCTGACAGCAGGGAGGGAGACGTGGAGCTGGCCTGGGTTGCAGGAAGGTGACTGGAGGCTCTTCCTTAACTCGTGTTCATAGGACGCTGAACACCCACCACGACCTGTCACTGTCCAGTGTCCATGGGGGAGGCAGACAGGCACACAGCACATTCCACCATCACGTGGGGTGTTAGAGGGGAGGCCCTGCTCTCTGGCAGCACAGAGAAGCCCACCTGACAGATGATGGGTCCAGGACAAACCAAGGGCCCAACCTCCTCCCGTCTCCACACAAAGATCATGGTGATAAAACCCCTTTGGGATGAAGTAGTTCAGAAGTCCTTTGCCCATGTGACCCTCATGCAAGAGGAAATGAAGGCCAGAGAGCCCCATTGACTTGTCCAAGGCCACAGAGCTCATTGGTGTGGCACACAGGACACTTATTATTATTCTGATTCCTTGGCTTGTGGCTTCATCACTCCAGTCTCTTCCTCCATGGTCACATTGCCCTCTCCTCGTCTTCTCTGCCTGTCTTTGGTTTTTTGTTTGTTTTGAAACAGAGTCTTGCTCTGTCACCCAGGCTGGAGTGTGGTGGCTTGATCTTGGCTCACTGTGGCCTTGACTTCCCAGGCTCAAGCTATCCTCCCACCTCAGCCTCCTGAGTAGCTGGGATTACAGGTACACACCACCATGCCCAGCTAATTATTTTCTTTTTTTGTTTTTCTTTTTTAGAGATGGGCGGTGGGGGGGGTCTCACTAATTTGGCCAGGCTGGTCTCAAACTCCTGAGCTCAAGCAATCCACCTGCCTCAGCCTCTCAAAGTGCTGGGATTATAGGCGTGTGCCACAGTGCCCAGCCCCTATCTTTCTCTTAAAGGGTTACTTGTGTTACACCTAGGGCCCACCCTGATAATCTAGGATAATCTCATTTCAAAATCTTTAGTCACATCTGCAAAGTCTTTGCATGTAGATAACAGTCACAGATTCCAAGCATTAGTACCGAATTCCTGTAGCGACCATTATTCTGCCTGCTCCCAGCCCCCAGAGGATGCAGAGTTTAAGAGGGGCCTGCCTTCAGTCAGCCTGTGGGCATGAGCCTCACATATCCACTCAGCACATCCTGGGAGGGGACCTGGACTCCCCTCCGACCCCAGCAAGGCCAGACCCCCCTGTCTGCCAGGACCCCCGGAGAGGGGGAAGCAGGCTGTGCAATGGAGGAGGTAGGATGTGGAAACTCCATAGAAGTGGTTAGGACAGAATTCTGGAGTTGAGCATCCCAGAGATGAGGAGTCAGAGAGGCCCTTCCCCTACCTGGATGCTGCCCCTACGTCTGATTTGAATTCTCCTTTCATTGCTCCATTCAGCAGACACTCAGACCGGAGCCAGGCTCGGTACCAGGCTCTGGAGAGCTTGTCCATGTCCTCAAAGAGCTTGCAGTCTAAACCTAGGAGTGATAATGGCCAGCAGGAGACTCTTCTCTTTCCAGAGCAGGCAATGGAGGCCCAGGAAAGGGGACTGTTTTTGTCTGGAGTTGGGCTGAAGCCACTTTAGCATGAGGGTTTTGCCTTTCCTCAATCCTCCGACCCCACAGCCTTCCTGTTCCTGCCTCGGTGATTTTGTCATTCTTGTCTCGTTTCCTCTTGGTACTTTAAAAGTAAAATAACGACTGTTCATCTGCCCTTAGAAGGGCTGGCACAGAAAGAGATTCATCCCAAGCTGTGCACCTGCTCTATCTGTACAGTTGGCGGATGGGGAGCCAAGGAACAGGACCCCCGGAGTCAGGCAGCATTTTACTCAAACGCTGAGAACTCGTTCCAAGTCTGAGTAAGGTAGAAGAATGAGTGGCCAGCCCTGCCTTCCCACAGCTCAAGTGCAGCAAGCACCGTCCTTAAAACAGAAGAGCTGGCCGGGCGCGGTGGCTCATACCTGTAATCCTAGTACTTTGGGAAGCCGAGGCGGGAGGATCACTGGAGCTCAGGAGTTCGTGACCAGCCTAGGCAAACATAGTGAGATCTCGTCTCTATTTAAATAAAATAGAAAATCTGTTTAAAACAAACAAAAAATAGAAGAGCTGTCGTGAAACTTGGGTGCTCTGGGTAAAGCTTGGGAAGAGGCAGGGCCTCCCAGCATGTCTGGAATCCCCAAATTAGCAACCTGTTTCCTTGTCTGAAAAATGGGTGTAGAAATGGCCGGCTAAGAGGACAACGGCACTGGTGCCGGGTGTTGAGCAAGCCCTCGACAGCCTCACCGAGAGCGCACCAAGGGCCACCCACGCGCTGCCGCTCCCAGGGCTCCCACCCTCCCCTCGGACGCCGGCCTGGTGAACCAGGCTGCAGGCGCGCGTGGGGGCGCTCAGAGCTGTCTCAGGTGTTCTGAGCCGCCAGATCGGGAGTCCAGTGCCCTGCTGAGCCCGAGCCCCAGCACAGGCTCCCGTCGCGTCCTCCCGCAGCCCGGGGTCCCCGCCCGCCCAGCGCCTCCCACGCGCGGACTCCTAGGCTGAGCGCGCAGGGCAGCGGGGCCTACGCGGGGGCGGGGCGAGCCGGGGCTTTGTGTTCAAACCGGCCAATGGGTGGCGGCGGTGGGCGGTGACGGCCGGCGGGGCCTGGCCAATGGGCTGCGGCCTGTCAGCGTTGACTGACAGGCGCACACATACAGAGTCGGCCACACGCGCGCCGCCCGGCCCCACTCGCGCAGCGCGGGCCTCCGCCGGCCGCATTGTCCGCCCGCCCGCCTTGTCCCGCGTCGCCGCTCTTCGCGTGCCCGCGCGCCCCGGGCCCGGCCGCTGTGTCGCCCTGAGCGGAGCGCCGCCCGCGGGATCCCCACGCGGAAAGGGGGCGCGCCCCGGCGGCGGCCTGGCCTCGGACGCCCCCGGCCGGGCTAGAAGCCGCCGCGGCAGCAGGTGAGTGCGGGCGAGCTCAGGAGAGGGTTGGGGGGCCGCGGCCCGGCCTGACCCCGGGTCACCGTCGGGCCACTCGGGCGGGGCCGCGCCGCCAGGCCTGCTTCCTCCTCTCCGGGCTGCGCTGGGCCGGCTCCAGCCTCCACCCGGGTCCGCGGCCCGCGCCCTGACTCACCTCCTGGCCCCCGCCCCGCCTGCCGCGCCACTGGTCAGCCGGGAGGGCGGTGTCTGCGGGCGGGACTTCCCGGGCAGCCTCCCGGGAGGAGGAGGGCAAAGGCCGACTGCCCCAACCCGGCCCCGGGCAGCGCCTACGGGTTTTGTGCCAGACAGGCCGTTTCCAGGGACAGGCAGTTCCCAGCCTCTGCCTGTCAGAACTCAGGGCCTCAGAGGAAGGCCCGTTTTGTTCAGTTCTAAAACAAAACAAAACAAAGCAATGGGGGGCGCGGTGTGACTTAGAGAGCCAGGAGGCGCGCCTTTGGTGACAATTTCTGCAGGTTTGGCCTGTGGGAATGAGGGCAGAGGGAGTTAGCACCGGGCATTTGGCAGGTCCCACAAGGGCGTGTGGCCTGGCTGTGCCCAGGGAGTGGAAATGTCACGAGGAAGATGCCCCAGATCTGGTTTAAGTCTGAAGATGGATGGAGATGTTTGTGATGGGGAAGGGCGGAATTGAGAAAGGAAGTCGCCCAGCTGAGAAGTGGGGAAGGATGCTTTCGATGAGCGTTTCCTAACTGATTGTTAGGGAGGAGGTGGGGCGGGGGTGGTGTCTATTATGATTCGCAGTAGTAGATTTCAGCTCCTAGAGGCTCACTTCTTGTTTTGGAGAATGGGGCCTCGACCTTTTTCATCTTGTGAAACCCAGACTCAATGGTAAACTGTTTTGTGATGCCAGGATGCCGCAGGAAAGACTAAGAGGCATCTCTGGGAGTTCTGGGAGGGCGGAGGCGGGTGCTGACAGTTTTCAGCACTCCCCCCTCAACCTCCATCAGAATATTTAGTTCTTCCCAGCGGCAGCTTGGGTATGGTATAAACATGTTGCCTTGTTTCTGCCCTGGGCAAAGGTGTCACCTCCTTCAGCAGGACAGAGGCTAAGAGGAGTCCCTGTGTGTGCAGCTGGAGCCTTCAGGTAGGGACCGTACGGGCGGGGCAGGGAGGGGGGAGGGGAGATTACCTTATAAGGACAGGAATAGAGACAAGGACCCAGGCCAACTTCCTGCTTTTCCTACTACCAATCGGTCCCTTTTCCAACACCAGCTAAAAGTAGAGGGGATGCCAGATGGGCATCTGACCTGGGAAGATGCCAGGAAGGCCAGGACATGAGGCTGCTTGTTTTTCAGAGGAGAACTTTCTAGCTGGACTAACCAGACCTTCGGGTTTCTGCAGCCTGGGTTGGGAAGTGGACTTCTATACTCACCACACAACCCAGAGAACTGGTCATTTAAGTATCAACCAGGAATATTAGAAGTGATCAAAAGTCACAAGCAAGTGCTAGGAATTCCCAAGTGACTTTGTTGTACGGGCCAGCAGAGGCACTAACGTTGAGACTCCCCATGTTGGCAGTCGGGGACTTTGAATTCGGGTGTCTAGACCTGAGTGGTTCATTAATCTTCCTCATGTCACAGAATGCTACCTCTTGCCAGATCTTTGCACTTTGGCTTCCTTTGTCCTCATTATCAGTTCCAGAGCCTTGATTTCTGCCCCACATGGTGACCGGAACTGACTGTAATTCATGCTGCCCTCCTCCTCCCTATTTTGTTAGTTTGCTAACAAATATTTGTTGTGTAACAAGTTTGTATACAGCCTTGTTTTGCGCATGTGTGAGGCTAAAAAAGATTCTAGCTGAGGACACACAACTAGAATCTTCAATACATTCCTGAAACAACTGGAAAACTTTATGGCTGAGTAGAAAGACCCAGGCCCTACAGCCTGTCAGAGCTGAGCCCAAACCCTGGCTTTGGCACTTACAGGCTGGGGACTGTGGACAAGTTACCCATTGCCTCAGTGTCCAGGTTCTTCCCTTGTAGATGGGAGTAATGATACCTACCTTGCTTCTAATAATATAAATGGGGTATACAAGGAGCCCGGTCCCAGCAGACACTTACCATTTTATCATCATCTTACCAAGATGTGGCAGCACAGTGTGCACCGTGGGGACAGACAGTGCAAGCGCCATCAGGACGTAGGTGGGAGCCTGGCCAACTTGGTGAAACCCTGTCTCTATTATTAAAAGAAAAGAAAAGAAAAATCCTTTTGGCTGAGCGTGGTGGCTCATGCCTGTTATCCCAGCACTTTGGGAAGCCGAGGTGGACAGATCACCTGAGGTCAGGAGTTCAAGACCAGCCTGGCCAACATGGCGAAACCCCGTCTCTATTAAAAATACAAAAATTAGCCAGTCACGGTGGCGCACACCTGTAATCCCAGCTACTTGGGAGGCTGAGGCAGGAGAATCGCTTGAACCTGGGAGGTAGAGGTTGCAGTGAGCCAAGATTGCACCACTGCACTTCAGCCTGGGCGGCAGAGCGAGACTCCATCTCAAAAAAAAAAAAAAAAAAAAAAAGAACATAGGTGGGGTCTACATGGGAAAGGTTTTCCATCAAGGTTCGTTGGGGCCCTCGACGAACGAGCACATGTCAGCAAAGGGACACAGCTAGAGCGAGACTGGGAGAAGTCTCTAGGGAGAAGGCAGGTGGGGTGGCTGGACCACTGGGCGTGCAGGCAGTGACCAGAAGCACCAGAGTCTCTGCTACTTGCCAGAGGTCGAGGAAGACCCAATTCTGGCTTGTGCGGAGCTCAGCACCACGAAGGATAAAGACAAGGAAACTGAGAATTGGGAAGCCTGTGGAAAGCGCCCTGGAAGAGGCTCCAGAGTCACGAAGTGAGCCCCAGGCTGGGCGTGACTCCAGCCGCTGCGCAGTGCGGGGGTGCTTCACAGATCCCTGCCTTGCCCCCCATCAGGGCTGTTTAGACTGAACGCCGGGGGCCGGGGGGGTGGTCTGTTCTCGGCTGTGAGGCGATGCCTCTGTCCCACCTCCTCTAGAGAGGAGCTGGGGACAGCCCCAGGCCTCACATCCAGTCCTCCTCCTCTCTCTCCTTAGATTCTCTTCAGGGGAAGAGTCCACATCCCACCTCATCATGTCCCGAAGAAGCCAGCGCCTCACGCGCTACTCCCAGGGTGACGATGACGGCAGCAGCAGCAGCGGAGGGAGCTCGGTGGCTGGGAGTCAGAGCACCCTGTTTAAAGACAGCCCTCTCAGGTAGGGACCCAAGGGAGTGCCACCCTCTCAGGTAGGGACCCAAGGGAGTGCCACCCTCTCAGGTAGGAACCCAAGGGAGTGCCACGGCCCCTGACGGCCCCACAAGCTTTTGGTCACTGCCCGCACGCCCTGTGGTCCAGCCATCCCCCTGCCTTCTTGTTGCAACCTTGGGTGGAGATCGAAGGACGTGGGCCCCCGTCTGGTCAAGGGGGTCCTGCCTTGCTCCATGTGTATGAGCACACAGCACCCATTCTTCTCCCACCGACTGTGAGCCGGGGCTGCTGCCCTCATGCTTAGAAAACAGGAAGTGGTAGGTCGGGCGCGGTGGCTCACGCCTGTAATGCCAGCTCTTTGGGAGGCCAAGGGAGGTGGATCACCTGACCCTGACCAAAATAGTGAAACTCCGTCTCTACCAAAAATACAAAAATTAGCCTGGCATGGTGGCGGGCAGCTGTAATCCCAGCTACTCAGGAGGCTGAGGCAGGAGAATCGCTTGAACCTGGCAGGCAGAGGTTGCAGTGAGCGAGATCATGGCATTGCACTCCAGCCTGGGTTGACAAGAGTGAAACTCCATCTCAATCTCAAAAAGAAAAAAAGGAAAGAAAGAAAACAGGAAGTGGAGAGAGGCAGCTTCAAGCATAAGCCAGGCCGGAAACCCCAAAACTGCAGGCTGGGCTCACAGGAACCCCCCCTGCTCTGGACGGGCGTGTCAGCCTTACCATCCTTCCTGGCCCCGTGCCTGCATGTCTCACCACCTGTCCGGCCTCAGCAGCTGGCCAGCGACACGGCTGAGAACAGGCGCGGTCCTCAGGCCACTGGGAAATGGGCTGTGGCAGCAGCTGCCTGGTCGTCCTGCCCCGCTCACAGGCATGGGGCCCAGAAGACAGGCCCTGAGGCTTTGGCTAGCTCTGAGGCCAGGTCAGGTCTGTCTGGTTTCAGTGGGTTGTAAAGTTTGAATGTGGCTCCATCCCTAGCTGCCGCTGCCCATCTTGCCCATCTGCTGGTGAGATTCAGAGAGAACAGGAGAGGACGTGCCAGCATTGGGAGAGTCAGGGGAATGGCAGCTGCGAGTTGCCTAGCAACAAGGGAACCCACACCCTGCACTAGGCAGGGCCGCAGGCTGTGGCTTTCCTTCATGCTCCTGGCTGGGCTCACCTCCCTGCTCCCTACCTCTGCCCTCACGGTTGTCCCACAGGACCTTGAAGAGGAAATCCAGCAACATGAAGCGCCTGTCCCCAGCGCCACAGCTGGGCCCGTCCTCTGATGCACACACCTCCTACTACAGTGAGTCGCTGGTCCGCGAGTCCTGGTTCCCACCCAGGAGCTCCCTGGAGGAACTGCATGGTGACGCCAGCTGGGGTGAGTGTGGAGCCCTCCGTCCCGGGGCTTTGCTTCCTCGGCCTCCCGTGAGATACTCCTCACAGTGTCCCCTGCAGTCCCCGGGATTCCCTCCTCAGAGCACCTCTCTGCCCAGACCCCACTTTTCAGAAGCTCTTGGAGGCCCAGAAAAGCCCCTGGTTCTTCCCTGCACAGGTGAGGACCTGCGGGTGCGGAGGAGGAGAGGCACGGGCGGCTCAGAGAGCAGCAGGGCCAGCGGGCTCGTGGGGCGCAAGGCCACCGAGGACTTCCTGGGCTCTTCCTCGGGCTACTCCTCTGAGGACGACTATGTGGGTAGGCGATGCTTCCTCCCTCCTGAGCAGATCCGAGGCTGCTGGGAGGCCTCAGGAAGGCTGGGCGGGGGGCCCCGGGGAGCTGGAGACAGGGCAGCGTGTGGCAGGCACAGCGCCCCTCCCATGCCCGGCCCTGGGTGCGCCCCAGCCTGGCCTGCGGTGGCCCCTGGTGCCCTGGGCTGTGACTGCCCTTCACTTGTCTGTCCTCCCCACCCCACGAGTCTATGGCAACCTAAGGCCAACATCCTTGCATTCAGGCCCATTCCAGCACTTTCCTGTGGGGCTCACACATGGTGGGTGCTCAGTCATTCTGAGTGGTGTGCATGTCAGACCCCAGCACCTAGTTCTGAACAGCAGCTTGAGGGGTGGCTGGTGAGGAGAGGGATGCAAACAGGAAGCTGTCAGAAGAAACAGAATGTCAAAGAGCTCCCATTTCATTCCTTACTGCACACCGGGCCTGCGTGGGGCTGTGGGGATGTGAAGGAGGGTGGGTGACTTGTGGTCTTGGCTCACAGAAGACAGTGAAGGAAGAGGCTCGAAAGTGACAGAGACTGAGCCAGTGTCCTCGTTCCCCGCAGGCTACTCGGATGTGGACCAGCAGAGTTCCGGCTCACGGCTCCGAAGCGCCGTCTCACGGGCGGGCTCCTTACTCTGGATGGTGGCCACTTCGCCAGGTGGGCTGCAACCCGTGCCCAGTTACTTCCATTCTTGGTGATAGTGCTTTCTTACCCATCTCTCTGCAGTTGGGCATCCTGCCCATGCAGAGAGACTGTAGGACCATTGGGGAAAGGTCATTCTAGAATAATCACTGGGAGCCCAGAGCTGTGGGGACCCCCTTGCGTGGAACGGAAGGAGAAGCTGCAGAGCAGGACAGAGGGTGTGGGCAGGTGGGATCCAAGGACCTGGGTCCCGGTAGGGCAGGACAGAGGCATACTGTCAGGTGGGGGTGGGGTAGGGGCAGGGAGGACGGCAGACAGGACAAAGGAGCGGTGCCCCCAAACACCATATGGAGCCTTCAGCTTGATGGTCATTCTTCCAGGCCGGCTCTTCAGACTTCTCTACTGGTGGGCTGGCACCACCTGGTACCGCCTGACCACAGCTGCCTCCCTCCTTGACGTCTTCGTTTTAACCAGGTGAGCGAGACTCCACCCTTGCCAATAAATCGCAAGGCCCTGGGGTGAAGGGACTGGTAAAGTGTGTCAACCTGTAATGGTCGATTCTCTGAGGGTTTTCCCCAGTTTCCCTGGAGCCTTTGTTAGCGATCACGGAGTAGCTTCCCCAAAGCCCACCCCTGCCTGACAGAGGATGGACTCAGAGTCAGGTTCTTCTCCCCGAATTGATAGCCCTTCGAGGCAGGATTCCAGAGCACAGATTATTTCTTCTTGGACACATTCTACTAAACGCCACACTAGTCTAGCCATGCCTGGCTCTCAGACACACGATGGCTTTCCTCCTGCAGGGTAGGCCCACTGACTCCAGGCAAGAAGTGGGGTTTCCCAGAAAGTCCATCTTCCTTCTTGGGCCTGGGACAATCTAACCCCCTGAGTTCCCCACTCATGGTCAGAGCCACAAAGAGGCTCTGCCTGAGGATGCTATGGGTTCATTCCCCAAGTCCCTAAACCAGCAGAACCAGGATTTGAGAATGTGCCCCTTAGGCAGAACACGGAACCCAGAAGTCAGGATCCCTCTGGCCGTAATCCAGGTCCGGGCAGAGGGGACAGCTGGCCATACTGAAACAAGGGGCAAGGATGGGTTTGTGTCACCAAAAACAGGTTCCTTGTTGTTATTTAAGGAGTTACTTTTTTTTTCTATATTTGCATACTTAGAGGACCTGTCCATATAAAAATTTTTGAGTTTTTCAAAGACCACACTATTTTTAATAACATCAGTAAAATTCAGTCAAAATTGTCCCATCACTCTAAGACCTGCCCAGCAGGAAAGGCTCTGACATGTCCAGGCTGACCCTGGCACAGTGAGAAGCTCAAGCTATCCTCCTTAGCTCTAGTTCAGCACCCAGGAAAACATCTCAGGGTAGTCCCTGGGTGGAACGTGGAGGCCTGGAGCTCCCCTCACACCTCCGCCTCCCCCGTCCTGCCCTCCCGCGTGGTCCAGGCGCTTCTCGTCCCTGAAGACGCTCCTCTGGTTCCTGCTGCCGCTGCTCTTGCTGACGTGCCTGACGTATGGTGAGCCTGCGTGGGGAGAGCAGAGGGAGGCACAGAGATGTGTTCACCAGAGGGTGGTGACCTTTGGCAGGCAGGGAAGGGGCAAGACTGGGTGGGGTGTGCCTGTGACTGGGCAGGGCCTGAGCCCTGGACCCTGGATCATCTCTGCATGGCCCTCCCCACCTCTCCTGAGCCTCTTTTGTGCCGCCCTGGGCAGGAGCACACCCTAGTGCCGCAACATTGGGTGAAAAGCGGGATGCCCTCCCATTATCGTTAGCAGTCATCCTCCTTCCACTCCAACAGGGACATCTGCTATGAGGGAGTTATTTTTACAAGATGAAGTTAAATCTTGAGCTGTCTTTAAAATAAAAACAATGAAGCAGCAAAGGGAAATAAGTGCCTTTTTTGTTTGTTTGTTTTTTGAGACAGAGTTTTTGCTCTTGTTGCCCAGGCTGGAGTGCAATGGCGCGATGTCAGCTCACCACAACCTCCACCTCTCAGGTTCAAGTGATTCTCCTGCCTCAGCCTCCCGAGTAGCTGGGATTACAGGCATGCGCCAACATGCCCAGCTAATTTTGTATTTTTACTAGAGATGGGGTTTCTCCATGTTGTCAGGCTGGTCTCGAACTCCTGACCTCAGGTGATCCAGCTGCCTCGGCCTCCCAAAGTGCTGGGATTACAGGCATGAGCCACCGTGCCCGGCCATAAGTGCCTCTTTTTACACCAGTCACTTACCAGCTGCCCTGAATCATCCCAGGCGCTAGCACAGGCCTGCCTTGGTTTTTTGTTTGTTTTGAGGCAAAGTCTTCTTCTGTCACCCCAGCTGAAGTGCAGTGGCACGAACACAGCTCACTGCAGCCTTGACCTTGTGAGCTCAGGTGATCCTCCCACGTCAGCCTCCCAAGTAGCTGGGATTACAGGCATGCAGCACCACACACGGCTAATTTTTGTATTTTTAGTAGAGACGGGGTTTCACCATGTTGGCCAGGCTGGTCTCAAACTCCTGACCTCAAGTGATCCACCCACCTCGGCCTCCCAAAGTGTCGGGATTACAGGTGTGAGCCACTGCACCCAGCCCTTCCTTGTTTATATAGACATTTTGTGTTCAGCTTTTCACTTGACAGCTTGGCTAGTTTCATATGAATTGCCTATGTGACTCTCAGCTCAATTTTAATGACTGTACCAAGTAATTAAAGACCATGCTTTATTATTTTTTGAGAGTTCATTTTATAAGCTTAATATCATTCAACTTGTATTTCTTTTATTAATAACAGGGTAGAACACTTTTCCAAAAGTTAGCTTCGTTTTTGTGTTTGCTGCTACAAGAACAGCTGGTTCATATCCAGTGGCAACTGAGCACCACCCTTAAAATAATAATGATTCTTCTTTTTTTTTTTTGAGACGGAGTTTTGCTCTGTTGCCCAGGCTCGAGTGCTGTGGCACAATCTTGGCTCACTGCAACCTCCACCTCCCGGGTTCAAGCGATTCTCCTGCCTCAGCCTCCCGAGTAGCTGGGATTACAGGTGCATGCCACTACGCCCAGCTAATTTTTATATTTTTAGTAGAGACGGGGTTTCGCCATGTTGGCCAGTCTGGTCTCAAACTCCTGACCTCAAGTGATCCACCTGCCTCGGCCTCCCGAAGTGCTGGCATTACAGGTGTGAGCCACCACGCCCAGTGATTCTTTTTTTGTGTGTGTGTGATGGAGTCTCACTCTGTTGCCCAGGCTGGAGTGCAGTCGTGCGATCTCGACTCACTGCAAGCTCCACCTCCCAGGTTCACGCCATTCTCCTGCCTCAGCCTCCCGAGTAGCTGGGACTACAGATGGCCGCCACCACGCCTGGCTAATTTCTTTTTGTATTTTTAGTAGAGATGGGGTGTCACCATATTAGCCAGGATGGTCTCGATCTCCTGACCTCGTGATCCACCCGCCTCGGCCTCCCAAAGTGCTGGGATTACAGGCGTGAGCCACTGCGCCCGGCCCAGTCAGTGATTCTTTATAATTGCATAGCAATGTACCCAGAGAGCACTTTCCCGTGCATTATCTCAGTTCAATTTGAGCTTCACCATGGCCTTGTGGGGTTGCTGTAGTCAGTGCTGTGAACCCATCACATAGAGATGCACGTGGAGGGGGTTCAGTGACCTGCTCAGGGAGTGTGTGCGTGAAGGCCATGTCCATGCTGGACTTCAAGCCCCATGGGCATGAGCTTCCTTTTGCACCTGCCAACCTCTGGTGCTTGAGTAGCGAATGGAGCTTTATCAGGACAGAAAGCCCTCCCTCCCCCACTCCCCTGCCACCTGCCCCAGAGCTCAGGAGTAAACAGGTATCAAACAGATGGCCCTGAAAACAGAATGAACATGTCTCTGTGTGGCTGCAGCTTGGTGCTCGTGTCTGGGCCTCGAGCAGCCTCTCTTAGAGGGGGTGATGCTTTCTGTTGCAGTGACTCTCAGCCATGGCGGCCCATGACAGTCACCAGGGAGCTTTACAAACTCACCTACGCAGGGGCCCCACCCCAGGCCAATTAGCTTGCTCTCCAGAGGGCAGGGCCAGACCTGGTTGTACTAAAAGCTCCCCAGGTGATTCTGATGACCAGACAGGGCTGAGAACCACCATCAGGTCTTCTGGGCTGTACCCTGGATCATCCCTAACTCATTCAAAATGTTTTCTCCAAGTTTTGCCACTTACAGAAAGATGAAGGATTCCCGTGGGGGTGTGAGAATGAATATGTTCTGAGGTTGTTGGGTGGAAGTTGCCACCTCAGAGAATGGGGGCACCTGCATCCCTCTGATGCCTCTGGAAGGGCACAGCTCCACGAGTGGGACAGGCCACAAGCACTGGCAGGGATCAGGTAGCCATCCTCCCTGGCGCGCGCCTCTTGCTGGAGGCCCAGCTAGGGTAACACCCTCTCCCCTGTGCACAGGCGCTTGGTATTTCTACCCCTATGGGCTGCAGACATTCCACCCTGCTTTGGTTTCCTGGTGGGCAGCGAAGGACAGCAGGAGGCCGGATGAGGGCTGGGAAGCCAGAGACTCATCGCCACATTTCCAGGTGAGTCTCTGAGGGTGGTAGCTCCCAAGAGCTTAGCAATAATTAGGTGACGGTGAAAGTGGTGGGTGCGCCCTCAGCCTGCCTCACACCGTACACACAAAGCTGAGGCGTACTGTTAGTTGCCATCTTACAAGGCACAGAAAACAGAAAGAAAAGGAATCCAACAAATTATCTTGTATGCTTTGTTCCTTTTCAATACTGTTTCACAAATATTTACTGGGCACCTTCTATGACTAGGATAATATCCCAGTCAGTTACCTCTTACCAAAGATAATCCACCCCTAAAAGCAGTGGCTCAAAACTACAATGGTTGATTAGTTCATGAGTCTGTGGGTTGTCTGGGTGGTCTTTCTGGTCTGAGAAAAGAGAAGCAATCTTGGCTGGGCTCGTACTTGCCTGTGTGGATCTGTCTGTCTGCAGTTGGCTGGGGGCGTCAGCTGGGGGCCAGCTGGTCAAGGCCCTTGCCTAGGACAGCTGTACTCCATGTGCACTTTGCTCACCCGGCAGGCTAGCCCCAGCTGTTTCTCATCGCACCCAGGCAGGGTTTCAAGAGAGAACCAAGGCAACCAGACCTTTGAGGCCTTGATCCAGAACCAGCACACCGTC
Organism: Pan paniscus; assembly: GCF_029289425.2. Classification (NCBI taxonomy): domain Eukaryota; kingdom Metazoa; phylum Chordata; class Mammalia; order Primates; family Hominidae; genus Pan; species Pan paniscus. The sequence goes on along the minus strand of NC_085927.1, from coordinate 48,601,001 downwards.
ACTCCCGCCACATTCTGTTGGCTACCGCAAATCTCAGAGCCAAATCCAGATTCAAGGAGAGGGAAATAGACTTCACCTCTCAGCAAGAGAACCCACAAGGTCACATGACAGAGGTGCAGCTGCAGGGAGGAGTGAGGGATGGTGGCCATTTTTATAATCTGCCAGAGTCTAAAGATGAATCAGGCCCAGGCTGTGCCCTCAAGGAGCCTGCAGTCAGCATAACCAGAAAGCAATGTGAGCACAGGTACTGATACTGACAATTTAAACCTCTAAGCCAAGCCTGGTGGCTCACATCTGTAATCTCGGCACTTTGGGAGGCCAAGGTGGGAGGATCACTTAAGGCCAGGAGTTCGAGACTAGCCTAGGCAACACAGTGAGGCCCTGTCTTTATTTTTAATAAAACTCTTCATTTTCTAATTATGGTTATTTGACCTGCACTTGCACCTCACTGAATTTAACTTGGTATTACATTTTTATTATTCATTGAAAAATTTTTTGAGACAGGGTCTCATTCTGTTGTCCAGGCTGCGGTGCAGTAGTATAATCATAACTCATTGTAACCTTGAACTCCTGGGCTCAAGCGATCCTCCTGCATCAGCCTGTGAAGTAGCTGGGACTACAGGTGTACACCACCATGTCTGTCAAATTTTTAAAAAAAATTTTTGTAGAGACAGGGTCTCACTATGTTGCCAGGCTGGTCTTGAACTCCTGGCTTCAAGCAATCCTCCTGCCTCAGCCTTCCAAAGGGCTGGGATTACAGGCATGAGTCACTGCACCTGGCATAGTATCACTTTTTTTTTTTTTTTTTTTGAGACAGAGTCTTGCTATGTCACCCAGGCTGGAATGCTGTGTCACCCAGGCTGGAGTGCAGTGGCACGATCTGGGCTCACTGCAGCCTACGCCTCCTGGGTTCAAGCGATTCTCCCGCCTCAGCGTCCCGAGTAGCTGGGACTACAGGCGCGCACCACCATGCCAGCTAATTTTTTTATTTTTAGTAGAGACAGGGTTTCACCATGTTGGCCAGGATGGTCTCTGTCTCCTGACCTCATGATCCGCCCGCCTTGGCCTCCCAAAGTGCTGGGATTACAGGCGTGAGCCACCATGCCCAGCCGGTATCACATGTTTAACCATCTATTTTTGTATATATTACTTTCCAGACCATGATCTTTCCAATTTTATTATATGTGCTGCCAAAGTGAGTACCAGACCATGATCTTATTATTTTACAAAATAATGACATGTCATCTATGACTTTTCCTTTTTTCACCGTTAAAGACATTAAATACAGTTCAATTTCAGAACCATCTTTTTTGTAAAAAAGGGTAAGTTAAAAAAATGAATATATCTTGTATTAGCAACATTTGCATGAAGTTAAAATAAAAACAGCTTCCTGGTCTGGGAGAGGCTGTTGGTGAGGCAACTGGGGTGATGGGGCAGAGGATTTTTTGCTGGTTTTTGTGGGCTTTTTTTTTTTTTTTGAGACGGAGTCTTGCTCTTGTTGCCCAGACTAAAGTGCAATGGCACGATCTTAGCTCACTGCAACCTCTGCCTCCCAGGTTCAAGCGATTCTCCTGCCTCAGCCTCCTGTGTAGCTGGGACTACAGGAGACTGCCACCATCTCCAGCTAATTTTTGTATATTTAGTAGACACAGGGTTTCGCCATACTGGCCAGGCTGGTCTCGAACTTCTGACCTCAGGTAATCCACCTGCGTCGGCCTTCCAAAGTGCTGGGATTACAGGCGTGAGCCACCACGTCCCGCCTGTTTGTGTGCTTTTTGAGTCATGCAAATGTAGCGCCTATTTAAAAACCAGAATTTCTAAAACTCAGAACCTCTGCTGCTCAGTAGCTCCCTGCCCTTTATTTGACAGTTTTTATCACTTCTCTTGGCAATGATTTTGTTGTTAAGCCAACAACGTTCTCATATTCATGACACACTATCAAATGCCACCCTCAGTCCAAATGACATTTATTCCATTTTCTCTGTGGGACATCCAGCTAAAGAGGAAAAAGAACGTATTTTCAAATTATTCTCTCTCTTAGCCATAGTTACCTAGGGAAGGAGTGAAAGCCATTGAGAGTCCACAGACAGAACTCGCAGCCCTGGCTCCCCTGCCCCTGTAGGAGGCGGGGAAGGAGTGAGCTTCAGGCCAGGAGGGTCCACGGCCCCCTGCAGCTTCCAGTCCTCCTCTTGGACCATCCCTGCACTCAGACCTTCTCCCCGGCCCACCTTCCTTCCTCCTCTGGGATCAGACTTCGGTACTGTGTCCTCAGGGACCCTCCTCTGTGGCCGGCACCCAGTGATCCCTGGCTCCCAGCACACCCAGCTCAGAGGTCGGCAGCCCCTGCCCACGAGCTCCAGCCGGCCCTGCATGGCCTTATGCTGGAACGTCTCTGGAATCTTTTCCCTTTCTTTCTGTGTTGGCTGTGTCGGGGTGGTCTTTGGGAAGCACTATCATCCAAGGGTCCCTCACTCCGTGGCTCTCTCTCTGCCCTTCCAGGCTGAGCAGCGTGTTATGTCCCGGGTACACTCTCTGGAGCGGCGTCTGGAAGCTCTTGCTGCTGAATTTTCCTCCAACTGGCAGAAGGAGGCCATGCGGCTGGAACGTCTGGAGCTGCGGCAAGGGGCTCCTGGCCAGGGAGGTGGTGGTGGCCTGAGCCACGAGGACACCCTGGCGCTGCTGGAGGGGCTAGTGAGCCGCCGTGAAGCTGCCCTGAAGGAGGATTTCCGCAGGGAAACTGCTGCTCGCATCCAGGTAGGAGGTGGAATACCTCAGGGTGGGAGGTGGGTGACACCCATAGGAAAGCGTGAAGGTGCCCAGCAGCAGAGAGAACAAGTGTCATTTGGGATCAGACAGCTCTGCCATTTTGCAGTTACTCCCTTTCTCCTTTTCTTTTTCTTTTTTTTTTTTTTTTTTTCTTTTTGAGACAATATCTCACTCTGTCACCCAGCCTGGAGTGCAGTGGCGTGATCTCGACTCACTACAACCTGTGCCTCCCAGGTTCAAGCGATTCTCTTGCCTCAGCCTCCCGAGTAGCTGGATTACAGGCGTGCACCACCACATCCAGCTAATTTTTTTGTATTTTTAGTAGAGACAGGGTTTTACCAAGTTGGCCAGGCTGGTCTCGAACTCCTGACCTCTAGTGATCTGCCTGCCTTGGCCTCCCAAAGTCCTGGGATTACAGGCGTGAGCCACCACGCCAGGCCTCCTCACCTTCTCTAAGCCTCAGTTTCCTCCTCTTTGATGGAGGCCATCGTATCTCCCCGACCCCCATAGTGAGCTGTGCGAGTAGAAAGCCCCAGCATGGTACCTGACACCGCACAGGTGTGCAGTGGAGCTGAAGCGGGAGTCTTGCGTGGTTCAGAGAAGGCTGAGAGCCAGGGCTCTGGAAGCAAACAGACCTTGTTTGAATTCCAGTTCCGCCACTTCCTAGTCATGAGGGTCCCTATAAGCATGGCTCTGTCCAACCTGTCCTCTCACTCCCGTCTCACAGGAAGAACTGTCTGCCCTGAGAGCAGAGCATCAGCAAGACTCAGAAGACCTCTTCAAGAAGATCGTCCGGGCCTCCCAGGTCAGCGGGCTTGCGGCACTCAGGGCCTGTGACTAGGTCCTGACCCCATCCAACATGTTCACCTCGGACCCCTCGGCCCTTCCAAAGGGACTGTTTGGGTGTTGCATGGGGAGGGGCGTGCCCTCCTCTGACTTCTCTGTTTGACCCCCGACCCCTTAGTTGGAGAGCTGTGCAGGGGCTCCCTGGGGTGTGCCAGGGCACAGCGGCCTGTCATGCTGGTGTGCATGTGCTGAGTGTGGGTGAACAGATACCTCAGTGTGTCAGACATGGACAAGACTCATGAGGGCTTTGACCAGGAGGCCAGTTTGATTTTTGCTGCAGGGGTCAAGAGACCTTGGGCAGGGGTGTGGTTAAGCAAAGACGCTAACAGACAGCAGATCCTACTCTGGAACACCAATTTCTGAGCTTGGAACACCAATTTCTGAGATGGGTATTTCTTGTATTTGTCCCTTCTTCCTACACAGGAGTCCGAGGCTCGCATCCAGCAGCTGAAGTCAGAGTGGCAAAGGTACTGGGCGCCACCAGCTGGCCTCGGCCTGCTCCTCCCCAGCCCCACCCACTCTCCAGGCAGGACTGGGGAGCAGAGCCGCAGAGCAGAGAGTTCTGATCGTCTTGCCAAGCAGATGGTGGGGGGAGGGGTTGAAACCCAGCTCAGGACCCCTGCCCAGGGCCTGTCTTTGAGGTGCCATGGAGGTTAGCAGGGGGGTCCTGAGAGCGGGGGGCAGGCCGTGTGAGAGGACCGGGATTCATTTATAGACACAGCATCCTTTCTTACAGCCTCACATAACTGCCTTCTCATGCCCCAGATGTCCATGCTTGTGGAGGATGTGAGAGGCTGAGGCAGAGTACATTCTGGACTCTGGGCTTAGAAAGGGAGCAGGCTCAGAATTAGCTCCTTGGGACAGGCAGGGGTTCTGCAGCCAGAACCCCCAGGAGAGGCCTTGCCCCTTCTCAGGTTCACAATGAGTGCTGGGCACCCGCTCTCATGACGGGAGCCCACTAGGGGGTCCTCTTTCATCTTTGGCGTGGCCTTACCTCCCACCAAAGAGATCCGAGGCTTACTTTTCTCTCTCTGGGACCAGCATGACCCAGGAGTCCTTCCAGGAGAGCTCTGTGAAGGAGCTGAGGCGGCTGGAGGACCAGCTGGCCGGCCTGCAGCAGGAGCTGGCGGCTCTGGCACTGAAGCAGAGCTCGGTGGCGGATGAAGTGGGCCTACTGCCCCAGCAGATCCAGGTCGTGCGGGACGACGTGAGTGGGAACCACCAGGGCCCTGCTGGTCCCTCTCCTCCTCCTTTGAGACCACGTGTCCTGGGGCCTGCAAAGCAGCACCCCTTGCCCCTGCAGCCTCTGTTATGCCCAAGAGACTGTGGCATTGGCCTTGACACATGTGGGCTCTCACTGACAGGCGTTCTTCCTGTTTTTGTTAGTGCCCATGGAGTGTTCATAACTCTTTCCTCCAGTGGCCTCCCTCCTACCCTATCCCTGCTATCCAGCTAAGCACTGGCCCTGTCATAGCAGCTCCTGCTGTCCCTGCAAGCCCCCCCAGGGTGACACCCCTTTGGGTTCCTATAGGTGGAATCTCAGTTCCCGGCCTGGATCAGTCAGTTCCTTGCCCGAGGTGGAGGGGGCCGCGTGGGGCTCCTTCAGAGAGAGGAGATGCAAGCTCAGCTGCGAGAGCTGGAGAGCAAGATCCTCACCCATGTGGCAGAGATGCAGGGCAAGTCGGCCAGGGAAGCTGCGGCCTCCCTGGGCCTGACGCTGCAGAAAGAAGGTGTGATTGGAGTGACAGAGGAGGTGAGGCCCACATGCCCCTCTCCACACACCCACTCACAGCTCTCCTCCCTGGGAGCCCTGGACAGTCCCACACTGCCAGCTCCCTGGCAGGTTCCAGGATGGAAGTGCCAAGCAGGAGGCTTTGCATGCTGTGGGGCTGGCATGGGTGGGTGGCAGTGTGCCCACATCTGCCTGGGCACCAGCACAGTGCAAGCCTAGAAGGGGTCAGCCCATGGGTCCTTGGCCCACGGCCACGAGGTGACAGGGGGACACGTCTGCTCCCTGCTGCAACCGTCTCCTGGTGCCTGCATTGCAGCAGGTGCACCACATCGTGAAGCAGGCCCTGCAGCGCTACAGTGAGGACCGCATCGGGCTGGCAGACTACGCCCTGGAGTCAGGAGGTACGTGCCCTGCTTTCCTCGCTCTGCCTTGTCCTGGACCCCGCAATGGCCGGTCCCCTGGCATCTACCAGGTTGGTGGTGGGGCAGAGCAAGCAAAGCTCAGGATCAGCAGAAATCACCCAACCTAGTACCCATCACAAAGGCAAGTGGCAATTCAGGGAAGTCAGGACGTACCGAGCACCATCCTGGGCCAGGGAGAGGCTGACCTTTAAAGCTGCTCTGAGCATCTCGGTTAGGGTTAAAGGCTAGGCCTGGGGCATCTGCCGTCCACCTTCAGCGAGGAGACAGCCAATGGCCTGAGCGGGGCCCTCCTCCCGTGCGGGAGCCCACCCTGCCTTCCTCTCCTGTCTCAGGGGCCAGCGTCATCAGCACCCGATGTTCTGAGACCTACGAGACCAAGACGGCCCTCCTCAGCCTCTTCGGCATCCCCCTGTGGTACCACTCCCAGTCACCCCGAGTCATCCTCCAGGTGGGCACCTGGCAAGCACAGCAGCGGGGGCTCTGAGCACACTGGGGGCTGGTCCCATCTGGGGTCAGCAAGAGCTGGACTCAGGGCCCTGTCCTGACATGACTTTCTGCTCCTCCAGCCAGATGTGCACCCAGGCAACTGCTGGGCCTTCCAGGGGCCACAGGGCTTCGCCGTGGTCCGCCTCTCTGCCCGCATCCGCCCCACGGCCGTTACCTTAGAGCATGTGCCCAAGGCCTTGTCACCCAACAGCACTATCTCCAGTGCCCCCAAGGACTTCGCCATCTTTGTGAGTATCTGTCCTGTGGTGGGGCCAGAGGGGCTGCAGGAGGATCCTGTGGGCCTCTCTACTGAGGATCAAGTCAGGGTCACCCTTGGACTAGAAGGGAGGGGAGTGGATTTGGAAGAGGAGGAGCTAGGGTGGGAGACAGCACTTCAGTCCCTGTTACCTTAGGCTTTGGAGGCAGAAACTGTGGCACAAGAGAGTGAAGTGACTTGTCATAGGCCACTCTGGTGCCTGACCTGCTGGGTGGGAGGAGCAGGGATTGGAGTGGGGAGGGGTGTTCTCCCTGCTCCAGCCCCTCCCCACTTCCCTCCGCTCTCTTTGCAGGGGTTTGACGAAGACCTGCAGCAGGAGGGGACACTCCTTGGCAAGTTCACTTACGATCAGGACGGCGAGCCTATTCAGACGTTTCACTTTCAGGTACGGGATGCTGCTGTGCTAGCAGAAGTGGCGCAGACTCCCCATCCAGGCAGCAGGTGCTCCCTGGGCACTTACCCTGCCAGGCATGGGGTTCAGAGAGGGAAGCCCTGCTCTCCTTTCCCACAGCTCAAGATGTGATATCCAAATGGGGTGTAACACGCATCCTGCAGATGTCAGCACAGGGGAAGGCACCTTCCAGAAGGGCAGCATGAGGGAAGCTTCCTGGAAAAGGACACCAGGAGGTGGGCTTTACACAAGAGGGGTTGGGTGGCCAGGAAAGGAAGGCCGGGAGAGGCGTTCGAGGAGCCGCCGCCAGCACATGCCAGGGCGCGGGCATTCTACCATGGCCAGCTGGAGCCTCAGGCAGTGCATGCGGCTTAAACTTCAGTGGGCATCCGATCTCCTAAGTCAGTTAGAAATGCAGATTCCCAATCTCCACCCCAGGAGAGTCTGGTTCCTTAGGGCTGACAGGACCCAGGAGCCTGCATCTGAACAAACCATTGGCCTAAGCCCCACACCGGGGGAGTCCTGGAGTGAGGAATTGGGTTGGCGGGGATAGTGGGAGGTGGACAAGGGACAGTGGCAGGAAGAGGAGGCCACAGAGAGGCAGGAAATAAGCCCTCAGGGACCTGGGGGAGGCAGTGCTGTGCTTCAGGTGACAAAGCTATGTCCATTTGACTAACATCACTATATGACTCGAAGGGGGCGAGCCTGGGCCTGGGAGACCCGTCAGGAAGTGGTTGAGGGAAAGCAGCCAGAACAGGATAGGCGGGGGAGAGGGGCGTTGGGAGTGAGGACAAAGACATAGCAGGGAGGGTCGTGAATGTCCAGTTGGATGGGGTGGGAGGAAGAAGCCACTGCGATGGGGGCTGATGTGGAGCAGGGAGCAGGTCTGGCTGAGTCTGAGGCACCTATGGGACAGTCCAGTGGAGCTGTTGGGGGAGCCAGAAAGAACTGAGTTGTCGTCAGCTCTGAGGAGGTAACTAGGCTGCGAGAGAGGTTGGGATTTCTCTTTAGGAAAGTATAGAGGCCAGACGAGGTGGCTCATGTCTGTAATTCCAGCACTTTGCAAGGCCAAGGCGAGGGGATTGCTTGAGCCCAGGAGTTCAAGACCAGGCTGGTGAACACAGCAAGATCCCGTCTCTACAAAAAATGTTAAAAAATTTAGCCGGGTGTGGTGACATGCACCTGTGGTCCCAGCTACTGGGGAGGCTAAGGTGGGAGGATCCCTTGAGCCCAGAAGGTTGAGGCAGTGAACTGTGATCACACCACTGTACTCCAGCCTGGGTGACAGAGCAAGACCCTGTCTCCAAAAACAAAAAAAGAGGGTAGAGGACAGAACGATGTGCCAGAGAGAAGGGACAAGCCAGGAGTGTGCTAGGCCTGTGGCATCTGCCCAGGTAAGATATGCTGCTAACACCATTCCCAACATTGTGGCTAGACAGAGGCCCGATGGGCACTGGAGAAAAAGAATCAAGTGTGCCCCACATCAGCATCTATGAAGCCCTCTATGAAGGTGGTTCTATCTGTTGATCACAATAAAAAAGCGATTGTGGATGAATTCATTCCGGTTTCAGATGAAGTGTGCTACAGGTGGCCCCTTAACCCACTGGCTGGAAACACTGCTCAGGAGGCTAAAGATAGGAGATTTTGAAGCCTGGTTCTCTTCAGAGCCCCAGGGAAGGAGCAGGGGAGCCATCTGGCCCTAGGCGAGGCTGTCTCCCCTTCCCACCTTCTCTGTCAGTGAGGCCTCACAGGTCTCTGATGCTCTTAATCCCTTTCTTCTCTACCCAGGCCCCTACGATGGCCACGTACCAGGTGGTGGAGCTGCGGATCCTGACTAACTGGGGCCACCCCGAGTACACCTGCATCTACCGCTTCAGAGTGCATGGGGAGCCCGCCCACTAGCCCTGCTTACTGGTGCCTGCTGCCAGCCATCTGGGAGTGGGTGAACAGCACCCCGCCGCTTCCCCCACACGCTTGCTCGGCGCTCTGACTTCTAGGAGCACAAGAGAGGAGCCTGTGGCCCCATGCAGATGAAAAGGGCGGGCAGGGTCTCCTGAGCAGCAGGCGGCTCGAGGCGGTTAGCAGGCTCCAGCAGCTCCCTTCTTCCTTCCCTCCGTGCCCGTGGCGTCTGCTTCCCATCCTGGGAGTGTGTATATATGTAGCATATCATGGGGGACTGGGAAGTTGGGAGAGGTAGGACCTGACTGGTGTTGGCTGGGGTCAGGGGCTGGTGCCTGGGAGCTGCTGAAGGGAGGCCTACGGATGAAGCAGGTGCCAGGGCTGTGGGAGGGGCGAGCTACGGCCTGGGCTAGGTGAGCTGCCTCTGCCCCTGGGCAGGGAAGCGAGGCCCTCTGGGAGGAGGGTGCTTAGCTCCAGAGCAGGATGGGACTTCCCCAGGCAGGAAGCACCTGATGGAGAGCTGCCCAGCTCTCCTACAAGGTTAGTGCCCTCCACCTAGGGAAGCCTGAACCACAGGGTCCCTGAGGGCCTTCGACAAAAGTGTGTATTTGTCCCGGGGAGGGTAGCAGTGGGCCATGGGGCTTCTTGTGCCCTAAAGGGGACTGGCTGCTGTGATCTTCTAAGGGGCCCAGGGCCAACCCTGTAGGCTTCCCCTCTGCTGGGGACGGTAGTTGCTTTTCTCTCTCCTGATGCTAGGTTGGGGCCCACCCTGCTCCCTGTTCCTGCTAGGGCCTGCCAGTGCCCCTGAGCTTGCTTTCCACATTCTCCCAGGGTATGGAGACCTAGACCTGTCTTTGGGGCCATTAGCATCTGGGGTTATAGCAAGAAGAGTGGGGAGCATGGAACTCCTGGGCTCTTGTGGGGACGTTCAGGGTATCGGGGTGCGAGGTCTGTCTGCACCGGCCCCCACATCTAACCAGGCCCTGATGTAGGGGTCGTCCGCTCAGGCTGCCCCCTTGGGCTCTTGCAGCTCTTGTTCAGGTAGTCGCCCTTCTGGTTTGTTCTCTGTGGGGCAGTTGGTGGGGGCTGGGGGAAGAGGCTGGCAGAAGTTACCCTGGATAGGGAAGGGGGAGGAGGGGACTTTTAGAGCCAGCAGGCCCCATTGTATTATGTATATATTTTTCAAGGTCTGTTTTTCTAACTGAAAAGCTAAGGGCTTGATTCCTAGCCCCGTTCTGTGGGGCACTGGGTGATACTCAGTTTCTTGTTCCTGGCCGTGGAGAGGGGCCTGGGGCACTGGTTCCGGCTGTGTCTGGTGGTCCGGCTGCGGGGAAGGGGCAAGAAGGCGGGCAGGCCTTCACTGCAGCACTGAGCCTCAAATCCGCTCTGGAGCATGAGGCTGGATGCAGTGGTGGTGAGGCCGCCCCTGCTCCATCCCGAGGCAGCCAGGCTTTGTTTTGCGCTCTCCTGTCACAAATGCTGCACTATTGGTTCTTAAGTTTTTTATCTCCAGATCCTAATTTATGCCTATGCAAAAAATAAATGACGCCCAAGAGCTGTGGGATGTGGCTTTCATGTGGCTTTTGCCTATCACCTAGGGCAGCTGCTCTTGGGCAGATGAGGGAATGAATTCTTGGCCAAACGAATGTCCCCAAAGACTTATTCCTGAAGTTCAGACACCCACAACTTTCAGCTAAAGCCCAGTTGTGGTGGGGGATGGGACCTGAGGCAGGTCTCCTCCAGTGTTTGTGGGTCAAGGGCTGGCATGAGGAAGCAGTGAGGTGGCTTTATTAGCTGTCATTGATAACCCATCACAAAGGGTGGGGCGGGAGCAGTGGGGCTTTCCTGTCTCTCAGTACCACTGAACAGCAGCAGAAAAAGTTACACTTACCTACCAGCCATGTCCACTTGGAGTGCAGTGATTCTCCTCCATGGGAATTCGCTATTTGCCCCTTGGACCTGTGACTGGGAAGGGACAAGGAGGTAGGTCCCTTGAACAGCCAGCAGCTTAGGAGAAAAACAGGCCCTGACCTTTCCCACAGATAGCTCCCCAGACCTGGTTCGGGTGGTTCTCTAGCCTGATCCTGGAGCTTCTCATACTGACCGTGGCACCTGGCCCAGGGCTGCTCGTCATCATGGCTGAGAAAACAAAGGCAGAAACCCAGTCAGTAGGGAGGACTGTGGAGACAGCCACAAGACAGGAGCTGGGTGAGGCACAAATCCAGCCCCCAAAGCCTTGGGCCAGCTCCTCAGCCTCTTGGGAGACAGCTGGTCCTGTGCTCACTCCCCTTCACTGACACCTGCTCTGCCTCTGACGCCATCTAAACAAAGGAGACATCCCCACGCAGCACCAATAAACAAGCCCCTGGAAGTTGCCACACACTGTGGCAAGAGTCCAGAGCCTGGGCTGGGCACATGCCCTCTGCCCATCTGTACATTCAAATCCTACTGGGCCCTCACAGCACAGCCCTCACACTGCCGGCTCCATGGTACTTCCCCCAACCCAACTAAACCTGTGCTGCCCCTGTGCGTGGCATATTCATTCCTGTGACCTTCTCTGTGCCAGGGTGGCTGATAAGCCAGAACAGTCCTGACTGTGGAGTCAGGGGTCTGGCCATCCCCATCCCACCATCACAGGCCTTACTCCTGCGAAAGACGCCACAAACACCTGCTGCACACACAGAAGGGTCAGGCCTTGCCATTGGAGGTGATTGGATTAACAATTTTATTCTGCATCCACTACAAAAGGGCTGGTGTTTTGTTCCAAATGTTTAGCTGGGAGGGCTGTAGGGACCCCTGTTACCCCCATTAAACACAGTAAAGCATGGATCCAGTCAGCCCCCTGCTGGCAGGTGTGGGCCTGGCAACTACACAGATCCAACCCCACCCTCCTGGGTGCGGCCAGAGGCCAAGGCAGTCGCACGAGCTCCTGAATCCCAAGAATGGTTCCGGCAAGTACTGCTGTTTGTAGGGGCAAAGAGTTAAAATAAAACGAGGTTCTGCCATGGCTAAGCCTTGTGGAAACCAGACCCCACAGCCCCTGCCATGCCAGGGGGCTCAACGCCAGAGGCTTGTTATGGAGGCACCAGCAGGTAGTGGCCCCTGTAAGCAGGGCCAGAGTCGGGACAAAGAGCAGGAGTGAAGCAGCCAAGAGACAGAGGACCAGGCTGGAGCCAGTGGGCACGCAGGAGCCTGCCTGGGAAAAGCCGGGGGGCAAGGCTGGCATGGGAATGAACACCTGCTGGTGACACTTCTCTCTGAGCTTCAGTTCCCTTAACTAGAAAAATAGAACAGGCCCGGTGCGGTGGCTCATACCTGTAATCCCAGCACTTTGGGAGGCCGAGGCGGGTGGATCATGAGGTCAGGAGATCAAGACCACCCTGGCCAACATGGTGAAACCCTGTCTCTACTAAAATACAAAAAATTAGCTGGGCGTGGTGGCGTGCACCTGTAGTCCCAGCTACTCAGAAGGCTGAGGCAGAGAATCGCTTGAAACTGGCAGGCGGAGGTTGCAGTGAGCAGAGATCACACCACTGCACTCCAGCCTGGCAACACAGCGAGACTCCGTCTCAAAAAAGAAAAAGAAAAACAGAACAAACATCGACCTCAGGGGCGGCTGCTGGGAATGTCAACAGGAGCGTGTGAGACTCCTGGCAGTCCCAGCCAGAGCTTTCCTTTCGAGCCTGCCCAGGGCACAGAGGTGGCAGGGTGGCTAACAGTGTGCAGACCGCTCACTGAGCAAGCCCTTCCCTTGTGTAGGACACCCCAGGGCCTCACATTCTCTGAATCCACACAACCTTGATGTATGGCTTTGCCTCTTGTAAATGAGAAAACTGAGGTTCAGAGAAGGTTTGTAAGCTTGTCCCGTGTCACCAGCTGGTGAGGGAGCCTGAACATGGAAGCCATGCCTGCCTGACTGGGAAAGCTGGGCTCCTCACAGCACTGCCCTGCTCCCAGCTGTCGCCAGGGGCCCCAGGGCAGGCAGAGCAACTGCGTTCCCGCGGCAGCACCTCCACCTGGAGGGGCTGGGCAGGGAGCACCACACTGTCAACTTGGAACAAACTTTTATTTTGAATGCTGGTCTGATCAGTCCACGGCCAGGGGTAGGTGGTAACTAGAAACAGCTGGAAGGAGGGAAGGAGAGGGGACCAGCAGTCCGCAAGCAGGAGGAAAGGAAAGGGTTGGGGACAGGAGGAGGCAAGGCTGAGGAAGGACCCAGCCAGCTGGGTGTCTGCCCCGGCTAGAGAACGAACCACCCCCACCCACCAGCCTACCCTCCATCTGTGGCTTCAGTGCAGAAGTCAGTCCAGGTGGGTTCAGGCCCACGCCACCTTCTCTGGCCTGCACAGTCCCACCCCAGGCAGGGGTTCTTCCAGAAGGCTAAATGCTCTGTCCTAACCCTGGAAGTGTCCTTTCACTAACCCCTGCCTGCCCACCCCACGCTCCAGTTGGGTCTTTCAAACCTGGAGCTCAGGCCTTCACTACTGTGCTCCTGTAGCAGCCACAGGGGTGGCGTGGCGGGGAAGATGGGGTTCTAGTCTCAGCCTGGCTCAGGGAAGATGGGGTTCTAGTCTCAGCCTGGCTCAGGGGAACATCCCTCCACCCCTCCAACAGGAGGTGCTAGAAAACATGATCCTGAGCAGACCCAGACCCCCTTTTGGTAACCAGTGCCTGAGGCCCAACAAGAAGCGGGGTGATGAGAGGCTCCAGGCCGGGCAGATCAGCGAAAGCTGAGGGCAGCCAGGGCCGGCCCAGGCAAACGCAGGATTGTCTCCAAGGGGAAACCCACCAGCTGTCTTTGGGTTGGTGGCAAGGGTCAGGGTCAGGGCCCGAGATGGGGAGAGTCCTATAATCCCATCGCCATTCCCCTCCACATGTCTCCAGGTTACAACCAGAGAGCTTTTGGCATGACCTGAATCTGTGGGCTTAAAGGGAAAAAGGAGGAGAGAGAGAAAAGGAGAAGCCACTACTTTCTCTCTGTTAAAATGCCCAAGTCCTAGACTGGGGGTTCCTGCTCTGGCAGCAGCAGACACCAAATCCCAGAAGCCCCTCCACCCAGTCTGGCTCCATGGAAGGTGCCCCTGAGTGCCAAGAGGAGCAGCAAGATAGGGAGGGCGGCTCCTTCCCCTCCTGACATCCCCTGACCGCCCCGAGGATTCTCAGAGACAGATACGCAGGCAGACAGCGATGGAGGAGAAAAGAGAGGTTGACAGGGCCCTGGGGGTGGCACTCCTGCACCCCACACACACACACACACACACACACACACACACACACACACAATAGAGACAGAGACATATAATAAACAGAATAAAAACTAAGGGCCCAGATGTACAAAAAATGTGTGAGTGAGGAAGAAGGTGGGGAGGACAGTGAGATGGTCAGTCCTCCAGAAGTCTGGCTACCTTCGTCAGCTTATAAATTACAACCCCCCTGGAAAATGGGGGTGGGGGCAATGCGGAGGCTCCGGCTGTGGCCTGAGCGGGAGGGCTGGGTGGCGGTCATAGCTGCTCTGCCCATCTGGTGGAGTGGTGGCCAGAGATGATGACCCCTTGGGTGGTGAGGGTAGGCCAGGGGAAGGTTCAGCAGCCGCTGGCAGGAGTCACACAGGCCCCCTGGGACTTCACCTTGTGGCGCTGGCCCCCTCGTCGCCGGCCTCCACTGCTGGGCTTAGGCTGAAAGAGAGAGAAGGAGCTTGAGAAGCACTGGCCCATCAGGAGCAGGGCCAGAGAGCAGAGGTGCTGAGCAGCGGGGAGACAGGGACGGAAGATGCGTGAGCAGGCCGCGTGGTCCTCACCCTAGCCTGACCAGGAATTTACTGGGTCACTCTGCATGCAACACCTCCCCTCTGTCTCTAAAATGGAGCCAGTGCCTGCCCTGCCTTCCTTACAGGGTGGGTAGGACACACATGATGAGGGTGTGAGAAGCGGCCGTTCAGAGAAGCACAAAGCAGAGCAGGAGAGAGAGAAAGGAAGCGAACGAACCAGAGGAAAGACCCATGGGAGACAGATAACAGAATGGACAGACAGATCCAGGCATAGCCTCCTTTTCCAATGAGGGGACAATGGAGAAAGATGCTGGGGAGAGGGGTGCAAGGGGCACCAGGCCTTCATCACGCCGGGAGAGAGTGCCTGTGGGAGACAGCTGGCAGGAGAGGCCGAGTAAGAGGTGCACTGGCACATCCCAAAGCCACCTCCCCTTCAGGATGTGTGCACGTCAGGGAGGGGACAGAGGAGGACCCTCTAAGGCAGTGTCTCTCAAACCTGCTGGACTGCAGGGCACACATATATCACTTGGACACTCACACCAGCAATACTTGCAATACTTAATCTTACTATGAAAGGGAGGCTTCGACATTTTTCTGTTCTATTTTATTTCATTAAAACCAAATGCTAGTTAGGGCCAATTAAACTGGTTTCAGGTGGGCTGTATTCCCTGATTTGGAAGCACTGCCTTATAGCTTCTAGAGACAAATGCCTCACTCTTAGGAGCACTTCAGTGCCAGAGCTGTGGAGGAGACCCTCTAGCCAGGCTTGAGGCTTGCCTACATGTCACCCTCACCGAATCAGAGTAAAAGCCACAGCCCCCACCACCGTGCCGAAGCTGCGAGGGGCCCGTGCTCACCTGAGGCTGGAGATTGCTGGACGCAGCTGGTTGCCCTGCCCCTACAGAGGAGGCTTCATCTCCAGGTGGGGGTGCTCCTACTGCTGGCCCACCAGACGGGCCCCCCTCGTCTCGTTTCGTCAGGGGGCCCTTTTTCGTCGACTGCATTTTAATCTGCTGCGGCTTGGAGTTCATTGGGGAGTTGTTGGTGGTCTGGAGGAGCTGTGGGAGCCATGGAGAGAGGCTGAGGCTGGAGCTGCGGGGCAGTGGCACTGGCTTGGCTACCCCCCACCCTCAGCCCCCTTCTCCCACGGACTCCTCATTCCTTGATCTTGCCAGTTCAGGGCAAGGCAGATGGCAGGAAGGCTGTGACAGGAGGCAGTGGGGATGAAGAGGCATTCTCATCCCCACTCAGTGGCTGAGGACTGCTATGGCCCTGGGCTCATGCCTCACTTCCTGCCTCTGCCCAGCCCAGAAAGGCTCCATCCTGTTCTCTGCTGCAGCTACTATTCCTGCAGAGAAATTGGTGAACCTTGCTCCCACCTCCCGCTCAGTCCAGCCCCCAGAGCCCAGAGCCTGCACAGAGCCTGGCAAGTGGAGCTCCGGGCTCTCCTCATTGCTAAGCTGGTGGAGACTCCTCAGAGCATGCTGCGGCTCCAGCCCCAGCACGCTGCTGCTGCCCCCGTAACAAGTCTAGGGCAAGTGTTAACTCAGGGCCTCCCGAAGACACCAAGTGAATGTCTCCTCAGCTGGAAACATCTGGAGTTTGGCCAGAAGTAACTGACTTGAAATCTTCCCTTGTGGCCCAAGTTCTATCTCATACAAAGCACAAAAGAAGCCCAGTGAGTCCCAGAGGACATTACAGTGTTTGCTGCAGCCTTGGCCAAACTCAGCAGTCCCAGGAGCATGCAGGCCTTCAAGGACATCTGTAGCCCCAGGGTGACCATGGATGGGGGCCTTTTCTGGAGGCAAGGCCAGCCGAAGAATGATTCCAAGATCTCAGATAGGCTGGGGCCAGTACCTCCTTTGTACGGAGCAGGGGTCAAACCCCTCTATCAAATGCCCCTCCAGGACCAGGGGCAAGGTCTGCAGTGGGCAAGTGTCCAGGATACACCAACAGCTTAAGCCCCAAGAGAACTCAGGCCCATAACCCCCTGCACTTACTCCAACCAGACCTCTGCTCTGAGAGGAGACCTTAGACATGGTCCCAGTGAGGCCATAGGAACCTGTGACAGCACCCTGGAGGCTGAGCCTGGCTGGGCCCAGACAGTCTGTCACCAGTTTTCTATGGAGGAAGATCATACCCTAACCCTACCTTCTCCTCTCCATGGTCACCACCACTGCCCAGGACAGGAGGCCACAGGATACCTCTAAGGGAGTAGAGAGATGGCACCGAGGCCACACCTCAGTGGGTCCAGCTCTCCCATGGCAGTGACTAAACCTCTGCCCTGCACTCAGGGTCACAGAACAGGAGTGGCCCCTGGTGCTTCCTGGAGGCAGGCAAGGTCTGTCCTGGCCATACCTTGGTGATGGTGCCGACAGCCTTGGTGCGGCCTTCCCGGAACACCAGCCGCTGGTCTATGTGCAGGTACTCAGGGGTCTTGATGAAGCGGAAGTGTACAGTGGCCTTGTCCCCAGTGCGCAGACAGTCCTTGTCCATGCTCAGAATGGTGGCTGTCTGCCTGATGCTCCCACAGTGCACTGTCAAGGAAGCTAGAGGTCAGGATAGGCTGGAGCCACCTGGTGGCTTCAGGACAACGGGAGGCAGTGAGTGAAAGCATGAAATACGCTTAAGCTGTGGAAGGGTGGGGGCTTATCTCTGGGGCTACAGACCCCCGTGAAGCCTGTTCTTGGCTCTGATCCTGCCTTACCATCTCCCACCTTTTCCTCCAGCTAATGCCCACCCGTCATCCCCCACCCCCAGGCCCTGTGCAGACAAGGGTCCCAGTTCCTGGGATTACAGCACACTGCACATGCACCTCCTCGCTGGACTGTGGGCTTCTGCGGGGAAGGATCCTTGCCCATCTACCTCATCTTTGTTCCCAGCACCTTAGCAACACCGCTGGGCACATAGCAGCGTTCAGCAGACCTTGCTGAAGGATTGCATGTGAGGTCCCTGAGGACAGGTCTGGGTCTCAAGAGCCCAGCCCTCAGTGTTTGTGGGAAGGAATCAACACTGCGGCTCATGGGTGGAACAGAAGGAACGGCATCACTAAACAGGAAGGAGGCCTACCACCCAGCTGCAGCTGGAACTAGGGGGCCTGGGTTGCTGGAACACCTTCTGAGGGGAGCTAACACGAGGGCCTCCTGGGCTGGCAGGGCCTTAGACACCTACCCATGGCCTGGTAGCGCGGGCTAATTGTGGTGGGGTGGTGGAGGACGAGAATCTCGGCCTCAAACTCCCAGGAGGCTTGGGGATTCAAACGTGGGGAAACCATCACCATGCCCTTCCGGATGGACGAGCGCTTGATCTGAAAGAAAGAGGGAGCCCCAGCCCTCAGGGACAATTATGCCTTCTGGTTTCACCCCTGGTCCCAGGGACCAAGAGTCTTTCTAGGGATAGGGACCACCCCAACTCTGCCTGGTTTCCTCACCAACTGGACCACAGGCCTTCTAGGGTGGACAGCACGAGCACCCTCAGTGCTCCATGGGAAGACTCAACACTACTACTGGGGGTCAGGAAGGCTTCATGCGGGAATCAGCACTTCAGCTGCTCGGCCATGAAGGACGCATGAGGAAGCAAAGGCAGGCAAGCATTCAGGGGGAACAACAGGTGGGCATGACCTGACCACTGTGGGGAAGAAAGTCCTACTATTCCTGGTTAATTTAGTTGGTGGGTAAAGGTAGGTGACCCCTGAACTAGAACCCACCCCAAACCCCAGGAGATAGAAGGCTGAATGGGAAGAGGATGTGGCGCAGATCCCAATGGTCCTGTGTAGAAGGATCCTTGCACAGCAGGGATACTCCTATTTGACCTCACCACTGAGCTCAGGCCACCCTGCTCAGGCACCAGAGGGAGGAACAGAGCTTAGAAGGCAGGCATTCCTCGCTCTAGCACTTACAAGCTGTGTGTCTTGGGCAAGTCCCTGGGCTCTGAGCCTCAGTTTCCTCATCTGTAAAAATGAAGCCAGTAATCCCGACCTTGCAGAGCAGCCATGAGGACTAGAGTGGGTGAGCAGGGCATCTGGCCAAGAGCCTAGCATGATGGAGTCTGAGGGGAGCGTTCAGTATTATCGCTACTCACCTTCTTCAGCGCAAAGGATGCTGTCTGGCCACCCCGCACCTCCTTGACAGGCATGCGCTTGCGATGGATGGATTTGACAGCAATGGACAGGAAGTTACCCAAGGGGTCTGGGCCCAGCAGCAGCGTGTCATTCAGCTTGATCAGGCCTCTCAGTGTCGTCCCCGAAACCACTGTCCCCACACCCTGCCAAGGAGAAGACCCTGGCCTCATAAGTGCATCCCCAGCACAGACCCACCCCCTGATGCCACTGTAGGAAGTGCCCACCCAGCTACCCGCCCAGAGCCACTTACCGGGACGGAGTAGGTGTCATCAATCTGAAACTCAGCAGGCTCCTCCTCCCTGTAGCTGGTGCGGGGGGAGAGGAGGTTGAGGAACATCTTCAGCAGATCTAGGTTCTCGCCTGTAACGTTGGAGATCTGGAATATCGGGCACATCCTAAGCAGAGGGAGAAGAGGAAGGAAAAAAGGAGACAGGCGCTCAGGAGACCAGGTCCTGCCCTGACACAGGCCAGGGGCAGCAACAGGGCTCGAGGAGCAGATGCCACTATTCATGACTCCACCTCTCCCTCACCTGCCTCCAAGGGCTTGACCTCTCTGCCCTGACCTAGCAAGCTCCTGGCCAGCCCTACTCTGAGGCCTTCTTCTCTCACTCAGTTCTGTCTCTGACACCTGTCCTCTCCTCTCTGTCCTCCACCACTGCCCTAGTTTGGAACCTCATGACTGCTTCTTCCTAAAACACACGCATGCTTGCTTAAAATCCTTAACCGCCTTTCCACCACAGACAAGATACCCCAAATCCCTCTCCCAACACTCACAGCCCTTTGGCTTGGGCTTGTAGCCATCTCTGCAGATTCACTTCTCGCAAATTCCTATATTCCAGCCACACCAGAGAACTCTCCCTTCTCCTAAAACTTTGGAACTTTTCTGCCCTTGTGGATTTGCTCACTCTGACCTTCCTTCCTGAATTCTTTCCCTTTTACGCAACTACCAGGCCCTCTCACCCTTCAGAGCTCATCTCAAATACCACTTCTTCCGTGAAATCCTTCCTGGGTGGACACTCTTGACTCCTCTGAGTTCCTGGAGAGCTTTTTCTCCATTACACATGACTGCATCTGATTTTTCATCAGAGTCCTGTAAATGGCCTCTATTGCTCCTATTCAGGGTGACTGAATTAAAATCCTTGAGATCACAAATTATACATTCCCCACAGCTCCTAGAATAGTGCCTGCACAGAATAGGCACTCAACAATATCAACAAGCTCAAATGGAGCTGTCTGAAACGTGCCCCCTCTGCAGGCTAACTGATGGTACTGAAGGTCACATCAGGGCAGAGGCATAGGCAAAAAGCCAGGCTGCTCTGGGCCTGGCACTATAGACCAAGCTCTGGGCAAACAGGCAGAGTTAGTAGAGTTCACCATTATCGAGAGAGCATCTCTCACCAAGGAGCTGAACACCTTGAGGACAAGGATTGTGTTCAATTCAACTCTGAATCCTCAACATCTAGATGAAGAGTCTCGCAGAACAAACATCCAATAAATATTTATGGAATGAAAGAATACATTAATGAGTAAATGCCAAAACTGATCTATGATTAGTGAGCTTTTGAGGAGCAACAGTATAAAAAACTGAGTTACAAAAATGGCTGTGTATTTACCATCCATCAGCCAGGCAGGGCATTAAGTGCTCTGCATACTTCATTTCCAACATTCACGGGAGCCCTACAGGGAAGGGAATGTTATTCCCATTTCACAGATAAGGACACTGAAGTCTCAGCCGGGATGCCAACCCCAGGAATGCCAGCACCTCACAATCTGCGTTACGTGATATTACCCCTGGGCAACAATGCTGGCTTGGGAGACCCTGCGCTAAGATTGGAAGCTTCTATTTCCTCCGATCTCTGAATAGGAAGAGGTGTTGATGTGGTGTTTTCATGAGACCTTATGCCCAAACTGACAGCCATTCCAGGCCCATCACTCACTGTGGTCCGGCCTGCAAGGGTGCCTGTCTGAAGTGTGCGCTCCCCATGCGTTACCTTTCAGAGCTGAAGTTGGAGGCTGTGACAATCACATCATCTTTGCTCTGCACCAGCACGGGGATCTTCCGGCAGCCTGGTGACTTCAGCAGACGCTGTAACAGCTTCAGGGTTTCTTAAAGGGTGCAATGGAACAGAATTAGGGGGACACAGCCTTCTCTTTGGCCAGGCTTTAAGAGCAAGATGGGTCCACTCATTACTGATGCAAGCAGGAGACAGACAGATAGATGGACCAGTGTTAAATGCCACAATGCCTGGAGAAGCAAAAAGGAGGATCAAAACTTTGGGTGCTGCTAGAGTAAGAAAAGCACAGATGGGGCCTCTTTTCTAGGGTTCTGCGTCTGAAACCTGGCAGATTTCTCTTGTGTCTAGACGACCTGCCTCCTGTAAGCATGTGACTTGAGGGTCCCCAAGAAAAACAATTCACTTCATACTTCAGTTCTCAGAATGCACTACTTCCTGGAAAAAAATCTCATCCAACAAAAAGGATCTCTTAGACATTTAGAAGTCTACGGAGACCCTTATTATGAGGCTTCCCAAAGGGATACTTTTCTACAATCTTTAGCAGTGAGGGAGAAAGGCATGAAGGCTTAGTCCTGCAACCCTGTGTCAAAGCTTTGGTGGCAAAAGGTAATCAGATCCTCTGTCCAAACTTCCCCGTATATATCCAGCTTAGCTGGTAGAGCCCAACTCCTTCTGCCTGGGGTCACCTGAAAAGAGGTGCCAGATTCAGGATCTCAAGATTTCTGCATTTGGAACCAGAAGGAACAAGGAAGAGGATAATTCTAGGCTGTGTTCAGACCAAGAACTAAATAGGGGAGGAAGTAGCAGAAGATTCTGGGCTGATGGAAATTCAGGCCAAGACCTAAGTACAAGACAAAGGAAGTTTCGCCCGCGTGCACTGAAGATGGTAGCTGCTGTGGGAAGGCTACTCTGAGCATCGGCTGCCCGACATGTGAGTGCCATTCCTTGGGGCATTTCTGCCACTGCAGCCCTCAAGCTTGCTGCTTCTGGAAGAACGAGCTTGACAAACATATTATGGTCTGGTTCCAGTCAAGCAAAATTCTTTAGCACCAGCTCCTCATACCATGCACCTGCTGTCGCCCAGCATGCACCCTATTTTAAGGGTACAGCCATTGTCAATGGAGAGTTCAAAGACCTAAGCCTTGATGACTTTAAGGGGAAATAATTTGGTGCTTTTCTTCTATCCTTTGGATTTCACCTTCGTGGTCCTACAGAAACTGTTGCTTTTAGTGACAAAGCTAAGGAATTTCATGATGTGAACTGTGAAGTTGTGGTCTCAGTGGATTCCCACTTTAGTCATCTTGCCTGGATAAATACACCAAGAAATAATGGTGGTTTGGACCACATGAACATCCCACTCTTGTCAGATTTGAGCAAACTTCCTGAGACTACGGTGTGCTGTTAGAAGGTTCTGGTCTTGCACTAAGAGGTCTCTTCATAACTGACCCCAATGGAGTCATCAAGCACTTGAGCGTCAATGACCTCCCAGTGGGCCGAAGCGTGGAAGAAACCCTCCACTTGGTGAAGGCGTTCCAGTATGTAGAAACCCATGGAGAAGTCTGCCCAGCAAACTGGACACTGGATTCTCCTACAATCAAGCCAAATCCAGCTGCTTCCAAAGAGTACTTTCAGAAGGTAAATCAGTAGATCACCCATGTGTATCTGCACCTTCTCACCCCAGAGAAGAAACACAGTTGAAGCCTGCTTTTATCATTTTATAGATGATTATCTGTAGAAGGCAAGGAACCAATTATCCTTGTACTCATAAATATTACTCTAAATGGCTAAGGCCTTTTAAACATGGTTAGTTGCTAGTATAAGGAATCCTTTATTGGTAACATCTTGGTGGCTAGCTAGTTTCTACAGAATATAATTCGCCTCTGTAGAAGGCAATTCTTAGATCACATCTTCAGTGGAAACACTCTTCTGTCTTAGCCTTACTTGAAGCTTGCCTACAACAAAGTGGAGCAACACACATTGAAAGCTTCTGATCAAGGGTCCTGAAATTTTCATCTTGAATGTCTTTGTATTAAGCTGAATTTTCTTTTAAGCTAACAAAGATCACAGCTTTCAATTGTTATCAGCAGTCAAATTTAACTCCTGCAATGAATGTTTATGTGATTGAAGCAAATGTGAATATTATTTTAAAAAGTGGCAGAGTGACTTAACTGATCATGCATGATCCCTCATGCTTGAAATTTATAGTTTACCTAGTCATTTTACTTATTTTATTCATTAGCTAACTTTGTCTACATATATTTCTAGATATTGATCAGTGTAATGGATTATAAAGGATAGTTATTGGATCCAGGGATTGCATTTTGAAATTATTATAATTATTTTCTTTGCTGAAGTGTTCAATGTAGAGCACATAATAAAAATAAACATATTGTAAAATAAAAAAATAAAAATAAAAAAGAAGTTTCTGGGCTAAAGCCGTGGTAGCAGACCACCTGAAGGCACAGTAGGTGACAGCCCCAATCAGAGGGGCTGCTGCTAGCTGGAGGCTTCACTTACCTTGCAGGATGTTGGCAGGACACATGTCAATCTTGGTGACTACCACAAAGACAGGTACATTGAGTGCCAGTGCCAAGCCCAGGTGTTCTTTGGTCATCCCCACGATGCCAGCATTGCTGCCCACCTGCCCCAACACAGAAAGGAAGTGTCAGGACGAGAGAGAAAGAGATTGCTGCTGGGTGGACACAGGGGCTCAAAAGCAGATGTGGATGAAAGCTGGGCTGGGCAAAAATCACTTTAACCCCTGACTCAATGATGTGGGGTGTCAAAATCAGAGGAGACTTGCAAACAATAAAAAAGATAAACCCAGTCAGGGAAACAACTGTCCTGAGCCATCAAAATGAATCCAAGTCAGGAGCAGTGGCTCATGCCTGTAACCCCAGCACTTTGGGAGGCCAAGGCAGGCGGATCACTTGAGGCCAGGAGTTTGAGACCAGGCAGGACAACCTGGTAAGACCTCCGTCTCTACAAAAAAATACAAAAATTAAGGCTGGGTACAGTGGCTCACTCCTGTAACCCCAGCACTTTGGGAGGTCAAGGCGGGCGGATCACCTGAGGTCGGGAGTTCGCGACCAGCCTGAACAACATGGAGAAACCCTATCTCTACTAAAATACAAAATTAGCCAGGCGTGGTGGCACATGCCTGTAATCCCAGCTACTCAGGAGGCTGAGGCAGGAAAATCGCTTGAATCTGGGAGGTGGAGGTTGTGGTGAGCCGAGATCGTGCCATTGTACTCCAGCCTGGGCAACAAGAGCGAAACTCCGTTTCCCCCACCCCACAAAAAAAAGAAAAATTGGCTGGGTGTGGCAGGATATGCTGTAGTCTCAGCTACTTGGGAGGCTGAGGTGGGAGGATCACTTGAGCCTGGGAGGTTGTGGCTACAGTGAGCCATGATCGAGCTACTGCACTCTAGCCTGGGTGACAGAGCGAGACTGTGTCTCATAAACAACAACAACAAAAAGTGGATTCAACTTAACATCACTCGCCCTCAGTTTCCCCATCTGTAAAATGGGGAGATAACAATATCCACTTCAGAGGGTCACTTGATGTTTAAATGTCACAACACACATGAAGGGTCCAGCACACAACTAGCAGGAACTAGGTGTTTAAGCAATTGCACCTGTTATTACTGTTACTATCCTTCCAGTAACAATAAATGTTTCCAAATATCACCGTAAGGACTGGTTACATAAATCAGGGCACGTGTATGAAATGTGCTGTACAAAAGAAGGAAGAAATTTTTATCTACTGATATGGACTAATCTCCAAAATATGCTTTTAAGGGGAAAAAAAAAAGTAAGTTGCATATAGAATGCTATCATAAAAAGAGGTGAGTGTTCAGCTATGCATGGTGGCTCATGCCCATAATCCCAGCACTTTGGGAGGCCAAGGTGGGTGAATCACCTGAGGTCAGGAATTCGAGACCAGCTTGGCCAACATGGTGAAACCCCTTCTCTACTAAAAATACAAAAAAAAAAAAAAAAATTAGCTGCATGTGGTGGCAGTTGCCTGTAATCCCAGCTACTCAGGAGGCTGAGGCAGGAGAATTGCTTGAACCAAGGAGGCGGAGGTTGCAGTGAGCCAAGATTGCGCCACTGCACTCCAGCCTGGGCAAGAGTGAGACTCCATCTCAAAGAAAATAAAGGCCAGGCGCGGTGGCTCACACCTGTAATCCCAGCACTTTGGGAGGCCGAGGCGGGCAGATCATGAGGTCAGGAGCTCGAGATCATCCTGGCTAACATGGTGAAACCCTGTCTCTACTAAAAATACAAAAAATTAGCTGGGCATCGTGGCGGGCGCCTGTAGTCCCAGCTACTTGGGAGGCTGAGGCAGAAGAATGGCATGAACCCGAGAGGCAGAGCTTGCAGTGAGCTGAGATCGCGCCACTGCACTCCAGCCTGGGCGACAGAGCGAGACTCCGTCTCAAAAAAAAAAAAAAAGAAAAAAAGAAAATAAAAGGCAGTGGGGGATAACTGGTGACTGATTCATGGCTTAAAAAAAGCAGCTGAAAGATATTTGGGAAACATCTGAAATAACATAAATACAGACTAAATATTTGAGGATATTAGGTAACTATTCTTCATTTTCTTGATTGTAAAAACAGTAGGAGACAGGCCTCACTTTTAGGAGCTGTATGCTGAAGTGTTTAGCAGTGAAAAGTCACAATGTCTACATTGTGACTTTGTCTGGGATGAAGACATGTCCACTATTTTTAAGTGATTCAGCCAAAAAAAAAAAAAAAACCAAACTAAACATATATACTTGGCTGGGCACGGTGGCTCACACCTGTAATCCCAGCACCTTGGGAGGCACCAAGGTGGGATGATTACTTCAAGCCAAGAGTTTTGAGACCAGCCTGGGCAACATAGCAAGATCTCGTCTCTAAAAAAATTAGTATTAGCCAGGCATGGTTGTGCACGCCTGTGGTCCTAGGTACTTGGGAGGCTGAGATGGGAGGATCCCTTGAGCCCAGGAGTTTGAGGTTATAGTGAACTACAGTTGCACCACCGCACTCTAGCCTGGGTAACAGAGTGAGGCTTTGTCTCTTTAAAAAATATTAAATCAGGCTGGGTACGGTGGCTCACGCCTATAATCTCAGCACTTTGGGAGGCCAAGGTGGGCAGATTGCTGGAGGTCAGGAGTTCCAGACCAGCCTAGCCAACATAGTGAAACCTCGTCTCTACTAAAAATACTAAAAATTAGCTGGGTGTGGTGGCACGTGCCTGTAAGCCCAGCTACTCGGGAAGCTGAGACAGGAGAATCATTTGAACCCAAGAGGCGGAGGCTGAAGTGAACTGAGATTGCACAACTGCACTCCAGTCTGGGCGAAAGAGCAAGACTCCATCTCAAAACAAAAAATTAAAATAAATAAAAAACATATATACACATATGTACCCACCATATAGACACATAAATATGGCAAAATGTTAATGATTGCTAAATCTAAGTGGTGGGTTTATGGTATTGGTTATACTATTCTTTCACCTTTTCTGAATGTTTAAAATTGGAGGGAGAGAATATATACACATTTGCTGATCTGAGTACAAAATATCTCTGGCAGGTACACAGGAAACTGGAAACACTGGTTGCCTCTGGGAGGAAACTTTTCACAATTTTGTACCATACTAAACCAGAAGAAAATTTGAAAGAAAAGCTGCCATGATGTGTTTACACAGTGCCCTATCCATTCCAGTGTGTCACGGAGACGCCCACTGAGTTTCCATGGCTCCTAGATGAGTCACCCCAGCTGGCACTTCCCTCTCCCTCCACCAGGACACTTCCACAGTCTTCCCGACGTCTTCCCGTGCCCTTCGGCCACCTTTCCAACCCAACGCAGACTTGCTTTTGCTCTTCCCAACCTGGAGAAGAGAGTGCTCTACGGCTGTTTTCTATATATTTTAAATATTTTTTCCTAGAAATCAAATGCCATGGGACTATAATGAAATATTTCATTGTTTTCTACAGAAAGGTTAACATTTGGATCACAACCAAAAAGTCAGATAATATATATGTAACATTTTGTCCAGGGTGAAGATATTTCCATTAATTGGTCTTACTCACTGTAGCTCAGCTGGAAAAATGCTTATTCTCAACCAGTTTCTATACCCTTCTTAATATCAACCCAACAACTCCCCTAAATACGCCCTCTGGAGCTTCCACTAAGATCCCTTCCTGGCAAGCAGCTTTCCTCAGCCCAGTCAAGAAGCTGGTCATGGCCCTTTGCAACATTGAAGGAAATGGGAAATGAAGGCATGCTGAGGTCCCAAAAGCCTCAGGCAGAGAGCCTACGAGTGTTCACATGGCTCTGCCTCTCTTTACTGCTTTCCAGTTTAGGGAGAATTTGCTTGAGAACCTGTGTTTGTGCAGCAACTTGATCAAGTTTGCTATGAACAGATGCTTATGTTTACTACATTTATTAATACAGGCAGCTGAAGGAATCGAGAAATGGGGAAGGGTTTTGGGAAGGCCTTGCCAAGGGAACACTCGAGGCATATGTGTCTCTGACTCTGTCCCTTCCCGCCCTCCCTCTTCCTTACTCCTGCTGTGAAAGCTGTGGAGATGTGCACAAGGTTACAGGCCTTGCCACTCCCCTCAGCACTCCCACTGTCTGTCCAGGGAGGAAGATCAGTGGGTCACAAAGGCAAGCTTAGCAATGAGATCCAACACAGAGCCCTCTGCTCCCTTTCTTTCTCAGTTAATCTATTAGATGAGCTGCTTAAACACTTTTTGGTTGTTTTTAATGTTCCGAGCAGGAATAGCTGCTTAAAAATTTAATCACGCTTGACCCTAAGCTTTTTGGGAGCCTCTGGACAGCCCTGTTCATTGCTGTATCATCAGACCTCACATAGTACCAGACACACAGGAGCCTCTCAACAAGGGCTGTGCACTGGCCGATCCTCCTCCCAGGCTCCAGGAGGCCACCTTTCAGGGCCTCTCGACTGTGGCCTGTGCCTCCTATGGCTGTCTTCTCCGTTTCTTCCCCAGGCCTGCCCCTCTGAAGGTACTACCTACCTGGTGTCACCTCCTCAAAGTAGCCCAATCCTCTGCAGAAAACATTTCTGAAGGTAACAAGTAAGGCCCAGGAGAAACCCTCCTCTATGCCTCTGCAAAAAATAAGACAGGTCTTCAAGGGTACCTGGTTTTTACCAAGAGGATACCTTCCCTAGTCTAATGTAAGGGAGAGATCAAGGTTCAAGCCTTGAGAAGACCATTACTCAGAGGACTGGGCACCCCTGCAAAACTTGCCAGCCTCACCCGATGTCAAAGCCCCAAACCAACAGGCCTCAGTCTCAGAACAGTTTCAGACTTGCACATAACCAGACCCAAGCAACCCTGCTGAAGCCTCCCCTCCTTGGGGTGCCTCCCACTCACCATGAGCATGCAGAAGTCAGGCAGATGGCCTGTCATGCCGAAGACAGTGGTTTTCAGGTACTTCTCATGACCAGCCAAGTCGATGAAGGTAATGACTTTCGTGGACTTCTCACAGATCTTGGTCCACTCCAGGCTGCCGCCGTGGCTGTCAGGTTTGTTCACTACATTGCCTTCACTGTCAAAGCCCAGAATGTCGTTGCCCACACTGCTGGTGCGACCAGATTCAATTTCATGTTTGTGGCGGAAGAGTTTCTGGCGGGCAAAGCCTCGGCCATTGTCCAGCTCCCCATGTGTCAGGACCCCCAGAAGCGTGCTTTTGCCAGCATCCACGTTGCCCACCACTGCTACCCTGCGTGTAGATGAACCCATACATCTATGTGAGAGTTAGTGAATGAGTGAAGTGGAGCGACCATCATAACCCCAGTAACTGGATCCGCAAGTCCAGGCTTGCCCCGATCCCCTCCAGCTCACAGCTCCTCCTTGAGCCGGAGGAGCACAGTGGGAAGGTTCCTAGAGCTGCTGCTGCAGAGTCATCAGAAGGGCCCAGACTCCCACAGCGGCTATCTCCCTTAACTCCCACTAGCTTCTGGGTGCTGCCAGGAAGAGCCGCAAGGCTACCAGAGGCACAAAAGGCTCTTCTCCATGACCCTGGTTTCCAGGCTCACAGGCTGAAGGGAAAAGAAACACACCCACAGAGAATGGCCACAGAATGCACGGCTGGCCTCTCTCGTGCTCTTCCCAAAGGGACAGGGAAGTGCAGAATTAGAGCAAGGAGCCCACGTCTCCAGACACCTGGACACTCTTTCCACGCCTCAGGAGGGGAAAGGATGGAGCTGACACGCCAAGTGCCACAGGCTCAGTCACCAACCTCTGTGAAGAATGGTGACCCCAAAACGTCCCGCGGCCTCCTCACCTGACCTCCAGGAAGTCATTGTCTCCTACTCGTTTCCGGACCAGGTAATCACGCACGCGGCCCCCAGCTTCTTGCCGTTCCCGCAGAAGGATGACATCAGCCTCTATCTGTTCCGCCATGCTCTTCACTGTGGCGTAGGAGGCCTCCATGTCAGCTTCACTCAGCCCATACTCAGTCCCATCTGGTGACAAGAGCCCAGACATCAGCAGGAGAGGGAGTCCTGACCAACCATCCTGCCAACCAGCCAGCCAGGAACCCCACCTAACAAAGGCCACCACCCCCCAACCCCAGCACTGCAGAGGAACAGGGGTCCTCTCTACCTGAGAGAAAACCTGGGCACACACCAAGTTAAAACATGACAGTGCCACAGACCTCTCCATCAAGCAGAGCATTCGCTACTTCATTCAACAACAGCCACCGAGGCTCTCCCAGGTTTTATGCCAAGCCTCATGCTGGGTACTAGGACTACAGGTGCCCCTAGTGAGCTCACAGCCCAGTGGGGGAGGCAGACAGGAAATTAATTAATTGCAATACAGCTCAAGTGCTGCACTCTAGGACTGTGTGAAGAGAACATAAAGCACTGCCTGGGGAAGCCGAGGACAGTTTTGCAAAGGGCTGATGCCAAGCTAGGTCAACAAGTGCTGGGCCTGCAGAGGGAGGAAGGACATCCTAGCCAGAGGAACAAAGCGTGGCGTGGCAGATCATGGCAAGTTCAGGGACCAGGAAGCAGCTCAGTGTGTTGAGGAGCAGGATGGGTGACATGGAGTGTCGGGAGACTACATGAGAGGTGGAAGCAGCACAACAGACGGACAGCAGCGACACACCTGCACCAGGCATTGAGACACCCGTAGGCTGAGGCAGGGGAGTAACATGATCAGATGGCTGTGGGTTAGAAAGATCTCCTGAGTAGCAGTGCCAAGTGTGCACCAGCAAGTGAGAGACCAGTAAGGGGGGAGTCCAGTTAGGAAGTAATTCTAATAATGCAGGCAAGAGATAATGACGACAGAAAGATGGAGGAAAATGGGGGAGGAACTCAGAAACATTTTAGAGATAAGATTTTTAACTGAGGTGGCTCAGGTGACATGTCCAGCAAGCAGCTGGAGAAATGAGTTTGAGCTCAGGACAAGGAAGGGAATCAGACAGAAGGCAGGACCAACCGACCAAACAGTTATTGAGCTCCTACTATATGACAACCCGTCAGCTCCTTTCCATGAGGTGCTGGATTTAATTTCCACAATCACTCCCTCAGCCTTTCCCAGCTGTCCTGTCTCTGAGAGCACCCCTGCTCCTTCCCTGGCTGGCTAACC
Organism: Pan paniscus; assembly: GCF_029289425.2. Classification (NCBI taxonomy): domain Eukaryota; kingdom Metazoa; phylum Chordata; class Mammalia; order Primates; family Hominidae; genus Pan; species Pan paniscus. The sequence goes on along the minus strand of NC_085927.1, from coordinate 48,570,670 downwards.
CCTTCAGCATGTGTGACTCTCTTCCCCCGCACCAAATATTCTCCTTGTCTCTTCTTCTCTTCCTCCCACTCCAAACAAGCTCCTAAACTAAGGAAAGGAAAACCACCCCCCTTCCCTTGCTCCTGCTTATCTGCAAAGCTACCATCTCCTGTTTTTCCTTTCACCATCAAACATCTCGAGAGTCATCAACGCGTGTTGACTGTACTATCCCACCATCTACTCACTGGGAATCTGCCCACTACAGAAGAAACCGCAGTTGTCACATGCCACCTGTGGCCTTTTTTTTTTTTTTTTTTTTTTGAGATGGAGTCTCACTCTGTCACCCAGGCTGGAGTGCAGTGGCACAATCCTTGCTCACAGCAACCTCTGCCTCCCGGGTTCAAGCGATTCTCCTGCCTCAGCCTCCCAGGTAGCTGGGATTACAGGCGCCCGCCATCATGCCTGGCTAAGTTTTGTATTTTCAGTAGAGACGGGGTTTCACCATGCTGGCCAGGCTGGTCTCGAACTCCTGACCTCAAGTGATCTGCCCGCCTTGGCCTCCCACCAAAGTGCTGGGATTACAGGCGTCAGCCATCATGCCTGGCCCACCAGTGGCCTTCTAAACTCTCTAATGCCCTCTTCTTGACTTCTACAGCATTCGATACTGCTGGCCACTCAGCCTTTCCCTCTTGAAGCACTTCCCTCCCGCCCTGCTCACGCATCACCTGACCTCTCCTGATGTGCCTCCCCACCCCTGTCCCCCGCCTCTTGTCTCCTGAATGCCAGTTTTTTCCAGTAGTCTGTCAGTGGCCCTGTTCTGTTTCCTCCAAACTTTCCCCTTGGCCATCTTGTTCTATGGCTTTGACTGTCATTTTGAAAACTATAAAAACACTCATTTCTAACACCATCCTATGCCCAGAACTCCAGACTGAATTTCCAATTGCCTGGATAACTCCTAGAAGTCTGATATCCAAACTCAACACCCAACCCAACCCTCTTTTAAACAACAGTACAGACACTAACAATGTTAATAAAGCATTTTATTTCTCACTGTAATCTTATGAGGTAGGCATTATTGTTCCCTTTTAACAGTGGGGTAAAAAGAACCTAGGGAGATCTCAGAGCTTGGGGGAGGCCATGAGTTCAGGTCTTCAGATTCCAAAACCAGAGCCTTTTCCTCTTACTGCCTGACCAGTTCCTTCTTTATTTCTGACAATGACAATACCATCTCTCTAGCCACCAGTCTCCTCAGTCCAGTCCTGATGATTCTAGCATTTTACCTTGCCTCCTTCCCTGATGTCTGCCCTTTTTGCCAATCTGCAGCCACCAGCCTGATTCAGGCTCTTATTCTACCTGAACCACCACAACAGACTCTTAACTTTTGTCTTTACAAATTCAGTCTCTATTCCCTCCAACTAACCCCTTAAGGTCCTAAATAAAGGACAGCTCTGACGCCGTCACTTCAAGTCAAAGCTTCTGAATGGCTCCCCAGGCCCAACTGCTTAACAGCCTCCCCATTTGTGCCGTACTCCCTCCTCACTCTCTTCTTGTAAGCTCTGTTATGGTGCAAGTGGCCCCATCACACACACAGCACTCCCCTTCCTTGTGCTGGGGTTCTCTGCAGGGTCCTAGCTCTACACCTTTGCTCATGGATTTCCTATCCTGGAAGCCCAACAGCGCACCTCCTCCTGGCAAAATCCTACTCATTCTGCCCACAAATGTCTGTGTCTCCCTTACATTTGCAATGTACTGCCTTGTGCAACAGCGTTTTGGATACACATCCTCCCCTCCCCGCACAATACATAAGCATCTTGAAAACAAGGAACATACCGCAACAATTTCCTGATGCCCCACAACCAGTGCCTTTCCTATATCGAGTCCTCAAATGTTTGTAAAATGTAAAACAAATGAACAAAGAGGGAGCGGTTGGGCTGAGGAGTTTCTAAATGCACGGCAAAGTGAGCTGTGAAAGCCTTCAGGGTTAGAGAAGGGTTTGCTGGGAGTGTTCCTGAGAAGGCTGGCTAAATTCTATTCAACGTCCCCTGCTCCTGTTCTTTCAGGTCCTGCTCCACACCAAGGGCTATCACCAACGTCACCTTGTCCATCAGGGCTCTCGGTCAGTCACATTACCCGTCTCCAGCATGCATCACATTCCTCACTCTGTGGAAGCCGAGACAAAGGTGGAGGAGAAAAGCTGCAGAGGTCCAATTACTAAAGGCCACATACTCAGCCATGCCAGACGCTAATCAGATTTCCATCCTGCCGGCTCATTCACTTTTCTTATATGTATTCTCCTCTTCTACAGGCTGCAAAGACTCCCTAGACTCTCAGAATAAAAGTCTAACCTCTTTGGCATGGCATTTAAGGACCCTCAGAATCTGAGCCCTGCCTTCCTCTGCCCAGCCTCTCCTCCTACCACTCAGGACCTCATACTCTCCACTCATCCTACTGGATTACTTTTGGTCCACTATATATTCCTGTCTCCAATGCCTCCATGCCTCTGTGAGAATGGTTTCCTCTGCCCATTCACTATTCCCTCCATTTACCTGGAAAATTCCTACTCATCCTTTAGAATCAATTAAAGGGCAGCTCCTCTTCACAGCCTTTCCTGACTCTTCCACAAAGACTTAGTACTCCTTGGCCGGGCGCGGTGGCTCACATCTGTAATCCCAGCACTTTGAGGCTCAGGGGGATCACCTGAGGTCAGGAGTTCAAGACCAGCCTAGACAACATGGTGAAACCCCGTCTCTAATAAAAATACAAAAATTAGCCAGGCGTGGTGGCAGGTACCTATAGTCCCAGCTACTCAGGAGGCTGAGGCAGAAGAACTGCTTGAACCCAGGAGGCAGAGGTTGCAGTGAGCCGAGATCATACCACAGCACTCCAGCCTGGATGACAGACAGAAACTCTGTCTCAAAAATAATAATAATAATTTTAAAAGACTTAATACTCCTCCTATGTCCCCTGAACTTTTTTTTTTAATTGTTTTTCTTTAGAGATAGAGTCTCACTCTCGCCATCTCAGCTCACTGCAACCGCCACCTCCGGGGTTCAGGTGATTCTCATGCCTCAGCCTCCTGAGTAGTTGGGATTACAGCAGTGCACCACCACGCCCAACTAATTTTTTGCATTTTTAGTAGAGATGGGGTTTCACTATGTTAGCCAGGCTGGTCTCGAACTCCTGGCCTCAAGTGATTGGCCCACCTTGGCCTCCCAAAGTGCTGGGATTATAGGCATGAGTCTTCTTTTTCAAAGAAATCTCATGATAAATCAACTACAACCTGGGACCCTTAAAAAAATTATTACTGCAACTACTAATATTAGCTAACATTTATGTAATGCTCACTATTCACGATGATTTCCTTGAATTCTCATTTAATCTTCACTACTACACCATGGGAGAGATTCCATTATTATCCCCATTTTAAGACAAGGAAAAGAGTCAGTAGGCAAATCCAGGCCTGCCAGGTTCCAGATCCTATAGATTAGGCCAGACTGCCCCCTTTTAAAATATCAACATTAAGAATGTATTCTTAAAGAGCACATTCCTCTACATTTGTTACAATTTTAAATGTCTTATTTATCTATACAAAATTTCTGTGAGGTAGGATGAGGAAGGTATCATTATTCCCATTTTACAGAGAAAGGATGTGATAAACAGAGGTGAAGCAGCAAGGAAATCACTGATGAAACTGACTCCTTGGGGCCGTGTATCTGGGTTAGTCTTCTGATTATTGTTCAACTTGTTTAACTAGTTATGATCTCTTTCTATTTGTAAAGAATTCCAGCAGGAGGAGTCACTAAGAATCTAATAGCATCCAACTGGTGGATTTGAGGATGATGCTTGGGTGTACAGATGTGTTAATAAATGTCTGACATCTTACGCTTTGCCACGGGTGGGTTTGCCATGGGTGGGTTAATTGCCACGGGTGGGGTGTGAGTTGTCAAGGCATGGTAAAATTCACTGAGTCCACATAAAAGGATGAGGGGAAAGAGGAGTCTTAAGAATCTGGGTCTTCAAAAACAGACTCAACACTTGTCAAAATTGACCTATATGTGGTTCCTGAAATTCTACAATCATTAAGTGATCTTTGAGTGGTTCATCTTATTAGAGCAGGCCAGATGTGTACCTGACATCAAAGCTTCAAAAGGCTACCAATGATCTCCTAGTCAACAAATGGAATGTTTTTTTTTTTTTGAACCTGGCATTCATTGCTGCCTCTGTAGCACTTGATAATGCTAATCAACTCTCTCCCTTTCTTGATACGCAACCTCTTAGTTTGCCTATCTCTCTGACCATGCCTTCCTTTAGGTGGTAATACCCGCAACTAGAGAGGTAGCAGCAAGGATGGGAAGGAAAGAACAGATATGAAAGATATTTCAAAGGAAGGCACAGCTGCATCTGGAGAGCAAATCCTTCTTCTTTATGTCACTCTTACAACATTTCCAAATACTGTTTCCCATGGAGGTTATTTGTGTATATGCCATCTTTCCTCCTTGGGGCAGGGATCAGATTTTAAGTTTCCAAAAGAGCTTTGCAACAGTGGCAGGCCTTAGAAGATACTTAATAGATATGTATAAAATAGTTTAAGAATGATTTTGAGATTTCTTCAATCTTCAACTCAAACTACAAAAGAATTATTACCTGGCTTTACAAAGCCTACATTCAGCAAAGAAAAGTGTTTCTTTAATGATGCATCCAGGCCCACCTGGGCTTCCTGCAAAGATGACAGAGACAAGTGCTGGTATGGGCTGAATTCATAATCGTTAACAACCCCAGCTGTCATTTCAGCAAAGATAATCCCATAATGAAGATGAAGGTAAGCAGGTCTTGTATTGAAGTTGCTAACTAGGAGTGACCAGGGGAAGAAACCGTAATATACTCTGGGATTGTTGTGAGGGCTGCCTTCCTCTAAAATAGTAGGTTCTGTTACAAGGAATAAGCAGCTTGGAGAACAATAACCAGTCCCTTTCAGAATGGTTACAAGCCTATGTGTCTGACAGGATCCAGTGGGGAGAGAGGACGACCTCTGTTATCCCAGCTATCCAGACTAAATAGTCAGTAGGGTCTGGGGCAAGGAGCCCGACAAGAGAGGAATTCTGGGCATCTTTTCTTTGCTGACACCAAGAAGAATCACGGAGGTCCTCTGCTAAGCAGAAAATAAGTAGCAATGGGATCTGTAAACAGGGCCTGGAAGGGAAGACCTCCGGCTGCCCAGGAATAAGCTTAATTCTAGACCTAACTATGGCTTGCCCTATTACCTTAGACAAGAAGTTCCTTTGCTTTGTGCTTCATTTCCTCTTATGCAAATAGAGAGTACTGGAGGTAAAAAGGAAGCATCTGTAAAACTGCTTGGAAAGTCAAGCATATTATGGCCACTAAGGTCAGAATTAACATTCACTTTGTACTTTTATGTACTCCAAACAGTTCTGCAGACACTAAAGAATCACTGTAACTGAGACACATAAGCAGAAAAGTTCAAAAAGCGGGGAAAATGTGCTCTAAATAATTTCTTTTTTTTTTTTGAGACAGAGTTTCACTCTTGTCGCCTAGGCTGGAGCACAATGGCACGATCTTGGCTCACTGCAACCTCTGCCTCCCAGGTTCAAGCAATTCTTCTGCCTCAGCCTCCCGAGTAGCTGGGATTACAGGCGCCCGCCACCACTAATTAGCGCCCGGCTAATTTTTTGTATTTTTAGTAGAGATGGGGTTTCACCATGTTGGCCAGGCTGGTCTCAAACTCCTGACCTCAGGTGATCCACCCGTCTTGGCCTCCCAAAGTGCTGGGATTCCAGGCGGCAGGGCCACCGCACCCGGCCCAATAATTTTTAAATATAAAGGGAAAGGAAAACTATGCTCACCTGATCCCTGCCCAATGACATATATGGTCTCTCCGCATCCCTCGTCCATCCTCTCCCACATCTGCCGAAGTAGGCTGTCATACTGCTCTGATGTAGGGCTCACTAGAACCAGCTAGAAAAGAAACCAACAGCCTTAGGACCACACTTGCTAGAAGAGCACCACAGCCAAAGCTGATCAATACAGCCTAACCAAAGATCCTGACTGAACCCCATAGCACCCTCATCTAAAAAGGCTGCACAGCCCCTTCATGCCCTCTCTGCTTCTCCTGAAGTAGCCTTTGAGCCTCAGGCCTTATATGAGCCAAATGATATACTACAATGTGTATGTCTGAGCCATAACCCATGGTAAAGAGGGCACAAGCAGCCTGCCTCCTGCTGCTTAACAGGAAGGGCAGGACCCAAGTGACTGAGAATATGGCACTGTGGATAGAAAGCGCAGTGCTTTCCATCTACATGCCAAAGTCTTCTACCTGCAGTTGGCATCTGGAAGCCCACAAGGCATATACCTCATATACCTCCATGCCCTCCACCCACAGGCCAGTGGCTTCCAGGATAACAAAAGAATTCTGTTCTATCTTGTCTTAGCTATATTGAATATTTGGGAATGAAAACTGCCTGCAAGACTCATCTTCATCAACAAAACACCATTACCATTACCACTACGAGGAGTATTAGCACCGTCATTTTGCAAATGTCTGCCAATAACATTGAAGTGTCAACCATTTACTTGGGTAAGCCATTTGGCAATCAGACCCCATTCTCTAACCACTCCTGTGTGACCTTGGACAAAGAATTTAACCCCTCTAAGTTTCAGTTTTTCAATCTATAAAACGGAGCTAATACTACCTGCATCCTAAGGCCACTGTAAAGAGCAAATATAACATGTAAAGCATCTAGTCCACAGCTCAATAAATGTGAACCTACAAGGTTTTCTTCACCCAATCATTCCCAGAAAAACCTTGTTGGATGAAACTAGCCACCACTATTCACTAAGTGTTTCTCCCTTTGGAAGCTCTCGGAGCCTTAGGTCTCCACATTTTCTATTGTAAGGACATGAACCTTTCACTTCTAATCTGTTCCTCCGGAATCAATCTATTCAACCCAACCATTCTCTCCCTCCACACCATCACTTTTTCTTTTTGATATCATCGATATTAATATACATATGATTTTTTTTAATTGTAAGGAGGACTTCCCCAGGTATGTGATGAAATAACACTTCTAGGAATATTAAATGAGCTGGTCAAGAAATGAAGGTACTACCGTCTTTGCAACTCTGCCCTGCAATTTCCTACCATGTTTCTTCAGCACCTTGACCATGTGTTGACATCCAGTTTGTTTGCTCTTGAGTCAGGTCCATAATCTTGTAACTTCCTGAGTTGACTCATCAGAGCTTGTAATTGTAACCTGGATGTTTCCTGGGTCTTTTACATCGTCCTGGCCATCCATCTCTCTAAGTTTGGCCATCCTCATTATGGCATTACAGGCACAAGACAGGACCAACTTTGACAGGCTAGCTGGCTTCCAAGTGCTCACCTGAGACTACAATGGCAAAGAGCAGTTGAAAATAACTTGCTTAGGTTGCAGGGAAAGTTCCTCCCCAGTTTACGACCAAGTTTCATGCAAATTTGCCGCCATAAACTATAAAAAGTCACAAACATTTTCAAAGCTGGATAAAATGTCTATCGTAACTATCCTACAAATGTAAGTGGTGGTATTGGTGTTCTATCTTTCACCCACTGCTATTTAATCTGCACAGGAAATTAGGAACTATCTCGTTCACTTCAAACATTTACTGAGTCTCTAGTATGCATCAGGCACTATTAAGTGTCTTCTTAAATATTTCTAATTTTTACAACCCATCTGTACTTTCTTAAGATGAGGTGGTTGGAGAACTGAAAGGTTAAGAAACTTTCCCAACGTCACACAGCCTTTCGATGGTAGGGCAGGAAAGGGAACCCAGGCCTGTCTGACTCCCAAGTTGGCATTCTTTCCCTAAGGAACGTTAAGCACCTTCAAAACACCAGTCACATCTTGTATTTACTTTTCTATTCTTCACAATGTCAAGCCGTTGGCGAGGCCTTAATTCCTGCCTACCTTCTCGACAGCTCAAAAAACACGGTTTTAAACGTCCTTCACTGCTCCACTCATACAAGATGAGCTTCCACTCACAGGATAGCGAGACTAAGGAGCCTGACCATCTTTCCATTTTGTTTCGGGTGGCCTCGAAAAGTAGACATTCTCGGACATGCTCCTCCCCAGCTGAGCGACTACTTTCTGTTTCCTTTCCCGAGTCTGGGAAGAGACGCGGCGGCCACCCTGCCCTGGCCTCCGACTACCTGTCTTCATGAGCGTCTCGGCCCCCTGGCCGGGCCCCCTCGCCCCTCTGCTGTCCCGCGCGGTCCAGGGAGAGGAGACTCTCGGTCTCCGAATCCCCTCAAGTGGGGACCCGAAGAACGGGGAGGGGCACTGAGCGGGGACAGTGAACGCGCGGAGCGCAGCTGGCATCGGGCGCCCCCGTTCCACGTGGCAGAGCCGAGGGGTTACGATCTCGGCGGGAGACGGGAGGGCGGGAGGCTGGGTTGGCGACGCGGGGGAGCCAAGGTGGGTGCGGGGACCATGGGGACGGCCCCTCGCGCCGCGAACCCCCGCACGTCCCGGAGACTAGCAGGTGGGCGGGCTCGGCCCCTTCTTCCCGTTCCGCGCTCCCCGCGGACAGGGCGGCCGCTGGCCCCGCCGTCGCCCCGGAGACTGCTCGGCCAGCCGCCCGCTCCCCTCAGCGCCCGCCGCCGCCGCCCGGGCCTACCTTGCTGGTGAGGTCCAGCTCTGGCTCGCCGTTGAGCGCCTCGCCGTCCTCGCTGCAGTCCGAGTCAAAGCCGCCGTGGAGTCGGGCGGCGGCCGCCGCGGCCCTGGCCGCCCCCGGGGAGCTGGGCTCGGGGGCGAACATAGAGGCCGGGACCGGCGAGTCCATCGCGGAGCGACTGCGCTCCGTCGCCATCTTTAATAACTTAGGCTAATTCGTAGCCGGCTTCCCTCCCTCCCAGGCTCATTTGACTAATCTATGCACAGAGCCCCGCCCCGCTCCTTATCGGAATAATTTATGCAAAACTCCAGCCGCGTACTGGGTGACACGTACCTCTAGCTAAGAAACAATAGACTAGGCCTCTCAGCCACCAATCCCTGCAGAGCTTTCAAGTACCTAATGAATAATTAATGAGGCCCAAATCCCAACAACAAATGTCTGCGACATCACGCGCCCTGCTCCCAGCTTGGGAGGGGGCAGTACCGAGTCCCCGCTACCCGCCTGAAGCCTTCCCGCCAACGGGAGCAGAGAAGAGTGTGACTGACACAGCAGCCATCCAATGAGGAGAGAAATACAAACAACGTTACTCGTCAACGCCCCTTCACGCTCCTTGTTTCCAGAGGCGGTACTAAGCCTGCAAATCTTACTGCAAAACAGTAGGCGCTGTAAGCCTTCCGATGACGGACAAGGGCAGGACCCAATCGAGTCATAGAACAGGTCCCGCGCCTGGACCTGCTCATGGAGATAGTAAACTGCAAAATGAGCCTCCCACTCGACTCAGTGACTGAGGCAGTTGCTGGAATGCCGATGTCCAACGTGCTGGCATGCTCCAGGCAACTTTAATAGTAGGATCGATGCTGTACGTTCCAAGAGTTGTAATACTATAGCAGCCAGAGTGAGGCAATAATTAAATGCTGACCTTAGGGAGAATTCTCCATTCACTGCCTTTGCGGAGACAATCACACGAACTAAAAACAGAGGCAAGCAGCTAAAATTAAAAGCCAAAAAACACCTCACCACTTTTGTGGTGAACTGCTAAACCGAAATCTAGGGTCTCATAAGGTAGTTTCCTATGGGTTATTTTTCCAGTGTCATCAGTTGTGAAAAGCCCCAACCCAAAATGCCATCAACACACGTTTTAGTGTCTTGAATTCCTGTTTCAAAAGCCGGAAAAGCCTAGGCCGTCATTGTTTGGCAAAATTAGGGATTAACCAACGTCTAAGAATGTCGGCCTTGGCCACTCGAACCAGGCATCAAGCAAACAAGAGCATGTTTGAGAAGATAAGGAATCCAAGATTTAGGGTTTGGACCTAAACCCTAAATCTTTAGTGAGCAAGTGGCAGGATTGAAAATGGCTTTCAGTTTTGGGGATCTACCTGAGAAGAAAGAGACAGTCTCTTCTTGTCCCTGTTTTCCACTACTATCAAGTCTTATTTGCACAAACACAGCTGGGAATCTTGGACAGGAAGTCATCTGATTCCAATGGTCTTGATACTGTTCTTATGTGCTTTTTAATTTCTTCCTTGCCAAATTGCTCACCTCCATCCTATATGGGTCAGGAGCAATGGCTCACACTTGTAATCCCAGCACTTTGGGAGGCTGAGACGGGTGGATCACCTGAGGTTAGTAGTTCGAGACCAGCCTGGCCAACATGGTGAAACGCTGTCTCTACCAAAAATTAGCTGGGCGTGGTGGCATGTGCCTGTAATCCCAGCTACTCTGGAGGCTGAGGCAGGAGAAGCCCTTGAACCCGGGGGGGGGGGGGGCGGAGGTTGCAGTGAGCCAAGATCACACCACTGCACTCAAGCTTGGGCAACAGAGCGAGACTCCCACTCACAAAAAAAAAAAAAAAAAAAAAAAAACGAAGTACTGGAGGCCTGAACTCATAACAGGCTTCTGAAGGAGGGGCACAGTTTTGTGGGACTGAGCCCTTAATCAGTGGGATCTGACAGTATCTCCAGGTAGACAGTGTGAGACGAATTGAATTGAACTAGAGGACATCCAGCTGGTGTCCCCTGCAGCACTGATGGGTTGCTGGTGGGGAGAAATCCACACATTTTGGTGACCAGAGGTGTTGTGTTGTATTGAGAGTAGAACATTTTAAAAAACAGATTTTGGCTTTTCCTTTATGGCCCAGATTGATAGCATCTCACCAACTGGCTCTTCCAAAGAGTTCAAGTCGGCCGGATGCGGTGGCTCACGCCTGTAATCCCAGCATTTTGGGAGGCTAAGGTGGGCAGATCACCTGAGGTCGAGAGTTCGAGACCAGCCTGACCAACATGGAGAAACCCCGTCTCTACTACAAATACAAAATTAGCTGGGTGTGGTGGTGCATGCCTGTAATCCCAACTACTCAGGAGGCTGAGGCACAAGAATCGCTCGAACTCGGGAGGCAGAGGTTACAGTGAGCCAAGATCGAGTCATTGCACTCCAGCCGGGGCAACAAGAGCGAAACCCCATCTCAAAAAAAAAAAAAAAGAGTTCAAGTCCAGAATGTGCTGACAGCTAATAGCGAACTAAAAAAATGCCCTTTGCACTATAGCCTTTACCCAGAAAAGAACTCTCAGAGCAGGTACTTTTGAATTGAACAGGGAACTCTATCATGGGATTTTATAGAAGGAATTCCTTACCCTACCCATCTACACGTCTTTCTGAAGAAAAGTTGGAGCCTAGGTTCAAATTCTGTATTCACTATGTACTGGGTTCACATATCATATGTATGTGACCTTTTAAGCAAATTAACTTCTTAGAGCTTGTTTTCTCCTTTAAAGAAATAAAGTATCTAATAGGATAAAATCAGCTGTAAATGAACTAATATATGTAAAGCACTTAGAACACTGCTTGCTGCAGAGCAAGCCCTCAAACTATTCATATGTAAATATAACCATAGCCGTGGGTAGCTTACAAATTAATTTTTTTTTTTTTTTGAGATGGAGTCTCTGTTGCCCAGGCTGGAGTGCAGTAGCACGATCTCGGCTCACTGCAAGCTCCGCCTCCCAGGTTCACGCCATTCTCCTGCCTCAGCCTCCCGAGTAGCTGGGACTACAGGCGACCGCGACCACGCCTGGCTAATTTTTTTTTTGTATTTTTTAGTAGAGATGGGGTTTCACCGTATTAGCCAGGATGGTCTCAATCTCCTGACCTCATGATCCGCCCGCCTCGGCCTCCGAAAGTGCTGGGATTACAGGCGTGAGCCACCACGCCCGGCCACAAAAATGTAATTCAAAAGTTGGCTGGACAGAGCCAGAGGGCTCCTCACCCTGAGGCAGGCACTCCAGCGTGTTAAATCATAACGTTGAGGGTAATGGTTTTAAAATAGTCGCGTTTGCCAGGTGCAGTGGCTTACACCTGTAATCCTAACACTTTGGGAGGCCAAGATGGGCAGATCACTTGAGCCCAGGAAAGAGTTCGAGACCAGTTTGGGCAACGTGATGAAACCCCACCTCTACAAAAATAAAAATAAAAATTAGCCAGGTGTAGTGATGCATGCCTGTAGTCCCAGCTACTCAGGAGGCTGAGGCAGGAAGACCGCTTGAGCCCAGAGGCTGTGGGTGAGCCGTGAACGCGCCACTGCACTCCAGCCTGGGAAAGAGAGCAAGACCCTGTCTCAAAAATAAATAAAACTTCAGGCCGGGCGCGGTGGCTCACGCTTGTAATCCCAGCACTTTGGGAGGCCGAGGCGGGTGGATCTCAGGAGCTCGAGACCAGCCTGGCCAACATGGTGAAACCCCGTCTCTACTAAAAATACAAAAATTAGCCGTGCGTAGTGGCAGGAGCCTGTAATCCCAGCTACGCGGGAGGCTGAGACATGAGAATCGCTTGAGTCCAGGAGGTGAAGGTTGCAGTAAGCCGAGATCGCCCCGTTGCAATTCAGCCTGGGCGACAAAAGTTAAACTCCATCTTAAAAAAAAAAAAAAAAGGCCGGGCACGGTGGCTCACTTCTGTAATCCCAACACCTTGGGAGGCCAAGGCGGGTGGATCACCTGAGGTCGGGAGTTCGAGACCAGCCTGACCAACATGAAGAAACCCCTCTACTAAACACACAAAATTAGCCGGGCGTGGTGGCGCATGCCTGCAATCCCAGCTACTCGGGAGGCTGAGGCAGGAGAATTGCTTGAACCCGGGAGGCGGACGTTGCGGTGAGCGGAGATCATGCCATTGCACTCCAGTCTGGGCAACAAGAGTGAAACTCCGTCTCCAAAAAACAAAACAAAACAACTAAATTTAAAGTGCAACAGTTTCTTCTCGTTTTTCCAGTTTTACAGAAAACCCAAAAGAAGGGCAGCTAAGGTGGATAATGATGCCTACCACGCACCCTAAGAGTAGGTAAAGGGGAAAAAATGAAATCCACGTGGGACTGCGAGTAGTTTTCGCCTTTTCCCGAAGACGCACACAATGCGCTTAGGTATACCTCGCGCAGAGGTCTCTGCAGAGAGGAAAGCCACCGTGAGAAGAGCGGGGAGCCCCCAGGCAAGAAGGCAGTGGCTTGTGTGTAGTGAACCGAAATGCGACACCAAGGAACTGCAACAGGATTCTCCTTTCCACTTGAAATGTGACTCCCAGCGAGACACCTACCCTTGACGCTACCTGGACAGTGCGGCACGGTCGGGCCCACTAACCAAGGCAATTTGCGCCCGACCGAATCAGGTGCTTCAAAATCCCCCCTGGTGAGCCGCGCGTTAACCACACATAAAACAGTCAACGCAGAAGGAGCGAGAACGTTCGGCCGAAAAGCCCGGCACAGAGAAGGGACGGGTGCTGAAAGCCGCGGACTGCAGCCGCTGGCCTGGCTGCCGCCCGGAAACAACGCCCACGCCCGGGAGAAGGGCAGGCTGGCGTCCAGGCAGGACTCCCTCAGGCCGCCCCGCTAGGGGCTGCGCCGAGCCGAGCGGCTGGACCCCAACCCTGCCGGCCGCCGCCGAGGTGCGCAGCCCGCAGCCCCACACCCACGGCCTTTGCAACACCCCAACCGTTGAACTGCGCCCCTACACGCCCGGCGTCTGCGGCTCCCAGGCCGGTGCCGATGACGTCAGACTTACGTCAGGCGTGACGCCACGGCTGGGAGGAGTGAGGACGGCGCGGGAGGGCGTTTCCGGAGCACGCGCCGGGCGGGGGCCGCTGACGTCGGGCTCAGGTGCGCGCGCCCGCCCGCACGGCCCAGTTGGCGGCGCGCACTCCAGGTGGCGGCCGGCTGCGGTGAGGGGACCGCCAGCGGCGAGCAGTCTCGGCGGCGCTGGGGTCTGCGGCGGGAGGGCGTCTGGGCCTGCGCTCACGTGACGGGCGGGGAGGTTTGTGTAGGGGCTGCGAGCCGGGTGGGCGCGGGCCCGGGAGCGCGAGGCTGACTGTCCGGCCCCACCCCTCGCGGGCCAGCCCTTCGCCGCGCGGAACCTTCCCTCGGGCAGGGGCCGGCCCCGCCGCGCACTTCCCGCGCCCGCTCGCCGCTGACCGGAGTTGTCTCCTCCTCCGCAGGGCCGCGGCCAGAGGGCTAGAGTCCGCGCCTTCCGAGGGAGCCGCGCCCTGCGGGCCCCACCGTACCCGAGGGGATGGAGGGCTGCCCCCGAGGCCCCCGCGCGGCTCGCGGTCCCACGCCTGCCGGCCCGCGCTAGCTACTCGACTCGTGCGCTAAATTTATCCGTCACCCAGGCCTTGTCTCCCGAGTCATTGGCGTCGTGGTTCGAAAGAAATGGAAGAAAAGGAGCGATGTGACCGATTGTGTTCGGTCCTCCTGCCTTGAGGCCTGGCATTTGCAGAGGGAAACAGCAAGAAAATCGTGGGGATTTTGGAGGGGGGTGGGAGGGAAGGGTGGGGAAACGGAAACAAGGTCTTACATTTTATGTGTTTTTTTAAATTCTGCACTTTGACAGTGGTAGCAAAATAAAAGTAATCCAAAAGTTATTTTTCTATTGAGAAGAGAGAAGAGGTGGGTTTTTTTTTTCCTTTTGATTCCAATCTTTTCTCCCAGTGACAAAGCATAAATCATGGACACCAGAGAATAAGGTGGACCTCAGGAATCCGGAAAAGACTGAGAAGCTTACATTCTTCCTCTAGAGGGAAGAGTGGGGTGTTTATAGCCATCTCTGGAACCTAAAACAAAAAACATGAGTTGTGTGCCATGGAAAGGAGACAAGGCCAAATCTGAATCATTGGAGCTGCCCCAGGCAGCACCCCCACAAATCTACCATGAGAAACAGCGCAGGGAGCTTTGTGCCCTCCACGCCCTCAATAACGTCTTCCAGGACAGCAATGCCTTCACCCGGGATACGCTGCAAGAGATTTTCCAGAGGTAGGGGACCCTTCTTGGCATCTTGATACTGATATTTCTGGATTTCTGTGGGTGGGGCAGTGTCTCAGCTTCATAAACCTTCAAAGCTGTAGGTATTAGCTAGATTCCGTTAGCAGGTATAAGGGACACAAGACAGGAAAAGATAATCACTACCATTTATCGGGCACTTACGGTGGGCTAGGAAAGTACTCATAGCCTCAGCTGTGTTTTCTTTTCTTTTTTTTTTTTTTTTTTTTTTTTTTGAGACGGAGTCTCGCTTTGTCACCCAGGCTGGAGTGCAGTGGCTCGACCTCGGCTCACTGCAAGCTCCAACTCCCGGGTTCACGCCATTCTCCTGCCTCAGCCTCTCCGAGTAGCTGGGACTACAGGCGCCCGCCACCACGCCCGGCTAATTTTTTGTATTTTTTTTTTTTAGTAGAGACGGTGTTTCACCGTGGTCTCGAACTCCTGACCTTGTGATCCGCCCGCCTCGGCCTCCCAAAGTGCTGGGATTACAAGCGTGAGCCACCGCGCCCGGCCAGCTGTGTTTTCTTGAGTGATCTTCAACAGTCCCATGGAATACGTGTTAATATGTGATGTTATTTCCATTTTACTGATGAAGACACATTTAGTTCAGTACCTCGCCCAAGATAACAAGACTTGGAGCTGGGGTTGAATTCTTATATCTATGCTGTTGACCACTATGCTATAATGCCTGTAAAGCTCTGCTGCCGAGGAGTTTACAGTCTAGAAGTGGGACTAGATACGTACACGTTCAGTCATCTGTCTTTAAAGGTGGAATGTGGTGGGTACCAAAAGCAAGATGTATAAACAATGCTCAGCTTTTCTGTGAGGCCATGTGCTGGCAGTAGTGCTGTTCATACATTGCTTTGTGAAGCTCTCCCAACAGTCATTTCACTGCCTGTATTATACTGATAGGCAGAAAGGTCAGGTAATATGTCCAAATAGCTTCTAAATAGCAAAGCTATAATTTGAAGTTGACTCCAGATCTCTTCTTTCTCCTTTATTCTAGATGGCCTTTCTTACCCACTTAGAACAAATGCCACCCCACAGGTTAATAGAGGTTCAGGTTTTGGCCAAGTACGGTGTAATCCCAGCACTTTGGGAGGCCGAGGAGGGCAGATCACCTGAGTTCAGGAGTTTGAGACCAGCCTGTCCAACATGGTGGAACCCTGTGTCTACTAAAAATACAAAAATTAGCCCGGTGTGGTGGTGCACGCCTGTAGTCCCAGCTAGTCGGGAGGCTGAGGCAGGAGAATCGCATAAACTTGGGAAGTGGAGGTTGCAGTGAGCCAAGATTGCACCACTCTGCACTCCAGCCTGGGTGACAGGTCTCGGAAAAACAAAAAAGTTCAGCTTTTTTCTCTTTGCTTTGATTTTCTAGAATTACTTTATTAAAGGTTTTGAGAGTCAGTTATGTGGTGTCTTAATGGACACAACAGCATGTCTGCAGTCCATAGCAACTCAGGTGATGATCTTGCCTGATGACCCCGACTAGAAGGAGTTAGGCCCGCGCAGTCCTCGCTGCAGAGAAGCTCAAGCATTCTTCAAGCAGTGCATATTAGCAATTCCAGAAGACCTTTTCTTACTCTCTTAGCTTGGAAGTGAAATTGTTGCCACATAGGGACCAGAATTACAGCTGGAAGCAACCTATTTGGGGTGATTTGTAAAACACAGGTATGGACCATTTGCCCTGAAAGAGCCAAAGGCCTACTCTTAGAAGAATGTTAATCCCCAGATGCAGACAAAACTATAATGAGAGTAATTATTTTCCAATGCCAGTAGTAACCAGAGTAATGCCTTACCAGAGCTAATATATCATTTGCATCATGGCCATTATCTGGCAGCAAGTAGAATTGACTCTTCAGGACCTGGGGCACTGGGAGATAAAATAATTCGTCTCAGATCATCAGGTCATGTCACTGAAAGGAGGACCCAGTACATGCTTCCTTTTGGCCAGCCATTAGTATTTCTCCTACTCCTAATCAGATATTTGCAAATTATTTCCTGAGCTAAAACTAGGGAGAAGGAAAGGACTCAGGGTGAGTACCTCAATGGCTTAGTACTTTGTGATATGTATGAACAATCTTGCAACAACCTTATCAGTGATGAACTTAGGAAACTAGGATTCATTTTAGGCGATTTGCCCAGTTTCACCTACTAGTAAATAAATTCCAGAAACAAGATTCTGTGTATCCAGTCACACTCTGGTAGAAAAGTTTTCACTTCTGTACATTTGGCCCCTGATCTGACTATGGGAATAATGATAGGATCACTAACACACATGAACACTTGGTGCAAAGCACCGTTCTGAGTGCTTTCCTTGTGTCCACTCAGTCCTCACACTGATCTTCCAAGATGGATTCTGTTGCTGCCCATTTTTCCAGTTGAAATCATGGCACAGAGAGTTCACAGGTATTGATGGCAGAATTTGGCCCCACGCCTTTTGATTCTAGAACCTGCCCCGCTAACCGCTCTCCTGTTTCTCGAGTACTGGAAGCGCCTGTAGAGTGCTATCAGTAGCTGTTCCTCCAGCTGCTGAGCTGGGCCAGCACTGACGTTCTGGACTGTGCTCATCAAGTGTGTGTGGATGATAACAAGAGTTTCTCAGCTTTGTTCTCCTGAATAGAAGAATGCTAAATATTTGCCAAATGCCCACATGGAACTAAGATCCTATTCCTTTTGAAGCTTTAGCAAATTGTACTGCATTCCCCAATTCTAGCAGCATAATATAAAGATCCAAAAAGTGCTGGCAAGCCAGCACATAAGGGCATGTATTCTGTCCCAACTCCAGAAGTGGAATTCTGTGTAGAGTATTTTATATTGAAAGAATGTATGAGTAGGTAGGAACAAAAAATACAGAAGTGTGAAAGGAATCTAGAGGAAAAAGCAAAGGGAGAAGAGGTGAGGGAGAGAAGATGGAATTTTTTAAACAAACATTGACTAGCTGCCTGCAGAGTGCCAGGCACTATGAGGCACCATAGAGAAAATGAGTCGAACAGGCCTCAGCCCCTGAGAAGCACATCTCAGCTATGCTTTAACCAGGCCTTGAGATTAGATTTAAGTGAAGTTAGAACCCTGGCATTCAGAGCAATTAAAAAGTGAAAAGTGATCAATTTGGACCTTAGCAGATATAATTCTATGCTGTTTAAAAGTGTGGCTAGTGAATGGTAGAAATGGGAGGGAAATGTTGATAAGCACTATTTGTTGAGAGGAAGTTCATCCTAGCAGTTGAATTTTAGCCAGAAAAAAAGAAGCAAAATACAAAAGCAGGGTGGAGTTTCAATAGAGTTGTGGATATGAGATGATTCATGCTTACAAATGAATAGGAACTCAGAGCTGAGCTAATGACTCAACATGGCGGCAACAAGGACAGGAAGAGAGGAGTCAGGTGTGTCAGAGGCTTGGTCCAGGATTTGAACATAGTCGTAACATCTGCAAAAAGAGGTCATTTGTTTAAAAAGCATCTGTTTTCAACCTGTGAAATTGGAGAAAAGATAAACTGGGCAAGTGTCATCAGTGTATATGTATACAGATGTAGATATTAGATCTCATCATTTTATATAAAGAATGTGGGCCAGGCACGGTGGCTCACGCATGTAATCCCAGCACTCTGGGAGGCAGAGGTGGGCACATCACCTGAGGTTAGGAGTTTGAGACCAGCCTGGCCAACATATAGCAAAACCATGTCTCTATTTAAAAAAAACAAAAATTAGCTGGGGTGATGGCACACGCCTGTAGTCCCAGCTACTCGGGAAACTGAGGCAGGAGAATCGCTTGAACCCGGGAGGTGGAGGTTGCAGTGAGCCAAGATCGCACCACTGTACTGTAGCGTGGGCAACAGAGTGAGACTCCCATCTCTCAAAAAAAAAAAGGGGGGGTCTAAGGTTTGAAAAAAAGGGTCATAGAAATCAAATTACATGATGGCAGCTTTGCTAGGTGGTTTTGAAAATGCTCAGGCCTGAAACATTTTCACTAGACTCATCCCAGTTTTTTAGTGATTAGATTCTTACATCTAGTTCTGCATTCCTCTCCCAAATAGGATTTTTCCCCCCACCCGAGACGGAGTCTTTCTCTGTCTGCCTAGGCTGGATTGCAGTGGCGTGATCTGGGCTCACTGCAGCCTCTGCCTTCCGGGTTCAAGGAATCCTCCTGCCTCAGCCTCCTGAGTAGCTGAGAGTATAGACGCCCGCCACCACATCCGGCTAATTTTAGTATTTTTGGTAGAGACGGGGTTTCACCATGTTGGCCAGGCTGGTCTGAAACTCCTGACCTCGTGATCCACCCACCTTGGCCTCCCAAAGTGCTGGGATTACAGGCGTGAGCCACCGTGCCCGGCCTTGGATATTTAATATTAAAATTTAACCACGGCTGGGCTTGGTGGCTTATGCCTGTAATCCCAGCACTTTGGGAGGCCGAGTTGGGTGGATGGCTTCAGTCCAGCAGTTTGAGACCAGCCTGTGCAACATAGTGAGACCCTATCTCTACAAAAAATTTAAAAATTAGCTAGGCATGGGGGCTCACGCCTGTAGTCCAGCTACTTGGGAGGCTGAGATGGGAGGATGGCTTGAGTCCAGGAGGTCGAGGCTGCAGTGAGCCATGTTCGTGCCACTGCATTCCAGCCTGGGCAAAAGAGTGAGACCTTATCTCAAAAAAAAAAAAAAAAAAAAAATCTAGGCAAAAAGTAGCTTGGTATCAAGGGAAAAAAATCTAATGAAAGTTGGAAGGAACAAAGAGATTGGGGATATTGGTGAACAATTAGCATTCTCTACCACAGAGGGTGACTATTCCAGCCTCCCCATTACATAGTCCTTGAGCAGGTGGAAGGGGCCACATTTAGAAGTATGGTGGTTATAACTGAGAAAAGTTGTTGTTAAGTATTAACCTCTAGAGACTTGAATTCTCTTGTCCAAGGGCTAGGCAAACACATAGTAATAATAGCTAACACCTACGGATTACTAATGTGTGCCTAGCTCTTTGACCCATGCCTGATTTAGAAACATCAGGAAGTTCTGAGCCATATTTTCTGATGTCACATCTCTTCAGATCTGATAAGGAAAGAAAGAATTAGGGCGGGGAAAAGAATCTTGATGAAATGTCTCCCATCTCCTTTTTCATTAATATCCAAAATCATCACCATAGTCAGACACAGTGGAAACCATGAGAGAGGAACAGGGACTTATCTGAGGACACAGACAGTGGGGAGACCTGGACTAGAGCCCGTCTTTTCACTTTTTTTTTTTTTTTTTTTTTTGAGACTGAGTCTCTCGCTCTGTTGTCTAGGCTGGATTGTAGTGGCATGATCTCGGCTCACTGCAAGCTCCGCCTCCCAGGTTCAGGCCATTCTCCTGCCTCAGCCTCCCAAGTAGCTGGAACTACAGGTGCCCACCACCACGCCCGGCTACTTTTTTGTATTTTTAGTAGAGATGGGGTTTCACCGTGTTAGCCAGGATGGTCTCGATCTTCTGACCTCATGAACCGTCCACCTCGGCCTCCCAGAGTGCTGGGATTACAGGCCTGAGCCACTGCGCCCGGCCCGTCTTTTCACTTTTACATCACTTCACATCTCATGGCTCTAACCTCTGGCTGTGGATGACAGAAGTGAGAGGCTCACTTTGTAGCCCAGAATTTTTATGGAAATCATTAAGACAGTCCCAAACAGGAGTTTGCCAAGGAGTCTCAAGAATACTTTCCACTGGAATCATCAGGATCCCATGGAACTCAGTGGGACTGGTGTGTTGAAATATCCAGAGCACTGTTCAGTATTGTCTTAGGGTAGAGGCTGACCCTAGCCCTGCCACTCACCAGCTGTGCCTGACTATGCAAGTCACCATAACCTTTGCACCTCAGCTTCCATGTTTATGGTATCTCAAGATGGCTGGAAGTGATAAAGCCCATAAAAGCAGCTAACACAGTGGCCACTTGATTACTGTTAAAAGTACAAGCAAGTGCTGGTGTGGTGAATACGCTGGGTGGGCCCCACTTATTCAAATGACCATTCCTCTAGAATGAGATGGAAGCTACTCAATATTTCCTGTATTCAAATTGCCCAACATGTGTTTATTGAGTTGCCAGTGCCTAGCTGTGAGGGATATAGAGTAAAAAACTATCCAGGGATTTAGTGTTTGATTGAACATATATGAAATAACTGAATTCTCCAACAGTCCTATAAAATAGTAATTATTTCCATTTTTACAGGCAAGGTAACAGGCATGGAGATTAAATCCCACAGTTAGTGTTGATCGGTGCTAGGATATGAACTCAGATATGTATGTTCCTCACTCTCCCTCCCTTTTTTACAGAGGATCCAGGGAAGATCCTATGGAAGAGATAGGGTGTGAAGAAGCTGTAGGATTTGGCTTGGAACAGGAAATAGGATAAAAGAATAGAGGCTGCTGGGCACAGTGGCTCAAGAGGGAGGCTGAGACAGGAGAATCAGTTGAGCCCAGGAGTTTGGGGCTACAGTGAGCCACAATCATACCACTGTAATCCAGCCTAGGTGACAGAGGAAGAAAAAATAGAATAAAGGCCATATGATCATGGTGCCTAAAGTGCACTAAGCCCAGTGAGAGGGATATAGCTGGCCAAGTGGGGCCAGGAAGTGTAGACTGGCCAACCAGGCAGTTGGTACCATTGTCAGTTCCTATATATACAAAGGGAAGTGAATTGATGCCTTGGTGAATTTGGCAGGAACATAGAGGCTGAATTGGTGGAAGGAGCGCTTGGAAGCAAAGTGATCAATTTTTAGGAATCTGTTTCAGAAGTCAAGGTGTGAGGTGAGGAGCCTCTGGTTAGGAGAGAGATGGAGTGGTAATAGGAAAGGATTTGAATCCAAGACGGAAGATGAAGGACAGGGAAGAAAGATCACTGGAACACTAGTTCTGTAAGGTACACCTCAAAACAAATGTGTGGTCAAATTTGTTTGGGAACTGAAGCATATTTTCTAATCCCCTTTCCTTGAGATTCAAGGTGAAGATTAGCATGTTAGGGACTCCAAGAATTCTGCAGGAAACCCATTTACCTACTTGGTTCATTCAGCTGTTATTGTATTGGATGCCTTCTGGGATCCTCTGTTAATGAACATGGAAATGGCATCTCCAGGAGCACCCTTGGGAAGCGCTGCTCTAAGGTTTGAGCCTGGTAGGGAGTTAGATGGTGAATGAGGTGGAAGACTCAGCATTTTCCTTGTTGGAGCCTTCATTCATGTACTGGTCAGAGACTTCAGTGAAAGGAACAAGAAACTTGGGAAAGGAACCAATTATATCAGGGGCTAGGCCTTCTTTCATATGTGTTCTGTTCTCTTTTTTTCTTTTTTTTTTTTTTTTTTTGAGACAGAGTTTTGCTCTTGTTGCCCAGGCTGGAGTACAATGTCATGATCTCGGCTCACTGCAACCTCTGCCTCCCGGGTTCAAGCAATCCTCCTGCCTCAGCCTCCCGAGTAGCTGGGATTACAGGCACCTGCCACCACACCTGGCTAATTTTTTTGTATTTTTAGTAGAGATGGGGTTTCACTGTGTTGGCCAAGCTGGTCTCAAACTCCTGGCCTCAAGTGATCCTCCCACCTCGGCCTCCCAAAATGCTGGGATAACAGGCGTGAGCCACTGCACCTGGCAGTGTGTTCTCATTTAATCCAAATGTGTGAGTACCCATGGAGAGCCTTTGTCTTTTTAAGCTATGTTTCAGCCCCAGTCCTCAGGGATGTAGCTGGCCTCTCTTCTTTTCAAGCCCCCATCCCCTGCCACTCTGATTCTTGGGTCCTTGCTGTAAGACAGCAAGCATAACTTTGGATTCAAATGAATCCACGGTGGAATCCTAGTTCTGTCACTTGTAAGTGCTCATGGGCAGGTCAGTTAAAACCACCAAACCTCAGTTTTATGGACCTATACAATAGAAATAATTCATATCCTCATAGGTTTATTGTGAAGATTAAATGAAATGCAAATTAAAGTACCTTATCATAGTGCTTGGCACAGAGATTTTTCAATAAGTGATAGTTATTATTACAGGTAAGATAAAGTTTGGTTGCAGATTTCTTTGCTAGCCCTGGAGATGAGCATATAAGCCCTTTTAAGAGTCAGTTACTAATGTTTACAGGGAAAGAGAAGGATAACAAAAATAAACACTGAACATTTCAGCAAACATTCCTTGAGCACCTGTCTTGTGCCAGGCACTCAAAGGCCCCTAGCAGTGTAGCGTTCACAGATAGTCAAGGCCCCTGCTGTCAGTCTAGTGTAGAAAAACAGACCAATGAGAAACACATCTGGTAGTGACAGGGCTGTAATTAAATCAAAAGGTTGATGTGAGGTAGTGACTGGGAGAAACTTATGGTTGGGTGGTCAAGAAAAGGCCTCTCCGGAGGTTGTAGTAAGCTGAGATCGCTCCATTGCACTCCAGCCTGGGCGACAGAGCCAGACTCTGTCTCAAAAAAAGAAAAAGAAAAGAAAAGGCCTCTCTATGGCAGTAACATTTGACACCCAAACAATAAGGAACTACAGAAAGAACATTCTAGACAGCGGGAACAGTGAGTGCATGAGTGCACAGTGAGAAAAAGAGCTTTGTTTTTAGGGAACAGTAAGAAGGTCAGTGTAATAAAAGGTAAGAGATGAGATCTGCAGGACCTTGAGGGCCTTGCACGCCAAAGGAAGTAGTTTAGAGTGTATTTAAGTGCTTTAGGTGCCATCAGAAGGTTTTAAGCAGTGGCAGGAGTATGTTTGTTGTTTTTAATTCTGTGGGTTTTTTTTTTTTTTTTTTTTTTTTTGAGACAGGGTCTTACTCTATCACCCAGGCTGGAGTGCAGTCATGGCTCACCACAGCCTTGACTTCCCTGGCTCAGGTGATCTTCCCACCTCAGCCTCCCGAGTAGCTGGGACCATAGGCACATGCCACCATGCCCACCTAATTTTTGTATTTTTTGCAGAGACAGTGTTTTGCCATGTTGCCCAAGCTGGTCTCTAACTCCCAGGCTCAAGCGATACTCCCACCTTGGCCTCCCAAAGTGCTGGGATTGCAGGTGTGAGCCACCACTCCCGGCCAGGAGCATGGGGTTTTGTTTTGTTTTGTTTGTTGGTTTGTTTTTTGAGACGGAGTCTCACTCTGTCACCCAGGCTGGATGCAGTGGTGACATCCAGCCTCTGCCTCCTACGTTCGGCTCACTGCAGCCTCTGCCTCCTACGTTCAAGCAGTTAGCTGCCTCAGTCTCCTGAGTAGTTGAGACTACAGGCATGCACCACCACGCCTGGCTAATTTTTGTATTTTCAGTAGAGACAGGGTTTCACCATGTTACCCAGGCTGGTCTTGAACTCCTGACCTCAAGTGATCTGCCCACCTCAGCCTCCCAGAGTGCCGGAATTACAAGCATGAGCCACCGCGCCTGGCCAGGAGTATGTTTTATATTTGAAAAATACCAGTATTGCTGAGTTCAGTGGCTCACACCTGTAATCCCAGCACTTTGGGAGGCTGAGGCGGGTGGATCACAAGGTTAGGAGTTCGAGACCAACCAGCCTGGCCAACATAGTGAAACCCCATCTCAACTAAAAATACAAAAATTAGGTGGGCGTGGTGGCGGGTGCCTGTAATCCCAGCTACTTGGGAGGCTAAGGCAAGAGAATCACTTGAATGCAGGAGACGGAGGTTGCAGTGGGCTGAGATCGCGCCATCACACTCCAGCCTGGGCAACAGAGCAAGACTCTGACTCAAAAAATAAGAAAGAAAAAAAATACCAGTATTTCTGCTGTGCACAGAAAAATTTTAAAAATACAAGATTTCTTAAGTTTTTTAGAGTTGACATCCTTGGCCTAACGTCTTGATTCTTTTCTGGAGATGGCATGTAGTAGCCTCTTGATCATGCACTTTATGTCCTGAGGAACTCGCCACACTTCCCTTTCTCCCCTTCACACGAAGCCCAAAGGTATGCCCCTTGAACCCTTCCTTCAAAATGGCCTTTCCCCAGCTCCTGGCCTGACAAGTTTATGAAGGTAAAATAATAGAATTAGAAATGCCTTCAGCATGGACCTTGTCTTAAAATACAGACTGGCTAAAGAAACCTGGAAGTAAATGGCTTCAAGCTGGGTGGGCAAACCAGTGCTGCAGCTGAGTTTTATTTGCCTGGCACAAATTTTTTTTCAGTTGATTTATTGGGTATTTTAAGAAAAATTTATTCAAGTACTACACACACACACACACACACACAATGCCTTTAGGTGGGTCGTGCATTCCAGTAGGCCTCACTACTTTTTATTGCCTTATATCCAACCCCAGTTTATACATTTATGTCACCTGTCTAGGCTTCTGTATGCCTTTGAGTATTTAATGATTAATGATTACCAAGTTTGCAGGCCTTAACTAGAAAGCAGGAGTGACACCAGTTACTATCCATGCAAATGAAAAGATT
Source organism: Pan paniscus (assembly GCF_029289425.2). NCBI lineage: Eukaryota > Metazoa > Chordata > Mammalia > Primates > Hominidae > Pan > Pan paniscus. The sequence continues at coordinate 48,545,354 of NC_085927.1, read as the reverse complement.
GAATCCTATTTTCCAATGTTAAAAAAAAAAAAGGCTTGCATGAGGCAGGAAAATCAGTATCAGGAGGAAGAGCAGAAAGGCTGCAGGAGGCTGGGATTTCATAAGTGAGTCACCTTCATGGAACACTTACAAAATACTTAGGTAGAAGCTGGGGAAATTGCACTTGAATGTGGGGAAACTAACTTCCAGGGGCAGTAATGTAAAGTGCTCTCCATCCCTGGTAGTGCGGGGTCAGGGGGTTCAGGCATCCAGCAAGTCTCAGCCCTCCTCTTTTCACATTGGTAGGTTGTCTCCAAACACCATGGTGACACCTCACAAGAAGAGCATGCTGGGAAATGGCAACTACGATGTGAATGTCATTATGGCAGCACTTCAGACCAAAGGCTATGAAGCTGTTTGGTGGGACAAGCGCAGGTAATCTGAATCAGGCTTGACTTGATGGAGAACAGCACGGTTGTGGTATAAGCTTTTAGTACTTGGGCTCATGGCATGAGTGGGGAGGTAGCCAGTTGTGGTATTACAGCCAGGGAACCTTGGAAAATGGGCTGCATCAGAGCCTGCCACCATTTCTCCCCTGCAGGGATGTCGGTGTCATTGCCCTCACTAACGTCATGGGCTTCATCATGAATCTGCCCTCCAGCCTATGCTGGGGTCCACTGAAACTGCCCCTCAAAAGGCAGCACTGGATCTGTGTTCGAGAGGTGGGAGGGGCCTACTACAACCTCGACTCCAAACTCAAGATGCCCGAGTGGATTGGAGGCGAGAGCGAGCTCAGGTAATCGGCACCTTTTGTGACTAAGTTGCTAGGCTGCTTCATTTCTTATGTTGGGGACACTGAGCTCATCTCTGGTTATTTGACAAAGGAAATGAAATTCCTGTGCCCTTGGATTCTCTCCCTGCCTTAGAATCATAGTGTCTCAGACCTGACCTTAATCTTCAATGGCGCATCAGTACTTTTAAGTCCTTTTGGTAGGGAAGATGCCCAGCCTGGGATACCAGCCTTCTAGTCTGGTGGGGCTGGCATTGTAACGTTCTCTCCATTTAAGACAACTGAGACAGTGTAGTTGCCAGTTCATAGAAAGGAAGACAAACATTCAGGCCAGGGAGGACTGAATTTCCCCAGGACCAAAGAACATTTGTAAAAGTTCTTTAGAGGCGATTGCTCACGCCTGTAATCCCAGCACTTTGGGAGGCCAAGGCGGGTGGATCACCTGAGGTCAGGAGTTCGAGACCAGCCTGACCAACACGATGAAACTCTGTCTCTACTAAAAATACAAAAATTAGCCAGGCATGGTGGCGGACGCCTGTAATCCCAGCTGGTCAGGAGGCTGAGGCAGGAGAATCACTTGAACCTGGGAGGCAGAGGTTTCAGTGAGCCGAGATCATGCCATTGCACTCCAGCCCAGGCGACAAGAGCAAAACTCCGTCTCCAAACAAACCAAGAAAAAGTCCTTTATATACTTTGGGTACTCTTATTCACAGATCCAGCTACTCTTGGCAGTAACTACAAAGATGAGCAAAATTCAGGTTGGAATTTTAACTGGACAGATTGGAGGGTAACCAAATGTGGAACCCTCCAAAACCAGATGACTACAGGGATGTGTTTTGCACTGCCGAGGGTAGAGTGAGGTTTCAGGTGACTTTGTGGTCCTGAGACTGGAATTTGCAACTTGCCAGCATTTCATTTTCTCTATCTCTTTTTCCATAGGAAGTTTCTAAAACATCATTTGCGAGGAAAGAACTGTGAACTCCTGCTGGTGGTACCAGAAGAGGTAGAGGCTCATCAGAGTTGGAGGACCGATGTGTAACAGTTCTGCCCAACCTCCCTCTCGCCTCAGCCCCTTCAGTCCTCTGTGACGTGCTGTGGCCTCTACAGTGGGTCTGCCCTTGCCACTTCCCCAAACATCTCATCAGGTTTTTCCCCTTCAGATCTGACAGTGCAATAGGACAGACGTGTGGACTGTTATAAGAACTACTCAGTGTTTTGTTCCTGGGCAAGGAAGGTAGGAGTTCTGTGCACTTAAGGCCAGTGGTCACAAACCCTTGTTTTATTTAAGAGACAGAGGAGAAAGTGGAGCGGGGAGGGAATCCTAGCTTATTTTCCCTTTTCTATGAGGACTTGACACAGGTTCTGCTGAGTTGTCACTGCTGCTCCAGACTCACCTAGAGATGCTGCCTCCACTTTCCATCCTGTCTGGGTCTGAAAACAGTGGGTCTGCAGATAGTGCACACAAACCCCATGTGACTGGTTTGAAGGACCCAGAGCATAAAGGTCTCTCAGGAAACCATGTCCAAAACCCTAGCAGCGGTACAGCATGCTGTCTCCAACCCTTATCCCCAGGTTTAAGGGTGGTTTATGGCCATACGTGGAGGTTTTTTGTTGTTGTTGTTGTTTTTGAGACTGAGTTTCACTCTTGTTGCCCAGGCTGGAGTGCAATGGCACCATCTCGGCTCACTGCAAGGACCTCCGCCTCCTGGTTCAAGCGATTCTCAGGCCTCAGCTTCCCAAGTAGTTGGGATTACAGGCGCCTGCCACCACGCCTGGCTAATTTTGTATTTTTAGTAGAGACGGGGTTTCTCCATGTTGGTCAGGCTGGTCTCAAACTCCCGACCTCAGGTGATCTGCCCGCCTTGGCCTCCCAAAGTGCTGGGATTACAGGCGTGAGCCACCGCACCCGGCAGAGTTTTATAATGAAAAATTAACTAATATTCTAGTATGAAGTGAGGAGGATACTGAACAGGATGTGGCTAAAGCCAACCTGGGACAGCCATGGGGTGGCTTGGTTTCTTCACTCCAGTGTTGTCCCTACCATTTCGCAGCATTGATTTAGGAGGCTCTGGGACAAAAGAGAAGCCAAAGAGCAGTTTTCCCAGTTCACTCACTCTGGCAAAATCAGGAAAAAAAAGTCTGCTTTTGACATCAAATTCCACTAATTTGGGGCAGCGTTGGGTGAAGAAAGTATTGTGAAGACAAGCTTCTTGGAGTAGGGGCAGCCACAATTCAGTAGACACTCTAGGCTCGGAGGCTGCCACTGTAGTTGCCAAGCTCAGGTTGGGTGGTTCTGTGCTGTATGGATGGAATAGGACCTGGGCTGGTCATCTTCATGTCGTTTCCTCTCTGTATCAATGGAAGTTCAACCCGCCCCTACCTCTTCAGATAGTTGTAGGCCACTTTTCTCTTGTAACTTTGGAAAACAAAAGAGGAGAAATAAGTATCATACCATATGCGTGTCTCCAAAGTGGATGTGGTTGCCTCAAGGCAGGTGGCAGGCAGGGGTGACCTGCTGGCCCTCAGATCGATGGTCGTGGCAGGTCTGAGAGCTGTCCCACTGGCCAGACTTCTCTCCAGCAGCAAAGCCAGCCTGGGGCTTGCATGTTGATCCTGAGCAAGCTTAACGGGGTGAAGCTGGGCTTTCTCCCCCCTGTGACTGGAGTGCATGTTGACACCAGCACTTTTTCTGCACATGTATCTTCAATCCAACAAGGCCGTTTTTTTAATGCTGAGTAACAGGCCACCAAGCGGCTACGGCGTTATATCTTCTCAGCAACCGGCCGCAGTCTCTTCTGCACCATTTTCTACACCAGACCTGCTTGGCACCACAGGGAGCTCTTTTCCCGCCCTGCACAATGACATTCCAACCACCACCAGCCAGACGTTACAGCCAACCTTGCTGATTGTCACAAGCAGGACCTTGGGGCCACTGGCACTGTCAGATAGTAAGCCATTTCTTGGGTAGAGGAGGAAACTCCTCTCCACAAATCCGCTTGGGCCTGTGCAAATGGCACTTGAAAGAGTCCCCATGCACTTGGAGTCCATGAGCCAATGGGATATGCAAAGACGCTTAAACATTTCAGGGCTGGTTTCTCTGTTCATATCCAATTCTGGTGCTTAGGAACAGGGACCCATGCTGATGCCCAAGGGCAAAAAGCCCCACTTCCTTTAAGGAAGTGAACAGGCCTGACCCTGATGCCCAATAACGGGCAACCCTAGGCTTTTTGTTTTTCTTGCTTTTATTCCTTTTTGTTGTTGGCCTTGTGCTGGGTTTGTTTACAAAAGATGTATTTTGTTTAACCAAATATTAAAAATGGAAAACTCCATATATGTCTCCTTGTCTGCCTGAATTCTATAATTGTGTAAAGAAAAATAAACTTTAGTATGACGCTGTTTTAAAAGGAGTTCATTGCCAGCGGAAGTCATCTTTTAGAGACATATCATTCTTTGATTAACTCTTTCACCTGAGAAATCCAGACAAAATAGTCACTGAAATGGGATTTGGTTCAAAAGATGTCTCCAAGACATTTTTCAGTCTATTTTAATTTATAAAAACTAATCTTGACAATTTGAAGAATCCACCTAAGTACAAGTTTGTACCACACTGGTGACTAGTGTTTTTCCCTAGTTAACAAGTGAAAGATCATGTATACCCAGCGGGCCTGGGCCCAGCCCCACCATCCCGAGCGCACAGCAGCAGTGTTCTGTAGTTGGACTGCCTGGATTTGAATCCAGGTCTAGCACTTAACTCTGCACCCTTGAGCAATTACCTTTCTGTGGCTGTTTCCTCTTCTGTAAAATGGGAACAGTACCACCTAGATTGTAGTGTTGGTTGATCTGATAAACACACAAAAGGCTTACTCTGGCTGGGCGTGGTGGGTGATGCCTATAATCCCAGCACTTTGAGGGGCCAGAGGCGGGTGGATGGCTAGAACTCAGGAGTTCAACACTATCTGGGGCAACAAGGCGAAATCCTGACTCTACCAAAAATAAAAGAAACTAGCTGGGCACGGTGGCGTGTACCTGTAGTCTTAGCTACCCAGGAGGCCAAGTTGGAGGGGAGGTAAGAGGTTGCAGTGAACCCAAATGACACCACTGTACTCCAGTGAGACCTGGTCTCAGGCAAAAAAAAAAAAAAAAAAAATTTTGTCCCCCTCCCCTATTCCCCAGAAATCAGTATTATGTTATTCCCTACAAATACTTTATAATTACACAGTGTCATTATAGACTAAAGAAGTACATAGACCCAATCCTTTGTTTTAGGCTGATGGATCTCAAAGTGACTGCCTAAATTCAGGGCAAAGATTGCTATGAAGTACTTGGCTAAAAATGAATTTTCACTTGGAAACAATTTGGGCCTATGGCTGTTAAGATGGAGGTGCTGCTGGTTTAGGTGAGAAAATGTGAGGGGCAGTACATGTCTCTGACGTGGTCTCATTTCAAGGTACTTAGGATGACACTTTCAGTTGGAATCATTTTTAATATTTAAATACAAAAAGTGAGCACTGACTTCTGTTTTTTTAAACACACACACAGGTCTAACAGCCAAAATGTGCAGAGGAAATGAGCTCCTGCTGTCTTCCATAGTCCCCATTCTGTGGCTGAAGCTGCAGCCTGCCTCCCTCCTCTCATACATAGGGATTCATAGTGGCCACTTTACACTACAGGTGTAATGCATTTTGTCTGTTTCACATTGTGTGCATGTCCCTCCCCAACAACTCCATTCTTTTAAAAAAAAAAAAAAAAAAAAAAACAGTCGTTAATTCAGGGGCACATCCCTCCCACTGGCATCGGTTCCTACCCCACAAGGGGAAAGTGAGATCTTCCAGTTAGGAGCAATTTGGTGAAAGGAGTCGGGTGACCAGAGCTGGAATAACCGTCTGCATGGCCGCACTCTGGTATCAGAGTGGAGACAGAAGTAAGGATAGTGTGGAGGGCACAGTTGCAAGTTGAGTCTTTCCATGAGACAATGTGGGGATAATTCTCCCCACCAGGTTTAGATAGATCAATGTGCCAAAGTTAAAAAAAAAAAAAAATCCAAATTATCAGCAGTTCAAACACTTGAATTTCAAACTTATCCCACTGAGACAGCTCAAACAGCAATAACAATCTAGATCTTTCCAGGAAGTGAGGGTAGAGCCCCTGGCATTCCTCCTGAGAGCCCTGTGTTAGGTCCTAGAAGTATCTGGAAAAGAAAAGGAGGGGTGTAAGGCATCATACAGGCCTAGAGAGCTTATTCTCATCATACCCGATGGGGCCAACGTCTACAAAAATAATACTGAAAGCACAGTCAGACAACTAAAAGAGCATGGGCCCGATCCCAATCCCCACCCACACATTAACTGTTGGTCAACTCAGGTGCTACAACAGGAGTCCTCAACCCCTGGGCTGTGGACTGGCACTGGCCCATGGCCTGTTAGGAGCTGAGCCACACAGCAGTAGATCAGCAGCAGGCAAGTGAGAGAAGCTTCATCTGTGTTTACTGCTGTTCACCATCGCTCACATTACTGCCTGAGCTCCACCTCCTGTCAGATCAGCAGCAGCGTTAGATTCTCATAGGAACACAAACCCTTGTGAACAGTGCAGGCGAGGGATCTAGGTTGCAAGCTCCTTATGAAAATCTAATGCCTGATGATCTGTCACTGTCTCCCATCACCCCCAGACAGGACTGTCTAGTTGCAGGAAAACAAGCTCAGGGCTCCCACTCATTCTACGTTATAGAATTATTTCATTATATATTACAATGTAATAATAGAAATTCAGTGCACAATAAATGTAATGCACTTGAATCATCCAGAACCACCCCCTGACCCCTGGCCACCCCCAACCCACCATCCATGTAAAAACTGTGTTCCATGAAACCAGTCCCTGGTGCCAAAAAGGTTGGGGACCAATGTGTTAGTGAAATAACTTGCGTCTCCACCACTGGCAAAAAGCCCAAGGTCTGGGCTCACCTGCCGCTGCTGCAGTTGCTGCTGTTGCTCCATTTGCAACTTCTCCGTCTCAAAGACAACGGGAAGAACCAGGATCATAAAGGAAGTGGTCCCAATCCACAAGGCTGCCCTGGAAAACCTGCAGAGGAAAATCCCCAGAGGGTGAGCATGAAGACATGCAAACAAAACAGGCAAGAACTACCCAGTAACCAAACCTCTCACATTACATACTCCAATGTTTTTGATAAATGTATTCTACCCGCTCCTTACACCATACTCCTACCAGAGACAGGAGGAGCAGCTATGGTAGCTGTATCATCTAGTGATGGCGGTTTAACATTCTCCTGAGTTCTTACAAAGCTCCTTATTCATTAATTATCTCCAACAATCTGAAATAACCCCCACAACTCCCCTGCCAGGTAAGAATCCCCATTTTACAGAAGAGGAAACTAAGAAAGGATAGGGTACAAGCCCAAGGTCACCCAACACGGGTCTGCTGCTTCCAAACCCCGTGTTCTTTCACAGCACCACGACCATCCCATGCACGTACCCAGTGCCTTTGCCCTCGTTCCTTACCTGTACATTTTCTGAGCCACAAAGAGGGAAAGATCAAAAGTGGCTCCGGCCGCGGACCGGACCCTCTCCGGAAACATCTCCGTCAGGCCCCATAGTCTCTCCGACAGGGTCTCATCTAGCTGTGGTGGAGTAGACGCGGGTCTTAGCCGAAAAAGCGACATCCATTCCTGGCCCCGCTGCGGCACTGGGAGCCGCCGAGCCCCACTGGAGCTAGGGCACCCAGGGCCCAGCAGGGCCCCTAACCCCGCCTCCCAAAGCAGCCGCTTCGCTCCGATCCCGTACCACGCGGATCCCACACCCACGAGCGGGCCCGCTTCCCGCTCTGCACCCCGCGAGGCCCTAGTACCTCCTCATCGTCGTCCTCCTCCAGCTCCTCCTCAGGCTTCTCCGCGTCGCCTTTCGGGAGCAATTCGTCCGGGGACTGGGGTTCCCCTGCACCGGCAGCAGCGACGGCGGCAGCCATGACTGTAGGGGACACCGGAAGCGGAAAGGAGGTGAGCGCAGCCGAACGGCGGACAGAGCTGCTTTTCCGGGAGCCGAGGCGCGAGCCGGGCGAGAGCGGCGCCCTCTAGCCCCGGGTCCTCCAGTGCCCGCAGCTGGTCCGGCAGCCCTGGCCTTATCCGGGCGTCGGGGCTTCGGCGGGCATTAGCAGCAGCTGAGAGGCCTGTGAGAGGTTCTGGGGCGCCACCGCAGTCATTCTGTTCAGCGGGTATAGGGTGAGCTCAGAAACTTGCTTGTTTTTCTTTTTTTCAAATGCGTTGTTTTAATTCCAGGTAATAGAGTTCAGGGGAGAACAAAGATCAAAGGGCTGACTGGCAAGATTCTGGGGGCTTGTTTTACTTTAAGTTCACAGCTAAGGTAGGAGTGGCTGAGTGAAAACAACTCAAGAGATGATGAGCCACTGTATTTTTTTTTAACAAAAGTTTATTCTTAAATTTACAACAGGCTCCAAGACAACACTTTATTCGAGCATAGGTGGCCAAAGATGTGGCCGGGAATAGAGATGTTTAAAGACGAATGGAGTCAGGCCCACCATCACCGCAGGCCCAAGGGACAATGGAACAGGTCGCTTTTTGTAAGATTTTAGTTTGTTGTTGTTGTTGTTGTTGTTGGTTTTGTTTTGAGACGGAGTCTCGCTCTGTCGCCCAGACTGGATGGAGTGCAGTGGTGTGATCCCGGCTCACTGCAAGCTCCGCCTCCCAGGTTCAAGCGATTCTCCTGCCTCAGCATGCACCACCAACCATGCCCCGCTAATTTTTTGTATTTTTAGTAGAGACGGGGTTTCACCATGTTGGCCAGGCTGGTTTTGAACTCCTGACCTCAAGTGATCTGCCCGCCTCGGCCTCCCAAAGTGCTGGCATTACAGGCATCAGCCACCGCACCTGGCCTATATATAGTTATATATTATATGTAATATATATTTTATGTGTGTGTATGTGTGTGTGTATATATATATGTATATATGTGTATATATGTATATATGTATATATGTATGTGTATATATGTGTATATATACATACGTATACATATATACATATTATGTATATATACATACACACATATACACACACACACACACACACACACATACATATATATATAAAGACAGGGTTTCACTGTGTTGCCTAGGCTGGTCTTGAACTCCGAGACTCAAGCAATCCGACTGCCTCAGCCTCCCCAAGTCCTGGGATTACAAGCCTATGCCACTGCGCCCCACCTTGCTGGATTTCTTAATTCGGCCTGTGACCAGGGCCAAAGATTTATCTTCCTTGTCCATCTCCTTGGCCTGCTTCTTGGGCTGTTTTAGAGAGACACTGATCCAGTTTCATTTTCCTGAGCCATGTTTTACTTGGTAGGAATAAATTAGTGTCTTGCAGGTCTTTTGGGAAAACATCAGGTAAATCTCCCCAATGTACCAAACAAAGGTAAGAGTTAACACCTAAATACCAGGTGCTCTGGTGCCTGTGGGTGTGGGTGGGTGCGGTGTGTCCTCCTTTAATCTTCACAGCAGCTAACTGGGGTAGGCACTGTTATCCCCATTTTAGAAATGAGGAAACTGAGGCATAGTACATAGATTTCTAGTAAGTAGGTGAGCTGGTCAGAAAGTATGCAGATATAAATTTTTGTTTGAGTTTGTGTGTTTGTTTGTTTTTGAGATGGAGTCTTGCTCTGTCGCCCAGGCTGGAGTGCAGTGGCATGATCTCAGCTCACTGCAACCTCCTGGGCTCAAGCGATTCTCCCGCCTCAGCCTCCCAAGTAGCTGGGACTACAGGTGTGTGCCACCATGCCTGGCTAACTTTTTGTATTTTTAGTAGAGATGGGATTTCACCATGTTGGCCAGGCTGGTCTAAAACTCGTGACCTCAGGTGATCCACCCGCCTTGGCTTCCCAAAGTGCTGAGATTACAGGTATGAGCCACTGCTCCCAGCCTCTATCAGATGCTTTCATAATAGTACAGTAAATGGAAATGTCCTTGTCCCACACCGTCCCCAGCATTAGGTGTTATCCATCTTTTTACTTTTTGCCTATATGATGGATGTAAGTGCGTCTTTTTAAAATGTGCCCCATGTTATTAAACAGGGTAATTTGATAAACACCTTTAGCCAATTGAACCTGGAATCAGAGACTCCCAGGATGGGAGAGTCCAAATCCTTCTGTGATGCATGAGGATGCAGTAATGAGCATTTGTCCTGTGTCTCACACTCCCTCCGATACAGTCCCCAGGCCTCCCTTTCATCTTTGGACAGGGCATCTCTATCAGACAGTTTTTTGTGTTTGTTTGTTTGTTTTTTGTGATGGAGGCTGGAGTGCAGTGGCGCAATCTCGGCTCACTGCAACCTCTGCCTCCCGAGTTCAAGTGATTCTCCTGCCTCAGTCTCCCGAGTAGCTGGGATTACAGGCATGGCCCCGGCTATTTTTAATAGAGATGGGGTTTCGCCATGTTGTCCAGGCTGGTCTCAAACTCCTGACCTCAAGTGATCCAGCCTCCTCGACCACCCAACATGCTGGGATTACAGGCGTGAGTCTGGCCTATCAGACAGTTTTCATGTGACAAAAGGGTACTCCTGTATGATTCCATTATATAAAGTTCAAAAACAGGCAGAAACCAATCTATGATGAGAGGTCAGGACAGTGATTCCCTTGAAGGGGTTAATTTTGGAAAGGGGCAGGAGAGTAGCTTCTGGGATGCTATGGTTCTCTTAGGTGTGTGTTCATTTTGGGTAATTCATCAAGGTGTAGACTTATGAACTATGCTTTTTTGCCTGTGTTAAAGTTTACTTTTTTAAAAAGAGCGGGGCTGGGTGCGGTGGCTAATGCCTGTAATTGCAGCACTTTGGGAGACTGAGGCGGATGGATCACCTGAGGTCGGGAGTTCGAGACCAGCCTGGCTAACATGGTGAAACCCCCTGTCTACTAAAAATACAAAAATTAGCTAAGCGTGGTGGCAGGCGCCTATATTCCCAGCTACTTGGAAAGCTGAGGCAAGAGAATCCTTGAGCCTGGGAGGCGGAGGTTGCAGTGAGCCAAGATTGCGCCACTGCACTCCAGCCCGAGCGACAGAGTGAGACTCTGTCTCAAAAAAAAAAAAAAAAAAAAAAAAAAAGCGGGCTAGCCCTTTATAATTTCGAGGGCAGCTTAAGAGCCCAGTGCCAACAGCTTTTAGTTCTTTTATGGGTTCATTTAAGAAATGCTAGAAGACTGACGCTATTGAACGTAGAGGGACCAATCTTATTTGAAAAGCACAGACATTAGTGACTCCAAATGGAAAGTAATTCGCAATGCTAATGTGGAGAAGTTTTAGGAAAACCAATGAATTTTGCTTATATTCATAAGAGCAACACATGATTTAAAAAAAAAAACCTGTTTAAGGATGAAAGAGCTCTTTCAATGATTATAGAATTTCCAAGGGATAAGAAAAAATACTGGAAATCATGCAATGCAGAGTATTCAAAACTTTGGGAGGAGATGAGATGATCTAGAAAAGATAGAGTGAGGCTGGGGGCAGTGACTCATGCCTATAATCCCAGCACTTTGGGAGGCTGAGGCAGGTGGATCACCTGAGGTCCAGAGTTCGAGACCAGCCTGGCCAACATGGTGAAACCCCATCTATACTAAAAACAAAAATTAGCCAGGCGTGCTGGTGAGCACCTGTAATCCCAACTACTTGGGAGACTGAGGCAGAAGAATCGCTTGAATCCAGAAGGCAGAGTTTGCAGTGATCCAAGATTGCACCACTGCACTCCAGCCTGGGCGACAGAGTGAGATTCCATCTCAAAAAAAAAAAAAGAAAAGAAAAGGCAGAGTGAGAACAGAAGACAGAGCCCTGGCCGGGCGCAGTGGCTCACGCCTGTAATCCCAGCACTTTGGGAGGCTGAGGCGGGTGGATCACGAGATCAAGAGATTGATACCATCCTGGCCAACATGGTGAAACCCCATCTCTACTAAAAACACAAAAATTAGCCAGATGTGGTGGCAGGCGCCTGTAGTCCCAGCTCCTCAGGAGGCTGAGGCAGGAGAATTGCTTAAACCCAGGAGTCGGAGGTTGCAGTGAGCCGAGATCACGCCACTGAACTCCAGCCTGGCAACAGAGCCAGACTCTGTCTCAGAAAAAAAAAAAAAAAGACAGAGTCCTGTGGAATCAGACATTTAAAGACTGGGGAGAGAGGGAAACCAGAGGGCTGAGGAATTGCTGAAGGCTTCAAGAGGAAGGCTCAGCAGCAGAGATGACATGGTGAGACTGGTGCCAGGATGGAGGTCGCATCAGTGGACAAGGGTGTCAGCAAGTGAGTGGCAATGCCCCATGCTAGGAGCCCAGGTGACTGCCATCGGATGGGAGAGGCAGGTTCAAGAACGCTGGGCTCCTAGCTCCTCTACTCCCCATCTCTCGAGCCCAAGATTTCCACCTTGCTTGTTTCTGTCTTGTCAGAATTAGAAACGTGATATAGTAGCTCTTAATTGGGGGGTGGGGGCATGGCTCCCTTCGAGAATCCTATAAAAACTATAAGCCCCTCTCATTAGAAAGTGCACATTAGCCCATGCCTGTCCTGTTGTCTGCGCAGTTCCCCTTGCTAGGACTCAAACTCGGACTTCCTGCCATTACTGCCTCTAATCCTGCACTCATGACCTCCCTCTCGTCCACAGAATCTTCTTTTCTTTTTCTTTTCTTTTTTTTTTTTTTTTTTTTTTTTTGAGATGGGAGGCTTGCTCCTTTGCCCAGGCTGGAGGGCACTGGCGCAGTCTCGGCTCACTGCAACCTCCACCTCCCAGGTTCACATGATTCTCCTGCCTCAGCCTCCCAAATAGCTGAGATTAGGTGCCTGCCATTATGCCAGGCTAATTTTTGTATTTTTAGTAGAGACAGGTTTTTGCCATGTCGGCCAGGCTGGTCTCAAACTCCTGACCTCAGGTGATCCGCCCGCCTCAGCCTCCCAAAGTGCTGGGATTAGAGGCATGAGGCACCGCGCCAGGCCCTTTTTAAATTTTTTTTAAAGAGACAGTGTCTTGCCCTGTCACACAGGCTGGAGGATACAGTGGTGCAATCTTGGCTTACTGCAGCCTCCATCTCCCAGGTTAAGGGATCCTCTCACCTCGGCCTCCAAAGTAGCTGGGACTACAAGTGTGTGTCACCACGCCTGGCTAACTTAAATTTTTTTTTTGTAGAGATGGTGTCTCAATATGTTGCCCTGGCTGGTCTCGAACTCCTGGGCTCAGCCCAATCCTCCTTCCTTGACCTCCTGAAATGCTGGGATTACAGGCATGAGCCACTGTGCCTGGCCAATAAAGTCTTTGAGGATGAAGAATTTTAGCCAGAACCTGAAGGATATATCTGGCTCTATTTAGATTTGAAAATATATAATGTCTCAAGAAAAACAAAACAAAACACCTCGCTGAAGGAAACAGGGTTAGTGTGGCGATATATGGGTGATTGTTTTTTCCTTTTCTCCTAAAGACTTTCATTCATGGGACTGTCCTTGATTCCCAGCCATCACTGGGAGGCTCTACCTTCAAGTGTTATCCAGAATCAGACCACCTCACCTCATTACTGCGGCCTCCCTGGGATGGGCCTGGCCTCCTTCAGTCTGTTCTCACCACAAAGCCACCAGAAGGATCCTTTTATTTTTATTGATTGATTGATTGATACGGCGTCTGACTCTGTCAGCAGGCTGGAGTGCAATGGCACGATCTCACCTCACTGCAACCTCTGCTTCTTGGACTCAAGCAATCCTCCCACCGCTGCCTCCTGAGTAACTGGGACCACAGGTGTACACCACCACACCCAGTTAATCTTTTTGTATTTTTGGTAGAGATGGAGTTTCACCATTTTGCCCAGGATGGTCTCAAACTCTTAAGCTCAAGCAATCTACCCACCTCAGCTTCCCACAGTGCTGGGATTACAGATATGGGCCACCACGCCCAGCGCCTTTTAAAAGCGCAGTTGGATCATAGCATTTATCTGCTCATAACAATGGCTTTTGCTTCCCCGCTCACTCAAAAGAAATTCCTTCTTCACTGCAGAACTGCCCCTCCTACCACAGGATGTTTAGGGTTCCTGGCTGCAACCCCCAAAGGTCCTAATGGTGCTGGTCATGGGGGGATCCACACCATTGTGACAACGAAATATGCCCACATGATGCCCAAGGCTTCAGTCCTGTCCCCACCCCTTCCACTGTGTCACCGTGCTGGGTTGGTTTCCTCATCTAAAAAATGGTGATGGGGATAACAAACTTGAAAGAGTGTCATGCAAATGAGGTGTCCAGCATCGGGAGGTGTCCAGCATCAGGAATACTAATAAAGGGTCCCCAGTGATACCAGCCGAGGCATAAGCAAACTCCACTGTTCCTATTATCTGCACCTGAAGATTTACACCTTGCGTATATGTGGATCCTCTTCCAATTTCTTCTGTATTAAACATTCTCTCCTGTATCAGAAAGTCAGGTTATGGGTTGGAGCTACAAATCTGCCCTTCGATCCATCCCCCGCGTAGAGTGCTTTGCTGGCCGTAAGGATGGACTGCAGACAGCAGCTCCCTTTGAGGCCGCCCCCAGCTCCTCTCTTTCATAGCGGGCTGTGTGAATCAAGCTCCAGCACTTCTACTGTGTGATCCTAGATCAGTGTCTGAACCTTCCAGAGTTTCCTTCTCTGCAGATGGATGTGCCGATAGCCCCTGCTACACAGGGCTGAGCTGAAGGGGAAATGAGACAGTGAGAGCAAAGGGAGCCTGGTGCCAGGCATGTACCGGGCATTCAGAAGTGGCTAACCATGGTAGCCTGTCCCTAGTCTAAAGCCCTGGGCACCATGCCCCCACCCCCACCCCCTCAGTTCCTTCCCGCTTGATTTCAGGAGCTGGATTCCCTCCTCTTGCCAGAAAAGTCCAGCTCATACTGCCTAAGGCACAAATTCTCACACCAACCATTAGGTTCCTGCCAGGTCCCGGCCAGTCCCAACACCATGAAGCAGGAGGGCAGGCGAATTTTGAGCAGAGAGACTGTTTCTGTTTGGCATCAGCCTCTGCCAATGCCCAGGAAAGCTGGAATGCTCTCCTACAAGGGTGACAGTTCCCCACACACTAAACCTTTTTTTTTTTTTTTTTTTTTGAGACAGAGTCTTGCTCTGTCGCCAAGGCTGGAGTGCAGTGGCCGCCTCCCGGGTTCAAGCGATTCTCCTGCCTCAGCCTCCCAAGTAGCTGGGACTACAGGCATGTGTCACCACACCCAGCTAATTTTCTTTTGTATTTTTAGTAGAGATGGGGTTTTGCCATGTTGGCCAGGCTGGTCTCAAACTCCTGACCTCAGACGATCCACCCGCCTCAGCCTCCCAAAGTGCTGGGATTACAGGCGTGAACCACCACACCTGGCCAATTCTGTCTTTTGATGGAACAACAGAGGCTTAGACTCCAGGCTCCAGTTACTTTTTTTTTTTTTTTTTTTTTTTTTTTTGAGACAGGGTCTTACTCTGTCACCCAGACTGGGGTGCAGTGGAGCAATCACAGCTCACTGCAGCCTCAACCTCCCTGGGCTCAGTGATCCTCCCATCTCAGCCTCCTGAGAGACTGGGACTACAGGTGTGCACCACCATGCCCAGCTAATTTTTTTTTTTTTTTTTTTTCTATTTTGTTTCGCTATTGCCAGGCTGGTCTTGAACTCCTGAGCTAAAGCAATCAGCCCGCCTCAGCCTCCCAAAGTGCTAGTGCTAGGATTACAGGTGTGTGCCACCACACCTGGCCAGGCTCCATTTAATTCTTTTTTTTTTGGAGACGGAGTCTCGCTCTTGTCGCCCAGGCTGGAGTACAATGGTATGATCTCGGCTCACTGCAACTTCTGCCTCCTGGGTTCAAGTGATTCTCCTGTCTCAGCCTCTCAAGTAGCTGGGACTACAGGTGCCCACCACCACGCCTGGCTAATTTTTGTATTTTTAATAGAGACAAGGTTTCACTCTATTGGCCAAGCTGGTCTTGAACTCCTGACCTCAGGTGATCTGCCCACCTCAGCCTCCCAAAGTGCTGGGATTACAGGTGTGAGCCACCATGCCTGGCCAGCTCCATTTACTTCTTGAGAAACTCATGGTTCTCTTTTTAGTCACTTTGGTCACAGAGAGATTATTTAACATCGTTTAATAAAAAAGTAGTAGTGCAAACAGGAAAGTAGCATAAAAATATAGTGTTGTTGTGGAAGGCTGGTGCTTGCTGCTGAGAAGCTGAAGCCAGAGGAGGCCAGGTGTGAGGAAGGAGGATTCTTTAAAGGCAAGAAGAGAGAGGCCTGCCTTTAAGAGCCAAGAGAGCCGCTCATCCATGACCCCAACACAGAGCTCTGTAGAACTGCTGTCACACGCCAAACACCAACGTAAGGGGGTGAGAGAATGAACTCCAGCCGCTTCTCCCAACACAACCCAACACAACCCAACAAAGCTATTCTGGGACATGTGTGTTTGCGAGCTTGTGTGTGGAGAGCACCAAAAAGCTCATCAGCAGCCCCAGGCCTCTGTGCGGTCTGGTTTTCAGACTGGCACCCGCAGGCAGTGCATCTGAAGCACCTTCTAGTTACTATCCCCATCTGGAATCTTGGTTTTCTCCATTCCATGTCACCTTCTATTGCCAACCCAAGGGTGCCAGTGCCTGTGGGTCCCATTATATGATACTCTCTTCCAGGACTGAATCCGCTAGTCTGGCCAAAAAAAAAAAGCACTCAGCCACATCCTACTCCCCAATAAATGTCTCTGGGGTCTTCATTTTCTCTTCCGGCTGATCCTCAGTTCATCCAGTTCCTTCTCCATTAAGTGGGATTCGGCAGTGGACTCTGAAAGCTGAAAGTGAAGCAGCGGCTGTTAGGAAGCAGCACATTTCTAGGAAATGTTTCGGGTTAGCAAGGCCGGCCCTACACATGGAGGAAAGGCCCCCTGCCACTTCTCTGATGCTGCTGGCCTCCACGATGGGAAACCCTCTGTAACTGGGTAGAATGCAACCCCTGATGACCCAGGACCACAAGTACTTGAAGAATATTCACAGTCCACTCTGTCAGCACGCTGTCACCCACGAGGGCATGGCACTCCCTGCACGAAGGAGAGCAGGTCTCAGAGGACGTCAAAGGCAGATACTGGTGATTGTAAGGCTAAGGGATTAGAGTTGAAATTGATTCTAAGCTGTAGCTCCCATAATGGGGATGAGGGGAAAAAATGCTGGAAATAGAATGCCACTTTCCTCCTTAGGGTTTTTTTGTTTTTGTTTTTTGGTTTGTTTGTTTTCTGAGACACGGTCTCGCTCTGTCGGCCAGGCTGGGTGCTTTTCTTGTACTAACTCACTATAAGGTAGATACTACGATTATGCTCATTTTTAAAAAAAAAATCCAGGCCGGGCGTGGTGGCTCATGCCTGTAATCTCAGCACTTTGGGAGGCCAAGACAGGGAGATCACTTGAGGTCAGGCGTTGGAGACCAGCCTGGCCAACATGGTGAAACCCCATCTCTACTAAAAATGCAAAAATTAGCCAAGCATGGTGGCGGGTGCTAATCAGGAGGCTGATGCAGGAGAATCACTTGAATCCGGGAGGCAGAGGCTGCAGTGGGGCAGTGGGTGGAGATCATGCCACTGTACTCCAGCCCAGGCTACAGAGCGAGACTCTGTCTAAAATAAATAAATAAATAAAAATAAAAATAAAAAAACATCCAGCCTAAAATGTCAGTCTTTTTTTTTTTTCCAAGATGGGGTCTCACTCTGTTGCCCAGGCTAGAGTACAGTGGCGCGATCTCAGCCCACTGCAACCTCCACCTCCCGGGTTCAAGCAATTCTCCTGCCTCAGCCTCCTGAGTAGCTGGGATTATAGGCGCGTGCCATCACACCCGGCTAATTTTTGTATTTTTACTAGAGACAAGGTTTCACCATGTTGGTCAGGCTGGTCTCGAACTCCTGACCTTGTGACCCGTCCACCTTGGCCTCCCAAAATGCTAAGATTACAGGCATGAGCCATCATGCCCAGCCTAGTCCTTTAAAAAAAAAAAAAAAAAAAAAAAAAAAAAAAAGGGGGTCTTACTTTGCAGCCAAGGCTGCTCTCAAACTCCTGAGGTTAAGCCATCCTCCTGTCTTAGCCTCCCAAGTAGCTGGGACTACAGGGGTGCACCACCACAATTAGCTATTATGCCATTTATTGCTGAAGCAATTAAGTTACAGAGCAGTTAGTCAGTAGCAGAGCTGGGTGAGGAACCCAGGCCATTTTGCTCTGGAGTGTGTGCTCTTAACCACTACGGTGTATGCTCTCCTGCCTCTGAACCTTCACAGGCTCCTCTAGGCCCAGTGGGTTGCTGGATTTTTAACAGCCACAAGAAACCAACACTAATGCAGTGTGAGCCCCTCAGCTGGTCTGTGCTGGGCACTGATTAATGCCTACTTGGTATGAGACACTTCCAAGCCATGAGCCGGCTCTACCCCTCTTCCTGGAATGCCTTCATCTAACCTCCATTCCTGCCATTATCCTTCCACATTCAGCTCAGATATCCCTTCCTCTGGGAAGCTCTCCCGACTTGACAGAAATAACTTCTCCCTCGTGTGCTGTGCAGATCCTGTGCAGACTCCAACTGGGTCCTTATGTAATTATGCTTACGGTCGGTCCACCTGCCTCTACACTGTGAGGGCAGGAACTGTGTCTTGTTTCTTGAGTGTGGCTTTGGATGCAAAGCAACATACCTGGCCAAACTGGCATTGAGGAGATATCTGTTGGATTAAGTGACTCGAGGTGGAGCCTCCCCAAAAGGAGAAGGTAGGCCTCTCTTCCCCATCACCTGCCTCACCATGTCTAACAGGATGTCCACTTTCAGCCGCAAGAGATTGTTCTCTTCCTCCAACTGCTGGTTCCGCCTGCGAAGGCGCTGAACCTCCCTCCGGTCCACACCGCCACTAACCCCTGTCTCTGGAGGAAGGACAGAACCAGTTAAAGGGGGATTTCCTCCTACAATCTTGTTTGACAAAATGGCAGGAAGTGCAGCTCACCTGCTATCCACTGGCCATTTTCAAACTTCAGGCTTTGCCCTGCCAGGTTCATAGTCGGGGATCCGTATTCCAAGCCCAGCTCCACCTCCCGGGTTGATCGATCCAACTGTGGGCGAGATGCTATGTGACAACTTCAGCAGGCCCGGAACACGCCTTCATCCCAGCTCCTCTTCCGCCAACAATATGACCCCAACAACTCATTTCTCTAATCATTACCCGGCACCTTTAATGATTTTTTTAAAGCCATAAAATCAAATGATGTACAGCAAAAGTTTAATTGTGAGATAAAAAATACACTGTTTTATACATTAGATGTTTTCCAGAAAAGCTATATATACTGAAATTAATAAATTGAATTATTTTATACCTACTTGACACTTAATAGTTTAAGCAATCCTACTATAAACTGTTAATCAAGTGAAAAATCCCTTTTAAATGTAATAGTCCCCCAAGTTATCATTTGCTTAATATGGAGCTACATATGTTGTGGAAAAGACATAAAATTCTAACAATTAAGAGGAAGAGGAGTTGCTTCTTAACGTGCGACAGTACAATTTACATATTCTATTCTTTTCTTTTCTTTTTTTTTTGAGACGGAGTTTCGCTCTTTCACCAAGGCTGGAGTACAGTGGTGCGATCTCAGTTCACTGCAGCCTCCGCCTCCCGGGTTCAAGTGATCCTCCCATCTCGGCCTCTGAATAGCTGGGACTACAGGCATGCACCACCATACCCGGCTAATTTTTGGGGTTTTTTTTGAGACGGAGTCTCACTCTTTCGCCCGGGCTGGAGTACAGTGGCACAATCTTGGCTCACTGCAACCTCTGCCTCCCAGGTTCAAGCAATTCTCCTGCCTCAGCTTCCCGAGTAGCTGGAACTACAGGCGCACGCCACCACGCCTGGATAATTTTTGTATTTTTTAGTAGAGACAGGGTTTCACCATATTGGCCAGGCTGGTCTCGAACTCCTGACCTTGTGATCCGCCCACCTCGGCCTCCCAAAGTGCTGGGATTATAGACGTGGGCCACCGTGCCCAGCCTAATTTTTGTATTTTTTAAAGTAGAGTCAGAGTTTTGCCACATTGGCCAGGCTGGTCTCAAACTCCTGACCTCAAGTGATGTGCCCACCTCAGCCTCCTAAAGTGCTGGGATTACAGGCGTGAGCCACTGCGCCTGGCCTAGATATTCATTTCTACAACTCACTGAGCACCCACCCCGATTCAGGACTCGGTACTGGGTATCCAGGGATGGGTATGACCAGCTCTGCCCTCAATAGCGGCTCAACACAGGGAGACCTTCAGGTAAGTGCTCAAATGTCCCTTTCTCAGTTAGGCCTTCCTGACCACCCTGTTGAAAATGACAGCTCAGTCCCCAGTGCTCAGCCACACCCCATCCCAGGCCTATGCTTTGTTTTGCTGTCTGGCACATATCACCATCTGATATAAATTTGCTTATTTTCTGTAGCCTTCCGTTAAAGTATCTGCCCCATGAAAGCAGGGATTTGATGTTTTTCTCTCCCCTCCTTCATCCACTTCTGCATGCCCAGTGCTTAGGAGAGTGCCTGGCACATAGAAAGGTATCAATCAATAGCTCTTTAATTAATCTATTCTAGATTCTAGAATTAAACATTCTAGGCAGAAGGAGTAGCATGCGCAGAGGAGGTTCACACGGGGCTTGGGCGGCTGCAGCACAGGGTGTGCAGAGGGCAAGGGCAGGAAGGAGAGCTGGAGTGAGGCCACCAAGGGTCATTTGTGCTGCTCCCAAGATCTGGGTCGTTATCCTATAATAACGGGGAACTAATAAAATCCACCAGTGACCATACGGAGCGCTGTGGAGGCCTTAAAAGTACCAAGGCTTACAAGTACCTGTCAGCATGTGGAAAACAATGTAGGGGAGGACCGACTTCAAGTCACGGTCAGAGACAGACGTCATGTAAGCACACTGCTGCTCTTACGCTGTGTGGGGTTAGGACAGAGGATGTCCTAGAGGGACCGCCAGGTGTATCTGCATCTCTCACACATGGCAGAGAGGAAAGGGAGCCTCAGGCCTGGGGGCACCAGAAACTGAGATCCTAAGCCTCTGTCTGGCCTGCTCCACAGAATGCCCAGCTCTGGCCACAGTGGGGCTGCCCCCACCATGATTTTCACTGGGAACAGGAGACAACAGACTCTTAAAACCTGAAACCTGGAGTGAATGCTCAGCCCCCACAGCCTTGTTGTTCAACCCCACTCGCCTTCTGTGAAGACATGGCCAGTCTGAATAGCCAGCTCTGTAGGAAAAGGTCACAGAATAAAGTAGAAGTCAAATTGGATAATACTGGCTGGGCACAGTGGCTCACACCTGTAATCCTAGCACTTGGGGAGGCCAAGGCGGTGGATCACCTGAGGTCAGCAGTTCGAGACCAGCCTGGCCAACATGGTGAAACCCTGTCTCTACTAAAAGTACAAAAATTAGCCGGGCATGGTGGCGGGCAGTTGTAATCCCAGCTACTCAGGAGGCTGAGGAAGGAGAATCGCTTGAACCCGGGAGGTGGAGGTTGCAGTGAGTCGAGATCGCGCCACTGCACCCTAGCCTGTGGGACGGGAGCGAGACTCCATCTCAAAAAAGAAAAAAAAAATTTGGATATTTGGGGTCAAATATCATAATGAGATCGTCTTCTTAGGTTCTTGGATAAACAAGCTCTGACGATCATTCCCAAACAAGAGTTCAAAAATGTTTTCCGCAATAGCAATGATATGGACGGAAAGGATGCCCTCCTGCACCGATGCCTCTGGAGGACCACACTTTCCATTCAGAGACACGCTCAGCACTCAACTCATGCTGCACACCCGGCCGACCCCAGTACTGACACTCACAGAATGCAGGTTGGAGAGAGAGGCCGACTTCCGAGGAGGTGTCTTCTTCGGACTGAACGTATTCCCAAAGAAAGGCATCTTTGGCCTGATGAAAGCAAAGCCAGTGCTCCCTTCTCCTAGGGTCAGAAAAAGTCAGGGGTACAAGCAGCTGGATCACTGACCTTATGCCATTGTCTCCAAATCTTGAAGACATACATTTTATCATGTGGCTACTAATGATCCTGGTGCTATGGTTTGAATGTCCCCACCAAAACTCATGTTGAAATTGAATTGCCATTGTTTAACAGTATAAGGGGTGACTGGGCCATGTGAGCTCTGCTCTCATGAATGGATTAATGCCATTGTCATGGAGTAGGTTAGTTTTCTCTGGCGTGGGCTCCTGGCAAAAGGATGAGTTCTGCTGCCATGCTGTCTGTCTCATGCACTTGCTCACCATGTGAGCCTTCTGCCTCACACAGGATGACCCTCACCAGATACTTGCACCATGCTCTTGGACTTCCCAGTCTCCAGAACTGTGAGCCAAATAAACTTCTTTTCTTTATAAATTACCCAGTCTGTGGTAATCTGTAACGGCAGCACAAAATGGATTAAGACGCGTGGTAATAGCTCCCATGTGCTGAACGCTCCCTTTGTGCTACGCGGTATGCTAAGATTTTTGGGTGGCACACAGTGGCGCATGCCTGTAGTCCCAACTACTTGGGAAGCTGAGGCTGGGGGGTCGCTGGAGCCCAGGGAGGTTGAGGCTGCAGTGAGCTGTGGCCCACTGCTGCTCTTCAGTCTAGGCTACAGAGTGAGAGGCCATGTCTCAAAAAAAAAAAGCCTGGCATGGTGGCACACAACTACAGTCTCAGTGACTCAGGAGGCTGAGGTAGGCAGATCACTTGAGCCCAGGAGTTTAAGACCAGCCTGGCCAACATGGCAAAACCCTGTCTCTACAAAAAATACAAAAATTAGCCAGGCATGGTGGTGCGTGCCTGTAGTCTCAGCTATTCAGTAGGCTTAGGTGGGAGGATCACTTGAACCTATGAGTCTGAGCCTCCAGTGAGCTATGATCATGCCACTGCACTCCAGCCTGAGTCAAAGAGCATTACCCTGTCTCTAAAAAAAATAAATAAATAAATAAATGGCTGGGCACGGTGGCTCATATCTGTAATCCCAGCACTTTGGGAGGCCGAGGCGGGCGAATCAAGAGGTCAGGAGTTTGAGACCAGCCTGGCCAACGTGGTGAAACCCTGTCTCTACTAAAAATACAAAAAATTAGCTAGGCATAGTGGTGGGTGCCTGTAATCCCAGCTAGTTGGGAGGCTGAGGCAGGAAAATTGCTTGAACCCAGGAGGCAGAGATTGCAGTGAGCCGAGATTGCGCCACTGCACTCCAGCCTGGGTGACAGAGCAAGACTCTGTCTCAAAAATAAATTAAAAAATAAAATAAATAAATAAATAAGTAAAGCTATGCTTATATTTCCTTTCCAGATTGATAACAGTGCTCCTCACTTGTCACCAGTGTCACTTGTCAACAGTGCACCTTATATGTTACGTTACCTGTTCTGTTATGGAAGGTGACGTGAGGTGTCCTGAAAAGGGGGCAGGTCCACGACATGGCGGAGCTGACAACAACACCCCTCCATCCTGTACATTTGCTTTTAGCATAATGCAACCTATTGCAATTCACCTAGGCCTAGTTAAGTAGATTTCCTGATAACACCCTGGTTTTGGGGGAGAAAAGGAGGGGAGAAGCAAACTTTTTATTTAGGCTGGGAGCAGTGGCTCACACCTGTAATCCTAGCACTTTGGGAGGCCAGGGCGGGAGGATTACTTGAGCACAGGAGTTCAAGACCAGCCTGGGCAACTTAGCAGGACCCATCTCTACCAAAAAAAGGTTAAAAAAGAAAAAAAAAAAAAAAATATATATATATATATATATATATAACATTAAAACAGAAAAGTCTACCACAAATCATAAGTGTAAGGTTTCATGAGTTTTTACTACACAAGTATAACCACCCTCCAGGGCCAGGCGTGGTGGTTTATACCTGAAATCCCAGCACTTTGGGAGGCCAAGGTGAGAGGATTGCTTGAGCCCAAGAGTTCAAGACCAGCCTGAGTGACACAGTGAGACCCCCATCTCTAAAAAAATTAAAATCAAATATTTTTTAAATTTTATTTTTTATTTACGATTTTTTTTTGAGACAGAGCCCTGCTCTGTGCCTCAGCCTTGTAAATAGCTGGGATTACAGGTGTGTGCCACCACGCCCAGCTAATTTTTGTATTTTTAGTAGAGACAGGGTTTTACCATGTTGGCCAGGCTGGTCTCGAACTCCTGACCTCAAGTGATCTGCCCACCTTGGCCTCCCAAAGTGCTGGAATTACAGGTGTGAACCAACGCACTGGCTCAAAACATTTTTTTAAAACCACCCTCCAGATTGGGATACAGAGCATTTCAGCACTCCATAAGCCTCACCTGGCCACTGTACATGCACAGAATTGCACAGTGAGTCCTCGTTTGCATCTGGCTTCTCACACTCAACGTCATGTTTCTGACATTTATCCATGCAGCTGTGTGTAGTTATAGTTTGTTCATTTGCATTGCTGGATAATATTCTATTGTATAAACACAGCAAAATTTACTTGTCTACAGAAGATGGACATTTGAGCTGTTTGCAGTTTTGTTTTGTGTTTCTTGAGACAGGGTCTTGTTCTGGTCCCCCAGGTTGGAGTGCAGTGGTGCCATCTCTGTTCACTGTAGCCTCAACCTCCCAGGCTCAGGTGATCCTCCCATCTCAGTGTCATGGGTAGCTGGGACTATAGGCACGCACCACCATGCTGGCTAATTTTCTGCATTTTTAATAGAGATGGGAGTTTCGTCATGTTGCCTAGTCTGGTCTTGAACTCTTGGGCTCAAGTGATCTGCCTGCCTCAGCCTCCCAAAATGCTGGAATTACAGGTGTGAACCACCACGCCCGGCCTGTTTCCAGTTTTTGACCGTCAAAAATAGTGCTGCTAGGCCAGGCATGGTGGCTTATGCCAGTAATCCTAGCACTTTGGGAGGCCAAGACAGGAGGATCACTTGATGCCAGGAGTTCAAGACCAGCCTAGGCAATATAATGAGACCTCATCTCTACAAAAAATTGAAAAATCAGCCAGGCGTGGTAGTGTACCCTTGTAGTCCCAGCTACTCAGGAGGCTGAGGTGGAAGGATTGCTTCAGCCCAGGAGTTTGAGGCTGCAGTGAGCTATGATCACCACTGCACACTCCAGTCTGGGCAACAGAGCAAGACCCTGTCTCAAGAAAAAAAAAAAAAAAAAAGAAAAGAAAAAAAACTACTGCTAAGAACATAAGACCTGAGCATGTATATCTACATGCATATGTACAACTTTCTGGTTCCATACTTAGGGGTATAACTATAGAGTCACAGAGCATTCATATATTTAGCTTTAACAGATTCTGCCAAATGGTTTTCCAAAGTCATTGTACCAATTTAGACTCCTATCTGTAGTTTGCAAGAGATCCTTGTCAATATCTGGCACTTTCTTTTTCATCTTTTCCATTCTGGCAGGTATGTAATGGTGTTGCATTGTTTAATTTGCTTTTCCCAAATAACTAATTAAGTTGAGCATCATTTAACATACTCCTTGGACATATATGGATTTTTTTGTGGCGTGCTTATTCATGTATTTTGCCTTTTTTTTTTTTTTTTTTTTGAGATGGAGTCTCCCTCTGTCATCGGGCTGGAGTGCAGTGGCACAATCTCAGCTCACTGCAACCTCTGCCTCCCAGGTTCAAGTGATTCTCCTGCCTCAGCCTCCCGAGTAACTGGGATTACAGGAACACACCACCATGCCCAGCTAATTTTTGTATTTTTAATAGAGACAGGGTTTCGCTATGCTGGCCAGGCTTGTCTCGAACTCCTGACCTCAAGCAATCTGCCCGCCACAGCCTCCCAAAGTGCTAGGATTATAGGCATGAGCCACCGCGCCCAGCCCTCTTTTGCCATTTTTTAAAATTGAGCTGTCTATCATGTTCATTTTGTAAGGGTTTGTAAGGGTATTTATATACGCTGGATACAAGTTTCACTACTGTATATATGTACAGTACTGAAAATATCTTCTCCCACTTTTTTCTTTTTGCTTTCTCCTTCTTTTTTTTTTTTTTGAAACAGAGTCTCGCTCTGTCACCCAGGCTGGAGTGCAGTGGTGCTATCTTGGCTCACTGCAACCTCTGCCTCCCAGGTTCAAGAGATTCTCCTGTCTCAACCTCCTGAGTAGCTGGGATTACACACGCCTGCCACTAAACCCAGCTAATCTTTGTGTTTTTAGTAGAGATGGGGTTTTGCCATGTTGGCCAGGCTGGTCTCGAACTCCTGACCTCAAGTGATCCACCCGCCTCCGCCTCCTAAAGTGCTGGAATTACAGTCATGAGCCACTGCACCCGACCTCTTTTTGCTTTCTTTTTTTTTTCCTTTTTTTTTTTTTGGAGACAGAGTTTCGCTCTTGTTGCCCAGGCTGAAGTGCAATGGCGCCATCTCGGCACACCGCAACCTCCACCTCCCGGGTTCAAGTGATTCTCCTGCCTCAGCTTCCCAAGTAGCTGAGATTACAGGCATGCGCCACCACGCCCGGCTAATTTTTGTATTTTTAGTAGAGACAGGGTTTCTCTATGTTGGTCAGGCTGGTCTCGAACTCCCAACCTCAGGTGATCCACCCACCTCAGCCTCCCAAAGTGCTGGGATTACAGGTGTGGGCCACCGTGTCCGGCCTCATTTTGCTTTCTTAATGCAACCTCCGCCTCCCGGGTTCAAGCGATTCTCCTGCTTCAGCCTCCCAGGTAGCTAGGACTATAGGCACGCACCACCACATCCAGCTAATTTGTGTATTTTTAGTAGAGACGGGGTTTCACCATGTTGGCCAGGATGGTCTCAATCTCTTGACCTCGTGATCGACCTGCCTCGGCCTCCCAAAGTGCTGAGATTACAGGTGTGAGCCACAGCTCCCAGCCAGAAGTTCTTAATTATAATGAAATCCAATTATTTATTTATTTATTTATTTATTTATTTTGAGATCAAGTCTTACTCTGTCACCCAGGCTGGAGGGCAGTGATGTGATCTCAGCTGACTGCAACCTCTGCCTCCTGGGTTCAAGCAATTCTCCTGCCTCAGCCTCCTGAGTAGCAGGGATTACAGGCGCCTGCCACCACACCCAACTAATGTTTGTACTTTTAGTAGAGATGGTGTTTCGCCATGTTGGCCAGGCTGGTCTTGAATTCCTGACCTCCCAAAGTGCTGGGATTACAGGCATAAGCCACTGCACCCAGCCCAATTTATTATTATTTCTTAAGGATTAGTGCTTGTATTGTATTTTTAAAATGTTTGCCTACCCCAGGCTGGGTATGGTGCCTCATGCCTATAAATCCTAGCACTTTGGGAGGCAGAGGCAGGCAAATAACTTGAGTCCAGGAGTTCAAGACCATCCTGGGCAACATGGCAAACAAAACCCTGTCTCTACCAAAGATACAAAAAATTAGCTGGGCATGGTGGTGTACGCCTGTGGTCCCAGCTATTCAGGAGGCAGAGGTGGGAGGATTGCTTGCGCCCAGGAGCCAGAGGTTGCAGTGAGCTGAGATTATGACACTGCACTCCAGCTTGGGTGACAGAGTGAGATCCTGTCCCCCGCCCTCCAAAAAAAATTGCCTACCCCAAGGTCATGATGATATTTTCTGTTAACTTCTGCTAATATTATTGTTTACATTTCACATTTGTGACTATAATTCATCTTGAATTAATATTTGTATATGATGTAAAACAGGGGTTAGTGTTCTTTTTTCCCCATATATCACCCAATTTTTTATTTTATTTATTTATTTATTTATTTTTTGAGACAGAGTCTCATTCTGTTGCCCAGGCTAGAGTGCAGTGGCATGATCTTGGCTCACTGCAGCCTCGACCTCCCAGGTTCAAGCGATTCTCCCACCTCAGCTTCCCAAGTAGCTGAGATCACAGGCACGCACCACTAGGCCCAGCTAATTTTTGTGTCTTTTGTAGAGACGGGGTTTCGCCATGTTGCCCAGGCTGGTCACGAACTCCTGAGCTCAAGCGACTGGCCCAACTTGGCCTCTCAGAGTGCTGGGATTACAGGCCTGAGCCACCACGCCTGGCCTATATTATTCAATTTTAATTTATAGCACACACACAGCTTACAAAGAATCCTTCTAAGAAGACATAGACTGAAGAGAACAACAATGACGGCACAAGTGAGCAAAAAGAAAACAGCCGACCTCTCACTGCTCCTCCTGGGCGTAAGGTCTTCCTTCACTACATTATGAAATAAAAGCAGTAACGGGTTAATTGGATCTGACAAGAAATGGGCCAAAAAAGGCAGGAGGAGGGGTTGGTATCTTTTCAAGACTATTTGAAACAAGGTTTTATATCCATTATCATTAAAAGAGAATTCAAAGTATGAATCCATCACAATCAGCAAGGTATGTATCCAATGAGAACAGGAAAAAAAACTTCCAGGCTGTTTTCATTAAGGGAGAAATTGATCTCACTAAAATTAATGATAAAAGTTAAGAAGCTTCTTTGGAATGTATGTAAAACATACAATACATAAGTATAGTATATATAATTTATAAATAAATGAAGGTATTTGGGGTTATGTGCTCATGACAGCTTTCCTGGTAGTTATGTGTTTGAATTAAAAACAATCATATAGTGGCTCACGCCTGTAATCCCAGCACTTTGGGAGGCCAAGGCAGGTGGATCACCTGAGGTCAGAAGTTCGAGACCAGTCTGGCCAACATGGTGAAACCCTGTCTCTACTAAAAATGTACAAAAATTAGCCGGGAGTGGTGGTGCTCACCTGTAATCCCAACTGCCTGGGAGGCTGAGGCACGAGAAAGGCTTGAACCCGGGAGGTGGAGGTTGCGGTGAGCCGAGATCACGCCACTGCGCTCCAGCCTGGGTGACAGAATGAGACTCTGTCTCAAAAATAAAATAAAATAAAATAAAATCATAAAAATAAAAACAATCATAGACCAGCAGCTTAGGGGATGGCATTTGGGCCTGGGCATAGCACTTTAGAACTTGGACAAACCAGAGTGCTTCCAGCTTGGTAGTGGAGGGGACGGAGTGGGGACCAAGATGCAGAGGGGGGTTGATGCTGTGTCACCATCCAAAACACACTGTAAGGCCCTGGCACTGTTTCTGCTGGAGAAGAGAAAGAGGTTAGAAGAGGGGAAAGCATTAATCTTATGTCTATAATCTTATGTAAAGGACAGAACAAGAATAAAATAGGAGGAATATCCATTAATAAAGTTCTGGAGACTGAGGCAGTAGAATCGCTTGAACCCAGGAGGTGGAGGTTGCAGTGAGCCGAGATCGTGTCATTGCGCTCCAGCCTGGGCAACAAGAGTGAAACTCCGTCTCAAAAATAAATAAATAAATAAATAAAGATGAAAATGCTAGGGTTTGGGGAAGTTTCCCAATTTTCCCAAGGTGCATAGCCATGATCAGTTGGCTGAAGGTGTATATGTGTCTGCGTGTGTATGTACCTGTACACACACATATATGGTATACGTGTACATACATATGGTGTGTGTGTGTCTATATACACATGTATATACTTATCCTTGTATTAGTAACATGTGAGGCACATCATTAAAAGATGCATTTTCGGCCCGGTGTGGTGGCTCATGCCTGTAATCCCAGCACTTTGGGAGGCCGAGGCAGGTGGATCACTTGAGGTCAGGAGTTCAGGACCAGCCTGGCCAACACAGTGAAACCCCGTCTCTACTAAAAATACAAAAATTAGCCAGGCGCGGTGGCATGAGCCTGTAATCCCAGCTACTCGGGGTGCTGAGACAGGAGAATCGCTCGAACCTGGGAGGCAGAGGTTGCAGTGAGCCAAGATCACGCCACTGCACTCCAGCCTGGGTGACAGAGCAACACTCCATCTCAAAAAACAAAAAGTTAAAAAAATGCATTTTCATTCATCCTATTGGCAAAAATTAAAAAGATGAATAATACCCATGGTTGATGAGGATGTGAAGAAAAAGACACTGTTATTACTGGTGGAATCAGAAGATGCTATAATTCTTTCAAGGGCACTCAAAACTTGGCAAAATTGTAAATGTGTACACTTTTTGGACAGCAACTCTACTTCTAAAATATTACACTCCAGAAAGACTTGGACATGCTCACACCCAATGTTCTCTATTGTTGATAACAGTAAAAAATAAGAAACAATCCAAACAATTTGGGTGTAGCCAAATAATTTGTGGCACATTCTTTTTTTTTTTTTTTTTGAGACAGAGTCTTACTCTGTCGCCCAGGCTGGAGTGCAGTGGTGCGATGTCGGCTCACTGCAAGCTCCGCCTCCCGGATTCACACCATTCTCCCGCCTCAGCCTCCCAAGTAGCTGGGACTACAGGCGCCTGCCACCACACCCGGGTAATTTTTTGTATTTTTAGTAGAGATGGGGTTTCACCGTGTTAGCCAGGATGGTCTCGATCTCCTGACCTTGTGATCTGCCCACCTTGGCCTCCCAAAGTGCTGGGATGACAGGTGTGAGCCACCATGCCCGGCCAGCACATTCTTATAATAAAATTGTGGGCCTAAGCCGGGTGCGGTGGCTCACGCCTATAATCTCAGCACTTTGGGAGGCTGAGACAGGTGGATCACTTAAGGTCAGGTGTTTGAGACCAGCCTGGCCAACATGATGAAACCCTGTCTCTACTAAAAAATACAAAAATTAGCCAGGTGTGGTGGCACACGCCTGTAATCCCAGCTACTCAGAAGGCTGAGGCTTGAATCCAGCAGGCAGAGGTTGCAGTGAGCTGAGATTGTGCCACTGTAGCCTGGGCGACAGAGCAAGACTCTGTCTCAAAAAAACAAAAAACAAACAAACAAAAAAAAACAATTGTAGGCCAGGTACAGTGGCTCACACCTGTAATCCCAGCATTTTGGGAGGCCAAGGCAGGCGGATCACTTGACGCCAGGAGTTCGAGACCAGCCTGGCCAACATGGCAAAACCGCATTTCTACTAAAAATACAAAAATTAGCCCAGTATGGTGGCGTGCGCCTGTAATCTCAGCTACTCGGGAGGCTGAGGCACGAGAATTGCTTGAACCCAGGAGGCGGAGGTTGCAGTGAGCAGAAATTGCGCCACTGCACTCCAGCCTGGACAACAAAGTGAGACTATATCTCAAAAAATAAAAATAAAAATAAAATTGTAAATAGCAATTAAAGACAGTGAGATAGCTGTATATGAACTAACCTGAAAGACTTCTGACATGCTTTAACCTGCGAAAGCAGGTTGCAGAATGACGTGTATGGTATTTCCCCCATATGATAAGACAAAGTGAAAATAAAAGAATAGGCCGGGCGCGGTGGCTCACGCCTGTAATCCCAGCACTTTGGGAGGCCGAGGCGGGCGGATCACGAGGTCAGGAGATTGAGACCACTCTGGCTAACACAGTGAAACCCCGTCTCTACTAAAAATACAAAAAATTAGCCTGGCATGGTGGCAGGAGCCTGTAGTCCCATCTATTCGTAGTCCCAGCTACTCAGAAGGCTGAGGCAGGACAATGGCGTGAACCCAGGAGGCAGAGCTTGCAGTGAACCGAGATCACACCACTGCACTCCAGCCTGGGCAACAGAGCCAGACTCCATCTCAAAAAAAATAAAATAAAATAAAATAAAGTAATATATGTGTGTATTAAAAAAAAGAAAGAGGCCGGGTACGGTGGCTTATGCCTGTAATCCCAGCACTTTAGGAGGCCGAGTTGGGCAGATCACGAGGTCAAGAGATCGAGACTATCCTGGCCAACATGGTGAAACCCTGTTTCTACTAAAAATACAAAAATTAGTCGGTTGTGCTGGTGTGCGCCAGTTGTCCCAGCTACTCAGGAGGCTGAGGCAGGATAATTGCTTGAACCCAGGAGGCGGAGGTTGCAGTGAGCTGAAATTGCACCACTGCTTTCTAGCCTGGGTGACAGAACAAGACCCCATCTCAAAGAAAAAAAAAAAGAACAGAAAGAAAGAGATCTGGAAGGATACACCAAACTGTTCATAGTGGTTAAACCTGAAAAAGGGAATAAGATGACTGACTTGAATGAAATTGTCATTTTATAGGTTAAAAAAAGGTCAAATTGTGACAATTTCATATGGTACAATACAAAATTATATTAAATATACTCGAGATTTAATGAATTATTACAATGAGAATATATTCATGTATTACTTATGAACAAAATAAACAAAACACAGTTAAAAAGCAGCCCCCAGCATGCCTAAAATCTAGAGACATTTGAAGAAGGAGAAATAAGTCAAGTCCCCACTGATGCTAACTGCACTGGGCCTGAGCACATGGGCTGGACACAACAAGTTTAGGGGCCTGGCTCTGCCCTTCAGTTGCCTGCTAGACCTTGGCCCAGCTGCTTTACTTCTCGGGCTTTAACTGGGCACCTCACTCATGACCGCACTAATTCTCATAACACTACAGCTGGGAGCTGTCATCCATATATTACAGATGAGGAAGGGTCTGGATTAGCTACCTTTTAAGTCAGATCTAATAATCCACAAACAGCTCAGCTGAGATCCTGGGATTCTGGGGCATCCGCGTGCACTTGAGGTACAAGCTGTCCCCCTGGCCCATGGCAACCTTCTTTCTAGTGAAACTCCCGGGGCGAGCGTGCTCCGCACACAGGAAGTGAAGGGGGAGCACCTGGCTTCCAATGATCACTCTGCGGCTCACCCACAGTGGGACTCCAGCATTTATCCCCCTTGGACTTCGGCTTCTTTCTTTGCACTGAGGAATAATAATAGTACCTGGCTCACAAGATGTTATAGTGTTTTAGTGTTTATAGGAAGCTGTGCACTTGATCCTCACAACGACCCTGGGAAGAGGATCAAGTAAGTAGAGCCTCCCCAGTCCACAGATACTGATACTAATCACTAATCATTGTGTAAAGGTTTTCCGTTTGCAACAGGCCATAAAATATATTATCTTACTTTAATTCTAAGAAAACAAGGGCGGAATCTCTGGCTTTCATCGGATTCTCAAAGGTATACGTGTCCCCCAAGGAGTTCAGAGGTAGCCATGATACGCAGGTGCACGGCCCCCAGGGCTGTCGGACTCAAGTAACAGCTGTCAACAAACGTTAACACGCACGATCTCATGCAATCACCTTCACGGCGACCTACGGGGAGGAATTACCGCCCCAACTCACAACCGCGGAGACACACAGAGGAGGGCGGCCACCGCCCGGGGTCGCCCGGCCTCCGCCCCCTTCCCCGGGCCCTCCTGAAGCCTCTCTCCAGGCGAGGCCCGGACGTCCTACTCAGCTCGGGCCCCCGAGTGAACCCAGGCAGCGCTGGCCGGCGACGCCGGACTCGGAGACGTACCTGACGCGTCTCAGAAGCCGGGGTCCAAGCGCTCCCCGAACCCCCAGCAAGGATCCTGTAGCCCAGAGCTACCTTGACCCACCCGCCTCCGGCCGCCCGCCCGCCACGCGCATGCGCCGCCCCGCCCGGCCTCTACCACCGAGGAAAGGGGTAACCGGCGCGGGGGTTCCCAGCGCCAGCCTGCGCCAATCCCCAGAAACTCCGTGAATCACCTCGGGATGGTAAACGGATTATACAAAGGCAGTGTCTTCTGGGGTCCTTTTCATGCCTCTAGGACCAGGACCTGCACTCACCCTCCCCACTGACACATTGGTCTGGGCCCCCGGCCCGGCTGTCACCATGGAAACGGCATCTCGCGGACAACGCGGCGGCTCACGAAGGTTCCATTGTTAAGCGAAACGGGAAAGTGGAGACCGCGCCGGCGTTGCCTAGAGAACGCCTGGACTCAGAGTAGCAAAATGGGCCTCTCTCCAACTCCCCTCCTCCTCCCCCAGCACAAGGCAAAGGGCACCCCTTGCTGTGAGTTTGGGGGCACCGGCTGTCGGGGGCCGACCCAGAACTTTGCGGGGTCCCCTGAGGGACCCGTGGCGGGACCGGCCCCGGGTTCGTCAAATTCCGCCGATGCTTTCAGGTAAGACGGACGGACAGACGCACCATGACCCACCTCTGGCAGCCTGCCCCCTCCCCGTGCCCTTATGGCGGCTTCTACAAGCAAGGGAAGCTGAGGCCCAGGGACTACTTAAAGGTCGCATTGTGAGGAAGGGACAGAGAACTACTGGAGAATCAACTCCACATCTCCTAGAGTCCTAAAAGCGTGTGTTATTGGTTCCGTCTGATAAGTGCAGAAACTAGGCCGTTCAAGGAGTTTACCGGCTGCCTAGTGGGTGTATCAGGGCGTCCATCCAGTGAGGGGCAGGACCCAGGGGTCTTTGACTCCAAGCGCAGTTCTCTTCCAACTACACCACCCTGCATTAAAAGAGGGGAGACTTCCATGTCCTAGAACTAAAATCTTCACAATCTGGCTCAGCATTGTGCAGTAGAAACATAAAGCAGGCCACGTATGTGATTTGGAATTTTCTAGTAGCCACATTTTTTAAAAAGTAAAAAAGAAAAAAAGCCAAGTGAAATTAATTTGAGTAATGTTTTAAACTCCATATGTCCAAAACATTACTATTTCAAGATATAATCAGTATTTCTAAATTTGCACTGCTTCCATTTAAAAATTTAATTTTTTTTTTTTTTTTTAAGACAGAGTCTCACTCTGTTGCCCAGGCTGGGGTTGCAGTGGCGTGATCTCGGCCTCCCGGGTTCAAGCGATTCTGCTGTCTTAACCTCCCGAGTAGCTGGAATTACAGGCACCCACCACCACGCCCGGCTAATTTTTTGTATTTTTAGTAGAGATGGCGTTTCACCATGTTGGCCAGGCTGGTCTCGAACTCCTGACCTCAGGTGATCTGCTTGACTGGGCCTCCCAAAGTGCTGGTATTACAGGTGCGGGCCACTGCGCCTGGCCAAAATTTGAATTAATTAAAATTAAAATTTTACTCTTGGCTGTTCTATCTATGGAGTAGCCATTCTTTTATTGCTTTACTTTAAAAAAATTTTACTTTTTTTTTTTTTCGAGACAGCGCTCTGTCTCCCAGGCTGGAGTGCAGTGGCACGATCTTGGCTCACTGCAACCTCCACCTCCTGGGTTCACGCCATTCTCCTGCCTCCACCTCCCAAGTAGGTGGGACTACAGGCGCCCGCCACCATGCCAGGCTAATTTTTTTTTTTTTGGTATTTATTTATTTATTTATTTATTTTAGATGGAGTCTCGCACTGTCGCCTAGGCTGGAGTGTGCAGTGGCACAATCTCAGCTCACTGCAAGCTCCGCCTCCTGGGTTCATGCCATTGTCCTGCCTCAGCCTCTCTAGTAGCTGGGACTACAGGCGCCCGCCACCATGCCAGGCTAATTTTTTTTTTGATATTTATTTATTTATTTATTTATTTTAGATGGAGTCTCGCACCGTCGCCTAGGCTGGAGTGTGCAGTGGCACAATCTCAGCTCACTGCAAGCTCCGCCTCCTGGGTTCATGCCATTGTCCTGCCTCAGCCTCTCTAGTAGCTGGGATTACAGGCGCCCGCCACCAAGCCCAGCTAATTTTTTTTTTTCTTGGTATTTTTAGTAGAGATGGGGTTTCACCATGTTAGCCAGGATGGTCTCGATCTCCTGACCTCGTGATCCGCCTGCCTTGGCCTCCCAAAGTGCTGGGATTACAGGCGTGAGCCACCGCGCCCAGCCTTTTGTTTATTTTTTTGAGACAGGGTCTCATTCTGTCACCCAGGCTGGAGTGCAGTGACATCATCCCCACCTCCCAAAGTATTGGGATTACAGGTATGAGCCATTGCATTCAGCCTTAGAATTTTACTTATTCAGTCACATTAACCAAATTCCAAGGACTTAATTATCACATGTAGCTAGTGCTATTTTGATGGCCAGCATGGCCAGCCTCACTTCCCGCTGCTTGGATGGTATATTTTGGATGGCATATTATTTCCGCTCCCCATTTTTTCTTTTTTTTTTGAGACCGAGTTTTGCTCTTGTTGCCCAGGCTGGAGTGCAGTGGCGCGATCCGGCTCACTGCAAGCTCCGCCTCCTGGGTTCAAGCAATTCTCCTGCCTCAGCCTCCAGAGTAGCTGGGACAACAGGCGCCCGCCATCACACCCGGCTAGTTTTTTGTATTTTTAGTGGAGACGGGGTTTCACCGTGTTAGCCAGGATGGTCTCGATCTCCTGACCTCGTCATCCGCCTGCCTTGGCCTCCCAAAGTGGTGGGATTACAGGCGTGAGCCACCGCGCCCGGCCCTGCTCCCCTTTATCTAATTAACTTGTGCTCCTCCTTTAGCACCTTGATCTCCTTGTATGGTCAAAACACACTATTATGTCATCTTACAGTGTTGTTCCCTTTGAAGTAGTGATGACAGTTATAACTCATAATTATGATTTACGTAATTGTCTCATTGTCCTGTCTCCTTCAGTAGATGTAAGCCCCTTGAGGGCAGGGACCAAGTCTGGTTTAGTTCACTTTCCTGTCCCGAGTATGAGCATGCTGCTGGCTTATGGTAGGTACTCAGTAAATAGTCATTTCATCCACAGTCCCCAACCTTTTTGGCTTCAGGAACCAGTTTCATGGAAGACAATTTTTACACAGACCTGGGATCGGGGGGATGGTTTTGGGATGATTCAAGAGCATTACAGGCCGGGTGCGGTGGCTCATGCCTGTAATCCCAGCACTTTGGGAGGCTGAGACAGGCAGATCACGAGGTCAGGAGTTTGAGACCAGCCTGACCAATGTGGTGAAACCCCATCTCTACTAAAAATACAAAAATTAGCCAGGCATGGTGGCGTGCACCTGTAATCCCAGCTACTTGAGAGGCTGAGGCAGGAGAATCACTTGAACCCAGGAGGCGGAGTTTGCACTGAGCCAAGATTGTGCCATTGCATTCCAGCCTGGGCAACAAGAGTGAAACTCCGTCTCAAAAAAAAAAAAAAAAGCATTACATTCATTGTGCACTTTATTTCTACTGTTATTACATTGTAACATAAAATAATTCTACAACTCACCATAATGTAGAATCAGTGGGAGCCCTGAGCTTGTTTTCCTGGAACTAGACAGTCTATCTGGGAGTGCTGAGAGACAGTGACGGATCATCAGGCATTAGATTCTCATAAGGAGCACACACCCTAGGTCCCTTGCATGCATAGTTCATAATAGGGTTTGCACTCCTATGAGAATATAATGTTGAAGCTCATCTGACAGAAGGCAGAGCTCAGGCAGTCATGTGAGGAATGAGGAGTGGCTGTAAATACAGACAAGCTTCTCTCACTCACCTGCCACTCACTTCCTGCTGTGCGGCCTGGTTCCTAACAGGCCACAGACCTACACCCATCCATGGCCCTGGGGTTGGGGACCCCTGATTGTATGACTAAGGGTTATACTAAAAAGTCTGTCAGATGCTAAAGTCTGCATTTTTTTTTTTTTTTGAGACGGAGTCTTGCTCTGTCGCCCAGGCTGGAGTGAAGTGGTGTGATCTCAGCTCACTGCAAGCCCCGCCTCCCAGGTTCACGCCATTCTCCTGCCTCAGCCTCCCTGGTAGCTGGGACTACAGGCGCCCGCCACCACGCCAGGCTAATTTTTAGTAGAGACGGGGTTTCACCATGTTAGCCAGAATGGTCTCGATCTCCTGACCTCGTGATCCACCTGCCTCAGCTTCCCAAAGTGCTGGGATTACAGGCGTAAGCCACCACGCCCGACCTTTTTTTTTTTTCTTGAGATGGAGTCTCGCTCTGTCGCCCAGGCTGGAGTGCAGTGGCGTGATCTCGGCTCGCTGCAAGCTCCGCCTCCTGGGTTCACGCCATTCTCCTACCTCTGTCTCCCAAGTAGCTGGGACTGTAGGTGCCCGCCACCATGCCCGGCTAATTTTTTGTATTTTTTAGTAGAAACGGGGTTTCACCGTGTTAGCCAGATGGTCTCGATCTCCTGACCTCATGATCTGCCTGCCTCAGCCTCCCAAAGTGCTGGGATTACAGGTGTGAGCCACTGCGCCCAGCCTAAAGTCAGCGTTGTTTTTATATGCTCAAATATATTAACTTTTTTGTTATTTTAATTTTTCTTTTTTTCATATCGCCTCTTCTGAGAAGCATCAAATATGTTAACTTTATTTATTTATTTATTTTGAGACAGGGTCTCACTCTGTCTTTCAGGCTGGAGTGCAGTGGCATGATCTCAGCTCACTGCAACCTCCACCTCCCAGGTTGAAGCAATTCTCCTGCCTCAGCCTCCCTAGTAGCTGGGATTACAGGGGCCCGCCACCATGCCCGGCTAATTTTTGTATTTTTAGTAGAGATGGCGTTTCACCACGTTGGCCAGGCTGGTCTCGAACTCTTGACCTCATGATTCGCCTGCCTCGGCCTCCCAAAGTGCTGGGATTACAGGCGTGAGCCACCGCGCCCAGCCCAAATATGTTAACTTTAAACAGGGCATTTGAATCTTGACTGCCAGAATGTGTGCTCCATGAGAGCAGAAGGTTTCTTACTCTTCCACTCTTCTGCCCTGCCCCCAGCACATAGCATATTGCTTGCCACAGGGTAGATATTTAAGGAAGCTAGTTTTCTTCCCTCTCCTTTTATCCTCCCCAAGTAATGGCAGTAAAAACTTACCGTGTTTCAGAGAATACCTAAAATGGTATGAAATATTCAGAAGGGGCTGGGAGTGGTGGTTCACGCCTGTAATCCCAGCACTTTGAGAGGCCAAGGTGGGTGGATCACCTGAGGTCAGGAGTTCGAGACCAGCCTGGCCAAAATGGCGAAACCCCATCTCTACTAAAAATACAAAAATTAGGCAGTTGTG
This sequence comes from Pan paniscus, assembly GCF_029289425.2. Taxonomy (NCBI): domain Eukaryota; kingdom Metazoa; phylum Chordata; class Mammalia; order Primates; family Hominidae; genus Pan; species Pan paniscus. The sequence continues at coordinate 48,506,957 of NC_085927.1, read as the reverse complement.
GGTGGCAGGTACCTGTAGTCGCAGCTACACGGGAGGCTTGAATCCAGGATGTCAAGGCTGCAGTGAGTGAGCCAAGATCGCGCCACTGCACTCCAGTCTGGGCGACAGAGCAAGACGCTGTCTCAAAACAAACAAACAAAAAACCGTGGTAAGTCTAAAAGGAATCACAGTTAATCCATAATTTGCCCAGTGGAGAAAGCAGTAGAAGCAAATCATTCCAGTTCACTGTTGTGAGTCCTGTGATAGATGAATGCAGAACCTTGGGCTTTGCAGAGGAGGCATGGTGCTAATGGCTTGGAATTATTTGAGAAGGTTTCCACAGATGTGTCACCTGGGCGTAGTCCAACAGAGGGAACCACATCTGGAAAGGCATAGAGGTAGGAAGAGCATTGTGTGGTCAGGGAGCAGGAAGAAGTTCTGCGGGTCTGGCGTGTAAGATGCATGTCTGTGGAGAAGATGGAGCAAAGGCCTGAACCGGAGGAGAGGGAAGGAGAGTATGGTGAAAGGGCATTTGAGTTCATGTTCCCACCAAACTCAACGTTTTCTCTGTCTTTCCGTTATGTATGAGCTTCTAGAGGGCAGGATCTAAGTCTTTTGCTGTATTATAACGAGGCCTATCACACTAGACTCTGGACATACAGGGCCCACAGATGGAAGTAATGGGCTCCTGGCCAACAAGCAAGGACCCAGGAGAGCTGTTAGACCAGAGTGTTCCAGAGCCAAGGAGGAAGAGTAGAGTTGGGGCCAGTTTTCTGAGAGGGAGCAGAAAGCTTCAGGTTGATCAGGAGCCTCGCGCTGAGGAGATGGACCCTGTATTCTAGAATCACAGCATCGGAAAGCTGGAGAGAGCCTTAGGGTCACCTAATCCAAATCTCTTTTAGAGTTGGGACTCGGAGAAACAAAGAGATCTGATTTCATTTCTCGTTTGGGAACTGACTTGCTGAGTGGTCTGGAGTAGTCTGGAGCCCTGGCCTTTTCCGCATTCTAGTTTCCTTATTTTTAAAACTAGAACAATTTTCATCATGGGGGAGGGGCAGAGGGAGAGTCAGGCATCAGACATTGGAAGAAGAAGTCCATATATCTTGAAATCCTCATTTAAGAATAGGCTTCTCAGACGGAACCCTTTCATTCCCCATGCAGGCATGGGACATGTGCTTTGCCATCAACCCTGTGTAGCTGGGGAACGTGGTTGGGCTTTTCTTCTTGTGTTTTCTGAGCTGGCTCTATGCTGTTTATGATTTCCAGGAGGCTGATTAAACAAAGGACAAGATTGGAGTGGGAAATGAGAGGCTCTTAAAAGTGGAAGCTTTTTGTTTGTCCATTTACAAGAAATTGGACAATGAATCACTTCAGGAAGATGGAGGTCATCAACCTCACCACCCTACCTGTGATACCAGTGGATGAGCACCTGGCTGTCTCGCTTGTCGCACGGAATACAATGGTGAAGACTGTGAGGAAGGAGTTAGAGAACAGTCCACCCTGTATCCTTCTGGTGGTGTCACCTACAATCAGACCAAATACACCTAACTTGAGTCATGCCACAGAGATCTAATCAGTGCTCAGGTCTATAATGCACATTACTTATTAGCTTGTCCCTTATACATTCATTTTTTCTTTTCTTTTCTTTCTTTTTTTTTTTTTTTGAGTTGGAGTTTCACACTGTTACCCAGTCTGGAGTGCAGTGGCACAGTCCCAGCTCACTGCAACCTCTACCTCCCAGGTTCAAGCAGTTCTCCTGCCTCAGCCTCCTGAGTAGCTGAAATTACAGGTGCCTGCCACCACACCTGGCTAATATTTTATATTTTTAGTAGAGATGGGGTTTCACCATGTTGGCCAGGCTGGTCTTGAACCCCGGACCTCAAGTGATCCACCTGCCTCGGCCTCCCTAAGTGCTGGGATTACAGTCATGAGCCACTTCGCCCAGCCATATTGAGACAGAGTCTCACTCTGTTGCCCAGGCTGGAGTGCGGTGGTGCAGTCTTAGTTCACTGCAACCTCCACTTCCCAAGCAAGTGATTCTCCTGCCTCAGCCTCCCGAGTAGCTGGGATTACAGGCGCCTGTCACCATGTCCAGCTAATTTTTTGTATTTTTAGTAGAGATGGGGTTTCACCATGTTGGCCAGGCTGGTCTTGAACTCCTGACCTCAGGTGATCCGCCCGCCTTGACCTCCCAAAGTGCTGGGATTACAGGCATGAGCCACCGCATCTGGCCAGATACATTTTTTCAATTACTTAAACTCTACCTATCCTCTAAAAGAATTTGAGACTGTGAAGGACTGCTTGACTCCAGTATTTTTTACTAACATAATCAGAAAGAGCCCCAAAGGAAGAAGCTCTGGAAGTATTTGTTGAAAGAATGGGGAAGATTTTAAAAGCTAATTTTAAAAAGTGGTTGCTTTCTTTCCCTTCTATCTCCCAAAGAATTATAGATGTTATTGATAGCAACTAAGAAGTTGTGGTGCAACCGTCCACCCTCAGACAGATGAGCATGAAACCCAGCTTTTTCTTTCTTTTTTTTTTTTTGAGACAGAGTCTCACTCTGTTGCTCAGGCTGGAGTGCAGTGGCGTAGACTCTGCTCACTGCAACCTGTGCCTCCCAGGTTCAAGGGATTCTTCTGCCTCAGCCCCCAAGTAGCCGAGATTACAGGCACCCACCACCACGTCTGGCTAATTTTTGTATTTTTAGTAGAGACGGGGTTTCACCATGTTTGTCAGGCTGGTCTCGACCTCCTGACCTCAGGTGGTCCACCCACCTCAGCCTCCCAAAGTGCTGGGATTACAGGCGTGAGCCACCGCACCCAACCTTTAGCCCATTTTTAAATCAGATTGTGTATTTTCTTACTGTCGAGTTTTTAAGAGTTCTTTAAATATTTTGTTTGTTTGTTTGGGTTTTCTTGTTTGTTTCTGAGACAGAGTCTCACTCTGTCGCCCGGGCTGGAGTGCAGTGGCACGATCTCGGCTCACTGCAACCTCCACCTCCCAGGTTCAAGCAGTTCTCCTGCCTCAGCCTCCCAGGTAGCTGGGATTACAGGCATGTGCCACCACGTCTGGCTAATTTTGTATTTTTAGAAGAGACAGGGTTTCTCCACGTTGGTCAGGTTGGTCTCGAACTCCTGACCTCAGGTGATCCGCCTGCCTCAGCCTCCCAAAGTGCTTGGGATTACAGGCATGAGCCACTGCACCCAGCCTTTTTTTTTTTTTTTTAATCAAGTTGACCTTGCCTCTTCTCACCTGCCAGCCCTTCTCCCTGGCCCCAAATCTGCTCCTTCTGGCATCATCCAGGCTCTACCAGCATCTTACTGCCCTGGCCCTGTCTTCGTTCATCCTCATCTCACTTCTGACCCTGAGTTGTATTCCAGGGTCACAGAACTCCATCTCTGGAGGACCTTACTTGTCCAGCAAATAACCCTCTCGGACTATAAATAACCCCAGGTCTTTCCATCTCCTGTGGAGCTCATTTACCTTCAAGCCATCCTGCCAGCCCAGCTGCATGTACCACTCTGCCCCTTCCTTGCCTCTCAGAAGCCCTTCTTAAGATGAGGCAAAGTGTGATCCCATCAGAATTTGTTTCAGGGTCTTACTTTGCAGGGCTGCTTTCTAATGTCCCCTCTTTCTTCTTAATCCCACACCTAACAAGTCCATTTTACCTGCTGTGATTTGTCATGTCCCTTCTTGGTATCTTCCTTTTTCAAGTATCCTCCAATTTGTAAGAACACTTGAGGGTAATGAAAGTAAGAGTGAACCTTGCTTTATGTGAAGGGAGTGAGGGGTGATAGGATTATGGGGGTTTTACAAAGGATATATCCTAGATCAATTGAGGCTAAGACAGAAAGAAATATAAAAGCTGAGAGGGTAGGAAGAGGGGCCATAGAACTGAACAGATTTTAAGTGATAAACAAGGTTGAGATACCCTTTGACGCCGTCATCTGTCCCCTGAAAATCTCTCATAAAGAAATACTCTAAAATACGGAAACAGCTCTCTATGGGACATCACACATGCATCACAGCATTATTTATTTATTTTTCTTTTTTTGTTGTTTCTTTTTTTTTTTTTTTTTTTGTCACTCAGGCTGGAGTGCAGTGGCACAATCTCAGCTCACTGCAACGTCCGCCTCCTGGGTTCAAGAGATTCTCCTGCCTCAGCACTCGAGTAGCTGGGACTATAGGCGTCTGCCACCATGCGCTGCTAATTTTTGTATTTTTAGTAGAGACGGGATTTCACCATGTTGGCCAGGCTGGTCTCGAACTCCTGACCTCAAGTGATCCACCTGCCTCAGCCTCCCAAAGTGCTGAGATTACAGGCGTGAGCCACCGTGCCTGGCACACAGCATTGTTTTGTTTTGTTTTATTTTATTTTATTTATTTTTGAGATGGAGTCTCGCACCATCGCACGGGCTGGAGTGCCATGGCACGATCTTGGCTCACTGCAACTTCCACCTCCTGGTTCAAGCGATTCTCCTGCCTGAGCCTCCCAAGTAGCTGGGATTACAGGCACCCGCCACCACGCCCAGCTAATTTTTTTTGTATTTTTAGTAGAGACGGGGTTTCACTATGCTGGCCAGGCTGGTCTCAAACTCCTAACATCGTGATCTGCCCGCCTCAGCCTCCCAAAGTGCTGGGATTACAGGAGTGAGCCACCGTGCCCAGCCAGCATTATTTATAATTGCCAAAAAGTATAAATAACTTAAAATTTCAATATCCAAGGAACAGTTAAGTATATTAAGGTGTATCTTCTACATGGATTAGTATAATGTCATTTAAAATGATTATCATGAAGCTCCTTTAGCCAAAGGGAAAAATGCTCATAATAATGAATGGAAGAGTGGCCGGGCGAGTGAGACTCCATCTCAAAAAATAATAATAATAATAATAATGACTGGAAGAGAAATCAGAGTAGTAAAACAGGCGTACACTCAGATTGTAAATACAGACAAAAATATGTATGTAAGAAATACTGGAAGGAAAATTCCCAAGTCCTAACAGAGTTGTTAGGGTGGTGGCATTATGGATGGCTCTTTTTCACTTTTTATATGTTCCAAGGTGTCTATAATATGGTCAACTCTCATTTATAATTTGCAAAGTATCTCATTTAAAACAAGATAAAGAAATATGGGCTAGGTGCGGTGGCTCATACCTGTGATCTGAGCACTTTGGGAGGCTGAAGTGAGTGGATCACTTGAGCCCAGGAGTTTGAGATCAGCCTGGGAAACATGGCAAAACTGCATCTCTACAAGAAATTTAAAAAATAGGCCAGGGGTGGTGGTGTGCGCGAGTAGTCCCAGCTACTTGGGAGGCTGAGGTGGGAGGATCGATTGAACCCGGGAGGTCTGCTGCAGTGACCCATGATTGCATCACTGCACTCCAGCATGGGCAACAGAGCGTGGCCCTGTCTCAGAAAAAAGGAAGAAAGAAATGTGAAAACTGTGAATGCAAAGAAAATAATTAAGGAGAGAGGCTGTGTAGACAGGGGCTGCCCTTCTCACCAGACAAGCCCCATCCTGTTGTGTGTGTAATCATCACCCTGAGTTTCCTTAGCAGACTAACCTCCCAGCATGCCTTATTGGCTCCATGCACCAGGTGAACCAAAAGATTGCTGACATAAATCTGCGTACCGAGCCGTCGGCCAACAGCCTGGTGAGTTACCTGTGCTGGAGCTGAGACAAAGCTTCTGACAGGGAAGGGCCCTGGGGATCATCAAGGTGTCGCAGTGCCCTGGGGCCTCTCCATTTATTTGAAAACATGTTTACACAATTGAGTATTCAAAGTTAATTTTTTAAAAAATTAATAAACATTTATTTTTTATTTTTTTTTGAGACGGAGTCTCGCTTTGTTGCCAGGCTGGAGTGCAGTGGCACAATCTCAGTTCACTGCAACCTCTATCTCTTGGGTTCAAGCGATTCTCCTGCCTCAGCCTCCCGAGCAGCTGGGACTACAGGTGCGTGCCACCATGCCCAGCTAATTTTTGTATTTTTTAGTAGAGACGGGGTTTCACCATGTTGGCCAGGATGGTCTCGCTCTCGTGACCTTGTGATCTGCCCGCCTTGGCCTCCCAAAGTGCTAGGATTACAGGCGCGAGCCACCGCGCCCGGCCAATAAACTTTATTTATTTTTGAGACGGAGACTTGCTCTGTTGCCAGGCTGGAGTGCAGTGGTGCGATGTCGGCTCACTGCAACCTCCGCCTCCCTTTCAAGTGATTTTCCTGCCTCAGCCTCCCGAGTAGCTGGGACTACAGCCGTGTGCCACCATGCCCGGCTAATTTTTTGTATTTTTGGTAGAGAAAGGGTTCCACCATGTTGGTCAGGCTGGTCTCGAACTCCCCACCTCAAGTGATCCACCCACCTCAGCCTCTCAAAGTGCTGGGATTACAGGCGTGAGCCACCGCGCCTGGCCTAAACTTTATTTTTTAGAGCAATTATAAGTTCACAGCGAAATCGAGCAGAGTACAGTTTTTTCATACACCCTCTGCTTCTGCACATGCACAACCTCCCCCACTGTTTACATTCCATAAGATAGTGGCACATTAGTTAGAATTAACGGACCTACATTGTTACATCATCATCACTCGACATTCAGAGTTTACAATAGGATTTATTCTTGGTGTTGTACATTCTACGAATTTGGACAAATACATAATGACATGTATCTACCATTGTAGTGTCATACAGAATAGTTTCACTGTCCTAAAAATCCTCTGTACTCCACCTGTTCATCTCTTTTTACTCCCTAACCCCTGGGAACCACTGTTGTTTTTACTCTCTCCATAGTTTTACCTTTCCCATAATGCCATATAGTTGGAATCATATAGTACGTAGCCTTTTTACGTTGGCTTCTTTCACTTATTATGCTTTTTAGTTTCCTCCACATCTTTTTTTTTTTTTGAGATGGAGTCTCGCACTCTCGTCCAGGCTGGAGTGCAGTGGCGTGATCTTGGCTCACTGCAAGCTCTGCCTCCCGGGTTCACGCCATTCTCCTGCCTCAGCCTCCCAATAGCTGGAACTACAGGCGCCCGCCACCACGCCAGGCTAATTTTTTGTATTTTTAGTAGAGACGGGGTTTCACCGTGTTAGCCAGGGTGGTCTCGATCTCCTGACCTCGTGATCCGCCTGCCTCGGCCTCCCAAAGTGCTGGGATTACAGGCGTGAGCCACTGTGCCTGGCCAGTTCCCTCTGGGAACAACCCATCTTTTCATGGCTTGATAGTTCATTTCTTTTTAGTGCCAAATATTCCATTGTCTGAACGTACCATGGTTTATTTGTCCACTACTCAGGGACATCTTGGTTGCCTCCAAGTTTTGGCAATTACAGATAAAACTGCTGTAAGCATCCATGTCCAGGTCTTTGTGTGGGCATAAGTTTTCACTTCATGTAAGTAAATACCAGGGAGCACAATTGCTAGATCCTATGGTGAGAGTTTAGTTTAGTTTTGTAAGAAACCGGCAAACTCTCTTCCAAGGTGGTATTAACATTTCTCCTTCCCACCCGCAGTGAATGAGGGTTCTTGCGGCTCCACGTCCTCACCAGCATTTGGTGTTGTCAGTGTTCTAGATTTTGGTCATTCTAATTGCTGTGTAGTGGTATCCCATTGTTGTTTTAATTTTCATTTCCCCAGTGACATACATCTTTTTATATGCTTATTTATAATCTGTAGATCTTCTTTGTTGAGGTGTCTGTTCAATCTTTAGTACCACCACCCCCCCCCACTATTTTTTTTTTTTTTTTTGAGACAGAATCTTGCTCTGTCACCCGGACAGGAGTGCAGTGGCGTGATCTTGGCTCACTGCAACCTCTACCTCCCAGGTCCAAGTGATTCTCCTGCCTCAGCCTCCTGAGTAGCTGGGATTACAGGCACCCACCACCACTCCCGTCTAATTTTTTGTATTTTTAGTAGAGACTGGGTTTCACCATGTTGGCTAGGCTGGTCTTGACCTCCTGACCTCAGGTGTTCCACCCGCCTCGGCCTCCCAAAGTGCTGAGATTACAGGCGTGAGCCACCATGCCCAACCTTTAGCCCATTTGTTAATCAGGTTATTTTCTTATTGTTTTAAGATTTCTTTTAATATTTGGTTTTGGGTTGTTTTTGTTCTTGTTTTTGTTTTTTTGAGACGGAGTCTCACTCTGTCACCCAGGCTAGAGTGCAGTGGTGCAATCTGGACTCACTGCAACCTCCACCTCCTGGGTTCAAACAATTCTCCTGCCTCAGCCTCCCTAATAGCTGGGATTACAGACATGTGGCACCACGCCCAGTTACTTTTTGTATTTTTAGTAGAGACGGGGTTTCACCATGTTGGCCAGGCTGGTCTCAAACTCCCGACCTCAAGTGATCCGCTCACCTCGGCCTCCCAAAGTGCTGGGATTACAGGCGTGAGCCACCACGCCCGGCCTCTTTGAATATTTTGGGTAACAGCCTTTTGTTGGATTTTTTTGCAAATATTTTCTCCTAGTATGTGACTTGTCACTTCATTCTCTTGACAGTGTCTTTTCACAGAGCAGAAATTTTTAATTTTAACGAAATCTAACTTATCAATTCCTTCATGGATTGTACCTTCTGTGTCATATCTAAAAAGTCATGGCGAAACCCAAGGTCACCTAGGTGTTCTCCTCTTGTCTTCTAGGGGTTTTATAGTTTTATGTTTACATTTTATTTTGATTCATTTTGAGTTCACTTTTGTGATGGCTGGAGTTTTTACCTCTCAGGGTGTCTACACTGAGCCTGCAGAATTCATTTATGACAGTTTTGGCTTTGCTACTGGTTCCCATGGAGGTTTCTGCCCATGGGTTTATTCTCCTGCCAGTTGGCATTCTCTGTATCTACCTACCTGTCTGTTCAGTTTTCAGGCAGTAGTTTGCCCTGTGACCTCACTTCTCTGAATGATCTAAGAGTTGTTGATTTTTCAGTTTGTTCAGCTTTACTTATTATTGGGACAGAATGGTGACTTATGAGATCCTTACATGTGGACCTGAAATGAGAAGTCTGAAGGTTAATTTTGGTACATTTTTATTGGGAAAAAATACAAACCCTTCAATAATTCTCAATCAAACACACACACACACACACACACACACACACACACACACATCTTTTCGGGAGGCAGGAGTGCTAAATGTTAAGCAAGTAGCTGTTGTGTAGCAGGCTCCCACAAGATGGAAGAACACAGGCGTGAATCATCTGTAAGTGTCTTTTTGGCTATTTTGAGTTTTGGCAATGGCGTGTATTTGTTTCTTATTTTTAACTGCACTTAAAGAAATCTGAGGCATAAATCTAAAGAGCTCTAAGATATGAAGATAGATTTGAAAATGACAGCAGCAAAGAAATGTCAACCAACCAACAAGTCGCTACTAAAGATCTGCTTCTCGATGGTGGCTATGAGGCAGAGGATTACAATGATGAAGATGTACTCTTTGAGAGATCCTGTGAGCTGCAGGCAAATTCACCTGCAGGTTTTTCTTTCTTTCTTTTTTTTTTTTTTTTTTTGAGACGGAGTTTCACTCTTGTCGCCCAGGTGCGATCTCAGCTCACTGCAACCTCCGCCTCCCAAGTTCAAGCAATTCTCCTGCCTCAGCCTCCCAAGTAGTGGGATTATAGGCACGTGCCACCACACCCGGCTAATTTTTTATTCAGGAGCCACTATAAATGCATAAAAAATTCAGGACCCAATGCAGACCCAGGAAATCAGCATCTCTAATGCAAAGGCCCGGGAATCTGTGTATTTGAATACTTCCCCAAAATGCCGGTCATTGGTCCGGTTTGGGAGTTGCTTTCCTGGAGAACAGCCCTGCTTGTAGGCCCTGAAGTCATCTCAAAGGTAAACTCAGCCCAGTGCTGGTCTTACCATCTTTCCCCCCAAAACTTGCTCTTCTTTCAGCATTCAACTATCCTTTCTCCCCTCTTTCTGTGCAAATCTTATCCATCCTTCCAGGCCATACAGTGTCTGCTATAATGACATTGGTAAAGATCAGAGATATTGCTATATTGCTACAGTGACTCATACCCATCCAATTCATTCCTCATGCCTTAAATTTCAGCTTACTTAATTGGAGCAACAATGTTAATACATAGACTAACCCCTGTGACCGCCCCCCCACCACTGGCACACACACATACACACACCCCTGCACACATGCCCAGTACCTTTCACTCATGCAGACCAGGGAGTGCTGATGCAAGGGAAAGATGGGGGAGGCCTGGAGAGGTATTTCCCAGTTTATCAAGCTCAGGAGCCTGATGCCGCCAACACTCATGTCCACCTCTTCTGGACAGTCCTCTGTGACTGCTCTGGCCCACGTTGACCTCACTTTGATTCGTAATCACAGCAGTTTAGCATTTAATTGTTCCACAAGTGCTGATTTGGCTCTCCAAATAGAGTGTAAGTCCCTTGAGGGCAAAAACACAGACTCATACTTGTTTGTTAACTTTGTTATCCAAGCTCATTGCTGGACTTTTGGTTGACAATCAATGCAACTTAGGTCACTAGCATTCATTTTTCTTTCTTCCTTTTCAGGGGAGTAGGAGGATGGGGGTGGGGAAGAGTCAGAGATCAAGAGAAGTCTCTCTTGAGAGGTCAAGGGTAGATAATAGATACCCCTTATTGAACAGCTCCTATCTGGTAGCCTCTTTGCCAGTGTTTTAGAATACATTAAACACTTTATTTTTGACCCTTATAAGAACCCTAGAAGAGGCTGGACGTGGTGGCTCACACCTGTAATCCCAGCACTTTGGGAGGCCGAGGTGGGCGGATCAGGAGGTCAGGAGATCAAGACCATCCTGCTAACACGGTGAAACCCCATCTCTACTAAAAATACAAAAAATTAGCCTGGCGTGGTGGCGGGCGCCTGTAGTCCCAGCTACTCGGGAGGCTGAGGCAGGAGAATGGGGTGAACCCAGGAGGCGGAGCTTGCAGTGAGCCAAGATCACACCACTGCATTCCAGCCTGGGCAACAGAGCGAGACTCCGTCTCAAAAAAAAAAAAAAAGAACCCTGGAAGATAGATATTATTATCCCCCTTTTACAAAGAGATTAAACAATAGCTTGTTTAGTTTCTAATTCCTGCTCTAAATCACATACTCCTAGAAGAAGGGGCAGTGTGAGACAGTGGGGACACTCTGGGGGATGATGTCAGTGACACTGAGGCCACCAGGACCTACCACCTGGAGAAAGACAAGGCACTGGCCACAAACTTTGCTCCAGGTCTTTTGTGCACCAACAAGAGAAAACGCCCAGACCCTGACCCCACCCTTCTCCAGGATTTGCATTAATCCCTAATGCCCCCCTTTTTCTTGGTTTTTGAAGGCATTTGAGAGTTTTGAGTTGGAGAAGAAGGCTTTAAGAGAGAAAACTCGCAGCAGTCCAGAAGACAAAGGCAAAAACCTTTCCCTTAGCCTTGATGCTCTTTTCATGGGGTTTGTTTTTTTAGTATCTAAAATGCAACTGAGTAGGAATCCCAAGTTTCAGATGAGGATGTTTCTGTCTTCTTCTGAAGGAGCCTTAAATCTGACTTCTTGACATTGAGCAAGGAAGGAGGGAGGGGCAGTACCATTTAGAGACCACCTACATGTGGCGCCAGGTGCTTTTATCCACATTCCCTTGGTTTTTTGTTTTGTTTTGTTTTGTTTTGTTTTTGGAGACGGAGTCTCGCTCTGTCTCCCAGGCTGGAGTGCAGTGGCGTAATCTCGGCTCACTGCAACCTCCGCTTCCCGGGTTCAAGCAATTCTCCTGCCTCAGCCTCCTGAGTAGCTGGGATTACAGGGGCTCGCCACCATGCCCGGCTAATTTTTGTATTTTAGTAGAGATGGGGTTTTACCATGTTGGCCAGGCTGTTCTTGAACTCCTGGCCTCAAGTGATCCGCCTGCCTCAGCCTCCCAAAGTGCTGGGATTACAGATGTGAGCCACTGCGCCTGGCCCCTTGTTAAATTTTTATAACACCTGGGAAGTAGGTACCATTTAATATATTTTATAGATGAGGAAACAGCCTTGGAGGGAGGGGAGTAACTTACCTAAAGTCACAGTCTGTCTGCTCCTCCTTGCTGCTTCTCTGGATCAAGTGGTCTAATCAGATAAGTCGGCAACACAGTTGGGACCTATGAGACTAGTAGTAGGAGTGTCCTCTGGCAGCTTAGGTGGAATGAAAAAGCACAGTTGTAAGCACCGCACACTGTGGACAGACCCTGTGGTTACTCATTTATCTCTTTCTCCATTTTTCTGCAGTCCAGAGACAAAGGAAATCTCAGTATTCCTGCAAAGGCTCCGAACTCAGACATGCCAGATCTTCTGTTATAAAAAGGGTAAGGGATCTACTGCTGTGTCTGTTTCTGACCGGCTTCTGCTAGGCATGAAATAAAGATTTTATTCCTGGGGAGGAGAATACTTGGTGCCTGGGTAGTGATTATGAAGGAAAAATCGCAGAGCTCCTGAATCTAGAATTTCTCATAACACCCTCAAAACGGCAGAGCTGACCCCAGCCTCAGAATAGGGAGGGTGACGGAGGTCATGTGTCTATTTTTAGAACTTAGAAGGTGTCTCTGCTCAGAGATGTTCAGGTCTAATCCAGAGCCACTGTGCCATGCAGCTCCAAGGGGCTGTCCACACTGCAGGCTCCTGTGCAGCTGCTCTGAGTCACACCCCATGCTAGTTGTGCCACTGCAGAGTTGCTGCGGATGCCTCAGGAAGCTGAGATTCAGGAGCAGAAGGTGACTTGTCACAGGGTCATGCAGCTCACTGATGGCAGGCCCCACTTCCTGCTCAGTCCTCTGACTTCAGACAGGCTCTCCCCACTGCCTCCCCTGCAGCAATCTGGCCCCACCGCACAGCCCCCCATTTCAGATCCTCCTTGGCTTGTTCTTTATTTCTTTTTTTTTTTTTGAGATGGGGTCTCTCTCTGTCACCCAGGCTGGAGTGCAGTGGCACGATCTCAGCTTACTGCAACCTCCGCCCCCAGGGTTCAAGTGATTCTCCTGTCTTAGCCTCCCAAGTAGCTGGGATTAAGACATGCACCACCACACCTGGCTAAATTTGCATTTTTGGTAGAGATGGGGTTTTACCATGTTGGCTAGGCTGGTCTCGAACTCTTGACCTCAAGTGATCTGTCCATCTTAGCCTCCCAAAGTGCTGGGATTACAGGCGTGAGCCACCGTGCCCAGCCCTTAGCTTGTTCTTTACACTGCCTAGGTCTTAAGTATCCAAACCTTTAACTGCTAGGGAATCTGAAACAGTATGTTGTTCTTATCCTTCTTAACACCTTTTAGCCTAGGAAATTCCAAAACAGCACAAGGCCTAACGGGGGTGTGAGTCTGCATTGGAACTGTCATACAATCCATTGATGGTGGCTGAGCTAAGTGTCCTGCAAAGGTGGCACAGCCAGCACATGGCGGAGCTGCCACCTGACTGCAGTCATCTAACTCAGAGTCAGTGCTGTGAATCATGAACTGTTCTTTCATTGACCATGGCCAGAGCCCAGTTAGGAAGTCAGCTGGGCCATCCAGGTGTTTCAGTGGGCACCTTTGGGTGGCGGTAATTAGTTTCCTATTTTCCATATTTTTACATTATTTATAGTCATCATGTTTTAGTTTTATCCTAAAAATCATTTAATGATATATATTAACCACAAAGATAGTAATATCCAATATTAGCATTTTAAGAAATTCACACTAAACCCCAAAGGGAGGGGAACTACATGCTCCAAGCTATTCGTGATATTAGTAGTAATTGGAAGTAATCAGTGAGTAGTTAATTAAATTATAGCACGTCTTAACAGGATATATCATCTTAAATGATAATTTTGAAGACAACATAACTACATGAAAATCTGAAATGAAGTAGATAAAGCAGGACATAAAAATCACATATATATTTTACTTCTTAGAACGATCAAAGTCAGCCAGACGAATCATATATAAATCATATTACGATTGAAGTTACGTATTGGTGTTTGTGTACATTTCCTCAAATCATATAAGGGAAAACAGAAATAATGTAGATAGCACTTTGGGAGACTGAGGCAGGTGGATCACCTGAGGTCAAGAGTTCGAGACCAGCCTGGCCAACATGGTGAAACCCTGTCTCTACTAAAAATACAAAAAATTAGCTGGGCATGGTGGCGGGCGCCTGTAATCCCAGCTACTCAGGAGGCTGAGGCAGGAGAATTGCTTGAACCAGGAGGCAGAGGTTGCAGTGAGTCAAGATCATACCATTGCACTCCAGCCTGGACAACAAGAGTGAAATTTCGTCTCAAAAAAAAAAAAAAAGAAAAGAAATAATGTAGATAGGAGTTTGGAAGGGGTTCTAGGATCCTAAACACCCCTCATTTTCTCAGCATTCTATAAGGTTGTTATATTGTCTTCATAATAAAGAGGGGAAGCTAGCCTATTGTTTCACACTGTCAAAATGTGAACCCCATTTTCATATTCTGCTCTTTTGCTTCAGAAAACAGCAGATAAAAATCTGCTGGCAGAGCTGTACCAGTATTCCAACTTTAACACCTCCAAGCCAAACAAGCTTCCGAATGGCGTGGACTTCTGTGACATGGTGGGCAACGTGGTCCGGGCTGAGAGAGACTGCCTTAGTGGCAAGGTGAGGAAAAAGCAGTGCCTGCCCTGAGTTTGCCAACCCATGGGGCAAATGCAGCTGTCACCCTTTCACACCCCAGGAGAAACTGAGGAACTCACCTAGGGCCACAGGCTTGCAGGTGTCTGAGCTGAGCTAGGAACCCTAGCCCAACCTCACTGCAAAACCTAGATTCCTTCTACCAGAGCAACAGTCTTCAGACTGTTTTGATCACATATCCTACTGGTGTGCAATTTTTATCACAAACCCTAATTGAAATGTGTCTGCTTATAAATTATATACTTATTCTGTTGCCAATCACTACAATGCATATGAGTATGCTTAATCTCTCTTTTTTCTTTTCTTTTCAGTTTCCTTCTTCCCTCCCTCCTTCCTTCCTTTCTTTTTTCTTTCTTTCTTTCCTTCTTTCTCTCTCTCTCTTTCTCTTTCTCTTTTTCTTTCTTTCCTTCTTTTTCTTCTTTCTTACTTTTTTGAGACAGGGTCTCCCTCTGTACCCAGGCTGGAATGCAGTGGCACTATCATAGCTCACTGCGGCCTCAAACTCCCAGACTCAGGTGATCCTCCCACCTCAACCTCCTGAGTAGCATGCACCACCACACTGGCTAGTTTTTTAAAAAAATTTTTTGTAGAGACAAGGTCTTGCTAGGTTGCCCAGGCTATTCTCAAACTCCAGGGCTCATGCCATCTTCCCCTCCCCATCCTCGGCCTCCCAGAGAGCTGGGATTACAGGTGTGAGCCACTATGCCCAGCCAATTGCTTTTCTTTCTTATGTAGACATTAGTTAGAATATTTTCTTCTCACGCCTCTGGGGGTGAGTATGCTTCCTTGCAGAGCTGCGCACTAGAGCATGCTGGGTTCCTTGGGAAGAAAGCAAGGAAGTATTCTAAGGCCCAGAGGAACCTGTTTGCTCAGGTGACACAAACACTGGCAACTCTGGAGATGGGAGATCCTTGTAGGGAGGTCTTGGAGACGGGAGGAAGCCCAGGAGATGGTCTCGGCCGCTGTACAGCTGTGCCTCATGGCTCTTCATCATCACACAACTCTGTTGTCCCCAAAGCAGCTCTGATCATTGTCCCCTGAGCTCCTAACCAGTCACCCCACCATTCCTGAGACCCAGCATCTCAGTCTGTTCTACCTGTAGTTCTCACTGCTGCTTTGAGCCACACCCCATCTCTCTATCTCTGTCTCCCTCTCCTTCTCCCCATGCCCTTCCTTCCTCTCTAATTTTTTTTTTTTTTTTTTTTTTGAGACAGAGTCTCGCTCTGTCGCCAGGCTGGACGGAGTGCAGTGGCGCGATCTCAGCTCACTGCAAGCTCCACTCCCTGATTCAGGCGATTCCCCTGCCTGAGATTACAGGCATGTGCCACCACACCCAGCTAATATTTGTATTTTTATTAGAGACGGGGGTTTCACTATGTTGGCCAGGCTGTTCTCGATCTCCTGACCTTGTGATCCGCCCGCCTCAGCCTCCCAAAGTGCTGGGATTACAGGTGTGAGCCACTGCGCCTGACCCCCTCCTCTCTTCTTCATGGCTTCTTCCTGCTGCCTTCTCTCTGGGCTATGTCGGTCCCATCTGTTTCTTACATTCTGACTTCCTAAGAGAGATGATCTGTTTGGGCCAGTCACTGCCCAGAATGACAGTGCTGTTTGCTGGCATGGCCTGCAGTCAGTCAGTGGAAGGGGCGCTGGTCTCTGGGCCTGGCAGCGGTGGCCCAGGTGTTGGGTACCTATTCCCTTTGCTCCTGCTTTCCTCGGGAGAGGCAGTAGGAGGGACAGGTGTTCAGAGCATCACGTTCCCTACAGGACAGTGTACAAAGATGCTCACCACAGTGTTCGTTACAATAGCAAGGAAGTGGAAAGTAGTACATCTGGGTGGTTAAGCGCCTCTCTGAGCTTTAATTTCTTCTCCTGTAAAATGGAGATAAAATCAGTCTCTACCTTGAGGTGTTATTGTGAAATAAATAAGATAATGCATGTAAAGGTGCCTAGCACAGTGCTAAAAGTCATAAATTCTAAGAAAATGGTAGTTTATATGATTAGTGTTATTAGAAACAGTTTAATGGTCAATAATAGAGGAACAGCATGGTCATTTTTGACATCTATATCATGGACTGTGTAGCCATGATAAAATGTGATGATAAAAGTGAATGTTTATAAAGAGTGTATGTTAATGTTTCATGCTGTGTTGTTGAATGAAAAGTATCAGTATGGAAAACTCTTCTACAATTCAATCTTTTTTTTTTTTTTTGAGACAGAGTCTTGGTGTGTCTCCCAGGCTGGAGTGCTGTTGCACAGTCTCAGCTCACTGCAACCTCCCCCTCCTGGGTTCGAGCACTTCTCCTGTCTCAGCCTCCTGAGTAGCTGGGACTACAGATATGCAGCCACCATGCCTGGCTAATTTTTTGTATTTTTAGTAGAGGCAGGGTTTCCCCATGTTTGCCAAGCTGGTCTTGAACTCCTGACCTCAAGTGGTCCACCTGCCTCCGCCTCCCAAAGTGCTGGGATCACAGGTGTGAGCCACCACACCTGGCCAACAATTCAATCTATGTAAGTGCACACGTGGGAAAATTTTAAATGAAATACATAGATATTACCACTGGTCTCTGAGTTATAAGGTTATAAGATGATAGGCCGGGCACAGTGGCTTATGCCTGTAATCCCAGCACTTTGGGAGGCCAAGGTGGTTGGATCACGAGATCAGGAGATCAAGACCACCCTGGCCAATGTGGTGGAACCCTGTCTCTACTAAAAATACAAAAATTAGCCAGGCGTGGTGACGCACGCCTGTAATCCCAGCTACTCAGGAGGCTGAGGCAGGAGAATTGCTTGAACCCGGGAGGCGGAGGTTGCAGTGAGCCAAGATGGCACTACTGCACTCCAGTCTGGGGATATAGTGAGACTCCATCTCAAACAAACAAAAAAAAGATTATAGTTGTTTTCTTCCTTTTACTTCTTCTATTTTCAAATTGTCTGTAAGAAGCACATGGAGTTGTGCTTCTTGGACCCGCTGTTCCTGCGCAGTTTGCCTTGACAGACTGCCTGGGCACAGCTTGAGTGTTCACAATTCATTTGTGGGGTGGAAAGCCCCCAAGGACAGAGACTGCTATGTTATTTAATGCCCCATTTTTGAGGTCCTATGAGGAACGTTTTCCTTCAGACTTACTACAAATAAAACTGTGCAACTCCCGGAATGCTTTCAGCCTTACAGCTGATACTGTTTCTCGCTTTTCTTTGGCTCCCAGGAAACTCAAAGCAAATTTGTGCCCCGTCTTCGAAAGGACCTTCTTCTACTCTGCTTAGGGGCCATGTCAAACTTTCACTCACCTCCTCAAATCCTCTCCTCCGTTACCTCCCCTCACTCTTGGCATCAGCTGTGCCTCTGCTTTAGAGAGTCTGGGGGCTGCCAGCAACCCTGAGCTCCACAAGGACAAAAGCCTTTCCCACCTTGCCCCATCTGGGAGTGCCGTCTCAGCTCCGCACCAGCCCTCGCCTGGGACTTCTTGGAGGAGCTGTCCACACATGCTGGCTTCATGTTCTCATCTCCATTCTCTTCATCCAGCTGTAGCCTGGGTTCCCACCCTCACCCACTGCTGAAAGTGTCCCGAGTCAATCATTAGCTTTCACCTTATCGAATCTAAAGATTGTGTTTCTGTTGTTATTAGATGACCTCTGGTAGAACTGACCCAGAGGACAACTCCCTGCATTTTGAAGTTCTTTCTCCTTTGGTTTTGGTGGGTCATTCTCCCTCTATGCAAACAGCACTATCTTGGTGTCCCAGGCCCCTTTATCACCCATGTTCTTTGGGACCCCTCCCTTCTACTCTCTGTCTTCTCTCTCTGCACAAACCCTAGGGGGCAGGTGGACCTTAGTCATTGTCTTAGTCTCTTTGTGCTGCTATCACAGAATATCTGAGACTGGTAATTTATAAAGAACAGAGATTTATTTCTTTCAGTTCTGGAGGCTGGCAGGTTCAAGATCAAGGGGCCACATCTGGTGAGGGCCTTCGTGCTGTGTTATCCCATGGTAGAAGATGGAAGAGAGAGGGGGCGAAAGGACTGAAATTGCTTTTGTAACTGACCCACCTCCAGATAACCACATCAATCCATTCATGAGGGTGGAGCCCTCTAACCCAGTCACCTCTTCTTAGGCCCCAGCTTCCAACACTGTTGCACTGGGGATTAAGTTTCTAATACATGAACTTTGGGGAACACATTCAGACCATAGCAATCATATTCCCACATGAGACCAATCACTACTTCAGAACTGTGTCACTTCCTCCAAGGCCTTCACTACACTGCCGACTCCCATATCCCTCCATCCCTCTGCCTCTATCTAACCTCAGTGCCCCTCAGGCTCTCATACCCATCCGTTCTGCTTTTCCTCCAGGGCTCCCCGTCTTGTTGAAAACACAGCTTTCCACCTGGGCATCAGCCAATCTCCTCCCTTACCCTCATCTCTACCTCTGCGCACTCTTAGGAAGATTTAACTACCGTCTTTCCCGTATCTCCTCCCTTTCCCACTGGCCACGGTCAAGTTCAGGCACCACAACTTCCTGTCTGGGTTACTGTGTCTTCTGCCCAGCTTGCTGTCTGCCTTGCAGTTCTAATCCCCTCCAATGCATCTTGTACACTGCCACCAGGGATCTTTCTAGAACACCAATGTCACAGTGTTCTGCCCTGTTGAAAATGTCTCAGCACCAGTACCTTTTCTCCCCCTGTCCAGTTTCAGAACCGCTCCCAGTCCCGGCACCAGGCGCCTCATAGCCTGGCTCCTGCTTGCTCTTTCGCCACCTGCACCCAGTGCTTCCACTGCACAGAAACCCCTTGGAGTACCCCACATGTGTCAAGTGCTTCCATAGCCTCTGCACACGCTTTCCCCGTCTCTGAGGAGCTCTCAGCTCTCCCTTCATCATGCAGTTATTTTCTTACATCGTATTTTATTTTTGACTCGAGGGTACCTGTGCATGTGTGTGACATGAGTATATTGCATACTGGTGAGGATTGGGCTTCTAGTGAACCCATTTCCCAAATAACAAACATTGTACCAGACAAGTTACTTTTCAACCCTCGTCCTCATCATCCTCCCCCTTTTGAGAGTCCCCCGTGTCTATTGTTTCCATCTTTATGTCCACGCGTACCCAGTGTTTAGCTCCCACTTATAAGTGAGAACATGCAGTATTTGGTTTTCTGTTTCTGAGTTAGATCACTTAGGATAGTGCCTCCAGCTCCATCCAAAGGACACGATATCATTCTTTTTTTATGGCTGCATCATCCAGTTTTTGTTTTGTTTTTTTTTTTTTGAGTAAGACTCTCACTCTATCACCCAGGCTGGAGTAGAGTGGTGCAATCTCGGCTCACTGCAACCTCCGCCTCCCAGGTTCAAGCGATTCTCCTGCCTCAGCCTCTCAAGGGCCTGGGATTATAGATGCGCATCACCACACCTGGCTAATTTTTGTATTTTTAGTAGAGACAGGGTTTCACCACGTTGGCCAGACTGGTCTTGAACTCCTGACCTCAGGTGATCCACCTGCCTCGGCCTCCCAAAGTGTTGGGATTGCAGGCGTGAGCCACTGCGCCTGGCCATCCAGTTATTTTTACTTGTAACACTGTCCCGAGACCTGAAGCGCAGATGAGATGCCCTCTCTGGGCTCCACATCCCGCTGGGATGCCTTGTCCCGGGGATCCTATCACACTGTTGTAAATGTCTCTTTATCTGTGAAACCCTGGAGGGCAGGGAGTCTATGGCATCATCTTGAGCACCTGGAGGTGCTCAATAAATATTTGTTGAAGAGCTGACATGAAATCCTTTTTGAAAGGTGGGAGGAGTGTGAATGAATAAACAATCAGTAACTAGTATACTCCTGTCAAGTGTTTCCTGAATGCCTGGCAGTGTTCTAAGCCCTAATAGGAACCACTCATCGAACCTCCACAACAGTCCTTGAGGCGGGGACCATGACCGTCTCCATGTGTTTTGTGAAAAAATCGAGCACAGAGGGGTTCAGTAACTTTGCTCAAAGTCACACAGCCAATAAGTGAAAGAGCTGGATTTGAATCCAGGCAGTCTGGCACCCAAGTCTGTGCTCTTAATCACTCCACTAGACTGCCAGGCTGAAGAAACACGAGGAAAGGTGAGAAAGACAAAGCAAAGAGCGGGGCTCAGAGAGCTCCTTACGAGTGGATGAGGCTCGTTTATCCATGCATGTTGATCTTACCTGTGTGGAGGCTGCAGGGGAATGCCACCAGGTCTTTCTGTCTGCATCCCAGAGATGGCTGATGGTAAAGGAGAGGCATCTGTGTGTGAGTGATGGATGGTAAAGAAGAGGCACGCTTCCTGATGGTAAAGAAGAGGCACCTGTGTGTGAGTGATGGCTGGTAAAGAGGCACGCTTCCTGATGGTAAAGGAGAGGCACCTGTGTGTGAGTGATGGATGGTAAAGAAGAGGCACGCTTCCTGATGGTAAAGGAGAGGCACCTGTATGTGAGTGATGGTTAAAGAAGAGGCACGCTTCCTGATGGTAAAGGAGAGGCACCTGTGTGTGAGTGATGGTTAAAGAAGAGGCACACTTCCTGATGGTAAAGGAGAGGCACCTGTGTGTGAGTGATGGTTAAAGAAGAGGCACGCTTCCTGATGGTAAAGGAGAGGCACCTGTGTGTGAGTGATGGTTAAAGAAGAGGCACGCTTCCTGATGGTAAAGGAGAGGCACCTGTGTGTGAGTGATGGTTAAAGAAGAGGCACGCTTCCTGATGGTAAAGGAGAGGCACCTGTGTGTGAGTGATGGTTAAAGAAGAGGCACGCTTCCTGATGGTAAAGGAGAGGTACCTGTGTGTGAGTCTGGGACCAGGCTACTTGCTTTGGAACCTCCTGGCCCATGTAAGCTCAGGCAAGAATGCTGACCTTTCAGTCCTTACTTTCCTCTTCTATACAGTAGGATAACTGTACTACCTACCACATAGATTGTGGAAAATAAAGTGAGAGGAGGTGCTAGCCCTGGGGCAGATACAGGAAGCGTTCACTAAATGGTACGTGTTATATTATTATAGTGGGAGCTTTGGAGCCAGGGCAAGGGTGAAGACCCAGTTGTATGACAACGGAAGCTACATCTCTGCTGCTCTGAGCTCACGGATAATTCCATTTTAACTTTAGAATTCCACATGCTTACTGCTAACTCAGCAGAATCTTATAGTTCAGTGGTTTATGTTTGCCCATTAACTGCGTTGGTTGATATTAGTTGCTGTTGGCTGAGTGTAGGAGGTGAGAGCTGGAGGTAGTTGGTGTGGAGCAGCTGTCCAGAGTCTAGATTTGTGGGTTCCAGTCCTGGCTCAGCCACTTGCCACTTTGGTCCTCGGTTTCCTCATCTACGAGATAATGATGTATTCCATATAAGACTATTATAGGGGTTAAATGAGAGTATGTAAAATTACCTGGGTAGGGCCTCACTAACAGATTAGGTGGTTTTTCTGTTCATTCTAAAATACATTGACTCCAGATGGATTTTTTAAAAAATAACAACAACAATAATAATGTGAATTTTTTTTTCCAAGCATTTCTGTTCAGGTAGAGAATTAGAGAAGTTTCTCTCTTCTCCTTCTCCAAGAGCCATCTGGCTGGATAGCTTTTGGTGGATATTTCATGAGAGGTACCAGGTAAATACAAATCTGCTTGTTTCTCTGCCTTGCTTAAGTTATTTTTCTACAGAACCAATTCCATTCTCTTTGACATGAGCTACAAGCCCCTCTGATCCCATGGAGCACCCCACAGCCTCCCCTGTCACCCAGTCCCCTCCCGTCCCATGCCTCAGCCACACACCCTGTGCTTCAGCCATTGCACAATGCCCTGCGGCTCCCCCAGGCTTTAGGAGCTGGTTGCACGGCTGTCACAGGCAGGGTTGAGAGTAGACCTCAGGACTTCTGGGCCAGTGTTAGGGTGCCGTCTTCAACAGTGCTCTGCCTCTGTGTACGTGCTTTGTACATCTCATCCCCAAAAATGAACACATTATTTCATAAAGCATATGAGGCTAAATATCTTGAGAATAAGATTCTTGGAAATGAAAACAATACTGATTTAAAAATCCCAGCCCCTCAGTTGTTTCAGCAAGGGACTTTAGTAATTCCTTTTTCATTTCTATTCCTGGCAGCCAAACAAGGAGCTCCAGAATAATCTGTTTGACCGGATAGCCCAGCACTATGCCTTACTTTTGTTTCGTGTACCCAAGTCCCACTATGAAGAGGCGCTCTTAAAAGTGAGCATCAGCCACTATCTAGAAAAAAAGTCACATTAGATTTCTATTCATTTCTGATGCCAAGAGAATGTCTTAAACATTCTTTACATAAGGGAGTAATTAGTAAATTGTCATAATCCATACACTGACTTGGAATGCAGAAGTTACAAAAATACAGTAGAGCTATTTATACTGATCGGGAGATGCAATGATATATTTAAGTGAAAACCAAAGCAATTTATACAACTCTATGATATATATACCTATGAATAGAAAAAAAAAACCTGGAAAAATATTTACCAAACTTTTAGCAATGCTTATCACTGGGAAGTGAGGTTATAAGAAACTTTCCCAGCCGGGCATGGTGGCTCACGCCTGTAATCCCAGCACTTTGGGAGGCCAAGGCGGGCGGATCACCTGAGGTCAGGAGTTTAAGACCAGCCTGGTCAACATGGCAAAACCCTGTCTCTACTAAAGATATAAAAATTAGCTGGGAGTGAGTGGCAGGTGCCTGTAATCCCAGCTACTCGGGAGGCTGAGGCAGGGTTCACATGAACCCGGGAGGCGGAGGTTGCAGTGAACCGAGATTGCAGCATTGCACTACAGCCTGGGCAACAGAGTGAGACTCTGCCTCAAAAACAAAAAACAAAAAACTTTCCCTTTCCATTTTATTATTTATTTTGAGACAGAGTCTCCCTCTGTCGCCCAGGCTGGAGTGCAGTAGTATGATCTCGACTCACTGCAACTTCCAATTCCTGGGTTCAAGCAATTCTCCTGCCTCAGCCTTCCGAGTGGCTGGGATTACAGGTGCGTACCACCACACCCGGCTAATTTTTGTGTTTTTAGTAGAGACAGGGTTTCACCATGTTGGCCAGGCTGGTCTCAAACTCCTGATTTCAAGTGATCTGCCTGCCTCGGCCTCCCAAAGTGCTGGGATTACAGGCATGAGCACTGCGCCCGGCCTCCCTTTCCATTTTATATTTTTCTGTAGTATTTAAACATATAATTTTAAAATTTAAAATGTGACTATGCATATATACTTTTTATATAGGTATATATGTATGTATATATGTACTAAAAGGATTGCTAGAAGAAAATGTAAGTGAATACTTACATGATTTAGGGATGAGGAAGGACTTTCTTTGTTTTCTTTTCTCTAGAAACAGAGTCTGGCTTTGCTGCCAGGGTGGTGCAATCATAACTCACTGTAGCCTCAAATTCCTAGGCTCGAACTATCCCGCTACCTCAGCCTCCTGAGTAGCTAGGACTACAGGCATGCACCACCACACCTAGCTAATTTATATATATATATATATATATATATATATATATATATATATATATAAATATATAAATATATAAATATATATATAAATATATAAATATATATATAAATATATATATATTTTTTTTTTTTTTTTGAGACAGAGTCTCTGTCGCCCAGGCTGGAGTGCAGGGTCGCAGCTCACTGCAACCTCCGTCCTCCTGGTTCAAGTGCTTCTCCTGCATCAGCCTCCCAGGTAACTGGGATTACAGGCATGCACCACCACACCCAGCTATTTTTTTTTTTGTATTTTTAGTAGAGACAGAGTTTCACCATGTTGGCCAGGCTGGTCTCAAACTCCTGACCTCAGGTGATCCACCCGCCTCGGCCTCCCAAAGCGTTGTGATTACAGGCGTGAGCCACCGCACCCGGCCCCATTTTACTTCTTAGATTGTGTAGATTAAAGAGTATAGCCAAGTGCAGTGGTACACACCTCTATTCCCAGCTACCGAGAAGGCTGAGGCAAGTGGATTAGAGGATCACTTCAGCCAGGAGTTCAAATCCAGCCTGGGTAACACAGTGAGAACCTTGTCTCTAAACAACAACAACAACAACAAAAACTATATATAAAAAAAGAAAGTCCTTCCTCATCCCCAAATCATGTAAGCCAGGTGGAAATGTTGAGAACGTTGCCTGAGCTCGGCTTGCTCCGCAGAGGCTGCCATCACTTCTGAGCAAAGCCGTGTACACCAGCTTCTGTTGCTGCTTTCCACAGTCCTGGTTCAACACGCACGAATTCAAGTCTGACATCTGTAACACAATGAGCCTGTGGATTTCAGGTGAGAGGTGACTTTTTTCCACCGGGGAAAGCGATTCTAGAAAAATGTTTTCCGCTGGCACCTAGGTATGTTATTGTTTGCTATGACACCCCTTCATGAAGGCATTCTCTCTTTTCTCTCCTTAACATTAAAGAGAGCAAAGTATGTGGTTGGAGTCCCAAGGAATACAAATTTTCCTGCTTCCTCAAAACAGTTCTGAGACATCCCTTCCTAATCCTTTTTTTTTTTTTTTTTTTTTTTGAGATAGAGTCTCGCTCGGTCACCCAGGCTAGAGAGCAATGATGTGATCTGGGCTCACTGCAACCTCCGCCTCCCGGGTTCAAGTGATTCTCCTGCCTCAGCCTCCTGAGTAGCTGGGATTACAGGCGTGCACCACCATGCCCGGCTAATTTTTGTATTTGTAGTAGAGACAGGGTTTCACCATGTTGGTCAGGCTGGTCTCAACCTCCTGACCTCGTAATCCGCCTGCTTCGGCCTCCCAAAGTGCTGGGATTACAGGCATGAGCCATGGCGCCTGGCCCCTGATCCCCTTTTTGTGCTCAGCTACATCTACAGGGAGTGAGGGGCCATATCCTAATAAGATAGCAAAGTTTCAGCACAGCCCTGTTAGTTAACCATGTGCTGTGGGCTGCTGCACCCAGGACTCAGGGACTCAAAAGCAGTATGCGGGTTTAGATCATCCCACCCTTCTACCCTCCATGTGACCCCCCAGCGGCCAATCATGGTTCTCTCCCTCCAGCACACACAGGACCAGCTTGATGCCTGCTTTTTCTTTCTTTTTTTTTTTGAGACGGATCTCGCTCTGTCATCCAGGCTGGAGTGCAGTGGCACAATCTCTGCTCACTGCAACCTCCGCCTTCCGGGTTCATGCCATTCTCCTGCCTCAGCCTCCCGAGTAGCTGGGACTATAGGCGCCCACCACTACGCCCAGCTAATTTTTTGTATTTTTAGTAGAGACGGGGTTTCACTGTGTTAGCCAGGATGGTCTCGATCTCCTGACCTCGTCATCCGCCCGACAAGGCCTCCCAAAGTGCTGGGATTACAGGCGTGAGCCACCATACCCGGCAGATGTCTGCTTTTTCAACCGCCTCCTAGTCCCCTCCCCCATCTCAACCTTGACATTTTCTAAGTTCATTAAAAGCTACCATTTATAGGAAGGTTCCTGTGTACCTGGTGCTGTGCTAAGTAAGCACTTTCAAATTTCCTATTGTGTTGGGGCTTCCTAAGATCACCCCCATGTTAGAAGATTTGCTAGAAGAACTCATAGGTCTCTGCGTTTAAGTGTAGTCTCGCTATGATTTATTACAGTAATGTAGTAAGGAAATAGAGCTGGATTATAAGGGAAAAAGGTAGAGTTTGGAGGAATCCATACGCAGACTTCCTTATGCCCCTCCCTCCCATAAGGAGTCATACAGAACCCACTCATCCCCCTACAATGAAAATCTAGCAACATGTGTGTGTTGCTTCTGCCCAGGGAAGCCCATTAGAGCTGGAGTCCTCAAAGTTTTCATTGGGATAGTCACATAGACACCTCTGTCTGTCATGTACCACAATTCCAGGAAGGCAGTGTTCAGCATAAGCCACGTAGTTTCTACCAACAGTATAGGCACAACGAGCCGTTCTTCTTCCGTTAGAGAGAGTTTTATATCAGTGGAAGAAACTGTTTACTAGCCAGGTTCCCAGAGGCCAGCCAAGGCATCCTTGCAAGCAGGCCTTTCTAAGGATAGCAGTCTCAGGCCTGCTGTGTTAACTTTTTTCTGCACACCCATTTAATCTTTTTTTTTTTTTTTGAGATGGAGTTTTGCTCTTATTGCCCATGCTGGAGGGCAATGGCAGGATCTCTGCCTCCAGGGTTCAAGTGATTCTCCAGCCTCAGCCTCCTGAGTAGATGGGATTACAGGTGCCCGCCACCATGCCCGGCTAATTTTTGTATTTTTAGTAGAGCTGGGGTTTCACTATGTTGGTCAGGCTGGTCTCGAACTCCTGACCTCAGGTGATCCACCTGCCTCAGCCTCCCAAAGTGCCGGAATTACAGGCATGAGCACTGAACAAGTGTTCATTCCAGGGCTGTGCCACTCCAAAGCTGGGTCTTTGACCATTATGCCACCCTGCCTCCCATTTTCTGACTGTCTTCTCTTCTTGCCGTTGCACCTTGCTGTTCCCTTTAACGTCCAAGGCTACACCACCTTACCCCAATTTATCCCCAGTAATAAACCCCCTGTCCACTTTGTCCAATGGAGCCAGCAGCTTTGCATAGTGGCTCAAATGTCTCAAGTAATCCTTGGAAGCATCACTGTCAAACACGTAAAGAGAAACCATTTCTGGCACTAAGCTAAGTGTGATCATGTTAAACATTTACTAAGCACCTACTGTATTTATTATGTGCCAGATCTAGAGCTCTGGAGGTATAAAGATGAAGAAGACCCAGTCCCTGTTCTCAGGGAACTCATGGTCTAGCCAGAACAGGGGACATGGAAAACAAATAACTGTGATGTCTTCACATTTGCAAAGCATGTCAGGGACTCACACACCTGTGTGTTCTGACCCTTACACCCAGCTGACACGTAGGGCAGGGTCATCATCCCTGTTTTCCAGATGAAGAAGCCAAAGCCCTCTAGAGAGGAAGTGACTCGCCCAAGGCCACAAGGCTAGCATGGGGCAGGGCTAACACTGGAAGCCCAGCCTCCCAGGAGCCAGCAGGGGCTCCCCAGGCCTCTTTTGCAGAAGCGTCCATTTTCACTCTTTTTTTGATTTCTTTTTAAATAGAAACGGAGTCCCACTATGTTGCCTAGGCTGGTCTCCTGGGCTCAAGCAATCCTCCCACCTTGGCTTCTCAAAGTTCTGGGATTACAGGCGTGATCCACCGCACCCGGCCCCATTCTCACTCTTGACTCCTCCCTTAGGCACCTATCCTAGCCCACAGAGCTATGACAGCTGGGACTACTCGGAACTAGACCCAGAGCGATTCCGCAGAGAAGAATTAATGTTATACAGAAGAAGACTGACAAAGGGTAAGATAGCAGTTACAGCCTCCCGCCTTCTTTGCCACTGCCATACTCAACCACTATCTAACTGAGGGAGGAGAGGCCTTAGCATTGATGTCCTCAGGTCAAGTTCTCTCTCGGGTACCCCCAAACTAGCCACCAAAATTCTTCGTGCTTGTGGACTGTAGTGTACAACATAATCGTTGGGAGGCAGGGGATGGAATTTTGTATTGGAATAGTGGATGCCAGATAATGAGTGTCTACCTGTGTGCCAGGCACTGTGCTGGGCTCTCTGCCTCTTTTTTTTTTTTTACACAGTCTTGCTCTGTCACCCAGGCTGGAGTGCAGTGGTGTGATCTCGGGTTACTGCAACCTCCACCTCCCGGATTCAAGTGATTCTCCTGCCTCATCCTCCCAAGTAGCTGGGATCCCAGGCACCCACCACCACGCCCAGCTAATTTTTGTATTTTTAGTAGAGACGGGGTTTTGCCATGTTGGCCAGGCTGGTCTTGAACTCCTGACCTCAAATGATCTACCCACCTCGGCCTCCCAAAGTGCTGGGATTACAGACGTGAGCCACCATGCCTGGCCAGCCCATTTTATTTAATCCTCACGACAACCTGCTGAAGTACACACTAAATCCACTTCACGGATGAGGAAACTAAAGCTCAGAGAAGCAACTTGTCCAAGGTCAGCTTTTCCATTTCACTCAGCAGACCCATAACGAGTTCTGGGTGCCAGGCACTCTGCTCAGCACTGGGAACATGGTGGTGGAGGCAAGCCCAGTCCCTCTGTTGCAGGGCCAAGGAGCCCCAGAAATGGGGCTTCTCCCTGGAAAGGTTCATGGCTTTGCCCGGGAAGGAATTCAAGAATTCAAGGATGAGCTAGTGGTAGAACAAAGCAGCTCACCTTGACCGTTGCAGCTCTCTGACTGCTTCTGCAGAGCAGGGCTACCCCATAAGCAGTGTGTTGAGAAGAACAGCTCAGGGCCAGTTCTGCAGGCTCATTTATACCCACTTTTAATTACAGGCAAATTAAGGGGCAGATTATTCAGAAATTTCTGGAAAAAGGGGTGGTAAATTCCAAGTCCGGTCATTGCTAGGGAATGGATAAACTGTCTTGATGCCTGGTGGGCACGTCTTAGGAAGCTAGTCTTCAATTAGGTCTGAAATAGAGTTCCACCTCCAACCTCACCTCTTCATGATCTAGTGGGAAACTCAGGCCACACAATTGTCCTGCAGGGGATTGGGCACTGCAGTGGGGGGATTCAGAGGGGTAAGGCAACAGCGGGAGGGGTACCCAGTCCAGCCCTGAGAAGGTCAGTACGTGGCGTTTGAGCTGAGATTTGAAGGGTGTGTTGGTCCAAGGACCTGCAGCATCAGCATCTCTCCAAATCAACTGACTCCGACTCTGCAGTTGATCAGGACTTCCAGTGATCTAGAAGCATGTTCCAGTTTGAGAAGCCCTGGTTTAGGGCACTAAGGAATAGAATACCTGAAACCTTTGGAGCAGAGCACGGTGGTGGTTATTAGCTGGAAATTATAAGCTGGCACTTATTCAGGGCCAGACACTTTTTGGTTTTTTGGAGTCTTGCTCTGTCGCACAGGCTGGAGTGCAATGGCGCAATCTCAGCTCACTGCACCCTCCACCTCCCAGGTTCAAGCGATTCTCCTGCCTCAGCCTCCCGACATAGACACTTTTACCTGTTAGCTCTCTAAGCATTTCCATTTCCTGATCCCTTCATAGATAACGATTTCCCTGTAGTCATCATGCACACTCAGGGAGTTTTTTTTTTTCTTGTTTTCTTTTCTTTTCTTTTTTTTTTTTTTTTTTTTTTTTTTTTGAGACAGAGTCTTTCTGTGTCACCCAGGCTGGAGTGCAGTGGCGTGATCTCGGCGCACAGCAACCTCTGCCTTCCAGGTTCAAGCGATTCTTGAGCCTCAGCCTCCCAAGTAGCTGGGATTACAGGCATGCGCCACCACACCAGCTAATTTTTGTATTTTTAGTACAAAAATACAGGGTGAGACAGGGTTTCACCATGTTGCCCAGGCTGGTCTCAAACTCCTGAGCTCAAGCAATCCGCCCACCTTGGCCTCCCAAAGTGCTAGGATTATAGGTGTGAGACACCATGCCCGGCCGACTCAGGGAGTTTTTTCAAAGTGAAGAAAAACCTAACCCATAAATTGCCTGAGTTTAATGACATTTTAATGAATATTAAATTTAACAGCTATGAGTTTGATAGATTATTTCTTAAGCACTTAAGCATTTTAACTTTGCAGAGCTCTGAATTGGTTTTTCTTCTGAAACCAGTCCTTTTTTTCCTGTGGGTTGAGTGTCTGCCCTATGCACAGAGCTGTGCATACTTTTTTTTTCTTTTTCTTCTTGAGATGGAGTCTCATTATGTCGCCCAGGCTGGAGTGCAGTGACGCAATCTCGGCTCACTGCAAGCTCCACCTCCCAGGATCACACTATTCTCCTGCCTCAGCCTCCTGAGTAGCTGGGACTACAGGCGCGCGCTACCATGCCTGGCTGATTTTTTATATTTTTTTTTAGTAGAGACAGGGTTTCACTGTGTTAGCCAGGATGGTCTCGATCTCCTGACCTCATGATCCGCCCGCCTCGGCCTCCCAAAGTGCTGGGATTACAGGCGTGAGCCACCGCGCCGGCCCTGTGCATACATTATTTCCTTTAATTGGTGCATTCGCCCTAGAGGGAGATAGTGTTCACAGTCTAACAGGGTCAGGGTTAGGTAACTTGCCCAGCAGGTGGAGTCAACAGAGAGACCCTAGGTCTGGTGGGTGTCACTGTCTCCAGAAAGGAGGCTGTCTCAAGCTCCTGGGCTGCAATCTTCATTGTCCCATGACAAGAGGAATTAATAACAGCTTTTCCCCTTCTATAGGGAGAGAGTTTTCTTTGTTTGCTGGTAAGAGAGCCTTCTCCCAGAAGCCAGCCCAGAGCAGGAAATTCTACCACCCTCAGGTAATTGGGGAGGCACAGACTGGGACTCCTTTGGGGTCCCATAAGCTTCAGGAACCCTCGGTTCTTCTGGAGCATCAGTGGCCTCCGGTTAGTTGCACATCTCTGTACCCCTTGCCCAGGTCTACTCCATCTTCTAAGTGAGGAGCCCTGGGAGGCCTCCAGGTCTCCCGCGGGTAAGTGGCTAAGTGGCATACTAAGGGGCATTCACAGAAATGCAGCAATTGAGAAGAGAGAGGGAAGGAACCAGGTTTTCAGTGTAGGCTGCAGTGCAAGATGCTTTTACTTATTTTTTTTCTCCACTAATCCTCATGGCAAACCTGAAACCTAGCCGTCATCCCTGATACGTACTTTCTCCTCTGCCCTATTGATGTTCCTTCTGATGTACCTCCCAGAACCACCTGTTTCTCACTCTTCCACTCCCACCACCCTAGTTTGAGCTCCCATCACTACTGCAGTAGGCACCTAACTGGTCTCCCTCAGGTTCTCAGATACTTCTAGGGCCATCTTTTCAAAGTGCAAAGCTAAGTACATCATCCCATCACCACCTGACCCTATCCTATCCCCCGACCCTAAAAACCCTACTTCCAGGCCAGGCGCAGTGACTCACGCCTATAATCCCAATACTTTGGGAGCCCAAGGCAGGCAGATCTCTTGAGGCCAGGAGTCCAAGACCAGTCTGGTCCACATGGTGAAACCTCGTCTCTACTAAAAATACAAAAATTAGCCAGGCTTGGTGGCATGCACCCGTAGTCCCAGCTACTCAGGAGGCTGAGGCACAAGAATTGCTTGAACCCGGGAGGCAGAGGTTGCAGAGAGCTGAGATCACACCACTGCACTGCAGCCTGGGTAACAGAGCAAGACTCTGTCTCAAAAATAAATAAATAAATAAATAAGATCCTACTTCTAGCCGATAAAATGACACCCTCCACACCCCAGAATGCTTCCTCTGGCCTTTAGGGTAGACTGACTTGCACAGCCTTGCTCATCTGGCTCAACCCCTTCTCCAACCTCCTGGGCTCTCAGGGGTCCTGCCTCAGGGGACTTCTTTTATTTCCTTGTATACCACACTCCCTTTCTGTATGTGGCCTCTGTACCTCCTGTTCTTGTCCCAGGTAAGCTCCTATCACCACTGCCATTGTCACTGTCAGCATTTCCTCCCAACTCCCAAGTCCAGAGACATTGATAGCATGCAGTTAACCAAATGCCACAAATAAAGGCTTTTTTTTTTTTTTTTTTTTTCTGAAGAGCTGGAAAAAAAAATTCCAGGGCAGGGTTTAGCAAACTATGAATCAGACCTTTCACCGCCTGTTTTTGAAAATAAAGCTTTATTGGCACACAGCCATGGCCATTCATTTACTATTGTCTACAACTACCTTCACACTGAAACAGCAGTCGAGTACTTGCGACAGAGACTTTAGGACCTGCAAAGCTGAATATTTATCATCTGGCTTTTTGCAGAAAAAGTTTGCTAACCCCTGGTCTAGGAGATACATAGTCATCCTTCCATCTCAGTTCAGATTCTTGTAGGGAGGGAAAAAAACCTTTTATCTACCCTCTGAGGCAAAGTGTATGGAGCCCTACAAGTTAAACTGACAAAAGATAGACAGTTTAACGGGAGAAAGGCATTCAAATTTTATTTGATGTTAATATTTTTACATGACACAGGACTTCATTGGAAGAAAGCGAAAACCTCAAGGAAGTGGCTAGGTCTGATAGTTCACATACCACCCTAACAAAGAGCAATTAATTGTGGAGATGTGACAAGACAAAGGAAAAGAGGTTTGGGCTTCTGGGGTTGGTAAATTGTGGGAAGGTAAATATATGGGAGAAACTAATGGAAGATAAGGATTCTTTCAATAAGATTTCTATATGCAGATTCAAGGGGTGCCATCTCCAGTGATGAGTTGTCTCTTCTTCCTGGTACTGGAGATGGGAAGTGGGGACACCTTCACAAAGGAAAATTTATGCTCTGCTTTTAGATGGAAACTGGAATTTTAAAGAGATTTCCTGCATCTGCTGTTTTTCAATTGCCTTCAGCTCAAAATAATTCCTATGCAAAGTGGCCTATTTTGGGATGGCAGATTCTGACCCCCTTCACTCTCATCCTCAGGGTCAGCTTTCTGCCCCTCTGGGCTGGATGAGGTTCCTTATTACACAGGCCAATGTCCCTTTCCTTCAGAGCACTCATGTAATTATTTGGTTATTACTCTGATCATGGCTGTTTCCCCTGCTAATCTTTTTTTTAATTGGTTTATTCTTTTAGAGACAGAGTCTCACTCTGTTGCCCAGGCCAGAGTGCTGTGGTGTGATCATAGCTCACTGCAGCCTCAACCTCCTGGATTCAAGTGATCCTACTGCCTCAACCTCCTGAGTATCTGGAACATGTCACCATGAATTTTTAATAGAGGAGTCTTGCTATGTTGCCTAGGCTGGTCTTGAACTCCTAGCTCAAGCAATCTTCCTACTTTAGCCTCCTGAAGTGCTTCAATTATAGGTGTGAGCCACCAGGCCCAGCCTTCCCACTAATCTTTAAACCCTAGGACAACATTCCCACTTCTAGTACCTGAATGCCCCATTTCTAATGACATGCTTCCTTAACAAATGGCATTGGAGGCTTAATTCATTAAGACAGCCTCCTCCAGCCGAGTGCGGAGGCTCACGCCTGTAATCCCAGCACTTTGGGAGTCCGAGGCGGGCGGATCACAAGGTCAGGAGATCGAGACCATCTTAGCTAACACGGTGAAACCCCATCTCTACTAAAAATACAAAAAATTAGCTGGGTGTGGTGGCACACACCTGTAGTCCCAGCTACTCGGGAGGCTGAGGCAAGAGAATTGCTTTAACCCGGGAGGCGGAGGTTGCTGTGAGCTGAGATCATGCCGCTGCACTCCAGCCTTGGTGACAGAGCGAGACTCTGTCTCAAAAAAACAAAAAAACAAACAAAAAAAAGTCTGTTCTCACAGGTTCAGATTCCAGCTGTGTGGCCTTAGGCAAGTTATTTGACTTCCCTAAGACTTTGTTTCTATAGGTATAAAATAGATACAACAACCATGGTGCCTTTTTGCAGACATTCTGAAGACTGTGGCCCCACAGCTCAGAAGGGCACTCAGTGCTGCCTGGCCGCACCACTATACTGCCCTAGCATGCCCAGATTCTCCCACCTTCGAAACACTTCCCCTGCAGCGTGTTCTTCCCCAGCTGCCCTCCACCCCAGCACCACCCAGGGAAGGTCTTCACTGAGAAATCACAAGCAGTCAGCAGGAAGGCCCGTGCCTTCCCACCACCAAGACAGCCTGCCCCCCTCTGCACCCTCACCGTCTGCCATCTCTGTGCCTATGGAGAGGTCCTGCTCCCCTCCCAGGTCAGTCCCCAGCCTGTGTTCTGAACCTTGGCCCTCAACTTCCCAAGTAGAGATGCCCTTAGCGCCCCTCTTTCCTGCATCTTCATTTCCTCCCATTCTGTGGGGTCGTTCCCATCACTGAACAGCCGTGCTTTCATCATCTCTTATCTTGACTCCACATCCCCATCTTCTGCTCCCTTTCACTCCAGAACTTATTTTATTTTATTTTTTTTTTGAGACGGAGTTTCGCTCTTGTAGCCCAGGCAGGAGTGCAATGGCATGATCTTGGCTCACTGCAACCTCCACCTCCCAGGTTCAAGCGATTCTTCTGCCTCAGCCTCCCGAGTAGGTGGGATTACAGGCTTGCACCACCATGCCCAGCTAATTTTGTTTGTATTTCTAGTAGAGACGGGGTTTCACCATGTTGGCCAGGCTAGCCTCGAACTCCTGATCTCAGGCAATCCACCTGCCTCAGCCTCCCAAAGTGCTGGGATTATAGGCGTGAGCCACGTCCAGCCCAGAACTTCTTGAAAGATGCCTCTGTACCCCCATCTCTGCCTGGCTACTCCTGTCAGGTTCCTGCCCTCGGCAGCCACTGCAGCTGCTCTTGCCAACAGCGCGGGGACCCCACTGGCTTGGACTGAGTCACTCCTCTAACCTGTTTGGTGTGGTTGGCCACTCCCATCTTCTTGAGACGCTTTGTTCTCTTGGCTTCTTTGTTGCCAAACTTTTGACGGTGTTTTCCTTCCTCACTGGCTGACCCCTCTCCATCTTCTCTGCCAGCTCCCTGTTCTGTCAGTCTACTCTTTCCCAAGCCCCCTTCCTTACTGTATCTACATATTCTCCCTGGGTGGCCTCATTTGGTCTGGTAGCTTCAAATACCGCCCATACGCCAGTGACCCACCTTCACCCTAGCCTCTCCCGGAACTCGTACTTGTCTGTCCACCAGCCCTCTCAGCCACACCAGGAGGATCTGAGACTTAACCAGCTGAGGAAAGCACCTGACTCCTAACCCTCAGTGTCCTCTCTTGCCTGGCTGACTGCAGCAGCTGCCACCTGGGCTCCTTTCTTTTACTTGTAGCACCAACCCAGCCTCCACATAGTGACCAGAGTAATCTTTTACAGATATACATCAGATGGGGTTATTCCCTGCTTAAAACCTCCAATAACTTCTTCATTGCATTTGGAATAAAATCCAGTCTCGTTCACCTGACTTGCAGTGAGTGCCGTACAGAATCAGGCCCCCCCACTGCAGGTGCCTGGCACCCATGCCCTCCCGCAGCACCAGGCACTGGACTTCCTTCTGCCTCTTGGACGTGCCAGGTCTATGCCTGGTTGGGCCTTTGCACTCGCTGTCCTCTTTGCCTGGAATCTGCTTTCCTCAGGGATCCAGAGGGGAAATCTGGTTCCTCCTTGTCCCACAGATGCCAGGTTCACTGTCATTGCCCTAGAGAAAGCTGTCCCTGACTGCCAGCCACTGTCTTCCCATCACCTATCTCAATCTCTGTACAGTACTTATCTTCCGTTGGGTTGATGTGTTGTTTAGAGTTTGTCTCCCTCTCTTAGAAGGTAAACTCTGTCCGGGCACGGTGGCTCAAGCCTGTAATCCCAGCACTTTGGGAGGCCCAGGCAGGCGAATCACTTGAGGTCAGGAGTTCAAGACCAGTCTGGCCAACATGGTGAAACCCCATCTCTACTAAAAATACATAAATTAGTTGGGCGTGGCAGCGCGTGCCTATAATCCCAGCTACGGGGAGGCTGAGGCAGGAGAATTGCTTGAACCAGGGGGCGGAGGTTGCAGTGAACCAAGATCGTGCCACTGCATTCCAGCCTGGGTAACATTTATTGCTGTTCTATCTCTTTTACCTCCTAGAACAGACCTAACACAAAGAAGACACTTAACAAATATTTCTGGACTTCATGAATGAGGTCATCTATGTAAACTCTTGGCCCTGTGCTTAGCATATGACGGTGCTCTGTAAACGTCAGTTCCCAAAAAGTGCAGATGACATAGGTGCTGCAGAGGGACAGCCATTACCCAGAGACCAAGACCAAAATATTATTCAGTGTTTGGG
Source organism: Pan paniscus (assembly GCF_029289425.2). NCBI lineage: Eukaryota > Metazoa > Chordata > Mammalia > Primates > Hominidae > Pan > Pan paniscus. Next base: position 48,470,701 of record NC_085927.1, on the reverse strand, counting down.
TACTGCCTGTCACAATGGCTTGAAACAAGCGTGTGTTCTTTGTGCTGAAATACATAAACTCTTCTGACAGTTATTTCAGGAACCTAGTTAAGAGATTCCATTTACTGCCCCCAAAATAGAAATAATCAAAAACTCTGGAACCTTGAGCACAGCTGAAGTTTTAATGGGCAAACCAGGATAGAGGGAGTAATTGGGTTTTGTGGTGGGGATAGAGCCTCTCTCATCAAGAGCAGACACATTTTCCCATCTGCTCAATGAAAGAGCTGGCTGTGTTCAAAATATGCATTTCAATGGCAGTAGTCTGTCTGAGAGTCCACAATTCAGGGGAATGAGTTGCAATTACTTTCCATCTCTGGTCTCCTGTCTGCCCTTCTCTTGTTTAAGTGTTAGGGATTTGCACAGTGGAAATGAAAAAGTATCTAACCACAGAGCTGGCTTCTGCTATGAGACCCAGCTATAAATTAGGACACCCACCTATTAGAGACTGAGTCATTTGTTCATTTAATAAATATTTTTAAAGATAAAAAGTTGTAGGAAATGGAATCTGAGGGAGAAAATGATAGGGAGAGAGAAAACCAGGGAGATGAAAAGAGCAGCAGGCAGGATATTCTCCCCTGCGTCTCTTTGCACAGTGGCTCAACTCTGTGTCCCCCCTTCCCAGCTCCCCAGGTCCTAAACCTGGAGAAGTAGTATATAGTTGAGAGACCAGACTATCAAATTAGGCATGGACTAGAATCCTAGCTCTTAACCTGGCCAACATGGTGAAACCCTGTCTCTACTACAAACACAAAAATTAGATGGGCATGGTGCCGTGCACCTGTGGTCCCAGCTACTTGGGGGACTGAGGCATCTCTTGAACCCAGGAGGCAGAGGTTGCAGTGAGCTGAGATCACACCCCTGCACTCCAGCCTGGGCAGTAGAGCGAGACCCTGTCTCAAAAAAAAAAGAATTCTAGCTCTCAGATGAGTCATTTCATCTCACTGAACCTCAGTTTTCTTATCGGTAAAATGGGTACCTAGAGAAATCAGTTACAATGTGGGCATTAAATATGATCTTACATGCAAGCACTCAGCAAACAGCATAGCACAGAGTAAGAACTCAATAAACATTAGCTCTTATCATATTATACAAGGGTGGTACCTAGAGAAACACAGCTGGAGATTAGGAAAAATGATGTCTTTGAGCCAGGAAGGCATACATTTCAGGGACTCCCAACATCCGTGAAACCCAGTTGTACACACCTTCCCCGTTATATATGTCAGGTGCAAACATGTAGTATTAGGATCCTGAGCTTTGTCTCTGGGAAGATGATGAGATGGTTACAAACTGCATTGTCAGGGTCCAAGGACATCCCTGGGCTGGGACCTTGGAACCTAGATCCTTGCAGGGGGGAAAACAAACAAATTATATATATATATATTTTATATATATATTATATATATATTATATATTTTATATATATTATATATATATTATATATTTTATATATATAATATATATACAGCATATATATAATATATATTTATATATAATATATATAAATATATATATAATATATTTTTTTGTAGAGTTTTTGTAGCGCCAAAAAAAGAAGTGAAAGAAGGCCTCTGTAAGGAGGAATCATCACCAAAGTTCTCAGTTGCAAACTGTAGAATCCACTCTAGCTACTTTAAGCAGAAAGAAATGTATTAAAGGTGCACAGCTACCCTGGAAGAGTCTCTGTGTTAGCTTCAGAGGCCATGCTGCCAAGAATGATGGCCAAACCATACTGCCTCTGCCAAGGTGTGCTACTGTGTGCCAGTGTGACTGAGGACTGGATGTTAAAAGTTCTACTCTACTCCTTGAAAAACCAGTTGCTTCTGTCAACAGTCTCTCCAAAAACTGGAGTCCGCATACTTCCCATTTCCTCCCCATTGCTCATTTCCATCTTGAAATCTCAGGCAGGGGTGGTGCATCTGCAGGTAGAGCCTAGGTGAAATGTCTGCACCCCAGCTGCAACTTAAGTCTTTTACCTTGGGGATGGGTTTCACATATGTGGAGAAGAAAAAGCACACATGTAACAAGTAATGACCCCAGAAGATACCATTTGAGCTAAGAACCAAGAGATGAGGAGTCAGCCATTGGAAGAGTAAATGGCAGAACCTTCCAGGAAGAAGGGACAGCATGTGCAAAGGCCCTGAGGCGAAAAAAAAGAGCTCGAGTGTTCAGGAAACAGAGAAGGCCAATACTGTACCCCAGAGAGTGAGAAGAGAGGCACAAGCGAAGGCTGGGATGTTGGCAGGGCTGGATGCTGCAGAGTTGTAAGCATCATAGAAAGGAATATGAATATGGATATAATTGAAGTGCCATGAGAATTCATTACATTAGGGATGACATGGTGTGATTTATATTTTTTAAAGATCACACTGTCTTTTGAATATGGAGGATGTATTGGAGGGGCACAGAAGACCAGCTGGGAGGCTTCTGTATTTGTCTAAATGACAAATATGGAAGGTGGCAAGAAGCAGACAGACCTGACGCATTGGGAGATGGATCTTTCAACACTTGGGAGTGGGGAGGAGAAGTGGGGGAAGAAAGGACGGAGTTGAAGGTTGCTTCCCAGGTGTGCGGCTTCAGCATCCGAATGGTGCCATTTACTGAGATGGACAGCGTAGGGTTTGGGTTAGTGGAAAGCTATCAAGAGTTCAACTTTGAACTTGTTAACTTTAAGATGCCTATGAAAAGTGCAAATGAAGATAGATGCCAAGTGGGTAAATATACAAGACTGGACTTTGGAGGAGAGACCTGGCTTACAGAGAGAACAATTTCTACCCAAGCCAAAATATGGGAACTAGGAGTGCACGACTACGGTGGAACCACGGGCAAAGGCACTGGGGTACAGTGCTGACCTTCTCTGGGCTTGGTGCCAGGAGACCTACATTTCCATCTAAGTGATGCACCTATCAGTTACATTGCTTGAGGCAAATCTAGGCCTCAATGTTTTTATCCACAAAATGGGCATCGCGACTGGTATTAATTCTTATAGATTCAATCTAGGGGTAGGTGATATCCCAGAGATTGTCGTTTAGTTATGTCTTGTCGGAATACCTACTAATTTAACCAGAATTTTCCCAAGTTCAACAGCATAGATATAGTCAGTGTCCTTAACAATAAGGACTCAAGATTTTTGCAGCTCTTGCCCATACCTGCTAATTCCAGGTCTGCGCAGCTCCCTCCGCACCCAGACATTTCTAGGCATCCCTAGATTGTATCTCATAGTAGCTCAAATTTAGGCTCCCCAACCACCAACTCTGTACAATAACAACTGAGCCCTCAGCGTGCTGAATCTGAGCAGCTGGGTGGCCAGGTGGGCTGGAACACTTCCATCTCCTCTATGCTGGGATGGGACAGGGGGTCTCAGAACAGTCTTGGTTTACCCCCGACCCTTATGATAGTCACCTTGCCTCATACACCCCTGGGGTGGTGGCTGGTCACAACATCAGGGAATGGATAGGAAAGATTTTTTTTTTTCTTTTTTCGAGACGGAGTCTTGCCCTGTCACCCAGGCTGGAGTGCAATGGCATGATCTCGGCTCACTGCAACCTCTGCCTCCCGGGTTCCAATGATTCTCCTACTTCAGCCTCCCAGGTAGCTGGGGTTACAGGTGCCCACCACCACCCCCAGCTAATTTTTGTATTTTTAGTAGAGACAGGGTTTCACCGTATTGGCCAGGCTGGTCTCAAACTCCTGACCTCGTGATTGGCCCTCCTCAGCCTCCCAAAGTGCCAGGATTACAGGCGTGAGCCACTGCGCCGGCCCAGGAAAGTACTTTCTAAGTGGAAGGACGTGGTCTCTATGGGGAGTCTACCATGTTCAGGTTTTCTTTTGTTTTTGTTTGTTTTTGAGATGCAGTTTCGCTCTTGTTGCAATAGCGTGATCTCAGCTCACTGCAACCTCCACCTCCCATGTTCGGGTTTTCTTTGCATATATCCTCTCTAGTCCTTACAACAGCCCTGCAAGGTGGTTCATTATTATCTTTATTTGACAAAGCAAGTAATAGACTGAGGGGATAAATGGCTTGCCCCAGGCCACACAGCTGACCTCAGCTGATGTCAGGACACTGTCAGTCTGAGCTCTCTCTGCATCAGCAAGCTGCCTCTCCAGCAAGTAAGAGGGTCTAGTCACTGAAACCCAAGCGAATCCCCCCGCATTGTTCTCTGCTCCACTGCAGAACTCTCTGAGGCCTGTTAAGAATGAGCCTTGCCAGGTTGCCAGGAGTGGTGGCTCAGGCCTGTAATCCTAACATTTTGGGGGACTAACGTGGGAGGATGGCTTGAGCCCAGGAGTTTGAGACCAGCCTGGGCAACATGGTGAGACCCCCTGTCTCTACCAAAAAAAAAATTTTTTTTTAAATTAGCCAGGTGTGGTGGTACATGCATGTGGACCCAGCTGCATTGCACCACTGCACTCCAGCCTGGGTGACAGAGTAAAGACACTGTCTCTTAAAAACAAACAAACAAAAAATGGCCGGGCCCAGTGGCTCACGCCTGTAATCCCAGCACTTTGGGAGGCCAAGGCGGGCAGATCACCTGAGGTCAGGAGTTCGAGACCAGCCTGGCCAATAAGGCGAAACCCTGTCTCTACTAAAAAAACAAAAACCTACCCAAGCGTGGTGGTGGGCGCCCGTAGTCCCAGCTACTCAAGAGGCTGAGGCGGGAGAATCACTTGAACCCAAGAAGCGGAGGTTGCAGTGAGCTGAGATCGCGCCCTTGCACTCCAGCCTGGGCAACAAGAGTGAAACTCCTCCTCAAACAAAAAAAAAAAAGAAAGAAAAGAAAAAGAATGAGCATTGATGCTTCATTGAGCCCTGGGAGTGTTTTCCCTGCAACCACCTCAACACTATAAAAACCAGTAGCTGTTGGACAGCCAGCTGCATGATGTCTGGGAAGTCCTTTCGGCTTTCTCCTGCCCATTCAAATATCACATTTCTATAAAAGCAAACGGTTGTTGTTGAGGCTGGTGGACTGCTTGTCTGCCACTTGGTGGGCCATCTGTTTAACATTGCCAACCTCCTACTCATCCTTAAAGACAGAATGCAAATGTCTTCTCTCCTTGGAAGCCCTCCAGCTTTCGCCCAGACCAATCCAGCGTTCTTTGCTCTAGCTTCCCGTGATACTCTCCTCATACCACTTGCGGCCAACTATGAGTTGTTTCCCAATATCTGTTGTCCCCTTCACCTGTGAAAACAAAACCTCCAATTTTTTGCTGGGCATGTACCTGGCCGAAATAAAGATTGTATTTCCTAGCCTCCCCTACCGCTACGTGTGGCCACGTGACTAAGATCCAGTTAATGAGATGTAAGTGGATGTGTCGTGTGGCAGTTTCTGGAAACCTTCGTTAAAAAACAGCTTTATCTCTTTGTCCTTTCCTCCCTCCTGCTGCCTGTAATGCGAATATGATGGCAGGAGCTCCAGATGCCTCCTTGGACCCTAAGAACAAGGATCTTGGCTGGGTGCAGTGGCTCATGCCTGTAATCCCAGCACTTTGAGAGGCCAAGTTGGGCAGATCACCTGAGGTCAGGAGTTCAAGACCAGCCTGGCCAACATGGTGAAACCTTGTCTCCTAAAAATACAAAATTAGCTGGGTGTGGTGGCATACACCTGTAATCCCAGCTACTCGGGGAGCTGAGGCAGGAGTATCACTTGAACCTGGGAGGTGGAGGTTGCAGTGAGCCAAGATCGCGCCATTGTACTCCACCCTGAGTAACAAGAGCAAAACTCCATCTCAAAAAAAAAAAAAAAAAAGGAACAAGGGTCTTATTTTATCTTATGAAAGCTGGAACCGTGTGCTGGAAGAAGTCAGAATGTATCCTGGCACGGTGGCTCATGCCTGTAATCCCAGCACTTTGGGAGGCCGAGGCAGGTGGATCACTTGAGGTAAAGAGTTCGAGACCAACCTGACCATCATGGTGAAACCCCATCTCTAATAAAAGAACAAAAATTAACTGGGCGTGGTGGCGGACACCTGTAATCCTAGCTACTTGGGAGGCTGAGGTAAGAGAATTGCTTGAACCCGGGAGGCAAAGGTTGCAGTGAGCCGAGATCATGCCATTGCACTCCAGCCTAGGCAACGGAGCAAGATTCCGTCTCAAAAAAAAAAAAAGAATCCCTGAGGACTTAGCACCACCAGTGCTTAGAAACACCATATGAACCCAGGCTTGCCTGCCTTCAGACTTTTATGTGGGAGAGAAATGTATTTATATTTACTTATTTAAAGACAGGGTTTGCTCTGTCACCCAGGCTAGAGTACAGCAGCACAGTCATGGCTCACTGCAGCCTCAACCTTCCGGGCTCAAGCAATCCTCCCACCTCAGCCTCCCAAGTAGCTGGGACTACAGGTGCACACCAGCGTGCTTGGCTAATTTTTTTTTTTTTTTTTTTTTTTTTTTTTTTTTTTTTTTTTTTTTTTTTTTGTAGAGACAAGGTCTCACTATGTTGCCCAGGATGGTGGGAGAGAAATTTCTACCTAGTTTGAGCCACTGTTATTTTGAGTCTCTGTCACATTCAAACATAATCCTAACTTCTATTGCCTCTCTATAACAAATAGGGGATGCTTTCCACACTTCAGTATAACTGTCTATTTCCTGTTTTCTCCCCTGCTAGACTGGAAGCTCCTCAAGCCAGGGGCTCAGTTTCAGTGTTTGCCCAGTGCAGACACATTAGTAGTTGCCCAGTGAAACATTTGCTGAAAAAGGTGATTGCATAAAGGGTGACAGCAATGTTTTTGAAGCACTCACCTTGAGCATTCGTGTAATTTGCATGCATTTGCTGACTTAATCCTACAAGGAAACCAAGGTGGTAAAGAGGTTTGATGACTTGCCCCAGATCGCTGGCTGTTGAGTGAGAGAATTGGGACTGGAACCCTGGTTGCCCTGGGTCCCCAGCCCATGTGTTCTCCACATCAGCCACTGCTGTCTGCCATGCTCCTGGGAGGACCTGAAAGGTCTCGTTCTGCATGTTCCTTTGCTGAGAACAAGAAGAAATAGCAAAGAAATTGCATGTATTGCTTTTTTGTATTTCTCTCACTGCCAATTTTATTTTGTTCTCTCTCGCTCGCTTTCTCCCTCTCTTTCTCTCTTTTGTCTCCTGAAGTCTTCTAGTGCAAATTCACCCAGTGAAAAAACCTCTTCAGCCAAGCAGAACTCAGAAAAAAGCTTACGAATGCAGAATACTGCAAAAGGTATATTGACTACCAAAAAGGGAAATGTAGGCTTTTGGCTTAGTTATTGTCTCCAAAACCCTGGTTTCTTGGGTTCGTATGAACAGAATTTGCTGACCTACTTTATACTTGGGGTTCCAGCCTGGGCCTTGGCACCAAGTAATATTTTATGAAAGGATGTAGTTGTCTTTTCAGTTCAATAAGCATTGATTTTTTTTTTTTTTTTTTTTGAGATGAAGTCTCACTGTCGCCCAGGCTGGAGTGCAGTGGCACAATCTCAGCTCACTGCAGCCTCTGCCTCCCAGGTTCAAGCGATTCTCCTGCCTCAACCTCCCAAGTAGCTGGGACTACAGGCGTGCGCTACCACGCCTGGCTAATTTTTGTATTTTTAGTAGAGACGGGGTTTCACCATGTTGGCCAGGCTGGTTTCGAACTCCTGACCTCATGATCCTCCCGCCTCGTCCTCTCAAAGTGCTGGGATGACAGGCGTGAGCCACCTTGCCCAGCCTAAGCACTGATTAAGTTCCACTTTTGTGGTGATGAGGTCAGCACAGTGCTGTTATCTGTGGGGAAGAGAGGTTACTGACACCAGAAGAAAATAAATTTAAGACATGATGACTGCTCCTCTCCCCCACCAGAAACCAGTAATTACTAAAATTGGAACTAATTTGCACCCAGGTCTTAATTTATATTGGTGACTGTGATAGTACAGAGAGGTCAGTGCCATTGAAAGAAAAGTTTCGTGTTACTTGCAATTCCCCTGGCAATTCGCCCTGGAAATCATGAGTAATGTTAAACTCAGCACACCATGCAGGGCCACAGGGGGAAGCACCAGTGCTGGCCAGGAGGCAGAAAGGAGCATGGGGAAGGGACAGGCCACACTCTTTTTTGAAGTTTCTCAGCAGGAAAGACAAAGCAAGGCATGGTAACCAGTTTAGGATTAGTTGGGTACATTACAGTGTAATCCCAACACTTTGGGAGGCTGAGGCAGTAGGATTGCTTGAGCCCAGAAGTTCGAGACCAGCCTGAGTAACATAGCGAGACCCTGTCTTTACAAAAAAAATTTTAAAATTAGCTGGACACCATGGTGCACATCTGTAGTCCGAGCTACTCAGGAGGTTGAGGTGGGAGGATCACTTGAGTCCAGGAGGTTGAGGCTACAGTGAGTCATGATTGAGCCACTGCACTCCAGCCTGGGTGACAGTGAGACCCTGTCTCAAAAAAAATAAAAAAAGTTTAGAATTGGCTGGACTGAATAATTCCAATGGGCTCTGGGGCATAGGGGCTGTCCCTAGTTGGCTTGGTGTATGAGTTAGATATAAGAGTTGGTTCAAAGTGTGGCCTCTGGATTGTAGGAGAGGTATGTTAGCAACTTTGTCTGTTAGTCTAGCCCTGGTAATTAATGGATGGCAAATAGACGAATACGGAATATAAGAAAACACAGAACAGGAACTGTTAAGTATCATCCTAGGTAATTTCACATCATTATTGTTATTTAAACTTTATTCTTTTTTTGAGGGAGAAATGGATGCTCAGAGAAGTTAGTATGCGAATTATGTCCCAGTAAAACTTTTAAAGAAAAAGCTTGGGGACCACTGACCAAGAGGTTTAGCCAGGGCTCTAAATAGAGGTAAATATTTGTAGGAAACTTTGCAAGTCCCCCAGAGCTTACATATATATTCAATTCACGAAGACCCGTGTATCAAAGAGGAGTTGCCAAGGGAAATTAGAAAATATTTGAACTGAATGAAATGAGACCTTCTTTTCTAATACGAGCATTTATTTAAGGCTAGAGACTTCCCTCTAAACACTGCTTTAGCGGGGCACAGTGGCTCACGCCTGTAATCTCGCACTGTGGGAAGCCAAGGTGGGCAGATCACTTGAGTCCAGGAGTTTGAGACCAGCTTGGTCAACATGGCGAAACCCCGTTTCTACTAAAACAACAAAATTTAACTGGGTGCGGTGGCACACACCTGTAATTCCAGCTACTCAGGAGGCTGAGGCACGAGAATTGCTTGAACCTAATGGCCATTTTCTTGCTAATGTCACATTGACAGAGCATCATTGTCAGACCCTGGTCTTGAAGAAACCTACACAAGGAGTCAAGAGGATATCAGAAGCAAGAGAATGTGAGAATATGTTTCCTAAAAAGGTGAGCACATGATTGGAAATTTAATAGTAAAGGTGATTCCAAAGGGGGTGAGAGGTGTGGTAAGAAAATGATAATTAACATTTAATGAATATTTACTATATGCCAGGTACTATGCCAAACCTTATGCAAACAGTGCATTTTCTTCTACTGTCACAGTCCTCTGAGATAGTTACCATTGTTATTCTCCAGTTTATTAATGAGCAAAGTGATGCTGGGAGCAGGTACCCAATTTGTCAAATATCATAAAGCAAATAAGTGATACTAAAAGTAAAAAAATGAATAACAATAATAAAAAAATAAAGGCTGGATGCAGTGGTTCATGCCTGTAATCCCAGCACTTTGGGAGGCCGACGCAGGTGGATCACTTGAGGTCAGGAGTTTGAGACCAGTCTGGCCAACGTGGTGAAACCCTGTCTCTACTAAAAAATACAAAAATTAGCTGGGCACGGTGGCGTGCCTATAATCCCAGCCACTTGGGAGGCTGAGGCAGGAGAATCGCTTGAACCTGGGAGGCGGACGTTGCAGTGAGCTAAGATCGCGCCACTGCACTCCAGCCTGGGCAACAGAGTCTGACACTGTCTCAAAAAAAATAAATAAATAAAATAAAAAGCAAATAAGTGATAAAACCAAGATTTGCATGCAGATCTCTGGCTCTGAGCCTGAGCTCTCAACCACTGAGCTTTCCCTCTAGTTCAGTGCCCAGCACAGGAAAGTCACTAGCATCATTCTCTCCTCCTCCCCTTCCCCACAAACCTCAGTGGATGGTAGTTTATATCAATAGGAATTTCAGTCTTGTGTAGTGGGACCAGAACAGGGTGAGAGGTTTGGGAGCTTCCCCAGGCACCAGCTAGCAAGGGAGTCGGCCATAGAATTTGGGCCAAGTACCACAAGGAATGTAGATTTCTTGTTTTTTTGTTTTTGTTTTTTTTGAGACAGTCTCAGTCTGTCACCCAGGCTGGAGTGCAGTGGTGCCGTCTCAGCTCACTACAACCTCCACCTCCTGGGTTCAAGTGATTCTCATGTCTCAGCCTCCCCAGTAGCTGGGACTACAGGCATGTGCCACCACACCTGGCTAATTTTTGTATTTTTAATAGAGACGGGGTTTCACCATGTTGGCCAGGCTGGTCTCGAACTCGCGATCTCAGGTGATCCACCCCCTTCAGCCTCCCAAAGTGCTGGGATTACAGGCATGAGCCACCACCCCTGGGCTAATCTTTTGACTTTAATCGTGGTGTTTTACCTTAGAAGTTTTTTATTATAGTCATATTTAGTAGTCTCTTATAGCTTTTAGATTTCATTTGTTGCTAAGCATTTTACCATTCTAAGATTATATAAAACATCTTCCCCAATTTTTTCCCAATATTTTATATTATTACCTATTCTCAATAAAATCTTTACTCACATAACCCCCCAGTATCACCAGGGGTCACTCTATTCCTTGGAATTTAGCTAAAAATTGGCTTAAGCATTTGTTATCTAATTTGTTTGAAGTCTAGTACCCTCTCAAATATGTTTGTGACCTCTGGGGGCCTGATGTTTTCCTGGCACTAAGCTCCTTGTCTGTCCGGCATACACTATGCACATACTAACTGCATCAGCCCGAATGTGGAACTCTTCTGATTTTTACAAAAACCACTCACACAAGGCCTCTGTGTGCATGTATTTGTGTATATGGAAGAATGGAAGACTTTACTGAAGTTTAAAGAGATGAGGAGAGGGATGCCCATACCACAGGAATGCAAATAATTTTTTTTTTTTTTTTTGAGACGGAGTCTCACTCTGTTGCCCAGGCTGGAGTGCAGTGGTGCGATCTTGGCTCACTGCAACTTCTACCTCCTGGGTTCAAGCTATTCTCCTGCCTCAACCTCCCAAGTAGTTGGGATTACAGGTGTGTGCCACCACGCCCAGCTAATTTTTGTATCTTTAGTAGAGATGGGGTTTTGCCGTGTTGGTCAGGCGGGTCTCAAACTCCTAACCTCAAATGATCAGCCCACCTTGGCCTCCCAAAGGGATTACAGGCGTGAGCCACCGCTCCCAGCCCACAGTAATGCAAATAATTTTAAAATTAATATTAGTTGGCTGGGTATGGTGGCTCACACCTGTAATCCAAACACTTTGGGAGGTCGAGGTGGGCGGATCACCTAAGGTCAGGAGTTCGAGACCAGCCTTGCCAACATGGCGAAACGCCACCTCTATTAAAAATACAAAAATTATCCAGGCATGGTGGCAGGTGCCTGTAATCCCAGCTACTCGGGAGGCTGAGGCAGGAGAATTGCTTGAACCCAGGAGGCGGAGGTTGCAGTGAGCAGAGATTGCGTCACTGCACTCCAGCCTGGGTGACAGAGCGAGACTCCATCTCAAAAACAACAACAACAACAACAAAAAGCAAAACTTCAAGCCCAAATGCAGTAGAGGCCAGATCACCCCCTCAAAAACACACCAGAGTCAGGGGCTGTTAGGAAAGGGGAAGGACGCTGGGTTGCCAAAGAATCACCCTCAGAGAAACCTTTGCACTGCATTAGTGGATCCCAGATGCTGGACTTTCGTAGGCTTTGAAAAAAAATTTTTTTTTTACTAAGTAAATTCATTAAAACAAAATGACTGCTGTCTGTCGTCAGTAGCATTTTATAAAAGAAAGTCATTAATATCACAAATCAAAAAATTTAAAAAGGTCTTTAAAGTGAATCAATTTACTTAGACTCGTGTAGATTTTTCCTTGTTTCACTCATTTCCCTGGTGACCACTGGACACAGCATGGCCTCCATTAGGAGACAGCATGTCAGAATCACTGGACCAAATGATCTATAAATTCCCTGCTAACTCCAGGTTTCTGTGATTCCAGTGGTATCTTGCTGTTAGAATAGTGGTTCTCAACTGGGGCAGTTTTGTCCTCTGGGAGACATTTGGCCAGCTCTGGAGACATTTCTAGTTGTTAGAACTGGGGGCAGGGGGACATTGGGGGAGGCCAGGGATGCTCCTCAGCATCCTACAATGCACAGGACAGCCTCCCACAGCAAAGAAATATCCAGCTCCGAATTTCAGTAGTGCTGAAGTTGAGAAACCTTGCTGGAGACAGAAGAAATCCCATTAGACAATTAATTAAATGCAACCCTATCCCATTAGAACAGGATTAGAAAATAGTGTGATTGGGTACTGCTGCAGCCTTTATTTGTGAAGTGGAATTTTTGTTCCATTAAGGTATAACTGCTTCTTCAAAATAAAATGTATTATTTTTTTAAACACAAAAGCGGTATTGTCATTTTTGGAAAAAGGCAGAAGAAAACAAACCATTCTTGGCCCCAGCCTGTTCTCTTTCTGATCTGTTTCCTCCTGGCTGTCTATTAGCATCTCAAATAGCATCCAAAACGGGACTTGACTTTCCCACCGCCCCAGCCTGTTCCTCCCCAGATTGTCCCACCTGAGCAGCTGACACCCAAGTCCTCTGAGCCGCCCTAGACTCTTCTCTTTCTCACACCTACGTAGAGTTGAGTCCATCAGCAAATCTTGCCAGTTCTCCTTTATCATATGTTGTAAATTTGCTCACTTCTCACCCCTTGTCTGCAATCACCAAGTCCTGGGCCCCATCAGCAATTCCCCAACTCCTGCAGGGGCCTCCTGACTGCTCTTCTGCACCCATTCTTACCCTCACAGTCATTTCTCCTCCCATCAGTCAAAGAGACCTTAACAGATTACTCAGATTATATTGTACCCCAGCTCAGAATCTGCCAGTGGCTTCCATGACCCTTAGAAAAATATCCCAGCTCCTCACCATGACCATAGCACCTGCTCCCTCTGCACCCGCCCCCACCCCTGTGAGCCACCTCATTTCTGCCCCTCAGCCACACCAAGCACATATCAGTGGCTGGATCTGTTGCACCTGCTGTCCTCTTAGCCAGGAACAACTCCTGATAGACCTTCCCATGGCTCCCTTCCCCACAGCATTCAGGATCCCTGGGGTCTCACCTCACAGCCTTCCCTTATCACCCCATGGAACCCCAGTCCTCTCCTCCCTACCACTCTCCATACCCTGGCCTGATTGATCTTATTAGTATTCATCATATCATGTTATTCCTTTATTTGTTGATTTTTTTCATTGTTTTCTTCCAACTGTAATGCAAACTCCATAAGGGCTGGAATTTGTCTTGTTCTCTGCTGAATCTCCAGCACCTAAAATAGTATTTATACATAGTAATCACTCAATACATATTTGCTGAATGAATTATTAACGTTTTGGTAAGAGCATTCCAGTCTCTCATCTATCTGTTTTTTACTAAATAATTTTCTTTTTTTTTTTTTTTTTGAGACGGAGTCTCACTCTGTCTCCAGGCTGGAGCGCAATGGTGCAATCTCGGCTCACTGCAACCTCCGCCTCCCAGATTCAAGTGATTCTCCTGCCTCAGCCTCCTGAGTAGCTGGGACTACAGGCGCATGCCACCAAGCGCAGCTAATTTTTGTATTTTTAGTAGAGACAGGGTTTTACCATGTTGGCCAGGCTGGTCTCAATCTCTTGATCTTGCGATCTGCTTCGGCCTCCCAAAGTGCTGGGAATACAGGTGTGAGCTACCGCACCTGGCTTTTACTAAATTATTTTCTATAAAATATATAACACTATCGGCTGGGCACGATGGCTCATGCCTATAATCCAAGCACTTTGGGAGGCCAAGGCGGGCAGATTACCTGAGGTCAGGAGTTTGAGACCAGCCTGGCCAATGTGGTGAAACCCTGTCTCTACTAAAAATACAAAAATTAGCTGGGCATGGTGGCTGGTGGGCCCCTGTAATCCCAGCTACTCGGGAGGCTGAGACAGGAGAATTGGTTGAATCTAGGAGATGGAGGTTGCAGTGAGCTGAGATTGTGCCACTGCACTCCAGCCTGGGCGATAGATTGAGACCCAAGTCTCAAAAATAAAATAAAATAAAATTATATATATATATATATATACACACACACATATAAAAAACACTATCAAACTTTGCATCTCAGTATTTAAAAATTTACTATTATACCTGAAACCTTTTTTAGGTTATCAACTCTTCATAAACATTTTACTAGTGACATACCATTCCTTTGGGTAAAGAGATCAATGTCTTCTCCTTGAACATTTAAGTTATTCTCATATTTTGCTATGTATAGTAAACATCTCTGCAGTGGACATCTTTGCCCCTTGACCTTTTTTTGCTTTGAGTAATTTTCTTAGGATGCATCCTAAAACTGGAATTACTGGATCAAAGGACATGAGTGCTTTGATGCCTTTCTGGTTCTTAATACAGACTGTAAAAATGACAATATCCTTTATTTTTCCTTTTTCTTTCATCCTTAGTCGTGTGCTGCCTGCAAAAGCCCTGAGCTGACTTCAAACCTCTTCAACATTTATGGGAAGAGCCCTCTGATTGTGTACTTTCTCCAGAAATATGCCGGTCTGCAGCAGCACGGCAAGAATGTGTTGATAGTCAGAAGGGAAAAGACCACGAGCACCCCATATCCTTGTCACTGTGGGCAGGGTGTGCACTGCTCCAGGCCCCTGCGTCGTCTTCCCAGAAGCAAAGGTCAGGGAATGGCACCCAGGCCTTAGCACAGCGCCTGGCACACCATGTGTACTCGCCAGAGGTGGCCAGTGGTGCGAGCCTCAGGGTCAGAATCGTGCTCATCTTAGTTCCAAATCTAGAGCCAGCCTCGTGAACTGGCCGTGAGACCCCAGGGTGTGTCAAATTTCCTTGTGTGCAAAATCTGTTTTCCACCTACCAGAATGAATGTGCTAACTTGGTATTCTAACATATATTGAAACTAAATAGTGCTTCCCAGACACTCGTTGACCCCAGAGTATGTACTGACCAGGAATTTGTTGTCCACATGTATGTTTCATCTAACACCCTCCTCAGACACACTCCACCCTTAGACCCATCAGCATATTCCTGGCCCTGTTGCCATTTATCCTAAAGATCTAATAGAAAGCTCAGATCTCAAGAGAACAGGTGTGGTTGGCCAGGCGTGGTAGCTCACGCCTGTAATCCCAGCACTGTGAGAGCCGAGATGAGCGGATCATCTGAGGTAAGGAGTTTGAGACCAGCCTGGCCAACATGGTGAAACCCCGTCTCTACTAAAAATACAAAAAAAAATTAGCTGGGCCTGGTGGTGCATGCCTGTATAATCGCAGCTACTTGGGAGGCTGAGGCAGGAGAATCGCTTGAACCCAGGAGGTGGAGGTTGCAGTGACCCGAGATCACGCCATTGCACTGCAGCCTGGGCAGCAAGAGTAAAACTCCATCTCAAAAAAGAAAACAAGTGTGGCATATATTGGTGTCCTGAGTCTTAGCAGCTTACCATAGGAGTCAGAGAACATGGGTTCTATTTGGAATCAAACTGGTCTATTGGTTCAAATAGACCTGGACTCAGGAACCAACCCTACTGCAAACCCAGTGATTTGAGATAAGTTCCAGCTTCTCTCTGTGCCTCATTTTTTTCACCTGTAAAATAGGGATAAGAGTACCTGCCTCATAGGGCTATTATGCAGATTACAGACACAACAGAGATAAAGGCTAGTGCCTGGCAGATAACAAGGGCTGGGATGATCCACGTCTACATTGAGCTCCCCAACAGGAGGAGTTTCGTAATGAACTAGGAGGACTTTGCATCTTCTGCACAGAACTGCATGTCCACAAACTTATTTACATGTTCTATAGGGAGAGAGTAATAACAACAACTCACATTTCATAGTGTTTTATTTCTTGCAACATGTTTTCCCAAACATCACTTCATTGTTCTCTAAAGACAGTTTAGTGTAGTGGAAGGAACCTGGGTTGGGATATGCAGCCCTAGATTTGAGTCCCAGTTTAGCAACCACTGGCTTTGAGATCTTATGTGCACAGCTCGACCTCCAAGCTCAATATCTTTATCTACTCATTCCTAAAATTTGGATAGTTTTACCAAACTTACAGTGTTGTGATGAGGATTAAATGGCATACAGCTGATACTACATAAATAACTACCAGGATTATGATTAACATCATCTAAAGTGGGCATTATTATCTCTGTTTTACAGATATGGAAATGGAGGCACAGAGGATGACTGCTATCTTGTCTGAGGTCCCACAGCTTGTGGCGAGTGTAGCTGAGATTCTAACCAATCAAGAAGGGATGGAAGGAGGGCAGAGCAGAGGGAGAATTTTCTTTTTTTTTTTTTTTTTGAGACAGAGTCTCACTCTGTTGCCTAGGCTGGAGTGCAGTGGCGCGATTTCGGCTCACCGCAACTTCCGCCTCCTGGGTTCAAGCGATTCTCCTGCCTCAGCCTCCCAAGTAGCTGGGATTACAGGCATGTGCCACCATGCCCAGCTAATTTTTTGTATTTTTAGTACAGATGGGATTTCACAGTGTTAGCCAGGATGGTCTCAATCTCCTAACCTCGTGATCTGCCTGCCTTGGCCTCCCAAAGTGCTGGGATTACAGGCGTGAGCCACCGCGCCTGGCCAAGAATATTTTTATATACAAACGAGATGGAGAATGAGGCCTTGGGCTGAGAGAAAAGGAAAGCTGGGAGCCCTTCCTATTCACCGCTGTGATAATAGAATAAGAATTTCAGATGACAGTCTAAAAAAGTATTTCTTAGCCCTGCCTTCCATCCACAGGGGCAGAGAAGGACTTTATTGCTACGTAGAGAACGCCTGGCCACGGATAGGATGGCCTCTTCCCTCCAAAGCAGGCCATGGTCAAAGAGCAGGAGAGTCATCTCTTGCTCAGATTTCAGGTATCTTATCCAGAAACGCAGGGCATTTTCCCAGCTCTGTCCTCCATGCCCCTCTTCCCCATGCACTGCGCTCATGCCACTAATAATGCAGGGTCAACACAGTTCCACAGTACGGGGATTTCCTTGACAGCGGAAGCCACTGACTGCACCCCAACGTATACTGATGTCATCAGCGAGACCCTGTGCAGCATGAAGAAGCGGAAAGACAACCTCAATCAGTTGTACCAGCGTCACTGGACTGAATGGAATTATTTTGACAAGCATCTAAAGGAGCTGCAAGACAACTTCTCCAGGTATGGAAGGGGCTTTGGGGAATGCCGTTGTTCCGCACTCATCCTTTGCAGCACACCATCATCATCATTTTTAAATGGGTTGGTGGGGCAGGGGGGTTTCCTGTAACCATCATAAGCATAATCAGCTTTCTTGTGGTCAGATTATAAACTCCTAATAACAGAGACCAGAGCTTTTTTTGTTGTTATTTTTTTTTTCTAACTACAAAAACATTATGTGTTCAATGAAAGCAAACAAAGGACCCGGAAACCACATAAAAGTACCAAGAGATACACATTGCCAACATTTTCCTATAAATCCTTCCAGTCTTTTTTTTCTGGGCCCATATATCCGTATCACTAAATAAAGTAGTGTAGAGTCATACTGTTGGTCTGTTTTTTAGACCTATTTTTTCCCACTAGCAGCATATTATGGACATTTTCCTCTGTCTTCTGCCTTTTTCAGAAATTTTATTTTACTTAGAAAAACCTTTCAGAAAGTTGATAGTACACTGAACTGTCCATCAGGATAGTACACTGAACTGTCCATCAGGCATTTGCCAAGTATTCACATTTTGCCCCATTTGCTTTCTCTCTCTAATAGCTAATCCAAATTCAGATTTCCCCAATTGTCCCCAAAATGTATTTTAATTTTTAGAGACAGGGTCCCACTCAGTCACCCGGGCTGCAGTGCAGCAGCTCAATTACAGCCTGCTGCAGCCTCAAACTCCTGGATTCAAGTGATCCTCCTTCCTTAGCCTCCTCTGGAGTGCTGGGATTACAGACATGAGCCACTGTGCCTAACTCAGTGTGTCTTTGGCTTTACCTGCTGCTCCAGGATCCAATCAAGAATCACAAATTATATTTTGTTTTTTGTTTTTTGAGCCACAGTCTCACTCTGTTGCCCAGGCTGGAGTGCAGTGGTGTGATCTTGGCTCACTGCAGCCTCTGCCTCCTGGGCTCAAGCAATCCTCCCGCCTCAGCCTCCCAAGTAGCTGGGACTATAGGTGTGCACCACCATGCCCGGCTAATTTTTGTGTTTTTAGTAGAGAAGGGGATTCACCATGTTGCCTGGTTGGTCTCAAACGCCTGACCTCAGGTGATCTGCCCCCGCCTCAGCCTCCCAAACTGTTGAGATTATAGGCGTGAGCCACCGTGCCTAGCCAGAAATTGTATTTAGTTTTATCTCTTTGGTGTCTTTGAATCTATAACAGTATCCTGCCCACCCCCCCCCCCTTTATTAGTTGTTTTTTTATGACATGGACTTTTTTGAAAAGCTCAAGCCACATTCTGGGTTTTTCTGATATTTCCTCAAAGTAGCATTGAATTTGTTCCAATATAGCCTATGTTTTCTGTACACTGGACATTAGGTCTATGCTAGAGGTTTGATTAGATTCAAGTTAAATCATTTTGCCCAGAATCTTTCACAGGTGATGTTGTATATTTATGTTGCATCCCATTAGGAGGCATATCATGTCAGGTTGCTCTGCTGCTGGTGATGCTAAGTTTAAACACTTGGTTAAACTGGTATCTACCAGATCTCTGCATTGTAAGAGCACATGTTTGTCTTTCTAATTAGTCAGGAATAAATGATGTGATTCTCCCAGACTGTGTGAATGTGCTTCCCCAACATCTTTCACACAGTGGTTTTAGCACTCATCAGTGGTCTTTGCCTGATTAACTATTACATTTAAGGTTGCAAAATGGTGATTTTTCTACTTCTGCCATTCCTTCTACATTTATTAGCTGGCATTTTTCCATAAAGAATAGCTCACTTTCTTTTATCTTTCTTTGTCTCTCTCATGTCTTTCCTTCATGCCCCTATAACTCTTTCATGGAGCCACCCTGTCTGCAAGGGAAGCATGGGAAATATCTGGCCAAGGAGGGCAAGATTTCCACAACTGGACTGGACCTTCCATAGAACTGGGCACTTTGTTGTCCAAAACAAAATGGGATTCAGTTTACAAACGAAAAAGAGGGAATTGCTATTGGCTAGACAGCTATCCATGTCTCCCATAATAAGAGGGACAGAGAAATATGAATATGTAGATAAATACTTTGTTATGCAGTATAATACAATTGGGTTTTATTTTTATTTTTATATATTTTTTGAGACAGAGTCTCGCTCTGTCGCCAGGCTGGAGTGCAGTGGTGCAATCTCGGCTCACTGCAACCTCCGTCCCCCAGGTTCAAGCGATTCTCCTGCCTCAACCTCCCAAATATCTAGGATTACAGGCACATGCCACCACGCCTGGCTAATTTTTTATATTTTTAGTAGAGACAGGGTTTCACCGTGTTAGCCAGGATGGTCTCGATCTCTTGACCTCGTGATCCACCCGCCTCGGCCTCCCAAAGTGCTGGGATTACAGGCGTTAGCCACCATGCCCGGCCTTTTAATTTTGCATTTTTAGTAGAGACTGGGTTTCACCATGTTGGCCAGGATGGTCTTGACCTCTTGACCTCATGATCTGCTCGCCTCAGCCTCCGAAAGTGCTGGGATTACAGGCATGAGCCACCACACCCGGCCACAATTGAGTTATTTATAAAATATTATGGGACACAGACCACACACATTCACAAAACCCCGTTAGACATCACCACCACCACCACCACAGGAATGCAGTTCAGCATTAATGTTCATCAAAAGATGATTGGTTAAATAAAACTATCATACCTCCATACTCTGCAGCCAAGAAAAACCTCCTTCTATTTTTGTTTTACAAGGAAAGATGGTCACAACATATTATTGGACCGAAGTTTAGGTTATAAGACAGTGTGTTTAAAGTGGTACAATTATTTACTTATCCCCATTTTACAGATGTGGAAGCTGAGGTTGAGGACAGAACCTTGGAGGGCAACCACATACGTCAGGGAGGACAGAATATTCTGTAAGGGGAGGAGTGACCAGAAGGGGGGGAGGAGTGACCAGAAGGGAAGGAGGAGAGTCCATACATGCAGACACACTGACCATAAAGCCAAGGGGACAAAGGACAGTAGGGAAGCAGCAAGCAGCAGTGTGGTGGCCAGACTCCAAAACGTGGGGCAGAGACAGGTAGGCGACTTGGTAGAGGGCAGTCTCAACAAGGCTAAAGTCGGAAGGCAGAGCCTGGGACATGAAGGGGAAGATGTAAGTCCCTGTGGATGGATGGGATTCCTAGGAAGCAGAAGGAATAAAATTCTGCATCAAAAAGGCAAGATCAGATGGTAAGCAACAGGGGCTATTTAAACATAAGGTAGAAGGCTGGGCACAGTAGCTCACACCTGTAATCCCAGCACTTTGGGAGGCCGAGGCGGGTGGATCATTTGAGGTCAGGAGTTTGAGACCAGCCGGGCCAACATGGTGAAACCCCATCTCTACTAAAAATAGAAAAAATAGCTGGGTGGTAGTGGCGCACACCTGTAATCCCAGCTACTTGGGATGCCGAGGCTGGAGAATCGCTTGAGCCTGGGAGGCAGTTGAGGTGAGCCGGGAGCATGCCAGTGCACTCCAGTCTGGGTGACAGAGTGAGACCCTGTCTCTAAATAAATAAATAAACATAAGGTAGAAGACCCAAGCCTGTGTGAAGGGGGAGAGATTGAACATGTAGGTGAGGGAGGAGAGGGTCAGGATGGAGAAGGGAGAAGACATAGGGACTGCTCTTTGGGGCTCTTTGCTTCTGCCTCTGTAACTGTTGTTCATTATGCTTTATTTATTCTTTTTTTGTTTTGTTTTGTTTTGTTTTGTTTTGTTTTGTTTTGTTTTGTTTTGTTTTGTTTTAGAGACGGAGTCTTGCTCTGTCGCCCAGGCTGGAGTGCAGAGGCGCAGTCTCGGCTCACTGCAAGCTCCGCCTCTTGGGTTCACGCCATTCTCCTGCCTCAGCCTCCCGAGTAGCTGGGACTGCAGGTGTCCGCCACCACGCCCAGCTAATTTTTTTGTATTTTTAGTAGAGACAGGGTTTCACCGTGTTAGCCAGGATGGTCTCGATCTCCTGACCTTGTGATCTGCCTGCCTCAGCCTCCCAAAGTGCTGGAATTATAGGCATGAGCCACTGCGACCAGTCCATTATGCTTTATTTATTCTGTAGTTCATTGTCCCAACAGATTTTCAGCACCTTCTGGGCATCAGGCATTATGATTGCTCTCATATCTGTCTCTCCCAATAGTCATAACAAGCCTTGATGGCGGGATCCATGGAATGGCAGAGGCTAAGGCTGGGATACAGGTCTTTTTACTTACTGGTTCTGTGACCATGGACTATTAAACTATTTTTGCCTTTTTAAGGCCACAGGTAGGTCTGGCTATGGGGCTAAGTTCTAGCCATGGAATAAAAATGGAAAGGTTATTTGCACACACCTCACTGATCCTCAGTCGTTTTGTTGTACTTCAGTCATTTGATAGTATTTCCTACTTTGTAGGGTTGTATTGATCAAATAAATTAAGGTCTGTAAAGACTTTTCTCAGAACTAGGCCCATAGGTAGGTAATTGTATCAGTTATAATTAGGTTTGGCTTAGAGTGACAGAAAAACTCAAACAGTGGCTAAAATTTATTACAATTTCTTTTCTCTCATTTACAAGGACTCCAGCAGATATGAAAGTTCATAGTGACAGGGTCTCAAGATCTTTTATCATATTGCTCCACTAGCTTCAGCCCATGATTTAGCTTCAGCCCATGATTTAACTTCATGGTAAGAAATGGCTGCTCAAGTTCCAGCCACCAGGTCCACATTTCATCCAGTTCAAAGGAAGATGAGTCCAAAGAAATGCATTTCTTCTGGAAATTGCAAATAACCCTTCCATTCCATGGCCAGAACGTTTTAAAGTTCAGAACTAGTTTAAAATTAACATTAAATTCATATAGAATATCCAGGATTAAGTTTATAGCTTATATATTTCAGAAATAAAGGATACTCTTGTTTAATAAATAAATTCTCATTAGGTGAATTATAGTAAAGATTTTTTTGTCAAGAGGAAGTTTGTAACTGTGTGTTAGCAGTTGCATTGCTAAATACATCCACTTTTTGTTGTTTAAGATATTGTTGCTGGGCGCGGTGGTTCACACCTGTAATCCCAGCACTTGGGGAGGCCGAGGTGGGCGGATCACGAGGTCAGGAAATCGAGACCATCCTGGCTAACACAGTGAAACCCCGTCTCTACTGAAAATACAAAAAATTAGCCAGGCATGGTGGCATGCACCTGTAATCCCAGCTACTCGGGAGGCTGAGGCAGGAGAATCGCTTGAACCCAGGAGGCGGAAGTTGCAGTGAGCCAAGATCATGTCACTGCACTCCAGCCTGGGCGACAGAGCAAGACTCCATCTCAAAAAAAAAAAAGAAAAAAAGATATTGTTGAGAAGCTCATCATGCCTTATATTAATAAAGTGATTCTCAAAGTTTTGTCTACAGATAAAAGTGGTGCCTTAAAACACAACTGTGCTACTAGACATCAGGGCAGGGTTGCTCTTAAGGAAGTAGGATAGTGACTGAGCAGGGACGTGAGACAGCTTCTAAGGAGCTGGCAGCGTTCTCTTTCTCGATCCGAGTGCTGGTTACATGGGCGTGCTCAGTATATGAAAATTTCTTGAGCTGCACACTTAGAATCTGTGCACTCCTAGTTTCTATGTTATACTTCAATACATGTTTTGTAAATGGTCACGTGGATCTATCAGTTTATAGGACATACAGAACATTGAGGACATGTTAATCACTCCAGCCTTTTTCCATATGTCTCTGTGTTTTCCCCCCAGGGAAATGAAGAGTATTGATCAAAAAGCAGCAGATACAAAAAAGGCAAACCACATGTTCATCCCACCTTCAGCCGTCAATGAGGAATCACCTGACAAGAAAACTAAGGGAAGTCTCCAAAGAGAAATTGAGTTTAAGGTTTGTTCGAACAAAAACCATGGGAAAGGTAGAAGTGTGAACAGTGTAAGAATAATAATTATTTTATTTTATTTTATTTTATTTTATTGAGACAGAGTCTCACTCTCTCCTCAAGGCTGAGTGCAGTGGTGCCATCATAGCTCACTGCAGCCTCCACCTCCTGGGCTCAAGCAATCTTCCCACTTCAGCCTCCTGAGTAGCTGGGACCACAGGTGTGTGCCACCATGCCCAGCTCATTTTTTATTTTTGTAGAGTTGGGGGTATCACTATGTTGCCCAGGCTGGAAAATTCTTAAAACATAGGAAAGAGCATATAAAAGTTCACTTATGGCCAGGCACTGTGTGTGGCTCACGCCTGTAATCCCACTACTTTGGGAGGCCGAGGTGGGCGGATCATGAGGTCAGGGATCGAGACCATCCTGGCCAACATGGTGAAACCCCATCTCTACTAAAAATACAAAAATTAGCTGGGCATGGCAGTACGTGCCTGTAATCCCAGCTACTTGGGAGGCTGAGGCAGGAGAATCTCTTGAACCCGGGAGCTGGAGGTTGCAGTGAGCCGAGATCACGCCACTGCACTCCATCCTGGAGACAGAATGAGACTCCGTCTCAAAAAAAAAGTTCACTTACTTTTATGTATTACTCACACCACTCTCATTTTAGTTTCAGTGTTATTATTGGTAGTAGTAAGGGCTACTAATGATTTTGTACTTCCTCTGTACCAAGCATTGGCCTATGTACTTTATGAACTGTATGAGACAGAGCTCCTTGGTTGCATGTGCCAGGAAGCCAGCTCAAACTAGCTTAAATGGAAGGAGAATGTAGCAGCTTAAATAACTGGGAAGGCCATGATAGGCCATCTGCAGGCATATTAGACCTGACAGCTTGATATTTTCAGGCTCTTTCTCTGTCTGTCTCTTGATCCTCTTCCCTTCTGTGGGCTGACTTCTTTTTCAAGCTGCCTCTGCCTCAGGGCCATGGACAGCCCAAGTCTGTCTCCTTATAGTCCTGACCTAAAAAGCTATGTCCACTTTGCTGGAGCACATCTTCTAGCAGTTCCCAAAACGAAGGTATATGGGAAATTATTTGGGATAAATGTTTTGCATATCCAAAACATCTTTCTTTTTTTTTTTTGAGATGGAGTCTCCTTCTGTCACCCAGGCTGGAGTGCAGTGGCACGATCTTGGCTCACTGCAACTTCCTCCTCCTGGGTCCAAGCAGTTCTCCTGCCTCAGCCTCCTTGAGTAGCTGGGACTACAGGCGCATGCCACCATGCCCAGCTAATTTTTTTCGTTTTTTTGTTTTGTTTTGTTTTGTTTTGTTTAGCAGAGATGAGGTTTCACCATGTTGGCCAGGCTAGTCTCAAACTCTTGACCTCAGGTGATCCGCCTGCCTCGGCCTCCCAAAGCGCTGGGATTACAGGTGTGAGCCACCATTCCCGGCCCTTTGTTCTATTTTTAAAATAATTATTTAAGAGATGAGATCTTGCTGTGTTGCCCAGGCTGGTCTCGAACTCCCGAGCTCAAGCAGTCCTCTCGCCTTGGCCTCCCAAAGTGCTGGGATTACAGACATGAAAAAATGTCTTTGTTCTTGATTGATATTTGGCAAATGTTTTGCTGGAAATAAAATTCTAAGTTAAAAGTCAATATTCTACAGAATTTTGGAGAATTTTTCCTGCCTGCTGCTTTTACTGTTGAGAAGTCTCACGCTATTCTGATTCCTATGGCTTTGTGGGTCACTGTCTTCCCAGCTGTGGGAACTTCTAGGATATTGTCTTCATTCTTAGTATCCTGAAGTTTCACAATGATATATCTTGGTATGAGTCCTTTTCTTAATATGCGTCACTGAGGTCGGGAGTGCTCTCAGTCCAGAGGGTAGAGTCCTTCAATTCTGAGAATTTTGCTTGTATTATTTCTTTGAAAATTTCCTTCATTTTCTTTGCTATTTCTGGAACTATGATAGTCAATTGTCAGACCTGCTGGACTGATCCTTTAATTTTCTTATCTTTCTTTATTCGCCTCTTGGCATCTGTATGTATATTTCTTTCCTTTTTCAAACAACGTAAATGTATTTTCTCACAGTTCTGGAGGCTGAAGTCCAAAGTCAAGGTGTCAGCAGGGCTATGCTTCCTGTGCGGGGTTCAGGGTAGTCTTCCTTTGCCTCTCCCTAGCTTCGTGCGGTTGCCAGCAGTCCGTGGCTGTCCTTGGCTTGTAGAGGCCTCACTCCTATCTCTGCCTCTGTCATCACCTGGCCTTCTTCATGTCTGTCTGCATCTTTTCTTCTAAAGACAGCAGTCATATTGGATAAAGGCCCACCCTAATGTCTTCATTGAACTTGATTACATCTGCAAAGACTATTTCCAAAAAAGGTCTTATTCACGGGTACTGGGGTTTACAACCTTAACACATCTTTTGGGGAACATATTCCCCAAAACCTATAACAGCTTTCTTCTTCTTTTTTTCTTTTTTCTTTTTTTTTTGAGATGGAGTCTTGCTCTGTCGCCCAGGCTGGAGTGCAGTGGCGTGATCTTGGCTCACTGCAACCTCCGCCTCCCAGCTTCATGCCATTCTCCTGCCTCAGCTTCCCACATAGCTGGGACTACAGGCACCTGCTACCACACCTGGCTATTTTTTTTGTATTTTTAGTAGAGACGGGGTTTCACTGTGTTAGCCAGGATGGTCTCGAACTCCTGACCTCGTGATCCACCAGTCTCGGCCTCCCAAAGTTCTAGGATTACAGGCGTGAGCCACTGCGCCCAGCTTTTTTTTTTTTTTTTAGACAGAGTCACTCTGTTACCCAGGCTGGAGTGCAGTGGTGCAATCTCGGCTCGCTGCAACCTCCACTTCCCGGGTTCAAATGATTCTCCTGCCTCAGCCTCCTGAGTAGCTGGGACTACAAGTGTGCACCACCACGCCCGGCTAATTTTTGCATTTTTAGTAGAGATGGGGTTTCACCATGTTGGCCAGGCTGGTCTCGAACTCCTGACCTCAGGTGATCCACCCACCTCGGCCTCCCAAAGTCCTGGGATTACAGGCATGAGCCACCGCGCCTGGCTAAAATTTCTTTGTAGAGACAGGGTCTTGCTGTGTTGGCATTTTCAACGTATAGAATCATGCTATCTGTAAATAAAGATAGTTTTACTTCTTCATTTCCAATTTGGATGCCTTTCATTTCTTGCCTAATTATCTGTCTAGAGCTTCTGATACAAAGTGGAATACCAGCCATGAAAGGAGGCATTTTGTCCTGTCCCTGGTCCTAGGGAAAGGCTTTCAGTCTTTAACCATTGAGTGTGCTGTTATCTGTGGGCTTATCATAAATGTCCATAATCATGTTGGAGTAATTCCATCCTATTCCTATTTTTCTGATTGTTTATTATCATGAAATGCTGTTGGTTCTTGTCAAATGCTTTCTCTGCATCATTTGAGATAATCATGTGGGGTTTTCCCTTCATTCTTTTATTGTGCTCTATACACTGATCGATTTATGTTTCACTGAGGGGAACTACCCTCAGATTCCTGGGATAAATCCCACTTGTTCCTGGTGTATAATCCTTTTAATATTTTAGTATTTGTTGAAGATCTCTGCATTTGTATTCTTAAGGAAGAGTGGTCTATAATTTCTTTTCTTGTCATTTCTTTCTCTAGTTCTGGTATCAGCATAATGCTGGCCCCATAAAATGAGCTATGAAATACTGTTACCTCTTCTATTTTTTGGAAGAGCTTGAGAAGAATTGGTGTTAATTCTTCCTTAATGGTTTGGTAGAATTCACAAATGAAGCCCTGTAGTCTTTCACTTTTCTTTGTTCAAAGGGAGATTTTTGATTATTGATTCAATCGTTTTATTTGTTATAAGTCTATGCAGAATTTTTATTTTTTTCTTGAGTCAGTTTTGGTAATTTGTGTATTTCTAGTTTTCCATTTCATATAGGCTATATAATTGATTGGCATTTGTATTCTCTTACAAGCTTTATTTCTGTAAGGTCGGTAATCATGTTCTCACTTTCATCTATGTGTGTCCTTTTCTTGGTAGTCATTCAAACTCAAAGTTTGTTAATTTTGTTGATAACTAACATTTTGTTTCTTTCAATTGACTTTCTATTTTTTCTATTCTCTATTTCACGTCCTCTGCTCTAATCTTAATCTCCTTCCTTCTACCAGCTTCAGATTTAGTTTGTGCTTCTTTTGCTAGGCCCACAAGTCATAAAGTGAAGTTATTGATTTGAGATGTTTCTTGTTTTTAAAACATAGGCATTTATGGCTATAAATTTCCCTCTTAGCACTGCTTTTGCTGTACTCCATAAGTTTTATTGTGTTATGTTTTTGTTTTTATTTCAAAATATTTTTTAGTATATCTTGTGATTTCTCCTTCAAGTTGTAGCATGTTCTTTCCAAATACGGACAGTGAACCTAAATAGAAGAAGTGTAGGCCAGGCACAGTGGCTCACGCCTGTAATTCCAGCACTTTGGGAGGCCAAGGCAGGCGGATCACGAGGTCAGGAGATTGAGACTATCTTGGTCAACATAGTCAAACCCTGTCTCTACTAAAAAAAAAAAAAATACAAAAAACAAATTAGCTGGGCGTGGTGGTGCATGCCTATAATCCCAGCTACTTGAGAAGCTGAGGCAGGAAAATCACTTGAACCTGGGAGTCAGAGGTTGCAGTGAGCCGAGATCGTGCCACTGCACTCCAGCCTGGCGACAGAGCAATACTCTGTCCCAAAAAAGAAAGAAAAAAAGAAATGTAATGCTTTCGTGAAATATTAAAGGAAGTCCTTTAGGCTTGTGAGACTAGTCTCCATCCGATAGCCCAGCAAATAATATTCTGAAGATTCACATCTGGAGGTGTGAAGCAGACAGAGTTAGAAAACACAATCCAGGTTTTCAGCGTCACCAGAGGGATGTCACCTCCAATGGAGTAGTACCTGCCTGCTACCTAGAGGTTTTTGGGGCCCAGTTCAGATCCCACGCAGCAGTGTTCCTGTCAGTACTGGTGAAAGATGAAGGATGGAGGCACTGGGGATGTGGAAGCCGTGGATGCCAGCTGTCCTGCTCGACCACTTTCTCTGGAGGCAGGAGCACGCCCTCGATATTCCATGCACACAAGGATCACCACTGGCCACGCCACTGCTCACGTGCAAAGTCTTTGAAGAAATTACATTTTTTAAATTAATTTTTGCTTTTGCTCGTTTGTTTCCCCCACAGGAGGGGAAAGGAGGAGAGGGAAAGAGAAGAGAAACAGAAATTGAACATTTCTTTCCACTCACTTCCAAGCCCTGAGGAGCTCCACAACCTAGAACCAGGAAGCGCCTACAGAATCCGTGATATTTCTGCTATGAGGTGGAGTGGAACAACAAGAAAATAAGAAAATTGTGGCCAAAGACAGAAATAGGAATCATGATTTCTCCATAGGGGAAGGATTCCGTTGTAATTTTTCCTAGGCTGAGTGAAAAGCAGGAGTAGAGAGTTGGTGCTTGGGTCACTACATTTATTCATAGATTTACTCTTTCAGTATTTTATTACGTGCATGCTGGTAAGTATGTTACAAATATGACCTCCTACAAAGGTTAAACTTTCATACCAGCCATATGAAGTAGGGATTATCCACTGCATTTTACGCAGCAGCAAGCCCAGGTTTAGAAAGGTTTCCGAAGTTCTCTGCTGTAGACACTGGGTAATTAACAGTAGATAAGACACAGTCCCTGTTCTCAAGGGAGTCACCATCTGGTAGAGGGAAGACAGATGTATCAACACATTAAATGCTGTAAGTATTGGACAGAGGAAAAAGAGAAAAGTGTTGTGAGGGAAAAGGAAAATGGGCCTAGAGGAGTGCAATTTTTTGTAACAAGCTTTGTGGAACTATTAATTTGATAATTTGATAGGCGCTTCTATTATGCTGCCTCTGAGCCTTTGCCTCCTGCTCCTCTAACCACTGGGATTGCCAGCCTGTTTCCAATATGCCCTCTTTCTGCCTGGCAAACATCTTGTCTTTTCTAAACTCAGCCCAGGGACATGACATCTGTAATGTGTTTGTGTGACTCCCAGGCTTCTGCCTTCTTAACCTCTCACCTTCCAGCTCATTTGAGTGAATCTTTGTCCAAGAATTGAGAGAAACTTTATAGGTAAAGCATGCACATGTTGTCTGATTTAATCTAAAATAGAAATAAGAAAACAAAAAATAATACTGCAACTAGGGACACATTTAGTCACTCCCAGTTCATGAGACAAGGAATATTAAAGTTCATTCCTACCATAGCCAAAGTCAGGATTTAAATGTAAATTAATTTTTTTAATTAAAAAATTTTAAGTTAGGCCAGGCGTGGTGGCTCACACCTGTAATCCCAGCACTTTGGGAGGCTGAAGTGGGCAGATCACAAGGTCAGGAGTTCGAGACCATCCTGGCCAAAATGGTGAAACCCCATCTCTACTAAAAATACAAAAATTAGCTGGATGTTGTGGCAGGCACCTGTAATCCCAGCTACTTGGGAGGCTGAGGCAGAAGAATCGTTTGAACCCAGGTGGCGGAGGTTGCAGTGAGCCAAGACCATGCTATTGCACTCCAGCCTGGGCAACAAGAGCAAAACTCTGTCTCAAAAAAAATTTTTTTAATTAATTTTAACTAAATTAAATTTTTTAGAGGCAGAATCTCAGTCTGTTGTCCAGGCTGGAATGCAGTGGCGCAGTCATAGCTCACTGCAACCTCAAATTCCTGGGCTGAAGCGATCCTCCCACCTCAGCCTCCCAAGTAGCTAGGACTACAGGTATGCCACCATGTCTGGCTAATTTTTAAAGAAATTTTTTTGTAGAGATGGGATCTCACTGTGTTGCCCAGGCTGGTCTCGAACTCCTGGCTTCAAGTAATCCTCCTGCCTTGTCCTTCCAAAGCACTGGGATTCTAAGTGTGAGCCACCGCACCTGGCCTGGAGTATCTAATATTGTATAACATAATAATAGTAATCATAGGCGATGTCATTTATTGAGTACTTAGTATGTGCTGAGTGCTCTGCTAAGTCTGGTTTAGACATTATCTCAGTTAACCTTCCTGGTGTCCCCCAAGATGGATATTGTTACCTCCATTTTCTCCTAGGAAGAAACAGACTTGGTGGGGATGATTAGGTATTTGCTAGATGTCTATTCTGTACCATCCCTGCACTAGGCCCTGTGAATACAGAGATAAATAAAGACACAGTCCCTGACCTTATGGGGCTCACAATCTGGAAAAAAGAGAAGGATGTGTAAACCAATAAATGCATTAATGCTCCGATAGAGAGCTGCGTGGAATCTGAGAAAAACCAAGGCAGGTGAAGCCAGTGTGCCAGCAGCCCTTTGAGACAGAAGATATTTCACTGAGGGGCACAGGCACAGGGGTTGGTTTGCCAAAGGACCAGCAGCTGGGCTGAGGGGCATAGGTTTTATCATTTGAGCTTCAAGGCACAAGGCAGTGACCTGGTCTGTGCTAGAACAGTTCACCTGTCACAGCCAAGAGGAAAGAAATGGTGCAGATGGCTGTTTGCCCAAACCAAGCAGCAGATAAGCAGATCTTGGGAAATGTAGCTCATCCCTCAGACACACATCTTTACTTGAATCCTGAGTAGAACTCTAGGTGACCCCCTTGGAGGCTATTACTCATGTAAAAGGGGATGAAGGAAAGGTAAGAGGGAAGGAGCTTAGGCTTTGGCATGAGAAAATTTGGGCCTTTGAATCCCTGCCCTGCTTCACCATATGGATGTGTGACTCAGCATAGTAGCTGTGCATCTTGACCTTTCTGAACGTGCTTTCTTGACTGCAGAAAGGGAATGCCTGCCTAGGAGGGTTGTTGTGAGGATTAGATGAGATAATTTGTGCAAAGTTCTTGGCACAGTACTTTTCACTTTGTAATTGCCACAAGCTGTTATTGTTGTTATTGCTGTTATAAAGTGTACTCTTCTTGGCCGGGTGCAGTGGCTCATGCCTGTAATCCCAGCACTTTGGGAGGCCAAGGCAGGTGGATCGCCTGAGGTCAGGAGTTTGAGACCAGCCTGGCCAACATGGTGAAACTCCATCTCTACTAAAAATACAAAAAAATTAGCCGGGCACGATGGCAGGTGCCTGCAACCCCAGCTACTCAGGAGGCTGAGGCAGGAGAATCACTTGAACCCGGGAGGTGGAGGATGCAGTGAGCTGAGATTGCACCATTGCACTCCAGCCTGGGTAACAAGAGTGAAACTCCATCTCAAAAAAAAAAAAAAAAAAAAGTATAGTCTTCTGAAACCAGAATGTGTGAGCACCTGCCGAGTACAAGGCACCATGTGGGGCAGATAAGCAGAACACTCTCTCACCTTCCCTTTACTACCCCAGCCACTGTCAACTCTTCATTTGCAGTTTCTCTAGGAACCACACTTTCCTATTTCTGGACCTTTTGTCTGTTGCTGCTTCTGGACCTGAAAATGCCTTCTCCTCCCTCCTCTTTGTTAACTGCCAACATCACTAATTCCTGCTCTTCCTCCAGGACCCCGCTTAGACGTCCATCATCTTGGGAGCCTTCCCTAATATACAGGAGCAAGGTAGGCACAAGTGCTCCACTGCATTATGCTCCAACAGCATTCTGTGCCATCCCATTATGGCAGCAGTTACCATAGTAGATTGGAATTGCCTGTCTACCTATCCACCGCTGCTATTAGCCCCCATACAGCAAGAAGGTCTCCTTATTTTCTAAGCCCAGGACAAACCGCATTTCTGTCTCTCAGGGCCATTTGTTGCACAGTCCAAGATCATCCCTGCATGGACCCTTTCCAGAAATGACTGAGGACTCAGAGCTGTAGCCTCTCAGGATGTTAAATATGAAGAAACCTGTCTCTGCCCTTTGTAAACATTAGAAGGGAAAATTATGGGGAAGAATTATTTGCCCTTTATAAGGGAAGCGGGGTAGAGCATCAAAGGGAACTAACATTTAAAAAGCATTTGCTGTAATGTGGGATAAAGCAAATGAGTAATTGTATGATATTCTAATTCTGTCATTCCCAGTGTTGCTGAAAACCCATATTCTCAGCATGGAAGAAGATAAATTCAGATGTTAAACTAGAAGAGATGAAGTTAAAATCCTATAGTCCTGATTTTGAATTGCTTATGAATTGATGATGAAATGTATGTTTTAGAACACACAGTTTCCTGAAGAACAGGAGGGATAGCTAGAGAGGGGATAGGAGGGAAGCTGGAAGGGGTTACAAAGAGGCCCAAATAAACTTTTGGGGGTGACAGATACGTCTACTATCTTGATTGTGGTGAAAGGCTCATGGGTGTATACACACCTAAACACACTTTAAATGTGTGCAGTTTCTCATATGTCAATTATACTTCGATAAAGCTTTGTTAAAAAACGAACAGGCCAGGCATGGTGGCTCACACCTGTAATCCCAGCACTTTGGAAGGCCAAGGCAAGAGGATTGCTTGAGGCCAGGAGTTTGAGACCAAACAGGGCAACATAGTGAGACCTTGCCTCTACAAAAATATAAAAAATTAGTCCGATGTGGTAGTGCATACCTATAGTCCTAGCTACTAGGGAGGCTGAGGTGGGAGGATCGCTTGAGCCTGGGAGCTTAAGGCTGCCATGAGCTATGATTGTGCTACTAGACTCAGCCTGGGTGATAGAGCAAGACTGTGTCTGGGAAAAAAAAAAAAACCTGAGCCAGGTGCGGTGGCTAACGCCTGTAATCTCAGCACTTTGGGAGGCCGAGGCGGGTGGATTGCCTGAGACCAGTAGTTTGAGACCAGCCTGACCAACATGGCGAAATCCTGTCTGTACTCAAAATGCAAAATTAGCCGGGTGTGGTGGCGGCTGCCTGTAGTCCCGGGTACTCGCAAGGCTGAGGCAGGAGAATCGCTTGAACCCAGGAAGCGGAGGTTACAGTGAGCCAAGATCATGCCACTGCACTCCAGCCTGGACAACACAGCGAGACTCTGTCTCAAAAATATGTGTATATATTTCCTAAAACTGTCCATTGAAATGACCTAGAAATAAAGACTGACCCAGCAGCAGTGACCCAGACTGTGGTCGTGAAATACTATTTGCCCTAAAAGGATCTAGGGATCCTTGAAGAAATGATCAGTTCCAGGTCTAGGGCAGGAAATTCATGAGACCTGAAACACCTTATCACACTTAACACCAAGGAAGCTATCAAAGACAAGGATCCTGTCAGAAAGACTTGGGAGCAAACTTAGAGACAATCCCATTAGCTAAAAGAGAGGACCATTTGGGCATTAATAATAATTGCCATATTTGAAGCACGTCAAACATGTTCTTACCTGTAAGTTCATATTGTGACTTTTAAAAAACGGATTGGTGTCTGGACGCAGTGGCTCACGCCTGTAATCCCAGCACTTTGGGAGGCCGAGGTGGGCAGATCACCTGAGGTCAGGAGTTTGAGACCAGCCTGGCCAACAAGGCAAAATCCTGTCTCTACTAAAAATACAAAAATCAGCCAGGCGTCGTGGTGCATGCTTGGAATCCTAGCTACTCGGGAGAATCACTTGAACTTGGGAGGCGGAGGTTACAGTGAGCTGAGATCGCACCACTGCACTCCAGCCTAGGTGATGGAGTGAGACTGTCTCAAAGAAAAAAAAAAAGGAAAGGGGAAAGGAAGAAACTAATTGGATACTAGGAAACTTCCTCATTATTTTGAAAACTGGTAAGTAAATGAATAAGCATTTATCATGCCATTCCCATATGAACTGTATTACCAGGTAACCAAATAGTAGTGGAACAGAAACTTGTCTTTAGAAACAATCCATCTAATAAATTCAGAAATAATGATAGACTTAAAATATCACCATTTTGAAGCCCCTAATGAATTAATGGATCTAGGTTGATTATCCATGGCTGCTTACATCACAAAACAGCTGTTAAATGCCTTTTGATATTAGACCATAAGACCACCTATCAAATAGTCTTACAAATAAGTAAACCTGAATGTGATCTGAACTCTAGATCCAACCACCATAACAGGAAATACAGAGGATGGGGACAGCATGGCAAATGGTAAATGACACCTAGGGGATGCAATCAGCAAAATCCAGGCCATGGAAAACTCCAGGGCAAATGACTTCATTTTTTTCAACAAATAAGTTTCAAGGGAAAAGGGGAATATATAGATTAAAAGAGACTTAAAAGAAGACATCGGTTGCCGAGCATGGTGGCCCATGCCTGTAATCCCAGCACTTTAGGAGGCCAAGGTGGAAGAACCCCTAGAGCCCAGGAGGTGAGACCAAACCGGGTAACATAGTGAGACCTTGTCTCTACAAAAATAAAAAGTAAAAATTAGCAGAGCAAGGTGGCATATGCCTGTAGTCCTAGCTACTTGGGAGGCTGACGTGGGAGAATTGCTTAAGCCTGGGAGTTGGAGGGTGCAGTGAGCTATGATCATGCCACTGCACACTCCAGCCTAGGTGACAGAATGAGACCACATCTCTAAAAGGAAAAAAGACATCAATCAATCACAACATGTGGACATTATTTGGATCCCATTGAAACAAACAAAATGTGGCATTTATGAGACAAATGGATATCTGAATCTTAAATATTTTATATATTAAATTATTCTAGGTGTGATAATAGCATTATGGTTATATTTTTTACAGAGTTATCACATTTTAGAGATATATACTGAAATATTCACAGATGGAATTATAAGATTTATGGAATTTGTACTCAATATGGGAGAGAGAAAGTGGATGGAGGTATAGGTGAAACAAGATTGACCATGTGTTGAAAACTGTTGAAGATGGGTGATGGGAATATTATACTGTTTTACTTTTGTGCATATTTGATATTAGCCATAATTTTTAAAATTAAAGGCATCTACCATGGACACTTCTAAGCATATTTTACACACTGTTTTATTGTGGTCTCACTAAAGCCCTGTGAATGAGGTACAATTTCCCCCATTTTCAAATTGAGGCTCTTCTTGTTTAAAGCACCATTACTCCTGGCTTGGGACTTCTGTTATACAATATTCTCCTAGCATTCTCTTTGCCCTTTCTCTTGCCCCTCCAATCAGTTCTCCACACAGGAGCCCACATACTTCATGTGTATTAACCCATTTAATTCTCACAACTCAGCGCCGATATTATTCTTGGTTTTCAGATACCGTAACTCAGGCACAGAGAGGTTAAATAATTTTCCCAAGACCACACAGCTAGTGAATGGCTGAAGTGTGCTCTATGTCTGGCTTAGTTGCTGCTCCTATGTGTACTTATGACAGGAAAATAAAGTCAAGATATGAATATACAAGCCTGCCATATAGTGGTTTAGCATGTCAGTTAAGAGCGTGGTCACTGGAGCCAGACTGTGAGCCTCAGGCAAGTTACTTAACCTCCTGGTGCCCCAGTTCCATCGTGTAAATAGGGGTGATAATTGTTGTGCCTCATGGTGTCTGTGTGAGGAGTGGATGCATGAATCTGTGGGAGGCACTTAGAACAGTGCCTGACACATGGTAAGTGCAGCATGTACTGGCTATCATGATCATTATTGGGTGTTCAACAAATACTCGTTCCTTTTGGCCTCTCTCCTTTAATTTTGAAGTTAAAATCCTCCACCAGAACCACTTGCAGTTCCCCAAATAAGCCTCTGTTCCTTCTGCCTTTCCCGCCCTGCCCGATTGACAAATCCTCACTGATCCAGCCCCAAGCTAAGGGCCACCATCCCCGCAACCCCAGAGAGAGCCTCTACTTGGTTCCCAGCTGCATGTCTAATCCCTCTCATCCTGCCTTGTGTGGTGATTATCTCTTTGTGCATTGTCTTCTCTACTAGACTCATGGCTCCTTGAGGGCAGGTACCTACCTGTCTTTATATCCAGCAGAGATGTGGAACTGAGCAGTGTTGAATAAATGCTAGTAAAATAAACTGTCATAGCAAGCCTCTCTTGGACAGCTATGTGCTGAAGTTAAAAAGTTTTTCAAATTTGGACTGAAAAAATGAGAAAGCCCAAAATGACTATTAAATATATATGTATGTGTGTGTATACATACACACAGTCATGCGCCACGTAACGATGTTTCAGTCAGCAGCTGACTGAATATGACGGTGGTCCCATAAGATTATAATGGAACTAAACAATTCCTATCACCTAGCGACTCTTAGCCTTCGTAATGTCATAGCGTAACGCATTAGTCACGTGTTTGTGGTGATGTTGGTGTGAACAAACGTACTGTGTTGCCTGCCAGTCATATAAAATATAGTACACAATACTGGTGTAATGGTAATAAATGACTGTTACTGGTTTATGTTTTATTTATTTCATTATTTAATTTTCAGTGTTCTTTAGCTATGGTTTATGTATTTACTATCTTATAGTTTTTATCATTATTTTATGGTGTACTCCTGTTTATTAAAAAAAAATGTTAACTGTAAAACAGCCTCAGGTAGGTCCTTCAGGAGGTATTCCAGAAGAAGGCATTGTTATCATAGGTGATGACTGCTGCATGCATGTAATTGCCGCAGAGACCTTCCAGTGGGACAAAGATGTGGAAGTGGAAGACAGTGATATTAATGATCCTGACCCTGTGTAGGCCTAGGCTACTGTGTGTGTGTGTGTCTTCATCTTTAACCAAATAAATTTTAGGTAAAAAAAAAAAAAATTGGCCGGGCACGGTGGCTCACGTCTGTAATCCCAGCAATTTGGGAGGCCGAGGCAGGTGGATCACTTGAGGTCAGAAGTTCGAGACCAGCCTCGCCAACATGGTGAAACCCTGTCTCTACTAAAAATACAAAAATTAGCCAGGCGTGGTGGCATGCACCTGTAATCCCAGCTACTTGGGAGGCTGAGGCAGGAGAATTGCATGAACCTGGGAGGCAGAGGTTGCAGTGAGCCAAGATAGCGCCACTGCACTCTAGTCTGGGTGACAAAGCAAGACTCCATCTCAAAAAAAAAGAAAAAAAGGCCAGGCGTGGTAGCTCATGCCTGTAATCCCAGCACTTTGGGAGGCCAAGGCGGGCGGATCACGAGGTCAGGAGATCGAGACCATCCTGGCTAACATGGTGAAACCCCATCTCTACTAAAAATGCAAAAATTAGCCGGGCATGGTGGCACACACCTGTAATCCCAGCTACTCAGGAGGCTGAGGCAGGAGAATCACTTGAACCCAGGAGGCGGAGGTTGCAGTGAGCCGAGATCACACCACTGCACTCCAGATTGGCGACAGAGTGAGACTCCATCTCAAAAAAAAAAAAAAAAAAAAAAGAGTAAATATTTTCATTTACATACAGCCTTTAAAGGAACACATTACCTGGAACAAGATTTAAAGAAGTACAAATATCTAGGCACAAATGAATTTCTGGTTTAGCTTAAACTTCTTTTATAAATAACCATTTACATAAACTTTTAATATATTGAGATATACTTCTATAAGATAGACAATAAATGACAAAGCCCAAAAGGATTATTTTATATATACATAAATATAAACATGTATGTGTTTTATACATATTTTGTGGGTTATACGTACACATAAAAGTTATATATAAATGTTTTATGTATTAAATACTGTATATTATGTATATTATATGTGTATATATATTTACATATATATATATACACACAGTCGTGTCACTTAAACCATGGGGATATGCTCTGAGAAATGCATTATTGGGTGATTTGGTCATCGTGTGAACAGTATAGAGTGTACTTACACAGACCTAGTACACTCTATGTTATACCTGACTGCAGGCCTAGGCTACATGGGATAGCCTATTGCTCCTACGCTACAAGCCTGTACAGCATGTTACTGTACTGAATAATGTAGGCAACTATCACACCATGGTAAATATTTGTGTGTCTGAACATATCTAAACATAAAAAAGTACAGTAAAAATATAGTATAAAAGATAAAAAATAGTACAACTACATAGGGCACTTACAATAAATGGAGCTTATAATAAATGGGCATTTATAATAAATGGATCTGGAAGTTGCTCTGGGTGAGTCAGTGAGTGAGTGGTGAGTGAGTGTGAAGACCTAGGACATTACTATACACTACTATAGACTTTATAAGCATTGTACACTTAGGTTACACGAAATTTATACAAAAATATTTTTCTTTAATGATAAATTAACCTTAGCTTATTGTAACTTTTTTACTTTATAAACTTTAATTTTTTTAAACTTTTAAACTCTTTTGGAGTAGCTTAAAACACACATTGTACAACTATACAACAATATTTTCTTTCTTTATATCCTTATGAGTTTATACCCTTATGAGTGCAATGGTGCGATCTTAACTCACTGCAACCTCCACCTCCCGGGTTCAAGTGATTCTCCTGCCTCAGCCTCCTGAGTAACTGATTACAGGCGCCCACCACCACGGCTGGCTAATTTTTGCATTTTTAGTAGAGAGGGGATTTCACTGTGTTAGCCAGGATGGTCTCGATCTCCTGACCTTGTGATCCACCCGCCTCGGCCTCCCAAAGTGCTGGGATTACAGGCATGAGCCACCACGCCCGGCCTTTTTTTTTTTTTTTTTTTTGAGATGGACTCTTGGCTCACTGCAACCTCCACCTCATGGGTTCAAGCGATTCTCCTGCCTCAGCCTCCCGAGTAGCTGGGACTACAAATACAAGCCATTGCACCCAACAATAAGTCAAGTTTTTGCCCTGACATTTCATTTATCTAGAACCTGGATAGATTTTTCTAGAACTTGCATGGAGTCTGATTTTTTTCTCAGAACAGTACTCAAGTAGGTGAACAGAAATTGGTAGTATGTGAGCAAAAACAGGACATTTAGCCACCTGGCTGTGGTATATTGGATTATAGTTAAATAAACAATATTTATGAAATTTAAAAGGTGCAAGAGAAGAAAACGTGATTTAAAAAAAAAGCAAGGACAGACTAAGACTGAAGTATCAACTGTCAATCACGACACTTAGAATGACTTGTTTATGCCTTTTTCTTCCTTGTACTACTGAAAGCAAGATAGGTCACCAGCAGCTCTACTGGAGCCACCCATGAAAATGTGGCCAGTGTTTGTGCTTTTGTCACGTCTGCTCAAACCAGCAAGGTCTGATTCAGAAATATGGCCTCAGCCAGGTGCGGTGGCTCACGCCTGTAATCCCAGCACTTTGGGAGGCTGAGGCGGGCAGATTACTTGAGGTCAAGAGTTCCAAACCAGCCTGGCTAACATGGCGAAACCCTGTCTCTACTAAAAATACAGAAATTAGCCGGCATGGTGGCAGGCCCCTGTAATCCCAGCTACTCAGGAGGTTGAGGCAGGAGAATCACTTGAACCCAGAAGGTGGAGGTTGCAGTGAGCCGAGATGGCACCCACTGCACTCCAGCCTGGGCAACAGAGCGAGACTCCATCTCAAAAAAAAAAAAAAAAAAAGAAAAGAAAAAGAAAAGAAAAGGAAATATGGCCTTAATGTGTGCTGCCAGTCAGTACGCGAAGGATATAGGTTTCTTTAAGTTGGACTAAGTGATCTTCCTTGAATAGATTATCCAAGGCATCCACTCAATGAAAGAAAAAATCTTTTTACATAAAATAAAAATTTAAATTTTTTTTTTTTTTGAGACGGAGTCTCACTCTGTCATCCAGGCTGGAGTGCAGTGGCGCGATCTCGGCTCACTGCAACCTCCGACTCCCTGGTTCAAGCGATTCTCCTGCCTCAGCCTCCCGAATAGCTGGGATGACAGGCACGCTCCACCACACCCAGCTAATTTTTGTATTTTTAGTAGAGACGGGGTTTCACCATGTTGGCCAGGATGGTCTCGAACTCCTGACCTCGTGATCCGCCTGCCTTGGCCTCCCAAAGTGCTGGGATTCCATGCGTGAGCTACTGCAACCGGCCTAAAACAATCTTTTTTAAAGGAACAACCTGTTTATCGGTCTGCCTCTCCCAAGCACTGTTGCTTTCCACAGCAGAGACTTAGTCACCTTTCTATCTGTGTGCTTAGCACAGTGCACACTATTTTTCCCTTAATGCATTTTTCACAATTCTGCTTATATAGTTCTTTGTATAAAATCTATCTTTCCTACTAGACTGTAAGCTCTGTGACAGCTATGAAATAACCAACTCTTTCTCTGCTGGTAAATGGAAACTAGTACAACCAAATATTTCCATGAGCTTTAAATATTTATCAATAGCCTTAAAATTGTCCACAGCCTTTCAATCAATGATTATACATCCAGAAATCTACCCTAAGAAAAGTGATCCTCTGCCGGGTGCAGTGGCTCATGCTTGTAATCCCAGCACTTTGGGAGGCCAATGTGAGAGGATTGCTTGAGCCCAGGAGTTCAAGACCAGCCTTGGCAACATAGCGAGACCCCATCTCTATTTTTTTATTATAAATAAATAAAAGTTATCCTAAAAAACAAACAATGCAAAAAGATGCTGACACTAATTAGTAATGTCCAATAATAGGGAATTTGTTAATAATACATTCAATGGAATATTATGTAATCATTTAAAATTATGCTTAAGACATGGAAAAATGCTTATTAGGTGACTGAAAAAGTAGGATCAGAAATAAACAGATATGCGGCCAGGTGTGGTGGCTCACACCTGTAAACCCAGCACTTTGGGAGGCCAAGGTGGGCAGATCACGAGGTCAGGAGATCAAGACCATCCTGGCCAACATGGTGAAACCCTGTCTCTACTAAAAATACAAAAATTAGCTGGATGTGGTGGCATGTGCCTGTAATCCCAGCTACTCAGGAGTCAGGAGAATCGCTTGAACCAGAGAGTCAGAGGTTGCAGTGAGCTGAGATCACCCCACTGCACTCCAGGCTGGTGACAGAGTGAGACTCTGCCTCAAAAAAAAAGAAGTAGATATGCAAAAATATATACAACTTTTGCCTTTTATTTTTGCTAATCAATGCTTTGAATAAAGATGGGAACTTTGGTTTTTTATTTTTTGGTTCATAATCCTACAGATTTTTTTTTCTTTCCAGTAAATCTATAGTAAACCCCTTTAGGTTAATGCAAATCCACACACTGCAGAATTAGTATCTTTCAGAATATTCCCTCTGCTGAGGCAAGAAACACAGTATTTGAAATGTCTATATAAACTAGAAGTGTAAGAAAAAAAGCATGACAAGATTGATGGAACTAGAATACTGAGAAAAAAAGAGAAAGTTTGGCAAATGTAAGAGGTGTTTTACTAGTCATTCATTCTACAAATAAGTATTGAGCTCCAGCTAAATGCACTCTCTTAAGTTAGTACTGGTTCCCTCTTATTACCTGACTAATGAATTACTCATGGGTGTCAGCCTCTAAATGCC
The DNA here is from genome assembly GCF_029289425.2 of Pan paniscus. NCBI lineage: Eukaryota > Metazoa > Chordata > Mammalia > Primates > Hominidae > Pan > Pan paniscus. Next base: position 48,429,242 of record NC_085927.1, on the reverse strand, counting down.
ATGTTCCCCACTTACCCACAAACTGAATAAGATGTCCCTCCCATGTGTTCCTATGGCACCCCGTATTCCTTCTTGTAACTGGAGGTGAATAATGTAAGACCCTAGGTTAAAATTTTAATCGACTCTTTACAAACAGCAGTCATTTTTAACCTTTATGTAGCCAGGGGAAGAGCCACTAAGAGGTACAGGTCTCAGCAATAGGCTACAAGTACCTTATTCTTAAAGGGAAATTATTTGAAATTGGAGATAAAGAAATGGAACACTGCTGGATGCAGTGGCTCATGCCTGTAAGCCCAGCACTCTGGGAGGCTGAGATGGGAGGATCACTTGAGCCCAGAAGTTTGAGACCAGGGCAACATGGTGAAACCACATCTCTACAAAAAAATACCAAAAAATTAGCTGGGTGTGGTGGCTTGTGCCTGTAGTGCCAGCTACTCAGGAGGCTGAGGTGGGAGGATCGCTTGAGCCCGGGAGATTGAGGCTGCTGTGAGCCAAGATCTTACTTACCACCGTACTCTAGCCTGGGTGACGGAGACCCTGACTCAAAAACAAAAAGCAAAACAAAACAAACAAATATGTTTAAGGGGGAATTCTACCCAGTGAAATTTGTACCTGATGAGCCTTCATTCTTTAGTTCTCTACTAAAGCATTTCTCAAATTCAAGCTCTTGAAATTTCAAGAATATGTATCAGCAAGCATCACTTTGTAGAAGCCCAGCTATACGCGCCGGAATCCTGTGCCTCTATTTGGTTATAAGGTGACTGTCCACGGAGGGGCAGTAAAGTGTAATAGTTTAAAATTCAGGTCTTAACTATAATCCCACTGCCTATTTTTTTATTTCTAAAAATATCATAAAAAGGCACAAAATTTTTAAATTGTGTAGAGAAATTGTGGACTTCCTGAAGGATTTGAAAAATTAGGCAAGCTATATTATCCAGTTAATAATTGACACAAAAGCTCTGGTTTGCCATGTTCTATATTGTGGATAGGAAAGTACCATTTTGCCATGCAGGATATATTTTTTTAAATATAAGCATACTTAACAATCTTCCATGGCTTCTGAGTTTTGTAGCATACTTAAAAAGATGTTCCTTATTACAAAGTAATTTTAAATGTCCCATATTTTCTTCTAGTACTTTATTTTATTGTTCAGATTTAATTTTTTGATCTGTCTGGAATTTATTTTGGTATAATGTGTAAAGTGTGGTTCCAATTTTATTTTTCTTCCAGATGGTTACCTAGTTGTTCTAACACTATTCACTGAATTCATCATTTCTCCACTGATATGAAATGCCACCTTCATGATATTCAGAGTTTTTGTATGATATGAAAGACAATTTTTTTGGTTCCGATTTTAGTGGAAAGTCTTCATGTGCACTTTTTAACTGTCCCAGAGTTTGTTATTGTTTTAAATATTTTAAAAGTTGTCTCTAACCATCGATATGATACCCAAATAAGATTTTTCTCCTCCCTTCATGAATTTGTCATTACCCAGCTCATTTTAGTTTTTTTAAGTGTACTGCACACAACCTTCAAATATTATGAACATTTCTCTCTCCCAGCTGTCACTACACCAAACTACATATGTTATATTTCCCTAAATCATCTTGCTGTGCTCTTTGCAGCTCTTCTGTAGACTGTTGATGTCTTCACCTAACGAGTTGCTCAAAAGTTCCCATAATTATTTAGGTGAGGCCTCAGAGCGAAAGCCTTTCACCACTATCCAGTTCCTCCCCCAAATGGGCATTCATCTCCATATAACAAGGACGACTGTGTTTGGGGGAAAATAACAGATTTGGAAGCACAATGGCAGTTATTTGTTGGCTCTTAAAACAATCCACCTGTTGGGGGGGTGCGTCCTACACAAAATGCCAACTGCTATTGTGGGAATGTTTTGCTATTTATTCCACCAAAATGATTCAGACAGAAGAAACAAAAAGGATCGCCCTGTACTAGGTCCTGAACCCAAAGAACTGTTTGCACAGAGATTCATCCAAGATACATCACAGCCTCCACCTCGGCAGCTGCTCTCTCAAATGTTTCCTGACTCTCCCCAAGTCAGTCTCCGCGTGAGGGGAGGAGGAGGATGCTGCCAGCGATGGCGCTGCTGGCACGAAGGCTGGCCTGCGACTTCTATTTAAAAGCTGAACCAAAATATACTTGGCGTCTGTGGTCTATTTAAAACTTCAAGTTAAGACAGAGAAAAAATTACTCTCCATCCTGAATGGGCCTCGGGTGTCTCAATCACAGACAAGAGTGGCAAATGGTGAGAGTCAGAAAGTGGGAAATTAGGAACGCTGAGGGAGCACGGCCAAACTCTGAAGCCAGCATGAAAACCTGGAGGTGAAAAGAGAAGCCATGGGCAGCGGGGGCGGGGGGAAACGGGCCCGGATTCGACCTTCTAACCCAAGGCTCCATCTGCGACCCTCGCGACCAAGACCTATCGCCAAAGTCAGTCACCTCTGCTCATCGCCCCTCCCCCGACTCAAGGCTACCTCCTCAGAACCTCGCCTCAGGGTCTTCTCCCGGACTTTAGCGAGGTGCTCAGCTCGAGGGACGCCCCAGCTCAACGGTCTCCCTTCAAGGCCCCGCTCCTCAGCGCGCTCCCTCCACAGCGCCCCTCCCTCCCTCCCTCCCGCCGTCATCCCAGCTCGCCACCCGCTGGAGGCTCCTCTTCGTTTTCCGTCCCTCAGCCCTCGCCCCGCCCCCTCGCCCTGAGCCCCCTCCAGGCCACGCCCTCTGGTCCCCCCACCTGTGAGCCCGCTCGTTCCCCGCCCTTCGGTCTTCGCCCCGCCCCCATTGCTCCCCGCCCCTCGTCGCCCACTGTAGGCCTGCTCCCTCCCCGCCCTTCCACCCTCACCCTGCGCCCCGCCCCGGCCCCTTGGTCCTCGCCCCGCCCTCCTCGTTTGGCGCCAAACCCTGTGGTCAACGGCGCGCGGGTCTCCAGGCTCCGTGTTCTAGGCCGGAGTTAGAATCCTGTCAGCTGAGGAGGTCGGGCGGGGCAGAGGGGCTTCACCTTGAAAATCTCGGGGAGACTGTGGGTACGAGGGGGGTAAGTGGCAAAAACGGACAGCGTGCGAAGACTCTGAGGGGACGCTCGTTTTGAGAAGGCGCGCTTCCCTTTCTCGCTCCTTTTTTGGGGTCCCTGGGCTAGTGACTTTGAGCGTTCCGCTCCGACCCTTGGGGAGGAATTTTAGTGATCTTGAGGGATTTCCAACCTCATTTTCAATCGAATCGGACCTGAGTCTAGGAGAGCCCGCCTCATCCTCCTGACCAGGGAATCCGGTGTCAGGAAAATGTCCGGCGGCCGCAGGGGGTCTGCCCAGGCCTCCTGCTGAGGGAGACGTCGAGGGCGACCCGACCGCGCTGCTGCCCCCACCAGAGGGGACAGCTGGGTCGTCTTAAACCGGGGGATTGGGGAGCCCTACTTTCAATCCAACGGTTCAGTCTATCAACGGCTCCTTGAGAGATGGGGGACAATCTTTTCATTTCATCACGGGGAGAAGAAATGAATGCTGTTTTTCTCTTCGATGGGGACAGTAAATGTGGAATTGGGGTACTCATAGCTAGCCATCTGAAGGACAGTGTCCCCGAAGATCCCATCCGAACGGTCTCGGTTGCCTTCCATCCTTTGCCGTTTGAGGTGCTGGGTGGTAGGACCCTGCTCCTGCCTTAGTATTAATAGTTCATTCCCTTTGTTCTAGGGTCCAACCCCTGACTTTGGTATCAAATGAGGAAATGGAATCGACCAAGAAAAATGATTATTTGGACCGCATTTTATTGTAATAAATAAACACAATCACGCCTTGTGGATTCCTGAGATTTCTTTTGAGTCTACAATGTTAAAAACTTTAACTGCTTATCAGCCTTAATAGAATATTATGATCCACCAATTTTTTTTTTTTTTTTTTCAGACGGAGTCTCGCACTGTCGCCCAGGCTGGAGTGCAGTGGCGCGATCTCGGCTCACTGCAACCTCCGCCTCCCAGGTTCAAGCGATTCTCCTGCCTCAGCCTCCCAAGTAGGTGGGATTACAGGCGCCCACCACCACGCCCGGCTAATTTTTTTGTATTTTTAGTAGAGACGGGGATTGGCCAGGCTGGTCTCGAACTCCTGACCTCGTGATCTGCCTGTCTCGGCCTCCCAAAGTGCTGGGATTACAGGCATGAGCCGCCGCACCCGGCCCACCATATTTTTAAATCTTAAAAAAATCATGAAACTAGTAAATACTGTGAAAGAAAGTATAGCTAATGTTCTATGAAACAAAAAGGTGGATGTTACAGGAGTACCCATTCATAATCAGCAGGCAGGAAGGCATTCATCATAGATGAGAAAAATAGAATCCATTTATTGAGGACAAAGTTGGAGGTGTCAGGGAGGACACAAGGAAGAATGATATAATGTCAAGGTTCCTAGAGTATTGTTGTTAAACATAAACAAGAAAGGTTAAAAGCAATATGCAATTCTAAATAACATTCAAGGCAGTAATAAAGTCATGATTAGCTGTGCAATGGAAACCAGATGATAAGTGATCACTGTTGGGGAAAGAGAAGAAACTAAATAACCACCCCCCAATTTGCCCCTCAGGCATCTGTGTGCATGTGGGGACACACACACACATGCACACACACACACACACACACACACACACACAAGAAATAATGTCACATGTCTCGCAGAAAGAAGATAGGCTGGCCTCGTCTTTCCAAGCTAAATGCTTCTCTTACTGTCCTTCTAGTCCTTGTTGACTTTGAAATGAAATCAGAGGCCCCTGGACAAAGGACTACTTCTTACATAATATTTCTTATTTTCCCAGAAGTGATTATTTTTCTGTTGCTCACTTTTCAATATGAAGGAGGATCAAGTTGTGGCGGAAGAACCAGGATTCCAAGATGAAGAGGTATGACTAAAATGTTGAAAGATATATAGACATTTGGTCATTCCACAAAAATCAAGTTCCTTCCCTGTTAGCTACTATTTTTAGAAGCTGAAAGTAGAAATAACACATAGTTATATATTGCAAATATGTAACAACTTGTTTGGCAAGGATGCTAAGATTAGCTACTTAGCAACTGGTATGAAAGTATTTTAATGACTTAACAGCTGGTATGGCCATACTGGTACCTATACACACTGGTACCGAATAGCAGCCTGGTCCTAGAGGAAGGAGTTTAGGATCTGGAGGGGAAGAGGGTTGAGAAAACATATTTAAAATAGATCAAATGTTGTTCCAGTCCTTTGGGTAAAGGTTTTAAAATTTTACGGAGGACATGACAAAGGTAACTGGCTTCCCAGCCCTTTCAATGTTGGTGCTTCTTCTAAGTATGTGTTTGAAAAACGGTATTGATCCTTCCTCAATCTCTAGAGAAGCGGAATTTGAGGCATTTTGGAGTGACTCATAGTATTTAATTACCTCTTTAAAAGATGTGAAATAGCTGGATATGAAGAATCAAAACTTCATTTTTTCTGTTTCATCTCCTTTAGGAATCTTTGTTTCAAGATATTGACCTGTTACAGAAACATGGAATTGTAAGTAGTTTTTCAATGCTGTGTTAAATTGTCTGATTCAGGATTTCTCAGCATCAACCTTATGGACATTTGGGCCTGGATAATTCTCTGTTGCAAGGGGACGTCCTGTGCATTGTAGGGTGTTTGCAACATCCTTGGCCTCTACTCACTCACTGCATGCCAGTAGCACCCCTGCAGCTGTGACAATCAAAATGTCTCCAGACATTGTCAAGTGTATCCAGAGGACAAAATTAAGTTCTATATGTCAGGCAACTGGAATAAATGATGTCGGCAGAAATCCAGCCTTTGAATAATGACCTGGGTGGATTTCAACAGCAATCAGTTGATAGTAAAACTGTGCTGACATTATCTGTTGTAGCCCTAACATTTAATCTCTTTCAGTGGTTTTAGAAAATAGAAGCAAGAGAAAATCCTGGTCCTTTGGTGATGTAGTTATTTGCATTCTCCAGGGGCAGAGGAAAAAAAAAATCTTTAAAAATTTAAAAGAACATGTTGGTAATGAAGTTCTGTAGAAGGAAGGAGCTGAACTGAGGGGGTGAATGTGTGATAAATTTGTTAGCTTTTCCACCAACAGGCTTTTCTTTTGAATTCCTTGTTACATTGCCATGGTCTCACTAACATTCTTGGGAAATCAGGGCACAGTCAGAACATTTGGCAGCGTGCTGAGTATGTTCTACTCAGATATTTCCAGAACATTTGGCTACATGGTGGGTGGGTTCCACCTGGCAGCTTGTATAAAATTGGCATCATGGTGGAAGGAGATGGACACAGAAACACATGACATAGTATGGGAGCCTTGCAGGCTGGCATCTTATCAGTCTGCTGTGCCCATTCTTTAATTTACAGAACGTGGCTGACATTAAGAAACTGAAATCAGTAGGAATCTGTACCATCAAAGGTATACAGATGACAACAAGAAGAGCTCTATGCAATGTCAAAGGACTCTCAGAAGCCAAAGTAGACAAGATTAAAGAGGCAGCGAACAAACTAATTGTAAGCAAAATCCATTCTTTGCTGTTTTAGCTTGGCAGGGCCTTGTGAATCTTTATAGGCTTTCTCATGAAAACTAGAAATTATTGTGGGAACTGAGTTCCTGTAGATCACAGTATATTATACTCCCCATGTTAACTTTTTATCACTTCAGTTTCAAAGCAACAGCAACTGATTTCTGAAAGATGAAGGTAGGGATTAAGAGACCTGGAACACTAATGAAGGTAATTATTTTTGCCAGAACTTTTTGTCTCTCTTTATATTACTTTTTCTGGCTGTCTCTGCCTTTCCTTCTCCTTTCCTTTTTTTTTTTTTGAGACAGAGTCTTGCTCTGTCGCCAGGCCAGAGTGCAGTGGCGTGATCTCAGCTCACTGCAACCTCCACCTCCGGGGTTCAAGCGTCTCCTGCCTCAGCCTCCTGAGTAGCTGGGACTACAGGCACACACCACCACGCCCAGCTAATTTTGTATTTTTAGTAGAAACGAGGTTTCACCATGTTGGCCAAGATGGTCTCGATTTCCTGACCTCATGATCTGCCTGCCCTGGCCTCCCAAAGTGCTGGGATTACAGGCATGAGCCACCATGCTCGACCTTCATTTTTATTTTTTACCTTTCTCCTCCTCAGTTTTGTCTTGTCTCCTCAAATATCATACCTATGGCTGTTGTGAAGCACTAAGTACCAAAGAAGTTGCTCTCTCCTGGTATAGGAGATTGATATATAGCCAATTGATATAGCCAATTGATAAGAGAGCACTGGGTTAGAAAAAGACCAACAGTGGTTGGGTCTACATATGTGCAGTTGAGATAGATATGACCAAGCATGTGCTCACTGAAGCAGCTGAGCTAAGCTAACCCATACTGATGCAGGGCAGGTGAGCCCCCAAATTGAGGCTTAACCTGGGAGGGTTCTTGGCTTTGCCCAAAGGTGAGCCAGTGGTGTTGGACAGCAACTTTTGTTGAAGCAGCCCAGTACAGTGCAGCAGAGGTACTGCTCCTTGCAGAGCAGGGCTACCCCATAGGCAGTATGCCCAGAAGTAGCAGCTCAGAGGCAGTTTTGCCATTATAGTTATAACCACTTTTAATTACATGCAAATTAAGGGGCAGTTTATGCATAAATTTCTAGAAAAAGAGTGGTAATTTCTGGGTCATTGGGTCATTGCCATGGAAAGGGGCAGTAACTTCCAGGTGTTGCCATAGCAATGGTAAACTGACATGGCACATTGGTGGGCAGGTCTTATGGAAAGTTGCTTCTGCCCTGGACCCTGTTTTAGCTAGTTCTCAACTTGGTCTGGTGTCTAAGCCCCATCTCTGGAGTCAAATCCCATCTCCTACCTTACTACTTTCTAGCAGGGCCCACTGACTGTGAGGGGCCTTTGCAACTGCCAGGCTGCCAGACAAAAGCATATATACCTTTGACCCAAGCTTTTATGTAGAGCTTTTGGGAATCACTAGAGGTACCAGCTCTTGAAATAGGAAAGCAAAGAAAGGTAGTCACTAAGTCTTCCTCTTCATTTAATAGCAGGCCTCTCCATTTCTCTATTGGTATGTGAGGGTCTCATTCCCAGTGAGTCTGAGAAGCTCTCTTCACCAACGGCCATTTGGTTTCCTTCTTCAGAGGCAGTCAAGAGAGGAGAGTGATTCAAGTGGCAGTGTGATCCTGAACTTGGAGAGGACTCAACCGAACTGAATTACTCTGAACCCAGCTCAGTTGCTCTAGCTTCTGAGTACACTCAGGCAGTGTACCCACAAGTCAATTCCACAACTGCCAGGGTGTTGAAGAAAGCCCTGGAGCAGTACTCAGGGTTTGGGAAACTGCTCTATGACATTAGAGTTGTTTTCTTTGGAAATTAAATCTTATTACCAAAGAAAAGAACCTCTCTCTCAAGCACCCACTACTGCACCAAGAATCTTCTCCTTTCTTTGCTTAAACTGTTTATTCTTTTTTATTTGTGTTTTTTAAGAGACGGGTATCAGGCCAGGTGCAGTGGCTTACGCCTGTAATCCCAGCACTTTGGGAGGCTGAGGCGGGCGGATCATGAGGTCAGGAGTTCAAGACCAACATAGTGGCCAACATAGTGAAACCCCGTCTCTACTAAAAATACAAAAATTAGCCAGGCATGGTGGCAGGTGCCTGTAGTCCCAGCTACTTGGGAGGCTGAGACGGAGAATCACTTGAAACTGAGAGGCAGAGGTTGCAGTGAGGCAAGATCACGCCACTACGCTCCAGCCTGGGTGACACAGCGAGACTCTGTCTCAAAAAGAAAAAAAGAGAGAGAGAGAGAAGGGTATCTCACTATGTTGCCCAGTCTGGGCTTGAACTCCTGGGTTCAAGTGATCCTCCTGCCTCTGCTTCTGAAGTACATGGGACTACAGGAATACGCCACTGTGCCCAGTTTTATTTATTCATTTATTTTTGAGACAAGGTCTCACTCTATCACCCAGGCTGGAGTACAGTGGCTCAATCACAGTTCACTGCGGCCTTGACCTCCCAGGCTCAAGCGATCCTCCCACCTCAGCCCCCTCGGTAGCTGGGACTACAGGCATACGCTACCATGTCCAGCTAATTTTTTAAAATTTTTGTGGAGGCCGGGCCTGGTGGCTCACGCCTGTAATCCCAGCACTTTGGGAGGCCGAGGCAGGCGGATCATGAGGTCAGGAGATCGAGACCATCCTGGCTAACACGGTGAAACCCTGTCTCTACTAAAAATACAAAAATATTAGCCGGGCATGGTGGCAGGCGCCTGTAGTCCCAGCTACTTGGGAGGCTGAGTCAGGAGAATGGCGTGAACCCGGGAGGTGGAGCTTGCAGTGAGCCGAGATCGCGCCACTGCACTCCAGCCTGGGCGACAGAGCGAGACTCTGTCTCAAAAAAAAAAAAAATTCTGTGGAGATGGGGGGTCTTACTATATTGGCCAAGCTGGTCTTGAACTGCTGGCATCAAGCAGTCCTCCCGCCTCAGCCTCTCAAACTGCTGGGATTACAGGTGTGAGCTACTGCACCCAGTTGTTTATTCTTAGAGACAGAGAAAGTGATTGAGAGAGAGAGACAGAGAGGAGAGAAAGAAAGGAAGTTAATTTCATAATACAGTGGTTCTAAACACTGATGTGTATCAGAATCACCTAGTGTGGCTAATAAAGAAAACAGAAGCCCAGACTTGGCTCACTCAAGTAGGATAGGACCTGGACTTGGCTGTCCCCATTCTCCAAGTTCTCCAAAGTTTAAGAACCACAGTCATAGTATAAAACAACAAAGAGGGACACCCATTAGACTACATTGGGGCCCATTTTCACTAGTCCTCCACTGTATCAGCTGTACCTTTTTAATCAGTCAATAAGTAGTATATCTAACATGTGAAAAATGTTGTCTCAAGAATAATGAAAACTGGAATTTCTGTGCCCCTTGAAACTTCTACAGCTGGAAAAAAAAATGATGCTGTTGAATGAAAAAAAGTGAATTGTTAGTAAAATACCCTCTGCTTTATGCCATAATTATATCTCATTTGGCTGGGCACGGTGGCTCACGCCTGTAATCCCAGCACTTTGGGAGGCCAAGGCGGGTGGATCACCTGAGGTCAGGAGTTTGAGACCATCCTGGCCAACATTGTGAAACCCCATCTCTACTAAAAATACAAAAAATTAGCCGGGCATGGTGGCAAGTGCCTGTAATCCCAGCTACTTGGGAGGCTGAGGCAGGAGAATCACTTGAATCCAGGAGGTGGAGGTTGCAGTGAGCTGAGATCGCACCATCGCACTCCAGCCTGGGCAATAGAGAAAGACTCAGTCTCAAAAAAAAAAAAAAAAATATATATATATATATATACACACATGTACACATATATACACACATATACATATACACACATATACATATACACACATATATGTATATATGTGTGTATATGTATGTGTATATGTGTATATGTATGTGTATATGTGTATACGTATACACATGTATGTGTATACGTATACACATACATGTGTATACGTATGCACGTATGTGTATACGTATGCACGTATATGTGTATATGTATGCACGTATATGTGTATATGTATGCACATATGTGTATATGTATATGTGTGTATATATGTGTACATGTATATGTGTGTATATATGTGTACATGTATATGTGTGTATATATGTGTACATGTATATGTGTGTATACGTGTGTGTATATATATATAAAATTTAATTTTCACAGCTACTCCTTGAAGAAACACTGTTATCTGTTTGACCCAAAAGAGGAAGCTGAAGTATAGCAAGATTAAGTAGTTTACTACATATCATAGAACTAATAACGATTAGAGACATGATTTGAACCTAGAAAGGGCAGCTCTAAAGCCTGTGTTCCTAACCATAATCTTGTACTGCCTTCAAGGACAAGTGAACTGTAGCTTATACCAAATGATGATCTTAATAATTGAGTATATCATTTTGGGCAACATTTGAAAATAAAACCATGATCTTTAAACTCTTTTTGAACATTTCCTTTTATCTTTCTGTAGGAACCGGGATTCTTGACTGCATTTGAGTATAGTGAAAAGAGGAAAATGGTTTTCCATATCACCACCGGGAGCCAGGAATTTGAGTATGTATCTTACTTTTTTATAATCACTAAGCATAATCTTTGGAATACCATGTTTCTTTTCCTCTTTCTGGTTACTTCTACTATAAGTAGTAGAAGTAGCTTCTTCATTTGAAGTTTGGGTTTGTTTGTTTGTTTTTCTAAATGATAACTGAAACAAATTCTAGACTGCTTGGAGGAGCAAGATTAAATGTCTTACAAGAAATTCAGACCCAAAATCTAGTTTCTGAATCAGCCAATATTAATCTCAAACCACTTTTAAAAATCAGTTTAACTTTTCATTTACTTTCCTTCTCCATATGAAGGATGTTTCATTGCACATTTTGGGTTTACTCAAAAAGCAATTGTTAGATTAAATATTTCAGAAATATTGCAGTTATTTTTGCTCTTCTGCAGGAGAAGTTTTAACATCCCTTTTTATTTACTCTTTTATGATCCCCAAGACATATCATCATCTTCTCAATGCAAGTTTACTAAAATGTGGGTTTTTTCTCCCTACCTTACTAGAAAGAATTAGTGTTTCATGTGTTACAGCAGTGCCCAAGAGCATTTAGAACAAAAGCAGTATTTCCTCTAAGTATTTCTCAAAACGCTGGCCTCACAAGATACATTAAGAAAAAAAGGATTTCATAGTCAAATATACCTCCACTTGAACGTCTAATTGATAGCTCAGACTTCACAGGTCCAAAAATCAAACTTCTGACCTTTGCCCCAAATCTGCTTCTCCCAAAGTCTCCCTCATCTTAGATGTATCTCTTTCCTGATCCTCTGACCTAAAACCTGGGTGTTATCCTTGACATCTTTTTTCTCTCACACACCCTAACTCTAACCCATTAATAAATCCTGTCTGTTCTACTTTCAAAATATATTTAGTCAGAACAAACCTCCCAGTTTCCTCAACAAATAAATTACAAGGAGGAAAAAAGAGATGGAGTCAGGGAGAAGACCTATAGATTAAAGAGATTTAAAAGACATATCACCTGGCAGGGTGCAGTGGGTGACACCTGTAATCTCAACACCTTGGGAGGCCAAGGCTGGAGGTGGGGAGGGGATCTCTTGAGATCATCCTAACGACAAACTGAGACCTTGTCTCTACAAAAAAAAAAAAATTAATTAGCTGGGTGTGATCGTGCGCACCTGTAGTTCTAGCTACTCAGGAGTCTGAGATAGAAGGATTGCTAGAGCCCAGGAGGTTGAGGTTGAGGCTCTAGTGAGCCGCGATCATGCCACTGCACTCTAGCCTGGATGACGCAGAGAGAAACCTTGTCTGAAAAAAAAAAAAATTAAGGAATTACTAAATTTAAGTGTGATAGTGGGAATATGGTTGTTAAAGATGAGAGTCTTCATCTTCATCTTTTAGGGATACATACTGAAATATTTATAATGAAATGATATGTTGCTTAGTATATGCTTAAAATAATATGGGAAGGGAGGTAAATGGTTAGTGGTCTATATGAAAAAAGATTTACCCTGAGTTCATAGTTGACGATTGTTGAAGCTGAGTGATAGACACGATGGTTCATTATTTTTTTCTACATTTGTTTATGCTTGATATTTTCTATAATAAAAGATTAATATATAATATATATTATTTTTATGTGTATATGTGTGTGTGTACATAGAGAGTGAGAATATAATTCAACTATTTCTTACCACCTCTACTGTTACCTCACTGGACTAAACTACCACCTATTAATATCTCCCCTGGATTATTATAATAACCTCTAATTAACCTCCCTCCTTGAGACCTTGCCCCTACTGTTTTTTTTTTTTTTTAATTCACAAAAGAGCCAGAATGGTCACTTTAAAACATAGGTTAGGCTGGAATGCAGTGGCTCATAACACCCTGATGATTCCCCCTCTCACTCAGAAAAGAAGCCAAAGTCCTCTCCAATCTCTAATATTTCACTTTTCTGGTTTTCTATGTACCAGCCTAGTGACCTCTTTGCTATTCCCAGAACATGTCAGATACACTCCTGCATCAGGGCCTTTGCACTTTGTGCTGCCTCTGCCTATCATATTCTTTCCTCTTAGATCTACATGGCTTGCTGTCATCTCTTTCAGGTCTTGGCAAAAATGTCCACGTCTCAATGAGAACTTCTCTGATCACTTTATTTGACAATATAACCTCCTCACTTTCATACTCTGTCTTCCTTGTCCCCTTTCCTGGCCTTATTTTTATCCATACCATTTAATAACATCTGAGGTACTACATATTTTACTTATTTGTGTTTATTTTTTATTTTATTTATTTATTTTTTTTTCAGACGGAGTCTTGCTCTGTCACCCAGGCTGGAGTGCAGTGGCGTGATCTCAGCTCACTGCAACCTCTGCTGCCCAGGTTCAAGCGATTCACCTGCCTCAGCCTCCCGAGTAGCTGGGATTACAGGTGCCCGCCACCACGCCTGGCTAATTTTTGTACTTTTAGTAGAGACAGGGTTTCAGCATCTTGGCCAGGCTGGTCTTGAACTCCTGATCCCATGATCCACCGCTTCAGCCTCCCAAAGTGCTGGGATTACAGGTGTGAGCTACCGGCGCCTGGCCTATTTGTGTTTATTATCTAATCTCTCACTAGATTGTAAGCTTCGTGAGAGAAAAAAATTCTGTCTCTTTTGTTCTCTAGTTTATCCCAAGTGCACAAAACAATCCCTGGCATAAACTAGGTGTGCAATAAATATTTGTTGAATGACTAAATGAATGAATAAACAAATAGTGAATAAGTTTGAGAAGTACCATATACTATATATTCTTCTTGAAGAGTCACAGCGCACACTAGCCTGTGAAATCCTGCAGTGACACAAAACACCTGTTTTGGCAGGGCACGGTGGCCCACACCTGTAATCCCAGCACTTAGGGAGGCCAAGACGGGTGGATCACCTTAGGTCAGGAGTTCTAGACCAGCCTGGCCAACATGGTGAAACCCTGTCTCTACTAAAAAATACCAAAAAAATGGCCGGGCACGGTGGCTCACACCCTTAATCCCAACATTTTGGGAGGCCGAGGCGGGTGGATCACTTGAGATCAGGAGTTCGAGACCAGCCTGACCAACATGGAGAAACCCCGTCTCTACTAAAAATACAAAAAATTAGCCGGGCGTGGTGGCATGTGCCTGTGGTCACAGCTACTCAGGAGGCTGAGGCAGGAGAATCACTTGAACCCGGGAGATGGAGGTTGTAGTGCGCCGAGATCGTGCCACTGCACTCCAGCCTAGGCAATAGAGTGAGACTCAGTCTCAAAAGAAAAAAAGAAAAAGAAAAAGAAAACACCTGTTTAACCCAGCATCGTCCCAGACTTTTAAAATCACATACCCTTTTTTCAAGTAAAGTTAAGGAAGAGGCTTGGGGAAATCCTACCCCTAGGCAAATTGGTCAAAATGAGGTTGATCAACAAAACACTTGATTCAAATGACAACCTGATTTTCTTTAGTTACTCTACCACATGGTGGTCTAAGAACCACTGGGCTAAAGAAATAATTACTGTTATTATGAGTTTTCTGGTGCCCTTGATGTTTGCTCTTGAGAACAGAAAAGATCATTCAGGAGCTAGGTTTTTTTTTGTTGTTTGTTTGCTTTTGAGACAGAGTCTTGCTCTGTCGCCCAGGCTGGAGTGCAGTGGCATGATCTCGGCTCACTGCAACCTCCGCCTCCTGGGTTCAAGCAATTCTCCTGCCTCAGTCTCCTGAGTAGCTGGGACTACAGGTGTGTGCCACCACACTGGGCTAATTTTTGTATTTTTAGTAGAGACAGAGTTTCACCATGTTGGCCAGGCTGGCCTCGAACTCCTGACCTCAGATGATCCACTTGCCTCGGCCTCCCAAAGTACTGGGATTACAGATGTGAGCCACTGCGCCCAGCCAGGAGCTAGGTTTTTAAAAATTAATATTTAATTAATTAAAATATTATACATTTTTCCTTAAGCTTTAAGTCCCTTTATAAATCTAGCACATTTTAAGGGAGCTTTTATAACAAGATTAAATTCTCTTAAACATTTTAATTACGTTTATACATTTAGTGTATTGTATTTTCTTTAAGAACTTTATTTGTCAGCCAGGTGCGGTGGCTCACGCCTGTAATCCCAACACTTTGGGAGGCTGAGGCGGGTGGATCACAAGGTCTCTACTAAAGACAGGATCACCCTGTCTCTACTAAAAATACAAAAATTAGCCGGGCATGGTGGCGGGTGCCTGTAATCCCAGCTACTCAGGAGGCTGATGCAGAGAATTGCTTGAACCCAGGAGGCAGAGGTTGCAGTGAGCCAAGATCACGCCACTGCGCTCCAGCTTGGGCGACAGAGTGAGACTCCGTCTCAAAAAAAAAAAAAAAAAGAACTTTGTCTAATTATCTAGTTATTAACAGCAAAATCTTCCCAATTACCTAAATATCTTTTGTAACTCAAATAAATTTAGAAGTATAGTGAGTTGTAGGCACCCTTAAATGTTCAAATACTATTTATAAAATTAGTTATCAACTTGAAAATTGAAGGAATGTACCATTTAATCAGTCAGAGGCCAATCCATTACAAAAAGGTCAAATTATCTTAAACGTTAAAAGGTCTCAAATAGCAAATATGCACAGGTTATTACCATATTTATTTATTTATTTATATTCTATTTTATTTTTTGAGACACGGTCTCACTCTGTCACCCAGGCTAAAATGCAGTGGCTCCATCACGGCTCACTGCAGCCTGAGTAGATGGGACTGTAGGCACAGGCCAGCATACCTGGCTAATTTTGGTATTTTTTGTAGAGACTGGGTTTCGCCATGTTATCCAGGCTGGTCTTGAACTCCCAGGCTCGAGCGATCCACCTCCCTCGGCCTTCCAAAGTGCTAAGATTACAGACATGAGCCACCATGCCCATATTGCCAAATTTAATATGAAAATAGTAATCTATGGGTTTGATTTGTGTCTCTATTTTTACATCTCCCTATATTTAAAAACACTATTTCTACACTTAATTCTAAATTTTCCTGAGTCTCAAAAAGGAAACAATTGTGCTATCCCAAATAATTTGGGGTATCCTCACAGGTAAATTTTGGGGTTACCTTTTCAGCTGATTGAGATTACATATCAACCAGGAATTTTGTCTGGGATTTTCCAGAGGTATAGCTTTCCCGGGTAATTTTTCTCAGGAAGAAGAGGGACAAATAAAGCTTTCTTTAATAGTTGCTAGCCCAACCACCATGGCACACGTTTACCTATGTAACAAACCTGCATATCTGGCACATGTACCCCTGAATTTAAAATAAAAGTTGAAGAAAAAAATACTTGCTTGGCCTAAAAGATTTCCAAGTGTATTCCCTCCAAATGGGTTGATCGCTTAGCCCATGTCCTTTAGATTTAAGTTGTGCAGGTCACTATCTAGATTTTTCTTTTCCTTACTGAAGTCTGAAGCCCTCACTAAATTTGTGGATAACTTCCAACATTGTTTCAATTTACATTTAAATTGCTCTCTTAAACTATGTAAATGTAAATCTATTGGATTATCTATATATCTTAAATTTTTGTCTGACCTGTGATCACATCCCAGAAAATCGTGTTAATAGACTACATACAAGGTTTTTAAAGTGCCCCTACCAGGTCTTAGCACAATTAACACAATTAATATGTGTTGCATTTAATGAATGAATGAGATCATGACTTAAATTTAGGCCTTTTCATATTCAGAACTTTAAATGCACTACAACATTGGGTTACCAATTAAATGTATGCTGTCAAAATCTGACAGTTACTCTTCTAACTGCTAGCATTACCTACAACATCTTTGACATTTACTATTCTGACATGTCCTCCATAAAATTTGGTTTATGTGAGATAACCTGACCATAATGACAATCACTGGATTTTCCTAATACCTGTTTTTCATGTTTTTCAGTATATTAAAAACTGAAGCCAGGCATGATGGCTCATGTCTATAATCCCAGCACTTTGGAAGGCCAAGGTGGGCAGATCTCTTGAGCCTCAGGAGTTTGAGACCAGCCTGGGCAACATAGCAAGACCCCAGCCGTACAAAAAATAAAAAATTAGCCCTGTGTCAGGCGACAGAACAAGATCCTGTCTCAAAAAAGAAAAAGAAAAGAAAAAACATTGAAAATTCAATTGACTTTAGAAACATAGTTCCAGCACAATATTAAATACCCAATTAATAACTAAGATGGGCTGGGCATGGTGGCTTATGCCTGTAATCCCAGCACTTTGGGAAGCCAAGGCAGGCGGATCACCTGAGGTCAGGAGTTTGAGACCAACCTGGCCAATATGGTGAAACCCCATTTCTACTAAAAATACAAAAATTAGCCTGGCGTGGTGGCAGGCACCTGTAATCCCAGCTACTCGTGAGGCTGAGGCAGGAGAATCTCTTGAACCTGGTAGGCAGAGGCTGCAGTGAGCCAAGATCACGCCACTGCACTCCAGCCTGGGCGACAGAGCAAGACTCCATCTCGAAAAAAAAAATAATAAATAATAATAATTAAGATGATCTGTAACTCCAATTCGATTCTAAAGACTAGTAAGACATAAGGCGTTGCTAACCCATTTACTATTTTTTAAGTTTTTTCTTAAAATAATTTATTATTATTATTTTTTAAGCCTACAGCATGCAGTATTCCCAGGTTCCATTTACTATTGAAGTAAGAACGATAGGGCTTATCATTTGTTTTGCTGATCCACTTCCCATACACAATAGAACCTGTGATCTAGCAAGTGGCATGCTATTTGTTCAGCCAAGAATTGCTGTTCATGTTCTGTAGATAGATAGGTAGATGATAGAATAGATAGATAGATACATAGATACATAGATAGATACATAGATGGGAAGGATACTAATGATATGAATACTTTCTCCTCTCTTAATATTTCTATTTCTGTTCTTGTTACTAATGCTTTCTTTCTATTTCCAGTAAGTTGCTAGGAGGTGGAATTGAAAGTATGGCAATTACAGAAGCTTTTGGAGGTAGGTAGAACCTTAATATTTTGTTAAATGAAATATTATACACACACACATACACATCTATGTGTATACATACACATATAATTAAATAAACAACCAATAATAAATTGTAAGTGTTTTGGAACTTACAAAATCTCAATTATCATAACATGAGATCATTCTGTACTGCAACGAAAATATATATGAACATTAACAGATGGGTCTTATCAACACTTTTCATCTTTTATTTGTGATTCCTATAGAAGATAATAGATTTTTTTTTTTTTTTTTTTTTTTTGCGACGGAGTCTCACTGTGTCACCCGGGCCCAGGCTGGAGTGCAGTGGCGCAATCTCGGCTTCCTGCAAGCTCTGCCTCCCGGGTTCACGCCATTCTCCTGCCTCAGCCTCCCAAGTAGCTGGGACTACAGGCGCCTGCCACCGCGCCCAGCTAATTTTTTTGTATTTTTAGTGGAGACGGGGTTTCACCGTGTTAGCCAGGATGGTCTTGATCTCCTGACCTCGGCCTTCCAAAGTGCTGGGATTACAGGCGTGAGCCACTGCGCCCAGCTGATAATAGATTTTTTTTCACTTATTTGTTCAAAAGGTAATTGAATAATGAGGCTGATTTTATTTCTAGGCAATTAATGTTCCATGAACATAGAGACTAGATTCCCTCTTCCCTGATTATATCCTCTATTTTTTTTTTTAAATAATAGATACAGGGTCTCACCATGTTGCCCAAGATGGTCTCGAACTCCTGGACTCAAGCAATCCTCCCACTTTGACCTCCCAAAGTATTGGGACTACAGGAATGAGCCACTGCACCCGTCCTATCCTCTGTTTTTAAAAAGCAATTCATGCATAGCTACACTGTGTATCACATCTGGGAATTCCAGTATTTGCTGTCCTTGGAGAACTAAATCTGTTTTTTGTTTTTTTTTTTCTGTTGACTTGGGCACTAAATCTGGTTTTCATTATTTCTGTTGACTCAGTCTTAGTGGCTTACCTTCTTCTGTATTTATTGGTGTTTGTGAGCTTATTGTTTGATTTTAATCTATGAAAGTTCAATGGACCTGGATTGGTAAGTAGGAAAGTTTTCCTCCAGAAAGAATTTGCTTTTGCTGGTAGCTAGGGGATGGCACCAGTTTAAGACTACTTCAGCTCCCCTTTAAGGACCTCAGTTCAGTAGGGGAACCCCAGGCTTTCTTTCCTGTGGTAGGGTCTTTCTTTTATTTTCATTTATTTATTTATTTATTTATTTAGAGATGGAGTCTTGCTCTGTCTCCCAGGCTGCAGTGCAGTGGTGCCATCTCGGCTCACTGCAACCTCTGCCTCCTGGGTTCAAGCAATTCTGCCTCAGCTTCCTGTGTAGCTGGGATTACAGGCAACTGCCACCACGCCTGGCTGATTTTTTTTTTTTTTTTTTTTTTTTTGGAGATGGAGTCTCACTCTGTTGCCCAGGCTGGAGTGCAGTGGCCTGATCTTGGCTCACTGCAACCTCTGCCTCCCAGGTTCAAGCAATTCTGCCTCAGCCTCCCAAGTAGCTGGGACTATAGGTGCACGCTGCCACACCCAGCTAATTTTTTATTTTTTAGTAGAGATGGCGTTTCACCATGTTGCCCAGGCTGGTCTCGAACTCCTGAGCTCATGCAGTCTGCCCGCCTCGGCCTCTCAAAGTGCTAGGATTACAGGCATGAGCCACCATGCCCAGCTAATTGTTGTATTTTTGGTAGAGATGGGGTTTCACCATGTTTGCCAGGCTGGTCTCGAACTCCTGACCTCAAGTGATCCATTCATCTCATCCTCCCAAAGTGCTGGGATTACAGGTGTGAGTCACCACACTTTACCCCAGGTGGTAGGGTCTTAAACTTTCTTTTTTTTTTTTTGAGACGGAGTCTTGCTCTGTCACCCAGGCTGGAGTGCAGTGGCGCGATCTCGGCTCACTGCAAGCTGCGCCTCCCGAGTTCACACCATTCTCCTGCCTCAGCCTCCCGAGTAGCTGGGACTACAGGCGCCCACCACCACACCCGGCTAATTTTTTGTGTTTTTAGTAGAGATGGGGTTACACAGTGTTAGCCAGGATGGTCTCAATCTCCTGACCTTGTGATCCACCCGCCTCAGCCTCCCAAAGTGCTGGGATTACAGGCATAAGCCACCGCGCCCGGCCTTAAACTTTCATTTATATGACTGTTACTAAGGAAAACTTGGTTTAAATTAATTTATATTAAACAAATAAGGCCGGGCGTGGTGGCTCACACCTGTAATCCCAGCACTTTGGGAGGCTGAGGTGGGCGGATCACCTGAGTTCAGGAGTTCGAGACCAGCCTGGCCAATATGGTGAAACCCCATCTCTACTTAAAATACAAGAACTAGCCAGGCGTGGTGGCAGGCACCTGTAATCCCAGCTACTCAGGAGGCTGAGTCAGGAGAAACGCTTGAACCCGGGAGGCGAAGGTTGCAGTGAGCCGAGATCGTGCCACTGTACTCCAGCCTGAGTGAGAGCAAGACTCTGTCTCAAAGAAAAAATAAAAAATAACACCCGAGATACTTTATAAGTAAGATTTGCCAGTTGGAAAAGAAAAAGAAAACAGTAATATTCTGAAGCCATGTTTTATTCTTTATGAAGATATCTGGAAATTATGCATTTTTAAAATCATTTTTTTCTGTATTTCACAGAATTTCGTACTGGAAAAACCCAGCTTTCTCATACCCTCTGTGGTAAGGATATATAACAACAATAACAATAATAATCATAGCTATTACTTATCAAACATCTACTATGTGCCTGATACTCTAAATAATCTCATATCTGAACATACTTGCAAGGAAACTAAAACACAGGCGGATTAAGTAAACTGCCCGTGGTTATACAGCTGGTCTTTGAATGTGTGATCCTTGAGGTGATGTATGTGCTGCACTATGAACACCTGAGTAGAAATAGAGAGAAGTTGAAGGGGTATATGAATGTGTTGGTAAGAAGTCCACTGTCTCAATTTTTCCCATTCCATCTTTTCTATATCTTTTTTAGAAGAGTGACACAAAATCTATTGAGTCCTAGAATCTTTCACTTTCCATGGCATAAAATTGGCCCTAAGAGAGACTTAAAAACAAAATTGTTTTAAACAAAATAACGAAAGATATCTCCTTTTCCACAAATACACTACTGTGCATTTCTTTGAGCTATGGAGAAGGAACTTGGCAAAGTGGTTAAGAAAGGAGTTCTGGCCGGGCCCGGTGGCTCACGCCTGTAATCCCAGCACTTTGGGAGGCCGAGGCGGGCGGATCACAAGGTCAGGAGATCCAGACCATCCTGGCTAACACGGTGAAACCCCGTCTCTACTAAAAATACAAAAAAATTAGCCGGGCATGGTGGCGGGCGCCTGTAGTCCCAGCTGCTGGGGAGGCTGAGGCAGGAGAATGGCGTGAACCCGGGAGGCGGAGCTTGCAGTGAGCCGATATCGCGCCACTGCACTCCAGCCTGGGCAACAGAGCAAGACTCGTCTCAAAAAAAAAAAAAAAAAATAGAAAGGAGTTCTGGAATCAAAATGCCGGACTTCAATCCTAGTTCTATCATTAGTAGCTGTGTGACCTTGGGCAAGTTGCTCTACTTCTCTAATTTCCCCCACCAATAAAATTGAAATAATGACAATGCCAAATGTTAGGATTGTTTTGAAAAGTAAATGAAATAATGTATGTACCTGGTATAAAGTAGCTCCTTAGTGTTAACTACTACTACATAAAAAGTAATTGCAGTCGAGCGTGGTGGCTCACACCTGTAATCCCAGCACTTTGGGAGGCCAAGGCAGGAGGATCTCCTGAAGTCAGGAGTTTGAGACCAGCCTGGTAAACATGGTGAAACCCTGTCTCTACTAAAAAATACAAAAGTTAGCTGGGCCTGGTTGAACATGCCTGTAATCCTAGCTACTGGGGAGGCTGAGGTCGGAGAATTACTTGAACTTGGGAGGCAGAGGTTGCCGTGGGCCGAGATCGTGCCACTGTACTCCAGCCTGGGCGACAAAGTGAGACCTGTCTCAAAAAAAAAAAGTAAATGCATTTTTAAAATTTGACATACATTAATTTAAAGGTAACTTATATTAGTTATATAGCATAAATTATATTTGTGACTTTTTTTTTTTTTTTTTTGAGACAGAGTCTCGCTGTGTCACCCAGGTTGGAGTGCAGTGGCGCGATCTCAGCTCACTGCAACCTCCGCCTCCCAGGTTCAAGCGATTCTCCTGCCTCAGTCTCCTGAGTAGCTGGGATTACAGGCACTCACAACCATGCCCAGCTAATTTTTGTTTTTTGTATTTTCAGTAGAGACGGGGTTTCACCATGTTGATGAGGCTGGTCTCAAACTCCTGACCTCATGATCCGCCCACTCGGCCTATTTGTGACTATTTCTTTTTTTTCTTTTTTCTTTCTTTCTTTTTTTTTTTTTTTTTTTTTTTGAGATGGAGTCTTGATCTGTCACCCAGGCTGGACTGCAGTGGCACGATCTCAGCTCACTGCAACCTCCGCCTCCCAGGTTCAAGCAATTCTCCTGCCTCAGCCTCCAGAGTAGCTGGGATTACAGGCATGCACCACCACACCCGGCTAATTTTTGTATTTTTAGTAGAGACAGGGTTTTACCATGTTGGTCAGGCTGGTCTCGAACCCTTAACCTCAAATGATCCACCCACCTTGGCCTCCCAAAGTGCTGCGATTACAGGCATGAGCCACCATGCCCGGCCATATTTGTGACTATTTCTTGTAGAAAGAAAGTTAGTAGGTTGGGCGCGGTGGCTCAAGCCTGTAATCCCAGCACTTTGGGAGGCCGAGGTGGGCAGATCACGAGGTCAGGAGATCAAGACCATCCTGGCCAACATGGTGAAACCCCATCTCTACTAAAAGTACAAAAATTAGCTGGGCGTGGCAGTGCCTGCCTGTAGTCCCAGCTACTTGGGAGGCTGAGGCAGAAGAATTGCTTGAACCCGGGAGGCAGAGATTGCAGTGAGCCGAGATTGCGCCACAGCACTCCAACCTGACGACAGAGCTAGACTCGTCTCAAAAAAAAAAAGAAAGAAAGAAAAGAAAAGAAAAAGAAAATTAGTAATATTTAAATTTTATTTCCATTCTTTGGGAGAACTAACTTTCACGAATATCTTCCATTGTGAAAGATAGTGAAATTATTTGTTGAATTACAACTATGCTGGCAGAATACTTATAATTTCACACTGGTTAAGTAATATGAAAATATGACATGTTGTTTAGAAACGAAAGGATCATGACTCTTTGCAAAATGTACTAAAGAGTTGCAACAGCAGATTCCATGTGTGTTTTTATAGTCATTTGTACAAAGTTTATTCACTCCTATTAATATAAATTTTTAATTGCTTCCTAGTGACAGCTCAACTTCCAGGAGCTGGTGGCTACCCAGGAGGAAAGATTATCTTCATTGATACAGAAAATACTTTGTAACCTTTTTATTTAAAGTTGCTAACATAATAGTGTGATATAGGAATGTTACCACTAAAGAGTTTGTCTGAGATATACAATCTTTGTAGTCATTCCATAAACCAGTAGTAATGAGACAAACCAAAGGGAAAACAATTACTGGTTAAGTTCTCAAATCACTTTTTATTTAATGAGGTTTCACTTCTTCATATGGGTTTATGAGACAAAACAAATACATGAGAGGAAATTATATCATCATTTTTAATCCTCTTCTCTAAAGATTTTGCTTAATAGTTAGAAAAAATATTTTTTTTTTTTTTTGAGACGGAATCTCCCTGTTGCCCAGGCTGGAGTCCAGTGGGGCGATCTCGGCTCACTGCAACCTCCATCTCTTGGGTTCAATCAATCCTCCTGCCTCAGCCTACCGAGTAGCTGGGATTACAGGTGTGTGCCACCACACCTGGCTAATTTTTTTGTATTTTTAGTAGAGACAGGGTTTTGCCATGTTGACCAGGCTGTTCTGGAACTCCTGACCTCAGGTGATCCACCTGCCTCAGCCTCCCACAGTGCTGGGATTACAGGGGTAAGCCACTGCATCTGGCTGAAAGATTATTGACTCACTGAAAGTCATGGTCCCAAATGAAGGGAAAGGTATGAAGAGGGTGAAAGTTAATAAGGAAAACAGGCAGAACCTGTTTGGGTAACACAAAGAATTGCAGTTTAATTAAAGTGTAAGGTATTCCAGGATATGGGCTAGAAAGATGATTGGGATCTTAGACATGAAAGGCTTTGAAACAGGATAGTGGGTGTAAACTGGATACTTTAGCAATATTCTAGGCAAGTAATGAGAACTTGATCTAGGTTGGAACTGGTAAGAATAAAAAGAAAAGGAAAAGAAGTATTAGGAAAATTGATAGGACTTGATGGCTATATTTGGTAGACAAAGGAAAGACAGGTTTGAGAAACCGCTCAGGTTTTTTGTCTAGATACTAGGAGAATAGTTATGTGATGCTAACAATAGAACTGGAAAGATCATGCTTCAGAGAAAAGGTGATGTTTCATTTTAATGTACTAATTTTACTTCTTTTTTTTTTTTTTTTTTTTTTGAGACAGTGTCTTTCTCCATCACCCAGGCTGGAATGCAGTGGTGCAGTATCAACTCACTGCAACCTCAGCTTCCCAAGTAGCTAAGTTTACAAATGTGCACCACCACACCTGGCTAATTTTTGTATTTTTAATACAGATGGGGTTTCGCCATGTTGGCCAGGCTGGTTTTGAACTCCTGACCTCAAGTGATCCACCCACCTCAGCCTCCCAAAGTGTTGGAATTACAGGCGTGAGCCATCACGCCTGGCCTAATTTTTTTCTTCTTTTGAGACAGGGTCTTGCTCTGTTGCCCAGGCTGGAGTGCAGTGGCCCAATTACACTCACTGCAGACTCGAACTCCCAGGGTCAAGTGATCCTCCCACTTCAGCCTTCTGAGTAGCTGGAACTACAGGCACATACCACCACGCCTGGCTAATTTTTTTAATCTTTTGTAGAGACCAGGTTTCACCACGTTGCCCAGGCTGATCTCCAACTCCTGGGCTCAAGCGATCTGCCTGCCTTGGCCTCCCAAAGGACTGGGATTACAGGCATGAGCCATTGCACCCAGCCATCATTTTAATGTATTGAATATGATGTACATGAGGATATCCAGATGGCACTGGGAAATATTGAATTCAGCCTGAGAAAGGGGTAGGCCCAGAAATATGGACGAATTAACCAAGTGGGAAAGAGAACTTATAGAGAGAGAAGAGAGGAGAATTGAGAACATAACTTTGAGGTATGTTTATATTTAGGAAGAGGACTAAAATGAGGAACCCAGAGACAGAGGAAGTAGAAGGAAATCTGGTTGTAAAAGTCAAGCAAAAGGAAAGTTTCAAGACGATGAGTTGTCAGCAATGTTACACACACACCGATTTTGAGGATACAGCCTGAGAAAGATCATTATAAGTTCAAAATTAGGAGTTCAAGCGAACATTTGCCGTAGGGTGAGGTGATAGAAGCTTTATGTAAACAAACAACAAGGGAGGGAGGCAGTATGAAATTGACCAATGAAAGGAAGAAGGCTAGGCGCGGTGGCTCACGCCTGTAATCCCAGCACTTTGGGAGGCTGAGGCGGGTGGATCACCTGAGGTCAGGAGTTCGAGACCAGCCTGACCAACATGGAGAAACCCTGTCTCTACTAAAAATACAAAATTAGCCGGGCGTGGCAGCACATGCCTGTAATTCCAGCTACTCAGGAGGCTTAGGCAGGAGAATCACTTGAACTGGGAGGCGGAGGTTGCGGTGAGCCGAGATCGTGCCATTGCACTCCAGCCTGGGCAACAAAAGGGAAACTCCGTCTCAAAAAAAAAACAAAAACAAATAGGAAGAAAAAATATACTAGTTTGAGGAGGTATTCAGAGGAAATTCTTGTTAATAACAAAGAAGACCTATGCACATTTGTAAGGCTGTTCACGGTGAAGCCCCAGCCTGCCTCTCCAAGCTCAGTACTCACCATTGCCACTATTAGAGGCAAAGAGATGAATCTGTTTTAGTCCATCCCATTGCCTGTAAACATACTTTGTTATCAAAATTTGCACATATGTCTAGTCTCACTCCAGTGATCCCAGCACTTTGGGAGGCCAAGGCAGGAAGATCACTTGAGGCCAGGAGTTCAAGACCAGCCTGGGCAACATAGTGTCTCTACGAAATAAATTTTAAATTAGCCAGGTGTGGTGGCTATAAATCCCAGCTACTTGGAAGGCTGAGGCAGGAGGCTTATTTGAGGCCAGGAGTTCATGATTAGCCTGGGCAACATAGCAAGACTCTGTCTCTACCAAAAGAAAAAAAATCTAAAAACATTGTACATCAGCAGTTATTTAGATTTAACTATAAAGATTTTTGTTTTCTTTGTTCATTATGGTTTCTTGCATCCCAAATGTTATTCTTTCCTGTATTTTTGTTTTGCTGTAATACTTATTTCTTTCAGAAATGTAATCCAGGTGGTAAACTTTGAACCTTAGTATGTCTGAAAGTGCCTTTATTTTGCTCTCACTCTTGGCTGTTAATTTGTCTGGTCACAGAGAACTTTGCATGGTATATTTCTATTTTCTTGGGTATTTGCTCCTTCCATCCCATCTCACAGTCTTTCTGAATCATACAAATCATTTAAGTCTCTCATTTCAAGGCCTGCTTTTTCTAATCTTCCCTAATTACTCAATTTAGAAAATCTTGTCCTTCTTGACCTATTATAGAATTTACTATCTAAAATACTCACTTAGAAAACAAAACAGAGAACTGTTTGCAAAAGTCCCTTTTCAGAAATGCCAGGCATGAGAAGACTCTGAAAGAGCCTTTTAACTTGGGGAAGGAGGGTGAAATGTTGTACAGGGCTTTAACAAGGGTGGAGTTCAGCTGGTTTCAGAAACAATTGATTAAGGATGATTCTTATCTCAGAGAGGGAAGAATTGTTCTTGCAGAGTAGCAGCCACTGTTTGGGCAATTTGGAGGTTTTTTTTTTCGAGATGGAGTTTCACTCTTGCTGCCCAGGCTGGAGTGCAATGGCGCGATCTCGGCTCACCGCAACCTCCGCCTCCCGGGTTCAAGCGATTCTCCTGCCTCAGCCTCCCGAGTAGCTGCGATTACAGGTGCATGCCACCACACCCGGCTAATTTTGTATTTTTAGTAGAGACAGGGTTTCTGCATGTTGGTCAGGCTGGTCTCAAACTCCCGACCTCAGGTGATCCACCCACCTTGGCCTCCCAAGGTGCTGGGATTACAGGCGTGAGCCACGACGCCCGGCCTGCAATTTGGATTTTATTAAGAACAATAGGAATACTTAGGAGCTAAGTCATATGCAAGAGAGAGTGGAGAAGAATAGCTGGGTGGGGGTGCAGGGTACTGTGGCAAGGGCCACATTGGAGTGTTCTCATTCTTTCGGTGTCTCATACTTATACTGCTGTCTCTTGATAGTTTTCTTTTTATATGTTTATATTTTGCCTCCTTAATTATGTTTTAAATTTACCTAGGGCATAGGTTGTCTTAGGACTCCATGTATCCTCCATAATGCTTTGCCTTGGTAATTGATTAATATGGCAATTAATTCCATATGGTAATTGGTTAATAAATATTTATAATTGATCTGAACTTCCCTTCAGCATAAGCCCAAGTTTTTTCATTTTAAATTGTTTTGGCTGGCCGCTGTGGCTCACGCCTGTAATCCTAGCACTTTGGGAGGCCGACATGGGCGGATCACGAGGTCAGGAAATCGAGACCATCCTGGCTAACACGGTGAAACCCCGTCTCTACTTAAAATACAAAAAATTAGCCAGGCGCAGTGGTGGGCACCTGTAGTCCCAGCTACTCGGGAGGCTGAGGCAGGAGATGGTGTGAACCCGGGAGGCGGAGCTTGCAGTGAGCCGAGATAGCGCCACTGCAGTCTGGCCTGGGCGGCAGAGCGAGACTCCATCTCAAAAAAAAAATTGTTTTGTTTTGTTTTTGAGACAGGGTCTTGCTCTGTCGCCTAGGCTGGAGTGCAATGACGTGATCATGGATCGCTGCTGCCTCAACATCCAGGACTCAAGTGATCCTCCCACCTCAGCTTCTCAAGTAACTGGGACTACAGGTGCGTGCCACCATGCCCAGCTAATTTTTGTATTTTTTTGGTAGAGATAGGGTCTCACCATGTTGCCCAGGCTGGTCTCCAACTCCTGAGCTCTAGTGATCCTCCCACCTGGGCCTCCCAAAGTGCTGGGATTACAGGCATAAGCCACCATGCCTGGTTTTGTTATTCCCTGTCTTTTGTATAAAAGCCGTATTAACTGGGGTGAGATGATATTTCATTGTAGTTTTGATTTGCATTTCTCTGATGATCAGTGACATTGAGCACCTTTTCATATAGCTATTTGCCATTTGTATGTCTTCTGTGAACCCAGAGAATCTGAGACAGGTCTGAGTTAGTTTAGAGAGTTTATTTTGCGGCCGGGTGCGGTGGCTCATGCCTGTAATCCCAGCACTTTGGGAGGCCAAGGTGGGCAGATCATGAGGTCAGGAGATCGAGACCATCCTGGCCAACATGGTGAAACCCCGTCTCTACTAAAATACAAAAAAAAAATTAGCCGGGCATGGTGGCACGTGCCTGTAGTCCCAGCTACTCAGGAGGCTGAGGCAGGGGAATCACTTGATTCCAGGAGGTGGAGGTTGCAGTGAGCTGAGATCGCACCACTGCACTCCAGCCTGGGGACAGAGCAAGACTCTGTCTCAAAAAAAAAAAAGAAAGTTTATTTTGCCAAGGTTGGGGATACGCCCGTGACACAGCCTCAGGAAGTCCTGACGACGTGTGCCCAAGGTGGTTGGGGCACAGCTTGGTTCTACACATTTTGGGAGACATGAGACATCTATCAGTATATGTAAGAAGAACATTGGTCCAGTCTGGAAAGGCGGGACAACCTGAAGCAAAGACAGGAAGACTCTAAGCAAACCAAGGAGTGGGCTTCCAGGTCACAGATAGGTGAGACACAAATGGTTGCATTCTTTTGAGTTTCTGATTATCCTTTCCAAAGGAGGCAATCAGATATGCATCTATCTCAGTGAGCAGAGGAGTGACTTTGAATAGAATGAAAGGCAGGTTTGCCATAAGCAGTTTCCAGTTTGAGTTTTCCTTAGTGATTCTGGAGGCCCAAGATATTTTCCTTTCACACTTCTTTTGAGAAATGTCTTTTCAGATATTTTGCCCATTTTTAAATAAGATTATTAGATTTTTTTCCTATAGAGTTGTTTGAACTTTTTATATATTCTGGTTATTAATCCCTTGTCAGATGGATAGTTTGCAAATATTTTCTCAGCAAGGCAATTTTACTTCTATAAAAGGGTGTGACTCACTGATGGAGCAATGGCGAGAGCACATCTGAACAAGGGAGGGGAAGGGGGTTTTATTCCTGACTCAAGTAGCCCCTACTGCTGTGTCATTCCCCTATTGGCTAGGGTTGGACTGCACAGTCTAAGCTAATTCCAATTGGCTATTTTAAAGAGAGCAGGGGTATGAGTCAGAGTGGTGGAGTGAGTAGTTTGGCAGGAAGGATGGTTAGGAACAGGTGACTAAAGGTGACTCAGGTCAGAGCAGGTGACCAGGGGTGACTTAGGACAGAGCAATTGACCAGGGGAGACTCAGCATGGAGCAGATGACCAGGGGAACAGATGTAAACTACTGATTAGAACTGATGGAAAAGGTTGTTTACTGAAACTAGGGGCAAGAAAGCAAGAAGGAGGAAGTTAACCTTTAAAATGGAGAACAAAGAACAGGGGAGCTGAACATACTGATACATTGGTTCCTTGGAGAGGATCTCAAAACTCATTGTACTTAACAATTTACAGGCAGCTGGGCACGATGGCTCACGCCTGTAATCCCAGCACTTTGGGAGGCCGAGGTGGGTGGATCACAAGGTCAGGAGATCGAGACCATCCTGGCTAACATGGTGAAACCCCGTCTCTACTAAAAATACAAAAAATTAGCCGGGCGTGGTGGCGGGCACCTATAGTCGCAGCTACTCAGGTGGCTGAGGCAGGAGAATGGCGTGAACCTGGGAGGTGGAGCTTGCAGTGAGCCGAGATCATGCCATTGCACTCCAGCCTGGGTGACAGAGCAAGACTCCATCTCAAAAAAAAAAAAAAAAAAAAAAAACCATTTACAGGCTAAAACCTTTGAAGAGGAATTTATTATATCCTACAGTTGACTGTGCTTGTGTGGTATTACTCAAGAAATCTTTACCCAGTCCAGTGTTCTACAGAGTTTCCCCAATGCTTCCTTTTAGTAGTTTCATAGTTTGAGGTCTTAGATTTAAGTCTTTAATCCATTTTTACTTAATTTTTGTATATGGTGACAGATAGGGGTCTAATTTCATTCTTCTGCATATGGATATCCCATTTTCCCAGCACCATTTACTGAAGAGACCATCCTTTCTCCAGTGTATGTTATTGTCACCTTTGTCGAAAATGAGTTCACTGTAGGTGTGTGGATTTGTTTCTGAGTTTTATATTCTATTCCATTGGTCTATGCATCTGTTTTTATGCCCATACCATGCTGTTTTGGATACTATAGCTCTATAGTATAATTTGAAGTCAGGTTATGTGGTTCCTTTAGTTTCGTTCTTTTTGCTCAAGATAGCTTTGGCTATTCTGGGTCTTTTGTGGTTCCATATAAATTTTAGGGTTGTTTTTCTATTTCTCTGAAGAATGTCATTGGTATTTTGATAGGAATTGCATTGACTCTGTAGATTGCTGTGTTTAGTATGGACATTTTAACAGTATTGATTCTTCCAACTCATGAACATGCAGTATCTTTCTGTTTTTTGTGTGTCCTCTTCAATGTATTTCATCAATGTTTTATAGTTTTCATTGTAGAGATCCTTCACTTCTTTGGTTAAGTTAATTTCTAGGTATTTAATTTTATTCGTAGCTATTGTAAATGGGATTAATTTTTGAATTTCTTTTTCAGATTGTTCCCTGTCGGTATTTAGAAATGCTGCTGATTTTTGTATGTTGATTTTGTATCCTGCAACTTTACTGAATTTGTTTATCAGTTCTAATAGCTTTTTGGTGGAGTCTTGGTTTTTCCAAACATAAGATCTTATTATCAGCAAACAAGGATAATTTGACTTCCTCCTTTTCAATCTGGATGACCTTTATTTATTTCTCTTGTCTGATTGCTCTAGCTAGGACTTTGAGTATTATGTTGAATAACAGTGGTGAAAGTGGGCATACTTGTTCCAGATCTTAGAGGAAAGACTTTCAGTTTTTCCCCATTCAGTATGATACTAGCTGTGGGTCTGTTGTATATGGCTTTTATGTTGGGTTATGTTCCTTCTATACCCAATTTTTTGAGGGTTTTTTTTTTATCATAAATGAATGTTGAATTTTATCAAATGCTTTTTTCAGCATCATTTGAAATGATCATATGTTTTTTGTCCATTCTGTTGATATATCACATTGATTTGTATATGTTGAACCATCCTTGCATCCCTGAGACGAATCCTACTTGGTCATGATGAATGATCTGTTTAATGTATTGTTGAATTTGGTTTGCTAGTATTTTGTTGAGGATTTAAGCCCAAGTTTTACACCCATGGTCACATTGTTCCCAGACCAAACTGAGGATCAGGCTGCTTATTCTTGTGGCCCAATAATGAGATGCAAATGAACTGGGAAAGGAGGGAGTTTTTGTTTCTGTAACCGGTTACAGGGAGAAGACCTGGAAAATAACACCAGACCAACTCAAAATTACGAAGTCTTCCAGAACTTATATACCTTCTCAGCTATATGTTTATTGTAAGTGTGCATTCATCTAAAGACATAAGTCACTTTGAGAGGCCGAGGTGGGTGGATCACTTGAAGTCAGGAGTTCAAGACCATCCTGGCCAACATGGCGAAACCTTGTCTCTACTAAAAATACAAAAATTAGCTGGGCATGGTGGCACACGCCTGTAGTCCCAGCTACTCAGGATGCTCAGGCAAGAGAGTCACTTGAACCAGGGAGGCAGAGGTTGCAGTGAGCCGAGATTGCGCCACTGGACTCCAGCCTGAGCAACAGAGTGAGACTCCATCTCAAAAAAATAAAATAAAAAATTTTAAAAATATATAAGTGATTAACTTCTTTTGATCTATAACTAAGATCTGAGTCCTAAAGACCTTCCTCTGGAGCCTCAGTAAATTTACTTAATCTAAATGGGTCCAGGTGCTGGGGTGATTACCCTTATCTTATCTCCTGCTAAATCATGGAGGTTTGGGGAGTTCCTTCAGACCCCCAATAACTTGTTTGTGGAGACCTGGGGAGTTTCTTCAGACCCCCAATAAAACTCATTTAATCCTAAACAGGTACTGTTAAGAATTTCTTCATTATCTTGTCATGCTTCAAGGCCCAGGAAAGGCCTGGGCAAAACTCTTGGTGGCCTCTTGTTACATTCCAGCCTTTGTATAAGGGCACTTTCAGCTTTTAATATTTAACTTAACCACTCAGTCAGTGCTGAAACAGTTGTTATGGAGGCTGCATTAGTAAGACCTGGCCTGCCACAACATAGTGTCTGGGACTTGTAGAAACCGACATGATGAAAATGTGTTTATTGCCTCTTCCAATTCCCTGTCTAACTTGTCCACCAAAAACATCTACTGGGTATGCTCAATAGCAATGGAAGATTTTTGTGACTGTCACCAAAGCTCTAACAAGAACATATCTAGTGCATTAGGATATAAATGGCTGGGAATTTAAATTAATTGCAAACATCACAAATAAGATTATAAATGGTCCTTGATTTACAGTTACTTATACTGGGATCAGTGTTATGTAAACACTATAAACAAAGTGAAATAAGGTCACAAACATGCATTTAATTTTACCTCATTTTACTTCAGACATATTGTTGGGATCACCAAAGACCTAAAAAATATGTTTATTACTCCTTTATAGTTTATAGGTATAAGTGATTATTAGCTTCTTCCAGAATACCTTTGCAGGTGCACTTAGTTTGCTTCCCTATGAATTTGCTAATTTCAGAAAGCTAACAACTCCTGGCTAGGCATGGTGGCTCATGCCTGTAATCCTAGCACTTTGGGAGGCCGAGGCAGGCATATCACTTGAGGTCAGGAGTTTGAAACCAGCCTGGCCAACATGGTAAAACCCCGTCTCCACTAAAAATACAAAAATTAGCTAGGTATGATGGCTCGCGCCTGTAATCACAGCTACTCAGGAGACTGAAGGAGGAGAAAACAAAAAAAAAAAGCTAACAACTCCTTTAGAAGAAAGTAGATTTTAAACTCTATATACTTTCCAGGTAAGATTTGAAAAGAAAAAGAAAACCTATGCCAACAAAAAACCTTTGGTCGATATTTCTCTTCTGGGCCCTTGAAGTTACCTTTTTGACCCTTTGGTTCATGTAGTCAAATTTATCATTTAACAACATGTGATTAATAATATAATAAACTATTTCATATTGAACAATGAGGGGTATGAAGAGAGTGAATTAATTCACTTTGCAGTTATTGAATTATAATTCAGTGATATTATCTACTACAGGTCTATTTTTATAGATCTGAGAACAAAAGGACTCACAAAGCTTAGTTCCTAGTTTTTCTCTTGTAACTGATTTGCTGCATAAGCTCAAGTCATTTGCCTCATCTCTGTTTGCCAGTGTCTTACGTTGTAAAATGTAAAACAGGCCATAAAAACTATCTTCCAAGGTTATTGTAAAGTTTTGATAATTTAATAGTTAAAGTCGTTACTGCCTCACATTTCTATGACCATTATCACTAACTATGGTAAGTTGAGGCACTTATGAATAAACAAATCTTGTATAGACTTTAAATGGTTGCTAGCATCCTCTAGAATCCCTTCACAGGTACATTGTTTGGCTTCTCTGTTAATTTACGTAAGATATTATGTTTTGTAGTGGTTGTCTAAACTTTTTTAGAATTGACTTATTGGATCCTTAATCTTGGCATACTCCAGCCGTCCAGATCGCCTTAGGGACATTGCTGATCGCTTTAATGTAGACCATGATGCAGTACTGGACAACGTACTTTATGCACGTGCATATACTAGTAAGAGCCCCATGCAGTTGGATGCTTGGGTCAATGTAAGGTTGGCAGCACTGATTTACTACTTGAGTGATACAACATTTTGATACTTTTTTTCTATTTTATTTTTCTCTAAATTAATTTACTCAGTCTATAAATTTTATCATCTGGTAAGTCCTTAGATAATAAAGTGCCCTCAAATTATTTATTATTCTTTGTCTTTGAAATTAAGAGTAACATTCTTTTTGGATAATGTAGCATTTGGTATATATGCTAAGGCAGAATATGCAATAATTTTTTTTTTTTTTTTTTGAGATGGTGTCTCGCTCTGTCACTCAGGCTGGAGTGCAGTGGTATGATCTCGGCTCACTGCAACCTCCAACTCCTGGCTTCAAGTGATTCTCCTACCTCAGCCTCCCAAGTCGCTGGGATTACAGGCACGCGCCACCACACCCAGCTAATTTTTGTATTTTTTAGTAGAGTCAGGGTTTCACCATGTTGGCAAGGCTGGTCTTGAACTCCTGACCCCAAGTGATCCACCTGCCTCGGCCTCCCAAAGTGTTGGGATTATAGGCATGAGCCACCATGCCCTGCTGCAATAATATTTAATAAAGTCATAAATAATTAAGAGAATCCTTCAAGGAATTTATTTTGCCTGGCTCCCAAGAATATGAATGATCTTAGCCTCTGCTTCTTTCAACTTTTATAACATTTTCTCACTGCATTTCCCATCAGGTGAACATCAGATGGAGCTACTTGATTATGTAGCAGCAAAGTTCCATGAAGAAGCTGGCATCTTCAAGCTATTGGTACAAGCTTTTAAATATTGCTTTCACAGAGCTATTTAGCATAATATTTTTCTTCTATTGATCTCTATTCAAATAACGTCTTCCTTCAATTTCCAAATGCATGTTTATTTTTACATTAATCCTGTGTAGATTATCGATTCAATAATGGCACTTTTTCGAGTGGATTTCAGTGGCCGTGGGGAGTTGGCCGAACGGCAGCAAAAATTGGCCCAGATGTTGTCACGACTCCAAAAAATCTCAGAAGGTATATCTTTAAAATAAAATGGCATCTGTGACTATGTTTGTCAAGTATACTTTGCAGAGAAGTTTGGCATATAATGTCAGGAGGCAGCGATTTTTTTTTTAAATAAAATTACCTTTATGAGAATACAACTCTTTGTGGGGTTTTTTTGTTTTTTTTTTTTGTTTTTTTTTTGAGATGGTGTCTCGCTCTGTTGCCCAGGCTGGAGTGCAGTGGTGCGATCTTGGCTCACTGCAACCTCCGCCTCCCAGATTCAAGCAATTCTTCCTCCTTAGCCTCCTGAGTAGCTGGAATTATAGGCACCTGCCATCACACCTGGCCAATTTTTTGTATTTTTTTAGTAGAGACGGGGTTTCACCATGTTGGCCAGGCTGGTCTTGAGCTCCTGACCTCGTGTTCTGCCCGCCTCAGCCTCCCAAAGTGCTGGGATTACAGGCATGAGCCGCTGAGCCCAGCTTTACAACTCTTTTTAAACCAAAAATATTTATTCTAACCTTAATAATAACAAATAATTTCTGTTGTCAATGAAAAATAGAAATATGATGTTATTTATAAAATAAATTCATGATGCAATATGTCTAAACTCTGAAATCTAAACAATGAACTTTTAAATATCTATATTGCCTTTCTCATAGTTTTAAAATTTTATCTCTTGATGCAGAATATAACGTGGCTGTTTTTGTGACCAATCAAATGACTGCCGATCCAGGAGCAACTATGACGTAAGCCCCAATATTCTACTTTTTATTTCACAGAGGTTAATATAAAGAGGGTTAGAGCATAGAATAGAAAATAATTTCAAGGCCGGGCACGGTGGCTCACGCTTGTAATTCCAGCACTTTAGCAGGCTGAGGCAGGCGGATCACGAGGTCAGGAGATGGAGACCAGCCTGACTAACATAGTGAAACCCCGTCTCTACTAAAAATACAGAGATTAGCCGGGTGTGGTGGCGCACACCTGTAATCTCAGCTACTCAGAAGGCTGAGGCAGAAGAATCACTTGAACCTGGGAGGTGGAGGTTGTAGTAAGCCGAGATCGCGCCATTGTACTCCTGTCTGGGCAACAGAGCAAGATTCTATCTCAAAAAAAAAAAAAAAGAAAAAAAAAGAAAAGAATTTAAAAATCATTAGTCTTTATGTGGGCACAAATATATCACAAATCACTTTATTACTGGGCGCAGTGGCTCATGCCTGTAATCCCAACACTTTGGGAGGCCGAGATGGTTGGATCACCTGAGGTCAGGAGTTCAAGACCAGCCTGGCCAACATGATGAAGCCTCGTCTCTACTAAAAATACAAAAAATTAGCTGGGCGTGGTGGCGTGCACCTGTAATCCCAGCTATTCGGGAGGCTGAGGTGGGAGAATCACTTAAACCTGGGAGGCCGAGGTTGCATTGAGCCAAGATCATGCCATTGCACTCCAGCTTGTGCAACAAGAGCAAAACTGCATCTCAAAAAAAAAAATCACTTTATTGCACAGTGTATATGACTTCATAATTGTAAATATCACTTGGTATCCAGAATCTATTTTTCTCTAGTTCTTTATAGAATAAAGCGATACTTTAACCATTTTCAGCAGTACGTTGGGCTTCTCTTTGGTCTAGGGCTAAAGGGGTATGGGAGGACAATAAGAAATAGATCCTAGGGAAATAAAAACTTATATTGCAGCTTATCAGTATAATAAAAACCATTCATAAAAACAAAAAAGTCATCTTTCTACAGGATATACATGAGATATATTTATCAGAGGCACTATGGGAGAAGTCTCCTGTTTGAAGAAAAAGAATTTCAGTTCACACTAGGCATATTCAGAATTTGTTGAAGTGTTTGTGCACGTAACTATTGATGACTCTGAAAGACAGCAGTGAATAGAAACACACAGAGAGCTAAAGTAGGATAATAAAAATAGATAAATCAAACAAAGGTTTGTTGCCACCGTAACAAATTTTGAGCATTATGTGTCTGAATAAGCAATCAAAATAATCCTAAATACACACCACTGCACTCCAGCCTGGGAGACAGAGCAAGACTGTCTCAAACAAAGCAAAACAAATCTAAATTCATGATAATGCTTTTTTAAAGTGTGTATGTGTTTTTTTTTTTTAAGAGACAAGGTTTCACTCTGTCACCCAAGCTGCAATGCAGTGGCACCATCTCTGCTCACTGTAACCTCTGCCTCCCAGGCTCAGGTGATGCTCCAGCCTCAGCCTCCCGAGCAGCTGGGAGGCACACATCACCACGTCTGGCTAATTTTTTTATTTTTAGAAGAGACAGGGTTTTGCCATGTTGGCTAGGCTGGTCTCGAACTCCTGGCCTCAAGCGATCCTCCCACCTCGGCATCCCAAAGTGCTAGGATTACATGTGTGAGCCCCCTTGCCTAGCCAAAAAGCTTTTAAAAAAATCTTTTAAAGGCTGGGTGCAGTGGGCAGTGGCTCACTGTAATCTCAGCACTTTGGGAGGCCGAGGTGGGCAGATCACCTGAGGTCAGGAGTTCAAGGCCAGCCTGGACAACATGACAAAACCCTGTCTTTACTAAAAATAAAAAAATTAGCCAGGCATGGTGGCGTGCACCTGTAGTCCTAGCTTCTTGGGAGGCTAAGACAGGAGGATCACTTGAACCTGGGAGGCAGAGGTTGCAGTGGGCCAATATCGTGCCACTGCACTCCAGCCTGGGTGACAGAACAAGACTCCGTCTCAAAAACAAAAAAAAAAGAAAGATTTTTTTTAAAGGTTTTTATTTCGAAAATATTTTTACCAGAGAGAAGTTAAAAAACTAGTGCAATGAATTCATGCCACTGCATTTCAGCCTGGGAGACAGAGCAAGACATACTCATTTGTCTAGGTTCATCAGTTGTTAAATTTGCCACATTTTTTTCTCTCTCCTGTGTGTGTGTGTGTGTGTGTGTGTGTGTGTGTGTAGGTGTACATACACCTTTGTTTCTCCACACATACACACATTCTCATATGTATATGTATGTGGTATGTGTATACGGTTTTTTGTTTGTTTTTCTTTTTCTTTTTTTTTTTGAGACGGAGTCTCGCTCTGTCACCCAGGCTGGAGTGCAGTGGCACGATCCCAGCTCACTGCAATCTCCGCCTCCCAGGTTCAGGCGATTTTCCTGCCTCAGCCTCCCGAGTAGCAGGGACTATAGGTGCGTGCCACCACACTCGGCTAATTTTTTGTATTTTTAGTAGAGACGGGGTTTCACCGTGTTAGCCAGGATGGTTTCTATCTCTTGACCTCATGATCCACCTGCCCCGGCCTCCCAAAGTGCTGGGGTTACAGGCATAAGCCACTGTGCCCAGCCTCTTTTTTTTTTAGATGGAGTTTCACTCTTGTTTGCCAGGCTGGAGTGCAATGGTGCGATCTCAGCTCACTGCAACCTCCACCTCCTGGGTTCAAGCGATTCTCCTGCCTCAGCCTCCCGAGTAGCTAGGATTACAGGCATCTGCCAACCACCCCCGGCTAATTTTTTTTGTATTTTTAGTAGAGACAGGGTTTCACCACGTTGGCCAGGCTGGTCTCGAACTCCCGACCTCAGGTGTTCCACCCACCTTGGCCTCCCAAAGTCCTGGGATTACAGGCATGACCCACCGCACTCAGTCGTGTTTGTTTGTTTTTTGAGATAGAGTCTTGCTCTGTCACTCAGGCTGGAGTGCAGCAGCACCATCTCAGCTCACTGCAACCTCTGCCTCCTGGGTTCAAGCAATTCTCCTGCCTCAGCCTCCCGAGTAGCTGGGATTACAGGCGCCTGCCACCATGGCCGGCTAATTTTTGTATTTTTAGTAGAGACGGGGTTTCTTCATGTTGGCCAGGCTGGTCTCGAACTCCTGACCTCAGGTGATTCGCCCACCTCAGCCTCCCAAAGTGCTGGGATTACAGGTGTGAGCCACCATGCCCAGCCTGTATATGTATTTTTTGGTGAACCATTTGAGAAGTTTCTTCTGAACCACTGAAAATTATTCACAGACATCATGACACTTCACCTCTTAATACTTCAGCATACCTCTTCTAAGAATAATGATGTTCTTCTACATAGCCACAATATAATTATCACATTCAGAAATTCTAACATTGGCATAATAATGTTATCTAATATACAGTTGTATTCAAGTGTCTCCAGTTGCCCCAATAATGTCCTTTATAGTTGTTGGGGGTTTTTTTGTTTTGCATTCAATTCAGGACCAATTGAAGAACATACACTGCGTGTAATTGTCATGTCTCTTTAGTCTCCTTTAATCAGAACAGCTCTTCAACCTTTGTTAGACTTTTATGACACTGACATTTTTGTAGAACACAGGCCAACTGTTTTGCAATGTCCCTCAATTTGAAGTTGAATTTTTTCTTCATTATTTAAAATGTTAAGCATTTTGACAGGAAAACTACATAAGCAATATTATGGCCTTCTCAGTATATCATATCAGGAGGCACATGATGGCAGTTTGTCCCATTATTAGTGATGTTAATTCTGATCATATGATTAAGATGATATTCACATGATGTCTCCATTGTAAAAGAAAATTACAAAAATTCTCTTTTATATTTAATTAGTAATTTGTGGTGTGATAATTTGAGACTGTGTAAATATCTTGCTCTGCAATAAGCTTTCATGCATTTATATTAGCATCCATTGAAGATTCTTGCCTAAATTAATTAGAGTAAATTGATTATTACTCTGATGGTTGCAATACAAAGTGCTATTACTTTAAAACAGAAGCAATGCATCATATGGTAGCAGATTAAATGTATCATTGACAGATATATTAAAAGATATTTGATATGCTGGAGTAAATTCTGTAAATTACATTGAAATGAATGTGTCTCTCTTTAAGCATTTTCCAAACTTACCCTTAACAATTTTGCTTCATCTTTCGCAGTTTGATATCTATCTCTCACTTTTCAAGACTCTTTTTTTGTGTGTGTGTGATGGAGTCTCGCTCTGTCACTCAGGCTGAAATGCAATGGCATGATCTCGGCTCACTGCAAGCTCTGCCTCCCAGGTTGATGCCATTCTCTCACCTCAGCCTCCCTAGTAGCTTGGGACTATAGGCGCCCGCCACCACACCCGGCTAATTTTGTTTTTGTGTTTTAGTAGAGATGGGGTTTCACCGTGTTAGCCAGGATGGTCTCGATCTCCTGACCTCGTGATCCGTCTGCCTCAGCCTCCCAAAGTGCTGGGATTACAGGCATGAGCCACCGCGTCCGGCCTCAAGACCCTTTTATAAGTATTTTCTACTTAGTTACAAGAGATTCCTGTGAAAAATATTAACTACTCAAATGTTATTAAGCAAGTTAAAAAGATTGAGCAGGGGAAATCATTTATTCACTCAATGAATATTTATTGAAAATCTACTATGTAACAATATTCTGAGAATTCACTAGTGAACAAAAAAGACAAAAATCCTGGCCTCGGCCAAGCACGGTGGCTCACGCCTGTAATCCCAGCACTTTGGGAGGCCGAGGCAGGAGGATCGCTTGAGCCCAGGAGCCTAAGTCACATAGAGAGACCTCGTCTCTAAAAAAAAATTAAAAATTAGCCAAGCATGGTGGCACATGCCTGTAGTCCTAACTACTTGGGAAGCTGAGGCAGGAGGATTGCTTGAGCCTGGGAGGTCAAGGCTGCAGTGAGCCATGTTTGCACCACTGCACTCCAGCCTGGGCAAGACAGTGAGAACCTGTCTCAAAAAAAAAAAAGTCTTGTGAACGGGTGTGGTGGCTCACTCCTGTAATCCAGCACTTTGGGAGACCAAGGTAGGTGGATCACGAGGTCAGGAGATCGAGACCAGGCTGGCCAACATGGCGAAACCCTGTCTCTACTAAAAATATAAAAATTAGCCGGGCGTAAATGCGCGTGCCTGTAATCCCAGCT
This sequence comes from Pan paniscus, assembly GCF_029289425.2. Taxonomy (NCBI): domain Eukaryota; kingdom Metazoa; phylum Chordata; class Mammalia; order Primates; family Hominidae; genus Pan; species Pan paniscus. The sequence continues at coordinate 48,388,277 of NC_085927.1, read as the reverse complement.
ACTTGGGAGGCTGAGGCAGAAGAATCGTTTGAACCCGGGAGGGGAGGTTGCAGTGAGCCGAGATCACACCCCTGCACTCCGGCCTGGGTGACAGAGTGAGACTCTGTCTCAAAAAAGAAAAAAAAAAAAAAAGAAAGACAATAAATGATGTCCATTCAACTCAAAATTTTAGTCTTGGTAAGTCACACATTGTCTATAGTATAGTCGCTGAGTGGTTAAGGCAATCATCTCTGTTTTATGGGATGACTTTCATACACAGGACATGAAGTGCTTCACAAAGAGAATAATTTTAAACTGAAGAGAAATGGAAGATTTTTAAGGCTCGTTTTAAAAAGAGAAAATGACTCATTGGCTCAGAGGGAGGAAGTGGGTTGCATTCAAATAAAACAGTACAAGTTAAAGAGCAATGTTCTTTCTTCAGGTGTCGGGAGGGAACATTGAAGAGGCCAAAACTGTCACTCTAGAGTTAGAAGGCAAAGGAAATCAGCGGAAATTAGGTCAGATAGGGGTTCTTTTTCTTATATTTGTAGAAAGTTTCAAAAAGAGTAAAACAATTTTTAATTAATTCCGATAAGACAATGAAAGAAATAAAGAGGTGACAGATAATTGAAGAGGGAGTTGGAATGGGGAGGAGACTGAAAATGAAGAAGCTAAGTAAAGTGCTAGACAAAGTGACAAAGGCTAGTATTTTTACTGGGTAAGTCAACTCTGAAACATCATCTCCTCCACCTAGCTGAATTGTTAGGAAACAAGGTTCACTATAATTGGTATGTTAATAAAGTATATTAAATTATAACAATACAAATTAAATGCTTGTCTTTATATAAAGCACAAAAGTTGCCACAGTTAAATGGGAAAAAAAAGGACAATTTTAAACTAAAGGATTTTAAATACTATTAGGAAACCTCCCATAAAGAAAATATCTTTGTTTCTCAGTGTTAAGAAACTCCAAGCTGCAGTTCCCCTGGGGCCTGTCAGGGAAATATCACTATAATTGGTATGAGTCCGCAAGTACACTGACAATAATTGGGGCTTATATCCCATGCATTATACTTGATTGCACATCTTATTAAAAAGGAACGAAATTATAGAGGCGAGGAGCTGCCATACGATATAGCAAGAGGAGTAGCTCCTAGATGAGGCTTACAGATACAGACTTTAGAACTGGAATGATCCAGTTGATGAAGACTTGGAGATAAAAAGTCAAAGTGTCAGTCCATAAAGTCCCACACTGGGGCAAATAACAAGATGAACAACAAATAAGACCATGATGTTGCCACCTACTTCATTTGTGTATTTGTTTTGGGAAAACAAAAAGTCACCGTAGAACATTTGCAGTCTTGTAAATGTACAGTCAGTTTATTCTCTAAGGATGTCACCTTCTTTTTGTTTGTTTGTTGTCACCCAGGCTGGAGAGCAATGGCATGATCTTGGCTCACTGCAACCTCCGCCTCCCAGGTTCAAGAGATTCTCCTGCCTCAGCCTCCTGAGTAACTTGGATTACAGGAGCATGCCACCACACCTGGGTAATTTTTGTATTTTTAGTAGAGACAGGGTTTCACCATGTTGGCCAGGCTGGTCTTGAACTCCTGACCTCGGGCGATCCGCCCACCTCACCCAAAGTGCTGGGATTACAGGTGTGAGCCACCACACCCATCCTAAGGATGTCACCTTCTGATCCAACATCATTAGCATAAATTAAGAGGCAATATGATTAGAGAAAAAACATTAAACCAGGGTCACTAGCGTAGTGACCTTGTACAAGTGATTTAAACTATTTGAACTGCATTTTCCTCCCTCTCAAAATTAATTTATGTTTATTGATTACTTACCATGTGCCAGGTGCTTTTATGCATCATCTTATCTAATTCTCATGTGACCCCAATGTAACTCACAGCCTCCTTGGACCTCCCTCTTGTTTTTGTGAAGCCAATCTCAGTATGTTGTTGAATCCCTCCCCATCTCACCTCCACCCCCAAAAAAGAACCCAGAATTCCATCTTTAAAATGTTGAAAAAAGTGTATATTTTTCTGCATATTTTGGGAAAAGACAGAGGGGAGAATTACTTAACGAAACTTCTTAAACATACCCTTTTTTTTTAACCACCTCTTCTCTTTCCTCAAAATTCTTCTTTGGCGGTACTCCCCTTTCCCCCATCTTCCCAAAATCTCAAAGCCTCCCCTGCCAGGCATGGCTCACAACTGTAATCCCAACACTTTGGGAGGCTGAGGCAGGTGGATCACCTGAGGTCAGGAGTTCGAGACCAGCCTGGCCAACATGGCAAAACTGCATCTTTATTAAAAATACAAAAATTAGCCAGGTGTAGTGGGGGGTTCCTGTAATCCCAGCTACTTGGGAGGCTGAGGCAGGGAGAATTGCTTGAACCCAGGAGGCTGAGGTTGCAGTGAGCTGAGATCATGTGACTGCGCTCCAGCCTGGGCGACAGAGCAAGACTCCATCTCCAAAAAAGCCTCCTCATTCTTGAGCAAGTTCAATCTTTCTCTCCTCAATGGACCACTTCTCGAAAATGCCATCTGTAATCTCACTCCTTAGCAAGTAAAATGCATCAAGAGTACTTATTGTCCCTCAAGCTTGCCCTTGCCCATGCCCCTCAAGATCCACACTCTAAGCAGTATTTAAGGTAGGCATGATGATTATTCCTAATTTATAAAGGTGGAAACAGAGGCTCAGAATACTTAGCGTTTGCCCAATTCCAGAATTTAAAAATGTGGGAGCCAGGATTTGAACCCAGGTATCTTTGACATCAAAGTTAATGCTACTTGAACCTTGTACCATCTTCCCCATCCTATACCATAACTCTATATATGTTTCATGACCCCAGCATCCTAATTTGACATTGCCAGGTCAGGCTGTTTTGGGTCTTACCCTCAACAATATAATATGCCATATCCTGTTCAACCAGAGGGGGAGAAGTGAAATATTGTCATTCCCTCTTTACTACTAATATCCACCCCCATCTCTTCCTCCTCGCCATACTCCCCAGTTCCCTGACAAAAGGAAAAAAGAAGAAGAGAAGAAAATATAAAAGAAGAAGAAATAAGATGATAGGCTCAAGGAGGTTTGTGGGTGGTTTTCTGAAGCTGTTTTTACTTGGTCAGAAATACAAGAAAATTGGCCGGGTACGGTGGCTCACGCCTGTAATCCCAGTACTTTGGGAAGCCGAGGCAGGTGGATCATGAGGTCAGGAGTTCAAGACAAGCCTGGCCAAGATGGTGAAACCCCGTCTCTACTAAAAATACAAAAATTAGCAGGGCATGGTGGCACACACCTGTAGTCCCAGCTACTTGGGAGGCTGAGGCACGAGAATTGCTTGAACCTGGGAGGCGGAGGTTGTGGTGAGCCGAGATGGTGCCACTGCACTCCAGCCTGGGCGATAAGAGCGAAACTCTGTCAAAAAAAAAAAAAAAAAGAAAGAAAGAAGGAAAGAAATAGAAGAAAATTAAAGCCCTCTAAAAGAATGTGGAATGCTATTACACCTTCTTGTACTTCACCTCAAGACTTGGTTATAACTGCTGTAATAGTCAGGAAGTTCAAAGAAACTTTAAGAAAAGTTTCCTGGTCTACTTTTCACTGACAGAGTGACTGTTTTAGCTGAATTGTTTAGTTAAATAATAGTTATCCTATGTATTTTAGTTTAGTTTAGTTTTTGAGACAGGGTCTCTGTTGCCCAGGCTGGAGTGCAGTGGCATGATCTTAGCTCACTGCAGCCTTGGCCTCCCAGGCTCAAGTGATCCTCCCACCTCAGCCTCCAAGGCAGCACAGAACCAGGCACATGCCACCACACTGGGCTAATTTTTTGCATTTTTTGTACATATAGGGTTTCACCCTGTTGCCAGCCTAGTTTCAAACTCCTGGGCCTCCAAAGGATCAAACAAGCAATCTGCCCACCTTGGCCTCCCAATGTGCTGGGATTACAAGCGTGAGCCACTGTGCCCAGCCAATAATTATCCTTTATCGAGGATCTCTTATGTGCCAAGATTGCCGTAAGGATAGAACAAATGTATGTAAGTGAACAGGTACAGTTCCTGGCACATAGGAGCCTTGTATGTATAATATTCAAGATTCAGGCCGGGCGCAGTGGCTCACACCTGTAATCCCAACACTTTGGGAGGCCAAGGCGGGCAGATTATTTAAGGTCAGGAGTTTGAGACCATCCTGGCTAACATGATGAAACTCTGTATCTCCTAAAAGTACAAAAAAATTAGCTGAGTGTGATGGCGCACACCTGTAATCCCAGCTACTCGGGAGGCTGAGGCAGGAGAATTGCTTGAGCCTGGGTGGTGGAGGTTGCAATGGGCCGAGATCATGCCACCGCACTCTAGCCTGGGTGACAGAGTGAGATTCTGTCTCAAAAAAAAAAAAAAAAAAAATTTCAATATATCTTGAATCCTCACAATGCCTTAAGAGGTAAAGTCTTTTTATTCCCATTTTATAGTGAAAGAAACTGAGGTTCATAAAGGTACCCCAAGGTAATATAGGTAATAAATGTTTAAGTCAGGATTAGGAAAGCAGGTAAATAATTGCAGTCACTGGAGTTATGCCTTACCTGAATTATTGCATTTTATTTTACAACTATTAAGTACAGTTATTATCCCCCATTAAAAATGAAGAAGTAAGGCCGGGCATGGTGGCTCACACCTGTAATCCCAGCACTTTGGGAGGCTGAGGCAGGTGGATCATCTGAGGTCAGGAGTTCGAGACCAGCCTGACTAACATGGCAAAACCCCGTCTCTACTAAATATACAAAAATTATCTGGTATGGTGATGGGTGCCTGTAATCCCAGCTACTTGGGAGGCTGAGGCAGGGAGAATTGCTTGAACCCGGGAAGCAGAGGTTGCAGTGAGCCAAGATTGTGCCATTGCACTCCATCCTGGATGACAGAGCAAGACTCCGTCTCAAAAAAAAAAAAAAAAGGAGAAAAAGGAGGTCCAGTGCAGTGGCTCACACCTGTAATCCCAACACTTTGGGAGGCCAAGGGGGGCGGATCACTTGAGGTCAAGAGTTCAAGACCAGCCTGGCCAACATGGTGAATCTCTGTCTCTACTGAAAATATAAAACTTAGCCGGGCTTGGTGGCGGGCGCCTGTAGTCCCAGCTACTCCAGAGGCTGAGGCAGGAGAATCGCTTGAACTGGGGAGGCGGAGGCTGCAGTGAACTGAGATCCTGGCACTGAACTCTAGCCTGGGTGGCAGAGAAAGATGCTGTCTAAAAAAAAAAATAAAAGAAGAAGGAGAGATTTAGAATGGTTAAACAATTTTCTTCAAGTCATATGGCTAAAAAGCCAGAATTTGAACTCAGGTCTAATTCCATAGCTCATACAACACACAGTGTATCAGGACTGCTTCTGCCTGGGGAATGGCTGGTTTTGCAGGGATGTATCCATTTCTCCAGTGGATTGACCATAGTCCAGAGCCCTCAGCCTTGCAGGCAGAGATTTGATTTGGTCAGCTTACTAAGAACCAATCTGTTTCTTGGGGGCAGACACACATTAATCAAGCTCATGAGACTGAATGAAGAACCAGATGGCCAGTTTATTGACAATGAAAATGTAGCTACATTTGAGATTCATGTGACCAGCACATTCTCTCCCTGTAAGTAGACCTCAATAGGAATCCAAATTTTAATCTGAAATTATTTACTAGATATGGAATCCAAGCAAGGGGAAAAAATTTGATGACTTAGAAGAATGTCTGCCACATAGCAAGGACTCAGTAAATCTTAGTTATTATTATTATTATTAATACCCATGTACACCAGAGAAGGTTATGAATTTCCCAGACTTACACAAAAATTTTTGTATGTGTGTATATGTGCCCTTTTTTTGGTGGGGGGGGATGTTTTTATTAAATTAGCAAAGTGTTAGTGACCTACAAGAAAGGTTAAGAGCCATAAATTTGGCCAGGCGTGGTGGCTCACGCCTGTAATCCCAGCACTTTGGGAGGCTGAGGTGGGCAGATCATGAGGTCAGGAGTTCGAGACCAGCCTGATTAACATGGTAAAACCCCGTCTCTACTAAAAATACAAAAATTAGCCGGGCGTGGTGGCATGTACCTGTAATCTACTACTAGCTACTCAGGAAGCTAAGCTAGGAGAATCGCTTGAACCCGGGAGGTGGAGATTGCAGTGAGCCGCGATCACGGCATTGCACTCCAGCCTGGGCAACAGAGTAAGACTCCGTCTCAAAAAAAAAAATCCATAAATTTGACACAAAATCCTGAACACCTTAGTGGAACAAACAAAATTTGTTTGTTTTCCTTTCTTTTAAACCTATGGATTATATCAAACAAACAAAATTTGAATTGGCTTGATAGTCTCCTGGAGCTAAGGCTGCTATGTCACAGCCTATTTTGATATAACTTCTTAGTTTATTAATCATTTGTTAGACTTTTTTATCCCCATAATATCTTTCTTTTTCTTTTTTTTCTTTTATTTTATGTATTTTATTTTATTTTTGAGACAAGGTCTTGCTCTGTCACCCAGGCTGGAGTGACTGGAGTGTAGTGGCACAATGACCACTCACCGCAGCCTCAACTTCCTGGACTTGAGAGATCTTCCTGCGTCAGCCTCCTGAGTAGCCAGGACTCCAGGCATGCACCACCATGCCCAGATAATTGTTGTATTTTTGTAGAGATGGGGTTTTACCATGTTGTCCAGACTGGTCTTGAACTCCTGGGCTCAAGGGATCTACCTGCCGCAGCCTCCCAGAGGGCTGGGATTACAGGTGTGAGCCACTGTGCCCAGCCTCATTCCTATATGTTTTCTTTGCCCTTTTGCAAATGCTATAATTTATTTCCCCATTTGGGTGATTCAAAATCATCTCCTTTTGGAAATAATGTTCTTAACATTCAGGCTCTTCACCTACAGTAATGACAAGCAATTGTCTCTATTCTTTTGTGCACACTGGGTACCACACTAGTAACAGCAAACAATAGTTTGCTAAGAAAAAAAAATCATGGCTATACATCTAGAAGCTCTAGCTTCCCAGTCTTGTTTAGGTTATCTATAATGGCATGGGAGGCATGGTGCTTCAACTGGGGGAATCTATCTTCTTTTATATTTGCCTCTGTCAGAACACTCTTCAAAAGTTCCCTGAATTACAGTTTTGAAGATATGACACAAATCTGTGTCCAAGAAGGACCTAGACCAGGGAGTCCCAAATTGTCATCTCTGTATTCATTCTGCAATATTTATGAAGTACCCTGTATATTATAGGCACTTTTCCAGGCGCTGGAGTTTCAAAGATGAACAGATATTTAGAGTATAGTTGGGGAATAAGACCCATACATTTAAAATTACCATGTAGTGTGCTTAATTTATTTATTTATTTATTTATTTTGAGACGTAGTCTGGCTCTTGTTGCCCAGGCTGGAGTGCAATGGTGCGATCTCAGCTCACCACAACCTCCGCCTCCCAGGTTCAAGCGATTCTCCTACCTCTGCCTCCTGAGTAGCTGGGATTACGGGCATGTGCCACCACACCCGGCTAATTTTGTATTTTTAGTAGAGACGGGGTTTCTCCATGTTGGTCAGGCTGATCTTGAACTCCTGACCTCAGGTGATCTGCCCGCCTCGGCCTCCCAAAGTGCTACTGCGCCCGCCTGTAGTGTGCTTTAATAAAAGAATACAGACTGTTGGAAAGCACAGAGGAGGCCAGTTTCTACTGTTTCAGGGAACCAGGCAAGGGTTCCTAGAAGGGAGGACACTTGAAGGCTGTAGGAGCTGAATGAGCAGACACGGTGGGGAAAGGAGATTTCATTTCAGAGGGAGTAATGTGTGCAAAGTCATCAAGGATAAGAAGACTTTCTGAAATCAGAAAAAAGGAAGTTTTAGAGGGAAGGAGAAAACATGAGTACAACTGTAGTTAAGTATATAGGTGGTGGACAGAAAGAAGAAGTTGAGGAAATGTCCTCCTGAGAGCCCTTATTTTCTTTTTTATTTATTAGTTTTATTATATTTTATTTTGTTTTATTTTATTTTTTTGAGATGGAATCTCGCTCTGTCGCCTGGGCTGGAGGGCCACCGGTGGCGCGATCGGCTCACTGCAACCTCTGCCTCCTGGGTTCAAGTGATTCTTCTGCCTCAGCTTCCTGAGTAGCTGGGACTGCAGGTGCACGCCACCACACCCAGCTAATTTTTGTATTTTTAGTAGAGACAAGGTTTCACCATATTGGCCAGGCTGGTCTCAAACTCCTGACCTTGTGATCTGCCTGCCTCAGCCTCCCAAAGTGCTGGGCTTACAGGCATGAGCCACCGCGCCCGGCCAAGCCCTTATTTTCTTTATAAAATAGCAGGCAATGTCGTCCAAGGTGAGGGGATAAGAATGGAAAAGGGGGCTTAAGGAGACTACTGAAGGTTAGGCAGTAAAGCCAACCATGCTCACACAGGAGAATGAGCAGCATTGAGAGACTAGCTGGGAGAAGCAGTAGCATTGTGTTCAGACTTCTCTCTGCCCATTTAGCTAACCTTGACTATCCGTTCTTAGCTCCTTTTGATAGAAATTTCCAACTGGTCTCAATTTTATTTTTTCTTAACTTCTGTGAAAACACCAATCTTTTTGCAGTCCAATATTCCCCTTGGAATTGTTGTAGCATAAATATCTTAAGCTGAAAAAACTATTTTTTTTTTTTCTGAGACAGTCTCACTCTGTCACCCAGGCTAGAGTACAGTGGCGCAATCTCAGCTCACTGCAGCCTCTGCCTTCCGAGTTCAAGCGATTCTCCTGCCTCAGCCTCCCACGTAGCTGAAAAAACAATTTTGAACACCCACTGTGTGCCTGGTTGTGCAGAACTAAACACAATATAGTCTGCCCTTAAGGAGCTTAGTGATAGAGAATAAGAGAGGAATTAAGAAGGAATACAATAAGTAAATAAATAATAGTACTAAAGGCAGAACATGAAAAGTACATTACAGAAGCATAAATACAGTGTTTGCAGGCTCGGAGTTCATAGCTCAGTTGAGAATATCCTCAGGGTCTCAAGCAGCCCATCTATATAGAACATAAGATTATTTTAAAACCATGAAGAACCACCTGTAAGGTAGGGTGACCTGAAAAGTTAAGTGGCATCGATCTGTAAGCATTATAGAGACAACTCACTTATCTAGCTATTTTATCCAACTGAGAAGGCTTTATTGCTTTACTACCCTGTCAGGTGCCTGGCAAAGCAACCCAGCTTTCTGACTTCTTAACTGCCGTTAGTCTCAACTGTCTGGCTACTACTTTCTTGATAGTGGTTCACTCCAAAACTAACTCTTTGTCCTTGTTCCTATGTTGGACCTGCTGCATTTGCATTTAAAACATTTTTTTAAAAATGTTTTTAAGAGGGCCTCACTATGGTGCCCAGGCTAGCCTCTGAATTCCTGGGCTCAAGTGGTCCTCCTGCTTCAGCCTCTCAAGTAGCTGGGACTACAGATATGTGCCATAGTGTCCAGCTTCTACTGAATCTTAATCCTATTCAGCACCAACCAGGGGTCTTCTGGTCCTAACCTCTGAGCCATTTAATCAAGTAGCAGTTTATCTCAGCAAACTCCTTTACCAAAAAGCTTCTTATCCCGACGAACCTACAGTCTAAATATTTAACCTCATGCCAGTCAGCTACATCCTTGCTATACCAAGCCTGAAGCTTAGAGTGACCAGAATCATGAACACTTTAATGGAGCAAGCACAACTTGAATTGACTTGTAACTATATTCTTTCAGAACTGAAGCTATTATGCTATATCATAGTTTATTTTGATCAAGTATAACCTTTAGTTTGTGCTGTTCCCTTATTGATGATTTCTAAGCCCACATTTTCTTTTTTTCTTTCTGTTTTTGTTTGTTTGTTTTTTGAGAAGGAGTCTTATTCTGTTGCCCAGGCCGGAATGCAGTGGCTGATCTCAGCTAACTGCAGCCTCCACCTCTTGGGTTCAAACAATTCTCCTGCCTCAGCCTCCAGAGTAGCTGGGATTACAAGCGTCAGGCGCACGCCACCACACCTGGCTAATTTTTGTATTTTTAGTAGAGATGGGTTTTTGCCATGTTGGCCAGGCTAGTCTCGAACTTCTGACCTCAGTGATCCACCCACCTCGACCTCCCAAAGTGCTGGGATTACAGGCACGAGCCACCGCGCCCAGCCAGTAATCTCATTTTTTAAAGTCAGGCTGGGCGCGGTGGCTCGTGCTTGTAACCCCAGCACTTTGGGAGGCCGAGGCGGGCAGATCATGAGGTCAGGAGTTCGAGACCAGCCTGGCCAACACAGTGAAACCTCATCTCTACTAAAAATACAAAAAATTAGCTGGGCGTGGTGGTGGGCACCTGTAATCCCAGCTACCTGGGAGGCTGAGACAGGAGAATCGCTTGAACCCAGGAGGCAGGGGTTGCAGTGAGTGAGATCACACCACTGCACTCCAGCCTGGGCGACACAGCTAGACTCCATCTCAAAAAAAAAAGTCAAACAAAATATAAACTATTTATCATAGGAATCTCAAAAGCCTAGACTAGATGGGGTATATAGCAGCTCCAAAACTCACCCCACTCCTTAGTTTATGAACAAGCCTCTGCTTGTTTAGAATATACACTTATTCCAACTCCTGACATCCACCACAGAAAGATTGCCTTGTAATTGCAGATATTGCCATGTATAGTCCATATGATGAAACCTGAAAGAGTATTTTATTAATTCAGCTTTCAGGCAGATCCCAAAAAACCCATTGGGGGACACATTCTGGCTCATGCTTCAACAACAAGAATAAGCTTGCGAAAGGGAAGAGGAGAGCTCAGAATTGCCAAGATTTATGACAGGTAAATTTTTTTTATTCTGTGTGTGTGTGTGTGTGTGTGTGTGTGTGTGTGTGTGTGTGTAGAGACGGGGTTTTGCCATGTTGCCCGAGCTGGTCTCAAACTCCTAGGCTCAAGTGATCCTCCCACCTTGGGCTCCCAAAGTGCTGGGACTATAGGTGTGAGCCACCACAAGGCTGTAATTATTACTGCCAGATGCTGTGTGTTTGAATTTCCTTCTAAAAAATTATTCAATTTATTGGGAAGTCCCTACTGTTACTAGGTACTAGGGATTGAGGGATTCTATTGACACATAGACTTGGTCCCTGACCTTTCAAAGCATACACCTAGATAATGAAATCATCAATTCCAATTAAATTGTGTTAAGTACAAGGTAAGTATCAAGTATGGGAACATATCCTCCTTTCTTTTTGCCAGGTTAACTCTATTTGTTTTTCAGGTTTCAGTTTAAACATCACTTTCTCAGGGAACCTTTCCCTAACCCTTACAGTCTAGGCTACTCAGTATATTATACCCTATATTCTTTCTCAGCACTTTACGTGTTTAATTAAGAATTACAGATTTTGGCCGGGCACAGTGGCTCACACCTGTAATCCTAGCACTTTTGGGAGGCCGAGGTGGGCGGATCACCTGAGGCCAGGAGTTTGAGACTAGCCGAGATCGCGCCACTGCACTCCAGCCCGGGCGACACAGCGAGACTCCATCTCAAAAAAAAAAAACAAAAACAAAAAACAATAAAGAATTGGATAACCTGGGAGGATGTGCTAGACAACCTATGTTTCCATGGAAGGTACTCAGTAATCTTTTAATTTATTTCAAAGTATTTTACAGTTTGCTCCTACATTAGTCTAGTCATGAGAAAGGTGCATACCCCTATAGAATCAGATAAACCTCTAAGGGGCTGCTATACAATGCCTGACACTATACTAAAAGAACATCCAGTTGGCCAGGCGCAGTGGCTCACGCCTGTAATCCCAGCACTTTGGGAGGCCGAGGCAGGCGGATCACCTGAGGTCAGGAGTTCAAGACCAGCCTGGCCAACATGGTGAAACCCCGTCTCTACTAAAAATACAAAAATTAGCCGGGCGTGGTGGCAGGCACCTGTAATCCCAGCTATTCGGGAGGCTGAGGCAGGAGAATGGCTTGAACCCAGGAGGCAGAGGTTGCAGTGAGACGAGATCTCACCATTGCCTGGGGGACAAAAGCGAGACTTCGCCAAAAAAAAAAGATTAAAATAAATAAATGAAAGAACATCCAGTTATCCTTTCACCTGTTTCCAAGTTTGGAGTAATTTTTCTTGACATTCAGAACTTTATATATAGAAGTTGCTCAATAAATGTTTGTGAGGGTTAATAATACTTCTGGGTAAGTTCTGTAGGCCACATTTGGTTGTACCAACTCTGAGATGTCTCTGGAGATTCAGACTGATGGGCACATAATGCCTGTGACATGAATATAGTATTTATAGAAATAGAGCTTTTTATAAACTTCTGTTCCCTTGTATTCTGTTAGTCCTGAGATGCCTGAAAATGAAGCCACCTTCGCAATAACTGCTGGAGGAATTGGGGATGCCAAGGAGTAGGTGGTGAATTGATGCAAATTGCTTCTTAGTGCTTATTAGGAGCTGAAGAAATGGAAAAGCAGTCTCCAATTTCACATCTTGAAATAGAGGTTTTTTCCCACATGTTACTAAAGTCAGCAAAAGAGATTTGAATCTTATATTTATCTTAAAAGTCCCTGATTCATGATAACTATACATTGTATGTAAACTCAGGGATATGTATATGTATGTTTGTGTATGTGTTTGTGTGTGTATACCTGACATATATAGTAGATATATATACCTATTGAAATTCTCTCACTCTGTGTATGTATATATACCTATGGAAAACTAGTTGTTGGGAAAGGAGTACGTGATTCCCTCCCTTTCACTTTTCAAAGTGAGCCACTAAACAGAAAGTCTAAGAGTTCAGAAATGTCCCATTCTCCTAAGGACTTTCCCTTCACCATTTTTCTAGGGTACAGTGCCACTGACTTACAGAGCTAGATGTTTTTCCACAAGAGGATTTAAGGGAGGAATGTTTATAGGACACACACACAAAAGCTCTTTCTATTTATAATATCAAACTGCATATTCACCTTTATAGCAACAGAAAACAGACATTAAATTAAGCCAAATTTTAAATCATTTGACTTTGACAAGCAGAAATTACTTTTAAAAAATGTATTTATGGCTGGGCGTGGTGGCTCACACCTGTAATCCCAGCACTTTGGGAGGCCAAGGGAGGTGGATCACTAGAGGTCAGGAGTTCAAGACCAGCCTGGCCAACATGGAGAAACCCCATCTCTAGTAAAAATACAAAAATTAGCCAAGCGCAGTGGCATGTGCCTGTAATCCCAGCTACTCTGGAGGCTGAGGCAGGAGAATTGCTTGAACCCAGGAGGCAGAGATTGCAGTGAGCCAAGATGGCACCACTGCACTCCAGCCTAGGTGACAGAGTGAGACTCCGTCTCAAAAAAAAAAAAAAACTTTTTAAAAATGTTAAAATTAATTTAAATGTAAAATTTCTGAATACTAATCTTAGAAATGTGTAAAAGATATTATTTTGATTGTTAAACAAATAAAATCCTGTTTTCAAAATGCATGTATGGTGAAAATATGTAAAAATTAATACACTAATGACAATATACAATGAAGAGCTTTATAGACTTCAATCTTTATAGACTTTAATGTTACATCAACTTACATGAAAATTCCAGGGCTGGGCATGGTGGCTCACACCTATAATCCCAGCTCTTTGGGAGGCCAAGGTGAGTGAATTGCTTGAGCCCAGGAGTTTGAAGACCAGCCTGGGCAATATGGCAAAACCCCATCTCTACAAAAATACAAAAAAATTAGCCAGGCGTGCTGGTGTGTGCCTGAGGTCCCAGCTAGTCAGGAAGCTGAAGTGGGAGGATTGCTGGAGCCCAGGAGGCGAAGGTTGCATTGAGCCAAGATAGAGCCACTGCACTCCAGCCTGGGTCACAGAGTGAGACCCTGTCTCAAAAAAAAAAAAAAAAGGAAGTAAAGTGAAGAAAATTCAAGTATTCGAAGTACCATTTGTTACAAAAGGTATTTGATTATTCATGAAATTATTCACTCACTAATTATTATTAATGCTAAGCGCTAAAGAATAAACAAGGAAAATGTGGTTCCTACACATAAAGCATGTGTACACTAGTTAAGAGAAAAGACTAATATTTAGGAAAACAAGACAGCAAATGATTATATAATTAATTCATAAGCAGTGTAATCTTGGATTGACCCTTAAAGAAAAAGTAAAATTCTGCTGGGTGCGGTAGCTCACACCAGTAATCCCAGCACTTTGAGAGGCCGAGGTGGGTGGATCACTTGAGGTCAGGAATTTGAGACCAGCCTGGCCAACACAGTGAAACCCCATCTCTACTAAAAATATGAAATTAGCTGAGCGTGATGACGCACGTCTGTAATCCCAGCTACTCAGGAGGCTGAGGCAGGAAAATCTCATGAACCCAGGAGGCGGAGGTTGCAGTGAGCTGAGATCATGCCACTGCACTCCAGCCTGGGCGACAGAGCGAGACTCCGTCTCAAAAAAAAAAAAAAAAAAAGTAAAATTCCGAAAATGGGAGGGGAAAGGTTAAGCTGAGAGACTGCAAAGGTATAGGAGCTGGGATATGGAAAGAAAACAGAGACTAACTTGGCAAGTAGAAATTGTTCACAATGCAGGCTACTGGGAAATAGGAGCTTTTTTTCTTCCTTTTACCTTTTGAAAACCACAGAAGCTGCTTCCCTGAATAAGCAGAAATAAAGTCATCTAGGAGCAGATTTTCTGCATTCTGCAAAATCACTTAAATGGCTTATTTTCGTATGCAAATATAAAGGCACACTTTTGTCCTAGGGAAAGTAAGGCTTTGTTACTTGATTCATTGTGTATATTTTAAATTTTCTGTGTATTATGCTGTTTTAACTTTTTTGTTTTGTTTTGTTTTGTTTTTTGTTTTGAGACAGAGTTTCACTCTTGTTGCCCAGGCTGGAGTGCAATGGCGCAATCTCAGCTCACTGAAACCTCCTCCTCCTGGGTTCAAGTGATTCTCCTGCCTCAGCCTCCTGAGTAGCTAGGATTACAGGCGCCCACCACAATGCTCGCTAATTTTTTGTATTTTCAGTAGAGATGGGGTTTCACCATGTTAGCCAGGCTGGTCTCGAACTCCTGACCTCAGGTGATCCACCTGCCTCAGCCTCCCAAAATGCTAGGATTACAGGCGTGAGCCACCACGCCCAGCCTGTTTTAACATCTTGAAAAATCATTCTAGCTGGGGAGAGACTGCCCCTATCAGAGATAGCCAATTCTTAGAGATAGCAAAGGCACTAGCCAAGAGCATGCCTTTATGCGCAAACTAACTAATCTACAGCCATCCTAGCTCTATCTGGCCCTTACACTCCAGAAGAGACTATTCCTTTCCCTTAATCATCCCAGGCCCTGCTACTAGGCAACTAGGGGCCACCCATCTAATTTAGAGCCTATTGAAATTTCAGCCTGGGCAACATGGTGAAACCTGGTCTCAAAAAACAAACAAAAGTTAGCTAGGTGTGATGGCATGTCTGTAGTCCCAGCTACTCAGAGGCTGAGATGGGAGAATCACTTAAGCCCAGGAAGTCGAGGCTGCAATGAGCCGTGATGGCACCACTGTACTCCAGCCTGGGCGACAGTGAGACCCTGTCTCAAAAAAGAAAAATAAAGAAAAAGAAAAAGATTATTCAACTGGCCACTCCTCAACTGTTTAACCTGCCCTGCCTCAGAAACGTCAATAAAGGCCATGGCCCAAGCTCTCCCCCATCCCAGTGTTCTGCCTCCTGACTACCCCCACATTCCCCAGTGATCTCTGCATGGCATGTGGTGACCCCCTCTTTAGGACCTGAGTATAATAAACTTTCTTCTACAAGCCTCTCCTATCTTTCCTCCTGTGGCCACATCTGACTATCCTATAAATGTACAATTTAAATAGCTTTGACAACATCCTTGATAAAAACTGAGCATCTCCTAGAGATTCCCTGGTATGAGGAGCCCTGGAGAGGGGGTGGACCAATTTGCATAGCAGCCCAGAGTCTTTTAGTAGGGACAGAAATAAAACTCTCAAGACTTGAAATTCAGAGAATTTTTCTGGGTTAAGCAGAGTACCCCTGACAAAGGACAATTTACCAAGAAGTGGGCATTTGGGTTGGAAAACAGGGCCCAAAACAAAGGCCTAGAGTTCAGTGGAGAAGCTGGTTTCAATATGGCATCTGGCTAAGGCTGGAAATCTCTCTGGGTCCAGCCACTCTTACGTGTCCGGCTTTGGAGAACAGTGGCTGAGTGTTAGAATGTGAACTAAAAAGCTGTAACTTGGGGCCCAACTTTGGGACAGAACTGCAGATTATGCAGGTATCTGGGCCAGCAGGAAAATCACCAGTGCCCACTGAGCTTTTCTAGGCCGGGGTTCAATTTGTTTCCTGTGAGCAAAGGACCATGGCTTTCCAGTCCTCCACTCTCCATTTGAGTGTAGACATAGGTCTGGTCTATTTCTGGCCTATATAGGGGAGAGGAGCACTCAAAAAAGAGGGTTTATTGGTTAGGACTCTTTTGGTTGCAAGCCACAGAAACATACTGTTACCAGAAAAGGGTCCTAATCCAGACCCGAGAGAGTTCTTGGACCTCACCCAAGAAAGAATTTGGGGTGAGTCCATAGAGTAAAGCAAAAACAAGTTTGTTTGTTTATTTATTGACTTATTTTTGAGATGGAGTCTTCCTCTGCTACCCAGGCTGGGGTGCAGTGGTGCAATCTTGGCTCACTGCAACCTCCACTCCCAGGTTCAAACGATTCTCCTACCTCAGCCTCCCAAGTAGCTGGGATTACAGGCGCCCGCCACTACACCCGGCTAATATTTGTATTTTTAGTAGAGACGAGGTTTCACCATGTTGGCCAGGTTGGTCTCGAAATCCTAACCTCAGGTGATCCACCCACCTCAGCCTCCCAAAGTGCTGGGATTACAGGCGTGAGCCACCGTGCCCTGCTACTTTCTTTTTCCCTTTTTTCTTTTTTTTTTTTTTTTTTTGAGAGGGATTTCATTCTTGTTGCCCAGGCTGGAGTGCAATGGTGCAATCTCTGCTCATTGCAACCTCCGCCTCCTGGGTTCAAGTAATTCTGCTTCAGCCTCCCAAGTAGCTGGGGTTACAGGCATGCCTAACCTCGCCTGGCTAATTTTTTGTATTTTTAGTAGAGATGGAGGTTTCACCATGTTGGTCAGGCTGGTCTTGAACTCCTGACCTCAGGTGATCCACTTGCCTCGGCCTCCCAAAGTGCTGCGATTACAGGCGTGAGCCACTGCACCTGGCCCCAGCTACTTTCTTAATAAACTTGCCTTCAGGCTAGGCACAGTGGCTCACGCCTGTAATCCCAACACTTGGGAGGCTGAGGTGGGCAGATCATGAGGTCAGGAGTTCGAGACCAGCCTGACCAACAAGGTGAAACCCCATCTCTACTAAAAATACAATAATTAGCCGGGCATGGTGGCTGGCACCTGTAGTCCCAGCTACTCAGGAGGCTGAGGCAACAGAATCTGTCTCAAAAAAAAAAAAAGAATAAAAAATGGCTATTCTATAGGCAGAGCAGCAGCATGGGCTGCTTGACTGAGTATACTTACGGTTACTTCTTGAGCATGTGCTAAACAAGGGGCAGATTATTCATGAATTTTCCAGGAAGGGAGTGGGCAATTCCCGGAACTGATGGTTCCTCTCCTTTTAGACCATACAGGATAACTTCCTGACGTCATGGCATTTGTAAACTGTCATGGCACTGGTGGGAGTGTCTAGCATGCTAATGCACTACAATTAGTGTATAATGAGCAATGAGGACAACCAGAGGTCACTTTCATTGCCACCTTGGTTTTGGTAGGTTTAGGGCAGCTTATTTACCTATCCTGTTTTATCAGCAAGGTCTTTGTGACCTGTATCTTTGTGACCTCCTGTCTCATCCTGAGATTAAGAATGCCTGGTGGCTCACACCTGTAATCCCAGCATTTTGGGAGGCTGAGGTGGGCAGATCACGAGGTCAGGAGATCTAGACGATCCTGGCCAACATGGTGAAACCCGTCTCTACTAAAAATACAAAAATTAGCTGGGCGTCATGTTGCATGCCTGTAGTCCCAGCTACTCCAGAGGCTGAGGCAGAAGAATCACTTGAACCTAGGAGGTGGAGGTTGCAGTGAGCAGAGATCACGCCACTGCACTCCAGCCTGCAACTCCATCTCACAAAAAAAAAAAAAAAAAAAAAAAAAAGAATACCTAACCTCCTGGGAATGCAGGCCAGTAGGTCTCAGCCTTATTTTACCCAGCCACTATTCAAGATGGAATCCCTCTGGTTTGAACACCTCTAACAATGCTAGCAAATGCAAGACAAGGAATTCAGTGGCTCACGAAACTGAAAAATCCAGAGGAAGAGCTGACTTCAGCCACAGGTAAAGCCAAGGTGTCGAACAGCAGCCTCAGGACTCGATCTTGCTGCCTCCATCTCCTGCTCTGCTGATTTCCGTGCTGCTATTGTTTTCAAACAGGCCTTCCCCACACAGTAGCCAAGTTACTGCTTCTAACTTTGGTGGGATGCATCAAGTTAGAAAACTCACTAGGAACATGCCTTTTTCCTCATAGATTATTCATTCTGGGCCAGGCGCAGTGGCCCGCGCCTATAATCCCAGCACTTTGAGAGGCCGAGGAGGGCGGATCACCTGAGGTCAGGAGTTCAAGGCCAGCCTGGCCAACATGGCGAAACCCCAACAAAAAAATTAGTCGGGTTTGGTGGTGCGCACCTGTAATCCCAGCTACTCAGGAGGCTGAGGCAAGAAAATCGCTTGAACCGGATGGTCGGAGGTTGCAGTGAGCCGAGATGGTGCCACTACACTCCAGCCTGGGCAACAAGAGTGAAACTCCGTCTCAGAAAAAAGAAAAGAAAAAAGAAAAAGAGAGAGAAAGAGAAAGAGATTAGATACAAGGGATATCTTTCATCATGGTGAGGAGAAGGATTGGGCCTTAGACACCAAGTGTGGCTAGTCAGGACTCCTTCAACTGACCCTGGCTTGTTAGGGCAAATGTTTCACATTTTTTGGTTGCACAGTTTGCATTTCTCCATCATAATAACACTTGTTTTCTTTCAAAGAGTCACCTCTCCCCAATTCAGGTAGTGCATCCTGAGACATTGAATATGAAGTGACAGTCACAAGGATGACAGCAGGGGTTAGAGGCTGCTCACACCTGCAGTGACAGCAGGGGGAGCAGGGGCAGCAGGGCCTAGCAGCAGTAGCAGGGGCCTGACCAGACTGTTCCTGCTGCTAGACTGGGGTTTCCGGCTCCTAGACTGCTGAGTGGCTCAGACTCCCATCCATGCCCAGGCTCTTTCTGCAGTCTTCTGCTAATTCAATGAACCCTAATGTCCTTTTTTTTTTTTTTTTTTTTTTTTTTTTTCTGAGACAGACTCTAGCTCTGTCACCCAGCCTGGAGTGCAGTGGTGTGATCTTGGCTCACTGCAACCTCCACCTCCTGGGTTCAAGCGATTCTCCTGTCTCAGCCTCCCGAGTAGCTGGGATTACAGGTGTGCACAACCCCACCCAGCTAATTTTTGTATTTTTAATAGAGATGGGGTTTTGCCATGTTGGCTAGGCTGGTCTTGAACTCCTGACCTCAGATGATCCACCCGCCTTGGCCTCCCAAAGCACTGGGATTACAGGCATGAGTCACCACGCTCAGCCCCTAATGTCCTTCTAATAAGCTTCCCTTTGCCTTAGTTAGCCAGTTAGATTCTATCACTTGCCATCTAGAACTCCAAGGTAACAACAGAGTGCCTCTCAAGTGCCGCCTTCAGGGACTGGAGAAAGGGAAGCCAGGAGGGGCTTGCTTAACACTCGGGTGGGACAGCTCTCATTATTCATACTCTTCACGTGCTTTCCTACGCCAGGCTTCAATATTTTGAGAGGGAAGTTGTTAAAGGGATAGCTTAGATTTTACTTGACTGAATATAAGGGAAAACCCCCAAAATAAGTGTCCCAAACAAAATACAGGTTTATTTTTCTCTCATAGAAAAGAAATCTAAAGCTAGGCAGTCCAGAGATGCTACTACAGTGGGTCCACTTTGTCATCAGGCCCGCAGGCCTCTATCTTTCTGCTTGACCATCTTAATTTTTGACTTCCGTCTTCAAGGTCAGCTCATTGCCTAAGTTGGCAGCTGGAGCTCTAGTCAGAGAAACCAAGTTGAGAGAAGAAAGATAAAAGGCAGTCTGGGTGCAGTGGCTCACACGTGTAATCCCAGCACTTAGGGAGGCTGAGGCAGGTGGATCACTTTAGGACAGGAGTTCGAGACCAGCCTGGCCAACCTGGTGAAATCTCATCTCTACTAAAAATACAAAAATTATCTGGGTGTGGTGGCATGCGCCTGTACTCCCAGTTACTCAGGAGGTTGAGGCGGGTGAATCTCTTGAACCCGGGAGGCAGAGGTTGCAGTGAGCCAAGATTGTGCCACTGCACTCCAGCCTGGGTGACACAGTGAGACCCTGTCTCAAAAAAAGAAAGAAAGAAAGAAAGATAAAAGGCAGAAGGGCAAAAAGAAAAAAAAAAGAAGGAAAAGCTCTGTCTAGCTGACTCAGCTCCTGTAAAGCAGCCCTACCATACAACACTTGTGCTTATATCTCATTGGCCATACCCATGCACAAAAGATGTAGGAAAATACAGACTTTTGTTCCAGACATCAATATGCCCAGCTAAAATTTGGAGTTCTGTTATTAAGGAGGAAAAGGAGCCAGGCATGGTGATGAGCACCTGTAGACCTAGGTACTCAGCAGCTGAGGCGGGAGGATCGCTTGAGCCTAGGAGTCCAAGATGGCAGTGAGCTGTGATCGTGTCACTGCACTCCAGCCAAGGTGACAGAACAAGACCCTGTCTTCTCTCTCTCGCTCAATTTTTTTTTTCAGAGGTTACAGGGTCTCTGTCACCCAGGCTGGAGTGCAGTGGGGCAAGCATAGCTCACTGCAGCCTCAACCACCTGGGCTCAAGTGACGCTCCCACCTCAGCCTTCCACGTATATGGAAAGTATCTGGAACCACATACACACACCACCACACCCAGCTAATTTTTTTATTATTTGTAGAGCTGAGATTTCACTATGTTACCTAGGCTGATCTTGAACTCCTGGGCTCAAGGGATCCTCCCGCCTCGGCCTCCCAAAGTGCTGGGATTACAGGTGTGAGCCACAGCGCCAGCCTCCTGACTCTTAATTGAAAAGGGAGAAAGGAAGAATGGTTGTTGGATAAGCAATTAGCATTCTTTACAACAAAATCTTCTTTTACTTCCTCATTAATGATAAACTTATTGAATGCCTATTGTATACTATGCAAGGTGTTTCAGATTTTCTGTGTTTGTTTGTTTTACAGATGGGGTCTCAGTCTGTCACCCAGGCTGGAGTGCAGTGGCACAATCATAGCTCAATGCAACCTCAAATGCCTGGGCTCAAGCGACCCTCCCGCCTCAGCCTCCCAAGTAGCTGGGACTATAGGCACATGCCACCATGCCTGACTTGTTTCAGATTTTGTACTTGTATTAGAAGAGCTGGTTGAGGAGTGTATCAGTTAGAATGCTTTCAGCTACAAGTAACACAAAGCTCAAAAAAGTAGATTAAACAATGAGGAAGCATGTCATTTCAAATAAGAAGTCCAGAAATCAACCAGCTCCACAGTTGGCTAATACAGTGACTCTATAATGTCATCAAGGGCCCAGGTTCTTTCCTTCTCTCCACTTTCCCCACCTTCGGTGTGCTGGTTCTGTTCTCCAAAAGTTCCCTTCATGGTTAAAAAACAACTACAGCAGTTTCATTTTCATATCCTAAGATGAAAATATGAAGAAAAAGATAAGGGATTTTGCGGGGAGGAAGGAAATAGCTCACTCACGCAGCTACATTCAGCTAGTAGGCTGGCTGAAGGGTCTGGGATGGCCTCACTTGTATATCTGGGGTCTTGGCAGGGATGGTTGTAAGTATGAGACTTCTCTCTCCACATTGTCTCTTGTCATTCAGCGCTCTAGAGGAAACTTCTCTTTTTTCTGTCTTTTTAGACACAGAGTCTTGCTCTGTCGCTCAGGTTGGAGTGCAATGGTGCCATCTTGGGTCACTGCAACCTCCGCCTCCTGGGTTCAAGCCATTCTCCTGCCTCAGCCTCTCGAGTAGCTGTGATTACAGGCGCCCACCACCACACCTGGCTAATTTTTTGTATTTTTAGTAGAGACGGGGTTTCACCACGTTGGCCAGGCTGATCTCGAGTTCCTGACCTCAAGTGATCTGCCCACCTCAGCCCCGCAAAGTGCTGAGATTACAGGCATCAGCCACTGTGCCCAGCCTGTAAATACCATTTTTAAGACTGCAACCTCCACCTCCCCAATTCAAGCGATTCTCCTGCCTCAGCCTCCTGAGTAGCTACAGGCATGCGCCATCACGCCCAGCTAATTTTTTTGTATTTTTAGGAGAGACGGGGTTTCATCATGTTAGCCAGACTATTTCTATTAGGCCCGGCCTATTTATATTATTATTACACCGTAATATATAATGAAGGCCAGATGCGGTGGCCATGTAATCCTAGCACTTTGGGAGGCCAAGGTGCGTGGATCACTTGAGGTCAGGAGTTCAAAACCAGCCCGGCCAATAATGGCAAAAGCCAGTCTCTACTAAAAAATATAAAAATTAGCGTCATGTCGCATGCTTGTCATCCCAGCCACTCAGAAGGCTGAGGCAGGAGAATTGCTTGAACCCAGGAGGCAGAAGTTGCAGTGAACCGAGATCGCGCCATTGCACTCCAGCCTGGGCGACAGAGTGAGACTCTGTCTCTAAAAAAAAACAAACAAAAAAAAGCTACATAGGCCTCTCACAATTTGCCCACAAAGAAATTCCTTGTGGGCCTCCAAGATCTTTACACTAAAACAGTTCTGTTGAATTTCACCCTGACAATGTACATTGATGGTTTACCATCACAAGCACAGGACAAAGGACAAAACTAAAAAGTCATCCCTCTGCTCGCCTGAAACAAACACATAGCTGACTGCTGCCTCTGCTCTATGATTATTTTATCTTATGTGAAAATGCAGATTAACTGAGCGTGAGCAGAAAGCATCAGTGAAGACTATCAAAGACCCAGAAGAGGACACGGACACATGGAGCGGGGGAACAACACACACTGGGGCCTGTTGGGGGTCGGAGGAGGGAGAGCATCGGGAAGAATAGCTAACGGATGCTGGGCCTAATACCTAGGCAAGGGGTTGATCTGTGCAACAAACCACCATGACACACGTTTTCTTGTGTACCAAACTTGTATATCCTGAACATGTACCCCAGAATTAAAATAAAATTGATGACAAAGGCCAGGCAAGGTGGCTCACGCCTGTAATCCCAGCACTTTGGGAGGCCGAAGCAGGCAGATCACCTGAAGTCAGGAGTTCCAGACCAGCCTGGCCAACATGGTGAAACCCTGTCTCTATTAAAAATGCAAAAATTAGCCAGGTGTGGTGGCGTATGCCTGTAATCCCAACTACTCAGGAAGCTGAGGCAGGAGAATCGCTTGAAACCAAGAGGCGGAGGTTGCAGTGAGCCAACTGCACTCCAGCCTGGGCGACAGAGCGAGACTCTGTCTCAAAAAACAAAAGCCGTTGAGATGTCAGTTGGCCCGGAAACACAAAGGGACAGTCACAGACTCACTGGACAAGGGTATGGCGTGGTCGAATGGCTAAAAGGTCAGGCACTGTGCCAGGTAGGCACTGGGTCACGGTGGTGAACAAATAAGTTCCTGCACTCACAGATTTTACACTCTAGGAGGGAGACAAAAAGTGTTTATGTCAAGCAGTTACTAATTCAAATGAAAGCAAAGAAAAATGGAAAAGAGAGAATGCATGTGTACTTCTGAAGGAGGAGAGTATGCAGGTTATGCAGTGTTGCATTGGGTTCTGGGGAGGCCTCCCTGATTGAGTGACATGTGAGCACAGACCTAAACTGAGGTATCTAGCCTTGCTGACATAAAGAGCAAGTGCAAAGGCCCTGAGGACGAGTGTGGCTAGAGTAGAACAAGGAGGAAAGACAGAACAGGGCTGCATCCTCAAGGGCTTGTAGGCCACTGTAAGGCCTTTGTCTTTTCTTTCAAGTGGAAACCTCTGGAAAATTTTAAGTAAAGTGACATAATAAAAGGACCCCTATGACTGCAGTGTGAAGAATAAATTCAGAGTGAGCAAGGACAGGAGCAGGCAGATTAAAAAGAGGCGAGCGCAGTCATCCAGGCAAGAGATGATGAGGACTGGGGCAGGTTAACAGTGTAAATAAAAGAATATGACCCAGGCCGGTGCGGTGGCTCACGCCTGTAATCCCAGCACTTTGGCAGGTCGACGCGGGTGGATCACGAGGTCAGGAGTTCAAGACCAGCCTGGCCAAGATGGTGAAACCCCAGCTAAACTACAAATATTAGCCAAGTGCGAGGGCAAGAACCTGTGATCCCAGCTACACGGGAGGCTGAGGCAGGAGAATTGCCTGAACCCGGGCAGCAGGGGTTGCAGTGAGCCGAGATTGTGCCACTGCACTCCAGCCAAAAAAAAAGAAAAAAGAAAAAAAAAGAATATGACCCAGGCGAGTCTCAATCACTTTAAGAGGTTCATTTGCCAATGTTAAGAACGTACTTGGGGAAAAAGAACACATAACCACAGAAAAATCAGTGGTCCATTTTTTTTTCTTTTTGAAGCTCCTTTTCTTATGCTATGTTCCCAAAAATTTGGGAAACAAACACTCAGCACCCACACTGAGGGGCCAAATCTCCCCGCTTCTACCCATCTGTTGAATTGAGACGTTAGATGGGCCCGTCTCGAGGGCCCTAACAGCTCAACAGTTGTGTGACGCCATTTGACCAAGCTTGCGGGGCTTCAAAATGCAGTTTGAGACGACAGGAAGCAGGTAAGGAGAGGGAAGCCAGTCTGGAAGGAATTGAGCGGAGAACGTGGGCTAGCCTGGTTAAACACTTGTCCTTAGCCTTCGCCCTTTCTGTGTCTAAAGACCATCGCTCTGAAACCTTGTTCTCCCGAGAGTGCTGGGGTCTTCTCCGGGCCTTCTGAGGAGCGCCGTTCAACGGCAGCAATGGGCCCACGGAGTCCACTGGGGCTCCAAACAATTTTTTTTTTTTTTTTTTGAGACGGATTCTTGCCCCGTCGTCCAGGATGGAGTGCAGTGGCACGATCTCGGCTCACTGCGACCTCCGACTCCCGGGTTCAAGCGATTCTCCTGCCTCAGCCTCCCAAGTAGCTGGGACTACAGGCACCCGCCACCATGCCCTGCTAATTTTTGTATTTTTCGTAGAGACGGGGTTTTGCCATTTTGGCCAGGCTGGTCTCGAACTCCAGGTGATCCTCCCGCCTCGGCCTCCCAAAGTGTTAGTATTACAAGCGTGAGCCACGTGCCTGGCCTCCAAGCACATTTTGTTTCTGTATTAGCAACAGCTGTGCTCGGCCAGGGACGGTGAAAATATACGGTTCAGAAAATGCACCTCAGTGTGAACCAAATGTAGCTGAGGGCACTTTAACCTGGAGGGGACATCGCCACCTCACAAACTCCCGAAAGAAACGGTTACGGCTCATCCATCATGGCTGCCGGAGACAGAGCAGCGAAAGGCAACGGAAAGGAAATGGCGCCGGGGCCCGCCGCCATTCTCAGCGGGCCCAGGGCGGCGGGGCGAGAGGGCTTGCGGCGCCATATAGGAAGGCCAGCTAGGGAATTTAAGACCCTCCCGGCCTCTGGCGCCAGAGGACTCTGAAACTTGATAACAATATGGAGGACGGTTATTGTCTCTGCAAAGCAACTTCTTCAAGCCGGCCGTGGGGTCTGTCCCGAGATCGGAATCAGGCAAAATCCTCTATTCTCTAAACAGAATGCGTTACGCATACTGCGCATCTTAGCAACAGCAGGCCGGCTAACGACGCAAAGAATGTTACGTCGCACCAGAGGCGCTTCCTCCCACCTCATCCCACGTTCTAGTTCGGGTGGCGCGAGAACTCTACGCTCGCTCCGTACTTTGTTTTTCTTGTACAGACCGCAAAATACGCCCATCGTCGCAACTGACGTAAAGTGCTTCCAAGAATACCCGTAGTTCCCCGCGGAGCCCTCGGGCTATTCCGAGACGCTGTTTACGTATTGTCTCCGCCGTACGCAGCGTTAAGTTGGAGCCGACTCAGCGGCGGCCGCCATTTTGTGCAGTCGCTGGGAAGGAAGGAGACGCCTAAACCGCGGCACTGCCCGGTTTGAGCGTAGCCAAACCTGCCCACCGGCTTTGTAGCCCCGATTCTCTGTGTTTTGCTCCCGTCTCCGACGAGAGAGGCGGCGACGGTGGCGTCTGCGACGGGAGACAGCGCGTCGGAGCGAGAGAGCGCTGCGCCTGCCGCCGCCCCAACAGCGGAGGCGCCGCCGCCATCGGTCGTCACCAGACCGGAGCCGCAGGCCCTCCCGAGCCCGGCCATCCGTGCCCCGCTCCCAGATCTCTATCCTTTTGGGACCATGCGCGGAGGAGGCTTTGGGGACCGGGACCGGGATCGTGACCGTGGAGGGTAAGGGTGGGGGAGGAGAGGAGAGGCCTGGCGTGGGGGTGGGGGAGTTGCTTCTTGGGGAGGCCCGGCGGACTGCGAGCCTGGGAGCCTTGCTCTCGACCCGGGAGGCGAGGGGAGGCGACTCGAGGCGAGACAGCGGTTTCGTGCGCGGACCTCGGCCCCGGGGTCACTCGGGACCCGAGGAGAGCGGCCGCTTGGCGACGCTGGGCCTCTCAGTGCGGACGGCCGTCGTGGCGCGGCCCGGCCTCATCCCAGCCCCGCGGGGGATCGGGAGGGGCGGCCTGGCCGCATCAGCCCAGGCCCGGGCTTTGGCGCCTCGCCTGGCTTCCCGGCTCTCGAGCCCGGCCGCTTCGGGCGGGCTGTTCGATGTCTGCAGGCCTCGGCGTTCATCTGGAAAACGCGGATCTTCCTGAGAGAAGACTTCAGCCCAGGAAAGCCTTACACGAAATGGCACCCTTGACGTTCTCTCCCCAGAGTTCACTGTTTAAGGCACTGGAGACGAAAAGACCAACTTCTCATTTTTAGAAATAGATTTTAATCCTCTTCAGTTATATTTTAAGTCGGAGGAAATGCATTGGGATGTAAAGCAGTGGAGTTGCTTGCCTTCTAAATGACCGTGTTTGGGGGAAGGATGGTTTTTTGGGTCGTTACTTTAGTTTTAATCTTAATATTTCAGCCTTTTTTCTCTAATTGGACTGCAGCGTCAACTATTTTGCCTCGCTAGAAAGTTCTTGGTATTGTGGGCCGGGCGTGGTGCCTCAGGCCTGTAATCCCAGCAATTTGGGAGGCCGAGGCGGGCGGATCACCGGAGGTCAGGAGTTCGAGACCAGCCTGACCAACATGGAGAAACCCCGTCTCTACTAAAAATAACAAAATTAGCCTGGCTTGGTGGCGCATGCCTGCAATCCCAGCTACTCGGGAGGCCGAGGCAGGAGAATCGCTTGAACCCGGGGGGAGGAGGTTGCAGTGAGCCGAGATCGCGCCATTGCACTCCAGCCCGGGCAAGAGCGAAACTCCGTCCCCCCCCACCCCCCCGCTTCCCCAAAGAGTTACGTGACGCCACTTTATATATGTGTGTGTGACCTTGGTCAAGATCCTAACTTTGTGAGCCTGTTTCCTCTGAGGAACATAATTGCCTTTACTTTGCTGTGTTGTCAGGAATTAAGAGATAATGGATGTAATAGTCTCACTGTAGTAGGCGCTCTGTTAACGATATTTTCTCCAAACGTTTTTGTCTTTTGTGGTTCAGATCCGCAACTGCTGGATTTACTAGTCTCAAGCACTTCAGTTGCCACTTTTTACAAAATTATTTTGATTTATACCTTATTAGGAAGGAAAATATTTTATCTCATTGTTTAGAGGACGAGAGGTGGAATGTTTGCTTCGCGTTTGACAGTACTGCTAAGTTTAGAAGTGAATTTCAGTTCATTGACTTAGAAAAAGAACTTGAGATTATCTAGGAAAGTTGAAAACGACCCAGCAATTCCTCCCTAAGCTTTATACCCTAGACTGTAATGCCTAGAGAAATCCTTGCACAGGTACCCCAGGATCCTTGTACAGAAAAGTTTATATACCAGCATTCGTGCTAACAGGATATTGGAAACAACGCAAATGTCTCCATAAGTTGTGGGTATTCGTACAATTGAATCAGCCGTGAAAAAGAGAAAAGAACTTGGATTAATGTGGATAAGTCACAGACGTGTGGAGTTAAAAAGCACGTTGTGGTAGGGTGACACATTTAATTAAGGATATGTGCAAATATGATAGGAAAGGGAATGGTTAACAAAATTCAAGGTAGTGGTTATTAGGGTGAAAGTTGTAAACTTGAAATAGGCACATAGAGGGGCTACAAGGTACTAATAGTGTTGTATTTCTTTACCATTGGTGTTTGGTTTAATATTTCCTTTCACCATATATATGCTTTAATAAGTTATTTGAAAGGAAAAAAGTGAATTACTGATCCATACTTTGAGTATCAGATGGCATTTTTAAAAAATTTCAAACGAACTGGCCTTATTTCATAAGATCTGTGCCCCAACTCTCCCTTTCCCAAGAAATGTTCTTGATTATTTGAATTGCTGTTGTTTTAACTGAGTGTTACACAGTTGAAGTGGTGGTTATTTTGAAAAAGGAGTAGGTGAGGTCAGTTCATGTATTTCACATGTGTGATGCAAAAATGATACGCATTGTACATTTGAAGTAGTATGGTTTTTAATGTTAATATATGACTCTTCAAAGGTGAATTTTTTTGCAAAGCCAAATTAAACTAATTACTGACCGGATAAAAACATTTGAGCAGCATAGTATACCAGAGAGTACAGTGTGCGTATTGAAAGATGGCATGGATATGCTCAAAAGTAAAAGGCTTTCTTGAATTTTGAGGTCATTAATTATGTCAGCATTAATTATAAACATGGAAGACGGCGTATTTTCCAAGAACCCCATGTTTCAAATTAAATGTTTAGTGTAGAATAGTATGTCTTGAATAAATAGCCAGGGAAGTAAGGAGAGAGGAAAAAAAAATACATAAATGATAATCATCAGTTTAAAGCCTTAACAGGAATCTTACTTTCAAGTTTTATTTTTTCCTAAGTCACTAAGGTTTGGGTAGCATTGCAATGTAGCAATAACAATGAAGTCTTTTATAATTTGCAAGAGTGATAATCCAAAGACTTTCTACCTCTTGAAAAGTACCTTATTTAGCTGCTTCATTTGCAAGTGTGGCGGGCGCGGCGATTGAGGTGGCCTTTTGGTCTGTTCAGTATTGAGTCTTAAGCTGAGGGGCATATTAAAGATGTCGCTGACACGGGTATCCCTATGCTATGTGCTCTTCCTGTTCTGATTCTTAATTTGTCTTCACTGTCTCAGTAGTGGTATAAATGGAATTAGCCAAGTTCTGCCTGTTGAGTGTAGGTATCCAGTGATCCCAATAAAATCTCCTGCCATCAATTTTTGTTACGTATGTATTTAGAGGAATGTCTAGCTGGTTAAGCCAGAGTTCTAATGGCTTTGAATTGCAGGAAATTGAGGCCCTGTAGAATAATACACCTACTTGCCTATCAATGATAAAGTGGAACTTTATATAAGATGAAGTTACAAGTGGGTTAGAGTGGGAAAAGGGAACTAAATTCAGTACAATATTTTACAAGGAGTAAAGAAACTGAGTGAGAAAATGCTATACAGTTTGTATGCCAAACAAAGACGACCTGTACTTTACAAGATCGAAATAGGGAAAATTAAGGCCATCTTAGTGTTAAGATTCTTCTAGGAAAAGTAGCTTCTGATTTCTTAAATATTAGCTTTGGCTAGTGGTCATATTTGTATTCCTCTTGAGCTTGTCTGTTGTGAAAGGTATATAAAAAGCAAGAAGTTGATCTTAAGTAATTAGTTGAGTGTTAAAGCCTTAAATAAGTCTTGTTAGTGTTTTTTTCTCTGTAAATTAATAATACCATTTGGGAACAAGAAGGAGATAGAAGGTAAAAGTAGAGATCAAAGAAGAAGGAAAGGTCATAAATCTATGTTCAGCTTTTTTTTTTTTTTGACGGACCCTCCCTCTGTCTACCAGGCTGGAGTGCTAATGGTGCCATTTCAGCTCACTGCAACCTCCGCCTTCCGAGTTCCAGCGGTTCTCCCGCCTCAGCCTCCCAAGTAGCTAGGGATTACAGGCGTGCACCACCACGCCTGGCTACTCTTTTGTGTTTTTAGTAAGAGACGGGGTTTCACCATATTGGCCAGGCTGGTCTCAAACTCCTGACCTCAAGTGATCCACTGGCCTCTGCCTCCCAAAGTGCTGGGATTACAGGCCTGAGCCACTGCCCCCGGCAGGCTCAGCTCTTTTATTAGCGTAAGCTAAAAATGAAGACCAGTCTACCAGTCCTTTCCAAGACCCAGTTTTGCTTTGCAGATAAGCAGACAGGTGGAGTGCTTATCACAGTTTAATGGGGGAGCAGGCCCAAGAAGCTATTCTAAGATTGAGGGACTTGCTTGGAGTGTATCTTCCTTCTTGTCCACAATCTTGCCTTTAATTGAAACTTAAATTAATGTCATCCTTTGCCTGCATGTCTGTTACACAAAAGTAGAGACTTGTGTCTGTTTTATTTAGTAACTCCAGCACAGCACCACTTCAAACAGTAGCCGATACATACTTGGTACCTAGTAACTTGGTACCTAATAACTATTTGTTGAATGAAATGATGCTAACTTGTACTGAGTGCTGGCTATGCCAGATACTTTTATAGTACATTACACATTATTAGGTCATTTTCTCAGCAGCCTCTGAAATAAGTGGTATTATTTCTACTTTGCATAGGAAACTAAGGTGTGTGGAAGTTAAATAATTCTCTTCAAATTATACAGTAAGTGGCAGAATCAAAACTCAAACCATGTCTGGATCCAGAATCTGTGATTGTAATCCCTAGGATGTATTTCTCTCAATAAAGGGATTTTTAATTTTTCGCCTATTGTAGCTATATTCATAAACAGTATTTATTGTTGGGTAGTAAGGGAGGTTTTACACATTTCTCCATACCTTTAAATCAGAGTAAATAAAATGGTCTTTTTGGAGGTAGGCTGGTAGTATCCCTAGAACTCCATCCTTTTTGAATATTCTTATGGCATGTATGATACGTTGCTTTAAAAATACTGATGAACTAACTAAAAATTCTGTTCCTAGATTTGGAGCAAGAGGTGGTGGTGGCCTTCCCCCGAAGAAATTTGGTAATCCTGGGGAGCGTTTGCGTAAAAAAAAGTGGGATTTGAGTGAGCTCCCCAAGTTTGAGAAAAATTTTTATGTGGAACATCCGGAAGTAGCAAGGCTGACACCAGTAAGTTTACATGTGTGTTTTAATGTACAGATTATTGAACCAAGTAGATATATTGGTTAGAGTTTATTCATACGCTACTGTTGCGGTTTTACATTTTATTCTAGTGTGGTGATATTTTTCTTAAAAAATTTTTTGGTTAATTTTTTTTTTTTTTTTCCTTTTTCTAGAGACTGGGTTCCCCAGGCTGGTCTTGAACTCCCTAGCTCAAGCAAACTACCTGCCTCAGCTTTTCAAAGTGCTAGGATTACAGGCGTGAGCCACTGCACCCAGCTGATTTTTTTTTTTTTTTTGAGACGGAGTTTTGCTCTTGTTGCCCAGGCTAGAGTGCAATGGTGTGATCTTGGCTCACTGCAACCTCCGCCTCCTGGGTTCAAGCGATTCTACTGCCTCAGCCTCCCAAGTAGCTGGGATCACAGGCACCCGCCACCATGCCCAGCTAATTTTTTGTATTTTTAGCAGAGATGGAGTTTCACTATGTTGGGCAGGCTGGTCTCGAACTCCGGACCTCGGACCTCAGGTGATCGACCTGCCTCAGCCTCTCAAAGTGCTGAGATTACAGGCATGAGCCACCACACCCAGCCTCTTTTTTTTTTTTTTTTTTTTTTTTTGAGACGGAATCTTGCTCTGTCACCCAGGCTGGAGTGCAAGAGGCAGGGTTTCACCATGTTGATCAGACTGGTCTCTGTCTCCTGACCTTGTGATCTGCCCGCCTCAGCCTCCCAAAGTGCTGGGATTATGGGTGTGAGCCACCATGCCCAGCCTTTCTTACATTCTTATCTAAGACCCCTAATACTCATAAAAGGGGACCAGTTTAAATATGCATTTAATTTGTTCTCTTGTTGATAATGCTTACTAATCTGTTTATTATACATGATTGAAACTATTGTATATTAGGTCATGTTTTTTCATCTGTTAGTGAAAAAGATAGATTGGCTTTTTTTTTTTTTTTTTTTTTTTTTTTTTTTTTTTTTTTTTTTTTTGAGGTGAAGTCTCACTCTGTCCCCTAGGCTAGAGTGCTGTGGCATGATCTTGGCTCACTGCAACCTCTGCCTCCCAGGTTCAAGCAATTCTCCCACCTCAGCCTCCCGAGTAGCTGGGATTACAGACATGTGCCACCACGCCTGGTTAATTTATTATTATTATTTTTTTTTTTTTTCAGTAGAGACAGAGTTTCACCATGTTGGCCAGGCTGGTCTCAAACTCCTGACCTCAAGTGATCCACCCACCTCAGCCTCCCAAAGTGCTGGGATTACAGGTGGGAGCCACCGTGCCCAGCCAACATTGTCTATTCTTGTACCTCATTACCATTGTTTTTTGGACTCTACACATGAAATGGTTACTCTTTCAGAAGAAAGTGTAATGGAAAGAGTACTTGGGTCCAAGTTCCACTTTTTTTTCCTCCTCATTCTGACCTTGGGCAAGTTACTTATCTTTTTTCTCCTATAGAAAATGGAACTCTTAATCACCTACATCATTAATTAACTTACAAAGTAAGTAGGAGCCTTGCAGAGTTAAAGTGATACACATGAAAGTACCATGTAAACTATTAAATATTTGCCGTCGTAGCTGTGGACTGGATAATTGCTCAGCTAGCTTGGAACATAAATTCTGAATGTTTAGAATAACTAGTTTACTAACTTATTTCATTTTTTTTCCATAGTATGAGGTTGATGAGCTACGCCGAAAGAAGGAGATTACAGTGAGGGGGGGAGATGTTTGTCCTAAACCCGTGTTTGCCTTCCATCATGCTAACTTCCCACGTAAGTGTTCTTCAATCTAGAACCTTAATTTGTTAAATTGGGTTGAATGGGAGACAAGGGTAGTAGGTTAAACTCTTTGAGCCAGGTTTGGGGTTTTGTTGAAAGGACAAGAGATTGTTTTTATGGTCATCAGTTCTTCTGTTCTAGTATTTAGACTGAGGTTTTGTTTTTGTTTTTTGAGGTTTTTGTCTTTTTCTAGGGTTTTGCCCTCTGCCTTTTAGAAAACAGCAGAATGAAATTGCTTTCTAGCTGGATATAATGTGAATTTGCTAAACAATAAATGACTACCATGTTCCCATGTCCTGTTAGATGCTTTAGGGTAATGGTTTTTCAAATTTCTGGGAGAGGTAGACTATTGTAGCAGCTTTTGTTTGTTTGTTTTTGGAAACGGAGTCTCAACGTTGTCACCCAGGCTGACGTGCAGTGGCGCGATCTCAGCTCACTACCTCCTCCGCCTCCTGGGTTCATGCGATTCTGCTTCACCCTCCCGAGTAGCTGGAATTACAAGGGCCCGCCACCACTCTGGCTAATTTTTGTATTTTTAGTAGAGACAGGGTTCACCATGTTGACCAGGCTGGTCTGGAACTCCTGGCCTCCACTGGCCTCAGCCTCCCAAAGTAATGGGATTACAGGCGTGAGCCACCTAGCCTGGCCCTTAGAAGCTAACAGTGAGCTGGTCGGAGATCTAGTAGATAAAGAAAAAGCACTTTGGAGAGATGAAGCTGGGTAAATCTTATCTTCAGTGAGCTTAAAAGTTTTTTTAAAAACTCTTGGTTTGTGTCTTTAAACACAATAAAATATGCAAAATAAAATTCTCTTACAGAATATGTAATGGATGTGTTGATGGATCAGCACTTTACAGAACCAACTCCAATTCAGTGCCAGGGATTTCCGTTGGCTCTTAGTGGCCGGGATATGGTGGGCATTGCTCAGACTGGCTCTGGGAAGACGTTGGCGGTATGTATGAGCAAGAGAAGATCCTTGATATTGTGGTAACTTATTTTGCTATTCTAATTGTCATACGTTCTCAGTTCTTCGTAGAAGTGCCATTCAGATAGTTTGATACTATTTTAGTTATTAAATATATGGAAGCATTTTATGTTCAAATTTGTATTGCTTCTTGTATATAGCAGTGGTAAATTCTGTTTTTCACTTTCCTATTTATGCATTAATTCAGTAATTACTAAGTATCTAAGTAAGATTGTACTTCTAAGCGTAAGGTTGTCATTCTTTCCCCCCTCCACAGTATCTCCTGCCTGCAATTGTTCATATTAACCACCAGCCATACTTGGAAAGGGGAGATGGCCCAATCGTAAGTGTGTTTCAGTTTCTTTGTAATTCTAAGAAAAACTACAATTTAGCGACTATTTAGGCTTGGTGCTTTACATTATCCATTTGTACTCTTAACCACACCCTCCATAGGTGGAAATGGTTTCATTCTCATCTTTCTTGGAATTAAATGACTTACCCAAGATCACTCAGCAATTGAATAGCTGAGCTTACATTTGAACCAAAGTCTTACTCTTAAAGAAACCATGCATGCTGTATGGGCATTTACTGTGCAGTAAATCAAGTGTTTTCTGGTTTTGGTGTGGTTTTTTTTGTTTTTTTGTTTTGATTTTTTGTGTTTTTTTGAGATGGAGGTTCGCTCCGTGTTGGTCAGGCTGGTCTCAAACTCCTGACCTGAGGTGATCAGCCCACCTTGCTCTCCCAAATTGCTGGGATTACAGGCATGAGCCACTGCGTCCAGCCTTCTTTCTTTTTTTTTTTTGGAGATATATTCTCACTCTTGTTGCCCAGGCTGGAGTGCAGTAGCGAGATCTCAGCTCACTGCAACCTCCGCCTGCCAGGTTCAAGCCATTCTCCTGCCTCAGCCTCCCGAGTAGCTGGGATTAAAGGCGTGCACCACCACTCCTGGCTAATGTTTGTATTTTTAGTAGAGACAGGTTTGCACCATGTTGGCCAGGCTGGTCTGGAACTCCTGACCTCAGGTGATCTGCCTGCCTCGGCCTCCCCAAGGTGCTGGGATTACAGGTGTGAGCCACCGCGCCTGGCATTGAATGTGTACTTTTTTTTTTTTTTTTTTTTGAGATGGAGTTTCGCTCTTGGTTGCCCACGCTGGAGTACATTGGCACAATCTCGGCTCATTGCAACCTCCGCCTCCTGGCTTCAAGCAATTCTCCTGTCTCAGCTTCCCAAGTAGCTGGGATTACAGGCATGCGCCGCCACACCCAGCTAATTTTTGTATTTTTAGTAGAGACGGGGTTTCACCATGTTGGCCAGACTGGTCTCGAACTCCTGACCTCAGGTGATCTGCCTCGGCCTCCCAAAATAATGGGATTACAGGTGTGAGCCACCACACCCGGCCTACTTAACTTTTTTAAGAAATAAGCTTGCATTTGTCCTATATATTTATGAACATGTACAATATGTCTCAAGATATTCACAAAAAGAAATAATGCAGTACTTATAATACATAGTATATGTCTGACAGCATTATTATTAGTTAATATCTAATGGATCAGTATATAAAGCAAGTTTCATAATTTAATTTGAATGGTATATGATACCTTGATTTTTGTATTACTTGGCCAGATTGTACACAGTCTTGTCAGATTACATGTAAATTTTCGTTGTTTTTGCCTTATCTACCTGGTGAAGTGCTTAAATTAGAGGTCAGGAATGTGTCATTCTGCCAGTTTAAGTCAGGTTGACCATCCAAAATTCCAAATTTGAGGCCAGGCACGGTGGCTCACACCTGTAATCCCAGCACTTTGGGAGGCCAAAGTGGGCAGATCACATGAAGTCAGGAGTTCGAGACTAGCCTGGCCAACATGGGGAAACCCCCATCTCTACAAAAATACAATAATTAGCTGGGCATGGTGGTGCCTGCCTCTAGTCCCAGCTACTCAGGAGGCTGAGGCGCAGGAGAATCATTTGAACCCAGGAAGCAGAGGTTACAGTGAGCCTTCACTGCACCACTGCACTCCAGCCTGGGCGATAGAGTGAGACTTTGTCTCAGAAAACAAAACAAATCCAAATTTTGAGGACCAATATGATCCTCAAAGTAAATGCTTGCTGGAGCATTTTGGTTTTGGGGGTTTAGGTTGCTCAACCTGTAAATGAGAGTTGTATACTTAAAACCAGGTAATACAATCTATATCTCCACTTAAACAGTATATATAAACTATAATGATTGATAATGTGTCATAGTAAAAGTGACAAGGATACCAGTATCATTCCAAATGCTAAACATGAAGTTCTAATAATTTTTTTCTACATTCTATTGTGCTAATATTGCCCCCTTCTGATCTTCACCCCATCACTTTTAATGTGCTAGATTAGACAGCGAAGAATTAGATTAGCTTTTTGTATTTTGTTTCTTCTTTTTTTTTTTTTTTTTTTTTAAACCTTGGATGAGGTCTCAAGTGTCTTTTTGTTGGTTTCAGTGTCTAGTTCTGGCTCCTACCAGAGAGCTTGCCCAGCAAGTACAGCAGGTGGCCGATGACTATGGCAAATGTTCTAGATTGAAGAGTACTTGTATTTATGGAGGTGCTCCTAAAGGTCCCCAGATTCGAGACTTGGAAAGAGGTAATAATATATAGTGTAAAAGAATTGTTAGTTTATCTTACTTTACCAATTCCTGTGGAGGAAATTGGAGAAAAAAGTGGGTTCTTGTGAAAACTCAGAATTTCAGCAGCTTAGAAATTCTCAGATGTGACTAAAACAGCTATTTTGAGAGAGAAAGTTCAGCATGGCTGGAAACTTTGTGAGGATTTGGTGATTGTACATAAGTCCTGACATGGTTTTGTGGTTACTTTGTTAAAATTTAGCTTCTCTGGGCCAGTGCGGTGCCTCACGCCTGTAATCCCAGCACTTTGGGAGGCCGAGGTGGGCGGATCACGAGGTCCAGAGATTGGGACCATCCTGGCTAACATGGTGAAACCCCGTCTCTACTAAAAATACGAAAAATTAGCCAGGCGTGGTGGCGGGTGCCTGCAGTCCCAGCTACTGGGGAGGCTGAGGCAGGAGAATGGCGTGAACCCGGGAGTCGGAGCTTACAGTGAGCCGAGATCGTGCCACTGCATTCCAGTCTGGGTGACAGAGCAAGACTCCGTCTCAAGAAAAAAAAAAAAAAATAGCTTCTCTGCAGCATTGAGTACAGCCACCAGGGCTGCTGCATTTTTGTAGAGTCGGGGTCTTGCTATGTTGACCAGGCTGGTTGTGAACTCCTGGCCTCAAGCGATCTTCCCGCCTCCTCTTCCCAAAGTGCTAGAACACAGCTGTGAGCCACTGCACCTAGTCGACTGGCTCGATCATTGGTTTTGTTTTACAGGTGTTGAGATCTGCATAGCCACTCCTGGACGTCTGATAGATTTCCTGGAGTCAGGAAAGACAAATCTTCGCCGATGTACTTACCTTGTATTGGACGAAGCTGACAGAATGCTTGATATGGGGTTTGAACCCCAGATCCGTAAAATTGTTGACCAAATCAGGGTGTGTAAAGCTAATAATAAGCAGTCTTTATGCCATTTGTCCAAGTTCCTTAGCCTGAAAGAAAGCCTTTCCTTTTTTGATAGCCTGATAGGCAGACACTGATGTGGAGTGCAACCTGGCCAAAAGAAGTAAGACAGCTTGCAGAGGATTTCCTTCGTGATTACACCCAGATCAACGTAGGCAATCTGGAGTTGAGTGCCAACCACAACATCCTCCAGATAGTGGATGTCTGCATGGAAAGTGAAAAAGACCACAAGTATGGAAGATAATTTTACTCTGATTTGATAATGCTGATAAACCTTTTCTAATAACCCTCCAAAATTAGTACTGCAGAAACCAGTATATTTTGAGGCCTGAGAACATTAAAAGCATTGCTAGGTTTCTGATAATCCATCATCATATCATTTGTCAGAGCATTATGGTTAAATGCAAGGATTCTGAATTCTTGAGTTTGAAACTCAGCTCTGCTGATTACCAGCTGTATAATTTTGCACAATTTTGTGTCTTGGTGCTGCAGTTTCTTCATCTGTGAAATGGGAGTAATACCACTTACATGAGACTTGCTGTGAGGATGGTATGAGTTAGTATTTCTTGAGCACATAGCAGAACCTGACTCAGTACTCTAATAGTTTATTAAAAATTTTAAAAGCGTAATGTGCAAAGAAAGTACTGTAGCCTTGGGAGTTGATATTGCAGACATAATCGTCCACATAATAACTTCCTGTGTGATGACTGCATCGTTGGTCTTGTTTTCAGGTTGATCCAACTAATGGAAGAAATAATGGCTGAAAAGGAAAACAAAACAATAATATTTGTGGAGACAAAGAGACGCTGTGATGATCTGACTCGAAGGATGCGCAGAGATGGGTGAGTATAGCACCAAGGCAATTAACCTCTGGTTTTATAGTTAACTGGAAATTTCTAAATTGGTATTCCAAATGTTGTGTAATATTTCAATAATGCCTATCCATGCAGTTTGCTCTTTTAATGAGCACAGTCATCTATTCATGAAGCCTGACAAACCTTACAAAAATTGCATGATAGCATTTGGCTTTAAAGTTTGATTTTCTCCACTTTAAAAGATTTTTAAAATATTGGTCACTTTTCTTCTGATAGTTGGCCAGCTATGTGTATCCATGGAGACAAGAGTCAACCAGAAAGAGACTGGGTACTTAATGGTAAGTTTAAAACTAAGCATTTTCTGTTGATTCCCCACCCCCTGCCCATAAGTGAATGTTCATGCTCTATTTCAGGGATAGGCAAACTTTCTGTAAAGGGCCACATAGTAAGTATGCTTGGCTTTGTAAACCAAATGGTGGTCTCTGTTATAGCCACTCAGCACTGCTGTTTTAGGACAAAAGCTGTAGGCTATAGATAATATGTAAAGAAGTGGCCTGGACTGGGCACCGTTGGTGGCTCATGCCTATAATCCTAACACTTTGGGAGGCTGAGGCGCGTGGATCACCTGAGCCCAGGAGTTCAAGACCAGTCTGGGCAACATAGTGAAATCCTGTCTCTAAAAGAAAAACAAAACAAAACAAAACTTAGCCAAGCTTGGTGGTGCACGCCTGTAACCCCAGTGACTCCGGAGATTGAGGTGGGAGGATTGCTTGAGTCTAGGAGACAGAGGTTGGAGTGAGCCAAGATCGTGCTACTCCAGCCTGGGTGACAGGGTGGGACCCTGTCTCAAAGAGATAAACGTGGCTATGTTCAGACAATATTTATTTGCAAAAATAGGCGTTGTGCCAGATTTGGCCCAAAGGCCAGTTTGTCTTACCCCTGTTGTATAGTTGATTGAATTACTGAGGGTACTTTTAGCGTGTGCTCATGGTTCTTTAAGGGCCACGATGCTGGCTCTTTAAACTTTTTCACAACTTTCACCACCCTCCCTTTATTAATAAAGTCTTCAATTTTTTCCTTCTGATTATAAAAATATAACTACCGTTTGGGGAGAATTAAACTGTCACTGAAATATTTAAAGAAAAATGTTTCTTAATGAGTCATATTTTAGCATATTTCCTTTCAGTCCTTTTTTTCAGGACTACTCTTAAGGGAAGCCATTGAGAAATGGAAGAGGCCATATTTTGTTTAAGAAATAAAATGTGGCCGGGCACAGTGGCTCACGCCTGTAATCCCAGCACTTTGGGAGGCTGAGGCGGGCGGATCACCTGAGGTTGGGAGTTCGAGACCAGCCTGACCAACATGGAGAAACCCCGTCTCTACTAAAAATACAAAATTAGCCGGGCATGGTGGCATATGCCTGTAATCCCAGCTATTTGGGAGACTGAGGCAGGAGGATCGCTTGAACCCGGGAGGTGGAGGTTGCGGTGAGCTGAGATTGCGCCATTGCACTCCAGCCTCGGCAATAAGAGCGAAACTCCATCTCAAAAAAAAGAAAGAAAAATAAATAATATGCATACCTTTTGGGGGGAAATTCAGTTCTTTTCATTCCACATCTTTTGAACTTGTTTCCTACCGACCCCCAACTTTTGGTTGTGTCTCATTTGGGAAATAACTTTAAGGGGAAAAAATTCTAGCTCATATTAATTATGTAACAAATTGTCACACTATCTTAACAGTATTTCATTATTAGTAGAGGTAACTCTTTATTGTGCTGCTGAATATGAGTGTAATAAAGATTTTCAAAAGAATCTCAGTCATTACAAGAGCTTGGGATTTTCTGACACCATTATTTGAAATTTTAACATGGTTATGTAAACAGATCAGATAGCGAGGAATGCTTATTTGATGATGATTATTGTTTGTTTTTACAGAGTTCCGTTCTGGAAAGGCACCCATCCTTATTGCTACAGATGTAGCCTCCCGTGGGCTAGGTTTGTATAGATAGGTGTCTCTGTCAATGGTATATGTATCTTTTGGTTTAAAGATTCGTCATTTCAAATTCAAACTTCAAGTTTAGAAAGTTGTATATACATGTGGTTAGATAAATATTTGAAAGAAAAAAATACAAAGCGTGATTCTCCCCGTTCCCTGCCCCCCCCCACAATTTTTTTTTAACTTTGGTTTCCCCCACCCCCCTTTTATTTTCAAAGTCTCTTCCTGCTCCTAACAAACAGGCTTTGGTCTGCAGCAAGGCCTAGGCATGACTATTCAAACAGAGGGAGAGGAGACAGACAGTTGAATGGCTCAGCTTCTCTCTGGTGGTGGTTTCTGGCTGGATAGAATAAGCCTGACGAAACCTAGCTATTGTAAGCTAGTTTCTTCAGTTATTCTTTTCCCTATCCCTGTCTAAGCTAGATATATACAGAGAGGTCCAGTTTTATGAATGCTTATTAGATGGAATTTTATAAGTCTAATGCAGTATCAGAATAGCAAATATGTGTATTGCCCAGTTTAATTTACTGAGGTCAAATTATCATGGGCACTTGGCTATCCCCTCCTCCTACCCATGCACTTATCTGTAGGTGTGTTATCAACTGATGATTTTCTGGAGTTTTTGACCCATTACCATTTAAGATATACAGAGAATTTTATGGTAGTTTAGCCCACTATTCTGAGCTAAACAGGTCTAACTCAGAACTTCTATATTTTAAAAAAAAAGATTATTTGTATTACAAGGAAATCCTTAAATTATTGACAGGTATTTAATTTGCCCAGTAAGGTGAGAAGTACCATATTATTCCCTTATACTATATAATATAAAGAGAACAGGTATTCAAACTGTAATACAAAAGTAATGAAGCCTTTTTATGCATTGCACTCATCATTCCCTCCTTCAGAGGTGGTGACCTGCAGCCATGATGGAAAGTTCTCTCTGCCCCTCTGCCCTCTGAGGTCATGTCTGGATCTGTGCCATTAGAACTTGGGCCTGTTGGGAGAGGAGGCGGAGGCCTGAAAGCAGTTTACATAAAGCTTTCAGTAATGGTTGGTTTTTAAACAGGCTTGCTATGTGCTGGTAGCTTCTTTGTGCATCTTGCCTAGACAATTAAAAATATTTGCTCCATGTCCCCTTGCATTTCTAAACCAAATTAATTGGCTACCATTAGAATAACTTAGACTCTTCATCCCACCCCCACTCATCCAAGTGAGGGGAGAGGGAAGGTACCCGAGTCTGTTTCTTGTTACTCAACATCAGTGCTTGTTTTGGGCCCCTTTGTTTGCTGCCTTGTAAAAAATCAAAAGAGGGAGAAAACCCACCAAAATGGCAGAATTCTGACCAATGTCCTACAAGATCCTGGAAAGTGAAGGCTTCTACCTCATAGACAGGGGTGCAATTTTCAGCTGAGTCACCAGGGCCTTTTTTCACTTCCTGTCAAGCGATGGTCTCTTAAATGTTCCCTTCAGGTAAGTTCTTTGATTCCCATAATTTTATAATAGTCATCCTTAGGCTACCACTTCCCTTTCCACTGGGATATTTTTTATTTTTCCTTTTTTTTGTTTAAACTACACACTGTTAAACTAAAAGTATTGAATTTATTTTGTTTTGTTTTTTAACAGAAGCTTTGATATCAGCTGCAGATCACTCAATACATGGCCGAGACAAATCTACATTGGCCGGAAGCAGCTCTAGATGAGCCTCTTGGCTAGACTTAGTCCCTCCTAATTAGTGATTGGCGATTCAGGCCATGTCATAGGGCCTTTCAGACAAAAGGTTCTTATCCCAGTCAGCTGGCCAAAACATTAACTTTCGATTTCTTACCCTGCTACAGCATCTTCTAGAAAGGCAGCAAGATAATATTGTGGCAGTGCACAGATAACATCAGGGTAGACTTGACTGGAGAAAACCAAATTCTGCGCTTGCTCCTGTGTGCCCCCATCCAGCTGTGCATGCACACACAGGACACCTTTCTAGTATGAAGAACTTGCATCATGTCTGCCCTCTATTGAACACCCCCTTCTAGAAATACTTCCAAGTATTAGCATGTGAACTGTTGACTCCACCCTGGTGCTTTCTGCTAGGAAAGCACACTTAGGCATCCAGTGTAGTAATTGAACTTGTTCTACTGCCATGGTCATATGCAGTGGGATTGCATAAGGAGCATTATCCTAGCTCTGAAGATACCATGGAGTAGAATTCCCCACCCCCTGTCTTACATCCACCCTGGCCCTGTAAATTCTTTTTTCCTTTGTTGCGTCAACGACCCTAGCCGGAGACTCAAGCTGCCCCCTGTGATAAGTGCCTTCTCGTCTTTCTGGTGTGATTCAGGACTTTAGGGGTCAGTAAAGACCGAGGAGCCTTTATTGTAATAAGAAACAGACATAATGCCCCTTCTTCACAAGCCCTGTAACAACAGCTAATTTTTTTTTTTTTAATCTCCCCTTTCTCCCTTGAAATTAATCCAGTCTGGGCAATAGATGCAGTCTGACCCTTTGGATGTAACTTACATTTTTTTTTATTAATTATTTTTTTCTACAATCACCCCAATTATCCTTGGGGGAGGCGTTGGAGGACCTGAAATTTTTACCCGAACCCAGGTTCTCCGGCGCTTGGCAACCAAATGGGGCTACAGAGAAGCATCTAAGCCAGTTCACAGAGCGAGCGTGTGTGGGGACTTCTCACTGCCACGGACCCTTGATGCATGCTCCCCGCGCTCCAGTGGTCCCGTGTCAGAAGGCGGAGTTTTCGAAAGGAGGCCGCCAAAAATAAAAGGCAAAGAGACGGGATCGGCTGCAGCGGTTTCCCAAAGGAGGAGGGAGTGTGCATCGGTCTGGTAACAAACAGAGAATGT
This sequence comes from Pan paniscus, assembly GCF_029289425.2. NCBI lineage: Eukaryota > Metazoa > Chordata > Mammalia > Primates > Hominidae > Pan > Pan paniscus. The sequence goes on along the minus strand of NC_085927.1, from coordinate 48,345,058 downwards.
TTTTTAATTATTTATATCACAAAAATCTGTGTTTTATCTAGGATATTTTCTGAATATTCTTTGTAAAATGCAGATTTTTTTCCACAAAACAGTAGGATTCTTTGTTATATTCTTAAAATTGTTTGTTTAAGTAGGTAAAAATATACATTCAGCTGAAAGCATTACACTAACATTTACATTTTAAGCCTTAGGAGGTTATTCAGCCCAATTCCCAGCAGTAGAGAGAATACTAAACTTGTGTCTCAAGGTTTCATGGTTTTCCCACGTTCTTTGGCTATTAATTTAATTTCCCAGGTCACGTAGACAATCATTGATAATTGAAACAAGTCCTGAGTTGAAATAACCTTGAGTTGAGCAAAAATATCCTCATTTTGGCAGAAGCTGGGCTTGGTAGTACAGTAAAATTTTAGTGTAATGTGCTCTTGTAATTGAAAGGGGATAGATAATCTGGATGTTTCTGCAAAGGAAAATAGGTGTGTACTTAACAGCTTTGGCTCTACTCAGTTTCTTAAAAAGATAAGAGCAAAAAAAGTTAAATGTTTTGATTAAGTTTCCTTTAAATTGTAGTAATAAAATATATGAAGCTCCTTTTTTTACTTTGCTCTGTGACTGGTTTAAAGGTAAGTTTGTTATGTTGTTGGTAGATTTTGCCAGGCTTCTCCCAACAGAGTAGAAGTGATTTGGCCTCATAACTTCACAGTGGTTTACCACTTTGTTCTATGTTCCGGTTTTGTAAAGGATAGTACTGGAATTTGCGTCTGAAGACCAATATTGGTGTAACTCCTGTCAGTATATTGGTAAAATGTAGCAGAGGCAGGAGTTTGGATGTTTGGATGGGATTCCCTTAGGATTCTACAGCCAATAAAGATCCTACTTCCTATGCATGTCCCAGGAATCAGTAATCCTCTTTTACTCTGTTGGGATGAGTCTTTTTTTGTTTCTGTTCAGAGTGGTTACTAACTTCACCTTCTTTCCTCTTGCTGTCATCTGCATTCGTGCTTCCCACCTGTTGTTGGCATGTCCTTTACCTTCTCTTTCCCTGCCACATCAACCTACACACTGACTCATCATTGACGTGGAAGATGTGGAAGATGTCAAGTTTGTGATCAACTATGACTATCCAAACAGCTCAGAGGATTATGTGCACCGTATTGGCCGAACAGCCCGTAGCACCAACAAGGGTACCGCCTATACCTTCTTCACCCCAGGGAACCTAAAACAGGCCAGAGAGCTTATCAAAGTGCTGGAAGAGGCCAATCAGGCTATCAATCCAAAACTGATGCAGCTTGTGGACCACAGAGGAGGCGGCGGAGGCGGGGGTAAGGGTAAGTCCTGGAGTTTTCCAGGTACTGCCAAGGTATCTCTTTACGCCTTCTGTGACTTGCTTTTAGTTGCTGTTTTTAACCATGTGAAGGCTGTAAGTATGTTGCTTAATAGCAAAGGACACTGCCTAATGCTTTTTATAACCTTTTTCAACTAAGAAAACATGAAGTTTGTTGTGATAGTCCTATTAGTTAAGCTAAATTGTGAATTTTTTTTTCTTAGAGACTGGTCTGAGGTTTGGTTTTGCTTGCTTGTTTGCTTGTTTGTTTGTTTGTTTGTTTTGAGACGGAGTCTCGCTCTCGCCCAGGCTGAAGTGCAATGGCGCGATCTCAGCTCATTGCAACCTCTGCCTCCCAGGTTCAAGTGATTCTCCTGCCTCAGCCTCCCAAGTAGCTGGGATTACAGGCACCCGCCAGCACACCCTGCTAATTTTTGTATTTTTAGTAGAGGTGGAGTTTCACCATGTTGGCCTGGCTGGTCTCAAACTCGGGACCTCTGGTGATCCACCTGTCTTGGCCTCCCAAAGTGCTGAGATTACAGGAGTGAGCCACCAAACCTAGCTGAGGCTGGTCTGAGTTTTAATGTGGTTGCTTTGGCGGGGTGGGGGCAGAGACAGAGTCTCACTCTGTTGCCCAGACTGGAGTGCAGTGGCACGATCTCAGCTCACTTCAACCTCTGCCTCCTGGGTTCAAGTGATTCTCCTGCTTCAGCCTCCCAAGTAGCTGGTACTACAGGTATGTGCCACCATGTCCAGCTCATTTTTGTATTTTTTGTAGAGACAGGGTTTCACCATGTTGGCTGGTCTTGAACTGCTGACCTCAAGTGACCCTCCTGCCTTGATCTCCCAAAGTGCTGGGATTACGAGAGTGAGCCAGTGTGCCCCGGGTCATGGTTGCTTTTTTAATACTTTCAAAAATGCTTAGTAGTATATTAGGTTTCCAGTTTTCCATACGGAGAGGTCAGTCATTTTACACTGTTTAGTGGTGGGTAGAAACTGAGACATAGCAGTTGCATCTACAGTTGCCGAATATCCTAGGATCTGGGCTTCCTGACTCAAGGTTTCATATTGTAATACCGTGTTTCTTGATCATCCTCAAGTAAGGGGCCTAAAAGGGTGAAAAGGTCTAGTGTCCTTTAATGTTTACTGTGCTTTTGAATGTGTCCCATTAAAGAATCAAATTATGAGTATATTTTTACAGTACTAATTGGGAGGCTGGCCAGCATAACTAAATATCAAGGAGACATGTTTAATACTTTTGTACCCAATAGAATTTTTACATTGTTATGTTTAGGTCATATATCTGCTGTTAAAAATCTTCTTGTATCTTCCCATTAGGTGGTCGTTCTCGTTACCGGACCACTTCTTCAGCCAACAATCCCAATCTGATGTATCAGGATGAGTGTGACCGAAGGCTTCGAGGAGTCAAGGATGGTGGCCGGAGAGACTCTGCAAGCTATCGGGATCGTAGTGAAACCGATAGAGCTGGTTATGCTAATGGCAGTGGCTATGGAAGTCCAAATTCTGCCTTTGGAGCACAAGCAGGCCAATACACCTATGGTCAAGGCACCTATGGGGCAGCTGCTTATGGCACCAGTAGCTATACAGCTCAAGAATATGGTGCTGGCACTTACGGAGCTAGTAGCACCACCTCAACTGGGAGAAGTTCACAGAGCTCTAGCCAGCAGTTTAGTGGGATAGGCCGGTCTGGGCAGCAGCCACAGCCACTGATGTCACAACAGTTTGCACAGCCTCCGGGAGCTACCAATATGATAGGTTACATGGGGCAGACTGCCTACCAATACCCTCCTCCTCCTCCCCCTCCTCCTCCTTCACGTAAATGAAACCACTCAAGTGGTAGTGACTCCAGCAGACTTAATTACATTTTAAGGAACACTGTCTTTCCTTTTTTTTTCCTCTTCCCCTTTTCTTTTTTTTTCCTTTTTTTTAAATTTTTCCCCCCAACCATCGTGATTTGTCTTTTCATGCAGATTAGTTAGAATTCACTGCCAGGTTTCTTCTGCCCACCAAAATGATCCAGTCTGTAATAACATTTTGTAAAAAAAAAAAAAAAATATATATATATATATATATATAGCCGACTGGAAGAGATTAATTTCTTCCCCCAACTTCTTGCATGTTGAAGATATTTGAGCTATTTTTCATCTAAAAGAGTAAGGTATTAGGCCCTTTTGTGGGAGCCCCATCTTTTGTTTTTCTGAGTTGGGGAGGGGGGAGGGAGGGAGGGGGAGGGCTGAATTGTTTTGCAGAGGAAGATGGCATCTGTGCTTTAAATTTCTCATTACTGGGTTAGAAAACAAAGAGGGACTGCCCTGCACATTTTCTTTTGTGCTTTTAAATGTTTCTTAAGTTGGAACAGGTTTCCTCGGGCCTGTTTTGACTGATTGCTGGAGTGCATTTGATAGTTAAAATTTACTAATTGGTTTTATTTCCCTTCACACTCTGCCTCCCCACTTCTCCCCCCGTTACTGAAAAATAACCATTTTAGTGTCAGGCTAGAAATTGAATTGCTGAGTTTTGTGTATCCTTTAAATTAAAAACCACAAGTGTTTATTGTAGTGGTTAAACTGTAGCATCTCAGCATCTGGGTGGAAGCTGCCTATATTTCTTCCCAGTTTAACTGGGGACCATCTGTGAAATTAATTTTCCATCCAGACAGCTGCTGTGAGCAAATGAACATAAATGCTCACTGGAAATTTACTAACCAGTTTTTATATTGACCTGCAGTGTAAAAAGCACATTTAATTATAAACAATATATTCAAAATGGGCAAATTTTCTTTTCAAATGCAGTGTAGAGCTAGAATAAAAGCAACTCTTTGCCACCTACTCTGCCCTTTTGGCAAAGTTACCTTGAACAAAGAATCTTAAGGGTTTATTAAGAACTCTTTATTTTCTTCATACCCTGTTCTCTGCAGTGCTTTCTAACAGCTTCTGGGTGCAGATTTTCTTCGGCATCCTTTTGCACTCAGCTTATTACAGGTAGGTAGTGCTTAAGAAAAGTCATGGAGGACTAAAGCCTAAGTCCTTTTCACTTTTCCTCCATCTGAAGGTAGGTGAGTTCATCCTCTTCATAGTAATGCTGTTTTACCAAGACTTCATAGCAGATGGACCCAGAAAGAATGTTCTGCTATTGTGTTCACTACAACAGGATAGGGACATCAGACAGCCCCAGAAACCCCTTCCAGATCTGATATGGGACTATTAATTTTTATGCTGTTAATTGGTATTCATTCACAATGCAGTTGAAGGGGGAAGGCTCCACTGCATTCTTTGGCTAAGGCCTGAATGCTTGCTGATCTGTAAGATCTATACTCGAGGTTTTGTTTTCCTTTTAAAATTCTTTAGGGAGAGAGGGATGGTTTCTGAGGGGTTCTGAAAGTATGATTCAATGTGCAACATACAGGTAGGTCTTCAGCATAAGCTGAAATATATGCATGTAAAAACTTTGACATCTTTTTTTTTAATTTTCCACTTTCTTCTTAACTTTACTTCTCTTTTTGTCCCCCCCATCTTACAGAAGTTGAGGCCAAGGGAGGATGGTAGGCACAGAAGAAACATGGCAAACTGCTCTGTGCTTTCAAACCAAAGTGTTCCCCCCAACCCCAAATTTGTCTAAGCACTGGCCAGTCTGTTGTGGGCATTGTTTTCTACAACCAAATTCTGGGTTTTTTTCTTCTTTCTTTAAACATAGAGGTACCACCACAAGGGATGCCCTACTCTCTCGCAGCTCTTGAAAGCATGTTTGAGGGAAAGGTCTCTGGGCAAGCAAGTGGTTATTTGGATTGCTTGCTTCCCTTTTTCCACCTGGGACATTGTAATCATAAAATAACAGTAAATTCCAAACCTCAGAAACTATTATGGCCTGAGCACAGCTGAAGTCTAGCAGAGTTTAACTCTTCTGCCTCCATGTCTGTCACTTATAATTCAGGTTCTGCTGTTGGCTTCAGAACATGAGCAGAAGAATCATTTTATGCTAGTTACTGCATTCATGGTTGAAACTCAACTTAGGGAAAGGGTTTCAATGTATTAAGCAATGGGCTGCTTCTCCCCAATCCTCCCTAACAATTCGTTGTGTGGACTTCTCATCTAAAAGGTTAGTGGCTTTTGCTTGGGATCAGTGCTCTCTATTCATGTTCTTGCTGGTCTCCAGACACATTCCTGTTGCATTAAGACTTGAAAGACTTGTAGATGTGTGATGTTCAGGCACAGGATGCTGAAAGCTATGTTACTATTCTTAGTTTGTAAATTGTCCTTTTGATACCATCTTGTTTTCTTTTTGTAGGTATAAATAAAAACACTGTTGACAATAAGGTGTGAGCTTTTATTGCTTAATTCTCTGAATAATTCAACGTAGACGTCTTAAAACAGTTTTTGTTTCAAGACAGAGATGGGGGATATTGGATTGACTGATTACTTTTGCACCTAAAACTGAAAGGAAGAAACTTAATACAAGAATTGGAATTGAAAACCCTAGCAGGATACCTAGTAGGTAAGGGTTTGGATATATCTCTATCTGCTCATAAGTAAAACAGTGATTGTGCAAATGGTACTCGCCTAAGTACCATTAGGTTATTGGTATTAAGGTACTAAGTACAAAGCAGGTATCAGCCACTGGTTTGAAAAAATTTCAAACCAGTAAAAGATGAGTCACAAAACTCCTCCAGCCAAACCTGGTAAATTTGGTTTGCTTCTGGCCTGAAGGCAGTGTGAAAGTGAAATAAGTTTCACACTTAAAACTAGCTGTCACCTTTATATCTTGACCACCTAAATTTGGTCATCTACCTGGAAAGTGGAAATTCACAAGAATGTACCCTAATATTTTAACTGGTCTTTAGTTGGGACATTCTTAAGAGGAGGGACATTGTTCCAGATTGGGGTTGACTTGCTCATCATGAGTCTTGCCCTCGGGCCTTGGAGAACAATCATTTATTTTTTTTATTTCGTCGGTAAGACACCTTAAGGTTTCTTGTTGCAGTGAGGCACCATCTTTGTGCAGTTGGCCGAGGTTTTTTATGACCTTACAATGGGTCTTTAAGGGCGATCTATTGATGAGAAGGTCTTCTCGGTGGGACGATCAGGTTTTGCTGAAATCCACACTAAGCACTTTTCTGGTTTTAACATTTGATCCCAAATTATGGATAAGTTGCCAAAGAGAACATTCAAAATAGTTTCCTTCATGTGCTTGTTAAGGCGTAGACTGTCTCTGAAGGTCCTCAGATTGGCATTGGAAGACTTAACTTCTTTCCCTTAAGGACTGGAAGAAAATGGAGATGAAATAAGAATTTACCATCTGATGAAAGGACTGCTTTATAACTTGATGCATAATCTTGGTATCATCTCTTAATGGCCGGCTCACAGTATATGTTCGATTGTTAAAGCAAAGGGGGAGTTTTCATCTCCGGTTGACTATGGACCTACTGATCCCCGACTTGGTTACTGGCACCCTTCCCCCCAGCTGTAAACTTAGCGATTGGCCTCAAATTGTCTGTTGTACATCTCATACAATCAAATCAGCAGACCTTCTCAAGTCCTAGAACTTGTGTCCACATCTCTTTCTACCTCTAGAGCCTTTTTCCTGATCAACTGCAACTGCCCCATAGCTAGTCACTGTACTTGGACTGCTTTCTACCCTACATAGCAGCTAGTGGATTGGGTTTTTTAATGACCCAATACCTGCCCTTGGCAATCAGAATGTAATGCAAGCCCCTTACCCTGGCCTACGAGGCGCTAGGTCAAGCTTGTCCAACCCGCAGCTCAGGATGGCTTTGTGGCCCAACACGAATTTGTAAACTTTCTTAAAACATATGAAGTGTCTTTTTGTTTGTTTTTGCTCATAAGCTATCAGTGTATTTTATGTGTGGCCCACGACAATTCTTCCAGTGTGGGCCAGGGCAGCCAAAAGGTTGGACACCCCTGCCCTATGTGAACTGGTCTTGGTTGACTCATCTCCAGGTTTATAGATTTTGACCCCACTAGGCTTTTTGTCCATTGCACCAAGCTGGTTGTTTCCTTGGGGCTTGTAATAAGTTCTGGAATGTTTTTCACTACTAACCAAGTATTCTGTCAAATGTCATCTCACAGCTGTCTTGCATAGTACACATAACCTATTGGCCTGCATGTTTTTATGGCATTTGTTTCTTTATTGAAAATATTTGTCTTCTTGCATTAGAACACAAGCACTGTGGATGGCAGAGACTTGACTGTTCACATCTGTATCTGCTGGAATACTTATTAAATGGATGAGTAACTCCTTAGGCCAGTGTCAGCATTGCTGTCATCCCAGGACATACCTTTGGTCACATACAAGTAGAAGAAGTCACAGTAGAAGATGGTTTGTACTACTCCAGACACCACTGCAATTTGGTCATAGAAATTCTCAGTCTGGTACCGCCTGATCCAGTTAGCCAGGTAGAGTGCCCGGTACAGACCCAGAAAGAACAGGTAGTGAGTAGTTATGGTCTCAGCCTCTCCAGTCTTGCTGATCATGAAGAGCTGGGGCAGAATAGCCACTGATTCCAGGTAGATAGAGAAAGTCCAGAGGATCTGAGCCAAAGAGAAAGCAACCAGAGACTGAGCAAGACCAAGAAGAGGCCCATCTTAAAAGAACATAATTACTAAAACAATAGCTTGCTGGAGAAGGTACAGTAAGGAGGAAAAAAAGTTCTCAATAAAAATTATAATATTTTAATCAGTTTAACCTACCATCTCTAGGTAAATATAAGGGGTTTTTTTTCTAATTTTTGAAAGATTATACAGTACACTGCTTTTTTCACAGTGTAGCGTGAGCATTTATATAGAAAACTACTTTTAATTTTTTTTTTTTAAGATAGGGTCTTGCTGTTGTCACCCAGGCTGGAGTGCAGTGGCATGATCATAGCTTGCTGCAGCCTCAAACTCCTGGGCTCAAGTGATCTTTCCATCTCACCTTCCTTAGTAGCTGGGACTACATACAGGCATGTGCCACTACACCCAGCCAAAAATAACTTTTTTTTTTTTTTTTTTTTCTGAGATGGAGTCTCACTCTGTCTCCCAGGCTGGAGTGCAGTGGTGCGATCTCGGCTCACTGCAAGCTCCACCTCCTGGGTTCACTCCATTCTCCTGTCTCAGCCTCCCGAGTAGCTGAGACTACAGGCGCCTGCCACCACGCTCGGCTAATTTTTTTTCTTCTATTTTTCAGTAGAGACAGGGTTTCACTGTGTTAGCCAGGATGGTCTCGATCTCCTGACCTCGTGAGCCACCGTGCCCGGCCAAAAATAACTTAAATGATAGTTTCATAGTATAAAATCATAATTGAAGCCACAGTTTCTTAAAATCTAGTCATGTTGCCAGGCTCACACCTATAATCCGAGAACTTTGGGAGGCCGAGGTGGGTGGATCACTTGAGGTCAGGAGTTGGAGACCAGCCTGGCCAACATGGTGAAACCCCGTCTCAACTAAAAATACAAAAATTAGCTGAGTGTGGTGGCTCGTGCCTATAATCCCAGTTACTTGGGAAGCTGAGACAGGAGAATCACCTGAACCCAGGAGGCAGAGGTTGCAGTGAGCTGAGATCCTGCCACTGCACTCCAGCCTGGGCAACAGAGTGAGACTCCGTCTCAAAAAAATAATAAAAAATTAGTCATGTCCATAAACACCAGCGTCAGAATCTCCCATGATGCTTGTTGCCTGCAGATTCATGGGCCACAGTCCAAACTTACTGAGTTGAAATTTCTGGGCCTGGACTGTGCTACAGGGATATAGGGATCTGCTAATCATCTGTTGAACAGAACGTCTCAACAGCCAGAAGTAGGGCTGTGATGCCTGCTTGGTTTATGGGCATCATGACTATTGAGATGTGCTCATTTCCAACTAAAGCATTGTAAATAGCTTGTCAATTTCTTCTCAACTTATAACTGAAGGATACATGAGTAATGGTCACAGTTGTAAGCAGAAGGCAAGCCCAGGGTCTGGAGGGAAGGATGCCGGGAGCATATTTCCCTTTGAGAACTGGTACTCAGTCCATTCCCTTACCTCCAGCAGAGTGAAACTGTAGTTTTCAAGGAAGGAAAGGCCAATGACTGGGACCAGAAGAAACTCCAGGCGGAATGTGTCATTCTCACTGTCAAAAGTTTTACGGAATTTCCCATATATCATGTACACTGTAACATAGGCACAGAGGAGAAAAACCACCTAAAAAGGGAGAGAGACATGGGAGTCGAATCTATGAAGTCATTTCCCAGCCTATTTACTACGCTCCTAGCCTACCAAACCTAAGGGTCAGTGTTCTGCCATAATGTAACATGAAGAGGTTAAATATGTTTGCAATTTATCTTGGGTCCAGTTGCCTAGAATTTGAAATCAATGACCCTTTCATTAAATAACTCCATGCTTCTATACTGGGACTGACAGTGCTGCCATGAACAGTCAAAGGTGCCCTTGTCGTCCCCTTCATTTGTGGAGCATTAGGTGAAACAGGATTGGTCTATTTCAGGGGATTTACCAGAGGCATTCCAGGGCTCTTGAAACAATTTTAAAACAATTTCCTGGATATGCATCAGTGACTTCTGAGCATTCTTCCACAAGGACTAGCCTTTTTTTTTTTAAATGTTGCCCAGTCTGGTCTCAAACCCTGGGGTCGAGTGATCCTCCTGCTTCAGCCTCCCTAGAAGCTGGGACTACTTATGACCTGCTAACATCCCTTGAATTAACTGACCATTGCTCCTTCAGAAAAGCTCTCCTAATCACAGTAGCTGTCCTCTGGCATATAATGATTTCATTTTGATATGGCCTCCAACCTTCCAGGCCAGCACTTCTCAAATGAGTGTGCATCAAAACACAGATGCTGCCTGGGTGTGGAGGCTCACGCCTGTAATCCCAGCACCTTGGGAGGCCAAGGTGGGCAGATCACCTGAGGTCAAGAGTTTGAGACCAGCCTGGCCAACATGGTGAAACCCCGTTTCTACTAAAAATAAAAAAACTAGCCAGGCATGATGGCGGGCGCCTGTAATCCCAGCTAGCTGGGAGGCTGAGGCAGGAGAATCACTTGAACCCGGGAGGCAGAGGTTACAGTGAGCCGAGATCACGCCATTGTACTCCAGCCTGGGGGATAAGAGTGAGACTTTGTCTCAAAAAAAAAAAAAAAAAAAAAAAAAAATCACAGATGCTGTCTCTTCCCTTGCCCCAAGAGCTTTTGATTTCATAGGTCTGGATGGGCCTGAGAGTTTGTTCTTCCTTTTTTTTTTTTTGAGATGGAGTCTCGCTCTGTCGCCCAGGCTGGAGTGCAGTGGTGCAATCTCGGCTCACTGCAACCTCCGCCTCCTGGATTCAAGTGATTCTCCTGCCTCAGCCTCCTGAGTAGCTGGGATTACAGGCGTGCACCACCATGCCCGGCTAATTTTTGTATTTTTAGTTTCACCATGTTGGTCAGGCTTGTCTCCAACTCCTCACCTCAGGTGATCCGCCCGCCTCGGCCTCCCAAAGTGCTGGGATTATAGGCATGAGCCACCGCGCCCGGCCTTAAAAGTCTGTATTTCTAACAAGTTTCCCAAGTGACGCTGATACTGCCTGAGCAGGACCACACTGGCCTAGAGCACTCCTATTTGTACTCCTATTTGGAGTTATTTCCTCGAAGCAGTCTTTTTTTCACTACAATGAGGCACACATTCTGTCGCCATAGCTCCATGTGAACATATTCATTTTAGCCCGTGATCACATGCTCTGTAAATGTCTAGGTACAAGTCCATCTCCCCTCTAAGAGAGGACTCCATGGCAAGGTCCACCTCCTAATCCCCAGCTCCTAACTCAGTCCCTGGCATAAAACAAATGCTGGAATGAGTGAATGAGGTGGTCACTTTTTCATTTCATAAATGTAGAAACTAGCCTCTTTGAGCTTCCTAGACCTCATTCAGCTATGGCAAGGGCTGAGTCTGCTGTCTCTGCCAGGAATGCCCAAGGCTGACTTGGGCTGAGAAATGAACTAGCAGGTGATGTTTGATACATGTGTGAACTTAAGTAGACGGTGATTTCCAGTCCTCAGATTCACATTCACTAAATCTGAATGAGTTCAACACCTCACAAGTAACAGCAACCTCCACTCTACCAACTAGTAACAACATGCCTGAAATCCCAAAGGGATGTCTCTGATATGGAAGAAAAGGACAACTCACTTTAGTTAAATATTTTCTAGGTGCTGTATGTTATCTCATGTGATCTTCTCAATAGCCCTGCAAGATAGAATTCCCCCATGGAACCCTTCTTCCTTAGAAATAAGATTCCTAGGCCAGGCACGGTGGCTCTCGCCTGTAATCCCAGCACTTTGGGAGGCCGAGGAGGGTGGATCACGAGGTCAGGAGTTCGAGACCAGCCCGGCCAACATAGTGAAACCCCGTCTCTACTAAAAATACAAAAATTAGCCAGGCATGGTGGTGCGCACCTGTAATCCCAGCTACTCAGGAGGCTGAGGCAGGAGAATTCGCTTGAACCTGGGAGGCGGAGGTTGCAATGAGCCGAGATCACGCCACTGCACTCCAGCCTGGGCAACAGAGGGAGACTGTCTCAAAATAAAAAAGACTGGGCATGGTGGCTAATGCCTGTAATCCCAACACTTTGGGAGGCCGAGGTGGGCAGATCACGAGGTCAGGAGACCATCCTGGCTAACATGGTGAAACCCCGTCTTTATTAAAAATACAAAAAAAAAAAAAGTTAGCCAGGCATGGTGGCACACATCTGTAATCCCAGCTACTCGGGAGGCTGAGGCAGGAGAATCGCTTGAACTTGGGAGGTGGAGGTTGCAATGAGCCGAGATCGCGCCACTGCACTCCAGCCTGGGCGACAGAGCTAGATTCTGTCTAAACAATAAATAAATAAATAACTTGAACCCGGGAGGCAGAGGCTGCAGTGAGCCAAGATCGTGCCACTGCACTCCACTCTGTCTCAAAAAAAAAAAAAAAAAAAGGGCCAGGTGCGGTGGCTCACGCCTGTAATTCCAACACTTTGAGGGGCCAAGGTGGGCAGATCACGAGGTCAGGAGTTTGAGACCAGCCTGGCCAACATAGTGAAACCCCGTCTCTATCAAAAAATACAAAAAGTAGCCGGGCGTGGTGGTGGGCGCCTGTAATCCCAGCTACTCTGGAGGCTGAGGTGGTAGAATTGCTTGAATCCAGGAGGCAGAGGTTGCAGTGAGCCAAGATTGCACCACTGCACCCCAGCCTGAGCCACAGTGCAAGACTCCATTTCAACAACAACAAAAAAGAAGACTCCTGGCTGGGCGCAATGGCTCACGCCTGTAATCCCAGCACTTCGGGAGGCCGAGGCGGGCAGATAACAAGGTCAGGAGATCAAGACCATCCTGGCTAATAAGGTGAAACCCTGTCTCTACTAAAAATACAAAACTTAGCTGGGCACAGTGGCAGGCGCCTGTAGTCCCAGCTACTCGGGAGGCTGAGGCAGGAGAATGGCGTGAACCCGGGAGGCGGAGCTTGCAGTGAGCCGAGATTGCGCCACTGCACTCCAGCCTGGGCGACAGAGTGAGACTCCGTCTCAAAAAAAAAAAAAAGGACTCCTAGCTGATCATGGTAATTCCAGAACTTTGGGAGACTGACACAGGCAGATCACTTGAGCCCAGGGGTTTGAGACCAGCCTGGGCAACATGGTGAAATCTTGTCTCTATTAAAAATACAAAAAAATTAGCCAGGCATGGTGGTGCGTGCCTGTAGTCCCAGCTACTCAGGAGTCTGAGGTGGGAGGACCCCTTCAGCCCGGGAAGTTGAGGCAGTGAGCCATGATCGCACCACTGCACAAGAAATAAGATTCCTATTAGATAATGTGTCCAAACTAAAATCTACATCTTGGCGGGCACGGTGGCTCACACCCGTAATCCCAGCACTTTGGGAGGTCGAGGTGGGTGGACCACTTGAGGTCAGGAGCGTGAGACCAGCCTGGCCAACATGGAGAAACCCTGTCTCTCCTAAAAATACAAAAATTAGCTGGACGTGGTGGCACATGCCTGTAGTCCCAGCTACTTGGGAGGCTGAGGCACAAGGCAAGCTCCCGGCTTGAAACCAGGAGGTGGAGGCTGCAGTGAGCTGAGATTGCGCTGCTGCACTCCAGCCTGGGCAACAGAAAACAGTGAGACTCCGTCTTAAAAAAACAGAAAAAAGCTGTGTCCTTTGATCTTTACATGGCTGGTTCCTTGTTGTCACTAAGCTGTCAGCTTACATGTCATCTCTTTGAAGATACCCTGACCACACTCCCTGAAGTAGCTCTCTAATCCTTCTCTATCACCTAAATAATTTTTTTTTCTTGAGATAGGATCTCACTCTGTTGCCCAGACTGGAGTACAATGGCATGATCATGGCTCACTGCAGCCTTGATCTACCAAGATCAGGTGATTGTCCCACCTCAGCCTCCTGAGTAGCTGGGACCACAGATGAGCACCACTACGCCCAGCTAAATTTCTTAAATTTTATGTAGAGGCGGAGTCTCACTGCATTGCCCAGGCTGGTCTCAGACTCCTGAGCTCAAGCGGTCCTCTCGCCTCGGCCTCCCAAAGTGCTGGGATTACAGGTGTGACCCTTTATTGAATGTTTAATATATGGCAGGGTTTTTTACATTTACATTTATTATCTCGTTTAATGTTCCCAACCAAACCCTCTGAGCTAAGTAATGGTATTGTCTTTTTTTTTTTTTTTTCTTTTTGAGACAGAGCCTCACTCTGTCACCCAGGGTGGAGTGCAGTGGCGCGATCTCGGCTCACTGCAACCTCCGCCTCCCAAGTTAAAGCAACTCTCCTGCCTCAGCCTCCTGAGTAGCTGGGACTGCAGGCATGAGCCACCATGCCCGGCTAATTTTTTGTATTTTTAGTAGAGACAGGGTTTCACCTTGTTAGCCAGGATGGTTATTGGAGACCACTCCATCCGCCCAACTCGGCCTCCCAAATTGCTGGGATTACAGGCATGAGCCACAGTGCCCAGCCCTGTCCTCATTTTTGCACGAGGACACTGATATACAAAGAGGCCCAAGATGAGGTCATGCAGCCACTAAGCAGCAAAGTCAGGATTCAAACCCAGGTTGGCCTGGCTCCACAGAATGAGTTTCCAAGCAGGCTACCTCACAGTTTGTGGGGGCTTGGTGGCTTCCCCCAACCATCACACCCAGCCCCTCACCTTCATTACTGTGTTGTAGATGGAGATGAAGTTGGTGAACAGGTCCAGGTACCTGGTGGTGAAGACGAGAGCAAACAGGATCTGGCTCTTCCCAGAGATGCCTGTGGCCAAGGGTAGACAGGAGACAATGAGGACACAGACTCCCAAGCCTGCCCACCCTCAAGAGGCGCACAGCCTGGAGCTGGGGAGGCCTCTAGAGTGTCCATTCCCACTCAAAGACCTCCTGTCCAGGGCACTGTCGCTCCCTAAGGACCAGGAAACTCACCCTTCCCATCGGATCACTTGAGTCGTTGTTCCTCTCATTAAACTGTAATCTGTCTCCCAGTCTCCAAATAAAGACACGAACACCGAGTTCCCAGTCCCCCTGCGTGTGCCTGCCTGGGCTCTTGCTCTGGAGAGGATGTCGGGGGTGGTGTGAGTCGGGCTTGGTGGGGGTTGTTGAGGCTTCTCTTCACTCCACCCCCAGAGTTCCACTGACAGTCCCCAAAGCTCAGTCTTAGGAGGAGCAACTCACTGACTTTACAAGGTGTTGATTCACCAGGGAGACCAGAGCAGGCAGAGGAAGGTTCAGGGCCAGGGGAGCATTCTATTTTATTTTTCAAACTGTAAGATTTAAAAAGCCTTTTTTCTTTTTTTGAGATGGAGTCTCACTCTGTCGCCCAGGCTGGAGTGCAGTGGCGTGATCTCGGCTCACCACAACCTCTGCCTCCCGGGTTCAAGTGATTCTCCTGCCTCAGCCTCCGAAGTAGCTGGGTTTACAGGTGCCTGCCACCACGCCTGGCTAATTTTTGAATTTTTAGTAGAGATGGAGTTTCACCAGGTTGATCATGGCTGGTCTCAAACTTCTGACTTCAAGTGATCTGCCCGCCTTGGCCTCCCAAAGTGCTGGGATTACAGGCATGACCCACCACGCCCAGCCAAAAAGCCTTTTTTCTAGTTACAAAAGTTATACCTATATTTACTCTTTGCAAAACAAAAATCAAACAATATACAAAGATGCAAAGATAAAAATATTCCAAACCCCTAGTGTTCATCCTTCCAGATCTTCGTGAACATGTACACACATGACACCTATGTGTACACATATGATGCACATGGATGCACTGAGTTGACAAAAAAGGGTTCATACTCTCCATGCTGTTTCTTTCTTTTTTATTTTTTTCTTTTTAGAGAAAGGGTCTTACTCTGTCTCCCAGGCTGGGGTGCAGTGGTGCAATCATAGCTCACTGCAGCCTCGATCTCCTGGACTCAAACAATTCTCCTATCTCAGCCTCTCGAGTAGCTGGCAACTACAGACACAAACCATCAGACTGGCTAATTTTATTATTATTATTATTATTATTATTATTATTATTATTATTATTATTTTTGTAGAGACAGAGTTTCACTATGTCGCCCAGCCTGGTCTCAAACTCCTGGGCCCAAGTGATCCTCCTACCTCATTCTCTCAGTGTTGGGATTATAGGCGTGAGCCACCGCGCCCAGTCTAAATGCTGTTTCTTGACCCACTTTGGTCTCTTTCTTTTTTTAACTTTTTATTTTGAAAGAACGTTAGATTTACTACAACAGAGTTGTAAAGACAGTACAGAGAATCCCACATATCCAGCTATATCTAGTGTTAACATTGTATTTGGGCCGGGGGGGGGGGTGGCTCATGCCTGTAATCCAACACTTTGGGAGGCCGAGGCGGGCAGATCACCTGAGGTTGGGAGTTTGAGACCAAGCCTGACCAACTTGGAGAAACACCATCTCCACTAAAAAATACAAAATTAGCCAGGTGTGGTGGCTCATGCCTGTAACCCCAGCTACTTGGGAGGCTGAGGCAGGAGAATCGCTTGAACCCAGGAGGTGGAGGTTGCAGTGAGCCAAGATCGCGCCATTGCACTCCAGCCTGGGCAACAAGAGCAAAACTCTGTCTTTTTAAAAAAAAACAAAAAACATCGTATTTAGTGACAGTACTTTATCAAAACAAATAAATCAACATCAGTAGAGCACTGTTGACTGAACTCCAGGCTTTATTCTGATTTCACCAGTTTTCCCACTGCTGCCCTTTTTCCATTCCTGGATTCCATCCCGGAATCCATGCTGCATTTTGTTGTCATGCTCCTTAGTGTCCTTTGGCCGCTTTTTATTTATTTATTTATTTATTTTTAGAGACAGAGTCTCACTCTGTCACCCAGGCTGGAGTGCAGTGGTGCGATCTCGACTCACTGCAACGTCTGCCTCCTGGGTTCAAGTCATTCTCCTGCCTCAGCCTCCCGGGTAGCTGGGATTACAGGCGCCCACCACCATGCCCGGCTAATTTTTGTGTTTTTAGTAGAGATGGGTTTTCACCGTGTTGGCCAGGCTGGTCTTGAACTCCTGACCTCAAGTGATCTGCCCACTTCGGCCTCCCAAAGTGCTGGGATTACAGGTGTGAGCCACTGTGCCCGGCCAGCAGTCTTGGTTATCAGATGGAAGAAACAGTATATATATAGGGTTTGGTTTAACCCATGGTTTCAGGCATCCACTGGCAGTCTTGGAACATATCCTCCGTGGATAAGGGGGAACTACTGTGCTGTCTGATTCAGGGTCTGGTTCCCCTGTACCCCTGAACTGTGCCTTCTCTAACCATTCCTCTGGTTCCAGACATTTGGGGTGGGAGAACATTTTTTTTTCTTTTTTTGTGAGGCAGGGTCTCACTCTGTCACCCAGGCTGGAGTGCAGTGACACAATCACAGATCACTGCAGCCTCAACCTCCCCAGGCTGGGATGACCCTCCTACCTTAGCCTCCTGAGTAGCTGGGACTACAGGCACATGCTACCATGCCCAGCTAATTTTTATATTTTTTCTAGAGACAAGATTTTGCCATGTTGCCCAAGCTGGTCTCAAATTCCTGGGCTCAGGTGATCCTCCTGCCTCAGCTTCCCAAAGTGCTGGGATTACATGGGTAAGCCACTGCACCCAGCCTGGGGGAACATTTTTAATGGGCAAGAGGGAACACCCCTGAAGTCTCTAACATTCTGGAGAATGTGCTGGCTTTAGGGCGAGCCTCGGTCTCACATTCCTCACCTGTCAAACGGCCCCTCATGCAGAGTGGCAGGACTGAGCTAAGGAATACACAGTGCTCAGTGAGAACCTGGGTCCCTCTGGGGGGTCTAGCACGCGCGCACGTGCACTAGCCGGGGTGAGGGCAACAGTGGGGCTGGCAGTGGGTAATGAACCCCACTGGGGGAGGCCATACTGACCTGAGGCCAGCTCTGGGATGGCCTGATGTTCATCTCACTGAGCCCTCACACACTTTGACAGAGAAGCCCTCAGCCCCACGTAGGACTGCCTGGGAGGCAGCCCTGGTGGGGGACGCTTGGTCACCCGTTTGGGCCTTCCCCTACCCCTCTTTTCTCTTCATCCTCAGCCTGCCAGTCCCCTGGGTTTTACTCACATTTTCCTTAGCGCTTTGGGAACCCTGGTGATCTTCTGTTTTGTTTTGCTTGTTTGTTTGTTTGAGACAGAGTTCCGCTCTTGCTGCCCAGGCTGGAGTGCAATGGTGCAATCTCAGCTCACTGCAACCTCTGCCTCCCAGGTTCAAGCAATTCTCCTGCCTCAGCCTCACGAGTAGCTGGGATTACAGGCACCTGCCACCATACTCAGATAATTTTTTGTATTTTTAGTGGAGACGGGGTTTCGCCACGCGCCAGGCTGGTCTTGAACGCCTGACCTCATGTGATCTACCCGCCTTGGCCTCCCAAAGTGCTGGGATTACAGGTGTGAGTCACCGTGCCCAGCCCCCCGGTGATCTTGAGCACAATAGTTTTCACACTTTTGAAAACAATCATTTCCACCAGGAAGCTGCACATGGAGACTCGGGACACAGAGGACAATGTGAGCCTGGACTGGCCAGAGTCCCTCCGGGGTCCACTAAGCATAGGTGGACCCCACTGCCAGGGGCAGCCCTCACTCCCATTTGACAAATGGGAAAACAAAGGCCCAGGGTCACACAGCGAGTCAAGGGGAGGAGTGAGAGTGAAGCCCAAGTCTCTGGCCTTTGGGGCTGGGTCTGTTGAGGTCACACCAGGCCCTGCCTCTATCACCTCTGACTTCTCTCTGTGCACACACAGGCCCATCCCTCCCACCCAGCTGCCCTTTTTCTGTTCCCATAGTACTCACTATGGCCTCTAACAAACCGTGTCATTTGCTCAGTTTCCTAGGACTATTGTTTATTGATGGCTTCCTACCACTAGAAAGTCAGGTCCACCACTTGGCTGGGCATAGTGGCTCACACCTGTAACTCGAGCCCAGGAGTTCGAGACCAGCCTGGCCAATATGGCGAAACCCCGTCTCTACTAAAAATACAAAAATTAGCTGAGTGTGATGGCGGGGGTCTGTAATCCCAGCTACTCGGGAGGCTGAAGCAGGAGAATAGCTTGAACCTGGGAGGCAGAGGTTGCAGTGAGCCGAGATTGCGCCACTGCACTCCAGCCTAGGGGATAGAATAAAACTCTGTCTCAAAAAAAAAAAAAAAAAAGGTGGGTGCCGTGGCCCACGCCTACAATCCCAGCACTTTCGGAGGCCGAGGTGGGTGAATCACCTGAGGTCAGGAGTTCAAGACCAGCCTGGCCAACATGGCGAAACCCCGTCTCTACTAAAAATACAAAAATTAGCCGGGCGTGGTGGTGCGTGCCTGTAATCCCAGCTACTCAGGAGGCTGAGGCAGGAGAATCGCTTGAACCTGGGAGGTGGAGGTTGCAGTGAGCCGAGATCACGCCACAGTACTTCAGCTTCAGGGACAAGCGAAACTCTGTTAAAAAATAAAAATAAAAAATAAATAAAAGAAAGTCAGCTCCACCAGGGCTGGGCCTCTGCTGTCCGGGCTGTATTCTAGGTGCCCAGCAGTGTCTGGCAGACAGCGGCCAGGTACCAGTGTCCCCTCTTGGTCATGGTTGCTCACTCCGTGCAGGGCCTTCTGCAAAAGTGCAGGGAGAGGTTGGAGCTGATTCTCCCCTCACCAGGGCCTGCCGCTCCGGGTCCCCCACTCAGCATTCCTGGCCACCTCCCCTGAGGAAGAACCTGAACTGTCTCTGTACCTGTCTCTCCAGAGACCCCAAACCCAAATGGCCTCCAGGCCTCGAACCACTCCCTCCACACCGTACTGTTGCTCATGTCTGCACCAACCCCCACCCTGCCAGGCCTCCCCCTGCTGTCTGTGCCTTCTCTCTCAAAGCTTGCAAAGCAACCTGTTCAGGCCCCCTTCCAGGCCCCTTCCCAGCTTCCAAACCATGAAGGGCTCCCCAGACCCAACTCCCTGGCCTGACAGAAAAGGCCCTTTCACATCTGGACCAGCCTCCCTCCTGGACTCATCTCCCTCCAGACCACCCAAAATCTGGCTGCCCACCCTTCCCGGGGGATGCCCGGTGCTTGGTGACCTCCATGCCTCTTCATCCCCGGAGCCCTCCACAGCACACACTTCCTGGATTGACACCTGCTCGTCCTCCGGGACCAGCACGGAGCTGCTCCTTCCACAGGGCCTTCGGGGCCCACTCTCAGCCTCCTCAGCCCCACGAGGAGCCTGAGCTCACTCCTGCCTCTGTACACCCAGTGCCAGGCACAGGGAGGGCACCACGAGGATGCCGGTGGACAAAGATGGCTGGAGGAGGCTCTGGCAGCCTTTCGTGGCTCTGGATCTGTTTGGCGACCGCGAGTCCAGCCTCAAAGCTTCTCCAAACCTCCAGCAGGGCAGCCAGAATGCAAACAGGGACCCCTCCAGCCTTCCCCGGCTTCCGTTTAGAGGCAGCTCCATACCCGCCTGAGCCCGGCTGGTGCCCTCCTGCCACATCACAGCCACCAGTGCCACACATGCAGGCAGGGGAGGGACGAGGGCTCACTTTGGGGGGTGGGGTGGGGTCTGGGAAGGGGCAGAGAAGAGAAGACCTTGAGAATCGTGGGCCGTTCCTGAGTGCATATCTGCTTCTCCCCCCAGTCGATGGTGGAAGGAACAATGGGTGTAACTGGTGGGAGGGAGGGGTTGTCACTTCCCTTATAACTCCCTCTTCCAACCAGCAGTGACACTGCCAACCTGAGGGGGCGTCTGTGCAGGAACAAACCCACCCTCCTCCCATCATCTCGAGGGGTCCTCCTCCTCTGATTTTATACAACTTTACATTGTTTTTGGAAGTGGAGCTCTGCAAAGTTTCAAGGACCCCCACGCCGGAGTCCCCACCCTGAGCAGACACCTGGAGCGCCCTGCCCTGCACGCAGGGGCAGGAGGTTGGCCAGAGAGGGGGTCCCGCACCTCCCTGCCCGGCGCCCCTCACCCGTGCAGCACTTGGACCTCCAGATCTTCCCCAGCAGCAAGATCATGGCCAGGAGGTGGCTCAGGTCGCCGAGGATTCGGAACACGTTCATGGTCCAGCCAGTCAGTCGTGCGCCCGCGCCCAGCAAACTTCTAGGAAACTTTCTGGCGGGCAGGGCGGCTGCCACGTCTCCGGCCCCGGTCTCTAGGTGTCCCAGAGCCCTGCCTGCGCCTCACAGCTCCGCGATCGCACCCGCGCGCCGCCGCCCACGCACTCTTGGCCGGGCGGTGACGTGGCCAGGGCGGCCGCCGGCGCAGGGTGGGGAGCCAGGAAGCGGCGCGGCCCGGAGATCCCGCCTCCCGCCCATCCCAGCGCCCGGCTCCCGGACTGGGCGGCCCGGCGACGCGGGGGGCTTCTGGCCTGCGCCCGGCTGCCGTGTGCGCCGGGTGCCCGCCACGACCCATGTCGCCCATGCCCCAAGTGCCCTCTGCCTTCCC
Organism: Pan paniscus; assembly: GCF_029289425.2. Classification (NCBI taxonomy): domain Eukaryota; kingdom Metazoa; phylum Chordata; class Mammalia; order Primates; family Hominidae; genus Pan; species Pan paniscus. The sequence goes on along the minus strand of NC_085927.1, from coordinate 48,323,805 downwards.
TCCGCAGAAACTGGAGGCCTGCCACCAAGCCCCAATCTCTGCCTCAGTTTCCTCATCTGTACACAGGCCCCATAACACTGGTGCCAGCGCTTGGCAGGAGCCAGCACGTGGAAGTACCCTGTGGGGCGATTCCTGCTATTGTCCTCATCTTCCCGGAGCTGGAGCTCCCTCCCTGGGAGCGTGGGGTGGGGCGGGGCGAGCCGGAAGTGGAGTCCCCACCTCCGTCTGTTAATTTGGTTGTCCACACGGTCGGGACCCGATCTTGCTGCAGGTGGACAATGGTAATGGCACACCACTCAGCAGCAGAATCAGACTGACCTCGGCTACCGCCTGGGTCGGTGGGCCTTCCTCTCTCTTGGTCTCAATTTTCTCACCTGTAAAATGGGGTTGTTGTGAGTAGGAAGGAGGTCAAGCTGGTCAGGGAGATCCAGGGCCCTCGTTCATGCCTCCCTCTTCTTGGTGTTACTAGGATGTTAAACAGGGACACACAGGACAGGAGAGACCCAGGAGAGCTGAGCACCAGGAAGGGTGGGGAGTGAAGGGTCCCTGGTGGGAGGGAGTCCTCCCAGGGCTGTGTGGTCTGAGCAGGTCCACCACCCCCTCTGGATATAAGTCTCTGCGTCTGAAAGAGTGGACCAGGTGAGCTGAGGGCCCTTAGCCTCCCCTCCTTGACCTGAATAAGCCCTCCCCCCACTCAGCGCCCTCACCTCTCTCTAAATAAGGGACCTCCTCCCACTCCCACCTCCTGCCACAGATAACCAGAGAGGCTTTTCCATGACAAATGTATTTAAACAGAGATGGGGTCTCACTATGTTGCCCAGGCTAGTCTCGAACTCTTGTGCTCAAGCCATCTGCCTGCCTCAGCCTTCCAAATGCTGGGATTACAGGCATAAGCCACTATGGCCAGCCTCTTTTCTGTGATAAAAATCTGTCACTTCAGTGGTCAAGACCCTTCTATGGCTCCCTATGCCCCCTACTTTCCCTACTTTTCCTCCCAGGGAAAGGCAGTCCTTTTTTTTTTGAGACAGAGTCTCGCTCTATGGCCCAGGCTGGGGTGCAGTGGCACGATCTCTGCTCACTGCAATCTCTGCCTTCCTGGTTCAGGCAATTCTCATGCCTCAGCCTCCCAAGTAGCTGGGATTACAGGCGCCCGCCACCACGCCAGGCTATTTTTTGTATTCTTAGTAGAGATGGGGTTTCACCATGTTGGCCAGGCTGGTCTCGAACTCCTGACCTCAGATGATTCGCCTGCCTCAGCCTCCCAAAGTGCGGGGATTACAGGCGTGAACCACCGCGCCCAGCCAAGGCAGTCCTTTGAGACCCCAAACGCAGTCCAAAGACCAGCAGCATTGCTACCGCTTGTTGGGAATGCAGAATCTCAGCCCCTCCCCAGGCATTCCGGGGTGAATCAGACTCTGATGTGCACACGAATCCCCTGGGGATCGTGTTTAACTGTAAAGTTCCAAAGGCATTCATCTAAACAACACCGTGAGGAAGCAGTGGCCTCATTCTCATTTCACACATGGGGAAAGCGAGGCAGGGAGGCTAAATAACTTGCTTGAGGTCACACAGACACCAAGCAGTCCTGTAGCCCAGATTCCAACACTTGGTCTGCCATGAAATCATTCCCTTACACTGTGGGTTGCCATGGCAGGTGATGAGCACCCTGTCGCGAGAGGTGGGTGAGCAGCCAGTGGACGCTCATTTGTCAGAGACTCAGCAGCAGGCCCTCCTGCCCTGGCAGGGAGGTGGTGACCCCAATAGCCGTCAAGTACTGAGCATCTGGGTGCCAGGCATGGGTCAGGCCTGTTACTCAGGTTCTTTCCATCAACAGGCACGCGGTTCAGCGGCCTTCAGAGCCTCGCTTTGCAGGGGATGAACCTCGAGGTCCAGGGAGGTGAGGTGCCTAGACCAGGTCCCTCTGGGAGGAAGAGCCAGGCGCTCATCCCTGAGCTGCGGCAGGTTCCGAATGGCCCTTCTGTTCCCCGCTCCCCTCCAACCCTGCCCAGATGCCTCCTCCTCAGCCGGTGCCCAGAGAAGGCGGAGGCTATTTAAATCCCTCAGGTGTGGCTGCGGTTGTCTCTGCCCAACCAGCTGGCATTTCCTTCTCAGCGCCCACCTCCTCCCCAAGCCAGAGAAAAGCACGTGCAAGTGCCATTTGGTGAAAACATCTGTCCTCCTGGGAAGCAGCCCCCACTGTGTGTGTTGGGGGGGATGTGGGGCTGGATCCTCCCCTTCCCTTTATTTCCTCAAGACCACAGGGAAACTGGCCAAGGCCAGGGACAGTCTGAGGAGGGACCGTGGTGCTGGAGGGGAAGGAACCCAAGCTGAATGGCTCCAGGGGCTAGACCTTGTCCCAGGCCTGCCACTGTGGCCTTGAGCCTGCCATGTCCCCTCTCTGGGCCTCAGCTTTCTCATCTGCTAAATGGGAAAAATAAAGACAGATGTAGGCCAGTCACGGTGGTTCACACCTGTAATCCCAGCACTTTGGGAGGCAGAGGCAGGGGGATCACTTGAGGCCAGGAGTACAAGACCAGTCAAGGCAACACAGCAAGACTCGTCTCTACAAAAAATTAAGAAAACAGAAAATAAAAAAAAGATTAGCTGGGCATGGTGACACAAACCTGTGGCTCCAGCTACTTGAGACGCTGAAGCAGGAGGATCGCTTGAGCCCAGGAGTTGAACGTGGCAGTGAGCTATGATTACATCACTGTATTCCAAACTAAGTGACAGAGTGAGACTTTGTCTCAAAAAGAAAAAAATAAAAAGAGGCCAGCGCAGTGGCTCATGCCTGTAACCTCAGCACTTTGGGAGGCCAGGTGGGCAAATCTCTTGAGCCCAGGAGTTTGAGACAAACCTGGGCGACCTGGTGAAACTCTATTGCTACAAAAAAAAAAAAAAAAAAGACAAAAATTATGGCCAGGCACAGTGGCTCACGCCTGTAATCTCAGCACTTTGGGAGACTGAGGTGGGCGGATCACCTGAGGTCAGGAGTTCGAGACCAGCCTGACCAACATGGTGAAACCCCGTCTCTACTAAAAATACAAAGATTAGCCAGATTAGTGGCGTGCGCCTGTAATCCAAGCTACTTGGGAGGCTGAGGCAGGAGAATCGCTTGAACCCAGGAGGCAGAGGTTGCAGTGAGCCAACACCAGGCCACTGCACTCCAGCCTGGGTGACAGAGTGAGGCTCCGTCTCAAAAAAAAAAAAAAAAAAAAAAACCACACACACAAATTAGCCAGGCGTGGTAGCACGTGCCTATAGTTACAGCTTCTTGAGAGGCTGAGTTGGGAGGATCACCTGAGCCTGGGAGGTCAAGGTTGCAGTGAACTGAGATTGCGCTACTCTACTTGAACCTGGGCATGGGTGACAGTGAGACCCTGTCTCAAAAAGAAATGAAGTATTGCAGGTGCTTAGCCATTGCTCTTTGCATCCAGTTTTCCTGATGTCCCTATGAAATGGATACTATGTCCTTATTTTACAGATGAGGAAATCGGGGCTCAAATTTGTCTCTTGCTCCCCAAGGTCACATGGCTCTCCTCTCCCCAAAGTCCTAAGGCTCTGTCCTCAGTAATTAGCCCCACCTCTTTTGTGCCCACTAGGCTCCCAGGTGGAGACTTTCAAAGCTCCCCATGGAGAAAAGAGGAAACCCTTTACTCGCGGAAAACATTTGGCTCTAGCCCCTGCCAGCACTCTGGCCACCTGCACGGTCATTCACGATCTGTCCCTGCTGCTGGGTGGATTCCAGCAAGTCCCTCACGTCTCTGAGCCTCAATTTCCCAACACTCAAAAATGTGCCTGCTGCAGGGGAAAGCAAAGAGGGAAATTTCCTTTAGCTCAAAGGGCAAGGACTGTTCTCTTCTCACTAACAAAGCAAATTCTACGTTCAAAGTCAGATTTATGGAAGAGAGAATGGGGGACTTGCTCAATTATTTTTTAAAAATAGGTATATATAATCTCTCTCGCTCGCTCTCTTTTTCTGGTCCTAGCCCTTTCTTATATTTCACCACTGTTTGGAATATCCTGCAAACTGCCTCCAATTCTGTGTGGAAGGAAATAGGGGTGTAAAGTGAAAATCACTCCACTTAATTGGCTGTCTCTCACCGGGCAGGGGCCTGGAAGGAAAGCTATGTCCCGGGCTTCCGGGGCTCCCTAGAGCTTCCTCTAGGCCGCCAAGTCTTCCTCTGGCCTAGGCGAGTGGACGCTCCCCCGTGGAAGGAATGACCTCTTCCCAGGCAGCCCCTGAGGTCCCGCCCGCCCGGAGGCGCGGACGAGTCCATTTCCTAACCGAGCGCGGGGTGGGCCCAACCTTCCTCTCCCTGCGGTTCCACCCCAGGTGTTCGGGAAGCTCTTTCTCCAGCTCAATATCTTTTAAGTGACAGGAGGCAGGGGCAGCGGGCCGCATTTTACTGACACACCAAGGTTATAAACACCGAGGTTCAAAACCTCTCTTCCCGTTTTAGTTACAAACACATTTACTGAAGACCAGCTGGGCACCAGGCGCCTTGAGGGTTGAACTTAGGTGCAGCCTCCAGGGGCCTTTCTGGTGCTGTGGGAGGTGGGTGCCTGTGCACGGACTGGACCGCACAGAGGAAAAATGGCAATCACTGTCTGTTGGAGGGAGTCCCTGGGAGGATTGCTCTTAAGGAAGGCTTTAGGGCAAATGATGCTCTAGTGGGCTTTGGAGGGTGAGTAGGAGCTTGCCTCGGAGACAAAACCTTGGGGAAGAGAAGAGAGTCCCCAGTGGAAGGTACTAATTGCACAAAGGCGAGGAGATAAGACGTGGCCTGCCCCCCCGCCCCTCAGTGCCTTTTACTTGTACCATTCTTTATTATTATTATTATTTATTATTATTATTATTATTATTATTTTCAGACGGTGTCTCACTCTGTCACCCAGGCTGGAGTGCAGTGGTGCGATCTCAGTTTACTGCAACCTCCACCTCCCGGGTTCAAGCGATTCTCCTGCCTCAGCCTCCGGAGTAGCTGGGAGTACAGGCGCCTGCCACCACGCCCGGCTAATTTTTGGATTTTTAGTAGAGACAGGGTTTCACCATGTTGGTCAGGCGGGTCTCTTAACTCCTTACATCAGGTGATCCACCTGCCTCGGCCTCCCAAAGTGCTGGGATTACAGGCGTGAGCCACCGCGCCCGGCCTGTAGAGGCCAAGGAAGGAAAGAAGGAAAAGATGAGCATCAAGGTTAGACAGATGAGTTAGGCCCTCAAACTCCACCACCTAAGAGCTATCTGAATTTAGACTAGCTAATCTCTCCAAGTTATAGTGTTCGCATCGTTAACCTGTGTATAAACCAAGTACCGACCTCATACAATAGTTATCCGGGTTAAAGTTAGCTAAATATCTAAAGCGATTTGCAAGATATAAACCACGCAATACACGTCACCTCAGCTCCTTGCTTCCCTTCACAGGAAACTGAGGCCCAAAGAGGGTCTGCCAGAGCAGAGAGGGGCAAAAACAGACAACTCCAGGGTTTCAGATGGTGACCTCTCCCTCACTGGTTTATTCCTGAAGATGTGAGACTTCTAGGGCCTGGAAGTCTTCTGTGTCTTGATCACGGTGGTGGTAACACGAGTTTTATGAGTATGTCTGAAAAATTAATCGAGCTCTACCTTTTTTTTTTTTCTTTTTAAGAGACAGGGTCTCGCCTTATTGCTCAGGCTGGAGGAGGAGTGCAGTGACCGGAATGATAGCTCACTGCAGCCTCGAACTCCTGGGCTCAAGCCATTCTCCCGGTTCGGCCTCCCGAGTAGCTGGGACTACAGGTGCACGCCATTACACTGTTATTTTTTTCTAAAAGACAGGGTCTCGCTATGTTGCCCAGGCTGGTCTCGAACTCCTGGGCTCACGTGAGCCTCCCGCCTCGGCCTTCCAAAGTGCTGGATTACAGGCGTGCGCCACCGCGCCCCGCAGAGCTGTACTTTTAAGATGTTCGCTGTACTATTTGTAAGTTACACCTCAATTAAAAAGAAAAGCATAATAACCCGGGCCGCGACGCCCCCACCCCTCGCCGCTGGCGACAGGTGTCTCTCGGTGACCAAAACGCGGCTCTCAGCGCGCGGAGTCGTGCGCCTCGCGGAGGCCCTGGCGAGGTTCCTACGGCAACCGCAAGCCGCTCGCAGCGTCTCCAGAGTGACGAGGCGCGAACGAAGACCCGGAGCCCGGATTCAGGAGTCACAGAGCGAGGCTGGAGAGAGACCGCGGCTGGCCAAACGAGGAGGGGAGAGGCTGGGCCACCCTTCGTCCTTGCGCTGGCATTCCGAGGACTTCCGGCAAACACCACTCCCCAGCCCTGACGGTGGCCACAAGCCGCTGCTTGAAAACACCCCTGGGGATTCATTCTCAGCTTTCCAGGTGGGAAGATGGAGGGCCTGGCTGCCCCCTAGTAACTCGGGGCTCATCAGGGGCAGAGCTAGGCCCTGCACCCGGTGGCCTCCTTCCAAGTTCGTGCAGTGCAGCCAAGTGCCAGGCACTGGGGCTGGGTGCTGGCACCCCCTGGGGTTCTGGGTCCAGCTCTGCTAGTAACTTACTGTGTGGTCGTGGAGTTCTCTCTCCTCTCTGAGACTCAGACATGGGGACACCTCCACCAGTATCTCAGAGTAGCTGTTACCAAGCGTGTGAAATAATGGAGTGTGAAAGCGGCTCACCAACTGGAACGTGCCTTGCGCATGCCACAGACCATCACAGTTGCCACCCAATTGCCATCTTGTCCTCTTTATCGCCCCAGCCCCTGGGGCTCAGAAATCTCTGTGCCCAGAAGTTTCAAGTCTGCGGGTGAGAGTCTACTCCACTTTCCCCTTCGAGAAGTGGGCCCAGGGCAGCTCTCCTGAGCACCAGTCATCATCTAGTCCCCAGACTTAAAGGGGTTCAGAGAGACACAACCCTTCATCCACCTGCCTGCCACCTCCTCCTTACCCTCTGCCCTGTGGTTGTAGAAGTTCCCCACTAAGTGAGGATTTCTGGAAACCCTAAGACACAGCACCCCAGACAGAGTCTACTGGGTAACACAACTGATTGCCCTTTAGATGCCACAGGCTGGGCATGTGTTTGGACAGTTGTGTGTATCTGTGAATATGTGTGTCCATGTGCTGTGAGGGTATATGTACATTGGTGTGTGTGTGTGTGTGTCCGTGTGCCTGGCATGCATATATTGGTGTACGTGTGTATTTGGGATGGGTGTGTGAATATGTGGATATAAAAGCATGTCTTTGTGGCTCCATGGTGTGTGTGTACAGGTGGATGTTGTGTAGTTGTGGCAGACGTTTACCCGTGCATCTGATGCATCTTTGCTGATGTGTGTGTACCCCTCGGTGGGCATGCGTGGGACTGTATTTGTGGTGTGTACAGTGGATGTGGAGAACTGTGATAACCTGTAATTGTGTATGTGTGGGAGTGTGCTGGGGGGTCTTGGGTGCGGGGGTTCTGCTCCCCCCTCTCCTATCACCTGAGTGACCTTCTTCCCTAGCTGAGGACTGTGACTGAGATCACAGGCATGCATGGGACAGCTCCTGCCCTTCCACAGACCTGTGGCTGCCCAGGTCTTGGGCCAGGGTGGGCACCAGGGGCCAGGGTGGGTGGGTGAGCCTAGGGCGAACACTCATGTGCCACCCCCTCCCTGCCTGGTCTCCTCCCCTCCCCACAGCAGGAGCAGCAGCGGGAAAGGTTGGCGGAGGGGGGCTATTTTGGGAGCGTCTCCTTAGCAACAGCTGCCACGGCCGTCTGTGGCGGTTTTTCTATAGGTGCTAAAATATTCCACCCTGGTGACTACTGAGTGCTGGGGGGTGGGCGAGGGTGGAGGTGGAGGGCAGGAGAGACCCCTACAGTCCTCTGTCCCCAGGGCACAGCCTGCTGGGATGGGTTCTGGGCCTCTGGCCCCCCAGTGTCCCTTTAATCACCTCTGGACCTCACCCCCTGGAAGCTCCTGGGACTTTAGAGCTCTGAGGCAGGCCAGCTGTGTCCTGATCTGATTTCTAATCTAAGTATCTGGGCTACCTCAGTTTGCCTCATCTGCAGAATGGGCTGGCTGGACCTTTTTTTTTTTTTTTTTTTTTTTTTTTTTGAGATGGAGTCTTGCTCTGTAGCCCAGGCTGGAGTGCAGTGGCGCGATCTCAGCTCACTGCAACCTCTGCCTCCCGGGTTCAAGTGATTCTCCTGCCTTCGCCTCCCGAGTAGCTTGGATTACAGATGCGCACCACAATGCCTGGCTAATTTTTGTATTTTTAGTAGAGTCGGGGTTTCACCATGTTAGCCAGGCTGGCCTCGAACACCTGACCTCAAGTGATCTGCCCGCCTCGGCCTCCCAAAGTGCTGGGATTACAGGCGTGAGCCACCGCGCCCGGCCCTGGCTGAACTTTAAGACACTCTCTAGGACAAAAACCTCTGGCCTCTGTGACTCTAGCATTTTGAAGTGGCCTTTTCCGTCTCCTCCCCAGCTGTCCACCTGCCTGGCCCAAGTTGCCCTCCCTTCCTCTCCTCTCAGCCCTCTACACAGGCTCTCAGGGCCCCTGTAGGACCCAGGAGGTGTGAGCAGGACCCCAGAGTAAATCGGTTAGTGAGTGCTCTGCTAGCCTGGAATGACCTTTCCCCAGAAAGTGGAAGTTGAGCCTGGTTCAAATCCTGGCCCAGACAGTTGCTTACTGCCTGACCCCAGACAAGCCACTTCCCCTCTCTGTGTGTCAGTTCAGAGTCCTCACCTGTGAGGTAAAGACAGGCATAGCCCGTACCCCACGGAGATCTTGTGAGGATCAAAGGAGAGAATGGAGAATGGAGATGGCCAGGACGTTTTACCAAAGTGTATGGTGGACAGAGGTTTTACAAGCATTCTCCTCCAAACTTCAGAGCGAACCTCCTTCCTCCAGACCATTGTTCCTGGCCACACCGGCCCTGCCACTCATGGCATTACTGCCCGTGCCTCAGTTTCCCCATTGGTAACAGGTGCCTGGAGAATTCTTGCAAGAATCAAAGGAGACAATCCCTGCGAAGGTCTGGATAGTGCTGAGCTAGGGGTACGAGCGCAGGGGAAGCGGGTTGTCCTCATTCCGTCTGGGGAGGGGCGCATCTGTGGTGGATCATGACAAAGCCCACTTACCCTTGGGAGACCTAGTCCACACTGTCCCACTACAGACGAGGCCTCTGAGGTCCAGAGAGGACACGCATCTTGCCCAGGGTCACACAGGTTCTGACACTCAAGCCTTTTCTCAACTCCCTCACACTGCCCCCAGGCCTCTGCAGGCCCATTTCCATCTCTGCCCCCAACCTCACACAGGGCTAGAAGCTACTTACACGGAAGGTGAACAATGTGAAGTCTTCCTTTAGTCTATGATTATCCTCAAAACAGCTGCTCGACCACGTGCGGTGGTTCACACCTGTAATCCTAGCACTTTGGGAGGCCAAGGCAGGTGGATCGCTTGAGCTCAAGAGTTTGAGACTAGCCTGGACAACATGACAAAACCCCATCTCTACAAAAAATACAAAAATTAGCCTGGCATGGTGGCACATGCCTGTGGTCCCAGCTACTCGGGAGGCTGAGGTAGGAGGATGGCTTAAGCCCAGGAGGCGGAGGTTGCAGTGAGCCGAGATGGCGCCACTGCACTCCAGCCTGGGCAAAGACCCTATCTAAAAACAACAACAACAACAACAACAACAACACACACACACACACACACACACACCCCAAAGCTCAAAGTGGGTATTATAGTTCTCACTTTACATATGAGGAAACAAAGGCCCAGAGAGGAGAGTTGAGCTGCCCAGGGTCACACAGGGCTGGAGAGGAGAGAAAGGGCTCTTTCCTGGGGCCTCCGAACCTCTCCCTGCCTGGAGCTCCTCTGCTTGCCTCTCCCTACCTCCTCCCAGTCCAGTCTCCTTGCAGGATGAACAGCAGCCCCAGGGTGCGGACCAGGCCCGGCAAGGTAACCCTCCTTGCCCCAGAACCCCCATCCCATCTTCAAGTTTGTGCCCAGGGACTTGGCATCAGGAGACTGATTCTGTGACAGTAGATGCTTTGGATCTACAGACATCTCTGTCTCCATTTTCCCCTCCTTCCTGCCCCTTCTTCCTCTGCCTGCACCCCACACTCCCAGGATGGCTACCAGGTCAGGCCCGTGGCCAGGCAGGTCATTTGTCTCACCCTCATCCTCCCACTTTCCATCCACGGAAAAGGTGAAAAAGACCAGGCACACATCTCTTGCCCACAGGGCACTCAGGCTGCTTGAGTCTCCCCTGCATCCACGCACTGAGCATTCATGTGATGGAACATCAGTCCTGGCTGTCTGCCTGTGAGGACACAGCAGGGTAACCAGGGAGAGGCGTGGAACAGGACGTGCGTTCTGGAGGTCTGCACAGTCGGAGAGAGCCGTGAGAAAGGATGGCCACATTTATTGAGCGCCTACCATGATCTGTGTATTTCTTGTGCATCCACCTCACTTAATCTACCCCTTGGGAATGGAGGACGTTAGGGTCCTCAATTTACCGACAGATTAAATAAAAACTTGTTCAAGGTCAAGTAGCTCCTAGGTGCTTTTGAGCCTAGGTTAGCCTGACTCCTCATCCCACTAAGCAAGAACCATACTTGTGCCCAGCCCAGGGGCTGGTACATGGTGGGTGCCTAGTGCTGGTTGAATGAATGAGTGGGTGATAAATGACTTCTGCTGGGGTCATCAGGAGGCCTTCTCAAGGAAGTGGCACTGAGGCTGGGCTTGGGGAACAGCAGGAATTCTCTGGGAAAAAAAGGTGGAAGGACATTTCAGTGAGGAGGAACAGTGCGTGTAGGCAGAGAGGTGTGGAGGCCTGTGGCGTGTTCTGGAATCTGTGGAATCAGGGTGTACCTGTGGGTTTATGGGATGTGGGATGCCGGATAAGGTGGGGCCTGACTATACCATACTGAGGAGTTGGGACTGAATCCTTTTGAGTAGGGAGAGCCCACGAGGAAGGGAAACACTTGTGGTGGTTTGTGTGTTGCTGTTCTTATGCTGACACCCTCGAGGCTCAGGAGAGCCAGAGGGGATTTCAGATTTCATCAGTTCTCCACCTGGCTTTGGGGTGCCTCGGTCTCTCCCTCTTTGTAATGGGGCTAGTCGGTGATGGCCAGACTCCCAGGGAAGTTTTACTGGCTGTCTAACTGCAGGTGTTCTCTCGTCCTACCACCCTGGAAGGAGGAGCACTTTCCCTCTTGTCTCCTCGGAGGGCTAGAGTGACGTGGCAGGATGTCAGGAAGTAGCTGGCTAGACAGGTGCTGTGGGTGCTGGGGGTTCCCTGACACCCCAGAGTGTGGGGCCCAGGCCTGACAGCTTGGGGTAATGGAGAACGACAGAGAACAAGAGACTAGGGTTTGGCCTGGCTTTGTCATCTCTGGGTGACCTTGGCCGAGTTTCTGACCCTCTCTGGTACCCAGTCTCGCCATCTGTAAAATGGGGCAGTGGTGACTGACTGATCGTGAGGGTCCCTCCAATAGGGCCCCCTCAGACTCCCAGAGTGAGGTGCTTCGGGTCCTTGACCGGCGGTACTTTGGGAGAGTACGAGGACCGCTAAGGAGAGGGGCCGGACTCCGTGGGACCCCAGAGGGACCAGCTCCCACCCACCCCCTTCCCGGCTCCAAGGAACCCTCTCCACCTGCCCCCTGGGGGGGGGGCACAAAACCCGGGAGCGGATCCAGGAACGGGTTCTGGGAGGAGCGCTCCTGGGGCGAGGAGGAAAACCCGGGCAGGATCCAGGGCAGGAGCGGGGCCAGCAGCCCCCCGCCCCAGCCCCTGCTCCGCGCCGCGGGCCCCGCGGGAGGGGGCTTGAGGCCGGGTTAGGCCGAGGGGCGGGCAGGGCGGGGTCCCGCGGGCAGCCGGGGCTCCCGGGCTGGGGGGCGCGCGGCCTCCGCAGTGGGGCGCGGGTCACGTGTGAGGAGGGGCGAAAGTCTCGCAAAGCGGGGCGGCGTGCCGCGAGTTGGGAGTTCTCGGCGCGCCGCGGGCGGCGGGAGCTCGGGCTCCCGGGCGAGCCTGGGACGCGGCCGAGGCGGGGGCCGGGGTCCGAGACAGAGGGGGCCGCACGGAGAGTGGGAGGGGGAGAGACAGAGAAGGACAGAGGCCGCGAGGGAGACGGACAGAGACGCGCAGGGGAGAGAGGCAGCGCGGGCAGAGGGAGGCGGGGGGAGGCCGGCGGGGGGAGGCCGGCGGGCGACCGCGACGGAGACGGAGACCCCGCGGGCAGAGGGCGAGCGGGGCCGCAGGAGGCAGGGAGGCCGGGAGAGGGACCGGGACGCGAGCGCGGCGGAGACCCCGGCGGCAGGAGAGAGACGCGAGAGCGGTTGGGGAGGTGGCGACAGAGCCCGGCCGGCGGGGGCGGGGAGGGCGACCCCAGGCCGGGAGGCCGAGGGGTCGCGGGGCCAGGGCCGAGCGCAGCGGGGCCGGGAGCGGAGCGCAGGGCCGGGGGCAGAGCGCGCGAGCAGGAGCGGGTGACAGCGAGGGAGCCGGGCGCAGCGGGGGACGGCGGCGGGGAGGGCGCCTGCAGCGGGGGTGGGGGGCGCGGGCGGCGGGGCGCCCCGGGCCCCCGGACCCCCGCGCTGTGAGCCCGGCCGGGCCCGACGATGCTGACGCCGAGGCGGCGCCGAGGGCGCGGCGCGGGGCAGCGCTGAAAGTTGGGCGGCCCGCGGGGAGCGGCGCGGGACGGCCGGGACGCGCGGAGACCCCAAGACCCACGCGCAGACCGAGCGGCAGCCGGGGAGGGGAGCGCGGGCCGGCCCGCCGAGTTCGCGGGCAGGGGGCGCCGGGACTCCCCTCTCCGCGCCCGGGACGCCGCCCGCCGGATCGCGCCTTGGGATGTAGCGCCCGCTCGCCGCCTCCCGGACTCTCGTCGGACCCTCCGCCCAGCGGTAAGCCGCGCTCGCCCACCCCGGGCGCTGTCCGTCAGTTTGTCCCGCCGCGTGCGTGTCTGTGTGTCCCGGGCCCGCCGCTCCGGCCCCGCCCGCTGCGCACCTGATCCGGAGCCGGGTCCCGGCTGCCCGGCGCCGCGCGCGCGGTCCCGTGACTCCCCGGGAGCGGGCGGGCTCCACGGGCGGGCTCTGTCCGTCTGTCCGTCTGGGAGCGTCGCGGTCTGGGTTGTGGCCTGGAAAGGGGGAGAGAGGTGGGTGGAAGGGGTCTTGACCTCCTGCCCCAGCCATGACCTTTCCCTGCCTCCACCCACCCCAGTTGTCATGCCGGGAGCTTCACGGCAGGTGACTTGTGGCAAGGTGGGGGATGCCGCCTTTCCGCCTCCCCAGCTGCATCCTCGTTGCAAATGGCCCTGTGATCTGAAGAACGAAATCCCACTTCCCATGTTTTGAGCACCTACTTTGCGCCACACGACCCCAGGGCGCAGGGGCAGGGATTGGTAGAGGAGGCACTGCACGTTCACAGTGATAGAAACAGGCTGGGGAGGGAGGCAGAGGCTGCTTTTTCCTCCGCGTGTAGGGAGCACCCCAAGGCAAGAGAGGTCTCAATGAGCCTCCCGCAGGGAGAACTTCCCCTGCAACCTGCCAAATGTCCCCCCACCAGTGTCAGCCTCCCTGCCCCCTACCCACATTTCTGCCCCCAGTGTCCCTGCTTCAGGATGGACAGGATGCAGGGAGTTGGGAGGTGGCAAGCTGGGTGGGGTGGAGCGGAGGGCTAGAGGCAGGGCAGCCTGGCCAGCTGACAGAGCAGGGCCTCAAGAGCAGTAGAATGTTCAGCAGCAGGTTTGGGGGAAGTGGGGAACTCAGGGAGGGAGGCCCAGAGAAGGGTTGGAGCCGTGTGTGTGTGTGTGTTCTCCCCCACATCCAGTCCCATGACCTCCATGGCTTCAGGCCTTTTGGGGGCAGTTAGCAGGACTTTAGGGGCCCAAGAGCCTCGCTGTGGCCCTGGCTTGGCCTGTGCTGAGGGGAGCAAAAGGTGGACCAGGGCAGCTGGGGTAAGAGATGGGTGCAGCATGGTGGGAACAGAGACTGTTGGCCACTGAGCTGACCCATATCCCGACTGGAGTTGGAAGGGCTGAGCCTAGAACATTCCACTCCATTCTCATTGGGAGGAGGGACTCTTTCTGGGGTGTTCCACACTGGGCAGTGGGTCTCATATGTCCTCCATTCAGCCTCCCAGAAATTAGCTCAGCTGGCTGGGAGAGCAGCCCCCTGGGCTGGTCACTCTCCTCCCAACCGTCAGCTTCCACGTCTGTGGCATGGGGACGTCACTCCCTGCCCCAGTGACCTCCAAGGCGGGTCCTGGGCTCAATGAGCAGAGGGCTGTTCACAGGCTGGGGAAAGCGCTGGGGAGATGGGAGTAAAGACTCACTTTACCTTAAGAGAGATGAACAGCTAGTGGGTGGAGGTGGGCGTGGGGCAGTGGGAATATGGCGGAAATAGCTGACCAAGGAGGAGTGTCCAGGATTAGAGGGGGAATCTGGGGTACTATTCCTCAGTGGCCCTTTGGGTTATCCTTGAAAAGAAAGCTCTTCTCTCAGAAAATCCTCTGGAGTGGCTGTGACCAGGCAGAGCTGGTTGAGTTTCTGCTGGGTGACCTTGGGTGGGTGGCTTGACCTCTCTGAACTTCAGTTTCTTCAACTGGAGAATAGGGATGATGATACTGACTTCATCAGGGTGTTGAGCAGTTTCCAGACTGTGTCAGGTCTGTGAAAGCCGCGTGCGCCAGCCTGGAGCATAGTAGGTTCGTAGACATTTGCGAAAGAGAGAATGAAGTAGCTCTGGGAGATGCTGTGAGAAGATGTCTTAGCTTAGGATAAGAAGGAAGGGGAGGAGGAACAGTGTAGGCTTACAGGGCGGGCTGGTTCTTAATGTGGATCTGGGGGAGGCGGGGGCGAGTGCTAAGGGGGGTGTGAGGAGGAGGGGGCCCCTCTGCGGGGACCACTGAGTCACGAGGACATGTAAGCGACATGACAACCAGCAACATGGTAACCAGGAAACTAGCGGCGGTGGGAAACAGAGCTGGAGCAGTGTGGGGTGGGGGTGGCGGGTAGGCCTGGCAGCGCCGGGCTCAAGGGGTCCGGGGAGAAGCCAGGCTGGCCCCTCAGAGTGAGGAGGGGAGGCCCCAGGGCCAGGCTAGTTGGGGAAGAGATGGGGGCTCTGAGGGGAGGGAGGGGAGGCACCTCGGGGCTGTAGGGCAGGGGGCTCCTCCTGCACCACCCCAGGCTCCTCTCTGCTCCTCCACATCTCCACTTTTCATGCCTCTCCCCCTAGGATGCCAAATTTGGCTCACGCAATCTGTCGTCTCTCTTCTGAGATTGGCACCGGGACGAAAGCCGAGTGCATTACATCACCACCGCCGCCGCTCCCCCTGCACGAGGAGAGCAGTAGGGGAGGGCCAGAGGGCCGGGGGCAAGTGGCCAGCCCTCAACTTTCTTTCCTGTCTTCCTGCTCACTCTTCCCATCTCAGTCCTAGATGCTGGGGGGCTTCTGGGGGCAGCGGCTAGAGGCAGGACGTGGGCTCCAGTCTTGGGGAGATCCCAGGACCAGGGCAGAAAGTCAGGTCATGTTGCCAGCCCCCTGTCTGGGTGGAGCCTGGGGGCAGGGAGGCTTGGTTCAGGACCCTGGTCTGTCAGTGCCTTGCTCTGTGACCTTGGGCAGCCCCTTGCCTCATGCGGAGTCCACATCTGTATAGAGAACGGCTGGCCACTTAAGATCTTGGCGATTCTCCTGAAAGAAGGTGCCCTTAAGTTCTGCGGCTCTCCTGGGCCCAGAGGAGGGAGCCCTGGATTTCACATCACCCTCTGTGACCTTGAGCAATTGGCTTCAATGCCTCATGCCTCCATCTCCCCACCTGTAAAATGGGGATGACAGAATCCTCAAAGGCAACAGCTATGAAAGCAGGAGACAGGAGTAGAGATAGGGCCTCTGACTCTGAAACCATAGACACTCAGGGGCCCGTGGATCCAGCATGCTGGGCAGGGGTTGGACAGGGTAGAGTGGGAGGGTGCCTGGATTCAGACAGAAGGTTTGGAGCTTAAATCACTGGTCTGATGACTTCGTTTTACAAAAGTGGAAACTGAGGCCTGAGGGGGAAGTAGACCCATCAGGGTCACAGTGATGGTTTGCGGGTGGAGGAAGCAGAGCCAGGGCCATTGTTTTACAAAAGTGGAAACTGAGGCCTGAGGGGGAAGTGGACCCATGAGGGTCACAGTGATGGTTTGGGGGTGGAGGAAGCAGGGCCAGGGCCTGAATCCAGGGCTTCTGGCTCCCAGCTCTACCTGGAAGCAGACAGACAGATGTCCCTGTGTAACACTGTGGCAAGCCCAGACAGGACCCAGGAGCTTTGAGGGCCCAGCTCTGAATTCAGCCACCTCCTTTCTCCCTCCCTTCTCTCCAGATCCCCTCACCCCACTGTCCTTGGGCACTAATTCCCTCCCTCTATTGGTCCCTTTGAAGAACTCCTTTCAGTCTCATTTTAAAGCCAGTTTCAGGCAGTTCCAGGCAAGGACAGGTTGGATTTGGGGTTAAGCTGGAAGCTTATGTTCCATTCTAGAAAATTCCCAGAGCTGGAGGTGGAGCAAGATAGGGAGCAGCTGTGGATGTTTTGTGAGCTAGTGGGCTCCTCAATCCTAGAGGTATTCAAGCAGAGCCAGATGAGCACCTGCCAGGTGACTCTCGCCTTACGGGTGAGGCCGAATAACATCCCCACTTCCAAAATCCTAGGAGTCTTTGGTGTTTCCCAAAGAGGAGCTGGGAAGCAGTGCCCATCGCTTCCCCGCTTCCCAGCGAGGAAACACATTTGCTCGCCAGGCACTGGGCTAGGAGCTTTTGCAAATTCCCATTTAATTCTCCATGGCAATGTTGATTTGATGTCCCCGTGTTACAGATGGAAGAGCCATGGCTCAGAGAATCTATGTGATTTGTCCAAGGTCACACAGTAAGACAGCAGAGGAGCCTGGGTGTGAGTTCAGACTAGTCTGATTCTCGGGGGCTGTCTCTGGGGCTTCCCTGGGGAAAGAGTGGAAAACGTTCCTCCCCTGGGCTGGGGCTTGGCAGGAGATGGTCTAGACGCCCCCACAGCGTGACACCCCCTCAGGGATCCTCTGGCTCCTCTGGGGGCTCCATTCTGAAGACAGATACCACCATGCATCTTAGGGGAGAACTCATTTCATAGATGGGAAGACTGAGGCCCAGAGACAAGGAATGACCTGCCCGAAGGTGCCCAGAGAGTTAGATTAGGGCCAGGCTGCCTGTCTCCTGGCCCAGGGCTCTGTCCCCTGTGCCAGTGAGTGAGGAGGGGCCTTTGGGCTGACGGTGGTGGCATGAGGTGTGAGGTCGGGAATGCAGAGGGCTGAGAGAGGGCTGGCTCCAAGCTACGGCTGCAGGAGGAAAGTTATCGGCGTAGGGAGAGGGGAGCAGAAGGGAAATGGCACACGTGCTACAGAGCCTGGTGAGGTCAGTGGGACCTGGCTGGCAGGAGAGGGTCTTGGAGACAGCTTCCTTGGGTGGCTCTCTGTGTGACCTTAGGTCAGTCCCTCACCCTCTCCGAGTGATGTCCACCCATCCATGTGAACCTGGGCTGAACGATCTATTTCCACAGAGTAGCTGTGGTCGGGCTGCTGTCGAAAAGTGCTCCTCCCAACGATGGGAGGACTCTGGGTCCTGGCAAGGGGCAGGCGGGAATCCTAGGGGTTGGCGTAACCTTTAAGCCTCCTCTGCGGACTCAGCCGTCCTTGGGGTGTGGGGGATCGCCAGTCACAGCCCTTCTTCTCCTTTTCATCTTTATTTTTCTCCTGTTCCCTCTTCCCCTCGCTACGTGGGCTGATCGCTGCTCAAACTTTTAATTCAGATGGTAATTGAAATAATAATATGGGCTGAGGCCCCTCTGCTTGTGACGCTGCAGCTGGTGGAGCTCGGCTATGAATAGACCTTGAGTCACACACGCGCGCTCCTGCAGGCGCGCACACGGGCGCTCACGGGGTGGTGGGTGGGGTGCAGCATGGGGAGCAGGGGTGGGCTCACGCTCTGGCTTGCTCTGGTCTTGGCCCCCCACTCCCAAAGGTCTTAACCAATCCTGGCCCCGTGGCCCAACACGGGGTCCCTGTCGTGAACCTGGAAGACTTTGGACATAGATGATTCTCATTTACAGAAGGGGAAACTGAGGCTTAGCAAGGGGAAGTGGCTGGCTGGAAACAGGCTGGATTTGAATGGATGGGTTTTGCCTGATTCTAAGACCACTGTTCTCTGTTGGGACACACAGGGTGGGAAACCGGTGGGGAGGAGTGCTGGCGTGTGGCCCCTGCCCCTCCCTCTGCACCCGTTGCCCCACCTGCTCACAGCCCCTCTCAGCCTGTGCGTGCATGCTCAGGCACAGACACAGGCACACGCGCATGCGCATGCATGAGGGCTGCTCAGATGGCTGGTGCCGTTGCTTGGTGGCTGGGGCGAGAGCAGTGTTCTCAGGGTATTGCTGCAGGAGGGAAGCTGAGTGCCAGGCTCAGCCCTGGGCTTCATATTCGTGATTTCACTTAATCCTCCACCACCCTGGGAGAACCATCACCCCCACTTCTCAGATGAGAATACTGAGGCTCAGAGAGAAGCAAGGATTGGTTCCAGGCTCCTGGGTGGAAACAGCCACAGATGCTTTGTCCTACTGTGCACCCAGTGCCAGTCCCTCCAGGACCCTCATTGGCCACCTGAAGGGAGATGGGTACATGTCTGCCAGCCTAGGCCTCCCCTTTCCTTCCATGCAACAGCTCAGCCACTCCTCCCTGTGGCTGCTGGCCAGTCCCTGACCAGCCCTGGTGCCAACAGCTGGGACGTCTGGCCTTGGCAGGCAGGGGAGGGTGAGGTGCCCCAGAGAGACATTGGCAGGTCAAGAGGTCCTTAGGGGCTACCAGGAAAGGGGGTCCTTGGTGTTCCCGACCCCAGCAGGAGCTGTGGAGGGAGAAGTCAGCGTTGTAATGGTGACCTGTCAGCTGGGAGCTTTGGTCTAGGCCTGGGGGGCCCCCAGCAGGGCACAGGGGAGCTGGGGCATGGGAGGTGCAGTTGGGTGGAGGAGCTCCCTGGGACTGGGATGGAGGAGAAGCCCCCACCAAGCTTGGCCCAGCAGCTCCTGTCTGCCGCTGCATTGGCCTTCTCTCCATTACCTCTCCTGGGAGATGGAGAAACCGAGTCCGGAGACCACCAGGGTTTGCCCAGGGTCACCCAGCAATGGTGGCAGAGCCTCTCAACCCGCAGCTGCTCCTGACTCCTCTGTGTCCTGATGGCTCCCAGGGCTGCCGGCCCCTCCTCTCTTACTGACACTCCCCAGAGCTGTGGGGTTTGTGGGAGGGGAGCAGGGTCTGGGTCTCTTTAAGCTCCCTCTCCCCAGAAAATCCCCAGATCGGAGCGAGGGGAAGGGCAGCAGTCCCTGGTCACAGCAGTAGGAAGGGTGGCCTGCGTCAAGGGCCTGGGATCGAATCCCAGCTCAGCCCCTCACTGGCTCCGCATGACCTTGACTAGGCCACTGTCCATCTGGGGGCCTCTCTTTGCCCCTCTGTGTATCGGGGGCCACCCATGGGGATGGTGGGGCGTGCTCAGCCTTTTCCTGTTTTGCCTGTCCTGGGAGAAGCTCACACGCCAGCGACCTGGGCTGCAGGGATGGGAGGGTTCCTTTTTCTTTTTTTTTTTTTTTTTAAGACGGAGTTTCGCTCTTGTCACCCAGGCTGGAGTGCAATGGCACAATCTCGGCTCAGTGCAACCTCTGCCTCCCGGGTTCAAGCGATTCTCCTGCCTCAGCCTTCCAAGTAGCTGGGACTACAGGCATGCGCCACCATGCCCGGCTACTTTTTTCTTTCCTTTTCTTTCTTTTTTTTTTTTTTTTTGAGACAGAGTCTCACTGTGTCTCTCAGGCTGGAGTGCAGTGGTGCAATCTCGGCTCATTGCAACCTCCCCCTCACAGATTCAAGTGATTCTTCCTCCTCAGCCTCCCGAGTAGCTGGGACTACAGGCGTGTGCCACCACGTCCAGCTAATTTTTGTATTTTTAGTAGAGACGAAGTTTCACCATGTTGGTCAGGCTGGTCTTGAACTCCTGACCTTGTGATCCGCCTGCCTCAGCCTCCCAAAGTGCTGGGATTACAGGGGTGAGCCACTGCACCCGGACGGGAGGGTTCTTTAGCTGGGCCACAGCAGAGGGTGCATGTGCTGTGGGGAGCTGACCCCATTTTACTGATGGGGAGATTCAGGCCTAGGGGAGGGGTGTGCCCATTTTCAAGTTGGTGGCAGAGTTGGCCCTTGGGACACCTCAGTGAAGCTTCCCCCAACCCCCTGCAGCTCCTCTCCCAGCCCCCACCCTAGACTCCCCCAGGAGCCTCCCCTCTCCTCATAGGCCTGAGAAGCCCAGGACCGTCTGCCCTGTGAGTGTGAAGGTACCACTCAGCCTGGGAGACAAATGGGATGGGGTCCGCAATTAGGGGCTCCTTGGGGCCATACAGGGGAGGTGGTGGGCACAGGCTGGAGAGGCCCTGGCTGGGGGTGAAATGGAGCAGGCAGAGGGGCTTTGGGCATCCTTCAAACCTCGTGCCCATGGATACCCTTCTGCAGTTATCCTGAGAAATGGGCCTCAAGTCCCTCCTCACTGTTCCTCACGGGGAGCTCCCCATCTCCGGGGAAGCCCACTCGTGTCTGGAAGGTTCTGCTAATTGATCCCTGACTCCCTCTTTCCTTCGCCCTGCCCTCTGGGGCAGAGAAACCCAGCCTGCTCTCAGCAAGACAGGAGGAGTGGCCCACCTCCCCCTCCCCTACCCCAAGGCTCCTCCAGCCTCAGTTGTCCCAGGCGAGGCCCGTGACTGGGAAACAGAAGATCTGGGTTCATGTCCAGCTCCACCCCTTAGCAGCTGCGGAATCTGGGGCAGGTTTTTCACCTCTCTGAGCCTTTACCCCCTGCCCCATAAGGGTGGGCGTTTGCCTCTGTTTCTTTTTTTTTTTTTTTTTTTTTGAGATGGAGTCTCGCTCTGTTGCCCAAGCTGGAGAGCAGTGGCGCGATCTCAGCTTACTGCAACCTCCGCCTCCCAGTTCAAGCAATTCTCTGGCCTCAGCCTCCCAAGTAGCTAGGACTACAGGTGCGCACCACCATGCCCGGTTAATTTTTGTATTTTTAGTAGAGATGGGGTTTCACTATGTTGGCCAGGCTGGTCTCGAACTCCTGACCCTCATGTGATCCATCCAACTCAGCCTCCCAAAGTGGTGGGATTATAGGTATGAGCCACCGTGCCTGGCCCTTTGCATCTGTTTCTGAGGGTGACTGGGAAGATCCTGTGAGCCTGTGAGTGAATGAATGTACCATAGCTCGTTGATATGAACTACTTTGTGACCCAACCACTCAAGGGCACTGCTGGGCCTGATTTCCAGACCCCCATCACCAGCCACTGCCTTGGGGTACCACTTCTCTGGACAGCTGAGCCTCCCCCGGCCCTCCCTCACCCAGGCCCCCAGAACTGCTTTGGTGGGGCAAGGCTGGCTGAGTGCCAGCCCCGCCATGAGGCTTCAGATCCTGAGCCCACCTGACCTTGGAAAGGGCCTCTCTCTGGCTGGGCTCCAAGGCTGCCCCCAACAGACACCCGGCAGTGGCTGGGCAGCAGAGAGAGAGAACTGGGTGGGGCAGAGAGAGGACCACTTGCCAGAGCTGTCCCGGCTCCCTGAGACAACAGGCTAGAGGACAGAGGAGAATGGCCAGCCAGCCACGGGAGGGGCCCCACTTAGCAGCTACATCAGCAGCCCTGCAGAGCTTACTCCTCACAGTCAAGTGGGCTGCCTGAGAAGTGGGTGAGCGCCCTGTCCTGGGAGATGTGTAAGCAACTGCTGAATGGCATCTGTTAGCAGGGCAGGAGGGGGCTCTAATAAAAGACCAGGGGAAGAAATTGGAACCAGACCCCAAAGAGTCCCTGTTATTTGGGCTGCAGAGTGGTGGTCCTGTGAGATGGGGGATCTAACAGACTTTTCCCAGTATTCCCCCATAACATCCAACAATTCCCCATATGGTTGTGTGTCACAAAGCCCAGAGTCCAAGCACCGCCCGTCACAGCTTCAAGACACACGCTGGATCCCGTTTCACCGCTCCTAACCCCCACTCAGGCCAGTGCTTTAAAATTGCACACAGGTCCTGCCCCGTTAGTGGGTTGGGAAATTGATTTAGTGAGTTGCACTACTTGTTTTCCGAAAATGAAATTGAAAAGAAAATTTCAAAATACTATGCATGTAGTGAGGGTAAATATTATTTTGTGACGCTCTTACTTCAGCTTTAAATATATAGCCGGGTGCAGTGGCTCACGCCTGTAATCCCAGCACGTTGGGAGGCCGAGGCGGGAGGATGGCAAGAACCCAGGAGGTTGCAATTGAGCTGTGATCGCATCACTGCACTCCAGCCTGGGCATTGGAGCAAGACTCTGTCTCTAAAAAATAAATATAAAGTAAGTTAAAATAACAAACAGGATGTTTGCTTTTACTACGGATTTTGGTCAAAAAACTTGAAAGCTACTGTCCTGTGTAGAAATCCAGGAGGCGCCCTGATAGAGGTTCTGATGCTCAGGTTCCGATTTCCCTGTATGTTTGGTTCCTAAAGACATAAGTGCCACAACTTCCAGGATGCTGCTGTCCTGCCCTCAGAAGTAGCCTCCTGTCCCTTGCTCAGTGGACCACCCAGGTCCAGGGCCCCATGCTCCTCCAGAGCCACCACCTCTCCCCAGGGCCTAGATCCCAGGCCGGGCCAAATTCCCTGCTTTCCGCTCAGCCCAGGCCCAGCCCTGCTCTGTCCTTGTGCCCTCCTGCTTGCCCTCATCTTCCTAGGACCTTCTCTTTATGCCCTTTCACACACACACACGCACACACACGCATGCACGCACACATGCGTGCACGGAGCTCAGCAAAGCCGGTTTGTGACTTACCTGCTTCCCTTCAGCATACAGTAGGTGGTCAATAAATGTTCACTCAATTATTTACAGAGCGCCCTCCAAGGCAAGGCACTGCGCTGTGTTGAGACACATCTGGCACCTGGCAGGAAGGCAGATGCTGTTCCAGCTCAGGGGACATTTAGGGTGATGAATGAATGGATGGATGGATGGGGGTCGGCTGGAGTTGGAGATTCTCTGGCCTGAGGAGCCAGGGGGAAGGTGGTCAGCAGTAAAGAGGGGCACGCAGCTCGTGGCCCCCCCCCATGGCAGGCATTCTGTCAGTGGCAGCCCCTTGGGGCTGTGGCCCAGCATTGAGTCATGGGCAGGGGCTGACTGTTCCTCCTGCTGTCTCTGGTCCTTCTGAGGCCTCTGTCTCCCATGCCCTCTCCCACTAGGTCCTGTACACATGTCCCTGCCACCCATCCCTGGGTGAGGCCAGGACATCCTCCCCCGAGCCCCTGACACCTGGGGGACACCTGGGAAGAGAAGCCCATGCTCCGTGGAGGGTGAGGCAGAGGCATGAGCCCTCTGACATCCTGTCCTCTGTCCCCTCTGCTCATGGCCATTGTGCTCATGTACAGTGACACAGAGGGTCTCCTGGTCACTGCTCAGAGGCCACCTCCGCTGGGAAGTTCTCCCTGACTACCGTGTCAAAAATAGCTTCTCCTTGGTCACAATGTGTCACATGACCCAGTTAGACCCTTTCCGGGAATTGTGACGGGCTGGGTTATCTTGTTTGTCAGTCGTTATTTATGAAGCAGCTACTCTATGCCAGGCTCTGGGAGTCGGGGTGAAGTAGGGAGGCAAGGTTCCTGCCTGTAATGATGTTGCAGATGAGACTGGTTTGACTGCTAAGGGCTGCCAGGAAGATCTGAGAGCTGGATGGGAGGGAGGGCCTCGGGGCCTCTTGGAACAGGCAGCCTTTGAATCAAGACCTGAATGGTAGGAAGGCACAAGCGGTGGAGTCTTGGAGAAGAGAATTTCAACCAGAAAGAACAGCCAGTGCAAAGGCCCAGAGACAGGAATAAACTTGGTGCGTTAAAGGGACGGGAAGGAAGGTCTCTTCCCGTGGTTGGAGAGTGGAGGGGGTGCAGTCAGAGAGGGCAGGACCTCTCTGAGGCGGGGCGTTCATCCCGAGTGCCCTGGGGAGACCGAGAGCTCTGAGCAGGGAGTGATGTGGAGATGGACTGCGGGAGGTGGGTGGAGGCTGTGGGAGGAGGTGGTGGGCGGAGACTGTGGGCTGCAATAGTGATGTGGCTCTTTGGGGTGGATGACTAGGTGAGGGGACGTGTCCGGGGCCCCGAGGTTCACCCGCTTTGGGCAAGCTCCCAAGCCCACTGTGGGATGATGATAACAGCACCTGCCTTGCAGGTGTGGACCAGTCAGTGCATGGCCCTCAGTGAACACTAAGTGCATGTTAGTTATTAACCCATTGTTATTGCGGTTGGGCTTAGGGAGGGCTGGAGGATGATGCCTAGGTGTCAGGCCTGAGCGACCTCCTGGGAGGAGTCACAGACTGAGATGGGGAAGGCAGGAGAGGGGAGGACGGGGGCATGGCTTGGGCTTGGCAGTGCCGGGTTCGCGATGCCTCTTCACTGTCCAGCAGACACAGGGAGCAGGAGCCAAGTGGGCTTGTAGCTGCCTGGGAGGGAGGCGCAGGCTAGGTGGTATTTTAAGCCACAGGACTGGATGAGATCACAGGACTGGGGAGAAGAGAAGGGAGGTGGGATGGCGGAACTGGGCACTGCACGGTGTGGCTCATGGAGAGGCCAGAGGCAGGAGAGCAAGGGGCGACCTGGAGAGGGACCCTCAGGCCTGGAGGACTCAAGGAGGAAAACGAGGGCCAGTCCAGAGCCTCCATCAGAGCTGCTGAGAGGGAAGGGGGCACAGAGGAGCCCTGGAGGGGGCTGAGGGGAGACTAGGAGGTGAGGAAGAGTGGAAAGTAAGTCATGCCCTTCAAGAAGGGCTGCAGGCCGGGCACGGTGGCTCATGCCAACACTGTGAGAGGCTGAGGCAGGATGATCACTTGAGTCCAGGAGTTTAAGATCAGCCTGGGTAACATAGGGAGGCCCTGTCTCTACAAAAAATTAAAAAATAAGCCAGGGATGGCAGCACACACCTGAAGTCCCAGCTATTCGAGAGGCTGGGGTGGGAGGATCGCTTGAGCCTGGGAAGTCAAGGCTACAGTGAGCTGTGATAGTGCCACTGCACTCCAGCCTGGGTGACAGAGCGAGACCCTGCCTCAAAAAATAAAAAAAGAAAGAAAGAAAGGCTTCTGCACTTTACAGTTTACCAACCCCTGCCCACACTGTTCGCCTTGGCAGCATGCCTGTTCACTGGGTGTTATTCCTTCCCATTTTACAGATGTGACTCAGAGAGGTTAAGAAATTTTCCCAAAGCCACACAGCCCATAGTTGAAGTGTTCTCAGACTTTCGGGGTGACAGTCCTTTTTTTTTTTTTTTTTTTTTTGATGGAGTCTTGCTCTGTCGCCCAGGCTGGAGTTCAGTGGTGCAATCTCAGCTCACTGCAAGCTCCGTCTACCGGGTTCACACCATTCTCCTTCCTCAGCCTCCCGAGTAGCTGGGACTACAGGTGCCCGCCACCACGCCTGGCTAATTTTTTGAATTTTAATAGAGACGGGGTTCCACCATGTTAGCCAGGATGGTCTCGATCTCCTGACCTCATGATCCGCCCGCCTCGGCCTCCCAAAGTGCTGGGATTACAGGCGTGAGCCACCGCGCCCGGCCACACAACCTTATGAATGCCTTCTCTGGAAAATATGCATGTGTACACATTAATTTTAAAACTTTTCATGTGCATTTTCCCACAGGTAATACATTCATACGGTTCTAAAATTTAAAAAGACACAAACGGGAATACAGTGACAGTTCTTCCTCCCACCCTGTCCCCAACCACCTGCTTTCCCTCCCCAGAGCAGCCAATGTCACCAGCTTCCTGGGTCTCCATCCACAGACAAGCAGAGACAAGCAAATATGTGTATCTATAAATTTCTTCTCTCTCCTTTTTTACACAAATGGTAGCTACTATACTCACCGCTCATCACTGTTGCCTTCTTTTGCTTAAAAATACATCTTGAAGACCTACATTGCTCCTCACAGAGCTCCCTCCTGGCTTTTTCTGTCTGTGTGCTGTGCCATTCGTGGATGGGCATTTGAGCCGCTTCCAGGCGGCGCTGCTGAAGGCAAGGCTGCTCATTCCCCACGTGTGAGTCTCGGGCTGGAGTCCCAGGAGGGCCCAGGAGACGTCACAGGCGATACCACCCAGTGGCCTCCACTGGATAAGTGAGGGAGTGGGGCTCGAACTCAGCCCTGACTGTTCTCACTCCTCCCTGCTCCCACACCACTTCTTTAGGGGGCACCTGCTGGGCCCAGCCGAGCATCCCAGAGAAATCCTGTGTGTGTGTGAGGGGGCACATTAGCTCCCATCCCCCAAGGTTCTGGGAGACACCCCCCACCAGCTGGCAGCCCCAACTCCTGGAGTCTTGTTTGCTGACAGCTAAGGATGAGGCAATGGGATGGGGCAGCAGCAAACACCACCTCACCCCCACCCCCAGCCCCACCCATGCTGGAGTGCGGGGATGAGGGTCAGATGATGATCAGACATGGGCTGTTACGACGTCGCCTCTGCTGCAACTTCCCTGACCCCCGCCCAGCAGAACTCCTGGCTCTTCCCCAGCACCTCCCCTTCTGCCCAGCCCATGAGGAGATTTCCCCCTTTCTGGCTGGGGAGGGAGGGAAGCCAAGTGGAGGAGGGACTTGTGGCTGCCATGGTCAGTCCTCAGGTGCTCCAGGCTGGGCAGGGCCTACCGGGCAACTCTGCTGAGAGCTCCCTCTCCTGTCTGTGAGCTGGCCTCCCTCCCCTACTCCTCCTGCTCTCTGGCCGGTCCTCCTCATCTGCTCTGCAGCTTCTCTCCCATCTGTGGGGCTGCTGGGGCTGGGTCTGAGACCCCCCTCTCCTTTTCCATGCCCTTGGCCCAGCCGGTCTCGCCCACCCTCACAACTCAACCTGTCGCCAGCGTTCACCATCTCATGCACCTAGCTCTGCCCGCTCTCCCTCTGGAGGCTCGGGATCTGACGCCGGGTAGACATCTGCATTTGGACGTTCAAAGCCACTGCACACTAGAAACCGTCGCTCCCGAAACCTGGCCCCGTTTCAGTCTTCCACCACTACAGGCCACTCTCGACAACCCCCTTCCACCCCCAAACCCTGCGGACTCTTCACCCAGAATGCATGTGTCCCAAATCCATCTCCTTTTGAGCTCCATGGCCACCATCCTGGTAGCTCCAAGCTACCATCATGGTCTTCTCCCCAGCCTAATATACCTCATCACAGCGACTGGTGCTGCGCTCTGGACAGTGCAGACTTCAAAGGCTAGCTAAGGCAAGGGCCAGGGTGCCACTGGGATTATATTGGGAATGTTTATCTTTTATTTTTATTTATTATTATCTTTTGAGACAGTGTCTCATTCTGTTGCCCAGGCTGGAGTGCAGTGGCAAGATCTTGGCTCACTGCAACCTCTGCCTCCTGGTTTCAAGCGATTCTCCTGCCTTAGCCTCCCGAGTAGTTGGGATTACAGGCACGCGCCACCATGCCTGGCTAATTTTTGCATTTTCAATAGAGACGGTGTTTTACCATGTTGACCAGGCTAGTCTCAAACTCCTGACCTCAGGTGATTTGCCCACGTCGGCCTCTCAAGGTGCTGGGATTACAGGCGTGAGCCACCATGCCCAGCCTACTTTTTATGTTTTAGGGAAAGAGTTTCACTATGTTGCCGAGGCTGATCTGAAACTCCTGGGCTCAGGCAATCCACCCGCCTCAGCCTCCCAAAGTGTTGGAATTACAGGCATGAGCCAATACACCTGGCTAGGAATGTGTATTTCTTTTTTTTTTTTTGAGACGAAGTCTCGCTCTGTCACCCAGGCTGGAGTGCAGTGTGCAGTGGCGCGATCTCGGCTCACTGCAAGCTCCGTCTCCCAGGTTCACGCCATTCTCCTGCCTCAGCCTCCTGAGTAGCTGGGACTGCAGGTGCCCGCCACCATGCCCGGCTAATTTTTTGTACTTTTTAGTAGAGACGGGGTTTCACCGTGTTAGCCAAGATGGTCTCAATCTCCTGACCTCGTGATCTGCCTGCCTCGGCCTCCCAAAGTGCTGGGATTACAGGCGTGAGCCAATACACCTGGCTAGGAATGTTGTATTTCTTTTTTTTTTTTTTTTTTTTGAGACGGAGTCTCGCTCTGTCGCCCAGGCTGGAGTGCAGTGGCGCAATCTCGGCTCACTGCAAGCTCCGTCTCCTGGGTTCACGCCATTCTCCTGCCTCAGCCTCCTGAGTAGCTGGGACTACAAGTGTCCACCACCACACCCGGCTAATTTTTGTATTTTTAGTAGAGACGGGGTTTCACCGTGTTAGCCAGGATGGTCTCAATCTCCTGACCTCGTGATCTGCCTGCCTCGGCCTCCCAAAGTGCTGGGATTACAGGCGTGAACCACCATGCCTGGCCGGAATGTTGTATTTCTTAAGCCTGGTGGTAGATGCACAAGGCTTTATTTATTTATTTGAGACGGAGTCTCACTCCGTTGCCCAGGCTAGAGTGCAATGGTGTGACCTTGGCTCACTGTAACCTCCGCCTCCCGGGTTTAAGTGATTCTCTTGCCTCAGCCTCCTGAGGAGCTGAGATTACAGATGCCCACCACCATGCCCAGCTAGTTTTTGTATTTTTAGTAGAGATAGGGTTTCACCATGTTGGCCAGGCTGGTCTTGATCTCCTGACCTCGTGATCCATCCGCCTTGGCCTCCCAAAGTGCTGGGATTGCACCTCACAGGTCCAAGCAATCCTCTCACCTCAGCCTCCTGAGTAGCTGGGACTATAGGCATGCACCACCACACTCAGCTAACTTAAATTTTTTGTAGAGATGGGGTTTTACCATGTTGCCCAGCATGGTCTTGGATTCATGGCCTCACGTGATCCTTCTGCCTCTGCCTCCCAAAGTGCTGGGACTATGGGTGTGAGCCACCATGTCTGGCCTAAAGGCTTTATTGTATTAGTCCTTATTCCTATTTGTCTTAAATATTTCACATGGAAATTTAAAACCAGACCAGGCAAAGCCTGACAGCCCACCAGCCCTGAGGGGGACATCCGCAGCCCTTGCCATCTCCCGCCTCTGTGGCCTCATCCTGGTCCACTCGCTCCCAGGCTCACTTCACGGCCACAACCTGGCCTTCCTGCAGCTTCTCAACACCAGACTCAGACTTTTGGAGTATTCTTTCTTTTTTTTTTTTTTTTTTCAGAAGGAGTCTTGCTCTGTTGCCAGGCTGGAGTGCAGTGGCGCGATCTCAGCTCATTGCAACCTCCGCCTCCCGGGTTCAAGCGATTCTCATGCCTCAGCCTCCCGGGTAGCTGGGAGTACAGGCGCCTGCCACCACGCCCGGCTAACTTTTTGTATTTTTAGTAGAGACAGGGTTTCACCGTGTTAGCCAGGATGGTCTCTATCTCCTGACTTCATGATCCACCCACCTCCGCCTCCCAAACTGCTAGAATTACAGGCGTGAGCCATCGCACCAGGCCCTTTTTCTTTCTTTTTTTGAGACAGAGTCTTGCTCGGTCACCCAGGCTGGAGTGCAGTGGCACGACCTCAACCTCTGCCTCCCAGGTTCAAGCAATTCTCCTGCCTCAGCCTCCCAAGTAGCTGGGATTACAGCCACCACACCTGGCTTTTTTTTTTTTTTTTTTTTTTTTGAGACAGTATCACTCTGTCGCCCAGGCTGGAATGCAATGGCATGATCTCGGCTCACTGCAACCTCCCCCTCCCAGGTTCAAGCAATTCTCCTGCCTCAGCCTCCCTAGTAGCTGGGACTACAGGTGCCTGCCACCACACCTGGCTAATTTTTGTATTTTTAGTAGAGACAGGGTTTCACCAAGTTGGCTGGGCTGGTCTCAAACTCCTGACCTCAGGTGATCCACCCGCCTCGACCTCCCAAAGTGCTGGGAATACAGGCGTGAGCCACCATGCCTGGCCTAATTTTTGTATTTTTAGTAGAGACAGGGTTTCACCATGTTGGCCAGGCTGGTCTGGAACTCCTGACCTCAAGTTATCTGCCCACTTCGGCCTCCCAAAGTGCTAGGATTACAGGCATGAGCCACTGCGCCCAACCTCCTGGAGTATTCTACACCCCACTTCCACAAAGATATACAGTTCTCCGGACAGACTCCCACTTACTACCCAAGTCTTGGATCTGCCATTTTCTCACAGAGGCGTTTGGAGATGCCCATCAAACCAGAGGCCCGCCCTCTGTCTCACTCCATGTTGTACTTTTCCTTCAAACTGCTTAACGCCACGCACATCCGGCCGCCTGTGATGGCAAATGCCTACCATCCAGAGCGTCTCTCTCCAGCTCTTGCATAAGCTGGCCGAGTCCAAGGCCTGCGTCTGGCCCACAGCTAGCGTGCAGTCCATAGTAACTGAGTGGAAGCCCCAGCCAGGCAGTGGGGTGTTGAAGCCCCACCCGCCGCCACTGAGGGAGCTGCGGTTGTTCTGGAAAAGAGAAGCTTCAGGGATCCACTGGCCTTCACAGCCCTGTGGGGAAGATGGGCACAGGTATTTGTGGAGGGTGGGAAGCTCTCGAGGGAGGGCAGAGGCCTGGCGTCAGCAATTCAGCAAAGGGCATACCTGTGGGTTGAAACAGGTGGCCTCTGGGTCCTCCAGCCCCCAGCGCCTGTGATTTGGCCCTCACCAAAGGCCCCTCTGGACATTTTGGGGAGCTTGCTTGTCAGCCTGCTCCCCCGCCCCACATTCGCCTGCCAAGTGGTTGGGAGGGCCCGGTGGGGTGCAGAGTAGGAGGAATGAGCCGGTTCACCCCCTGCTGCTCCAAGCCCCTGTGGAGCCCAAAGCTTGGTCTCCAGGTTCCTGAAATCAGGAACCTGGGTCCTGGCTCCAACTTGCCCTGTGATCCAGTTTCTCCATCCCCATAGGACTGACTTCACAGAACCTGGCAGGTAGTAGGACTGGATGTGTACCAGGTGGAAGCAAGCGTGTGACAGTATTTCTTTGAGGCAGGACAGTAGCATGCCTTGCTAGCGTGCTTTGATGCCCATTGCCCAGGCCCACATCCTGGCTTTACCACTTACAAGCTGTGTGACCTTGGGCAAGTTGCTGAACCTCTCTGTGCCTTGGTTTTCTTCTAAAACAGGGGTAATGATAATTTCCTCTGAGATCATTGTGAGAATGATAGGAATCGACCAGTGTAAAGTACTGAGTAAATGCGTGCTCAATGCTCAGATGCTCAGCCTGGATTTTTGCGATGACAGAGGGTTGCCTGGTGAGGGAGGGGCTAGGTGTGCCACAGGATTTCGTGGTCCAGAAAAAGGTGGGGAGGGGGACAGCTTTCTTGAGCCCCCACCATGTGGCATGCGCTTTTGGGACAATCCACATCAGGCCCTGCAGGTAGGCACTGCGATGTTCCTTTCACCATTGGAGATACCGAGGCTCAGAGAATCCAGTGACCTGCTAGAGCCAAGTGGGACTCAGCTTGGTTCCAGCCCAGCTCTGTGTGATCCGAGGCTGCTCTTGCCCACCAGCTCCCTAGTGCAGTGAATGAAGACAAACTGGGCAGGGCCCTGTGGATGGGGCCCAGGCGGGCTCTTGGATGCTGCATCTGAAATTGAGGGGAGGAAATCAAGAGGGAGCAATGTTCAGCCTTGAGTAAAATGCACCTTATTGATCACTTACTCTGGGCTGGGCACGTGGTGTGCATGATCCCATTTGTCCTCATTACAGTCCTAGGAAGTCTGCTCTATTATTAGCTTCTCCTAAAGATGGGGCATGCAGGGACTAGAGAGGTTAAGTGCCTCGCATAAGGTCACATGGGTACAAAGTTGTTTAGAGGCTCCAGAGCTGAAGCTGCTGCACCAGGCGGGGGGTTCCTGAGACTCATGAAGAGGAGGGAGTCAGGCCTCCCAGGGACAGGGGACTGCAGGGCCTGCAGAGGGCAGTGGCAGGTGGGGACCCTGCCACAGTTTCCCCTGTGGCTCAGTCTGTCTTTGGCTCCCCTTACTCTTTGAGGGGTACAGCTCAAAGAGCCGTGGGCCTGGGCTCTTGAGTTCTCTTCCTCCCTGCAAAGTTCCACTTGTTGGAGTGGAAAGCCCCTCCAATCAAACCAGACCTGAGGGCCTCAGCTGGAGTGGGGACAGACTCTGTGCTCCACAAGGGCTGGGAAATGGGACAGTGGTGTTAATTCTGTCTATTTCTTTTTTTTTTTTTTCCCGAGACAGAGTCTCGCTCTGTTGCCCAGACTGGAGTGCAGTGGCACGATCTTGGCTCACTGCAGCCCCTGCCTCCTGGGTTCAAGCGATTCTCCTTCCTCGGCCTCCCAGGTAGCTAGGATTACAGGCACTTGCCACCACGCCTGGCTAATTTTTGTATTTTCAGTAGAGACAGGGTTTCACCATGTTGGCCAGGCTGGTCTCGAACTCCTGACCTCAGGTGATCCACCTGCCTCGGCCTCCCAAAGTGCTAAGATTACAGGTGTGAGCCACCATGCCCGGCAAATTCTGTCTATTTCTTCCAGGAAAATCCTCTACCCTTCAGGACCCATCCTGGGTGCGCTGAGCTATGCCCTGGGCTGCGTCCCCTGACCTCCACTGCCCTGTGCTGGCTCCCTCTGGTAGGACATTTGCTGGAGAGTCAGCCTCCCCATCTAGGCCCAGGAGGGCTCAGGGATGGCTGGGCCTAAGGAGACTCAGGAGCGCCCCCCATCTGTCACCTGACTCCAAGCTCTGTCTGGGTGCCTCGTTTTGTACATTTTCCCACCTCTCCTGCCAGGGAGCCATGATGGTCTCCCCATCTTGCAGACAGAGGGAAGGAACTTCTGACCAGAGCATGTTAGTGGTGGAGTCAGGAGTGGAAGGGGTTCCCCAGCTCCCAGTCCAGCATTCTTGGTCATCAGCATCTGCATCTTTGTCATCACCATTATCAACATCAGTTTTTGCACTTTACCTGCAATGTAATAACGCATGGTGGTTGTCATGTTCACTCAGCAGCGGCCTGGTGAGGAAGGTACCAGTATCGTCATCTCCAGTTTGCAGATGAGAAAACTGAGGTTCAAAGAGGATATGCTGGGAGGTGACAGAGCTGAGACTGAGAGCCAGGTCTTGCCACCCAAAACATATGGGTTTAACCAGCACATTTTCTCATATTGAACAGAGGCCACGTGCTGCAGATAGACAGTGAGGCCTGAGGGCTCAGAGTAGCAGGGTCAGAGAGCCTCAGGGGCTCAGGGTAGGTCTGGAGGGATGGGGAGAGCCTGGGGGTCCCAGGTTGAGCAGGGTGATATGGCAGGAGAAGGGGTCCCGAAGCCAGAGGCTGGGGACTAGGGTGAGCCAAGGACCTGGAGCTAGTCAGACTCAAGTTAGATTTCCAGCTTTGTCACTGCTGCTGTGTGGCCCCCAAGCTCAGTATCACCCCTCAACCCCCCGGCATCTCTGTAGCCTGCAATTCTTCAGCTGGGGAGGAGAAATAACAACCCTTCTTGTTACTGTGGTAGGTGCTTAATACATACTTGTTAAATACACAAAGGATACAGTGATGCTTCAGTGAAAGAGAGGAGGCAGCGCCTGGCATGGAGTTGGCAGAAATTCCCTGAGAGGGGCTGGAGAGAGAGGATGACTGGTTCCTCAGATCCCCAAGGCTGAGCTCTGTGACCTCAGGCCAGTCACATCACCTCCATGGTTGTCTCACCCAATAATAGTCACCTCGAAGTCTGGTGGTGGGATGACATGAGATGCATGACAACCTGGCAGGCTGGCACTGGCCACTGCTCCCTAGGCGTGAGCTCCCTGCTCCTGTCTAAAGGAGCAGAGTTTCAGGCAGGGCTGGAGCTGCTGCCTGGCTCTGGCAGGGCCTGGCGGAGGTGCCCCTGCAACGGCCATGGTGTCTCTGGTCAGCGGCACGGATCTCGGGGAGGAGATTTGCCCTCGAAGCCTTCCAGGTAGCTGGGACCTGCCGAGGCTGCTGCAAGCTGATCAGCTTTTCTTTTGCAAAGGGAGTTGTGGGCAAGGACAGATAAGTTAGTGTCCTAAAATTGTCGGGAAAACCTAAAAGTTGACAGGGTTGGGGTGGTCTTCCTGCCTCCTCTGGACCCCCAGGAGGCAGAGTCTCCAGCCCCTCCCTAATTCCTCAGGATGGGGCAGGATGGCTGGTGTCAGTGGTGAGGCCTGAGCTTCCTTCCACAGCTGTTGACTTACTGTGCCACCTCGGACACAGTGCCATGCCCTGTTCTTGGCCTCGGTTTCCCCAGCTGGCTAATGAAGTCTGGACTAAAGACTTGCAGATTTTGGATGTTTACAGCACAGTAAAATTAAGAGAAAGCCGGACGCAGTGGCTCGTGCCTGTGATCCCAGCATTTTGGCAGGCCGAGGCAGGAGGATAGCTTGAGACCAGGAGTTTGAGACCAGCCTAGGAAACATAGTAAGACCCCATCTCTATAAAAAATAGTAATAATTTTTGTGTTTATTTTTATTTATTTATTTTTTGAGACGGAGTTTCACTCTTGTTGCCCAGGCTGGAGTGCAATGACACGATCTCGGCTCACTGCAACCTCCGCCTCCCAGGTTCAAGTGATTCTCCTGCCTCAGCCTCCCGAGTAGCTGGGGTTACAGGCACACACCACCACACCCGGCTAGTTTTGTATTTTTAGTAGAAACAGTTTTCTCCATGTTGGTCAGGCTGGTCTCAAACTCCTGACCTCAGGTCATCCGCCCGCCTTGGCCTCCCAAAGTGCTGAGATTACAGGCGTGAGCCACCGCACCCGGCCAATAATAAATTTTTAAAAATGAAAAGAAAAGTCTGGTAACTGGTGTAGCATTGTCACTTCTTCATTTTGCCAAGAAAAGACATTAACATTTAAAAAGCAGTCAGCATCTCCTATGTCCATCACTTTCTAAAAAAATGTTTGCCACCGAAAGAGTCCCAGGACATAAAGGACAGCAGTACCATTGATCTTTTTTTTTGAGATGGGGTCTTGCTCTGTTGCCCAGGCTGGAGTGCAGTGGTGTGATCTCGGCTGACTGCAACCTCTGCCTGCTGGGTTCAAGCGATTCTCATGCCTCAGCCTCCCGAGAAGCTGGGATTACAGGCGTGCACCATCATGCCCGGCTAATTTTTTTGTATTTTTTGTAGAGATGGGGTTTTGCCATGTTGCTCAGGCTGGTCTTGAACTCCTGGCCTCAAGAGATCCGCCTGCCTCTGCCTCCCAAAGTTCTGGGGTTACA
Source organism: Pan paniscus (assembly GCF_029289425.2). NCBI lineage: Eukaryota > Metazoa > Chordata > Mammalia > Primates > Hominidae > Pan > Pan paniscus. The sequence goes on along the minus strand of NC_085927.1, from coordinate 48,288,659 downwards.
GGCGTGAGCCACCGCGCCCGGCCCATTGATCCTTCTTAGGCTCATTTTGCCATGGGCTATTGGCCTGCACTGGGGGTTTTGGAAACCTCAGGCCCCACTTCACCAATCCCTCTGGTTCTATGTCAAGCTCTGTGACCTTCAAAAAAGCTGGGGAGGATGAGTAGTCCCTTAATTGGAGGAGGACCTGACGCCAGGGAGAGGAAGAACTTGTTCAAGGTCACATACCAGGGCTGTGACAGAGGGCCTCTCCACCTCCCAGGGCCTCCATCACAGAAAACAAGCCTCAAACTGCATTCTTCTAGTGCACATTCCATGCCAGCAAATTAGGCCCTGCATCCCTGCATCCACAAAAGTGGTTTAATCATAGGGATAAAGCAGACACCTAAACAACCAGGGCTCTTTTTTATTTTATTTTATTTATTTATTTATTTTGAGATGGAGTCTCTCTGTGTCACCCAGTCTAGAGTGCGGTGACTCAATCTTGGCTCACTGCAAACTCCGCCTCCCAGGTTCAAGCAATCCTTCTGCTTCAGCCTCCCTAGTAGCTGGGATTACAGGCGCCCGCCACCATGCCCAGCTAATTTTTTTGAATTTTTAGTACAGACAGGCTTTCACCAAGTTGGCCAGGCTGGTCTTGAACTCCTGACCTTGTGATCCACCCGCCTCAGCCTCCAAAAGTGTTGGGATTACAGGCGTGAGTCACCTAGCCCAGCAGGGCCCTTTAAAAAAAAAAAAAAATCTCTAGTCAGAGGAGGATGGTACTGAATTGTCAAGGCCTTTTGACCCTCTCCTGCCATCGTCAGCCTTCCCCAGGAAGCCCCATGTGACAAGGAAGAGAAAATCTGGCCATCTCCTGGTGGTTGTCACATGAGAACACAATGCCAAGCTCATACCCTTCACTTTTTGGCCAGGCCTTGCACGGGTCAGCCTCGAATTAGCAGCTGAACCTCTCTCTCCTGCTAAAATGGTCTGTGGTGGCAGCAGCGTGCTCTTATTTGAGCAAGTCACTGCAGACCAAGGGTTTTCAGGGGGATGGGATGTCACAGAGGCTGCTCCATGGGGAAGGGTGCCAGGTCTGAGAAGTGCCAGGGAAGCAGCTTTCCTGCTAAGCTCCAGGATGTGCTGGGGGCACTGGGAACCCAAGACAGGGCCCAGCACATAGCAAGGGCTCAGGACACCTGCTGTGGGCTGTCGGGGAGGCGCCGGGGTGAGGGGTAAACCATGTCCCCATCGGGCTGCACTGTGGAGGCCAGTGGGCTGGTGGGCCTGGGGAGTGAGTGTTGCCGCTGGGGCTGAGGATTGTGGAAGCTCAGAATTGACCCTGGGCACTCGATAATGGGGAGGAGTGGGCACTGCTGGCGAGGGGACGCCCAATCTCTGTAGCCATCAGGGGATCGGCTCCCTTACCCCCAAGGCCCCTCCAGAGGTGGGGGAGTCCAGGAAGAGATCTCGTCTGCAGCACCAGGTGAACTCGCCAGGTCAGGAGGCAATCCCACCGGGCAGAGAACCAGGGATCCCCTGGAACCCTGGGCTTGTGTTTGGCCTTGGGCAGGGCCCCCCACCCTCTCTGGAGCTCAGTGACCTCACCCGTTGAAGGCCTGGGCCGCCACACCCTGTCCCCTCTGCCTCTATCCTGCACACCTGTGGATGGTGGTCCAGTTTGGACTGGCTGGTTTCTTCTCTTCCCTTGCCCCAAAACCCACTCCAGCCCCCTGCAGGGAGGAAGTGGATGAGGAGCTCTGGGGTGGGGGTGAGGCCTTGTTCAGGGCTGGCCCACCTGGCTCCACTCTGGGACTCTTAGCAAGTCCTTCCTATCTCTGGATGTCCTTGGTCTCCGATATAAAATGAGGGTCCTGAACTCGGTGACCCTATGCTCCTCCTGTCCTGACAGTCCGCGGTGCCCCTGGAGCCATTTCAGGCGGTGGGACAGAACAGGGGGAATACATTTAGCAAAGAAAGGTCTCCCTGAAAACTCTATTTACAGAGCAGAAGGTGTGCCTGGCCCCAGAACCCCAAGCCTTTCTCCTGGAGCCCTGGCTGCTGGGATGCTGCGGGAGGGGGCAAAGAGGGTCTGGGCCTCCCAGCTCTGAAGGGCCGGCATCGCGTTAGAGGCCATGCCTGCATGACCTGTCAGGTCTCCAGCATGATATCTCATTGGCCCAATTTTCTCATTTTCTTTTTTTTTCGAGACGAAGTCTCACTTTGTTGCCCAGGCTGGAGTGCAGTGGCACGATCTCGGCTCACTGCAACCTCCGCCTCCCAGGTTCAAGCGATCCTCCTGCCTCAGCCCCCCAGTAGTTGGGATTACAGGCACACGCCACCATGCCCGGCCTAATTTTTGTATTTTCAGTAGAGACGGGGTTTCTCCATGTTGGTCAGGCTGGTCTCAAACTCCCAACCTCAGGTGATCCACCTACCTCAGCCTCCCAAAGTGCTGGGATTACAGGCGTGAGTCACCGCACCCAGTCAGCCCCATTTTCAAGATGAGAAAACTGAGGTTCAGAGTAGTCAACAGCTCGCCCAAGTCACACAGTGGATCTAGGACTTCAACCCAGGACTGTAGGAGCCAGGGAGCTCTTTGAGAACCAGGGGAATAGGGAGAAGAACTCAGAGTCAGGGTGGGTGACCGCGGGGGAGGAGTTGGGGGCAGGGCTCACTCTCCCTGGGCCCAGAGAGGGAGTTTCTCTTGGGAAGCGGCAGGCTCTGAGGCTGTTGATCTCTAAATTATAGCGTTGGCGCGTACCGGTTGCTGCGGCAACCGAGTTGTCCTGAACCGGGGAAGTGTATAAACATTGCCACAGATGCACAATTAGATCAGGAAGAAGAATAGAACAGAAAATAGAAACTTCCAGCCTTATGTAATTCTGGGCCAAAATGTTATTGGGAACCCAGGCCCAGTCCTGGCCCTGCCAGCCGCTGGGGCCCGGGGCAGCAGCATGTCTTCCCTGGGGACGCAATGGCAGAGAGGGGTGGAGAGAAGGTCTGTCCTCTACGGGCCTGAGGCGCATGCCGCCACCCGGTGGGGTGAGGGGCCTCTTCTGCTGCAACAGCTGGGGATGCTTGACAGGCAAATCCTGCCTGTCACCAGCTCCTGGGAAGTGTGGGAAGGAAGGCAGGAGGGTGATGGCTTTACCCCAGCACCTGCTGTCCCCGTAGGTCCCATGAGGTAGGGAGTTTTGGTGCCCATGTTACAGATGAAGACATGGAGGCTCAGAGAGGTGAACTGAGTTGCCCGAGGTGTGTCCTCCCCTCCCACTCCCTGTCTCCCCGCCATCAACTCATTCATGTTGGTGCCACGCAAGTTTGTATCCACTGCCAGCTTTGTGGCTGGCAGGTGGCTTTCCATCTCTGAGCCACCTGGGACATGGGAATAGCGATGTCTACAGAGGAGTCAGAGCTGGGGGCTCCCCCTTCCTCCACCCTGACTGTCACATTGGATTCTCCCCTCACCACTGCTCCTAACAAGTGTGGGCACTGGGCAGGAATTTGGGCTCAAGGACTCAAAGCAACACTGGGAGAGAAGAGTCTAAGAAAGGAGCTCAGACCCAGGTGGGGCTGCGGGTCCCAGTAGAACTTTTTCTTTCTTTCTTTCTTTCTTTTTTTTTTTTTTTGACATGGGGTCTTGCTCTGTGACCCAGGCTGGAGTTCAGTGGCATGATCACAGCTCACTGCAGCCTTGACCCCCTGGGCTCAATAGATCCTCCTGCCTTAGCCTCCTGAGTAGCTGGTACCACAGGCATGCACCACCATGCCTGGCTAATTTTCTTATTTTTTGTAGAGATGGGGTCTCACTCTGTTGCCCAGGCTGGTCTCAAACTCCTAGCACAAACAATCCTTGCATCTCGGCCTCCTAAAATGCCGAGATCACAGGCATGAGCCCCTGTGTCCAGCCAGAAATTTCTCAGTGATAGAACTCTCTTGTGACTTCTCTGTCCAGTGTGGTGGCCGTTGACCACATGTGGCTCCTGATCACTTGAAATGTGGCTCATGCAAGGAAGGAGCTGCAGTTAATATTTTATTTCGTTTTAATTAAATGTAAAGAGCCACATGTGGCCAGTGGCTAGTGTACAGGAGGATGTCCAGCCCCCGAGAAGCCCAAAAGTGCAGAGATGGAATCCAGGGAGGGAAGCGGGCTCAGAGCCTCCGTGGCTCCCTATGCTCAGGGCAAGCAGGACAGAGGGACAGGGAGGAACCAAGATGGGCATCAGGAAGCTTCCAGAACAGTGAGCATAGGAGGGCCGGAGGGGCAGTGTTGAGGGGCAGGGACCAGGACCTGGATCCTTGTGGCTTTAGCTTCCTGGTCTGTGGACCCCAATCTCTAAGCTGGGCCGGACTGGGTGGCACTGGCTCAGACCCTGTCATCAGAACCACCTCTGCTGCCACCCTCCGCCTGCCGGGGCAGAGGAAGTCTCAGGTCCTAGTCCAGGCTCACCTGCTTCTGAGAGTCTTGGGGCTGAGTCTGAGTGGCCCCGAGGGAGCCCCTCGCTCCCCAGCATCTCACCTGTCCGGCTTCTCCTCCGCAGGCCCTGCGTCTTCCCAGGTGACCACGCCGGCTTCAGGACATGCACGGACACAGCCGCAACGGCCAGGCCCACGTGCCCCGGCGGAAACGCCGCAACCGCTTCGTCAAGAAGAACGGCCAATGCAACGTGTACTTCGCCAACCTGAGCAACAAGTCGCAGCGCTACATGGCGGACATCTTCACCACCTGCGTGGACACGCGCTGGCGCTACATGCTCATGATCTTCTCCGCGGCCTTCCTTGTCTCCTGGCTCTTTTTCGGCCTCCTCTTCTGGTGTATCGCCTTCTTCCACGGTGACCTGGAGGCCAGCCCAGGGGTGCCTGCGGCGGGGGGCCCAGCGGCGGGTGGTGGCGGAGCAGCCCCGGTGGCCCCCAAGCCCTGCATCATGCACGTGAACGGCTTCCTGGGTGCCTTCCTGTTCTCGGTGGAGACGCAGACGACCATCGGCTACGGGTTCCGGTGCGTGACAGAGGAGTGCCCGCTGGCAGTCATCGCTGTGGTGGTCCAGTCCATCGTGGGCTGCGTCATCGACTCCTTCATGATTGGCACCATCATGGCCAAGATGGCACGGCCCAAGAAGCGGGCGCAGACGTTGCTGTTCAGCCACCACGCGGTCATTTCGGTGCGCGACGGCAAGCTCTGCCTCATGTGGCGCGTGGGCAACCTGCGCAAGAGCCACATTGTGGAGGCCCACGTGCGGGCCCAGCTCATCAAGCCCTACATGACCCAGGAGGGCGAGTACCTGCCCCTGGACCAGCGGGACCTCAACGTGGGCTATGACATCGGCCTGGACCGCATCTTCCTGGTGTCGCCCATCATCATTGTCCACGAGATCGACGAGGACAGCCCGCTTTATGGCATGGGCAAGGAGGAGCTGGAGTCGGAGGACTTTGAGATCGTGGTCATCCTGGAGGGCATGGTGGAGGCCACGGCCATGACCACCCAGGCCCGCAGCTCCTACCTGGCCAGCGAGATCCTGTGGGGCCACCGCTTTGAGCCTGTGGTCTTCGAGGAGAAGAGCCACTACAAGGTGGACTACTCGCGTTTTCACAAGACCTACGAGGTGGCCGGCACGCCCTGCTGCTCGGCCCGGGAGCTGCAGGAGAGTAAGATCACCGTGCTGCCCGCCCCGCCGCCCCCTCCCAGTGCCTTCTGCTACGAGAACGAGCTGGCCCTTATGAGCCAGGAGGAAGAGGAGATGGAGGAGGAGGCAGCTGCGGCGGCCGCGGTGGCCGCAGGCCTGGGCCTGGAGGCGGGTTCCAAGGAGGAGGCGGGCATCATCCGGATGCTGGAGTTCGGCAGCCACCTGGACCTGGAGCGCATGCAGGCTTCCCTCCCTCTGGACAACATCTCCTACCGCAGGGAGTCTGCCATCTGACCTCCAGGCCTGGCCCTCACCACTGCCCACAAGAGCCTCTGCCGGGGGTGGGATGCCAGGACACCCCCTCCCACACTCAGGACAGAGCCAACCCTGGCTCCGTGGACCTTCTGGAGGAAGGTGGGGGTTTCAAAGACTGGGGGACCCCTTCCTCCTGACTCCAGCACCCAGGCCTGGGAAGAGCTCGGCCCTGATCAGCCTGAGTTCCGCCAGCGCCTACTTCTGGTGGCTCTGGGTCCCCAGATCCACCACCCTTCCCCCACTGACTCTTCAAGGACGTGCCCTCTTTGCTCTCAGAACCTTGGGGAAGGTGGCTGGACTGCTGGGCGGGGGACATCTCGGGGTTTCAGGGTGGGCAGGGGGTAAGTTTGGGGAGGGGGGGTGCGTTTCTTTTGCATGACTGTGGCCTGTTGCTCATGACTTTCTTTTGTAAATATCTATAAATGGAGACAGATGGAGACACCAAATTCACTTTCTGCCGTTTTTACCTGCCGGACAAGGAGATGCAGTCCCTCTCTGTGCACCCCTCCCCACCCAGCCCATCAAGCCTAGCGCCTTCCCCTGCCCAGCTGGCTGGCCCCTTGAGGCCCTCAACGCCAGCCACCTTGGCCCTTGGATGGTTTTGGGTTTGGGTGCAGAGGAGGGACTCTGAGGGGTGGGATGAGGGACCATCCCTCCCTCCCTGCAGTCCCTCCAGCCCCGGGCCCAGCCCAGATTGACAATAGAGTTTGTAACCATATATATATATATATATATATATATATATATATATATATTTTTTTTTTTTTTTTTAATTCTTGAGATGGAGTTTTGCTCTTGTTGCCCAGGCTGGAGTGCAATGGAGCAATCTCGGTTCACTGCAACCTCCGCTTCCCAGGTTCGAGCGATTCTCCTGCCTCAGCCTCCTGAGTAGCTGAGATTACAGGCATGAGCCACCATACTCAGCTAAGTTTTGTATTTTTAGTAAAGACGGGGTTTCACCATGTTGGCCAGGCTGGTCTCGAACTCCTGACCTCAGGTGATCCACCCACCTTGGCCTCCCAAATGCTGGGATTACAAGTGTGAGTCACCACATCCAGCCGTAGCTATATATTTTTAATAAAGTATATGGTCCATTAGGGGTAGGCTGGTTGAAGATGGAGGGGTGAGAAGGAGAGAAAGAGAGTGAGCAAGCACACATGTAATTGTGCCTGTGTGTGTCATGTGTGCCTGTGTGTCATGTATGTGCCTATGTGTTATGTGTGTGCCTGTGTGTGCCTGTGTATGTGGCCCTTTCTGAGTGACTGACCCTTGGAGGGAACTTTATCACCTGCCATTCTCCTTCCGGCGAGTCAATAGAAGGATCTGGAGTTGGCATCAAAGAACCAAAAGCTTTGATGTCAGAGCTTTGTTACCTAGTAGCTGTGTGACTATCAGCTCATGGCCTCAGTTTCATCCTCTGCAGAATGGGATTAACCATCCCTCCCGCCTGCAATGATGGGCAGGACAGCCCTGTGTGGACGTCAGCCAACCCTTCCTAACTCAGGTGGAAGTGGGAAGGGCCCACCTGATCCACACCTCCCTACATACATGCAGATCCACACACCGCTGGTAGAGCTGGTGGCAGGACACTGATGGGAAGGGCACAGGGGCCAGGAAACCTGGTCACAGACTTGGCCAAGACAGGCTTGGTCTCTGCTCTCTGTGGGACCTTGGGTAAGTCCCTTCCCTTCTCTGGCTTCAGTTAGCCTATGCTCTATAACCAGCCAGCACAAAACAGAGACCAATGATGCATCCTCTCTTAGGGTCCTGTGGGTGGGCTGGGGTTCCTAGCTGATTTTTCCTGGGCTCACCCGGCAGCTGTGCTCAGCTGGAACATCAGTGGGCCTGGAAAACCCCCGATGAGCCCATGCACATGTCGGCAGCTGGTATGGCTTTCTGGCGGGGGGTGGGGTGGGGTTTGGTTCTCCTCCAATAGGCTGCATCACATTCCTTCATGGCGACTCCGGGCAGCAACCTAAGAGGGCAAAGGTAGAAGCTGCAAGGTCTCTGGAGGCCTAGCCCCTTGAACTTGGATAACATCACTTCCACTGCAGTCTATCGGCCAGAGTCCAGGTCACGAGGCCAGCCCAGATTCAAAGGGTGGGAAATTAGACTCCACCTTTTGGGAAAGAGGCAAAGTCACATTGCCAAGGACATGCCGAGCAGGAGGGAGCTGTGGCCATAGTTGGTCATCTATCCCAGAGCCTTGGAGTTTGAGGGTTCCTCCCACCCGACTTCTACTCTACACGCCGACTGTGTGCCCCAGGCTGTAAGGAAGCAGAAGGCACCCTTCTGGGTCCCAGGGATCTTCCACACAAAGGTGCCAGCTGCCTCTAGAAACAGGGAACCAGCAGGCAAGCTTACCTGCTGTGAAGCACAAGCGAGCTGCCTTGTGAATGACCACGTCTCACCAGCCCCGGCAGCATAGCTGCCGTTCGGGTGGATCACTGTGCACCTCGTATGCTGCGCTGCTGCAGAAGGAAACTTGAGGCCTCTTTCCTGGAGACAGAGCCAAGCTCAGGATCCAAGCCTCCCAATAGATAACTCATAATGTCTCTCATTTGCATAACACCTTTCACATCCTTGGGTTCATTGAACTCTTACGAAACTCCAAGAGGAAGCCAGGACAAGGATTATGGCCTCCTTTTACTGATGAGGAAATAAATAGAGGCCCAGAGAACCAGGGGGCTGGCTGGAAACAAAGTGAGGATGGTCAGAGGCCCGGGAGCCTGCTTCTCCTTCACTCCATCCTCTCCCAGGTGGGGGCTCAATGAGGGGGAGGGGCTGCTTCCTTTCCTCCTCTGTGCCCTCCCTGATTTCCCAGAGTGCACCTGTGGCCTTTGGCCCCCACCCCCACCGAAAAGCCTGTGGGGGCCGCTCAGCAAGAAGCAAATTCAGTGGCGCATCTGCCCACATTCTGGAAGGACCCCTGGTCCCCTTCTGTCAGGTGAGTACCCCAGGGTCTCAATCCTGACCCTGGAGGCTCATGAGAGACGTCCCTCTATCCAGCCCTGCAGGCCCTGGGTGGGTCTCGCCAGGTCTCCCCACTCCTCCCACCACATCCCCAGGATGCCACGGCTTCCTGGTCTACGAGCAGTAACCGAAGAGGATTCAGGCTCAGGTGCTCCCAGACTGAGAAGCCTCCACCTAGAGCACGTCTTAGGGGATGTCTACCCTCCTCTAAGATGTGCGAGAGGCCTGGATGCAGGGTGGGGAAGGGGTACATGTGGGGTTACCCCCAAGAGGGCCCATCATCCACCATCCAGAGCAACATAGGGAGTTCCAAGGTCCCCCCAGGCCCTTCACCAGCTTGCAGCTTACTCATATGCTTGTGGTAGTTGCTCTTTTGGGAGAGGCCTGGTCTCTCTGGTCACATGCAAGGTGACCTGTGGCAGGGTCACACAGAAGAGGCAAGTGAAAGCCCAAAGCCAGGACTTCTGGAGTGCCAAAGGGCAGTGCCATTGTGGGCACTCGGGGAGGGGGCCACGCGGTGCCGAGAGCCCGCAGCTGCAGGGAGGCTCCCAGGCCTGGCTGCGCTGCAAACTCCTGCTGGCTCAGCTCTGCTCGGGGCTGACTCACCTTCCCTCTCCCACCTGTTCCCCTTTCACAGCCCTCCCACCTGCCTCCCTCCTCGTGCCGCTCCTCTGATCCCTCACTCCACTCCAGCTTCTGTGGCGCTGACGGAGGTTGGGGGGATTGCTGCGTCTGGGGGTGTAAGAACCTTAGATGTCACGGAGCTTGGAATTGTGCCAACGGGCAGGCTGAAGGGGCCTTAAAGTGCTGCCAAGCCCTCCTCATGCCACACCAGCTTCCCTGCAGAGCCAGGGTAGGGAGACCCCCTCTGCCCGGCCCTGCCCTCTCTTCCCCACTTCGGTCACAGCCTCTGGGGGAGCAGGAGTGGTGGGCAGGATGGAGAGAATGAAGAGGGTATCATGCATGTGGAAGAAAAGGAGGAAGATAGGGAGGGAGGAAGAGGAAGAAAGGGAGGAAGACAGGGAGGGGGGAAGAGGGCGGATCTAATGGGAGCAAAAAACTCCGCCCTCATCTGGCCACACCTGCCTGCCTGCCTGGAATTCCACGGTTCAGGCCTAATCCTTGTAGATTCACCATGGCTTCCTTCCCACCAGCTTCTGGAAGATTTATCTTCCTTATGAACTCAAATAGCTCACAGAAGAATAGAAAAGAACTTAGGAGGCATCCGACTCAGCTATTTCACCTCATTGCATTCACCCCTGTCTTTGTTAGAGCCCATGGCTGCGATCAGATGACTGCTTCCTGCGTCTAGCTTTTCTCATTGCAGTTTTTTCCAGGTATTGACTTTTCTGGGTATTGATGGATTCTGCATCTTTTCAATTTTTTTTTTTTTTTGAGATGGAGTCTCGCTGTGTTGCCCAGGCTGGAGTGCAATGGCGCAATCTCGGCTCACCACAACGTCTGCCTCCTGGGTTCAAGAGACTCTCCTGGCCAGGCATGGTGGCTCACACCTGTAATCCCAGCACTTTGGGAGGCCAAGGTGGGCAGATCACCTGAGGTTGGGAGTTCGAGACCAGCCTGACCAACATGGAAAAACCCTGTCTCTACTAAAAATACAAAATTAGCCAGGCATGGTGGCACATGCCTGTAATCCCAGCTACTTGGGAGGCTGAGGCAGGAGAATCGCTTGAACCCGGGGGGGCAGAGGTTGAAGTGAGCCGAGATCATGCCATTGTACTCCAGCCTGGGCAACAAGAGTGAAACACCATCTCAAAAAAAAAAAAAAAAAAAATTCTCCTGCCTCAGCCTCCCGAGTAGTTGGGATTACAGGTGTGCACCACCATGCCTGGATAATTTTTTGTATTTTTAGTAGAGACGGGGTTATGTTGGCCAGGCCAGTCTGGAACTCCTGACCTTGTGATCCGCCCTCAGCCTCCCAAAGTGCTGGGATTACAGACGCGAGCCACTGCGCCCGGCCTTCAATTTTTAATGACTATAGAATGTTCATCAAATTATAGAAGATCAAAAATTATACACCATTATGGATCATCAAGGCAACCCCTCATTTACAGATAGAGAAACTGAGACCTGGAGCAACGCAGTGATGAACATCTTTGTTCACTATTTTTTCTTCTTGTGCCTGTTTGCATAAGCTGAGTACAAGGTTCAAAAGCTAACAGAATTCTGGGCTCTGTCTGGCAGGCTGTAGAAATGCACCCTTCAGCCTTTGAATCTTCCTACAAGGACGATGTAGACCTGGGTCCCAGGAATTGGAAAGCGAAGGAGGTTTAAATCCAATATCCTGGCCAGGTATGGTGGCTCATGCCTATCATCCCAGCACTTTGGGAGGCCGAGGTGCGTGAATCACGAGGTCAGGAGTTCAAGACCAGCCTGGCCAACATGGCGAAACCCTTTCTCTACTGAAAATACAAAAATTAGCCAGGCGTGGTGGCGTGGGCCTGTAATCCCAGCTACTCAGGAGGCTGAGGCAGAGAATTGCTTGAACCCAGGAGGCAGAGGTTGCAATGAGCTGAGATCATGCCACTGCACTCCAGCCTGTGTGACAGAGTGAGATTCTGTCTCAAAAATAAATAAATAAATAACCAATATTCCCCTTCACAGCCACCAAAGGGGCTCCTAGTCAAGAGAGTGAATGAAGATGAGGAAGAATGGCAGGCAATGGGCACAATAATGAGACCAGGGCATGGGGCCGAGAGCACTGGCCTCTATGTGCCTATTCACAGAGAGGAAAGATCATGGGTATCAGAGCCAGAGGGTCCTAGATTTGAATCCTGCCTTTGCCACTTACTAGCTGTGCAACTTTGGGCAAGTTAATTGATGTCTCTGAGCCTGTTTCCTTATCTGAAAGAGCCATTCATATCTATCTCACATGCTTGCTGTGTGCGTTAAATGAGATCCCATATGTGACCAGGCATGGCATGGTGTCAGGTACATTACTGGACCTAAATAAATACGAATTGCCTTCTGGAAGGGATTTGGATTGGCTTACAATATAAGACACACAATTTGAAAACGGACCTCTGAGCTACCTGGCAGCCATGGAAAAAAGTCTGTGAAAACTGGAAGGCTAGAGAGAGAGCTTGGGTTTGACCACTGTGTGATCTTGGGTGTTCTCTTCTCTTTCCTGGGCCTCATTTTCCCCATCTTCAAAGTTAGGAGCTAGGCCAGGTGCAGTGGCTCACGCCTGTAATCCCAGCACTTTGATCCCAAGGTGGGTGGATCACCTTAGGTCAGGAGCTCGAGACCAGCCTGATCAACATGGTAAAACCCCGTCTCTACTAAAAATACAAAAATTAGCCAGGCATGGTGGTGAACACCTGCAGTCCCAGCTACTCAGGAGGTTGAGACACGAGAATCACTTGAACCCGGGAGGCAGAGGTCGCAGTGAGCTGAGATCATGCCACTGCACTCCAGCCTGGGCAACAGAGTGAGACTCGGTCTCAAAAAAAAAAAAAAAAAAGGAGCTGGGACCTGATGACCTCCAGGGTCCTGATGTGCCTGACCACCTAGGATTTTGTTCCTTTGGCCTTCAGAAGCTGGCAGGAGGTCTGGGGGAGAGGTGAGGACAGACAGAGATAGGCACTTAGCAAAATTGGCCAAGCCTAGCTTTGCCCCTCCCCCAATCACTGGCCACCCCTCACTCCACTTGCTGCCTGGAACCTGGCAGGACCTTCCCACACAGCCAGAAGCAAGTGCCTGGATCCTGGCCCTCAGCTCACACGCCGGCCCCACCCACTACAGATTCTAAAGGGCGTCTCAAGGTCACGCAATGAAAACCCATTGAGCACCTTCTGTGAGTAAGGAAGGCCTGTTTTAGCAGAAACCGTTCAGCACTGAACCAAACCGACAAAGATGTAGCTGGGACCCCACCCTTCAGCCCTGGGCTGACAGTCCTGAAGCCGGCCTCTGGCCTGGGCCCTGCCACCGACGCCAGGTGGGACCATGGGCAAACCCCTGCCGCTACCTGCTCTGGCTTGGGACAGCAGCCAGGGCTTCTTGGTCATGGTCGCTGGAGCCGCCCACTGCGGTCGCAGGGGCTTTGATAATGGGGCGAGTAAGCCAGAGCCCCTGCTGGGTGGAGGTTGCTTTCAGCTCTCACAGTGCCCACAGCGAGAAGGAGGCCAAGAAGAGACCTTTGGTTGTCCCCAGTTCAGAGGAAGAGAGGGGAGGGTGGGGGAATTAGAGACATCACACAGAGGAACAGCCACAGAGCCCTATCCAGAGCCAGGCTCCTGACCCTCCGCCTGTCACCAGGGTTACCTTCTGGGATGTGGCCCCTTGGGATGAGGGTCTGGAGGCCAGCACCTGCCCCTCTGGCCTCCTGGGGCTCCTGCTAAGCAGGGCAGAGGCTTAGCTCACTGTCCTCCCCTTGCTATCCCTGGAACGTCCCCCAGGCCTGTCTGAGCCCCTCCTGCCTCACCTCCCCCCGGGGCCTCTGTCTACACCTGGTGCAGGGCCTAAGGGTGAGTGCACATAGGCGGGAAGGGTTCAGGGAGAGGCGACAGAGCTGTGAGGATGGAAGGGATATTACACACTGATGTGGGAGGAGGTGACAGGGATAGGTTGTGACAGAGATGGGGAGAGAGAGGAGAAACACAGAAAGAGACACTGAGAGAGTCAGAGACAAAAAATGACAGAGACAAGGGCTGAGAGAGGGAGGCCTACTGAGGCCCAGGGGCCAAGAGTGAGCCCGAGGGAGGCAGAAGAGAATGCAAAACAGGTCAAGCGGAGCTCCAGCAGAGGAGGCACCGGCTTGTGGGTCCGGAGACACCACACTGAGTCACAGGTGGACAGCAACAGGTGTCGGGGCACAGACGGAGGGGAAATGACAGCCTCCCACCCACTACAAGGACTGGCTTGTCTGTGGGGAAGCAGCTGGGTGCTCAGGGACCCCAGGATGGCAAAACCCTAGGCCCACATGCAGCCAGGCAGACAGGAAGGTGGGCATTAGAGAAAAGGAGCTAGGGCCAAAGAAGGGATGGCCCCGGGAGAATGCCGGGGGGCGCTGAGTGGTGGGGGAGCTGCATGGAAAAGCCAGAGGAGGCTAAGGAGATGCAGAGACCAAGACAGCCCAGCAACTACAGCAGTGGCTGGAACCCAAATCGGGGAGATGAAGGCCAGGCACGGTGGCTCACGCCTATAATCCCAGCACTTTGGGAGGCCGAGGTGGGTGGTTCACCTGAGGTCAGGAGTTTGAAACCAGCCTGGCCAACATGGTGAAACCCCGTCTGTACTAAAAATACAAAAAATTAGCCAGGTGTGGTGGCTATAATTCCAGCTACTTGGGAGGCTAAGGCAGAAGAATTGCTTGAACCTGGGAGGCAGAAGTTGCAGTGAGCCAAGATGGCACCACTGCACTCCAGCCTGGGCAACACAGTGAGACTCCATCTCAAAAAAAAAAAAAAAAAAAAGGAGATGAAGAAAACCCAGAGCCCAGAGGCTGGAGGGGACAAAGAAGCCCCGCTGCGTGCGTGTTGGGGGCAAAGGACAGGCCTGTCGCCAATGCCAGTTCCGCTTGGCAGCTGTGTGCCCCAAGCCTCCTATCTTCTTCTCTGCAGATGGGGACCCCGATGTCTGCCCTGTGGGCTGGAGCAGGCGGCGACTCTGTCCTGGCTGTGAGATCTCCTCCACCGCCCCTGACTCCTACCCTGTCAGGCCCACCCCCAGTCTCTTATCACCGCTGGAGGGGAATCTGAGCAATCCCCTACGGTAAGGGTCACAGTGAATGGTGCACTTTCCAGGTGATGGAGCCCCTTACTCTCTGATTTCTCATTTGACACCCCCCATCTGCCCTGTGAGGGGGGTTCTGTGATTCCCCCATTGTACAGATGAGGAGGCTCTGAAGGGTGACACGTCTTGCCCAAGGCTTTCTGGCCTTAAGGTTGAAGACTCTTCAGCCTCTGCACCCTGGCAGAGGTTGGCTGGGAGGTGAGTGAGGCTGAAGGGGGGTGCATGGCATGGGTGGGGCCGTACTGGGGGCTGGGCCAGGTGAGCAGGTGAGGACGACACACTAATGACCTGGGACCTTTGCCTGTAGGCAGTGGGGAGCTCTGGGCAGGCTGGGAGCAGAGGAGTGGGTGACGGAGGTGGCATTCAGGAGCTGCACGTGGCAGCTGAGTGGCCTGGAGCAGGGGCTGGGCAGGGACGGGAAGCCAGCAGGCCCGGGTGGGCAGAGTGGCAGCCTGGACGGGGCCAGCCTTCTCGCAGCCTCTGCCAGTCTCCAGGTGTCTGGGGCTGCTGCGGGACATTGAATGGGGCAGCAGGAATAGGGGGGCCACTTTTGGGGTTCCAAAACCAGTCAGGGAGGACCTGGGAAGCTGCCAGAGGCACCTCAGTGGGCAGGAGAGCGCGAGACACATGAATGACTGGGAAATGGCAGGTGAGAGGAGGGAGGATATGGGCAATTGAGCATGGGGACGGCAAAGGTGGGGCCGTGGAGAGGATGGGCCAGGCTATTCACAGCCCAGTCACTGCAGGAAAGGACTGGGTGTGGAGGGGGCCGCAAATGGCCTTGCCACCTCCTGGTAGTCAAAGACCAGCTTGGGGTCAGGGGGATAATGAAATCAGACTTCGGCTTTGTGGCATCATGAAGGTGGCGGCAGAAGGGTGGGGCCTGGAGCCCGCAGCCTGGGTGAGGGTCCCAACCATGACCTCCCTCTCGGGTGGTCCTGGGCCCAGGGACTTCCTGGCCCTGGGCTTCAACTATAAAAAAGAGGCCATAACAACAGTCCCTCTCTCACAGGGGTGTCAACCTGCAACTACATGGCATCGTGCACGTGGATCCACTGCAGCATGGAGCGGGGTCTGCATCAGGAAAGACACTCCTCCTCTTCCCCCGGCCGCAGGTGGGCCTCACTGAGAGACCTGGGGAATGGGTTTGCTGGGGAAGGCAGGCTTCCAAAGCCCCGGGTCATTGCAGCTGCCTCCCAGCCCAGCTCTCTGCCAGCCTCCCCGTGGGACATGTTATAAACATCAGAGTTGGATGGGCCTTGGCCAGGCACGGTGGCTCACTCACGCCTGTAATCCCAGCACTTTGGGCCACCGAGGCGGGTGAATCACCTTAGGTCAGGAGTTTGAGACCAGCCTGGCCAACATGGTGAAATCCTGTCTCTACTAAAAATACAAAAATTAGCTGGGCATGGTGGTGGGCGCCTGTAATCCCAGCTCTTGGGAGGCTGAGGCAAGAGAATCGCTTGAGCCTGGGAGGCAGAGGTTGCAGTGAGCCAAGATCGCGCCGCTGCACTCCAGCCTGGGCGACAGAGCGAGCGGCCCCATCTCAAAAAAAAAAAAAAAAGAGTTGGATGGGTCTTTTGGGACTGTGGCCCGATCTCCTGGAAGTACAGATGGGGACACTGAGGCCCAGACAGGAAAAGGGTTTGCCTGCGTTTGGGCAGTAACTCAGACGCCCACCTGAGGCTGGAGCTTCCCAGGCCTGCCTTCTTGGCTTCAGG
This sequence comes from Pan paniscus, assembly GCF_029289425.2. Classification (NCBI taxonomy): domain Eukaryota; kingdom Metazoa; phylum Chordata; class Mammalia; order Primates; family Hominidae; genus Pan; species Pan paniscus. The sequence continues at coordinate 48,272,293 of NC_085927.1, read as the reverse complement.
CCTGTCTGTGAGAAGGGGCGAGGCTGCAGCCTCCTGTGGGGCGGGACACAGGGCCTCACTGCAGAGGGCCAGGCACCCGGCAGGTGGTCAGGAAACAGCTGCTCCTTCTGCCTGTCGAGGTCCCGCTCACGCCCACTGCTGGGGTTGGGATTACATCTCAGGTGTCATCCAGACCTGGCCAAATCCTGGCTCTGCCCCTTGCTACTGACTGACCTTGGAGAGGTGACTTGGCCTCTCTGAGCCTCATCTGTAACATGGGGAAGCCCCAGCTCCTACCTCACACGGCTGCCCTGAGGACGGAGGGAGATGATGTCTGTGGGCCAGGCCCCCAGCCCCTCAGCAGCCACGGTCCTCTCCCACTCCTTGGCCCGCACCCTGTGCCTCAGGCCGCACTCATAGGGCCCACCCCTTGCCACTCCGGCATAGGGGAGGGCCTGCCCTTGTAGAGGCTGAAGCAACTTCTCACTTCTGGCAGGGAAGTGACTCCAGTTCGCCTCAGGCCCCCAAAATAGAGTCCTATTTTAGCTTCCAGCTCCTCCATGGGGAGGCCCAGAGTGCAGCGGGAGGTGTTCACTGCTGAAACCTGTACCAGCCACTGTCACCCGCCCTCCCGCGCCCTGCCCTGCTCTGCCAGGCACTGCCAAGTGGTGTGCTTGGGCCTCTCCTGCCTCCTGGTAACGTCCCTGTCACCCAAAACCATCCACCAAACCCCTGGGCTGCCTGTTCCTCCTGGTTGGGTTCCAATTCCAATTCCAACCCAGGGTCTTCATTCCCCCCGACCCATAGGCCCCAAGACCATCGTGCATATCAGAATCTCAGCATTCCCATTCGCATTATTCAAATTAGGTCACCCGGACCCACGGACCAGTCTATCCTTCCACAGCCCCATTCCAGGGAAAGCAGAAGTTCTCCCAGGGGCAGGAGGGAGACAGGACTGCTGAATTAGAACTTGAGCCATAAAATATATTCGTCCAGCCCCACAGAACCTTCCCCCTGAGCTACCTATGCCTTCCCACTCCAGAGGCCTCGCACCTGCAGTGCCCCCAGCCCAGAGCGCCCTTTGTTGTCTCCAGCTGGGACTGGATTGCAGGCTGCCTGGGTCCAGTCATGCTCTTACCCCCTCTAGGGACACTAAGGAAGGACGTCCAAGCAGAGGGACAGCATATACAAAGTCCCCTTATAAAAGAGGGGGCTGGGCCGGGCATGGTGGCTTACACCTGTAATCCCATAGCACTTTGGGAGGCTAAGGCAAGCGGATCACCTAAGGTCAGGTGTTTGAGACCAGCCTGGCCTCAAACACTGTCTCTACTAAAAATACAAAACTTAGCTGGGCGTGGTGGCGGGCACCTGTAATCCCAGCTACTCAGAAGGCTGAGGCACAAGAATCACTTGAATCCAAGAGGCAGAGGTTGCAGTGAGCTGAGATTACGCCATTGCACTCCAGCCTGGGCGACAGAATGAGACACCATTTCAAAATAAATAAATTAAATTAAAAAGGGGGCTGCCATCATCGGGCTTCCAGATGTTTCCAGGATGTTTCTGGCTTCCAGAGGAGCTAGGGGGCTTTCAGCCCTTTGCCACATTTTACAGATAAAAAACAAAGGCAGGCCGAGCATGGCGGTTCAGGTTTGTAATCCCAGCACTTTGGGAGGCAGATCACAAGGTCAGGAGATCGAGACCATCCTGTCTAACATGGTGAAACGCTGTCTCTACTAAAAATACAAAAAATTAGCCGGGCGTGGTGGCGGGTGCCTATAGTCCCAGCTACTCGGGAGGTTGAGGCAGGAGAATGGTGTGAACCTGGGAGGCAGAGCCTGCAGTGAGCTGAGATCGCGCCACTGCACTCCAGCCTGGGAGACAGAGCGAGACTCCATCTCAAAAAAAAAAAGAGAGTGGAGCCAAGCCTTTCTTTCTGGAGGAGGCAAGGGGTTGCGAGGGACCCTCCAATGATCAGACTCTAGATTTGGTGAGTCAATGTGGGGACGGGGTGCAGATGGACGGGAGGGTGGGAGGCAGACTGTGGGCACAGAACTGGGGTTGCGGGCAGGTGGAAAGCTGGAGGTGCTTTGGCTGCATTCCAGAGCACAAGACCATAGTCAGCAGCTCCTCCATTAAAGGGGAAGCCAAGTGGGGTGCAGTGGTGCACACCTGTAGTCCCAGCTACTCAGGAGGCTGAGGTGGAAGGATGGCTTGAGCCAGGAGTTCGAGTCTGATTGCCCCTGTGAATAGCCACTGCCCACCAACCTGGACAACATAGTGAGACCCTGTCTCTCTAGAAAAATACAAAATAGAAGGTGAAGACAAGACTCAAGCAAATCTCCCAAGGCCTCCGGGCTCCAGGCTCCCAGCCCCTAGGCCTCCAGGCAGGTTTCCCAACTGCTCTAGGTGCCAGAGTCCCAACATCCAGCCACACTGGCCAGGCTTGAGTCCCATGCCTGTCTTGAAACCACTATTACGGCCAGAGGACCACTCTCACTGGCTAGGCCTGAGCTGTGGGCATGGAGAGGCTTCTGATCTTAATGGGGAGACTGGGGGTCCTGGCTGTGGGCCCTGGCAGCCTTTGGGGAGGGGAGGGAAGGCCAGAGGGTCTGAGAGCCCAGGAGGGGAGGGAGGAAAAAGCCATGGGTGGGGGTGTGTGCAGGAGAAGGTTCATCCGAACCCGTCTAAGCCAAGGTCTGGTCAGAAGGCAGCACAGAACCCTGGAATCAGGGTCCCGCTCTGCTGGGCCAGGTAAGGCCACACCAGACCTTGGAGGCCCAGCTACCCCATCTGTCAGATGGGGGCAACAGTCATACCAACCTCACCGGCTGTTAAGAGAGTATAAAGAAGAGTAGGCATTTAGCTCAGCATCGGCAGCTGTTATTTTTATCCTCATCTCTCAAAGTTCGCCTCTCAATCCCAGGCACGCACCGACTCTGGCTCGGCACCAGACAGTTGGCAACGCCCCTTTGCAGCCGGCATCTGCAGGGAGGCACAGGTGTCCCCGTCTACAGGTGGGAGACCAGGCCGAGCAGCCCGAGGTCCCTCAGAGGTCAGAATCAGGACCTCACCCAGAGCCCCCGACTCCAAACCCGGATCCTCCCATGGCCGCAGTGTTGGCCGACTTGAATTAGGAGGGTTGGTTGGGGGGATGGGCTTCTTCGCCTGTTTTACCTCCTGTCACAGAGGGACCAGAGTGACCTCATTCTCCCCTCCCCCGGGAAGTGCACCCCAGACAGGGGCGGTTACTAATTATTCTCACTCCTCCGCGGGTCCCTGCGGGCCCCGGGGTCCCTGCTCCACAGCGCCGCCCGGTGGCCGCCTGCGGAGCTGCCGGCTGCTGCAAGCGGACTGGCGTGGCCCCAGCGGAGCCCCCGCACCCGGAGCCCGTCTGGTTCCCCCGGCTTCAGTTCTTGCCCCCACACGCGCCCGCAGGCTTCACTCCTTCCTGCCGCGAGCACCCGGGGGCGCCTGACTCCCCGCACGCGTCTCCCCATGCGCACCACTGCTGCTGCCAGCAGGAGTCACCACGCCCATTTCTCAGGTGTACAGGTCAAGGCTCTGGAGGCGAAGGGACTCCCAAGGTCACGTGGCCAGGACGGGGCGGAAGGACCTTGGGGCAGACAGCGAGGAGTGGGAGGCGGAATTGGAGTCCGGGTATGACTTTGTTCCCTCATTTTGTTTGGAGCACCGAAGTCTGCAAAGTGAGTTTCACAGACACGATCCAGCCCTGCGCTGCTCCCAGCGTGGCCCCCGGGCTACCCAGATCAGCCTCCGGGCTGCGCTGTCCAACACAGTAGCCCCGAGTCACACTGCGCACTTGAAATGTGGCTGGTGTAACTGAGGTGTGCTGTGAATGTAAGATACACACCGGATTTCAAAGACTTAGTAGTAAGAAAGATTGCAGGCCGGCGCGGTGGCTCACGCCTGTAATCTCAGCACTTTGGGAGGCTGAGGTGGGCGGATCACCTGAGGTCAGGAGTTCGAGACCAGCCTGACCAACATAGTGAAACCCCGTCTCTACTAAAATACAAAAATTAGCCGGGCGCAGTGGCGGGCGCCTGTAATCTCAGCTACTTGGGAGCCTGAGGCAGGAGAATCGCTTGAACCCGGGAGGCGGAGGTTGCAGTGACCCAAGATCGCGCCATTGCACTCCAGCCTGGCAACAGAGCGAGACTGCCTCAAAAAAAAAAAAAAAAAGAAAGAAAGAAAGAAAGAAAGAAAAAAAGAAAAATCGCAAACTATCTTTAAATTATTGTTTTTTGTTTTTTTTTTTTTTTTTTGAGATGAAGTCTCTCTGTAGGCCAGGCTGGAGTGCAGTGGCGCGATCTCTGCTCACTGCAACCTCGGCCTCCCAGGTTCAAGCCATTCTCCTCCCTCAGCCTCCTGAGTAGCTGGGATTACAGGCGCCCACTACCACGCCTGGCTAATTTTTTGTATTTTTAGTAGAGACGAGTTTCACCATGTTGGCCAGGCTAGTCTCCAACTCCTGGCCTCAAGCGATCCTCTTGCCTTGACCTCCCGAAGTGCTGGGATTACGGGCATGAGCCTCCGTGTCTAGCCTTCTTTTTACTTTTTTTTTTTTTTGAGACGGAGTTTCTCTCTTATTGCCCAGGCTGGAGTGCAATAGCGCTCACTGCAACCTCTGCCTCCCGGGTTCAAGCGATTCTCCTGCCTCAGCCTCCCGAGTAGCTGGGATTACAGGCATGCGCCACCACGTCCAGCTAATTTTTGTATTTTTAGTAGAGACGGGGTTTCTCCATGTTGGTCAGGCTGGTCTCGAACTCCCGACCTCAGGTGATCTGCCCGCCTCAGCCTCCCAAAGTGCTGGGATTACAGGCGTGAGCCACCATGCCCGGCCTTCTTTTTACTTTTTAATGTAATTGCTGGAAAATTTAAATTGATGTGATGTGGATCATTTTGTGGCTTACATATTGTAGGACAGGGCTAGACTCAATTGGCAAAAGGTGCCCACTCCTGGTCCCCACCTCACACCCCTGACATCCTGTGTGAGATGGGTCCTGGGACCTGCATTTTAATAAGCTCTCTTCAGGATTCTGCAAACTACCAAATCTCAGATTGAAGCTCCAGGAATATGTCGGGCCTGTTCACCGTTATATTTCTCAGGATCTGGCATGGGGCCCGGCACATAGTGGGGTGCTCATTAAATATTTGTCAAGTAAATTGCCTCATCTATACTCATAGTAGGTAAGTAGGGGAGAGAATACTTTTTTGTTGTTGTTTTCGAGACTGGGTCTCACTCTGTCACCCAGACCAGAGTGCAGTTGTCCAATCATGGCTCACTGCAGCCTCAACCTCCCTGGGCTCAGATGATCCTCCCACCTCAGCCTCCAGAGTAGCTGGGACTGCAGGCACACACCACCACACACAGTTAATTTTTGTATTTTTTTGTAGAGACAGAGTCTTGCTATGTTGCCCAGGCTGGTCTCAAACTCCCAAGGCTCAAGCAATCCACCTGTCTCGGCCTCCCAAAGTGCTGGGATTACAGACTTGAGCCACCGTGCTTGGCCGAGAAGACATTTTAAAAAATAATAACTGGTCCCTCTCCCTCCCCCTCCCCCTCTCCCCGGTCTCCCTCTGATGCCACCAAAGTTGTGAAAGCCGAGGCTGGACTGTACTGCTGCCATCTCGGCTCACTGCAACCTCCCTGCCTGATTCTCCTGCCTCAGCCTGCAGAGTGCCTGGGATTGCAGGCGCGCGCCGCCACACCTGACTGGTTTTTGCATTTTTTGGTGGAGACAGGGTTTCACCGTGTTGGCCGGGCTGGTCTCCAGCTCCTGACCGCGAGTGATCTGCCTGCCTCAGCCTCCTGAGGTGCCAGGATTGCAGACGGAGTCTCGCTCACTCAGTGCTCAATGTTGCCCAGGCTGGAATGCAGTGGCGTGATCTCGGCTCACTACAACCTCCACCTCCCAGCTGCCTGCCTTGGCCTCCCAAAGTGCCGAGATTGCAGCCTCTGCCCAGCCGCCACCCCGTCTGGGAAGTGAGGAGCGTCTCTGCCTGGTCGCCCATCGTCTGGGATGTGAGGAGCTCCTCTGCCCCGCTGCCCCGTCTGGGATGTGAGGAGCGCCTCTGCCCGGCCGCGACCCCGTCTGGGAACTGAGGAGTGTCTCTGCCCGACTGCCACCCCATCTGGGAGGTGAGGAGCGTCTCTGCCCGGCCGCCCCGTCTGCGAAGTGAGGAGCCCCTCTGCCCGGCAGCCGCCCCGTCCGGGAGGGAGGTGGGGGGCGCCTCCGCCCGGCCACTGCCCCATTTGGGAGGTGGGGGGTGCCTCTGCCCGGCCGCCCCGTCTGGGAAGTGAGGAGCCCCTCTGCCCGGCCACCACCCCGTCTGGGAGGTGTACCCAACAGTTCATTGAGAACGGGCCATGATGATGATGGCGGTTTTGTTGAATAGAAAAGGGGGAAATGTGGGGAAAAGAAAGAGAGATCAGATTGTTACTGTGTCTGTGTAGAAAGAAGTAGACATGGGAGACTCCATTTTGTTCTGTACTAAGAAAAATTCTTCTGCCTTGGGATGCTGTTGATCTATAACCTTACCCCTAACCCCGTGCTCTCTGAAACATGTGCTGTGTCCTCTCAGGGTTAAATGGATTAAGGGCGGTGCAAGATGTGCTTTGTTAAACAGATGCTTGAAGGCAGCATGCTCCTTAAGAGTCATCACCACTCCCTAATCTCAAGTACCCAGGGACACAAACACTGCGGAAGGCCAAAGGGTCCTCTGTCTAGGAAAACCAGAGACCCTTGTTCACATGTTTATCTGCTGACCTTCCCTCTACTATTGTCCTATGACCCTGCCAAATCCCCCTCTCCGAGAAACACCCAAGAATGATCAATAAATACTAAAAAAAGAAAAAAAAATAATAACTGTAGGCCAGGTGCAGTGGCTCAGGCCTGTAATCCCAGTACTTTAGGTTGAGGAGGAGGACTGCTTGAGCTCCAGAGTTTGAGAGCTATATATATATATATACAAGGAAATTAACATATAGTATAATAATAAAATAAAATATATTTTATATACTTATTTTTAAAATCATTAAAATTTTTTATTTTAAAAATTAACATAAAAATTGTAGTTATTGTACACAACATGTTGTTTTGAATTATGTATGCACTGTGGAATGGCTAAATCAAGCTAAGTAATGTAGGTGTCACCACATACTTATTGTTTTATGGTGAGAACACTTAAAATGTACTCTCAGCAATTTTCAAGAATACAATACATTGTTATTAACTGTGGTCACCATGTACAATGGATCTCTTGTACTTATTCCTCCCATCTAACTGAAATTTCGTATCCTTTGACCAACATCTCCCAACACCCCCACTCCCTCTGCCAGCCTCCGCACAACCACCGTTCTCCTCTCTGCTTCTGTGAGTTCAACTTTTTTTTTTGAGACGGAGTTTCGCTCTTCTTACCCAGGCTGGAGTGCAATGGCGCCATCTCGGCTCACTGCAACCTCTGCCTCCCGGGTTCAAGTGATTCTCCCGCCTCAGCCTCCTGAGTAGCTGGGATTACAGGCGTGCACCACCACACCCAGCTAATTTTTTGTATTTTTAGTAGAGACAGGGCTTCTCCATGTTGGTCAGGCTGGTCTCAAACTCCCCACCTCAGGTGATCTGCCTGCCTCGGCCTCCCAAAGTGCTGGGATTACAGGTGAGAGCCACTGTGCCCAGCTGAGTTCAACTTGTTTAGATTCCATAGTTTAAGTGAAATCATGCATACTTATCTTTCTGTGCCTGTGTTATTGCGCTTAACATAATGTCCTCCAGGTTCGTTCACGGCGCTGACAGTGACAGGACTGTCTCTTTTTTTTAGGCTGAATACTATTCCATGGTGTATATATACCACATTTCCTTGATCCATTCATCCACCGATGGACATTTTCAGTTGTTACCACAGCTTGGCTATTGTGAATAAAACTGCAATGAGCATGGGGTGCAGATGTCTTTTTGACATACTGATTTCATTTCCTTTGGATACACACCCAGTAGTGGGATTGCTGGATCATATGGTAGTTCTATTTTTATTTTGTTTTTGAGGAACCTCCATACTGTTTTCCATAATGGCTATACTAATTTACATTCCCACCAACCATATGCAAGGATTCCCTTTTCTTCACGTCCTCTCCAACACTTGTTATATCCAAGAGGTATTTCTAAAGATCATTATCTATATTATTTCATTAAACAAAATATTTTTATATGAAGGACAAATGACCTGGTTTCCCCAACTAACAAATTGCAAGGAAAATAAAAGAGATAGAGTAGGAACCTATAGATTGAATGAGATTTAAGAGACATTGAGGCCGGGCACGGTGGCTCACGTTTGTAATCCCAGCCCTTTGAAAGGCCAAGGCGAGGGCTGGGCACAGTGGCTCACGCCTATAATCCCAGCACTTTGGGAGGCTGAGGCAGGCAGATCACCTGAGGTCAGGAGTTTGAGACCAGCCTGACCAACACGGAGAAGCCCCGTCTCTACTAAAAAAATACAAAATTATCTGGGTGTGGTGGCGCATGCCTGTAATCCCAGCTACTTGGGCGGCTGAGGCAGGAGAATCGCTTGAACCCGGGAGGCGGAGGTTGCGGTGAGCTGAGATCGCGCCACTGCACTCCAGCCCAGGCAACAAGAGCGAAACTCCATCTCAAAAAAAAAAAAGATTAAAATCAAAAGATTTTTCATTGTATTAACAACAGACAAACTAGGCTTCAAGGCAAAAGTATTATTAGAAACAAAGAAGGAGTATATAACTCCAGGAAGATAAAACAATTCTGAACTCTTATACACCTGATAACACAACCTCAAACTATATAAAGCAAATCAAGGAGAAGCTAACAAATCCATTATTCTAAACAGTTTTTTTTCCTTTCTTTCGATAATGCTGGTGCCAATATAATTAGATATTTTATGACAAACATTCAGTGACTGACACATCAAAAAGATGAAAGAATCACTAAGGATATAGAAAATATAAACAGGGGCCAGGTGTGGTGACTCACGCCTGTAATCCTAACACTTTGGGAGGCTGAGGCATGCGGATCACCTGAGGTGGGGAGTTCAAGACCAGCCTGGCCAACATGGAGAAACCCTGTCTCTACTAAAAATACAAAATTAACCGGCATGGTGGTGCATGCCTATAATCCCAGCTACTTGGGAGGCTGAGGTAGGAGAATAGTTTGAACCCGGGAGGCGGAGGTTGTGGTGAGCTGAGATCATGCCATTGCACTCCAGCCTGGGCAACAAGAGCGAAACTCCATCAAAGAAAAAAAAAAAGATATAAACAAGACGGATATTCAATATCATTAGTAATAAGGGAAATGTAAATTAAAGACGCAATGGGTTGGGATTTTACTCTCACTGGCTTGGCAGATATTATGAAATTGAACGGTTTCAGATTTGGCAAGGAAATGAATCAGTGAGGACTCTCATCTGCTTTGGGCGGGAGTATGAACTGGTTCAGTCTCCTGCAAAAATAGTTTAGCCTTGCCTAATAAAGTTGAACATGTTGCACACATAATAATTGAGTAATTCTCATCTTACACTTATTACTTAAGGAACATATATGTGGCCAATAGTAAGAAAAAAGAGAAATACAGCTGGGCATGGTGGCTCACACCTATAATCCCAGCACTTTGGGAGGCTGAGGCGGGTGGATCACCTGAGATCAGGAGTTGGAGACCAGCCTGACCAACATGGTGAAACCCTATCTCTACTAAAAATACAAAAAATTAGCCAGGCATGGTGGCGGGCACCTGTATTCCCAGCTACTTGGGAGGCTGAGGCAGGAGAATTGCTTGAACCCGGGAGGCGGAGGTTGCAGTGAGCTGAGATCACGCCATTGCACTCCAGTCTGGGCAACAAGAATGAAATTCTGTCTCAAAAATAAATAGAGAGAAAAGAGGAGGTGCAGGCATAGAGACATACAGGGGTATAATTCAGGTGTTAGCAGTTTTTATGGGTGATGAGTACATGGTATCTCTATTTTTTTAATTGTATCTCTTTTGCATGTATATCTTACAATAAAAATTCTGTCTATATATTTGAATATATCATGTCTGTAGGTCAATAGGTCTGGAAGGAGACCCCAGACTGTTCACTGTGGCTCTTCCTAGAAAGTGTTATTGGGAGGCCGGACGCGGTGGCTCACGCCTGTAATCCCAGCACTTAGGAAGGCCAAGGTGGACGGATCACGAGATCAGGAGTTTGAGACCAGCCTGACCAACATGGTGAAACCCCATCTCTACTAAAAATACAAAAATTAGCCAGGCGTGGTGGCGGGTGCCTGTAATCCCAGCTACTCAGGAGGCTGAGAGAGGAGAATCGCTTGAATCCAGGAGGCGGAGTTTGCAGAGAGCCGAGATCGTGCCATTGCACTCCAGCCTGGGCCACAGAACAAGACTCTGCCTCAAAAAAAAAAAAAAAAAAAAAGAAAGTGTTATTGGGGGACAGGTGCATTCAAGGAGGAGACTTATATTTTACCCAAATATTCCTGGGTGGTTTTAGTGTTGTGTTTTTTTTTTTTTTTTTTAATAGAATCTAGCTCTGTTACGCAGGCTGGAGTGCAGTGGCGGGATCTCGGCTCACTGCAAGCTCCGCCTCCTGGGTTCACACCATTCTCCTGCCTCAGCCTCCCGTGTAGCTGGGACTACAGGCACCCACCGCCACGCCCGGCTAATTTTTTGTATTTTTTTAGTAGAGACGGGGTTTCACCGTGTTAGCCAGGATGGTCTTGATCTCCTGACCTCATGATCCACCTGCCTCAGCCTCCCAGAGTGCTGGGATTACAGGCGTGAGCCACCGCAGCCAGCGGTTTTAATGTTTTTACAGTAAGTGCATATGACTTGCATAATTTCAAAGACCTAATTACAGCAAGTGAAGCAAAACAAAACCCAAATAACATTCACTTGAGATGAGCGAAAATGCTACGGGGACATTTGCGGAGGCAGGCTGGTGGGATGGAAAGAGCCGCCACTTTCTGGCAAGTGATGGGACCTTCCTGAGGCTCAGTTTCTTCATCTGTAAAATGGGCCCAGTGGAGTCCTGTCTCACAGAGTCCCTGGAGGATTAGGGAGAATGAGATGGGCAAGGGGCCTGCCTTAGCCCTGGGTGCTCAGTGGATGTTTAGGAGGACACAGAAGCACTGAAAAGAGGGGGACCGGGCCGGATGCAGTGGCTCACGCCTGTAATCCCAACACTTTGGGAGGCCAAGGCAGGCGGATCACCTGAGTTCAGGAGTTCAAGACCAGCCTGGTCAATGTGGCGAAACCCCGTCACTACTAAAAATACGAATTAGCCAGGCATGGTGGCGCGTGCCTGTAATCCCAGATACTCCGGAGGCTGAGGCAGGAGGATCCTTTGAAGCCAGGAGGTGGAGGTTGCAGTGAGCCGAGACTGCACTATTGCACTCTAGCCTAGGCAACAAGAATGAAACTCCATCTCAAAAAAAAAAAAAAAAAAAGAGGGGACCAGTGTTTTGGGAGTTCAGAAGAGGGGCTAAAGATTATGAGACTGGGCTGGGCATGGTATCTTACTCCTGTAATCCAGCACTTTGGGAGGCCAAGGCGGGCAGATCACTTGAGTCCAGGAGTTTGAGACCAGCCTCAGCAACATAGCGAAGCCTTGCTTCTACAAAAAATACAAAAATTAGCCAGGCGTGGTGGCGAGGGCCTGTCGTCCCAGCTATTTGGGAGGCTGAGGTGGGAGGATCGCTTGAGCCCTGGAGGCAGAGGTTACACTGAACTGAGATCACACCACTACACTGTAACCTGCACAACAGAGTGAGACCCTGTCTCAAAAACAAAGCAAAACAAACAAACAAAAAATGAGTGTGGGACTGAGAACAGGCTTTCGGCTCTGGGGTGGGGGAGGTGATGTGTGTGTGCCAGGCCTTGGGGGACTAGGAGAAAGTGGAGATGGGGTCAAAGGATGACATATTTGACTGGGGCTAGGAGGTGAGGAGGACGGGGTTAGTCCAGGCCAGCCAGGTCTGGGCGGGGGCAGTGCTAGGGGAGGGCGGGAGGGAAGAAGCTTTGCTCAGCACCCAGCAGAAGTGAGGATAAGGACTAACAGGCTTTATTTGGAACCAGGGAAGTCATGCAAATATATGCAAAAGATCATGCAAATGAGCCTGGCTGGGTGGCCGGTGGGAAGAGGACCCAGCTGGCGATTTTGTTCCTAAGTGTGGTCCAGGGCCACCTGTGACAGAATCACCCAGGAGCTCATCCTGGCCCCTGCCACCCACAGCCCTGCTGCTTCCTCCCTTTGGGGCTGCAGCCCAGGAGTCCACATGCCCAGGGAGCTCCCGGGTGACGACTGACTTCCGCATTCATTCATGGACCTGCGCGTGGTGACGCATTATAATGATACCACATTATAATATATAACACAGACATTCAAGCAGAAAAGTATGTCTCCCTCCCACCCCCATTCCCAGACACAACCCCCGGTGCCAATTCCTTGTGTGTCCTTTTTTTTTTTTTTTTTTTTTTTGAGACAGAGTCTCACTCTGTTGCTCAGGCTGGAGTGCAGTGGCGTGATCTTGGCTCTCTGCAGCCTCCGCCTCCCAGGTTCAAACAATTCTCCTGCCTCAGCCTCCTGAGTAAATGGGCTAACAGGCATGCACCACCATGCCCGGCTATTTTTTGTATTTTTAGTAGAGACGGTTTTCACCATGTTGGCCAGGATGGTCTCCAACTCCTGACCTCAGGTGATCTGCCCGCCTTGGCCTCCCAAAATGCTGGGATTACAGGTATGAGCCACCGTGCCTGGTCCCTTGTGTGTCCTTCTGGAAGCTACTCTATACATTCCCAGGTGATTCCGCCTCCAACTGTTCAGATCCACTGCATCTTTGCATCTTAGGGCGATGCCTCTGGGTCACTCTGAAACTGAACTGTCACCCTTACATGCCTTTATTCACTTATTCAAAATTCCTGAGGAGGCTGCTGAATGCAGGGCCCATGCCAGGCACAGGGGAGACTCTGCTCTGCCCTCAGGAGCTCGCAGGAGATGGGGAGCCATTCATTTACAAAAGGCAGCAGCCCAGTGGTTAGAGCCCCAGCTCTGCAGTCAAGATGCTGGGTTCGGCAAGACCTCTCCTTCCCTGAGGGTAGTAATGGTACTTGCATCTCAGAGCAGCAACGTTATGGGCAAGAGGCTCATGCAAGCGTGAGAGCAGAGCAGTGTCTTTAATAAATGCTGCTTTCCTTCCAGAAAACAAGACTTTGCCTAGAGCAGATGCAATGGGGTCAGGGAGGCTTTTTGAACATTCGCTGGCCAGGCTTGGGGCCAATCGGTATGAGCTGCTGGTGGCAATCAGGGCTTCTCTCTCTTTTCTTTTTTCTTTTCTTTTTTTTTTTTCTTTCCTTCCTTTCTTCCTTCCTTCCTTTCTTTTCTTTCTTCTCTCTTTCTTTCTCTCTTTCTTTCCTTCCTTCCTTCTTTTCTTTTTTTTTTTTTCACCCAGGCTGGAGTGCAGTGGCGTGATCTCAGCTCACTGCAACCTCCGCCTCCCAGGTTCAAGCGATTCTCCTGCCTCAGCTTCCCGAGTAGCTGGGACTATAGGCAAGCACCACCACACCCAGCTAATTTTTGTATTTTTAGTAGAGATGTGGTTTCACCATGTTGGCCAGGATAGTCTTGATCTCTTGACCTCATGATCTGCCCACCTCGGCCTCCCAAAGTGCTGGGATTACAGGCTCGAGCCACCGCACCCGGCTGGGCTTGTTTTCTTGTCCCATTCTCAGGCAGAGCTCTCTCTGGCTACGGTTCCAGTGCTGTGGGGCCTGGATGGGCAGCTGTGACAACAGAAGGTCCACAGCCCTTGGCCTGTGTTCAGGGGCCCCGGGGCCAGGGGGAGCCCGGCAGTCTCTCCTGTGCTCATTCTGAGTCTCTCTGAATCAGCCCTTACCTTCAAGGCCTGCCTCCTCCAGGCAGCCTTCCTAACTGCTTCAGCCAGAAGGGGAAGGGGAGGACATGCTCACCACCCACCGGGCTTACTAAATACCTGCTGCTGGGTCCAGCGCTATGACATTAAAATAAATAAATAAATAAAAAATAAAAATAAACTCTAATCCTTCCAACCCTTATGGAAGGAGGCATTTCACACCCACAGGTGCGGCAACTGAGCCTCAGAAAGGTGAAGAGACTTGCCCAAGGCCGCCCAAAGAATCAGCCTCCATGTGGGCTCTAAGTCTGCCCTGTTCCTGTCTTTGGGACTCCCGCCCGGAGAGCCCGAGCCCCTCAGCAGCAAAGTCCCAGGGACTGTGGAGGGACTGGGATAGCTGGACTCCTGTCGGCAGGGATGCTCATCACTGGGTGACCTTGGTGACATGGCCCGCTCTCCTTCCTCCCTGGAACTCGATGATCTCATCTATCAAATAGTGCCTGGCCTGCGACCCAGGGAAGCTGGGAGCATGTCTTGTCTATACCTCCAGTCCCTCTGGGCCCCTCTCCCAGCCTCCACACACTTCTCCAGCTCAGAGGGTGCCAAACAAGCTCAGCACCCCCTGCTGCTCCCCACCAGGCCCCTTCCAGTCCCACAGTCCCCCATTTCCTGGGCCAGAGTCCTGAGCAAACCCTTGGAGTCTTCCTTTTCTTGCCCCCACATGCAGTCACCAGGTCCTTTAGCTTCTCCCAACAAAGGGCCCCAGCTGGCATCTGTCTCCACCAAGCTTTGGGCTCCCCACAGGTGGGCTCAGGTTGACTCAGCTCAGAGAAAGTTAACTGCGGGACAGGTGCACAGCTCAGCAGCAGGAGGTGGCAGAAGGGGCTGTCCCTCCTAGTCAGCTCTGCCTGAGCTGTTTGGACAATTGTGAAAAATGAGGTGTAGCTGATGTTTGCTGCATTGAACCAAGGTGAAGTGGGGCTTTTCTGCCCCTTCTCCAAGTACCATGTGCAGAGCTTCTCTTTTGGTTCCATTCTTTGTTTTTTTTGCTGGCATCTAGTAGCACCTGACTCCTTTAGAGATGGCCTAGGAAGGGAGTGATGGCGAAGCTGGATTTCTTGTGGGTGGAGCTAAGCATAGGAAGACCAACGTTCGATTTTCAATTTTCACTTCATGCAGTTATGAGTTTCTAGCTTTTATTACAAAACCAAATGTTTGCAGTGTTCTCCTGTTACTTTTGGAGTTTCCATATTTTAATTGTTTGAACTATACATGCTTTCCAAATAAATGGGAAGTATGAGTCTCACATTCTAAGGGAAGAATGTGTCTCAGGGAAGCCCTCCCGGGCGAATTCAGATCCCTCTATGTTCTTCTGAAAACACAGTATGTATTTGCAACCCAGCAGTCAGTCACTGGCAGAATTTTGCAATGATTTCCCAGTTTCGTTGGCACAACTCCAGGACAAGGTTCTTTGTAATTCTTTGCTCAAACATAAGGAGGATCACATATAAATAAAACTCTTAGCGGATAGATCAGTGAATATAATCATCTTTCAATTTTAAAAGCTACAACATAATAAGGCGCTCTCTCTTTTTTTTTTTTTTGAGGGAGGCAGCGAAACAGTAACAAATCATGATGCTATAATGTGAACAAAGTGGTAGCTTTGGAGGGCACAGGGGGAAAACAAGCACAACTGTTTTTGCTCAGAAAATAATTCAGTAGCAACAAGGTCTGAGAGCCAGGAATCTCCTTGTTCTTACTGAAACGATTATTTGTCAAAATATTTGATTGTTTCCCTATTCCCCCTGAAAAGTTTGGACTTTTCTTTTTGCTCGATTTTGACACTGGAATTTTTAACTGTCAGTGCTATTGTGTTCACAGCATTCAAGTTCTCAGAGTTCAAAGGTTATCCATTAACATGTAGAATGGGGCTACACTTAAAGGCTCAACCTGGTTCCACTTGTTCATAGTTTCTTTGTTGTGTAGCAAGACTCATAGTCATTTGTTTTCATAAAGTTAAATGAAGTTTCTTGTTTATGAAGTGTTTTTGGACTGTGTTTTAGAATGTGACAATAAGATTAAAAAATATATTTTAAAGATAGGTATTCATCTTTTGTCAGAAAAGGAATCCTAATACTAAAAGTGATCAATATCAGTGGACTTGAGTGAAAAAAAATTCACCCAATTTAGTTTTTTAGTGCTGGCCTAAGAATCTACTGGCACTGCTAATTAATTGTGAGTAATTGATTGGCTTCCTTTTTAAAAAAAGAGTAACCAGACCATATGGGGGGTTAGTAGTTATATATAAAATGACAGCAAAACATGACACTTGGCAAATTCTTCCCCTTTGCTGAGCTGTCTTCTCAAATTCCTTTTCCTATTTATTAAGATTGCATTGCTCACCAGCTCCGGATCGTTTCTGTAGTGCGTTCTTTCTTTTGATTTAGGAAATAGATATTTTAAATGCTTTTCTTGATGTGTTTTAAAGTTTTTTCATTTTGGATATGCCGAAGGCCAGTAAAAAAACAAATATTTGGCTATTTTGTTTGTAGCGACTTGCATAGATCCATCTCACATTTGCATTAGTTTGCATTTTGGGGTAGAAAAACTGTGGATATGCTTGTTATGTCTGTGGTTCCTCGAGGCTTACTTAAAATGGGGAAATATCACAGGCCTTAGGAATCAGGATCTTTTTTTGTCCTTTTTTTCAGTAAGAAAAAAAAACAGTTGGGAAACGCTTTAAATGAGTTGTGCGTAGGGAGGAGGGGAAAGGGTAGCGGTTTTTTGTTTTTTTTTGTCCCCACTTTTTTTGTCCCCGGTTTCCTCCAAATGGATTTCTATCAAAACCAAGTAGATTCTTGGAACCTAGGCTAAGTTTAGAAATCTCAAGTTAGAATAGCGCAAGCCCAGTCCTTTCAGAAAAAAAAAAAAAAATCAGAACAATTAAATAGCTGTCTGAAGATACTCATTTAAAAACTTTATCTTCTCGACCTTCCTCACGCTTGAAGAAAATCTGAGGTGTTTTTCGCGCACAGCTGCCTTCTAACCCGCGAGCAACGGCGTTAAGGTTTTTGTTTGTAATTCGGGGTGACCCAGGGGTTCGGGCCGCGGGGCCCTCCCCTCGCCGGGACACACCTTGCAGAGGAGGGGGCGGCGGGGACGGGACCCGGGTCTGCGCCTGCGCACACCCTCGCGGCCCCCCCCGCCCCCCCGCCGGGTACCTGTCACGGCTACCGCCGCGGCGCTCGCCCGCCACGTTAAGTCGGATGGCGGGAGTAGGGGTATGGGGCGGGGGGCGCGGGGAGGGTGGCACGGCGCGTGCGTGCGCGGGAGTCGCCCAGCGATAACTGGGAGTGCGCGCGCTTGCCGCTCGCTCGCGTCCCGGAGGCGGAGTCTGTGGCGGGGGGCGGAGTCTGTGGCGGGGGGCGGAGTCTGTGGCGGGGGGTGGAGTCTGTGGCGGGGGGCGGAGCGGGGGCGGGCCTATGCTAGTCACGTGGGCGCGGGGCGGGGTGGGGCGGGGCGTCTCCGAGCGGCGGGCCGAGGGAGGGCGCAGCAGCTGCACACTGAACACTTTCTGACCCAACAGTCCCCCAGCGCCGGACGCGCCGCGCCCCGGCGGCTCTAGGGACCCCCCCCCGCGCCTGCACTTAGCCCCGCGCCCGAGGTGAGCCCGGCCCCTAAATCCTCCGGGCGGGGGTGGGGGTGCGGGACGCTCCTTTTTTGTTGGGGGTCTTGGAGGCGCGAAGGCACTAGGCGCCTCGGCGGATGGCTGCACCCCTCGCCTGCGGCTCCCCGTGTCTTTTGGGGGGCCGGGTGCGGGCGCGGAATCCGGGAGGTGTCCGCACAAAAGGCCGAGAGAAACTCCGCGAGGCCTCCCTCCCTCCGCCCTCCCCGCCCCCTCCCCTCCGCGCGCGCTCCTCCTCTTTCAAACCCGGCTGGCCCGAGTGGAGTCAGCTCAGTCCCGGCAGCCGCCGCGCGAGGAAATGGCCGAGGGGCCGGAGCCACAGGTAACGGGGGGCGCCCCCCGCCCGCGCCAGCCGGGGCGCCCGCCTGGTCCTGCGGAGGCTCCCGCGCCGCCCCCGAGGTGCCCGGCTCTCGTTGTCTTGTCCCCCCCCAGGATGACCTCAGTTCCCCGTCTCAGCTTTCTAGCTGCTCTTCTAGGGCGCCCCCTCCCCAGCCGGCTCCTGCGCTTCCGCTGGCGGGAAGGTGCGGGCGATCCCGGGCTGCATCCGCTCTTGGCCGTCACACTCACGCCGCACGATTCAGAAGGGCTTGGGGTGCGGGGTTCCCTGAATCTCCGGCGGGAGCGGGGGTCCGGGGGTCTGCGGGGGTGGGCGGTGGGGGGCTGTTCCGAAAAGTTGGGTCGCCCCGCGGGGCGGGTCTCCCAATTTGCCCAGTCGGCCCTTGGGGCGCGGGCGGAGGGGGGACGTTGGCGTAGGGTCCCCCGCGATGCCCCGGGAAGGGCCGGGGCAAGTTGGAAATGGCCAAAACAATGCGTCGGGACAGGCATCCCCCGTAAACAATGGCCGGGACGGTCCACACGGGCCAGGCGGAGGGCGGGTCTAAGGGACCGCGGGAGGGGCTGGGCCTCTCCGCGGACCCCGAGGTGCGCCGGGTGACTCCCTCGGGTGCCCAAAAATCTGTCCCCGGAAGTCCTGGGGCGCCTGCTTATCCCTGAGCAGGGATGCACGGGGCTGCGTTTCCTGCATGTGTGCGATAAGGTGGCTTTTTTTTCCCTCCTCTAATTTTAAAGATTTTAAGTCTTAATGTTCTATAAACACTTAAAGAATATCTTTACAACTCAATTGTAGTGGAACACCCAAAGCCAGCTGGAAGCAGAACTGGGAACTCTAAAGGGCAGGAAGGATTGAAATGCTAGCCCAAAAGTGCTGCTGCTGTTTTTTTTTTCTTTTCTTTTTTTTAAAGGGAAGTTTCTGCCAGGAGGTGCCAAGTGGTGAAACCGCTCAGTTTCAGGCACAGCCCTCTTGTCTCTCGATTTGGCCCCGACTGCGAGCCGGACGGGATGGTGGAGGGGTGGAGGGGCGGAGGGCGCTGCTGGGGGCCTGGGAGGCTGGTTTTAGGGCTGCCTGGGCGGTACCGCCCGAGGGGCAAGACCCGACACGCGGGGCGCGCGCCGCAACGTGGGTCCCGGGGATTTGAGAAGACGTTCAGGGCCCGGGTTGGAACCCACATTTTGGGATTCTGGGTAGGGCCACCGAAGACGGGAAGGCGCATTCTTGGGCGGATGGGGTGAGCAGAAGGGGAGTTTTCCGCCAGGTTTAGTTACAGGAGCTAGAAAAGGCCACTTCTGGGACCCTGGCATCTGGGCCACCCTGAGAGCCCCAGAAACTTTTTTCTCTTTTTCTTTCCCCCCCACCCCCCAGAAAAGGATAGTCATTTCAGGTTTAAGGCTTTGGTGTATTGTTCCACTTCGAAATTCCTTGAGCCTCAGTTTATCTTCCTGAATCAGCCTATGGGGCTTGGAGCGGAGAAAGTAAATGGCCGTTGCAGTGGTCCACTGGCCAGTTTGGGGGTCCTGTATAATTGGCCACTGTGTGTGTCAGGCCTCTGAGCCCAGGCCAGGCCATTGCTGACACAAAGCTTGTTTGGTGGTCTCTTCACACGGACGTGTATGAAATTTGGTGCCGTGACCCCAACCCTTAAGAAGGTTCTTTGTAATTCTCCCCACCCTTGAGAATGTACTTTGTGAGATCCACCCGAGAACAACCCCCTTTGACTGTAATTTTCCATTACCTTCCCAAATCCTATAAAATGGCCCCACCCCTATCTCCCTTTGCTGACTCTTTTCGGACTCAGTCCGCCTGCACCCAGGTGAAATAAACAGCCATGTTGCTCACACAAAGCCTGTTTGGTGGTCTCTTCACACGGACGCATATGAAAGTGTGTCCTACAGCGTAGCTAGGTTTCTTAGTTTTGTAGATCGTTTGGAAGCATTAAGCTGTATGTTTTAAGAAGCCTAGGTCTGATTTAGTTCAGGTTGATTCAATAATGTCTTCATCGCTTTTGAGTTGGTTGAATGACTTGACATGAGATTAAGCTCAACAAAAGAAAAGGTGAGGTAGCAACAGCTGCCGTCCAGGCCTGGCCACTAGGTAGGGGTCTTAGGAGGCCTTTTACCTTCTCTTTTGTATATGTCGAGAAGGACATTTACAATGTTCTTATTTTACTGTACTTCTTTCCCCTGAAGTGGATGTTCTTTCTTGATTGATATCAAACAAGACTTAAAATGCTAAGTTTTATGATACTTAGACAATGAGTAATAGATGTAGTTTCTAAAAGCCTTTATGTGTCTGCAGTGACAAGTGCAGAGGAATAACCTCATTGCTTTTTGTCTGAAAATATAACAGGCAAGCCACTAGTTTGTGCTTACTTAATGTGTGCTAAGAACTTTTAAGGTCTGTCCTTAATGGTAGATAACTTTTTTCCTTCTGAGAAGTCATATTTATTTTAGATATTGTTTTGTTCAGTATTCTGGAGACTAATAGTGTTTCATTTTGTTTCTTAACCCTGATGTTGCTGCCATTTTTAATCGGTTATATTTAAATTCAAGAGGCAGTAACTTATTTAAAATACAGTTGTCAGTAGTTACAAGGCAGATTTATCATTTAATTGTTAGAATAGGATTAATAATCTGTTTGTTTGGAATTTTAATTATTTGGCGTGATGAGGAAAGCTAGTCCTTTAGAATTGTCTTTATTTGCCTACAGAAGGAGTAAGTAGAGGACAAGATATGACTCTTATTGGTGAAGGACACACACTTTTTTCTTTAGTGTCCCACTCTTTTAATCCTTTTGTCTTCACATTTTTCTAACGCTTTGCAGTTTGACCTTTGCTGTTTTTTAATAACTTGTGAGATCGAAGTTTAGCAGTTGTGTTGGGTTCCTATTCCCTTCCACTTCTTACTCAAAAAAAGGAACTAATACACCACTTAGAAAAAATTTGTAGAAAACTTTTCTCCCCTTTACCCTGAGGAATCTATTTTGGTAACAGGTCAAAATTTTTTTCCAGGTAGTAGGGGAGGAAGGAGCAGTGAAGGTTTTGACTTTGACTGCCTTTACTTTTTTAAGGTGGGGGTAGATTTGCATTTTCTTTGTAAGCCTCCATTTTTGGCAGGAAAACTTCAGAGAGGAGTAGGAGCCCCTAATCCCCTTCCAGTGGACTTGTTTTGGAGGAAATCTGAAAATAAGACTTAATCATCAAGTCACTTATAGACTGATGAAATAATTAAGGAATATAATGGCCTGGCAATGACTAAGTCCTTCTATCTCCTCATTGCAGGTACATGCTTATCACTTTTTTCTCTCTTAACAACATTTATTATGAAATGGCATGTTTTTGCCACAGCAGGGTAGCCATTTCCCAACCCTGGAGCACTCTTAATTCTGAGATGCCTGATTAGAGCCTCAGGGGTCCCAAAAGATGTGCTGTTTTCCCACTTTATAAAATTACATTCTTTTCTCACAGTTGTCACAAACATGATATTGGTTGATAAGAACTTTGGAGTAGTTTTAATGACTCTTGACTGCCTGAAAGATGCCACTTTAAAAAAGGAGCTACTTTTAGCTGACTCTATTTGAAAGTAAATGATTGGACCCTTTTTATGTTTTATATGAAGCTTTGTTTCCATTTGCTTAAAAAAAAATTAAAATTGTCCCATCTCCTGTATGCCCATATGGCCTGTATGTTATAGATTTTGAGGTTGCTGGGTATGATTTGTTTTAAATGGTTCCTTCCTAATTTCCCATTTCAGTTTAATCCCTGAGCAGAATGTTTAATGAATGAATTGGGAAGGTGAAGCTGAAGGACTGAGCAATGGCTGTTTTCAAGCCTTAGAATTAGAAAGTAGGAATGGAAAACACGAGACAGTTGCATAAACTGAGTATTCCACTAATAAAATAAATGTAATAAGATTTTAAATCCAGTTACTTCAATTGAAATCTAAAAACAGAATAGTTTTTAGATTACTGGGATATTAAAAAGTAAAAACCTGAAAGGTATTTACAGAACAGCTACCAACATGGAATTAAAGGAATCTCAATCTTGTTAAATATTCTGAAGAGTGAAGGGTTTGGTTACAGCATGTAAATTAAACTTGAGACAATGGCGGGTGGAGGGGCCTTGATCCGCACACCTCTTCTCCAGATTCTGCGGGGGGGAGGGGTGTTAACATTTAAATGCACTTGGAAGAAAAAAAATTTATTACACAAAGGAAATTTCTTGAATTCGGGTGAAGGAAGCCTGATTATTGAATATCACTTAATGGCCTCATTTTAGAGGCAGTATAAAAACTTTTCTGAAATGCTCATGTTTTTAGAGTAAGGTGAACTGGGTTATTTTTCCCCAACCAGTAATAACGGACAAATTTGCAGTGGTATCTGGGGCAAAGGTTTTTGAATTTAGACCATGAGGAGAGATAGAAATCTGACTTTAAGAAAGTGGAAGAACAGGGACCATTCTCTCCTAAAATCTGCAGCTCACGATGACATGCTCAATTCTTGTACACATCTATCTTCCAGATAAATAGGGGGGAAGCCCCCGCTAGCCAGCTGCCGCCACATACTACACTTTTATATTTAACGTTGGAATGCTTTCCATTTGAACATTTGTTGACTGACTGTTCTGAACATCTCCATTACTTCCTGCCCAGGGTATCAGCATAATTGAGTTACTGGAAATTTGGGGACAGTTTGGTAATTTTATGATAAAGTTGAGAAATAAAATTACTAAACCTGAAAAGGCAGCTGAAGAAGTTGTATGAGAGAGTTAGTTGGATTCCTTACTTAGCCTTTGTTCTTATTAAGCTTTACAAAACTTGTTTCTGACCTCCACATGACTGTACTTCCTATAGAAAAGCTCCCCCAGACTCAGAAGCTAGGTTTTTAACAGACTCGTGTAGTGTTTCTGTATTGGTGTTCCATTATTTTCTGGTGTGTATGGAAACCTTTGGAATTTAAAATGTAGTTAAATGGACTGGAAATGTAGACTCTAGACATTTCTTGAATCAGCATTAGGAATAATAGTTACTTTTACTTCTACCTCTATCAAATAAGGATAACATAAAGCATCTCAGTTATACTGAAGAAGTGTTTCTCTTTCTTTTGTAATCAATATAGAGTTTTTCTTCAGTTTATAAATCGACTGAACAATGATTGTATTATTAATTGAAAGGAGACTTTCCCCCTTGATTTTGAAAGCAAACAGGTGACTGGAAAGAGCCAGATATACAACTTTAGTATGTAGTCAGCAAAAGATAGGATGGGGAGGGGAATATTTAAATCTTGCAGAATAATGATCTTATGCCTTAAAAGGCATTGCCTAAGCTTGTATTTAGCTAGGTTACTTGAATTGTGTTTAATTCAGAGCGCTCATTGGAAAAAGTGGTATGGTGTACTGGTCTAGTAGTGGGTATAGTTATTTGTGTGTGTATATATATATAGATAGATGTGTGCATACACGTTCAGTGTTTTCATTGCAGAGAGTTAGTGCAGGTAAAGATAGAACAGTTTATTAACAGTTAATTAATTTGCTGAAATCTTTTTTTTTGGTGCAGTTAGGCCTGTCAAATTTTTACAGATATTTAAGGTTGTACTGGTTAAGTAGTAGTAATAGGAGAAAATGGATAGCAATGCTTAATCTTGCTTAATTAAAGTTTTTAAAAATTCACTTTCCTTATAACTTTTTTTCAGATCAGGATGTTTTTAAAAACCACTTTGCAGATGACAGTATCTGTTAATATTGAAACTAAAACTAGTATGTTATACTTTAAGTTCTTACTAAGATCCCTTAACTGACCTTAACTGATTTAGGATGAATTCAGGCAGTTTCTAGTTAATGACACTCAAATATGCTATATGATTATATTTTTATAGTACTTTGGTCTCTAATCCTATTTAAAATTGGTAATTTATGAACAATTTTAGCAAAATGAAATTATTTCCTTTACAAGCTTCCCAAGTTGAAGAGTTTAGGCTGTAACGTTAAATATAAACTTTGAATATTCCAATCTTTTTCTTTCGCTTAACTTGGAAGCATCTTTCCACAGCTAAATTAGGAAAGTTGGGTTGACCATTTAGCCTCATGGGTGTGACCCCTAGTAATTTCCTTGAAACAGTGTTGAAGAATTTAGAGCATTAAAAATAAAAAATAAAAAAACCTGTAGCTTTTTGATTGTTAGTAGATGGCTATGCAGAGTTTTCTCCACTTGTCAAATTAAGAAAAAATACTGTGTGTAAAAGACAGAGGAAAAACTTTCAGAGAAAATGTAAACTTCTAGCAAGATCTTGGAGATAATTTTGTAGTTTTCAGGGTACAAATGCATTGGCCAGAGAATAGTAATTTAAGTTGAATTTTTAATAACTCCTTATTTGGACACCTCAGTAACTTGGGAAAAAGTAGCTTTGTTAGCAGTATGACAAATTGTGTATAAATATAATTTTTCTGTGTTTTTGAGGACTTTGAATACCTTATTGCTTCATATTATGGTAGATACATATTCCATATCAACAGTGTAAGATAACCTGTTAAGCAGAAGAAACAAAGAGGCTGTGCTGTTTCTAAAAGTTAACAGTTTGAGTACATCAGGATGTAAAGAAAAATATTCCCAAGTTACAGTAATTGTCAGCAAAGTGGCTGTTGTACCTAGTTAGTTGTACTTCAGCACAGATTACTGTGCTTTTTATTAAGCAGTGTATAATGTGTCCTATTTGCTAATTTCAAGATCTATAGGTAGTGGTAGAATTCATGGTAGCTTTAGTGACAAATCAGAGTGTAATTAGTGACCTAAAGAACATCACACTTCTATTCCAGCCTTTTGTAGCAGTGTGGTTCCTACTGGGTTTCAAAGATTACGCTCTGGTAAATTTTAAAAGTATCTACTGAAATAATCCCAATAGAAGTTTCTTTCAAAATATGGCTATACTCAATAGCCCACTTGCCTTAGGTGTTAGGGGGTATATGAGTTAAGTTCTGTCGTTTACCTGAGTAAAGATTTTAAACTGTTTTTAAACATTGGAAACCATTTTTGTGAAGTACTTGTCAGTAAGCTCAGCGTGTTCGTAATGCTCACTTTCTTGCAAGCTAGAAGCATTTAGATTATAGTGTTGGATTATAATATCCTCCTTTTCCCCTCCAGTTCTTTGTCGAGAAAGACAATTTACTTTATCAGCAGTGCCATCCGTTTACTGCTGCCTTCTGTGTGCAGGAGTGTGGAGAGCTGGAGGCTTCTGGGAAGGCTTGTGTTTGTGCACACACCCCATTCAATTGGAATGGTGATTTGCTGTTAGTAGATTAGAATTTCTATTTTGCTGTATTCTGTTATTAACGTCTTTATTGTTACAACCACTTTAACGATTACTGATGAGCAAATTGGTTTTAAGCGATGTAAACCTGGTTTAAAGTATTATTCATTGTCTTAGAGTTTAAGGAAGTGTTTTGTCTAGTATGTTAGCAGTTTCTAAGTCAAGAGCTGAAGGCATTTGCTGTCAGAGATAGCCCTAGGATGCCCAGCATTTTTGTTTTGGAGGGTCGTAAGGAGAGTTGAGTATAAATCCAAATAGTGCAGTTTTTGTTTTGCTTGTGCTGATCAACTTTATGGTGTGATTAAATACGATTTTTTTTATTATGCTCTTGAAATTGTACTCTTAAAATTGCAGAATGGCAATTAGATGGCAGTCACTGATAGCCATGTAGAAGTTTTGATGAACATGCAACTTAATTTTAATTTCTGATCAGTTACGTTTAGTGACTGTGGCCAAACGTGCATACTGATTCTACACGTGTGCTAATTCCATGACGTTTATTCACCAGCTGTGTGTCACGTGCCTAATCCTGTGTCAGGCACCTTGTTCCAGGCATTGGGGGCAGCAGTGGACAAGGCAACAGAGTCTCCATCCTGAGGTGTTACTTTTAGAAAAAGACAGTTACAAGCAAACAAACAGGATGGTTTTAGATCTGGACAGAGGTTTTCAGAGGAAGTCATCCTTGAGCTGTCAGAATGCTTTGGGGGTAGGGTGTGCTGGGTAGTCAGGGATGGCACATTTGGGGTGCCTAAGGATTGCTGTGGCCCTGGGAGCCTAGGACAGTTGGTCACAATTGACTATTAGAGTCAGTCTCAGAAGCTTTCCTGGAGAGAGAATTGCTGCTGTTTTGCCAGGAGGGTTTCTTTCCCCATCTGACCACACAAGAAGACCCCTTGGCCTAGAATGCCTGCCCTCATCTCCAGGTCTCCCAGGCTGTTCACCCTCCCAGGCAAAGTGGAAGCTTCCTCTGTCCTAAGATCGTTTCCCACTGAACCTCCTTCCTTGTCCTTCACTGCAGAGAAATAATCCTACAAGGTCTTGTGTGGAGAGTGATGGTAACTTCTTTAACCCAGATAATTGAGAATTGGAACCAAAACATCTGTCTATTAATAAATATTTTCAGTAACTAAGTTATGCTGTTTCCCTGAGTGGGAAATAACACTCCATCATATTTCTTTTTTTTTTTTTGAGCAAGAGCGGGGAGTCAAAGTCTCGCTCTGTTGCCCAGGCTGGAATGCAGTGGCGCAATCTTGGCTCACTGCAACCTCCACCTCCTGGGTTCAAGTGATTCCCAAGTAGCTGGGATTACAGGTGTGTATTACCATGCCCAGCTAATTTTTGTATTTTTAGCAGATAAGGGGTTTCACCATGTTGGCCAGGCTGGTCTCCAACTCCTGGCCTCACGTGATCCACCCACTTCGGCTTCCCAAAGCATTGGGAGTACAGGTGTGAGCCACTATGCCCGGCCTCACATCATATTTCTAATCCCGAGACTGTAGAGCTGGTGTCTCTTTTTGGAAAGGATGTCAGTAGAGAAGTGGAGTTCCCCAAAATTACAGTTTCACATATTAGTCAAGTTTCTAAAATACAGTAATAATGTTGAGAGCTGACATAGGGACTTAGTTTTTTTTTTTTCAAATTCTCACCTAACTTTGATTTTGCTAAATAAGGACATTTAAAAAAACCCAAAAAACTCCACTATTGCCTATTGCCACTGTTTGATTTTTTAAAAAATAAGCATATTTTAGCATCTACAAATAGGAAGGACCTCAAATAAATGAGTCTTTGTTCTTGGCCAGGGAAAACAGTGTTGTCAGCATTTGATAACTGTTTTTCTAGGGTATGTGCTGTTATTCAGTTAAAACTTGCCTGGGACGCTAGCATTCAGTAGATACTTGTTGAATAAGCAAATGAAACTTAAGCTTCTATGTATAGAAACCTAAGTCACTTCACATTCTGATTAGCAGAGTAATTGAATATTCTTTTCAGTGTGTAGATCTATCCCCAGAACCACAGAATATTGGAACTGTAAAGGCCATCCTATAGTTTAACCAACTGCGTTAAATAGATAATAGAAAGATGTGGTATGTGGCAGTGACAACTTGAAGGTTGTGACTAGAACTCGGGTCTCTGGAGTGTTCTATTATATCACACCAAGCTGGTCACCAGCCCATGTGTTGATCCTCCATTGTGATAGCAACAAAGAAGAGACTTCAGGACATTCTTTCCTTTACCCTAATCCTTGATCTTCAGTCTTATTTAGAAAAGCTTAATGTTAAAGATCTAGTTTATTCAAAACTAAAGATAACAAGGAGTATGAGAATTTCTATTTCGGAGTGTAAAGGAGGAGATGTTTCCTTGGCTTCTCTGAGCCTACAGGCCTTCCTTGCCCTTTAAGGAAGTAGAGAGAGGGAGGAAAGTAAAGTATGCTTTTGTTTTTTAAGGTTACTTTGCTGGGAGTAGTTTGCATGCCTTTTGGTTTTCTTGGGTGGAATTAACTGACTTAAGTTTTAAGTAGTTGGGACTATTTAGAAACAATGCCTATCCAATGTTTGCCATAAAGGCAGAGGGTATTGGCTTTAGAAGTTAATTCTTCTCCAGGAGTGAAAATTAGCTTCTAAACCAGAAGCAACAGAGCTAAATAAAGTAATTTTCCACCTGGCCAGTGCATGATGTGAAAGGTAGATTAAAAAAATGAGAGGACCCATTTTCTGATGAAAGACTAAGCCATGTTCAAACAGCCCTGTTGAGGATTTTATTTTAAATCTATACATTCACAAAGGAGCTTTGTGTATGTCTTTCCCTATTTGTTGTTTGGACTAGGAAGCCCCACCCGGTGCTTGTTGAAGGCAGAAAGTTGTGGAAAGCAAGCCGGGATTTGAACAGTGGATTGAGGTTTTGAATATCCAGTGAACCAAAATATATCAGGGTTTCCCTGGCCAAGATGAGTGACCATTCTGAGGTGTTAAGTATTTCTTGCATGGGGATTTTAGGAAAAGTTTCTGTATTTCTGTGCTCATTTTGTTGACCTCTGTATGTGCAAAATCTCTAAGGGGGTGTTTGGGCACTTAGATTGGATGCAGATTTGTTTGTATATGAAACAAATTTTAAATTGTTTTGTATACACTGGATTTAAAATATTTTACTAAAGTGTTTTAATGTTTTCATCTTAATTTTCACAGTTCTTATAGTCTTTAGATTTAGGGAGGCTGCGGATGGCATCCACATGTGCATTTTAGTGGCATTTAAAATGTATTCAGCTGAATTTAACAATTTCTGACCTAAAACTTGACATTTTAGATTTAAGTCGGTAAAGCACTGATTTAAACTGGATTTTAACTGGATGAAATTCTGATTTAATAAGTGTACTGACTGGATAAAATGCCAGTGATTTAATTAACAAGCACATTTAACAGGATGCCCTATATATTAGTTAAAAGTGAAGCAATTGAATTAGGTACCATTTCAAAATGGTTGCTATACCCACTCACTCTCTCTATCCTCCAATTAGGGTATATTTTGAAATGGTTGCTTTTCCCTTTTCCTTGTGTAAAGAGCCTGAGGAAATTTTCTTCAGCCTTCATCGTGAGAACCTGGTGGGGTTTCTGGAAGTAAAATTCATGAAAGTATAAGGGGCCCCCAAGACGGGACTCCAACAAGTTTTTAACTCTCAAGCTAGTCCACACTCAGCCACCAGTAAATTTATTGATTACCATTGAAGTGTTCCTACCCGTTACTGGCTCTGTGGCTTCTGCTCTCAGGTAAACTGTGATTTTCTATAGTCACCCATCTCTCTAGTTTTTGAGAAGGTGGTTTCCCTGTGACCTCTACTCTCGGACAGATCTAAGAAAAGTTGTTGATTTTCAGTTTATCTTTTTTTCCGTTGTGAAGATGGGAGTGATGACTTCCAAGTTCTCTACGTGTTGGAGTGGGAACTGGAAGACCTAATTAACTTAAGAAACGGTCAAACTGTTTTCCAGAGTGGATCTAGCACTTTACATTCCTGGCATTGTATGAGAGTTTCAGTTTCTCTCTATCTTTGTCAACACGCCATCTTTCTAATTTTAGACATTCTAATAGGTATCTAGTGGTTTCTTATTATAGTTTTAATCTGCATTTCTCTAATAGCTAGTGATGATGACCATTTTTTCATTTGCTTATTTGCCAGTTGCAAATCTTTATTAGTGAAGTATCTGTTCACATATTTTGCCCATTTTTTAAAAGTTGGGTTGTTTTCTTACAATTGAAGTTTATTTTTTCTTATACTCAAAATTTTAGTTGACACATAATAAATTGTACATATTTATGAGGTACAATGTGATGTTTCAGTACATTTTACATTGCATAATGATCAAATCATGGTAATTAGCATATCCATTGCCTTAAACATTTACCATGTCTTTGATGTAAGAATATTCAAAATCCTCTCTTCTAGCTAGAACATGAATGTATTTTAAATGTACAACTATTTGTTTTCTCACAATCCTATAAAATGATAGCTTGAGTCAATGAGTTATCCCCCCAAATCCTATCAACCTTGTTTATTTTAGTGAAATTTAATATTGTCTAGAAAACACTAAACAAACATAGTTATTCAGAGCGGATAACTGAGCCCTCTGGTTATTCTCTCTAACCCACAAAGGAAGCTGAACACTTGATGTAAACTTCTTCATCAGAGTAAATAATAAGAATCCCCTCCATTACATACAAAAGAAAAAATAACTGGAGAGAGAGTCTCTGCTCTGAGGTTATTATCCTGTGGTCTTTGGTTTTGGTACATTCTCCCCCACCCCATGCCCTTCTCCCTCATCTTTAATGAGTATCTGTATGTATGGCAGAACAGTATGTTTTTTTTTTTTTTATTATACTTTAAGTTTTAGGGTACATGTGCATAATGTGCAGGTTAGTGACATATGTATACATGTGACATGCTGGTGCACTGCACCCACTAACTTGTCATCTAGCATTAGGTATATCTCCCAATGCTATCCCTCCCCCCTCCCCCCACCCCACAACAGTCCCCACAGTGTGATGTTCCCCTTCCTGGGTCCATGTGTTCTCATTGTTCAGTTCCCACCTATGAGTGAGAATATGCGGTGTTTGGTTTTTTGTTCTTGCGATAGTTTACTGAGAATGATGATTTCCAATTTCATCCATGTCCCTACAAAGGACATGAACTCATCATTTTTTATGGCTGCATAGTATTCCATGGTGTATATGTGCCACATTTTCTTAATCCAATCTATCATTGTTGGACATTTGGGTTGGTTCCAAGTCTTTGCTATTGTGAATAGTGCCGCAATAAACATACGTGTGCATGTGTCTTTATAGCAGCATGATTTATAGTCCTTTGGGTATATACCCAGTAATGGGATGGCTGGGTCAAATGGTATTTCTAGTTCTAGATCCCTGAGGAATCGCCACACTGACTTCCACAATGGTTGAACTAGTTTACAGTCCCACCAACAGTATAAAAGTGTTCCTGTTTCTCCACATCCTCTCCAGCACCTGTTGTTTCCTGACTTTTTAATGATCACCATTCTAACTGGTGTGAGATGGTATGTCATTGTGGTTTTGATTTGCATTTCTCTGATGGCCAGTGATGATGAGCATTTTTTCATGTGTCTTTTGGCTGCATAAATGTCTTCTTTTGAGAAGTGTCTGTTCATGTCCTTTGCTCACTTTTTGATGGGGTTGTTTGTTTTTTTCTTGTAAATTTGTTTGAGTTCATTGCAGATTCTGGATATTAGCCCTTTGTCAGATGAGTAGGTTGCGAAAATTTTCTCCCATTCTGTAGGTTGCCTGTTCACTCTGATGGTAGTTTCTTTTGCTGTGCAGAAGCTCTTTAGTTTAATTAGATCCCATTTGTCAATTTTGGCTTTTGTTGCCATTGGTTTTGGTGTTTTAGACATGAAGTTCTTGCCCATGCCTATGTCCTGAATGGTAATGCCTAGGTTTTCTTCTAGGGTTTTTATGGTTTTAGGTCTAACATTTAAGTCTTTAATCCATCTTGAATTGATTTTTGTGTAAGGTGTAAGGAAGGGATCCAGTTTCAGCTTTCTACATACGGCTAGCCAGTTTTCCCAGCACCATTTATTAAATAGGGAATCCTTTCCCCATTTCTTGTTTTTCTCGGGTTTGTCAAAGATCAGATAGTTGTAGATACGCGGCATTATTTCTGAGGGCTCTGTTGTGTTCCATTGATCTATATCTCTGTTTTGGTACCAGTACCATGCTGTTTTGGTTACTGTAGCCTTGTAGTATAGTTTGAAGTCAGGTAGTGTGATGCCTCCAGCTTTGTTCTTTTGGCTGAGGATTGACTTGGGGATGCAGGCTCTTTTTTGGTTCCATATGAACTTTAGTTTTTTCCAATTCTGTGAAGAAAGTCATTGGTAGCTTGATGGGGATGGCATTGAATCTGTAAATTACCTTGGGCAGTGTGGCCATTTTCACGATATTGATTCTTCCTACCCATGAACATGGAATGTTCTTCCATTTGTTTGTATCCTTTTTTATTTCCTTGAGCAGTGGTTTGTAGTTCTCCTTGAAGAGGTCCTTCACATCCCTTGTAAGTTGGATTCCTAGGTATTTTATTCTCTTTGAAGCAGTTGTGAATGGGAGTTCACTCATGATTTGGCTCTCTGTTTGTCTGTTGTTGGTGTATAAGAATGCTTGTGATTTTTGTACATTGATTTTGTATCCTGAGACTTTGCTGAAGTTGCTTATCAGCTTAAGGAGATTTTGGGCTGAGACAATGGGGTTTTCTAGATATACAATCATGTCGTCTGCAAACAGGGACAATTTGACTTCCTCTTTTCCTAATTGAATACCCTTTATTTCCTGCTCCTGCCTAATTGCCCTGGCCAGAACTTCCAACACTATGTTGAATAGGAGTGGTGAGAGAGGGCATCCCTGTCTTGTGCCTGTTTTCAAAGGGAATGCTTCCAGTTTTTGCCCATTCAGTATGATATTGGCTGTGGGTTTGTCATAGATAGCTCTTATTATTTTGAGATACAAATGAATTTAAAGGAGCAACCAAAGAGGCACCTGCGAAAGAAAGGTGAGTAATAGATAGTTAAAAAAAGTCACCCATCAGCATAAGTGTGCATAGAACTATACACACACACAGGCACATGAGCAAATATATCCATCCATCCATCCATTCATCCATCCATCCATCTATCCATCCACGCTTCTCTTCATCACACAAACTACACAAACTAATCCATGCACAGGATGGAAACCTAAAATAAGGAGAAAGGAAACTGATGGACATTGTGGAATTTACTCTCAGGAGCCTGCATGGCCATAGAGATTTTTTTTTTAACAGAGTTTCCAACTCGTCTCATTGTAGCATTTTTTTGTAACTTTGCATCCTTCTTTGATGCAATTGTATAAAGAGGAGCAAGTAATAGGAGAGTTGCTTCTTCCTGTTAGTGTATTTGTCACTCTTAGTTTCTAGTAAGCAGTTTTTTTATGGGACTCAGATTTCCTGAGTTGAGACCCTACCAGATTGGCCCAAGGCAGGAGGGAGTCCTATTTGCAACACGGAGGAGATAGTGGCCAACAAG
This sequence comes from Pan paniscus, assembly GCF_029289425.2. Taxonomy (NCBI): domain Eukaryota; kingdom Metazoa; phylum Chordata; class Mammalia; order Primates; family Hominidae; genus Pan; species Pan paniscus. The sequence continues at coordinate 48,239,525 of NC_085927.1, read as the reverse complement.
GAGCAGTGAAGCTTTGGGCTGAAAAGAACAGAACTAATGGAATGTGGACTTGTCCCTCACCCTCCAGAGCTCGGTCCACATGTGAGGCTGGTGCCCAGACCCAACCCCAAACCCACCACCTCACTGGATGCAGCCCTTTCTTAGGCCCGCAGCTACTTTCCTATGTCTCATGGACAGCGAAGACTAGCATGATGGGTGAAGGATGGAGGTGACGGAGGCATTCAGGAAGTCAGCCCTTAATGGGATTAGCAGGCTGACCACCTGCACAGTGGAGTTGAATTGAAAAGAAATTTACCCTCAAAAGGCTGTCACACATTGGTCAGCTTCAGTGGTAGAGAATTCAGTTAAATCTTGAGTCACTGAGTCTTGGATAGATGCAAAATGTGTGCTACAATTATATAAAGTATGATGTGTAGGGAAAATGGCATGGCAGATTCTAACTAACCAAATGCACCTGAATTCTGTAAGGTTCAAGCAGTTTACATGTTGAAAGTTAGTTGGAACTGTTTTTCACTGAAAACGTTAAGTCTGGGAGTTACATGTTGTCTTACTATGTATGTTTTAAGTTCTTCGGCACTGCCGTGTGTGTGAATTGAAAGAGTGTCTTCTGGTAGACTGGCCAATGCAACATATGAACTACAGAAATACAATTACACATGTATAGATGTATATATGGACACACATATACATGCATTCATACCCACAACATGCAGAGAGATTGAGATTCGGGCTATTGACTCTCACGAGCATCCATGTGAATGAGGAGTTCCCTTGAGACTAGTTTTAGAGTCTTCTCAGGATGAGCTTTGTGAAGAATATTCTTTTGTTATTTCGATGGAGGCAGGAAAATGTGGAAGAACTCACAGAGGGAGGCTTTTTATGTTAGTGTTTGTCACTTTTTGTTTTTGTGAGAATGAGACTGTACTAGTAGTGTGGATCGAGGGGGAAGCAAATCCTGCTTGGAGCCAGAAGGAGATAGCAGTGGACAAAGAGCAGAGACTCCCAGTCAAAGAAGAGAACAGACATAATAGCCCTGGAAGTATTCCCCACCCTCCAGAGTTCTGCCACTATGTGAGGCTGACTGCCTGAGCCCATACCCATCATCACACGGGATGCAGCCCTTGCTTGATGTCTTCTGCTACTTGGCCCTAACTCTTGGGCAGGAAAGACAACTAGGATTGGTGAAAAGTGAGGAGGTGATTGGAGGTGAATGAGAATGAGGAATTCAGATGGGATTATAAGAAGGATAACTTACAAACTAAAGTTGAACTGGAATTAAATCCCCTCAAAAAAGGCTGTTACACATTGAGGTGAAGATACAGTCACTTCCCCTAGACGCATCGCTATGTTCACAGCCTAAGATATTCACTGTTGGCGTATAAAACCTCGTTTCTAATAAAAAAAAAGTCATACCAGGTCAGTTTAGTGATATAAGTACATGTGAATATTTAAAGTGTAACCAGAGAATAACTCATAGAGTAACTGTAGCTATTTGGTGCAAAACATTTAGAATTAGGCATCGTGTCTGTTTCTGACCATATTTGTTCTTTAGTCCCCATCCAAATGAGCTGACGGCAGTCAGCATTGATGGAGGCATCAAGGACATGTGAGTTATAAAAGATGTACACACAAACACACACACAAACATAACTATGACAGAGAGAGACAGACAGAGAGAGAGATTGAGATTAGTGGGATTTAGTCTGAGGAGTGTCCACAGCAATACAGAGTGTCTGACACAGTTTATTTATCTTCTCACTGTAGCAGGTATAGGTAAACTTCCACATTTTTCCAGTCGTTTTGGAAAAAAGAGAAACAGACTACAGAGGGAGGCTTCTGTCTGTTACTGTCTTGTCACCCTTAGTAAGTAGCAGGCAAATACCTTAGAAACTCAGATTTCTGTGTATGAGACATACCAGAGTGGGCCGAGGGAAGAGAGAATCCTGTTTGGAGTGAGGAGGAGGCAGGAGTACTTGGGGAACTGTGAAGCCTTCAGCAGAAAGCAACAGAGCTAAGAGCCTTGGAGGTGTTCTCCACCCTCCAGAACTCTGCCACCACGGAGGCTGGTGCACCAAACCTCAAATCACCATCCTATTGGATTGTGCCCCTGTGTCAAACCTCTAGTTACCTGACCCTTTTTGTGGGGCATGAGAAACCACCATGCTGGGTGAACATAAGGAGCTAATGGAGGGCCTTTTAAGCAGGACATTGAATGGAATAAGAGGGCTGACTTACCTACAAACTGGAGTTGAGTTTGAAATAACTGCCACCACAAAGTCTGTCACACATTTGGACTGAGGTCATAATAAAGAGGTTTACTTAAATAGGGAAGCATTATTATTTTCCCCCGCCTAAGATTTTGGTTGTCGCCATATAAATCCTCATTTCTAATAAAGAGAAAAAGACATTCCAGGTTCCAATAGTGCTATACACACGAATAGTCAGAAATTAATTGGTTTCTGTCTAGAATAATGAAAGGTAATTTTTCCAAAATATAAATTCAGAATTAAGTCTCTTCTCTGACTGTTTTCTCTTATCATCCGCTAGTCCACAGACAAATGAATTTAAAGGAGCAACCGAGGAGGCACCTGCGAAAGAAAGGTGAGTAATAAATAAATAAAGTCACCCATCAGCATAAGTGTGCATAGAACTATACACACACACAGGCACATGAGCAAATATATCCATCCATCCATCCATCCATCCACACTTCTCTCCAACACACGTACACAAACTAATCCATGCACATGATGGAAACAGACCAAAGAGAAAGGAAACTGATGGACATTGTGGAATTTACTCTCAGGAGCCTGCATGGCCATAGAGATTTTTTTTTTTTTAACAGAGTTTCCAATTCGTCTCATTGTAGCATTTGTTAGTAACTTTGCATCCTTCTTTGGTGGAGTTGTATAAAAAGGAGCTGGTCATAGGAGAGTTGCCTCTTCCTGTTAGTGTATTTGCCTCCCTTAGTTCCTACTAAGCAGTTTTTTTATGGGACTCAGATTTCTGACAGAAATTAATTGGTTTCTGTCTAGAGTAATAAAAGCTAATTTTCCAAAAAAGTAAATTTAGAATCGTGTCTCCTATCTGACTGTATTCTTTTATCATCCTCTAGCCCACACACAGGTGAATTTAAAGGAGCAGCCCTGGTGTCACCTATCAGTAAAAGGTGAGTTATAAATACATGAAGACACACGTATGCATAAGAGTGCATAGAGCTATACACACACCAAGCACATACACAAATATATCCATCCATCTTCATCCATACACACTTTTGTCAACACATTTACACAAACAAACCCATGCGCAAAATGGAAACACAAAACACGGAGACAGATGGACATTTGTGGAATTTACTCTCAGGAGCCTGCATGGCCATACAGAGTGTTTTTTAACAGGGTTTCCAATTCTCATTGTAGCATTTGTAGATAACTTTGCATCCTTTTTTGAAGGAGTTGTATAAGGAGGTCAGTTCGTAGGAGAGCTGCTTCTTCCTGTTAGTATATTTGTCACCCTCAATTTCTAGTAGGCAATTTTTCAAGGGATTCAGGTTTCCTGAGTTTGAGACCCTACCATAGTGTTCCAAGAAAGGAGAGAATCCTATTTGCAACATGGAGGAGATAGCAGCCAATAAGGAGTAGTGAAGCCCTGGGAAAAAAAGAACAGAGCTAATGGAACGTGGACTTGTCCCACACCCTCGAGAGCTCTGTCCACATGTGAGGTTGGTGCCTAGACCCAACCCAAACCCATCACCTCACTGGATGCCACTTTCCTCAGGTGTGCGGGTACTTCACTGTGTCTCATGGGCAGGAGAGACTAGCATGATCAGTGAAAGGAAGGAGGTGGTGGAGGGTTTTCCCAGTCATGTGAAAACCTCTCCTGGAAATAAATCATAAAGTTGTAAGTAATATGGAAAACCTGATTCAAGTTAATTACAGTGTAATGCTCAAGAAACCTTGCAAAATGAATGAAGATTTTACAGAAGGAATAAAAGGATTGTGTTTAATCAGTGGCTGATTAAGGAAACATCTGGGTGAGAATTCTGTAGTTGCTCATTAAGCAATAGCATGTGAGTTTTGTATGTAGTATTGATTTTTAAGCCAATAAATAAATTTTTAAAAGAATTTATTTTATAGGATGTTGGAGACATGGGCAAATTAAAATGTATTTCTATTATTATTATTATTATTTGAGATGAAGTCTCGCTGTTGCCCAAGCTGGAGTGCAGTGGCGCGATCTCGGTTCACTGTAACCTCCATCTCCCGGGTTCAAGCGATTTTCCTGCCTCAGCCTCCTGAGTAGCTGGGACTGCAGTCACGTGCCACCATGCCAGACTAATTTTTTGTATTTTTGGTAGGGGCGGGGTTTCACTATATTGGCCAGGCTGGTCTTGAACTCCTGCCATCGTGATCCACCCACCTCAGCCTCCCAAACTGCTGGGTTTACAGTCATGTGAGCCACGGCGCCTAGCTAAAATGTATTTCTAATATGTACATAGGTTTAATTTATATATAATTTAATTAATCTCTGATTAACTGACCATTGATAAATGAGTCTCTGTTAATTGTTGGACTTCACTTACTGGGCTTATGTGGTAGGATTTGCATACCCTTACTTATTACATATGTATATATTTCATATTTATGGAAAATCTACTCCTTTTGGTGCAAAAAATGTATTTGCTAATAGTGTCAAAAAAGAGAAATTCATTATATGTCTATGTACCTTTTTACTCCATCAGCACTGCCTTCAGTGAAATGACAACAGTAACACATGAACGGACCTTCCACAAAATTTGAGGTTTAAGTAAATAAAAAGCTAGATATAAACACACACATAGACACACACAAAAGTATACATGTAGAAAAGAGAGATTCAGATTTGGGAAGTTCATTGTATGGAGCATCCATAACAATACAGAGTGTTTTAGACACTGTTTTCTAAAGTCTTATTACTGTAGTATCTGCATGTACCTTTCTTTCTTTGATCTAGTTGGATAAAAGAGGAATAGGTCTTAAGAGGAATGCTTCTTATTCCTATTCCATTGGTCACCCTTATTTAGCAGCACCCTGAAACCTTAGGAAAATATGAGAACGTGTGTATTGTATGACGCTCTACTAGAGTGAGCCAAAAGAGGCAACAGTCCTATTTGGTGCAAGGAGGAGGTAACAGTGGGCAGGGAGCTGAGGAGCTCTCAACAGAAAAGAACAAAGCTAATAGACCCCTGGTCTCTTCGTCTGTTACCACATGAGGCTACTGCCCCAAAGGTAAACCCACCATCAGATTGTATGGAGGCCCTGCCTTGGGTCTGTAGTTACTTAACCCTATCTGAGGGGCAGGAAAGACATCCATGATTGGTGAAGAGTTACTAGTGGTATTTGAACGTGAGAAGGCAGAAAATTACAAGGGCAAGCAAGGTGGGTGTTTACAAACTGAAGTTGATTTTATGTAAATTTTGCCAGAAACAGTAACTTGGGTGTTAGGTTTAGGAGTAAAGAAATGTATATAAACTTGATTCATTAAGTTTTTTTCACAGGCTGAAAAATTCCATTACAAACATCTAAAACCTCATTTCCAGAGAAAAATTAAATACCATGTTTCAAATAAATAACTGATTAATGTCCATTTTTCAGGGTAACTAGATTATAAATTGTAGAATAATTATTGCTAATTTGTATCAGAAAATTAAGTCTAGGATAACATGTGGAGTCTTGCTATGTTCATTTTTAATCCTTTAGCTATTACCCCATTGAATTAAAAAGAGTAATGTGTGGTAGAGTCATCAATGATGGGCGAGATTTCAAAATACAGAGAGAAAGAAGAGAGGCATATGTTAAGATTGGTAAAATTCACTCACAAATGAAGTAATAAAGAACTGCACTTAAATTGTGATTCATTAGATTGTTAAGGCCCAAGAGCACCTTTACATAATATAAGGTTTTCTTCTAGGAAAAAATGATATATTAATAGTAGATTCCAAATCATTGACATATAAATTTTCAGAGTTCAGCCAGTTTATGAATGTAGAGCAATTGTACATAATTTCAACCAGAAAAGTATGTCTCTGAAGTCACTTGACCTGATGTGTACATTTTTAATCGTTAGCACTGGCCTGGATAAAATGACATCAGTAGTCTTTTGCTAATTTGATATATCTTTGATATAACTCACCTTTCAATGGTGGTGTCATTGAAAACTACTGATGTTATTAATTTGGGTCAGTGCTAAAGGATATATCCACACACACACAGACATATAACACATATGTATATATGTGTGTGTATATATATACACAGATATATCTTTTAGCTATATATGTAGTATATATAGATATATGTATTTGTGTGTATATATACACATATCTATATACATATCTATATACATGTCTACATATGTGCATATTTAAATGTGTGTATATATATCTATATATAGATATATTCTTTAGCACTGACCCAAATTAATAACATCAGTAGTCATATATATATCCTTTAATATATATATGAGCATGTGCGTATATATATATGTAAACACATGTATATATCCTTTAGCATATATATGTATATATACACATATATAGTTTATATATACATATATGTGTGTGTATATGCAGGTATATCTTGTTTTATTGTGCTTTACTTTATTGCCCCTCAGATGTTACTTTTTTGTAAACTGAAGGTTTGTAGCAACCCTACATTGAGCAAGTCTCCTGGTTTTATTTTTCCAACAGCGTGTTCTCACTTTGTGTCTCTGTCACATTTTAATAATTCTTGCAATATTCCAAACTTTTTATTATCATATCTGTTATGGTGATCTGTGATCATTGATCTTTGATGTTACTATTGTAATTGTTTTGGGGCAACACGAACCATGTCCATATTAAGATGACAAGCCTAATCAATGACATGTTTGTTCTGACTGCTCCACTGACTAGCCATTCCCCCATCTCTCTCCTTCTCCTTGGGCCTCCCTATTCCCTGAGACACAACAATATTGAAAGTAGGCCATTTAATAAGCCTATGATGGTCTTTGAGTGTCCTAGTGAAAGGAAGAGTCACATGTCTCTCACTTTAAACCAAAAGCTAGAAATGATTGTGAGGAAGGCTAGACTTCTTGCACCAGTTCAGCCAAGTTGTGAATGTAAAACAAAAACAAAAACAAAACAAAACAAAACAGAAAAGCCAAAAAAACTTCTTGAAGAAAATTAAGACTGCTACTCCAGTGAACATACAAATGTTGAGAAAGCAAAACAGTCTGATTGCTAATATGGAGAATGTTTTAGTGGTCTGGATAAAGGATCAAACCAGCCACAGCATTCCCTTAAGCCAAAGCCTAATCCAGGACAAGGCCCTCACTCTCTTTGATTCAGTGAAGCCTGGGAGAGGTAAGGAAGCTGCAGAAGAAAAGCTTGAAGCTAAAAGGTTGGTTCATGAGGTTTAAGGAAAGAAGCCATCTCCATCACATAAAAGTGCAAGGTAAACAGCAAGTGCCAATGCAGAAGCAGCTGCAAGTTACCCAGAAGATCTAGCTGAGATAATTGATGAAGGTGGCCAAACTAAACAACACATTTTCAGTGTAGACAAGATAGCCTTTTATTGGAAGAAGTTGCCATCTAGGACTTTTATATTTAGAGAGGAGAAGTCAACGCATGGTTTCACATCTTCAAAGCACAGGCCAATTCTCTTGTTAGGGGCTAATGAAGCTGGTGACTTTAAGTTGAAGCCAGCAATCATTGACTATTCTGAAAATCCTGGGGCCCTTATGAATTATGCTAAATCAAGCAAGATGGGTGACTAGAGATCCCTGGTGCTCATCTCCCCTACAAAAAAGAACCGAGGCAAGAAATACACATCTAAGATTTGATTAGAGTATCAAAGGGATAGTCCTGGAGTGCAGCAAAGGAGTGGAGACACATCTGTGGTGACTGGAAGTTGCCACAGCATGGAAGCACTCAGCCTGTGCAGCCCCTTCTGCTCCATCTGGATTGAATTGGCCCAGAGATAGGAGGGACTTCTCATTGCAGGGTGAAGGTAGGCAGAAGATCCCCACCAGCCCCACTGCCATCACAAACACAAAGTCTTTACAACAGGAGAATCTCACAGTCTTTGCAAGCCCTCCGGCCAGTTTGGAGTATTGCCAAGAATTGGCACAGCTGCATGTCCTGGACTAGGAGTACAAGGTGAAGACTTCCCACCCCCAGAGACTTAAGCTGCAGCAACACAGCACCATCTTGAGACCAGAGTCATCTCTTGAGTGTGCCCTCCTCTGGGGGCCAGTAGCCACTGTGCCTCTCCAGCACTGGAGCTTTATCTTCAGTACACCAAGCCCACATGGGTGGGTTAAAGCCACAATCCCAGCTGTGTGGAGGTTGGTCCCAGGACTGGCTGTAACTCAAGTAATGCAGTGGAGGGAAATCAACCCCCACCACCACACTTTCAGACAGAGGAATAATCTGCAGTCCCATCCAGGGTAAATTCACTCTTAAGACAGCCAAACCACTACATGCCCTCTCCCAAGTGGGAGAGGCCCCTAAGCCTCTGAGCAGCTGATACACCCCCAGGTCAACAGAGTGACTATGAGCCCATGCTCAGAACCTGAGAAACAGCCTTGCAGGCCCCATCCACCACAGACATGCTCCTGGCCTGCCCAGCAGCCCTCTGCCTTTAATAAGGGCCTGAGAAACAGTCCCACAGGCTGCCCCCAGCAGGCACACCACCGAGTGGGCCTTGCACCTGTCTCTCAGACCTGAGAGACAAGCAGCTGTGTATGCCCGAGTCTCAGGGCCGAGAAACAACCCTGGGAGCTTACTCTGGCCAGTAGACTGTCAGGCCAGCTAAGCAGCCACATACCTATGTCCCAGCTTGAGGAACAGCCCTTTAGGCCACCCCCCACAGAAACACTCCCAGGCCAACTACTAAGCAGCTGTGCAACCTTGCATGAGCCTGAGAAATAGTCCTGTATCCATTCCCAGCAGATGCACCTCCAGACCAGCCAATCAGCCATGAATGTCCATGTCCTGGACCTAAGAAAGAGCTCCATGGGCTACTCCCAGAAGACATGCCCTTAGGCCAGCCGAGCAGCCTCGTGTCCACATCCTGGCTCATAGAAGCAGTCCCCTGGGCTTCCCCTGGCAGGCACCACCCAGGCCAGCTGAGCAGCAGTGTACCCACATCCTGAGCTAGAATAGCTCTATGGACTACCCCCAGCAGACACACATCCAGGACAGCTGAGAAGTCATTTGACTGTATCCCAGGCCTGAGAAACCCCCCTCTTGGCCAGTCCTGGCAAAGATATTTTCGGTGCAGCTTAGCAGCTATGCAGCTATTATATATTTGGACCATGAGTTTCCCCCAGCAGACTGGCCCCAGGCCAGATGAGCAGCTGTGTACCCACATACCAGGTATGGGAAACAGCCCTTCAGGCCACTCCTGGAGTGCATGCTTCCAGGCCAGGCAAACAGCTGTGTGTCTGTATCCTGGGCCTGAGAAACTGTCCTGCAAAGCACATCTGGCAGTCATGCCCTGGTTGAGCAGCTGCATCCCCATGCTCCTGGCTAGAGTGACAGCACCATGGCCAGCCGCATAAAGCCATACTCCAAGTTTTCTGACCCACTGTGTGCCTGCACACACCCCTACCCTGAGAAACAGCCCAGTGAGCCCACCCCTGGCAAGGCTGCACCACCATCACTACAAACTTCCTTACCTAGGCCACTGAGTAACTTGCAAATGTTACTAGTGTGGATCACAGCTGAATAAACTACATGGAGACAACACTTACTGCATCCATGTAGAACCAAGGCCAGTATACCCCAATGAACAGACATCCAAGACCCATTCATACAAATAAATTCATACAAGTAAACCTACTCCATAAAATTGGAAAAGGTGGCTTTTTCACCAGATGCGTAGAAATCAATTTAGAAACACAGCAACTGTGAAAATGCAAGAAAACATGTCACCTACAAAGGGAAATAATAATTATCCAGTAATAGAACCCCATCATAAACATATGAAATGACAGAAAAAAGAATAATCTTAAGGAAACTCAGTGAGATGTAAGGTAATACAGATAGACAAGTCAATGAAATCAGGAAAACATGATTTGAAAGAGAAATTTAGTAAAGATACAGATATCATAAAAATAACCAAACAGAAGCCCTAAGAGCTAAACAGTTCAATGGATGAAATGAAAAAATACAATCAATGGCTTTACAGACAAGAACAAGCAGAAGAAATAATTTCTGAACTTGAAGACAAGTCTTTTGAAATAACACAGGCAGGCAAAAAGGGATAAAAAAGAATGAAAAAAGCCTACAGGATTTATGGGACACCATTAATTTGATCAAATATTCATATTATGGGCATTCCAGAAGGAAAAGTGTAGAGAAAATATGAGGAAAACATATTTAATAAAATAGCATGAAACTTCCTAACTCTTGAGAGAGAGCTAGACATCTAGTTCCAGGAAGATCAAAGAACCCCAAATACATTCAACCCAGACATTATAGTCAAATTGTGAAAAATCAAAGACAAAGATTTTTTAAAATAGCGAGAGAAAAGTAACACACTTATAATGGAATCCCCATTAGACTAACAGCTGATTTCCCAGCAGAAACCTTAGGCTAGAAGAGAATGGGATGATATATTCGAAGTTCTGAAAGAAAAAAATCTTTCAGCCAAGAATATTATACCCATCACAGCTATCCTTTACAAATGAAGAAGACATAAAATCTGTCACAGATAAACAAAAACCAAGATAATTCATCACCACTAGACCAGCCTTACAAGAAATGCCCAAGGGAGTTTTACATCTGGAAGTAAAAAGATGATAACCACCATCATGAAAACATGCAAAACTTTAAAACTCACTATTAGAGTCAATACATAAAGGAGAAAAAGAAAGGAATGAAACCTTATCACTACAGAAAACTACCCAACTTCAAAAGTAAACAGGAAGAAAGGAATAAAACATATACAGAACAACCAGAAAACAATAAAACGTTGGAAGTAACTCCTCACCTACCAATAATAACTTTGAATGTTAATAGATTAAATACCCCATGAAGGATATAGACTGACTGAGTGGATTAAAAAATAAGACCCAACTATATTTTATCTAAAAGAAACTCACCTTACTGGTAAAGAAACACATAGACTGATAATGAAGGAATGGAAAAAGATATTCTGTGCAAATGGAAGCCAAAAGTGAGCAGGAATAGCTATACTTGTATCAGACAAAACAGAGTTCAAGTTAAAAACCATAAAAATTGACAAACAAGAATATTATGTAATAATAAAGGGTTCAATTCAGCAAGAAATATAATTGTAGTATGTATATAATTGTAAATACGTATGCACTCAAACACCAGAGCACCTAGATATATAAAGCGAATATTACTAGATCTAAAGAGGGAGATAGACCCCATTACAATAAGAGTTGGGCACTTCCGTATCCCACTCTCAGCATTGGACAAATCATCTAGACAGAAAATCAACAAAGAAACATCAGACTTAAACTCCACCAAATGGACATAAATAACAAACATACAGAACATCTCACCTAACAGCTGCAGAATACACATTCTTTTCATCAGCACATGAAACATTATCCAAGATAGACCATATGTTAGGCTACAAAACAAGTCTCAACAAATTTTTAAAAATTGAAATTCTATCAGGTATCTCATCTTACCACAATGGAATAAAACTAGACATTCATAACAAGAGGAACATTCAAAACTATACAGACATATGGAAATTAAACAACATGCCCTTGAGTTACAATGAGTGAAGAAAGAAATTAAGAATGAAATTTAAGAATTCCTTGAAACAAATGTAACTAGAAACACAATATACCAAAACAGGGGACACAGCAAAAGCAGTTATTAAGAAGTGTGTTTTTAGCTTCATCCATGTCCCTGCAAAGGACATGAACTCATCATTTTTTCAGCAGACTATCGCAAGGACAAAACACCAAACATCACATGTTCTCACTCATAGGTGGGAATTGAACAATGAGAACACTCGGACACAGGAAGGGGGACATCACACACTGGGGCCTGTTGTTGGGTAGGGGGAGGGGGGAGGGATAGCATTAGGAGATATACCTAATGTAAATGACGAGTTAATGGGCGCAGCACACCAACATGGCACATGTATACATATGTAACAAACCTGCACATTGTGCACATGTACCCTAGAACTTAAAGTATAAAAAAAAAAGAAGTATGTTTTTAGCAATAAATGCCTGGATCAAAAAAACTAGAAAACTTTCAAATAAACCACTGAACAATTCTACCTCAAGAAACTAGAATAGTAAGAACCAACCAACCCCCAAATTATTAAAAGGAAATAAATAATGAAGACCAAACAGAAATAAACAAATTTGAGGCAAAAATTACAAAAGGTTAACAACAAAAAGCAGGTTTAAAAAATATCAACAAACCATTAGCTAGACTAATTAAGAAAAAGGGAAGACCCAAATAAGTAAAATCAGAAACAAGGAAAAGAGACCTCATAACAGATATGACAGAAATAAAAATAATTATTAGAGACTATTATGAGCAACTCTACAATCAATTTGAAAACCTAGAGGAGGTGGACAAAATCCTTGACCCATACGACCTACCAAGACTAAACCAAGAAGAAATAGAAAACCTGAACAGACCAAAAACAAGTAACGAGATTGAATCAGTAATAAAAAGGCTTTCAACAAAGTCCAGGACCTGATGGCTTCACCACTTAATCCTCACTTGTGAGAGGAAGAGTCATTTGCTACAGCAAACTTCATTGTTGTCCTATTTTAAGAAATTGCCTCAGCCACTCCAACCATTGGCAACCACCACTCTGATCAGTCAGCAGCCATGAACATGGAGGCAACGCCCTCCACCAGCAAAAAGACTATGACTTGCTAAAGGCTCAGGTGATCATTAGCATTTTTTAACCAATAAAGTAGTTTTTAATTAAGATATGTACATAAGTTTTTTGAACATAATGCCATTGCAAACTTAACAGGCTACAGTGTAGAGTAAACATAACTTTTATATGCACAGGGAACCCAAAACATTTGTGTGAGTTGCTTAATGCAGTTTTTGCTTTATTGCAGTGGTCTGGAATGAAACCCACAATGTCTTTGAGATATGTCTATACACATATTATTTATATATTATATATCTGTATACATATTCTTTTATATATCTTTATATACATATATATAGAAAGAGACAGAGAGAGAAAAGAAGATAAAAATATGCAAAATTCAGTGTTGGAAGTATCCATGAGGAAAGAGTTTCTGGTTAATGATTGTAATTTTCTTTCTTAAATATTAGGTCTTCCAGTGAGCTAAGTCATGTTTACTATATCCTTTAGATTCATGGGATTCTTGTTATTCGAATATATTTTTCATCACTATTTTGTGTAGCAAATATCTAATGATATATTTTGCATTTGTTTTTTTGGTGGCTAAAGAATGTTAGAACGACTTTCCAAGTTTGAAGTTGGAGATGCTGAAAATGTTGCTTCATATGAGTAAGTCAGTTTGAAGTTTGAAAGGAGGGAGCCATTGATGGATCTCTTATCTTTAGTGAAACAGGGCTTCCGCTGAGGCAAGAAGGAAAAAGGGAAACTATGGAAAGATATCAAAATGTATGGGTGGGAGGGTACACCGTATTTACTCCAGTTGAATTCTTGTCAAGTATTATTTTGAAAAAAAATTCCATCCATTCAGAAATAAATGTTCTTCTAGCTTGAAAATGTAAAAAGTATTCTTAGAGGAAATTAATTCCATTAAAAGTTATTTTAAAAAACAGGAATGCAGAATGCTACTTAACTCATCAATAGTGAACGTTTCTCATTTTTACTGGATATGGTGTGATTCCCAATTTTGTAGATTTTGCCTATGAGCAAATAGTACTGATAGCAAAAGCAAATGTATTTTGCTGACTAAAGACCTCTTTATGCTCATTGGGATTTTATTCTTATTTGTTTCTAATCTTACTAGAGTACTTCCTGTTGCACTGACCTGAAGGCATTTTATCATGTACTCACTGTAATGAAACAATACATTCTTAAACTGGCTTGTGTCTGAACTGCAGACATATTCAGGAGATTTTTCTTCTGCTTCTTTCTTGCCCAGTTGTATAACCATTCACCAGCTTGTGTCGATGCTGGAGAGGAAGTACTGCCATAGAGGAAGTTAACTCACCATGGTTGTAAGCTGTTGGTGTCTAAACAAAGATTGGAAACAAAGAGGGCAAATACAAGTAGTTCTTCGAATTACCCTGAATTTGCCACTGAATTAAACTGTGTGTCTGCAGATTAGCTATACGTTTTCTGTAATGGAGCTGCCCAGGGCTGAAACAAAATTAGACAGATTAAGCGAGGCAAGCATTTCCTTCTTTCCCGACTCCAAACAAAATAAAGCAGGTTTTCATTTTATTTTATTTTTAAACTGCAAAGTCTCATTACATAGATATAGGAGGAATTTGCAGTAGTCCCTGTGAGAAATGCTGGTGTTTCATACCAGGGGGATGATACTGGATTTATAGTAAAAGCTGGAATCAGTGCTTGGCTTTGGCATCATATATTCATTCACCTGATACTCAGCAAGTCACTAACCCTCTTTAACTTTCAGATTATTCAAATGTAAACTGGCTATAATGCAATCTATGTACTGGATATTGTATTGTAAAAAATTAGTAATAAAATGAAAATAACATGCAAATATACTTTGAAAACTGTAGATCTGTAAATAGGTTTTATTCTAAAAACTGAAAATAATGTAAGAGTTCATTAAAGGAAAATTAGAAAATACAATCAACAAATCTACCCACATATAGTCATTCTTAAACTTTGATGCATGCACTTCTAAGTTCTTCAAGCATATACTTTTTTTGTTTACAGATATGAGACCATACTTATTCTTTTGTAAATAACCTTATTACTTAATGACATCATGGTTTTTTTTTGTTAATATATATTCATGTGCACTTACAACATTATTTGTAACAGTTGTGTGATATTTCATGGTGTTGATGTGCTATAATTCATTTAATAGATATTGCTGAACAATTAAGTTTTTTACAAGTTTTTAACTGTTACAAAAATGAATATATTTGAGGCTAAATCTCTGTATATTGTTGGTTATTTGCTTGTTATAAATTATCAGAAGTGGAAATTCTGTGTCAGGGAATGATTGTGACGCTATTGATACTGATATGTGCTTTAACATCAAGATGCTAAGTGTACATTTCTCCCCTCCCACACTTAACACTAGCCATCATTGATTTCTCTGATATTAGTAAATATATTTGTTCTAATGCACGTTCTTTGACACACCTTCATTTATCCTTTTCTGGCTTTGGACTGAAAAGTTAAATCTATTGATCCTTTTTCTATTTTATGTAATATAAGCAATTTCTCCCAGGTTGTCTTGCTTTTCACTATATAAAAGCATTTAATCCTCATGTAACCAAATGTATCTGTACTTTTCTTTGTGATTTTGCCTTTAATGTTATTCTCAGAAAGTCCTTCTTACCCCAAGATTTTAAACATATTCACCAAAATTTCTGTTTTGAATTTATTTTCTTCATTTAAATAAAATATCTGCCCTGAATTTACTTTGTCTTAAGGTATAAAGTGTAGAAATTTACTTTTCTCCTAAGTGACTCATAATTTTTTCAGCACGAACATGTCATCCCCCTGTATTGTCCTTACCCTGTTTTAGTGATCTAGAGTGAGCAGGAAGACCAGAGTCACTACAGTGTTTTTCGTGCTTTGCATCATGGCCACCTCCCTACCCCCAGAGTCTGCACAAGAGAAAAATGTGTCCAGTGGGAGAGATAGCACCTGCCTTCAATACAAATCCCATTTCATTAAACATGGTCTTGTTAGTGTCATGTAGCTTCCACCTTCTATTGATAAAAAATGAGTCATGTTCATAGTTAATATTTTTGCTTTTAATTCAACTTTGATATTAATATTGGAACTTTTAGTGTTTTAAGGTTTAGTATCTCATATCTTTTTTTCTCTCTCTTTTTTTTTTTTTTGAGCCGGAGTCTTGCTCTCTCACCAGGCTGGAATGCAGTGGCGCCACTCAGCTCGCTGCAACCTCCGCTTCCCAGGTTCAAGCGATTCTCCTGCCTCAGCCTCATGAGTAGCTGGGACTACAGGCACGCACCACCACACCCAGCTAATTTTTTGTATTTTTAGTAGAGATGGAGTTTCACCATGTTGGCCAGGTTGGTCTCGATCTCTTGACCTCATGATCCACCCACCTTGGCCACCCAAAGTGCTGGGATTACGGGCGTGAGCCACCGCGCCTGGCCTCTATCTTTTTATTTTTGAATTGTCATTTAAATTTAGTTTTTGTCTCTCGTTTATAGCATGTAATGCCTTTAATTTCAAAGTTATCTGAGAGTATTTCTCAATATGCAATATGAGAGTAATATGTTTGTATTTATGATTTCTGGTATCTTTGGTTTTATTTATCATCTTTTTCTTTATTAAAAACACTTTGATATTTTCTTTGTAAATTTGTCTATATTTTGCTATTAATTGATTTGTTTTTATCCCTTGCATTTTTTGTTGATATGCAAGTCAGAAGCCCATATCTAGTCTATCAATGTTTATATTTAAATGTTTAGAAAACATAATTATACCATTTTATCCATCAATATCGAGAATAAAACTGGACTTGTATCTGTGAAAGATAAGAAATGCAACCTGCCTTTACTTCTATCTTCTTCCACACCTTGAATCCTAGTGTAAGAATGCCTAAAAATTCAAATCAATACTATTATTCATGATTTTATATTATTTATCTTTACTTTTAGAATCATCTATTTACATTTTCACCTGCTACTTTTTTTATTATTATACTGTAAGTTCTAGGGTACATGTGCACAATGTGCAGGTTTGTTACATATTCCTGCATGTGCCATGTTGGTGTGCTGTACCCATTAATTCGTCATTTACATTAGGCGTATCTCCTAATGCTATCCCTCCCCCATCCCCCCACCCCATGACAGGCCCTGGTGTGTGATGTTCCCCTTCCTGTGTCCAAGGGTTCTCATTGTTCAATTCCCACCTATGAGTGAGAACATGCAGTGTTTGGTTTTCTGACCTTGCGATAGTTTGCTGAGAATGATGGTTTCCAGCTTCATCCATATCCCTACAAAGGACATGAACTCATCCTTTTTTATGGCTGCTTAGTATTCCATGGTGTATATGTGCCACATTTTCTTAATCCAATCTATCATTGTTGGACATTTGGGTTGGTTCCAAGTCTTTGCTATTGTGAATAGTGCCGCAGTAAACATACGTGTGCATGTGTCTTTATAGCAGCATGATTTATAATCCTTTGGGTATATACCCAGTAATGGGATGGCTGGGTCAAATGGTATTTCTAGTTTTAGATCCTTGAGGAATCACCACACTGTCTTCCACAATGGTTGAACTAGTTTACAGTCCCACCAACAGTGTAAAAGTGTTCAGTTTCTCCACATCCTCTCCAGCACCTGTTGTTTCTTGACTTTTTAATGATCACCATTCTAACTGGTGTGAGATGGTATGTCATTGTGGTTTTGATTTGCATTTCTCTTATGGCCAGTGATGATGAGCATTTTTTCATGTGTCTTTTGGCTGCATAAATGTCTTCTTTTGAGAAGTGTCTGTTCATATCCTTTGCCCACTTTTTGATGGGGTTGTTTGTTTTTTTCTTGTAAATTTGTTTGAGATCTTTGTAGATTCTGGATATTAGCCCTTTGTCAGATGAGTAGATTGCAAAAGTTTTCTCCCATTCTGTAGGTTGCGTCCACTCTGATGGTAGTTTCTTTTGCTGTGCAGAAGCTCTTTAGTTTAATTAGATCCTGTTTGTCAATTTTGGCTTTTGTTGCCATTGCTTTTGTTCACCTGCTACATTTTTATGCTACATTAACAATTATTATTTAGACTTACCTAATTTTGAGTTTATATTATTTATCATCTTTTCTCTGTAAGTCATCTTCCTTATTTCTGTGTTCTTCATTTTGATTCATTGCTCAGCTGACTCAAGCACTTTGAGTAATCGTTTTTAGGAAAGGTACATGGAGGCTATGCTTCGTGTTGCTTCATGTTGGAGTGTCTGTCTGTTGTTCCCGAGTGTGAACAGTACTTTTCCTGGGTATGGATTTACTGAGTCATAGTTATTTCCCTGCAAACTCTGCACATAACTGCTTGAAGCTGCATTTACATAGTACACCTTTTTTAACCAAAAAAGTCTCAATTGTGTATTTACTTGGTATAGTTTCAGGGGACACTCAAACAGATTAAGGGGCTAAAGCCACCCAAGCCACTTCTTCATGCCTTCGTAATCTGTCAGACTTGGTTCTGTATGGTGACATTGTCAAGTGAGTTCAGATTTATGACATTTCCTTGATACCCAGAGATCCAGTAGACTGTGTGGGATCAGAGGTTCTTGTAGTAAGGGCATGGCAACTTGAGGAGAGAATTCACCTCTTTTGGCCAATTGATCCTCCATCTACATCAGCCTTAACTCCCCAAGCCTGGGCGGAGGTGGTGGGTCCAGGTGGAGAGGGGAAGATGAGAAGGATTGGGGATTTCCTTTATCTCAGGTTAACCTAACATCATTCATCAAAGGCCAATTTTGTTTTTTTTAACTTTTATTTTAGGTTTGGAGGTACACGTGAGGTTTGTTACATAGGTAAACTTGTGTCAGGGAGGTTTTTTGTTTTTTGTTTTTTTACATATTATTTCATCATCCAGGTATTAAGCTCAGTACCCAAATAGTTATCTTTTCTGCTCCCCTCTCTCCTCCTGCCCTCCCCACTTAAGTAGACCCCAGTGTCTGTTTCCTTCTTTGTGTTCATCAGTCCTTATGATTTAGCTACCACTGATAGGTGAGAACATTCAGTATTTGGTTTTCTGTTTCTGCACTAGTTTGCTAAGGATAAGAGCCTCCAGCTCCATCGATGTTCCCACAAAATACATGATCTCATTCTTTTTTTATGGCTGCATAGTATTCCATGGTATATATGTACCACATTTTCTTTATCCAATCTGTCATTGATGGGTACCTAGGTTGATTCCATGTCTTTGCTATTGTAAATAGTGCTGCAGTGAACATTCATATGCATGTATCTTTATAGTAGAATGATTTATATTCCTCTGGGTATCTACTCAGTAATGGGATTGCTTAGTCAAATAGTTCTGCTTTTAGCTCTTCAAGGTATTGCCATACTGCTTTTTACAGTGGTTGAACTAATTTACACTCCCACCAACAATGTGTAAGTGTTCCCTTTTCTCTGCAACCTTGCCCGCATCTGTTATTTTTTGACTTTTTAGTAATAGCCATTCTGACTGGTGTGAAATGGTATCTCATTGTGGTTTTGATTTGCATTTCTCTAATCTGTGATATTGAGCTTTTCTTCATATGCTTGTTGGCCACATGCATGTCTTCTTTTGAGAAATGTCTGCTCATGTCAAAGGCCAATTGCCAGTGCCCCAGTTCTGCTCAGTATCTGCCCTCTTTGTTCTTCACTCTTAGGCACAGGCTGTGAGCATTGTCTTAGGATTCATGGCTCTTGGGGTGGAATTTGAGTCCTGCGTTGGAGGCTTCAGTATGACAGAAACTTCCTGAAGACTTCTGCTACTGAAGCCTCCTGTGTTGGAGGCTTCTCCTCCTGAAGAGCCTTCAACACAGGAGGCTTCAGTAGGACAAAAAAAATTGTTCCTCATGAGCTACCTTGTCTCCAGCCATAAGGTAAAATGAGGCATTATTGGAGGCTCCATCAAACAGGTTCTCCTTCCTTTGATTAATGGAAGGAGCCCAGTCTTACGAGTGTTTCTCCTTTGAAGTATATCTTACTAAAATGTCTTACCTCTGAAGTTCATTTGCAACCTCATATGCCACTCTTGCTAATGTGTATCTGTTCACTAGGTGTCTAGTTTGAGGAGATGACAAGAGCATCATTTACTCCCTATGCTCCTTCCTGAAACACCTTATTTTATTGCAGTGGAAACTGAGATCTGGCCAAAGTTTGATGATTTGCCCAGGCTGGCATTAAAATACAGTTCTCTTCTACCACCCTTTTCTGTCTTCATGCTATACTCCTTGAGATGATGACCACAAGTTTAAGTTTAGTATTGCCATAAAGTTGGGGTTGGGGCTTTGCATGCAATGGAAATGTTACTAAACATCCAAAGTTTACTGTCTTCTGGATAGCATAGTAAACAAGTAAAATACTCATGGAGCAGGAAGAATAAAATTTTAGCTATTAGTAAAAAGCATTTTGTTATACAGCTTCTGAATGATTTTCTTTTAAAATTATATTTATAAGGACCTTTGTTTTTTGGTTAAATTTACAATATATGTTAGAAGAAATCTGATTAATTTTATTTTTACTTCTTTTTGCAGCAGCAAGATTAAGAAAATTGTGCATCAATTGTATCATCCTTTGCATTTGGGTATGTGAGACATAGAAAACACCATGTATTAAATATATCTGAGACTTGGCTGGGCACGGTGGCTCACGCCTGTAATCCCAGCACTCTGGGAGGCCGAGGCGGGCGGATCACATGAAGTCAGGAGTTCAAGACCAGCCTGGCTAACATGGTGAAACCCCATCTCTACTAAAAATACAAAAATTAGCCAAGCATAATGGTGGGTGCCTGTAATCCCAGCTACTCAGGAGGCTGAGGCAGAAGAATCGCTTGAACCGAGGAGGCATAGGTTGCAGTGAGCTGAAATTGCACCATTGCACCTCAGCCTTGGTGACACAGCAAGACTCCATGTAAAAAAAAAAAAAAGAAAAAAAAATATGAGTCTCATATGTATCTATACATACATATATATATATGAGACTTAATACTTCAATGAGAAACACTGAAATAAAATAACAAAAAAGCATTTCCACTGTCCATCAGTTGCTAAGTAGCCATGTGCCCCATCTAATGGAATCTAATTTATCATGGAATTTTGGTTTAAGCTGGACATTAAGAATTGCAAATAAGTGGCTTTTGCCTAAGATTAATAGTAACATTAATATTGTTTTTCTTCCATCTGCAAAAGTAACATTAATGAAAATCAAATGTTAAAATTCTATAATTATTAGTAAAGTGTTTTATTAGTACCTTATACATCTGGAATTACTCTTTAATTCTGGAAACAATTTATTTAGACTCTACATAAGAGTAAGATTTCATACTATGATATAGATTTATGCAATATAATTGTTTCCTTTTGAATTAATAATATTTGAATTTGAGCTGCAAGTTTTTAAAAAAGTACTTCAAAGACGAATTCACCTTCATAGACTAGGAAATAGTCTAATCAATTTATGGAGAATGTATTTGGAATATGTAACAGCAAGTGGCAGGAGGTACTTTAGAGTTCAAGACTCATGTGCCCATCACTCTGCTAGAAGCACCCATAAATATGGAATCATGGACTTGTTGAAAATGTCACTGATGAAAAATCTTGGTCTTTTAAGAGCTTATGTTACTCATGCTTTCATTTGGTTTTTATTAATAAATTCTTTAGAATTATCCAGATTAATGAGGGTTTATTTTTTATGAGAAGTTGGTATAAACTTCTTATGAAATTCTCAAATTTTAAGAAGAGTTTGTAAACAGACACAGGTGATTTTAATTCAGTTTTACTTTTCTCTCTTGAGGTGTTGGTCTGCTGTGTCTACTATAAAAGGCCATGATAATATCTTGTGAAGTGGTTTGGTGAGAATTTTGTTTATTAAGAACTGCTTCTATTGGGTGAAAACAGTGATTTTTCTGAGATCCTAAGGCATTACAGTTTTTCCTGCCACTGGGCAGCTTAATACTAAATAATAACATTTTGGTACCTGATCAGTGGCTTAAATATAGTATAGCTATAGGGACAAATGCCCCTTTATCTTTGCATTTATTTATTTATTTATTTATTTATTTATTTATTTACTTACTTACTTATTTTAGACTATTTGGAGTTTTCCTGGTCTTACTGGATGTCACGCTCGTCCTTGCCGACCTAATTTTCACTGACAGCAAACTTTATATTCCTTTTGAGTATCGTTCTATTTCTCTAGCTATTGCCTTATTTTTTCTCATGGATGTTCTTCTTCGAGTATTTGTAGAAGGGTAAGTTTGATTATTTTTATAATGCATTAAGCTATTTTGTACTTTTATAAGAACCACTTTGGGAGGCTGAGGTGGGAGGATCCCAAGGTCAGGAGTTCGAGACAATCCTGGCCAACATGGTGAAACCCCGTCTCTACTAAAAATACAAAAATTAGCTGGGTGTGGTGGTGGTTGCCTGTAATCCCAGCTGCTTGGGAGGCTGAGGCAGGAGAATCATTTGAACCTGGGAGGCAGAAGTTGCATTGAGCCGAGATCATGCCATTGCACTCTAGCCTGGGTGACAGGGTGAGACTCCGTCTCAAAAAAAAAAAAAAAAAAAGCATTTAAAAATAATTAACAGGAGCATTCACTACAAACTGACTTAAGAGCCTTTGGGCCTTATGAGAACATTGGTGGTGGTCTGGCAGTACCCCCCCATGGCCTGTGTTTGAGGTGGCCATGGATTGATGCTCCTCTGTCTTTGGACAGGGGTGGAAATAGTGGGAGGGACTGCATCTTGTGGTTTGAGTGACAGCTCAGCCATAGCACAATAAAACACTAGGTAGACTTTTACAGTTTTTGATCTAGGCCCTGATTCCCAGACAGCACCTTTGGATCCACCTGGAGGCTAGGAGAACTTGCCATCCTGAAGGGAAGGACACAGGCCTGGCTGTTTTTACCATGTGATGACTGTAGAGCCCCAGGGCCTTCAGCAAACTCCTGCAATAGCTAAGGAGTGGTTACAGCAGGTCTTGGGCAAGACCCCGTGCTGTGCTGGCCTCAGGTCTGACCCAATGCAGTCACAGTAGTGGTGGCCACAGAGGTGCTTATGTCACTCAACCCCAAGCTTTAGGTGCCTCAGAACAGAGAGGGAGACTCTGTTTGTTTGGGAGAAAGTAAGGGAAGAAAACAAGAGTCTCTTTTTGGTAATGCAGAGAATTATCCTGGATCTTGTCCAAGACCATTAAGGCAGTACCACTGTGAGTCTGCAAGAACCAGAGTTTAGGAGGCTTGGGGTGCCCCCTAAAGCAGATAGAGATTAGATCACAGTATCCAAGTTCTTTCAAATATCTGGAAAGCCTTCCCAAGAAAGATGGGTACAAACAAGCCCTGACAGTGAAAACTACAATAAATACAGTGAAAACTACAATCAATACCTAACTCTTCAATGCCCAGACACCAAAGAACATCTGCTAGCATCAACACTATCCAGGAAAACATGACCTCACCAAATGAACTAAATAAGACACCAGGAGCCAATCCTGTAGAAACAGAGACATGTGACCTTTCAGACAAAGAAATCAAAATAGCTGTGTTGAGGAAACTCAAATTCAAGATAACACAGGGAAGGAATTCATAATTCTATTAGATAAGTTTAACAAAGAGATTGAAATAATTTAAAAGAATCAAGCAGAAATTCTGGAGCCAAAAAATGTAATTGGCATGCCAAAGAATGCATTAGAGTCTTTTAATAGCAGAATTGATAAACCAGAAGAAAGAATTAATGAGCTTGAAGACAGGCTATTTCAAAATACATAGAGGAGACAAAGGAAAGAATAAAAAACAATGACGCATGCCTACAGGATCTAGAAAATAGCCTCAAAAGGACAAATCTAAGTGGTATTGGCCTTAAAGAGGAGGTGGGGAGTGTAGAAAGTTTATTCAAAGGGATAGTAACAGAACATCCCAAACCTACAGAAAGATATCAATATCCAAGTACAAGAAAGTTATAAAACACCGAGCAGATGTAACTCAAAGAAGACTACCTCAAGGAATTTAATAATCACAGTCCCAAAGATCAAGGATAAAGAAAGGATCTTAAAAGCAGCAAGAGAAAAGAAACCAATAATATACAATGGAGCTACAATATATCTGGCAGCAAACTCTTGAGTAGAAACGTTTCAGGCCAGGAGAGAGTGGCATGACATATTGAAAGTGCTGAAGGAAAAAAACATTTACCCTAGAACAGTGTATCCAGTGAAAATACCCTTCAAAGTGAAGGGGAAATAAAGACTTTTCCACACAAAAGCTGAGGGATTTTGTCAACACTAGACCTGTCCTAGAAGAAATGCTAAAGGGAGTATTTCAATCAGAAAGATAAGGACATTAATGAGCAATAAGTAACAACCTGAAGGTATAAAACTCACTGGTAATAGTAGGTATACAGAAAAATGCAGAATGTTATAACACTGTAACTATGATGTATAAACTACTCTTATTCTAAGTAGAGAGACTAAACTATGAGCCAATCAAAAATATTAACTACAACTTTTCAAGACATAGATGGTATAATAAGATAGAAATAACAAAAAGTTAAAAAATAGGGAGACAAAGTTAAGTTGTAGAGTTTTTATTAGTTTTCTTTTTACTTGTTTATGAAAACTTATTATAAGATTAAAATAATGGATTATAAGATAGTATTTACAAGCCTCATGGTGACCTCAAACCAAAAAACATAACAATGGATACACGAAAAATAAAAAACAAGAAACTAAATCATATCACCAGAGAAAATTAACCTTCACTAATGAAAGACAGGAAGGAAAGAAGGAAGAGAAGACTGCAAAACAACCAGAAAACAAATAACAAAATGGCAGGAGTCAGTCCTTACTTATCAATAATAACATTGAGTGTCAGTAGACTAAACTTTTCAATCAAAAGATAGAGTGGATGAATGGATGAAAGAACAAGACCCATCCAGGTGTGGTGGCTCACGCCTGTAATCCCAGCAGTTTGGGAGGCCAAGGCAGGCAGATCATGAGGTCAAGAGCTAGAGACCATCCTGGCAAACATAGTGAAACCCTGTCTCTACTAAAAATACAAAAATTAGCAGGGTGTGGTGGTGCGCACCTGTAATCCCAGCTACTCAGGAGGCTGAGGCAGGAGAATCACTTGAACCCGGGAGGCAGAGGTTGCAGTGAGCCAAGATGGTGCCACTGCACTCCAGTCTGGTGACAGAGCAAGACTCCAGCTCAAAAATAAATAAATAAATAAATAAAATAAAAAGACCCATTGCTCTGTTGCCTACAGGAAACACTCTTCTCCCATAAAGACACATGTAGGCTGGAAGTGGTGGCTCACTCCTATAATCCCAGCACTTTGGGAAGCAGAGGCGGGTGGTTTACTGGAGGTCAGGAGTTCAAGACCAGCCTGGCCAATATGGTGAAACCGCGTCTCTACTAAAAATACAAAAAATTCGTCGGTCGTGGTGGCGGTCGCCTGTGATCCCAGCTATCACCACTGAAACTCCTTTCAGTTTTCAGAAACAAACTTTAGGTGGCCAGAAGCGTTATCCACTAAGCGCACCACTTTTAAGTCCCTGACTTAGAGCCCCAAGTGTTCTGTTTACCTATTGTTACTTCTCTTTTCACTCTGGCAAACAGATTAATTCACACAAAATTTTATTTGAATGGCTTTTCAATTTATCATAACAATGGTTACTAAAAAGTGAGAGAATATGTACTAAGGGTTGAGTACAAGTTAGTGCTAGTAGAAAATAAGAGCCTTAATAGAGAAAAAACTAGTTCTAATCAAAGACTGGATTTAGTCAATGATGTTTATATTTTTAGCTTACATTTATAGCTTCAGAAACATTTTGTTATTGATATTCCTATCATAATTATTGTTTCAAAAATTCTCTAGTCCCTAACCTTCCTTTTTTCATTAAACAATTGTTTTAAAATTAAACTGTTATCTTGAAGTTTTTTTTTTTCTTTTGAGACTGAGTTTTGCTCCTGTAGCCCAGGCTGGAGTGTAATGGCACAATCTCGGCTCACTGCAACCTCCACCTACCGGGTTCAAGTGATTCTCCTGCCTCAGCCTCCCAAGTAACTGGGATTACAGGCATGAACCACCATGCCCAGCTAATTTTTTGTATTTTTAGTAGAGATGGGGTTTCACTATGTCGGCCAGGCTGGTCTTGAACTCCTGACCTCAAGTGATCTGCCCGCCTTGGCCTCCCAAAGTGCTGGGATTACAGGCATGAGCCTCGGTCCTCAGCCTTGAAGATCTTATAGAAAAAAGCAACTACTGTGTTATAGAATAACAAACTTTAAATAGAAACAAAGACATTTTAATACAATCTTAATTACTCTGTGAACATGTAGATTAACCTTTAAATATAGGCTTTTTTTTTTCCTCAAAACAGGATAAAAGTTATCTTCTCGTTTTTAATTTCCAAGTTGAAACTACAGATGACTATGTTTACTGAATCACATTTCAGGATCTTAAGTCTTCGGACAATTATGTGTTCTTTTTTTCTTCACATTTTTGGAACTCCCTCAGATTTAACATCAATTAAATAACCTAGCTAAAACCTTGAACTCTTTTCAAAACAGTAAGTGGTAGAATAACAATAATTTCATACTCATAGTTTTAAAAGAATTAAACAACTGGATTTGACAGACATTTTCACAATTTTTTGTTGTCATGCAATTTTGGATACGGCCATTCTGCATGGTTTCACAAAGTTGGCATAGAGAAATATAAGTTTCCTAAGTTGAAACGGAAGATTATAAAAGAGGGAAGGAGAATGAGAGTAAAAGACTGGTTAAAGATGCAAAGGATTTCCACTTCTTCATTGTTATGTAAATGTGTCTGCTTTTTAAGAAGCACAATCACTGAAAAATCTATTTGGATAATGCCCTCACTCTATGCAACTATATCTGACTACAGGCTGAGCACCCTTAATCCAAAAATTCTGAAATGCTCCAAAATGTGAAACTTTTTGAGTGCCAGCATGATGCCAAAAGTGGAAAATTCCACACCTGACCTTCTGTGACAGGTTTGCAGTGAAAATGCAGGTATACAACATGAAGATGAGGTCAGTTTATAAAAATCGAAGGGAGTCATCTGAGACAAAAACCATTGTTAATAAGACAGATGACTCTATAGGGAACTTTTTTTTTTTTTTTTTTTTTTTTTTGAGACAGAGTGTAGCTCAGTCGCCCAGGCTGGAGTGCAGTGGTGTGATCTCAGCTCACTGCAACCTCTGAGTCCCAGGTTCAAGCGATTCTCCTGCCTCAGCCTCCCGAGTAGCTGGGACTACAGGCACACATCACCACGCCCGGCTAATTTTTGTATTTTTAGTAGAGACGGGGTTTCACCATGTTGGTCAGGATGTTCTCAATCTCTTAACCTAGTGATCCGCCCGCCTCTGCCTCCCAAAGTGCTGGGATTACAGGTGTGAGCCACCGCGCCAGGCCCTTAGGAAACATTTTTAAAAGCCAGCCGGCAGAATGTCTCCTTATCCTTAACGGACCCGCTTCTTGGTCCCTCAGCTGCTTCTGATGTTTCTTCTTGCCTAAGAAAAAATAAAATGTGGTGTACAGTAAACTTTTAATGAAAACACAGCATCCCAGGAGACTGAAAGCCTGCCGCTGTGTGTTTCCACTGTTCAACAGCTGACACAGGGATTCTGATGCCGCTGCTGTGCTGCTTAGTTTCTCTGAACACTTTTTTTTTTTTTAACTGTACTAATGGTATGTCATTTTTTCTATTGTTAAGCACTCATGTGTGAATAAGTGTAAGAAAATGATGGCTTATCAGGAGCATATAAATTCAGAGTCAGGAGCTAGGCACGGTGGCTCACGCCTGTAATCCCAGCAGTTTGGGAGGCCGAGGTGGGTGGATCACCTGAGGTCAGCAGTTCAAGACCAGCCTGACCAACATGGTGAAACCCCGTCTCTACTAAAAGTACAAAAGTCAGCTGGGCATAATGGCAGGCGCCTGTAATCCCAGCTACTTGGGAGGCTGAGACAGGAGAATCGCTTAAACTTGGGAGGCAGTGGTTACAGTGAGCCGAGATCACACCATTGCCCTCCAGCCTGGGTGACAAGAGAGGACGACATGTTAGATCACTTTCAAATCCACACCAAGTGGAGACTCTGCTGGATGGGCGGAGCGCAGGCTGGCTCCAGGCCTTCCTGTTCCTGGCTCCACCACCACCGGGCACGCTCAATTTCTTCCCCTCACATTCACCCAGAATGGGTCTATGTCCAGCCTGGTGGGGACCCTGCCTGGGCTGGGGGCTTGTCTCCCCACCAAAGAGGAGACACAGCAGGTACAGGCTTCAGCACATGGCGGGGCTCGGAATATCCCTGCTGGATTGAATGTGTGACTTCAGTCCATAGAATGAGAGGCTCCTGGCCGGGCGCAGTGGCTCATGCCTGTAATCCCAGCACCTTGGGAGGCTGACGTGGGCAGATCACGAGATCAAGAGATCGAGACCATCCTGGCCAACATGGTGAAACCCTGTCTCTACTAAAAATACAAAAATACAAAAATTAGCAGGGTGTGGTGACACGCGCCTGTAGTCCCAGCTACTCGGGAGGCTGAGGCAGGAGAATCACTTGAACCCAGGAGGCGGAGGTTGCACTGAGCCACGATGGCGCCACTGCACTCCAGCCTGGGAGACAGAGGGAGACTGTGTCTCAAAAAAAAAAAAAAAAAAAAAAAAAAAAGAGAGGCTCCTGGCCCAGCCTCACCTGCTGATTAGCGGGATGTAGAGGCTTTCTAGTGCTGGCTTCAGATCTTGTCACTCCACTGTCACCTTTGTTGTCTCCAGTGCGCACCTCTAAACTATTTTATTAAAATTATAGAATAACGTGTTTAAATCAACTTGCTTTTTTTTTACTTGAACAATTTTATTATTTTATTTTTGAAACTGAGTCTCACTCTCTCACCCAGGTTGGAGTGCAATGGCGCGATCTCAGCTCACTGCAACCTCTGCCTCCCAGGTTCAAGCGATTCTCATGCCTCAGCCTCCTAAATAGCTAGGATTACAGGTGTGTGCCACCACGCCCAGCTAATTTTTGTATTTTAAGTAGAGATGGGGTTTCACTATGTTAACCAGGCTGGTCTCGAAATCCTGACCTCAAGTGATCCGCCCGCCTCGGCCTCCCAAAGTGCTGGGATTACAGGCGCGAGCCACTGTGCCTGGAACAATTTTATTTTAAAAGGAAACTTCCTATCCCTACATAAGTGGAAACCAGTATCAACTAGCCACATATGGAAGGTAAAAGTGAAAAGAAATACAATGAAGTCAAACAAGGAGTTTCTATTCTAGCCAGGTACTCCTGCTGGTCAGTGCTGGGCCCAAGGCCCAGGACCTGCCTCTCTGACTTTTGTTTTGGTTTCATTTGTTTTTTTTAGGGGGACAGGGTCTCACTCTGTTGCCCAGGCTGGAGTGCAGTGGTGCGATCTTGGCTCACTGCAACCTCAAACCCCCGAGCTCAAGCAGTCCTCCCAATTCAGCCTCCCAAGTAGCTGGGACCACAGGCACACACCATCATGCCCGGCTAATTTTTGTATTTTTTGTAAAGAGGTTTTCACCATGTTGCCCAGGCTGGTCTAATTCCTGGGCTCTAGTGATCTGTCACCTCAGCCTCCTGAAGTGCTGGGATTACAGGACCACAGCCGACCTCTGCCTCTCCGTTGACGAGGTTGATAAGGTGTTGTAGACGGCTAGCACTCGATGGAGACCTGACCCCATCAAAGGGAAGGGGAGAACACAGGAAGCTCTCCCACTGTGTGGTCAGGGCTAGTTCCAGCTCTGTCCTTGGGCTTTGACAGGGCCTGGAGACACCTTTGGGAGGAGCAGTTCCAGCCCAAACTCCTGCAAGGGAGGGATGGAGAGAGGAGAGGCTGAACACAGCCCACCTGCAACCCGGGGCTGGGCCCGATGCTTTGAATACCAACTTAATTAATCTTCACAACAGCCTGTGAAGGGTGTGTGTGTGTGTATGCATGCGCGCGTGTATGTGTGTGTGTACACCAATTTCTTGCTGAGAAAAAGGAGGCTCAGAGAGGTTAAGGCATTCGCTGGAGTCCACAGCAACCAAGCCGCTGGAACCCCTCCGCCAGGTTCCGAGGCCCTCGCTGTTCTCAGGCCAGCGCAGAATTCGTCCCAGGGCTGGACTCCTCCAGGTGGGGCGCCCGGGGCACTCCCGACCACCTGCTCCAAGGACACTGCCTCCTGGAAGCGTCCCTGGTTTCCCTTTGGAGATGAACTCGTTCAGGGCACTTCTCGGAGTCGCAGTCTCAGGTGGCCAGGGCAGGCCTTCTCCCGATGGGTGCTCCCCACGTCCGCCCTGGGCTTGGCAACGAGAAGCAGCCCCGCCCCGCGTGACCAGGACCCGCCTGCAGCGCCCGCGGCGGCCACACGGGGGCAGCAGGCGAGCGCCGCCCGAGTTCCCGGGTCCCAGCCTGGGCTGGACCGGAGGGCACTGGCGGGTCGCCTCGCCTCAAGAGCCTCAGTTTCTCTGTCTATATAATGGACTAGGCTGTCTGCCAGGGCCTTTTTGGTCCTAGCAATCTGACCCCAAGCGAGCTTTATTAACAAATAGAAAAAAGAAGACATAAAAACAAACAGCCGGGCGCGGTGGCTCGTGCCTGTAATGCCAGCACTTTGGGAGGCCGAGGCGGGCGGATCACCTGAGATCGGGAGTTCGAGACCAGCCTGACCAACATGGAGAAACCCCGTCTCTACTAAAAATACAAAATTAGCCAGGCGTGGTGGCACATGCCTGCAATCCCAGCTACTCGGGAGGCTGAGGCAGGAGAATGTTTGAACCTGGGAGATGGAGGTTGCAGTGAGCCGAGATTGTGCCATTGCACTCCAGCCTGGGCAACAAGAGCAAACTCTGTCTCAAAATAAAATAAAATAAAATAATAAAAATAAATAAAACAAATGCAAAGGGGCGTTTGCTGAGTGTCCCTGATGGGTCCCACAGAAAAGTCCAGGCCCAGGTGGAGACCAAGAGCCAGGAGAGCACCACGAGTCCCCTGAGGTCACACCTGACTCCCAGCCCAACTCTGGGCCAGTGGAAACCCTCATGTCCAGATGGGGAAACTGAGGCCCAAATGGTATGGGGACTTGCCCAAGCCCTCAAATGGAGGACAGGGCAGAGCCGAGCCTGGGACTCTCACCCAAGTGGTCTCCGGGGGCCTCCCTCTAAGTCTAAGGACTTAGCAACCCCTTCGCTCACGTTTTTTGGATTTTTTTTTTTTTTAAGGCAGAGTCTCTCTGTTGCCCAGGCTGGAGTGCAGTGGCACGATCTCGGCTCACTGCAACCTCTGCCTCCCAGGTTCAAGTGATTCTCCTGCCTCAGCCTCCCGAGTAGCTGGGACTACAGGTGCCCACCACCATGCCCGGCTAATTTTTGTATTTTGAGTAGAGACGGGGTTTCACCATGTTGGCCAGGCTGGTCTCGAACTCCTGACCTCATGATCTGCCTGCCTCAGCCTCCCAAAGTGCTGGGATCACAGGTGTGAGCCACCGCGCCCAGCCTGTTTTTTGGATGTCTAATGGAACCAGAACTGGCGGTCCCTTCTGTTTATGGACCCGTGCACACAGCAGGAAGCAGAGGCTCCAGAGGCCCTGGACTTGGGGAACAACCCTCGCTTCATCACCTCCTGAGGGTCCACCGCAGCCAGCCCTGGGCCTTCTGCCCCTTTCACTCCAAGATCTCTGGGCTGACCTTCATCAGCCCCTTCCACCCGCCTCAGGAGGTAGGGACAAGGCTGGGGGTGGCCTTTGCAGACCCTGAGAATGAATATTGTCCTGCATACACAGCCCAGTGGCCACGAGAGGCCGACGAAGATACTGAAGGTCACAGAGGGCCAGAGGCGGGGCCAGGGCTTGAGCCACCCTCTCTCCAGGCCTGTCTATACCATTGGGCTGCCCCCTTCAGACCTCCGGGCAGGAAAAGAAGGTAGAGGGGATATTCACTGAGCCCCCGCCTCGAGCCTGGGCCCGACCTGGGGTGTTTGCCTTACTGGCCGCTCCAGCCAGTGTGAGAGGCTGCACTATCATGCACCCCACTGACAGGTGAGGAAGGCGCTGTGACCACCAGAGGAGTGAGCAAACTGGAATTTGAGCCCAGATCTGCTCAGCTCCTACACCCGGCACTGAGCTTCCGGTCTGACCTGGCTCTTGGGCAGGGGCCCTGCAGGCCGCCTCCCTATGTGGCCCCAGAGTCCAGAGAGCAGCAAGGAGAGTAGGTTTCTAGGGTGACCTGGGCAAATGAAGACACCTGTGCCTCAGTTTCCCCAGCCCTTCCCACTCACAGCAAAAAAAGAAACACTGAAGAGGGCCCTTCAGCCCACCCAGGTCCCATGTTCCAGTGCTGATGTTGGGGACAGCCTGGGGTGTGTGAACAGCTTCCTCAGCTGGGAAGTGAGGGCAAGACTGGGAAGGCCCTCCAGCCACTGGATCTGGGGCCATGTTGGGGGGCCAGTGAAGGGGGCACCCCAGGCTAGTCTTCCAGGAGCTCCCTGGTTGGGGGGACAAGGAAGGACACAGGCAGGGACAACCAGGGCCACATTCAGGGCCATTGTGAGGGACAGGGATGGGGCTGTTGCCATCATAGTGACAGAGCTGTGGTATGCTCCTGCCACCTTGCATTCCAACCCAGGCTGCTCCCATCTTTGGCAGAGGGTGGGAAAACACATGATCCTGCCTTCCAGAGACTGTACTGGTCAGAGAAAGACATCATCAGGAGAGCCAGAGATTCCTCCTTTTCTCCATCATCACCATCACCATTATCCTCATCACCATCACCGTCACCATCCTCATCATCACCACCATTATCGTCACCACTGTCACCGTCATCATCATCATCACCATCATGGACTTCAAAGAAGTTCAAAGAATTTCCTCCTCTGGCCAGAGTGAATCCTGTTCTGTGGAAGCAGGAGGCTGGGTGGGAAGCCCTGTGGAGGCTCCACCCGTGTTTGGGTTCTGGGCAGGGATCTGGGGACAGGGGAGGCCTAATGCTTATTGCAGAAATTCTCTGCCTGGGAAGTCAGGATCACTCCTTGGAGGAGGCAGCCTGTCCTCTGAGCTTTCAGGAAGGAACTGGTTGTGTGGTTCCCTGTAAGTTCTGGAGATGGGGCGGGCAGTAGGGGGAGGAGCACAGCAGCGTGGATGTATTAATACTTAGTGCTGACCGGGTGCGGTGGCTTACGCCTGTAATTCCAGCAGTTTAGGAGGCCAAGGCAGGCAGATCACCTGAGGTCAGGAGTTCAACACCAGCTGAGGCAGGAGAATCGCTTGAACCCAGGAAGCAGAGGTTGCAGTGAGCCAAGATCACGACATTGCACTCCAGCCCTCCAGCCCAGGCAACAAGAGTGAAACTCCGTTCCCCCCCGCAAAAAAAAATACTTAGTGCCACAGAACCTACGCTTAAAACCAGCTAAAATGACAAATCTTATATGATAGGTATTTTACCGCAATTTTAAAAATTATTTCCTGGCCAGGTATGGTGGCTCACATGTATAATCCCAGCCCTTTGGTGGCCATGGCGGGAGGATCCCCTGAGGCTAGGAGCTTGAGACCCGCCTGGGGAACATAGTGAGACCCCGTCTCAACAAAAATTTTTTTTAAATTAGCCAGGTGTGGGCCGGGCACGGTGGCTCACGCCTGTAATCCTAGCACTTTGGGAGGCCGAGGCGGGCGGATCACGAGGTCAGGAGATCGAGACCATCCTGGCTAACACGGTGAAACCCCGTCTCTACTAAAAATACAAAAAATTAGCCGGGCATGGTGGCGGGCGCCCGTAATCCCAGCTACTCGGGAGGCTGAGGCAGGAGAATGGCGTGAACCTGGGAGGTGGAGCTTGCAGTGAGCCGAGATCGCACCACTGCACTCCAGCCTGGGCGAGACAGAGCAATACTCCGTCTCAAAAAAAAAAAAAAAAAAAAAAATTAGCCAGGTGTGGTAACGTGCGCCTGTAGCCCAGCTACACAGGAGGAGGTTGAGGCTGTAGTGAGCCATGATTGCACCACTGCACTCCGGTCTGGGGGACAGAAAAAGACCCTGTCTCCAGAGTAAATAAATAATTTTTACTTAAAAAATTAAAGAGTCCAGGTGCAGTGGTTCATGCCTTTAATCCGAGCCCTTTGGGAGACTGAGGTGGGTGAATTGCTTGAGTCCAGGAGTGTGACACCAGCCTGGACAACAGAGTAAGACCCTGTCTCTACAAAAAATAAAAATATTAGCTGGGTGTGGTGGTGTGTGCCTGTGGTCCCAGCTACTTGGGAGCGTGAGGTGAGAGGATTGCTTGAGCCTGGGAGGATGAGGCTGCAGTGAGCTGTGATCACACCACCACACAGCCTGGGTGACAGAGGGAGACCCTGTCTTAAACACAACAACAACAAAATGAGGTCTTACTGCCCAGGGGCCCATTACCCTGCTATCTCCCAGCCCTCCCCACACAGAGTCATGTGGACAAGATGCTACGCGCTCACAAGGCCTCTTGGTCACCGTAACTCAGGGAGCCTTAGAGTCTTAGCATCCGCCCCGCGCCTACCCCAGCTGTCACGCACATCCCTGCCATCTGGGAAGACCCTGAGCTCTGTCCTCTGCTAAAAACCTGCTAGGACCCCTGTGGTCTACAAGACACAGTCCAGAGGCTTTGGTCTGGCATTTAAGGCTCCTGGCACTTGACCCGCTGACCTCTCCCATCACTCCTTGTGCAGGCCCTGCCCTAGGCCTGTGGGCACCTGTACCCAGCTCAAGGAGCAGCTTCGGAGCAGCCTCCCAGCAGCCTCTACTTCCATCTAGACCTCCATACCTTGCCCGTCCCTGCTACCTCTTGGCCTTCGCCTTCCCTTCCTCTAGGAATGCCCTTCCCCAGCCTGGCAGGCTGACCCTGCTCCCTCCTCTGCCTCCTGGATGGCTCACAGGGGCATCCTCTGATGGCCCTGTCTTGACAAATTCCAGGCCCTTCCTGGTGCCAACACAAAGTAGGGGCTCAGCTGGAATCAGCCTAGGGATTGGTTCACTGCAGCCTTCCTGTCCAACCTCTGAACTCCATGGAGGAGGTGGGACTGGTAGGGACAACCCAACAGAGTCAGGACCCCTGGGTTCCTGTCCTGCTCGAGCTTTGTTGTGTGACCTCAGGGAGGTGTCTCCCCTTCTAGGAAATGTGGCCTCCTGGGCAGCCAATCCCACAGGATGTGCTCCGTCAGAGCAGCAAAGGCGGGGACACAGGGAATTATCAAGGCCATGACCCGAGGGTGGGGCACGGTCAGGTGACAGAGTGACAGGTGCATCATCCCCATAGCAGAGTTAGCTGGGTGCTCACACTCACCACCTCCCGCCTCTCAGAGCTATGCTCAGTGCTTAGCCAAGCCTGTCCTGGCCTGCCTGAATGTCAGGGAGTGACCAGAACTTAGTCACCAGAATTACCCTCTTCGTCACCGCCTTCATACTCATCCCCATTCTCCTCATCACCGCCATCACCCCCGTGCCATCAGCATCTGGAGGTTCAAAGAATTTCCTTCTCTGGAGGATGCCTCTGGCCAGTGACAAGCCTGCTTTCTGTATACAAGGTGGCCTGGACTAAGAGACCTTTCCAGACTCTGTCCCTGACCTCCCCAGGGGTGTGAGGGGTGACAGGAACCCACTTTCCTGAGTACCTGGTATACACCAGGCATTGGGTTTTGTCTTCGTAAGCTTCAAGGCAGGAATCTTAGCCCCATCTTATAGACTGGAAGACTGAGGCTTGGAGAGGTGGAGTTGCACAGTCGGGAGCTCACATGGTGGGGACTCAACTGAGTCTGCTAACCTCCAGCTTGCTCTTCCCTCCGCTTTTAGGCAAAAAGCAAAAATGAGCGAAAAGCCTGTCCTCCGAAAGCCACCCCTTCTCAGCCCCATGGGCTTGCTCTTGCTGTCCCCTGCCTGGGGGTCCTCTGTGCTCCGAGGGAGCTGGGGTCAAGAGCCAGGCCCTGTAGCCCCCTTGCCAGGGTTCAAGACTAGCCATGTGAACTTGAGCAAGTCACTGACCTCTGCCACCAGGGTTCTCCAGCCATTGTTAAGTGGGGATGCTAATAGCACCAGCCACCCAGGGGCAGAGTGTGAAAAGCATTTAGGACAGAGAGGGGCACGGGTTGGCCAGGAGAATGATCATTTCCCCACCAGGTCAACGCCGCCGCCTCTGCACTGCCTTCCTGGCCATCATCCCAGGTAGAGCTGCCCTCTTCCTTCTCCGCAGCTTTTCTCATCCTGCAAAGCAAGGGTGAGTAGCCTCCCTGCCTCCTCCTCAGCCCTGGCCCTGCATCTCTTGAGGGCAGCAGTCTGCGGGGGGGCCCGCCAGGCTCCTGCTCATGCCCCTGGCAGGCCCTCGGATCTGCTGACACTTGAGTGAGCAAGTCCTCTTCCGTTTCCCCTTCCCACTCCTGTGGCCACCTGTCACCTCCTGGGAGTGCCGGGCATCCTCTCTGACCTTCTACCGACCCCAGCTCAGCTGAACCTTGTGCTCCGTGAGCTGAGACCCTCCAGCCCTCATCCCTCCTTGCTTCTAGCACAGGATGAGGGCCCCCTATGATCGCTGCACACCTCCTGGGCTCAGCCTGGAGTCCTGATATTCCCTGCCCACTGGCCACGTGACCTTAGGCAAGGCCTAGCCCCTCTGGGAGCCCTGGGCCATTCAACTGTAAAAGAGGGAAGAGACCCCCTTGCCTTCATGGACCGTTCTGAGGATTACAGAGAAGGTGGGAGCTCTTTGTAAACTGTAAATCCTGGTGCACTTTGGAGATCTGGCCTTGTGGGTGCTCATTGCTGGCCGGAATGGGATGGGGTGGTGGATGACTGGAGTCAACTGGGAAGCACCTGCCTTCACTGAGAGAAGAACTAAGCTTGATGTCCCAGTGGGGCAGAAGCGTGAGTCCCTCAGCCTTGGAATCAGAAGGCCTGGGGTCGGTTCCACTGAATTCACTCCCATCCTGCCCCAGCCCCTGCTCTGAGCTAAGACCTCTGTCCAGTGCCCGGACCCAGGTGAGCCCCACAGTCCCTGTCCCGAAAGAGCTGAGAGCCTGCTGGGGAAACAGTCCTAGAAACACCTCGCTAGCACCCAGTGTGGACCCGGAGGAAGGGGCTCCTAGGAGAAGTGGCCCAGGGCCCAACTCGGAAGGAAGCAGCCTTCAGAATCAGCCGCTGGAGCTGCGGGACTCCCCACGGCCCTCAGGACTCCCTGGTAAGGTCCACGGAAGCTTCGGGGAAGAGGCAAGTGAAGTCTTCCAAGAAACTGCCATAATTCAATCAGAAAAAGAACCCTGTTAATTTAGTCAAAGAACCAGTTAATTGAATTTCTTTCCAAATCCAGGCCTATTCAGAAAGCCAGTGAATTCAATGCCTACTAAATTTAAAGTCAACTCTCCAAGTAATCTAATGAATGGCATGGCCAGCTGAGTCAAGTCCCCAATAAATCTGCTTTGAAATTGTCCAGTCCCGTGACCATCATTCAATCGGCTTAGCCTTTTTTTGTTGTTGTTGTTAAAGTGTAATTTGGGGAAACAATGGTCCACTTTGGTCAAACGACCAGAAAGTTGACGCTGAAGAAGGCCGGCGCCAGTAAAATGAGAAATTGGTCATGCCTAGCTGGGGGTGGCATTGTGTGGTGACAGGGCTCAAGGAGGGTGTTAGGTCCCCACTGTACCCCAGCCAGTGAGCCTGGGGTGTCCTTCTCGCACTCTGTGCCTCCATTTCCACATCTGCAAACTGGAGAGGCAGCTGAGCATTAAATCAGGAAGCCAAGGGGAGCACCCTCCCAAGGATGCCTGGTGGCAGGTCCCCTTCCCTCACCATTCTGCCCTCACCCTGGGCCTTGTGGGAGAGGAGCCTGCAGATTCTGTTGACCCAGTTTCCTTCTCTGTAAAATGGGGAAATTGGTCATTTAATTTAATTCGATTTATGGAATGGAAAATATTTTCACATAGATCAAAATTCAAAAGTTGGGCGGGCACGGTGGCTCACGCCTGCAGTCCCAGCACTTTGAGGCTGAGGCAGGCAAATCGCCTGAGGTTAGGAGTTCGAGACCAGCCTGGCCAACATGGTGAAACCCCGTCTCTACTAAAATACAAAAAGTCAGCAGGGCGTGGTGGTGCACACCTGTAATCCCAGCTACTTGGGAGGCTGAGGCAGGAGAATCGCTTGAACCTGGGAGGCGGAGGTTGTAGTGAGCCAAGATCACACCACTGCACTCCAGCCTGGGCGACAGAGTGAGACCCTGTCTCAAAAAAAAAAAAAGTTACCAAAGAGGGTACAGTACAGTCTCCTTCCCTCTCAGTTTCCCTTCCGCCCTGTCCCCAACCTTTGTATTTTCTTTCCTAGGAACAGTCTCTTACTATTCTTAGTCATTTTTATATTATATTGTTAGTATTTTTCTTATTGATTTGTAACTGCTTTTTATATACTAAAGAAAGCATGGGCTGGGCGCTGTGGCTTACGCCTGTAATCCCAGCACTTTGGGAGGCCTTGGCGGGCGGATCACAAGGTCAGGAGATCAAGACCATCCTGGTTAACACGGTGAAACCCCGTCTCTACTAAAAATACAAAAAATTAGCCGGGTTCGGTGGCGGGCGCCTATAGTCCCAGCTACTCGGGAGGCTGAGGCAGGAGAATGGTGTGAACCCGGGAGGTGGAGCTTGCAGTGAGCCGAGATTGCGCCACTGCACTCTGGCCTGGGCAAAAGAGCAATACTCCGTCTCAAAAAAAAAAAAAAAAAAAGCATGACTCGCAAATATTTTTCTTCTGGGCCCATCCAGAGATGCTGTATGTACATAGAAGCAAATACACATATATTTCAAGGGGCACTTTGAATCCAAGTTTGCTGGGGCTCTTTTCAAGTCAGTGGTCCGGGTGAATCTCTCTGGTCTGAATCTTGAAGCTGGAGCTAGGACCAGAGCTGGATGACCTCTCCCCATTCTGGGCTGGGAATGACTCACCCTCAGTTCCATCTCTATCCGTTTATCTTAGGCCTTTGAGGGGAGGGACCGCACCTGAGTACAGCACCCAGGCGTCTTCTGCAGCCCACAGAAGGTTCAGCTTAGGACTGGACGCAGTGGCTCACACCTGTAATCCAAGCACTTTGGGAGGCCGAGGCGGGCAGATCATCTGATGTTGGGAGTTCGAGACCAGCCTGACCAACATGGAGAAACTCCATCTCTACTAAAAATACAAAATTAGCCGGGCGTGGTGGTGCATGCCTGTAATCCCAGCTACTTGGGAGGCTGAGGCAGGAGAATCGCTTGAACCCGGGAGGCAGACGTTGCGGCGAATCGAGATCTCACCATTGCACTCCAGCCTGGGCAACGAGTGAAACTCTGTCTCAAAAGAAAAAAAAAAGAAAAGAAAAGAAGAAGAAGAAGGTTCATCTTCAGACTCCTAGTCCAGAGCTCTCAGCAATCCTCATCTTGTAATGCTGTCCACAGACTCCAAGTATGCAATGGGCCAAGCCACACCCTCTCCCTCTTCCTCCTGCCCAAGGGCAGAGATTCATGGAAGGTTGTCTGTGATGAGGAATGGAGTCGTTGCCCCGGCCCGAATCACACCCCAGGCCTGACTCAGATGGTGGGCCTCTGCCTTTACTGCCTCGGCAAACTCCTACACATACTTGAAGGCCCAGCTGCAGTGAAGCTCCTCTGGGAAGGCTTCGTGACTCCCATCCCTTCTCTCTTATGGCTCTGATCACCTTGTCCATGTCTACACTTACCAGAGCAAGAACCGTGTTTTCTGGTTTCTTGGTCCTCCAGGATCTCCCAACGTGAATTAGCAACCGATGCATCAAAGGTGGCACCTCGGCCGGGCGCGGTGGCTCACATCTGTAATCTCAGCACTTTGGGAGG
Source organism: Pan paniscus (assembly GCF_029289425.2). Classification (NCBI taxonomy): domain Eukaryota; kingdom Metazoa; phylum Chordata; class Mammalia; order Primates; family Hominidae; genus Pan; species Pan paniscus. The sequence continues at coordinate 48,199,791 of NC_085927.1, read as the reverse complement.
CCGAGGTGGGCAGATCATGAGGTCAGGAGATCGAGACCATCCTGGCTAACATGGTGAAACCCCGTCTCTACTAAAAATACAAAAAAATTAGCCGGGCGTGGTGGCCGGCGCCTGTAGTCCCAGCTACTCGGGAGGCTGAGGCAGGAGAATGGCATGAACCCGGGAGGCGGAGCTTGCAGTGAGCTGAGACTGCGCCACTGCACTCCAGCCTGGGTGACAGAGCAAGACTCTGTCTCAAAAAAAAAAGGTGGCACCACCACCATTTTGGGGCCTCCTCAGTTTCCTCATTTGAAAAGGAGGAACATAATATAAGGCCAACCACAGGGGGTTGTTGAGAGGATTAAATGAGTCAGCTCATGAAAAGCCCTTAGAACAGTCCCAGGCGCAGAGCAAGGGCACAATGTGTAGTTGCTATCGATTATGACTAGTCTTGGGATCTTGAGCAAATCCCTTCTCTTCTTCGTGGCCTCCGTTTTTTGGTTTTTGTTTTTTGTTTGAGATGGAGTCTTGCTCTGTCACCCAGGCTGAAGTGCAGTGGCGCCATCTTGGCTCACTGCAACCTCCGCCTCCTGGATTCAAGCTGTTCTACTGCCTCAGCCTCCCAAGTGGCTAGGACTACAGGCACCCGCCACAACGCCCGGCTAATTTTTGTATCTTTTAGTAGGTATGGGGTTTCACCATGTTGGTCGGGCTAGTCTTGAACTCCTGACCTCAAGTGATCTGCCCGCTTCAGCCTGGGATTACAGGTGTGAGCCACTGCTCCTGGCCAGTTTTTGAGGGTTTTTTTTCTTTTTTCTTTTCCTTTTCTGTTTTTTGAGATGGACTCTTGCTCTGTCGCCCAGGCTGGAGTGCAATGGCAAGATCTCTGCTCACTCAACCTCTGCCTTCTGGGTTTAAGTGATTCTCCTGCCTCAGCCTCCCGAGTAGCTGGGATTACAGGTACCCACCACCACGCCCAGCTAATTTTTGTATTATTTAGTAGAGACGGGGTCTCACCATGTTGGACAGGCTGGTCTCGAACTCCTGACCTCTGGTGATCCACCTGCCTTGGCCTCCCAAAGTGCTGGGCTTACAGGCATGAGTCACCACACCCATCTGGGCCAGTTTTTTAATCTACAAACTGAAGGATGAAATTGCATGCCTGGTCAATGATCACCAATGGATGCTAAATCCACTGGGTAAAAGATTGATGGGAAACTTTGCAGCAGAAGGATGAGGCTAACAACACCTAAAGCCACTGATTAACCTTAAGGTCACTAAAAGGTAGGGCGGCCCAACCCTATGGGCCTCCTTCTCTGGTGCACCAGGAAGGACACAATGTCATCTATGAAATATTCTTTTTTTGGCCGGGCGCTGTGGCTCACGCCTGTAATCTCAGCACTTTGGGAGGCTGAGGCGCGTGGATCATGAGGTCAGGAGATCGAGACCATCCTGGCTAACGCGGTGAAACCCTGTCTCTACTAAAAATACACAAAAATTAGCCGGGCGTGGTGGCAGGCACCTGTAGTCCCAGCTACTCGGGAGGCTGAGGCAGGAGAATGGTGTGAACCCAGGAGGCAGAGCTTGCAGTGAGCTGAGATAGCACCACTGCACTCCAGCCTGGGCGACAGAGCCAGACTCCGTCTCAAAAAAAAAAAAAAAAGACTCCTTTTGAGAAGGAGTCTTGCTCTGTTGCCCAGGCTGGAGTGCAGTGGTGCAATCTCTGCTCACTGCAACCTCCCTCTCCCGGGATCAAGTGATTCTTCTATCTCAGCCTCCCAAGCAGCTGGGATAACAGGCACCCACCACCACACCCTGCTAATTTTTGTATTTTTACTAGAGACAGGGTTTCACCATGTTGGCCAGGCTGATCTGGAACTCCTGACCTTGTGATCCACTGGCCTTGGCCTCCCAAAGTGCTGGGATTACAGGCGTGAGCCACCACACCTGGCCAAAATATTCTTGATAAAATCATTGAATTCAAATCAAATCAAGCTACCAGCCTCTAGGATCTACACTTGATTACCAGCTTAGGGAAATATGGGGGTAGTGGAGCACATTTAAAAAAAAAAAACCCAAGGGCTGGGTGCGGTGGCTTACGCCTATAATCCTAGCACTTTGGGAAGCTGAGGGGGGCAGGTCATCTGAGGTCAGGAATTCAAGACCAGCCTGGCCAACCTGGTGAAACCCTGTCTCTATTAAAAATGCAAAAATTAGCTAGGGATGGTGGTGAATGCCTGTAATACTAGCTACTTGGGAGGGTGAGGCAGGAGAATCTCTTGAACCCAGGAGGCAGAGTTTGCAGTGAGCCGAGGTTACACCACTGCACTCCAGCCTAGGCGACAGAGCAAGACTCCATAAAAAAACAAACAAACAAACAAAATACCCACGAGGGCTGGATGCGGTGGCCTGTAATCCTAGCACTTTGGGAAGCCACGGTGGGCAGATCACTTGAGGTCAGGAGTTCAAGACCAACCTGGCCAATGTGGTGAAACCCTGTCTCTACTAAAGCTACAAAAATTAGCCAGGCGTGATGGCAGGTGCCTGTCCCAGCTACTTGGGAGGCTCAGGCAGAAGAATCGCTTGAACCCAGGAGGCAGAGTTTGCAGTGAGCTGAGATCACACCACTGCACTCTAGCCTGGATGACAGAGTGAGACTCCATCTCAGAAAAACAAAACAAAACCAAAAAAACCCCAAGAAGGATGCAGTCGACTAAATCCAGACTGTGGGGCTCAGTCTAGAATCTTACTCGGTGACGAAAAGGAAGGAGGACCTGACACACATTACAACATGGATGAACCTTGAAAACACGACACTGAGTGAAAGAAGCCAGATGCTGTCTCCATTTACATGAGCTGTCCAAAAGAGGCAAATCCAGAGACAAAAGTCCATTAGCGGTCCCCAGAGGCTGGGGGGAGGGCTGAAGTGGGGAGCGACTGCGAGTGGAGATGGGGTTTCTTTTTTTTTTTTTTTTTTTTGAGACGGAGTCTTGTTCTGTGGCCCAGGCTGGAGTCAGTGGCGCAATCTCGGCTCACTGCAGTCTGTGCCTCCTGGGTTCACGCCATTCTCCTGCCTCAGCCTCCCGAGTAGCTGGGACTACAGGTGCCTGCCACTACCTCCGGCTAATTTTTTGTGTTTTTAGTAGAGACGGGGTTTCACCGTGTTAGCCAGGATGGTCTCGATCTCCTGACCTCGTGATCCGCCTGCCTCAGCCTCCCAAAGTGCTGGGATTACAGGCGTGAGCCACCGCGCCCAGCTGGGGGTTTTTTTTAGGTCAATAAAAATATTGGGGAATTAGTCTGGGCATGGTGCCTCACGCCTGTAGTCCCACTGCTTTGGGAGGCCGAAGTGGACAGATTGCTTGAGGTCAGGAGTTCAAGACCAGCCTGGCCTACGTGGTGAAGCCCCATCTCTACCGAAACTACAAAAATTAGCCAGGCATGGTGGCGGGTGCCTGTCCCAGCTACCCAGGAGGCTGAGGCAGGAGAATCGCTTGAACCTGGGAGGTGGAGGTTGCAGTGAGCCAAGCTGGTGCCACTGCAGTCCAGCCTGGGCGACAGAGTGAGACTCCATCTCAAAAAAAAAAAAAAAAAATTGGGGAATTAGATAGTATTAGTGGTTGCAAAGCCTTGTGAATATACTAAAAGCTACTGACATTTTCTTTTCTTCTTTTGAGATGGAGTTTTGCTCTTGTTGCCCAAGCCGGAGTGCAGTAGCGCAATCTCGGCTCACTGCAACCTCTGCCTCCCTGTTTCAAGTGATTCTCCTGCCTCAGCCTCCTGAGTAGCTGGGATTACAGGCTCCTGCCACCATGTCCATCTAATTTTTGTATTTTTCGTAGAGACAGGGTTTCCCCATGTTGGCCAGATTGATCTCAAACTCCAGAACCTCAGGTGATCTGCCCGTCTCGGCTTCCCAAAGTGCTGGAATTACAGGCTTGAGCCACTGTGCCCGGCTATATATAAAATATAAAAAATATATTTATATAATATATTAAATATATATTTTATATATTATATAAATATATATTTTATATAATATATAAAATATATTTATATAATATATAAATTATATATTTATATGTTATATAAATATATATTTTATATATTATATAAATTATATATTTTATATATTATATAAAATATATATTTTATATATTATATAAATTATATATTTTATATATTATATAAATTATATATTTTATATAATATATAAAATATATATTTTATATATTATATAAATTATATATACTTTTATATATTATATATTTATATGTAATATATATATTATGTATAATATATATATTACATTATTGGTGGATGGGCCTGATAGCTGACCTCTCAGTCTTGCAGCTTGAACTCTGGGAAGCTCTGTCCTCCCTGGGTCCTTTCTGGGTGGGCACTGCCAGCCTCAAAGCCCCCTGGGTGGGAGGAAGGGGCTCCCCCTCAGGAAGAAGGCAGGGTGAGACTCCTGCCCCTCACACTCTGTGGTTTCCTTCCACACTGCCTTTTTTTGAAGCTGTTGCCCAAGGGTAAACAAACTCTGCTCCTTGACTCCCTTTAGCCCAGTGGGGGCTGGTAGCCTTTTAGCCTGGTGGCTCACCAGGAGTCTGCCTAAGAGGCCCTGTTGGGCTTAGAACAGAAAGGCCTCTGGCCCTTTCTACACATGTGACTTTGGGAATCAACCTCTCAGACCCTTCTTTCCTCATCTGTAACATGAACAAATAAGAATTCCTACCCCAGGACTATGGCAAGGATTACATGAAAGGGGCTTATCCTAGATTATAGTAGGTGCTCAACTAATGGGAACTTTTTTTTTTTCTTGAGTCTTGCTCTGTCACCCAGGCTGAAGTGCAGTGGCGTGATCTCAGCTCACTGCAGCCTCCGCCTCCTGGGCTCAAGCCATTCTCCTGCCCCAGTGTCCTGAGTAGCTGGGATTACAGGTGCCCGCCATCATGCTTGGCTAATTTTTGTATTTTTATTTTTACGTTTTTATTTATTTTTATTTTTTAGATGGAGTTTTGCTCTTGTCACTCAGGCTAGAATGCAATGGTGTGATATCAGCTCACTGCAACCTCCGCCTCACGGGTTCAAGCAATTCTCCTGCCTCAGCCTCCTGAGTAGCTGGGATTACAGATGTGTGCCGCCCTGCCTGGCTAATTTTTGTATTTTTAGTAGAGATGGGGTTTCACCATGTTGGCCAAGCTGGTCTCAAAGTCCTGACCTCAAGTGATCCACCTGTCTTGGCCTCCCAAAGTGCTGGGATTACAGGTGTGAGCCACCGTGCCCTGAAACTGGGAACTTTTTAAGGAATGAAGAAACTTGGCTGGGCGTAGCGGCTCACGTCTGTAATCCCTGCACTTTGAGAGGCCAAGGCAGGCGGATCATCTGAGTTCAGGAGTTCGAGACCAGCCTGGCCAATGTGGTGAAACCCCGCCTCGACTAAAAATACAAAAATTAGGTCGTATGTGATGGCTCACGCATGTAATCCCAGCACTTTGGGAGGCCGAGGCGGGCGGATCACGAGGTCAGGAGATCGAGACCATCCTGGCTAACATGGTGAAACCCTGTCTCTACCAAAAATACAAAAAACTAGCTGGGTACGGTGGCGGGCACCTATAGTCCCAGCTACTCGGGAGGCTGAGGCAGGAGAATCGCTTGAACCTGGGAGGCGGAGGTTGCAGTGGGCTGAAATTGCGCCATTGCACTCCAGCCTGGGCAACAGAGCAAGACTCCGTATCAAAAAAAAATTTTTTTAATTAAAAAAAAAGAAATGAAGAAACTTTATAAAAGTGATATAAGCTTATTAGATGTTGAAAAAGCAGCAGGGAAACAGAAGGATAATAAAGAAGCCTCATCGTGCCACCACCCAGAAATAGTCGTAGTGAACATTTTCCTTCCAGACTCTTCCTTGTGCATAAATTGTTTTGCTTTTAAGTATAGCTGTGACCCTGCTGTCACCACACATTGACATCCTGCTTTTATTCTCTTCATATTATAACATATTTCCTCATATTATTATAAGCTGTTTGTAAACATAACTTAATGCTTGCATAATGTTCTATTGTGTGTTTGCTCTGTTAAAGAACCCCCTTCTCTGGACACTTAGACCAGCCCCAACCCTCCCCATTATAAAGAACTCCACAATGCCTGGGTGCAGTGGCTCACGCCTCTAACTCTAGCACTTTGGGAGGCTGAGGTAGGTTCATCACTTGAGCCCAGGAGTTCAAGACTAGCCTGGGAAACATAGTGAGACCCCACCTTTTTTTTTTTTTTTTTTTTTTTTTTGAGACAGGAGCTCACTCTGTTGCCAGGCTGGAGTGCTGTGGTGCGTTCTCTGCTCACTGCCACCTCCGCCTCCCAGGTTCAAGCTATCCTCCTGCCTCAGTCTTCCAAGTAGCTGGGACTACAGGCATGCACCACCACACCCAGCTAATTTTTGTATTTTTAGAACAGACGAGGTTTCACCATGTTGGCCAGGCTGGTCTTGAACTCCTGACCTCAAGTGATCCACCCACCTCTGCCTCACAGAGTGCTGGAATTACAGGCATGAGCCACCACGCCTGGCCAGAGACCCCATCTCTACAAAAGATGGAAAAATTAGAAGGGTGTGGTGCTCGCCTGTAGTCCCAGCTACTCAGGAGACTGAGGTGGGCAGATGGCTTGAGCCCAGGAGTTCGAGGCTGCAGTGAGCCGTGATCACACCACTGCACTCCAGCCTGGGCAACAGAGCAACACCCTCCCTGCTTCAAAAAAAAAAAAAAGTAAATAAAAAGATCTCCACAATGAACAGGTATTCTGCATGACTTCCTTGGAAGAGATTTCCAGAAATGGAATTGCTGCCCTAAGGCAAACGCTAATTTACGACTCTTGGGCAGCTGGAACATGTCCCACAGAGCGGAGACCCTTATCTCTGCCACCACCAGCAGGCTGATATTTTCAAGAAAAAAATTTGCCAAATACAAGCAGTCTCAGATAATACAAAGAAGATGGATAGTTTCCCGAGCGCAGGTGTCAGATCCAAAGATAACTTGACTCAAACACCCCGATCTCCATGTCCCTATCTCTCTCTTAGGTGTTGGAGCGGGCTAGAGAGAAGTACAGAGAGTGGGCTGCGAGAAGAAGGAAACAGGCCTTTCGGAGGCTCCTCATCCCTCCGAGGTCATCCCTTACTCCAGGTGATCTGAACCTGAAGTCCGAGGCCCCAAGAGTTCTAAGTAACCCAGGGGTGGAGGTGGGGTGGGGGATCCCAGCTCTTTCCGATCTGGGAGATCAGAAAGATGCTCATCTGGGAGAGCGGGACCTCCCCTTTCAGTCCGCCCACCCCCGAGGACCGCACTTGGAGGTTCCCTCCAAGGCGGGCGCGGCTGACGCCCGGGGCCCAAGCCATGTGGGGCGTGCGTGCCGGGAGAAGTGTCCCAGCGCCTCACCCCGCAAGCATGAGAACCACGAAACCCCCGGGGCCGGGAAACCGGGGCGGGGCGGGGCGGGGCCGGGAAGCGGCGCGGGGCGGGGCCGGTGACGTCGCGGCCCCGCCCCCGGCCGGCTCCCTCCTCCCGGAGCGCTCCCCAGCGGAGTCCTCACCTGCAGGCGCAGGTGTGCGCACTTCGCATCTCGAAGGCCGGCCAGCAAGCTTCAGGTGAGCGCCAGCAGCAGCTGGGGTAGGTGCTGGGAGGAGGGCCCGGGGTGGGGGTCCTCACTCGACAGAGAGGAGAACCGGGTCAAAGGAGAGGAGGAGGAGGTGGGCGTGGGTCTGTGGAGATACTGCCTGCTCCCCACAAATCCTCCCTTGTCTCTGGGTTATAGTCACGTTGTCCTGAAAACGTAGACTTTGGAGGGAATTGAAGGAGAGGAAGTTGAAGAGGAAGCAGCAGGTTTCCAAATATTTCAACCGCAAATGTATTGTTATCATTCTTCTTCTTATTATTATTTATTTGTTTGTTTTGTTTTTTTGAGACGGAGGCTCACTCTGTTGCTGGCACGATCTCGGCTCACTGCAACCTCTGCCTCCCGGGTTCAAGAAATTCTCCTGCCTCAGCCTCCCTAGTAGCTGGGATTACAGGCATGCACCACCACGCCCGGCTAATTTTTGTGTGTTTTTAGTAGAGACAGGGTTTCGGCTGGTCTCCAAACTCTGACCTCAGGTGATCCGCCCTCCTCGGCCTCCCAAAGTGCTGGGATTACAGGCGTGAGCCACCGCACCCGGCCCTATCATTCTTTTTATTATTATCATTATTATCATTGGTGCCTTTTCTTTGTTGTAAAACTGTATGCCGATTGACTATTTGGCAAATGTAGAAAAGTAGAAAAGTAGGAAAGAAATCATCCATAGTACCAGGACACAAGCAATCACTCTGGATATTTTGGTGTGTTTCCTTTCAGTCTTTTTTCCATGCACAACCATTTTCATATAATTTTATCATACTGTATCTGCAACTTTTATGTCCTGCTTTTCCCTTGAATATTGTGTCATAAGCATTTTCTCGTTGTGGTGAGTCATTTGTGTATGTGTAATCATTGTTTTAATGGCTGCATAATGTAACATTTGAGAGACTGGCCATGGTTGGGTACCATTCTGAACACTCCATGGAAGATTGTGAAGGGAGACAGGGAGACGTAACAGAAAAAAAACAGGCCAAGACCTCCACCGCCAACACTGGGATCTGGAGAAAGACCTTTGCTCTCTGTAACCATGAGTTTCCACATCTGGAAAGTGGGTACATAGAGCTACCTCCCCAGGGTGTTGTGAAGATTAAATGAGCTAAATTATGTAGGCCCTGTCCCCACAAACACCGCCATCATGGGTCTGGCAGAAAAAGGGTCTGCATGTTTGTGTGTTTGTAGAAAAGACTTGGACCAACTGAAGGTGCTGAGGGACCAGAGAACGGGAAGCGCTGGGGAGAGAAGGACGGGGATGAGCTCTTGGGAAAACTCCCAGAATGAAGACATCTCTGGGTCTGGGCCAGGTGGACACGAACCACTAGGTTGGCCCATATCCGCTCCTTGTGGGCTGGGAGCAGACAGGATCCCTGAGCCAGGGCCAATGACCTCCAGGCCTCCAGATGGGTTTGCCCCTTTGGGATGAGTTTCTGGGCAAGCTTCAGAGTGAGGGGATTGGAAGAAAAATAGGAAGGGGTGAAGGTGGGGCATAGTAACCAACCCCTTGTACAGATGAGGAAACAAGCTCAGAAGACAGGTGATTTGTTCAAGATCCACATGGGAAACAGTAACCGAGTTGGTTTGGCCCCCAGGGCTCCTAACTCCCTCAGAGGTGTCTACACCAAATGCCTGGATGGGGGAGTTAGGGAGAGGAGGATGTCAGGGCTGGGTCATCAGCTGTACTTGTACCAGGCTAATCTTTGCTTAGAGAAAACAGAAGTCTCTGTGCTTTGGGCCTCCGTTTCCTCAACTGTGAAATGGGAATGATAACTCCCCAGCTACCTACTTACCAGGCCCTCCTCCCACTTTGAAAGGCCTGCTCAGTCTCTGACTGTACACCCCCACCCTGGCCCCTCATCTTCTTAACTCCCTGGCCATCTTCAGAGGGGGTCTGGGTGCTGGGAACCTGTGGCCACACCTCAGTGGGATGGGAAATCCCCATTTCCCAGAGCCATCCATTTCTAGACCCTGGGGGGCTTGCTCCATTTCTCTAACCGGGCTTTTTTGTAATGTGCACCCACAGCACGCTCTCACTGGATGAGAGCAAAAGGGCTCTGAGCCCTGTTGGGAGTGTCTGAGCATTAGCATTAAAATAATCTTGTAGAAAGGGTCTGTGACCCCCCCTCAAGGTCATCCCTTTCTGCCTGGCTTGCCACTCCAGGACAGGAGTCTGGTTAGCAGGCTCCCCTAACAATTGGGTATCCAGGGGTCTCTGATGTTCTAAAACAGAATTAGGACAGTCATCTTCCAATTCACAGAAAATTGGAAGTGGTTCATTACATAGTCACAATGTTAGTCATTTGAAATAACAGCACCAGGACCCAGAAGCAAGTCGCTGCCTTGGGCCTGGGAAATGACACTTTCTGAAACTTTCACAGCCCCACAACATGTCTGTTCAAAAATCTGATAGCTGATACTTATTGAGGACCTCGTGTGGCTGTCTCTTGTTCTAGGCACTTTGGAGTCATTCTACGAAATGGATACATATTATTTAATTTAATTAAATTAATTAATTTGTTTTTGAGATGGAGTCTCCCTCTGTTTCCAGGCTGGAGTGCAGTGGTGCGATCTTGGCTCACTGCAACCTCCACCTCCCGGGTTCAAGCGATTCTCCTGCCTCAGCCTCCCGAGTAGCTGGGATTACAGGCACACGACACCATGCCTGGCTAATTTTTTAATTGTAGTAGAGACGGGGTTTCACCACGTTGGCCAGCCTGGTCTCGAACTCCTGACCTCAGGTGATCCACCCGCCTTGGCCTCCCAAAGTGCTGGGATTACAGGCATGGGCGACACAGGGAGACTCCATCTCAAAAAAAAAAAGATACTGAAACTGAGGCACAGAAAGGTTAAGTAAGTTGCCCAAGGGAAGCCAGGATTCAATCCCAGTCTGTCTTAACTCCAGGCCCCCTCATCACTAGGCTACACTGCCTCTCTAACCTAAGAGGGTGTCTGACTTACATCTGTGTTCTCAGACATCTCTCTGTTGTTTTCTGCACAAGGCATCAGAGCTTTCCCGAAGAATCCCTGCACTCTGTCAGTGTCTACTGACATCCCTGTCTCTGTCTTAGCCCTGCTCACGCTAATTTATAATGACCAGTTCCTAGGTTTGGGTCTCCTTAAGTAGGTCAGCTCCACCGTGCAAGACCCATGTACATTTCATCTCTGGACCCACCGAAAGGCCCAGCCAGGCCCAGCTCTGTAGCTGAATTAATAACTAGCCAGGCCAAGGCCCTGTAGCTGAATTAATAACCGCAGCTACTGTTCACATGCCAGGCTCTGAGCTACAGGCTTTATGCACAGCAGCTCTTTGATTTATTATTATTATTATTATTATTATTATTATTTTGAGATGGAGTCTGACTTTGTCGCCCGGGCTGGAGTGCAGTGACACGATCCCAGCTCACGGGAACCTCCGCCTCCAGGATTCAAGCGATTCTCCTGCCTCAGCCTCCCAAGTAGCTGCGATTACAGGCACCAGCCATCATGCCCAGCTAATTTTTGTATTTTTGTAGAGATGGGGTTTCACCATGTTGGCCAGGCTGGTCTTGAAATCCTGATGTCAGGTGATCCACCCTCCTCAGCCTCCCAAAGTGCTGGGATTACAGGCATGAGCCACCTCGCCTGGCCACAGCAGCTCTTTTAATCCCCACTGAGGTGGGTGCTATTGCCACCGCCATTTCTTAGATAAGGAAACTGAGGCTTAGGAAGGTCCTATAAACTCATCCAGCCACATAGCCTGGAGCTTAAAGTAGCCAATTAAGAATTTGAATCCAGCCTCTTGAAGCAGAGTGTTTTGTTTTTTTTTTTGAGACAGGGTCTTGCTCTGTTGCCCAGGCAGGAGTGCAATGGCGTGATCATGGTTCACTGCAGCCTTGACCTCCTGGGCCCAGGCGAGTCTCCCACCTCAGCCTCCCAAGTAGCTGAGGCCATGGGCATGCACCACCATGCCCGACTAATTTTTTTTATTTTTGTAGAGAGAGAGTCCCCTATGTTCCCAAGCCTGATCTTGAACTCCTGGGCTCAAGTGATCATCCTGCCTCGGCCTCCCAAAGTGTTGGGATTACAGGCGTGAGTCACTGCGCCAGCCTCAAGTAATCTTTATCATTGCTGCCCCTCAAGTGAGAACTCGTTCCAGGGGTCTCCAACACTAATGCAAACTGTGGTTGCATACCCCATCTGGGAAAATGTTTTTGATCTGCAGGACTACATATGAAAGGAAACAAAATAAAGACTGAAAAAAAACCCACAAAAATATTTTTGAGCATTCATTTTGTATTTAATTGTATATTTAGTATTTATAACTTAGGTATATGTGTTCTGCTGTGTTCATAAGCGCATTATAAAACATACATTAGGGGCTGGGAACAGTGGCTCATGCCTGTAATCCCTGCACTTTGAGAGGCTGAGGCGGGCTGCTCACTTGAGGCCAGAAGTTTGAGACCAGCCTGGCCTACATGGCAAAAACCCATCTCTACTGAAAATACAAAAATTGGCCAGGCGTGGTGGCTTATGCCTGTAATCCCAGCACTTTGGGAGGCCGAGGTGGGTGAATCACCTGAGGCCAGGAGTTCGAGATCAGCCTGGCCAACATGGCAAAACCTCATCTCTACTAAAAATACAAAAATTAGCCGGGCATGGTGGCTTGCGCCTGTAGTCCCAGCTACTCGGGAGGCTGAGGCAGGAGAATTGCTTGAATCCGGGAGGCGCGGGTTGCAGTAAGCTGAGATCGCGCCACTGCACTCCAGCCTAGGAGACAGAGCCAGACTCCGTCTCAAAAAAAAAAAGAAAAAAAAAATTAGCCAGGCGTGGTGGCACAGGCCTATAGTCCCAGCTACTCGGGAGGCTGAGGCATGAGAATTGCTTGAACCTAGGAGGCAGAGGTTGCAGTGAGCAGAGATAGAGCCACTGCACTCTAGCCTGGGCAACAGAGCAAGACTCTTCTCAAAAAATAAATAAATTTTTAAAAACCTACATTGAAGTAGAATATTTAGCAGGCTCAGATTAAAAACTAAAGAATACAAATTCTGATTTTTTTTCTTCTTACACCCCACTGGGTTAGTTAGTGAACCTGATGGGGTGCAGACATCTGCCTGGGAGTCAGCTACCTTAACGGTCACCAGAATCCCTGTGCTTCTGGAGTGGTGATCGGACTTGTGGTGTCCTGAGAGGGGTGCCCAGTTACCATGCATTGAGGGAGACAAAGGCAGAAGGTGCCCAGTCCCCAAGGCAGGGTGAGGCTCCAGGCTAGGTCTGGAGAGGAAAACAGAAGTTCTTCCTAAGCGATTTTTTTTTTGAGATGGAGTCTCACTCTGTCACCCAGGCAGCTAGAGTGCAGTGGTGTGATCTTGGCTCACTGCAACCTCTGCCTCCCGGGTTCAAGTGATTCTCCTGGCTCAGCCTCTTGAGTAGCTGGGGCTACAGGCACACGCCACCATTCCCGGCTAATTTTTTGTATTTTTTAGTAGAGATGGGGTTTCACCATCTTGTCCAGGCTGTTCTTGAACTTCTGAGCTCAGGCAATCTGCCCGCCTTGGCCTCCCAAAGTGCTAGGATTACAGGCATGAGCCACCGCGCCTGGCTGGCTTTTTTCCTTTTTTTGAGACGGAGTCTCTGTCTCCCAGGCTGGAGTGCAGTGGCATGATCTTGGCTCACTGCAACCTCTGCCTCCCGGGTTCAAGCAATTCTCCTTTCTCAGTCACCCAAGTAGCTGGGACTACAGGAGTGAGCCACCGTACCCAGCTAATTTTTTTTTTTTTTTTTTTTTTTGAGACGGAGTCTCGCTCTCTCTCCCAGTCTGGAGTGCAGTGGCGCGATCTCGGCTCACTGCAAGCTCTGCCTCCTGGGTTCATGCCATTCTCCTGCCTCAGCCTTCCGAGTAACTGGGACTACAGGCGCCCGCCCCCACACCCTGCTAATTTTTTGTATTTTTAGTAGAGACGGGGTTTCACTGTGTTAGCCAGGTTGGTCTTGATCTCCTGACCTCGTGATCCACCCGCCTCGGCCTCCCAAAGTGCTGGGATTACAGGCTCAAGCCACCGTGCCCAGCCTTTTTTTTTTTTTTTTTTTTTTTTTGAGATGGAGTTTTGGTCTTTCACCAGGCTGGAGTGAAGTGGCGCAATCTTGGCTCACTGCAACCTCCACCCTCTGGTTTCAAGCGATTCTCCTGCCTCAGCCTCCTGAGTAGCTGGGATTATAGGTGCCCGTCACCATGCCAGGCTAATTTTTGTATTTTTTTTTAGTAGAGATGGGGCTTTGCCATGTTGGCCAGGCTGGTCTCGAACTCCTGACCTCAAGTGATCCACCCGCTTCGGCCTCCCAAAGTGCTAGGATTACAGGCGTGAGCCACCGTGCCTGGCCAATTTTTTTTTTTTGGACGGAGTCTTGTTCTGTCACCCAGGCTGGAGTGCAGTGGCACAATCTCGGCTCACTGCAGCCTCTGCCTCTGGGGTTCAAGTGATTCTTCTGCCTCAGCCTCCTAAGTAGCTGGGAGTACAGGTACGTACCACCATGCCCAGCTAATTTTTTGTGTTTTTAGTAGAGACAGGGTTTAACCATGTTAGCTAGGATGGTCTTGATCTCCTGATCTCGTGATCTGCCCACCCCGGCCTCCCAAACTGCTGGAATTACAGGCGTGAGCCACTGCGCCAGGCCCTTCCTAACTTTTATGCATTATTTGGTCAGATTCTCTTAAACTCTCTGAGCCTCGGGTTTCCTCCTTTTTTTTTTTTTTTTTTGACAGGATCTTATTCTGTTGCCCCGGCTGGAGTGCAGTGGCATGATCTTGGCTCATTGCAGCCTCGATCTCCTGGCCTCAAGCGATCCTTTCTCCTCAGCCTCCTGAGTAGCTGGGACCATAGGCATGTGCCACCATGCCCAGCTAATTTTTTTATTTTTTGAATAGAGACAGGGTCTCCCTTGTTGCCTGAACTGATCTTGAACTCCTTGTGAACCTCAGGTTTCTACCTGCAAAATGGGCAGGGTGATCTCCAGCTCACAGGATTCCTGTGGCATTTATTAAACCAGATTCAGTGCTGAGTACCCAGTGGGGAGCCTGCACGCTGTCCATCCAGTAAATCCTAGTTTTTTTCTCTCCTCTTGTCCATGAGCAAAACTCTAAGCTGTTCTGAGCAAAGCCATTGGCTAAATCTCCTAGTCAGCTCCTAGGATTAGAGATCCTCTTACCTCTCCCGTCCTCTTCAGCCTTCTCCCCTGAGGGAGGCCTGGGTGCCATTTGACTGGTCTCCCCACAGTGGGCCCCTCCCACCCCCAAATATCCGAGGTTCCTACCGTTCAGCTATTGCTCAGGGCTGTTCCTTCCCCCAGCCAACCACCATCCAGATCCCCCCTACATTTATTTATTTATTTATTTATTTATTTATTTATTTATTTATTTAATTTGTTTATTTTTTATTGAGACTGAGTCTTGCTCTGTCACCCAGGCAGGAGTGCAGTGGCACAATCTTGGCTCACTGCAACCTCTGCCTCCCTGGTTCAAGTGATTGTCCTGCCTCAGCCTCCCGGGTAGCTGGGAGTACAGGTGCGTGCCACCACGCCCGGTTAATTTTTTGTATTTTTAGTAGAGACCGGATTTCACCACGTTAGCCAGGATGGTCTCCATCTCCTGACTTCATGATCCGCCCACCTTGGCCTCCCAAAGTGCTGGGATTACAGGCGTGAGCCACCATGCCCGGCCTACTTTTTTTTTTTTTTTTTTTTAGCCAGAGTCTCACTCTGTCACCCAGGCTGGAATGCAGTGGTGTGATCATGGCTCACTGCAACCTCTGCCTCCCAGATTTAAGTGATTCTCATGCCTCAGCCTCCTGAGTAGCTGAGATTACAGGCATGCACCACTACCATGCCTGGTTAATTTTTTTGTATTTTTAGTAGAGATGAGGTTTCACCGTGTTAGCCAGGCTGGTCTTGAACTCCTGGCCTCAAGCAATCTGCCTGCCTTGGCCTCCCAAAATGTTGGGATTACAGGTGTGAGCCGCCACGCCCGACACCCATCTACCTTTTTTTTTTTTTTTTTTTTGAGATGGAGTTTCTCTCTTGTTGCCCATGCTCGAGTACAGTGGCGTGATCTCGGCTCAGTGCAACCTCAGGCTGGACTGCAATGGCATGATCTTGGCTCACTGCAATCTCCACTTCCTAGGTTCAAGCGATTCTCCTTCCTCAGCCTCCCGAGTAGCTGGGATTACAGGCGCCCGCCACCATGCCTGGCTAATTTTTTGTATTTTTAGTAGAGACGGGGTTTCTCCATGTTGGTCAGGCTGGTCTTGAACTCCTGAGCTCAGGTAATCTGCCCGCCTTGGCCTCCCAAAGTGCTGGGGTTACAGGCGTGAGCCACCGTGCCCGGCATCCCACCTACTTTCAAGTCCTGCCTCCTCCCTTCCACCCCCGTGTCAACTTCAGAATTTCTCTATAGACAGGGCTTAGGGAGACAGTCTGATGGCAGGGGAAGGAGGGGTCGGAGACTTGTCTCAATGCTGTATTTGTGTAGCACTTCACATAAAATTACAAGAATAGCAACTGCCCACATCACAAAATGCCCAGGGCGAAGGGGAGACGGCTGCTCGCCAGCCATTGGCACCACCACTGCCCCCAGACACTGACTTTCCTGTGGCGGTCACTGTCTAGCGTATTCTCTCAATACTGTAGGTCCCTCTTTTTTCTTGTGTCTATTCAGCCTCTCCTGTCGGATCGTCAGCTCCTGGCAAGCTGGGGCCAGCGCAGACCTCTGAGGCCCTGCAAGGAGTTGGCATCAGGAAATGCTTGTGGGTGAACGTGTGATGTGGCAGGATGATGAGTCGCACCAACTATGCCGAGCGAGGAGCGCTGCTGTGGGCATCGGGATTATTAGTCGCAGCAATCATCCTCATTCCCGGAGCCCAGCTAATGAGTGGTTGTGTGAGCTGGGAACGGGAAGCCCTGGCTTCTCAGAGGACAGAAGGAGCAGGTTTGGGCGCTGGTTGACTGCAGCACAAACAAGGGATGTTGTGATGAGCAGAGGGGTCAGAGGAGCCCATAGGGCCGGGGGTGACAGGCCAAGCTGAGGGAAGGAAGCAGGCAGAGGTGAGCTGGAGGCCGGGCACGGGTGGCCCTTTGGGGATGCCGAGGATTTATGTAGTGCTCCCTGCTCCTGGGGACACGTGACAGGCGCTCCTGGCTCCTCTGGGAGTTGCAACAGCACAGGGAATGCTGAGTGGAGCAGGAGGACAGACGGCCCCAGCAGAGCAGGAGGACAGAGGGCCCCAGCAGAGCAGGAGGACAGGCAGCCACCATGAGAAGGGATGGGTGGTGCAAGGTGGCCCTGAGGGAGGGCTGTTAGGGAACATCTGGCTCAGGATGGAAAGTGTCAGGCCCTGCCTTCACCCCCGAGATCACACACACAACATCACCATTGCACAAGTATTTACAGGGCACCCATGACCAGTTGGGTACCCACAGGAGCACCTATGGGAGATTTCTCTGTCTTGGAGAGACTCTAAGAGCATTAAAAATGAACAAGTTAATGTTTCAGCCAGTCATAAGCACCATGAAGAAGATAAAGCAGCTGGCCAGGCACGGTGGCTCACACCTGTAATCCCAGCACTTTGGAAGGCTGAGGCGGGCGGATCACGAGGTCAGGAGTTCCAGACCAGCCTGACCAATATGGTGAAACCCCGTCTCCACTAAAAATACAAACATTAGCTGGGCGTGGTGGTGCGCGCCTATAATCCCAGCTACTCAAGAGGCTGAGGCAGGAGCATCGCTTGAACCTGGGAGGCGGAGGTTGTAGTGAGCCAAGATCACGCCACTGCACTCCAGCCTGGCGACAGACTGACTCCGTATCAAAAAAAAAAAAAAAAAAAAAAGCAGGATATCCCCAGTACAGGAAGGACAGAGGGGAAGGAAGCCCACTGAAGACCAATCAAGGAGGGCTTCTGTGCAGAGGTGACTTTTGAGTTGTGATCTGAGCCCTGAGTAGGAGGCAGTCATGGAGGATTTGGGGAGATCATTGTAGGCAGAGGAACAGCCAGGCAAAGGCCCTGAGGCATGGTGAGATGACAGACAGTGAGGGAGGGAGAGTGAGGTTTGAAATGGGGTCTGAGGCAGGCAGGGGCTAGATCATAGCAGGCCCTGGGAAAGAATGTGAATTTCATGCTAAGGGAAGAAGGAGCCACTGGTGTATTTTCAGTAGCCACAGTCAGATCTCAGTGGTTAACAGGCCACTGTAGTAGCCAAGTGGAAGACACACGTGGTGAGAGTGGCTGGGTTCAGAATCCAGTTGGAAGGTAGAGCTCATGGCAGCTGCTCAGGTTTTGAATATGGGGGTAAGGGGTGCGGGGAGAGCCGTTTCCCACTGAGCCCAGATTTGTCACCTCAAGGTCTTTCTCAGCTTAGTGCCCGGGATGTGGAGTGTAGGGTCCTTGCCCATCCAGCCCTGCCCTTAGCTTCAGCTGGGGAGACTGAGAGCTTTAGCACTCACTTTGTCCAGCTCCTCAGAGAAGGGCTGTGGATTCTCCAAGGTCGCGCTGAAATTCAGACTGACCAGGGACCAAACCCAGACCTTGCTACCCTGCCCTGCTGCCTCTCCGCTGAAGATGGAAGAGGAGGGAGGAAGCCCTGGCAGGAGTGACCTGACCGGGCACGGCCCAGTGGTGAGGTTCCCTGGAAGAAGTGCCTGAAAAGAGAGCCTGGGGCCAAAGCTGTGCCCTGGGAATAGTGAGGGGTGGGTAGGATGTCATGGAAGGGTCTGGGGACAAAGAGCCAAGGCCTAGCTGGGTAAGGAGAGGAGAGTGCCCCAGGACAGCATGTTCAGGCTGGCAGGGCTGGGGGCGGGGGAACCTCTGGAGCCTGTGGGCCACAGACTCTCCATGAACAGGGCCTGAAAAGGGGAGGACCCTGAGAAGCTTCCCACAGGGGCCTTCGAGAGCCAAGACCAAGATGGGCAAGGCTAGCAGCTCCCCTGGGCCCAACTAGGTTTGCATATCTCCAACTCCCACCGTAGAAGGGGCTAGCGGTGGCCCCTCCAGAGGAAGGGTGACAAAAGGAAAGGAGAGGCGGGGGATACAGCCTGCAGGGCTCAGGTGCTCAGAGAAGCCCAAGTCAGGAGCCCTGCATTGAACTCTGCTCGGCTCCTAAGAATAGCAACATTGTAATGTAAGCATCTTCCTCTTACTCAGGGCTGCTTCTGGGCTACATTGTTTTTGTGATTTATATTATCCCCATTTTACAAATGAGACTCAAGAATTTTAGGAACTTGCCTAGTGTCACACTGTTACAAAATGGGAGGATACTATTTGTTTTTTTGTTTTGGAGACAGAGGAGTCTCCCTCTATTGCTCTATCGCCCAGGCTGGAGTGCAGTGGTGCGATCTCAGCTCACTGCAACCTCCACATCCTGGGTTTAAGGAATTCTCCTGCCTCCCAAGTAGCTGGGACTACAGTCACCACCACCATACCATGCCAGGCTAGTTTTTTATTTTTTATTTTTTAATTTTTTTTTTTTTTTGTATTTTTAGTAGAGACAGGGTTTCACCATGTTGGCCAGGCTGGTCTCGAACTCCTGAGCTCAGGCAATCCACCCACCCTGGCCTCACAAAGTGCTGGGATTACAGGCATGAGCCACGGTGCCTGGCTGCAGAATACTATTTGAAGCTAGCTTCTTTTTTGTTGTTGTTTTTGTTTTTTTTGATACAGAGTCTTGCTCTGTCACCCAGTCTGCAGTGCAATAGCGGGATCTCGGCTCACTGCAACCTCCATCTCCCAGGTTCAGGTGTTCTCCTGCCTCAGCCTCCCGAGTAGCTGGGATGACAGGCGCACGCCACCATGCCCAGCTAATTTTTGTGTTTTTAGTAGAGACAGGGTTTCTCCATGTTGGCCAGGCTAGTCTCGAACTCCTGACCTCAGGTGATCCGTCTGCCTCAGCCTCCCAAAGTGCTAGGATTACAGGTGTGAGCCACTGTGCCTGGTCGCAGAATGCTATTTGAAGCTAGCTCCTTAACCATGTGGAGCTGCCATCACATGCTGCCTGTGACCTTGGACAAGGCTAATTTCTTCATTGGGCCTCAGTGTCTCTATCTGTAAAACAGTGGAGGGGGGCCAGGTATGATGGCTCACGCCTTCAATCCTAGCACTTTGGGAGGCTGATGGGGGAGGATCACTTGAGGGCAGGAATTCGAGAACAGCTCAAACAATGTAGTGACCCCATTTGGGCAACATAGAAACCCTGTCTCTATAAAACAACAAACAAAATTAGCCTGTGGCTGGGCGCAGTGGCTCACGCCTGTAATCCCAGCACTTTGGGAGGCTGAGGCGGGCGGATCACCTGAGGTCAGGAGTTCGAGATCAGCCTGGGCAACACAGTGAAACCCCGTCTCTACTAAAAAAAATTACAAAATTAGCTGGGTGTGGTGGCACATGCCTGTAATCCCAACTACTTGGGAGGCTGATGCAGGAGAATTGCTTGAACCTGGGAGGCGGAGGATGCGGTGAGCCGAGATCACACCATTGCACTCCAGCCTGGGCAACAAGAGTAAATCTCCCGCTCACCAAAAAACAACAACAACAACAAAAAACAAAATTAGCCTGTGATGGTGGCATACACCTATAGTCCCATCTACTCAGGAGGCTAAGGTGGTAGGATCGCCTGAGTCCAGGATTTCGAGCCTGCAGTGAGCTATGATCATGCCACTAAGTTCCAGCCTGGGTGACAGAGCAAGACCCTGTCTCTAAAAAACAAAGAAACAAACAAAAAATGAAAAAAGCAGTAGAGTGGAATAAATGAAGCTTGTAGCTCTCCCAACTGGAGTCCACAGTTCCTTCTGTAGCGGATGGATTCAGGGGCAGGAGCCTGATGGGGGACACCTAGGACTTTTCTTGAAATCATGTCCACAGCGGGGCATGGTGGCTTACATCTGTAATCCCAGCACTTTGGGAGGCTGAGGCAGGTGGATCACCTGAGGTCAGGAGTTCGAGACCAGCCTGACAAACATGGTGAAACTGCATCTCTACTAAAAATACAAAATTAGCCGGACGTGATGGCACATGCCTGTAATTCCAGCTACTCGGGAGGCTGAGGCAGGAGAATCACTTGAACCTGGGAGGCGGAGGTTGTAGTGAGCCGGGATCGCACCATTGCACTCCAGCCCGGGCAACAAGAATGAAACTCCATCTCAAAAGAAAAAAAGAAATTCTTTCTTTTTTTTTTTTTTTTGAGATGGAGTCTCACTCATCGCCCAGGCTGGAGTGCAGTGGCGCGATCTCAACTCACTACAACCTCCGCCTCCCGGGTTCAAGCGATTCTCCTGTCTCAGCCTCCCAAGTAGCTGGGATTACCAGCGTGAGTCACCACACCTGGCTAATTTTTGTGTTTTTAGTAGAGGCAGGGTTTCACCATGTTGGCCAGGCTGGTCTTGGAACTACTGACCTCAGGTGATCCGCCCACCACAGCCTCCCAAAGTGCTAGAATTACAGGCGTGAGCCACCGCGCCCAGCCAAAAGAAACTATTTCTTCCATTAGCCTGGGAGAGCGGTTAAGGGCACAGACCCTGGCAGGCCACCCCCAGCCCCAGCCCCCGAGGGTGCAGTGAGAGCTGACCTCGTCAGTACAGGCCACGTGTCTCTAAAGAGCCTGGCGAACGGTGGGTGACAGCACTTGGAGTTGGTCAGAGATCAGGAGGCTGTCTCCTCACCGTCCATTCATTCACTCATCCAGCAAATCTTTGTTAAATACCTCCTATGTGCTGGAATAGATCCTAGATATTGGTGATACAGTGGTGCCCAAAATAGCATTAACTCCTTCCCTTTATGCAGCTTAGACCCCAAAGTAAGGAATGCGACAAAAAAATAAAAATTCCCTGCAGAGCATGTTAGATAGTGATGTGGAGTCCCCTACAGAGCATGTTAAATAGTGATACAGGCCAGGAGAAAAAGAGACAGGCAGCAGAGGCCCGGCCCGGCACGGTGTCTCATGCCTGTAATCCCAGCACTTTGGGAGGCCAAGGCGGGTGGATCACCTGAGGTCGGGAGTTCAAGATCAGCCTGACCAACATGGAGAAACCCTGTCTGTACTAAAAATACAAAATTACCCGGGCGTGGTGGCACATGCCTATAATCCCAACTACTCGGGAGGCTGAGGCAGGAGAATCGCTTGAACCCGAGAGGCGGAGGTTGCAGTGAGCCGAGATCGCGGTGAGCCGAGATCACGCCGAGCCGAGATCGCGTCATTGCACTCCAGCCTGGGCAACAAGAGCAAAACTCTATCTCAAAAAACCACCACCAACAACAACAAAAAAATAGAAACAGACAGCAGAGAAGGGGAAGGCAGTGACCCATGGGGGTGGGGTTTTATTATTATTATTATTATTTTATTTTTAGTAGAGACAGGGTTTTCCATGTTGTCCAGGCTGGTCTCGAACTCCTAACCTCGTGATCTGCCTGCCTCGGCCTCCCAAAGTGGTGGGATTACAGGCATGAGCCACCGAGCCTGGCCTATTTTTTTTTTTTTTTTTTTTTTTGAGATGGAATCTTGCTCTGTCATCCAGACGGGAGTTCAGTGGCACGATCTCGGCTCACTGCAACCTCTGCCTCCCAGGCTGAAGCAATTCTCCTGCCTCAGCCTCCCAAGGAGCTGGGATTACGGGCGCACATCTCCACTCCTAGCTAATGTTTGTATTTTAGTAGAGATGGGGTTTCACTATGTTGGCCAGGCTGATCTCAAACTCCTGACCTCAAGTGATCCACCTGCCTCGGCCTCCTAACCAAAGTGCTGGGATTACAGGTGTGAGCCACTGTGCCTGGCCTTTATTATTATTATTTTAAAATTATTTATTTATTTTTATTTTTTGAGACACGGTCTCACTCTTTTTTTTTTTTTTTTTTTTTTTGAGACAAGGTCTCACTCTGCTGTCCAGGCTGGAGTGCAGTGATATGATCAAGGCTCACTGCAGCCTCAACCTCCTTGGGCTCCGGTGATTCTCCCACCTCAACCTCCCAAGTAGCTGGGACTACAGGCATGCACCACCACACCCAGCCACCATGCTCAGCTAATTTTTGTATTTTTTGTAGAGAGAGCATTTCGCCATGTTATCCAGGCTGGTCTCAAACTCCTGAGCTCAAGCAACGCCTGCCTCTGCCTCCCAAAGTTCTGGGATTACAGGCGTGAGGCACCGCCTGTGGCCCAGCGCCAGGATTTTAAATTGGGAGACTGGGCCCAGACGTGGTGGCTCACGCCTGTAATCCCAGCTTTTTGGGAGGCTGAGGTCGATGGATCACCTGAGGTCAGGAGTTTAAGACCAGCCTGGGTAACATGGTGACACCTCCATCTCTACTAAAAATACAAAAATTAGCCAGGTATGGTGGTGGACGCCTGTAATCCCAGCTACTCTGGAGGCTGAGGCAGGAGAATTGCTTGAACCCGGGAGGCGGAGGTTGCAGTGAGCCGAGATCGGGCCACTGCACTCCAGCCTGGGAGACAGAGCCAGACTCTGTCTCAAAAAATAAATAAATAAATAAACTGGGAGACCAGGAGGGCCTACCTCTGAAGGGGACTTGAGAAAGGTGAGAGGTGAGGGGGGTTGGTGCTCTGCGGGAAGAGCGCACCAGGCAGTGGAAACAGCCCCTGCCAAGGCCCTGAGGCCAGAGGTTCATTCCATGGGAGGCCAGTGAGGCTACAGGGCTGTGAGCAAGAAGAAAACTTACAGGAGCTGAGGTCAGGAGAGCCAGGTGCGGGGAGTGGAGGACAGATCCTGGAGGGCCGTTTTCAGGCCAGCCCTTGATGTTTAGTAAATCTATGAGTCCTTAGTCAAGACTGAGATTCCTGGGGCAGGTACTGAAATCTTTCTGGGTTTATCTGCAGCCATATCGTCATTATCTGGGAATTCCAGGGCTGTCCTTGGGATCCCAGCCCAGTGCTCCTGCGTGCCAAGTGGTCTTGAAGGGTCTGCAATAGGGAGCAGGTAAAAAATGTCAGTTTGGGAACACAGTGGCTCACACTTGTAATCACAGCACTTTGGGAGGGCGAGGCAGAAGGGTCACTTGAGCCCAGGAGTTTCAGACCAGTCTGGGCAACACAGTAAGACCCCATCTCTATAAAAAATTTAAAAATTAGCTGGGTGTGGTGGTGCATGCCTGTAGTCCCAGCTACTTGGAAGGCTGAGGCAGGAGGATCGCTTGAGCCCAGGAATTTTAGGCTACAGCGAGGTATGATCCTGCCACTGCACTCCAGCCTGGGTGACAGAGTGAGTCTCTAAAAAAACGACAAAAGCCAGTTTGGAAAGGTGTTGTGAGAGCCACTATTCCTGAACCAATGCAGAGCAGCTGAAACCCAGGGTGGGCCCCTTCGGAGCTGGAAATTCACCCCACACCTATTCTAGCCTGATTTCATCTTCTTGTTGGCTTGCAGAGAAGGTAGCTAGGGGAACTTTGCCACACCCTTGAGTTTTTTGTTTTGTTCTGTTTTTTATTTATTTTTTTGAGACGGAGTCTCGCTCTGTCGCCCAAGCTAGAGTGCAATGGTACGATCTCGGCTCACTGCAACCTCCGCCTCCTGGGTTCAAGCGATTCTCCTGCCTCAGCCTCCCGAGTGGCTGGGATTACAGGTGCCCGCCATCATGCCCAGCTAATTTTTTTGTATTTTTAGTAGAAACGGGGTTTCACCGTGTTGGCCAGGCTGGTCTTGAACTCCTGACCTCAGGTGATCACCCGCCTTGGCCTCTGAAGTGCTGGGATTACAGGGGCGTGCCCGGCCCCACCCTTGGGTTTTAAAGTTAGGAGTTAAATCTGAGAGGAATCACTGTGAACCAAGTCGGAGAGAGAAGTCAGGCTGTGGGGCTGCTGGAACACGTAAGGTTTTTTTTTTCACTTTGGACCAGTCTCCCCTCCTCAGCTGGGTTTTGTGTCATGGTTTGCCTTCCCTTATAGCTTCACTGCAAAGCTCTTTGGAAGGGCCCACAGACAGGTCTTCCAGGGATAGGAAGGACAAGGACTTGGGCCCACAACTCAGGCAGTGGACAACAGCATGTCCTTCCAATGGCGAGGCAGGGAGGCTCCCTAGCAGGCCTGGGGATGAGCCGGGCTCCTCAGCCTGGCTGGCCCAGGGAACTGAGCAGGATCTTAACTGGGGCAGGGGGTGGGGTGGGGGTGCTGGGGTGGGAGGTGTGGTTACAAGTCCTGAATGCAGAGGGGAGAACGTGAACGTGCTGCAGTCAGACCTGGCGATCTGGCTGGGTTAGGAAGGGGCAGGGGGTCTGTTCCAGCCAGGCCCAGTTTAAGGGAGAGGTTGATCTGTGCCCTTAGGCAAGCACTGGGAGGAGCCTGATTCCTTCTCTGAAAGAATACAGTGTAATCTGCTGTTGTTTGAGAGGATTAAATGAGATAACAAATAACCTCCTCTCCCAGGGCTGGTTGCCTTGAAAGTGCTGAAGAAGAGGAGGGCTTTGGGAAGCAGGGCCCAGGTTGGAAGGTTAGGGGTGGTAAGGACTGGAGGACACAGGGGCAGACTTCACCCCCTGCTCAATTGTGCCCAGGCCTCTCTGCCTGGGCTCATGTGAGGAAAGAAACAAAATGGGTGGCAGTGGGGTGGTGCTCAGGCCGGCTGAGAACTTGGGCCCAGAGTTACCGGATCTCCTAATGCCTCCAGAGAAACAGGGAATCTGGATCTGAAATATGAAATCTTCCAGTTTTAAAACTTTGGGGAGTGGCCAGGCATGGTGGCTCACGCCTATAATCCCAGCAGTTTGGGAGGCCAAGGCAGGCGGATCACTTGAGGTCAGGAGTTCCAGCCCAGCCTGGCCAACCCCGTCTCTACTAAAAATACTGTGTGGTCCTGGGCAAAAATTAGCCAGGTGTGGTGGTGCACATCTGTAATTCCAGCTATTCAGGAGGGAGGCTGAGGCTGGAGAATCACTTGAACCCAGGAGGCAGAGGTTGCAGTGAGCCGATATTGAGCCACTGCACTCCAGCCTGAGCAACACGGTGAGACTCTATCTCAAAACCAACAAAAACAAAAAGCAAAAAAAAAAAAAAAAAAACTTTGGGGATTAATTAACAAAACAACAACAGAAAGCACCGCGCAGGCCAAGTAAAGCCCACCACCTGGCTGGTGACCCCCTGCTCTGGCAAAGGTGTCACTGAAGGCAGGCCCTCCTGGGAGGAGGCTTCTCACTCTCCTGCTCTTGGAAATGGGCTCTAGATAGACCCAGTTTCCTGGTGATCGCTGGGAGAACAGAGCTGTCCTGTTGGGCTTTGTGGTCCTGGGCAAAGCCCTTCCCCTCTCTGGGCCAGTTTCCTGGCCGGCGAAAGGACTTAGTCTGTGGGGCTCCTGCCCGTTTGGACACGTGTGTGACTCAGTCCCTCAGCCTCGAGGAGGGAAGATACGGCTATTATAGAAGTGACTCCTCCCAGGAACTGTGCTTCCGGGATTGGACGCAGGGCCTCAGGCATTTTGCGTGTCCACAGTCACAACTGTGTGAATATAGGTGTGTCACAATTGGAAGCTTTGCATGGCTCAGTGTAAATATCATCACTTTAATGACTTTGTTCTGCAACCTTTCATCGCGGCTCTGGGTGCCGGTAGAAGCTTTTATTAATTCTGTGACCTGGGGAGGACAGGGTCCTTCCTCCCATTTGCTGTTTAAGGAAACCCAAGCTCAGAGCTGGGAGGTGACTTGGCTAAACGTGCACCACTCGGAGCCCAGACTCAAGTGTCGGTGCTTTGGTACTTGTGGCACCCCTCCTTCAACAGGGGAGAATGAGGTTGGGATCTGAGGGGTCCTCTCTGTGCCCATCACAGTTTGAGCTTCAGGGAAAAGAAGAAGAGGTCTTTGCCCTTCGTTTTTCCACGGGAGGAGAATGTATGAGCCCAGGCTACCTTTCTGGGCCTTGTGTCGACATCCCTAGCTGTCTCCTCAAATCTCTTGCCCTGAATCAACCTGGCCTGTGTTCTCTGCGGCACTCGGAACCTGGAGGCGGACTGAACCTCCAGCAGTCTAACATCTTTTGCAGTGTCGTGAATAGCCGCCTGTTTTCGCAGGGGCCCAGTGCTCTGCCTGGAGAGGAGAGAGATCCTGGCAGGCGGGGAGAGGAGACTTTGGGTCTAGACCCTCCCCTCCCATCCCCTCACCTCCACTTTTTGTGCGCCCTCCTCTTCCCTCTGCCCCCCCCACCCCGTCTTTTCCACCTGTGCCCTGGACTGCATTAGGGTGTCAGTATCTGTGTGCTCCCCCACCCCCACGCGTAAGCCCGCGCGCCTGCACTGAGGCTGGGGAACTGCGTCTCGCAGCTGCGGCCCCCAGCGCGGAGGGCGCGGGCCCTTTAAATCCTCCGGGGCGGCGGCGGCGGGCCGGGGATGACATCAGCGGGCGGGCCCGGGGCTCAATGGGAGCCGGCGGGCGCGCGCGGTGCGAGAGCGCGCGAGCCGGCGGCGGGGGCGGGCGGGCAGGAGGCCGGGAGGAGGGAGGCGGTGGCGGCGGCGGCGGCGAGAGCCCAGAGCCAGAGCCCAGCCGGGGCCGAGCGGAGCGCGGCGGCGGCGGCGGCGGCGGCGGCGGCTGGGCCGGGAGAGGCTGGCGCGCCGGGCGGCTCCGCGAATCCTCCGGCATCCGCCCCGGCGGGCCGCCCCCGCCCGCGGCAGCCCCCCGAGCAGTGGCCCGGCATCGGCGCCTTCCCGGCGGGGTAAATATTGGGGGGCCGCGGGCCCGCGGAGGGGTGCAAACCTGGGGGGAATCGGGCTCCCTCAGCCTCTTTGTTTTTGCTGGAGAGGGAGGGAAGGGAGGGCAGACACACGCGCGTTCGCGCTGGGGTGTAGGGGGGGCAGCCCGGGCGCCGCCCGCTCGGCCCGGCGAGGACAAAGGCGCGGCTGGGGACGAGGAGGAGGGGGCCTGTTATTTTGCAGGCTCGCGGGGGAGGCCCCCCGGCCGGCCTGCCTCCGCTTCCCCCCGCTGGACCCTCCGAGGCTCCGGCCGGCCAGGCGGCCACTCCGGCTGTGATTCGGGGACGCTGAGGGAGGGGGCTTGGGGTGCTGGGCGCCGGATACTGTTGATTCGGGCCCGCGTAAGGGTTTCATCGGACAATCACCGGCGCCCCCTGCTCTCCCGGCCCCGGCGCCCGGACCTGGGGGTTCGCAAGGCTGCGCCCGCTCGTTGGATGACGGGCGTTTGGGGGTCCTAAGGTGAAGAGGTGTGTGGTCACCAGGCCACTGATTTGTTTTTCTTTGTGGAGAGAAAGAAAGGGGTGGGGGTTATTTGTCGGATCGGATTCTCCCATTTTTGTGTGAGAGATTGATGTCTTGCAAGTCTCTAAGGAACGCAAAACAGTGTCTGGGTGTCGTTAGAGGATTCCCAAGCTCTTCTTAATACCCTAACTCGAAGTGGGGTGAGCCCCCTCCCCAAGTTTTCGCTTAGTTTTCTTGCATATTTTCTTCTTGGCATAGCCTCCTTCCTGGAGAAGGATTTGGAGAGAGGAGAAGGGGACACAAGTGTCTCAAGTTGCTTCCAAGCAATGCCTGTGTTTGGGTCTCCTTTGCCTTCGTTTCTATGATGTCCCTTCAATTTTTATTTTAATCGTCCGAGGGACAAGGGCCCCGGCTCAGGGGTAGGCGATGGTGGTCGGGGAGTAAGAAGCACTGCCCGTGTGCCATGCTGGTTGGTAGTTTGTCTAATTTTTTTAACCTGCTGAAACTCTTGAACCTTTATATCCACTTTTCCCCCCACTTTGTTTATCTCCCCCCCTCCCCCATGGGAGAAGCAGCAAAAGAACTGAAAAGCCTCTCCATTCCTGAATGAAGCTTTTCTGCTCTCCTCTGGGAGGCTTTTTGGGTATTGGTGCCGGGACAGTCTAGGCTCCCCCAGGGACCTTGGACCCCTGGGGTGTTGGGGAGCGACTGGGGGTCTGGGTGGCTGGCACATAGCAGTCAGGGGGTCCTGAAGGGCTTGCCCCTCCCCGCCCTCGTTCTCTGCAGACAGCCGGTGAGTGGGGAGAGACTGGGGGGTCATGTGCAGTATATTTATGTAAGACACCCAGACAGAGGGCACGGGTATTTATATAACCCGGCGTGGGTATTTATGTAATATAGGATGCGGGTATATTTATGTTCCTTTCCTAACCTGCGGGTTTCCTGGCTGCCATGTGTGGTCTCTGAATTGGTGTTGGCAGAAAATGGACTGAGGTGTTGGGGGGGGTTGCGTGCACACCCCCCCTTACCCCCCAACAGGGCTCACTGTGTGTGCCTGCTTTTCTTTCTTCCGTTGGAGTGTACACACTCGGGAAGCTGGACGTGTGTGTACGTGGGGTGTGTGGCGTGTGGGTTTCCTGCAAACGTGGACTGCGTTCCCCTGGCAGCGTGGCACCTCAGCTGAGACAGGCCAAGCATGTGGGCAGCGGCCCTTGATTGAGAGCCCAGAGTTTGGCCAGCTCTGGTGGAGGTCCCTGCCTCGTGGTTATTGGTGGAGGGCTGGTGAGCTCCTTGGGAGCCAGGTGCCGGGGTTCCCTGTCTCTCCTGGGATCTGCCCACTGTCCCTGGAATCCATCTCCCTCCCAGGCTGGCCTGGTTGTTGGGGGCAGCACTTGGCACGGGCAAGGGGCTGATCTTCTGTGCCAGCACAGCTGCTCTGCAGTCTTCCTGTTTTGCCCTGTTTGTGAGTGTGGGAGACCACCAGGTGGGACAGCCAGAGCCCTGTCCTCGGCGAGGCTGTACCATCTGCAGGGTGGTGTGGGGCAGGTGGCATGGCCTCTGTGAGCCTGAGTACCCTGTCTGTGAAAGGAGTTCCCTCTTGCTAGTCCTTGATGCTGGTCCTCTTGTAAACACCCCTCCCCCTGTTTACTGCAGTCCCTGGTCCCTGTCCCCACGGCAGCACTGCCTCCAGGCCTTCAGTTTCCTCCTCTGCTGACCAGGAACAGGGTGTCCGGACTTTTGCCCCAGGCCAGAGCAGAGGGGTCCCTACTCTGCCCCAGGCCAGACAGAGGGCTACCCCCTGGCCCTGAGGAAGGAGAGAAGCTGCTCACATCAGAACTCCTCCTCCCACCCATCCGGGGCAGGCGGCTAAAACCCTGGCTCAGTCCCCTTTGTTGTTCTATGAGGGCCCTCTTAGGAGACCCTCCTAGTCTTAAAGGACGCCAGCTCCAAACAGTTTATCCAAGCGGCTGTGGGCGTCCGTGTGAGGTTCTTGGTGTCATGACGTAGAGATGGGGAGGTGGCTGGAAGGTGGATGGTCGAGGGCATTCTTTTCTGCCTTCCCCCCAGTAGGGGATGCGACTTTCTCCTGCAAGGCGTGCTGGGCACTGGCGAGGTCTGGCCTCTGGGCAGGGGCAGTACTTGGGAAGACCAGGCCAGGCTGTGGGAGCCTGGGGGTAGGAGGTGTAAGAGGGCTGATGCCCGTTGTGATCCTTTGAGAAGCTTCTTTTGAGGGGCCCCTGAATGAGCATCCCCCAAAGACATGCTTGCTTGGCTGCTTCCTCTCTGGCCACACTGAAACCTGTCCTCAGCCTGCCTTAGCTGTTCCCCAGGTGTGTGGAGTGCAGGCTGTGGGCCACCTGACACCTGCAGAATGTGGTCTTCGAGAATGCGGGTCTTCGAGTTCCTGGTGGCTCTGCCTGGCCTTGGTGGACTGGACCCCTTTCCCGGCTCCCCACGTCGCTGACCCTCATGTTCCTGCTTCCTCTGCAGCAAGAGTGAGCCATGGAGCTACGTGTGGGGAACAAGTACCGCCTGGGACGGAAGATCGGGAGCGGGTCCTTCGGAGATATCTACCTGGGTAAGTGTTCCTAGCTCCAGCTGGAGCCCCTGGGGCCAGCCCGTGGGACCAAGAGGAGGAAAGACCCCAGGATTTGGGGATCTGAAGTCAGAATGTGGCTCCAGGGGCATGATTTGCCCCAGGGCCATCCCAGATGGGGAAGGAAGCAGCAGGTTGTCGGGAGGCAGGCCAGGGGGCTCCTCTCGCAGGCCAGGCTGGGCACTGGAGGGTATTTTTAGCTCCAGTTTCTGCAGGAGTCATGCGGTTCTTTTGTGCCTCAGTGTCCCGGGTCAGCTGGGTCACCAGCTGGGTGTGGGAAAACCCAGGCGGGGTTCACATCCTCTCCCCTGCTTCCTGGGAGAAGGATATTGGTAGATAGAAGAGACTTGGGTTGCTGCTGGACCCCTAGCCAGGCCCCCCTCTCTATGTCCTGGCCTCCTGGAACCCAGCCCAGGCAGGCTTTGGGATGACGCAGGCTCCCCTGTAACCTCGGGGGTGGGGTGGGGGGATGCGGTCTCCTCATTAGGGAGTTCTCTCTCTCTTTTTCTCTCCGGATGTGCTTCCTGTTGAAAGTATGAGTATGCTGTGATGTTGCATTTTAAACAAATCACTGATCTCTCAGTCCTCCCCTTGGCCTGGGAGAAATGAGGCTTGCGCCTTTCAGTGCCACTTCTGAGGGGCACGGTCATGAGTCTTGGCCCTTCCTTTGTGCTTATTGGTCCAAAGGGAAGGTATTTAGTGTTGGTGCTTGTGGATTAGCGGGTGGAGGCTTGGAGTTGCTGGAGTGAGGTGGCCAGCCCCTCTACGAGTTATCCTCATTCCTGTCCCTGCACCCTCAGAAGCAGGCTAGACACACCTCTGTGCCTTGGTTACCCTCCTTGGAAAATGAAAATCAGCTCTGTCCAGTGCAGAGAACACCAAGTCTGTGTGCCGTGTCCATCACTTCAGAACTTCGGGGTTTCTGTTACCCCATGGTTAGGGTTCCTTAGAGTATGAAATGTGCTAAGGAAGCCTCAGTGGAGACGGGGACGGAGACTGGGAGTTCCCTGAGCACTTCCTTGCAGGGTACTTTCTGCAGCCCCTAGAGATAGTACCAGATTATTTGTTTGGCACATCAGGAAACTGAGGCACAGATGGTCAAGTTGGCCTCCCAAGACCGCTCTAGAAAACTGGCAGAAGCAGCCTGTATGCCCACAGCCCTCCACATGAGTGAGAGCGTGGAAGACAGAACATGCCGAGGGAGACGTTAGACGTCTAGCTCTGCGTTCTAGACGTGGCTTTGTGTGGCTGTGGGAAGGTCATGCGGCTCCTCTGTGCCTCAGTGTCCCCATCTGTAGTTTGTGATAATGCTGCCTGACTGACCAAGAACTGTTCCAAGGCAGAGATGAAATGACAGATGGGAAAGTATTTTGTAAACTCTAAAGTGCCAGCCAGATGTGCAGTTCATTGCTGAGTGCTTAGTAGATGAGCCTCCCCTATGGACACCCTGGAGCTCAGAGGGAGGGAGAGTGTGTGGTGCAGCTGGTTTAAAGGTTTTTCTCTGTGACCCCAAGCTACTCCCGGGGAGGCAGGCATTTGGTAATATCTGCTAGTGCCCAGCGCAGTGGGTGTTCACTGAAGGCTAGTCAAGCAAACCAATGAGAAAATGCGGATTGTGACATGCACAGACATGCACAGTAGCCTCACAGCAGAATAGAAAAAGGCCGGGATGGCCAGGTGCGGTGGCTCACACCTGTAACGCCAGCACTTTGGGAAGCCAAGACAGACAGATTGCTGGAGTCCAGGAGTTCGAAACCAACTTGGGCAACATGGTGAGACCCCATCTCTACAAGAAAAATACAAAAAGTAGCTGGGCATGGCGGCACGCGCCTGTAATCCCAGCTACTCAGGAGGCTGAGGTGGGAGAATCACCTGAGCCATGGAGGTTGAGGCTACAGTGAGCTGAGATCGCACTCCAGTGTGGGTGTCAGAGTGAGACCATGTCTCAAAAAAAAAGGAGGCCAGGAGATATGGCTCACACCTGTAATCCCAGCACTTTGGGAGGCCGAGGCGGGCAGATCACTTGAGGTCAGGAGTTCGAGACCAGCCTGGCCAACATGGTGAAACCCTGTCTCTACTAAAGATACAAAAATTAGCTGGGTGTGGTGGCACATGCCTGTATCCCAGGTACTCTGGAGGCTGAGGCGGAAGAATGGCTTGAATCTGGGAGGTGGAGGTTGCAGTGAGCTGAGATCGTGTCATTGCACTCCAGCCTGGGCGACAAAGCAAGACTCCGTCAAAAAAAAAAAAAGAAGGAAAGAAAAGGGCTGAGATGTGGGGGCCAGTCCGGGTTCAGATCCCCAGCGTGTTCCTCATTTGCTGTGTGACCTGGAGTAAGTCACCATATCATTCTGAGCCTCAGTCTTCTCATCTGAAATGAGTGTACCCAGCTCCTTATTGTTTGTGAAATTGGAGTGGGTGTAAAGGACCCTCGTATTATTGAAGCTGTTGGGCTGAGCACTGAAGTCTGGAGCCACTGGCTGGAGGTCAAAGGGCATGGAGACAGCTCTTGGCACAGACTTGTTCCTAGACAGCGCCCATCCCAGGTCCCGTCCCTCTTTTTGCAGACAGGAGACAGAGAGGCCCATGGCTGGAGGGGGGACAGCCCAAGATCACTCAGAACTTCCAGAATCTTGTGTGGTGGGACCTCCCTGGGGACAGGACTTCCTGTTTATCTGCATAGTCATCTCATTCATTTTAAAAACTAAGTACAGATTTACTCCTCTTTGTACTGGCTCTAGAGTAAATTCGACCTAGGTTTGGGTGCTGGTTCTTCCTTTTGTGAGCTGTATGCGCTTGAGCAGGTGATGACCTCGTCCATCCTTGGCTTTCCCATCTGCAAAATGGGGTCGTGCAAAGTAGTGAGGTCGTGGCGTGTAAAATACCCACGTGTGCTGGGCCCAGCAGTAGTGCTGTGCGCTGCGCCCCCACCATTGGTCTTAGTTTCTAGTTCGGAGTTGATTTCTAAGGGTCTGGGTCCTCTGGGTCTGAGTCTGGGGAGGCGAGTCAGACTCCTGACTCTCCCATCTTCACTGCTGCAAGGGCCTCAGGGGACCCTGCCCTGACTCACTATCCTGCCAGCACCCTCCTGGGCCCCTGTCTTGTTGGTTTGGGGACAGTGGTGATTGTAGGGCGTCCCCGGCCAGCCTTGCTGGCTCCATTTATTCAACACTCTGGCCACATTCTTATCCCCAGTGCTCTGCCAGGGCCTGACTCCAGATGGCCTCTGCAGGTGGGGCTGGATGCGTCCTCCAAGCCCTGCTTTCCAGGATCACCCGAGGGCCAGCACACTATGGATGTGGCTTCTGCCCCTCCTCCCTCTGCATCATAAGGGGTCAGCCAAGAGACATCATAAGGGGCCTGCTTTGTTAAGGCACTGCTGTTGCCCATCCAGGGTCCAGAGGTGGCCAAATCTGGGCCCATTTGCTAGACTTGCATCCTGGGGAACTCTCTAGACCTCTTAGAGTCTCTGGTCCTCAGCTCTGAAAGGGGTGGCGAACAGTGTTGTTCGCTGACAGGTGGTTCCAGGGGTGAGAGTTAGTGTGGGAAATACTCCAGGCCTCTGACGGGTGGGAACTGAGGTTGCCGCCGCGGCTGCTGCCGGGACGGTGGGCTTCATCCCCTGTCCTCCAGTCCACCCATGTCCCCGATTGTATCCATGTGTCTGTGTAGGTGTCAAGTAGGCCCCCGTGTGAGGCTGGCCACGCCCGTGGCCACCTGGAACTTGCCAAGTTCCCAGCCCCTCTAGGGCCAGCCAAGTCCAAGCCCTTTTCTGTGTCCAAGTTTGTTTTGGGAACTGGCAGTCCCCCCACTGTGTCTGACTCATGGGGCATCTTCTGTTCCTGAAATCGGGCAGTTCTAGCTTCTAGGCCTTCGCATGTGGGGCACCCCTGCATCTATGCTCAGCCGGCTCCCAGACACAGCCTCTGCCAGGAAGCCTCACCTGGAGTTTGAGTGGAGAAAAAACACAGGGACTCTGGGGACTAAGTTTCAAATTCTGGCTGTGCCCCATCCAGTTCTGTCAGACCTTAGGCCAGTTACCTAACGTCTCTGAACCTCAGCTTAGCGGTTGTAAGAATTAAGGGAGCTCAGAGAAAAGCCTGGCGGCTTCCTGATAGAATTTAGAGGCCACCAAGGAACTCATTGGTGGCAGGACCTGCTGCAGGGGGAGGCAGCTCTGGCAGGTTTCCAGCACTTGCGGGGGTCAGAGGCTTTGCCTAGCAGCTTGGGTCCCTGTCCCTGGGAAGTTTGTAGCATATGATCATTTGACCTTTGGTGTCTGTTTTTCCACATGTCAAACAGAAATGCAAACAGTAGGCCAGGCACAGTGGCTCACGCCTGTAATCCCAGCACTTGGGAGACCAAGGCGGGCAGATCATTTGAGGTCAGGAGTTTGAGACCAGCCCGGCCAACATGGTGAAACCCCATCTCTACTAATAATACAAAAATTAGCCAGGCGTGGTGGTGTCTGCTTGTAATCCCAGTTACTCGGGAGGCTGAGGCATGAGAATCGCTTGAACCCGGGAGGCAGAAGTTGCAGTGGGCCGAGATCA
This sequence comes from Pan paniscus, assembly GCF_029289425.2. Taxonomy (NCBI): domain Eukaryota; kingdom Metazoa; phylum Chordata; class Mammalia; order Primates; family Hominidae; genus Pan; species Pan paniscus. Next base: position 48,164,853 of record NC_085927.1, on the reverse strand, counting down.
TGCCACTGCACTCCAGCCCAGGCGACAAAGTGAAGCTGTCTCAAAAAAAAAAAAGAAAAAAGAAATGGAAACAGTAGTACTCGAAGAGTGGATAAGGGCTCGAGGGGAAGAGGGTCCTGTCTACCACTACCTCCCCAGCACCTCTCCTCCCTGCACACATCTGCCGAATCACCAAGTGCTGCAGGCCCTGCCTCCAAAGTGTCAGTCAGTCTCTGCACCCTGCCCAGGCAGGGCCACCGTCAGCTCTTGCCTGGTCTCTGTAGTGGCCTTCCCAGGCCTTCCACTACCCCTCTAGCCTCCTCCAGCCCTTTCGTATCCACCAGGTAGCCTCAACAGGGTGATTTTTGTCCCCCAGGAGACATATGTCAAGATCTGGAGACCTTTTGGTTGTTACAATTCAGGGGGAAAGGGGTGCCCTGGCATCTAGTGGGTAGAAGTCATGGGTGCTGTTAGACTGTGCAGTGCCCAGGGCAGCCCCACAACCAGGAATTCTCCAGCTCCAGTGTCAGTAGTGCCACGGTTGAGAGATCCTGTGATCACACACCTGAACATGGCCCTTGGTGCCTCAGGCTGAAGGCCAGGATCTTAGCCGGCCATTCAAGGCCCTTCACATCTCTTCCCTGCCCACCTCTTCCACTGTCTTTTTCTGCCACCCCATGGTTCCTGCTGCACCCGCTGCTGTTGGGCCTCTGCTTGTGCCGTGACCTCTCTTGTCTGTCCAGTACAGTCCTGTTTGGGAGCCAGGAGCCCTTGCAGCCTGCCCTCCCGGAGGCTCTCCTTTCCTCATAGCATGGCTTATTCCCTCTTCCCCTCCTCCCACTGGGTGGACACCGGCTCATCTCTAGCCTAGGGGCTGCACTTCCCACCAAGCCGAACATCATGGAGCATTGACTGTGTGCCAGGCACTCTTGTAAGCATGTTTGTCCGTCAGAACATCCCAATGAGCCAGATAGTCTCATCGGTTTACACATGAGGTACCTGGGGCTCAGAGGGGTGAAGTGCCTTGTCCGAGGACCCCTGGCCAGGGGATGTCCAAGTCAGGATTTGGGCTCTAGTAGGTTGGCTCTGAAACTCACACTTCAACCGCTGCACTCTCCTGCCTCTCTGCTCATGGGGAAATGGAGCATGGCCAGGGGACTCTAAGGATCCTCACTGTCCCCTGGAAACCTGTGTGGCTGATCCCAGTGACGAGCATTGATGTGTCAAAAGCTCTTTACAGTTTGCAAAGTACTTTCATTCCTGTTGCTGGCTAGATTGAGTTATTCATTCTGTTTTTCTTTTTCTTTTATTAAAAATCCAAATACTCAAAACTAAAAATCAAAACACAAAAATGTGTTAAGTGAAAGAAGTCAGTCACAAAAAATCACGTTGTATGATTCTGTTTGATTCTATTTCTGTGAAATGTCCAGAAAAGACAAATCCATAGAGACAGAATGTAGATTAGTTCGGGGGCAGGGGATGGAGCGAGGAGATAGGACCTTACCCCACTAAAGGCTACAGGTGTTTTCAGGGTGATGAAAATACAGCCCTCCTGGGCCAGGCACAGTGGCTCATGCCTGTAATTCCTGCATATTGGGAGGCTGAGGCAGGTGAATCACTTGAGCCCAGGAGTTGGAGACCAGCCTAGAGATGGCAAACCCTGTCTACAAAAAATACAAAAATTAGCCAGGTGTGGTGGCTTGCGCCTGTAGTCCAGCTACTCGAGAGGCTGAAGTGGGAGGCTCACTTGCGCCCCAGAGGTTGAGGCTGCAGTGAGCTGTGTTAGTGCCACTACAGTCCAGCCTGGGTGGCAGATTGAGACCCTGTCTCAAAAAGAAAAAGAAAATACAGCCCTCCACCTTCGGTACCTGTGGGGAATAGGTTCCAGGATCCCCCTCAGATACCAAAATCCTCTGATTCTCAAGTTCCTGATATAAAAAGCTGTAGTATTTGTATATAACCTACGCGCATCCTCCGTATACTTTTTTTTGTTTTGAGACGGAGTCTCGCTCTGTCGCCAGGCTGGAGTGCAGTTGTGTGATCTCGGCTCACTGCAACCTCCGCCTCCCAGGTTCAAGAGATTCTCCTACCTCAGCCTCCTGAGTAGCTGGGATTACAGGCGCTCCCATGGGAGCACCTTGGCTAATTTTTGTATTTTTAGTAGAGATGGGGTTTCATCATGGTGGTCAGGCTGGTCTGGAACTCCTTGCCTGGTGATCCGCCTGCCTCAGCCTCCCAAAATGCTGACGCCTGGCCTTCTCCATATACTTTAAATCATCTCTAGATTACTTATAATACCTGATACAATGTAAATGCTATGTAAATAGTTATTGTACTGTATTTTTAATTTTTATATTATTTACCTATTTGTTTTTGAGACATGGTCTTGCTCTGTCACCCAGGCTGGAGTGTGGTGGTGTGATCATAGCTCACCGCAGCCTTGACTTACTAGGCTCAAGCAGTCCTCCTGCCTCAGCCTCCCAGGTAGCTGGGACCACAGGCACGTGCTACCACGCCTGGCTAATATTTGTATTTTTTGTAGAGATAGGGTCTCACTATGTTGCTTAGGCTGGTCTCGAACCGCTGGACTCGAGTAATCCTCCTCAGCCTCCCAAAGTGCTAGGACTACAGTTGTGCATCACTGCACCCAACCTATTTCTTATTGTTGTATTGTTATTTTTTATTTTTCCCCCCCACGTATTTTTGATCCATGGTTGAATTGGCAGATGCGGAACCCACAGCAGATGCTGATACGAAGGTATCAGCTGATAAGAAGATGCTGTGTTCTAATTTTTAATTTTTTTTTTTTTTTTTGAGATGGAGTCTTGCTCTGTCGCCAGGCTGGAGTGCAGTGGCACAATCTCGGCTCACTGCAACCTCTGCCTCCTGGGTTCAAGCAATTCTCCTGCCTCAGCCTGCCGAGTAGCTGGGATTACAGGCGTGCGCCACTACGCCCAGCTAATTTTTGTACTTTTAATGGAGATGGGGTTTCACCATGTTGGCCAGGATGGTCTTGATCTCTTGACCTTGTGATCCGCCTGCCTCGGCCTCCCAAAGTGCTGGGATTACAGGCGTGAGCCACCGCGCCCGTCCTGTGTTCTAAAATTGATTGTGGTAATGGCTGCGCAAGCTTGTGAATATATAAAAACAGTGAGTCGCACACTTTGAGTGACTCAATTGGAGAGTTATCTGAATTACATCTCAATAAAGGTGTTGAAAGAAATTGCAACTTATAACACAGTATCCAATGAAGCGTCCCCCACCCCTTCCTCCCTGACCCACTTAGCCCTGTACAGTCATATTTCTGTTCAATGTTTCTTTATGTAGCTAGAGCCAAACACAGATACTTAGTTCCCCACCTTTTTAAAGAAAAATGAAATGAGAGTGTGGAATATACACTGTTCTGTGCTTTGCTTTTTCACTTCCTGTATCTTGGAGGTCTTTCCACTTGTGTGCAGAGAGAGCTTCCTCGTTCTTTTTCCATTGTATTCTGTTTTATGGATGGGCTATTCTTTATTTAATCAGCCCCCTCAGGAGGGACATTTGGGTTGTTTCCAAGCTTCTGCTGTTCCAAACAGCCTGCAGCCGACAGCCTTGTCCCCGCCTTGTTTTGCACCATGCTAGGATGTCAGGTAAACTCCCAGAAGCGGGGTTGCTGGTCAGGGCTGAGTAGTGTCAAATCCCCCTCCAGTGGCGACTCAGCAGTTCACGCCTCCACCACCTGGGAGGAGTGCTCAGCGACCCCACAGTCTTGCCGACAGACAGGTGTGTTATCTCGTAAGACTTTTGACAATCCTAGGTGAAACATGGTCTTTCACGATCATATTAATTTGCATTTCTCTTACAAGGAGGTTGGGCATCTTTCCCTATGAGTAAGGCTTTTCTATTAATGATTTCTTTCTCTGTGAAGTGTGTGTTTCAAATCCTTTGGCCTATTTTCTGCTGAGTCTTTTTCTGACTGATTTGTAGGAGCTCATTACATATTAGCTCTTTGCCTGTGATAAGAATTGCAAGTGAGTATGTCTCTTAGGACTTTATTTCCGGTGTTTTTGCCATGCAGAAGGGATTCTTTTTTCTCTTTTTTGGAGAGGAAGGAGCTTTTTTTTTTTTTTTTTTTTTAATGGCTTTAGGATTTTGAATCAGGGATAAAAATAAAAGCCTTGCCTAACCCCAAGGCTATAAGGCAATTCTCCCTTCTTCTAACATTTCATTGTTATTTCTTATTAAATGTTGAGTGGATGCAAAAAATACATATAGAATACTGCATGGCCTAAGGTGTCCCTCCCTGGGAACCAACGTCTGACATTTAATCTTTTTCCTTTCTTTCGTGTTTAAATCTGTATTGTCCAGTCTTGTTACCTGTTTTGATATGGAAACAAGTAGAACTGTGCTTGCACTCTTCTTTTTTTTTTTTTTTTTTTGAGCTGGAGTTTCACTCTGTCACCCAGGCTAGAGTGCAATGGCACAATCTCGGCTCACTGCAACCTCCGCCTCCTGGGTTCAAGTGATTCTCCTGCCTCAGCCTCCCAAGTAGCTGGGATTACAGATGCCTGCCACTGCGCCCGGCTAATTTTTGTATTTTTGGTACAGACAGGGTTTCACCACCTTGGCTGGGCTGGTCTCGGACTCCTGACCTTGTGATCCACCCGCCTCAGCCTCCCAAAGTATTGGGATTACGGGCGTGAGCCACTGTGCCTGGCCTCGGGTAGAATGTTTTCAAGGTGCACTCGTGTCGTAGCGTGTATCGGTACTTTATTCCTCTTTATTGCTGAATAATATTCCGCCGCATGGAGGCACTGCATTCCATTCATCCTTGCATCTGTGACAGATGTTTGTTGTTTCCACCCTCTGGCTGCTGTGAGGAGTGCACCCCTGGGACCAGGGTCATTGTGTGAAGCAGGCATCCTTTCCTCTTCACCGCCGCCTGGGATTCCCTGGTGACTGCGCCACTGTTCCCGTTCTTCTGCTGCTGAGCACTTGGGCTGTTTGTTCCTGTGTCCATCCTTGTCCTGTCCCCCTGGTGCACACGTGTTTCTGAAGGATGTACACTCAGGAGTGGGGTTGCTTGGGCGAGCGTTTGTTTATGTTCAGCTTCACCCAAGAGGTGCACAGGGGCTGTGCCAACTCACACCCCCACCTTTATTTCTTATATACAAACTTTTCCTCCACTTGAGATTTCTCCTGGTTGTGGTGTGAGCCATGGTGTCTTTTCTCAGGTGGCCAGCCAGTTGTTCAGGGACATTATTAATGAACAGTCTCATCTTTTCCTCTGATGTGAGGTCCTGCCTTTCTCCTGTCTTGAACTCCTCCTGAGGCTGTGTCCCTGGGGGTTGTTCTGGCCTGTTTGTGTGCTGTTGCGACACTGTCCTACTCCTCCTGCTGGGCTCGCTGCTGGCCCCAGGAAGGAGACACCCTGTCGCCCAGCCTAGCCCCAGCCCTTCATCTCATCCACCCATACAGCCAGGGAAACTGAGGCAAGGTACACTTTGGGCTTGGTCTTTCTTGTGACTTCTTGAGTTGGGCAGTGGGCCCAGGCAGAGAGCGGGGCCTTGGTGTGTGTGAGGGTATTTTCTTAGAGCCCCTTGAGAAGCCAGGAGTGGACTGGGGGAGACGGGGAGGCGCAGGCAGGACCTCTGACCTATGCTGGAGGCCAGCAGAGCCGGGGTTGATGCTCAAGGCTGCCATTTACAGGTCATGTGACCTTGAGCTGGGTCTCTGTTTTCTCATCTCTACAATGGGGGGTGAGAATCGAATGAGACACTGGATTAGAATGTGCAGGGCTGCCTCTGAAGGCATCAGCATTGACTGAGGGGTTGCTGTGGCTGTCCCATCCTCATCCTGTAGGCCAGGGTGGTCCTGGCTTGTTCTGGTGTGTTCGGCAGCCCAGCCCCATTGGGCCTCTTCTGCACGTGCCACCATCTCAACCCAACAGACCTCACTGCCTGAATTTGCTCTAGGACTCAGCCCCCTCCCTTGGGTGGTCTGTGAGCCTTTTGCATACCTGACCCTTGCCCCACTCACATCGGGCCTTCTTGTCGCCCCAACCTGTGGCCCTGGGTAGCCCTTGTGTGTCACCTCTGTCCTTCACAGCGCTGACCTTCTTTCCCCTCAGGAACCCTTTGCCGGGGCTCCTTTGCCCCCTTCCCAGCCTCCCCCAAGAGCTCCTCAAGGGCAGATGGCCCCGGGCCCGGCACATGCCAGATCTCAGAAATGCTTAGTGGGGCGCCTGGGACTGCCTGGCCTTTGAGGGTGACCCTGGTCCCTTGCCTCCCTGCCCCGGGCAGGTGCCAACATCGCCTCTGGTGAGGAAGTCGCCATCAAGCTGGAGTGTGTGAAGACAAAGCACCCCCAGCTGCACATCGAGAGCAAGTTCTACAAGATGATGCAGGGCGGCGGTGAGCGCAGGGTGGGCGGCGGTGAGCGCAGGGTGGGCGGCGGCGGGCGCCGGGTGGGTGGCGGTGGGCAGCCATGAGCACAGGGTGGGCCGGGCGTGGCTGGCTGCCTCTGACCCCTGACAGAGGCCCTCTGCTTGACCCCCAGTGGGGATCCCGTCCATCAAGTGGTGCGGAGCTGAGGGTGACTACAACGTGATGGTCATGGAGCTGCTGGGGCCTAGCCTCGAGGACCTGTTCAACTTCTGTTCCCGCAAATTCAGCCTCAAGACGGTGCTGCTCTTGGCCGACCAGATGGTGAGTCCCCATCCCCTCCATCCCCAGCCAGATGCCTGTGGGCCCAGGATACCAGCCCTACCTCCTGCCCCCAGAGGATGCCAGAGGATGGGCCTGGGCCAGGGGACCTTGTCCACTGGCTATAGAATTCTAGGTGTTTATTTATTTTTTGAGGCGGAGTCTCACTCTGTCGCCCAGGCTGGAGCGCAGTGGTGCGATCTCAGCTCGTTGCAACATCCGCCTCCCAGGTTCACGCGATTCTCCTGCCTCAGCCTCATGAGTAGCTGGGATTATAGGCCTATGCCACCACGCTGGGCTAATATTTGTATTTTTAGTAGAGACAGAGTTTTACCAAGTGATCCGCCCATCTTAGCCTCTCAAAGTGCTGGGATTACAGGCGTGAGCCACCGTGCCCAGCCAAGTTGTTTATTTAAAATGTGATTTCAGGCCCAACTCCAGACCTGCCGAGTCAGGGCCTGGGACTCTGCCTGGGGGTAGTTTTATTTATTTATTTCAAAAATATCATTTAATTGTAAGAAATAGAGATGGGGGTCTCACTGTGTTGACCAGGCTGGTCTCAAACTCCTGGCCTTGAGCAGTCTCCCCATCTTGGCCTCCCAAGATGGGAATTACACGGGATCACAGGCATGATCCACCACGTCTGGCCTGCCCTGGGTAATGTAAAGCCTGCGGTCGGTCACACAGACCTGGGTCCTGTTCCAGACCAGTGACCGTAGGTGAACGCCGAACCTCTCTGAGCCTCAGTGGCCTCATGTGAGAGTCTCTCCTTTGTTGGTTGTTGAGGGGATTAGGTGAGAGACCATTCAGCGCCTTGCCAAAACAGGCCCCTCTAACAGGCTGTTGTTGAGTACTAAGCCCTTCATCAGCATAGGGAGGAAAGCTTCTTAAATATACAAAACTGTAGAATTTTGCACTTGGAATGGAATGTGGAGATCTCGTACAGGGGTTTTAATCTTGGTCTGCAAAAGCCCTGCGATGTAGGCTGAAGGTGTGTGAGCAGAGGGTCGCCAGAGCCCCTCATGGTGTGAAACTCAAGAAAGGTGCAGGAGATGTTGAGCTGTGCTGAACCTGGGGCCAGAGCCAGAGGCCACGGCATGTGGATGGATATTAGTTTGAGTTTTAAAAACTCGACTGAAAAGGTGGCTCAAGTCTGTAATCCCAGCACTTTGGGAGGCCGAGGCAGGCGGATCTCCTGAGATCGGGAGTTTGAGACCAGTCTGACCATCGTGGCGAAACACCATCTCTGCTAAAAATACAAAAAATTAGCCGGGTGTGGTGGCGCGTGCCTATAGTCCCAGCTATTCGGGAGGCTGAGGCAGGAAAATCACTTGAACCCTGAAGGCAGAGGTTGCAGTGAGCCGAGATTTTGCCACTGCACTCCAGCCTGGGCAAGAGACCGAGACTCCATCTCAAAAAAAAAATATCAAAGGAAAGAGGTCCATGTGCCTGTCTGAGTTTGGCATCCTTCGGAAGCCCTGTCTTTTGTGTTCTGCCTCTGTCACCTCTTCCTGGTCTAGACTTCCCCCGTGTTCCCTGCCTGCCCCTCGCCCACATCTGTTGCCTCTCTGGCTCCCTAAGTCCTGTGAGTGTGGGGCCGGGCAGGCAAGCCTTCCATGGGGAACCAGTTGCCTTTCTAGCAGACTCTTCATTTCTGGATCTTCCCATTAGCTTTCCTGCAATACTCTTTTTCTCTGTCTCACAGCCAACTTGGTGAACTCCCCCTTTAGAGTTCATCCTGATGTCACATTTTCCAGGAGGCCTTCTCTGGCCTGCCCCTTAATTATCCTTCATGGTCGAAGGCAGACCTTTCTCCCTCTGCCTTTCCACCTCTGTGGCCCCAGCCCCTGCCTGGCCCAGAGTGCTAGGCAAGGGCCCCTCTGTTGAACAAATGGCCCCCCTCCTCCCCAGATCAGCCGCATCGAGTATATCCACTCCAAGAACTTCATCCACCGGGACGTCAAGCCCGACAACTTCCTCATGGGGCTGGGGAAGAAGGGCAACCTGGTCTACATCATCGACTTCGGCCTGGCCAAGAAGTACCGGGACGCCCGCACCCACCAGCACATTCCCTACCGGGAAAACAAGAACCTGACCGGCACGGCCCGCTACGCTTCCATCAACACGCACCTGGGCATTGGTGAGGGAGCCAGGCCTGGAGCAGTGTGCACCCGGGGCCACTGGCTAGGGCCCAGCTCTCTGGAGCCCTCTCACCCCCTACCCTGATGGAGGCCCCCAGGCTCTTTTCTAGGGAGAAAGTCCCCACCCCGTCTGCCCCCAAGCTCGTGCTTATTCCGTGTCCTTGCACAGTCGGGTCTTCCCCTTTGTAAGCCAAGCTATGTGTCCCGGGCGCCTTCCCTGGCCCTGCTTCCTCCTCTGCCCTGTTGGTGCAGGCTGGAAGATACAGGCTCAGAGGTTTAACATGGGTTGCTTAAGGTCATGCAGCTTAGCTATTGCCAAAGCTGGACTTGACCCCGGCCCTGTCTGATGCTGAAGCTTGTGACCTCTCCACGGGGTGGGCCAGGCAAGGGGGCAGTAGGTGCCCTCTCATAGTCATTGAATGATTAAGTGCCTGAGCTGGAAAAACTAGGCCCAAATTAAGTTGAGAAGGCCCTGCCTCAGGCTTCTTCTCTGTAGGAGGAGGATAATAGCAGTGCCTGTTTAAAATGCGTGCAGTGAGCAACATCCGATGTGGGGGCAGGAGGGTCCTGGTGCATTGTGAGGAGCATGACCCAGAGGATGAGTTAGGGGCCTGAGTGGACCCCTGTCCCTCACCTAGTCTTTGACTCTCTGTGCAGAGCAAAGCCGTCGAGATGACCTGGAGAGCCTGGGCTACGTGCTCATGTACTTCAACCTGGGCTCCCTGCCCTGGCAGGGGCTCAAAGCAGCCACCAAGCGCCAGAAGTATGAACGGATCAGCGAGAAGAAGATGTCAACGCCCATCGAGGTCCTCTGCAAAGGCTATCCCTGTGAGTAGCCCAGTGGGAGGGGACATGCCTGGGGGCCCCTGAGGCACTGTCCAAGGGAAAGGTGAGGCCATACAAAGCCCACGCTGGGGCTAGGCGCGGTGGCTCACGCCTGCAGTCCTGGCACTTTGGGAGGCCAAGGCAGGTGGATCATGAGGTCAGGAGGTCGAGACCAGCCTGAGTAACATGGTGAAACCCTGTCTCTACTAAAAATACAAAAATTAGCCCCACCTGTAATCCCAGCTACTCGGGAGGCTGAGGCAGGAGAATTGCTTGAACCCGGGAAGCGGAGGTTGCAGTGAGCCGAGATTGCACCATTGCACTCCAGCCTGGGTGACAGAGTGAGACATCATCTCAAAAACAACAACAACAAAGCCCACACTGGGCTGCCCCACAGCCCTTGGCACCTGAGCAGTAATCCCTGGCTCTTTGCCACTCCTTGGCACAGCCAGAAGGCCCGGTTTCCCTGTCCTGGCTGTTACACCTGTTGCTTCCCAGCCTACATTCCTGCCTCATCTCCCAAGGGCCCTCTCCCCAGTGTTTTTGAGGAGGAATTGGAAGTTTTCCTCTTCTTGCTTAGGTTGTGTTAGAAGGTCCCGTCAGGCTCTTGCAGTCCTTTGAATTTATGGCAACGATTGATCTGCGGGCCCCAGGGTGCTTGGCGAGGGCAGCGGAAGAGCTGTGGGCATGGATGGCTCCTGGATCCGGCTACCTGGCAGTGGCTCCTGGCCACTGTTCGCAGGTCTTCCCTTGCTCTGAAAGCAGCAGAGGCTCTGCTCACAGGCAGGCTAGGCTTTCATCACGGTAGGGTAGGGAAGGCCATGGCTCTGTTGCCTCCTTTTCTTGCCTCTCTCAGATTGGAAGTATCTAGGGACAGTGGGTGGCTAGGACAGTGCTGGCTGCAGGGGGTCTGGGAGCGTGGGCCTCACAGTGGCCTTCTCTATCCTCTGCAACACTCTCCAGCCGAATTCTCAACATACCTCAACTTCTGCCGCTCCCTGCGGTTTGACGACAAGCCCGACTACTCTTACCTACGTCAGCTCTTCCGCAACCTCTTCCACCGGCAGGGCTTCTCCTATGACTACGTCTTTGACTGGAACATGCTGAAATTCGTGAGTCACCTGGAGGCCAAGGCGGGCTTGGGGGACTGGATGGGGAAGGCCCTGACTCAGAGGGCCAGAGTGAGCCGGTGGCGGGCGGGGCTCCCGACAGACGGGAGGTACGAGCTGGACAGTGTGGTTGACCTCACTGGGGTCCCAGAGCCCTCCGGCCTCATCCGTGCTGACAGCTTGTGCCACCATGGGCAGCAGGGCCCAGGCAGGGCGCTGTCTCCCGTCGGAACAAGGAGGATCTGGCTTCGCCTGGGGTCCCTCCTGGGTGCCCGCAGCAGGGCATGGGTGGTGCTGGCGGCGCCCCCTGCTGCCCTGATTGCTGCCTACACCGTCCTGCTGCTCCTGTTCTGCACATCCCAGGTGGCTACCTGCACCGTGGCCCCTCGGGCCAGCCTGGACCCAGTCATGGTGCTTGCTTTCTTCTTGGTCATGGGCCCCTGGGTCTGGCTAGGCAGTTGTTCTGTTTCCCTCTTTTAAGAGTCCCAGGGGTGGGGTTGGGTGGGGAGCAGCATTGGCCGGCCGTACCCAGAGCTCTGGAATCTGTGAAATTGTATGTCTTGTTTCACATCTCTTCTGGAAAAGGGGGCTTCCTCGAGCCAGGCTCAGCCCCGTGACAGCCCCATGACAGCGAAGGGACCTTTCTGTCCCCGCCCCTGTCCCTGTGCTGGGCCCACGTACTCACCCACGTACTGGTAAGGATCCTCTGAGGTCTGGCTTTTCCAAAATTTGCCACTTGACCAGTGAGCGCAAGAGGCTGAGCCTCAGCTGTGCTTTTTGTCCCTTTCAGGTGCCCGGCTCCCCTGGGCACCCAGAGCCCCCCAGATAGGCCGGTGGAGGAGGTGGAGGAGCTGTCCCCCCAAAACTACTGGCCTGTGGTCTGGACTCCAGGGTCCCATTTCTGATGTCGCCAGGTGTGCCTGAGCCCATCGGGGCCAGGCCTGAGGAAGTGTTTCTTGGGAGGATGGGATGACCCCCTGTTCCCAAGAGATGGCAGCACAGTGGAGGCCATGGTGGAAAAGGCCCTGCCATGGGGTCCTTGAGGGCCAGGACAGCCTGAGGGAGGGATGGTGGCCACTGCCCACAAGGGGCCTGGTGGGAACGGGTCCCAGGACAGACTCATAGCCAGACCCCGTTGGCGGCCTCTGTGTTGAACCTGAACTCATTAAACACCTCCTCTTGCTTCATCCTGGTGTGCCTCTTTCATGGCAGGGCCCTCAGCCGCCCTGCTAGATGGTTAGGACCGAGGCTCTGTTCTCCTGGAAGCCAAGGTCGGCACATTGGTCTTGGGCTTCTCTTCTCTCTGGGTTTCTTGTTCACTAAGGAGTAACACAGAGGTCAGGCAGAGAATGGGGGTCTCGCAGGCTAGGGACCTCAGGGAGAGGCCTCTGTTGCCCTTTTCAGCAAGGCTGGAAATGGGATATGGGCAGGGGACGTCTTCTCTGACTTCACCCTAGACCTTCTGGCTCCAAATGGGGCCCATGGCCTTGGGCACCTGGGACCAGCTCTTTCCACCACAGGGCATTGGGCACTGGGCACTTTCTTATCGAGATAGTCACTCCCAAGTCTGGTTCGTGATGGGCTTGGCCCTCCAGCTCAGCACAACTGCAAGAATGGATTTTGTATTCTCTAGACGGACACTGTCCAAGATGGTAGCCATTGGCCACATGTGACACATTTTTAATGAATTAAAATTAATCAAGACTGGAAATGTCGGCCAGGCCTGGTGGCTCATGCCTGTAATCCCAGCACTTTGGGAGGCCATAGAGGGCGGATCACTTGAGGTCAGAAGTTTAAGACCAGCCTGGCCCAACATGGTGAAACCCATTTCTACTAAAAACACAAAAATTAGCTGGGCATGGTGGTGTGTTCCTGTAATCCCAGCTGCTTGGGAGGCTGAGGCAGGAGAATCGCTTGAACCCAGGAGGCAGAGATTGGAGTGAGCTGAGATCATGCCACTGCCCTCCAGTGGCCACCACATCCGGCAAGGCAGATGGGACCATTTCCTTCATCCAGAACGTTCTGTGGACATCACTGCTCTAGGTTCCTCCCTTATGGAGTCTCACAAGACTGTCTAGCCAGCAAGATCTCTTTTCCAACCAGGCCAGGAGCACCTCTCCACCCACTGCTGCTGGTCTGACCGCCTTCCTGGAGTCCCTCTTGAGGCAGGCCCTGGAGTTAGAAGCTGGGCAGAGGCACCCACAGCCTTATCCTTTGCCAATCTCTGACTCATTGCCACGGCCACTGTAGTGAGCTGAACCACCTCCAGCAGTCCCCTGGCAGAAGCACCTGGAAAACATGCAATGGGAACCTTCACCCTGAGGCCAGGCCCTTCCCATGCTACCCAACAGTAGACAGGACACCCTGTGTTGTTGGCTGCACCGGGGTGCTGGGATCTGTGGATCCCTGGAGCCTGGAAGCCACTCTCAGCACATATAGCCACTGTGTTCCGAGGTCCAGTCAGCCGGCCGGGAAGGAATTCAACACAGCCAAGGACAGAGGTCCATATGATGACGGGTGGATGCTCGTGTGACTTTGCTGACCTTTTATGTTTTCTATGGGCAATAAAGGCCAAGAGAGCTCCCTGCTGTGTGTTTCTTGCGTCCTATGGGTTGGATGGGACCATGGAGAGTCGCCCACTTCTTGCCTCCGGGCTGGCAATGGCCTGAGCCTGCTGGGCTCACAAAGGGCAGGGGCTCCAGCCCTCTGCTTGGCTGCTGGCTGCAGGGCTCCACACCTTGGAGCGAGTCACTCAGCCTCTGTATCCCAAGCATGGAAATGAGATTGACCTGCCTCGCAGGGTTGATGTGACTCTGCCCGCAGAAGGTTCGGCACGGAGGTGCCACAGCTCGTGTTCCTCCCCAGGCTTTGCTGTGGCTCTGGCTGAGTCACTGTTGGCCAGCCTGCAACCGAGTGGGAGCCCAGGGTGAGGACCGGAGGTCAGGAGTTAGAGCCCCGGTGGTCCCAGGCGTGCCTGAGAGGCTTCTGGGTGGGAGGATGGGAAGATGCATCTTCTAGAGTGTTCTAAGGCAAGGCTCTGAACAGTGACCTCTTGGGGTGCAGAGAGCAGAGTGGGACTAGGTGGCAGAGGCCTGGGTTCAGACCCTAGCTCTGCCCTGAGCTGTGCAACCCCGGGCAGGTCACAAGGCCTCTCTGGGCCTTGGTGCCTCACTAAGATTCAGGGATCATTCTGGTCCTAGCCACTACTTCCTGGAGTTGCTTAAAGACAGGGCCCGCCCCCACCTCTTGGCCAGTCTCCTGGGAGAGACATGGGTTGCAGGAACCACACCCTGTGCCCATGAGCAGGCCCCCAACTCAGCCCAGAGCTCTCTCCTCCACAGATGCGGCCCCCTTCCTGCCAGCCCCCTGCCCTTCCCTGTGGACGGCCCCAGGATGAACTAGGTAACGCAGTCGGGCGCTGCCCCCACATATGCTCTTCTCTGGCCCCTTCTCACTTCCTCCTGCACCAGGGGCGGCAGTGGCTGGACATCAGGGCACCTGGGGGCTTAGGGTACCCCTTCTGCTCCAGCTTTGCCTGCTGGGCCTCTTCTTCCTCCGTGGGGAACGTGGCCCCATTTTCTTCTCCAGCTCCCCTTGAGCTTCTGTCCCAAGGCAGGCGGTGTCTGTGTGGGTTCCCTGGGCCTCCTGGCTGTGGCCTCCACTGCACCTGCCAGAAGCCATTGCCAGGTCCCGGCAGGGGGAAGGACAGCTCCCTGATGAGAAGAGCCCCTGGCTAGGTACCGGGAGAGGTGGTCTGAGTCCTAGCCCAGCCTTCCACTAGTTTTGTGACTCTGGGCCTGTTCTTTTCCCCCTCTGGACACCCCTAGCCAGTCTGCTAGAGGCCTCTAAACAGCTTCCCTGCTCGGTTTAGCAACCTTGAGTAGTTAAGGGCTCTTGGTACACAGAGGGGGGCCAGGGCAGGCCCAGCCCCAGGTCAGGAGGGCCAAGAGGTGCTCTTGATCATCCTGGGCACATTAGTTGTCCTTTCTCTGGCTCCATCCCAGGAGAGCAGGGCAGACTGACCTCCCTCTGCCCCCAGACCCCTGCTTTCTCCTTCCTCCGGTGGTTGTGTGGCTTCGTGTCTCTGTGCTGTGTGATTGTGGGTCTTGGCTTCCCACGCTTGTCAGGGAGGCTGGAGCAGAAGGTTTCTGAGATATCCACCTGGCCTCCCTCCCCTGCTGTGCCCTGCAGGGCTGCTGGGCCCAGAGCACCCTGGCCTCTGGGGCTGACTGGTGTCTTTTCTTGCATCCCTGCAGGGTGCAGCCCGGAACCCCGAGGATGTGGACCGGGAGCGGCGAGAACACGAGCGCGAGGAGAGGATGGGGCAGCTACGGGGGTCCGCGACCCGAGCCCTGCCCCCTGGCCCACCCACAGGGGCCACTGCCAACCGGCTCCGCAGTGCCGCCGAGCCCGTGGCTTCCACGCCAGCCTCCCGCATCCAGCCGGCTGGTGAGCAGGGACTCAGGCAGTGGGCTGGGTTCAGGGTGGCTGGGGGGCTGTTTGTGCCTACTCTGAGGGTGGCTTCCCACTCTCCCTCCAGGCAATACTTCTCCCAGAGCGATCTCGCGGGTCGACCGGGAGAGGAAGGTGAGTATGAGGCTGCACAGGGGTGCGCCCGCCAACGTCTCCTCCTCAGACCTCACTGGGCGGCAAGAGGTCTCCCGGATCCCAGCCTCACAGGTGAGCTGCCCCCCTGCCAGTCCCTCTGGGCCTCAGAACTGAGTTAGAGACCCCCCAGTGGGAGGTCAGGCCGTGGCTCTGTTCTTCCCTCTCCATCGACGCTGCTTGCTTTGGAGTGAACCCCTTCTGTTGAGCCGGGACTTGGCCTCGTTTAATCCTCTGAGGTCTGATGAGCCCTCTTGAGCAGAGTCATTGACCAAGGCTCAGGGCAGTAACATTCCCTGGCAAGTGGCACAGCTGGGCTCCAGTCCTCGCTGCCAGGGGCCCAGCCAGGGTGGGCAGCAGGGGCTCAGAGATGAGGTATTGCTGCTCCCTGACATCAGGGAGCCCCCAGGAGCCCCTGTGAGCATTGGCAAGAGCATGGGGTGTAGGGGCGGTGAGGTCCCATCCTCTTTGGGGCTATGTTTGGATGGGGACACTTGGGAAGGGGGAATCTGTAGTTGCCCAGGGCAGGTGGCCTGGCAGAGGTGGGTGGGAGCCCTGCCCTCGTCCTCCTGCCTGTGGGCGAGGAGGGAGTCCTGCGAGAGAACCCTCATTGGCCATCTACTTAGGTAGCAGGTTTGCCTCCCTGGGCAACGTTCTTAGCTACAGACAGGGACATCTTAGAGTCACTGGAATCACACAGGCCTTCCCTCAGCTTGAGGGGCTGCCTGGAGGTGGGGGTGGGGGTACACCTCCTCAGTGGGGAGAGACTTGCCAAATCTCCATCGCCAGCGGCTAAGGGACTTGACTTGAAGCTTGTCCCTCCCTCTCTCTCCCTCCCCACCCTCAAAAGACAAGTGTGCCATTTGACCATCTCGGGAAGTGAGGAGAGCCCCCATTGGACCAGTGTTTGCTTAGGTGAGTCCATGACTGCTGCAGATGCAGCCAGCCCAGCCGACCTAGAAGCTCCCAGGGCCCCAGAAAGAGACCAATGTGTTGTGGAGGGGTGGGTGGCAGTGGCAGTGGAAGATGGTACCAGGCGCCCCAGAACTCTAAGGGGCCTCAAGTAGTTTAAAACCTCGGAGGCTGCCTGACTTGGGGCCAAGGGTTTCTCTGCTCAGGCCTGACCCCTCATGGATTAGTTTCTGCGGGGAAAACTTTTTCTGCCCTCGGCCAGGTCTCTATCTCCTTCTGCCTTAACATATTTTGGAAGGTTGGTTCCCAGCAGAGACGGGGCCATGGGCTCACACTCTGACCTCTCCCACGGCGTTAGCCCTGTCTCAGCCTCTGGGCTGTTACGCAAGTTAATTCCTGCACAAGACTCACAACAGGGCTGTGGAGGAAGCAAAGGAGCCCTTTTTAGGCCTCTGTAGTAGGACTGAGAGAGGCCCTCTGGCCAGCGTGAGCCTGCTGGTTCTTCCCGGACTGCACCAGGCCTTGAGGCGGGGTATGGAAATGCCCCACTCTGGGGCCTGGCTTGGGGAATGGGAGGCGGCAGGGGTTCTTTGGGCTTCTCGAGGGTATAATCTGAGCTCTCTGGGGAATGTGTGTCCATTTGTAGGCAGTAGTCTGACACGTCAGGGGACTCGACTTTACACTGGGACAATCTGTGTGTGGTCTGTTTTGTAGAAATTCATCCACACAAGAGAGTGGAGGCATGAACAGGGCTGGCCTTCCTCGGATCTCAGGCCCAGGAACCAAGCTGTCCATGGCGGGCTGGGCAGATATTTGGGGGTGGGGTGGGGAGATGCTCACCAGGAGGGCAGAGAAGGGAGAGAATCCGTTTCTGTCACATGAAGATGGATCTCCTAGCGTGCTGGGCCTTGAGCCGGGCTCTGGGGCCCAGAGGGAGATAGACCAAGGGACGAGAAGACAGGAGTTTGGGGGGCCAAGTGCAGTGGCTCGCACCTGTAATCCCAGCACTTTGGGAGGCCCAGACAGGTGGGTCACTTGAGGTCAGGAGTTTGAGACCAGCCTGGCCAACATGGTGAAAACCCATCTCTACTAAAAACACAAAAATTAGCCGGGTGTGGTGGCACACACCTGTAATCTCAGCTACTCGGGACGCTGAGACAGGAGAATCGCTTGAATCTGGAAGGTGGAGGTTGCAGTGAGCCGAGATCGTGCCACTGCACTCCAGCCTGGGGGACAGAGCGAGTCTCCATCTCAAAAAAAAAAAAAAAAAAAAAGTAGCCAGAGACAGCTGTGTACCTCACCTGTCTTCTCCCTTCTCCCTTCTAGTGTCTTCACTGTATTTTCTTTAAAAAAAAAAAAAAAAAAAGGCAAAAATAAACCACTCAAAAGAACAACAAAAAAACCCAGCACAAAACCGACGATGGAGTTTGTTTCTTTGATTTCTTTGCCAATGGCAAGAAGATGAGATGCCCTCAGCACTGAGGATTCTTGCCCCCTTGTGGTGCCCGCTGCCCCCAACCTTCAGGCTGCCAGATGCTCCCCTGACAACACCAGGCTACAGGAGCCAGACGCCAGGGCCTGCCCGGCCTCCTGTTCCTGCCCCCACCCACCACCTGCCTGGAGAGGAACGGGTCGGGTCCATGTCGGAGAAGTGACAGGTCCCAGAGCCAAAGCCGGCCCTCGAGCATCATCAGGGAGTGGTGTAGTCAGTTGAAGGCAGTTCCCACCGAGTTTCCCGAGCCTCAGAATCCAGGAGATACGCACAGCCCCACCCACTCTGAGATGACAGTGGCTGACTTCCCGTGCTGGGCTTTTCCATTGTCCCCCTGGCCTCCAGGCTCCTCCTCTGCCTCTCCATGGAGTGGGTGGGGAGGTGGTGGGGGCCGGCGTCCCCTGCGTGTGTGTGTGTGTGTGTGGATGTGTTGACCTGTGTTTCCCAAGACAGCAGGTGCCACGGCCCGCCCCGCCTGCCAGCCCGAATTCCTGTTCTCCTGTGTCTACTAACAAGGACATGGGGGTGGGCGGTGACCTCCGCATCCCTCAGAGCTCAGAGGGTCCTCGCTGCCACTGGTCCCCCCCAGCCCGTCATCAGCCGGTGGCAGCTCCATCTTCCATTCCTGGTTTTAGGGCAGAATCCATGGAGACTGCTTCCAGAAGGCATCTGGCTCTGAGTTATAAATCACTTCCCTGGTCCTGACAGTCACCTGGGGTCCCCCCTCTGCCTGGTTCCACCTTTCTGAGGAGGAGCCTGGAGTCAGGGCTGGGTTTTGGATTAACCCATCCTTCCTAGTTAACACCTTTTTGTTTTTATTTTATTTTATTTTTGTTTGTTTTCTCCGTGTGTGTGTTTTCCTAATTTATTTACCTCTGTTTCCCCTTTTTCCTTTTTTTTTTTTAATTAAAGAGCAAAGCTTTTTATTACTTTGTAATTTAAAAAACTGAAAAAAAAATACTGAAGAACTTTGGGGGGAATTTTGTACTTTTTTCCTGTGTAAATATTGGAATTTTTTGAGCTTTATCGTGGTTGTTAATTTGAAGTAATAAAGTAGAAAAGATAAAGTGATGCAGGCAGCCCTTTGTCCACCTCTGTGCCCTTAGGGCCTCTCCCTGCAGACCCGGAAGTGGGTCTTGCTGGGAGCAGCAGGAGTCAGTGAGGAACAAGCCCTCGCCCTGGAGGCAGGTGTGGCTGGGGCCACTTTCAGAACACTTGGGCTGTGGTTGGGATGTCCGGGGGCTTTGAAAACACGAGTGCACACAGGTGCCACGCCACAGGTGCCACGCGGGGGTCTTGTAAAGAGGGCTGGGGTGGGGCTGAGAGCTTCCCCCTGCACACTCCAGGTGTGCTGATGGCCTGGGGCCCCTCTTTGAGAAGCAAGGCCCTAAAAGCTCTTCACACACGATTTTATCCACACAAGTATCCTGAGTTAGGTCCTGTTAATAGCCCTGCCTTCGGACAAGAAACTGGTCCTGCTGTAAAATATCTTGCCCACAGTCACAGCTCTGGTGGCAGAGGCAAGACGAGCCCAGGTCATCTCGCTGTGGGGGTGCTCTGACCCTCTCCACTGCTGACCCTGGGGCTCCATGAAGGAGAGTGCTGGAGCGAGCTCTGAAAGTGACTCTGGATGAGGTCATTCAGTCAAGCCTTGATAAAAGGGCAGCGCTCAGCCTCGCCTGCCTTGGTCTCACCAGCTTGGAAAAGAATCTGTCCGTCTGCATTTACCCAACACAGTTTACTTCCTTTCGTCAACCCAAGAGCCATTATTGCCACAGTCTCAACCCAGAGGCAAGAGCGAAGCTGTCTGGCTGATAGGTCTGCCTGGGAAGCGGGTGGAGGGCCCTGGGAGGTTCCCCTAGGGCGTTTTGAAATCCTGGACATAGCTCAAGGCCCCTTCCGGTGCTGGCCGTCAAGACCCAGTGACCCACAGGCTCACAGCCTGGTGGAGGGTTTCCCCCTGTGTGAGGCCCAAGTAAAGGTGGGTCCCCTTTACAGGCATCAGGTATCAGGTGTGTTACCAAAGCCAGGAAATGCCAGTAGGCCCTGGAATGGCAGGTGGTAAGCAGAGCCTGGGCCTTGGGGCTGGGTGGCAGCTGGGAGTCAGTGGTCAGTTGGTCAGCCTGCGAAGAGCCATTTTGTTCACCAGCACTTGGTTGAATGGGGTGCCAGGGGAATGCAGCAGAGAGTTCCCCTGCCTCCCTGGACTTTAGGACCTTCTGGGATGGACAACGTGACATCAGACAGCGAGTGGAAGTTACCAACTAGAGGCCCTGAGAGAAAATAATATGGAGCTGATCTTTGTCTTTTACAGTGAAAAGTATAGTTCTTTTTTTTTTTTTTTTTTTTTTTTTGAGACAGGATCTTGCTCTGTCGCCCAGGCTGGACTGCAGTGGTGAAGTCATGGCTCACTGCAGCCTCAACTTCCCAGGCTCAAGGGATCCTCCTGCCTCAGCCTCCCTAACAGCTGGGACCACAGGTGCGTGCCACCATGCCTGGCTAACTTTTGTATTTTTTGTAGAGATTAGATCTCACTATGTTGCCCAGGCTGGTCTTGAACTCCTGGGCTCAAGCAATCCTCCCACCTCAGTCTCTGAAAGTGCTGGATTTACAGGCATGAGCCATTGTGCCCACCCTATTTAATCAATTTTAATAATAAGCTAATGCTTCTCCCCCTCCTCTTTTTTGGTTTATTTTTTGGATATGAAGGTGTTTACATATACGAAAGTCAAGCTGTCTAAAAAGCTATAATCTGAGAATCCCTCCCGCCCCTGCTGCTCTGCCCCATTTCTACCCATCATGCTTCTTCCTGCATTCCTTTCTTAGAGAGCTAATGTTTGGGAGTGGGCAGTGACTGACAGCCTCTAAGGAAGTGACATTAATGCGTCAACCATACAGTTTAAGTACACCAAATAATCCCAAGGAAATTTTGCCCCTACCAGAGGGGGCAAACAGGCACCTGGTGAGTCATTTTCATTCATGCCACAAAAAACACTTGCTAACTGGGCTTGTGTGGGCACCAGGGTGCCAGCTACTAGGCTGGAGGTGGTGCAGGCGTGGAGGGTTGGGAGCACAGGATTGGCATCCTGGGGGCTTCGGGCACATCTCAGTTTCCTCCTCTGTAATGTGGAGGTGATGATGCCTGTTTCTTTCTTTTTTTTTTTTTTTTTGAGACGGAGTCTCGCACTGTCGCCCAGGCTGGAGTGCAGTGGCGCGATCTCGGCTCACTGCAAGCTCTGCCTCCTGGTTTCACGCCGTTCTCCTGCCTCAGCCTCCCGAGTAGCTGGGACTACAGGCGCCCCCAACCATGCCCGGCTAATTTTTTGTATTTTTAGTAGAGACGGGGTTTCACCGTGTTAGCCAGGATGGTCTCAATCTCCTGACATCGTGATCTGCCCTCCTCAGCCTCCCGAAGTGCTGGGATTACAGGCAGGAGCCACCGTGCCCGGCTGATGATGCCTGTTTCTGAGGGTTGCCAGAATTCAGTGAGACCTCAGATGAACACAAGGGCTAAGCTCATTGAGGGTTCACCTGTGCCAGGCCATTTCCAACCCTTTGCTCCCAAAAAGACTGCGAGGTTAACGTATTATGTTCCTTATATTATTTTATTTATTTTTTGAGATGGAGTTTTGCTCTTGTTGCCCGGACTGGAGTGCAATGGCACGATCTTGGCTCACTGCAACCTCCGCCTCCCAGATTCAAGTGATTCTCCTGTCTCAGCCTCCCGAGTAGCTGGGATTACAGGCATGCGCCACCACGCCAGGCTAATTTTGTATTTTTAGTAGAGATGGGGTTTCTCCATGTTGGTCAGGCTGGTCTCGAACCCCTGACCTCAGGTGGTCCACCCGCCTCAGCCTCCCAAAGTGCTGGGATTACAGGTGTGAGCCACCGTGCCCAGCCATATGATCCCTAATTTATAGATGAGGACCCTGAGGCACAGAAAAGATGCCCTGGCTCGACAGCCCATGCTGCTAACATTGACTCCACAGTCCCAGGTGCCTCCTAAGCGCTCTGTTGGGATAACTCCTTGTTTCAAACATGAAGTGTGAATCTTCCTTCCAGGGACTCATGGCCTGGTCAGGGGAAGGACTCAGAGTAGCAAGTGGTTCACCCCAATCCAGAATCCAGTGTGAGAGGCCTAGTGTGAACTCAGGACAAAGGAGGGTGGGAATGTGTCTGGTATCATCAAGGAAGGTGTTTCAAAGGTACTCGGCCTGAGACTTGAGATGTGAGTGGGATTTTGCTAGGGAAAGTCATTCTCAGCAGAGGCAACAGCATGTGCAAAGGCCCAGAGGTAAGAACTAGCATGAGATACTCAGGGAGGTCCAAACGGAGTGGGAGGGAGACAAGTCACAGTGGCTGAGGCTGGAGAAGTCCGATCCTGCAGAAGCAGGCTTGCATCCAGAAAGCTCTCCCACTCCCTAGCTGCAAGCAGCTCGGCCTTCTTGAGCCCTGATTTCCTAATCTGTAACATGGGGAGAATTGTCTGCACAGAAGCTGTTATGCCCCCTTAGCCTGACCCCTTCCGGGCCCACTCGCCTGACTTCCATCAGGCAGCACCTCCTGGACCTTGGGGAGCTGCTGCTGGGGGAGAGGCACGATGGAAGTTAACTTGGGGAATGTGAATCTGGCAACAGTGGGCAGGGAGATTGGAGAACAGAGAAAGGAGGCAGGAAGAAGGCTTAGGGAGCTGAGGTCACGACCCAGGCACGAGGTGTCCGGGAGGCCAGGATGACTGAACTGCTTCAGAATAAGATCTGTTCTTTTTTCTTTTTTTTTTTTTTTGAGACGGAGTCTCGCTCTGTTACCCAGGCTGGAATGCAGTGGCAAGATCCTGGCCTACTGCAGCTTCCGTCTCCCAGGGTCAAGCAATTCTCCCAAGTAGCTGGGATTACAGGCACACGCCACCATGCCTAGCTAATTTTTGTATTTTTAGTAGAGACGGGGTTTCACCATGTTGGCCAGGCTGGTCTCGAACTCCTGAACTTGTGATCCACCCACCTCGGCCTCCCAAAGTGCTGGGATTACAGGCAGGAGCCACTGCGCCCAGCCGGTCTGTTCTTAGCAGAATGAGAGACAGGGAGAAATCGAGAGGCTCTGGGGCTGCCAGCCTGGGGTCCTGGGACCACGAGCATGGCAGGATCACTGATGGGAAGCTAGCTTGGGTAGGGGAGGGGCATATTCTCAGCCCCAAGCCAAGGAGGGGCAGCCAGCAAGAGAGGTGCTCAGCCAGAGGAGTGGGGCATCGGGAGGCGGCTGGTCAGCTCAAAGCAACAGGGTAGTGGGAAAGGCAAGGCTGGCAAAAAGGGGCCCTGCCTGGCCATTTCCCCCGATTACCCTCTTTTCAAAATTGAATTACAGGGCCAGGCACGGTGGCTCACGCCTTGCTATTCCCAGCACTTTGGGAGGCTGAGGCAGGTGGATCACCTAAGGTTAGGAATTGAAGACCAGCCTGGCCAACATGGTGAAACTCCGTCTCTACTGAAAATACAAAAATTAGCCGGGTATGGTGGTGCATGCCTGTAATCCCAGCTACTTGGGAGGCTGAGACAGGAGAATAGCTTGAACCCGGGAGGCAGAGGTTGCAGTGAGCCAAGATTGTGCCATTGTACTCCAGCCTGGGCGACAAGAGTGAGACTCTGTCTCAAAAAAAAAAAAAAAAGAATTATAGACCAGGTGTAGTGGGTCATACCTGCAGCAATTTGGGAGACTGAGGTGGGAGAATAACTTGAACCCAGGAGTTCAAGGCCAGCCTAGGCATCATAGTGAGCCTCCATCTCTATTTTCAAAAATAAAAATTAAAAAATTGAATTGTAGTGTATGCACAGAAAAATGCACACATCTTGAGCATACATTTTCCTTTTTCCCATTTTTTTTTTTTTTTGAGACGGAGTCTTGCTCTGTTGCCCAGGCTGGAGTGGCGATCTCGGCTCACTGCAACCTCCAATTCTCCTACCTCAGCCTCCCGAGTAGCTAGGACTACAGGCACACACCACCACAACCAGCTAATTTTTGTATTTTTAGTAGAGATGAGGTTTCACCATGTTGGCCAGGCTGGTCTCGAACTCCTGACCTCAGGCAATCCACCTGCCTCAATCTCCCAAAGTGCTGGGATTACAGGCATGAACCACCACACGTGGCCTGGAGTGTATGTTTTTCTACTCCCGTGTAGTCACTGCCTGGATGAAAATGTAGGTGCTTGTTAATATTCCAGCACATCTCCTCATGCCCCTTCCCTTCCACACCCCGCTCCCCCATACACACACAGGTATCCACTCCTCTAAGTTCTATCACAGGTTATGTGCGGAGTGAGAAGGGAGGCTTGGAGCTCAAGAGAGGAAGAGGAAGGCCTGAGCTGGGACACTCTCACAGGCTCGGCTGGTGGGAGGAGTTTGTTGTGAGGTCGAAGAGGCCTGCAAGTGTTTTGGAGGCCACAGAACTCTTGAGCTGGGGGTGTCCAAGAGTAGACAGCAAAAGATTCTGAAAAGGAAGGAGGGGAGGGACCAGGGAGACTTTGACCTGGGACAAAAGAAGGGGCTGGGTTTCCTCTGCACTTGGTCTCGTCACCTCCCCTCTGTTTTTTATCTCCTTCAAAAATACAAGCTCCGGCCGGGCGTGGTGGCTTCTGCCTGTAATCCCAGTACTTTGGGAGCCTGAGGCAGGCGGATCACAAGGTCAGGAGATCGAGACCATCCTCGCCAACATGGTGAAACCCCATCTTTACTAAAAATACAAAAATTAGCTGGTCATGGTGGTGAGTGTCTGTAATCCCAGCTACTCAGGAGGCTGAGGCAGGAGAATCGCTTGAACCTGGGAGGTGGAGATTGCAGTGAGCTGAGATCGCACCACTGCACTCCAGCCTGGCAGCAGAGTGATACTCCGTCTCAAAATAAATAAATAAATAAATAAATAAATAAATAAATAAATAAATAAATAAATAAAAATACAAGCTCCTGAAGTCACTGGCCTGCTCCTAGGGGGTAGCATCCCCTCTCCATTCACTGCCTGCCCGCTTCCTACCCTTGGTGCCCCCAACCCAGGGTTTCCTAAGGGAGAATGGATCAGGCAGACCCCTGAAGCAGCTCCAATGGAAGCCCCTTTAGTGCAGCATTATTTTTATTTATTTATTTGAGACAGGGTCTTGCTCTGCTGCCCAGGCTGGAGTGCAGTGACAGGATCATGGCTCACTATAGCCTCCACCTCCCAGGCTCTAATGATCCTTCTTGATCCTTCTACTAGCTAGGGCCACAGGCATGCACCACCATGCCTGGATAATTTTTCCTTTTTTTTTTTTTTTTTTTTTTGGTAGAGACAGGGTTCTCTCTATGTTGCCCAGGCTGGTCTCAAACTCCTGGGCTCAACCCATCCTCCAGCCTCAGCCTCCTGAAATGTTTGGATTACAGGCATGAGCCACTGCGCTTGGTGAGCAATGCAAAGTGTTATAGCAAAGTGAAATATTCTCTCTCTCCCGTCCTCTCCTCCCTCCTCTCATCTCTGCTTTATTTCAGAAACAGATGTGGAAACAGTTATGGCTAAGAATGCTCAGTCCCCATGGCCTCTTTCCCAGAGCCTACAGCACAAGCGCCCACAGGAACACAACTGGTCACTGGAGAAGTCCACACATTCCAAGCTCTGACCTCACTCTGCCCAATTACCAGACATCCATAATTTGTTCTCAAAGCAGCCTTCTCCAGGGTCTGCCTGTTTCCCGCCTGCATGTGGGTCAGGGAGGGAGAAATGCCCAGGTGCAGGATAAATGTTGCCATGAAGCCATCTTTTTCTCCTTCTCCTCCCTCTGTCCTCCTCTTCTTTCACCCTAGCCTTGGGCACCAACAGCAGCTCTCTATCCTTTCAAGTGGCCCATGTGAAGTGGTGTCCCGTAGCCTACTGAGGTTCAGGAAGGTAAACATCCAGGGTTTGACTTCACCAAGGTTGCCGGTGCAGGAAGGGCTGATGGGATAAGCAGAGGGTTCAGCCCTGAAGCTGTGGGAGGAGCACTGCCCCTTTAAGAAGGCAAACCTCACAGCTGTAATCCTAGCACTTTGGGAGGCCGTGGCGGGCAGATTACCTGAGGTCAGGAGTTAGAGGCCAGCCTGGTCAACATGGTGAAACCCCGTCTCTACTAAAAATACAAAAATTAGGCGGGGCGTGGTGGCACACGCCTGTAGTTCCAGCTACTTGGAAGGCTGAGACAGGAGAATTGTTCGAACCCAGAAGGCGGAGGTTGCAGTCAGCTGAGATTACGCCACTGAACTCCAGCCTGGGTGACAGAGCAAGACTCCATCTCAAAAACAAACAAAACAAAGGCCCACCTGGGGCAAAGGATGCCTACAGCTAGTAACCTGGTCTCCTCCACGGCCCTTGAAGAATGTCTTCTCAAGTAATTATGCCTCCCAAGGCCTTTCATCCCAGCATCTTGAAAGCACGTAGTGTAATTAACTTTGAAGTCACCCCATCCAGGTTTACCAAGGGCAGGCCTGAGACCTGATGAGTCACTGCAGCTCTGCCACTCAGGCCTCTTGGTTCCTCCTCTCCCCTTTTCCTCCCTCTTGTTGCAGCTTTCCTGAGAAAACCCAGGACCTGGCTGGGGGCAGTGGCTCATACCTGTAATCCCAGCACTTTGGGAGGCTGTGGTGGGCAGATCATGAGGTCATGAGTTTGAGACCAGCCTGGCCAACACAGTGAATCCCTGTCTCTACTAAAAATATAAAAATTAGCTGGGCATGGTGGCGTGCGTCTGTAGTCCCAGCTACTTGGGAGGCTGAGGCAAGAGAATCGCTTGAACCCGGGAGGCGGAAGTTGCAGTGAGCCGAGATCGTGTCATTGCACTCTAGCCTGGGCGACAAAGAGAGACTCCATCTCAACAAAAAAAAAAAAAAAAAAGAAAAGAAAAGGAAAACCCAGGACCCAGCCTCCCCAGCTCCCTGCATGCCCCTGACCCAAAGGTGGACCTCCCTTTCCTGATGGCATGTCCCGGACAGGTGACTACATCCGGGGATTTTGTAAAGAATCTGAAACATGTTCCTGGTGATTCCAGGAAAACTGATAGGAAATCCTTCTCTTTAGCCTGTTTTTGTTCGCTTGTTTGTTGGCTACGTAAGTTTGAAGTGGGACTCATCTCACCGAGGATGGAGCCACAGGTCACGTGTGCAACTGAGAGAGACAGAGAAAGGAAGCTTCTTCTCTCTTGTGTCTCCTACTCAGGATCCTTACACAGCAATCTGTGAATCACCACCAGCTGCATCCCTGATTCACTCACACACACACCCCAGGTAGCGCACCCAATTGGAATGGCCTTGTTCTGCTTGCGGATGGCCATTGATATCCTGAATGTCACCACCCCAACAAGAAGGGCCGCGTGAAGTTGGAAGCATTTTCGGTTGCTGGCTGATTTCCACCAAGGGGGGGCTGGCGTAGGTTCCCAGGTTCATTTCACAAACAGGCTGCCCAGGTGTGACCTTGGTCAAGTAACATTGCCTCTCTGTGCCTCAGTTTCCTCATCTGCCAGGAGGCACTCACAAGATCTTGGTTGACATTGTCTGCCACGTAATGAATGCTTAATGAACAGCAGCGGTGATGAAGATGATGAAGGACAGTCATGCCTGCCCCTGCGTGTCAGGTTCTGGGAACAAAAAGATGATTAAGATCCAGTCCCTTTTGCCCTCTGTTTGTGTCAGCACCCGTTCTCCTGACTTCCAGAAATTTCCTGTACGTTGAAAATCACACACAAGGCCAGGCCCGGTGGCTCACACCTGTAATCCCAGCACTTTGGGAGGCCAAGGCTGGTGGATCAGGAGTTCAAGACCAGTCTGACCAATATAGTGAAACCCTGTCTCTACTAAAAATACAAAAATTAGCCAGGCGTGGTGGCAGGCGTGTGTAGTCCCAGCTACTCAGGAAGCTGAGGCAGGAGAATAGCTTGAACCCAGGAGGCAGAGGTTGCGGTGAGCTGAGATCGTGCCACTGCACTCCAGCCTGGGCAACGGAGCAAGACTCCGTCTCAAAAAAATGAAAATAAATAGATAAATAAATAAATAAAATCACACACAAATATTTGCATTAAGGGCTGGGCATGGTGGCTCATGCCTGTAATCCCAGCACTTTGGGAGGCTGGGGCAGGCAGATCACTTGAAGTCAGGAGTTCGAGACTAGCTTGGCCAACATGGTGAAACCTGTCTTTACCAAAAAAAAAAATTAGCCGGCTGAGTGCAGTGGCTCACGCCTGTAATCCCAGCACTTTGGGAGGTCGAGTTGGGCAGATCACAAGGTCAGGAGTTCGAGACCAGCCTGACCAATACGGAGAAACCCTGTCTCTACTAAAAATACAAAACTTAGCTGGGCGTGGTGGCACGTGCCTGTAATCCCATCTACTCAGGAGGCTGAGGCAGGAAAATTGCTTGAACCCGGGAGGCGGAGGTTGCAGTGAGCTGAGATCCCACCACTGCACTCCAGCCTGGGCGACAGAGCGAGACTTCATCTCAAAAAAAAAAACCAAAAAACTTAGCCAGGCGTGGTGGTGCACACCTGTAGTCCCAGCTACCCAGGAGGCAGAGGCGGGAGAATTTCTTGAACCTGGGAGGCGGAGGTTGCAGTGAACCGAGATCGTGCCATTGCACTCCAGCCTGGACAACAGAGTGAGACTCTGTCTCAAAAAAAAAAAAAAAAAAAAGATGGAGTCTCACTCTGTTGTCCAGGCTGGAGTGCAATGGCGCGATCTCGGTTCACTGCAACCTCCACCTCCCAGGTTCAAGAAATTCTCCCGCCTCAGCCTCCCGGGTAGCTGGGATTACAGGTGCCTGCCACCATGCCCAGCTAATTTTTGTATTTTTAGTAGAGACGAGTTTTACCATGTTGGTCAGGATGGTCTCGATCTCTTGACCTTGTGATCTGCCTGCCTCGGCCTCCCAAAGTCCTGGGATTACAGGTGTGAGCCACCACGCCCCGCCGAGACTCCGTCTTAAAAAAAAAAATTGCATTAATGAGGCATCCAGTATGCATTACCCTGCATGATGTATTTTTTTTCCCACTTGATGACAGGGAGAATGAAAGTTTTATCAGGGACCTGAAGGAAGGGTAGGAATTAACTAGGAGAAGGAAAGGGATGGAGACAGCAGTGAGAAAGGGTGTGTTTTAGGTGATGGGAACAGCAGCATCAAGGCTGTGATACTAGACACAACGTGGCTGGTGGAAATACAATCATTGGTGACAGTGTGAGGGGCAGATTTGCTTAAAAACTGGCCTACTGGCCAGACACAGTGGCTCATGCCTCTAATCTTAGCACTTTGAGAGGCCAAAGCAGGAGGTTCACTTGAGGCCAGGAGTTTGAAACCAGCCTAGTCAACATAGCGAGACCCTGTCTCTACAAAAAAAAAAAAAAAAGAAAAAAATTAGCTGGGCCTGGTGGTATGTACCTGTAGTCTCAGCTACTTAGGAGGCCAAGGCAGGAGGATTGTTTGCGCCCACGAGTTCAAGGTTTCAGTAAGCCATGATCATGCCACTGAACTCCAGCCTGGGCGACAGAGAGAGAGACAGAGAGAGACCCCGTTTCAAAAAAAACAAAAAATCAACAACAACAAAAACAGAACTGACCTATTGGGCCTGTTTACATTTTTACTTGTAAACAGCAATTTCAGATTTCGGCTGGGAGCGGTGGCTCAAAGCTGTAATCCCAGCACTTTGAGAGGCCGAGGTGGGCAGATCACGAAGTAAGGAGTTTGATACCAACCTGGCCAACATGGTGAAACTCCATCTCTACTAAAAATACAAAGATTAGCCTGGTGTGGTGGCTCGTACCTGTAATCCCAGCTACTCAGGAGGCTGAGGCAGGAGAATCAGTTGAGGAAGGGAGGCAGAGGTTGCAGTGACCTGAGATCATGCCATTGCACTCCAGCCTGGGCAACAGAGTGAGAGTCCATCTCAAAAAAAATTAAATAAACAGCCATTTCAAAAAGGACCTTCTTACTCTGCTTATTATTGTAGATATTAGAGGAAACACTTATTGAGTGCTTAGGATGTGCTAGGCCCTGTGCTACCAGCCTTACTTATGTTATTTTGTTTGATCCCCACATCAGCTCTGACAGGATGGTCCTGTTCATACCCCCATTTTACAGATGAAGACATTGGAGGGCCGGGTGCGGTAGCTCACGCCTGTAATCCTAGCACTTTGGGAGGCCAAGGCGGGCGGATCACGAGGTCAGGAGTTCGAGACCATCCTGGCCAACATGGTGAAACCCGTCTCTACTAAAAATACAAAAATTAACCGGGAGTGGTGGTGGGCGCCTGTAATCCCACCTACTTGGGAGGCTGAGGTAGGAGAATCGCTTGAAACCGAAAGGCGGAGGTTGCAGTGAGCTAAGATCGTGCCACTGCACTCCAGCCTGGGCGAAAAGACCGAAACTCTGTCTCAAAAAAAAAAAAAAAAAAAAAAAAAAAGAAAAGAAAAGAAAAGAAAAGAAATTGGGGCTTACTGAGGCTTACAAGACTTGCCCAGAATCCCACAGCCTGTCAGTGGTGGAGGCAGTTGACGACTGCACAGGCTAATGGCCTCCAAAGAGCCACCCAAAGAGCTGATGGCTCTGTCCTAGGTCCCTCCATCTCTGCTCTGGGTGAGGTCACATCTCAGCCCTGTCCCTGATCTTCCTTCTGGATGACCCTTGGAGAGCCACTTAAAATCCCAGAGAGGCAGAACATCTGAGTTTTTTTCCCCAGCACTCTTTCCCAGTTTTTCTGGTCATGGCACCCCATTTTTCTTTAGGTACTCATGCCTCCTTTTCAGTACATTTGGTTCTGAAGGGGCTGACTCCACCCACTGGCTCCAGGGTGGGCCTGTGATCCAGGCCTGGCCAATTGATGCCCTGCATTTCCTGGCTACAATGATTGGCTCAGAGATGGGACCGTGACTCAGGCTGGGCCAATCAGAGGTGACTGTGGGACATATGTTGGAATTCTTGGCAAAGAGGTGCTCTCTCTGCCACTGGGAGGGGAAAAGGCCACATGGGAATGGGGCCAACACACACACACACACACACACACACACACACACACACACACACACACACACACAGAGCAAGAGACGAAGAGAAATAGCATCCCAATGACACTATGTGAGGCCTCAAATCCAGCTCTGCTTTGAACTCCTTAAGTGAACCCATATATTCCCCTTCTTTAGTTCGTTATTTTATTTTATTTTACTTTTTATTTATTTATTTATTTTTTGAGACGGAGTCTCGCTCCGTCTCCCAGGCTGGAGTGCAGTGGCGCGATCTCAGCTCACTGCAAGCTCCGCCTCCCGGGTTCACGCCATTCTCCTGCCTCAGCCTCCCGAGTAGCTGGGACTACAGGCGCCCGCCACCACGCCCGGCTAATTTTTTTTTTTGGTATTTTTAGTAGAGACGGGGTTTCACCGTGTTAGCCAGGACGGTCTCGATCTCCTGACCTCGTGATCCGCCCGCCTCAGCCTCCCAAAGTGCTGGGATTACAAGCGTGAGCCACCGTGCCTGGCATGGTTCCTTCTTGATCCCCACCTCCCTCTCTATCCTCCAAATTCTGTATTAATTAGTTTCTCCCTAACAAAAAATTGGAAATAACCTGAAAGTCATTGAAGAATGGTTAAGTAAATTATATAGATCCATGCCACGAATGGCATATTGTATAGATATTAATGTAGTCTCTTGACACATTCCTAATCATTTCCATATTGAGTGAAAAAGGCAGTTATAAACTTATATGATAGCCTTTCTGAACGCTGTAAAAAATGCTTAGAAGAAAGATTGGCTTTGGCTGGGTGTGGTGGCTCATGCCTGTAATCCCAACACTTTGGGAGGCTGAGGCGGGTGGATCACTTGAGGTCAGGAATTCGAGACCAGCCTGACCAACATGGTGAAACCCTGTCTCTACTAAAAATACAAAAATTAGCTGGGTGTTGTTGTGCGTGCCTGTAGTCCCAGCTACTCGGGAGGCTGAGGCAGGAGAATTGCTTGAATCCGGGAGGTGGAGGTGGAGGTTGCAGTGAGCAGAGATCGTGCCACTGCACTCCAGCCTGGCGACAAAGTAAGACTCCGTTTCAAATAAATAAATAAATAAATAAATAAATAAATAAATAAAGGCCAGGAGCGGTGGCTCACGCCTGCAATCCCAACACTTTGGGAGGCTGAGGCGGGCAGATCACGAGGTCAGAGATTGAGACCACGGTGAAACCCTGTGTCTACTAAAAATACAAAAAATTAGGCGGGCACGGTGGCCGGCGCCTGTAGTCCCAGCTACTCCAGAGGCTGAGGCAGGAGAATGGCATGAACCCGGGAGGTGGAGCTCGAAGTAAGCCGAGATCACGCCACTGCACTCCAGCCTGGGCGACAGAGCGAGACTCTGTCTCAAAAAAAAAAAGAGGGAACCAAAAGGTGATATCTGATTTGGTCCTTGAAGGGAGAGTAGGAGTAGCTGTTTGCTGAGTTGAGTTCAAAGGGGTGGAGCTGGTCATTGAGAAAAGCATTCTTTCTTCATTAGCCTGTGGGCAGGGGGAAAGGTGAGGCTGGGGGCCTGGGAAACCATTATAATTGTCCAGAAGTTAAGTCAGACTGAACCAGGGCAGTGGAGGGGAAAGCGGACACATGTAGGTGGAATCTTTGAGCCTTGTTAGAAAGAATAGGCCAGGCATGCTGATCACATCTGTAATCCCAACACTTTGGAAGGCAGAGGCAGGAAGATTGCTTGAGGCCAGGAGTTCAAGACCCAGTCTCTATAAAACCATTAAACATTGAAAATTAGGCCAGGTGCAGTGGCTCACGCCTGTAATCCTAGCACTTTGGGAGGCCAAGGTGGGCGGATTGCCGGAGCTCAGGAGTTTGAGAACACCCTGGGCAACATGGTAAAACTCTGTCTCCATTAAAAAAATACAAAAAAAAAAAAAAATTAGCTGGTCGTAGTGGCACGTGCCTATAATCCCATCTACTCGGGCGGCTGAGGCAGGAGAATTGCTTGAACCTGGGAGGTTGCAGGGAGTCGAGATCGCGCCACTGCACTCCAGCCTGGGCAACAGAGCAAGACTCTGTCAATAAATAAATAAATAAATAAATAAATAAATAGAAAATTAGCTGAGCTTGATGGTATGCCCATGTAGTCCTAGCTACTTGGGAGGCAGAGGTGGAGGATTGCTTGAGCCCAGGAGTTTGAGGCTGCAGTGAACAATGATCAAACCATTGCACCCCAGCCTGGGTGAGAGAGCAAAACCCTGTCTCTTAAAAGAAAGGATGGGTAGTTGCATGGAGGAGGGGTGAGAGGGAAGATAGCAAGGTAGGTGTTTATCTTCATTTTGGAAAACCTGAGTAAAGGTCTTGAGAGGGCTTTTTTCCTCCCACAGGGAGCACCAACTAGGGCCCCCAATACCACCAGCTGACCTGCCATATCACTCAGACCAGGTGACTTTCTGTCTTTGAGCCCCTTCCGGGCAACCAAGCCTAAAAATACCCACCACCTGCCTCTGTCCCCTGCCAGCCCGGGGCCTCTGTAAATTGAGACCCAAGAGTGCCCCTAAGCAGAAACCAAGACCCTGAACTGAAAGCCCTGGAGGGGAAGTGTAAGTCAGGTTGTGTCTGGTCTGTAAGTGTCTTGTACTACACATTGCAGATATGGTGGGTAATTGGGACAAAGACTTCCTCCTGAAGGGGTTAGTGTGTAGGGAGGGAGAGCTGGGAAGTCATAAACAAGTTACTACAATGCAATTGATAAGCCTTGCTCTTGTTAGGACAGACCCAGGCATGTCCTACCTGGGGCCGGGGAGGAATCGTTCTATAGGATTTTGCTATTACCAGATCTCTGGTCATGTTATACCTACTTTTGTGGGGGCATGTTCTCTATGCCAGACCCTGTACTAAGTACTGGGATTACATCAGAAAACAAAAAGGATACTTGGGAGGCACAGGCAAGAGTATCGCTTGAACCTGGGAGGTTGAGGCTGCAGTGAGCCAAAATTGCACCACTGCATTCCAGCTTGGGTGACAGAGTGAGACTCCATCTCAAACAACAACAACAACAAAAAAGCCAAAAAGGATGAAAATCTTTCTCTTCAGAATGTATTGGCCAGGCGCACAGTGGCTCACACCCGTAATCTCAGCACTTTGAGTGGTCTAGACGGGCAATTGCTTTGAGCCCAGGAGTTTGAGACCAGCCCTGGCAACATAGCGAAACCCCATCTCTACAAAACAAACAAACAAACAAACAAACAACAACAACAACAAAAAACCCAAAAATTAGCCTGGTATGGTGGCACATGCCTATAATCCCAGCTAATCAGGAGGCTGAGGTGGGAGGATCACTTGAGCCTGAGTGGCGGAGGTTGCAGTGACCTGAGATTGTGCCACTGCACTCCAGCCTGGGTGACAGAGACTGTCTCAAAAACAAAAAAGCAAAGCTGAAAAATTTTGTGCTCTACTGGAAGAAGACACACAGGGAAACAGGCAAACTATATAATATGATAGAAATGAAGTGACAGGGCCGGGCGCGGTGGCTCACGCCTGTAATCCCAGCACTTTGGGAGGCTGAGGCAGGCGGATCACGAAGCCAGGAGATCGAGACCATCCTGGCTAACACGGTGAAACCCCGTCTCTACTAAAAATACAAAAAATTAGCCAGGCGTGGTGGTGGGCGCCTGTAGTCCCAGCTACTCTGAGGCTGAGGCAGGAGAATGGCATGAACCCGGGAGGCGGAGCTTGCAGTGAGCCGAGATAGCACCATTGCACTCCAGCCTGGGTGACAGAGTGAGACTCCGCTTCAAAAAAAAAAAAGAAAGAAAGGAATGAAGTGACAGGGAAAGTAGGGCACGGTAAAGGGAAATACAGAGTGCATGTGAGGGGTCTGGTAGTTTTACTAGGGGTGCTCACGGCAGGCCTCACTAAGTGGAGGACATTTGAGCAAACCCTTGAAGAAGGTGATGGAGGAGCCATTCAGGTATCTGGGGAAACAGCGATCGCAGCAGAGGGAACAGCTAGTGCAGGGGGCTCGGGGCTGAGTGTGCTCAGCTTGTTCTAGGAACAGCAAGGGATCAGTGTGGAGGGAAAGGGTAAGAGATGAATGAGATCAGGAATCCCCAGGAGAGTAGAATGTCAGATCAAGTGTTTGTAAGGACTTGTAAGGCTTTCACTTAGAGCGAAACAGTGAGCCAATGGAGGGTTTTGAGCAAAAAAGTACCATGTTTTGACTTCGATTTTATTTTATTTTTTGAGACAGATTCTCATTTTGTCACCCAGGTTGGAGTGCATTGGCACGATCTTGGCTCACCGCAACCCAACCTCCGCCTCCCGGGTTCAAGCAATTCTCATGCCTCCAGAGTAGCTGGGACTACAGGCATGCACCACCACACCAAGCTAATTTTTGTATTTTTAGCAGAGACGAGGTTTCACCATGTTGGCCAGGCTTGTCTGTAACTCCTGGCCTTAAATGATCCACCCGACCTCACAAAGTGCTGGGATTACAGGCGTGAGCCACCGTGCCCGGCAGATTTTAAAAGAATCTTGGCCGGGCGCGGTGGCTCACGCCTGTAATCCCAGCACTTTGGGAGGCCGAGGCGGGCGGATCACAAGGTCAGGAGATCAAGACCATCCTGGCTAACGCGGTGAAACCCCGTCTCTACTAAAAATACAAAAAAATTAGCCGGGCATGGTGGCGGGCGCCTGTAGTCCCAGCTACTCGGGAGGCTGAGGCAGGAGAATGGCGTGAACCCGGGAGGCGGAGCTTGCAGTGAGCCGAGATCGCGCCACTGCACTCCAGCCTGGGCAACTTTGAGACAAAGAGCGAGACTTTGTTTCAAAAAGAAAAAAAAAAAAGAAAAAAAAAAGGATCTCCCTCACCCCTGAATTGATAGAATGGATCAGAGGGCAAGGCTGGAACAAGGGAGAGGGGTTAGCAGAACTCTGCAATAATCCTGTGCAAATACTGGACCAGGGTGGTAGCACTGGAGGAGGAGTGGCAGACATCTGAGTCTAGATCTATTTTGCAGGTAGAGCCAACAGGATCTCCTGCCTGCCTTATTGGGTAGCGGGCAGAAGGGGGGCATTCATTCACAGCTGACTCCGAGTTCTGGACTGGGGACTGGAAGGATGGAATTGTCAACAGCTGATGGAGGCAAAGCTGAGAGGGAGCAGGTTTTTGTGTGTGGAAGTGGGGTTGGCTCAGCTCAGACACGCTGACTTTGAGATGCCTGCTGGAGTCCAAGGAAGAGGTGTTGGGTAGACAGTTCAGGCGAGGAGTCTGGAGACATAAATACATTTGCGGATCTTGAGCACATCAATGCCAGAACTTAATTGCATTTTATCTTGTTCAGTTAACCTAGGTGATGTCTGGACCAGCAAACAGAAATGGACTAGGCGGCTTGAACCCTATCTGAAGACTTTTGCTAGTTCGGCAGCCTAGAGCCAGATGGGGCAAGAAAGAATCGCTGCTAAGTGGAGTGGGGAAAAAAAGGCCTCTTTCAGTGCTTTGCCATTTCATCTGGCCTAATTGCACACAACACTCGGTCCACGTTCATTCCACAATTCCACACGCAGCCTTCACTCAACAAATAGCCATTGTATTTCGTTTCATCTTCAAAACAGGCTCAAATGGAGGAAATTAGGGTTAAAAGAAGTGAAGCACCAGCGAGGGTCAGGGGCAGAGATCGCAGCCCAGAAAGCTCTCGGGGTTGGGGGCCGGTCGTAGCTGGTTTTGTGAGTGGCAAGAGAACCCGGGTCGCGCCCCAACCCGCGGGGCGGCGGGCTGGGGTTCGGGGCGCGGCCCCTTTAAGGCCCAGGCAGTGATCTCAGCCGCGTCCGCCGCCCCGCCCTCCCCGGCGGCGAGCCCAGAGCGCATGCGCGCCGCGGCTGCACTCCACTGGGCCCGGGACGCGCCGGCGGCGGCGGAGACTCCGGGGCTGCGGCGCCGCCCGCCCCGCCCGCAGAGTCCGGCTGCCGCGCATCGTCCGCAGACGCCGCCACCACCATGGGCTCCTGAGGTATCCCGCCTGGCCGGCCTCGCCCGGGAGCCCCAAGGGGGAGCTGCGACTCCCGAGCGCGGGGGGTTGCTTGTTTCGGAGAGGCCCGCGCGAGGGACGCCCGGCTTCGGCCGCCGGCTCCCGGGCGGGGAGGGCACTACGGAGGCCGGTGCGGCCGCGGAGGGAGGGGGCATCCGTCTCCCCACCCGTGCCTCCTCTCCGGCCCGCGAGGTCGCCCGTGGGTGTGCCCGCTCCCTTTCCACGCCAACGTGGCGGGGGCAGCGCCTGGAGTGTAATCGGACCTGTCCGGGGGGCGGCCCCGGGAGAGGGAGGCGGATGGACCAAGGCGCTTTGCAAGAGGGATTGTGTGCTCCCGGGTGGGTGTGCTGGCGACTGGCACGGCCGAGTGAGTGGGGGAGGCGTCCGTTCCCTGTGCGGGTGGCAGTGACCTGGGAGGGTGGTCGGCGGGGGGCTTTCGGGGCTGCGTCGTGAGTGGAGGGTGTACACGCCCGCCACACAGGTCCGCAGGTTTGGAAGGGGATCGACTGGGACCTGGGGCTCGAAAGATGTTTGCCTCCAAAGGGACCGTGGAGACTGGTTTTGGGTGTCTGTATCCTTCCCGTGAATTGTACATTTCCTCCTGGGCACACCCTTGGTACCTCGCTTGGATCCACTTACCTCCAGTGCTGGGTGGCTCCAGGCCAAGGCAAGGCAGTTATGCTGGGGGTTGGGCATGGATTCCCAATACATATCCCCTCTGGAGGTGTTGTATAAGGCCAGACGTTTTACTCCTCCCTCCTTTCCAGGGCATTTTGGGGCAAAGCAGGTATTTGCATGCCTGATACCTGTGGTGAGGTGAAGGCCATGTATTATTTATCTGACTGCTGGTGCTTTTGTAAGGAAAGAAGCAGCAATCTGTGCCCTGGAGGCCCTGCGCTGCAGAGTCAGCCAGGCAAACAAGCTCACCTGCACCTGCAGAGGCAGCGCAGGTCTCAGAGGTGTGACTTCGTTGACAGGTTATGCCTACGGTGTCCCTTTCCATCTACCTATTTAGCTTCCTTGGTAGAACCCCTAGGCTCTGCACCTCTGAACCTTGCCTAGGGTGCTGTGCGTATCAGAGTTGGGACGTGGGACGCTGGGGTGGGAGAGCCCCAGCAGCCAGGTATGTGTGCCCACCTGGACACAAACATTTGATGCCCAAGCCATCAAGGAGCTCTCAAGCATGGGGGAATCAGATTTGGAAACAGGTGATCACGATGATGTGAAAAATACCAAACAAAGGAGTAGAAGGAGTACAGAGGCAGGTTCAGTTCCCGGGGAGGGGGATCGTGGCCGCAGGAAAGACTCCCTCATAAGGAGACGGTTGAGCTGAAGCCTGAAGGATGACTGACGTTCATCTGAGGCTTTTCTGCTTTCCACATATATTTTCCTGTGTAATTTGCACAGCAGCTGTGTGAGTAAGGAACAGTTGTCCCTATTTGCAGATGCGGTAAACTGAGGCCCAGAGGGAATTCACGACGTTCTTCTCCACGATACGTGGCAAGCCTGGATGGAATCATCCTTGAACCAGGACCTCTCTCTTGCTGCCAGATCTTGTCTTGCAACTTACTGAGCATCTACTATGTGCCAGGCACTATGCTGGGGCATAGCGGTCTGATGATCAATGGGACCTGGTGCCTGCCTTCTAGGGGCTCCCAGTGCTGTGAAGATGGACACTGATTTAGTGACCCCGATCTGGATATGAGGCTCCAATAGCTAATGTGGGTGGAGAAGGCGCTGTGAATTCCCCCAGAAGCATTTGTGCAGTCGTTGGGATTCTGGATGTCTTATTTGTTGCACCCACGGTGGTGGTGGGTTATTCAAAGAGCCCCTTCTGAATTTCTCCAACCAAGTAGAAAGAAGAGCTTCGAGGCAGAAGGGTGAATGAGCCACTTGTCCTAGTTCTTTCCTATTGGCCGAGTTCTGTGAGCAGGGGCTTCTGTCCGGAGGCCGTTTGCTCCCTCTCTGTCTTAGAGGTTTTGCTCCTGGTCTCTGGCTGGCCTGCCCAG
The DNA here is from genome assembly GCF_029289425.2 of Pan paniscus. NCBI lineage: Eukaryota > Metazoa > Chordata > Mammalia > Primates > Hominidae > Pan > Pan paniscus. Next base: position 48,126,098 of record NC_085927.1, on the reverse strand, counting down.
GCCCTCACCCTGAGAAGGGCTCAGAGCTATTTCCAGTCCCTGCTGTGCTCATTTTCTCTCTGTAAATTCCCTGGAGTGGAAACAGCCCCGGCAAGGCAGGGTACAGCTTTTTATTGTTTTGAAAACGAGTCACAGCTCTGGGCCTTTAGACTGGGGATTTGGTGTGGGAGTTCTGGAAGGCCAATAGCTGGGCCCCTGGGAGAGCTCTGTGTGGGGTCTGCCCCAGGCCCTGCAGCCCCGGGTAGTAAGCACTCACCGAAGACCATGCTACCCTGCACTGTGCCTGGGCAGCCCTCTAAAAGGTGGTTGGCAGAGGGAGCCCAATGTGTAACAAATATGTGCAAGACAGTGCCCTACTTGTGGTGGAAACAGAGGGCCCTAAAGGGGCCCAGAGGACAATAGGAACAACAGTCCGTTTATTGAGCACTTACTGTGTGCCAGGCACAGTTCAAAGCGCTTTCATGAATTACTGTATTTAATTTTCCTACCACCCAGTGTGGTGGGGGCTGTCACTGTCTGCATTTTGTAGGGGAGGCAGCAGAGAGTGGAACAGCTGAGTTTTGAACCAGTAGGTCTGACCTCAGAGCCCATGCTCCTCCCCCATAACCCTGGGGTGCTGGAAGTTGTCTTGGCCCTGAAGGACGAGGGGTGCTCCACCTATGAAGGAGAAGGAGGGCGTTCCAGGTAGAGGGAACTCCGGGCAGATGTGGAGGTCTGAGCTGCCTCACCTCTCAGACGCAGAGGCTTGAACTGCCTGTGACTGTGTTGGGTCTGTGTCCTGAAGACCTTTGGAGGCCCCGCCAAGGAGTTTGAACTTGATCCTGATGTCAACAGGGAGGCCTTGAAAGTTTCTGAAAGGATGTGACATGCTCAGCCATGTGTTATGGGGCAGTATTACCATCTCTTCTCATCCCTCCTTCATTCCTGCAGAGAACTTCTGGAAGACCAGGCCTTTGTTCCGTTGGCTTTCCTACAGCCCCTGGCATCGCTTTTAGACCCCGCCGCCTCTCTCTTGTTGTCTTCTAGCAGCTTTTGGTCTTGAAGACCCTGTGTGACTCAGGGCAGGTTCTGGAGCCCACTGTTGTAACGGTGTCTGCCCCGCTGCTGACCCCTTGCCTGCTGGGAACTGGCTTCTCTGAGCTGGAACTTTTTTTGTTTTTTGAGATGGAGTCTCGCTCTGTTGCCCAGCTTGGCATGCAGTGGTGCTATCGTAGCTTGCTGCAGCTTCTACCTCCTGGGCCCAGGAGATCCTTCCACCTTGGCCTTCTAAAGCGCTGAGATTATAGGTGTGAACCACCATGCCTGGTCAGCTGGAACTTTTTTTTCTTTTAAGACAGAGTCTTAGGCTGGGCGTGGTGGCTCATGCCTGTAATCCAAGCTTTGGGAGGCTGAGGTGGGCAGGTCGCCTGAGGTCAGGAATTTGAGACCAGCCTGGCCAACACAGTGAAACCCCGTCTCTACTAAAAAAAATTTGCCAGGCATGGTGGCACACGCCTATAGTCCCAGCTACTTGGGAGGCTAAGGCAGGAGAATTGCTTTAATCCGGGAGGCGGAGGTTACAGTGAGCTGAGATAGTGCCACTACACTCCAGTCTGGTGGGTGATAGAACAAGACTCCGTCTTAAAAAGAAATGGTCACTAGGAGCACGGGAGGGGGAGGGAGAGAGGGAGGTAATGCAGTTCTGGTGACCCAGAGAGAGAATTGGGAGATGCAGTTTAAATCTGTGCGCTTATTAGCCCTGTGGCCTTGGGCAAGATGCTTACCAGGTTCTCATTCCTGCTGTTTAAAAATAGGGGGCAAATGATTCACTTTCCTTCATCTGTAAGATGGGAGGAATAACAGTGTGGCTGTCACGTGGCTGGCCTGACCAATGTCTGATGGAGCTCAGCACGGTACCTGGCACACAGGACATGCTTTTATTATGACCTTACAGGCCCATTCATTTATTTGAGAAGGAGGCATCGCAGGCCTGTGTGCCAGGCTGTTTGCGGGGAGCCGCCCTCAGGAGCCGAGTGCAGCTGGGGAGAGTGAAATCAGACACACAGCAATTATGATTGTCCTGGGGGCTCTTAGGGAACCTTAGGCCATTGTCGCCTGGGCGGGCACTTGTCTAGTGAGGTGATGTGTATTAAGGTGGAGGAAGAAGTGGGCTCCAGGTAGAAGGAAGAGCACATGCAAAGCAGAGGTCTGAGTTCATGTCTATGGAGTTGTTTGATACTAAGTCTCAGCACTTAGTAGACCTGAAATAAATGTTTGCTGAATGCCATCTCCTCAGCCTCAGAGAGGACAGAAACGGGAAGAGGTAGAGTGGGAGGCGGCCACAGAGAGAAGAATTGAAGGGTCACCCAAGTTGTAGATTTTCTCATCATTCCCTCCCCTTCGCCTCCGTCTCTGTGGAAAAGCAGGTACTAATGTGGTGCAGGTACTAACAGTGCGTCTGAGTCTGCCAGAATTCTTTTTTCTTTCTTTCTTTTTTTTTTTTGAGACAGGGTCTCCCTCTGTTGCCCAGGCTGGAGTGCAGTGGCAGGATCTCGGCTCACTGCAACCTCCGCCTCCCGGGTGATTCTCGTGCCTCAGCCTCCCAAGTAGCGGGGATTACAGGCACCCACTATCATGCCTGGCTAATTTTTGTATTTTTAGTAGAGATGGGGTTTCACCATGTTAGCCAAGCTGGTCTCGAACTCCTGACCTTGTGATCTGCCCGCCTTGGCCTCCCAAAGTGTTGGGATTACAGGCGTGAGCCACTCTGCCCAGCCTCCGCCAGCATTCTTACCGGGCACTCATTCCCAAACTGCTTGTCCTCAGCACTGGAGAGGATAAATCTAAATGCAGAGGTGGCTGACAGCTGGAATTAGGCGGACACCCAGGTAGCATTTGTTCACGTGTCTATTTGCTGCTGTTTTAGGGTGGCTGAAGCCCTATGCTTGGGTATGGCGTAGAAGGATGGTGCGTGGCTTCTGGTTGGTGACTTTTCTAGTCTTAGGTTAATCATGGCTCAGTGTCTGGCGAAATGTACACAGTAGGTAGTGAAGTGGTTTTTGACTAAACAAATGAATGGTTGGATGGGTTTGTGGCACTGCCACTCAGGATAAAGCTATAATTATTCTTGAAAAATGACGGATATGGCTAGGTGCGGTGGCTCACACCTGTAATCCCAGTACTTTGGGAGGCCGAGGTGGGCAGATCACTTGAGCTCAGGAATTGGAGACCAGCCTGGCCAACATGGTGAAACCCCATCTCTACTAAAAATACAAAAATCAGCCAGGTGTGGTGGCATGTGCCTGTAATCCCAGCTACTTGGGAGGCTGAGGCAGGAGAATTGCCTGAACCTGGGAGGCGGAGGTTGCAGTGAGCTGAGACTACGCCATTGCACTCCAGCCTGGGTGACAGCGAAACTCCATCTCAAAAAAAAAAAAAAAAAAGATATTAGGGATGGTTGGAACAGGATTGGTTATTCCAGGAGCCGGTGGTGCTCACTAAACAGCCTTGAGTCTGGCTGGCTGGTGTGGGAGGTCTTAGGCCTGTGATGGGAGACAGGAAGCTTGGTGGACACCTCCTTTTCCTTCTCTGGGGTGGAAACCACAGGGGAAGATCCACCCAGAAAGCCTTTGTGCTGAACCTGCGTCACTTCCAGCTCAACCATGTTTTACAAAGTCACATCCCACTAAGTGAATATTTGGTGAAAAGTTTGCCACGTTGATCTCAGTCTTGTACCTTTGAAAAACAATAGGCTTCTCTGAGATTAGAAGTAGTACTTGTTTTTTTTTTTTTGAGACAGAGTTTTGCTCTGTCGCCCAGGCAGACAGTGCAGTGGCGCGATTTCGGCTCACTGCAAGCTCTGCTTCCCGGGTTCAAGCCATTCTCCTGCCTCAGCCTCCCGAGTAGCTGGGAGTACAGGCACCTGCCACGGCGCCCGGCTAATTTTTTGTATTTTTAGTAGAGGCGGGATTTCACCGTGTTAGCCAGGATGGTCTCGATCTTCTGACCTCTTGATCCACCCGCCTCGGCCTCCCAAAGTGCTGGGATTACAGGCGTGAGCCACCGCACCCAGCCGTACTTGTTGATAGTAAACTTGAAGCACAGGAAAGATTGAGGATAAGAATAAAAATTACCCCAAATTTCCAAATCAAGAAATAATCATGGTTCAGGTTTGGGCAGATGTTCTTTCTAGGCATCAACACACGTTATCTCATTGTTTACTTAACACCGGGTTATAAACATTTACCCATAGCATTTGAAAGGTAGCTATAGATAGAAAAGAATCAGAGAAGTTCTAAAACAGCTCTTGCGCTTTGTTTCAAATTCTCTGCAGGAAAGATGAGGTCTTCAGCCTTTTTTTAGCTGGACGGCACCGTTGCAGCAGTGGTGAACAGGGCACTGGATTGAGTCAGGAAACCCAGCTGTGACCTTGGGCAAGCCACTTGCCCTCTTTGAGCTTCACTCCTGCTAAGGCAAGGGGCGCTATTCGTACCCTGTCTGCCCACCTCACAGGCTCTGGTGAAGTCCTTGATTTGAATGCCTTTAGCTCCCAAGGTTGTGGTTTGGAGATAGGGCAGGTCACATGACCATGAAGACGGAAGGAGAAACGTGGAAGCACGTGTGCCTGTTGCTTCTTTCCCAACTTAAAATGCTTGGTGATCTCCTGAAGACTCCAGCCTCCTCTCTGGGAAGCCAGGATCCACAGACCCTTTACCTGTGGGTCATGGGCAGTCCTAGATGGTCCCTCTCCCCAACAGAGGGGGTACAGTGAGACCTCCGGAAGTTACTGCCTCTGTTACCCTCAAAGGGATTTTCAGATCAGACAGCCCCCCTACTCCAAGGGACGTGTGTGGAGCTTGGTACCTTTATTTATCTTCTGCTCCAACCCCTGTGGACTGCCTGCACCCAGAATGGGGCCTGTCCTGCTGGCAAGTGGCTGAGAACCTCCACTCCACCCAGCAGGGCTGTTCCCCATTTACCGAAAAGCTCCAAGAGAAAATAACTAACCCCATGGCGCCGCTGTAGCTACTGGCAGAGCCTCCTGGTCCCCACCTCTAGCGCCTGTGGTTTTTGTTTCATGCAGAGTGAGCAGTGAATCTGGGATCCCATCAGCAGTCAGTTTGGGTGCCTGCGAGGCACAATGATAGATGTTGGTGAAGGGTATGTGTGAGGATATTAATTAATATTAACATGCTAGTTATATTAATATTCTCATTGGAATTTGTGGGGCTTTGCAAGTTATATTTCAAATATATGGTTTTATGTAATCCTTTTAACTGCCCTGAAACCTTGAAATTATTGCACCTATTTTATAGATGGAGAGACTGAGGCTCAGAGGGGTGAATTGCCTAAGATGCTGGGGGAGGAAGCACCCAGGTTTTCTGGTTTTGAGTCCTGGGCCCTTCCTGCTGAGTAGCTACCCCCAACACAGACCTGCCCTTGGAGAGCTTGCAGCCACACTGGGAAGGCCAGTGTATTGGATTGCTGCTTAGACCTGGAAAGCACGTGAATAAAGCTTCAGGTTAAAACCATGGGGGTTCCGGGAGGCAGCAGTCGGCTCTGCCTGGGGGTGAGCTGAGGAGCCGGTGCTCTCTGGAGCAAGGGTAGTTGGGCTGAGGCTCAGTGGACAGTGTAGATTGGCAGGTGAAGTGCAGGAGGTCTTTGCAGGGAGTGGGACCACCTTGAGCACACACAGAGGAATGAGACAGGCAGGTAACTCAAGGAGCAGAGGTCTCATGACCACTTCCCAGAGCATGTGGGGTCCTAGCCTCATCTCCAGGAGGAGAAAGTGCATCTATACACAGATTTGTCAATGGAGTTTAAATAGGATGTGGGAAAATCTAGATTTTCCAAAACAATACATATTTGCTTTGAGAAGAAAGGTAGATGCAGGATGCGTAGGTTAGATAATTTTAATAGCAGTAACCTCAGAGCATGTAAGTATGATTTGATTTACTGGAGTGCCTGGCCGTCTCAGTCAGTGGGAGCACGGCTTGGGCTGGGAGATGAGGTTGACAAGGGTTCTTTCTCTCAAACGCTGCCTTTGGTTTGCTAAGAGGTATCTCCTACTCGGCTGGGGGCAGAAGACTTTTCCTTCTATTCCCAGTTTGCAGTAGTTGGGCCAGATTTGTGGAAGTGGGAGAAAGGCCTGCCCTGCTTCTACATAGAGTTGGCTGTCCTGACTTGATACTCGGTGTGCCTTCCAGAGACCCGCCTCCATCTCCTCAGTTCCCTGGCTTGATGCTTAGGTGGTGATGGCTGTTGGGCACAGGAGTTACATAACAGATCTGTGATGGACCCAGGAGCAGAGCCAGTTGAGTGAATGTCATGGAGTGGGAGTGGTCTTGCATGGCTGTGGTGTCCCCTGCAGCTTGTGCAGGGGATGTGGCAAGAGGTGCTCACCACTCATTTGGAATGGCTAGACTGGAAGCACTTGGCCCTCTTGGGCTCTGCACCCCCACCCCCTCCCGCCTGGCCTGCCTGCTCCTCTTCATGGGCGCCTGGGGAGACTAATTATGGCTGCTTGTCATAGTGGCTCAGGTCACCGTTCACACTTCCACCTGCCCTGAGACCAGGACATCAGAGCCCTGAGAAGGGTCAAGGGGCCAAGTGGGCCTAGCCTTTTACTGACAGCTGGGAAATGCAAGCGTGTGGACCAGAGCACCAAGTGAGTTGGGGCCGGTGTGGGTTCAGCACCGTCTCCCTACCCAGAGCTCCATTTGTTGAAAACAGCCTTTCTCTACCGTTTCTTCACTTGGACAACTTTAAACTATGTATTGGCTGGTCGCGGTGGCTCACGCCTGTAATCCCAGCACTTTGGGAGGCCGAGGTGGGCAGGTAACTTGAGGTCAGGAGGTCGAGACCAGCCTGGCCAACATGGTGAAACCTCATCTCTACTAAAAATACAAAAATTAGCCCAGCGTGGTGACACGCACCTGTAATCCCAGCTACTCGGGAGGCTGAGGCAGAAGAATCGCTTGAACTTGGGAGGTGAAGGTTGCAGTGAGCTGAGATTGCATCGCCGCACTTCAGCCTGGGAGACAGAGCGAGACTCCATCTCAAAAAACAAACAAAAACCTACATATTTTCTATATTTCCCCCAACATTGAGGCTCATTTCTTGGATGAACAATTTAAATGTACTGTGCCTCTCTGGTAATATTTTCCAAAATTACAGATGTTTCTACACTTTCACCGGCAGCTCTGCCTCCCAGAATTTATTCTACGGATGGGTTAACACGTGTGAAAAATGATTTATTTGCAAGGTTAGTCATTGTTGCCTTATTTTTAATAGCAAAAGATTGGAGGCAGCTTAAATGTTCATTCGCAGGGGGCCACGAACAAACCGTGGCCCGTCCAAACATGGGATACCGCGTGGCCATAATACATAAGATGGACGCTCAATGCACTGTGCCGGATTGATCAGCAAGGTGGATTGCCAAGGGAAGAAGCAGGTCTGGGTGGTGTGTCTCGGAGCTGCCATCAGTGTAAAAGGGAAGAGAATCAAAAGTGTCTTTGCTTTTCTATGCCCAGGGGGTCTCTGGGCAGACACCGCAAGTCGGTGATTGTGATGCCTCTGGAGGGGGTGCTGGTCATGGGAGATTGCTTGTTTGCTGGAGATCCCATGTACCTTTTGATTGCTGAAGCAGGTGAATGTAGGCCTTTCCAAGAAATTAAAATGGGCCAGGTGTGGTGGCTCACGCCTGTAATCCCAGCAGTTTGGGAGGCTGATGTTGGAGGATCACTTGAGGTCAGGGGTTCGAGACCAGCCTGGCCAACATGATGAAACCCCATCTCCACTAAAAATACACAAATTAGCCAGACATGGTGGTACGTGCCTGTAATCCCAGCTGCTCTAGAGGCTGAGGCAGGAGAATCACATGAACCCTGGAGGCCGAGTTTACAGTGAGCCAAGATCATGCCATTGTACTCCAGCCTGAGCTACAGAGCGAGACTCTGTCTCAAATAATAAAATAAAATAAATTAAAAACATAAGGACTGTAACCTTGCCTCCTGCCCAGTGTAGGAAGGTCAAGGTTCTGGCTACTTCTCAAGTACAGGAGCCTCACTCAGGCCCCAGACCACTAATCAAAAAATATGTGCTTGGTTCTCACAAAGGGGCCGAGTGTGAGGGCTTGGGTGTTGCTTGGTAAATACGACCCCCTGTCCCGGCCTTGGAGAGATGGAGCCGCTCTCTGGGCCCCTTGGACACACTGCTGTTGGCTGACTTTGTCATTTTCAACCCTTGCTCCGATTGGCTCACATCATGATTTCTGAAACCTTTGGGGGCTTCCCCACTGACAGAAAGATACAGTTTAACTCAGCACTGGGCATCCCAGGCCCTCTTTACTGGGCCTCTTCTTGAGCCGCACTTGGCCTGTCACCCCTTCCTCTGTCTGCCCTCTTAACTCCCCACCGCCGTGCCTTTGCTCATATAGTTCCCTTTGCCTGCCTTTCCGTCCAAAGCAGTCTCCACGTGCCCAGGTCCTGTCTGACTTTCAAGGGCCAGCTTAGTTTCCACTTCTGCACTGCCTTCTGACCTCCCTGGCTTCTGTGTAAACTGCCCAGATCAAGCCACGCAATGGTTCCTGCACCCAAGGAAGCTCCCTGGGGCCCCCTCCTGGCCACTCGCTCTTCGCCGGTAGTCACCACTCACACCTTGGCACTTTCGCGTGGTGCCTGCCGCTGCCTATTTGGGCCTCCCACACACGGAGTGTACAGAACGGACTCCTCGGTGTCTGGCTGCCTTCCCGCAGCATTGTCAGATCATCCAGGTTGCCTGTAGTGGCCCTTTGGTTTTTTTCTCTGCTGCGTAGGAGTTCACCAAATATACCACTATTTATTCATTCTCCTGTGGACAGACATTGGGTTATGTCCAGCCTCTTCGGTGAAATTCATTCTTGTCTTTGGGGGCGCGTGTGCGCTCTTTGCTGGGTATACACCCAGGGTGGGTTGATGGCTTACCTGACTCAGAATGTGTTTGCATGAATGAAATTCAGGTTGGTATGAGAAATCTGGGGTGTCCTGGCTGGAGCCAGGCTTCTTGCTTACAGGGACGGAGCAGGTACAGGGATCCTGGCTTAGACAGCCTGCTCCCATGGGGTGGTAGCATTGTTGGGGTGCAGGATGCTGAATCTGCAGGGGACCTATCCGCTCAGTGCCCAGTGGGATTTTAGCTGGCTGGAAAGGTGGTCACATGTAGAGGGGCTCAACAATCCAGCTAAAGAGGCTGAGCGTTGGTCCATTGTTCTCAATTTGAGAGAAAACTGAGATCATCAAAATTAGGACTGGTATGTACTAAAGGAAAGGACCTAATTACAAGGCTGAATTGAGTAAGCCCTTGCTGAGGGACTTTGGATTTCTTTGTTGTTCCCCTTTATTTCTGCACCCCCACCCAAGTGACAGATATGTACATGATTGGATGATTTTGCTTTCCTGGTTGAGAGATTCCTGGGAACTTGGCCCAGGAGAAGGGGGAGAAATGTGGAGCCGCTAGAGCGGCCTCAGCTTGTTTGTGTTGATTGAAGGGGAGACGGAAGGAGAGCTGTGGACCCCTGACCCCTTGTGAGGGCATGTGATCCTTTTCAAAAGGCTCACCAGGCAGAAGTGCCTGGCTAGTGGCCGCTCTTTCCCTCTAATCTCCTCTGGAGAAGGGCCAGGCTGTGGGTTGCTGACCTGCTCTGATGTGGATCAGCCTCCCCCCACAATGCAGCTGCCCAGAAGCTCAGAGAGCACAGGCAACCCCCAAAGGCAGGAGGGCCGGCTGTCATTCCCGTTGTCATTCCCAGGCGGCTGGAGTGGGAGCAGAGCGGTCAGTTCAGATGAACAGTGCTCGAGTCTGACCCCAACCAGCGAGTTATGGTAAGATGGAAGGTTCTCCATCTATATTAAATAAGAGAACAAAAGCCCTCCCAGGCTGCATGAATATTCCAAGGATATATATGTGAACGGGTTGCCAGTTTAGCTTGGCCCGTGGGTGGCAACCGCCTGAGTGAGCACTTCGTGGCTGCAGCTCTAAAGGGTTTGGATCTGAAACTAATGAATGAAAATGTGACCTCAGAAGATTTAAAGAGAGCAAATACCCAGCAACAGAACCTGGATCCCAGAGACTATTGGGAGCATGAAATCCCAGGCTGGCCGAAGGAGGAAGTGGGAGAGCAATGGCAGCTGACATCACATGGTGCCAGACCTTCTCAGTGCTGTCTGCGTTCACTCATTATTCCGTCCCTCGCTCTCAGAGGCAGGTATGGCTGCTTCCCCATTTTATAGATGAGGAAGCTAAGGCAAGGAGAGGTTGTGTAACTTGCTCACAGACACAAAGCTAGCCAGTGGCAAAGCTGGAGGTCAGGTCTAGGTGGTCAGGCTCCAGAGTTCTGCGGATTTCACAGCATGGCAGTGGCAGTCGGAAGAACCATTTGTCAGGTGATTGTGGGCAAATGATGTCAGCCCTTCAAACCTCTGTTTTGCATCTGCAAGCTGCTTGCTGCTGCAACAAATTACCAGAAACTTAGTGACTTAAAACACAAATTAGGTCGGGTGCGGTGGCTCACATCTGTAATCCCAGCACTTTGGGAGGCTGAGGTGGGTGGATGACTTGAGGTCAGGAGTTCGAGACCAGCCTGGCCAACATGATGAAACCCTGTCTCTACCAAAAATATAAAAAATTAGCCAGGCATTTGGCCGGGTGTGGTGGATCATGCCTGTAATCCCAGAACTTTGGGAGGACAAGGTGGGCGGAACACGAGGTCAGGAGTTCAAGACCAGCCTGACCAATATGGTGAAAGCCTGTCTCTACTAAGAATACAAAATTAGCAGGGCGTGGTGGCACGCGCCTGTAGTCCCAGTTACTGGGAGGCGGAGGTTGCAGTGAGCCAAGATCGCGCCACTGCACTCCAGCCTGGGTGTCAGAGTGAGACTCCGTCTCAAAAAAAAAAAAAAAAAAAGCCAGGCGTGGTGGCACGTGCCTGTAACCCCAGCTACTCTGGAGGCTGAGGTGGGAGAATCGCTTGAACCCAGGAGGCAGAGGTTGCAGTGAGCCGAGATCGCACCACTGCACTCCAGCCTGGGCCACAGAGTGAGACTCCCTCTCAAAAACAAAACAAACACAAAGTATAGATTACTTACAATAAGAAAAACCAATAAAACGCATGCGCACACATTAATTATCTCACAGTTTTGGAGGTCAGAGGTCCAGAATGTGTTTCACTGGACTAAAATCGAGGTGTTGGCAGGGCCGTACTCCTTCTGGAGGCTCTGGGGGAGAATTATTTCCCTGCCTCTTCCAGCTCCTAGAAACCACCTGCATCTGTGGCTTGTGGCCCCTTTCGCCATCTGCAAGGGCAGCAGCGTAGCAGCTTCCACTTTCCTGTCTCTGCTTCCTTTGTCACGCTGCCCTCTTCTCGCTCTCTACCTCCTGCCTTCCTCCTACGAGGACCCTTGTGATGACATGGGCCCACCCAGGTTATCCAGGATAATCTCTTATTTCAGGACCCTTAATTCAGTCACTTCTGCAAAGTCCCTTTTGCCATGTAAGGTAGCATGTTCACAGGCTCTGGGGGTTAGGATGTCAACATCTTTGGGGGATTATTCTTCAGCCTACCACACAGCACATAATAAAATCCACAGGCGAAGGGGATAGCAGCAGTAAGGTGTCCCTCAAACATGAGTTAAAATGACTCTGACGATAGAATCTGGGTGAGATGGTGGGATGCTCCTGAAATAAACTCCAAGGCAGGTGGCCAAGTTCAGTGACGACATAGCTGCGTAGCTTATCTGAGAAAGGATGTCTCTGATGGGGGGCCAGCCGGAAGACGTCTTTCCTGGAAGAGGAGGGAGGTGGGGCAGTCTTGGGAGAAGTGAGACTTTGGGTCCCACGGCCAGCTCCTGCCACATTCTCAGTGGATTTCAGGTTGGGAGGAGGGATACCATTACAGTTGAAAATAAACATAGAAATAAACCACACTGGATATCTGCTTCCTCATCAGCCTCCCTACAGTTCTGGAAGACGGTCCAGGCCCACATCCCCTTCTCTGCTGTTCTAGAATTCAGAACGCTCAGAAATCCCAAAGGTTCTTCTAAGTCTGCAGCAGACTAATTTCTGCTGCAAAAATCTGACCTGAATTGATGTGATACTAATTATGGCCTTTAAAACTATCTTCCTTAGGGTGGCTAACAGTATGTTTTCCTATGAAAGTACTATATGTTTGCTTTTGGGGTGTTGCACCCACCCTTCCAGGAGTGTCACTGTGTCTAGCAGCATAATCCTTTCTAAAATCTGAAAAATTCGGCTGGGTACGGTGGCTCATGCCTATAATCCCAGAGCTTTGGGAGGCTGAGGTGGGTGGATCACTTGAGGTCAGGAGTTCCAGACCAGCCTGGCCAATATGGTGAAACTCTGTCTCTACTAAAAATACAAAAATTAGCCGGGCATGTGGCTTATGCCTGTAATCCCAGCTACTAGGAAGGCTGAGGCAGGAGAATCGCTTGAACCTGGGAGGCGGAGGTTGCAGTGAGCCGAGATTGTTCCTCTGTACTCCAGTCTGGGTGACAGAGTGAGACTTAGTCTAAAAAAAAAAAAAAAAAATTTGGAAAAATTCTAAATTCTTAAACCCATTTAGTCCAAAAGCCTTAGCTACAGGACAGTGCACCTGGACTTTTCTCCCTAAGAAACACAGTCAGAGAGGTCCAGTCACCTGCCTCACGCCCAGCTCAGGTGATAATGCTGAGGTTCCAACTCAGTTCCCTGTCTCAGAGCCTGGGACAAAGTGCAGACTGCGTGGCCTGGCCTCTTTGCCGCCTGCTGGGTGGCGTGTGAATGAGAGACAGGTGTGGAGACTGCACTCACTGGCAGGTAGGCTGTATGTGGGGGAGGTGGGGGTCCTTGAATTTGTTTTCTGTCTGATCTGCAGCCTGGAACTGAGCCAGGGGGCCTTGTCTGGGGAAGGACAGAGAGGCAGAGAGATTGCAGAGGAGAGGGGAATAGCAGCAGCCATTAGGAAGCCTTGGGCCTTTGCCCATCCCTATAGCACTGCTCTCCAAACTTCCTTGGATCACACAGCCCTATCAGTAAAAAAGAAACCAGAACAAAACCTCTTGAACATGCACCCCCAATATGTGGATATTGATGTAATTATAAGTGTATGTTACAATAAGTATACATGTATATTACTTTACTGTTTCAGTGTGTACGTAATAAAACCTACACCAAAAACAGAAACCAAAGGCCAAGCTAAAGATGTAATAAAGAAAATTTTTACTTTGTTGATGGTACAGAAACCTCCTGGGTTCATACACGGGGTCATTTTTTGGGACGTGCGCTTTTGTGCTCAGTGAGAGAGGGTTTGGAAGGTCTGGCTGGCTTCACGTTCCGCTTGTTTAGAGACTGGGTTTTAATGGCTGCTTTCCCTGCAAAAGATCCTGTCTGGGACAGGAAGCTGCACATGGAGCAGACGCATCCTTGGCTTTCTTTCTAAATCGGGTTACTCATTTTTCCATCCCGTCCACTGAGTATGCAAAGGATTTGTTGAAATTTGGCTGGTACATTTCCATCCTCCCTGATGCCAGTCACGTTTTTGTAAACGAAATGGAAGGTATTTTATTTTAAAATTCTTAACAAGTGAGTCCAAAACCCACTAAAATGCTTTGGAAAATTTTTAATGGACTAGAAAATTCTGTTACGTAGCTTTTTAGGAGTTCAGCTATGAGAGAATTTTTTTTTTCTTTTTAAAATCAGTGACAGACATATTGTTTTGGTGCATGCCAGTAATCCCAGCTACTTGGGAGGCTGAGGCAGGAGAATCGCTTGAATTCTGGAGGTGGAGATTGCCGTGAGTCGAGATCGCGCCATTGCACTCCAGCCTGGGCAACAAGAGCGAAACTCTATCTCAAAAAAAAAAAAAAAAAAAAACTATTAATGTCCACTTCCGGGCTTTGATACTGTACTACAGCTAGACTAGACGTCACCCGTTGAGGAAGCTGGGTGAAGGGCATACAGGACCCTAGATTCTATTTTTGCAATTTCCTGTGAACCTACGATTATTTCAAAATAGAAAGTTTAAAAAGTCTTTATCAAGTACAGATGCACACCGAAGTATTTAACATTACATCTGGGGGACAGGGAAAGATGCAACAAGATTGCGCAGTGTTGCTAACCGTTAAAGCTCAGTGATGGAGAGGTGGAAAAATTCATTACACTATTTGTTCCAGTTTTGTATGTTTGAAATTTTCCATAATAAAAAGCTTTAGATAGCAGAACAACAGATTTTTCTATGAAATGTGTAGTAAGATGGGGAGGGACTCAGTTTGTATCAGAGATTTATTGGTTATCTTGTAGAAAAGCAATCAATAAGAATTGTTGGCTGGGCATGGTGGCTCACGCCTGTAATCCCAGCACTTTGGGAGGCCGAGGTGGGAGGATCACGAGGTCAGGAGTTTGATACCACCCTGTCCAAGAGACCACCCTGGCCAATAAGGTGAAACCCTGTCTCTACTAAAAATACAAAAATTAGCCAGGCATGGTGGTGGGTGCCTGTAATCCCAGCTACTTGGGAGGCTGAGGCAGGAGAATTGCTTGAACCCGGGAGGCAGAGGTTACAGTGAGTTGAAGATCGCACCACTGCACTCCAGCCTGGGTGACAGAGTGAGACTCCAAATCCAAAAAAAAAAAGGTCCCCTGGGCTAATTTTTGTATTTTTAGTAGAGACGGGGTTTCTTCATGTTGGTCAAGCTGTTCTCAAACTCCCGACCTCAGATGATCCACCCGCCTTGGACTCCCAAAGTGCTGGGATTACAGGCATGAGCCACCGTGCCCAGCCCAACAGTACTATTAACTGAAGTACAGACCTTATTCAGTTTTCTGCATTTTCATGTAGGGTGTATGTGTAGTTCTCTTCAATTTTATCACATGTAGATTCATGTAACCACTACCACTATCAAGATACAAACTGTTTCATCACCTGGAAGGAACTCCCCTGGTACCCCTTTAAAATTGCACACCCCCACCCATCATCGTCACTGTCCTCTGCCAACTACTACACCATGCTCCATCTTTATAGCTTTGTCATTTTGAGCATGTTACATAAATGGATCATGCAGGATGTGACCTTTTGAGATTGGCTGGTTTCACAAAATGTAACACCCCTGAGATCCATCCAGATCACTTGTGTGTATCAGTAATTTGTTCTTTTTTCTTGCTGGGTACTATTCCATGGTCTGGATGTACCAGAGTTTGTTTAACTTTTTGCCTGTTGAAGTACATGGGTTCTTTCCAGATTTTGATGATTACAGATACGGCTGCCGTGAACATTTGTGTACAGGCTTTTGTGTGAATATACGTTTGCATTCCTGTAGAATAAATGTCCACAGTGATTACTGGGTTGTGTAGTAAATGCATGTTAGTTTTATAAGAAACTGCCGGGGCCAGGCATGGTGGCTCACGCCTGTAATCCCAGCACTCTGGGAGGCTGAGGCGGGCGGATCACAAGGTCAGGAGTTCAAGACCAGCCTGGCCAAGATGGTGAAACCCTGTCACTACTAAAAATACGAAAAAAATTAGCCGGCCATGAGGCCGGGTGCGGTGGCTCACGCCTGTAATCCCAGCACTCTGGGAGGCTGAGGTGGGTGGATCACAAGGTCAGGAGTTCAAGATCAGCCTGACCAACATGATGAAACCCCGTCTCTACTAAAAATACAAAAATTAGCTGGGCATGGTGACACGCGCCTGTAATCCCACCTACTCAGGAGGCTGAGGCAGGAGAATAGCTTGAACCAGGGAGGTGGAGGTTGCAGTGAGCCAGGATCGTGCTACTGCCCCTCCAGCCTGGGGCGACAGAGTGAGACTCCATCTCAAATAAATAAATAAATAAATAAAATTAGCTGGCCGTGGTGGCGGGCACCTGTAATCCCAGCTACTCAGGAGACAGAGGCAGAGAATTGCTTGAAACCGGGAGGTAGAGGTTGCAGTGAGCCAAGATGGTGCCAGTGCACTCCAGCCTGGGTGACAGAGCAAGGCTCTGTCTCAAAAAAAAAAAAAAAAAGAAAGTGCCAAAGTTGTTTTCCATGGTGGCTGCACCATTTCATCTTCCCACCAGCAATGTGTGGGAGATCAGGTTTCTCTGCATCCTTGCCAGCATTTGATATTGTCAGTATTTTTTATTTTATAGGTATATGATATATATTTTTTGGTACCCAGGTATGGGACGTGAAGGTGTTTTCAGTTTTTCAGTTTGCATTTCCTTAATGGCTAATGATGTTTAACTTTTGTTTTGTTTGCCTGTTTGTTTGTTTTGGAGATAGAGTCTTGCTCTGTCGCCCAGGCTGGAGTGTGGTGGTGTGATCTCAGCTCACTGCAACCTCCACCTCCCGGGTTCAAGCGATTGTTCTGCCTCAGCCTCCCGAGTAGCTGGGATTACAGACATGTACCACCATACCCGGCTAATTTTTGTATTTTTAGTAGAGACAGGGTTTCGCCATGTTGGCCAGACTGGTCTTGAATTCGTGGCCTCAAGTGATCCACCTGCCTCAGCCCCTCAAAGTTTTGGGATTACAGGCATGAGCCACTGCGTCATGTACTTATTTGCTGTGTATCTCTTCTTTACTGAGATATCTGTTCATGTATTTTGCCTATTTTCAAGTGGGATTGTTTGGTTTTCTTTTTACCATGGTGCTTTTTTTTTTTTTTTTTTTTGGAGACAAGAGTCTTGCTCTGTCCCCTAAGGGCTGGAGTGCAATGGCACGATCTTGGCTCACTGCAACCTCTGCCTTCCTGGTTCAAGCGATTCTGCTGCCTCAGCCTCCTGAGCAGCTGGGATTACAGGCGCCAGCCACCACGCCTGGCTAATTTTTTTATTTTTAGTGGAGACAGGGTTTCACCATGTTGGCCAGGCTGATCTCAAACTCCTGACCTCAGGTGATCCGCCCACCTTGGCCTCCCAAAGTGCTGGGATTACAGGTGTGAGCCACCGCGCCTGGCCCATGGAGCTTTTTGAGCATTCTTCATACATTCCCAGTGCTAGTCATTTACCAGATCTGTGACTTGCAAATATATTCTTCCACTCTGTGGCTTGTTTATTCATAGTGCATAAGTTTTTACTTTTCTTATATTGCAGTTTATCGATTTTTTTCCTTTTATGGATCATGCTTTTGGTGTCAAGTCTAAGAACACTTGGCCATCTCTAGGTTTCAAATATTTTCTCCTGTCTTCTGAAAGGTTTAGAGTTTTACATTTTACATTTAAATGTGTGATTTATTTTGAATTAATTTTTGTATATGTGTAAGGGTTTATGTTAAGGTTTTTTATTATTTATTTATTTATTTTTGAGATGGAGTCTTGCTCTGTTGCCCAGGCTGGAGTGCAGTGGTGTGATCTTAGCTCACTGCAACCTCCACCTCCCAGGTTCAAGTGATTCTCCCGCCTCAGCCTCCCAAGTAGCTGGGGATTACAGGCACATGCCACTACGTCTGGCTAATTTTTGTATTTTTAGTAGAGACAGGGTTTCGCTATGTTGCCCTGGCTGGTCTCGAACTCCTGGCCTCAAGTGATCCACCCACCTTGGCCTCCCAAAGTGCTGAGATTACAGGTCTTTGCCACCGCACCCAACCAATGTTGTTTTATTATTATTATTTTTTAATCAATGTTGACCAGGTTAGCCTCGAATGTGTAGCCTCACCTCCCCGAGTGCCAGGGCAACCGGCCTGAGCCACTGCGGCTCCCATTATTATTTTTATTTATTTATTTACTTATTTTTGAGACGGAGTCTGGCTCTGTCACCCAGGCGGGAGTGGGGCGATCTCGGCTCACTGCAAGCTCTGCCTCCCGGGTTCACGCCATTCTCCTGCCTCAGCCACCCCAGTAGCTGGGACTACAGGCGCCCGCCACCATGCCCGGCTAATTTTTTGTATTTTTAGTAGAGATGGGGTTTCACCATGTTAGCCAGGTTGGTCTCGATCTCCTGACCTCGTGATCCACCCACCTCGGCCTCCCAAAGTGCTAGGATTACAGGCGTGAGGCACCTTGCTGGGCCCTTTCTCCATTTATTAATGGGACTTCTATAACCTAGAACTGTCCCTTGTTAATTATGTAATTCCCCTGAAATATTATAATGAAGAAACTGAGGCTCCGAGAGAAGTACCTGCGCAGGTTACACGTGGTGGAGTCTAGTGGGAGTCCTGTAGGGTGACTCACAGCAGAAGCCTGGTTATGTCCCCACCACATGGAAGCCTTCTCTGACCCCCTCCCCAGCCTGCCCAAGCCCGATGCTTGCTCTAGGCTCCTGTAGTGCTGGACACTCAACCTCAGCAGTGCAAGGGGAAGAGGCCTCCAGGTCACTCCTGCCTGTGGCATAGAGAAGGCATGAAGAGCGGCTTGGAGCACCTTAAAGGCTGAGGCTGGGTCTGCCGGTGCCTGGCATGGAGTCCAGAGGCCTCAGGACTTGTTAGAAAGATGATTTCAGCATCTTCCATCAGGGCCCTCTGTCATGTTCCTGGCAGAAGTTTAACACTTGGTCAATTAGGGAAATAATGGGAGACAGTTGTGGTGGCTCTCGCCTGTAATCCCAGCACCTTGGGAGGCCAAGATGGGAGGATCGCTTGAGCCCAGGAGCTCGAGACCAGCGTGAGTAACATGGTAAAACCCCATCTCTCCAAAAAAATACAAAAATTAGCTGGGCATGGTGGCTCATGCCTGTAGTCCCAGCTACTTGGGAGGCTGAGGTGGGAGGATGGCTTGACCCCAGGAGGCAGAGGTTGTAGTGAGCTAAGGTCACGCCACTGTACTCCAGTCTGGGCAACAGAGTGAAGCTCTGTCTCAAAAAAAAAAAAAATTTTGTTGGACATGGTGGCACATGCCTGTGGTCCCAGCTGCTTGGGAGACTGAGGTGGGAGGATCACTCGGGTCTAGGGAGGTCAAGGCTGCAGTGAGCTGTGATCATGTCATTGCACTCCAGCCTGAGCAACAGAGCAAGACTCTGTCTCAAAAAAAAAAAAAAAAAAAAAAAAAAAATCATCTGGATCTGGTCCTGCCAGAGCAGCTGGAATTCTGAGCCTCATCTGTTTGCATGGACTGCATTGGAAAAGGAGAGACATGGATGGAGTCCTTCCCCACCCCTTTCCCCACGGGAGTAAAGAGGCTGCACCAGATGGCATTGCCCCTGCTTCCCCAAGGTCCACAGGCTGTGCCAGGTGAACGTCCTGCTTGCCTGTGGGACCTGGGCAGGCAGCTTCCCGGTCAGTGCCTGTACAGAGTGTGAAAGGGTCAGAACCCAGTGCCCACCCTGCCCCAGCCCCAACACACTGTGAACAGTTTGCAGAGTCTGGCCTTGTGGTCACTGGCTTGGGAGTACGTTTGACAGTCTCCGTCTGCTGCCTTGGGTCCAGGGAGCAAGGCGAGCTCTGGGCCTTCAAGCAGCTGCCTGCACCTGCTTTCTTGGGTATTGGGGACCATGCGTCTATGAGCCAGAATATAGCTTTAAGTATTTTGGGGAATTATGAAAACCCTTGAATTGTTGCCACCCTGGGTGGCTGTAAAACCAAGTTCTGCATCGTTTTCCTCATCTCTAAGATGGAGATAATGTTACTTTCTTCAAAGTTGCCTTGAGAAAATACATGAGATAATGTTTGGGGAAATGCTTTGTAAACCACCGGGGTTGCCCAAGAGTAAAATAAGTTGTTTATGAATTGGCCCCGGTGCAGAAACGTGGCCAGCATGGGTTAGGCTGCAGAAACACTCCCAGCCATGGTGGCTTCTCCTCCACCCTGGGGGACCTGCCTCCCCTCCTGCTAGAAGAGTCTGGAGGCTATGGGAGGAAGGGCATGGCCATGTCTTGTTAGGAGGCTCTGGAGCAGGAGGGGTGGCTCAGCTAGGTCCCCCCACTTTGTAGGAGGTGAGGAGACAACGTGTTGATAGGACCTGGCCTTGAGTCCTGGCTCTGATTTGGGGGGTAAGTCACTCACATCTCTGGGTGCATTTCCTCTTGTGAAATAAACGACCTATATGAAGAACGTGAAGGGGCCCTGAATGCCAAGTGGGCATGGGCACGTGAGTGGGCAGAGCCGCAGGAGGAAGCTGGCCTGCAGCCTTCACCCACATCCCAGCCCTGGCTCGGGTCTGCTCTCTGGGGTTGCCCCTCTGCCTGGGAGTCCAAGCTGGGGGTTTCTCAACACCGCCCTTAGTCATGAACAAAACAGCCTTCGACATCCCCCCGCACCTTGCTCGGAAGGTGAAGATTTGAGCGTATTTGTACTTCCTTTGGCCCCACAATTCCCCATGTTTATTCATTTAATTTGGGATGATAGACAAAGATGATGATTTACAACCCCAGTCTTTTTCAAGAAATATTTCTGGCACTGGTTTTCAGTTTTGCAACCATACTTACAGGAGCTATTCTTGGACCTGTCACTGTGTCTCTTTTTCAAAGCTTGCCACCAGTCTTTATACAGACGCCTTCTCCAGTTTTGAATTTCTTTATATAGACGCCTTCTCCAGTTTTGAGTTTCTTTATATAGACGCCTTCTCCAGTTTTGAGTTTTAGTCTCGATTTGTGTCTCGATTGGTGTGTTAAGAGATCATGTATATGTGGGAAAATAGAAATGTACAGGGCTCTCCTAGGGTGCACACTTACAGCTAAGAGCCGACATGGTGGCGGAGATGCTGCGGCCGTTGGTGAGGAGCCGGGGTGCAGGCGGGCAGTGCAGACAGACAGCGGGCGCAGGATCCTCTGCATCGCGGGGCCAGGCTGCAGGCCGCCGCACCCAGGAAGGCCCAGGGAAACCTCCGTTGGTGTCAGGATATTCTGACTTGAATACCAGCTTGCGAATTTGGAAGGGACCATGAGATCATCTAGGTTGACCTCTGGGTTCAGACCGAGATGGTCGGGGTTGGTGTTCGTTCATTCTCCGAGCTCATTTTTGGAGCAGGGAACCCACGTGGCTGGTTGGCGGGGGAGCTGGTGCTCACACTCCAGCCAGGCTCTTTCCTCAGTGCCTACATACTGCACTTTGCATCTTTTAAAATTGTCGGGTGTTTCTCTGGTTGCATTGCAGGTTATTGCCAGAGTTGGTGATTTGGGTAGAGGTGTTTGCTGGATGGCACTGACCAGCCTGTCAGCAGGTGGCTGTACTGAAAGGGCCGCCCCATCAGGGCTTGGGTAGAGGGTGCAGCCAGGCTCCTGCCTTAGTCTTCTTGAGCCACTATGACAAAATCCCATAAATCGACTGCCTCCTTCCTCACAGTTCTGGAGGCTGGGAAGTCCAAGATCAAGGTGCTGGCAGATTCAGTGTGTGGAGAAGGCTCACTTTTTGGCTCAGAGACGGTGCCTTCTCCCTGTGTCCTCATGTGGTAGAAGGGTCATGGCAGCTCTCTGGGGTTCCTTTTATGAGGGCACTAATCTCATTCATGAGGGCCCCACCCACTATTCTTTGTTTCACTGTGAGGCACCTCACGATCTTTGGAAACAAGCAGTGAAAATCAGTAGATAGGCCAGGCACAGTGACTCACGCCTATAATCCCAGCATTTTGGGAGGATGAGACAGGAGAATGGCTTGAGGCCAGGAGTTCAAGACCAACCTGGGCAGCATAGAGAGACCCCCATCTCTACAAAAAATTAGAAAATTAGCCAGGCTTGATGACGCACGCCTGTAATCCCAGCTACTCAGGAGGCTAAGGCAGGAGGATTACTTGAGCCCGGGAGGCGGAAGCCGCAGGGAGCCGAGATTGCACCACTGCACTCCAGCCTGGGCAACAGAGCGAGACCGTGTGTCAAAATAATAATAATAAAGTTAAGTATTGTAAGTGGGCTGGGGGTGTGAGATCTTGCCTCAAAGAGTAGGCAGGAGGATGAACATGTGAGTGGTGACAGACCTGCGTGTTCGAGGATGCGGAATGGCTAGAAGTCTCAGAACTGGAGAAGGTGTGCAGGCAGGCTTTCAGGAGGGGTGGCACATGGGCTGGGTTAAAAGATGAGAGTTTAGAGGTACACAGATTGGGGAGGAGCCACAGAGTCTCCGAAACAGCACAGCTGGATGATGGGGAGTGGGTCAGCCATTAAGGAAAGGGGGAGAAATGGTGAAGAACGCACACAGGCCCTCGGAGGAGGCCTCAGCAGTAAAGTGGTTTTACTGGCTCCAGGGTATAAAGATGTTCAGGCCCACCAGGAAGCTCCCGAATTTCTGTTGTGTGCCCACGGTTCCCAGTGCTGCCTGCATAGTCCCAAACAGAGCCGCTGTCCCCAGGGGGCCTGCATTCTAGGTGGGGTGGGGGGAACAGTTAATAAATACATGAGTGAATCGAGTTAGTCGGGTGGTGTCGATGTAATGAGTGCTCTGGAGGAAAAGAAAGGAAAGCAGGGAGTCAGGCATGCCCAGCCTGGGAGAGGCTGACATGTTTTCATGGTGGTCAAGGTAGAGACCTAAAGGAAGGGTGGGAGGGAGGTATTTGACTGAGCAGAGACAGCCAGTGCAAAGGCCCTGTGGCAGAAGCAGGCTTAATATGTTCAAGGAACAGCAAAGAGGCCAGCGTGGCTGCAGCTGAGGATGGAAGTGGGAACTGTAGGAGCTGAGATCATAGAGGACAGGAGGTCCCATCGAGTCCTTGGGTGCGGACTATGGTTTTTACTCTAGGGGAGCTGGGAGCTATTGGAGAGTTTTGAGCAGTGGCGGCCTGGTCTGGCTAATCCTTGGAAGACTCACAAACATGCTGAGTGGGGACTGGTCATTAGAGGCAAGGGCAGAAGCAGAGAAACTAGTCAGGGGCCTGTTGCATCAATCCAGGGGAGAGGCTGGCTGGGACAGGGTGATGGTTGGGGTCAATACAGACATGGTCAGGAGGTGGGTGGAGAGACCTGGAAGATTCTTTCCAATGCTGCCACTTGCCCTGGGAGGAGACTCACATTGCAATTTCTTCTCTCTAGGCTAGCTTGTCACTTTCTGCAAAGGTTTCCCTCAGGGAGCCTCCTGCTGCCAGGCACCATGACAGTGAGGGGGGCTGTGCTGGCCCCGGATCCAGCGTCGCCCACGACCGCAGCAGCCTCGCCCAGCGTCTCCGTGATCCCCGAGGGCAGCCCCACTGCCATGGAGCAGCCTGTGTTCCTGATGACAACTGCCGCTCAGGCCATCTCTGGCTTCTTCGTGTGGACGGCCCTGCTCATCACATGCCACCAGGTACCCAAGCCTGGCAAGGGGCCTCTAGAAAGGTCCAGAAAGGTTCCTGGCTCAACAGAGTGTGGGTTAGGCTAGGCTAGGCCAGGCTGCACTGCAGTAGTAGGTAAGCCCTCTGTTCTCAGAGGCTTCCCTCGATAGAAGTCTACTTCTTGTTTGTTTGTTTGTTTTTTGAGACAGAGTCTCACTCTGTCACCCAGGCTGGAGTACAGTGGTGCGATCTTGGCTCACTGCAACCTCTGTCTCGTGGGTTGGAACAATTCTCCTGCCTCAGCCTCCTGAGTAGCTGTGACTACAGGCGTGCGCCAAGAAGTCGCTTTCTTGCCTGCGTCCCAGGGCCCAGTGCAGCGCAGGTTCCGACGTGTGGCTCTGGCTTCAAGCCTCGCCCATCTGACACCTAGCAGCAGGGAATGTGCGAAGGCACTCTGTATATTTAACCACCTCCAGCCAGAGGTGACACTCGTCACTCTGTTCACCTTCCATTGGCTGGAACTAGTCTCGTGTCCAGCCTAAACAACAGAGAGCCTAGAACTGCAGGAGCACAGGGACAGGGACCGCTTTGCAGATGAGAAAATGGAGAGCCTGAGAGGGAGGGGGAGAGGAACTAGCCTGGTCACTTGGAAGTTGGTGGTAGACTGGGATAGAAGTCAAGTCTCCCGTCTGCCTGTACTTGTGGCCCCAGAGGAGGCTGATGTGGGCTGGGACGGGCCTTGGTGGCCTGCAGAGGTTTGAAGGTGGTCCAGTGGAGAGGGGCAGGGTGAGTCTGCTCGTGTTCCCTAGTCAGCCCCTTGCCAGCTGCCCTGTGTCCCCATCCCTTTTAGAACCCATTTGCGTCCAAGGCTTTTGGCTCATAGCAGATGGAGAATATTTTGTTCTTTTCTTCCCCAGCCCAGGGCTCGGCTGGGCCAAGTGTGATGTCATGAGAGCTGGGACGAGACACCCAGGGGCTGCCTGGACTGAGGACTGTGGTAGAGCAGCTCTTGGCATTTGTGTGTAGCTTTTACTTTTTTCCTCTGCTTCCTAAAAGTAGCATTCATTCTCCTAACTTCCTGGTGAGGTAGCTGCCTAACTAAACAGAGCAGCAGTGGTGCTGCCTCTGTTTACCAGATGGGAGGAGGAGGCACAACCTGAGGACATCCCTGCAGCCACTCGGCCAGGAAGTGTGTCCACCCGCCATAGCGTGAGGGCTGCGTCTGTCTTGCCATAAGTTAAGGGAAGGGGCAAGGCTGCAACCCAGGTGGCAGTGATTTAGCTCAGTGCTGCCACAGTCACAGCCGGAGTGAGGCAGAGGGAAAGGGTACACACTGACGGCCCAGAGCTGCCTGTGCGTGAGGTCCCCTGGGGAGCTTGTGGAAACTGCATTTCCATCCTCATCCTTGGCCTTCCTGTGGGCAGGGGTGTGGGCTCACTGCCACCTGCACCTGCAAGACTGCCCCGTGGGCACTGCTGCATGCACTCCACGAGCCTTGTGCACGCCCGCTGGTCTGAGTCTCACAATGGCCTTGGGAGGCAAGTCTTGTCATCCCGCATTTTGCAGAGCAGGGCTCTGAGGCTCAGGAGTAGGTCATGTGCATCGGGTCACAGATGAGTCGGTGGCAGAGCTGGAAGCCCACCTGCCCTCCCGTCCCTGTGGACAGGAGGGTCCCCAGCTGACCCCACACCTCTGCCCCCAGATCTACATGCACCTGCGCTGCTACAGCTGCCCCAACGAGCAGCGCTACATCGTGCGCATCCTCTTCATCGTGCCCATCTACGCCTTTGACTCCTGGCTCAGCCTCCTCTTCTTCACCAACGACCAGTACTACGTGTACTTCGGCACCGTCCGCGACTGCTACGAGGGTGAGGATGGGGGCGGAGTGGGGAGGGCTGGCGGGGGGCTGGGGGGCTGGGAGCCCCTCTCCCCACATTCCTCCCCGAGGGGCTTCATGAGGACTGTCTTGACACACCCCTTGCTGCTTTACCTACTACAGGGTTTCTGTCCCAAATTGACAGGTAACAGCACATGCAGCTAGAGTCTCACCTCACAGGTACCTGGAAGCAAGGGCCCTCCACCTGGGTCTCGCTTCTCAATGCTGGCGTCTCAGGCAGGTACCTGGAAGCAAGGACCCTCCCCCTGGGTCTCGCTTCTCAATGCTGGCGTCTCAGACAGGTACCTGGAAGCAAGGGCCCTCCCCCTGGGTCTCGCTTCTCAATGCTGGCGTCTCAGACAGGTACCTGGAAGCAAGGGCCCTCCACCTGGGTCTCGCTTCTCAATGCTGGCGTCTCAGGCAGGTACCTGGAAGCAAGGGCCCTCCCCCTGGGTCTCGATTCTCAATGCTGGCGTCTCAGGCAGGGTGGGGGCAGCAAGCAAGTGGTCTGTTTGTAGAGACCCCAGGTGGCCCCAGGTGCAGTTGGGTAGGGACCCTTCCAGGGATCCCTGGCAAGTCAGTGGCAGGGCTGGGGCTCTGTCCCCATGGGTCTTAATTCTGAGGGCTTTGTCCCACGAGTGGGTGCCCTACTGTGCCACCCAGGAAGAAGACTCGATTCCTTTCGGGGACTTGGTTCTGGGTGTGGAGTGGAGACATCACCTGCTCCCATCCTGAGCTCCGACCACAGGCCAGGAGCTGGGTTGCCAAGAGGAGAAGCCAGCCTCACCCCTGCTGCCCTGCGGGAGGCTGTGGCCCCTAAACAGTCACCACAAGGAGACCAGGATGCTGCTCTCATGGGAGCTGGCCTCTGACCTGTCTTGGGCAGGTCCCAGGCATTCTTCATCTGTCAGAGGCCAGCAATGCCCAGGTCTGCCCTAGACAGGCCAGCAGGAATGGAGAGGAGGGGTTCCTCAAGACCCCTACATTGGGCTGGGTGCAGTGGCTCACGCCTGAAATCCCATTACTTTGGGAGGCCGAGGCGGGCAGATCACCTGAGGTCGGGAGTTCGAGACCAGCCTGACCAACATGGAGAAACCCCGTCTCTACTAAAAATACAAAATTATCCGGGCATAATGGTGCATGCCTGTAATTCCAGCTACTCAGGAGGCTGAGGCAGGAGAATCACTTGAACCCGGGAGGCAGAGGTTGTGGTGAGCTGAGGTCGTGCCATTGCACTCCAGCCTGGGCAACAAGAGCGAAACTCTGTCTCAAAAAAAAAAAAAGACCCCTACATTGATACCCATGCTATTCTCAGAGTGTGAGGTTTCCTGTCTCCTACCCACACCTGTGCTGCTGGTTTTAGGTAAAGTGACCGGATGTGGTTTTCCTAATCTCAGGCAGAGCAGCTCTGGCCATGCCCAGAAGTTGTCTGTTTCCCTGACCTGGGAGGGTGCTGCCCCAGGGCTGCACTCTGTGGATATTGGAGTGAAGCATGCTCATCCCCCAAGCAGCTGGAGTCTCTCTTCCTGTCCACGTTGAAACTTGTGTATCCCTGAGAACTCATAGGGCACAGGAAATGCCTTTAGGTTTGGCAAGAAAATGGAGGCGCCCAACAGGAGCCCATTGCACCCCAGCCTTTCATATTTCTGCCTGCCCACCCCCACCTGCGGCCACATCAGGCAGGTGCTTCCCAGCCTCAAGGGCTTGATACGTGCTGTGTCCCCGGCCTGGGAAGCTCTTCTGCTCGCGTGGGGTCCCTCCTTTCCATCCGTCTGTTCCCCGCCACTCTCACTCCCAGCACCCATCCAGGTCCTCGGCCCCACCACAGTCTGCAGCTCCCTTGCTTCGTGTTCCATCTTCCTGAGCATGATTAGCCCTGCCAGAGCAGGATGGGGTGCAGCCATGCCCAGACAGAGCCGGGCCCATGGGAGATGCCTACTTCCTCCCTTTTGGATGAATAAGGGACTTAATCAAACCCCTGCCCTGTGCCTTGCATTCCTCCATGTGGGGCCTCAGTAACATCCCATGCTCCCTCCTCGCAGGCTGGCGTTCCATCCTGTCCTTCCAGGTGAGAATACTGAGGCCAGATGGGGGCCTGCTCAGGGCTTAACTGGGGCTCTCGTGTCTGATATTTCTGGAAGCAGCCAAGTCTCCAGGGAAACCTCTGGGTCCCTGGGGCACCATAAAGGCTGGAATTGGCGAAGTGTGGGGCTGAGAATCCACTTCCATTCAGCTGCCAGCCTCGCATGGGTACCCAGGGGCAGCCTCTGCCCACCTGTTCCTTCAGAAGCACAAAGCTGTTCCCTGCCAAGGTGGCCTCTCCTGTGTGGTCGGGGGACAAGTGTGGGCTCTCTTCTCGGCGGGACCCCAAAGACAGGCGCATGGCAGAAGGCGGGGCACACAGCCAGGGGAGCCTCCGCTTCACCCTCACTCCGTGCCCCAGAGGCAGCAGCAGATGGCTGGCGGGCACCCCTCACTCCAGAAGCCTCTTTGTTCAGGCCCCGCCTGCCCTGACCTGCCTCCCAGCCCGGGGAGAGGTCCTCCAGGAAGTCGGCCACCCTGTGAAGCACATCTCCTAGCAACGCGATTATCCCTTTGGCCTGGCCTCTCCCAGGGAGTTTACAAACAGTACAGCAGCTGCAGTGAAGTTCAGGCTGCCCCCGAGTTCACCAGCTTTTTTTTTTTTTTTTTTTGAGACCGTTGCCAGGCTGGAGTGCAGTGGGGCGATCTCAGCTCACTGCATCCTCCACCTCCTAGGTTCAAGTGATTCCCCTGCCTCAGCCTCCCGAGTAGCTGGGACTACAGGCGTGCGCTACCACGCCCAGCTAATTTTTATATTTTTAGTAGAGACGGGGTTTCACCATGTTGGCCAGGATGGTCTTGATCTCTTGACCTTGTGATCTGCCCACCTTGGCGTCCCAAAGTGGTGGGATTACAGATGTGAGCCACCGTGCCTGGCCAAGTTCACCAGCTTTTAGCATCAGAGGCAGCGGGGCCTGCTCCTTGCCTTGTCCCTGCACCACTGCTCTGGGTCCTAGCCCCTCTCTTGCAGCTGCCTCTGCAGAGTCAGTGATGGGGCAGTCCCCCCCATCCTTGTATTTCCCCTCTCACCCTTCCTTCTCAGTGCCCAAGAGGGGCCAGGAGGGCCCGGGAGGGAGTGGGATTCACCTGGGCTGGAGAACTCTGCAGATCCAGCCAGCCCTTCCTGAGGACCTGCTCAGAGCTGGGCACTACGGTCATTTGCTTTTTTTCTTTTTTCTTTTTTTTTTTAGAGACGGAGTCTCGCTCTGTCGCCCAGGCTGGAGTGCAGTGCTGCAATCTTGGCTCACTGCAACCTCCTCCTCCTGGGTTCAAGCAATTCTCCTGCCTCAGCCTCTCGAGTAGCTGGGACTACAGGCACACGCCTTCACGCCCGGCTAATTTTTTTTTTTTTTTTTTTTGTATTTTAGTAGAGATGGGGTTTCACCGTGTTGCCTAGGCTGGTCTTGAACTCCTGAGCTCAGGCAATCCGCCCACCTCGGCCTCCCAAAGTGCTAGGATTACAGGTGTGAGCCACCAAGCCTGGCCCTGCTTTTTTTCTTTGTTAACAAAATTCTGCTTTTAAAAAACACTAAAAAAAATTACATTTATTAAAGTAATATAGGCATATGGTTGAAACACGAAACTCCCCTAACTCCTCACTCTGAAGTTCACTGTACTTTCAACTCTTTCAGCTGTTTTCTTCCTAGAATGACCTAAAAATATGCTTGTACTGGTTTTTGTTGTTGTTTGTTTTTCAGTTTTATATGATGTTACATGGTGACTTCCTACTATGGAAGGACTTTGTTTAAGAGACAGGTCTCGTTCTTTTTTTTTTTTTGAGACGGAGTCTCGCTCTGTCACCCAGGCCGGAGTGCAGTGATGCGATCTCGGCTCACTGCAAACTCTGCCTCCTGGGTTCATGCCATTCTCCTGCCTCAGCCTCCTGAGTAGCTGGGACTACAGGCGCCCGCCACCACACCTGGCTAATTTTTTGTATTTTTAGTAGAGATAGGGTTTCATGGTGTTAGCCAGGATGGTCTCGATCTCCTGACCTTGTGATCCACCTGCCTCGGCCTCCCAAAGTGCTGGTATTACAGGCATGAGCACCGTGCCTGGCCCTGAAGAGACAGGTCTTGTTCTGACAGACACAGGCGTGTGCCACCACCATGCCCCGCTAATTTTTTTTTTTTTTTTTTGTAGAGACGAGGTCTCACTGTGTTGCCCAGGGTGGTCTTGAACTCCTGGGCTCAAATGATCCTTCCGCCTCGACCTCCCAAAGTGCCGGGATTATAGGCATGAGCCACCGCATCCAATGCATTTCCTTTTCTTATGTAACTTTTTGTTTTTCCTCCAGTTACTACTTGCCTTCTTTTAGTTTGCTGAGTTTTCTACATATACCTATCACTAGTTTATTCCTGAATACTTCAATTGAATTTAAAAAACAAAACAAAACAAACCAACCAACCAGCCCTGCTCTCAGTAAAGCCAGGCCAATCCAGGAATCCCTGAGCTCTGCTATTTTCCCCGTGACGCTTCTCCTGGAGCCTTCTCCCTGTGCTGCAGTCAGGAATGCCTGCTTTCCAGGCTCCCGCTGCTCAGCTGTTGCCCTGGCTCTTTCATTCACCATCAGCCTAGAAACCGCTTCTCCTGTGCTGAGTCACCTGTTCCGTGGAGGCTGTTTCCTCCTTGTTCATGGTTTGCTCTCCCTGCCTGGTTGGAGCATGTCTTCCAGCAGCTTCCTGAGAAAGAGAGTGCATGGGAGGTCTATTTTGTGGAATCTGAAAATATCTTTAGTATATTGTTCTATTTGATTGGTATTCAAGGGAAATACAGTCCTAAGTTGGAAATCCTTCTCCCTTTGAATTTTGAAGGCATGTCTTCACTGTCTTAGATTCTGATGTAATTTCTGGAAAGTCTGCTGTATTTGATCCCTAGTGCCTGTATATGTGTGTGACCTGCTTGTGCTTTTTTTTTTTTTTTTTTTTTGCTTTTTTTTCTCCCCTCTCCTCTTTGCGTTTAGGATCTTGTCTTAATCCCCAGTGTCCTGAAATCTCACAGGAGGTGGGATAGTCATTGTGCTCGGCAACCTGGCGGGCCCTTCCAGTGTGGATGCTCCTGCCTTAAGGTTCTGGGAAGTCTTTCTGTATGTTTCTTTGATCATTTCTTCCCCTCCACTTTCTTCCAATCTCCCTTTCTGGAATTCCTGCTAGTAGGACCTCGCGCTTCTGGATTGAGCCTCAGATTTTCTTTATAATTTTCTGGCTCTTTTTTGGTACTGTTTTCCATGAACTTTGTTTTGTTTTGTTTTTTGTTTTTGATTGTTTGTTTTTTTAATCTTACCTTTGAGCTTTTCTGTTGAATGTTTTAGTTCCTTTATCATGTTTTAGAATGTCAGTAGCTCTCTCCATTCTTTTTCTTTATGATGCCTTGTTCTTGGTACGGGAGAGAGTATTGTTTTTTGGTCTCTGGGGATGGTCATTGCAGTTTTCTTCTGTTCCCTACATTGTCTCTATCTCTTGAATTCCTTTCTTCTGTTTGGTCGCTTTGGTCTTTGACCTTCTTGTTAGAAGCGCTCCTCAAATATCAGTATCCTTGGCTATTTTTTATATATAAGAAGGGCTTAAAATACCAGCAACTCAGGAGGCTGAGGCGGGAGGATGGCTTGAGCCCAGGAGTTTGAGGCTGCAGTGAGCTGTGATCGTGCCACTGCACTCCAGCCTGGACAACTGAGCGAGACCTCATCTCTACCCGCCCCAGAAAAAAAAAAAAAATTGCTGGACCTCCTGATTGGGTGATGGAACATGGGGTGTTTCCTTGGCTGTTTGTATGCAGCATGGGGGGCAGGTACCAAATGAAGCCTTTTTAAATTCTGGGACCTGTTTCTGTAGAGAATAATTTTTCATCTCCTGCCTCAAAACACTGCACAGGCTGAGTGAATGGCACAGCGTGGCAGAGATCTGAGAGGACCTCTCGCCCTTCGTATTCAGGCTTAGTCTTTGGATTTTCTCCAAGTTGTCCCATTACTGCCCTCAGCTGGACCATGTTCTGAGGCTAGAGCTGTCTCAGCCTCTGTTGAAACTTGTAATGCAGTGGCTCCACGTGGAGACTTTTAACCAGCTTCTGCGTCTGCACCCTCACCCACAGCCACCAGAGCTGCCTGGCATGTGCAGTGCTGATTTTTCCTAGGGCTCTGACTCCCACCCCCACCCCCCAACCATCCGCCACTCGGTGACCATGGAGCGGTGAGCATGTGGCGTTCAGAGCTTTGTTGATGTCGCTTGGCTGTTGCCACTCCTCATGTCCTTGAAGGTTTGCTCCCCACCCCACCCTCATTCCTTCTCATTTCAGTGGCGTTAGGAGGGCGAGGAGGGGGATAGTGGAGATAAGTGTGTGTTTAGCCTGTGAACCTGTGACTAGTGCTTCCTGTTCTCAAAGAGAGGGCTGAGTCTTGGAAGAGGGCTTAGTGCCACGTACCATCTGCGAGGGCTGGAATTCATAGTGCTGGCATGTGTCACCAGAGGGTGTGGAGGGGCAGGCAGATGGGGGCAGGGTGGGAACCACCCCCCATATGCATTCAGTGTTTGATTGTGGGGTTGGGGGTGGGCCATAAAGACAACTCTGAGACAGTGCTGGGGAGTTCTGTGATCAGAGGCACAGGGCCTTGGGGTTCAGAGGCAGGAGGCAGTGTCCGTATGTCGCTTTATGCAGTTGCTGTTTGTTAGGAATGTTTGCGTGGCATTTCACAGTTTTCCCACATGTTTTTTATCACTGTTAGCTCATTCTCACCTCCCAAGTACCTGGCAGAGTATATATATTATCCCCATTTACAAATGTGAAAAAAATTTGAATAGGCTCTGAAACTTGTCCAGAGTGACCCAGATCTTGTAATGGCCAAAGGCCAAACTTGCAGCTGGGTCTCTGAATCCTGGGGCTCTGTGCCAGCATGGTGAAGGAGAGGACAGGACAAGTTTCTCCCCTGGAAAAGTGTGAACTGTTAGGGAAAGAGATTTGAATGCATGACAGCAACAGAGAATGATGCTTCATTCACTGTCCAACCGGGGTGAGCACAGCCGAGGGCCGCAGGTGCAGGGCCACACAAGAGCCAGAGGCCAGTTTGCTGCCAGAAGGACTCCCTGGCTGGCTGTGGCTCTTGCAGATAGAGCCAAGGATTATAAGACCTCGATAGTGGCCAGGCGCGGTGGCTCACGCCTATAATCCCACCACTTTGGGAGGCCAAGGTGGGCGGATTGTGAGGTCAAGAGATCGAGACCATCCTGGCCAACATGGCGAAGCCCCATCTCTACTAAAAATACAAAAATTAGCTGGGTGTGATGGTGCATGCCTGTAGTCCCAGCTACTCAGGAGGCTGAGGCAGGAGAATCACTTGAACCCAGGAGACGGAGGTTGCAGTGAGCCGAGATTGCACCACTGCACTCCGGCCTGCGACAGCGAGAGACTCTGTCTCAAAAAAAAAAAAAAAAAGAAGTTGATAGATCCAAGTGCAGAAAGACATTCAGAAGAAGCCAGTAGAAGAGAGGTCAGAAACAGCATTCAGGGCAGAAAGAAGCAGGAATAAGCAGGATCAGCAGAGGACAAAAAAGCCACGAGGGGGCTGGGTGCAGTGGCTCACACCTGTAATCCCAGCACTTTGGGAGGCCGAGGCAGGTGAATCACCTAAGGTCGGGAGTTCGAGACCAGCCTGGCCAACATGGAGAAACCCCATCTCTACTAAAAATACAAAATTAGCCAGGCGTGTGGCGCATGCCTGTAATTCCAGCCACTCGGGAGGCTGAGGCAGGAGAATTGCTTGAACCCAGGAGGCAGAGGTTGCAGTGAGATCGCGCCATTGCCATTGCTCTCCAGCCTGGGCAACAAGAGCGAAACTCCGTCTAAAAAAAAAAAAAAAAGACAGTAGGGAGGAGAAAAAGAACCATTTGGCACAGCTTAGAGTCTGGGGTCACTTGTACCACGCAGACCCCTGCCCCCTTGGTTGCAACACACTGTGCCCATTCTTGTCCAGGATGATCACCCATCACTGAAAAGAGGCAGAAGAACGTTCTGAGGCCCCTATTTTCTGAGCAGAGAAGATTTCTGCCCAAAGTGGGCAAAATTAACTTTTCCAGGCTCATCCACCCGTTATCTGAAATACAGAATGCCCCCAGTCTTTCCAAGTAACCAGAGTGTTTCTCTGCAGCAGAAGGCTGGGCCATGAGGCCAGCTTTAGGCGCTGAAGGTGTGCACAGGGGGTGAGCTTAGAATGGCCCAGTGTGCCCAGGGTCATCGGGGTCCCGCACGCAGTGTGTGGCACACAGTAGGCACACAGTGAGTGTGTATTGAAGTTATAGCAAGTTATATGAGTGTGTCTGCCTCCTGACCCTGGGAGCTGCACGCAGAAACGTGGGAGGGCAAGTACTGAGTCTTTTCTCAAAGCCCCGGGGCTCTTGGGGTAAGTGTCTTAGGTGCTCCATGCCTGAATTTCCTTATCTGTAAGCGGGGATAACTCCTTCCTTGTGGGGGAATGGGGGTGGCCGTTGCGGGGGGATGTGAACATGTAGAGCCTTACAACTGCCGGGTCCTGTAGCATTTATTAGGTCACGGGGCAGCTGAGAGGCTGGGTGGGGAGCAGTCTCTTGGCCTACAGCTTCCTACCCAGGCTCAAGGAGCTGCCAATAGGAAAGAAGGCCATTCAGAAGAAGCCAGTAGAGGAGAGGTCAGAAGCAGCATTTGGTGGGGGGCGACAAACAGGAATAAACAGGATCCACAAGGGACAGGAAAGTCACGAGGGAGAAGCCTGGAGCCTCAGGTTTGGAAGGGACTGCTTTAGAAAGTCTGCTGAGGGGTTACCCAGCCTGATTGCTTCTGTTGGCAGCAAGCTCACAACTTCCACCTCTGTACTCTGCCCGTTAGAAATGGTTTCTTATAGGCCAGGCGCAGTGGCTCATGCCCTTAATCCCAGCACTTTGGGAGGCTGAGACTAGCGGATCACTTGAGCCCAGGAGTTCAAGACCAGCCTGGGCAACATGGTAAAACTCTGTCTCTACAAAAAAACAAAAAACACAAATTAGCCAGCCATGGTGGCCCACGCCTGTAGTCCCAGCTACTCAGGAGGCTGAGGTGGGAAGATTGATTGAGCCTGGGAGGTCAAGGCTGCGGTGAGCCGTGATCGCATCTGTGCGCTCCAGCCTGGGCAACAGAGTGAGATCCTGCATCAAGAAAACAAAAAACAAAAAAAGGAAATGGTTTCGTATATTGAGTATATTGAGCTGCAGTCCTTCTGGGATCTGCCCCTGGGAGTCCCATCTGCCCCTGGGAAGAAGGTGGTTGTCACGTCTATTAAGAGAGTGACCCCTGATGTCTTCTCGTCCCCAGCACAGTCCTTGTTTTGTGTTCATCCTGGTCCTTCTCTCCTGATACTGTGCATTTGTCTCTAGTTTAAGATGTGGTGTCTAGAATGGAGCAGGAAGTTCCAGATGGGGCATGGGGGTGGGGGGCGGACAGCCTACTCTCATTCCAACGATGAAGGAGTTCCTCCCAGAGGCTGGCCCCAAGGCCATCAACTTTCCAGTCTCCAAAGACAAAACCCTCCAGAGAAGACACAGCCTGATTGTCCAGGCCAGGAGAGAGAGGCCCTCTGGTCCCTCACGCTGGTTGCTGCCCTCTGGACTTGGCCTGAGGGCTCCTTGGTCATTTATGAGAGGGCTTAGCACAGAGCCTGGCACACCAGCTGTGGTAGATATTTAGGGAGATGTAGAGTCATTGTGTGTCTCCGAGGCCTCTCCAGGGGTCTGGTACTGGAGCCGTGGTGGGAAGGGCGGTGGGCAGTGAGCTTCCCGGTCAAGCACCTCCCTCCAGCCCCGTCTCAGCTTCTCCGCTCTTCTTACATCCACGCACGCATCTTTTATTTGTTTCCAGGGGATGTGTTGAGTTTTCCATTTTAAACACCTTTGCTGGGATGTTGGAGGTGGTGTTTCACATGGCTGTGTACTTTCCAGGAGGGAGACTGATGTGTCCAGTTGGTCAGTGGGGCCAGGCTTGGGCTGGTTGCGTCACGTCTGAGGAGATTCTGTCTCATCTTCTCCAAGAATTAGGGAGTCCATTATCGACTCACTAATGATTGTTTAAAGGGAACTGTCAGCAAATTGGTACTTTACAGACTGGCTGGCCCCAGAGCACCTCCAAAAGGTCAAGAATCTTGAACTGAGAGGGATGATGACATTTGATGATTCTGATCAGTTGTGTGCAGAGCCGGTTACGGAGGGACCTCGGCCACGTAATTCAAAAGTGTGCTGACTGCTGACATGTGTTTTGATGCAGGAAAGGACACGAGCCCAGATGCCAAGCCTTTCTTGGGAGAGGACTGCAGGGATGGGCTCTCCCGGGAGGGAGCTTCCAGATAGAGAGGGCTTATGGGCCTGGGGCCCCTGTGGCTTCCCTGGAGGGTTTTGTTGTTCGACACTGGAAAGCTGATAGTCTTGGGGCCAGCCTCTGAGAGGGGCTCCTCCAGTGTTGGAATGAGAGTGGGGTGTCCCCTCCTGCCCTGCCTGAGCCTGTTGTCATGGCAGGCTCCCCTGGGGAGATGGTCCATGTACGTCTGTCCATTCCTTCCTTCAGTGTTGATGGCATGTTTGTAGCTGCCAGGCCCTCCGGTAGTCATTGGAGGTAGGACTGCATTCTACCTGCAAGGAGTTTACAGTCTGGAAAAAGCAGTAGGTAACACACCGTGGACTCTTGACTGTGCCCTCAGCTCATCTAAGGCTCTGCACATTCACAGCCCCTGACCCCACCAAGGGAGGAGTTATCCCGCTTACAGATGAGGAGATTCGGGCATGGAGTGCTTAAGACACTTGCCTGAGGCCACACAGCTCCTAAGAGGTGGGACCACAGTTCACAACCAAGGCAGGCTGTCTCCAGGGCCCATGGCTCTTTACCTTACTTAATGTTGCTTTTGTGCCAGAGGGATCAGGCAGAGCCCAGAGAGGGGTGGTGTGTGAAGTAAGCAGGGTGCAGGACAGAAGAGGCGGCGTCTCAGTGGGGTCTGCCTCTGCGGTGAGCAGAGGGACCAGAATGTACCATTGCATGCAGGCGTGAGTGATCACAGCACGTCCCAGGAGCTTCAGTCATGGTTTTATCTGTATTCCACTTACCATGGCTGTGCAAATAACTACTGCCAAAACACACTAGTGTAAAACAACCATCCAGTTTCTTCATGGATATTATAGGTCAAGAATTTGGACTGGGTGCAGGGGAGATAGTTTGTCCCTGCTCCATGACCTCTGGGCCTTGGCAGGAGAGTGTGAAGGCTGGGGCAAATCACCTGAAGGCTCACTCCCTTGTGTGCCTGGCAGTTGATGCTGGCTGTCAGCTGAAGGCCTCGGTTCCCTCACATGAGCCTCTCTGTGCGGTGTCTCCAAAGGCTAGCTCGTGCTTCCCCGCTGCATGGTGACTGGGTGCAAGGACAGGCATTCAAGGGAAAAAGAGCCAGAGGAAAGAGGCCTCTTCCAACCCCTACATCAGATGTCACAAAACATCACTTTGGCTGTGGTTACTCAGGGCCACTAGATACAAAGGGAGGGAACAAGACCCCACCTCTCAGAGGAGGGGTGTCAGCATCACGAGGTGTGGCAGTCTTTAGAAAATGCAACCGTCGGCCGGGCACGGTGGCTCACGCCTGTCATCCCAGCACTTTGGGAGGCCGAGGTGGGCGGATCACCTGAGGTCAGGAGTTCAAGACCACCCTGGCCAACATGGTAAAACCCTGTCTGTACTACAAATATAAAATTAGCTGGGTGTGGTGGTATGCGCCTGTAATCCCAGTTACTCCGGAGGCTGAGACAGGAGAACCACTTGAACTCTAGAGGTGGAGGTTGCAGTGAGCCAAGATCGTGCCACTGCACTCCAGCCTAGGGGATAGAGCGAGACTCTGTCTCAAGAAAAGCAAAAACAAAAAACAAAAACAAAAAAATAAATACAACTATCATGATATAGCTGGACCCGGCTTAGAATGGACACGGTCATTGTGCTTGGCCTTGTGAGGTTTTGAACAGAGGTTACTGGCAGGCTGACATCAGGTTTAGCTTAATGCCCACCCCTTTCCCTTTGCCCCATAGTTCTTGCTGGTGAAGAGTCATCTGGAGATTGGTGGAGACTTGTCTGTCCTGAGACATCCTGAGCTGCCTCCAGCACAGGCAGGCAGTACGCACGGCCCTCAGCCCTGTCTAGGGGCTCCTGGCCCTGCAGGCAGCAGATAGACGGTAATGGTCGTGACAGCCAACACCCAGCGCAGTGAGCCCCGGACACACTTCTGAACACTTTCATGCTCACGCCTCACAGCCACCTGCCAAGTTGGTGCTCCTGTGATCCCCTTTGATAGATGAGGAAACTGAACCCAAAGAGGCTCACACACATCGCATACCTCTGCTGTATATGTGTGAAGGGTGAAGGGACAGTCACAACAAGGCGTGGTCAGTGCTGGGGGACATATACATGGGGATGCCACCTGGAGATGGGAGCCCTTAATGGATTAGGGCAACCGTGAGTAGCATAAAATGCCGCAAATGTGTTCCTTTCCAAATCGCTGAAGGCCAGCTTTGCCTAAAAAACATCACCAGGGCTTTCCACGCTCCAGTTCAGTCAGTGAAACTGTTGTGGTGTGCCCCGTGTGTGCCACGAGTGGCACCTGTGTCCTGAGGAAGGAGAGAGGGGGAGACCAGTCATTGTGACACAGGGTGGGAAGTGTCTGCAAATCAGGTTCCGTGGGTAGGAGGGCACTCACCTCCACGATGGTCACCGGGGACTTGTCACACTGGGTGCCATCCCAGCTGGGGTTGATGGATCCTGAGAGTACAGCGGGAAGGGTGCTAGAACCTCTGGGATCTGGGAGTGCAGAAGCACCGAAGGATAAGAGAACCTGCTCTGGGGAGAAGCGCAGCATTAGTGCTGCTCGGGAGTGGCGGGAGCTTGGGCAGGGACCAGGTCACCCATTGAAAGATCAAGTGCCAAGCTGAGCGGCACCAGGGAGCCTGAAAGGACTCTGTGCTGCAGGGGCTGGCGGGGTCGGATGAGAAGAAGCCCTCTGGCTGGAGGGCCACCGTGGCTCCCTCGACCTGTTCTGACCGTGTTCTGCCCTTCCCCTTGGCCTTGTGCCTTTACTGGATGCCCATCCTCATTCCCATGTCCTCACCCTGGCTCTTCCTCTTGCGTTCTTTCCTTTTGGGTACCCTCTGCTGCACCCCTTTTCCCCCTCTTCTCCACACTCTCCTCCATCCTGGCATGTCCATTTGCCTCTAGCACCCTGCAGGCAGCAGCCTTCATTTTGCTGACCCAGAAGGAACCCCCTGACCAGGAGACCCGTTACAGCGTGTTGCTGTATTTATAGCATCAACATTTACAGCAGACTTGCTGTGCCATCACTCCCTGTGGCAAATTTTGGGTCTTTGTGGAGATGTTGAGCCGAGTCCCAATTTAGAATGAGCAGCCCAAGCTTCCCGAGGTTTTTACTGTGTTCTGTGTGCTGCCGTGTGCTTTGTTGTAGCTCATAGTGCTGTGCGTATTCCGGATACCGCTACAGGTTGTTGACTGGATGAAGGTTCTGCCCTCTCACTCCTGCTTGGAATTTCTCCCAAGATTTTCACAGAGACTGTTTTGTTGTTATCTTATAAAATTGTGACCTGTAACACACAAGTATGTAAGACAAATATTTATTTATAAATACATTAGAGATGAGGTCTCGCTACGTTGCCCAGGCTGGAGTGCAGTGGCTGTTCAGAGGTGCGATCCCACTCTGGAGTTTGACTTGCTCTGTTTCCAACCTGGGCTGGTTCACCCCTCCTTAGGCAGCCTGGTGATCCCCCACTCCCAGGAGGTCACCGTACTGCTGCCAGACTTGGTGCAGACACCAGATCGGTGTAGCACACTACAGCCCAGAACTCCCAGACTCAAGACGTCCTCCTGCCGCAGCAGTAGCTGGGACCACAGGCGCATGCCACTGCGCCCGGAAAAACTAATAAAGGCAATACTGTTTCGCCCCAGGGTGGACACTGCCAGCCCTCCCAAACCTCCTGAGTACCCACCCTTACCTCAGCCTCCTCTGGCCTCCCCACATAACCCTGAACTCACGACAGTCCCTTCATAGTATTACGCCAGTGCAGGGGTGCATCCCGGGGTAAGATAATTTAGGTGTGCCGGGTTTTGAACTTAGGAGTGGGAGGTCAGATGTCTGTGTTCTTGACGGGCTCCTTTTGCACAACCTTATGTCCCCCAGCCTCCTCCCTGTTGCCACACACGGCTGTGGCTCTTTCACCTCCATTGCTGTTTAGGATCCCAGCATCTGTGGACCCATTCTGCTGATTTGACTGGTTTCTCCTGGACACTCTCTTCGCAGCCTTGGTCATCTATAATTTCCTGAGCCTGTGCTATGAGTACCTAGGAGGAGAAAGTTCCATCATGTCGGAGATCAGAGGAAAACCCATTGAGTGAGTATGGAGTCTTCCCGGAGCCCTAAACCACCCCGTTTCCTGGGCCTGGTGTACCTCGAGCCGTCCTGGCACCAGCTGGACACAGACCATGTCTGCCCGTGACCTTGACCTGCTGTGCCTCACCACATTTCCTGAGCAACGCCATTCTTCTGGGCGTTTTAGGAGGGCCTCTGCGGCTCAGTCTTTCTCTCTCTGTCTCTTCCTGTCTCAGTCTTAGTGCTTTCCTGTCTGTTTCTGCCTCCTGCAGTTTTTACATTCAGAGCTCTCCAAGTTGGTTTGTCACCCCAGGGCCAGTGCAGCCCTGTGTCCCTCCGCCTATGGCATGTGCGGATGCCCTGCCATGCCTCTCCCTGTGCTTGGCCTCGGGTTCAAAGTCTGCCCAGAATGTGTGCCCCAGCTCGTCTGGATGGGTGGGAGGGCGGCCTTCCCCACCCCACTGTTCCCAAGTCCTGGCTCTTCACTCACTGCCACTGCCTGCTATGCTTGTCTCTTCCAGGTCCAGCTGTGTGTATGGCACCTGCTGCCTCTGGGGAAAGACTTATTCCATCGGATTTCTGAGGTTCTGCAAACAGGTGTGTGCCCCCAGCAGCTGCCTAGGTCAGGAGGAGCAGGGTGGGGTCTGGGAGGCCCTGCTGTGGGCTGCCCTGGGCCCCACCTTAGAGGTCCCCTTTCCTATGAGGCACCCCAGGCCCCCAGCACCCACCCCCCGAAGCTGTTAGGCAGATACCACATTAGCAGGGTGTGCTTGGAGGGGCAGTGACCGACATCCTGGGAGTGTCTGTTGCACTATGGGCAAGAGCTGATCCCAGACTCTTGCTCGTGTGACCAAGTCTCAGTGTGTGTGAAAATCAGAAGTGCATGGGGATTCTAGAACCTCCATATGAAAACTTCTCATCAGCTGCAGCTAGGGGGCAGGAGGGTTTTGGCATTAAAGACACACGCCAGAACAGGCCTTTGCCGTCTCTCCGTCTCTCCCTGCATTTCCTGGTTGGCAATCCAGCCGCTCTAGCTTCCTGGGCTGACCTCCCTGTGGTCTAGAGTAGCCTGGGTGGGGGCAGTGTGGTGGGGTCGCTCAGTGTGTGGGCCTGGGTGTCTGACCATCTGAGCCTGATTTCCAGCTTTTCCTCTGACTGTGTGACCTTGGATAATTGGCTTGCCCTCTCTGAGCTTTAGTTTCCTCCACTGTAAAATGAGTGTAATGATACTCCTCTCGAGAGATGGTTGTGAGGATCAGATGAGGTCATGGATGTAGAGCTTTCAGCCCGGCGTGGTGGAGCCCACGGCCTCCTGTTCAGGGAGGCAGAGTCTGAGGGGATCACACCCACTCTTCATGACCTTGCATTAGTCTCCTCTGGGGCTCCGTAGGGGCTCTGTCATGTCAGCCCCTCCAGCTTCGCCAAGAGTAGTCACGAAAGTACATGAAACCCACAGCCAAGTCACGATGGCCCCGGAGGGCGGGGCCTGCTGCTCCCTTCTGTGCAGGGCCCAGGCCACAGGGCGGGCACACCCACAAAGCCTCCACCTGAACATGCCAAGTCTCCAGTTCTGCTTCCAGACCTTCCTTCCCTAGCATGTTCCTAAATTCAGAATCTCACCACTGGACCTGCAGGGAAAGAGTTAAAACTATCCTGGGTTCAGGGTGGGGCATTGAGAGCCATTGTTTACCAGTTGGTGCAGCCACCCAGGTTCCGGCCAGCTGTGACTCACTGCCTTGTTTGATGATTATATTGTCTACAAAATTTTGATTTCATGATTGTTAGCTAGTGTGGCCTTGTTAGAAATTATTCCCCAGCCCTGTGGGCTCAGATGTTCTGTTCTTGTTCCTGGCAGTGGCAGGGAGAGATATAAGAAGAAAGAGAACAAAAGAGGCCTCTTCCTTTCTTTACCAGGGCGAGAGAGCACACCCCACAGCTTTGTCCTAGGGGCACAGAGACAGGCCTTTGACTCCTTAGGGCCAGTGCTCAATATCCAGACCTTCTGGAGAGATTCCCTACTTAAAGTAGAGATTCCCAGATCAACCACCCACTCACTACCCTAGCCCATAGGAGAAGTTCTGGAATGGAGCCCTGGAACCTGGCACATGTCTAAAGCTCCCTGGGGGTTCTGATGTCCAGCCCAGCCTGGGAACTGCTGACTGGTCCAGGGTATGGTCAGGTGATGATTCTGGGGCCTGCTGGCCTGGGCTCTGCTGCTGCTTCAGCTTCTCTCTGCCTCAGTTTCCTCACCTGTACCATGGGGATAATGACAGCACCCACGTCAGGGGGCTGTCATGAGTACCAGGTGAGCTGACCCAGGGAAACACCAGCCTGTTGCTAGGCTCATAACTGGAACTCATGCAAACTGCCGTTCTTCCCTTTTCCCCAGAAGGTGCCAGTCCCACTTCTCTAGGCGGGATGACAGGGCCAGGGACGTTCTGTGGGGCTTTCTGAGAGTGGGACTGCACGTCTGCCCCATCACGCGGGCCTCTCCGTATGGCAGCCCCATGGTGTGGGCTGCCTGGGGCTCCCCTGCAAGACCCACTCAGATCCCCAGTTGGGGCAGAAGCTGCAGGTTTCACGGATCACGGTTCCCACTCCAGGCTCCTCGTCCTCTTTGCAGCTACACTAGTTGAGCCTTTTGGATTGGATTTAACCACCACCTCCCCCAGCTCCTCAGAAGGGGTCTTAGGGCTTAGATTTGTTTGCTTTCAAGATAATGGTGATACTAGTGATGTTATGGGCACCATGGGTCCGCCCGTAGGGAATCGGGAAAACCTGGCTGAGGAACTCTTTCCGTGGCTCAGCCAGCTAGCAGGCGCCGTTAGTGCATGTACAGAGGCGGGAGACTCCCGAGAAGATGCTGCGCTTCCTGGCTGTGCCATCCCCGCAGCAGTGGCCCTGTGGTGTGGGGAGTGACTACATCCTTTTCATCAGGGAGTCTGTGCTCAGAGGCCAAGTGTCTGCCCAAGCTGTCCCCAGAGTTCAAACTCAGATTTCGAGACTCTGGAGTCCACGTGCTCTGGGCTCCTGCAGGTCACCTCCATCCCCAGAGTGACCTCTGCTGACCAGAAACCCTGGACCCAGGCCCAGAGAGTAGGGCTAGGAACCAGATGGGGGGTGGACATGGAGGATGGGAGGAGGCCCTCACCTGCGCCGGCTTCCCGGTGGCTGGTTCCTTGAGCAGGGCCCTAGCCTTGCCCCGGGCACCAAGGTCTCCAGGATCTGGCCCTGCCCATCTCCTCAGCCACCTCTCTAGTGCGCAGCCCCTTGCACCTGTCTACCCTCTGCCTTGGGGCCTTGGTGCAAGCTGCCCCCTCTGCCTGTCGAGCCTCTCATCTCCGGCACCCACCTGATGGTCCTGGCTCGAGAAGCTTCCTTGTGTGCATCTCCTGTCTCCTGCCTCCATCGTGCCCTGCCACACCGTTCCTCCCTTCCTCCCTTCCTCCACATGCTCATATCACATACGGCATTGCGCTGGCTGCATCTCCTACATGTTCTGTCCGCCGCCCCGCGCAGACAGCAGTCCCCTGGGAGCAGGACACGTAGCCACCCCCCATCTCCCCCATCTCTTCTATCCTTCCATCCCCTCCATCCCTTCGTCCCTCCATCCCCTCCGTCCTCTCCGTCTCCTTCATCCTCTCTGTCCCTCCATCCGGTACAGTTCCGTCTGCCAGAGGCAGGGCTTGCTTCATGCCTTCTGTGCTCCTCCTCCACACTCAACCTCCTTTTCCCCCCAACAGGCCACCCTGCAGTTCTGTGTGGTGAAGCCACTCATGGCGGTCAGCACTGTGGTCCTCCAGGCCTTCGGCAAGTACCGGGATGGGGACTTTGAGTAAGCAGCGGGTGCTCCCCGGGGTGTGTGGGAGGAGTGTTGGCGCAGGCTGGTGCCTTGGCTCAGGGAAGGGGGCAGCCAGAGTGGCCGCATAGCCATGACCTTCCTGGGTGTCTGGTGCTCACAACCCCCCTGAAGTCTGAGCCCAGCAGTGGACACCCTTGCAGTTGGCCCCGCTGCCAGCCCCGGAGTGAGCCATTGGCAGCAGTCACGTTCATGTCCAGGCTGCAGAGTGGTACCATGAAGGGATGGGCCACAAAGGGACAGTGACCACTGCTGAGGCAGGGAGCGAGAAGGTCAGAGCCCCAAGAGGTCGGCTCAAGTCCACAGATACAAAGCCCCTGGTGTGTAAATTGTCCACACCCATTTCATTCTGGGCTTAGTGAAAGTGACCCCGTGGCTGGGCACAGTGGTTCACGCCTGTAATCCTAGCACTTTGGGAGGCCAACGCGGGTAGATCACCTGAGGTCAGGAGTTCAAGACCAGCCTGGCCAACATGGTGAAACCCCATCTCTACTAAAAATACAAAAAATTAACCGGGCATGGTGACGGGTGCCTATAATCCCAGCTACTCGGGAGGCTGAGGCAGGAGAATCGCTTGAACCCAGGAGGCAGAGGTTGCGGTGAGCCAAGATCACGCCATTGCACTCTAGCCTGGGTGACAAGAACAAAACTCCATATCTAAAAAAAAAAAAAAAAAAAAGTGACCATGTGTCTAGCCCTGTGCTTTCAAGCTCTCGGCACACACTGTCTGTGAACTGTGTAACAGCCCTGCCAGGGCAGGTGGGCAAAAGGAGGTCAGGGGGATGCAGCCGACCAAGTGAAAAGGCAGCAGAGCTGAGCAGCGTCACCTATTTTGACGCCTGTTATCTGAGTGTCAGGCTATGGCCTCGGGCCCGGCCCTGGCTTCCACACTGGTGTCCAACGTTAGGAGTGTGGGCACCAGGGCTTAGACAAGTCCGCGAGCCACGCAGAGGCAGTAGAGCTGGTCTGGCCTGCAGGCGCACCCCATATACCCCCACCCCGTCTGTCGCTTTGATCACCCATTCTGACCCCTTCAGTGGCTCGTTGAGCTCTGCTGGAGGTGTGGGGCTGAGAGCCATGGGGACTGTGTGTGGTGCAGTCGAGGAGAGCCCCTTCCCTCCAAGGGTCTGTCCCAGCCAGAAAATGCTCCCCGTCCCGCAGCGTCACCAGTGGCTACCTCTACGTGACCATCATCTACAACATCTCCGTCAGCCTGGCCCTCTACGCCCTCTTCCTCTTCTACTTCGCCACCCGGGAGCTGCTCAGCCCCTACAGCCCCGTCCTCAAGTTCTTCATGGTCAAGTCCGTCATCTTTCTTTCCTTCTGGCAAGGTGAGCCCCCTCCCAGCACCTGGAGGCTGCCCATGCCACCCTGTCCTCTGCGCTTCCTGCTGCCCCTTCTGCTTATGGTCCCTGGTGCCTGTAGGGCCTGTTCAGAGGGGCCTCAGCCCACTGGGCACTTGCTGGGGGTGAAATCTGAGCCCTCGAGGGCCTTTCCCAGGG
Source organism: Pan paniscus (assembly GCF_029289425.2). Classification (NCBI taxonomy): domain Eukaryota; kingdom Metazoa; phylum Chordata; class Mammalia; order Primates; family Hominidae; genus Pan; species Pan paniscus. Next base: position 48,081,294 of record NC_085927.1, on the reverse strand, counting down.
GCTAGGGAGAGCTTTGGCGGGGCCGCTACATGGATGAGAGGGCCCAGGAGACCCTGCGTAATTGCTGGCATCTGTTTCGGTGGCAAAGAGCTGGGAGAGTGGGGTTTCCGGAGGCTGTGGCCTTGTGTCACTACCCCTGCCCTGCAGGAGCAGCTGTGGCCCTGCTCACATCCTCACTGGGGCATGTGGGCAGCTGAATGGGGCATTGTGGAAGAAGGGGGAGCAGGAAAGGAATCATTCTGGGTCCAGACACCCGTGCCTCCCCATCCAGGCATGCTCCTGGCCATCCTGGAGAAGTGTGGGGCCATCCCCAAAATCCACTCGGCCCGCGTGTCGGTGGGCGAGGGCACCGTGGCTGCCGGCTACCAGGACTTCATCATCTGTGTGGAGATGTTCTTTGCAGCCCTGGCCCTGCGGCACGCCTTCACCTACAAGGTCTATGCTGACAAGAGGCTGGACGCACAAGGTATGAGCCAGGGTCCTAGGCGACCCCCGCTGGGAGAAGCAGGGAGCCCCAAACATCCCAGGACCCTCCCACCTCCCAGCATCCTACAGGTGCGGCTGGGTCAGGACATGGGATCCCCACTCTATACGCAGGAATGGGGCCACAGAGGTCAGGGAAGAGCAGGTGCCACCAGCACGACCGATTCGGTCCTGGAAGCTCAGGCCACCTGTCCCTTGCAGCAGGTCCAAGTGTGGCGGTCCAGGGCTGATACAGACAGAGACTGTAATGAATAGACAGATTCCCTCGGGCTTCTAACTCCCAACACTGTGGTTACCATTTTGTCCTGTAATTCCTTCATCTCATATACTATTTTTTAAAAAAAGAATACTTCTGGCCGGGCACGGTGGCTCACGCCTGTAATCCCAGCACTTTGGGAGGCCGAGGCGGGTGGATCACAAGGTCAGGAGATCGAGACCATCCTGGCTAACACGGTGAAACCCTGTCTCTACTAAAAATACAAAAAATTAGCTGGGCGTGGTGGCGGGTGCTTGTAGTCCCAGCTACTCGGGAGGCTGAGGCAGGAGAATGGCGTGAATCCAGGAGGCGGAGCTTGCAGTGAGCGAGATTGTGCCATTGCACTCCAGCCTGGGTGACAGAGCAAGACTCCGTCTCAAAAAAAAGAAAGAAAGAAAAAAAAGAATACTTCTGAGAAACAGACTCGGATGGTAATACGTTTTAACAGCTTTCTTTTACACCTGCGAATCTTCCTCCTTGCTAGAACAGTGGTAAGTAGCCCCAGTTGTACTGGAAAATGCCCTGGAGAGCTTTTGAAAGTGCTGATACCCAGCCCCACCCTCGGAGATCCCGCTGTAATGGGTCCGGGCTGGCAGGCTGGGTGTGCTGTGAGAGTTCTGTGCTTTAAGCACTCCCAGGGTGATGTGAAAGTGCTGCTGCCCGGGATGCTCCACTGGGCTGGAAGGGCTGCCTCTGGCCACTGGGCAGAAGGGGGTTGTCCTTGGAGGATGGGGGAGAGGAGGCTGGGAATGCCGGAGACTGATTGAGCCAGTAAAGGGGCAGGAGGGACTGGGGAGAGGGGAGCCTCCTTCTCTGACACATCCACCAAGGAGCCTGGCTGCTGCCAGCTGTCTGCCCGAGTGGCTGGAGGCAAGAAACCCACTTCCCCAGGGCCTACCTGCAGGCCCCACACAGGCTCCGTGGTGGGTGGTGTGGACTGTAGAAATGTCTGCCTGCAGCGGGGCTCCGCGGCCCACTTCCCACCCCCCTTCCTCTGTGCCTTCCCTGGTGGGGGAAGACCTACTCTGTGCCCAAAGAGCAGGTGCACAAAGGCCAGGGGTTGCCACCTGGTGGCCCAGTTGGAAGGATCTAGCAAACACACACCCAGCGTTGAGGGCAATGTCCCTTGGACCTGGTGTGGTATACCCTGTGCCCGTGGGAACATCATCCTTGGGCCTGGGGCCTGGGGCCACCCCAAGGAGCAAGGGGGCCCATGGCAGAGAACCATTCCTGCACCACTGGGGCTCAGCAGAGGGGCTCTGCTGCCTGGCCTGAGCTGTCCCTCTAGACATACCCACGCCCGGCCGGGGAAGCTGCTTGCCCTCTTCTGCCTCCCCACTGGTCCTGAGCCCCCTGCTACCCTCTAACCCAGGCCCAGACCCTTAGCCCTCAGGATAGGCTTAGGTGCAGAGCTGGCTCAGCTGTGCGATTGTAACCCCTCCCTCTGAGCCTCCATGTCCTGGTCTGGGAAGTGTTGTGAGGTTTGTAAAATGTGAGGTGCGGATGTGGCCCCAGGCTAGCCGGGGAAGAAGTGGGGATGGGACGTCCTGACCTAGAAGTGGAGGCGGAACTCAGTCGCCAGACGGATGTTTCCTGTTGGCGTGAACACCAGGGGAGGAGGCATCCCTAGGTGGATATCCCCCCTGCCAGGCCCCAGGAGGCACCTGGAGCTTCCTGGGTGCCCTGTGGGGCCTGGGGGGGTGGGGACAGGGTGTGTGGTGTGTCGTGCTGGTGGGCCTCGTTGGTGGGCACACATTGTTCACTCAGCTGTCTCTTGTCTTCTCTATTTCTTTGGCTTCTCTCCCCGCCCCCCTTGCCCTGCTTTTGCCCGGGGTTTGGCCGTGGGCAGTGCCAACATACGGCCCTTACGGTAGGTCCCGCTCTTGGTCTGCATGTCTGTCCTGCATGTCAGTTCTGGTCACTGTCACTGGCATGCATCTCTCTGTAGCTCTTCTCCGTGTCCTCATCTCCTCCCCACCGGCACCCCCTGGGTGGGAGCGCCCAGAGCACCTGTCAAGGGCCACCCTCTGTAGAGCTTGCCTGCTTCCGTCCTGGTCTCTCGTTCTGGAATATGCCCCGCCTTCTTCTGGGGGCACAGTGCTGTTCATGGGATATCGGGGCATTTCACGATGTTTCCAAGAGTTCACAAGCTGAGTCAGGAATCCTGGGTTCCAGGGGTGGGCTCGTCCCTTACATCCAGGTGTCCTGGGCCACCTTTCTGCTCTGAGCCCCTGAGGATGGGGACAGTTGATTAGAGAGATGAGGAGGAAGCCATCTTAGAGGGAGCCAGTGAGTCGCATCTGCTCCCCTGGGGGTGCAGGCCAGCCTGGTCCTGATCTCCAGAGTAGAGGGAGCACAGCACTTCCCCCGGTGGTGGGGGACGCGCCTGGCGCCTGTGGAACCGGGCACCCCTGGCTTCCAGGCCCTCTGGCCCCACATGCCCCAACTTCAGTCGGTGCTGAGCCTGCTCTGGCCTCTCTGGGGCATTCTAGGCTCACTGCCCATAGCTTGCCAGTCTCCACCCTGGGTCCCTTCCCTGCAGCCAGCCCAGCTCCCAGTGGGGGTTTATGTCTGCTCCTCTTCACAGTCGAGCCTCCCCTTGGGGCTCCCCAGCCAAAGAAGTCCATTTTTTCCTGCCCCTTCTCATATCCTGGACCCCATTCTCTGTCCCAGAAGGGGTGGTTGAAGGGCATAGCTTTGGGTTGGGGGGTGTCTGTCCCAGGATCACGGGCAGGGGCTGAGCCACCTCCCTCTCACCGTCCCAGCCTCCTCACCTGCCCCTCCCGCTCCCTGCCCGGCAGGCCGCTGTGCCCCCATGAAGAGCATCTCCAGCAGCCTCAAGGAGACCATGAACCCGCACGACATCGTGCAGGACGCCATCCACAACTTCTCACCTGCCTACCAGCAGTACACGCAGCAGTCCACCCTGGAGCCTGGGCCCACCTGGCGTGGTGGCGCCCACGGCCTCTCCCGCTCCCACAGCCTCAGTGGCGCCCGCGACAACGAGAAGACTCTCCTGCTCAGCTCTGATGATGAATTCTAGGTGCGGGCTGCAGTGGCGGAAGTGCTGGCGCCATAGCCACGGTCAGGCTGTGCCCCACCTCCAGCCTCACCACCAGGCCAGGAGGCAGCTGGCACAGTGCTCACGCCGCCTTTATTTATTGGACCAGAAACACTCACATGTCGCTTCCAGAGGAACGGGGGACAGCCAGGCTCGCCCATGGGCCTTCAGGAATATTTATACATGGCCCAGCCTGCACTGCCCGGGCGAGGGCAGAGGACACTGGGAGCAAGGCTTATGCCCCTGCTGCCCGTCCTGTGCTGGGGGCATGCTGGGACCAGCCGCACCCAGGCCCCAATGCTTGTGTGTGGACCAGCGGCTGCAGCCTTCTAGCCCCTCCTCCCCGCGAGACTCTCAGGCTGAGGTCGGCAAGCCGTGGCTCCCCCACACACCGTGCAATACCCTGTCTGACCTGGGCTCTTCCCGCCTGCATCCCTCCCCTGTCCACCTTTGTCCAGTGCTAGATTCACCTCACCCCGGGCAGGAGTGGGGATGTGGGCGCTCTGTGGTCCTCCCCTCCTGACCCAGGCCTCTGTGGCATGCTGCAAGGATCAGAGCCAGACACCAGGAGTCACAGGCCCCACCCAGGAAGGGCATTCAGGGCCCCTGGGCACCGCTTCTGTTGAAGCAGGGGCTTCTGGGCCCCTGGGTATCCCCACCTGTCGTGGCCACACCTCTGCCTGCCTCATGTCCCTTCCCCCTGGCCTACCAAGGACAGCCCACAGCCCGCACTGCCGGCTCACTTGGGTCCTTCCTCGATAGCTTTGGGCAGAGCCCTTGCTTCCTGGCTGCTCCAGGGCTCAGGGGCTCCCAGCCCTCCTTCCCAGGCTGATGCTGGGTCCTCTCTCTCTCTTTGGGGCTTCTCCCTTCCGTTTCAGGGGAAAGGTCTGAGTCTCCACGTTTCAGACCAGCTTCTGGGGGAAGGCAGTCCGGCAGGGAGACCGGGAGGGGTGGCCACACGGTGGGGAGCTGGGAGGTGGGGGGAATGGTCCCAGACTCCTCTCGGGGCCCCTGTCCACACAGGGCCTGGTGTTCTACCCCATCTGGCCCCTGGCCCATCTCTTTTGTGCCTTAGTCACATATGAAAGCGCCCCTCCCTGGCTCCCCATCTGTCCCACACGCTCCCTGGGGCTCTTAGTTCAGCTGCTGGCACTCCCAGGATCCTGCAGTGCTGGGCCCAGAGCCCTTGGACAGGCCTCGGGAGTGGTCAGGACCGCCAAGCCCCTCCTCTCCCCCTCCACACCTCTAGACCTGGGGCCTCCGGAACCCCCAGCAGGCTGGGCTTATACTAGCTCCTGACTTAGGAAGAGCCTCGTGTCACAACACGTGTCCCTACAGGCAAAGTGTCCTGGCATTTAAAACCCAGATTATCCCTGGGTTTGGGCTGCAGTCACCTGGAGAAGCTGGTAGGGTAAGGGAGAGGGACCCTGCCGGTGTTCACTGGGGATTCTTTCTTTTGGTCCTTCCTGGAATGAACAGGTTCCCTCCCTGCCACCTGTGAGGAGAGTTGGGGCCCAGCCGTCTTCCTGGCCTCCTTCCTTTCCTTGTGGCAGAGGCCTGCATGTGGGTGCCAGAGGCCAGCTCTCCACCTCCATCTTGCGGGGGCGGAGCAGTTGGGCCCAAGCTGCCCGGGAGGGTGGGTGCAGACACAGGCTGAGGACCAGCCCTGGCCCTGCCCCGCCATCTGCTTTCACCAAGCTGTCTCTCCAACGTGGCTTCCCTTCTCCCTCCAGGCCAAAGTGTGCTGCTGATTCCCACCCCCTTGGTTTTCGCCTGCCCAGCGTTGCTGTTTGCATGGAGGGTGGGGGGAGCTCAGTGGCAGGGAATCAGCGGTCTGTGGGGTCGTGGGGACGGGAACATGTGCCCGACCGCTCCATCCCCTCCTCCTCCTTAGGATGCATAACCTACCTTGTCTTTTTTTTTTTTAATTTTCTTTCCAGATAGAGTAGCTCTTTGTACATAAAGAATACTTGAAAAATTAATTGTATGATGTATGAGAAGACAGAGTCTCCTAGTTTTGTATCTTGTTGTATGACTGCCATGAGTTCCACCAGAAAGCCACTCTATTTTGGTCTCTGTGACATTTTAAATGCGTGACAGAAGTGAGCAAATAAAGTGAGGAAGAAATATATATATGAGATAATATAGATTGTATTGAAATCTCTGCCTGTGGGTGAGGTTTTTCCTTCCTCCTCCCTGCCCCCTGCTTTGGGTTTGGGGTGGGTGGAGTGGCTGTGGGTACAGGCGGCTTAGGAAACCCTCTCCTTCCTGTGTGTAACCTTTCAGTGATGGGGGTTCGGATTGATAGGGACCAAGGTCAAGACCCAGGCCCCCCTTGGACAAAGGGTCTCCCCAACCTCCAGCCAGTTCCCACCCCAGGACGGCCGGGCCGCAGGCGGTCGATGCTCCTTCCCTGTTTGGTCAACCAGGTCCATGGGGCCCACATGCTGGCAGCCCCGCTCCTGCAGGCATCTCCCAGGATTTCCTGGGATCCCCCTTTCAGACGAGCTTCCTGCGTCTCTGGGACTATCCTCCACCCTGGGACCCTCAGGGCCAGGGACCCTGGGGCAGGGGGTCGCTGGCTGTGGGCACAGTGCCTGGCCTCTCTGGTACCGCATGCCTTCTTGGGGCCTGGCTTGCTGCTGACGGGAGCACTCAGGAATGCAGTGTGGGTGGGGGAATTCCCACCAGCCTCCCGAGGCGGGTAAATAGCCTGCGTCCTCCCGCAGCTTCCTGCTGCCCTTCCCGCAGGCCTGAGCTCAGCATTTCAGGGTCATGGGCTTGGCAGGGAAAGCACCGAGCCCCAACCTGAGAAGGGGAGAAAGCCCCGTGGACACAGCCTACCTACGTGATCTGGCCCTTTCCCGGACTCAAATCCTGCACCTTCGCCCAACTGGTCCCTTACCCCGTGGGCCCCATACCCAGCCAGCCCCATACCCAGCCATAGAGTTGGCCTCACCTCGGTCTGTGCCACTGTAAATGTGTGTTCAGAGTGTTAAAACCTGCAGCCCCACAGGTCTCCAGGGTTTTTCGCACGTAATGCCCCGTAGCATCTTCATTTTGCAGATGGTAAACTGAGACTGTAAGAAACCAAATAAGTACCAAAGATCCCACAGCTAAGAACAGACACCTAGATTCAAACCCCAATTGCCGTGACCCACAGACCACAGTATACTCCACTCCTTCTTCAGGGTGCCCCAGAAGGGCTGGCAGCTTGGGTTGAAATTAGTGAGTTTGAGGCCTAGGACAAGACACAGGGTTATGGTTTAGGCCTGCAGGTGGGGGCTGGGAAAGCCACTCTCCCTGCCTCCCTGGGCATTCTGAAACATGGGGAAGATAGTTTCTACTTGGCTGTAGAAAATCAGACCTCAATGTGAAAGTGCTGGAAAAATTACTCTGAAATCTGGGTTTTTTCCTCTCTGGGTGGGACTGTCTGTTCACTAAAGGGATGCCCAGGGAATTTAACCGTAAATTTCTTCTTCTTTTGAGACAGGGTCTGTGTCACCTAGATTGTGCAGTGGTGCAATCATAGCTCACTGCAGCCTCGAACTCCTGGGCTCAACCACACCACCATGACTGGCTAATTGTTTTCTTTTCTTTTCTTTTCTTTTTTTTTTTTTTGAGATGGAGTCTTGCTCTGTCACCCAGGCTGGAGTGCAGTGGCGCGATCTCAGCTTACTGCAACCTCTGCTTCCCGGGTTTAAGCGATTCTCTCTTGTCTCAACCTCCTGAGTAGCCAGAACTACAGACATGCGCCACCACACTCAGCTATGTTTTTTTGTTTTTTGTTTTTTTTTTCTTTTTTTTTTTTGAGACGGAGTCTCACTCTGTCGCCCAGGCTGGAGTCTAGTGGCGCGATCTCAGCTCACTGCAAGCCCCGCCTCCCGGCTTCACACCATTCTTCTGCCTCAGCCTCCCGAGTAGCTGGGACTACAGGCGCCCGCCACCATGCCCGGCTAATTTTTTTTGTATTTTTAGTAGAGACGGGGTTTCACCGTGTTAGCCAGGATGGTCTCGATCTCCTGACCTCGTGATCCGCCTGCCTCAGCCTCCCAAAGTGCTGGGATTACAGGCATGAGCCACCGCACCCGGGCCATGTTTTTTTGTTGTTGTTGTTGTTTTTTGTATTTTTAGTAGAGACGGGGTTTCACCATGTTGGTCAGGCTGGTCTTGAACTCCTGACCTCAAATGATCCACCCGCCTCAGCCTCCCAAAGTGCTGGGATTACAGGTGTGAGCCACTGCGCCCGGCCTGTTTTCTTACTTTTAAATTTCTTGTAGAGATGGGGGTCTTGCTATGTTGCCCAGCCTGGTCTCAAACTCCTGGCCTCAAGTGATCCTCCCACCTCAGCCTCTTCAGTAGCTGGAACAATAGGCATGTGTACCACCACATGTGGCTAATTATTTTTTATTTTTTGTAGAGATGGGGTGTCACTATGTTGCCCGGGTTGGTCTTGGACTCCTAGTCTCAGATGATCCTCTTGCTTCAGCCTCCCAAAGTGCTGGGATTACAGGTGTGAGCCACCATGCTCCGCCAGAATCCAGTCCTGAATTTCATTGTGCCCATGGCTTTGTCTTCCCAGGAGCTCCTGTGCTGTAAGCAACCGAGAGGAAGCATCGAAGTTTCAGCATCACTGGTCTCTGTCGCCATCTCCCCTCCACCTCATACCCTGTGCAATAGCTGGTGATGTGCACTAGCCCTCCCCGCCACCAGAAGCCCTAAGGGGTTGAAAGCAGAACCCCATTTTAGACACCCCTCGCCAAAAAACATAGTCCAGGATACACATTTATTCTCTGTGGAAAAAGAAAGAATTTGACTTTATTTAGAAAGTCTACAAAATACAGAAGACGATAACTCGCTTGCTGTAAGTCAGGAAATAAATAAATTCTAGGAGCCGGGCAATATTTTTTAACTTTTTTTTTGAGACAGGATTTTGCTATGTTGCCCAGGCTGGAGTGCAGTGGTGCGATCTCAGCTCACTACAACCTCTGCCTTCTGGGCTTAAGTGATCCTCCTGCCTCAGCCTCCCAAGTAGCTGGGACTACAGGCATGAGCCACCACGCATGGCTAATTTTTGTATTTTTTGTAGAGACGGGGATTCACCATGTTGTCCAGGCTGGTCTCAAACTCCTGGACTCAAGCGATCCCCCTCCTTGGACTCCCAAAGTGCTGGGATTACAGATGTGAGCCACTGCGCCCGGCTTAAACATTTTTTGTTGTTGCTCTCCGGCTTTCCCTAAATATAAGATAAAATGTGATTTATTTGCAGATATAAAATATAAAGCCCAGCTCAGGGCCATACGCCACTTTTCCCAGGGAGCAGGAGCTCGGGCTCTGGCTGGGGAGAATAACTTAGATCCGTGCAATAAATAAACAGTGGGGAGGGGCAGTGTGGACAGTGTTGGGGGAGGGACTGAGACTGGGCTTCCCAGGAGAATGACAATCAAAGGCAGGGGTCAGCCCCCACCCCACAGTGGACACTGACAGGGGTTGAGGTGGGACCGTTCTTCTTAGGACCCCACTCCAGACTGTAGTAGGACTGCAGGGTCTGTCTCCTTGTCTCCCTATTTGCCACAGCAGTCCATGGCCCCCTTTCTCTGACTGGCCAGCCCCCGGACACCCTGGCTGCAGGGACAGCCTAGGGCTGAGCCAGGCCAGCTCCTTCCCACTCTTCCATCCGTGTCACCTTCTCTCTCCCTCTGCTTCTCTCCCCCTCCCTTGCAGAGAGCGGTCTCCCAAGCCAGGGAGGCCCTCCCACCACATTTCTGAGTCCCTGTCCACTGTCCCCCTGAAAACCATGGCTGGACTCTTAGGGCAGCCGTGAGGACACCCAGGTTTTGGTCCCAACACAACCACTAAGTGAAATGTGACCTCAGGCCTGTTTCCCCATCCGTGAACTGGGTTTCACTAGTCTTCCCACCCACTCTTTTAGTTTCGGAAGGCCAGGCACCCCCAGGCCCAACCAGAGGTGGGGGCATCTCTTCAGTGCAATTTCTCAGCAGGACGGCCCTGTAAGTCACAGACAGCCAAACCTAGCTTGAATCCTGGGAGGGTTTGGAGGGCATATTGGCACAATAAGAGCAGTTTCCAAGATGAGGGGTGCCCTCTTCTCCCCCAACAGCTGTTCTCTAAGCCGGCTCTGTATCTCTCAATCTAAAAAGGCTAAACTTTCAGCCAAGGGCGATCCCAGATCCAGACCTCTGCCCCATCCCCAACCTACCCAAGTTCCCCTTCCCAGGGTCATTCGGTCCCAGTTTTGGGGGCTGCAAGAGGAAGACAGGGCCCACGAAGGGAATGTGTGTGCACCAAGGGGCCAGTGCTGCAGAGAAATGGGACCTGGGCACAGAGGCGGCGCTCAGGCACTTTGGGGAGGGAGCTGAGGCCGGAGGGGCGTGGCTGAGGCATGGCGGGGGCGGGCACTAGGAGCAGGAGGCCGGGCCGTGGGCGGGGTCCGGGCCGGGGGCGGGGCCAGACCCCGAGCCCGGGGTGGACTTGACGATGGTGATGACGCTGGCCGGCGCCACGAGCGTGGCGGGCCCGCGGGCGGCGGCCACGGAGCGCGCGAAGCCCTGCAGCGCCTCGCACTTGCCGCGCAGCGCGTCGAGCTCCAGGCGCATGGCGGCGTTCTCGCGCGCCAGCTTGTCCACCTCGCGCTCCAGCTCCGACTTCTGCTTCTGCAGCTCCTCCTTCTGGCACACGCGCTTCACGCGGCAGCTGGCGGCGTAGCCACGGTTTTTGAGTGTGCGGCGCCGCTGCTTGAGCCGTGTCACCTCCTCGGCGGAGAGCCCGCGCAGATGCCGGTTCAGCTCGCGCACCGACAGCCCCATCAGCGCCTCGTCCGACAGGTGCGGCGTGTTCTCGCTCAGCTCTCGCTTGATCTGCGGGCATGAGGAAACTGAGGTCCAGGGGACTGGGGACGGGCCCCCCCGCTCCACCACCGGTGTTCCTCTTTCACCGCCTTAGCCGCCGAGGTGGTTGGTGGACTTGATCCAAAACCCCGAAGGGGAGCAGGAATCCGGGAAGGGGAAACCGGGCCAGACTAGGATCGGGACACAAAAGGAGGCCACCCCGGGGCTCAGCCTGAATTCTAACCTAGCGCCAAGCCCTGGACTCAGCCAGAGAAACCCAGGTCGGAAAGCACCTTTGAATGCCCCAGGGGACATTGACCCGATGGGGAAGGAGGCCTGGAGAGGGAAGTGACCTACCCCAGGGACATGCAGCCTGTGACCAGAGCCCAGGCCTCCTGGTCCCAGCCCATGGCTGTGGCCCTTCCCTTTGGCATCATGAAGGCCTGGTGCCTGCTGAGCCACCCAGGGGATTCCAGGAAAGAAGGGGAAGTTGGGATGAGGAGGCTCTGCATGGGCAGGGAGGGAGGGCTTCACTGGGTTGACAGAGGCTGCCTCCTCACCTTTAGAGCTTTGCTGGATAGGGGATCCACAGACATGTTTGCAGAAGGTGCCCTCTGGGCTGCAGACCTAGGGTAGAAAGGTCAGAGTCACTGTTTTGTTTTTGTTTTCCCATTTAGAATAAAATCCAAACTCACTACCTTGCCATTCAAGGCCTCTGCTATCTTAGAACTGATTCATACCTGCCACCTTCCTCTCTCCACATTGGTCCACAGGCCTCCTTGAATGGCTCCTTCCAGCCGCGGGAGCTGTGCACACGCTGTGCTCTTTACTGTTCTAGCCCCATGGTGACTCCTCATCATTTAGGTCTTTGCCCAATGTCACCTCCTCAAGAGGTCCTCTTTGACCATTCTGGCTAAACGCCTCTTTGTGTCACATCACATAACCCTGCCTATTAACCCTTGTAACAGTCACCTCTTCTGCATTTCTCATGCTTGGTTCCTCATCTATGATTTGTTTCTCCTTCCCACTCCTCCTCCACCAAAACGGAAGCCAATGAAGGCAGAGGCCTTCCCTGTCTCACCACGGCATCAATATGCCTAAATCAGTGCCTGGTATATAGTAGATGGCTCAGTAAGTGTGCACCAAATGAATAGATGTGCCTCTCCTGACCATTCTTCCACATGGGGCTTGGACATGTGCCTTTGATTTGATTTTTCAGAACTTTTCTTTTTCTTTTTCTTTCTTTTTCTTTTTTTTTTTGAGACAGAGTCTCACTCTGTCACCCAGGCTGGAGTGCAGGGGCGCGATCTTGGCTCACTGCAACCTCCGCCTCCCGTGTTCAAGGGATTCTCCTGCCTCAGCCTCCCAAGTAGCTGGGATTACAGGTGCCTGTCACCATGCCCAGCTAATTTTTTGTATTTTTAGTTTATTTTTATTTTTAGAGACAGGGTTTCGCCATGTTGGCCAGGCTGGTTTTGAACTACTGACCTCAGGTGATCCACCCGCCTCAGCCCCCCAAAGTGCTGGACAGGTGTGAGCCACTGTGCCCAGCCAATTTTTCAGAACTTTTCTTAAAGTATAACCTACATACAGAAAAGTACACACAGCATATGTGCACCAGTAAATGCCTTTACACAAAGCCCATCCGGCACCCCGTAAGATACGACATCAGCCAGTCCCCTCTCTCCCCAGGCCTCCTTCATCTAGACCTCTGTTTTGGGAAAGTTTTCCCAACCTCCTGGGGGCTGCCCCATACTAACTCAGCATGCCCTAGGCAGATGGGGCAGCCATCCCTAGACCAATGAGGGCCTCTCATCTCCTAATCCTCCCTCCCACAGGCCTGACAGCCACATGCTCCTTCAACAACTATTTATTGAGCTCTTTGCCAAACATGTACTTGGTAATGGGGAGAAAAAGGTGAATAAAACTCGTGGAGGGTCAGTGGTCATTGCTCTGGGCTGGAGAAGGGGACCATCTCCCAAAGTCCCCTTTAAAGTAGCAGTCCTCTCTGTCTCTAGCTGATAGGATCTACTTTGCCAATCCTCTCAGGTTCTCCGCCATGAGAACCTGAGTTTTCTCATCTGTCTCCAAGGGGAGGGGGCAGTGATAAGAAGCCAAGGAAAATAAAGGAAGATAGGCTGGGCGCGGTGGCTCACGCCTGTAATCCCAGCACTTTAGGAGGCCGAGACGGGCAGATCACCTGAGTTCAGGAGTTCAAGACCAGCCTGGCCAACATGGCGAAACCCCGTCTCTACCAAAAACACAAAAATTAGCCAGGCGTGGTGGTGCATGCCTGTAGTCCCAGCTATTTGAGAGGCTGAGGCAGGAGAATTGCTTAAACCTGGGAGGTGGAGGTTACAGTGAGCCGAGATTGCGCCACTGCACTCCAGCCTGGGAGCCTGGGTGACAGAGTGAGACTCCATCTCAAAAAAAATAAATAAATAAAAAGAAAACAAAGGAAGATGCTTTGTGATCTGAGCTGTAGCATCCTATAAACACGTACCGTATCGGAAAGAGCATCACCCAGTTTTGTGGACAGCAGAGGGCAAAAGCCAGGTCCAAGTCCTGGTTCCTTGAGCTGTCTGCAGGGTTGACCTCACGGTTTGGCTCAGCCTCTGACACATTCTGGCAGGACCGGGGTGTCTCCCGGGGACAAGGTGCAGAAATGGAAAGCACATGGACCTTGGTGCCAGACACACCTGGGGCCTTTTGGGGGTGGTCTCGCTCTCTAGTTGTGTGGTTCTGATAGGTCAGCCACTCTTTCTGTGCCTCACTTTCCCCCTGGGTGACACAGGTAGCTGTGTTAAGTCAGCTCATGTCACACCTCTCTCAGGACCTTCCCACGGCTCACTGGAGTAAAGCCAGAGTTGTCACCATGGCCCACAAAGTGCTGCAGAAAGTGATCCCCAGTGGCCGGGCGCGGTGGCTCACGCCTGTAATCCCAGCACTTTGGGAGGCCAAGGCGGGTGGATCATGAGGTCAGGAGATCGAGACCAGCCTGGCCAACATGGTGAAACCCCGTCTCTACTAAAAATACGAAAATTAGCCGGGCGTGGTGGCACGTGCCTGTAATCCCAGCTACTTGGGAGGCTGAGACAAAAGAATCGCTTGAACCCGGGAGGCGGAGGTTGCAGTGAGCCAAGATTGTGCCACTGCACTCCAGCCTGGGCGAGAGTGAGACTCCGTCTGAAGAAAAAAAAAAAAAAAAAAAAAGAAAGTGCTCCCCAGCATCGCTTCTCCAACCTCAGCCCTACTTGGCTTCCTTTTGTTTCCCCTGCCTCAGCCACACCCGCCCTTCCTCAACACAGGATGCACGCTCCTCTCCAGGGCCTTTGCACTGGCTGGTCCCTCTGCTGGCGTTTTTGTTTTTGTTTTTGTTTTTTATACAGGGTCTCACTCACTCTGTTACAGGCTGGAGTGCAGTGACACGATCACAGCTCATTGCAGCCTCAAACTCCCAGGCTCAAGTGGTCCTCCTACCTCAGCCTCCCTAGTAGCTGGAACTATAGGTGCATGCCACCACACCTGGCCAATTTTTGTACTTTTTGTACAGACAGAGTTTCATCATGTTGCCCAGGCTGGTCTTAAACTCCTTGGCTCAAGCGATCCGCCTGCCTCCGCCTCCCAGAGTGTTGGGATTATAGGCATGAGCCACGACGCATGGCCTCTGCTGGCATCCTTGTTCCCTAGATATCCACAAAGTTTGCTCCATCACCTCCTGAGGTCTCTTCAAATCTCATGTTCACTCAATTTAGAATTTGCAACCCCTGATACACACACGGACACACACACATACACACACACACACACACACTCCCTGTGTCCCTTCCCCACCTCAGGTTTCCCCATGTGTAATTGTCATCACTCACATATATGGTGGTTATTTGTTCAGTGTCTGTCCCTCCCAACCCCCCGATTAGAATGCCAGCTCCATGAGGGCAGAACTTATACCTAATTCACCGCGGCCTCCCCCATGCCTAGAACCGCGCCTGGCACCTCGCAGATGCTCAAGGAATCCTTACTGAGTTCTCAGTGTGACTCAGGCCGAGGTGGGGACAGTCCAGGGCTTCTCAGGAAACTCCCCAGCTCCTCCCAGCCCACACAGTCAGGGGGTCTGGCAGCTCACAGGGAAGGAAGGAGTGGGACAGAAGGAAGTTGGCACTTGCAGAGATCCCCTGACAGGGGCAGCCACTGTGGCCCTTAAGCAGGAGAGTCTTAGGAGTCACCCAGGTTTCGCTGGGGGTAGCTGGGTGGACCCAGAGTGCCAGGTCAGGACCCAGGCAGCTTTAGACCCCTGTGCGGATCCACGGTGAAGACCAGTGGCTTCATGGGGTGACCCCTGAGCTGCAACCCCCACTGCTGAACATGCCGGTTTAGCCTGGGCTCTGGCCTCAGTTTCCCTGCCTAGCACTCCAAATCCTAGGGGGCTCAGGCCCTGGCTGCCCACCTAGCTCTCCTTGGGGGCCTCTGTGCACTCCCATCCTACCTGGAAAAGTCATATGAGATCTGCTGGCTACCCTGACCTTTCAGATACTATCTGGAGACGTTTACATGTCAACCTCACCGATCCTACCTTTCAATGCAGGCCTTTTTTTTTTTTTTTTTTTTGAGATGGAGTCTCGCTCTGTCGCCCAGGCTGGAGTGCAGTGACAGGATCTCAGCTCACTGCAACCTCCGCCTCCTGGGTTCAAGCGATTAGCTCTGCCTCAGCCTCCTGAATAGCTGGGACTACAGGCGCCTACCACCACGCCCAGCTAATTTTTGTATTTTTAGTAGAGATAGAGTTTCACCATATTGGTCAGGCTGGTCTCGAACTCCTAACCTCAGGTGATCCACCTGCCTCGGCCTCCTGAAGTGCCAGGATTACAGGTGTGAGCCACCACGCCCAACCCAATGCAGGCCTCTTAAGTGGTCACCCTCACCACCCTACACACACCTGGGGAGGTCCCAGCACACCTCCCTGCTGGTCTCAGCTCATCCCCACACAGCAGCTGGACAATCTTTGCACCACGCGAATCTGACCATGCCACCAGCCAGATTAAAACCTTCCATGGTTTGGCTGGGCAAGGTGGCTCATGCCTATAATCCCAGCACTTTAGGAGGCTGAGGCGGGCGGATCACAAGGTAAGGAGATTGAGACCATCCTGGCTAACATGGTGAAACCCCGTCTCTACTAAAAAATACAAAAAATTAGCTGGGTGTGGTGGCAGGCACCTGTAGTCCCAGCTATCAGGAGGCTGAGGCAGGAGAATGGCGTGAACCCGGGAGGTGAAGCATGCAGTGAGCCGAGATCGTGACACTGCACTCCAGCCTGGGCGACAGAGTGATACTCCATCTCAAAAACAAACACAAAAACAAACAAGCAAACAAAAAAAAAAAACCTTCCATGGTTCCCTACTATCCTAAGGATGGAGTCCAGACCCACCCTCCCAGCACCCCAGGCCCTGTGTGTCCAGCCCCACGCCCATTTCCCACCACTGCCACCTCCACTCTGTGCTCCAGCCACACAGAATTTCTTTCACTTCCTCCCACCCGCGCTTTCTTGCCTCTGAGCCACCTCCCACCCCATGACATTTCTCTCCCCTCACTCCCCTCTGCTTTGTTTGGCAGACTCCTACTCATCCTTCTGCCCTGGGTGTAGACATCTCCTCCTCCAGGAAGCCCTCCCTGATCCCTAGGACTTGTTAGGGACCCCCACCCCTGTGTGTAATGGGTTGTATTTCCTTGCTGTCTCTCCACCAGACAGGGAGAGGCTGAGTCAGCTCTGGGTGCTTGAGGCCACCCATCTCAAGACCTGGCAGGGAGCAGGCACTGGGGAAGAGTGGATGGTCAGAGTCTCTGACGCCATCACCCAGCTTGTCACCAAGCCGGGTTCCAAGCCGAAACGTAGTTCAGTACCTCCTGGCCCTGTCTCTAATTCTTCCTCCTCTCCAGCTGCTTCCTTGGGCCTGTTGGCAGAGACAGTACAGATGCTAGGCGAATGGGAAGAGAGCAGAGGGGATCCCATCCATGTGACTTTGGGCCCAAAGGTGGGGTGTGGAAAACAGGGAAAGGAGCACTGGATTGGGAGTCAAGCTTGGGTTTAAGTCGCATCTCTGTTTTCTCAGGCTGTGTGACCTGGGGTGAGCCACTCCATCTCTCTGGGTCTCCACTTTCCCATCTAAAGGATCGGAACAATACCTGCCTCGCAGGGTTTTGGTGGAATCAAGTGGTATACACTGTAGAGGTCAGTGAGCAGCTGGGAGGTTAGAATTGCTGTCTGTCCAGGAGGGGTCAGGCCTGTAGCCAGCACTGGGGTCTCGCTCTGATTTAGCATCTCCCAGCTGGCTGGGGTCACACAGGGAACTGCAGGAAAGGCCCTTAGAGGCCATCAGGTCCTGCCTCCTCCCTTTACCCAAGGGGAGGTAGAGACCCAGAGAGGGGCAGCACTTGCCTGAAGTCACACAATAGGTGTGAATGAATAGCTGCAAAGGCCCAGGACTGAAACCTGGTCCCTTCACACCGTCACCTCCCTGGTTCGCCCAACCCTGAGGTAATGCCCAGAGAGGATAATAGAGTAGTCCAGGCTCATACAGCCAGCATGGGGTAGAATTCAGGCCTGAGAGTTCAAGACCAACCTGGGCAAGATGGCTAGACTCCATCTCCAAAAAATAAAAAGATTAGCCGGGTGCAGTGGTGCACACCTGTAGCCCCAGCTACTCAGGAGGCTGAGGCAGGAGGAACCATTGAGCCCAGGAATTCAAGGCGGCAGTGAGCTGTGATCCTGCCACTGCACTCCCTGGGTGACAAAGCAAGACCCCGCCTCTTAAAAAAAAAATTAGCCGGGCGTGGTGGTGGGCGCCTGTAGTCCCAGCTACTGGGGAGGCTGAGGCAGGAGAATGGCGTGAACCCGGAGATGGAGCTTGCAGTGAGCCGAGATCACGCCACTGCACTCCAGCCTGGGTGACAGAGCGAGACTCTGTCTCAAAAAAAAAAAAAAAAAAAAAAGGTGGCTCATGCCTGTAATCCCAGCACTTTGGGAGGCCGAGGTGGGCGGATCATGAGGTCAGGAGACTGAGACCATCATGGCTAACACAGTGAAACCCTGTCTGTACTAAAAATACAAAAAATTAGCTGGGCCTGGTGGCACACACCTGTAGTCCCAACTACTCAGGAGGCTGAGGCAGGAGAATCACTTAGAACCTGGGAGGCAGAGGTTGCAGTGAGCCGAGATTACGCCACTGCACTCCAGCCTGGGTGACAGAGCAAGACTCCGTCTCAAAAATAATAATAATAATAATAATAGAATTCAGGCCTGAGGCCACATGGAGCCACACACCTCCTCCCTGTGTGGCCCTGGCAGGGCGACCTCCCTGGGCCCTGTTTCCCTAGCCCTGTGAAGATGAAGCTGGACTTGCCAGTTTCCAAGGCCACCCCAGCTCTGATTCTCCAGGATTTGTGTTGGGCCCGCTAGGGATACGATTTGCAAGTTACAGCTAAGTATCCAGGCCCCCTTACCAGCCGTTTGGGGAGCTGGCATGTGCAGTGATGCTTGGCCACCTGAGCTACACAGAAAGACCCAATGGGAGAAGGGAAGCCTCTCCCCACGCAAGTTAATCAACTGCCCTTTGGGTGTTGCGGCTGATACAGAACCTCAGAGGCACAGTCTGGCCTCATGCACAAGTCATTTTTCCTGAGTCCTGGATTCCTTGCTAAGTGGGAATAATCACAATAATCTTGGTGTGTAAAATATAAAGGCTTAGGCAAGGCCAGGCGTGGTGGCTCACGCCTGTAATCCCAGCACTTTGGGAGGCCAAGGTGGGCAGATCATCTGAGGCCAGGAGTTCAAGAACAGCCTGGCCAACATGGTGAAATCCTGTCTCTACTAAAGAAAAAAAAAAAATGCAAAAATTAGCCGGGTGTGGTGGCGCACACCTATAGTCCCAGCTACTTGGGAGGCTGAGGCAGAAGAATTGCATGAACCCGGGAGGTGGAGGTTTCAGTGAGTTGAGAACAAGCCACTGGACTCCAGCCTGGGCAACAGAGCGAGACTCCATCAAAAAAAAAAAAAAAAAAAAGGAGGCATAGGCAAGAAAGATCACCTCATCTCACCATCATCCCACTATCCACAAGCAACAGAGACGTCACTAACCACACACAGCACCAATTCCCAGTGAGGCAGGCCACAGCCCCTGAGTCTTTCTCAGCACAGAACTGTTTTCTCCTGAGCTTGGACACAGCCTAGAATCCTCAACACTGCCTCCAGACCAGGCCTGAGAGATGGAACCATCAGCCATTCCCTATCCTTGATAATAGTGGAAGCTGGCTGTGATTGTAAATACCCTCAGGTGCTAGGAAGGTTTTGAACCTGCTCTTCCCCCACTCCTCCATGCCCTCCTGTCCGAGCCTCAGCCCCCTCAACCGCATCCTGGATGTCAGCTGAGGCACCCACGTTTGCCCAGGAATGTCCTAGCTCAGCAGTCAGGCAATCACAGGGGGAAAGTCACAAGAAGGGGGAACTTTCTGGTAACCTCAGGCTTTCCGCTGCCAACCCCAGGCCAGGGGCTGCCAAGGGGCCTGGGTCCTCTGCCTTTGCCAGGCTGGCTGACCCTGGGCCTGAGAAATAGTAGCTGATCCGATCCCCTGTTCAGCACCTGAGGCAACCAAGCCACTGTTTGGTAGCCGTGGCGGACTGGAACCCAGGGGTCCTCTGTCTTCTATGTCGGCCACCACCACCTCTCCCTGGCTTCTTCCCTTGGAAGCCAGCAGAGCTGACCTCCAGGGTCTGCAGGTTCATGACGTCTTCTGGAGGCATAAGGAGAGAGGTGACTCTTGAGAGACTGACAACTGCCTTGTCCAGTCAGCAGCCACAACCCTCCAACGTCCCCCTCCCTGGCCCCACCAGTCCACTCCAGAGACATCCTGTAGAAGGCCCACCCGCTGGCATGGGCTCCTTTCTGGCTGCTGAGCCATTCTGCTCGCTCTGTGAGGACAGAGGGAAAAAATGTGTTTTCCTAGCTCTTGGCAGTCAGCACTGCTGGAGCCTCCTCCCTGCTGGAAGGGGAGGAAGGCTGGAAGAACCAAGCACCACAGAGAAGCAACGGCCTGGGGTTCCAGCCCCAGTTCAGGTACCCTCTCACACTCGCTGTGTGGCCTCAGGTACGGCACTCCCTCTCTCTGGGCCTCAGTTTTCCCAATATGCCAAACCTCCTCCGAGCCTAAGGTACCTTCCAACAATGACTGTCTCTGAGTTTAGAGTTTCAGATTCTGGCCCAGAGCTCCAAGACCACCAGCAGAATGGAGGTAGGGAAAGGAAAGCGGTGAAGGCTTCCTGGAGGTGGGGGCATGAGACACAAACTATCAGACTATCAGACTAGCCCTCTTCTCCACCTGCACAGCCACAGACCACTTCCTCCTTCATCTGGACCATGACAACAACCGCCTGCTCACCAGCCTCTTGCCTTGCCCTCCGTCTCCAATCCCCATCATTGATCCTCCCCCAAGAGCTGTCAGAGGAATCACTACTGACACAAACCCACGAGCCTGTCCGTGCTTGGCCCATTTCAAAACCCTGCAATGCCAGCCTCCCCGCAAGCCAACACAGTAGGGTCCTCAGGCCTCAACCGTATTCCTGTCCACTCTCTCCCAGGATCATATGCTAACAGACGAATGAACAGACAGCAAATTCTACTATCCCTGAATGTTTCCCAAAGGGACAAGCGGGCAGTGCATGCCTGTGTGTGTGAGGGAGGAAATTGCCTGAGTCCTGAAGGATTTGCTCGCTTTTGGGAGACTGCTTCAAGATTCCCCCAGCCCCTGCCCTGGCTTCCTGTTTCTCTGGGGTTCCCAGGCCTTTTTCTCCATGTGTTGTGGAGCTCTTAGAGGACAGGGATCCAGGGCTCATTCATTCAATCAGCAAACATCCAAGAAGCACCTACTATGTTCCAGGCTCTGTGCTGGGCCCTGGAGACCCTGAAGTGAATCACAGCTCCTGCCTTCAAGGGCTTCACAGACAACCACCACTCTATCAGACTCAGCACACTAGTCACCTCCCCAGGGAAGCCTTCCTTGATTGCCCTGGCTAAGTCAGAGCGCTGTTATGTACTTTCAAACCACAGTGACTTCTCCCTCACATCACCCATCTAAGCTGTGTTTTGCATTTACTTCTGTGGATCTTTTTTCAACTTTGTGTCCGCTGCTGAGCTGTAAGCTCCCAGAGGGCAGTCTCTGGATCTGGTCTGTTCATCTCATCCCTGGCATCTGGTCCAGGACAAGGGCCCAATGGCAATGCAGGGCCCAGGGGTGATTCAATGGGAAGTTAAACTTCTCAGTGCTAACTTTCCATCTCGGACTGAGTCAACCAGCCACTTCCCCTCATCCCCTGACCCCAGGCCCTACTTTGGAATGTTTCCTGCCCAGCTTTGAGGGTGGGCCTGTCTGGTTCCTGTGCTCCTGGCCCCAACCCTCCTGACTCAAACCCCACCTACTCTTGGGTACCCCCAGCTCCTGGCATGGGGCTGTCAGCCCTGCTTTCTCTTCCACAATTCACCTGGAAAATACGCTGTCTGCAGAGACTTCCAGAGCTTCCCCCTTCTACCCACCATCCTGCCATCCTGGCTGTTACCTAGTTCCCAGTGATAGATGGGAACACTGAGGGTCCCGGCTGCTGTAGCAGAGCTCACCCAGGGTTCAAAGATCCAAAGTCAAAAGATCATTGGTTCCTCACCCTAGCAAGTTCAATTGCTCCCCTCCCACGATTCCATAGACCGTGGGTGGGTGGGTGGAGGGGGAAGGTGGATTAAGACCAAGGAATCTCTAGCCCCCAGCCCATCCTGCAGGCGGCTACGACAAACAGGTGCTTTCTGCAGGGCTATTGGGTGAGTGGGTGGGTGGCGGCTAGGTCAGGCCCCACCCCTCACTCATTAACCCTTCGTGCAGTCAGAGTTCTATCCCCAATGCCTACTGACCCTGCCTGGCCCAGGGTGAGGACTCGGGGTCTGTCGGCTGGCTCAGAGCCTCAGCTAAGCTTCCGGCGTCCAGCTGTAGGTCAGTCTAGTCTCACTAGTCCCACTTGTGAACTGAAACTACCAGGAGAGCGGAAACCGGCTCCGCCCCATCCTCCACGACCTAGCAGGTACAGCCTCCGGAACCCGGACTAGCTAAAAGCCTGTGGTCCTCTCCCTGCCCCGCACCCTTGCAGTCAAGGTTTTCTGGCCCTTCCTGTTCTCATGGGACTGAGGGGATGGACAACCCTGGGGACGAACGAGAGTCCCTTGGTTCTTCCCTCCCCAGGAAGCCCCAAAATCTGGGGACAAGAACCTGGGCTCCAACTCACTTTGTTACCAGATCCACCGGGGTGCCAAGCGGGGGTGGCTCACATCCCTCACTCCTAGCTCAGCTGGGTGGGGTCTTTGATACCTTGCCCCACCCTGTGGCTGCGGGCGCGGGCTCTGGGCCGGAGACAAACACTGGGGTCACGTGGCGGAGGCCCTGGGAAACTCCGGGGAGAGCCGGGGACGGGCAGCCCCGGGTAGTAGGACTGGGGCGGCCCGGGCCAGAATTCCCAGACCCCGTACGAAGACGCACGGGTCCGCTTCCTTCGCTCGGGTCCTTGTTCCGCGTTTACTCCGGTGGCCGGCCCAGGGCACGCCCTCTCCGAGGTACACACTGCTGGTGTACAGGCCCCAGGGAGCGCGCGCGCGGACACGCACACACAAGCACAACACACGCACACACGCCCCCGAGGTACACAGCGCACGCACGCACCGGGCAGGATACCCAGGCCGCCCGCCAGGGAACACACGCCCGCCCTCGGACGTAAACAAACCGCGCACGCACCGCCCGCGGGCGCCGGGCCAGGGCCTGTTCCCACCGAGTCACGTAGGAGCACAGCGCCCCCGCCCCCGCCGGGCGGACGCGGAGATCGCCGGCCTGCGCTGCCCCTTCCTCCCGGCGCCGCCGCCTACCCGCCCGCGCCCCGGGAAGGGGCCCCGTCTCCACCCCCACTCCCCCGAGCTGGCCTCGGCCCCGTCCTCGGCGTCCCCGGGACGGCCGCTCCCTTCTCCCCGCCCCGAGCCGTCCGGGCGATGGAGCTCCGGGAGCCCCGACGGATCGGGCCCGGGCGCCCACCCCAGGCGCATCCCGGGACGCAGAAACCCTGCCGCCTTGGGGTCCCGCGCACCGTCCTCCTGGCCCCGCGTTCCTCACCCGCTTCTGGGCCCGCTTGGTCCGGCGCGCTCACACACGCGCGTCTCGCCGCTGTCCCGGCCGCTGTCCCGATCCGCGCTCCGGTCAGTCTCCCCTCCGCTCTGAGCCGCAGGTCGCTCTGAACCGGGCGCCCGGGAGCGCTGCGCTGAGTTTTGTTGTGGGGCGGGCGGCGCAGGGGGCCGAGGCCGCGCGGAGTTGTAAGGCGAGCTTCCCGGAATTACTCACTCACAGGATTCCTTTCATTCATAAAAACCCAGTCATGCGGTGACGTCACCGACCCGGCCGCCCTCCGGCCAGGAGCGGCCGCTTGGTCCCTCGGCCCCGCCCCCGTATGACCCCGCCCCCTGGAAGCCCCGCCCCCGGGGCTGCCGCGATTCTCTACCTGGTTCCAGGGCTCGCTGGGTGCGTTCACGTGACACCTCGCGAGAGCCCCGTGGGTGTAGGTGTCATTGGCTCATTTTACAGGTAGTGGTCCTGGCCCTCTTCTTTCGACCTAGACCTTCTGCCTTAATGATCTCATCCAGTCCCGTGGCTTTAAATGACATTTATATGGCTATGAGCCCCAGGTTTGTATTTCCGGAGCGAACAGCTTCTCTGAGTTCCAGACTCATAGCCAGCTGCCCACTCTGCGCATCCAGTGGGTGTCAGATGGGCACTGCAGAGGACTCGGCCCAAAAACCCGCTCCTGATCGTCAGCCCTACCTCTGCTCCCTTGCCACCCCATCTCAGCTGCTCAAGCCAAAACCTTGGAGCCTGGCTCCATCCCTCCCTCTCCCTTCCTCCCCACCTCAGGACTCAAGCTAGCGGTGTCTCCAGGTCTCCTGCATAGGACCATTTCTCACCACCTCCAGTCATGGCACCTGGTCTCGGCACCATCAGCTTACCCGGACAATGGCAGCAGCCTCCGGATAGATAGGCTCCCTACTTTGCCTCCAAAGTCTTTCTTTCTATACCAGCCAATGTTCTTCTCAAAACAAAGCTCAGGTTGTTTACACACCTTCTTTGGCCACTCTCTCCTCATCCACTGCTCTTCGGCCACAGTACCCTTCTTTCTGTCCCCCAAACATACCAAGCTCATTCCTGCGACAGGCCCTTGGCACTGGCTGTCTGGTCTTCTGTTCACTTGCCTGACTCTTTCTCATCTTTCACGTCAGCCCAGATGTCACTGCCTCAGAGAGACATTTCCTGACCACCCTGGTTAAAGCAGTCTTCACCTCTGAATTTTTTTTTTTTTTTTTCGAGATAGGGTCTCACTCTGTCACCCAGGCTGGAGTGCAGTGGCACAATCTCGGCTCACTGCAACCTCCTTCTCCTGGACTCCAGCCATTCTCCCACCTTAGCCTCCCAAGTAGCTGGGACCATAAGCACACACCACCAATGCTAGGTTCATTTTTTGTTTTTTTGTTTTTTTGTTTTTTTTTGTTTTTTTTTTGTAGAGACAGGGTTTTACCATGTTGCCCAAACTGGTCTCAAACTCCTGGACTCAGGCAATCCACCCATGCTGGCCTCCCAAAGTAATGGGATTACAGGCGCAAGCCACCGCACCCAGCCTTGAAATTTGTTCTTATATTATCTTAATACTTCTGTAGAGTGTTTCATCATTTATGTATGTGAGTGCTGGTTATTGTCTGTCTTCCCCAACCAGAATGTATGTTTTATGAAGGCAGGCCTTGCTTCTTTTTCTTTTTCTTTTTTTTTTTTTTGAGACAGAGTCTCACTCTGTTGCCCAGGCTGGAGTGCAGTGGCATAATCTTGGCTCACTGCAACCTCCGCCTCCCAGGTTCAAGCAATTCAGCCCCCCAGTAGCTGGACTACAGGTGAGTCACCATGCCCGGCCAGGCTGGTTTTGAACCCCTGACCTCAGGCCACCCACCTCAGCCTCCCAAAGTGTTGGGATTGCAGACATGAGCCACTGCGCCTGGCCAGGTTTATCTTGTTCACCACTGCCCGCCCAGTGCCTGGAGTAGTGCTTGGCACATAGTAGGCCCACAGTAAATACATGTTGAAGGAATACATGACTGGAGGCTCAGAGAGGTGAAGGTGACTTTCTAAATTCACTCAGCTAGGAAGTACAAGCACTGGAATTGGGATCCAGGTCTGAATGATTCCTGGCCCAGATGTTTGGGGGTACATCGCAACCAGGGGAGGAGGGCCACATAAACATGAGGGGTGTGCGCTGTGGTGGGAAGCCCCACCCAAAAGAGATGGCTTTGGAGGCCACGTGCGGGGTGGATGTTGCTGTTTATCCCCTGCTTTCCTTTGCTCATGATGTTCCCACTGCCTGAAATTCCATCGCTCCCACAGTCCCTCCTGTGAAGCCGACATCATGGCACTTACTCCACTGTGGAGGGCATAGGACCTCTCCAAATGGGTAGGCCTCTATGTGGCACCCTGATCACCAGTAGGGATCCCCATTTTCCTTTTTTTTTTGAGCCGGAGTCTCACTGTGTTGCCCCAGGCTGGAGTGCAGTGGCGCGATCTCAGCTCACTGCAAACTCCACCTCCCGGATTCATGCCATTCTCCAGCCTCAGCCTCCCGAGTAGCTGGGACTACAGGCGCCCGCCACCGCGCCCTCCTAATTTTTTTTTTTTTTGTATTTTTAGTAGAGACGGGGTTTCACCGTGGTGTCGATCTCCTGACCTCGTGATCCACCGGCCTCAGCCTCCCAAAGTGCTGGGATTACACGCGTGAGCCACCGCGCCCGGCCCCCCACTTTCCTTGATGTAGCGAATTCGATTTCAGCGCCCTTGTCTTGCTTTCCTGCCTCTGTGCCTTGGTCCACCAGACACTATAGCTTCTTTCCGTTCCCTCCCACAGGCTGTGGGTTTGGTATGCAAATTGGCCCACTAGTTTCCCAAGTGACCAAATGTTGAGGCAGCTTTGTCTAGCACTCAAAAGGATCTCTAAAAACCAATTGCTCAGTCCTCTCCATGTGCATAGCAGAAAGAGCCACCTAGGTTAACCTTTGGGGTAGGAAAGTTCTCAATTTTAGAAACTGCACAATGGTGAGTTGTCTATTTTCTCTACCCCCCACCCCCTTTAAAACCAAAACCAAACCAAAACAAAACAGGGTCTTTCCCTGTTGCCCAGGCTGGAGTGCAGTGGCATGATCATAGCTCACTGCAGCCTTGAACTTCTGGGCTCAAGCGATCCTCTCACCTCAGCCTCCCGAGTAGTTGGGACTACAAGTGTGCATCACTGTGCCTGGATAATTTTTCTATTTTTTGCAGAGATGGAGGTCTCACCATATTGCATAGGTTGATCTTGAACCCTTGGCCTCAAGCCTTCCTTCTGCCTCAGCCTCCCAATCTACTCCCTTTTTTATGAGCTTCTCAAGAGCTGGGGCCACACCTGGAACACTGTAGGTGCTCAGCTAGTGAGTGAATTCTCAGTGGACCTGAACAACACTCCTGGACACCATGCTGCCTAGATCCTCTACTCCCATCCCCAGCCTGCCAGAACAAGGGGGTCAGTGCCTCATTATCCACCCTGCAGGGACTGCTTCGCATAGACATAGCTCCCTTTCTGGTCAAGATCAAGGGCCATGGTGCAATGTCCTATTTAAAAGTGGGAGCTCAGGCTGGGCATGGTGGCTCGCACCTGTATTCTCAGCACTTTGGGAGAACGAGGCAGGAGGATCACTTGAGCCTGGAGTTCGAGACCAGCCTGGGCAATATGGCGAAATCTTGTCTCTATTAAAAAAAGAAGAGGAAGAAAAAAAAAAAAGAAAATGACCATCAGGCAGCCACCATAGTAATCATGGGTTGCAGCAAGAATCACCAATGGATATGAAAGCTTGATGAGAAAGTATTTACATAGTTTCAAGTTATTTACCCACAAGATGATAATTAATTATGGAAGGAAAAATAATAACTCTGCAGTGGAGAAATTTGGCAGACACAACCTTTGCTAAGTGATCAAAGTTAATATCACCAGTAAGGGGCAAATTGCCATGGAGTTTGTAGATGAGGTAATTATTGCACGGATGCCCAACTTCCTGGCTTCAATGCTTGTCCTGTGGTCATAGAAGAGAATGTGTCCTTGATTTTAGGAAATATACACTGGAGTATTTATTTATTTATTTATTTATTTTTTTGAGACGGAGTCTTGCTCTGTCACCCAGGCTGGAGTGCAATGGTGCGACCTTGGCTCACTGCAACCTCTGCCTCCTGGGTTCAAGTGATTCTCCTGCCTCAGCCTCCTGAGTAGCTGGGATTACAGGCACCCGCCATCATGCCCGGCTAAATTTTGTATTTTTGTAGAGACGGGGGTTTCACCATGTTGGCCAGGCTGGTCTTGAACTCCTGACCTCAGGTGATCCGTCCGCCTCGGCCTCCTGAAGAGCTGGGATTACAGGTGTGAGCCACCGTGCCTGGCCCACTGGAGTATTTAGAGGTAAAGGGCGTCATGTTTGCAATTTACTCTGACATGGTTCTGAAAATAATACATATAGATAGATAGTGTTATGGGTGGAATTTCATAATGTTAAAATGTGTATGTTGAAGTCCTAATGCCTAAAAATCTCAGAATGTGACTGTATTTGGAGATAAAGTTTTAAAAGGCATAAGTAAATTAAAATATTTACGGTAGGCCCTAATCCAATCTGACCAGTGTCCTTATAAGAAAAGAAAATTTGGCCAGGCGCAGTGTAATCCCAGCACGTTGGGACGCCAAGGCAGGCAGATCACTTGAGGTCCGGAGTTTGAGACCAGCCTGGCCAACATGCAAAACCCTGTCTCTACTTAATTTTAAAAAAAAAAAAATTAGTCGGGAGTTGTGGCACATGCCTATAATCCTAGCTACTCAGGAGGCTGAGGCAGGAGAATTGCTTGAACCTGGGAGGCAGAGGTTGCAGTGAGCCGAGATCACGCCATTGCACTCCAGCCTGGGCGACAGAGCGAGACTCTGTCTCAAAAAAAAAAAAAAAATGTTTTTTGAAAGTAGGGACTCTCAAGTCAGCCTGTCGGGTTCAGATCCTGGCCCCACGCCTCATCAGCTGACGTCATCTCCACCCTCTGTAAACCGGGCTAATAGTGCCTCCTTTGCAGGCTGTGAAACAACATAATGTGTTTGCACTTATAAGCCTCTGGCACAGCGCTTCGTATGTAATAAAAGATCAATAATATCAGGTTAGAGAGAGGAGTCCTCTACAGCAGGGGTCCCCAAACCGCAGGCCGAGGACCAGTACTGTTTGTCCGTGGCCTGTTAGGAACCAGCGGGCTGAGTGAGCGTCACCGCCTGAGCTCCGCCTCCTGTAGGATCAGCACTGGCATTAGAGTCTCATTAGGAGCGTGAACCCTATTGTGAACTGCGCTTTTGAGGGATCCAGGTTGTGTGCTCCTTGTGAGAATCTAACTACGGCCAGATATGCCTGATGACCTGAGGTGGAACACTTTCTTTTTTTTTTTTTTTTTTTTTGGAGAGAGTCTCACTCTATCCCCCAGGCTGGAGTGCAGTGTAGCCATCTTGGCTCACTGCAACCTCCGCCTCTTGGGTTCAACTGATTCTCCCACCTCAGCCTCCCCCAAGTAGCTGGGACTACAGGCACGTGCCACCACGCCCATCTAATTTTTGTATTTTTAGTAGAGACGGTGTTTCACCATGTTGGCCAGGCTGGTCTCAAACTCCTGACCTCAGGTGATCTGCCCCCCTCAGCCTCCCAAAGTGCTGGGATTACAGGCGTGAGCCACCGCGCCTGGCCACTGGAACAGTTTCATCCCGAAACCATCCCCCACCCACACTCCCCACTCTCCACCCCCACCCCACCCTCATCTGTGGAAAAGTTGTCTTCTACGAAATGGTCCCTGGTGTCAAAAGCAGAGGAAATGGACAGAGTGATCAGTTCGCCCAGAGGCCAAGGGACCACACCCTGGATGCCAGGTGTGGTGCTCCCGTGTATCAGGTCACACTCAATCCTCTCCATGTCTTAGCACTTAGCTATTATCATGGCCATGTTGCAGATGAGGAAATCGAGACTGTGGCAGGTGAGGAATCTTGCCCAGTATTGCACAGCTAGTCCCTGGCAGAGAAGGACTTAAACTCAGGCTGGTCCGACTCAAGGGCTGCGCTCTCTCCTGCTGCCCTCGCCGGAATGATTTGCTGGGTTTTGTTCTGGAGAGATTCGATATTTCACGTGGGCCACTTCAGAGTCTGACGATAATTAGAGCACACGCCATTTCTCCGCGTGGGCACCCCCGGGTGGGATCCTGGAGGAAGCTTGTGCCCTCCTCCCCTTCTTCCTCCTCTTCCTTTCCCTCTACTTTGTGAATCCTAAGGCAAACTGGGCAGGGCCTGGCAAAGGGTGACTCTTGACCAGGGCCACTTTCTGCAAATACAAGGGTCCTGAGTCTGGGCTGGAGATGTGATTGTTCAGCAGAGAGAAAAAAGGTTTGAGCAAACCCAAACAATCGGGCCGGGCGCAGTGGCTCATGCCTGTAATCCCAGCATGTTGGGAGGCCAAGGTGGATCACTTGAGGCCAGGAGTTCGAGACCAGCCTGGCCAACATGGTGAAACCCTCGTCTCTACTAAAAAATACAACAATTAGCCCAGTGTGGTGGCAGGCGCCTGTAGCCCCAGCTACTCCGGAGGTTAAGGCAGGAGAATCGCTTGAACCCAGGAGGCGGAGGTTGCAGTGAGCTGAGATCTCACCACTGCACTCCAGCCTGGGCGGCAGAGCAAGACTGTCTCAAAAATAAATAAATAAATAAATAAATCCAAGCAACCCCAGTACCTACTGTTACTGTTTTTGTTTTGAGACGGAGTCTTGCTCTGTCGCCCAGGCTGGAGGGCAGTGGCGCCATCTCGGCTCACTGCAAGCTCCGCCTCCCGGGTTCCCGCCATTCTCCTGCCTCAGCCTCCCGAGTAGCTGGGATTACAGGCGTATTATTGCTTATGAATCACATTTATGTGCCTAAGAGCTGTCATCTCACAAAATTCTATGAAGTATCTGTATCATCCCCACTTTATAGATGAGGAAACCGAGGCTAGGAGGGCTGAAGCCATTTGCTAAGGGCCCTTCCCACCCACATGTGAGTATGAACCTTTCATCTCCACTTCACCAACACTGGGAGTTTTCATTGTCTAAGCTCTGCTAATTTCCTAGGCAAATGACGTTATTGTATTTAAATTTGCATTTCTCTGAATAGGAATGAGCTTGAACACATTCCCATTTGCTTGTTAACCAGTTGGGTTTTTTCTTCTTTTGTTCGTGTGCTTTGCCTATTTTAGAGAATACATTTTTATGTTTGCAAACTGATATTTTAGGAACCTGAAACAGTACTGCACATGCTCCATTTTTCCCCAGCCCTCCATCATTTTCCTCTAAAACCTCCCCCCTCCCCACCCCCAGCAGCTTCAATATACCTGGAGATGTGCCAGCCCTGGTCTGAGTCCTTTTGTGCCAAGCCTGTAAAACCATCGCTGGGGCACTGCTGCTCCGTGCACTTCACTCCTGCATGCCAGCTGCTCTGGCTTCTGGAGAGAAGCCACCATCGCGACCACAACCACCACTGCAACAACAGCTGCGGTCACGACAAGGTCATCTTCTCCAGTCACAGCCAGATCCTCAGAGCTGCCAGGAATCCCTGGAGTACTCGCCTTTCTCCTTCATCCGCAGGCCTTCATCCTCATCTCCATCGAACCTGCTCTCCTGCCACTTCCAGAGGAAGCAGAGGCCATGTGATAGGCACTGCCTCGACCCTCTGCACCTGCCCTTCCCTCTCCCTCCCAGTCCCTTCAGAGGCTGTCCTTTGTCTTGCCCCAAATCTACCTCTCCTCCTTCCAGAATCCCTGTGCCCACACCCCAGTCCCCATCCCCTCCCTCTGAAGCAAATGGCTTCAGCCCTCCTAGCCTCGGTTTCCTCATCTATAAAGTGGGGGTGATACAGATACTTCATAGAATTTTGGGAGATGACAGCTCTTAGGCACATCAACGTGATTCATAAACAATAATAACAGTAGGTACTGGGGTTGTCTGGATTTTTTTTTTTTTTTTTTTACTGAGACAGTTTCGCCCCGTTGCCCAGGCTGGAGTGCAGTGGCAAGATCTCAGCTCACTGTAACCTCTGCCTCCTGGGTTCAAGTGATTCTTCTGCCTCAGCCTTCTAAGTAGTTGGGGCTACAGGCACCTGCCACCACACTGGAGATGGGACTGAAATGTCTCCAAGAGGCTGTCATCTCTAGCAGCCACCCCTGAACCCCACTTTTCACTCCACCCTCACCCTAATACCCACCCTTGTTTTTTCTTCCCTTTATGGGCAAACCTCAAGTCATCCCCACTCATTGCCTCTGGGTTC
The DNA here is from genome assembly GCF_029289425.2 of Pan paniscus. Lineage (NCBI taxonomy): Eukaryota > Metazoa > Chordata > Mammalia > Primates > Hominidae > Pan > Pan paniscus. The sequence goes on along the minus strand of NC_085927.1, from coordinate 48,050,164 downwards.
TCACTGCCTCTCATTCCCAATCCCTCACGGGCTGAGGGCTGCCCTCAAGAAACCTCTGAAGGGACTCTGGCCGGGGTCCCAGTGACCTCTTTGTTACTAAATCCAGGTCCAATTTTAGCCCTAATCTGTCTTGACCTTTGACAGCATGCAATGGTGTTGCAATCTCCCTTCCTTTTAATTTTTTTTCCTCTTTTTTTTTGAAATGGAGTCTTGCTTTGTCATCAAGGGTGGAGTGCAGTGTCACCATCTCGGCTCACTGCAATCTCTGCGTCCTGGGTTCAAGCGATTCTCCTGCCTCAGCCTCCTGAGTAGCTGGAATTATAGGTGCCTGCCACCACGACCAGCTAATTTTTTTTTTTTTTTTGAGACAGAGTCTCGCTCTGTCACCCAGGCTGGAGTGCAGTGGCGTGATCTTGGCAAGTTCTGCTTCCTGGGTTCACGCCATTCTCTTGCCTCAGCCTCCCAAGTAGCTGGGACTACAGGCCCCCGCCACCACGCCCGGCTAATTTTTTGTATTTTTAGTAGAGACGGGGTTTCACCATGTTAGCCAGGATGGTCTCGATCTCCTGACCTCATGATCCACCCGCCTCAGCCTCCCAAAGTGCTGGGATTACAGGCGTGAGCCACTGCACCCGGCATTTTTGTATTTCTAGTAGAGACAGGGTTTCGCCATGTTGGCCAGGCTGGTCTCGAACTCCTGACCTCAGGTGATCCACCCACCTCGGCCTCCCAAAGTGCTGGGATTACAGGCATGAGCTACTGTGCCCGGCCTATTCTTCCCCTCTTTTTGGAAACACTGTTTTCTCCTTGGTGTTTTTGTCTTTGTTTTGAGACAGGGTCTCCCTCCATTGCCCAGGCTGCAGTGCAGTAGTGCCATCATAGCTCACTGTAAACTTGAACTCCTGGGCTCCAGCCATCCTCCCGTCTCAGCCTCCCGAATAGCTGGGGTTACAGGCATGCAGCCACGTGCCTACCTCCCCTTGCCTTCTAAAGCTCGGATTTCCCTCCTATCTTTTCAGCTTTCATCCCTGGCCCTCCATCTTGGCCTCTTAATTCTTAGCGAGGCTCAGAGCTTTAGCCTTTGCCCTCTTTTCTTATTGCTGGGGAACCTTATCCCTACCTCAAGATTTCAGGTGCCACCTGATGTTGAGGACTCCCAGATCTCTATTTTGGGCTCCCAGCTGTCTCTCATGGACCAGATCTGCTTAAGCAACTGCATGGATGACATGGATTTTCCCCTGCCCTTCCCTGGCACGTCTAACTCCACGTTGTCTCAGTGGAGCTTAGCGCCACCCTCCCCACCTAATTTCTCCAACAGGTTGATGATGCCACCTCCTCCCCAGTCACCCTGGAGAGAAACCAGGCCATCATGCTCACCTCACCCTCTCCCTCCCTCCCACAGCAAACAAGTCACCAGGCTTCAGTGATCTCATCTCCTTAACTTCTCTCCAGCCTCTCTCTTCCCTCAGCCATGGCCTCTGTTCAAGCCACAGCACCTGGCTCCAGGACAATTGCAGCAGCCTTCTGCCTGGTCTCCCTGCCTCTAGCCTCCATGCAGAGGATAGAGAGAGCTTTCTAAAACCTAAACTTGGCCAGGCTACTGCTCTGCTCACAACCCTTCCATGGTTCCCCAGTGCTGTCAGGACAAAGTGTAAACTCTTTCCATAAGCCTCCTCGATCTGGCCTCTGCCTGCTTCCACCACCTCCTCTCAGCTGCAGCCACTGTGAACTCTGTCCTCATACCCATCATTCTCTTCTACCGCCTCGTGCTTTCAATCTTGCCAGTCCTTCTTCCTGGAACTCCCTCCCTGGCTTGTGCTTCAGTCCCCAGCTCAGACGCCACTTTGTTCAGCAGGCTTCCCAGATCATCCCCAGGCTGACTCAGGTTCCTGTGTACAAGGTAGGAAACCTACCAGTGTATCCCTCATGATAGCACTTTCCTCTCTGACTCGGTGTTCTGTGTCTTCATGGCTGTCTTCTCTTAACCCACATGCTTTTTGAGGACCAGGATTACAACCTGTCATTTTTGTGTCTCCAGAGCTTTGCCCGGGCCATGGCACATAGCAGAAGCATGATCAATGTTTTTCTTTCTCCTTTTCTTTTTTTTTGAGACACAGTCCTGCACTGTCACCCAGGCTGGAGTGCAGTGTCGTGATCTCGGCTCACTGCAACCTCTGCCTCCTGAGTTCACGTGACTCTCATGCCTCAGCCGCCCAAGTAGCTGGGATGACAGGCGTGCATCGCCACGCCTGGTTAATTTTTTTTTTTTTGTATTTTTTATTTTAGTAGAGATGGGGTTTCACTCTGTTGGCTAGGCTGGCCTCGAACTCCTGGCCTCAATGATTTGCCTGCCTCAGCTTCCCAAAGTACTGGGATTACAGGCGTGAGCCACCATGCCCTGCCTAGGCCACCGAGCCTACGCTAGGAGCATGATGAATGTTAATGGGATGAATGGAGGAGTTGTCCTTGTTCTACTGGGCCTTGTCCTAGGCTCAAGCAAGAGGGTCAGGCTGTGGCGGGACAGGGAGGAAGGAAGAGAGTATCATTAGTTTCTAAGAACAGGGGTCCCTAACCCCTGGTCTGGGTCGATGGCCTGTTAGGAACTCGGCTGCACGGCAGGAGGTGAGCGGCGGGCGGGTGAGCGAGTGAAGCTTCATCGATATTTACAGCATATTTACAGCCGCTGCCCATTGCTCACTCACATTGCCACCTGAGCTCCACTTTCTCTCAGATCAGCGGCGGCATTAGATTCTCATAGGAGCTCAAACCCTATTGTGACTTCGCATGCGAAGGATCTAGGTTTTGCATTCCTTATGAGAATATGATGATCTGTCTGCCTGATGATCTGTCACTGTCTCCCATCACCCCCAGATGGGACCATCTAGTTGCAGGAAAACCAGCTCAGGGCTCCCACTGATTCTACATTGTGATGAGTTGTATAATTATTTCATTATGTATTACAATGTAATCATAATAGAAGTAAAATGCACAATCAATGTAATGGACTTGGATCATTCCCAAACCATCCCCCGGCTCCGTGGAAAAACTGTCTTCCACAAAACCAGTCCCTGGTGCCAAAAAGGTTGGGGACCTCGGTCCTACAATGTCCTTTGGCTCCCTGACAGTGGGGACTGTGTTTATATCACTGATCGCCCTCATGCCCTGCGTAACGCTATGGCAGGGCAGCCAAACACGGGTTGATTCTCTGGAGATCCCTGCAATTCCGTTTCATTACCATTGCATCCTGGGGGCACAGTGATTCAGCCTACTCATGAATGTGTGATTTGCAGTAGAATTTCAGGAGCCCCTGGGACATAAAAGAGGATTATCAGGGCTGGGTGTGGTGGCTCACACCTGTAATACCAGGACTTTGGGAGGCCAAGGCAGGAGGATTGCTTGAGCCCAGGAGTTCAAGACCAGCTGGGGCAACATAGCAAGCGCCATCTCTACAAAAAAAATTTTTTTTAATTAACCAGGTGTGGTGGTGCTCTCCTGTGGTTCCAGCTACTTGGGAGGCTGAGGTAGGAGGATTGCTTGGGCCCAGGAAATGGAGGGTGCAGTGAGCCACGTTTGAGCCACTGCACTCCAGCCTGGGTGACAGAGCAAGACTCTGTCTCAAAAAAAAAAAAAAAAGGTAGGGGCTGGGCACAGTGGCTCACCCCTGTAATCCCAGCACTTTGAGAGGCTGAGGTAAGCAGATAGCTTGAGGTCAGGAGTTCAAGACCAGCCTGGCCAACATGATGAAACCCCATCTCTACTAAAAATACAAAAATTAGCTGGGCGTGGTAGTGGGCGCCTGTAATTCCAGCTACTCGGGGAGGCAGAGGCAGGAGAATCGCTCGAACCCGGGAAGTGGAGGTTGCAGAGAGCCGAGATCGTGCCACTGTACTCCGGCCTCGGTGATGGAGCAAGACTCTATCTCAAAAAATAAATAAATAAAAAGTATTTTGGGGTGATACACACATTCAGACCATAGAACATGCGATGATATGGAAAAATATATTTGCCTTTATATTCCAGTGCTTTTTCACAATAAACTATTATCTGTATATCTGAGACAAGTTTGTATTAAATTGTGAGCCCCAAGGACAAGAATAGACATGTCTTTAGTGTCCCCACCATACTAAGAGTAAGGCTGGCCAGGCATGGTGGCTCACGCCAGTAATCCCAACACTTTGAAGGCCGAGGTGGGCGGATCATGAGGTCAAGAGATTGAGACCATCCTGGCCAACATGGTGAAACCCCATCTCTACTAAAAATACAAAAATTAGCCGGGTGTGGTGGCACGCGCCTGTAGTCCCAGCTGCTCAGGAGGCTGAGGCAGGGGAATCTCTTGAACCCGGGAGGCAGAGGTTGCAATGAGCTGAGATCGTGCCACTGCACTCCAGCCTGGCAACAAAGCGAGACTTTGAGTCAAAAAGAAGAAAAGAAAAGAAAAAGAGTAAGGTCATGCACATAGCAGGTATTTCATAATTAATGGCTGACAAAACAGAAATGAGGACGAGAAGCACAAGAGAAGGGACAAAGGGATTAAGAGCTTGCACACTCTGACCCTCAAGAACTCCACATTAGATTCCCCCATCGTGAGAGGCTTGGCACACACCCTGCATCTTTGCCTGAAATACCCCTGCTCAGCCTCTCCAAATCCTCATGTCCTTCGCCATCCTTCACCATCCCTCACCATCCCTAACCATCCCCCACCATCCCGCTCCAACCCTCTCCATCCCTCACCATCCCGCACCATCCCTCTCCATCCCTCTCTATCCCTCTCAATCCCTCACCATCCCTCTCCATCCCTCTCCATCCCTCTCCATCCCTCTCCATCCCTCTCCATCCCTCTCCATGCCTCACCATCCCTCTTCATCCCTCTCCATCCCTCTCCATCCCTCACCATCCCTCACCATCCCTCACCATCCCCCACCATCCCGCTCCATCCCTCTCCATCCCTCACCATCCCCCACCATCCCTCTCCATCCCTCTCCATCCCTCTCCATCCCCCACCATCGCTCTCCATCCCCCACCATCCCTCTCCATGCCCCACCATCCCTCTCCATCCCCCACCGTCCCCCACCATCCCTCACCATCCCTCTCCATCCCTCTCCATCCCCCACCGTCCCCCACCATCCCTCACCATCCCTCTCCATCCCTCTCCATCCCTCTCCATCCCCCACCATCCCCCACCATCCCCCACCATCCCTCACCATCCCTCTCCATCCCTCACCATCCCTCTCCATCCCTCATTATCCCTATCCATTCCTCTCCATCCCTCTCCATCCCTCTCCACCCCTCTCCACCCTTCTCCATCCTTCTCCATCCTTCACCATCCTTCAGGACTCAGGTTTAAGCCATCTTCCTTGTGAAGCTCCCTGGTTCCCTGTTCCTGAGAACCAGCTTCTCCTCAGCCCGCAGTCTCTCCTGTGAACCCCTGAGCTGGGCTGAGGTCCCCCCAGAGTAGGGAAATCCTGCCCTTCCTGACCAGGCCTGGCTTTTGCCCTTGGGATGGGAACACACTTGGCTGCTGCCTCACAGCTCAGGGTCACCTCCTGAGGAGCCCACTTCCCTCCTGTGGAGGGCACAAGCCCTGATGTCCCGCTCAGCAAGTCAGAAGCCATGTAATTAGCATAATCATGCACAGCTGCCATGTGGGCTCCGCACCCTCCCATCACCTCTCCCATGGCAGCAGAAGGATTTTTCCACATTGCTTCCTGGTCCCAACCTTCCAGGGCACCCACTGCTTGTGGGACAAGGTCTGCATCCTTGGCCTGGAACTCAAAACTCTTTCTTTTTTTTTTCTTTTATATACAATTTTTGAGACGGAGTCTCGCTCTGTTGCCCAGGCTGGAGTGCAGTGGCATGATGTCAGCTCACTGTAACCTCCGCCTCCCGAGAATCGCCTCAGGCGATTCTCGTGCCTCAGCGTCCCAAGTAGAGTAGCTGGGACTACAGGCACCCGCCACCACGCCCAGCTAATTTTTTGTAGCTTTAGTAGATATGGGAGTTTCACCATGTTGCCCAGCTGGTCACAAACTACTGACCTCAAGTGATCTGCCTGCCTAGCCTCCCAAAGTGTTGGGATTACAGGCGTGAGCCACCGCACCAGCCCTTTTTTTCTTATTTTGAGACAGGGTCTCACTAAGTCACCCAGGCTGGAGTGCAGTGGCGCAATCATAGCTTACTACAACCTCCCTTCCCTTGGGAGGCTGGGGCTCAAGCAATCCTCCTGCCCCAGCCTTCTGAAGTAGCTGGGACTACAGGCATGCACCACCATGCCTGGCTAATTTTTAAAATTTTTGTAGAGATGAGAGTCTCGCTATGTTGCCCAGGCTGGTTTTGAACTCCTGGGCTCAAGCGAGCCACCCGTTTTGTGCTCCCAAAGTGCTGGGATTAGGGGGAGACTCTTTCTAGATGGCCTCTGGGGACTGTTCTCCTGCTCACACACCAGGTTTCAGCAGTGCTCAACCCCTTGCAGGTCCCCAAACAATCCACACAATCTCACGGTATTGACTTTTGCTCACACAGTTCTTTCCACCTAGAATGTTCTCTTTCCTAATCCAGCCGGCAAACTCCTACTTAACCTTTGACATCCAATTTAAGATCAGTGGTGGGTAAATTTTTTTTTCTGTAAAGGGCCAGAGAAAAATATTCCAGGCTTTGTGGGCCATGAGGTATCTGTCATGATTACTCAATTCTCCCACTGCAGAAAGCAGAAACGTGTGTAAACAAATGGCGTGGCTGTGTTCCAATAACACTTGTTTACAGAAACAGGTGGCAGGCAGGATAGTTTGCCCACTCCTGCTCAAGAATAATCTCACAAAGCTTCCCACAAGAAGGAGTTTGACAATGCCTTCTAGCAATGGCTTACGTATTTTATCGTAACACAAACTTGGACTGTAATGTACCTATAGCTGTGATGATTAAATGGGCTGGTGGTCAGACCATCATCTCTCACCTGGATTTCTTTTTCTTTCTTTCTTTCTTTCTTTTTTTTTGAGATGGAGTCTCGCTCTGTCACCCAGGCTGGAGTACAGTGGCACTACCTCGGCTCACTGCAGTCTCTGCTTCCCGGGTTCAGGCAATTCTCTGCCTCAGCCTCCCAAGTAGCTGGGATTACACGTGCCCGCCACCATGCCTGGCTAATTTTTGTATTTTTAGTAGAGACGGGGGTTTCACCATCTTGGCCAGGCTGGTCTTGAACTCCTGACCTCGTGATCTGCCTGCTTCAGCCTCCCAAAGTGTTGGGATTATAGGCATGAGCCACCGTGCCCGACCATGGATTTCTACAATAGCCTCCTCACTGGTCTCCCAGCCTCTGCCTTCCCTTACACTCTATTCTCACTGAACAGACATAAGCTATTAAAGTGTAAATTCATTCTGGTCACTCCTCTGCTTAAAAACCTCTCATGGTTCCCTATTGCCCTGATATTGAAAGCCAAAGTCTTAAAATGGTTTCCAGTGTCCTACAAGTTCTACTCCCAATATCCTTTTAACCTCAACGTTATTGCCTACTACACCCCCACTGGCTCTCTACTCCAAAACAAAGCTATAATAGCCTCTTTGCTTTTCCTCTTAAAACAAGCCAGGCGGGCTTCTGCCTCAGGGCCTTTGTTCTTGCTCCATCTGGAACACTCTTTTCCTGGTTGTGCACATAGCTCACTCCTTCGCCTCCATCAGGTCTTTATTTAATTATCTCCCTTCTAACGCTTTTCCTGGCCCGTCTAGTTAAAACTGCGACCCTCCCCGGTCTCTCCTTCCTGTGTTTACTCCCCAGCATTCCTCACCCTCTAACTCACTATATATTCCCCCAACTTTTTGTTTTGTTTTGTTTTGTTTTGAGGCAGAGTCTCCCTCTGTTGCCCAAGCTGGCGTGCAGTGGCAAGATCTTGGCTCACTGCAACCTCTGCCTTCCGGGTTCAAGCAATTCTCCTGCCTCAGCCTCCCGAGTAGCTGGGATTACAGGTGCCAGCTGTCATGCCCAGCTAATTTTTATATTTTTAGTAGAGACGGGGTTTCACCATGTTGGCCAGGCTGGTCTTGAACTCCTGACCTCAAGTGATCTGCCCGCCTCGGCCTCCCAAAGTGCTGGGATTACAGGCATGAGCCACCGTGCCCAGCTTCCTCCAACTTTTTAATTATAAAAATGTTCAGGCCAAGAACAGTGGTTCATGCCTATAATCCCAGCACTTTGGGAGGCTGAGGCAGGCAGATTGCTTGAGGCCAGGAGTTCGAGACCAGCCTAGGCAACATGGCGAAAACCAGACTCTACCGAAAAAAAAAAAAAAAGCATAGTGGCCTGAACCTGTAGTCCCAGCTACTCAGGATACTGAGATGGGAGGATCGCTTGAGCCCAGGAGGCAGAGATTGCAGTCAGCCAAGATCACCCCACTGCACTCCAGCCTGGGTGAGAGAGCCAGACCCTGTCTCCAAAAAAAAAGAAAGAAAGAAAAAGTTCAAACACACAGATAATTGGAGGACTAGTGCCAAGGTATTCAAATAGACATGCCCAGATCCCACAGTTAAGGTGCTTTGAATGTAAGATGCTAACATGATGACACCCTCACTCAAAGACGTTAGCAAAACACACTCTCTGTTTCCTTCTCTATCTAGTTTATTCTCCGTCTTTCCCCACCAGGATGTGAGCAGCACAAAGGCAGGGATTTTTGTCCATTTTGTTCAGTGCCTGGGATTACACGTGCACCAAGAACACTGCCTGGCACATAATGAGTGCTCCTAGAATTTGGAGAGAGAAAAGACAAGACAGGTGCTGATTCTGGTTCTGCCTCTTGTTGACACTGGCAACTGGCACTGCCTCTCATTGGCAACTCTGGGGATAATTTTCCCTTGTGGAACCTCATTCTCTTCATCTACAAAGTGGGATGGCAGTACTATATCACAGGGCTGTTGCAAGGATAAAAAAGTAAGAGGTCGGCTGGGGGTGGTGGCTCACACCTGTAATCCCAGCACTTTGGGAGACTGAGGTGGGTGGATCCCCTGAGGTCAGGAGTTTGAGACCAGCCTGGCCAACTTGGTGAAACCTCGTTTCTATTAGAAATACAAAAATTAGCCAGGCGTGGTAGTGCATGCCTGTAATTCCAGCTACTCGGGAGGCTGAGGCAGGAGAATCAGTTAGAACCTGGGAGGTGGAGGTTGCCGTGAGCCAAGATCGCGCCACTGCGCTCCAGCCTGGGCTACAGAGGGAGACTCTGTCTCCAAAAAAAAAAAAAAAGTAAAAGGTGTAATATTGCACTGTTAGCATGTTAGTTAGATTTCCATCTAGCTCCTTGAAGGAAAGGATTCGTCTAGTCTGACCCTCTGTGCTCTGGGCTCTTAGAGGGCAGATGCCCTCCCTGATGTATGGGAGGAGCCTAGCACAACACCTCAGGAGAAGTTTTTTTGACTTTAACTGCTAGCAGCTCCATCTGCTAGCACTACAGAACACACTCGTGCTTACTTGCCCCATCCCTTTACTTGCTCATTCAATGCTACCTAATAATCCCCTCTATTCCATCTTTTGATTTATCTACTCATTAAATGGTTTCCACCAGAAATACCTACGGAAGGGATACTTAACTTCATCAGGTACTGAGATTCTATTTTGTGAATGTCTTCTGTGGATCTTTGACTGTTTCCAGCAATTGATCCAGCCTCCCTTGGCCTTTTCTGCATTTTATTATTTATTTATTTATTGAGATGGGGTCTTGCTCTGTCGCCTAGGCTGGAGGGCACTGGTGCGATCTCAGCTCACTGCAACCTCCGCCTCCTGGGTTCAAGCGATTTTTCTGCCTCAGCCTCCCCAGTAGCTGGGATTACAGGTGCCTGCCACCACGCCTGACTAATTTTTTTGTATTTTTTTGTAGAGATGGGATTTCACTATGTTGGTCAGAATGGTCTCGAACTCCTGACCTCAGGTAATCCACCCGCCTCAGCCTCCTAAAGTGTTGGGATTATAGGCATGAGCCACCGCACCTGGCCCTTGTCTGCATTTTAGATTCACCTGTGTATCTGCATTTCCAAATGTGCTTTGCAAAATCCTGAATGCAAGGGTGGGTGTTTGTTGAAGAATGGGACACCTCATGTTGCCCCTGTGGGTTTTCTTAGGAAAGACTGCTTGGCAGTGCGTGGAATGCATGGACTTTTGCAAGCTCCTTGATAACCATCGCTCTAACTTTGCTTGTTTGGGGTGTGGAGGCAAGATATTTTCATTGAGAATTCTGAGTCTTTATCCTTTTCTCTCCACTTCAAGCTGAAACTTTTTTTTTTTTTTTTGAGACATGGTCTCGCTCTGTCACCCAGGCTGGAGTGCAGGCGATCTTGGCTCACTGCATCCTTGACCCCCCGGCCTCCCCTGCACAGTAGCTGGGACCAAAGCACGCAAGACCACACCTGGATAATTTTTGTATTTTTTTTAAAGATGAGGTTTCTCCATGTTGCACAAGCTGGTCTTGAACTCCTGAGCTCAAGTGATCTGCCCACCTCGGCCTCCTAAAGTGTTGGGATTACAGGCGTGAGCCACTGTGCGCAGTCAAGCTGAAACTCTTAAGCAAATTTTAAATCTTACTTTAAGGAATAATTTCCTCACCTGTAAGATGGGGACACGAGGATATGATGGAAGTGAAGTCACTTTGTAACTGGTAAAGCTCTGTACAGATATTAGTTAAGATGGTTAATTTCATTAACCTGTGAAGATTCTTAACTAAACCTTGCGCAAGTTGCATTGGCTGCCCTGTCTAGGCACTAATATCTTTAGACGGACTGAGGAGGAAACACACTTTTTTTTTTTTTTGAGACAGAGTCTGGCTCTGTCACCCAGGCTGGAGTACAGTGGCGTGATCTTGGCTCACTGCAACCTCTGCCTCCCGGGTTCAAGCAATTCTCCTGCCTCAGCCTCCCGAGCAGCTGGGACTACAGACTATGGCGAGCACACCCAGCTAATTATTTGTATTTTTAGTAGAGATGGGGTTTCACCATGTTGGTCAGGCTGGTCTCAAACTCCTGACCTCAAGTGATCCACCCGCCTCAGCCTCCCAAACTGCTGGGATTATAGGCGTGAGCCACCGCACCTGGCCTACACGCTTCTTTTCACAAGAATGACACCCGCAACTATACTTCCCACGTAAATGGAGAGCAGTCTGGCAGATTCATCTAGACCTAGGGTTGGGTGATTATTAGGGAAAGAAAAGGTCCAACCAAGCCAGTGGGCTGAAGAGAGGACATGACCTGCTCAGTCCGAAGCAGATGTGTGACTAAAGTCTAGTCTCCTGGCTTCTCTGCAAAATACCTCATTATCGGCATTATTAACCCTAACAACTGCCATTTATTGAAATCCCACTATGTGCACGAATGGGGACTAATTTACTTCTAGATATCTCAACAATCTTGTATTACTGTGCCCACTTCCTGGATGATGGGTGTGAGGTTCACAGAGATCATTTGCCCAAGTTCCTACTGAAAGTGCTAAGGTATTTCCTGAGACTGGCTCAGGGTGTGTTGCCAGACAACAATGCACACATTTTTAACACAATACTAAACTTAGTATATTATACTTATGTTAAAAATTTCGGAGCCGGGCGTGGTGGCTCACGCCTGTAATCCCAGCACTTCGGGAGGCTGAGGCGGGCAGATCACTTGAGGTCAGGAGTTCGAGACCAGCCTGGCCAACATGGTGAAACCCCGTCTCTACTAAAAATACAAAAAATTAGCTGGGCGTAGTGGCGGGCGCCTGCAATCTCAGCTACGCGGGAGGCTGACGCAGGAGAATCGCTTGAAGAATCGCTTGAATCCGGGAGGCGGAGGTTGCAGTGAGCGAGATCGTGCCACTGCACTCCAGCCTGGGCGACAGAGCGAGACTTGTCTCAAAGAAAAAAAAAAAAAAAAAAAAGACATGTGGTAATTCCCCTAGGGAATTTGGCCTTAGTTGTGAAAAATAAAAAAGCTATAATCAATTTCTGTTCTATCGGAAAAAAATGTATTGGCTGTTTAGCTGAAATTCAAATGTAACTGAACATCCCGTATTTTTTATATGCTACATCTGGCAACCCTGGCTTGAGGCTACCTGGCAAAAATCAAAACAGGTTCCTCCTTGTTATGCCCTATGCCTCTGTTGCCTTTATTTTTATCTTTACGAGCAATCATTAACAGTAACTTCAGACTCCAGGCTCTGGCCGCTTTAGGAGGCGGAAGGCGGACTAGGGTAGGACTCCTGGCCCTCATCAACATGACTGCCAAGAAGCCGGGCACCTTCTGCCCCGCACAAACATGGCCGCGCCTCGCCGCCGAGGATTGGCTCCCGCCGAAAGCTCGTCCTCCCTTGGCTAAGGGAGCCCCTTCCATTGGGCAGTTAAAAAAAATGGCGGACCCCGCCTCCCTCCGTCCTCGGGGGGGGGCGGGGGCGGAGCCTAGAGGAGGCCTGGGACAGGGCCACCAGTGATTGGCGGAGAGCGGTGGTCAGGCCATCACGTGGCCCTAGGGCCGTTTGTTTGCGGAAGTAGGAGGAAGTAGAAGTGCTGAGTAAGCCGAGGTGAGTGACCTCGCAGGTGGGCGGGGCCTGGGGTCCGTTCCCCAACCTTCTCCGCGTCCCGGACTCCCAAGTCTCCGCCGGACCCTCCTTTGGGTATTCCTCGTGTCTCCGATTCTGAGGCATGTCCTCCATTAACCCTTATGTGACTCCCTGAGTGCCCCCACCTTCCATCTTTTCATCCCCATGCGTCCCCAATTCCCATCCCGAGACCGCCCGTGTCTCATCTCGAACTTGTGGACCCCAGGGACCCCAGCTTCGACCCTGAGTTTCTCCCCTGAACCCCAGTCTCCTCCGTGTGTCTCCCTCAGTATCCCTAACTTCCCGAGTCAATCCATCTCTTCTCTTTCCCCGACCCTCCGTGCCTCTTTAGGCCCCATTGGCCGTCCTAATTTTCCTTCCTGTGCTCCTCTAAGTGCTCACTTGATTCCCGACTTCACCTCCGTCTCCACCTTTCGTGGTGCCTCTACTCATTTCTCACTCCCTGCTTCTCCTGCCTTTCCTCCCTGCTTTTTTTCCTTGGCTTTCCTCTCTCGCGTGCCTCCAGACCTGCCCCCGACATGCTCCCTCCTTCCCCTCAGCCTGGCCACCCCAGAGTCTCCCACCCCTATTCCTGTGTCCACCTCCTGCTCCCACCGATGACTTGGAAGCTGATGACAGGGAGCATGTGACCCGGGTGATCATGGGACTGGGTCGGGGCAAGCCTGTGGGTGTGGGACAGGGAGGGCACAGGGCAAGGGGACCTGTGGCCGTATTTTTAATGGGCTACCCACATGACCCCAACGAATACCTCCCCCTAGCTTCTGGGTCTTTCCCTCACCTGCCTCTTACCCGCCCAACAGGATGTTGGTTTGGCAACGTTGAGGCTGCACCCTTGGGCTGAATGCATTGTTTTTGAATGCATTGTTTTTGTTACAGTTTCTGCCTGGAGTTTGGAAGCTGTTTTCTGTCCAAGTCTCAGTTTCCTCATCTGTGACAGGGGAACTGTACCTCCTGCCCTCGTAAGTCTGCCATGAGGTTCAAAATTTGAATGAGAAAATGTAGAAGGTAAAGCTTTATAACCAGTATGGCCCTGTACAAATACATGATTTTACTGTTGGGTCACAGGCAGAATTGAAAGGAATGGAAAGGGAAAGGGATAGAATAAGAAGACAAGGAGAGAAGGATGAGCAGGAGGTCCCTTGTCTTTCAGTGTATCATTTGGCAGTGTTTGTTCATCACCTCTTGTGAGTCAGGCTCTTCTGTATATGTTCTCTTCACCATTCATTCAGTCATCGTTTATCTAACAAATATTTACGGACTGTCTGATGTTCTAGGCTACCCTTGGTGTGGCCAATGATATTCTCACTTCACATGAGAAAAAGAGGGCGCATGAGTTGCTTGAGGTCACACCGATGAGGTTGAAGCTGGAATCTGACACCAGAGCCTGTGTGATTGTCCTGATGTGTAAGGTTTGCTACTGTTTAGGACACTTTTTGTTCCTTCCATGGATTACTTTCTCGTTACATGAGAGACTTCCCAAAAGGGAGTTTCCCTCTTACTCAGCAGAATGACATCACTAAGAGATACAGAAAGGAGAAATTTAAATACTGTGTGTGTGTGTGTGTGTGTGTGTGTGTGTGTCTGTCTGTCTGTCTGCAGACATCTATTGGGTGTGTGTGCTGGGGGAAGTAGGTAGGCAAGGAGTAAGGGGCCGTAGTGAAGAGTGTGTTACAAACTTCACTTTGTAGAGGGTGGCTCCCTGGGAGAGTATGTTCTGTGTCTTTCACAGTGGATTTTGATAGGGTCATGTCTTAAATGCCTCTTCTGGTTTTCGGATGGTGATCTCATCCAGTCTTATTTCTTTAAGTGCCGTCTCTATTCTGTCAGCCCACAAATTTATATCCCCAGTCCAGTCCAGACCTTTCCCTGGAATGACATACTCAAATCTAGTTGCTTACTCAGCACCTCAAACTTAGGCTTTTCAAACTTGAAGTATTTATTTATTTATTTATTTATTTTTTGAGACGGAGTCTCACTCTGTCACCCAGGCTGGAATGCAATGGCATGATCTCGGCTCACTGCAACCTCCACCTCCTGATTCTCCTGCCTCAGCCTCCCAAGTAGCTGGGATTACAAGCATGCGCCATCATGCCCAACTAATTTTTGTATTTTTGTAGAGGTGGGGTTTCACCATGTTGGCCAGGCTGGTCTCGAACTCCTGATCTCAAGTGATCCACCTGCCTTGGCCTCCCAAAGTGGTGGGATTACAGGTGTGAGCCACCGTGCCAGGCCTCAAACTTCGAGTTTAGAATTGAGCTCCTGTTAGTTCTGCCCTCCATCCCTGACCCCACTCTTCACCAAAACATGTCCCTCCCACTCTCTTTCTCATCTTAGGAAATAGGAGTATTATTCATTCAGTTGCTCAGGTCAAAGCTGTGAGATTATCTATGATGCCTCTCTGTTTCTTACCCCACACCCAGCCAGAGTGATCTTGTTAAAATGTTGTTTCTTTGCAGTGGCCTCTCCTCTCATGGCACATGCCTGGCCCCCTGTTGCCTCTCTGATGTCACTGGCTTCCTTGCTTTTCCTGGAACTCGCTAAACATGTTCCAGCCCCATGGCCTTTGCACGCGCTCTCTTTGCCTAGATATTCATATGACTTTCATCTCTCTCCATCAGGTATTTATTTAAGATCAATTTCTTGGTGAAGACTTCCCTCCTCACCCAATCTAAAATTTCACTCTCCACCTCAGCACTTCCTATCCCCATTCTCTGTTTTTTCTCCTCAGTAGTTAATTGGCATCTAAAACCTTTGTAAATATTTACCTGTTTATCTTCTTTATTATTAGTAGCTCTGTCTAAAATATAAGTTCCAGGATGTCAGGGATTTTGTGGGGTTTTTTTTGGTTGGTTGGTTGTTTTGGTTTTGAGACAGGGTCTCACTCTGTTGCCCAGGCTGGAGCGTAGTGGTGCGATCTCAGCTCACTGCAGCCTCCGCCTCCTGGGTTTGAGTGATTCTCCCACCTCAGTCTCCCAGGAAGCTGGAATTACAGGTGCACGCCACCACACCCAGCTAATTTTTGTATTTTTTGGTAGAGATGGGGTTTCACTATGTTGGCCAGGCCGGTCTTGAACTCTTGACCTCAAGTGATCCACCCGCCTCGGCCTCCCAAAGTTCTGGGATTACTGGTGTGAGCCACTGCGCCCAGCCTTGTTTTGTTTTAAGACAGGGTCTCACTGTCGCTCAGGCTGGATTGCAGTGGCACAATCACAGCTCACTGCAGCCTCGACCTGCTAGACTTAAGCAATCCCCCCACCTCAGCCACCTTAGTAGCTGGGACTTACAGGCATGAGAGATACCATGCCTGGGTAATTGTTAAGTTTTTGTAGAGGTGAGGTCTCGCTATATTACCCAGGCTGGTCTCAAAGTCCTGAGCTTAAGTGATCCTCCTTCCTTGGCCTCCTAAAGTGCCGGGATTACAGGAGTGAACTGCCGTGCCTGACCAGTCTGTTTTGTTTACGATTGTATCCTCAGCAGTTAGAACAATGCCTGCCACAATCCATCTCAGTAAATATTTGTGGAGTGAGTCATAACATGGGCCACACTGTACCGTGCCACCAGCCCAAAGATCTCTTAAAGTCACCCCTGTCTCATGTGCTTGGGAGCTCCAGTGACAGTTTCGGGGCAGTTTGCTTCCAGCTGTGGTCCAGCCAAGCCGAGTGAATGAAAGAGACACTTTTTCCTTTTGTGAAAGGACATTTTGCTCTGGCTCACGTGAGCAGCAGTGCATTTTGAGACGAGGGCCTTGGCTTTTGGAATCTAAGAGCCTGTTGAGCAAGCCTCGCTCAGCCACCTTCTTTCAGCTTTCTCCTGAAGGCAGTTTGAGGATTAAGAGCCTGATGCTCTGGATTCCAGCTAATTGGGTTCAGATCCTGGCAAACTGTGTAACCTGTGCCCCAGTTTCCTGTGTAATGTGGAGAGACCTGGACCTTTTCTTACAAGTGTTTGGAGGGTTAAATGTGGCAATTCGGCCGGGCGCAGTGGCTCATGCCTGTAATCCCAGCACTTTGGGAGGTGGAGGTGGGCGGATCACCTGAGGTCAGGAGTTCAAGACCAGCCTGGTTAACATGGTGAAACCCCGTTTCTACTAAAAATACAAAAAATTAGCCAGGTGTGGTGGTGCGCGCCTGTAATCCTAGCTTGTCTGGAGGCTGAGGCAGGAGAATTGCTTGAACCCGGGAGGCAGAGGTTGCAGTGAGCCAAGATCGTGCCGTTGCACTCCAGCTTGGGCAACAAGAGTGAAACTCTGTCTCAAAAAAAAAAAAAAAAAAAAAAGTGGCAATTTACCTGAAACTGTGGTGAAGCGTCTGGCGCCCTGTGGGTGCTGGGCAGCAGTGGGTGCTGATGGGGTGTGAGGGGATGGGATCAAGCCCTTTCCCACTAACTTAGGAAAGAGGTTGGAGTGAGCTGGGGTCAGAGGGAACATTTGCGGGGACATTTTGCCGGGAGGCTGCCTTGGAGGTTCAGAGGCTCAGATGACCCCTGTGTTCATTCAGTGTTTTCTCACCCACGGATTGAGCACCTGCTGTGTGGCCAGCCCTTTGCCTAGTGCTGTTCAAGAGTCAGAGGACACAGGCAGGCAACCCCCCACCACAACCTGCCACCCCATTTCCTCTCTTGGGGCCTTGATTTCTCCACATGCCAAACAGGGAGAATGATTGCACCTTCCTTGTTTCTTTTTTTTTTTTTTTGAGACAGTCTCACTCTGTCATCCAAGCTTTAGTGCAGTGGCGTGATCTCGGCTCACTGCAGCCTCTGCCTCTCAGATTCAAAGATTCTCCTGCTTCAGCCTCCCAAGTAGCTGTGATTATAGGCACCCATCTTCACGCCAGGCTAATTTTTTTTGTAGTTTTTAGTAGAGATGGGGTTTTTTTCTCACACGTTGGCCAGGCTGGTCTTGAACTTCTGACCTCAGGTGATCTGCCCATCTCACCCTCCCAAAGTGCTGGGATTACAGGTGTGAGCCACCGCGCCCGGCTGCGCCTTCCCTGTTTCTTTGTGAGCTTGGAGGTGGATTAAAAGTGTGAAACCCTTTGCCAACCGTGAGGCATGGTGGCCTTGTGAGAGGACAGAGGCCGGTGTGTGGTGGCATGCTCCCGTGCTGGGTGGCACAGACGGAGCTACAGGAAGGAAGTTGGGGCAGCTTGGCACTCTGAGCAGACCCTGAGTTTCCAGCCTGCTCTGTCTTGACTGGGTGGGAGGAGGGTGCTCAGGAGGGTGTCACTGCTGCCAGGTTCTGCTGCCAGGACCATCCAACAGTTGTTCCAATCATGGGACATCCTGTCGTCAGCAGCTGGGGCTCGTGAGGCCTGATTTCCACCTCGGGCAGTTCTGTGTGTGCTCCTGGAATCCCCCACGTGGCCAAGCCTGTGAGGTCTGCTTCCTGGCCTGCTGCCTGTGGGTTCCTGTCACGCACCTCTTGGGCAGCTGTCCGGCTCCTCTGCTCTCGGCTTAGTCAAGAAGGAAGCAGAAGGCTTGGAGTCTTTCCTGCTTGGACTAGGAGTGAGCTCAGCCTAAGTGCCCTGACTATATATAAAGCTGAACTTTCCAGACCGAAGCCTGGGGATGGATCAGTCCGATCACTTAGGGCCGCTCCTGAAGCAGTGCAGGTGCTAGATACAGGTTCTCCCGGTGGAAGAGCGAACCCCTTGTGGGCCATTAGCCACTGGTGGGATTTGAGCACGATATTTCCCTATCCGTTGTGGAGAGGAGCATGGCAGCTCAGAGTGGGTGGGAAAAGTGTGTGGTCCCTGTTATCACCTTCAAGGGAATAAAGTGTGTCCGGGGGCTTCAGAGGTGCTGGCCCCATGGGCTTATAAGTGGTTCATTCATTCATTCTCATTCATTCATTCACCAAACTTATTAATCACCCACTGTGAGTCAGGAACATCATGCCAGGTGCTTAGGGAAACAAATCAAAGTGGGTTGGGTGAGCAGCCCAAGCCAACAGATGCACCCCCATTCTCACATGGTGTGTGTTCCTGTGGGCTGGGCCCTGGGTGGTGTGGGGTGCTGGGGAGAAGAGGAAGGCACACCAGGCTGCAGGGCGGAGGTGCGGGTGTGAATTTTCAGAGGAGATGGCACCTGAGCTGAATCTTCATGGATAAGAAGAGATTTGTTCATTTGTCCTTTGTGGAGCACACATTCAGGTTAAGAAAGTGGGGAGGATGGGCTACGCCGATGGAGCGTATGTGTGGTATCCCCAAGTGCACTGAGACACGAGTTTGACGTGTTCTGGGAAGATCGATGGTGCGGCGTGGCTGGAGTAGAGGTGAGGGATGAGCTGGAGGGGTGAGTTGGGCCAGCTCTCATGGATGCTGGAGTCTGGGCTTTCCCTGGGAGGTCATGGGGCGCCACTGGCCAGGGTCAGCAGGGAGACCTGCAGCTGGATTTGCATCGTACAGTGGGCATGGAGGGGTGTCAGGCTGGGTTGGGAACCGTGCAGGCTGGAAGGGCACTCTGGTGCTCTGAGCATTCAGAGGGGGCAGCTGGGCCTTGAAGGATGAGCAGGGGCTCCAGCAGGAACTGGAGAGCGCATTCCAGGGAGGACGCAAGTGCAGGCCCCTTTCACTACAGAAAAGCAGTTTTCACACAGACCTTCCAAAGGGGAGGAGAGGGGACTGCCTGGGCCTGGCAGCTGCGGCAGGTAGCAACCATCAGAGGGCAGGGACCGCTCCTCCTGTGCCTGAGACCTGCCCAGGGTCCTTCAGGGAATTCGTAGCTGAGGAGGAACCAGATTTTTAGGACTGAGTTCTCCCTCACCACCCGCTCTGAGCCACCCTCTTGGTCCCTTGTCCTCTACTGCACTTCTTCTGGGGCTTGGCTCCTCGTCATAAGAGGAGCTTCCCTGGGCATGGCTAGGGGCGTGACTGACATAGCAGCCACTGGACAAGTGGCTCCGGGTGACCTGTGTTCACGTTGATCACAGCACTAACCACGGCCCCTCCTCTCGGCACCTTCCCCTCTCGAGCCGTCCAGTCCCAGTGAAAATGCTCACCGTTCATGGGTGGGCTGAGCAAGCCCCTGATCTCTGCCTTCCTCCGTGTTCTGATCTGCTTCATCTGCTGTGAAGGCCTCTCGCCATTTCCCCCGCTGGCAAACTCCTGTTCTTCCTGGAAAGTTCAGCTAAAAAGTCATCCCCTTTAGGGGTCCTTCCCCCAGGGGACCGTGCACTTGGCGAGACAGGAACTGGTCTTGGGTCTCTCTGTTGACTGTTTTATGAACCCAGGTAGTCACTTCCAGGGAACTCATCAGAGATGCTACCATTGGCTCCGATCTCCCTCTGTTCCCACTCGAGGTTTTTTGTTTCTTCGTTTGTTTTTCTTTCCTTCTTTCTTTTTTTTTGAGACAGAGTCTCGCTCTCGCCCAGGCTGGAGTGCAGTGACATGATCTCGGCTCACTGCAAGCTCCGCCTCCCGGGTTCACGCCATTCTCCTGCCTCAGCCTCCCGAATAGCTGGGACTACAGGCACCCGCCACCACGCCCAGCTAATTTTTTTTGTATTTTTAGTAGAGACGGGGTTTCACCATGTTAGCCAGGATGGTCTCAATCTCCTGACTTCGTGATCCGCCCGCCTTAACCTCCCAAAGTGCTGGGATTACAGGCGTGAGCCACTGCGCCCAGCCCGTTTGTTTTTGTTTTTTGGTGGACATCAACTTTAATTTGCCCTTTGTTTTGTTTTGTTTTTGAGGCAGGGTCTTGCTCTGTCTCCCAGGCTGGAGTGCAGTAGTGCAATCTTGGCTCACTGCAGTCTCGACCTCAGGAGGATCAAGCAATCCTCTTGCCTTAGCCTCCCAAGTAGCTGGGACCACAGGCGCACACCACCATGCCCAGCTAATTTTATTTTATATTTTGTAGAGACAGGGTTTTGCCATGTTCCCCAGGCTGGTCTCAAATTCCTGGGCTCAAGCAATCCGTCTGCCTCAGCCTCCCAAAATGCTGGAATTACAGGCACGAGCCACTGTGCCCGGCCTTAATTTGCCCTTTGAACATGTACAATTCAAGGCCTCTCTGGGCCTCAGTTTCTTGATCTCTGAGATGGGAAGATGGGATAATAATACTTGTTCCTCCCGTCCTTCAGCTCCTCCAGGGGAGCCTCACACCAGCACACTCTCTGTCAGTCTTCCCTCAATGAACCCAGCAGGCAAGCTTGGTTTTGACAGGGGATGGGTGAGCAGAGATAAGGAAAACGGCCAGAAATATCTGGCTTCCCTCAAGGGGGGCACCAAAATTGGTACCTGGAAATTGCCTGGCTTGGACAGGCAGAATTGTCACTGTCAACCCCCACCACCAAAGGTCTTGGGTCTTTGTCTTTCTGCTTGTGGTGTTTGAGAGAGCTGCTTGATACAGCCGAGGTGCGGTCTGTGTCAGGTGACCTGGGCATCCTGGGGGTGCAGGGAGAAGCCCAGGTAAGGAGCAGGAGGGGCCGGTCATCAGTGGGGAAAAGTGATTGTCTACCCCATGGGAAGGTCAAGGGTAGGAGGCTGCGAGAAGCCAGGGGGAGAGATGAAGTGAGGCATGATGCGGGGGGCCCTCATCCACCATCCCCCTCTTGCAGCTGTGCTGGGAAGAGCCTGGGCTCCAGGGTCCAAGGTGGCAGGGACAGAAGGAAGCACGTGTGAGCACTTTCTCCCTGCTGGCCCGCCTTCCTGGTTGGCAATGCCGTGAGTGTTCCAGGATGTGGCCCCGTGGCTGTCATTTCCTTTCTTCCACCTAGTGATAACAATGGCCACTGTTTGTGCGCCCACATCGGCCTGTGTCCCAGACACCTTCCCTCCATTGCGTCATCTCGTCCTCCTGCCAACCCTGAAGGCTGGATGCCAGCCAAGCCTGTCGTTTCCGTGGCCATGCTGTCGTGGGTGTGTGGGGGGCATCCCCTAGCCCCAGGCTCTGGTGGGGGGTACACAGGCTGGGCCATTGACGAAGGGGTGTGTGGAATCTTTCTTTGATTTCACTGCACCCCTGGTGACTTTCTCCCTCAATCTGAGGCTCATGGGTGCTGGATGCTCTTGACTCTCTGCCCTCCCTGGGAGCACCCCTCCGCGTCCCTGCGGGCCCGTCCTCGGGGGAGCCTCTCTGCGCTCTTCCAGGCCAGGCCTGAGTCCCACAGGTCGCCATCTTCCCGGCTGCAGCCCCCAGAGGCTCAGCCTATACTGCTACTTCCTTCGAAAACTATAATCGCTTTACATAGCATCTGGAAAATAGGGAAAAGGAAAAAACAGAAGCCCGTAAACCCAGCACCCTCATCTACTCAATGGCATGTTTTCTGTCAGTCTATCTTGGTTTGTTTTCTATCAGGCTTTGTTTTTTCTATGCATAATATTTACTCAGTTAAATTTTTGTTTTGACAAACTTTCTGTGAGCCAAGCTTGTGGACGGAGATGAAAAGACGAGCAGCTGCCTTTGAGAAACTCAGACTCTGGGCCAGCCCATCTGGGTGCCAGCTTTCACTGCTCCACCCACTAGCTGGGTGACCGCGGGCCCGTGACTTTACCCCTCTGTTCTTTGGTGTTCTCATATGTAAAATGAGGATAATAATAGTAACCAGTTCATAGAGTGGTTGTCAGACAGAATGATGAATGTACGTAAAGCTTTCAGGATGGTGCCAGCAAGATGCACAGGAGTGTTTGGTAGGAGGATGACGAAGCTTACAGTCTGGCAGGAGGGGCAGTTGTAACATGCTGGGCTGTGATAGTACAGATGTGTTTAAAGTGAGGGAGAGCCCAGAGCAAGGAGAGAGAACCTGGCATCTGGCGATGGTGTATCAAGAACATTTTAGGCCAGACACGGTGACTCACACCTGTAATCCCAGCACTTTGAGAGGCTGAGGCAGGCAGATCGCTTGAACCCAGGCGTTCGAGACCAGCCTGAGCAACGTGGTAAGACCCTGTCTTTATAATTTTTTTTTTTTTTTTTCTGAGACAGAGTCTTCACTCTGTCACCTAGGTTGCAGTGCAGTGGTGCTATCTTGGCTCACTGCAACCTCCACCTCCCAGGCTCAAGTGATTCTCCTGCCTCAGTCTCCCAAGTAGCTGGGATTATAGGTGCCCACCACCATGCCCAGCTAATTTTTTTGTATTTTTAGTAGAGACAGAGTTTCACCATGTTGGTCAGGCTGGTCTCAAATTCCTGACCTCAAGTGATCTGCCCTCCTCAGCCTCCCAGAATGCTGGGATTACAGGCATGAGCCACCATGCCTGGCCTCTATAAAAATTGTTTTGAAGAAATTACCTAGGCCTGGTGATACACACCTGTGGTCCTAGCTACTCAGGAGGCTGAGGTGGAAGGAGGTAGAGGCTGCAGTGAGCCATGATTGAGCCAGACCCTGTTTCAAAACAACAACAACAAAAACATTTTTAAGGAGGAGGCTGAGAACCGGGAGAACTGAGCTTGGATTTGAAGAAGGATCAGGGCTTTCTCAGACAGAAAAGGAGAGGAAGAACATTCCAGATAGACATCATTGAGAGATGGCACTGAGCCTTGTAATGGGACACTGCGAACTTTTCTTGAGTTGTTATGATCTTTTTTTTTTTTTTTGAGACGGAGTTTCGCTCTTGTTGCCCAGGCTGGAGTGCAGTGGCGCGATCTCAGCTCACCGCAACCTCCGCCTCCCGGGTTCAAGCGATTCTTCTGCCTCAGCCTCCCAAGTAGCTGGGATTACAGGCATGCGCCACCACGCCTGGCTAATTTTTTGTATTTTTAGTAGAGACGGGGTTTCTCCATGTTGGTCAGGCTGGTCTCAAACTCCTGACCTCAGGTGATCCGCCCGAGTCGGCCTCCCAAAGTGCTGGGATTACAGGCATGAACCACCGTGCCTTGTTGGTATAATTATTAGTATTGATCTTTTTTCCTTTTCATGTGCCTCTTAGTGGGCCCCTTGCTTTTGTCTTCCTTCTGTCCCCAGGGTTGATCCTGTGCTCAGCACATAGGCCAGGGAAGAATGTGGCTGTGACCCAGTGTCCACTCAGATGTCCTCTCTCCCCCAGGGCACCCATACTCTGTCCTCAGTGTCTTTTGTCTGGTGACATCTTGGCACAGAGGCAGAGGGCGGCCTCCGTCTGATTGGCGCCTGGCTTTGGTGACAGTACCTTAGGAAGGCAGTGTATTTTCTGGGAACCTAGGAAATAACAAGGTATCTAATTCCATCATCAACACTGGGGATAATTTCCATGGCAGAAACTATGACTCTGCCCCTGCAGAAGGTGCAGTTCGTTCATTTCCAAGGAGCTTGCTTTTGTGTGCTGTCTCTCGGAGCTCTTTGGGAAACCTGTGGTAGCAGGAAACAAAGGATTTAGACCAATGCCGATGATCCCCTTGCTCCGATAGAGTGTGACATGATGCTGGTCACCTTTTGGTATCTAGGACGGGGGACATTGATTTTGTTTGCGGAAGTGAAATGATCCATGCTGGCCTCTTTTTTTTTTTTTTTTTTTTTTTGAGACAGAGTCACCCTATCGCCCAGGCTGGAGTGCAGTGGCGCGATCTCAGCTCACTGCAACCTCTGCCTCCCGGGTTCAAGCGATTCTCCTGCCTCAGCTTCCTGGGCAGCTGGGACTACAGGTGCCTGCCACCACATCTGGCTAATTTTTGTATTTTTAGTAGAGGCAGGGTTTCGCCATGTTGGCCAGGCTGGTCTCGAATTTCTGACCTCAAATGATCCGCCCGCCTCAGCCTCTCGAAGTGCTGGGATTACATGCCTGAGCCACTGTGTCTGGTCCATACTAGCCTTTTTGAGTGCTGAAAGGTTATCTCTGTAACTTATTTAGTGAGAACCCTCCATTTGCCCAGGGCATTACTGTCTATAATGTATGTTCACATGTGCTATCTCCTTTGGTCAATACCACACACTACAGGTGAGGAAACTGAGTCTCTGCTGGGACACTGGGTCAGGAAGCAGGCAGTTAAGGTCACCTGTGCACAGTGGCAGCACAGGGGGACAGCCTTCTAGGTAGCCAGCCTGGCCTGAGGGTCCTGTCACTTTTACCTCCCACTCAGTGTTGTTTCTCTTTCTTTCCCCTCCTTTTAAGATCCCTCCAGGCCCAGGATCTGGGGACAACGCTGGTGGGGAGTGATCTGGGTGTCTGTGCAGGAAACCGCTGCACTGGGTGAGATGGGCATGGGAGACTGCCTGGCTGACCAGAGACCTCGTTTTCTTCCAGACAGAGGGGAAGACGGTGGGGCCTCCCCACCTTCCCCGCAGAAGATGCAGTTCTTTGGCCGCCTGGTCAATACCTTCAGTGGCGTCACCAACTTGTTCTCTAACCCATTCCGGGTGAAGGAGGTGGCTGTGGCCGACTACACCTCGAGTGACCGAGTTCGGGAGGAAGGGCAGCTGATTCTGTTCCAGAACACTCCCAACCGCACCTGGGACTGCGTCCTGGTCAACCCCAGGAACTCACAGAGTGGATTCCGGTGGGTGATGCTCAGCGGGAACATACTTCTCTCCTTTCACTCCCCCACGTCTCGGATTGGAGGTCTTATTGGCCGAGAAGCAGTTTCTTTGAGTCTCTGTCTGAGGGGTCTGGAGAGGGGTGGGAGAGAGGGGAGACTGTACTCTTGGACCAGAGGGAAGGGCTTCCGAGACTCCACACTTCTGGCCCATCAGTGTCCCAGCACGAGGCTGAGGATGGAAGCCTGGGTTGTTTCTGGCCTGGAGGCTCGACCTATATGGACAAAGGGAAGAAGGAAGGACAGGGAGACTGAGAGTGTCCACATCAGATAAGGCCCATGGGGAGAACCTTTAGCCCTGGCTCTTTATTTTTGGTTTTGGTTTTTGTTTTTTGAGACAGTCTTGCTCTGTTGCCCAGGCTGGAGTGCAGTGGTGCAATCTTGGCTCACTGCAACCTCTGCCTCCCAGGTTCAAGCGATTCTCCTGCCTCAGCCTCCTGAGTAGCTGGGATTACATGCACCCACCACCACGCCCAGCTGTTTTTTGTATTTTTAGCAGAGACGGGGTTTCATCATATTGGCCAGCCTGGTCTCAAACTCCTGACCTCAGGTGATCTGCCCACCTTGGCCTCCCAAAGTGCTGGGATTACAGGCATGAGCCACCGCACCTGGCCTAGCCCTGGCTCTTTAAGGGCATGGCCATTCTCATAGGGGCTGCCCAGGGTTTGCTCAGGAGGGCTGGACAGAGCTGTTGCCTCTTGGGGCATGCTGGGACTCCTCTGGGCCTGAAGGGAAGGCTCAAAAGCCAGGACAGGGCTGAGGGAACCGGGCCGACGGCAGAGCTGGTTGGGAAAAGGGGAGAAGCAGCCAAGGTTCCAAATGCAGGCCCCAGCAGTGCTTGGCAGACTGGCATCTAGTTGGGCTCAGACAGATATCCCTGTTTCCGCTCACCTATCCATCTGGCTGTCCTATCAGCCATCCATTCAACATGCACCAAGCACCTCCAGTGTCTCCAGAGTCCTGGGCTTCGGGCCAGTCCTGGCTGGCCCTGTGAGATGACAAACATGTCCTGTGTCTTTAAGGAACGTACAGTCTGGTGGGGGAGGTCCGGTGCAAACAGGCATCATAGCACCCCTTGAGGAGTGCTGTGACAGAGGGAGAGCCTAGGAAACAGTGTGGATCACAAGGAGGTGATTGAGAGCTACTCTGCGTCTGGAAGAGTGAGGAGGAGCCTGTGTGGCAGAACAAAATGGATAAGGTCGTTCCAGCCATGCAGAGGTGTGGAGGTGTGAGCCTGCAGGCAGGTGGCTCTGGTTGGATCCCAGGTGCATGCAGGGCTTTGGTGAGAGTGAGGCTGAAGGAAGCAGCTGGGGACTCATTCTGACTAAAGAGGCATGGCAGGAGGGGTCTCTGAAAGTGTCAGGCTGGGGGCCAGGGGCTGCCACCAACAGAAGAGCAAGGCAGGTATCAGGGCCCCATCCAATCAGGTGAGAATTCAGAGCCTGGCTCCACAAGGAACCTGAGGCAGTGGCACCCACAGCAGGTGCTTGGGCTAAATGCAGCTCAGTGGCCAGTGCAGGCACCAGTTTTAATACAGTGGGGCCATTCCAGATTCTGAGTGCAGGTGGGGCTGAGCAGACCGCCTTCCAGCTGGACTCGATCAGGACTGACCCTGGACGGGGCAGGCTTGCACTTGTAGCTCCAGAGCCCCACTGCAGGCACAGCTGACCAGGGCAGTGGGTCCACTCCTTGGAGAGCTGGACAGCCCCACTTTTGAGATACACGGCCCTGGGGATACCACTAATCTCCACGTACCAATAATCACCAAGTTCTGTCAGTTGTAAAATCCCTTGACAGGATTCCAGATTTGTCTCAGCCAGCTTAAGCCCCAGTGTGGGCAGACCTCCATCCCAGGAGGATTTAGTCCTTTGTCAGCAGCTTCTTAGCTACACCTAAGCTATTCTGTGGTACTTTATAGTTTACAGGATTTTTTGTTTTCTTTTTTTTTTTTTTTTTTGAGACAGAGTCTCGCTCTGTCACCCAGGCTGGAGTACAGTGACGCGATCTCGGCTTACTGCAAGCTACGCCTCCCAGGTTCACGCCATTCTCCTGCCTCAGCCTCCCAAGTAGCTGGGACTACAGGCACCCGCCACCTCGCCTGGCTAATATTTTGTATTTTTAGTAGAGATGGGGTTTCACCATGTTAGCCAGGATGGTCTCAATCTCCTGACCTCGTGATCCGCCTGCCTCGGCCTCCCAAAGTGCTGGGATTACAGTTTTACAGGATGTTTTTAAGTATGTTGGGTTAGCACATTCTCTGCCAATCCATGGAGGTGGGCAAGGAAGGCAGTATTCCATTTTATGCATGAGAAAATAGCCTTGGGATTCATCCCACTTATACACAGGAAGCAGTGAAGAAACAGAATCAATGTCTTCTGGTTCCCAATTCATTTCTCTGTGCTGCTGTGTTGTTTCCATGTATGTATGTATGTATGTATTTATTTTTTTGAGACGAAGTCTTGCTCTGTTGCCCAGGCTGGAGTGCAGTGGCATGATCTTGGCTTACAGCAACCTCTGCCTCCTGGGTTCAAGCTATTCTTCTGCCTCAGCCTCCCGAGTAGCTGAGACTACAGGTGCGTGCCACCATACCTGGCTAATTTTTGTGTTTTTTAGTAGAGACAGGGTTTCACTGTGTTAGCCAGGATGGTCTTGAACTCCTGACCTCGTGATCTGCCTGCCTTGGCCTCCCAAAGTGCTGGGATTACAGGCATGAGTCACCATGCCCGGCTTTGTTTGTCTTATTTCTAATTTTTATTGATTTATTTATTTTCACAGTCATAGCTCTGGAGTCTTTTTTATCTTCTCCCCTCTAACCTGCTCCCACCCGAACCTTTCCATTTCAGCAGATAGCATCATTGCAGCTGGCTGTGCCAGATCCAGCCATCACATCCACCTTTCCAGCCAGAGGGAGGGTGGAAGGGCAGGGTGCAGAAGGTCAATCTCCCCCTCCTCAGGGACATTTCATGGAAGTTGCACGCATTGGCCAGAACCCGGTCACATGGCCACAGCTAACTGCAAAGGATGCTGGGAAGTGTTGCCTGTGTTGCAGACAGCCACGTGCCAGTCGAAAATCAGAGGTTCTTTCCCCCTCCGTCTTGCTGCTGGTTTGCTTCTCCAGACCACGGTCGTTGTGCACGTGTCTTCTGCTGCTCCGGCTGTGGCCTGCACTCCTCTCATCCTCTTCCAAGCTGCTGTCACAGCGCTGTTTCCAGAGGGCAAATCTGATTGGTCACTCCCCTGCTTTACTCCCCAAGGGCTTCCTGTTTTCTTTTATTTTTATTTTTATTTTCATTTTTTGAGATGGAGTCTCGCTCTGTCGCTCAGGCTGGAGTGCAGTGGCACAATGTCGGCTCACTGCAAGATCTGCCTCCTGGGTTCACGCCATTCTCCTGCCTCAGCCTCCCAAGTAGCTGGGACTACAGGCGCCCGCCACCACGCCCAGTTAATTTTTTTTGTATTTTTAGTAGAGACGGGGTTTCACCATCTACTCTTAGCCAGGATGGTCTCGATCTCCTGATCTTGTGATCTGCCCACCTCAGCCTCCCAAAGTGCTAGGATTACAGGCGTGAGCCACCGCACCCAGCCAGCTTCCTGTTTTCTTAACATATCAGGTGCTTAATGGCTTAGAAGGGCCCAGTGTGATCAAGTTTCTGCCTCTGTGTTCTCAGCTCATGCTGCCTTGTGCTCCTGGCCTTTGCCCAGGCTCTTGCTGTGGCCTGGAATACTCCCCTTTCTTTGCCTGCCTCCCTTCCTCTTGCCCTCCCCTGACCTGCAGGCTGGATTAGGAGTTTCTGCTGGGCATCCCATGGCACCCATCCCTGCACTGGGGATCCTGCCTTCCTGGTAGGCCACAGACTTTGTGAGGGGAGGTACTGTGTCTGTTGGGTTCATGACAGTGTGCCCAGCCCCCAGCAGGTGCCTGGCGTAGATCAGGTTTGTGGAACAAATGAATGTGATATATTAATTTAGCTTTAGAGTATTCATTGAGGGCTGCTGTGTGCCAGGCCCTCTGTGCCACCTGGGTGGAGGGTGGAGGACTGTTGCATTGAGGGCAGTTGAAGGAGTGAGCTGGGAAGTGGGAGGTGGAGGATGGGGACTGGGATGCAGGGTTTGAGGTTATCAGGGGTCCCAGAAGCAGTAATGCCAAGGCCTAGGCTGTGACCTGGAGTGAGGGCTGCGATGGGGTGGGGTGGGGTCGAGGCTGTGGAGGAGGGTCAGGGCACTGCTGGAGCCCTGGGGTTCTCCAGGGCCGGGGGTGGTCATTGCAGTGTTCTCCCAGCTCCTCTCAACACCCTGCAGTCTGTGGAGAGCAGGCCTGGTGCACTGGACTTGCCTCTGGCCAGGGCTGAGTTTCTGCCTTCTAAACGATCCTCCTCCTGTGTTGCCCTAGAGGCCTCTGGACTGTCCTGAGTACTTGACGCGTGTTAGAGTGAGCATGGGCTGCTAGCCTTCCGCTCCAGGTGGAGGAGTTTCTGTTGTTCTTTTGCTGCTGTTGCTGCAGTGAGCTGCCAGGCTGAGCTTCTGGATGGACCTGGGGGATGGAATTAGGAGCTTCTGAATTCTTGGGTTGTATAACCTAAGGCCGGAGAGTCCCACAGCACTGCTGCTGGGCGGAGAGACTGGACCCTGCTGATACAGACAGCGACAGCAGCAGGAGCATCTGCAGTTTCCCAGCAGGTCCTGCATGCCTGGGCTTGGCACTAGTCTAAGTAGTAACTCATGTTATCCTCACGACAGTCCCACGAGGTGGGGTCATTACTGACCTCCTATTACAGATGAGGAAACAGAGGCTTGCAGAATTTGAGATCACACAGCTGGTCAGCGTAGCGATTATTCAGACCCTGTCACCTGGCTCCAGAACCCACTCGTTTACCTTTCTTACATCAGGGCTGCTTTGTAGTGTGGCGAGCTGAGTGGAGCTCCACCCCCCTGGGCTGATCCTGGCCCTTCCTGCCTGACCTATGGTGCGGGGGCCCTGGCTCTCCCCGTGTAAGCCCCCAGGGGTCACTTGTAATATGCCTGTGTACATTATGATAGCATAGATACTTCTGTTCCTGGTACAGATTAATCATTTACGGCTGGCATTGACTTGTAACAGATGACATTTGATGGAATCAGCCAGCCTCTCACTGGTATCTCAGCAGAAACAGGGCTGTACCTCCCAGGCATCCTGGGAAGGATGATAGAAGCCTGTGATCTGTGCTTCCCTACCGGGAGCTGACTTTTGAGGCTCTCTGGACTGGGACTTTGCCATAAAACTGCTTATCAGGAACCTCAGATAAGTGGAGTGCCCTGTGTCCTGGCCACGTACTCTGGGGCCAGCTCCTCCATCCATTCAGTCCTCCCACATCCCATCTTCACCAAGCAGAGTGGAAAGCGGCAGGTCTCTGCGAGAAAAGGAGGCTCTGTCCCCAGCCTTCAGTGAGATAACTTTAGAGTGGGGCCTTGTATTCCCTACACAGGCCTTGTCCCCGACACGGCCTCTTTGCCCTTGCTTCTCCTTCTGCTAAGAATGCTCCTCCCCAACTCCTTGGCTGGACACACGGCTCCTGCTCTGTGGGCCTGTCCTGTTCCCAGTCAGAGCCTCAGCACCCCCCATGTGGCCAAGACACAGCCCCTCTTGCCTTAGGTTGCCATGGGTCTGTTTCCACATCTGTTTCCCCTCCAGACTGCAGGGCTCCTGAGGGACAGGGCCTGGGGCCAAGTCTCCTCTGCGTTCCTGATGCCCGGTGTTGTGCCACGCTCTCTGTGGGTGCACGGTAAATATCTGCCGAGTGGCTAGATGTACCCATGGTTGCTGAAGGCCAAGTGTGTTGACCAGAGGGCATGGGAAAGGCTCCACTGGGGTGGCTGGGGTAGAGATAGACCTTAAGGGGTCCAGAAGACTCCACCAGCTGGAGGGAAAGGCCCTACAGAGACAAGGTACTAGGAAAGGCCCAGAGGACAGAGGAGGGGCCCTGTGGGGAGCCTGTGGGCAGGAAGGGCCTGTGCTGGGCTTTGAAACTGGGGACTCAGGTACTGCTCTAGCGTGAGGGTCCTTGGCATTTTTTTGGTCCAGGACCCCCTGAGGTCCCTGGGGAATGAGAACAGGCTCACACAGCCACTTTCAAGAGGTTTGCAGGTCCCCTGATGCAGACCCCTCACACCCCAGCAGAGACACAGCAGAGGCTTCTCAGAGTGGAGGCCAGGTGGCTTCAGCCTGGGGTTCTAGAAGGGAGGGAAGAGACACACCCCCGTGTGTCCTCCAGAGCCTCAGCCTTCTCCCTGAATCTCCCCTTTGCCTCCTCACTGTAACCCACACCTGGCTCTCCTTGAAGGACCCGCTTGCCCCGCAGCCTCCTGAGAGTTTTCTCTCCCAGTCCCTCTCCCACTGGGCCTGGAGGTGGGGCAGGGTCCTCCTTGCCCCCAGCCTTGAATCTTCTGTCACCCTACAATACCACTTGCTGTCACCCCGGTGATAGGTATCTACGAGCCTGGGGTGCTCCCCCACATCCTCAAAGATGTGAGCCCCTGACTCAGCGTTGCCTCTGGTTCCTGACCCTCCACATTCACATGACCACGCGCTGGCCTTTATCATCGCCAGTGACAGCAGCTCTCCCGTAAATACAAGTTTCAAGCACCCCACTTTCCAGTCTCTGCCTTCTGTCTTTCCAGTTCATTCCCTCTAGTCCTCCACCCACACAGTGCTCTTCCCCATTGACAGGGGATTGCTCCTGGCTGCTTTTCCCAGCCCCATCCCGTTCATGTGCCTTGCTTTGTACCCAGCATGGACTCCATGGCCTGTCATTGTCACTCCTTCACCTATACTTCCTGCCTCCTTGCTTCTCTCTCTCTTCGTCATCCTGGCATCACCACCCCAGAACTGCTTGGTTTCAGTTCTCCACCATGGCTAGGGGAACATACCTTTTTGCTGACTGCTCTCACTTTCTTTTTTTTTTTTTTTTTGACACAGAGTCTCGCTGTGTTGCCCAGGCTGGAGTGCAGTGGCACACTCTCAGCTCACTGCAACCTCCACCTCCGGGGTTCAAGCAATTCTCTCTGCCTTAGCCTCCTGAGTAGCTGGTATTATAGGCACCTGCCACCACACCTGGCTAATTTTTGTATTTTTTTTTAGTACAGACAGGGTTTTGCCATGGTGGCCAGGCTGGTCTTGAACTCCTGACCTCAGGTGATATGCCTGCCTTGGCCTCCCAAAGTGCTGGGATTACAGGCATGAACCACCCTGCCCGGCCCTATTGCTCTCACTTTGAAATCACGACATGAGCCACAGTGAGCCTATGATGTGGTTTGACATCTTTCTGCATTTCTCTGTTCACCCCTCTCCCAGAAGGCATGCCTCCCTCCCTCCCCTCAGCCTGCAGCCCCTTCCCCTCCACGCTTACTCTCAGCTGATAGCCCTGCTGCTGTCTCGCTGAGAAAATAGAAATAGCCAGAGGAGAATTCCCTCCACCCCATGCACACACCTCTGTCCCCGCCTACTCCACATTCCCTGTTGTCAGCACCGATGTGTCTAGCTGAGGGTGGTCCCCCCATTCAAGGCCATCATCTCCTGTCATCTACTTCTTGACACCATTTGAACAATTATCTCCCCTCTTTCCTACATGACACATTCCCCTTTTCTACTATATATTTTTTGCTATGGATTGTATGTATCCCCCCGAAATCATATGTTGAAGCCCCAATCCCTCGTGTGATGGTATTAGGAGGTAGAGCACTATGGGGGTGATTAGGTCATGAGGATGGAGCCCTCATGAATGGGATTAGTGCCCTTAGACGAAGAGGCAAGAAAGAGATGATCTGTCTCTGCCATGTGAGGGCACAAGGAGAAGGTAGCCATCTGCAAACCAGGAAGTGAACCCTCATCAGGAACTCGATCAGCCAGCACCTTGATCATAGACTTCCTAGCCTCTAGAACTGTGAGAAATAAAGGTTGTTTAAGCCTCCCAGTCTGTAGTTTTCTGTTATAATGTCCTGACCTAAGTTATTTTCCATCACTATACAATGGGTTATTTTTTTCTTTAAAAAAAATTATTTCTTGACTCTACTTTTTCCTCCAGAGACTGCTTATATTCCACTGTCTTCATTCCTCTCCTCCTGTTTTCTCTCTTTAAACTTTTCAAAAATAGCAAAATATAACACATACAGAGAAAATGATATACAGCTCAGTGATTTATCACAAACACCTGTGTAACCACCACTCGAATCTAGAGATAGGACATTACAGCACCCCAGAAGCCCTCCTTTTGTCCCCTCTTCCCAAAGAAGGGTAACCAATAACTTGCCTTTTATGATGAAGGCTTTTTTTTTTTTTTGAGATGGAGTCTCACTCTGTTGCCCAGGTTGGAGTGCGGTGGCGCAATCTCTGCTCACTGCAAGCTCCGCCTCCTGGGTTCACGCCATTCTCCTGCCTCAGCCTCCTGAGTAGCTGGGACTACAGGTGCCCACCACCACGCCCGGCTGATTTTTTGTATTTTAGTAGAGACAAGGTTTCACCGCGTTAGCCAGGATGGTCTCGATCTCCTGACCTCGTGATCCACCTGCCTCAGCCTCCCAAAGTGCTGGGATTACAGGCGTGAGCCACCGCCCCCGGCCAAGATAAAGGCTTTTCTATCTGGCTTCTTTGTTAGCATTTTGTTGGCGAGATTGATACGTTTTGTGTGCAGCTGTCTGTCATTTTCATTGCAGTAGAATTCCATTGTCTACTATATCACAGTTTTAGTTACTCATTCTACTACTGATGAAAATTTGGGTTATTTCTAGTTTTTTTGGTGCATACATGCGTACATTTCTGGTAGACATATACCTAGAAGTGAACTGGCTGCATTATGGGCCATAACTTGTCTTCAACGTTAGTAAATAATACCGCCCGTCTGTTTTCCAAGCAGCAGTGAATGACACTTTCTGTTACTTCATATCTTCTGTTACTTGGTACTGTCAGGTTTTAAAATTTTAGTCATTCTGTCGGGTGTCTAGTAGTATGTTATTGTGGTTTTATTTTGCATTTGCCTGATTGCAAATGAAGTTGAGCACTTTTTGATACAGTGATTAACCATTTGGATATCCTCTTCAGTGAACTATCAGCTCAATTCTCTTGACTATTTAAAAAATAAAGTTGTTTATCTTTTTCTTACAGAGTTTTAGGAGGATTTTTTTGGTACATGTGCAGTCCAAATACACACCTTTTGTCAGTGATACGTGTTCAGCTGCACACACGGTGTTTTGCCTTTTTATTCTTTTAATGGTATCTATTGATAAACATGAGTTCTTAGTTTTAATGAAGTCAAATTTGTTCGTCTTCTTTACGGTGTACTTTTTGTGTCTTGTTTAAGGAAGTCCTTCTCTATCTTAAAGCTTTGAGAAGCATTCCTTCTTTCTCCTATTTTCTAAAAATTGTTGAAGATCTCCTTCCTTCCTGCCTTCCTTCCTTCCTTCCTTTCATCCATCTCTCTCTCACCCAGGCCAAACTTCAGTGGCATGATCATGGCTCACTGCAGCCTCAACTTCCCAGGCTCAAGTGATCCTCCTGCCTCAGCCTCCTGAGTAGCCAGGACTGCAGGCACGCACCACCATGCCTGGCTAATTTTAAAAATTTTTTGTAGAGACACGGTCTCATCAAGTTACCCAGGCTGGTCTTGAACTCCTGGGCTCAAACAATCCTCCCACCTCAGCCTCCCAAAGTGCTGGGATTACAGGCATGAGTCACATGTCTAGCCTGTATTCTTTCTTTTTTAAATGTTTGGAAGAATTCATGGGTAAAACCATGTGACCCTGGAGTTTATTTGTGGGAAGCTTTTAAAACATGGATTCAATTTCTTTAACAAATATAGGACTATGAGATTTTCATCTCATGTCGGTTTGGGTATGTTGTGTTTTCAAGGAATTTTTCTATTTTATCGAAGTTGTCAAATTTGTCTGCAGGTCCTCTTATTTTCTTTTTAATGTATGGAGGATCTGAAGGGATGGTACTTTGTGTTTTCTCTATTTCTTGTTTGGTTTTGCTAGTGATTTGCCAATTTAAAAAATCTTTCCAAAGAACCAACTTTTGGCTTTGTTTATTTTTTGAATCCCTGAGTAGCTGGGATTGCAGGCGCCCGCCACCACATCCGGCTAATTTTTTGTATTTTTAGTAGAGGTGGGGTTTCACCATATTGGCCAGGCTGGTCTCGAACTCCTGACCTCAGATGATCCACCCGCCTCGGCCTCCCAAAGTGCTGGGATTACAAGTGTGAGCCAGTGTGCCTGGCAAGCCTCTTTTTAAATGGCACCAATCCCATTCATGAGGGCAGAGCCCTGATGATCGAATTACCTCCTAATGGCCCCATTTCTTAATACTATCACACTGAGAATTAAGTTTTAACATAAGAATTTTAGGAAGACACAAACATTCAGACCATGGAACATATATAAAACAGTTGTCCTACCAACTAACAGAATACACATTCTTTTCAAGCACACCTATATAAAAATTATAGACACTGACCTATGCTGGCCATAAAGCAAATATGAACAAATTTCAGATACCTGAAGAGATTTAGACTATGTTCTCCAACTGCAGTGCAATTAAGCTAGAAATCAATAGCAAAAATGTAACTATAAATGAGCCCATATGTTTGAATTTTAAGCAAGATATATGTAAATTATCTATGGTTCAAAAAAGAAGTCACAGTGAAATTTAGAAAATATCTTGACCTGGCGGGTTGCAGTGGCTCACGCCTGTAATCCCAGCACTTTGGGAGGCCAAGGCGGGTGGATCACCTGAGGTAAGGAGTTTGAGACCAGCCTGGCCAACATGGTGAAACCCTGTCTCTACTAAAAATACAAAACATTAGCCGGGCGTGATGGCGGGCACCTGTTGTCACAGCTACTTGGGAGGCTGAGGCGGGAGAATCACTTGAATCCGGGAGGCAGAGGTTGCAGTGAGCCGAGATTGCACCACTGCACTCCAGCCTGGGCAACATGAGTGAAACTTCATCTCAAAAAAAAAAAAAAAAGAAAAGAAAAAGAAAATATCTTGACCCAATGATGATGCAAATACTACGTATCAAACTTGTAGAATGAACTTCCACTTCTGGCCATGACAGAGGAGCCTGTATCAGACTAGCCTTCCTATTTATATATTTATTTTTGAGATGGGGTGTCGCTCTGTTGCCCAGGCTGGAGTGCGGTGGTGCAATCTCAGCTCACTGCAACCTCCGCCTCCTGAGTTCAAGTAATTCTCCTGTCTCAGCCTTCCAAGTAGCTGGAATTACAGGCGCCCACCACCACACCCAGCTAGTTTTTTATATTTTTAGTAGAGACGGGGTTTCACCATGTTGGCCAGGCTGGTCTCGACACCTGACCTCAGGTGATCCACCTGCCCCTGCCTCCCAAAGTGCCGGGATTACAGGTGTGAGCCACTGCGCCTGGCCCTGAGTGACCTTTTTAATGTGTTGTTGAATTTGATTTGCTAGTATTTTGTTGAGAAGTTTTGCATCAATATCCATCAGGGATACTGGCCTGTAGTTTTCTTTTTTTATATGTCTTTGTCTGATTTTGGTGTCAGGGCAATACTGGCCTCATAGAATGAGTTTGGAAGTTTTCTCTCCTCTGTTTTTCATAATAGTTTGAGTAGGGTTGGTATTAGTTTTTCTTTAAATGTTTGGTAAAATTAAGCAGTGAAGCCACTGGGTCCCAGGCTTTTCTTTGCTGGGAGACTTTTCATTACAGCGTTGATCTCATTACTTGTTATTGGTCTATTTAGGTTTTGGATTTCTTCACGGTTCCATCTTGGTAGGTTGTGTATGCCTAGGAATTTATCCATTTCTTCTAGGGTTTTCAATTTATTGGCATATAATTGTTCATAGTAACCTCTAATAATCCTTTGAGTTTCTGTGATATTGGTTGTAATATCTCTTTTGTCATTTCTGATTTTTTTGTTTAGGTTTTCTCTCTTTTTTTGTTAGTCTAGCTAAAGATTTATTGATTTTGTTTATCTTTTCAAAAAACTTTATTTTGTTGATCTTTTGTATTGTTTTGTTTCAATTTCATTTATTTCTGCTATGATCTTTATTATTTATTTTCTTCTACTAATTTTGGGTTTGGTTTGCTCTTACTTTTCTAGTTCTTTAAGAGACATCATTAGATTATTTTGAAGTTTTTCTACTTACTTGATGTAGGTGCTTATAGGTACAACTTTCCTCTTAGTACTTCTTTCCCTGTATCTCATAGGTTTTGATATGTTGTGTTTCCATTATCATTTGTTTCAGGATGTTTTTAAATTTCCTTCTTAATTTCTTCATTGACCATTCAAGAGCATATTATTTCATTTCCATGTGTTCGTATGGTGTGCAAAATACCTTGTTTTTGATTTGTAGTTTTATTTCATTGTGATCACAGAAGATACTTGATATGATTTCAAATTTAAAAAGTAATTTGGCTGGGAGAAGTGGCTCATGCTTGTAATCCCAGCGCTTTGGGAGGCCGAGGCAGGCAGATCATGAGGTCAGGAGATCGAGACCATCCTGGCTAACACAGTGAAACCCCATCTCTACTAAAAATACAAAAAATTAGCCAGGCATGGTGGCAGGTGCCTGTAGTCCCAGCTACTCAGGAGGCTGAGGCAGGAGAATGGTGTGAACCCGGGAGGCAGAGCTGGTAGTGAGCCGAGATCGCGCCGCTGCACTCCAGCCTGGGTGACAGAGCAAGACTCTGTCTCAAAAAAAAAAATAATAACAATAATAATAATTTAAGACTTGTTTTGTGGCCTACCATATGGTCTATCCTTGAGAATGATCCATATGCTGAGGAGAAGAATGTGTATTCTGCAGCTGTTGGATGAAATGTTCTGTAAATATCTAATAGGTTCATCTGATCTATACCACAGACTAAGGCTGGTGTTTCTTTGTTGATTTTCTGTCTGGATGAACTGTCTAATGCTGAAAGTGGAGTATTGAAGTCTCCAGCTATTATTGTATTGAGGTCTATCTCTCTCTTTAGCTCTAAGAATACTTCCTTTATATATCTGGGTGTTCCAGTGTTGAGTGCATATGTATTTAAAATTGTTATATTATCTTGCTGAATTGACCCTTTTATATAATGACCTTCTTTGTCTCTTTTTATAGTTTTTGTCTTGAAGTCTGTTTTGCCTCATAGAATAGCATAGCTATTCCTGCTCTTATTTGGTTTCCATTTGCATGGAATATCTTTCTCCATCCCTTTAGTTTCAGTCTATGTGTGTCTTTACAGGTAAAGTGTGTTTCATGTAGGCAACAGATCACTGGGTCTTGTTTTTCTATCCGTTCTGCCACTCTGTGTCTTTTGATTGGAGAGTTTAGTCCATTTATGTTCAATGTTATTACTGACAAGTAAGGACTTACTCCTGCCACTTTATTAATTATTTTCTTGTTGCTTTGTGATCTTCTTTCTTTCCTTCCTGTTCTCCTTTTAGTGAAGGTGATTTTCTCTGGTGGTATGTTTTAATTTCTTGCTTTTTTTTTTTTTTGTGTGTATCTGCTGTATGTTTTTTGATTTGAGGTTAACATGAGGCTTGCAAATAATATCTTATAACCTAATATTTTAAACTGATGACACCTTAACACTGATTGCATAAACAGACAAACAAGCAAAGAGAAAACTAATAAAAACTCTACATTTTAACTTTGTCCCCCCACTTTTTAACTTATTGTACTGTTTATGTCTTGAAAAGTTGTAGTTATTATTTTTGATTGGTTCCTCTTTTAGTCTTTCTACTCAAGATATGAGTGGTCTACATATGACAGTGTTATAATATTCTATATGTTTCTGTGTACTTGCTATTACCATTAAGTTCTGTACTTTCAAGTGATTTCTTATTGCTCATTAATGTCCTTTTCTTTCAGATTGAAAAACTCCCTTTAGCATTTAGCAGTATGTGAACTGCATTTTTCAAGTCCAGAATTTCTGCTTGATTCTTTTTTTTTTTTTTTTTTTTGAGATGGAGTCTTGCTCTGTCGCCCAGGCTGGAGTGCAGTGGCGTGATCTCGGCTCACTGCAAGCTCCGCCTCCCGGGTTCACACCATTCTCCTGCCTCAGCCTCCTGAGTAGCTGGGATTACAGGTGCCCACCACCACGCCTGGCTAATTTTTTGTATTTTTAGTAGAGATGGGATTTCACCATGTTAGCCAGGATGGTCTCGATCTCCTGACCTTGTGATCCGCCTGCCTCGGCCTTCCAAAGTGCTGGGATTACAGGCGTGAGCCACCGTGCCCAGCCTGCTTGATTCTTTTAAATTATTTCAATCTCTTTGCTAAGTTTATCTGTTAGGATTCTGAATTCCTTCTCTGTGTTATCTTGAATTTCACTGAGTTCCCTCAAAACAGCTATTTTGAATTCTCTGTCTGAAAGGTCACATATCTCTGTCTCTCCAGAATTGGCCACTGGTACCTTATTTAGTTCATTTGGTGAGGTCATGTTTTCCTGTATGGTCTTGATGCTTGTGATGTTCGTCAGTGTCTGGGCATTGAAGTTAGGTATTTATTGTAGTCTTTGCAGTCTGGGCTTGTTTGTACCTGTTCTTCTTAGGAAGACTTTCCAGGTAATAAAAGGGACTTGGGTATTGTGATCTAAGTTTTTGGTCACTGCAGCCATATCTGCATTAGGGGGCACCCCAAGCCTACTAATACTATGGCTCTTGCAGACTCGTAAAGGTACCACTTGGGTGGTCTTGGATAAGATCTGGAAGAATTCTCTGGATTACCAGGCAGAGGCTCTTGTTCTCTTCCCTTACTTTCTCCCCTAAAAGTGGAGTCTCTCTCTCTGTGCTGGGCCACCTGGAGCTAGGAGAGGGGTGACACAGGCACCTCTGTGGCCACTATCACTAGGACTATGCTGGCTCAGACCTGAAGCCAGCACAGCACTGGGTCTCACCCAAGGCCTACAGTCTCCACTGCCTGGCTACTGCCTACGTTTGCTTAAGGCACTAGGGCTCTACAGTCAGCAGGTGGTGAAGCCAGTGAGATTATGTCCTTCCCTTCAAGGCAGCAAGTTCCCCCCACCCCCATCCTGGGAAGGTCCTTAGATGCCATCTGGGAGGCAGGGCCTGCAGTCAGAAACCTTAGTAGTCTCCCCAATGCTCTATTCTATTACAGCCTGGCTGATACCCAAGCCATAAGGCAAAGTCCTTCCCGCTCTTCCCTCCCCTTTTCACAAGCAGAGAAGTCTGTCTCCATGGCCACCACTGCCCCAGCCCTGTGGCAATGCTGCCAGGCCACCATCAGTGTTCATTCAGGGCCTAAGGGCTCTTGAAGCAACTGAACGCTGCCAGGCCTGGGACTCTCTCTTTAGGGTAGTGGGCTCCCCTCTGACCCAGGGCAGGTCCAGAACTGCCACCCCACAGCCAACACTTAGAATCTGGGACCCCAAGAGCCCTCTTGGTGCTCTGCCACACTGTAGCTGAGCTGGTACCTAGGCTGATTTTTGCTTTTTATGAAGGTACTTTTTTGTGTGTATAGTTCAATTTGGTTTTCCTCCAGGGAGGACAATTGGTGGAGGTTTCTATTTGGGCATATATATTTTTTTTTTTTTTTTTGAGACGGAGTTTTGCTCTTTCACCCAGGCTGGAGTGCAGTGGCGCGATCTCGGCTCACTGCAACCTCTGCCTCCTGGGTTCAAGCGATTCTCCAGCCTCAGCCTCCCCAGTAGCTGGGATTACAGGTACCTGCCACCATGCTTGGCTACTTTTTTTTTTAATTAAAAAGTAAACTTTAATGTCGAAAATGCAAACTTGGGGAAGGCAGAAAGATCACACACAAGGCTGTCGCTTCACACTTGGAAGGTTGCACGGCGGCCAGGAGAGGCGCTCCTCACTTCCCAGACAGGGCGGGGGCCGGGCAGAGGCGCTCCTCACTTGCCAGACGGGGCGGCGGCCACATGCCTGGCTAATTTTTGTATTTTTAGTAGGGACGGGGATTCTCCGTGTTGGCCAGGCTGGTCTCAAACTCCTGACTTCCGGTGATCCACGCACCTCGGCCTCCCAAAGTGCTGGGATTACAGGCGTGAGCCACCGCGCCCAGCCCTATTTGGCCATCTTGCTTTGCCTCCACCTTCATTTGATAACAGAGCACCCCCATGTAACCACCACCACAATCAAGATATAAGACATTTCTGTTATTCCCCAAATTTCCTTCACCCTCCTTTATAGTCCATGGCACCCACCCCATCCCTGGGCAACACCTATGTGCTTCCTTTTTTTTTTTTTCCCTGCAGGAGGATGCCTTCCTATACCTATGAGCATTCCATCACTGCTGCTTTTAATCATATAGCGTGTAGTCTTATGAGTCTGACTTTTTCACTTAGCATAATGCTTTTGCAATTTGTGATTGAGTGTTTTCATATGATTCTGTTTTTTCTGTCTCTTAGCTTGGAAGTTATACACTTTTTAGCAGTAACTGTTGGGAGATCATTCTCCAAGAGTCTCTCTCATGTTTCCATACATCCTGCTAGCAGAGACATTGACTAACTGTTTTTGTCTGTTTAGTGTTGCTATAAAGGAATACCTAAGTCTGAGTATTATACATAGAAAAGAGGTTTTATTTGTCTCATGGCTCCTCAGGCCATACAAGAAACATGGTGCCAGCATCTTACCAGTGTCACATGGCAAGAAAGGAAGTGAGGAAGAGAAAATAAGTTGTTAACTGGTTGTTAAAAAGTGCCAGGCCCGGACGAGGCACAGTGGCTCGTGCCTGTAATCCCAGCACTTTGGGAGGCCAAGGCGAGTGGATCACCTGAGGTCGGGAGTTTGAGACCAGCCTGACCAACATGGAGAAACCCTGTCTCTACTAAAAAAAATACAAAAAAATTAGCTGGGCATGGTGGTGCATGCCTGTAATCCTAGCTACTCGGGAGGCTGAGGCAGGAGAATTGCTTGAATCCAGGAGGTGGAGGTTGCAGTGAGCCAAGATCACCTGGGCGACAAGAGCGAAACTCTGTCTCAAAGAAAAAAAAAGTGCCAGGCTCTTTTTAACAACCAGTTCTTACAGGAACTAATAGAGTGAAAACTCACTCACCCCCACCCCACAGGGAGGGCATTAATTCATTCATGAGGGATCCACCCCTATGACCCAAACACCTCCCATTAGCCCCCCACCTCCAACATTGGAATCAAAATTTAACATGAGGTTTGGGGGGCAGAAATCCAAATTATAGCACTACCTTTGTTCCAGGCTACCTTCAAAGGATGTTTATACAGCAAACAGCCTTGGAAAATAGAGTTAGGGTCTCCTTGTAGAGCACAGGGTAAGTTTGCTTACTTTTCAGCATAATCAAGATTGTGTCTTCTTCTGGAGCAAAACTTTGACAACAGCAAGCGGGGCAAAGTCTGAAACCTTTTGCACATCTTGACAGAACCTTAGAGATTACTAGATTTATCTCTGCCTTACTCAAGGTCCATTAGTATCTTCCAGAACAATAAGTTGGTCTTAGAATCCTTTAGCTATGTATTCCCTTCCAGGCTTCGATGCTGTGTGCTGTTGTTTTATTTAGTTTTTATTTTAAACCCAACAAGACGCTATACCATCAATACTTATTTAGATCCCCCCACATATTTAACTTGCCATGGTGCTTCATTCTTTCATGCCTCTTTAAGCATCCATCTAGGATCGTGTTCATTCCACATGAAGAGAAAGCTTTTGGCCCAGCACGATGGCTCACGCCTGTAATCCCAGCACTTTGGGAAGCCTAGGCGGGAGGATCGCTTGAGCCCAGGATTTCCAGACCAGCCTGGGCTACATGGCAAAACCCTGTCTCTACTGAAAATACAAAAAATTAGCCAGGTGTGGTGGTGCACGCCTGTAGTCCCCGCTACTCGGGAGGCTGAGGTGGGAGGATTACTTAAACCTGGGAGGTTGAGGCTGCAGTGAGCGGTGATTGCACCACTGCACTCCAGCGTGGGTGACAGGAGTGAGACCATGTCTCCAAAAAAAAAAAAAAGAAGGAAAGAAAAAGCTTTTGTATTTCCTTTGGTGTAGGTCTGCTAATGACAAAGTCTCTGGGTTTTTTGTTTGACTAGAGAAATGTTTTAATTTTAACCTTATTCTTGAAGGTTTTGTTTTTGTTTTCATTTTGTTTTGTGTGCTAAGTACAGAATTCTCATTGGCATTTATTTATTTAGAGACAGAGTCTTGCTCTGTGGCCCAGGCTAGAGTACAGTGGCATGATCTCCGCCTCCCAGGTTCAAGCGATTCTCCTCCCTCAACCTCCTGAGTAGCTGGAGCTACAGGCATGCACCACTACACCTGACTAATTTTTGTATTTTTAGTAGAGACGGGGTTTCACCGTGTTGCCCAGGCTGATCTCAAACTCCTGAGCTCAAGTGATTTGCCTGCCTTGGCCTCCCAAAGTGCTGGGATTATAGGCATGAGCCGCCGTGCCTGGCCAGCATTTATTTTCTTTTCAGCTCTTTAAGGAAGTCATTCCATTGTCTCTGGCTTCCATTGTTGAGAAGCCAGCTGTCATTCTAATGGTTGCCCTTTGAAGATAACTTTTTTTCCTCTGCTATTTTAAATATTTCCTCCTTGTATTTTATTTTCAACAGGTGTAATGTGGCACATATATCAGCAATTGTTATGTTACATACAATACATATTGTGTAACATATGTATCATTATCAGTTATTGCTGTGTAACAAACTACTCCAGAGCACAGTGGCTTATAAAAGGAATCATTTATTTAGTCCATAAATCTGCAATTTGAGCAGAGCTCAGTGGGAAAGCCTCAGCTTTACTTTATACGGCACCATATAAGGTAACTCGCAACTGGCAAGTTGGTGCTGGCTGTTGGCTGGGAGTTCATTCAGGGCTCAGGGCCCAGGACCAAGAGTCGTCACCATGGCTTGCTTCAGCCTCCTTGAGGCATGATGGCTGGGCCCCAAGAGAAGAGAAATAGAAACTTCCAGTCTCTTAAGGCATTGGTCTGGAAGCTGGGACGGCATCACTTTTGCCATATTCTGTTGGTAACGCAGTTACATCGCCAGATTAAAGGGTAAAAAGATACAAATTCCCACTGCTCAGTGCAAGGAATATCAGTGATTTAGGGGGCCCTGTTTTAAAACCCCTACAAGGTGCTAAGCGTGGATTTCTGGGGCTTTCTTGTTTTTTGTTGTTTTCTATGTGTTTTTTTTTTTTTTTTTTTTTGATGGTAGGGTCAGGGAGGGCTTATAGGGTATGTTAAATCAGCAGAATAATTTTATTTATTTATTTGGAGATGGAGTTTCACTCTTTTGCCTAAGCTGGAGTGAAGTGGCGTGATCTCGGCTCACTGCAACCTCCGCCCTGCTGGTTCAAGCGATTCTCCTGCCTTAGCCTCCCAAGTAGCTGGGATTATAGGCACCCACCGCCACGCCCGGCTAATTTTTGTATTTTTAGTAGACATGGGGTTTTGCCATGGCTAGTCTGGAATTCCTGACCTCAGGTGATCCACCGACCTTGGCCTCCCAAAGTGGTGGGATTACAGGTATGAGCCACTGTGCCTGACCTATAATGTTTT
This sequence comes from Pan paniscus, assembly GCF_029289425.2. Taxonomy (NCBI): domain Eukaryota; kingdom Metazoa; phylum Chordata; class Mammalia; order Primates; family Hominidae; genus Pan; species Pan paniscus. The sequence continues at coordinate 48,005,667 of NC_085927.1, read as the reverse complement.
TTAAAAATCAGTTTTGGAATGTTTGCAGACATTAACTCTTCAAATGTGGCTTCCATTTGATTCTTTTTCTACTCTGCCTCTGATCCTCCACTTATATATGTATGCTAGATCTTTTATTAGATAGTCTGTGTCTCTTATGTACTCTACTATATTTTGTATTCTTCTGTCTCTCCATGCTTTATTCTGTTTACTCTTTCCTGATTATATTTTTTAATTTTGTAATTTCCATTTGACGCTTTTTTGATCATTCAAAACTCTTCACCAAAATTCTAAATTTCCTTTTTTAACCTCTTGAATGTTATCACAGTTACTTTAAAGTCTATTTTGGATAACTTAAATATTTACAGTCCCCTCACAGATATGTTTCTTTTGTATATTGTTTCTGTTGGTTTTCTTTCATGTCTTATCTCCACATATGCCTGGTGAGTTTTGATTATGTGTTGGTCATTGTATTTGCAAGTATGCTGGTAGAAATAATCTGGAGTGGCCGGGTGCAGTGGCTCATGCCGGTAATCCCAGCACTTTGGGAGGCTGAGGCAGGTGGATCACGAGATCAGGAGATCAAGACCATCCTGGCTAACATGGTGAAACCCCATCTCTACTAAAAATACAAAAAATTAGCTGAGCATGGTGGTACATTCCTGTAATCCCTGCTACTCGGGAGGCTGAGGCAGGAGAATCACTTGAACCAGGAGGCAGAGGTTGCAGTGAGCCGAGATCACGCCACTGCACTCCAGCCTGGGTGACAGAGCGAGACTCCATCTCAAAAAAAAAAAAAAAAAAAAAAAGAAGTAATCTAGAGCCTAGTTTGATGTTTCCTTACAAAGAATGAATTTATTTTTGCTTCTCCCAGGTACCTGGGAACACTTGCAACTAGGATAACCTCAGTCTAGTTTCTGGAACTGAAATTACTTGAGGCTGAACTGTGGTCTCTGTGAGAGCGTGTCTGTGTATGGCTCACCCTTATTCCTAGGCTACGTAGTTCTTTAGGACCCTAACCCAAAGTAAGAGATGTTCATCAGGGCTCACCTCTTGGCAGACCCCTGGGCTCCAGTCCCTGTGTCCTGAGCCCCATGAGGCTGTTACTGGTACTGCTCATCTGCCCATCCTCTCCAGTAACAGCCACCTGAACACTGCAATTCCTGGGTTTCCATCATTCCTTCCAGCCTGGTGAGTCATCAGTGTCTTTTGAGGTATCCAGTGCCTGCCAGCAGATGTTTTTAAATAATTTGTCCAGCATTTCTGGCTGTCCTCAGTAGGTGGTCTGTTTCACATTCCCTAGTCTGCTGTTAATGGAAAGTGGAAGTTCTGAGAGAGAATCATCATTCCCGTCAGCATTCAAATGCCTGATTACACTTTCCCCATTCGCTACCCCTTCCTTTATTTGCTCCTCTCCACAGCAAAACTCCTCAAAAATATCTATCTTTGCAATCTTCAGATTCTCACATCGTGTCCTTAAACCCACTTTAATCAGGACTTGGTTCCCTCCATTCCACTAAAAGTAATGTTGTCAAGGTCGTGCATGCCTCTGTGATGCTAATTCCAGTGATGAGTTTTCAGTTGTCATTCTCTGACATATCGGCAACACTTGATGTGGAGTACCCTGATGTTGAGAGGCTGGTGAGATGAAGGAAAAACCCAGCCAAGGGCAATGAGGAATGGCTTCCTTCCGCCTCCTCCTTCCCTATCTTTGTTGTGGTTTTTGTTTTTTCTGTAACACTGATTACGTTATAGTTTATTAAATGTACTTCCTTATTCTATGTTTTTACTTTAGTCATTTTGTTGATCTCCTCCATAATAACATAGGCTCGGGCCAAGCGCAGTGGCTCACGCCTGTAATCCCAGCACTTTGGGAGACCAAGATGGGCGGATCACTTGAGGTGAGGAGTTCGAGACCAGCCTGGCCAACATGGCGAAACCCTGTGCCTACTAAAAATACAAAAATTAGCTGGGCGTGGTAGCACGCGCCTGTAATCCCAGCTATTAGGGAGGCTGAAGCAGGAGAATTGCAGGAGAATCACTTGAACCCAGGGGGCAGAGGTTGCAGTGAGCTGAGATCGCGCCACTGCACTCCAGCCTGGGTAACAGAGTGAGACTCTGTCTTAAAAAAAAAAAAAAAAAAAAAAGGCTTCAGGAGGGCAGAGCATTTTATGCAATTGTTCATTAATTGACCCCTCCATTTGGCACAGATCACATGCCCAGTAGTTAACTGTTAATCGATGCACTCTCTGTGGAACAACAGGCTGGTCCCGTTGAGCCAACACTCTCTGGGCACTGCCTTCACTAGACTCTGGCTGGCTGCTGCGCTTGTAGAGGTATGCAAGACAAAACCTTTTGGTATGTTAAAAGCCCTGGTCAGAACTTTAAGTAACCATCACTGACATGTAATGGTTGTGGTTTTGAAAGTGCTTTTATAGTGGTTTTTCATCTGTCCTCACAGCACCTCTGGGAGGTAGGTAGGACAGATACAGTTAGTCTCATGTTTCAAATGGGGCTCAGAGAGGGAAAAGGATTTCCCAAGATCACACAGCACCTTAGTGGCAAAACCTGGACTCAACCTCAACACTTAAAAATGAACAAAGCTGGCCGGGCGCAGTGGCTCATGCCTGTAATCCTAGCACTTTGGGAGGCCCAGGCAGGCAGGTCACCTGAGGCCAGGAGTTTAAGATCAGCCTGGCCAACATGACAAAACTCTGTCTCTTCTAAAAATACAAAAAATTAGCCGGGCATGGTGGCGGGTGCCTGTAATCCCAGCTACTCAGGAGGCTGAGGCAGGAGAATCACTTGAACCTGGGAGATGGAGGCTGCAGTGAGCCGAGATCGTGCCATTGTACTCCAGCCTGGGCAACAAGAATGAAACTCCATCTCAAAAAAAAAAAAAAGAAAAGAAAAGAAAAAGAAAAGTTTCCCTTTTTTAAAATATCTCATTTTAATGACTGCATAATAGTTTATTACATAGTTATACCATAATTTATATAATATTTTGTTGCTGTACATTTAGGTTAAACAATACTTACTTAGTTCCTACTATGAAGAGGGGCCAAGTACTCGAGGCTGGGGCTCTCACATGTGGCAATGAAATTAGAAAGTGGATATGGCAGGGCTGTGGTAAAATAAAATAAAATATAAAAATAATAAATGATATTACCAAAGAAAAGGAAAGTTTTTCAAAATAAAAGAAAATCTAGACAAGCATAGTGGCTCACACCACTATGTAATCCCAGTACTTTTGGAGGCTGAGGCAGGAGGAACACTTGAGGCCAGGAGTTCAAGACCAGCCTGGGCAACATAGCAAGACCCCCTGTCAACAAAAATAAAAAAAATTAGGCCAGGCACAGTGGCTCACGGTGGCTAGTGCCTGAAATCCTAGCACTTTGAGAGGCTGAGGGGGGTGGATTGCCTGAGCTCAGGAGTTCGAGACCAGCCTGGGCAACATGGCCAAACCCCATCTCTACTAAAAACACAAAAAATTAGCCAGGTGTGGCGGCACACGCCTTTAATCCCAGCTACTCTGGAGACTGAGGTAGGAGAATTGCTTGAACCCGGGAGGTGAAGGTCGCAGTGAGGTGAGATTACAACACTGCACTCCAGCCTGGGTGACAAAACGAGACTCTATCTCAAAAAAAAAAAAAAAAATTAGCTGGGCATGGTGGTGCATGCCTGTAATCCCAGCTACTCAGGAACTAAGGTAGGAGGATCCCTTCAGCCCAGGAATTCGAAGATGCAGTGAGTCATGATCACACCACCGCACCCCAGCCTGGGTTACAGAGCAAGACCTTGTCTCTAAAAAACAAAGAAAGTCTAACCTAAACGCCATTATGTCATTTACATGTGTATAGGGGTGTGTGTGTGTGTGTGTGTGTGTGTTTGCTTGGGAGGGGAGTCGGGCTGGAGCTGGCCAGGCCGCAGCCTGGGGACCTTCTGATTCCAGCAGGGATGTGGGCCGAGGGTCCCGCCTTACTCATTTCGGGTCTTGCTCCTCTGTCCTGGCTCTACAGACTCTTCCAGCTGGAGTTGGAGGCTGACGCCCTAGTGAATTTCCATCAGTATTCTTCCCAGCTGCTACCCTTCTATGAGAGCTCCCCTCAGGTCCTGCACACTGAGGTCCTGCAGCACCTGACCGACCTCATCCGTAACCACCCCAGCTGGTCAGTGGCCCACCTGGCTGTGGAGCTAGGGATCCGCGAGTGCTTCCATCACAGCCGTATCATCAGGTGAGCAAGGGAACAAGACCATTTGGACAACGTGTGTGTACCTGCTTGTGTGGGCAGTGGGGGCCCGCAGGCCTCAGTTCCCCTCCATAGTTTGACTTAAAAAGGAGCAGGGCCTGGCATGGTCGCTCACTAACGCAGTCCCAGCACTTTGGGAGGCTGAGGAGGGAGGATCACTTGAGGCTAGGAGTTCAAGACCAGCCTGGCAAAATAGCAAGACCTTGTCTCTACGAAAAAATTAAAAAATTAGCATGTGTCTGTACTCCTAGCTACTTGGGATGCTGAGGCAGGAGGATTGCTTGAGCCCAGGAGTTAGAGTTTACAGTGAGCTATGATTGCACCACTGCACTTCAGCCTGGGTGACAGAATGAGGTCTCTAGGAAAAAAAAAAAAAAAAAAAAAAAAGGTGCTGCGTTGCTACCAGATTAAAATGTAAGAAGGACAATGTAATGTTTCCAGAGTCCGGAGTGCTCACCAGGTGCCAGGTCTGTGGGAGCTGATTTCTACCCACCATGAAATTGAATTTTCCCAACCCCCACAAGGTATCGTCATTTTATTTTATTTTATTTTATGTTATGTTATGTTATTTTATTTTATTTTGAGACGGAGTCTTAGTCTGTCACCCAGGCTGGAATGCAGTGGCGCGATCTTGGCTCACTGCACCCTCTGCCTCCTGGGTTCAGGTGATTCTCCTGCCTCAGCCTCCGGAATAGCTGGGACTACAGTAATGTGCCATCATGCCCGGGTAATTTTTGTGTTTTTAGTAGAAACAGGGTTTCACCATGTTGGCCAGGTTGGTCTCGAACTCCTAACCTCAGGTGATCTGCCCTCCTTGGCCTCCCAAAGTGCTGGGATTACAGGCATGAGCCACCATGCCCGGCCCAGGTATCATCATTCTAGAGAGAGCTAACAGGACTTGTGCAGGTCACTCAGCCAGAGAGGGTGAAAGAGGGGCTTGGATCCTTGGTGTCTGCCCAGGCTGCTCTTCTGGAAGCTGAAGGCCTCCTTTTGTGAATCCATTCAGCCAGCAGATGGAGCAGCTGTTGCCCCTGGTGAGGGCACTGTCCCCACCCTTGCACAGGGCACCAGTTGGCCATCTTGTGCAGAGGTAGCCACACCTCCTCTGAGTCTCTATCCTAGATAGCTCAGTTAAGCTCCCAGGCCCAGAACTCAAAACCTCACTGCTGGCCGGGGGTGGTGGCTCACACCTGTAATCCCAGCACTTTGTGAGGCCGAGGCGGGTGTATCACTTGAGGTCAGGAGTTTGAGACCAGCCTGGCCAACGTGGTGAAACCCCGTCTCTACTAAAAATACAAAAAATTAGCAAGGCGTGGTGGCGCACGCCTGTAATCCCAGCTACTCGGGAGGCTGAGGCAGGAGAATTGCTTGAACCCAGAGGCGGAGGTTGCAGTGAGCCGAGATTGTGTCACTGCATTACAGCCTGGGCAACAAGAGTGAAACTCCACCTCAAAAAAACAAAACAAAACAAAAACCCTCACTGTACTTTAGTTTCCAGGCATGCTCTTGGACAGCACAGTGTCTCATCTCACCACTACTCTGTCCATTTCCTGGGGCAGGCACAGCAGCTTGTGTAGATAAGGATATTGACGCCCAGGAAGGTTAAGTGAATTGCCCGAGGCTAGTGAGATATCCGTGTTCTGTGACCCTTTCCTGTGCCACCACCCTGCCCACTTCCTGCTGGTGTGGCCCTGGGGCCCATCTCTTGTACAAGTGAGCAAACTGAACAGAAACCTGATACAGGTCACATCAGATATAATTACATTCAAATCAGCCCAACTAGCTGAGTGGCGGGAATGCTCTTGAGCTCAAATAAACCAGAAAGTCCGAGTTTCCGAGCGCACTTCCCTGCATGTGCACTTAGGTCCCCCTGCCACCTTGTACCACACCTGCTCACCTCTGCTCACCCTGGCCCTCTCCTGCAGCTGTGCCAATTGCGCGGAGAGCGAGGAGGGCTGCACACCCCTGCACCTGGCCTGCCGCAAGGGTGATGGGGAGATCCTGGTGGAGCTGGTGCAGTACTGCCACACTCAGATGGATGTCACCGACTACAAGGGAGAGACCGTCTTCCATTATGCTGTCCAGAGTGACAATTCTCAGGTGCTGCAGGTGAGCAGGGGGAGGGGCAGGGTGACTGGTACTGATACCTCCCGGTGTCCACAGTTCCCTTTGGGCCTCTGGGCTCAGGTGTCACTCTCGGGCCTCTCACTGTCCCGCATTGGTCCTTGAGGCCTGAGCTCCTTCATGGAGGGTGCAGACCCCTCCCTGGCTCTTCCCTCCCAGCCCTTTTCCAGGAGCCACGTCCTCAGTCTCTTTGCTTGATAAACCTGGGGACGACCTCCAACCCAGCAAAATAAACCCCAAAAAAGGCCCAGCTCCAGTCAGTTAGTTCAGTTCCGCTTTTCCTGAGCACAAACTGTGAGCCAGATGCCTGCCTGGAGGGGCTCGTGGGCCAGCGGGACCTGGGCTTAACCTTTTGCAAGCTTGTCCAATCTGTGGCCCTGCAGGCTGCATGCAGCCCAGGACGGCTTTGAATGTGGCCCAACACAAATTCACAAACTTTCTTAAAACATTATGAGATCCATGCATGGACCTTTTTTTTAGATCAGCTGTTGTTAGCGTTCATGTATTTTATGTGTGACCCAAGACAATCCTTCTGATGTGGCCCAGGGAGGCCAAAATATTGGACAACCCTATTTTACAGGAATTCAAACCAAGCAAACCAAACTGTCTCCAGTTCCTGTAGGCGTTTGTGCCAGAGGCCCTCCTGTTAACGTTTTTGGTTACCTGGGCAAAAGATGTGATTTTTTAATTGTGGGCAAGCAGATGGGGTGATACTATTAAATAGCTATTTCATATATTAGATTGAACAGAAAAGGCAGGATGTTGGATTATGTTTTATTGTCTAGAATTAGAAAATTCTTCTAAAGATCATGTTCTCTCTGCCTTGGCATCAGAATGCAACTACGTTATACCAGAAAATGTGGATTCCTTTTTTTTTTTTTTTTTTTGAGACAGAGTCTCCCTATGTCTCCCAGGCTAGAGTGCAGTGGTGCGATCTCGGCTCACTGCAACCTCCACCTCCTGGGTTCAAGTGATGCTCGTGCCTCAGCTTCCTGAGTAGCTGGGATTACAGGCATGTGCCACCATGCCTGGGTAGTTTCCGTATTTTTAGTAGGGATGGGGTTTTGCCATGTTGCCCAGGCTGGTCTCCAACTCCTGGCCTTAAGTGATCCACCTGCCTCAGCCTCCCAAAATGCCAGGATTACAGGTGTGAGCCACTGTGCCCGGCCCAGAAAATGTGGATTCATATCTTATGCTTCTTGCTCTCAGGGAAGGGAATTCTCCACCCACTGTTGAACTCCACTTTCACCGAGAATCCTCTGCGCACCCAGCACGGTGCCGCGCAGACCCTGCCTCCACGCGGGGGTGTGCACACCCGCTTCTTGATAGTCATGCACGACTGCAGCTGTCCTTTATCTGGTGCTGATTGGTGCCTGACCTTGAACTGAGTGTTGTATGTGTTCCAGTTAATTCTTAGAATACACTCATGGGGTGGAGGTCATTATTCCCCTTTCCTCTCCGAAGAAACTGAGGTTCAGTGTTGTTAATTAAGAAGCGTGCCCAGGGAGGGCCACAAAGCTGAGAGAGTGGGGCTTGACCTTACATTGGCCTCGATGCCAGCCCTTTGCTCTTCCTGCTGTGTCTCTGGCCTGCCTTCAGGTCCAGTGGGACTGCTGTGAGGTGACCCTGGTGTCACATGGGTACACTGTGGTTGTAATGAACCTCATGGGGACAGCACTGAGCCAAAAGTGAGATAGTAAAACCCTCCTAGCACTTTCTTTTTTTTGAGACAGCATCTAGCTCTGTCGCCCAGGCTGGAGTGCAGTGGTTTGATTGTGGCTCACTGCAGCCTCAACCTCCTGGACTCAGGTGATCCTCCCACCTCAGCCTCCTGAGCAGCTGGGACTACAGGCTCGTGCCACCACATGGGCTAATTTTTTTTTTTTTTTTGAGACGGAGTCTTGCTCTGTCGCCCAGGCTGGAGTGCAGTGGCGCGATCTTGGCTCACTGCAAGCTCTGCCTCCCGGGTTCATGCCATTCTCCTGCCTCAGCCTCCAGAGTAGCTGGGACTACAGGCACCTGCCACCACGCCCGGCTAATTTTTTTTGTATTTTTAGTAGAGACAGGGTTTCACCGTGTTCGCCAGGATGGTCTTGGTCTCCTGACCTTGTGATCCGCCTGCCTCAGCCTCCCAAAGTGCTGGGATTACAGGCGTGAGCCACCACACCCAGGCCACGCCGGCTAATTTTTAAAATTTTTTTGGTAAAGATGGGGTCTCCCTATGTTGCCCAGGCTGGTATCACACTCTTGGTCTCAAGTGATCCTCTCACCTCCCAGTGTGTTGGAATTACAAGCATGAGCCACTGCGCCTGGCCCCTAGCTCTCTTTTTAATACTGCTGTTCTTTCATTGAAAACATAGTACCTGCATGTAGAAAAAAATCAGTCAGGACAGAATGAAAAGCAAGAATCATTCCCACCTGGACCCCCAGTGCCCATCCTGAGATACAGCTACCTTTTAAGTTCCTTGACTCAGAAATGTTTCATGTGAGCCACAGTCATGCCAGGTCGACCCCTTCCCTCCCATCCACACTGGCACTTGGCTTTCCTGGTGCTTCTCTTTACGTTCTTTTTTTTTAGACAGAGTTTTTGCTCTATTGCCCGGGCTAGAGTGCAATGATGCAATCTCAGCTCACTGCAACCTCTGCCTCCTGGGTTCAAGCGATTCTCTTTCCTCAGGTTCCTGAATAGCTGGGATTACAGGTGCCTGCCACCATGCCCGGCTAATTTTTGTATCTTTAGAAGAGACGACATTTCACCATGTTGGCCAGGCTGGTCTCAAACTCTTGACCTTAGGCGATCCACCCACCTTGGCCTCCCAGAGTGCTAGGATTACAGGTGTGAGCCACTGCACCCGGCCTCTTTACGTTCTTATCAGCATCCTATGGAGTCAAACTTCCCTTCCTCTTTCATCAGCTCCTTGGAAGGAACGCAGTGGCTGGCCTGAACCAGGTGAATAACCAAGGGCTGACCCCGCTGCACCTGGCCTGCCAGCTGGGGAAGCAGGAGATGGTCCGCGTGCTGCTGCTGTGCAATGCTCGGTGCAACATCATGGGCCCCAACGGCTACCCCATCCACTCGGCCATGAAGTTCTCTCAGAAGGGGTAAGACCTCCTCCCCTCCCCATCTGCTGTCCTGCTGGGCTCCAGCTCTCCTGTCACCTGTCCCGTGCCTGAGGCAAGCAGTATCTACCATAGATCTTAGCATCTCCAGCCTCAGAGCAGAGGCCCCGGGTTCACAAGCCTCATTAGGCCCCGCCTGGCCCAAAGAAGGTGCTCCATCATTGTATCATGGGTAGGAATCTCAGTTCACAAGTTCAGCTATGCAAGGAGGAGACTTTAAAATTTTTCTGGCTGGGCATGGTGTCTCACGCCTGTAATCCCAACACTTTGGGAGGCTGAGGTGGGCAGATCACCTGAGGTCGGGAGTTCGAGACCAGCCTGACCAACATGAAGAAACCCCATCTCTACTAAAAAATACAAAATTAGCTGGGCGTGGTGACACATGCCTGTAATCCCAGCTACTCGGAAGGCTGAGGCAGGAGAATCGGTTGAACCCGGGAGGCGGAGGTTGCAGTGAGCCGAGATCGCACCGTTGCACTCCAGCCTGGGCAATAAGAGCGAAACTGTCTCAAAAAATAAATAAATAAATAAATAAATAAATAAATAAATAAATAAAAATAAATTTCTATAATGTACCTTAATTCCTAGGAGTGAATCTCCCTCTATAAAACTGGAGACAACCAATCTTAGCCCTCTTTGGGGTCTCCTCTTTCCAGCTCCCCTCCAGGTGGTGCTCCAGTTCTGGAGTCTGATGCAACCCCAAGGCCCACCTGGCCCCTCCTCTAACCCAGCCCAGCCTGATCTGAACAGCCCTCCGATGGCTTCAGTGCTCCTTGGTTTCTTGTGTGCCCAGCTCAAAGCCTGGGAAATGCTTGGTAAGGTGGCCGAGCGCCCATCCACCTAGATGCCTCTTTCCTCTCTGGCTGGTGGCACGTTGGGAGGCAGGTACAGGCTCATGTTTTGGGAGCCTGGGAACCCCTGGTGTCAGGAAAATTATCTTCAAAGGGGTAGGGGATGAGATAAAAAGATAAATGAATATCTCAAATCTCAAAATACTATCTAGGCCAGGCGCGGTGGCTCACGCCTGTAATCCCAGCAGTTTGGGAGGCCAAGGTGGGTGGATCACCTGAAGTCAGGAGTTCGAGACCAGCCTGACCAATATGGTGAAACCCTGTCTCTACTAAAAATACAAAAATTAGCCAGGTGTGGTGGTGTGTGCCTGTAGTCCCAGCTACTCAGGAGGCTGAGACAGGAGAATTGTTTGAAACTGGGAGGCAGAGGTTGCGGTGATTCGAGATTGTGCCATAGCACTCCAGCCAGGGCGACAGAACAAGACTCCATCTCAAGAAAAAAAATACTATCTAACAGGAACAACATCTAGAATGAATGAATGAGCCAATGAATCCTTCGATCCCGGCACTGTGCTAAAGCACCAGCCTCACCGAAATGAAGAAGCCACTCCAGGACAGGAGACACTCCAGCCACCCAGAACCTCATAGCGCAGTGCCAGACAAGCAGTGAGAAGGCATGGGCGGGCAGCACTCAGGCAGGGAGGCTGGCACTTGTGCCTGTCCTCAGGTTGTTCCTTCCTCTGGGAGCTGCATCCACCTTGCTAGCCCCATGGGGCATTGCTAGCCCTTCTAAGGGCTGGACCAAGCCTGGAAAACCCTCCTTTCCTTGAATCTCCCAAGCACAGCCAGAATGAGCTAGAGCTTTCAGAAATACTTGACCAAACAGAGAAGATACCAACACCCCCAGCCCCGCAGTCAGGTTCCCCATTTGCAGGTTGTGACCTGAGTGGACACCAGGTGACGCTCTTCTCTACCCAAAGGGCTGGCACATGGCCCCACTCTTGCTTGTCTCCAGCCACCCTGAGCTGTTCTGGGCAGGAGCTGTAATTGACCAGTTTTCTCTCTCTTCAAACAACCTCAGCCCTCACCGGTCCCTCTGTCCCCACACAGGCCATCCTGGGTGGGTCCAGCGTCCCATCACATAAGAGGATCTTTGCACAGAAGACAAAGGAAGAGGCTCCTACCTTGAGTGGAGCAGGGAGATCCCTTATCGACATGGCAGCCAGCACAGCCCTACTCCAAGAATCCCACAGCCTCAGTGTTACTGACAAGTGGTTCCCTCACAGCTCAGACTAGGAGCTCCCTCGCTGTTTTTCTTTTTCTTTTCTTTTCTTTGTTTTGTTTTTGAGACAGAGTTTCACTCTGTCACCCAGGCTGGAGTGCAATGGCATGATCTTGGCTCACTGCAACTTCTGCCTCCCAGGTTCAACTGATTCTCCTGCCTCAGCCTCCCAAGGAGCTGGGATTACAGGTGTGCGCCACTATGCCCAGCTAATTTTTGTATTTTTAGTAGAGATGGGGTTTCATCATGTTGACCAGGCTAGTCTTGAACTCCTGACCTCAGGTGATCTACTTGCCTCGCCCTCCCAACATGCTGGGATTACAGGCGTGAGCCGCCGCGCCTGGCCACCTCTGCTGTTTTTCAATGCAGCTGACCTTTCCCACAAAGCTCGGTTTGTGCCTGCGGTTCTCAGATGGTTAAGCCCCTGCTGAGGAAGGGAAACAGATAATCCCAGACAGTGAGATGGAGGCTGAGACTGAGGATGCCTGGGGGCTGCACTAGGAGCTCAGAGACGGCATCAGGCAGCTGGAATTCAGGGAAGGTTTGGGGGCAGCAGAGCCCGAGCCAAGCCATGGACACTAGCTGGAGCTGGCCACTCGGGTGAAGACTTGGGGGGCTCCAGAGGGCCCAGGGAAAGAAGCTGGGCCTGACTCCATGTGCCTAGTGCTGAGCACCAAGCCCTGGCATAAGGGCTGTAGGGAGCTGGGCAGCATAAATCCTGGGCCTGTGCTGGGCACCCCTAATAATAGAGAAGAGCAGCTGAACACTAACGCTGTCCCAGCCACCGGCTTAGCCTTCATGTGGGCTATTTCACTATAGCCCAGAGAGCTGATGTATTTTATTCCCCCTTTAAAGCTGAGGGCCAAGTGTGGTGGCTCATGCCTCTAATCCCAGCACTTTGGGAGGCTGAGGCAGGAGGATCGCTTGAGCCTAGGAGTTTGAGGCTACAGTGAGCTATGATCATGCCATTGCCCTCCAGCCTGGGTGACAAAGGGAAATCCTATCTCAAACAAACAAACAAAAAACAGATGAGGAAACCAAGGCTTAGAGAGATTAAGTAATTTGCTCAAAGTCAGGCAGTCAGTAAGTGCCAGACCTGGGAATTAAACCCATGTGGGCTGTCCTAGTAATTGCACTAAAAAAAAAAAAAAAAAAAAAGCTTTATTGAGATATAGTTCCTATTCCATACAATCCACCTATTGAAAGTATACAATGATTCTGATATATTATGTTTATTTTTTCAACTGTGGTAGATTATATATAACATAAAATTTGCCATTTTAACCACTTTTGTTTTTTGTTTTTGAGACAGAGTTTCGCTCTTGTTGCTCAGGCTGGAGTGCAATGGTGCGATCTCGGCTTACCGTTACCTCCACCTCCCGGGTTCAAGTGATTCTCCTGCCTCAGCCTCCCGAGTAGTAGCTGGGATTACAGGCATGCACCACCATGCCCAGTTAATTTTGTATTTTTTAGTAGAGACAGGGTTTCTCCATGTTGGTCAGGCTGGTCTCGAACTCCCGACCTCAGGTGATCCACCCACCTTGGCCTCCCAAAGTGCTGGGATTACAGGCGTGAGCCACCACACCCGGCCCATTTTAACCACTTTTAAGTGTACAATTCGGTGGTTTTAATCACATTTACAATGTTGTCCAACCATTACCCCTTTCTAAAACTTTTCTTATCACCTCAAACAGAAACTGTAACCATTAATAATTCCCGATTCTCCCCTCCCCACAGCCCCCGATAAGTCCCATGTCTTGTCTGTCTCTCAGAACTTGCCTGTTCTAGAACCTCGTATCAGTGAAATCATACAGCGTTTGTCCTTTTGTGCCTGGCTTATTTCACTTAGCATGATGTCTTCAAGGTTCATCCATGTTGCAGCACGTATCAGAATTTCCTTTCTTTTTAAGGCAGAATACTATTTTGTTTATCCATTCAGTGCTTCACTGATAGACGCCTGGGTTGTTTCCACCTTTTGTCTGTTGTGAAGAATGCTGCTGTGTACATGGGTCTGCAAATGTCCATTCAAGTCCCTGCATTCCGTCCTTTGATACTTCCGACCTCAGGTGATCCGCCTGCCTCAGCCTCCCAAAGTGTTGGGATTACAGGCGTGAGACACCGCGCCCAGCCAGAAAAATTTTAAAGTCTCCTCCTTGCACAGAGGAACTTGTGAACCGAGATTCCTACCCATGATACAATGATGGAGCACTTTCTTTGGGCCAGGCGGGGCCTAATGAGGCTTGTGAACCGGGGGCCTCTGCTCTGAGGCTGGAGATGCTAAGATCTCTGGTGGACACTGCTTGCCTCAGGCACCGAGTAGAAAGCAATTGTGCTCTTTCCCACTCTGTCATACTGCTTCCTATAGCATGCAGGTCACTGTGTGACTCACTGACAGTGTGGTAAGGAGGTGGAGGGTGGCTGTGTGCCAGGCACAGAACTGGGCTCTGAAATGCCTGGTCTTCCTTACACCCCAGCCACTCCTCTCAGCACTCTCTCCATGTTGCTCAGCTTCTGGAGGCCACCAGTGAGGAAGCTGGGGCTTGACTTCAAGCCCATCTGACTCTAAAGCCAGTACCAGGGAGGGTGATCATTGCTGGTGGCAGCATCAGGAAGGCTTCCTGGAGGAGGGGGTTAGTTGTGCCTTGAGGGGCTCAGTACAGCCTTAACCATGGTGAGTGTGCTGGTTGGGTTTGCTGAACTTTGTTTGCAGTGATGCTATCTGTAAGCAGTAGATGAAGCTCCAAGTCCTGGCTTCATCCCACGCCACGCAGACCCTAGCTTCTGCTCACCAACCGGGGCCCCTCTCTCACCAGGTGTGCGGAGATGATCATCAGCATGGACAGCAGCCAGATCCACAGCAAAGACCCCCGTTACGGAGCTAGCCCCCTCCACTGGGCCAAGAATGCAGAGGTGAGTGGATCCTGAGGTGGGTGGGTGGGGCAGGGGGCCGGGCCCTGCAGGTCCTCAGGGCCCTCAGGAAGCAGGTTCCCGAGAGGACCCTGAGGCTAGCACTTGGGGACTGACCTTGCAGTGGGTGTGCAGGCAGAGAAGTCCATGAAGAGCTGGAATCCTGGCAGGGCTCTGCTGCTCTCTGGCTGGGCGGGGGGATCCGCCCTGTGCCTCAGTTTCCTCATCCATGAATTCTGCTTTGGAGATGTGATGAAGTCAGCAAGGCAGTGTGTGACAAAACTCGGCACAAATTGTAAAGTGCTTCCCAAATAGAAGGTGGCGTGATGATGATTGTATTATTAGTCAGGATTCTCTAGAGGGCCAGAACTAACAGGAGATATATATATAGAGAGAGAAGGGGGTTTATTTTTTTATTTTTTATTTTCGAGACGGAGTCTTGCTCTGTCGCCCAGGCTGGAGTGCAGTGGCACAATCTTGGCTCACTGCAAGCTCTGCCTCCCAGGTTCATGCCATTCTCCTGCCTCAGCCTCCCGAGTAGCTGGGACTACAGGCGCCCGCCACCACACCCGGCTAATTTTTTTGTATTTTTAGTAGAGACGGGGTTTCACCATGTTAGCCAGGATGGTCTCGATCTCCTGACCTCGTGATCTGCCTGCCTTGGCCTCCCAAAGTGCTGGGATTACAGGCGTGAGCCACCGTGCCTGGCCTAAAGGGGGGTTTATTAAGGAGCATTAACTCACACGATCACAAGGTCCCACAATAGGCCATCGCAAGCTGAGGAGCAAGGAAGCCAGTCCAAGTCCCAGAGCTGAAGGACTTGGAGTCTGATGTTTGAGGGCAGGAAGCATCCAGCACGGGAGAAAGATGTAGGCTGGGAGGCTAAGCCAGTCTAGCCTTTTCACATTTTTTTCTGCCTGCTTTATATTCTGGCCGTGCTGGCAGCTGATTAGATGGTGCCCACCCAGATTAAGGGTAGGTCTGCCTTCCCCTACTGACTCAAATGTTAATCTCTGTTAGCAGCACCCTCTCAGACACACCCAGGGTCAATACTTTACATCCTTCAATCCAATCAAGTTGACACTCATTATTAACCATCAAGATGATGATGATGATGATGGATGATGATGGTGGTGGTGGTGGTGCTGGGCCTAGCTGCACACACAGGGAGCCTGGCTGGGCATCTCCTCTGAGTTCTTCCCCTAAGCTAAGCTCTGTCCTCCTGGGAGGATGGAGGCCTCTGGTCTCATCACCAGGAAGCACAGCTTGACAGAGAATGGGATGCCCCAGAGTTCATGGCCTACTTCTCAATGTGATGGGCCAGGAGGGAGGGCACTGCCAGCCTCAGGGGTAACTCTGCATTCCAGGAGCCGGACACCAAGTCAGGCCCTTCTGTGTAGGTTTGGTCACTCATTGTCATCACATGCTGTGAGGTGGGGACTTGCATTCCCATCTTCACAGAAGCCCTGAAGTGCACATGGCTACAGTGACCCATCCAAGCGCAGGCAGCTGGGATGAGTGAAGCTGGGCTTTGGGCTCAGGTCTGTGACTCCAAAGCCAGGCTCCCCTCCCTGTTCCCAAGGCTCTCCCAGGGATGTGCATTGCCAAGGCCCAGTGAGAGGTGATACCTTTGCAGGGTTCCAGGGAGGGATGCAGGGAGCGGGGTGCTTCAGGACAGGCCCCAGAGGAGCCTTTGCAAGGAGAGTGGGTTCTGTTGGCACTAGGAAAGGACCAGAAGCCTCTTAAAACAGTCAGCACATCTTTGGCTTTTTGTCCCTAGTCTTGGGATGCTGATGGGATGGGAGGCAGTCTAGGCCCCCCTAGAACTGGGGCCTGCCCCTGGAATCCTCTTGCTAGTGCTTTCCAACATCCCAGTACCTGTAGGCCTCTCAGAGCAGAAGTGGCAGTGCCCACGTGTCCCGGGGTGCGGCAGCTCCCCGAGTGCCTGTGCTAATTCAGCCTGACCGTCTCCCGCAGATGGCCTGCATGCTGCTGAAACGGGGCTGCAACGTGAACAGCACCAGCTCCGCGGGGAACACGGCCCTGCACGTGGCGGTGATGCGCAACCGCTTCGACTGCGCCATAGTGCTGCTGACCCACGGGGCCAACGCGGATGCCCGCGGAGAGCACGGCAACACCCCGCTGCACCTGGCCATGTCGGTGAGCCCGGGACCGCGTGTCCTGCCCTGTGGGGCCCCGGTGGGAATGCAGGAGGGCTGTCCGGACTGGAGCCCTCCTCCCCACTGTCTCCCTCCTATCGTCAGCTGCTCCAAATCATCTTCCCACCCAAAGCTCAGTTCAGACCCTGACTCCTCCCTCAGGAAGCCTTCCAAGTCCCCCTCTCAGCCCAAAATAACACCACCTCCTGTGTGCTTTGGTACCTTTTCCACCTGTGCCCCCATTTGGCACTTGCATGGCACGAGAGGGAAAAATGACAGCTCTGGCCATAGACTGGCCCTGAGCAAGCCATGTCACCTGTCAGCCTCGATTTCCTCATCTGGAAAATGGTGGTGTCAATACTTATCTGGAAGAGTTGTGGAAAAGTTATGGTGGACACTTGGTCACCCTCTACAGAATGTCTAAGTGACACACGCAGTACCTGGCCCGAGTGAGCATCCTGCTTCCCTTCACTGGTCTGCGTGTTGCTCTCATCTTCCCTGGGAGGCTGTAAGATCCTGGCAGGCAAAGCCTGAGTGTGCAGCCCAGCAGCCTGTGGCAGGTGCCAGGCATATTCGTTGGTTTATTATAGAACACAGTTCCTGCCCTCAAAGCCCTTAATGTCTGGTTAGACAACTAGAGTATGAACATATTAAACCTAGCAGAGGAGGACGTTACTGTGTTACAGACATATGTGTGTGCATGTATTCTTTTTTTTCGAGATGGAGTCTCGCACTGTCGCCCAGGCTGGAGTGCAGTGGCGCGATCTTGGCTCACCACAACCTCCGCCTCCCAGGTTCAAGCGATTCTCCTGCCTCAGCCTCCCAAGTAGCTGGGACTACAGGCACGCGCCACCATGCCCAGCTAATTTTTGTATTTTTAGTAGAGCCGGGGTTTCACCATGTTGGCCAGGCTGGTCTCGAACTCCTGTGTTGGCCAGGCTGGTCTCAAACTCCTGACCTCATGATCCACCCGCCTTGGCACCCCAAAGTGCTGGGATTACAGGCGTGAGCCACCGCGCCCCACCGTGTGCACGTTTTCTATAGCAAT
Organism: Pan paniscus; assembly: GCF_029289425.2. Classification (NCBI taxonomy): domain Eukaryota; kingdom Metazoa; phylum Chordata; class Mammalia; order Primates; family Hominidae; genus Pan; species Pan paniscus. The sequence goes on along the minus strand of NC_085927.1, from coordinate 47,988,007 downwards.
ACCGTATGTACAGAAGTCTGTTTACTGAGTCTCAGTGACAGAACATGAGAGACCCCCGGGACTCTAAAAGCCGATTCAGGACACATTCAGAGACATCCTGTTTTATACCAAAGGTCAAAACTTGGAAGAGATGTTGTTGCCCAAAAGGCTGAAACTATAAATAGTTTCATTTTTGAAACTGGACATTTTTAGCACTGGGTGGGCCCTTGGAATGATCTAACTCAGCAGTTCTCAAGTTTTTTGGCCTATTTGATCCCTTTATACTCTGAAAAATTATTGAGGATCACAAAGATTTTTTAATCATCTGGATTTTCTTTATCTATATTTACCATTTTAGAAATTTAAAGTGTGAAATTTTCAAAATATTAATTCATTTAAAAATAACAATAATAAATATATATGCCTACTATGTACCCACAAAAATTAAAATTAAATTTTTTAAAAAAAACTTAAAAAATAACTGGCCAGTTGCAGTGGCTCGTGTACACCTGTAATCCCAGCACTTTGGGAGGCCAAGATGGTCAGATCACCTGAGGCCAGGAGTTCGAGACCAGCCTGGCCAACATGGCGAAAGCCCATCTCTACTAAAAATGCAAAATTAGCTGGGTGTGAGACCTCTGAAAGGGTATCACGTGTTCACAGGGGTCCCCAGGTCTTACTTTAAGAACTGCTGATAGACTTTGGTCATCTTCATCCCATCTTCACAGTTTTTGGCATATTCATCAACCACCTTTACAATTGTGTACTTAATCACCTCTTCAAATTGACTTTTATTTATTTATTTTGAGACAGAGTTTCGCTTTTGTTGCCCAGGCTGGAGTGCAATGGCACGATCTTGGCTCACCGCAACCTCTGCCTCCTGGGTTCAAGCGATTCTCCTGCCTCAGCTTCCCGAGTAGCTGGGATTACAGGCATGCGCCACCACACCTGGCTAATTTTGTATTTTTAGTAGAGACGGGGTTTCTCCATGTTGGTCAGGCTGGTCTTGACCTCCTGACCTCAGGTGATCTACCTGCCTCAGCCTCCCAAACTGCTGGGATTACAAGCGTGAGCCACTGCGCCCGGCCTGGCTTACTTTTAAAAACTGACTTAAATTTATTTTGAGAGAAATGTTGCATCACTACCATAAATGGCCATCCATCCATCCAGTGCCAACCATAAAAGGTAACCAATGCAGGGCGCGGTGGCTCACGCCTGTAATCCCAGCATTTTGGGAGGCCGAGGTGGGCGAATTACGAGGTCAGGAGTTCAAGACCAGCCTGGCCAACATGGTGAAACCCTGTCTCTACTAAAAATACAAAAAATTAGCTGGGCGTAGTGGTGGGCACCTGTAATACCAGCTACTCGGGAGGCTGAGGCAGGAGAATTGCTTGAACTCGGTAGGCAGAGGTTGCAGTGAGCTGAGATCACGCCACTGCACTCCAGCCTGGGTGACAGAGTGAGACTCCGTCTCAAAAAAAACAAAACAGTAACAACAACAAAAAATCACAGTTAATGCTGAAAACACACACATATCTGTAGCCATAGAAGTCCTAATAGAATGTGAAGAACTGTTTGGAAAACCCCATTCTAGACCCACAGCTTCATTCTCCAGGCAGGGAAATCAGGTCCCAAGAAGAGGAAGGTGACAAGGCCAGAGCCCACAGTTCCAGGTGGCCAGTGTGTCCTCTGAAACCATGCCATGCTCTGCTCCCCTGCCTGGCCTCCAGGTGTGGAAATGTGTGACGCTCTTCGTGGGGACACTCCCCCGAAGGCTGCCATTAGGGGCACGTGTGTTCGGTTACCCCTCAGGGATGACACCCTGGACTGGGTGGGCAAGATGGCCTTCCCTGCCCTCACCCACCCTCTCCTTGCTACTCCTGAAAGCCATCAGCAGCTGACCTACTGTGTCCCCATGGCTCCTGGGTCGGGGTCACAGATGCACTGCATCTTTGGAGGCGGAGCTGGCAGAGCAGGGGCGAGTCACTTCTAGTTTCTGCCTGGGTTCTTACACCCTCCCCTGTGGGTGCTTTTAAGCCTGTTTGTCAGGTCCCCAGCCATCAAATGGCAGACTTTGGACTACCAGATTGACTTGGGTGGGGGTGAGGAGGGTTCCAGTGTCTCCCCGTGCTGAGGAGAGGCCCGCTGGGTGAGTTGACAGGTTGGGGCTGGCAGCCAGGGGCCCCTTTGTTCTTCACTTCCCCGGCGGTTGCACGTCTTACCCTCTCTCCATCTCCAACAGAAAGACAACGTGGAGATGATCAAGGCCCTCATCGTGTTCGGAGCAGAAGTGGACACCCCGAATGACTTTGGGGAGACTCCTACATTCCTAGCCTCCAAAATCGGCAGACGTATGTGCTCTGCACTCTGGGGCCGGAGTGGGGTGAGGGTTGGGTGGATACAGGGACTGAGGAGGAGGGAAGTCCCAGGCATCAGGTGCCAGCATCCTGTGCTGACCCGCCCTGCTCAGAGCTGCCAGGAGCACCTCGTACTCAGAGAGGGGGCTTCCTTACCCAAGCACAAGGGCCCTGAGCAGTAGATGCATGCCCACCACGGGGCTTGCTATACCAGCATCCTCTTCCTTGCAGCGCCCCCCACCTCAGGGTGCTAAGATTCCCAGCAGGGGTGGGGACAGGAGAGCCAGCAGCAGCCTTCTTTCCCCACTGTTGGGGAATTCACTGATGGAACCACTGGCTAGAATGACCAAGGGTGCATGCACTACACTGCACGAGCTCTGGGCATGCCTGTGTGGGCAGAGTGCATGGCCATGTGCTGCACGCTCGCACAGTGAGCCTTAGCTTCAGAGCTGGACAGAGCAGATCCTCCTCACCAGAGGCCTGGAGCCCGCTCTGGAGGGTTTCAGCAGCTGTGGGGGTCACTGTGGGCAGGTACCTGATGGCAGCAGTGTGTGTGTGCCAGTGCACACGTGTGTGTCTGCATGCACCGCATCTGTGACCTCCTTTTCAGCAATCCCATCCATCAAATGGAGTAGGTGCCCCCTGGCTGGCTCATTAGTCCCTTTGGAACCCTGAACTATCACTTAGCATTTTTGAGAATCACTGAATGTGGCCATGGGATTCCTGCTTTCTTGGCTGGAGTAGAAGGAAAGAAGGGGTTCCCACAGGCATCGGGCAGGGTGACACTGACCTCCTCCTCCCATATCCTCCTTCCCTGGCCTTAGGAAGCTGCTTGGGATGTACCAGCCTGGGGGCAGCACTCCCTGTCAGGGTGGGCTGAGGCCTCTGGAGCAGCCCACGTGCCCAGGGCCTGGTAGCTGGGACAGGGGACGGAGTGTGGAAAGGAGGGGCCTCTCCTTTGCATGTTGACATCATTTCTGATCCTGTGCCATCTCCCCTTCCCCAAACCATGACAAGTTGTCACCAGGAAGGCGATCTTGACTCTGCTGAGAACCGTGGGGGCCGAATACTGCTTCCCACCCATCCACGGGGTCCCCGCAGAGCAGGGCTCTGCAGCGCCACATCATCCCTTCTCCCTGGAAAGAGCTCAGCCCCCACCGATCAGCCTAAACAACCTAGGTAGGCCTCGCCTCCCAACTCCCTCTTCTCCAGCTGGTTCCCAGGCCCCTGGATCACAGCAGGCCCCACCAAAGCAACAGGATCCCTAGGACGGAAGTCACTAAAGGAAGCCGGGGAGGATGGGGCCGGAGTTGTCAGCCTCTAGGCAGCCAGCAACCCACAGATCCCAGAGGCCTAGGGTGTCCCTGGCTGATGTCCCATGCTCCGTTGCCCCTGAGAGGATGTGTCCTGCACACAGTCTCAGGCCTGGGCATTTCCAGTGGCACCCATGAGGTGGCTGCTGTCACTGCCCTCCTGTCCCCAGGGCGTTCAGGTTGGGCAGTGAGGAGTGCTGTCGGGGGAGTGGGGGCCCGGGCCCTCTGGCTTCACCTGTCCCTCTGGCTTCACCTCTATCACACCGTTTGAATCTCAGTTGGGCCTGAGACCTGTGTGCCCCCTTCCTGGCCCCATGGTGACTTTCAGACGTTGAATGTGGCCAGGCAGCCAGCATCTGCCCCGGTGCATTCCTTGGTGCCCAGGGAGACATCCCCAGACTAGACAGGACCCTTCTCTGGACTTTCTGTGGGCTGGCCCACTCAGGGACCTCCATTGTTTGGGAGCGGGGTCCCCTGAACAGAGGGCAGCCAGCAGCCAGTCCTTGGTGAGCCAGACTTCACTGTGGAGGCGGCAGCACCTTCAGCCAGGGTAGCCCGACCAAGCCTGGAGCTCTGGAGAGGCACCGTGACTGTGGCTTCTAGTCCTGGCTCCACCTCTCTCTCCCCTCCCAGGAACTCCCCCTCCACCTCCCATCTTGATCTCTCAATTTTGCAGGCAGTCACCCAAGCCAGGCCGGATGGTGGGCCTGGGGTGCGGCGTCAGATGGGTAACGCCCTGGGCCTGGAGAGGCCTCCGAGCCTAGCCATGCGGCATTAGCTCTAGCTCTCACTCCCTAATTCGTCCTTCTTAGCTGCGCACACACCACACACCCCCTCCCCTGCACCCTGTCCCCGGCCTCTCTCAGCCACTCTCCTGCTTCCCTTGTTCACTGTGCAGCTGTGTGCCCTGGGGAGGGGGAGACACCGCTTCGCAGCCCTCGGTTCTGCTTTGCTGCTTCTAGACTCTGCACAGTGGTGGGGGGCTGTCAGAGTTGGGGTCACGCGGGCTGCTGCACCAGGCACCTGGGGACTGGGCTGCTTGTCAGGAGGGGCAGCTAGTCAGTTGGGTGGACATGGGGCAGGCCTTGGACACAAAGGAAGACATGGACAGAGTGGATGGTGGGCCTGATCCCGGAGGCCACTGGGATTTCCAGACCTGGGATCAGGACGAGGGATGTCTCCTTTCATCCATGGACTTAAACCCCGAGGAACGTCCTGACTCAGCCTTTTGACTAAATGACCTTGGGTGAATTATGGACCCTCTTAGAGCCTCACCTGTCAATAGGGAATAAGAATTCTTAGGCCCCAGGTGGTTATCGCAGCATCGGCTCCGATGCAAGAAGCAGCACTTTGTCTGAAGAGGACACGCAAGGGTATTCATGCCTTGGGGTTTCAAGAGGAAGAGATTGAGGGGAACCTGGGAGCTGGCTGGGCAGGGTGGGGAGCCCTTCCCAGAGCAGTGGGCCCCCCTTTCCACTCCAGCCCATTTCTCTCCTGTGGCCTGTGGCTCAGCTTTCTCCTGGGACAGAGTCCTTCCTGTGGGGAAGGGACAGATGACAGGGGGAGTGGGGGGGTGAGGGCGTGGCCGTGGGCGAGGCACAGCCCAGGTTTGATCTAGGGACCTCTGGGGTAGCAGGGCTTGGGGACCCGCCTGACCACAGCATGCCCTGCTCTGTGCCTCACAGAACTGCAGGATCTCATGCACATCTCACGGTCCCGGAAGCCAGCGTTCATCCTGGGCTCCATGAGGGATGAGAAGCGGACGTAAGTGGATCGAGATCGGGGGCAGAGGGGGGAACGTGTGCGCTTTCCTGCCCCTCACCCACCCCCTGTTGTGGGCTCAGGGCTTTACTCTCTGCACCCTCACAGCCGGCGAAGTGGCTCTGCTCCTAGTCTTATAGTTCTCAGCAGAGACAGAACACGGAGAGCCTGTGTCGCTCATTCATTAATGCTGGGCGGTGCAGGCTCTGGAGACCAGCCCAGGGTGCCAGGCTTCTTGGACTTGGCGGGGCTGGCGCAGTGTTCTGGCCTCCCTCCCTGATCTCCTTATGGCTAGAAGAGGGGGAGATGCCTGGGTCCCCCCGGGGAGATCTCAGCAGCTGCTTCCCACTGCCCCTACCGGCTTCCTTAACCACCTCCCTCTGCAGAATAGTGGCGTGGGCTGCCTTCCCCAGCACCTGCTGTATACCTAGTCCCATTGTAAGAGGCGGGCCTGGGTGACAGGATGCAAAGAGAAGACGCCCAGGCCTTGCCCTTCAGGCATAATCCCGGGTGCTTGAACTCAGTGCCAGCTGGCACGGCAAGGTACCAGGACAAATGCGTTTCCAGCCACTGTGCTGTCGCCACCTCCCTTGATTGCTGCAGTTGATTCATTTATTCTTTATTAGTCTCTCATGTTCCTAATAGCCTTCCCAGGGAGGAATTTGTAACCTTGTTTCACAGATGCAGAACCTGAGCCCCTGAGAGGTGAAGTGACTTGCTCAAGGTCACACGGAGTGAGTGTCAGGGTGGCAACTCACAGCCGGGTCTTCCGAACCCACGTCCTTTGTGCTACCGCAGGCTCTCTCTGGGTTCTCTGTAGACTCTATACCTAGTGCCAGCCCTCTGCAGGGAAAGCTCTCTTCTCAGAATCAGAGGCAGCTCCACTCCCAGGGCCAGGCAGTGATCGTGCAGCTCCGTGGGTCCTCACACTTCGCACTCACTTCCATGCTACCCTGTTGTGTGCCCTGGAGGTTCCCCTGCCCCATCAGCATTCCCTCCCCTGTGCCCCCTGCATGCTCTTGCACGCGGGCACACACGCACACACACACGCACACATGCACGCACACACACCCACATGCACATGCATGCATGCCCACATGCAAACACATGGACATGCACACACATGCACACGTGCAAACACACATGCATGCACATGGACACCCACACACATGCACACACATGTACACACATGCATGTACATACACACACCTGTGCAGGGGCTGAGGTGAGGCAGCTGCACCTGAGGTGGGGGACCCACATTTCCCAAGGGAAGAAAAGCAGATTCCCCAGATTCTGGAGCCTCAGAACCCTGCCTGGAGCGGGGCTGAGGCAAGAGTCAGGAGACCCCTCGGTAGCTCCCCACTTGGGCCTTCCAAGCTACAGAGCCCTGCGCCCTCTGGGTTGATCTCTGTCGCCAGCCCCGCATCTTCGGGAGTTTGCTTTGGCCTCCAGCAACAGTGTAGTCTCTCCCCTGCCACCTCTAGGCTTGCTGTGGGGCTGGGTACCTGGTCCAGGAAAAGACCCCTAGAGGTGGGACCCGGGCCTCCTCCATTTATCAGCCCTCTTGGGCACCTCCTGCATCCCCTTGACACACAGCGCTGCCCAGAGCAGAGGCGGCTTCTGCCCTGGTGGAGCTTCCAGGTCAGCGCAGGAGAGAGTAAAAGAAAGATTGCGAATGGAATGGAAGCAGCCTCCACCAGGAAGCAGGTGGAGCAGCAGGCGGGCTGTGAGGGAGGGTCTCGATGGCATCAGGGCAGGCTTCTCTCAGCTTCATCAAGCTGAGATGGGAAGAAGAGAAGATCAGAGGAAGGTTCCAGACTGAACCGACCACAAAGGCATTCCCCCAGGGCATGGCCAATGAGGACAGGCAGGATGTGGGGAGACGTGTCAGGGCGCGCTGGAGAGCATGTGACTCAGGAGGCGGCAGACCTGGGTCCAGGTCCAGTCCGCATCCATATGACTTGGTTCCCGTCACCTAACCTCTGAGCTACACTCCCTCCGTCACTCAAAAATATGCACAGAGAGTAGGCGCAGTGGCTCCTGCCTGTAGTCCCAGCTACTCGGGAGGATCACTTGAGCTCAGAAGGTTGAGGCTGCCGTGAACTGTGATTGCACCACCACACACCAGCCTGGGTAACAGAGTGAGACCTTGTCTCTATAAATAAATAAATAAATAAGGCGGGGCACAGTGGCTCGTGCCTGTAATCCCAGCACTTTGGGAGGCCGAGACAGGCGGATCACCTGAGGTCGGGAGTTCAAGACCAGCCTGGCCAACATGGAGAAACCCCGTCTCTATTAAAAATACAAAATTAGCTGGGTGTGGTGGCGGGCACCTGTGATCCCAGCTACTCGGGAGGTTGAGGCAGGAGAATCATTTGAACCCGGGAGGCAGAGGTTGCGGTGAGCCGAGATCGCGTTATTGCACTCCAGCCTGGGCAACAAGAGTGAAACTCTGTCTCTAAATAAATAAGCACAGGGATGTCAGGGAGGGTCTACCTCAGAGGCGTTTGGGACAATGACATGAGCTAATGCTGGTAGCACCCCTCCCATAGCCCCTGGCATGAACCTCTCCCTTCCTCCCTGCCCCCTCCTCCCCTGCTTCTCCCACCTTGTGTGGAGGCCCTGACACCCTGTCACTGCCCATTCCTGGCCTGGCTGTAGGGTCCCCGCCCCTCCTTCCCCAGCCTTATTTAATTCCAACAGACTTTATCAGGCACCTGCTTTGGATCAGGCCTGATACTGACCAAAATCAGGTGTCCCAAGTTGGGGAGACTGGCCGAGATCCTGCTGGGATGGCGCCTGGTCAGTGATGCTATCCCCCGACCTTCCTTTCCCTTTCTCTGTTGCACTCTCCAGCCCCTGAAATACTAGACATTTGTTCCTTTACTGCCCTCACCCCCACCCTCGCTGTCCTGCATAGGACAGAAGTTCCTCGGGTCCGTCTGGGTCTGTCTGCCAGGACACAGCTGCAGGGGACAAGGGCTATGAGGGTGGATGTAAAGTACTGGGCTGTGGCAGGACCCTCCTCTCTCCCACTGCTGTTCCCACTGCAGCCACGACCACCTGCTGTGCCTGGATGGAGGAGGAGTGAAAGGCCTCATCATCATCCAGCTCCTCATCGCCATCGAGAAGGCCTCGGGTGTGGCCACCAAGGACCTGTTTGACTGGGTGGCGGGCACCAGCACTGGAGGCATCCTGGCCCTGGCCATTCTGCACAGTGAGGGCGGCCCCTGGGGATGGGGCCAGGCGGGGCTGAGACCTGTGTCCTCAAGGGGCCGAGTTTGTCTTCAGGGCTTTGCAAAAAGAGAGTGCAGGAGTAGAGGAGGGCTATAAGCCCTTTGAGGAGGCAGGGGCGGGGCTGCAGGTGCTGAGGTCCCAGGCTGGAAGGAGAAGGGCTGGGCCCATGGGCTTGGGTTTGGGGATCCCCCACCCTCTGGCCACAGAGGGTAGAGCTGGCTGTGTGAAATTTCGGCATAGGAAGCGTTTCCTATCGACTGCCTTAACCCCTCCTCCCCTCACCCCTGCAAAGCAGGCACCAGGGGCCACACAGCCTGCTGCACATAAGGAATCCCATTCCCAGGGTGCACGCAGCAGGCAGTCTCAGGAATGAGGAGCCACTGAGCCTCAGGATGCCAGAGCCCTTGCCTGCACACTTCATTTTACTGGGAAATTTTACTGGGAAATTAAGTTCCCAGGCGGGGAGGGATGACGTGAAGTCACATAGCTCATCCATGGGGTCGCTGGGCTGGAGCACAGTCCCCTAGACTCCCAGCCTGGCACTTCCTAGGCCACAGGGCACTGTGTAGTCTCCTTTCACTGCCGCTTTGCAAAGGCGCCTGGCTTGCTGGACAGATAGCCGGGTGGCCAGTGTTGTGACGGCTCCTCTGTGGAGCTGTCTGAGCTTCTAGGTGCTGACAGGTGGGGAGGGGCACCGCCAGATCAGGGTCCTCAGCTCCCCCCAACCCCCTGGGCATTGTCCTGGGACTCAACATGTCTGACTGGTGCCCCTGCCCCTGTGCTGGTCAGATTCCATTTTCTCCAGAGCGCCCCCACATCTGGATCCTGGTCATGCAAAGTCTTGGAGGTGCCAGGGGAGGACTCCCCACCCTAGGGTGGGTATCAGGGCCTGTGGGCCAGGCCTATGTTGGATGCTGGGGATGCAGAGCTGAGCCAGGCATACCCCAGCCTCAGGAGCAGGGGGCTCAGCCAGTCCAGGAGGTGCTGGGGACAGAGTCCCATGGGCGGAGGAGGAGAGTCATCTGTCAAGTTGCCGGGACGTTAGTGTCCACGGCGGTTTATTGACTGGTATTTCATTTCCTTTTGATGATTCTCACCATAGCCCTGCGGGGTGAGCAGATGGGGAAACTGAGAACCAGAGAGGATCAGCCAGTGAATTGGGCAGTCAGGACTGGGTCTCCAGCAGTGCGCCCAGCTCTCTCCCCCAGCCTCAGGGTCCCAGCATCCCCTCTCTGGTCTTCCACAGGGTCCAAGGGCGGGCACGAGGTCTGAGCAGGCAGACTGGGCAGAGTCCTAGCTTCTTCTCCAAAAGGGCCACGTCCTTCTTCAGGGACCATTTCTCCCCATCCAGGGTCTTGAGACTCCCAGGGGCCATGGAGGGGATTTGAGAGGTCTCCTGGCTGATCCTCCGGTGTGGGCAGATGGCCTCCTTTCAGCTACCCTCTGCTTGTACATCCCTGGCCCTGGGGAACTCACTGCCTCACGGGGGAAGTGGGGCAGCTTCTCCTTCCTGGAGGTGCAGCCGGCCCCTTGGCCCTGCCTGTTCTGAAGGCGCAAAGGACAGGGCTATTCCTTGTTTTCTGTGACAAACAACGTGGGTCTAGCTTTTATAAGCTTTTACTCTTGAGGGGCTCTTCTTTAAGGAAAATAATACAAAATCATGAATACAAGATGAGGTGCAGAGCCGTGGGGCTTCAGTGGTTTTTGAGTCTCTCCGTTGCCCAGGCTGGAGTGCAGTGGTGCATCTTGGCTCACTGCAACCTCCGCTCCCGGGTTCAAGCGATTCTCCTGCCTCTCAGCCTCCCGAGTAGCTGGGACTACAGGCGCCCGCCACCACACCTGGCGAATTTTTGTATTTTTAATAGAGACGGGGTTTCACCATGTTGGGCAGGCTGGTCTCAAACTCCTGACCTCAAGTGATCCACCTGCCTCAGCCTCCCAAAGTGCTGGGATTACAGGCGCTAGCCACCATGTCCAGCCGGAAGGGGGTTTCTCTCTGTCTGTCTGGGAGGTTGCAAAGGAAGGGCCCAGAATGTGGGTTTGCTTAGGCCTTGGTAAACCCGCTTCCTCCTGCCACCTCCTGCGTTCAGGCCCTCCGCAGGCTGTTCTACGGGAGCCCTGCGTGTGGCCGCTGCATCTCCCCGCCTCTGACCCCTTTGTTCCTAGGTAAGTCCATGGCCTACATGCGCGGCATGTACTTTCGCATGAAGGATGAGGTGTTCCGGGGCTCCAGGCCCTACGAGTCGGGGCCCCTGGAGGAGTTCCTGAAGCGGGAGTTTGGGGAGCACACCAAGATGACGGACGTCAGGAAACCCAAGTAAGCCCTGGCGCACTGGGGCCGTGGCCGCAGCTGTGCCCACTGTGGCTGTTCCCTGGGGACAGAGGGCTCCCTGTCCTGCTGAGGGAGGGGGAAGAGCGCCCCACGCTTGAGGGGAGCAGAGGGAACCCCCTTCCCAGGGAGGCAGAGGGCTGGGGTGTGGCTCTCACTTGGGCATGCAGACACCTGCTGAGCGCAGGAGGGGCGTGGCCTGGTGGGCCTGGCTCTGCCCTGCCCGGCTCTGCCCTGCCCGGCTCTGCCCTGCCCAGCTCTGCCCTGCCTGGCTCTGCCCTGCCTGGCTCTGCCCTGCCCGGCCAGGGGTCTGGAGCTTGCCTGGAGAGAGCCTGGGCCACCCTTCTCTGAGACCACCTGGGCAGAGGCTGGGTTTTTGCTGCCCAGGCAAAAGGAACCCACTGGCCTTTCAAATGACACGGCTAAACATTTTCTCACATTTCAGACAGCACTCACTCCCAGGATCGGACTACTAGGTTATAATCAGAGGGCTTCAGTCTTACCTTTAATTTAAGGCCTACAAGACTTGAACTAATTTAAGTCAGACTGAAGGAGAAAGTCACATTTCCAGGAAACATTTGTTTGGGAAGCCCAAATCCTAGGACTAAGCAATGCATCCCGTTCGGGGCTGGATGAATGGTGTGTTCCAAGAGGAGTGTTTTGAGCATTTCTGAGTGATTTTTTCATATTTTGAAAGTGAGTCTCCCCCAGTCTTAGGGGCCCGGCATCCCCTCTGCGGTCTTCCCTAGGGTCCAAGGCCAGGGACCTTCAATCTTTTTTCCCACTCTGTGGCTTGTCTTTCTGCTCTGTGGTGTTTCTAGGTTTTTGTTTTTTGTTTTTTGTTTTGGTTTTGGTTTTGGTGGCCCATGTTCTTAATGAGGTAGATAATATTTATAAATATTTTTCTTCTTACAGTTTGTGATTTTTTCCTTTCTTTCTTTCTTTTTTTTGAAACAGCGTCTTGCTGTGGGGCCCATGCTGGAGTACATTGCCGTGAACACGGCTTACTGCAGCCTCGACCTCCTGGGTTCAAGCAGTCCTCCCATCTCAGCCGCCTGAGTGCCTGGGACTACTAGCATGTGCCAACACATGTATTTTTTGTAGAGATGGGATTTCACCATGTTGCCCAGGCTAGTCTTGAACTCCTGAGCTGAGGCGATCCGCCCGCCTTGGCTTCCCGTTACAGGCATCAGCCACCATGCCCAGCCTAGTTTGTGCTTTTTATGTCTCATTCATAAACCCCTTTGCTGCCCCCAAGCAGCACACGATTCTCCTGTGTCGAGCTGGAAAGCTCTCTAGATCTGCCTTTTACATTGAGGTCCTTTATCAACCTGGAATTGATTTTTGTATGAGGGTGAAATCCAAGATCCAATTTAATGTTTTCCACGTGATTGGCCAATTTTTCCCAGCCCCATCTGTGAAGTCTGTCCTTCCCTCCGCTTCCTCAGCAGTGGGTCAAGCATCCCTCTGCTCTTGGATCTGCTCCAGGCTGTGTTTTGTTCCACTGGTTGGAAAGCTGTCTCTGTGCCCAGACCACAGAGCATAAAAAACTACCGCTGTGTGGTGAGTCCTGGTGTCTGGGTGGCAGATCCTCCACCTTGGCCTTCTTCAAAAACATCATGGCTATTCTTGGGGGCAGTAGAGAGAAGTGGATACAAGCATAGACCCTGAAGTTTCTACCTCTTCTCAAAAATAGGAATATGCCAGGCATGGTGGCTCAAGCCTGTAATCCCAGCTCTTTGGGAGGCTGAGGCAGGAGGATCACTTGAGGCCAGGAGGTCGAGACCAGCCTGGGCAACATAGTGAGACCCTCATCTCTACAAAAAACTTAAAACTAACAATTAGCTGGGCATGGTGGCACTACGGCTGTAGTTCCCGCTAATTGAGAGGCTGAGGTGGGAGGATCAATTGAGCCCCGGAGGCTGAGGCTGCAGTGGGCTGTGATCCCATCACTGCACTCCAGCCTGGGCAATAGAGTGAGACCCTGTCTTAAGACAAAAAAAACAAAACAAAAAAAACCACAAACTATAAAAAGAAAAAATATTTATAAATTCTACTCCATTAAGAACATGGGTCCATCCAAATAAATAAATAAAACAAAAACACCATAAAGGGAGTAAAAAGACAAGCCACAGAGTGGGAGAAAAGATTTCGAATCCATACATCCATCAAAGGACTCATTTTCAAAATATGAAAAGATCATTCAGAAATGCTCAAAATAGTAACCACCATTTTACTTTCTCTTCCTATGAGTTTAACTGCTCCAGGTACTGTTAAGTAAAATTTTTAGGGGGTAATTGATTTGGACCAGGATTCTGTACCAGGCCCAACAGACGAAACCAATATGGAGTCATTCATGCCAAGTGAACCTAGTTAGCTTAGGCATATACCCATGTAACAAATAGCTGAGTTCTGGTTAGCTACAACAGCTGAGCTTTAATCAATCATAGATGGCCACCTGATTCAAACAAGGCAAACCAATTAAGCTCCACACCTCACTTTGGTTTTCAGCCCATCAACACTGCCTGACCACGTTGCAGGCCAGAGTTGTTTGAACCTATTCTGGTTTTGTGGCCTGCCTGACTCTCAGTTCATCAATAAAAGCCAATTAACATCTTTAAATTTGTTGCAATTTTATCTTTGACCGTACCTGATGTAAGTGGAATCATACAGTATTTGTCTTTTTGTGACTGGCTTATTTCTTTCTTTTTTTTTTTTTGAGATGGAGTCTTGCTCTATCACCCAGGCTGGAGTGCAGTGGCGCGATCTCGGCTCACTGCAATTTCTGCTTCCCAGGTTCAAGTGATTCTCCTGCCTCAGCCTCCGGAGTAGCTGGGATTATAGGCGTGCACCACCATGCCCGGCTAATTTTTTGTATTTTAGTAGAGACAGGGTTTCACCATGTTGGCCAGGCCAGTCTCGAACTCCTAACCTCGTGATCCACCCACCTCGGCCTCCCAAAGTGCTGGGATTACGGGGGTGAGCCACCGTGCCCGGCCATGACTGGCTTATTTCACTTGGCATCCATGTTGTAGCGTGTGTCAGAATTTCCTTCCTTTTTAAGGCTGAAAAACTCCATTGTCTGTTGGATACACGTTTTGCTTCTCCATTCATCCATTGATGGATATTTTAGTTGTAAATTGACTGCTGTCAACGTCGGATGTGCAAATACCTGTTCGAGGCCTACTCTCTCTTACTGGTGCCTTCTCTAGAGAGAATTCTGATGGGTTCAGTTTGATCATATTTTGTTTAAGATTTTTGGCCAGGCGCGGTGGCTCACACTTGTAATCCCAGCACTTTGGGAGGCCGAGGTGGGCGGATCACGAGGTCAGGAGATCAAGACCACAGTGAAACCCCATCTCTACTAAAAATACAAAAAATTAGCCGGGCGTGGTGGCGGGCGCCTGTAGTCCCAGCTACTCGGAGAGGCTGAGGCAGGAGAATGGCGTGAACCCGGGAGGCAGATCTTGCAGTGAGCCGAGATTGCGCCGCTGTACTACAGCCTGGGCAACAGAGTGAGACTCCGTCTCAAAAAAAAGATTTTTGTGTCCACGCTCGTGGGCGAACTTGACCCGTTTTTTCCTATTTTGGGTTTTGAGGAAATATTTCCTCTTTTTATTTTTTTTGGAAGAGTTAGTATAATAGTGACTTTATTTTGAATTTATGGTAGAACTTGTTAGTAAATTCTTCTAGGCCTGGAGTTTGCTTGGTGGGAGGATTTTTGATGATGGAATTAATTTCTATAGTGGTTGTGAGACTCACCACTCGGGGTTTCTAAATACCTTTTTGAGTTAGTTTTGGTTAAGTGAAGTTTTTCTAGGAATGTGTCCATTTCATCTAAATCTTTAAGCTTATTGGCTTAGAGTTGTTCAAAATATTGTGTGTTGTTTTTTTTTTTTTGAGACGGAGTTTCACTCTTATCGCCCGGGCTGGAGTGCAATGACGTGATCTCGGCTCACTGCAACCTCTGCCTCCTGGGTTCAAGCAATTCTCCTGCTTCAGCCTCCCAAGTAGCTGGGATTACAGGCATGCGCAACCACACCTAATTTTTGTATTATTAGTAGAGACGGGGTTTCCCCATGTTAGCCAGGCTGGTCTCGAACTCCTGACCTCAGGTGATCCACCTGCCTCGGCCTCCCAAAGTGCTGGGATTACAGACATGAGCCACCATGCCCAGCCGATTCTCCTTTTTCTAATGTCTGCAGTGTGTGTTGGTGCAGCTCCCTTTTCTTTCCTGATTTTGATAACAGATAACAGCCATGTTTTATCAGTCTTGCAACAGGTTTTTCCATTGGATTAGCCTTTCAAAAAAACCAACTTTTGCTGAATTGTGCTCCCAAGGTTGGACCAATCTGACACTCCTCCAGCACTGCCGGAGAGAGCCTGTTTTGCGGGGATGGTGGGGGGAGAAGCCCACCTATCCCAAACAGAGGTTGGAGTGGGCACTCTGCTACCCAAGGCCCTGGGGTGTGAATTGTGGGGAAAAGGAAAGGTGGATGGGCGGGTGGCTCAGCCGTCCTCCTGCCTCATTTCTCTCCAGGGTGATGCTGACAGGGACACTGTCTGACCGGCAGGCTCAGCCGTCCTCCTGCCTCATTTCTCTCCAGGGTGATGCTGACAGGGACACTGTCTGACCGGCAGCCGGCTGAACTCCACCTCTTCCGGAACTACGATGCTCCAGAAACTGTCCGGGAGCCTCGTTTCAACCAGAACGTTAACCTCAGGCCTCCAGCTCAGCCCTCAGGTTTAAACCATGCTTGATGCATCCATGGGAAGCGACTGGCCCGAGAGGCTGCGGGGTGGTGGGTGGGAGTCGCGCACTTGCCATCAGGCACCCTCACCGTGCCACCAGCCCACCCGCTGCACTGGTCTTTATTGGCTGAGGACAGGGATTGCGGGGGAGCTGTCAGGCCCCTGGCAGGTTAGAAAAGTCCCTGGAAAGTCCTCAGCTGTACCTGCCTTCCACCAGGACGAACTAGCCAGAGAGTGTGGCCTCGTGGGTCCTGCTTCTGAAGAGTTCCCAGCCTCCCCTCTTCCCGCACTCCCAGCCCCCAACACGCACACCCTGAGATCTGGAGTGCATGAGTTTTATGCCAGTCCCTTGTGCCACTGGGCCGCCCTCCTTCCCCGCCCCTAGACCAGCTGGTGTGGCGGGCAGCCCGAAGCAGCGGGGCAGCTCCTACTTACTTCCGACCCAATGGGCGCTTCCTGGACGGTGGGCTGCTGGCCAACAACCCCACGCTGGATGCCATGACCGAGATCCATGAGTACAATCAGGACCTGATCCGCAAGGTGAGTGCCGTAGGCCAGAGGGCCTGGACCCACTGCTCCCTGGAGCCAATCCTGTTTCAGCAAACCATGCTAGGGACCGACCCCCAGGACAGCAGGTGGCTTTTACACACGCACTCATTCATATGTGCACGCAGGGCAAATTGATCTCACTGGAACCTGTTCCATGGGTGGGATCTGCCTGAAGCACTGTGCTAAGAGGGGTCTGAGGACCACTGTGCTCTAAGTGTGCGTGAGTGGGGAGGGCGGCATGCATACCATGAACGTGCCACTCGAGCCAGCCTGGGGACAGGACACATGCTTGCCCTTGAGCTCACCTCTGTGGATAGACAGTCCCACAGGAATGCCTGCCCCCACGGGTTGCCGGTGCTGTGGTGGAGGACCGTGAGGCCTCTGCTAAAAGGCCTGGGGGCTCGGAAAGGGCTCCATGGAACAGGGGACCCATCCTGAGGCCTTTGGGGACAGAGCAGTGCAGAATCAGTGATCTGGAGGAAGAGCAGCAGCCCTCTCTCTGCAGAGGTACAGCAGAGGCTGGCAGGACCCAGCATGCTAGGGGAGGCCCTGTGGCGTGGCGGGCGGTGGGTGACCGGGGTGGGCGAGCGCGGTGGCTGAGCTCAGACCCTGGAGCCAGGGCGCCTCTGGGGGTCCCGGTTCTGCCTGCACTCACTGCAGCTACTGAATGGGGCCATCATAGCGCCTGCCTGGGGAGGCTGTGAGGCCTTGGCATGCTGTTGTCTGTGAAATGTTCACAGCACTGCTGGGAGCCTGAGCTGCATCCTTGCTGCTGTGGTTTCCCGAAGCCCCAGGGCGTCCTGGGCAGCGCAGCAGAGGCTCTGGGCAGACAGAGAAGCGCCCTCTAGGGGCCAGATCAGGCAGGGCGGGCTTCCTGCAGGCGGCAGAGACTGTCAGACTGTCAGACACTAGCCAGTCTAACTCTCCTATTGCGTGCGGATGGGGAGCCTGGGACCCAGAGTGGGAGGCATCACCCAAGATCATCCAGCAAATCGGCAGCAGAGCTTGTTCGGAAGCAAATAAGAGAGGCAGCGGCCGGGCACAGCGGCTCACGCCTGTAATCCCAGCACTTTGGGAGGCCGAGGCAAGTGGATCACGAGGTCAGGAGAT
This sequence comes from Pan paniscus, assembly GCF_029289425.2. NCBI lineage: Eukaryota > Metazoa > Chordata > Mammalia > Primates > Hominidae > Pan > Pan paniscus. The sequence continues at coordinate 47,970,620 of NC_085927.1, read as the reverse complement.
CGAGACCATCCTGGCTAACACGGTGAAACCCTGTCTCTACTAAAAATACAAAAAAATTAGCCAGGCGGGCATAGTGGCAGGAGCCTGTAGTCCCAGCTACTCGGGACGCTGAGGCAGGAGAATGGTGTGAACCCAGGAGGCGGAGCTTGCAGTGAGCCGAGATCGCGCCACTGCACTCCAGACTGGGAGACAGAGCGAGACTCTGTCTCAAAAAAAAAAAAAAAAAAAAAAAAGGCAGCACCCAGGGCTCAGGTTCAAGCCTTAGCCCCTACTTCCCTACCACGTGGCCCCCGCAGCTGCTTCCCGGCCTGAGCTTCGCTGAGAGCCCTCATTTGCAAACTGGGTGATCAGTGCCCTCTCCACAGACTGGCTGGAGATTAAATGAAGTAATGATGCAAATACCTGGCAAATCACCAACACCAAGGAACACCGTCTGCCTTTCCTCCCCTGGCCACGACTTGACTTGGGCCAGCATCAGATGGGGTGGGCGGGATCCTTCTTGCAGCTGGTGTATGTGTGGTCCTGTTGGTACACAGATGCTGTCCTGAGCAGATGGCATGTGATGCCCGCACCAGCCATTCTGGGGTCACGTGCAAGAGGCTGGCTGGAAATCATGCCAGGTGTGCTCTTGCCACCAGAGACCTCTTGCCCTGTTCTCATGTGCCCCAGAGCCCAGTCTTGGGCCTCCCCTTGACGCTCCCCTTCGTGCCCCCTACCTGTGGAAGGTCCCTTCTGACTGCCCCTGTCCTGTTCCCAACAGGGTCAGGCCAACAAGGTGAAGAAACTCTCCATCGTTGTCTCCCTGGGGACAGGGAGGTCCCCACAAGTGCCTGTGACCTGTGTGGATGTCTTCCGTCCCAGCAACCCCTGGGAGCTGGCCAAGACTGTTTTTGGGGCCAAGGAACTGGGCAAGATGGTGGTGGACTGTGTGAGTGTGGGCCCCTCCCCCAGGCCACTTCCCTCAGGGTCTGCAGCCCAGGTCGATGGCTTCCCCTCATCCTGTGGGGCCTTTGGTGTTGGAGGAGACAGCAGGGCTCTGTCCATCGCCTTTAGCCAGCTGGAGGGAGAGAGAGTCCACAGTTCAGGGTCTCAGTGCGGGGCAGGGACCCTCAGTGACCACCAGCAGGGGGGTTTTCAAACGCTTTTTAGCTGCGGATCCCTTTCTGCAAACATAGCGCAGTGTAGAAGCCCAGAACGGACAAAGGCTCCAGAGCGGGCTGGGCGCTCACCCTGTAATCCCAGCACTTTGGGAGGCCAAGGCAGGCGGACCACTTGAGCACAGCAGTTTGAGACCAGCCTGAGCAATATAATGAGACTTTGTCTCTACCAAAAAATTAAAAACTAGCTGGACATGGTGGTGTGTGCCTGTGGTCCCAAGCCCAAGAGGCAGAGGCTGCAGTGAGCTGTGATCATGCCACTGCACTCCAGCCTGAGCAACAGAAGGAGACCTTGTCTCAAAAAGAAAGAAAGAAAGAGAGAGAGACAGAGGAGGGAGGGAGGGAAACTTCAGGGAGAGGGGACATGGAGGCCTGTCGACTCAGCCGCTACCCTTTCCCCCACTCATCATCCCTGAAAGGGCACTGCTGAGACTTCTGCCCCTCTGATTGCACAGCTGGGACAGTCCCTGCAGTCCCAGGAAGGGGTTTTGCCCAAGCCACTCTGCTGCTGTGTGGCTCAGCCTGACTCGAAAGAGCCTGGGGCTCCCCAGGCTGGGGCTCCGAGAGTGCAGGGCAGGGCCGGGCGGGGTGCGGGCCGGGCGGGGTGTGGGCCCGGCACTCACCAAGGCTGCTTCTCACCAGTGCACGGATCCAGACGGGCGGGCTGTGGACCGGGCACGGGCCTGGTGCGAGATGGTCGGCATCCAGTACTTCAGGTGAGGGCTCAGCCGCCCCAGCCCTTGGCCCCGTGCCCTGGCCTGGTCGGACTCACCGACCTTCCCCTCCCAGCCCTAGTGTGGACTTTCCCTTCCCCAAGGGTCTGCTCTGTTCCCCAAGCCCACCCTGGTCCTAGCTGGCGTCCCCTGCCCAGCCTGAGCATCCTAGGGTGACCCCCTCCTCCCTGGCCCGAACAGATTGAACCCCCAGCTGGGGACGGACATCATGCTGGATGAGGTCAGTGACACAGTGCTGGTCAATGCCCTCTGGGAGACCGAGGTCTACATCTATGAGCACCGCGAGGAGTTCCAGAAGCTCATCCAGCTGCTGCTCTCACCCTGAGGGTCCCCAGCCTCTCACCGGCCCCAGCTGACCTCGTCCATTCAGCCCCTGCCAGGCCAGGCCCAGCCACTGCCCTCCCGGGCAGATCTGGGCCCAGGCACCTCTGAGTCCATAGACCAGGCCTGGGAGAATGCCAAGCTGCCTGCCCGAGGCTGGTCCTGAAGGCCTGTCTCCCACTAACCCCGCCTTCCAGCACTTTCTGTCATTCCAGGCTGGGAAAGTTTAGAGCCCCCTTTGGCCCCTTTCCCTGACTGTCAAGGACAACTGACTCCCCCATCAGCTCAAACATTAAGGGTACCCGGGCACAACCGTACCCCTGCCCCCAGCCCCAGCCTCCCTGAGAGCCTGCAGGGCTGCCTCTGCCCCAGCCCCCAGCAAGGGCACTCCCAGGCTTCCTGGTGGGTGCAGCCCACTCCCTCTGCCCTCTGCTCCGTTCCCTGGGGGCTGGGACTAAAGAAACGGGGTGTCCCCCACCCCATCAGCTGGGAAAGCCCAGGCCGCAGGAGTGGGATGCCCGTTCGACTTTGCCCCTCACACTGGCCCAGCCCCTCACACTGCCCCACCCTGAGAACCCTCAGCTCTCAAAGGTCACTCCTGGGAGTTTCTTCTTCCCAATGGAAGTGGCTTAAGAGCCAAAACTGAAATAAATCATTTGGATTCAAGTTCACCTGTGTTGTGTGTGCAGTGGTGTGAGATCCACCTGTTCCCCTGACCCCCGGCTCCTCTCGGCCTTGACCCTTGGCCTTGACCGGACTTTTCCTTTGTACCCGGACACTCTGTTTTCCAGGATCCCTGGGCAGGGACACCTCCTCTTTCCTCTAGGCCTCCCCTAAACCGGCCCTTAGGGTATGCAGAGGCAGCTGCCAGGCCCACATACCCCCGGCAGGCCCAAGGAGGGCCACAATCCTCAACTTCATCTTGGAGGACCAGGGAGAGCCCCATTTGTCACCCAGAGAGGCCGGGGACTCTGCGTGGACAGGCAGCGCGTGTGCAGGGCCGAGGTCTGCCCAGGGCTGGGCAACTCCAGCGTTTGTGCTGCTCCTGCTCCGGCAAGTGGAGGAGCTGGGCGGGCCAGAGCGGCTGTGGGAGCCAAGCTCAGAGGGCGTGGCCCCACTGTGAGCCGCAGGCCTGAGGACAGTGAGAAGTAAAGCGGCGTTCCCCTCCAGGGGCTGCTGCTGCTGGGTCTGGCAGAGAGAGTCCTGGGGGAGGGCATCGGGCAGCGCCCACCCAGTAAGGTGGGCAATGCCTGGTATAGGCAGGTGGGAGGGCGGGGACCCCCAGGGTTGGGGTCCTTGAGGAGGGGGTGACCCAGGAGGGGGCTCATCCACATGGGCACTTGTATCAGCCCACAGCTCCAAGGGGTGAATAATTGAAGGGCAGGTCACACGAGCCTGCCCGTCACAGGATGCCTTCCCTGCCGGATCTGGTTACGCCCCAGATCACGTTCTGACATCCCGAGTTGGTGAATAATTAAGCTGCCACTCCTCTGAGGCAGGCCTCCATCTCCAGGTCCCTCTCCGCGGCTTCCTCGCTGCCAGCCGAGTCGTGGGCACCTGAGGGACTACCTACCACTGCTCCCGGCTGTGCCATCGCCACCAGCTCCCAGCCTCCTGCTCAGACCCGGGACAGCCCCTCCATGGCCCCCGAGATGGACCAGTTCTACAGGTCCACCATGGCCATCTACAAGGTGAGCACATGGGTGGCCAAGCCAGGCCTGAGCCCCTCCTCCCAGAGCACAGAAATCAGGCCCGCTCTGGAGGACGGAGGGCCAGCCGGGGCTGCAGATGTCCTGGAAAGGGAAGCCTGGAGCCAGGCTGGCCCAGGGGTGGGTACGGGGGTAAGGATCCCCGAGAGCACTCAGCCATACAGCAGGAACCCCCAACTCCCAGATGCTGGACAAGGCAGGAGGGAGCCCAAGGCCCAGGGTGGGGAGAGTTGAGTCTGGATGAGAAGGGCCTGGCTGCCCGGCCTGGGAATAAAGACCCTCTTTCTCCCTCTCTCTCATTTCTGAGCCCCTCAGACTTCCTACTTCACCCCCAGGGGGTTGTTGCAGCCGCCACAGACATTTATTGAGCACCTCCTGTGTGCAGGACCCTTTCACCTGTAAGCCTCACACCACCCACCTGTGAGGTCAAAAATGACCACCCTGTTTGATAGATGAGAAAACTGAGACCAAAGAGGTTAAACAGCTCATTCAAGGTCATGGAGGGAGGAAGAGGTGCTGCTGGGATTTGAACTGAGACCCAAGTCCAAGTCCAAGCCTAAGTCCAGGCCCGTCTTCACCATCCAGGGAGCTCTCTGCCTGGCCCCAGCCTGGGGAGGCCCACACTAATGCAGCCACAGCCTTGCCCATGGGGGGCTGTTCTTGGAGGAGGGCAAGAGCTGCCCTTGCCCCGGGGGTGACTGTTGGCAGCCCCAGGTGTATAGCCCAGCAAGGCCTGGACATAGGGCAGGGCTGAGCCGTGCCCAGTGGGGACCACAGCAGGTGGGCCAGCTTCTGCCCAGCGGGAGGAGGAGAACCTTCCAGGTGCACCATCTCGGGAGGCACCTCGGTCCCGCCAGAGCAGATGTGAGCGGGAGCTGGCTGTGAGGGGACCACAGCTTAGAACAGGACCCCAAAAGATGGGCTCTGAGGTCCCTGCAGCCAAGAGCCAGGATTCTGGGTGAGCCTAGGTTTGTAGATGGGCACCCCAAAGTCTGGGGCTTCTCACTGGGCTGGGGGTGCCCTGTCCCTGACGCCTGGTGACTTGACTCCATCCATGGTTCCTTCTCGCTCCCCCATCTCTACACCTTTTTCCTCCCCTGGCCCTGGGGTCCAGAGCATCATGGAGCAGTTTAACCCCGCCCTGGAGAACCTGGTGTACCTGGGCAACAACTACCTGCGTGCCTTCCACGGTGAGTGCCTGCCCGGGCCACCGAGCCCCAGCCCTGGGCCTCTGCTGTTCCCACCCACCCAGGCCCCTCCCAGATTCTCTACACCCCACACCTGTTCATCCTCAACCCTACACCCTCCTACCCACCACCCTCACCCTCACACCTCTGCAGCCAGAGAGGCCTTATGCACCCCCACTCTCCTGTGCCCACGCACCCCAGTCCACACCCAGCACCCCTCATTGCCCCCTCCTTCAGGTGCCTCCAGACACTCCCATGATGCAGTACCAGGCCCTGCAGGCCCACACCGCCCCAGGGCAGCCCCTGACAGTGCATACATTTCTAGGTGTCACCTGGATGCCACCAGCTGAACCCACCCCTATACTCAGTCCCACCTCTGCTCCCAGGCTCACACAGCAGCTGGCTTCCTCACTCCAACCGGCCACCACCCACACACCCTGCAGCTGGCCTTGACATTCACTCGGTCCCCATGCAAACCCTTGTACCCGTCCGCTGTGGCCGCTCATACCTGCCAATAGCACCCCACTACCCACCAGTGCTGATCAACCCTGAACCTCAGGGCCTCCCATCCCCCTGCTTCTTAGATGCTTTCCACGCCACCTCCCTGCCCCCAGCCCTCACCTTATGCCCCTGCACCTGAGTTTCACAGCTCAACTGGTCACACCCTCCTCAGGGGCACACACAGATGCCCACACCCCACCCAGGACAGACACAGTCCCCTCCAGATGAAAAGAGCCTCCAGAAGGGTGGGGCAGAGGCAGGGCTGGACCGGACCTGTCCCTTCTGGTCCACAGCTCTGTCCGAGGCGGCCGAGGTCTACTTCAGTGCCATCCAGAAGATTGGGGAGCGTGCCCTGCAGAGCCCCACCTCACAGATTCTGGGTGAGGCTCCCCCTCCACAGCAGACCCCATTCTTGGGCCCTCCTTTTGCACCCTTGCCCTTCCAGGATGTCCCGAGTCCCTGACACAGGCCTTTCAGCCCAGGGCCCAGAGCCAGACTCTTGTTCTGGGGCCCAGGCTCCCCGCCACCACTCCCTGCCGGGCTGCTCCCAGGCTGGGACACACATGGCCTGGCTCCCAGAGAACCATATGGGAAGTTCCCGGACTTTGGTCCCAAAATCCAGTCTCGGGCAGGCCCTCTGTTGGCTTTCAGCGGAAGAGGGTGGTGGGTGGGCGGGGCAGGCTGCCACACACCAAAGCCACAGCTGCATCCATGCCTCCAGGGGAGATCTTGGTGCAGATGTCTGACACCCAGCGGCACTTGAACTCTGACCTGGAGGTGGTGGTGAGTATCAGACCCCAGGGCCTGGAGGGGTCACTCGAGGAAAATGGGCTATGTTCCAAGGAGAGGGCCCAGCCTACCAGATGCCCTTCCCAGGGAGGATGACCGTGGCTGCGCTTCCCAGCACCTGGCTCTGTGGGGCACGGTTCCCTGCAATAGTCGTTCAAGCCTCTAGCAGCCCTAGGAGGCTGGTGGCATTTCTGCCTCCATTTTATAGAGGAAGAAACTGAGTCTCAAAGAGCTAGTCATTGCCTGAGATGCCAGAGTGAATGGAGGCCCAAGGAAGAGAAAGGTCCTTTCACTGCAGCCCTCCTCACTGCAGCCTCCCAGGGAGCAGCCACATGGACCTGACCATGTCACTCCCAGGAGCAGAACCATTCCACGGCCCCACTGCCCGTAGAACTGAACACAGGCTTCTCAGTGAGGGGTCCCTGGCTCTGTCGATCCAGCAGCTTCTCCTGACACCCCCAACACAGCCCAGCCCCCCGGAAGAGCGGGCCCTCTGCTGGTGTCCCCGCTGCGGGGCTGCTGTCCTGCTGTCCTCTCAGCCTAGAGCCACCGGTCCCTCCCCCTGCCATCCAGTTGGGAAGCAGCTGTCCCCTCCTTCCCAAAGCCTCCTCTGACTCCCTGGGGCAAGTCCAGTCACCCCTCCCCCTGGACTCCAACAGATGATTCTGTCCGTTCTTAGCTCATGGTGGGTTCAAAGCCCAGCTTCACCAGTGACTAGTTTTGTGACCTTGGACTCTATGCCTCCACTTACCTATCTGAGGAATGGAGAGAATCATAATAACTGCCTCCCAGGGTTCTTGAGAGGATGACGTGAATTAATAAGCATAAACTGTTTGCCCTGGCCCCTACTTACTGCCCCTGGATACCTTAGCTATGATAACCAGAAGTTAACTCACCTGCCCCTATCCCTCCCAAGACTGGGAGCACTGCAGAGCCTTCCTTCCTCTCCGTAGCTCCAGGGCCTGCCGCCAAGCAGGGCTTCAGTGACACAGGGGAAAGAAAAGAGCTGAGGGAGTCAGCTTGGCTAGATGGAGAGAAGAGAGGGCTTTCCAAGGGAGCATGGCAGCGGGCTGTGCACAGCCACGAGCGGGCAGCAGGCAGGCATGAGCCAGGGCTTGGGCGCAGGGGCTGAGTGGGAGAGGTGGGGTGGGGCCTGGTGGTGAGGCAACTGGGAAGGTTCGGAAGGAAATTTTAACTAATTGTTCTCCCTCCAATGTGTGAAGGGGAACCCCTGGAAGTCGGGGTGCTCTTTGGGGGATACCATAAAATACTAGTCAGTTGGGCATGGGGAACAATCTTTTTTTTTTTTTTTTTTAATTTTTTTGAGACGGAGTCTTGCTCTGTCGTCCAGGCTGGAGTGCAGTGTCACAATCTCAGCTCACTGCAACCTCCGCCTCCTGGGTTCATGCCATTCCCCTGCCTCAGCCTCCTGAGCGGCTGGGATTACAGGCACCTGTCATCATGCCTGGCTAATTTTTTTATTTTTTTGTAGAGACGGGGTTTCACCATGTTGGCCAGGCTGGTCTTGAACTCCTGACCTCAAGTGATCTGCCCGCCTCGGCCTCCCAAAGTGCTGGGATTACAGCCATGAGCCACTGCGCCTGGCGGGGGAGCAATCTTTCTATTAGAAAATGCACATCACACGCACACACAACAAGGCCCCAAGGCCCCTGGGCTCCGTGGACTCCGTGGGCACTTTAGGATGTAGCATTAAGCCCCTGCCACCCCCTTGGATGTGGGCACGGAGTTATGGAGCCTGTGGGTTCCTGTCCTTGTGTTCAATGGCTGTCCTTGTCACTTGTGGCACACCTGGGCTGGGCAGGGATGAGTGTCACCCAGGCCCACTCTGTAAGGAGAGCTGTCCTCTCCAGGCAGTGGCATCTCAGCTGTGATAACTGGGCAGGTCCACTGGCCAGAATCATACCAGACAGAACAGTGCCAGAGGCCACCCCCACCTGCAGCTCATTTATTTGATCCCTACTTACTGCCCTGTGCCAGGCACTGTGGTAGGCAGCGGGAATACAGCAGACAAAAACCCCTGCCATGGCAAAGAGGGAGCCAGAAAAACCCACAGTGAGTAAGTGAATCGATACGTAACACGTTCCATGCAAAATACACTAGGAGAAAAGTAGAGCAGGGAGGGGATGTCTTTCGGGGGTGCAGTTTTTAACAGACGAGGTGACATTGAAAAAGGCCTAAAGGTCCCGGCGCAGTGGCTCACGCTTGTAATCCCAGCACTTTGGGAGGCCGAGGTGGGCGGATCACCTGAGGTCAGGAGTTCGAGACCAACCTGGCCAACATGGTGAAACCTTGTCTCTACTAAAAATACAAAAAATTAGCCGCGCATGTGGTGGCGTGTGCCTCAATCCCAGCTACTCGGGAGGCTGAGGCAGGAGAATCACTTGAACCTGGGAAGCGGAGGTTGCAGTGAGCAGAGATCGCGCCACAGCACTCCAGCCTGGGTGACAGTGAGACTGTCTCAAAAAAAAAAAAAACAAAAAGAAAAGAAAAAGGCCTGAAGGAGGTAAGGGCATTAGCCAGGAATACCTCTGGGGGAAGGGCAATCTGGACAGAGAGGACAGCGTGTGGAAAGACCGAAGGCTGCAGTAGAGGGCAAGTCTCAGATGACCAGCCATTAACAGGCCCTGACTCTGCAGGCCCCGGCGGGACTCTGGCCCTTCCTCTCAGTGAAAGGGACACCTTCGGAGGGTCTTGAGCCAAGGAGGGACAGGATCTGACTTAGAATGTTTTAAAAAATGTTTATTATTGTAAACTAAAACCCAGGCACAGAAAATCTTGCTGAACAGATTAGAGCGTAATGAATCATTATTAGGCAAACCAGACCTGAAACTACCATGCAGAACTTTGCCAGCCTCCCCAGAAGCCCCTTCAGGTGCCCGCATCAAAACCACAGCCTCTCCCTCCCTCTAAAAGTGGCCACTGGTCTGAGGTCGCATTTCCTTGTGTGCCTTCGTGGTTTATCACTCTACCTTACAGCCCAAGACACTAGAATTTGGTTTTACTCTTAAAAAAAAAATTTTTTTTGGCTGGGTGTGGTGGCTCACGCCTGTAATCCCAGCACTTTGGGAGGCCAAGGCGGGCGGATCACGAGGTCAGGAAATCGAGACCATCCTGGCTAACACGGTGAGACCCCATCTTTACTAAAAATACAAAACAATTAGCCGGGCATGGTGGTGGGCGCCTGTAGTCCCAGCTACTCGGGAGAATGAGGCAGGAGAATGGCGTGAACCCGGGAGGCGGAGCTTGCAGTGAGCCGAGATCGCGCCACTGCACTCCAGCCTGGGCGACAGAGCAAGACTCCATCTCAAAAAAAAAAAGAAAAAAGAAATTTGAGTCTCTTTGAACCTACGGGTTCCCCCTCCGTCTGTTTCTTTTCCTTACACTTTGTCTGTTGGAGACCCTGGGACCATCTGCTCTGACTTTCCCATAGTCTGGAAGTTGCTGATGATGCTCTCCTAGTATGTTCAGCTGGTTTCTCTGTCCTCTGGATCCGGAGCCTTGCCCTTGGCAAGACCAGAGGGGCTACTGAGTTCTTCCACCAGGAGGCATCACTGTGTCTAGATCTGCCATGCATCCGGGGATACACACCACTGTTCTTCCGATGCCTTTTCAAAGAATTCTTAGCTAGGATGCTTCCAGAAAGAGACGCTTCCCCTTATCTGCTATTATTACCCACTGGCACGTTTCATATGGGGAGGGCAGGAGAAAGGTTTCATTCATTCCCTTTATTCATCAGGTTCCAAGATAATGAATCTGTGCCCTGTCATCCTCTGAAGGTGAAGCCACCAATTAACTTTATGTTTTTACTAACACCATTATTTAGTACTTTTATTTACTATAATCAATATCGTAGATTTAAACTCATTTGACCTATTTCAATGGTTGGCAATTATTATGTTTACTGAAGTTGAAAATGTCCTATTTTTGGCCAGTGGAAGCTTCTTTTTTTTTTTTTTTTTTTTTTGACATGGAGTCTCACCCTGTCACCGAGGCTGGAGTACAGTGACGCAATCTCGGCTCACTGCAACCTCCGCCTCCCAGGTTCAAGCAATTCTCCAGCCTCAGCCTCCCATGTAGCTGGGACTACAGGTATGCACCACTGCATCTAGCTAATGTTCATATTTTTAGTAAAGACGGGGTTTCACCTTGTTGGCCAGGCTGATCTCGAACTCCTAACCTCAGATGATCTGCCCAGTTTAGCCTCCCAAAGTTCTGGGATTATAGGTGTGAGCCACTGCACCCGGCCAGTGGAAGCCTCTTTAATCTGCCTCCTGAGTCCTTGCTATCTGCCTGACAAGAGGTTCCAGGCTCATCTGCTATTTGTGCTGTGTAAGACATGGAATGAGCCATTTCTTCATGAAGCCCTGTTTTTACTTTTTGTTTTTAGTGCAAGTGGTATTTCAAAGCCATAATCTGAATACTAGTGGTGCTCATTGCCACTGGCTTGATCTTTGTTTCTAGGCTTTTTTGGTGGCTGTGCAATGCATAGATTGATACATATTTATATGCAATGTGTGTGTACACACATATAACACATTCTCTCGCTCTGTCTCTTTATTTCTATTGCTGCTGCACAAATTCATCTTATTTATTTATTTATTTATTTTCAGAGGCAGAGTCTCACTCTGTCACCCAGGCTGAAGTGCAGTGGTACAATCATAGCTCATTGCAGTCTCCAACTCCTGGGCTCAAATGATCTTCCTGCCTCAGCCTCCCAAGTAGCTGGGACTATAAGAAAATGCCACCGTGCCTGGCTAATTTTTTTTTTTTTTAATTTTGAGATGGAGTGTCACTCTGTCTCCCAGGCTGGAGTGCAGTGGTGTGATATCGGCTCACTGCAAGCTCCGCCTCCCAGGTTCACGCCATTCTCCTGCCTCAGCCTCCCGAGTAGCTGGGACCACAGGCGCCCGCCACCATGCCGGGCTAATTTTTTTGTTGTTGTTGTTATGTTTAGTAGAGACGGGATTTCACCGTGTTAGCCAGGATGGTCTTGATCTCCTGACCTCGTGATCCACTCGCCTTGGTCTCCCAGAGTGCTGGGATTACAGGTGTGAGCCACCGCACCCGGCCGTGCCTGGATAATTTTTAAACTCTTTTTATAGAGATGAGGTCTCACTATGTTGCCCAGGCTGGTCTTGAACTCCTGGCCTCAAGCAGTCCTCCCATCTGGGCCTCCCAAAGTGCTAGGATCACTTTTAGACCATTGATTCATTTTCTTCTGTTTCGTGGGCCTTTCTGGTGTGTTTTGGTTGTCAGTAGGAATGTTATTCTCTTCCATATTCTCTTTTTTCTAATAATAACTTTCTATTGGATTTCACCTCAGAGATTGTCTGTGGAAAAGTAGGTTTTTTCCTGAAATTGTAAAAGGAGCACAGTCAAGACAGCTCTTCTCACTTTGCAAGATCTCTTTCTGTTGTTCTTATGTAGTTTTCCAAAAATATGGCAGCTCCCTTTCTGCAATTTCCTGGTTCTGTTCATGCTCCTACTTTTGTTAGACTTTCTCTTTCCTTTTGTGTCTGTTGTCCTTGTTCCTGATTTTGATCCTCCTCACGGCATTCTCTCCTCCACGTGGGCCCTGTCTGGATGGAAGCCTGGCTGGTCAGTTTCAAGACTTCCTAGAGGCTCGACTGCTCCAGCCCCTTCAGACTTTACCAGGGACCTCTTACCTTCACCCTTTGGACTCACAAACTCCTTGGAGTTTCAGCTGCTGTTCACAGACTGGCCTACTGAGCTTCCCATGACCATCTGCTGGCCATGTCGGGGTGCACCTGTGCTCAGGTCCCTCGACGCCCAGCTATCTCCCACTGCTCCATCCACATGGATGCTGGTCACACTGACCTCACAGCCGGTGCTGATTTTTGTTTGGAGGGTTGTCGAGATACACTGTCATAGTTTTGTTCTGAATGTTGTCTTGAGTTTATTTTTTTCTTTTGGTGGTTTTCTTTGTTTTGTTTTGTTTGTTTGTTTGTTTTTTGAGACGGAGTCTTGCTCTGTCACCCAGGCTGGAGTGCAATGGCGCCATCTCAGCTCACTGCAACCTCTGCCTCCCGGGTTCAAGCGATTCTCCTGCCTCAGCCTCCCAAATAGCTGGGATTATAGGCGCGTGCCACCATGCCCGGCTAATTTATGTACTTTTAGTAGAGATGGGGTTTCACTATGTTGGCCAGGCTGGTCTCAAACTCCTGACCTCAGGTGATCCACACACCTTGGCCTTCCAAAGTGCTGTGATTACAGGCATGAGCCACTGTGCCTGGCCTTTTTTTTTTTTTGAGACAGGATCTCACTGTGTCACCCAGGCTGGAGTACAGTGGTGCAGTCACAGCTCATTGCAGCCTAGACTTCCTGGGCTCGGGCAATCCTCTCACCTCAGCCTCCCAAGTAGCTAGGACCACAGGCATGAACCACCACGTCTGGCTTTTTTTTTTTTTTTTTTTTTTTTATGTAGAGACAGCATCTCACTATATTGCCCAGGCTGGTCTGGAACTCTTGGGCTCGAGCAATCCTCCCACCTCAGCCTCCCAAAGTGCTGGAATTACAGGTGCGAGCCACTGTGCCTGGCTAGTCTTAAGTTTTTTATTTTGCTGTCTGGTTTCTCCATTCATTTTTAGGAGAAGATGAAGGAAGATTTTGAAACTACATTTCATTTCCACCATCATCCCAGACCTGAGGTTTTTTTTCTACTGAGGTAAAATTTACATACAATAAAATGAAGTTCCTAAATATGTTAAGTGTTAAGTTCAACAGCTTTTGACAATTGTGTGCCCTGTGTGGCCACCATGTTAAACAGGATTTATTTAGAACGTTTCCATCAACCCAGAAAGTTCTCTTATGTCCCTTTTGTCAGTGTCGCCCCCTAGGGGCAAAGGCTTTCTGACTTCTATCTCTGCAGATGAATTTTGCCTGTTCTAGTGCTTCGTTTGAGTGGAACTGTACCCTGTATATTCTTTTGTGTCTAGCTTCTTTCACTCAGCATAAGGTCTGTAAGATTAATTCATGTTGTTGCATTGTATGAATCTGTTTGTGTCACTATCAAGGAATACCTGAGACTGGGTAATTTATAAGGAAAAGAGGTATATTTTGGCTCATGGTTCTGCAGACTGTACAAGCATGGCACCAACATCTGCTTAGCTTCTCATGAGGGCCTCAGGAGGCTTACAATCATGGCGGAAGGTGAAGGGGTAACAGGTGCGTCACATGGCAAGACAGCAAGAGAGAGAGTGGGGAGGTGCTAAGCTTTATTTATTTATTTATTTATTGAGACGGAGTTCCACTCTGTTGCCCAGGCTGGCATGCAGTGGTGCGATATCGGCTCACTGCAACCTCCGCCCCCTAGGGTTCAAGCGATTCTCCTGCCTCAGCCTCCCGAGTAGCTGGGATTACAGGCAGCCGCCACCAGGCCCAGCTGATTTTTTTATTTTTAGTAGAGACAGGGTTTCAGCATGTTGGCCAGGCTGGTCACAAGCTCGGCCTCCCAAAGTGCTGGGATTGCAGGTGTGAGCCACCACGCCTGGCCTGAGTTCACAAAATTTAAGGAGGCAGTGCTGTGACATTCACACTAGCGCAGGGTCGGGAAGGCTTCCTTTTGATTGGATCCAGCGGAAAGCGGCCCCTCAGAAGCATCTACCTGGCATTTCTATAACAACGCACGTTTCTGTTCACTGTTGTATCATTCTGGAAACCTACGTGCCACTTCCTTCTTGGTGCTGACACCCTTCTCTACACACACACTGGCAGCCATAGCTCAGGGTTTCAGTACCAAAGAGGCGCCCTCAAGCTCCCTTGCAGACTAGTGGGCACCAAAGTTTGGGAAATAACTGTGGGAGAAAACCTTAAACTTTAGAAATTTTATTATGTAGTGATTTTTTTCTGCATATTGGGAGGAGATTGCCAGCATTCCTTTTCTGGGCGATCCCCTAGCCCCGTGGGATGATGTGAGGACACCTAGAGCAGGAGGAAGGACCCACTGTGGGAAAAGGGTGTGTGGACAGAGGCTGCGCAGAGGCGGGAGGGCCTCCAGAGGAGGACGTGTCCGCGGGGTTCGGGAAGCACCTCTTGTGTCCCACGCAGCCTGAACCCTCCTGCAGCTGGAAGGGTTTAGGTCCAACTGCCCAACAACATGGAGTGACTCAGAGAAAGCTGATGGAGAATACAGGGTACCAGGGCACCACATGGGCCCACAGAATCGAAGCTCATCAAGCTCTCAGAGAGCAGCTGGTCAAGCCTTTCCTTTTTCTTTTTTTTCTTTTTTTTTCTTTTGAGACAGAGTTTCACTCTGTCACCCAGGCTGGAGTGCAGTGGCGTGATCTCGGCTCACTACAACCTCCGCCTCCCTGGTTCAAGTGATTCTCCTTCCTCAGCCTCCTGAGTAGCTGGGATTACAGGCACGCACCACCATGCCTGGCTGATTTTTGCATTTTTAGTAGAGATGGGGTTTCACCATGTTGGCCAGGCTGGTCTCGAACTCCTGGCCTCAGGTGATCCACCCACCTCAGCCTCCCAAAGTGCTGGGATTACAGGCATAAGCCACCATGCCCAGGCTGGTCAAGCCTTTCCTGTTACAGATGGGGCAACTGAGGCCCAGAGATGGGTGGCAACTTGTCCAAAGTCACAAAGCAAATAGGAGGCAGAACTAGAATGAGGACGAAGCTTCTGAGCCTGAGCCCAGCAGCCTTTCCTGTCCTGCCCCGGTGGCCAGACATCCACTTGCCATGGGAACCTGTCACCTCCCAGGCCCATCTGAGACCTCAACAGCTTCTGAGTGTTTTTGCTGGGCTGTGCCCTGCCCGTGGTGCTGAGGACACAGAGGTGAGCCATGGCCATAGCAGCTCCAAGGGGCTATGCATGGGGCCCTGGCCATAAATTCTGTATACAACTGGAGGAATGGACAACGAAGGAACACATGTGCACGCATTCCAGAGACAAAACGAGGGAGCAATGGATTCTGCTTGGGAAAGTCAGGAAGACAGGAAGCTGGCACTGGAAGATAGGGAGGAAATTCCAGGCAGAGGGAATGATGTCATCAAAGCACAAACTAAGAATAAGACAAAAAATAAGAACCAGAAGACTCTGACACACTTATCAAGGGTTCGTTTCCAGGCAGCACTGCACTAAACATTGTGAATGTTTAACCATTTCGTCCTCCCTCCAGCCAGGTGGTGTTCTTGTCTCCGTTTCTCTGACAGGTGGGCAGGTGCCTGGTATATTAGGAGCACGATGGGCAGTCTGTTATAGCAGAAAGTGCAAGGGGGTGCTGGGGCCTGGGAACAGTAGGGGGGCCTTGATCACCCTCACCCTGCACTCCGCTCAGGTGCAGACATTCCATGGAGACCTGCTGCAGCACATGGAGAAGAACACCAAGCTGGACATGCAGTTCATCAAAGTGAGTCTGGCCTCCCCACTCGGCCCCCAACTCACTGCAGGCAGGACCCCCTCTCCCATTTGACAGGTAGGCACACACAGGCCAGTGCTGAGCACTGACTGGGCCCCAGATTATCCATGTTCCCAGCTGAGCCCCAGGTCTCCAAACTTCCAGGGCCCTGATCTCTGGGAGGGGTGTCTTGAGCTCTCTGATGTGGGGGGATTCTCCCTCCCCGACTCCACCCTACCCCAGGACAGCCGCCAGCACTATGAGCTCGAGTACCGCCACCGAGCGGCCAACCTGGAGAAGTGCATGTCTGAGCTGTGGCGCATGGAGCGCAAGAGGGACAAGAATGTGCGGGAGATGAAGGTGCGAGGGCCGGGAAGCGGGGGTGGGCCGGGAAGCGGGGTGGGCCGGGGAGGGCGGGTGGGCAGACCTCGGGGCGAGACCGGGCCCTGGGAACCCCGAACACCTCCCTGAGCTCCCCCACCGAGCACCAGCCGAACTGTGATGAGCGTGGCTGGGGAGGTCAGCCAGTCCCTGGTGGGGTGGGCGTAACTAGCTCCTAGGGCCACGCCCAGCACCGCCCCTTGCCCCGTGGCTTACTGGCCTTACCCAGAATCCCCGGGCTTCTCCTGCAACCCCATCCCACCTCCCCCGTCTCCTACTTCACCGAGAAAATTGCTCGCTTGAACATGGTGCCAAAGGTGTCATCCACCAGCTGCCCATCCTCCTCTCCTCTCTCCTGCCTGGCAGAGGTATCCCGCCCCCGGCTAGGGCCATTCCCCTTCCTGAGCCTGGGGCCCCATCCCTGGCCTCTGTCTCCGAGATCCAAACCCATGGATTAACCCTCTGCCTCCCTTCCCGTCTCTTCTGGCTCCTGGCTCCTTTAAGTGAGCTCACGCCTCCCCTCCTCAGAATCTTCCCCCCAAGTGGGGGCTATTAAGCTACTCATTCATATTCTCATTAAACCCGTCCCCCTGCCCCCCCAGCCCGTGCTTGGGCTTGTGCTGGGTGCCAGGGACAGAGCGAAGGCTCAGACAGCAGCCCTGCTTGTGAGAAGCACCTGGGAGAGGGAGACGCAGGGCCCAGACTCATAACAAGGCTGCTACTGATGGGGCAGGCTCAGGAGCTAGGATGGGCCGGGTGATGGGGGGTGGGCTTGGGGAGAGGGCAGTCAGGAAGAACAGGGGGCTTGAACAGCTGGCGCCTGTGGGCGAGGGGGGTGGGATGAGACACACCCACCGCCCCCAGCCAGAACTCTCGTTCCCCCCAGGAGAGTGTGAACCGGCTGCACGCACAGATGCAGGCCTTCGTGTCTGAGAGTCAGCGGGCGGCTGAATTGGAAGAGAAGCGGCGCTATCGCTTCCTAGCAGAGAAGCACCTGCTACTTTCCAACACCTTCCTGCAGTTCTTCGGCCGGGTGAGTTGGACTGGGGGGCAGCAAGCGGGGCGCTTCTAGGAGCTGCCCCCTCCTGAGTGGCCGTACATAGAGATTTCCCTCCCTTCTTCCCTCTTCCCTCCCTGCCTGCCTGTCTGTAGAAATTCATTTTATTTTGCTATCTCCATCCATTTCTTTCTTTGTTTCTGGGTTTGCTTGTATCACTGTATATTCACTCATTTATTCACTCGTGATATTGTTTGTTTTTAATGCATTCACTAATTCATGCATTTATTTATTCATATGTGGACCATTTTTTAATTCCTGTTTGTATATTCTCACAATTCACAAATTCATTGATAGGTGTGCTCAGTTATCCTCTATTAATTTTATCATATTATTTATTTATTTATTTTTTGAGACAGAGTTTCACTCTTGTTGCCCAGGCTGGAGTGCAACAGCACAATCTCGGCTCACTGCAACCTCTCCCTCCCGGGTTCAAGCGATTCTCCTGCCTCAGCCTCCCGAGTAGCTGGGACTACAGGCATGTGCTACCACGCCCGGCTAATTTTTGTATTTTTAGTAGAGACGGGGTTTCGCCATGTTGGCCAGGCTGATCTCAAACTCCTGACCTCAAGCGATCTGCCTGCTTTGGCCTCCCAAAGTGCTGTGATTACAGGTATGAGCTACCATACCCAGCCATTTTATCATATTATTTAAATCCTCTATGCTCTTGCATTGTTCTGTCTGCTAGACTAGTCAGACTCTCTCATCTCTCATTGGATTTCTAATAGATTTCACTTTCTGAATTGAGCTGCCATGTTGTTTGGCGCTTTTTTGGCTATAACTATTCTACCTTCTTTGTAAATATTGCCATTTATGTACTTAATGTCTCTCAAGTTTGATGCTTTTAATTCCGCCTTGTCTGATATTAATACTGCTCTATTTTCTCTTCTCTTTGCTTATCTCTTTGTATGTTAAGTATACTTTCTGTTACTGACTTTTGAGTTTTTGACCAGTCTTACAGTCTGTGTCTTCTAATAGAAAAGGAATTCAGCCCATTCCCACTTAACATAATAATGAAGATACCTGGGTTTTATTCCTTTTAGATAACTTGAGCTAACTGTATTTACTTTGTCATTTCCTCTTTTTCTCCCACACTATTTCTTGTCAGTTTGGTTGAGTTAGTATACTATACATTCCCCTTTTCCCTTTATTAATTTAGAAATTGCACTATTTTTTTCTCTCTACCTGTGGTGACCTCACTTTGTGACTTTCATAATCACATATATATCCACCTATTTTCCAAAAATGCCAACTTCACCCTACTACAGACACACACTGTTCAGTCCATCGCTCCGCCAATTCATAAGATGAGACCTTGATTTAAAGCTTTCCACAAAAATTAGGCTGGGTGCGGTGGCTCACACCAGTAACCCCAACACTTTGGGAGCCCGAGGTGGGTGGATTGCTTGAGGTCAGGAGTTCGAGACTAGCCTGGCCAACATGGCAAAACCCCGTTTCTATTAAAAATACAAAAATCAGCTGGGCGTGATGGCAGGCACTTGTAATCCCAGCTACTCAGGAGGCTGAGGCAGGAGCATCGCTTGAACCTGGGAGGCAGAAGTTGTAGTGAGCCAAAATCAAGCCACTGCACTCCAGCCTGGGCGACAGAGTGAGACTAAGTCTCAAAAAAAAAGATGAGATAACACCTTAAGAAGTATTTTCCTGCCCTCCAACTATTCTGAGGTGAGGCCTTTGGAAAGCTTTTACTCCTCTCTTCATCCTTCCCATCCTCCACTTCTTGGTTTTGCCAAGATAGTTTAGGACTTAGTTTCAGACCTCACTAGTCATCTCTGCAGCATGACCCTTGTATTTTGATAAACTAATTTTATTTATGTGTGTATGTATTTATTTATTTTGAGACGGAGTCTTGCTCTGTTGCCCAGGCTGGAGTGCACTGGCGCAATCTCAGCTCCCTGCAACCTCCACCTCCCAGGTTCAAGTGATTCTCCTGCCTCAGCCTCCCAAGTGCTGGGATTACAGGTGTGCGCCACCGTGCCCAGCTAATTTTTGTATTTTTAGTAGAGACAGGGTTTCACCATGTTGGCCAGGGTGGTCTCGAACTCCTGACCTCAGGTGATCCACCTGCCTCGGCCTCCCAAAGTGGTGGGATTACAGGCGTGAGCCACCACGCCCGGTCCTGGCTCGGGGTTCTTATCCCTCCCATGCCTCCCACGCCCTCCCCGAGTCTCTGGATCTGAACCCAGGGGCCCAGGGATACATGACTGGATCCAGAGACCCAGATTTCGGCTCAGGCTCTCATCTGCCCACTGTCACCGCCTCACCCAGCCCGAGGCTCAGCCTTCTCGTCCCCTGCTATCCCACAAAAGGTCTGCCAGGGAGAAACAACTTCCTTTTTTGAAAAACAGTTTTATTGAGATATAATTCACACACGATTCACCCATTTACAGTGTACACTTTCTGGTTT
Source organism: Pan paniscus (assembly GCF_029289425.2). Taxonomy (NCBI): domain Eukaryota; kingdom Metazoa; phylum Chordata; class Mammalia; order Primates; family Hominidae; genus Pan; species Pan paniscus. The sequence goes on along the minus strand of NC_085927.1, from coordinate 47,950,971 downwards.
GTAGTATATTCACAGAGTCGTGCATCCATCACCACTATCAAGCTTAAAATATTTTCAATACCCTCCACCACAGTAACCCAGTACCTCGGCCGGGCGCGGTGGCTCACACCTGTAATCCCCGCACTGTGGGAGGCCGAGGCAGGTGGATCACCTGAGGACAGGAGTTCGAGGCCACCCTGGCCAACATGGTGAAAACCCGTCTCTACTAGAAATAAAAAAGTTAGCCAAGCGTGGTGGTACATGCCTGTAATCCCAGCTACACGGGAGGCTGAGGCAGGAGAACTGCTTGAACCCAGGAGGTGGAGGTTGCAGTGAGCCAAGATGGCACCACTGCACTCCGGCCTGGACAAGGGCGAAATTCCGTCTCAAAAAAAAATACAAACCGGTACCCCTTAGCTGTCATTCCCAATCCTCCCACTCCGCCAGCCCCAGGCCACCAGGAATCTACTTTCTGTCTCAATACATTTGCCCATTCTGGACATTTCATATAAACAGAATCATACAATGTGTGCTCTTTTGCGACTGGCTTCCTTTTCATTGCTGGATAATATTCCATTGCTTGGATACACCACATTGTATTTACTCGTTTACTCGATGTATTTACTCAGATGTCAGCTGATGGACGCCTGGTTGCTTCCACTCTTTGGCTGTCATGACCAATGCTGCGCTGAGCATCCATGTACGAGTCTTCATGTGGACATATGTTTTCATCTCTCTTGGGTATATGAGTAGAATTGTGGGGCCATATGGTAACTCTCTGTTTGTTTGTGGAACTTCCAGACCCTTTTCCGGAGTGTTTCAGTGTCCATCAGCAGTTTATGAGGGTTCCAGTTGTTTCACGTCCTCGCTACTATTTGTTACTGTCTTTTTGATAATAGCCATCCTAGCAGGTGTGAAGCGATATCTGATTGCAATATTGATTTCCGGTTCCCAGATGGCTAGTGATGTTAAACATCTTTTCCTGTGCTTCTTAGCTATTTATAGATCTTCTTTGGAAGGAAACTCTTTTTCACCTGTGTTAAACTCCTTTTTGCCTGTAAATAGTTAACCATCAACATTAAGAGAAGAGCTGACCCCCTCCTTGACTGCCTCCTCGTGCGTGAGGGTCCCTCAGGAGGGAGCTGTGCGTTAAACAGGCAGATTTTCCTCTATGCATGGTGTGTTAGTCCGTTGTGCATTGCTATAAAGGAATACCTGAGGCTGGGTAATTTATTTTAAAAGATGTTTATTTGGCTCTCAGTTCTGCAGGCTGTACAAGAAGTGCATTGCCCGCATCTGCTCCTGGCGAAGCCTCTAGAAGCTTACAATCATGGCAGAAGGCAAAGGGGAAGTTCATATCACATGGCCAGAGAGGGAGCCGGTGGGGTGCCACACTCTTTTTTCTTTTTAAGATGGAGTTCTGCTCTTGTCGCTCAGGCTGGAGTGCAGTGGCATGATCTCAGCTCACTGCAACCTCCACCTCCTGGGTTCAAGTGATTCTCCTGCCTCAGCCTCCTGAGTAGCTGGGATTACAGGCATGCACCACCATGCCCGTTAATTTTTGTATTTTTAGTAGAGATGGGGTTTCACCATGTTGGCCAGGCTGGTCTTGAACTCCTGACCTCAGGTGATCTACCCACCTCGGCCTCCCAAAGTGCTGGAATTAAGGTGTGAGCCACTGCGCCTGGCCACTGCAATCTTTTAAACAAGGAGATCTTGCATGAACTCATACCACTCATTACCGTGGGGTACAGCACCAAGCCATTTATGAGGGAGCTGCCCCCATGACCCACCACCTCCCACTAGGTCCCACCTCCAACACTGGGGGGTCAGATTTCAAGATGAGATTTAGAGAGGACAAATATCCAAACCATATCACATAGGGAGCAAGTAACATGTTGTCTGACCCAGCTGGACTTTAAAACATCCAAGATCTAACTCCTAAGATAGCTAAGCATATATATTTACTTCTTGTTCTATTTATAAGTAGAAGGCACATTTAGGGGTGGGTGTGGTGGCTCAAGTCTGTAATCCCAGCACTTTGGGAGGTTGAGGTGGGTGGATCACCTGAGGTCAGGAGTTCAAGACCAGCCTGGCCAACATGGTGAAACCCCGTCTCTACTAAAAATACAAAAATTAGCCAGGAATGGTGGTGGATGCCTGTAATCCCAGCTACTCGGGAGGCTGAGGCACGAGAATGGCTTGAACCCGGGAGGCAGAGGTTGCAGTGAGCCGAGATTGCGCCACTGCACTCCAGCCTGGGCAACAGAGCAAGACTCTCTCTCTCTCTCAAAAAAAGAAGGCACCCTTAGAATAAGATTTAAAGAACTCTAGGTGCCTGGGCACGGTAAATTGTCTTTCTTATTCATCTTCACTAATTAGTCTTTGCTTAGTCCAAGTCTAGTCAGTAACGTGCCTTCCCACCTCATCCTTAGCTTCTCTCGTTTACTGCAGCTGTGCAAATCTATCTCCAGGATAAATTCCTAGAAGTGGAATTGGTAAGCCCAAGAATATAGTCATTGGTTGCGCCAGTTTACACTTCCATCAGTGATGCAGGAGTTTCTGTGCTTCTGCACCCCTTGACAACAGTGTGTGAGCAAACTTTCTGATCTTGGCTAATTAGAAAGGTAAAAATGGTATCTCGGTGTGGCTTTACCTCATACTTGTCTTAAACGCGAGCTTGACATTTTTTGATGTTTCAAAGCCATTGGATTTTCTGTGCTGTGACATGCCAGTATCTTTTCATCCACTTATTAATTTGTAGGAGCTCTTGATATGTTACTGAAACCAGCTTTTTCTTGGTGATGAGTTGCAAATACAATAGCCAGTTTGCCATTTATCATTTGCCTGTGTTATGATTGGTTTTGCTATACAAAAACATTATTTTTATTTAGTAAAATGTATCGGTCTTTTCAAGTTTATGGGTTTGGTGTCATACTTAGAATGGCTGTTTCACTTCGTAAATATATTTTTAAAATTTTCCCCATGGCCTCTCTGATGGTTTTGAAACTGTATGCAGTGTTTCTTCTCACCCACCATTTAATTTTTGTGGTACATAGTAGGTGTATATATTTGTGGGGTACATGAGGTGTTTTGATACAGGCATGCAATGTGTAATCATGACATGCTGGAGAATGGGTATCCATCCCCTCAAGCATTTATCCTTCGTGTTACAAACAATCCAATGATACTCTTTTAAATCCCTTTTAAAATACAACATGTGACCAGGTGCAGTGGCTCACACCTGTAATCCCAGCACTTTGTGAGGCTAAGGCGGGTGGATCACGAGTTGAGGACTTCGAGACCAGCCTGGCCTATATGGTGAAACCCTGTCTCTACTAAAAATACAAAAATTAGCCAGGAGTGGTGGCGCACGCCTGTAGTCCCAGTTACTTGGGAAGCTGAGGCAGAATAATCACTTGAACCCGGGAGGCGGAGGTTGCAGTGAGCCAAGATCGTGCCACTGCACTCCAGCCTGGGCAACGGAGTGAGACTCTGTCTCAACAACAACAAGAAAGATATGCAGAACCTAATGCTCTCACTTTGCTTATGCCTCTGAAACTTCTGCACAAAGGCCTTCGGGTTTTATCTTTGTGCTAGTCTGCTAATTCGTTACTGCAGGGAAACAGAGGGGCTGTCCACTTAGTGACCAGCTAGACTAGTTGCTCCAGTGATGGGAGGCACCAAGCCTTCCCATTATTGCTGCCTGAGTTTGACGTGAGGTTTTCAGTCATGGGGCCAGGTTCAAGGCAGAAATCACTGAAAGTGTAGTCGTAGGGGGCATCTTCAAGGACAGACCGACACAGACCCCTTTAACGCTTACTGAATGTGACACCTTGAGCCAGTCACTTAACTTCTCTGACCCTCAGTATCGTCTTTTATAAACTGGAGATAATAATTGCACCTACCACCCAGGGCTATTGCGAGAATCAAGTAAGATAATGCAGATAAAGCGTTTAAAGCAGGGCCTGGTACGGAGTCACTGCTCGACAAAGGGAGCTTTTCTTAAGGTGACCGTCTTGAGCTAGGCCTTGAGGGACAGGGATGTTTGAAAAGAAGAGGGAGCGATCTTTATGGCTGGAGAATGCAGCATTCTGATTGTAGCTGGGATTTTATTATGACTGAGTGACAACACAGAAAGGTCAGTGCCATTGAAAGAAGTTTTAGGCCAGGCTTGGTGGCTCACGCCTGTAATCCCAGCACTTTGGGAGTCCGAGGGCAGGCAGATCACCTGAGGTCAGGAGTTTGAGACCAGCCTGGCCAACATGGTGAAACCCCGTCTCTACTAAAAATACAAAAATTAGCTGGGCATGGTGGCAGGCGCCTGTAATCCCAGCTACTCGGGAGGCTGAGGAAGGAGAATGGCATGAACCTGGGAGGCGGAGCTTGCAGTGAGCCGAGATCGCGCCATTGCACTCCAGCCTGGGCAACAGAGCCAGACTCCGTCTAAAAAAAAAAAAAAAAAAATGCATTTTCCAGAGTGTTACAGGGTAAGTAATGGGACTGGGTTTTTTGGTCGTAGTTTCTATCTAAGCGCCATTGCTGAGCCTATCGCTGCAGGAAGGAGGATGGGGTGATTGAATGGCCGGGCCTGGGTGCCACCCCTACCCCTGAAGCTGGGCGGTGAGGACAGCCCCGCTCAAAGCACACACATTGACGCGGGAAGCGTGGGGTCAGAGGAAGCTCTTCGTGGAAAATGGAGGCGCCTTTGCCAAAAGTGGAGGGTGCGGGTTGGACGGTGAGCTGGCTTCTGGCTCCTTCCAACTAGAAAATCCGGTCGTCCCGAGCTGGTAGGGCCTGAGCTCTCAGGTCGAGGGTGCCATTTTGGGTCCCCAGGATTCAGGGAGCCGCCCGGACCTGGCTGACCCCCGTGTCCCCACCCGGCCAGGCCCGGGGGATGCTCCAGAACCGCGTGCTGCTGTGGAAGGAGCAGTCTGAGGCCAGCCGCAGCCCGTCGCGCGCCCACTCCCCCGGCCTGCTGGGCCCCGCGTTGGGGCTGCCGTACCCCTCGGGCCGCCTGACGCCCACCCGCCTGGACATGGTGAGGCCCTGGGCGCCCCCGCCGCCGTTCGCGCCCCCGCCGCCCCCCGCGGGGCCCTGGGGCCTCAGGCCCCCAGCCTGGAGCCTCCTGCCCCCCAGGCTCCCGCTCTACGCCGCATCCCCCGGCCTGCCCTTCCGCCCCGGCGCGTTCTCGGCGCCCCCCGCGTTCTCCGCGCCCCCGTGGTGGCCCGGCCGCCGCCCCCAGAACCCCTACGCCGACGCCTGGGACTGGGGGTGGGGGCTGGACTAGGGCGCGGCCCCCGCCCCCCCCCCGCCCCACCCTCCCCTGCCCATCTCCCCCGCAGCCCCCGAGGCCCCTGGGAGAGTTCAGCTCCCCCCGCAGCCGGCACGGCTCCGGCTCCTACGGCACCGAGCCCGACGCGAGGCCCGCGTCCCAGCTAGAGCCAGACCGTCGCTCCCTGCCCCGAACGCCGTCGGCCTGTGAGTGCCCCCGCCCCGGGGCGGCAGGAGGGCCGGGAGAGGCGCGGGGGTGGGGCTGCAACAGGAGGGATCGAGGGCAGACGCCAGGAAGAACTTCCTGCCCATGTGCCGCCGCGCTCTCCCGCCCACAGCCTCGCTCTACAGCGGCAGCGCCCAAAGCTCGCGCTCCAACTCCTTTGGCGAGCGCCCGGGCGGCGGCGGGGGCGCCAGGAGAGTCCGCGCCCTGGTCTCCCACTCGGAGGGCGCCAACCACACGCTGCTGCGCTTCTCCGCTGGGGACGTGGTGGAGGTGTTGGTGCCCGAGGCCCAGAACGGCTGGCTCTACGGCAAGCTGGAGGGCTCGTCCGCGTGAGTGGGAGCCTTGGAGGGGCCGGGGGTGGGTTGAGAAGAAGGCCCTGGGGGCCGGGAACCCGGGGACCTGCCAGACTGAGGCTTCCCTGGCCTCCCCCGGGGGCCTCGGACAATGCTCCTCTCCTCCCGACCCCCGCACCCTGCCTCAGTTTCCTTATTCATTCAGTGTGAGTAGGAAGAGCCGCCTTACCAAGTTCAGGATGACGGCCCTTGAGAGCGGGCAGAGTTTGGGGGATGGGCAGGTTCTTCCAAAAGTGTGGAAATGGCAGAAATCCTATTGCTTGAGCACCTACTGTGTGCCTGTCTCTGGGAGGAGGCTGCTTCCCCTCTGCAGAGTCAGCCCTGGAACTCTGATGCAGGGGGCTGGGCTGGGAGTAGGGGCTTAAATGTGCTCACCTCTTTGCAGTCAGGGTCAGTGGAAATCCTGAAAGCACCTAAACTGGGCTGTTTTGACACTTGACGTGGAGGAGGAGTTGGGGAGTTTCATACAGTGAGGTCGCCAGAAAGCGCGGAGGACAGCAGGGCTGGCAGCTAGCAGAGGGAATGGACAGGCACCACTGTCCTGCAGGGGAAAACGGGGCAGATGGGGCTGGCTGGAGCCAGGCAGTGCCCCCTCGGGGCTTCATGGGCAGGGTAGTGTACGGTGCCCACTCCTGCTCCAAGAGAGAAGCAGCGCAGGATGAATGCGTGCATGGGCAGAGCGGGTGGTGGCAGCCCACACCAGCCCACAGATGGATGAGTGGCCCTGTGCTTAATGGATGGTGGACAGGCGAATGGGTGGACCAGGGGATGTGCGTGTGGGTAGTTGGAGGTCTGTGTGTGCAAGTGGATGGCCTTAAATTGGGGGGGGGGGTCATTGACTGGGTGGTTAGGGACATGGGAGGATGCGCAGATGTGGTGGACAGACACTGATGGGTGATTGGAGAGGTGTGAGGAGGTGCTGGATGGATTCGTGGCTACACGGGGGATGGAGTATAGACAGGTGAGTGGGGGATAGGTGATGTATGGAGGGACTCATAGTTAGGCGCGAAGGTCCATAGCTGGGCGGGTGACCACAGGGACAGGAACGGAAGGGGGTGAGTGGGGAGAGAGATGACTGAGAACGCCAACGATAGGGACACCCGCTGCTGGAGTGCCTGCTTCACAGACCCACAGCAGAGCACGGTGTGCTGCAGATGCCTTGGGGACCTGAGGATAGAACCTTCTAGATGGAGGCTGTCACACCCTCCTGGGATGTTCTGGGAACATCGTTCCATCCTTGACTCACATAGCCTGTTAGGGAAAAGGATAGCGTGTGTTATTATCAGTAGGCACCTGCAGGTGAAAACAGAAGTAAACATACGGAATTGACTGTAGTCTGTCAATTCGAGGTGAAGTAGCTTCCAGTGACCCTGAGGGGAGGATGGCTTCTTTTGGTCATTGTCCCCAGGCCTGGCTTCTTTTGGTCATTGTCCTCTGCCCCACAGGAGCGGCTGGTTCCCCGAGGCCTACGTGAAGGCTCTGGAGGAGGGGCCCGTGAATCCCATGACCCCCGTGACCCCCATGACCTCCATGTCCCCCATGACACCCATGACGCCCATGAACCCCGGGAACGAGCTGCCTTCCAGGTACCTGAGTCATCGGGGTGGGGCGGGGGTGAGGACGCCGGCAAGGGTGTCACTGCCCAGCGGAGAGGATCTGCAAGGTGCAGGCTTTTTTGTTTTTGTTTTTGAGACGGAGCCTCACCCTGTCACCCAGGCTGGAGTGCAGTGGTGTCATCTTGGCTCACTGCAACCTCTGCCTCCTGCATTCAAGCGATTCTCCTGCCTGAGCCTCCCGAGTAGCTGGGACTACAGGCACACACCACCACACCTGGCTACTTTTTGTATTTTTAGTAGAGACAGGGTTTCATTATGTTGGCCAGGCTGGTCTTGAACTCCTGACCTCAGGTGATCCACCCACCTCAGCCTCCCAAAGTGCTGGGATTACAGGCATGAGTCACTGCACCCAGGTGGCAAGGTGCAGTCTTGAGTGGGCCCAGCCGCCTTCAGCCCCTGGAGAACCACCGGCCCTGAGCCCTTCTCTCTGCCCTGAAGGTCACTGTGTCCATCCCTCTGCCTCCTCTCAGGACCTCCCTCCAGTCAAGAGTCTCCTTTCACGCAGGTGCGGGGAGGAAGCTGTCGGATGCCTCCTGCCTAAGGTGCCCCAGCTACTGGCAGGACAAGGGATTGGACAGGCCCCAACCCCCTTCCTTCCCCCTCCTTTCTCTGGACTTAGGTCCTGCCCACTCCGGGGCAGCCACAGCCTCGATGACCTCCTGGACCGGCCGGGCAACTCCATAGCACCCTCAGAGTACTGGGATGGCCAGTCCTGCTCCCGCACCCCAAGCCGGGTGCCAAGCCGTGCCCCCAGCCCTGCACCTCCACCCTTGCCCAGCAGCCGCTGCAGCAGCATGGGCAGCACAGCAGTTGCCACTGACGTCAAGGTGAGCCCTCGCCCGCCCTCTCTTGGGGCCTCCAGCGGGCAGGGAGGCAGGAGAGCAGGGATCCCGAGGCTCTGTCACCGGCTGTCTGGCAGGGGACCCGCCTACCTGGCCTCAGTCTGTTCCTCAGTGCAGGGAGGGGTGGTGTGGGGCTGAGTCTGGGCCGAAGGGGAAGACCAGGGTCCCAGGGCAGGGTGTGGCCTGGGGCTGGCCAGTAGGACGGGGCTGAGGGAGGGCATCTCCGATGGAGCCACCCCGGTCTTATCCTGGGGGCGTGGTTAGTCCTCGGAGGTGGTGCTCTGGCCCAGGGGTTTCTCACTTCTGCAACCCACAGAATTCTGGGCTTCAGAACGTCAGGGTCTCATTTCCCAGGAGCCTGGCATGGCAGGGGCTCTCTGGCCCAGTCCTCTGCCCTTGGGCATGGGGAGAGGGAGGGGAGGAGCAAGGGATTGCTTGCCCCTCTCCCCACCAAACCAGCCCTTCCTCACCCCCACTGCAGAAACTGATTTCCTCAGAGCAGTACCCACCACAGCAGCTCTTCCCGAGGTGAGTCCTCACATGGGGCCCAAACAGTGAGGAGGGTGGCAGGTGCAGCAGCACACACTTGTAGTCCCAGCTACTAGGGAGACTGGGGCAGGAGGATCTCTTGATTCCAACAGTTCAACATCAGCTTGAGCAACACTGTGAGACCCTATCTCAAAAGAAAAAAAAAGATGAAGTGGGGCAAGGAGTGGATGGAGACCAAATAGGGGCAGGAGGCAGGACCCAGCTCCGTTGCCCAGCTGCCTTCCTGAGCCACGGCCAGGTGGGGATCATCTGCCCTTCTCACCCCATTCTCTCTCTCCTCTTACAGGGGCACAAATCCTTTTGCCACCGTCAAGCTTCGTCCCACCATCACCAATGACCGCTCAGCACCCCTCATCCGCTGAGGCAGGGTCCGAGGTCGTACCCCACAGTGCACCTGCCCAGGGGCTGTTCAGAGCTGGCAATGACAGTGACAGCAGCAACAGCAGCAGATCCAAGAAGCGGGGCCCTGAGACGGGGGGTGGCTGCCCTCCCCAGACCACCCCGGCAGCCTGAGCAGCTCCAAAGCACTGGCTTGGGGTCCGAGACCTTCAAAGTAAAGCAGGCGGAATGGGGGGACAGGACAATTTCTCCCCCTCCAGGGGCTCCAGGACTCTCCCTGGGGGGCCCACCTCTTGCCCCCTAACCTCTTTCCCCCTAACCTCTTTCCCCCTTTTCTGCCCCCGTGGGGAGGAGCCCCTTGTACCTGCTCCGTGCCCAACACATGCCCTCTCTGTACATCTTTTGTAAATGATGAGAAATAAAGGAAGTGGACGCAAAGTGATGCGGCAGCAGGACTGGTGGTGTCTTATTTAGGGGACAGGGCAGGGGGTGAGGGATAGAGACTCCCCCATTGGAGAATGGGGTCTAGGGGGTACTGAGGTCCTGGCTGTTCCCCGGGAAGCCATCTCACTCCCAGCCCCTTGTTTGGAGAACTCTTTAGGGCTGCCCCAAAGCCCTCGCGCTGCAGCCCCCATCTCCACCTGCTCTCATTTCGACCTGTGGGTTTCCTAGGAAGTAGCGGCTGCTCGGGTCAGGGGAGAGGTGGCCAAGGGCTGGGACCACCAGCAAGCTGCCCTCAGGCGGCCTGGACACAGCACCCTTTGTTTTGGCCCCTCCCCGCCCCCACATTCCCAGGCACAGGCGTGGATTAGCTTCATTCTAGAGAAAGCTGCCAGCCCCTCCTGGAATGTGGCCTGGGGCGGGGGGTTGGGGCAGGGGGCAGATGAGGCACTGAGGTGATTAGAACCGTTGGGGTCTCTTCAGGGCAGGGCTGTGCCCCCAGCACCAGATTAGGACCCCCTGGGCAAGGTCTCTGTGTCTACCACCCCAGGCTCCAGGAGGCAGAGGGATTCTCTTCCTCCCTCCTGGACTGGCTTGGGACAGGGAGCCCACCGCGGAGGCCCAGCCTTGCCTGGGGCTCCCAGTCTCTTCTCCCCTCCTGGACAAAAGCCTCTTAGCAGGGGTGAGGTGTGGTGGGGGCACACACTCTAAGCTCCAGGCCTGGGGGAGGGAGCGTCAGGCCCGAGTCAGCCAGAGGCTCAGCCCAGGCTGGTGGGAAGCTGGGGTGTCTGGCAGCCCCCATCCGGGTAAGCTTCACCGGGAGCTGCGGCGGCGGCCCCTCCCTGCAGGCCTCAGGAGATGTGAGGCTGGACCCCCAAACCCACGAGGCAGGCTCAGGTGAGTGTGATGTGAGGGCTGCCTGGGATCACCCTCCTGTCTCCACCTTCAAGTGGCTGCCCCTGTGACAAAAGGACAACAGGCAGGAAAAGCCACAACCTGGTCCTAGTGGAGGAGGGGCAGAGTCCCGGATACCCTGGGGGTGGTGGCACTGCCCAGTGCCAGGAGGGACACTCCAGGCAGGAGGGCAGGAGGCTATCCCCAGCCCCCGGCTCCTGGTGCACCTGTCTCTGAGTACACCCTCCTCATCTGTTATGGGGGCGCTTGTAACTGCTGTGAGGGCCCCGGGTGGAGCCCCAGGAATGAGACAGGCTTTGGAGCCATTCTTTTCATATAGAGGGTTTGAGGTTTGGAGGGCAGAGGGCCACTCTCTCAGTGCTGCTAAGGTTCCTACCTGTCTGGCAGAAGCCAGAGACCTGACTCCTCTCCCGCAAGATTCCCAGCTGGCCTCGGGGTGATCAATCACCCATCTTACATCGGAGGAAAGGGAGGTTGGGAGAGGGGAGGCGACCGGCCCAAGTCAGGGAGGGAATCCATGGCTGAGCTGAGATGCATGGGAACTCAGCTCCCCTGGCTGATATCTGTTGAAAGTGGCTTTTGTCCCCTTAATGTTCTAATGACAATAGTCATTTGTGATCCCTGAGAAACATTAGGAACATGGCGGAAGGCTAAAGAGGAAAATCACGCACACCGGCCCTTTGCAGCCGGCATCTGCCCCTCTGCTGTTTGTTCTATTGTCCCGAGACCCTCACGCGTACGGGGCGACTTTGGTGCTGGACGCCCACCTCCAGGCACATACCTGCTCCACTTCCCGACGCCTTCCACCTGAGGCCCTGAGGGGCCAGCAGTTGTCCTGCAGAGGGAGCCTGCCGAGGTGCAGAGTCAGGTGGGACCCGTCGTCCTCCCCTCGTCCTTCAGCGCCCTTTGCAGGAGAAGGAGACTTGGGGTGAGAGTCCTACCTCCGTTTCCCCTTTTGGTTCCCAGACCTGAGCCACCCTCACGTGGGTAGCCCTGTGCCTCAGTTTCCCCATGCTTCGTCTCCATCCCCCTCCTTCTCTAGGCTGCTGGCCCAGCCCCTCCCTCTTGTCCCCGCCCCCTCCCAACAGAGGCAGCGATGGGCGCTGGCGGCCCCCGGCGGGGCGAGGGCCCCCCAGACGGCGGCTGGGGCTGGGTGGTGCTGGGCGCCTGCTTTGTGGTCACCGGCTTCGCCTACGGCTTCCCCAAAGCCGTGAGCGTCTTCTTCCGCGCGCTCATGCGCGACTTCGACGCCGGCTACAGCGACACGGCCTGGGTGTCCTCCATCATGCTAGCCATGCTCTACGGCACGGGTCAGTGTCCCCGCCCGGCCCTCCGCCTCCCCGGGACCCCTGGGATCCGGAACCAGGAGACACCCGAGCCCCTGAGCATCCCCCTGACCCTCGGGGTGGCCCCCGAAGTCCCTTCCCGCCTGTGGGAACCCTGGCACCAGAAAGAGGGGAAGAGAGGGCGGGAGGGAGACAGCGGCCAGAGGCGGGGCCGGCCCAGGGGGCTGCCCTGCGAGCTCAGAGGGCCCCTTCTAAGACCCACACCCGCCCATTGTAGAGGCAGGACAGCTGAGAGCTACAGAAGCACTACCCCCCTCCCCGCAGCCCTGACCTGCAGGTGGGGGCTTGCTGGAGTTCCCATCCTGGGGGGCGGGGCTGCGGAGGAATCCCAGTCTGTGCCAGGGCGGGACTTGGAGGCTGTGAAGGTTAAAGGGGTGCGGAAGCCCCCGCTCTTCTTGGGGTTTGGGTTCGCAGGATGGGGTGCTCTGGGCCTTGCCCTCGCAGGATGCTGTCTCTTTGCCCTGTCCCCTCCAAGCTGTGTGACCTTGGCCAGACAATGCCCTCCTCTCTGTGTCCCTGAGCCGGAGATGACCTTATTCCTTAGAGGACTCAAGCCATCCCGGGACCCGGGTGGTGACCCTGCCCTGCCCACAGGCCCCGTGTCCAGCATCCTCGTGACCCGCTTTGGCTGTCGCCCGGTGATGCTGGCGGGTGGGCTGCTGGCTTCCGCGGGCATGATCCTAGCTTCCTTTGCCACGCGCCTCCTGGAGCTCTACCTGACCGCTGGGGTACTCACAGGTGAGGGCCCCCTGGTCTCCTCTCCGCTGGGTTGGGGGTCGGGGGTTCTTGCTGCAAGATCTGTCCTCGGTTTCCCTATGAGGGACAGTCTTCGAAGTCCCTCGGCTGGGTTCCCGGATCTGCTGGGTTCCCGGGCCTGGCCCCTCCCTCCTGTGGGGGCCAGGGAGGAGCTCTCCGGGGACCCCGGCACAGCGCCGCCTCGCCCGCAGGCCTGGGCCTGGCCCTCAACTTCCAGCCGTCGCTCATCATGCTGGGGCTGTACTTCGAGCGGCGGCGGCCTCTGGCCAACGGGCTGGCGGCGGCGGGCAGCCCCGTGTTCCTGTCCGCGCTGTCGCCGCTCGGCCAGCAGCTGCTGGAGCGCTTCGGCTGGCGCGGCGGCTTCCTGCTGCTCGGCGGGCTCCTGCTGCACTGCTGCGCCTGCGGGGCTGTCATGAGGCCGCCGCCCGGGCCGGGCCCGCGACCGCGCAGGGACAGCGCCGGCGACCGCGCCGGGGACGCTCCGGGCGAGGCGGAGGCTGACGGTGCGGGGCTGCAGCTGCGCGAGGCATCCCCCAGGGTCCGGCCCCGCCGGCGCCTGCTGGACTTGGCAGTGTGCACCGACCGCGCCTTCGCCGTGTACGCCGTCACCAAGTTCCTGATGGCGCTCGGGCTCTTCGTCCCCGCCATCCTGCTGGTGAACTACGCCAAGGACGCGGGCGTGCCCGACACCGACGCCGCCTTCCTGCTGTCCATCGTGGGCTTCGTGGACATCGTGGCGCGCCCGGCGTGCGGCGCCCTGGCGGGCCTGGCGCGTCTGCGTCCGCACGTCCCGTATCTGTTCAGCCTGGCCCTGCTGGCCAATGGGCTCACAGACCTGAGCAGCGCACGCGCGCGCTCCTACGGCGCCCTCGTCGCCTTCTGCGTCGCCTTCGGCCTCTCCTACGGCATGGTGGGCGCGCTGCAGTTCGAGGTGCTCATGGCGGCTGTGGGCGCGCCCCGCTTCCCCAGTGCGCTGGGCCTGGTGTTGCTCGTGGAGGCCGTGGCTGTGCTCATCGGACCGCCCTCTGCCGGTGCGCCCCGAAGGAAGAGGGGGTGGCGAGCCTAGTGCCCCTTAGACCCAGGGAAGCTCCATCCCCCTGTCTCAGATGGAACTTCCAGGGATGAGGGGAAGGGGCAGTCGGGTGGGTGGACTCCCCTTCACGGCCAGTTAGTCCCTCCTCCAAGCCGGACCGCCCGCTCTGGGTGAGGACAGAAAAGCCCAGGAAGGTGCAGGGAAGAAAGCAACACTGGTAGCTGGCCAGATCTGCCATCCCAAGCAGTTGGCACAAGGCCATCTGAAGCGCAGGTGCTTATTCTCATTTTGCAGATGAGGAAACTGAGGCACAAAGCCTTAGCGCAAGTTGCAGCCCCAGAATGAGAGCCTCAGTGTACCTGCTGCTAAATGCTCACGCCTTTAGAATGGTGCATCTAGAATGGTGACTGGAATGGGGACAGTATCTTTGGGAAACTGGTGTTGGGGCCAGAAACCGAGTGGGGGTGCTCAGCGGGCAGATGGGGAGAAGCACTGGTGTCTTTCACTGTGCAGATGGCCTGCTGGCACTTGTCACCATCACCCTTAGGAAGTCATCGTCATGAGGGTGGTCAGGGAAGGCTTCCTGGAATATCCCCCAGGTGAAGGCACAGCATGGATGGGCAGGGCTTGTTGGGGGGGAACAGCGTCCTTATGCAAGCAAGGCAGGAACCAAAATTGGAAAGGTGGGAGTGGGGGACATGAGGGTTTTCCTGGGTTGTCAAGTTATCTAGAAACAGCAAGGGAGCCTGCCTTTGAGTCCCAGAGGCTAGAGGGCTGTGAGATGGTGCAGTAACCAGGGAGGACACCTTGCGGGGGCCGCAGGCTGCACTGAGATGGGGTGAGCTGCCCGTCCTTCCTTCAGGGCTGGGCTAATCGAGTGCCCTCACTGAGCTCTGTCATCCCACCTGACCCAGTGAGAACGGCAAAGTCCCTGAGCCAGTGTGTGGGCAGGCCACAAAACCAGCCTGCCCAGGCCTCAAGGAACCGTCTTCCATTTCTTGTGTGAATCTGGATGGATCTGATGGGCAGAGGGGGTGCATGGGGTGAGGAGAATGACCTAGAGAGAGGGTGGAGCACACAGACAAACCACACTTTAGGGGGAAATACTTGCAATTAAGAGATTTTCCTGGTCGGGTGTAGTGGCTCATGCATGTAATCCCAGCGCTTTGGGGGGCTGAGGCCAGAAGTCTGAAACCAGCCGGGGCAACATGGCAAAACCCTGTCTCTACCAAAACAAAACAAAACAAAATTAGCTAGGTGTGGTGGCGTGCACCTCTGGTTCCAGCTACTCAGGAGGCTGAAGTGGGAGGATGGCTTGAGCCCAGGAGGTGGAGGTTGCAGTGAGCCAAGATGGCACCACTACATTCCAGCCTGGGCAATGGAGTGAGACCCTGTCTCAAAAGAATAAGAAAATTCCTGAAGCCAGGTGCAGTGGTTCACACCTGTAATCCCAGCACTTTGAGAGGCCAAGTCGGGAGGATCCCTTGAGCTCAGGAGTTCAGGACCAGCCTGGGCAACACAGCAAGACCCCATCCCTAAAAAAAAAACGTAATAAAAGAGAGATTTTCCTGAGTTTGAAAGTAGTATCTACAAGGGATAGAAGCCTTGAGAAATACAGAAGGAAATGAGTTACTGGCCCACAAGCCCCACCTGTGCCGATGATGGCTTGGTCTGGGATGCTCATGGGCCTCCTGGGACAGAGGGGTGGGAGGACTAAGCCAAGCCCCTGAGGACCAGGGCATTTACATGGCAACAGCAAGAGGTGGGGGCCCCCAGGAGGGCAGAGCTAAGCCCAAGGCCCCCTCCCCGCTCCCACCCCAGATACCCCACTGCCAGGCAAGTCACAGGACACTTGTGGGGCTTGAATCAGAGGGTGGAGGGGATGCCTCACCAAAAGCCACATATCACTTAAGCAATTGAGGTCCAGGGACAGCAAGTGACATTTTTAAGGTTTCAAATGGCAGAATCCACATGGGGTTTTACATCTGTAAAACAGGAATAAAGAGTGGGCATGTGTGTGTCACCCAGGAGCCTCACCAAGTCAGTGGCACCACCCTTGACCTGAGAGTGCAGGAGAGTGAGGGGAGGACCCCACAGGACCTTACCTCTCCCTCCTCTCCCTCCTCCTCCCCAGGCCGCCTGGTGGATGCGTTGAAGAACTATGAGATCATCTTCTACCTGGCCGGCTCTGAGGTGGCCCTGGCCGGGGTCTTCATGGCTGTCGCCACCAACTGCTGCCTGCGTTGTGCTAAAGCTGCCCCGTCAGGCCCAGGCACTGAGGGCGGAGCCAGTGACACTGAGGACGCTGAGGCTGAAGGGGACTCTGAGCCCCTGCCTGTTGTTACAGAGGAACCCGGCAACCTGGAGGCCCTGGAGGTGCTCAGCGCCCGGGGCAAGCCCACAGAACCAGAAATAGAGGCGAGGCCGAGGCTGGCTGCCGAGTCTGTGTAACTCAGGGTGCGCTGGGTGGGGTGGCCCAGTGACTTGGGAACACAGCTTCTTGTCTCAGAGAGCCTGGTACGCTGGGAGGCTGGTCTGGGGTGGTCACTCCCGGGGTCCACGTCTGGGCTCCAGTTGATCCCCTGGGTGTCTGGGAACTGCCTCCCTCATCTGTGCCCCAAGTTCCGCCAGGCCCTGCCCCATCGCCAGTGAAGCTGCTATGGAGCAACAGGAAACTGGTGATAAAGCTCAGCTGAACGACAGAAGGTTCTATTCCTCCGCCCAGGCTCCGGCTGCCACCTGAGTTGGGGGTCAGGGTGGTGGGAGGGAGTCTGGGAGGTCTCTCTCCAGGCCCCCTAAGCAGGCTTCTAGGTGGGCAGTGTTGGGAGGAAGCGTCAGAGATGGATGAAGAGACCCATCGTTCCCAGGTGTAGAGACACAAGGGGCTGGGCGGGCACAGGGCTGGGTGGGCACAGTGCCTGGCTCCTGCCCAGTCCCACTGCTCAGAGCTGTCTGCTGAAGGCCCCCTCGCTGGCATCTGCCTTTTCCCGTGGAGGGAACGAGGGGTTGGCAGCAACTAGGGTTCAAGGTTGGGGTCTGCCTGCAGGCAGGGGGCCCGAGCGGTCTGAGAAGACTCACAGGTCCCAGGGTCAGGGTCGGTTTGAATCCCAGCCCCGCTGACTTCTTTGCTCACTGGAGGCTGAGCACACGACTCCGTCCCCTGGGGTCCTGGGGAGGGTGGGACCAGGCGCTCAGTAACACCATGGGCCCTGCTGCCTTCCACGAGGTGGCCATGTCCCCTCACCTTCCCAGAGGGCATCTCTCCCCCTAGAGGATAAACTTGGGTGTCCAGGGCCAGGGGCTTTTGCTGTGGACACTGTGCTGGCAGCCAGGTCATCTGCTGATCCCAGCACCTGCCTTCTCCCCACGGAGCGTCCCACGATCTCCCTCACACTTTGACATCTGACCTCCTGCACTTGGATCCAGGTGCACGAATCTGGCACGACGCGATGTAGTCCCTCTACGCATTTATCCTCCTCCCAAACATCACACCCCTCCTTTCTTTGCCTCCCTCCGAATCATGAGCGTGGTGAACAGGCCCCTGCAGAGGAAGCCGCCTTCCCTCCGCAAACTCCCCTCACCTTCCAGCCCGGCCCATAGTGACCCTTCCCCACTGGTCCCTGCTGGCCCTCATTTTCCATCTAGGCCCCAGGAAGGTCTGGGGAGCCCCACAGATGCCTGGCCGGCTTCTACTTATATGGCCTGTGGCTTCCCCTGCGCCACTAGAGCAGTGACTGCGTTTGACTTTTTTTTTTTTTTTTGAAATGGAGTCTCGCTCTGTTGCCCAGGCTGGACTGCAGTGGCACAATCTCGGCTCACTGCAAGCTCTGCCTCCCAGGTTCACACCATTCTCCTGTCTCAGCCTCCCCAGCAGCTGGGACTACAGGCGCCTGCCACCACGCCCGGCTAATTTTTTGTATTTTTAGTGGAGACGAGGTTTCACTGTGTTAGCCAGGATGGTCTCGATCTCCTGACCTCGTGATCCGCCCGCCTTGGCCTCCCAAAGTGCTGGGATTACAGGCGTGAGCCACCGCTCCCGGCCCGTCTGACTTTATTTAACACTTAAGAGTGCTTGCTCTGTGCCAAGCCCTGTTCTAAGCCCTCTCCAGATGTTCATTTGATCTCCTAACAAGCCAATAAGGTAGGTGCCACACTTCAGATAGGGAAATTGAGGCCCAGGGAGGTCAGGAACTAACCCAGGCTGTCAGTTCCAGCCTGTGCTCTTGGCCTCCACTCTGGCTGCCCCCTTCAGGGAGGCGGTGTGGTCTGTCTGATGGCTCTGCGGGGACCCAGGTGGGCTCCTGGTGACAGCCGGCCCCTCCTCCATGTCCCACCCCTGCCAAGCCTCCCATTTGGGCTTCTGCCCAGCAATGCATGCTCAAAGCTGATGCAGAAACCCTTTTTCCATCCTGGACTCAGCCCACCTCGCACACCCTGTTGCCCCCTCACATTCTCAGGATGGCCATATTCATCGTCCAAACAGGAACACGTTAGAGTGACAAGGGCCACTATGACTGATTACACCAGGCCGAGGCTGGCCAGGAGAAGCAGGAGAAGTGGCCACCCTGTTTCTGCCACTCTGCAGACACTCCCCATGGCCTCTCCCCACGCCCCTCTTCCCACAGCCCCCGAGCACCTCTCCCCACACACCTTTCCCCACCACCCGGGCAGCACAGGCGCGCCTGGAGTCAGCACTTACCCCTCACCACCCTCCCCTACTTGGGGGCTCAGTCGCCCTGGCTCCATGTCTGCCCTTCTCTTCCCCAAAGGTTTATTTCCTGTCGGAAGCACAGAAAGGTCACAGATTGGGGGCGGGGGAAGGGGGTGGGGGTGAGATACAAAAGGTTCCACAAAGCAGAAAGCTTTGGAGGCAGGTGGCAAAGTCAGGCCTTCAGGACAGATCTGAGTTAAAACCCACTGTGTCCCCACACAGGGTGTGGCCTTGGGCAAGATCTTTCTCTGAGCCTCAAATCACCAGCTGTGAGGGGACCACAGTGCTAGCCCTGCAACACTTCAGTGAGGCATAAATGGTGCATAGCAAGGGCGCTGTCAATAGACGGTGGAGGGGAGGGGCAGACAAGGAGGGTCTGAAGCCACTGCGACCACTGCAACATCCAGGTTTGTGTTTATTCGATACAGGCCCAGAACCCAGCCCTCCTTCAGAGAAGTGGCCGAGCTGGGGGAACAGAATAAATAAAGGCCGCCGAGGTGTGATGGGGACTGGACGGGCCGGTCTGGGGCGAGGCAAGGGTGCCCAGGAGGCATTGGCCCCAACCTCAGCTGTCCACGGCCGGCCCCACTCCCAGCAGGCTCCGGGGGCAGTGTGAGCGCCCACAAGGAGCAGGGCCCAGACTCCTGCCACCTCCAAGTCCTTTCTTTTCCTTCCTGCCCTCCCTCTCCTTCCTAAGGCAGGTCCAGAGACCAAGCTCTCCCTCTGGCCGGGGAGCCGGGAAGGGAGGGAGGGTGGAGGGGCCAATGTCCAGGTCCCAGGCCATGACCCTGGTGCCTGTCCTGGGCAGGAGCCCAGGTTCGCTGTGCGAGGGCAGAGGAGCAGGGAGGCAGGCGCCCCAAGGCCAGCAGGCCTTTATGCGTCGCCCCCTTGCGCGGCGGCCCCGCCCCGCTCCCAGGCTCCGTCCTCCCACGCACCCTGCCCCCGGCACCACACCCGCGGGGCACTCAGGAGTCACACCAGCTTCCACCCTTGTCCAAGGGCCCAGCAGCCCCTCGTGTATCCCTGGACGGCTCCCCAGCTGCCGTGTCTTCCTCCTCCTCCTCCTCCTCCCCATCTGTGAACTCCTCCTGGTTGAGGCCATAGGCCAATGTGGTGTGTGCCAGGTCTACCTCGATGGGGAAGACGTCGGCATCCCGCAGCACTGCGTAGCAGTCGTTGTAGTACTTGGACATGGTGGACACGAGGCGCTGCAGCTGGAACACGATGTCCTGGACTGGGGTGGGAGGTCGGGGGACAGGCTGCAGTGGGCTCTGGCTGCCTGCCTCAGGGAGGAGACTCTCCCAGCCCACCCGGCCCACCTCTCGCCTCCCCTGGGCTTCCCACTCGGGCACTTCCCTGACCCCTCATGACCTGGCAAGGGGCGGAGGCAGGGGCCGCCCAGCCCGGGGCCTCCCCGCTCCCAGTTCAGGGAACGCAGGAGGCTGCAGGGTAAATGGATCATGGATGGCAGCCCACGGAGCCCACGCGCACAGGCCAGCTCCACCCAGGCCAGGCTCTGGGCAGATGGCTGGGCTCCTGGAGGGGCTTTACATCTGGGCCGTGGCCTGGCCCTGAGAGTACCTTACCCCTCTGGGCCTCAGTTTTCCCACCTCTGAAATGGAGAGCGGACGGGGAGGAGGGCGGCGCTCACCGTGCTTCTGGTCCAGCAGCTCCATCTTCTCCAGCACATCCTTGCGCATCTGGGAGAAGCGGGCGCGCGCCTCCTGGCGGCAGCGCAGGATCAGGCGGTACTCATAGTTGCCGGTGCTCACCCGGTAAAGGGGCTCGCCTAGGGCCTGGGGCGGGGGTGGGACAGGAGGGCCTGCTCAGGGACGGCCTCGCACCGCACTGCGCTTTCAAAGCCAGGGCGGTTCTTCATTCCTGAGACCTCATTTCTGAGACTTCAGTGTTTCTCAGAAGCACTCAGTGATAGCTTTGAAGAGAGGAAAAAACC
Organism: Pan paniscus; assembly: GCF_029289425.2. Classification (NCBI taxonomy): domain Eukaryota; kingdom Metazoa; phylum Chordata; class Mammalia; order Primates; family Hominidae; genus Pan; species Pan paniscus. The sequence goes on along the minus strand of NC_085927.1, from coordinate 47,930,637 downwards.
AAACCCAAACCTCTGCCACATTCAATGAACACTGGCCACGAAATGGATCCCGACAGCAGAAAAATCAAACACTTAAAAGCGCCTCATAGGAGTGAAGAAAATCCGATTTCCCTCCGAGAGTCCCCCAGACTGAGGGAGTGGTTCCCGGCCGGGTGCCCAGCACCCCGAGGCCCAGCGGGACTGGGAAGATGCCCCTAAATCTCCAGGAACGAGAGTCCAGCCAAGTCCCCCAGGTCTCTCCCGGGTTGGCCTGAACCACCTGCTATCCCTGGCAGACCAGGTGGGGGGAGGTACAAGCCCCCCACCCCCTCCAACACTCACAATGCAGCTGTATTCCTCGTCATCCATCTCCTTCACCTTCAGGCAGTACGACTGTATGGGACAGGTGAGGCTGTCAGAGTGGCTACTACCCCCACCCCAGATCCCCAGCTCCACCCCCATCACCCACACGCAGCAGGAGAGGCTGGCGCAGGTGTTCAGGGAGTCCCAGAGGGGGCAGCGGCAGGTGCTGAGGGATGACAGGGCCTGAGGCTTAGGCGGCCGAGTTGACCAAACTCAAGGCCCAAGAGATGCTCTGGGGAAAAAGGGGTCTGTCGTTAAAGGAGCTTAGGAAGACCCTTGAAAATTCACACTGCACATCAGCCTAGCAAAGGCTCTGATAAGTCCTGCAGCAAAGGAACCTTGGCTTGCCTAATAGAGCATTTTCTCTCAATTCCTTTGACTATAGAATAATTAAATGTAAAACTCACGAACGTTCACTGACACCCATTTTATGCTCACTCACCTAGTCTAACCCATTGTTTAAAGGCAACAAATCCCAAGGGGTCAGAGTGCACACAGCGAGAGCCGTGCCCACCCCAGGCTCTCAGATGCTTCTTTGTGCAGGCGCAGCAGGGCTTTGGCCGCACCTCCCTGGGCCTCTGGGCCCACACCTGGAGCAGACATGCTGTCGTCTCTGACTGGCCTCACTGGCCGCAGCATGGCTGACTGAAGTGGGGCAGATCTCCAGGGTGAGCGCTCGCCCTAGCAGCCTGGGCACCTGGACTACTCACCAGGTACTCAAACTTCACGTCCAGGTACTTCTTGATGGTGAGGCGAGTGTCCGGGATGGCTTTGTTGAGGTACGTGTTCAGATCCGTCAGCATCTGGAAGAGGGTGGGTGGATGCTGAGGCTGTCATGGCGGGGGGGTGCCAGGGTGACAATGAATGGCACTGATAAGTCACCCTTGTCGGTGGACTCGACTATCAGAGCCAGATGGTGCTCCCTGATGCCTTGTCCCTCTCAAGGATGAGAAGACTAGTGCCAGGCCTAGGGCAAGCTGTGACTCAGTGGCGAGCCAGGGTCAGAAGCCAGCCCAGAGGTCAATGGCAAGGCCCAAGGGGGCACAGTGACTCACCCACAGTCCACTGTGTGGGTGACTGAGCCAGAGGCTGTACCCAGGCACAGGACTCTGGCATACGGCCTTCTCTGCATGCCGCACTCTCCCCTCCCCACCCTCACACGCCAGACACACACATGCTCAACAGGACCTACCGGCTTGATGGTTTTCAGAAGCCGAATGCCGAACTTCTCGATGCTGCGGTGGGCATCGGCGAACTTCACAAAAGCCTCGCTCGCAGCTGGCTGGGGCTCCCGCACCCCGATCACGGAGAACACGTCCCCAAAGGCTGCAGGACAAGTTTGCCTTGAAGGCTGCCCCTACTTGGCCCCCTAAGAGAAGCCAGGGGTTTGTTGGGGAGAAGCACGGCAGGGGGCCTGGCAGGCTGGAAGCCAATGTCTGCACAGGGGCTACACCTCCAAGAGAGCTGGTCTAAACCCCCTGAAGGAGCTGAGTCTACACCTGGAGGAAACTGGATTGACACCTCCAAGAGCTGGTCTGTGCCCCCTAAAGTCCTGAGTGTACACACCAAGGGAGTTGGCCCTCATTCCCCAGAGGGACCAGTGAGAGAAGACTGGGTCAAGGTTTGTGGAGGTGGCGCCGCCTGAGGCAGAACACTGGTACGAGTCTAGACACCTGGATTGGAACAAGAGCTCCACCACTTGGGAGCAGTGTGGCCCTCTCCTTTGTCTGGGCTTCATTTTCTGCAGTAGCTGGGGTCAGCTGCAGTCGGCCTGCCCAGAGTTACAGGTTGTCAGAAATATAAATAAGCAAGGGCCTTGTGTACTGCTAGTGGCAGTGTGAGGAGACAGGGTGGGGCCTGTTCATCGTTGCGGCCCTTAAGAGACCAGCTGATCTAGATGCTCCCCGCAGGCCCATCGCAAATCCCAGCACCTGGGACCAGGCCCAGCCCAGAGGGAGCCTGAGGTCAGGTGCTGTGGGTCTGACCCACCTCAGCATGGGAGTGAGAGGCCCCAGGCATTGCCCAGGGTCACACCACAGCTTTGGGGGATGCTATTACCCCGGTGAGTCTGCGACAGCTCATAAAAGGCCCGTAGAAGGTTCTTGGTGTGTTCCGTCATCCCTGTGGGAGAGACCGAGTGATGCGGAATGGGGACGCATGGCGGGGACCACACTGGCCCAGGGCAAGGCCTCCAACTGCCCATGCCACCCAAGGCCTCTGCTAGGCCCTGATACATGGCCTTTCCCCACCGCCCAACCACAGCCCAGGGGTAAAAGCTCAGTCCGACCCAACCCGTGAGGAGCCCCATCAGACAGGGGCGCCAGCATTTTGTAAGATGCAGGGGTACACAGCCTGCTGTGGGCTTTAGCCCTGGGACAGCGTGGGATTCCGGGGGACTCTCGCTATGTTTACAAGTGCTATTCTCTGAATTTTTATGAGTATCAGGTTTTGTTTTTTTTTGAGATAGGGTCTTGCTCTATTCCCCAGACTAGAGTGCGGTGGTGTGATCTTGGCTCACTGCAACCTCTGCCTCCCTGGTTCAAGCGATTCTCATGCCTCAGCCTCTCGAGTACTGATTATAGGCACACACCATCATGCCTGGCTAATTTTTGTATTTTCAGTAGAGATGGCGTTTCACCATGTTGGCCGGGCTGGTCTCAAACTCCTGACCTTAAGTGATCCGCCCACCTCAGCCTCCCAAAGTGCTGGGATTACAGGTGTGAGCCACTGCACCAGGCCCCTGAGTTATTTTTAAATTCAGAAGAAGTATATATTCTTAAGAACTCTTAATGCCCATGGTCCTAGGATTTTGTAGGCTGGCATTCCTAGCGCCAGCACCCCTGTTGCCACTCTGCTGAGAGCATGCTCTCTGGGGCAGAGCTAGTGCCAGGACGAGGCCACCCCCCACCCACCTTTGTACAGCTCGGCGGTCCGCTCCAGCTCCTCTAGCCTCTTGACAAGCCCATCTGTCGGGATTCAAAGAAGAGGGGAGGTCAGTGGGCTCAGCAAGCCACAGGAGGCCCAGGGCCATGCTGGGGAGGGGAGAGGCAACCCCAGAGGAGAACCAGGATGGGAAAGATCAGGGGTCCCAGGGAGGGGGATTTGGCACCTCGGGTCAGCTGGGTTCAAAGGTGTTTTGTAAATGACTAGGCCCTCCTCATGGCCAGCGGAGGGTCCGTGCCTAGCAGGCAAAACTCCCACACTTCTATCACAAAGCCTGCTGGTAGCTGGGGAGGAAGGCTGGCAGGGGCCATAGGAATGGAGATGGAGCAGCCAGGCCTCTAGCGCAGGAAGGACATGGTCTCTGCCTCCCAAGCACACAGATGGCTCAGAAGGGAAAACGCAACTTGGGGAGGGAGGGGGAAATTCAGGAAGGCTGAGAGAGCTCACACTGGGAAGAGGCCTTGGTGATCACTCATTGGCTCAGTGTTTCTTGAGCACCTACTGTGTGCCAGCCACCATGTCAGGCTCACTTTGAGCCAAGTCTTGCTCTCAAGGCTGAAAGCCCAGCAGAGAAGCCAGCCCAGGGGCCGGGCGATGGGCAGCAGTGTGATGGTGAGGGCTGCAGGGGAGAGGTGGGGCAGTCAGACGCTCTCTGCTCCCCAGCCTCCTGTGTTGACCTGGGTCAGGGTTTTTTAGCAGAAGAGGGGAGGAGCGGAGGCTGTGTTCAGGCCTCTCTGGGCAGGGAGGTGGCAGTGCGACAGGCTGTCGGGGAAGGAAGGGAGCAATTCAGAGGTCTTGGGGAGGCTTTGGCCACCCGGTGGCCTCCAGGCCTGGACTCCCCAGAGCCTTAGCACCTGGCCAGCCGGCAGGAAAGGAGCCATGTAAGCATCGTGTTGTTGTTTTTAGCTGGGTCATGGGACATCATGACAGCTTCAATTTTAGAAACCCTATTTAAGGCCAGGGAAATTGCAAGGTTTGGGGGGAAAAACACAACAACCAGTTCTAATTTCATCTCAACGGCTGGTAACTACAGTAACAGGGATTTATAGGCACCAGGAGGCTGAAAATAGCAGCCGCCACTTTTGTACACCATTTGGAACAAGCTCAGTCCCCACCCCCACTTCCCTAGCCAATAAAGCCCAGTGTGCCCAGCTGAGCCTACAATTTCTAGAGGTATTTATATCTACCCCACAGGCACACTGCAGAGCTGCTGCTATTTTTAAACTCGGACTGGCGACGGTAGGAGGGGGACTGAGTGTTTCGCTGGCCACCCCAGGGAGGGAAAGTGTGTGCGCATGTGTGCATGCGTGTGTAAATGTGCATGTACACGCCTCCCCCCTCGCCTGCGCAGCCACCACGAAGGGAGGACCTGCAGAGGCAAGGGCAGCAGCGCCACCTCCTGGACAAAGGAGGCAGGAGGTGGGCAGCGAGAGTGCTGGGGTGAGGGGTAAGGGGGCTGAGGGCAGGGGCAGAGGCACCTCCCCACACTAAGTCTATTTTCCCATCTGTGACCTGAGGGACACTGGCTAAGACAGCCCAGCTGACAGCTGTGGACCCTCCGGGAGCTGGAGAGGCCTCTGGGGATGCAGAGATGGTGACTTCTCAGTTCCACGGGCAGAGGCCAGGGTCAGACCCGCGGGACCCACAGCAGCTTGGTGGGCAGCCATGGTGCCCCGCCCTCTTCTCAGCCTGGGCTTGAGTCCCCAGGGCCCCAGCTGGGTGGGAAGGGACTCACCATTGCACAGGATGGCCCGGCTCAGGCCCAGAGCATCTGCGGTCCCTGAACTCATGTTCTCCACCAGCCGGTGCTTGACTTTCTTCAACACTGAGCGGGGGACAAAGGACCTGGTGAGTCTGTGGCTGCCCAGAGGCCATCCCTGCCCCCAGCCTTACCTCCATTCACAGGGAGCACCCCATAGTGGGCAGAAGGGCTGCTGGGGGTGGCTGTGAAGTGGGGAATGTCCAGTGGGGAGGTCCTAGGCCCCTGCCCTATTCCCTCTGCTTCACAGAGGTGCTGGCAGCCTGGGCAGTTAAACATGAAGTGCTTCGCCCAGGGCCTGCTGCGCAACATCAACTGGTGGTCGCTGAGAGCCCAATGCTGCCCGGGCTCAGCACAGGCTAATGGAAGCCAAGGAGGCCTCTTCCCCTCCTCTGTGTCACATCAGGACCTAGGGTGTCACATAAAGGAGAGGGAGAGAAGAGGGGCCCCTGGGCTGGTTATGTGAAAGTAATGGGCACCATCAACGACCATGAAGCTCGGACCCCAGACTCAATTACTGCATCTGACCAGCTTAGTTCTAGGAAGGGGACTTAGTCCTGTGTTGGAACCAGAGGGTTTCGGAGGGAGCTCCCAGATAGATCCAGCCTGCCCTTAGCCCCTTGGCCTCTGGCCCTAGGGTGTATGAAGAGGATTGCTGGGCTCCGGAGCTGAGACCTAGGTGTGCGCTCACCAGGGGCTGCAGTGCCCTCTCTGGGTCTCAGGCTTTGATCCGTAATGTGAAGCGGCCAGTCCAGAGGACTCGAAGCTGCTGTCCAGCTCTTGAGTCTTAAAGTTTCTACAGAACCGAGGCTCAGCCCCTCTAACAGGAGGGAACTTATCCCAGGGCGCAGACCCTCTGCCCAACGCCTGAGGTCCAGTTCAGATCCAGAGTCCCCCTGGGAGTTGATGGCAGGAGAGGCCAGGGAGGAGTGCGCTGTGCTAGAGGGCATGAGGCGCCAGGCCAGGGTTAGGCTGCTCTCCCTTTATGAAGAGTGAGGCCCCGGGCCATGGAAGCCGAGGCGCTGGCCCGCAAAGGACAACCCTAGGGTAGCAAGTTCCCAGAGGACGTGGCCGAAGCGGGGAGGTAGGGGTGAAACGCGGGGGAGTGAGAAACCAGGGACAGAGTACAGGAACAGACGCAGGGAGAGCACCGGGAGGCCTCCCAGGCCTTTCAGATTTGCTTGGTCAGAGGTCAGAGCCCACAGCCATGTAACTCTGGATTCTCCTGTCATAAAGGGGAGGGCAGGGCTGGCTGTGGCACTTCTCCTTTGGGCCAGGGCCCATCCAGGGAGGCTGCTGGACACCCGTAACTGCTCTGACCAGCTTACCAATGTCCAGGGACATGCCCTGCTTGGGGTCCGCCTGCAGCTTGTTGTAGTGGATGGTCACCTCCCCCTGGAAGAGCAGCACACACAGACTAGTGAGCGAGGCTCCAGACCCTGAGCCCCTTCCCCGCCAAGACTGTTCTGGACTGAGAATCCTGAGCCCAAGGCCGGGTGCGGTGGCTCACACCTGTAATCCCAACAATTTGGGAGGCTGAGGCAGGCAGATCACTTGAGGTCAGGAGTTTGAGACCAGCCTGGGCAACATGGCAAAACTCCATCTCTATTAAAAATACAAAAATTAGCCGGGCGTAGTGGCGCGTGCCTGTAATCCCAGCTACTCAGGAGGCTGAGGCACAAGAATCACTTGAATCTGGGAGGCGGAGGTTGCAGTGAGCTGAGATCGCACCATTGCACTCCAGCCTGGATGACAGAATGAGATTCTGTCTCAAAAAAAAAAAAAAAGAATCCTAAGCCCCAGTAAGGGCCAGGCTGAGCGCTGTGACATGGCCCCACCTTGTGACCCTGTCTGATCCCAGGCCCCTCCCTTCCTACTCTACATCCAAGCCCTGGGGAATCAGTGGGGACAGGGCTGGCACAGGGCCCACAGCCCGGCGGTCTCTGATGTCTTGTGCTTCAGCCAGGTCAGGCTCTCCTTCTTCCCTCCCCACGCAAACCACACTCCAAGCCTTTGCCGTGTCATTTCCCTACACTGATTATTCCCTCCTCCACCCCAAAACACCCCATCCCCAGGAATCCCTCTACTCATCGAACAGCACATCTGAGCACTTGCTCTGTGCCTGGTGCTGGGGCACCAAGGGGAGGGGCAGGGGCAGCCCCAGCCCCGCAAGGCTGATGCGAATCAGGGAATTACACAAACCACTTTCTAACAACTGCTCAGGAGACAAAGGCTTCTCCCAAGAGGACTTGCCTGAGCACGGGAGGGCGCTGTGTTCACTCTCATCCTTGCAAACCAAAAGCCCTTGAACTTGGGACCACATTCATCCAAATATAAAACAGGATTTAAAAATCAAGTCCCAAAGGGAAACCAAAATGAGCAGATGCAATCAGAGTCAGAGGTGGGGTGTGAACTGCTCCCGCAGAATGAAACACAGGCGTGCTCAGGGGCCACCCCACAGGGAGCAGCTGTAGGCCAACGGCAAGCGGGCTGCAGTGGGAGTCGGGCCCGGGCCCCAGTTCAGCTGTGTGACCACAAGCAGGTCACTCCCCGCCTGTGGACACCTGTAAGATGGGAGAGTAATCCCTGCCCAGCACCCAAACAGGGGAGCTGGGCCAATGCTGCATCCCTGTCATGGCCGTGTGCAAATACAAAGAGCTCTTGTCCTCACGGGCAACCTGAGGAGCTGGTATGACCAAGCCTGAGAGGACAGGGAGGGACCTGGCGAGTGGAGATGGGGAGGAGATGCGGAGGGGGGAAGGGCTGCCAAATGGGGCACACACAACCCAACTTGGCCAGAACGAGACCCCCTGCACCTGTTCCCATGATCAGCTCCTCTGCCTAACAGGTCATACCTGAGGCAGTGATACCCAGACCACGTGGAGTGGCAGCTGTGGGGTCTCAATGAACCTTGCTGCTTCCTTTTTTTACAACAGAGCTCTGAGCCCCAGCCCCAGGCCCTGATTTGTCCTATGGCTAAAGGGGCTGGAATAGGAGAATGTGCAGGATGGGACTCTTCCTACAGCAAGGAAGGAGAGAAGCAGGGACTACTCAGGAGCAGGACAGGAGGATAAAGGGGAGAGAGGATGGAGCAGCGGCTGGCCTGGGTTAAGGCAGGAAGGCAGACTATCAGGGGTGCCAGAACCCGGAGGACAGAAGTGGGGCTGAGGGAGGTAGCTGCCACCCTTGGCCAAGCTGAACTCACAGTGGGGACCCTTGTCCCCGAGACTTTCAAATCACCCCATGGCTGTGCACGGCCTGCACATCAGTTCTTTCACAGTATTGGTTTCCTGAGACTCGCTAGCAGCCACTTCACTAGGAAATGGCAAAGGGGCTGCATGCTCGCTTCGGGAGAGGCCAGGATGCCGCCTGCCATTCCAGACCTGGAGCAGCAGGGGTGGGGGAAAGCGGGGCAGGCAGTGTGTGACTCTGGTCTGTAGAGCAGAAGATCAGCTGGCCTGGGAGGGGGGTCTCTGGGTGTCTATGAGCCCAGGAGGCTGCGTGGGACCAAAAGTTCCTACAGGATGGGGAAAGGGCGCTCTTCTTTCCCTCCTAGCCCTCGTAGGCCCAGCGTGACCCGGCTGACATTATTGGGTGTCTACTGACCCAGGGAGGATCACCTTGGACTTTTAGCTTCAGCTCCAGCGCTGACTGGGGACACATGGGCTTGCCTGAGGGGTGGTTCCGAGTCTGTCAGCTCCCTGGGAGCTCATGAGGACCTTGTGGTCTTGCTGCCCACTCTCTTGCCAAGGTTCAGCACAAGTCCTGGAGCACGATTAGTATTTATTGAATGAATGAGGGATGGACGAGGGAGGCTGGAGTGTGACCCTGACCCTGCACATGCCAAGGAAGGGGGCGGTGAGGGCTGATACCCCCTTCCAGGCCTGCTGGGACCTCTGGCAGCCTGGAGGTCTCAGAAACCTGTGTTGCTGCCTCTGGACACCTGCTCTGCAGCAGCCCTTACCTTCACCTCCTGAATCATCTTCGCCACCTCCACCTTAGTTTTCCCTTTGATTGACCTGCCATTGACACCGGTGATCTCATCGCCAGCTGCCACTGTGCCGTCCAAGGCTGCTGGGGTGTTGTCAAATACCTGTGGGTGCATAAGGAGAGTGGTGGGGGAAGAAAGGGAGGGCTAAGATGGAACCTGGGAAGACACCTGACCACTGCCTGGCTCTGTCTTCCACTCTACCCTCTGCTCTCATTTTTTGAGAAAGCGTCGCACCACCCGGGCTGGAGTGCAGTGGTGTGATCACAGCTCACTGTGGCACTGAACTCCTGGGCTCCAGCAATTCTCCTGCCTCAAATACATAGTCAAATAATTTTTTTTTTTGAGTCGGCGTTTCGCTCTTGTTGCCCAGGCTGGAGTGCAATAGCGCCATCTCGCTCACCGCAACCTCCGCCTCCCAGGTTCAAGCAATTCTCCTGCCTCAGCCTCCTGAGTAGCTGGGGTTACAGGCATGCGCTACCACGCCCGGCTAATTTCGTATCTTTAGTAGAGACAGGGTTTCTCCATGTTGGTCAGGCTGGTCTCAAACTCCCGACCTCAGGTGATCCACCTGCTTTGGCCTCCCAAAGTGCTGGGATTACAGGCATGAGCCACCGTGCCTGGCGTCAAATGATTTTTGACAAGGGTGTCAAGAACATTCAATGGGGAAGGACAGTCATTTCAACAATGGTATGTGAAAAATGAAGTTGACACTACTTAACACCACATACAAAAATTAACTCAAGGCCAGGCGCAGTGGCTCACACCTGTAATTCCAACACTCTGGGAGGCCAAGGCAGGCAGATCACCTGAGGTCAGGAATTCGAGACTAACCTGGCCAACATGGCGAACCCCATCTCTACTAAAAATACAAAAATTAGCTGGGCATGGTGGCAGGCACCTGCAGTCCCAGCTACTCAGAAGGCTAAGGCAGGAGAATCGCTTGAACCTGGGAAGCGGAGGTTGTAGTAAGCCAAGATCATGTCACTGCACTCCAGGCTGAGCAACAGAACGAGACTCTGTCTCGAAGATAATAATAATAATAATAATTAACTCAAAATTGTTCAAAGACCTAAATGTAAAAGTTAAAACTACAAAACTCAGAAAAACGCCTAGCCCAAAATCTTCACGACATTGGATTTTACAGTAATTTCTTGGATGTGACACCTAAGATCCAAGTAACAAAAAATAAACAAATTGAACTTCATAAAAATTTTAAAACTGGTGCATCAAAATACACCATCCAGTCTGGGCAATGTGGCAAAACCTTGTCTCTACAAAAAATACGAAAATTAGCTGGGCATGGTGGTGTACGCCTGTAGTCCCAGCTACTTGGGAGGCTGAGGTGGGAGGATCACTTGAGCCTGGGAAACAGAGGCTGCAGTGAGCTGAGATCCCATCACTGTACTCCAGCTTGGGCAACAGAGTGAGACACTGTCTCAAAAAGAAAAAAAAATAAAGAAAAGAACAGAGAAGAGAAGAAAAGAAAGGCAACCCACAGAATGGGAGAAAATATTTGCAAATCACATTTTTGATAAGGGATTAATATCCAGAATATATGCAGAATTCCTAAAACTCTTTTTTCTTTTTTTCCTCTTAGCCGATTGTGCTTTGTAGAGAATTCTTAAAACTCAACAACAAAAACCAAACAACCTAATTCAAAAATAGACCAAGGGCTGGGCACGGTGGTGCGCACCTGTAATCCCAGCATTTTGGGAAACCGAGGTGGGAAGATCGCCTGGGCAATATGGCAAAACTCTGTCTCTACAAAAAAAATACAAAAATGAGCCAGGTATGGTGGCGCGCGCCTGTAGTCCCAGCTACTCGGGGGTCTGAGGTGGGAGGATAGCTTGAGCCCAGGAGGTTGAGGCTGCAGTGAGCCGTGATCGCACCCGTGCACTCCAGCCTGGGCGACAGAGCAAGATCCTGTCTCAGAAAAAAAAAGTTAAGATGGTAAATTTTACCACAATAAAAAAATAGAAAAAAGCAGAACAGAGAATACAGAAAGCAGGATGTCATCATCGAGATACATGACAAGAAGGACATGGTGTTCCCGATGACGCCCTCTGAGGATCTGGCACAATAAACAAAAGCCTGTGCCTGCAGCTACCATCACGACTCCTCCCAACACCAGGGACAAAAAGAAAGTCCTCAAAGTTCTCACAGATCAGAAATAAAACACATCACAAATAAAGGATCACAAATAAGAATGGCAATAGCCATGTGACAGCAAAGGACAATGTGACAAGGCCATCACACTTCCACACAGGAATTACTGTCAACCTTGACGTTCATTCTTGAATCGAATGAGCCAAAATGTCAACTGAAAGGAATATGGGAACCACAATGACCAAAAAAGACAGACCCGAGGTCTCAAAAAATTGACATCCCACGTGCCCTTTCTCAGAAAGCTACAGGAGGATATTCTCCACGGGAGATCAGGGAGTAAACCAGGAAAGGGACCCCCAAGATGGGGGAATCCAAAGAGAAGGGGCAGGGGCAGGGGGAGGGCACAAGGGGGAGAGACTACAGGGCGGAAAACAGACTGAAGAAAATGGGGCCGGGCATGGTGGCTCACGCCTGTAATCCCAGCACTTTGGGAGGTCGAGGCAGGTGGATCACTTGAAGTCAGGAGTTCGAGACCAGCCTGACCAACATGGTGAAACCCCTTCTCTGCTAAAAATACAAGAATTAGCCAAGTGTGGTCGCACGTGCCTGTAATCCCAGCTACTTCGGAGGCTGAGGCAGGGGAATCACTTGAACCCGGGGGCTGGAGGTTGCAGTGAGCCAAGATCACGCCATTGCACTCCAGCCTGGCAACAGAGCAAGACTTAATTTCAAAAAAAAAAAAAAAAAAAAAAAAAAAAGATGGGAAATTGTGGAAAACACACTGAGAAAACAAGGAGAGTGCAAATGAAAAAAACAAAACAGGAAATTACCCCCGCCCTCTCAAAACACAAGAACAGGCTGAATTAAGAAAAGAAACATAGATTCCTCAGAAAGTTAAACATAGAGTTGTTTTGACTAGAATGAGAGCTCCGCAAGAGTAGGATCTTTGTTTTCTTCATTTTTTTATCCCTAGTGCCTAAAACAGAGCCTAGGAGGCATCTGGAAAAGATTTCCCGAACAAAATCTCTGTTGTACTAATATTAATTTAGCCAAAAATAGAAAAATAACTATGTTGGAAAGGTGGGATGAGAGGAAACAGACTGGTCATGGGAAGAACTAATTCTCATCTACCAGACGAGGCAAAGTCAATAGATATTTACAGATGACAGATCAAGAAACAACAGGATAGGCTGAGCACGGTGGCTCACGCCTGTAATCCCAGCACTTTGGGAGGCTGAGGCGGGCGGATCACTTGAACCCAAGAGTTTGAGACAAGCCTGGGCAACATGGCAAAACACCATCTCTACAAAAAATACACAAAAATTAGCCAGGTTTGCTGGCACGTGCCTGTAATCCCAGCTACTTGGAGGCTCAAGTGGGAGAATCATCTGAATCTGGGGAAATCAAGGCTGCAGTGACCCGTGCTTGCACCACTGCACTCCAGCCTGGGCGACAGAGTGAGACTATTGAGAAAAATGGAAGCCCATGCATGAAGAGACAGAGAAAGCCGGGTGAGGTGCCCAGGGGAAGGGCAGTGGATTGCTATTATTTGATACAGGGCTTTTAATGCTCTTGACTTGGTAGAGGCAAGTCATATGGCACTTTGATAAAAACAAAATTGAATTAAAAAAATCAATTCTATGATGATGATGATTATTATTATTATTATTATTTTTGAGATGGAGTCTCACTCAGCCGCCCAGGCTGGAGTGCAATGGCACGATCTCGGCTTACTGCAACCACCATCTCCCGGGTTCAAGCGATTCTCCTGTCTCAGCCTCCCAAGTAGCTGGGATTACAGGCACCCGCCATCATGCCTGGCTAATTTTTGTATTTTAGTAGAGACAGGGTTTCACCATGTTGGCCAAGCTTGTCTGGAAGTTTTCACCTCAGGTGATCTGCCCACCTCAGCCTCCCAAAGTGCTGGGATTACAGGTGTGAGCCACCGCACCCGGCCAGTTCTATTATTTTATTGGCTGGTGGTTCATGCCTGTAATCCTAGCACTTTGGGAGGCTGAGGTGGGCGGATCGCTTGAGGCCAGGAGTTCGAGACCAGCCCGGCCAACATATCTAAACCCTCTCTCTCCTACAAATACGAAAATTAGCTGGGCATGATGGCGCACACCTGTAATACCAGCTACTCGGGAGGCTGAGGCATGAGAATCATTTGAATCCAGGAGGCAGAGGTTGCAGTGAGCTGAGATCATGCCACTGCACTCCAGCCTGGGCAACACAGTGAGACTCTGTCTCAAAAAAAAAAAATCAATTATACTATTTTATAATGTCTGTTCATTCTAAGCAAACTTGCACCTGAGGTAGGTAGAGGGAGGTGGCAAGAGGCTGAGCAGACACATGGCCAGGAGGCCAGGCCTGGGGGAGGCCTTGCTAATGCCTCCTGGATCACAGGAGGCCAAATGGCTCATGAAGGGGGCAGCACTGTGAGCAGAAGCAAGACCAGGTCGATCCTGGGAATCTGTCTTCGAGGCCTACAAGCGACTCCTTAGCAAGATCCTCACAGAGGCCAGTTTCCCATCTGCCACCAGTGAGAGGGTTAGAACAGGTCTTCCCAAGGCTACAGCAAGGTCACTGACTTGGACGAGCCACACAGTGAAGGACGCCCCACAGCAGGCCTGTCACCACTCCTGAGTTACAGTGGACAGAATATCACCAGCGCAGCTTCCTCTACAAGAGACACAACAGTGTTCCTCACCACTGGCAGAGCATCTGGGAAAATGTACAGCTACCTGGAAAATAGCAGCAGCTACTGCTTAATGCATGGTTCTTTCTTTTTTTTAAAACAGGGTCTCACTTGGTCACCCAGGCTGGAATGCACGGAATGCAGTGGCGTGATCTCAGCTCACTGCAACCTCTACTTTCCAGGTTAAAGCGATTCTCCTACTTCAGCTTCCCAAGTAGCTGGAAGTACAGGCGTGCACCACCACGCCCAGCTAATTTTTGTATTTTAGTAGAGATGGGGTTTCACCATGTTGGCCAGGCTGGTCTCGAACTCCTGACCTCGTGATCCACCCACCTCGGCCTCCCAAAGTGCTGGGATTACAGGTGTGAGCCACTATGCCTGGCCAATGCATGTTTCTTAACTTCTAGTGTGTTAGGTCGTTTTGTTGACTTCTCACAAGAACCCAGAGATGATTGTGTCTACATGTTTTAAATCCCCGCTTTCTAGGTGATCAAACTGAGGCCCAAAGAGGTTAAGTAACTTGCTAGTAAGTAGGAAAGAAGCTTGCATTTGAACTCAGGCCATTATTTCATCGTGTTCCTATGACACTTCATTTTGGCTAGTACGCAAGGCTGATGGTTTTGTTGATTCAATAGTCAATTTCTATTGCATGTCCACTATGTGCCAGGCACTGTACCTGGTGCTTACTGCAGTGAAAAAGCAAACCAGGACACTGCCCTCAGTGCAAAGAGTCTACTCTACTAGACAGAGGGCAAATAACAAGTAATAAGTGCCGAGAAGGAAAAAAACAGAGCGACACAGGGGAGAAGACAGGGCAGAGCAACGCAGCGCAGGTGGTCAGAAAGCCCCTCTGAGAGGGTCAGACCTCAAGAATGAGAAGGAGTCAGCTATGCAGTGTGGAGAAATGAACCTGCCTTTGTCATGCCCAAGTAGGGATGTACCTTGTGCCCCCCTCCAAAGCGCCCAATACCTGGACGATATAGAGGCAGGGACAGTACTGGGCCCCTCCTCCAATGCTGATCCCGATCAGGTTCTGAGCATCCTTCTGCAGGGTCACCTTCCCAGGCACAGTCGGGATTCCGCTAGAAAGAAAAGCAAGCTAGGCTGACTCTCCTGGCGGAAGGATGACTGGAGGGGGTGGGCCCTCTAAAACTCCTGAGGGGCTCCACTGGCTGCCCAGCTTTTTCTCTCCCTCCCTTGGACAAAACAACAACATTTTGTGCTGGAACATGCACAGCTCTTGGAGTTAAGCAGATGTGGGATCAAACCCCAGCTCTGCCATTTATCAGCTGTGGAACTTGGTTTTTTTTTGAGATGGAGTCTTACTCTTGTTGCCCAGGCTGGAGTGCAATGGCGCAATCTCGGCTCACTGCAACCTCCGCCTCCCGGGTTCAAGTGATTCTCCTGCCTCAGTCGCCTAAGTAGCTGGGACTACAGGTGCCTGCCACCACGCCTGGCTGATTTTTTTGTATTTTTAGTAGAGACAGGGTTTCACCATGTTGGCCAGGCTGGTCTTGAACTCCTGACCTCAGTTGATCCGCCTGCCTCAGCCTCCCAAAGTGCTGGGATTACAGGCGTGAGCCACCGTGCCTGGCCAGCTATGGGACTTGGGTAAGTCACCCTCTGTGCATCTCAATTTCCTCATCCATAAAATGTGGATGAGCACCCTTATCAGAGTTCTTCTAACCATGCATGGAGGGCACTAACAGCAACCCAGTCCACAGCAGGCACTCCATAAAAATAGGTCCCCCTTCCCTTTCATTTATTCGATCTCTGAGATTTGAGCCAGGTTCTGTCCTTGTCACCTTATCAGGCATCTATGGAGTATGATGGCCACCTACTCCAGGGAGTCTCCCTCTATTAAACTGTCCACCTCCCACCTCTCAACTGCTCAATTACCTCTCGGTTTCCACTATAAATTAGCATTGACTGGTGTTTTATGATAAGTACTCACGCTGATTCACTTATTCATTCAAAAAACATTCGCTAACAACCTACTGACGTCAAGTCCCTTACTAAGTGCTGAGCATAGAGAAAGGCATTGCACCCACTCCTTGATCTGAAAGAGGATATATTCTAATGGGAAAATCTGTCCTACTAACAACCTATGTTGGGAAGGAAGGGTGTCTACAATATTCCTATTCAACCTTCAAAACCTGGTTCAATTGCTACGTCCTCCATGAAGCTTTCCTTGACCACCCCAGCAGAAGCACTGCTCCATCTGCTTTGCTCTTCTTGTCACCAAGTCATGCTAATAGTGCCCTTATGGCACTGAGCTGTGATTATCCCTTTAACTGTCCACAGCCCCCTACAAATAGTGAGCTCCTGGGAGAGCAGGGTCCATTGCTGCTTCAGTACAACAACTGATCCACCGCTGAGAAGCAAGGGTTTGTGGGACTGGGAAGTCCAGGGAAATGAGGAACTTGGGGCTCCTATACTGCTGGAACTTGGGGGAATAAAATACTCACAGTTTATCCTCTTCGATGTCATAATCCAAGTCTGCAAACATGGTTCCGAGAGTTGGAGTGGGCTGGCTAACTGCCCAGCTCGGTAGGGGAATGGGGAACTGGATCCGGGAGAGAAAGGAGCATAGGATTTAGGGAACCTAAGTGCCTAAATGCCAACGCCACCCCTCCCTCCACCACCCTCATACGGGACAGCAGTGCCCTCCTCTTCCCCTCTGGAGTGGGATGGGACAGTCTCCGGGTGGGGGGCTGGGTAGGTGATTCTTACTAGGTACAAAGGGGGACTCCAGGCCAGGGCGATGGGCTCAGATCCCAGAGTCCGCCCCACGCGTCTCCAGGCCCTGGGGAGCTGCCTCTGTCGCTCACCGGAAGCGTTGGTCCCACAGCCGGGTCCCGGCCAGGCTGGTACCTGAACCCACCTGCCGTTCCACCTGGCGGTGGCCGCGATTGTTACGTCACTTCCGGCAAGACGCGGAAGTCCCGCCTTTCCCCCCACTGGATATTTGCTCCAATCCCTGCAGACAATCCTTCCCTTCCCGGCTCCCGGGACGCTCGGAGCCAAGAACGAGAACAAGTATTGGCGGAAGCTCGCCGTTAGTAGGAACAAGCGAAAACAGAGGAACGGTCTGGACAGGCTGACAGCGTCTAACCCCGCCCTTTGCCCTGCCGCCGCCGCCATCTTGGGAAGGGCAGGATTTGTCCCAGCTTCCTCAGCTGCACTCAGGGGCCCCGCGCCGGCCCTGCGGTTGCCATGGCAACGAAAGCATCCCTGAGCCGGGGTTACCTCCGGCGAGGCTCAGTGGACTATAAACCCCAAGACATCATGCCCTTTCACCCCTTCACCACCTGTACCTGTGACTCCCCTACTAGAATGGCCCTTTGAGGTCCCAGCCCATCCCAGTTTCGCCAACTTAAGTGCCAAAGAGCGGGGAGTGATTTTGTGCGGGGCCACACACAGTTGGTGTAAGATCTGGATCGTGGCCCTGAAACTCCCGCCGCCTAGTCTAGGGATCTTTGAACGTCCAAACACTAAACAGAGAGCCAGGAAAGGTGTATTCAGTGGGTCTTGCTATTAAGGACAGACTGGACATGCTCCCTTCCCTTTATATGCCTCAGTTTCCCCATATGTAAACCAAGGCCATTGAGGTAAATGCTTTCTATGGTATATGGTGAAAGGTTTCTCACACCTCCTCCTCCTTCCTTAGTCCTGAGGAGCAGCCCCCCTGGGGTCCCAGGGAGGGTCACGGTCCGCATGTACCTGAGGCTCGGGAAATGCTATCAGTGCTCCCCAGAGTCCGAATCTTGTCTCCTCGCCAGCCTCTGCTGCCACTGCTATTGTGTAAAGTGGGTTCCCTGGGGGAGGTTGGCTCTCCCAGAGCCACAGCCAGGCATCCACCTCATCCGGCAGCATGGGGCCAGGCCCATCCAGCTTGCTTCCCCAGCTGCCCCAGGAGCCATGGAAGAAAGATACAGAAGGATGATTATCCACATATCCCACGGCCGGTGGAAGCCCCACCCTACTCTCTCCTTAGGTGGCTAATTGAGTCCGGACAGATGTGCAGAATGCCGTGACAACAGCCTTCTCACGTGTCCACTGCTCTCCTGTCAGATCACTTTCACAGGATTTGAAAGCTCACCACCACCCTGTGAGAGAAGACCAAGTCTTGCCAGCCACATTGTGCAGGCAAGGAAACGGAGGCCCTGGGAAGCCTCTTCCTCTGGCATCATAGCGGCAGGGCTAGGGCTGGGAAGACCAAGCTCTGTTTCCAGGCCAGAATTTTGGTTTCAAAAAGCAACAGTCTAAGGCCAGGTGCGGTGGCGCACACCTGTAATTCCAGCTATTTGGGAGCCTGAGGCAGGAGAATCGCTTGAAAATGGGAGAGGGAGGTTGTAGTGAGCCGAGATCAGGCCATTGCACTCCAGCCTGGGCGACAGAGAGAGACTCCGTTTCAAAAAACAAACAAACAAACAAACAAAAAAAGGCAGCAGTCTCCAAACCCAGGTGCCTTAACATGGATTGTGTCTCTTCCAGCCCATGACCATGCTAGCTCAGGCCCAGGCTCTGCCATTTTGTAGCTGGGAGATCTTGGGTGAGTCACTGTCTCACTCTGAGCCTCAAGTACGTGTAGAATGGGGAAATGACACCTGCCACCAGGTATTTGTGAAAGTCAAGATTAAAAGGAGAGGCTGGGCGCGGTGGCTCACGCCTGTAATCCCAGCACTTTGGGAGGCTGAGGAGTGTGGATCATGAGATCAGGAGTTGGTATAAGATCTAGATCATATATCTGGACCAGCCTGGCCAACATGGTGAAACCCTGTCTCTACTAAAAATGCAAAAATTAGCCAGGCATGGTGGTATGCACCTGTAATCCCAGCTACTCAGGAGACTGAGGCAGGAGAATCGCTTGGACCCGGATGGCGGAGATTGCAGTGAACCGAGATCGCGCCATTGCATGCCAGCCTGGGTGACAGAGCCAGACTCCATCTCAAAAACAAAAGATTAAAAGGAGAAACAGGTGTGAGTGCTTTGTAAACAAATTGCATGGCACAGCTGTCACTCTGACCTCAAAACCCCCTACCCACTCTGGCCCTTCTTCTCAGGTTGGGGAAGATGCCCCTGTTTTCTGCCTTGTTCATCCCTTGCCTGCAGGCTCCGCTCTAATTCACCTCTTCCTGGCAGCCTTAGCAGACAATCTCAGCTCATATATCTTGCTCCCTTTTCTGAGCTCCTGAGCAGTTGCTGTTTGAATCATTTGTTCAGCAATTTGCTGTGTATTTGCCTTGTGAAATCTCTTCATGGTTTTCCTGATCCAATTCTGCAGTGATTAATTTATTACATGCTTGTATTTTGTCTGGCAAGGTTTTTATCCCCTTTAAATTTGGGGCTTACAGCTCATAGCTACGCCTGGCTAATTTTTGCAATTTTTTTTCTTTTCTTTTCTTTTTCTTTTTTTTTTTCTTTCTTTGAGATGGAGTCTCCCTCTTGTCACCCAGGCTGGAGTTAAGTGGCGCGATCTCAGCTCACTGCAACCTCTGCCTCCCGGGTTCAAGCGATTCTCCTGCACCAGCCTCCCGAGAAGCTGGAATTACAGGCGCCCGCCACCATGCCCGGCTAATTTTTTGTATTTTTAGTAGAGACGGGGTTTCACCATGTTGATCAAGCTGGTCTCGAACTCCTGACCTCAGATGATCCACCCACCTCAGCCTCCCAAAGTGCTAGGATTACAGTTGTGAGCCACCGCACCCGGCCTCTTTCTCAACTTACTTTCTAATCTCTGGCACCCCCATCTTCCATAGTATACTTAGAATCCATCAACAGGTGTCATTGTGACAGACAAGAAAAAGGAAATCAGATTGCTTTGTAATACTGTTGGTGTGAAAATGTCACAACCTGCTTAGCTTTTTTAGCAGAGGGGGT
Organism: Pan paniscus; assembly: GCF_029289425.2. Classification (NCBI taxonomy): domain Eukaryota; kingdom Metazoa; phylum Chordata; class Mammalia; order Primates; family Hominidae; genus Pan; species Pan paniscus. Next base: position 47,910,915 of record NC_085927.1, on the reverse strand, counting down.
CACCGGAATCAGCCCACACAGCAGAGGAACATGTCCCAGTCAATTGAGGGAGTCTGGTTGGGACCAGGAATCTATTTGAGGGAAAAGAAAGTTCAAGTACCTTATTCTATCACCCAAGTAAGCACTTCTTGTCTTTCCAGCTGGACAGGAAGCCCCTGGTTCGGGGGCAGGTGCTCTGTTTTGCCCTTCTCTGAATTGGCCACGATGTCCAGTGCAATACCTGGCTGCAAATCTGGTGCTTGCAGAAATCGCTGCGGCTTTAGTATGAGATGAAACTTTCTCTGGATCCAGGAGGAGAGGACTTGGATGAGCAGAGGGGGTCAAGAGGGTTGGCTGTCTCAGGGAAGAGATGAGAAGGTCCTCAACAGGGACAGTGGCAGTGGCCTGAGTTTCCTCCACAGGGCTGGAATCACCAGGCTGTGTCTAGGTCCTGAATTTTGGTTTTGGAAAAACAGCATCCTTCAAACCCAACAGCTGTAACAGAGATTGGAGCTCCCCTAGCCCGGGGTGGCTCCAGCTCAAATCCCAGCTCCACTCTTTTAGCTGGAGGACCTTGGACATGTCACCCTTTGTCTCTGAGCCTTGGTGTCTGTGGAGTGAGGATGATGATCCTCCCAAGACAGTGGTTAAAAAGAGGAAGACAGGTTGGGCGCAGTGGCTCTCGCCTGTAATCCCAGCACTTTGGGAGGCCGAGGCAGGTGGATAACCTGAGGTCAGGAGTTCAAACCAACCTGGCCAACATGGCGAAACCCCGTCTCTACTAAAAATACAAAAAAATTAGCCGGGCATGGTGGCACATGCCTATAGTCCAAGCTACTTGGGAGGCTGAGGCATTAAAATTGCTTGAATGCAGGAGGCAGAGGTTGGAGTGAGCCGAGATTGCACCACTGCACTCCAGCCTGGGCAACAGAGTGAGACTCCGTCTCAAAAAAATAGATAAATAAATAATTAATTAAAAGGGGAAGACAAAAAAGGAGAACCAGGTGTGAAAGTGTTTTGCGAGTGATTCACAGAGCACAGATGTCAGAGCTTTTTATGGTCCTTCTGTTTATAGTTATTTTGCTGAACCCCTGCAGAGGTTGGGGCCGATGGTGCATTTCACGAACCCTAAGATGCTCAGGCCTCTGCATCAGACTTGGCTGGGAAGTGTCTTAAATGCAGATCCCTGGGCTCCAGCTTAGACCTGTTGGATTGGAATCTCTGGGGAAGGGGAGATCTTGGGGACTGCATTTTCGCAACACTCTGCGGGTGATGCCAATGCCTGCTGCGGTTTGAGGACCACTGTGCCAGAGGTGAGAACATGCAGTGTCTGTGCACACTGAGGTGGGCCTGTTCGAGGCACTAGCAATCCGTGTCCCCAGGGCCTCACCACCCCAGATAATCCAGGGTGTTGCGTGGGCCTGGAGGAGGGGCTCCTGCCCAACCAAAGGCCAGCGAAGGCTTCCTGGAGGAGGTGCTGGTTGGTGCCCAGGCTGAGGCAGGCAAAGGGAAAGAGGGAAAGGTGCAAAGGCTTCCCGTGGCGGGTGGTGGAGGGGACAAGGCACGGTCCCAGGCCCCTGGGAATCGCAGTCTGGCGAGGGAGACAGTTGGGGGCAGCGACTGGCAAGGGCCTCAGAGGGGAGGGCTGGGTAGAGCCCCTTCCTCAGGATGGGTAGGATTCTAGGGGTTGAAATCAGGGTGAGGACACCCACCTACTCCCAGGAGGCTGAGCTAGGGCTGCGGCTCACACCCTCCCTCTTCAGCTCGCATCTCCTCCTGCCCTGAGGCTACTCCTGAGTCCGTCCAGGCACCAAGGCGAGTGACCTCTGTCCTGGCCTGGCCCTGCCACTGAAAGTTGTGTGACCCTGGGTCTGGGTCCCCTCCAAGCTTCCATCCCTGTGGCTCCGTCTGAGATTCAATCCACAAGGGCTGGCTCTGCTGCCCACATTCCTGGGGAAGTGCTGCCACCCGGTGGCCATTAGGAAAGACAGCTCCTGGAGCACGCGGCCAGCCACAGAGCCCCCAGCTTTCCGCACCTGCCACTGTCACCACCTGCTGACTCAGGGCTGCCGTGGAGCTCAGGGGTCTGTATACTTTGTGGACGGGTGAGCTGGTCTTGTGCATGCCCGCGTTGTGCCTGGCTGTCCGCTCTGCAGCCACCGCTGTCCCCCAGCCCAGGCCTGCAATCCTCCTTACTTAAAGGTCCAGAAGCCGGAGTGGGTTGCTGGAATTCAGCTCAGTTCGTCGTCAACATAGACATTTAGAGTGTGGGCTTTCAGGTCAAGCAGACGACAGTGACCCTGGCAGCTAAGGCTGGGCGCCTTCTATGCACAGGCCCAGAACCGAGCAGCTTCCATTCCCTTCCTCACATGAGCCTCACAGCAGTGCGGTGATCCCACACGCTCACTCATTCACGCACTCATTCATTCAGTACATATTTCTTGAGCACCTACTATGTCCAGGCCACACACCAGGGAACGAGACAAGCAAGGCCCTGCCTTGACAGAGCCCTTGTGAGTGGGAGGAGCAGGCAATCAACTGGTAAGCAAAGAATTGACTGCTTCCAGCTGGTGGCAGACACCAGAGATTTTATAAAATGGAGGGGTGGGAAAGGTGATGGGTGCAGTGGCGCGATCTTGGCTCACTGCAACCTCCGCCTCCTGAGTTCAAGTGATTCTCCTGCCTCAGCCTCCCAAGTAGCTGGGATTACAGGCAAGCGCCACCACACCTCGCTAATTTTTGTGTTTTTTGTAGAGCTGGGGTTTCACCATGTTGGTCAGGCTGGTCTCGAACTCCTGACCTCAGATGATCCGCCCACCTCGACCTCCCAAAGTGCTGGGATTACAGGCATGAGCCACTATGCCTGGCCCAGGGGGTTCTTTAGACGTGCCGCTCTGAGAGGGTCTCTCTGAGGAAGTGCTCAGGGACGCCCAGGAGGAAGCGGCAGGGCGTTTCTGCAGCAGGTGTGCACTGTCACCCTCAAGCGGCCTGAGAAGAGGTGGTGCAGCCAGCAGGGGCCAGTCCTGCGTTCTTATCCCCCTCTTGTCACAGATGCCTGCAGAGTGGCTGGTGATGGGGCCTGCGCTTGCTTGCTAACCAGTCTCTGGTCTGTTTTCTACAGACAGCCAGGTCCCTGTGGGCAGAAACCTGGCCCATCCAGGTCATACCTCTGTCCCCAGCACCTAGCACACTGGCTAGCATGGGGTGACACTCAACACCTGTCTGTTAAATGAATGAATAACTGTGTCATCAAAAGTAGGAGGCCAGATACCAGGCAGTGGCCAGAGATAGCAGAGGCCTCAAGTGCTGGCATCAGAACCCCAGACTTGATCTGCCTGGCACTGAGGAGCCACAGGAGACTCTAGCCGGGAAGGGAAAGGGCAGTTAGACTTGTGTTTGCCTGGAGGCCCCTGGCTACCATAGACAGGCTGAGGGAGACAGGGGGGCCCATTGGTGGGGATGGGAACACCACCCCCTGAGTCTGAAGCAAGGTGGGGACAGGGCCCAGGGGCCGAACCACTGGGAAGCTGGGTTGGGGCAGCAGAAGGGAGGCCTGGCGGGGTGGGCCAGCCCTGAGGACAGCGGGTCACGAGGGTCACCTTCCTCTTGGGACAGGAAAGTGTCTCCCACTAGGGTGGCAGCAGTGGAGGCGAGGGAGGGGGTTAGTGTGGCTCAGGGGCATCCGCATCCTTCTGGAAGCCTGTTCTTAGCTTTGATGGATCCCTGGCTCTCACCACCCTTGGGGTACAGGGCAGCTATCTCCTCTCTTCTCCACTGCCTCCTCCAGTCAGCTGCCTCCAGCCAAAGGTGGGGAGGTGGGCTTCCGTGGGGCCCCAAGTCCCCCCAGCCACCCCCAAAGTGGTTCTATTCCTGGCTCGGCTGGGCGTGTAATGGGCTGACCTCTGCCCTCCCCTCCACCCCCACCCCCCATGTGCCCTGCCCCCGGGTTAGGTCAGTGATGAAAGCTGGTGGGAGCCCAGGGGGATGGGGAGGAGAGGGACAGAGCCTGATTGTTCCCCACCCTGGCAGCACAGTGGCTGGCTCATTGCGCTCGCCCTCTCTCTCTCCTCCCTCTCCCTTGGTCAGGGTTCTCAAACTCAAGTGGGAAGCTATTTCTCTTGTAGATGCCGCAACACCCCATCCGCACCCCTCCCTCAGAGGTTCTGAATCTTTGGGACCTTAGTGGGTTGGAGGCCCATGATTCAGACACAGGCGGGGAAGGCTGGTGGGACCACACTTTGGAAAGAGCCTGGGACCAGAGCCAGAAGACCTTGGGTGTCACTGGCCCGCTCTGAGCCTCAGTGACCTCAGTGTGGAATGGGGTCTTGGGACACGAAGAGCAAGGCCAGCCTAGAGGAGAGGGATGAGGACAGACAGCAGGTGAAACTGATGTGGATGCGCCTGGTCCTTCCTTTCTCCTCGCCTGCCACGCCCCCACCTTCAGTATCCCTGTGTGCGTTGGTCTGTGCCGGGCTCTTTGTCCCATGGGTCTTGGTGGCCGCCTCTGCACTGATAAATCCCAGACTGGCCTAAAGACCGTAGCTGTACGCCTGGCCTTGATAGTGGGTAGGGCAGGTGTCCCGCCTCGTTCTGTAGGAGTGTCTCAGCTATTCTTACTGCTTTGCTCTTTCTCGCTGATTTTTGGAATCAGCTTGATTAGCTCCATCAGAAAGCCTGTCGGGTTTTGATCAGGACTGAGTTGAACTGACATTAATTTGGGGAGAATGAACATCTTTATACTGAATCTCTATATGCAACTTAATAGCTGTCTCTTTGCATTCACTTACATCTTTTATTTCTTATTAAGGGAATTTTTTAAAGTACAAAATTAGAGAGAAGAGGGTAATGACGCTTTTTGTACCTAACACCAAGTTGCCCAGTGATCCCTCACCACCGCTCTATTTTCAGCCACAACCCTGCCCATGCTGCACCCCTTCCTCCATCTCAGCTTTCCTTATGGTGAAGCAAATATCGAGGATCTTCTTTAATGTCTTCCAATAACATTTTTTGTCTATGTTTTTATTTTCAAATAATTTTAGACTCATATGAAGTTGCAAAAATAGTACAGAAGGGTCCCAGGTACCCTTTTCCCAATTTCCCCCAAAGGTAACGTCTTATATAGCTAGAGTACTTGACCACAGAACCTTATTCAGAGTTCGCTAGTTCTGCATGCATTCGGGTAGGTGTGTGTGCACACGTGTGTATGCCTGTGTGTGCATGGTATGTGTGTACAAGTGCCTCTGTGTGTGTGTGTGTGTGTGGTTCTATGCAATTTCATCATGAGTAGATTCAAGTAGCCACCATCACAATTAAGATACAGAACTGGCCAGTCATCGTGGCTCACCCCTGTAATCCCAGCACTTTAGGAGGCCAAGGCAGGCAGATCGCTTGAGGTCAGGAGTTTGAGACCAGCCTGGCCAACATGGTGACACTCTGTCCCTACTTAAAATACAAAAATTAGCTGGGCGGGGTGCGGTGGCTCCCGCATGTAATCCTAGCACTTTGGAAGGCTGAGGTGGGTGGATTGCCTGAGCTCAGGAGTTCGAGACCAGCCAGGACAACATGATGAAACCCTGTCTCTACTAAAATACAAAAAATTAGCTGGACGTGGTGGTGCGTGCCTGTAATCCCAGCTACTTGGGAGGCTGAGACAGGAAAATTGCTTGGACCTGGGAGGTGGAGGTTGCAGTAAGCCAAGATCGCACCATTGCACTCCAGCCTGGGCAACAGAGCAAGACCCTGTCTTAAAAAAAAAAAAATTAGTTGGGCACGGTGGCACGCACCTGCAATCCCAGCTACTCAGGAGGCTGAGGCACGAGAATCACTTGGACCTGGGATCATGCCACTGCACTCCAGCCTGGGCGATAGAGTGAGACTACACCTCAAAAAAAAAAAAGAAAGAAAGAAACTGCCAAGCCATTTTTCAGTGCGCCTGTACCTCAACAGCATTTTAGGTTTATCACCATAAATACTTCGTTAGATGTAATTTTTGTTATTATTGTAAATGGAAGATTTTTTAAATTATATGTTGTCAGCTCTGATGTTTATAAATGCAATTACTTTTTTCTTGAGATACAATTTACATACCATAAAAATTCATCATTTTAAAGTGTACGATTCAGTGGTTTTTCATATATTCTCAAGGTTATATACAACCATCACTGCTATCTAATTCCAGAACATTTTCATCATACCAAAAGAAAACTTCACCCATTCATAGTCACTCCCCAAGCCCTCCTCTCCCCAGCTCCCCGAAGCTACTAATCTACTCTCTGTCACTATGGATTTGTCTATTCTGGGCATTTCATATAAATGGAATCACTTCATATGTGACCTTTTACCTCTGGCTTCTTTTGCTGAGGATCATGTTTTCAAGGGTTATCTGTGTTTAACTCTAATTAGTTTTTTTGTTTGTTTTGTTTTGCTTTTTGTTTTGTTTTGTTTGAGATGGAGTCTTGCTCTGTCGCTCAGGCTGGAGTACAGTGGCGCGATCTCGGCTCACTACAACCTCCACCTCTCGGGTTCAAGCGATTCTCCTGCCTCAGCCTCCTGAGTAGCTGGGATTACAGGCACCCACCACCACGCCTGGCTAACTTTTGTATTTTTAGTAGAGATGGGGTTTCACCGTGTTGGCCAGGCTGGTCCCGAACTCCTGACCTCACGTGATCCACCTGCCTCGGTCTCCCAAAGTGCTAGGATTACAGGCGTGAGCCACCGCACCCTATAATTAGTTATTGATATTGATTTGATGTAGGAATATCCTTTCTCTGCTAAATTTCATTCATAGTTCTAATACTTTGCCAGTTAGATGATTTGGGGTTTTCTATGAATAGACAGTCATACCACTTATAAATAATCCCAGTTTTGCTTTTCTTTTCCAATCCTTATCCCTTTTCTTCATGCCTACTTTCCAGGCTAGGACCTTAGGTGCAATGTTGAATCAACTCATGGATGAGGGGCAAACCCATCCCTGATTTTAAGAAATGTGTCCATTACCCCTTTAAGAACTGTGTTTGTGCTGGGTTTTGTGGATAATTTTTATCAGTTTAAGGAAGTTTCTTTCTCTTTTTTATGAGACACAGTCTCACTATGTTGCCCAGGCTGGTCTCAAACTCCTGGGCTCAATCGACCCTCCTACCTCAGCCTTCCAAGTAGCTGGGATTACAGGCGCACACCAACAGGCCCGGTTAAACTTGTATTTTTTGTAGAGACAGGGTTTCACTGTGTTGCCCAGGCTGGTCTCGAACCCCTGGGCTCAAGCGATTCCTCTGCCTTGGCCTCCTGAAGTACTGGGAGCCACCATGCCCAGCCTAAGGAAATTCCTTTCTATCTCCAGTTTGCTAAAACATTTTTATCTTAAGTAGATGTTGACCTTGATTTCCAGTGCCAAGATGATCATATGACTTTTCTCCCTTAATTTATTAATGTGATAAATTCACTAATAGATTTTTCAAATGTTAAATGATCCTTACATTTCTAAGATAAACTCAGCTTGGGCATGATGCATATATCTGTTTGGCTAATATTTTATTTAGGATTCTCACATCTAATTTCACAAGCAGGGTTGGTCTATGATTTTCCTGTGAATGCACTTTGTAAAGGGAAAGGAGCCGTCTCGGGTCTCAAGTGTCTGTCTCCGATGATCTGCCCACCTCGGCTTCCCTCTCTCCCAGTCTCTGTCTCTTTCTCAGGGTCTCTATCTGTCCCTCCCCATACACACTGCTTTGGCTTGAGGGTGGTTGGCCAAGGGGGTGCCCTCTCAGGGGACAGAGAGTGGGAGGCTCCCCCAGGCCTCCGAGGGAGCCTCAGGGGTTGGGAGCTAGAGAGCCTGGGACCAGCCAAACAGCCATTGCTCCTCGGCCCCTTGCTGAAAAGCGAGGCTTGACAGAAATCCCTGCTCTGTTCTTCTCAGCCCCACACACTCAGCCCTCAGAGGAAGTGGCTAAAAAGGAGCTGGGGTCAGGGGTTAATGACCCCATTGTGCTCAGGGCTGACGGATGGTCCTGCTTGTCAGGGACACCCCCTCATCCTTGGAGGGAGGGGCTCCGCTGGCCTTTGATAACCATTGGGGGCCACCTTCCTGCTGGGGGGTGCCAGGCTAGCCTCTTTGGTGGGGTCTGGTCTGCTGAGGCCCTGGCACGTAGCCCTCTGCCCCCTCTCTACACCCACCCCATTCTCTACATGGGGCTACAGGGAGCCACGGAGGGGGGTGCTGACCGAGGGAACTGCCCATGGCCCTCAACCATCAATCTTGGGCGCCTGGCACAGGCCTGGGCCACGCCAGCCCTGTCCATCTTCTGGACAATTGTACCCTCAGAAGTGACCTGGCGAAGCCCAGCTCTCCCACATTTTGGATGGGGAAACCGAAGGGGTGGCTTGGGCAGGAACATGACCAGGAATAGAACCAGGTCGTGTGACTTCCTGCCCAGATGTGCCAGGATGGGGCCAGCACTGGGACATGGAGGCAAAGCAGACACAGTCTCTCCCTCGAGGGACTCACAGGCTGGAAGTGGAGGATCAGCATGTCAACCAAAAATTATAACAGAGGAATAGGGGGTACCAGAAAAGGGAACCCCAGCCGAGCCAGGAAGCCAGGGAGGCTTCCAGGAGGAGAAGATGCTGGGGCTGATTCTTTTTTCTTTTACTTTTCTTTTCTTTCTTTCTTTCTTTCTTTCTTTTCTTTTTTTTTTTGAGACAGAGGCTCGTTCTGTCGCCCAGGCTGCAGTGCAGTGGCACAATCTCAGCTCACTGCAACCTCTGCCTCCTGGGTTCCAGCGATTCTCCTGCCTCCAGCCTCCTACGTAGCTACCACCACGCCCGGCTAATTTTTTGTATTTTTAGTAGAGACGGGTTTCACCATGTTGGCCAGGCTGGTCTCAAACTCCTGACCTCAGATGATCTGCCCACCTCAGCCTCCCAAAGTGCTGGGATTACAGGCATGAGCCACCGTGTCTGGCCTTATTTTTTATTATTTATTTATTTTTGAGAAAAAGTCTTGCTCTGTCTCCCATACTGGAGTTCAGTGGCACAATATTGGCTCACTACAGGCTTGACCTCCCAGGCTCAAGCAATCTTCCCACTTCAACCCCCCAAGTAGCTGAGACCACAGGTGTGTGCCACGACACCCAGTTAATTTTTTAAATTTTTTGGAGAGATGAGGTCTCACTACATTGCCCAGGCTGGTCTCAAACTCTAAGGCTCAAGCAATCTTCCTGTGGGGCTGATTCTTAAAGGGGGAGTAGAAGTTAGACCAAAGTAGATGGGGACAGCAAAGAAAGGTATTCCAGGCAGAGGGAACAGCATATGCAAAGGCATAGACTAAAACCAGCTGTGAGAATCACAGCAGTTCAGCAGTGAGGGAGGAGGCTAAGGAGGCCAGCAGAGGTCAGGTTTTCCAGGGCCTCACATATCGTGTTAAGAAGTAAGATGTTGGCCAGGCCCGGTGGCTCACGCCTGTAATCCCAGCACTTCGGCAGGCCAAGGCAGGCAGATCACCTGAGGTCAGGAGTTCGAGACCAGCCTGGCCAACATGGTGAAACCCTGTCTCTACTGAAAATACAAAAATTAGCTGGGCATGATGGCATGGGTCTGTAATCCCAGCTACTCAGGAGGCTGAGGCAAGAGAATCGCTTGAACCCGGGAAGCAGAGGTTGCAGTAAGCCGAGATCGCCACTGCACTCCAGCCTGGGCGTCACAGCGAAACTCTGTCTCAAAAAAAAAAGGCTGGGCATGGTGGCTCATGCCTATAATCTCAGCACTTTGGGAGGCCGAGGCAGGCGGATCACAAGGTCAAGAGATCGAGACCATCCTGGCCAACATGGTGAAACCCCGTCTCTACTAAAAATACAAAAGTTAGCTGGGCATGGTGGCAGGCGCCTGTAATCCCAGCTACTTGGGAGGCTGAGGCAGGAGAATCACTTGAACATGGGAAGCGGAGGTTGCAGTGAGCCAAGATCGTGCCACTGTACTCCAGCCTGGCAGCAGAGTGAGACCTCTGCCTCAAAAAAAAAAAAAAAAAAAAGTAAGATGTTAAGATGTTTAGACTCGGCAGTTAGTTTGTTACTTGTGTGGCATTGACCATTGACCCTTCAAACACACTTGTGGCCCCAAGTTCCTCCTGGTGCTACAAAAAAAATAAATCCTCATAGGCATCATTTTTAGTGGCCATGTCATATTCTGTCACAGGATTATGCTATGATGCACTTTACCAATCCTCTACTGGTTTGTGTTTTGTTTTTGTTTTTTTGAGACAGAGTCCTGCTCTCTGACCCAGGCTGGAGTGCAGTGGTATGATCTTGGCTCACTGCAACCTCCGCCTAACGGGTTCAAGCGAATTTTGTGCCTCAGTCTCCCTAGTAGCTGGGATTACAGGCACCCGCCACCACGCCCGGCTAATTTTTGTATTTTTAGTAGAGACGGGGTTTCACCATGTTGGCCAGGCTGGTCTTGAACTCATGACCTCAGGTGATCCGGCCGCCTCGGCCTCCCAAAGTGCTGGGATTGCAGGCATGAGCCACTGCGCCTGGCCGTAATCCTCTACTGTTGATTAAGGTTGTGGCCAGTTATTCACAATTACATCGCAATACAGATCTTTGGGCATGAATCTTTATTTATACCTAGTTTGCTTTAACAAAGTGTCATACAAATGTAGCTGCCATTTGCATGAAGTCATCACAGCCACCAAACCAGCAGAGCATCCGTGTGTCCTTCAACAAGTGCCCCATAGGTGTCACGTCTGTGTTATACAGTGGCTCTAGGGCCTCCCTTGAAATTTGGCTGCAAATTTCAAGGTTATCGACAAAACCAACTTACCACCTGTCTTCTCTCTTCCTGGGCCCTCTCTCTTCACATGCACCTTTCTAATTCACCTCCAGCCTAGGAAATGGAAGCACCCAAGGCATCAGGACTGTGTCAAAAGGAAGAATAAATGGACTTCGAGTGGGTCAATGAGGCACAGGAGGGGCTCGCTCAGGACGAAGTGCCTGATTTGGGTCCAGGGTCAGGGGAACTCTCCCCAGCCCCAGTGGGAGTGTGTGTGCATAGGGGTAGTGGTGGAGAGATGGCTCCCTGTGGGTAGTTAGGGGAAAGTGCTTTGGATCTGCCCAGAGCATACAGGCATAAGGGCAAACTGACTAAGGCCCTACTGTGTGCTGAGCCTGGTGGAGTGGAGGGCAGTGACAGGTACAGCCTGGGTGGGAGAGGGAGGTGCAGTCCTCAGCTGAGGGATTGGGCTGGGGGCCTGGGGAAGCACCGGGAGCTACCTAGCCTCTCTCAGTTCTCCTCAGTATCCACACCAGGTACACTGATGACAAGTTGCCCAGGACCAGGCAGGGGCACCTCTGAAAAGCTGTAAATAAACCCACAGAGGACAGGCCCCTTGCTCCCCAGGCCAGGGGCACATGGCCGGCACTCGGAGCTCTCAAAAGAGAAAGAACAACCCTGTTTCAGCACCACCCACCCTTTCTGGTCCCCAAGGCTTCCTTCTTCTGGGACCTTCAGTAGAGACAGTAAACCCCCTGAAGCCCTACACTCCTGACACCCCTCCTCTATTGCAGAGAGGAGAGGCCATTGGACAGGGCCCCTTGGCCTCCCCTCCGGCCACCAGCTTTGCAGCTCTCAGCCCTCACCCCACCTGCTGCCCCCCTGGGAGTGGGGGGTCCCCACCCAGCTCTAGAACCCTCCATCTCTGCAGGAGCCCCTCTCCCACTGGCCCACCCCTCTTCTGTGTGGTCAGCAGCTCTTCTCCCCTCTACCCATTCCTTCCTCTCAGCCCAGAAAATAAGAACAGCTATTGCTCTACTCCTTCTCCCTTCCCAGCCCAGCTTCCCCAAAGAACTGTCTACTAGCTGTCTGCACTTCCTTCCCTCCCGAATGCTTGTGACCCTGCTCTGGAGAAGGTGCCATGGCATGGGAAGGCACTCTCCCAAACCCTCTCCTCCTCGTCTCTCCAGGCCACTTTGCTGGCCACCCCACCCTCCTGGACAGTGCGGCTCCTTCTCTGACCCCTCCAGGTGGGCGGGGCAGGCCTGCAGACTTCTTCCTTCCTCTTTTCATTCTCCCACTGGCTCACACCCAGGGGGTCCCTGGAGCCTCTTCACAGTCCCCATCCTGGCACAGGCCATGGGTCAGTCACAGCCCCTGGGCACCAGGGCACCCTGGGCCTCCCGGCCTCAGTTGGGTTGTGGAGGGAGGAGCCAAGTGTGACCATCACAGAGATCATCCGGGGCCTCCAGCCCATGACCTGCAGGGACTAGGAGGACCAGGAGGAAGGCAGCCACTGTGTGCTCCTGGACCCAAGCAGACACCAGGGTTCCTCTAGGAGGGGCTGGGGCACCAAACTTCTGGGTGATCTGCTGGCTGGGCCCTTGTTCCTCCAGGAAGAGCAGTTGAGACACTATCCTACCCCATCCTTCCCCAACCCCTCCCCAAAGTCATATGCAGCAAGCCTCCAAAAATTGGTGGTTGGGGTTTACTGCTTCCTGAGGTGGAGTAATCTCCACCCAGGGGCAAAAATGTCCAAGTACAAATATTCTCTTTCTCTCTCTCTTGCTTTTTGATAACAGCTTTATTGAGGTGAAATTCAAATACCATACAATTCATACAGTTAAAGCATACAATTCAGTGGTTTTTCACATATTCACAGAGTTGTGCAATATTTTCACAGTCATTTTAGAATATTTTCATCACCCAAAAAAGAAAGCCTGTGCCCGTTAGCCGTGATCCTTCCCAGCCCCCAGCCCCAGCCCACCACTCACCCACATTCCTTTCTCTACAGATTTGCCTATTCCAATATTGCAGACTTAATGTCTCTTGCCTCAGTTTCCCCAACTATAAAATGGGGGTGATAATGGTACCTCCAATTTGATAATGGTTGGGAGGGTTCAATGAGTTAACGTAAGGATGCAGGATGAGGTCTGTACAGAGTCAAGGCTATGTAACGTCTACTGTCGTTATTACTTGACCTTGGCTAGGTGTCCGGGGGCTGGAGCTCTTCCACCGCCCACAAGCCTTCCACTTGCCCCATGAGCTCATTCCGCCCTCCCCTCCATCCCCCGCCTGGATCCTCTCCTAGACTCCAGACATCCCAACAGTCCCTCCCCAAGCCTGTCTGTCCTGCTGTGTCCCTCACTCAGGAGATGGAATGACCTTCCATCTGGTCACCTGGGCCAGAAACTGAGGGGTGTCCTTGAAACCTCCCTCCCCCTGTGCCTGCCCCCGCCATCTGGTCCATCAGTCTAGACCATGTCCTCACATCCCTTCCCTGGCGGCCGCCTTGACCAGTCCCCACCACCAGCACTAGTCACCAGCCTGGCTCTGGCATTCCATGTACTTCCGTCCACCATGCATTGGTCACGGGGCTTCAGGCGAGTCACTCCTCTCTGAGCCGCCGCCTCCTGGAAAATAACACAGGGATAACTACGGTGCCGTCTTCCTTCACTGTGTTGAGGATGACATGAATGAAATACATGAAGAACTTCAGCCTTTGATCAACGTCACTGTTGTCATCATTATTCTCTCTCCTCTGGCTGACTTGACCACTCCTGCCCAGGGTCCTTGCCCCCATGTTCCCCTTGGCACATCCTCCACACGTTTTATAAAAGCTGCCATTACGGAGCGCTGACCACGTGCAGGACAGCAAGCCCAAACTGCCATGCTCCCTTCACCATCACAACATGCCCACCAGGCAGGTGCCAGTGCCCTCGTTCACAAAGGAGGAAACTGAAGCTGAAGGACCCCCGCAGGAGTTAACCATTGCCTCTGGATACACCGCTGGCATCTGTGTATTGATTCAAAGCATTTACTGAACATCTACTGTGTGCTGGCACTGAGCTAGGTGCTAGGAAAACAGTAATAAACCAGACTGGCATATGGTCAGCCCATATGGTGACAACCTTTCTAGAACACAAATCTGACTCCCTTGAAATCCTACAGTGACCACCCCACTGCCCTCAGGATCTAGTCCCCAGACCTTCCCAGGCCACCCTTGGTCCTCAGGAGCTCCCTGCTGACCTCTGTAGCCACTTTGCTGACTGCTCCTCCCCCTGCTGCCTCTCCCACCACCCCTGCCAGGCCCTCTGCTCCAGCCCATGGCCTGGGGTGCCTCTCCCCACCAGTTTTGCCATTCACATCTGCTTTCCTACCCTTTTCTCAATTTCTTTCTTTTTTTTTTTTTGAGACAGGGTCTCACTGGCCCCCAGGCTGGGGTGCCATGGTGTGATCTCGGCTCACTGCAGCTTTGACCTCACAGGTTCAAGTGATCCTCTGGCCTCAGCCTTCGAAGTAGCTGGGACCACTGGGACCACAGGCATACACCACCATGATTAGCTAATTTTTAAATCTTTTTATAGAGACAGAGTCTCCCTATGTTGCCCAAGCTGGTCTCCAACTCCTTGGCCTCAAGTGATCCTCCCACCTCACCCTACTAAAGTGCTGGGACTACAGGTGTGAGCCACCACACCTGACTCCATTTCTCATTTTCATTGCCTGCAGAACTTTTACTGTCTCTTGAGACTTTATTCACAGTCACCTCCTCCAGGAAGCCTTCCTTTCTCAACTTCAGGTTAGGCGCTCCTGGGTAGCCCAGGCCCCCTCTTGCAGCACAGGGGCTCTTCACTGATTTGTCTGTCTTCCTTGAGGGCCGCCAGGGTCTCGCTGAACTCAATGGCCCTCGCCCTGCCCCTGCCCGCCACCCCGTCCAGTTCCGGGTGCTCGGGTTTCCTCTCTGGGTGTCTGTGCGCGGCTGGAATGCCAAGGTTCTTCGCCAGCAGTGCCTTTGCTTCCTTTGCGCGTCTGTGGAGGCAGGGCTGGTGCAGGGGTGGAAGGGGTGCCTCTTGGGAGCAGCTGCGTACAACCTGCCAGGGCTCTGGCTCCTGGGCCTGGGTGAACTGCCCAGGTCTCCATCCTTCCCCTCCCCCGGGCACCGGCTCTCACAAGGCGGGGGTGGCTGCCCTGGGAAGAGAGGATCTGCCCTGGAGTCAACTGGATGAGCGCCCAGTCCTGGCTGTGGAGCCTCTCTGTGCCTCAGTTTCCTCATCTGAAAATGGCATCATCAGCCGTCCCCACCCACCTTGCAGGGCTGTGAGGGGACGTGGGCAGGGACAGTGGACAGAAATTGTGTCCCCGGAGGGCAGACTCTTCATTGTCTCGCTGGCTTCCTGACATTCCTATCTAGGACAAGTTGTGTTTCAGTTTCCAAAAATTCCGGTACATTTGGTTTTAGGCTTTGTCTCGGGAGACAGCCCCATCTGGTGCTTCCCACGGGTGGGAGCGGGTGCAGAGACGGCTCTTTCTGGAGGGGCTGGTTCCCAGCGGCGGCCCCCTCAAGCGCAGTCCACTCAGTCGTCAGAGGGGAGTCGCTCCCGGGAGGCAAAGGCCGCGGGAAATGGCGGAGGGCTGCCTCTTGTCCCATGCAGGGACGAGGCCTGGCGCGGAGGCTGGGGACGGGAGGGTCCTGCCACTCCCTGGGGGACGCAAGGTGGGTCACGGACGTCCTGTGGAGCCCCAGCCGCCCCCTACGACTGCCCCGGCCCCGAGAACCCCGGGAAAGGCCAGGCCGCCCTGAGGGCCGCTCGCAAGATGGCGGCCGCCAGTGCAGGCGCTGGGAGAGGGAGGGCGCCGCGGCCGCCACGGTCAGCGCGCAGCCCCGGGGTGCGGGCGCCGGCGGGGGGAGGAGGGAGTTGGGGTGGGTGGGGGGCCGGGAAGAGCCAGTGAGAGGGGCAGGGAGGGGAACAAAAGGTCCCTTTGTGGCGCTGCGGGAGAAGAGGGAGCGCATTACCCAATGCCCAGAAGCCATGTTGGTAACAAGAGAACCATTCTCTGCCTCACTTGGAAAACAACTTGGAGCAGAGAGAGACAGGGAGAGATTTAACCCCATGGGCGCGGGCGCAAGGGGCTCGAGGCCACGGCGGAAGGTGGGGAGGAGCGAGGGCACACTCAAGGCCTGGACGACCAATCTCTCAATCCGTCCCATCCTGTGCCCGGGTGGCTCCTGGGTCCAGAGCCCATCATGGTCGCCAGGTCAAACCCCAGCCGCCCTGTGACCCGGCCAGAGCCATGGCTTCCACCTGCCTGGGCCCGGCCTGGTCCTTTCCCCCAAGCCGCTTGCTCCAAGCTCTGGGGCCTGGCCCACCCTAACCTCAAGAGGACGCCCTCTGAATCCTCACATCCTCTGGCTTCAGATCCCAAAGCTGGTCCTGGTTCCAGGGCCACCAGGGCTCCATTAGCCTCCTGATACTGACAGGGAGCTTGTCCCTTCCATCTTTGCACAGTTTGCCTTTCAGAACGTTTTTCCTAAAATTTAATCACATTTTTTCTTTCCCCACCCCAGCTTTCTCCCCTTCCCCCACCTTCTACCCCCCAACACTGGCTCTCAGGCTCCCAGAGAGGCCATCTGATAATAGGCAAGTTGTTCTAAAAGAAGCTACTGTTCATGAGCACCTACTGTGCTTAGGGTACTTCCCACACGCTGACTTGATGACCCTTGCTACTTCCGGCCAACCTGCATGAAGTGAGCTGCTGTCTCTCCGCTGAGGCTACTTATTCAAAAAGCACCTCACACAGGGCCACACATAGGAGGCACTCCATGAACAAAGGATAGGAAGAGTTGGGAGGCCGAGGTGGGTGGATCACGAGGTCAGGAGATCAAGACTATCCTGGCCAACGTGGTGAAACCTCATCTCTACTAAAAATACAAAAATTAGCCAGGAATGGTGGCACGTGCCTGTAGTCCCAGCTACTCAGGAGGCTGAGGCTGGAGAATCGCGTGAACCCAGGAGGTGGAGGTTGCAGTGAGCTGAGATGGTGCCACTGCACTCCAGCCTGGGCAACAGAGGGAGACTCCGTCTCAAAAAAAAAAAAAGATAGGAGATAGGAAGAGGCCAGGCATTGGCCAGGAAGTGGCTCACAGCTGCATTCCCAGCACTTTGGGAGACCAAAGCAGAGGACTGCTTGAGGCCAAGAGTTCAAGACCAGCCTGGGCAACATAGCAAGATCCCCATCTCTACAAAAAAAAAAAAAAAAAAAAAAAAGCCGAGCATGGTGGTGTGCACCTGTAGTCCCAGCTACTCTAGAGGCTGAGGCGGGAGGATCGCTTGAGCCCAGGAGTTCAAGGCTGCAGTGAGCCAAGATTGCGCCACTGCACTCTGGCCTGGAAGACAGAGTGACACCTTGTCTCAAAAATAACATGACATAACATAACATAACATAACATAACATAAGGTTGCTCATTAGCAGAATAAAAAGGTCAGTCCTTCCTTCCTTCCACAAACACTGATTGAGCAGTGGCCATGTGCCCAGCTCTGGGGCTACAGCAGTGGACATAACAGACCAGCTTACCCTCACGGAGCAGATATTCTCCTCTCTCCTCAGGAAGATGCATAGTATACAAGTAAACCTACAAGCTAACATCAGGCAGCCATGAGTTCCAGAATAAAAAACAAAGCAGGGTAAAGGTGGAGAGAGATGGGTGGGGTGTTATGTTAGACATGGTGGTCAGAGAAGACCCCTGCAAGAGTATGACCTTTGACAAAGATCTGAAAGAAGAGAGGAAGGATGTCTGGGGAAAGAATGTTCCAGCCGGTGGCAACAGCACAAAAGGCCTGAGAGGGAATGTGCTGTTGAGTTTAGGAACAGCCAGGAGGCCAGTGTGTGGGAAAAGGAGTCAGACACGTGGGGTTGGAGGGCCCAGCTCTGAACGCTGGGGGAAGGCTAGGCATGAGGGGCCCATTGGGGCTTTGAGCAGGGGATGGTGTGGTCTGAACTCCATCACAACAGGACTCTCTGGAGGTCAAGGTCAGAAACTGAGAGACCCACAGTTCTTGGCCACAGCCCTCCTTACCCCCTCTCTCCCATCCCTTGCAGCCACTCCTCCCCGGTTGCCCACCCCTCCTAAATGAGATCCAAATCATTCTTTCAGTAAGTGTTTGCTGAGCATCTAGTATGTGCTAAGAATGGGCCTGTTCCTCTAGGACAGGTTCCTAAGGAGAGCAGCCTTGCCCCTGAGGGCGGTTCACTAATGGGGGCTTCCAGGCCCCTGAAGGGGAAAGTTGCCTGTGGACTTCCTGGTTGCACAGAAGGAAGCCTCTCCTTCGGGGAATTTTTAAAGCTTCTCAAAGGACTCTGAGGACATTCCCTGCCCCACCAGCCTCATGGTGCCGTGACATCAGCAAATGGCCTAGAAAAGCAGGGGCTCGGCTGGGTGCGGTGGCTCACACCTGTAATCCCAGCACTTTGGGAGGCTGAGGCAGGTGGATCACCTGAGGTCAGGGGCTCGAGACCAGCCTGGTCAACATGGCAAAACCCCGTCTCTACTAAAAATACAAAAACTTAGCCAGGTGCAGTGGCAGACGCCTATAATCCCAGCTACTTGGGAGGCTGAGGCAGGAGAATTGCTTGAACCCGGGAGGCGGAGGTTGCATTGAGCCAAGATCCTGCCACTGCACTCCAGCCTGCGCAACAGATCGAGACTCTGTCTCAAAAAAAAAAAAAAAGAAAAGCAGGGGCTCAGTGCCTCACCTCTGACCTCAGGCTGGTTCCCAGCCTCCCAGGGCCTCAGTTTCCTCATCAGTAAAACCACACCCACCCTGGAGCTTTGTGGGTTCATCAAAAGAAGGCAGCTTGCCCTATGGGGGCAGGAAGGGGGCTCTGAGACGTGAGGCTGCAACTCATGGTCACCCAGCTGGGAAGGGGCAGCAACTCCCACCCGCTCCCGCCAGGGCTTCCCCTCCTCTTCTGCTGTTCCCAGTGGCCCGGCGGGTGCCTCAGTTCAGCCATGGTTATGAAGCAGATGCATATGAAGTGCCTGCGGGTGTCAGGCAGCACCTGGAGAGTGAGGTGGGGCAGTCATGCAGAAAGTGGTGATAGTAGCAGGGGGTTTCAGATGGCAGAGAGGCCGGTGGGCAGGAGAGGGAGGCTGCATGGCCCCGAGGACAGGAGCAGGATAGACTGAGGGATTGCAAATGAACAGAAAAGAAATGTGCTCCTGCCAGGCCCCCTGCCCTGGGAAGGGAAGAGAGCGACCCCTGATTCCCACTTGCCCCACTGACTTGCTCTAGACCGTTGGGCAGCAGCCCCTTGGCCTGTTAGGCCTCAGCATCCTCATCTGTCAAATGGGCTTATCCCTCTCGTCCCATAGGATGGTGCTGAGAATCAGGCAAGGTGAGGGGTATGTACACACCACACTGGATGTAAAGGCCTCGGAGGCGCCTGTTGTTAACAGTTAATGGGCTCCAGATGTGCACCATTTACAGAATAACCCACCATGGTGAGTTTGTGCCACAGGCGATGCCACAGAAGGGTGTGAGACCGAGAGAGAGAGACACACACAGGGGGGGAGAGAGAGATGGCTATGGCAGAGAGCAGGGAAGGCTTCCTAGAAGAAGCAAGACCTACACTATGTGTGTTATGGAGGGATGGGCAGGATTTGCAGAGGCCAAGAGGTGTGGGGAGCGCTTAGGTGGAAGGACCAGCACAAGGGAATCTGCTTGGGGAGTGGGGAGGGATGTCAGCCCCCTGGCTAGCAAGGTGGGGTGGGGAGGCTGGGGTGGGATCCTGGAAAGCCCCAGCTCGTCCTAGGCCAGGGCCCCAGGTCTCACCTCCCACCACTCCCAGCCCTGGGCCGAAAGCTCCCAACTGGTTTCTCCTCTGGCCGCTGCTCAAGCCCTGCCCCCACCTCCAGTGCGCTCCGTGTCTCTGCTGGCTGCTTCTGACTCATTGTTCCGAGCTGCGCAGGCACAACCCCCTCCAGAAAGTCCAGGCTGACAGGTCTCCCCTGGGATTAGTTCATTCTGTCCCAAGGGGAAGCTGCTATTATTATCCCCATTTTACAGAGGGGGACATTGAGGCTCAGAGAGGGGTCCAGGGCTGCACGGCTGGTGTCACCGCTGGGATTTCAACTCCAAGTGGCCTGGCTCTCCTTTGAGCTCTTGGCTGCCTCCGCACCCCGCCCCATGCTGGGCACTTCGGTCTCCTTAGAGCTGGTGCAGGAGGTCGCTGGTTTTGCATTATCCCCTCCCCCGCTTCTTGGAGGAGGAAGCTGGAGCCCAGAGAAGGGTTGGGACCTGCCTGCCGCCACGTGGCCAGGAAGTGGCCGAGCAGATTCTGAAGCCAGGAGTGGCTGACCCCACTCCTCTATGACAGGCCTGGGGAAGCTGCCAGGCCTGGGACGCAGGGGTGCATGGAAGGGAAGAGGCTGTGGCCCGAGGCCCAGTGAGAGCCCAGTGCAGCCCTGGAAGGCGGAAAAGACAACTAGTGGGGATGAGGAGCAGCGTGGACAGGCCCAAGGAGCTGGGGGACAGATGGTGGTGGTGAGGCAGCAAGGCTGAAACGGTGGAAGTAGAGGAAGCAGAAGGGGAGGCGGAAGGAGCTGACAAGGGGAGTCGGGAGGACACCAAGGGGCCATGCCAAGCCCTAGGTTTTGGGGCACCCCTGCCCTGTCCGGGTTTGGCCCCAGCCACTTGACCCCTGGGATGGTGCAGGGAATAGGGGTCAGCGGCGGTCACAACCTCTCTTGACTCCCAGAATCAAAGGGGTTGGGGCCCCAAGTGGGCAGCAAACTTAGAGTCAGCATGGGTCACGAGGAGTCGCCCAGTGCCCTCGTCCACGTCACACCCTCTCCCAGCGAGCACAGGACAGAAGCCTTGAGGCCCTTCCACGGGCACTGTCGTCAGTCAGTGGAGTCACATGGGGGGCAGGCAGCGGGGCCGTGACGCCTTCCGGTGGCTTCCCCACATCCACCCCTCCCCTCAGGATCCTGCCACCGCTCTTGGAAAACAACTGAGGAAATCAAGTGGAAACACAAATCCGCCACCCAGTCCCTCCCGCTCCCCCGGGGCCAGATCCCATCCCCCAACCCCCACTGCACTGGGGGATCAGGCTTGGCCTCAGAGGCTGTGCCAGCCCAGCAGGGCTTGCCTTGGCGAGGCTCTGTGGGCACTGGTGATTGGTCCTGGAGTTCCCAGCAGCTGGGCCTGCCTGTCGCCCCATCTGGTCCTACAGAACCAGCCCTACCCCAGAGGGACTGGGTAACCAGGCTTGAACCCCGCTGCAACCTCTAGACTCTGGGATCCGGGGCCAGGGAAATTCCAGGCCTGGCTCTACCAGAGCCTAGCGGGCCGCCCTGGACAAGTGCCTTCTCTCTGTAGGTCTCAGAGTCCTCATCTGTAAAATGGGAGAGATAAGCCATGCCCCGTCCACCTGAAAAGGCTGGCGAAGAAAGACAGGCAACTAGGGAGGACAGCTCTGTGCAAAATCTCGAGATTTTGTCCACTTCCTTTTTTTTTTTCTTTTCTTTTTTCTTTCTTTTCTTTTTAGACAGGGTCTCACTCTGGGGCCCAGGCTGGAGTGCGGTATCATGATCACAACTCACTGCAGCCCCAACCTCCTGGGCTCAAAGATGGCTCACAGATGGCTGCTTTGATGTTTACAGGGAGATGTTGCCTCATAGGTTGGGAGGTCATGAATTATGTCATGCTCCGTGTGGGGGACATGAATTATGGACGGCAGTAAGGGATTCCAGAGGCAGCTCACCAGTGGCCCACGGAGCCCTTCTCAGCTTGGCCTCCCCGCCTCCCACCGTGGCCACCCCTCCTGCCCCTGCAGGCCTTCATAACTGCGCATCCAGGCAGCTTCCTTGCTGAAGCACCCTCTCTGCAGAACTCCTGCTCATTCCTCAAGACCCAGCTCGACTGTCCGTCCTCTGTGACACGTCCTGATTCCAGGCAGCATGAGGGGCGTCCGCCACCCCACATTGGTTCCTACAGCACACTGTGTCAGTGTGGCATCATCCATCCATGTCCCCAATCAGGGTGTGGACAGGGCCTATGCCTCAAGCATCCTGGTTTCCCTGCCCCATGCCCAGTGTTGGGCCTAAGGAATAGCAGAGCTCAGTGGACTATGTGCCTGACTGTGGGCAGAGACCCCGGTCTCTCCTGGGCACACTCAGCCTCAAGGCAGCAGCTCGGCTCCTGACTGATGGATTCAGGGGCAGGTGATGGGTGTGAAGCAGTTTCCCCTGTCAGATACCCGCTGTGCATTTTTGGGAGGACCGTAACAGTGGAACTCCAGAGCTCTCCTGGGAAGATGGCTGTGGTGGAAGGTGAGAGGACACTGGCCAGTTAGAAAATGGATAAAAGCAGGCCAGGTGTGGTGCAGTGGTTCACATCTGTAACCCCGGCACTTTGGGAGGCCAAGGTGGGAGAATTGCTTGAGATCAGGAGTTCAAGACCAGCCTGGGCAACAGAGTGAGACCCTGTCTCTACAAAAAAATTAAAAATTAGCTGGGTGTGGTGGCTTGTGCCTAGGCTTCCAGCTATTTGGAAGGCTGAAGTGGGAGGATCACTTAAGCCCAGGAGGTTGAGGCTGCAGTGAGCCAAGATCGCGCCATTGTACTCCAACCTGGGCCACGGAGCAAGACCCTGTCTCAAAAAAAAAGTAAAAGAAAAGAAAAGAAACTGGACAAAATCTCCAGACTTCAGACCAAAACGGAGGCCAAGACAGAGGGGACTAGAATGCTGGGGAGGGGACTACGGATGTGTTTGGAAGGAAAAATTGTCATGGCCGATGACTAGCCATAGGGGATGAAGGGGATGGATGAGTCAAAAATGACTCCGAAGCTTCATGCCTGAGTCACTGGAGAACAGTGGGGCCGTTGATGGGGCAGGGAAGCGGGGAGGGGTTGGTCTGGGGGCAGCATGGTGACGCGGGTTTGAGACATGGACTCACAGCACTTTCAGGCTGGAAGCAACCTTCGGAGGTCACCAGGGTCACACGTGAGGAAGTGGAAGCTGAGTGAGGAGCTGCCACTCAGCCGGGACACCTGTGACATCAGGCGCCTGGGACAGGGTGTTGGTGCTGGTGGGGACCTGGACAGCGGCACAGGGTGTGAAGTCCATGCCTGCCCAGGTCCTGCACTGGGCTCTGGGGACCTGGTGGTGAATCAGACCCAGTCCCCACACTTAGGGGCTCACTGTTCCATGGAGGAGACAGACATGACTGTAATTACTACCTGGGCTAAGAGGGTGGTGTGGTGAGGACTCAGAGGGCCAAGCCTACCTTGTGGGGGGACGTGGGTAGGAGAAGTAGCCAAGGAACGAGGGCATCCCTGTTGTCAGAAGTAGGCTCCTCCGTGCCAAGAACATCTCATTTAATCCTTGCAACCATCCTGTAAGCTCTGTGGTATTACTGTCCGCATTTTACAGATGAGTTTGAAAAAGATGAAGCAGATTGTCCAGGGCCCTGCAGATGGAATGACGCCCAAACTCTCGCTCTTAACCCCTGCGTCTTGGAAGAGGTGTGCTGGAGCTGAGGCCTGACAGAGTAGTAGGAGTTTCCCAAGGGACAAGGAGGGAGGGGGCGACACCGACACTTGCCAAGACCCGTCTTTCCATTGGCAGGGTCTGAAGTGCTGGTGGTCTGTAGCCTGCTTCCTTACCTCTTGCCCAGGGCCTCTCACAGCTCTTCCGGCCCTCGTCCTGTCCCAGGGCCCCTCATTTCACAGACCCTGCCTTTCCCACCCCCTACTGGTGACAGCCGACTGATCTGATGGATTTGTCCAGCAACTGAGCTGGGGGTGGGGTGGGAGAGGGCCTGTTCCTAATCCCCGGGGAACCACTGACCACGCTCCCCAGGCCTTCCCAGCACAACCCTGCCCCCACCCACACCTCCCCACTGCGTGACCTCTTCTTATCCGGGGAGCGACTCTGCAAAGCAAGTCATCCCAGAGAAGTGAGGATGTGCCTGAATCACCCAGTGCATAAGCAGCTCAGACCCACAGGCCTGGGGTCTCAGACCATGGCGGTCCCCTGAGCTTGGACAAACCACAGAGTACTTTTCTGTCCTCGGGCTCCGGTTTGCAGGGCACCATGGGAATGATCGGGGAGAAGGAGGGTTGAGCACTAGCAGTCTTGGGCAAATACAGTTTATAACCCAGGGTGTGGCAGTGTGCTGGAGTCAGCGCACACTGGCTCCCGAGAGCCAACTGTGAAAGTCTCTGGAATCGAAGCCAGTTGATATTACCTTGGAAGCTTTGAGCCTGCCCTGATGGGACTTTTTACACTATGAAAATTGGCAGTCTACCTCTGTGTCTCCCGCCTCCACAAACAGAGCTGGTTGTGAAGCATATTTACCAGCACATGACTGTCCAGAGGGCCCGACTCCTGGCTCCCCAGGGGGCTTGTGGGTTCTCTCAAGCTCCCAGCCCTATCTGGGGATCTTCGGGGAGTCGTTCTTGCTCAAAATCCATTGATATCTCCCACTTGCCACCAGTGAAAGTCCAAACTCCTCCCCTGGGTTTTCCATCCCCAGCATCAGGCCCAGGCAATCTTCCCAGCTGCATCTTGACTGTTTCCTTGGTGCCCCCATGCTTGAGCCAAACAAGAACAGATGATGCTTGCCAAAAAGGCCCTTGCTTCCTTAGTTTCCTGCTGCTGCAACAGCCGCACCTTTGCTCATGCTATTCCCTTTTCCCAAAATGCCTTTCCCCTAACTCTGCCTCTTGAAATCATCTCCAGCCTGCAAGGCTCATTCACAATTGGTGTTCAGTCAATGTTTCTTGGCTGAATGGGAGGGAGCGTGGACGAAGGTTCCACAACCAGGACTGACCTGGTGGTGCCTTGGTGAAGGCCAAGACCCTGGGAAACCCTGCATCCAATCCTCTGCCTCAGGACAGAGACACCCCGAAATCCCCTGCCTTCCCTAGCTTGCTTGCAGTCTCCCAGATAATGGGGTGTTAATGGAGGACAGACTGGTCACTGCTTCACAGGTAGCAAAAACAGAAACCAACTTGAACCATCCAGGTTACCTGGAAACCAATCCCTTCATTCTGTGGTCAGTCTCAAACTCCTCTGCATCCTTCAAAACCCATCCCAGGTGCTGCCTCCATTGAGAGGTCTTGCCCAGTCAGAAGTCCTCCATTACCCCCTTGCCCCTGTGCCCTGCACACACTGATCATTGCACTCATGGCACAGGGTAGTGCTTATCTGTCTGTCCATCACCCCACTAGACCATAGCCAGAGGAGACAGAGCCTTATTTAAGGCTTTATCCTCAGGCTGGTGCCCAACAAGCTTAGGAGGTGCTTGTTGAACTAACTTGAAATGACTCCATCACTGTCAGCCAAGTCATCCTCCACTATCCTTGGGCCTCAGTTTTCCCCTCTGGATAAGCCAGACTTAGACGGGATCATTTCCAAAGACATTCTGCATCTCCTATTCTGGGATTCTGTGATATGCCCCACTCCTTATCCATCTCTAATCTTCAAGTCTCCTTCCCTAAGCTGCAAGCCTTCCAGTGGGTGACGCCCCTTCCTCAGCTGCCTTCACCAACACCACCTCACCCTGCAGACCACAGCAGTCTCTCCTCAGACCCCTGAACTCCCTTTTTTAGGGTGCTCTCTTCTCTCAGACTGTGGACTCCTCTGAAACCCTTTCAGAGGCCTCTCCTGCCCACTCCAGGCCTGGCTCACCAGCCAAGTGCACAGTCAGCACCCATAAGTGCCCATCAATGAGCTGTGATGGAGTGGCCGGGGCTTGTGGGGCCTTTGGAGAGCTGGCAGAGTTCCTGTTCAGACAGGCCTGGGAGCTGCCTGCCTATCACAGTGCGGGTGGAGGGTCCCCTCTAGCCCCCAGGACAAACAGCCACATCCCATTCTCTGCCTATTTCACTCAGACCTTCAGAGGGTGTGTGTGCAGGAGTGGGACAGGCTGCTGCTGCCCCTTCCTCCCCATCCCACAGAGGGACACAGTGGCTATGTGGCCGCTGTCCTCTCCCCAATTTCTGCTTTCTTCTCTATCTCCCAAGCACACCCAGAGACAGATGCACGTGCACACACATAGGCACACACATACACACATTCATGCACACACGTATGCAGACACATACATGCACACACATGCGCACACACACATGCACACACACGTATGCACACGCACACACACATACACGCACACACAGATGCATGCACAGGCACAGAGGGTCATGAGCCCCCGTATCAGTCACCCTGCACTGACATTTGGAGCACAGGGAGTTGTCCATGTGCCATCCAGGTGTGTTGACCCCAGGGAAGACCATGTGGGGCTGTGAGAAGGGGCTCCCAATCCCTTATCAGTCTTGAAACCCCCCACCCTAAAGCATCGCCGTGCAGCAGGAAAGCAGCCCACGCATCCTCCGATCCTGGCTCTGTGTCTCTGTCTAAATAACCCAGGTCCCCACTGTTCTCATGTGGTGACCTCCTCCATCTCTAGCGCAGTCTCTCTCTCTCACGCACACAAGGTAGTCAGGGAACACACAGAACAAGCTGCGGGATGTCAAAAGGGGCGGTCAGTGTGCCAGGACATCCCAGAAAGCTCCAGGGAGCAGGGACTTTCGGTGATGCAGATACGATGGCTTACAACCCTGACTGTGGCGCCTCCTTCCCTAAGGGCTAGCTGGATGATCTTTAGCAAAATCCTAACCTCTCTATAGCTCAGTTTTCCTCCCTAGGATACAGCGGTGGGTAACAGCGCCACCTTGTAAGGTGGTTATGATTAAATGCATTTGATGTCCACCACACTGTGGCATGCAGTAAGGGCTCAATAAACATTGGCTGCTGCTGTTATAAGTGTGGAGGGGGGTGTCCAGTGTCCTTGCCTATGAGCCCGCGCTGTGCTGGGTGCTGGGGAACACACCGAGGAGTTCATGAGGATGGGGAGGAGCAGACAGGGAGCCGGCTGCTCACAGGCCTGGGGTGGCGGAGGCGGGGGAATGTGTGTGTGCACACGTGCATATGAGCATTTGTTTCTGGGCATGCTGCAGGAGTAAATGAGGATTGTTGGGGGCCAGGCCCTGATGGAGGAGGATCAGGAGCTGTGACAGGCCCCACATGAGGCCAGATGTGGTCTCAGAACAGCACGGTGAGAGGAGGGAGTTCCGGGCAGAAGGAATGGCCTGGGCAAAGGTGTGGACAGTGAACTGTGGCCAAGGAGGACACGCTGCGGAAGCCACCAGCTTCAGGACCACCCCCACTGAGCAGAGGACAGAGACCTCCTTGAGCTGCTCTTGACCCCCGCCCCACATGGGTGACACGCCTCCATTTCACGCCTCTACACCTTGGTCCATGCAACCCCTCCCACAGTCACATCCTGTGAGAAGAACACGAACTCAGCGTGCTTTCCTAGAACTACAGGTGCCCCTCACCCAGCATGGGAGCACTCTGAGGCCTGCAGGTAGGAGGAACTCAATAGAGACTAGTTGATGAATGAATGAACGAATGAATGGACCACGTGTATCCCCCTATACGCTAACGAGTCACCTGAGGACTGGCGTCATCCCGCACCCTATGCCATCTCGCACCCCACGACACACCGCACAGTCCCCAGGGACAGGGACGCACATCCCGCAGGCCATCACCATCCAGTGAGCCTCGCCACCCGGGCCACATGGAAAGCCGCTGTCTCTCCATGCACGCCCCTCCCCGTCCATCCACCCACCCACACACACTTTCCCTCTTGCCTGGGGCAGCTGGGAGGGGGAGCTGGGGCAAGGCAGGGCCAGAGGAGCCTCAGAGGCAGCCGGGGTAGGAGACTGGGGGAGGCTGGGAAAGTCCGGGCTGTCTCTTCTGGGGGGCGGTGGGCGGTGTGGTGGGGCGCTCGCAGGGATGGGGGGAGGGAGGAGGGTCGCCAGCCCAGTACAGCTGCGTCCCCTCCCCAGCAGCCTGCCTGGGCACAGAAAGACCTCTTTGTTCTCCGCCTTTAAAGGGTAAGAGAAACACTTATGCATGGCAAATTAGCCCAAAAATGTATTTCTCTAAAACACCCAATTGTCTCACCAGGCCTGCAGCTGCAGGGAAGTTCCAGGGAGCCGGGGGAGGGGGCGGCTTTGGGGTGACCCTGGGGGACAGAGAGAGGCGGTGGGGAAAGAGGGGCCATCCCGCCTTCCCTCCTCCGCTCTCAGAATCTCACAGTTGCAGAAGGGCACAGCTGGGGAGGGCCCTGGGATCATGAAGACCAGCCCCTGGTGTTATAGAGGGGAAACTGAGACCCAGAGAGATGGTCTGCCTGGTCTCAGGTCGCACAGCAGAGTGAGTGCTGGCTGCTGGCAGAGAAAGGGCTGCGTCCTGGGTCTGCTGGCCTCTTTCATCTGTTCTCACTTGTCCATGCTTGGGTCAAGCAAGCCAGCTACCCTGGGCAGGAGGGAAAGAGAGGGAAACTGAGTGTTCTGCTCAGAAGCTGCCTATTCAGGGCTTCAGTGCTCAGGAGGATGGACAAGGCACCAACCAAGCCTCCCCCCAACCTGGTGCCCGCCTACCAGGCATCTGAAGGTCAGCCTTCTGGGGCAGTGGGGGATCCAGGCAGGGGCACCTGAGGGGAGTCCTCCACCAAAACCTTCTCCGAAGAGCAGGCAGCAGAGTCCGTCTTATTCAGCAAACTGAAACCCAAGTGCACGAGGGGAAGATTCCAGGGCCCTCTGAGGAGCACATTCTCCGGTTGACTTCTAGATTCAGAGTCATTGATTTCAGAGCATCTGTTGAGCGCTCCTGAGTCCATCCCATGTAGAAGACAGGAGGGAGAAGAGACGGCCCCAGCCCTGGGGAGGATGTCAACTTGGTGAAGTGAGTTTCATACATAGGAAACACCATGCTGGCCATGAAAAGTGCCCAAAAGAGGGTGCAGATTGAGTGCCCTGGATCCTGTGTTCAGCTCGGGTGAGACCATCAGCAACCTGGGCTCAGTTTGTGCATCTGTACAATGGGGTGATGATATCCACCCAGCAGGACTGTCAGGAGAAGTCAGCGGGAGGAGATGCTGAAAGAGCCTAGGCCATGGGCCAGTGCGTAGGAGGGTCTCAGCACTGTGTATTCCAGCCCCCAGAGAAGTCTGGAAATGAGAGAGATGGGAGAAGGGCGTGGGCAGGCAAACGAGGGGGACGATCAGGGAAAGTGTGAATGTTGGGACTGTGAGTGTGAATGTGTGTTTGTGATCGTATCTTTGAGTACGTGTGTGTATATGAATCAGTGTGTGCACATGTGTATCTGTGAGTTGTGGGCATGTGTATGCATGTGTATTGTGATTGTGTATGACTGTGCGTGTGTGTGTGTACGTTGTGATTGTATGTATAATTGCATGTGTGTATGTGCATGTGTGCTGTGATTGCGAGTGCATCTGTGTGTGTTTGTGTGTTGTGGGAGTACATGAGTGCCTGTGTGTGTGTGTGAGCAAGTGAGTGCACATGTGTCACCGTGAAGGGACCATATTTGGGAAAATCTCTTGGGAGGGAGACTGAGCTAAGCCCTGAAATGGTCAAATATATGAACAGGCCAAGCTGCCTAGGGAATGTCCTCTTGAGTGGCTGGAGGGACCAGGACACCAGGAGACAGAAGGGACCTCCAAGAGGCCCGGAAACGCCAAGAAAGGAGAAACCTGCTGTGGGGTGGAGGCCTCGGCTCCACCTGGCTTCCCTGACATTCCAGGCATCCCTGGTGCAAGGTGGCACCAATGGTTGAGCCAGCCCCTGGGGTGAAGCAAGACCCTCCCCTCCACTACTAAGAATCTCCATGACTTCCTCTTCCCTCCGTGGACTCCTCTGCGTGGTCCACAGCACCCTGCACGACCCCTCCAGGGTACTGCCTACACTGTAGGAGCAGGCAGAGTCTCTGAGCCACTCTGCCCAGTCCTCTCCCACTGCCAGCCTCCTTGGTTCCCTGCACTTCGGCCAGACCAAATCACACTCTCAAATCATGCCCTCAGATGCACCACCTTCCCTTGACCCTCCACACCTGCATGGATTGCACCCCCACCTCCCAGACCTGGTCTGCCTGGGGCATTCTCAGTCACCACCAAGTGTCCGTCCTTCCCATGTTTGTCCCTGCCCCTACCCTCCTGCACCCCCATAATGTCTTGTGCCCCCACAAACATCTGTTACAGTCCTCTCAGCATGCTGTAGCTTACAAAACCGTGATCCCTAAGACTGAAAACCAAGGAAAACTTGTCAAAGAATTCTCTCTATAAAAGTCACCAGGAATTGAAAGCAGGGACTCAAACAGATAATGTGACCACACGTATTCATAGCAGCATCATTCGTAATAGCCCAAAGTAGAAACAACCCAAATGTCCATCAATAAATGAATAAACAAAATGTGCTATATCCATATAATTAATTATTCAGCCATAAAAAGAAAATTCTGACACACGCCACAACATAGATGAAACTTGAAGACATTATGCTAAGTGAAATAAACTAGAAATAAAAGAACAAATATTATATGATTCCATTTTTCTGAGGTCCCCAGAGTAGTCAAAATCATAGAGACAGGGCCAGGCGCTGTAGCTCATGCCTGTAATCCCAGCACTTTGGGAGGCCAAGGTGGATGGATCACCTGAGGTCAGGAGTTCGAGACCAGCCTGACCAACATGGTGAAACCCCCGTCTCTACTAAAAATACAAAAAATTAACCGGGCATGGTGGCAGGCACCTGTAATTCCAGCTACTCGGGAGGCTGAGGCAGGAGAATCGCTGGAACCCAGGAGGAGGAGGTTGCAGTGAGCTGAGATCATGCCATTGCACTCCAGCCTGGGCAACACAGTGAGAATCCGTATCAAAAAAAAAAAAAAATTAGCCAGGCGTGGTGGTGCGCACCTGTAATCCCAGCTTCTCGGGAGGCTGAGGCAGGGGAATCACTTGAACCCGGGAGGCAGAGGTTGCAGTGAGCCAAGATTGTGCCACTGCACTCCAGACTGGGTGACAGAGCCAGACTCCATCCCAAAAAGAAAAAAAAACAAAAATCATAGAGACAGAAGGTAGAATGGGGATCTCCAGGGGCTGGAGCTAAGGGAGTTAGTGTTTAATGGGCATACAGTTTCAGTTCGGGAAGATGAAAAAGTTCTGTGGATGGATAGTGGTAATGGATGCACCACAATATGAATGCCACAAAACTGTACACTCAATAATATAGTTAATATGGGAAATTTTAGGCTACATATATTTTACCACACACGCAAACTTATTGGAAAAAAAAAAGGCACGAGTCCCTTACAGTTTGATGAGGAAGACCTTTTCATAGATTTTAAGAAACAGTTTTCAGGCCTTGTAGCCTGTTGATAACAGAAGACAAGCAGACATCACTGACGTCCTTCAAGCAGATGCTGGATCTCTTCTCCCCAGTGTCCCAGCGCCACGTGTAGGTGAGATGGGTGCACAGTGACGTGTGCTGATAAACAAATGCCTTCTATGACTAGGTCCCCTGACAGACCCCACTGCCGTCTGGGAAAACCACTCTGGAGGCACCCTCCTCCCAGTCCCTATCACAGCCCAGGAGTCTTCAGAGACGGCTGGGACACCCCAAGGGGAACACAAAATAACCCAGTGGAGCACAGAAGGAGAATCTCAATGCTTATTTCTGTTTCTTTGTTTGTTTTTTTGTCTGTTTGTTTCTTCAGAGACAGAGTCTTGTTCTTGTTGCCCAGGCTGGAGTGCAATGGCACGATCTCGGCTCACTGCAACCTCCGCACCCTGGGTTCAAGCGATCCCCCTGCCTCAGCCTCCCGAGTAGCTGGGATTACAGGTGCCCACCATGCCCGGCTAATTTCTTGTATTTTTAGTAGAGACAGGGTTTCGCTATGTTGGCCAGGCTGGTCTTGAACTCCTGGCCTTAAGTGATTCTCCTGCCTCAGCCTCCCAAAGTGCTGGGATTACAGGCATGAGCCACCTCATCTGGCCCACTTATTTCTTTTTTTATTTTTACTCTCATTATTTTAAAACTTCTACTTTGTGCATGTTGAGCATAGTAAAACATGTATATAACTTAGAAATAAATAAACAGATAATGCCTTGAGATCTTACTTAGGAACTAAATAGATTCTTTTCTTTCTTTCTTTCTTTTTTCTTTTTTTTTTTTTTTTGAGACGCGTTTCACTCTTGTTGCCCAGGCTGGAGTGCAGTGACGCAATCTCGGGTCACTGCAACCTCTGCCTCCTGGGTTCAAGCAATTCTCCTGCCTCAGCCTTCTGAGCACCTGGGATTACAGGCATGTGGCACCACACCCAGCTAATTTTGTATTTTTAGTAGAGACAGGGTTTCACCATGTTGGTCAGGCTGGTCTCGAACTCCTGACCTCAGGTGATTCGCCCGCCTCGGCCTCCCAAAGTTCTGGGATTACAGGTGTGAGCCACCATGCTCAGCCAGATTCTTAGAAATTATGTGAGATATACTCCGCTATCCAAAACTCAGGACCCAAATATATTTAATAATAGCTTCAATACTCAAATGCATCTGATTCATACTATCCAAACTCAGGAGGCAAATGAATTTTTTTTTTTTTGAGACAGTATCCCTCTGTCACCCAGGCTGGAGTGCAGTGGCACAATCTCAGCTCAATGCAACCTCCACACCCCGGGTTCAAGTGATCCTCCTGCCTCAGCCTCCTGAGTAGCTGGGATTACAGGCGTCCACCACCAAGCCTGGCTAATTTTTGTATTTTTAGTAGAGATGGGATTTCACCATGTTGGCCAGGCTGATCTCGAACGCCTGACCTCAAGTGATCTGCCCGCCTTGGGCCCCAAAGTACTGGGATTACAGGTGTGAGATGCCGCGCCCGGCCCCAAATAGATTTTTCAAATGAGGAATATCTGTCCATATTCTGGGACTCCGTGCCCCACATTTTTAGTGAGAAGGATGCATAATCAACAAGGTTGGCCAGGTGCAGTGGCTCACGCCTGTAATCCCAGTACTTTGGGAGGCTGAGGCAGGAGGATCACTTAAGCCCAGGAGTTTGAGACCACCCTGGCCAACATGGTGAAACCCCACCTCTATTAAAAATATAAAAATTAACTGGGCATGGTGGCGCGTGCCTGTAATCCCAGCTACTTGAGAGGCTAAGGTGAGAGCATCACCTGAGCCTGGGAGGTCGAGGCTGCAGACAGCCGTGATCGCGTCACTGTACTCCAGCCTGGGCTCAAAAAAGAAAAAGGTCAGAAACAGCTGCTTAGATCATTGGAGTACTGAAGTCTTGTGGCCTCCTTTAACAGATGGGAGAAATTAGATTCTGTCATTCTCACTTCACCCCCAAGAGACAGATGCTATTACCCACCAGAGTTTTTCTTATCAAACCACAAGGAAGAGCTTGGCAAAGGCAGCCCCATGGCCAAGTTCCCTCTCTACCAACAAGTTCTGGGCCACCCTCACCAACCTCAACACATATGCACCGTCCCTGGCCAATTCCTCCTCACCTATAAGCCTTGGTTCAAGGTCAGCAACTCCAGGAAGCCTTTCCTGGTGCCTTCCCCAGCCAGGCACTCCCTCAGCCTGGGCCTTCCCTTGCTGGCTGTCTTCCCCTCAGAAGCAGTGTGCACCCCAGGAAAGGTCCACGTGGGACTCTCCTCTGTGCCCTGGATGCTTTGCTGAGGGCCTGGTACACAGTAGAGGCCCAGCCAGTGGCCGTGAGCAAAGGGACAGGAGTAACCACAAAAGAGCCTCACACCAGGCAGCACACACAAGTGTGGGACTGGGAGGCAGCTCAGATCCCTCCTAGCCCTGATACCCAATCATGACCCTGATTGCAAGTAAGTGAATGTGCAGCTGACCCTGGATGGTTACAGCACAGAAGAACCAAGAAAACCGTGGCAACGAGAGGGGGTGGAGGTGGAGGGGAAAAGGTGGCAGGAAACCTTCTGATCCCACCCGACTTCTTTGTGTTTTGGTGGTTTTTTTTTAGACAGTCTCACTCTATTGCCCAGGCTAGAGTGCAGTGGCATGATTATAGCTCACTGCAGTCTTGATCCCCTGGGCTCAAGCAAGCCTCCCACCTCAGCCTCCCAAGTAGCTGGGACTACAGGTGTGCATCACCACACTTAGCTAAATTTTCTTTTAATTTTTAGTAGAGGCTGGGCACGGTGGCTTATGCCTGTAATCCCAGCACTTTGGGAGGCCGAGGCCGGCAGGACCAGGAGTTTGAGACCAGCCTGGCTAATGTGGTGAAACGCTGTCCCTACTAAAAATACAAAAAAAAAAAAAAAATTAGCCAGGTGTGGTGGTGCACACCTGTAATCCCAGCTACTCAGGAAGCTGAAGGAGGAGAATTGCTTGAAACCGGGAGGAGGAGGTTGCAGTGAGCCGAGGTTGCACCACTGCTCTCCAGCCTGAGAGACAATATGAGACTCCATCTAAAAAAATTTTTTTAAATATGTATATATATGTGTGTGTGTGTGTGTGTGTGTGTGTGTGTGTGTGTGTATTTAGCAGAGACAAGGTCTCGCTGTGTTGCCCAGGCTGATCTCGAACTCCTGGACTCAAGCAATCCTCCCACCTCAGTCTTCCAAAGTGCCGGGATTATAGGTATGAGCCACCATGCCCGGCCCACCTGGACCTGGACTTCTGTTTTTTTTGTTGTTGTTTTTTCTTTTTTTTTAGACAGAGTTTTGCTCTTGTTGCCCAGGCTGGAGTGCAATAGCACAATCTCGGCTCACCGCAACCTCTGCCTCCTGGGTTCAAGTGATTCTTCTGCCTCAGCCTCCCGAGTAGCTGGGATTACAGGCATGCGCCGCCAAGCCCCACTAATTTTGTATTTTTAGTAGAGATGGGGTTTCACCATGTTGGTCAGGCTGGTCTCGAACTCCTAACCTCAGGTGATCCACCTGCCTCCATCTCCCAAAGTGCTGGGAGAGTACAGGCGTAAGCCACCATGCCCAGCCCCACTAGACTTCTTAAAAGGCCAGGGAAGACATGGACTGCTGTGGGCCCCGCCCACGTGAGGAGGGAATGCCACCTTCTTCCAGACAACGGCCTGATTTTCCTGGTGCCCCCCCACCATGTCCGCCCTCCCTCTCTCTGCCTTGGGCAGATCTATTTCCTGGGCAGATTCCTGTGAACCGGGCCATTTTCAGGGCGTGCTTGGGGGATCAGGGAGGGTAGGTGTGATCCACGGGGTCATGACCACATCTGTCACCTGAGGGGTTCACTCCCCAACCACCCCCAAGGAGGTCCTTGTGAGGCCACGGACTGCTCCAGGGTGGGCTGCTCCTGGGGTGTCTCCAGCTGCTGGGCAGTAGTCACGGGCTCTCAGCTGATGGTTGCCCAGGGCACAGATGCCAGTCATGTGGGGATGGCCAGGACCCTTGGGGAATGTCAAGCCCGGGGGCTGAAGAAGCAGCACCAGCAGCTTAGGAATGGGGGATGTGGAGGGTGTCATCTTACCCCTACTCTGACCCCGCCCACAGCCACACTGTGCCCCAAACATGTGTCAAGTCCCCATCACTCCAACACAGACACCCACACACATGCACACCTTCCCAGTCCACCGACACACAGCCACGTGCACAGGGAAAGGCCCGGGTGCCCCCACACCTCCTTCTCTCCTGGTCCAACCTCTTCCACCCCCTCCCTCCACCGCTCACTCTTCTCCACATTAGCCATGTTTCCCAGCCCCAAAGCATCCCCAGGATCTTCTGGAAATCCTGAGGCCAATGGCCTGGTTCTCCCTGGAGACGGGGGGATTTCATGTGTCCGAGCCATCCTGGCCCTCCAGAGGCCAATCTCTTCCCTGAATCTGACCCCAGCCTCCCCAGCTCTCCCGCACCACACACTGGCCTCCTCCCATGGGCTGCCTGGAGAGAGGACACCCTCCTGCATCTGGCCTCATCTCCCCACTGCTGAACCTACCGGCACATCCTGGTGCTGCCTGCTCTGGTGATAACTTCCAGAGACTGGGGTCTACCATAGAAAACTTTGGTGGACTCTCAGCAGGGAGAAGATGCAAAAACTGCACATTCAGGAGTCAGCCCAGCCTGGGCCACCTCACAGTCAAAACACAGCCTCAGATGGAGTCCTGACCCCAGCCCAGCCCCAGATGGAGCCATGACACTAGTTAGAGATTGTCCATCAGAATTCGGTGATAGCCTGAGGCCTTGACCCCACCCTAAGCCTGAGGCCTGACCCTGACCCTGACCCCTCCTTCAGCTTGATTCTAAATCTAAAATGACACTTATGAGCCTTGATCTTGGTCACAAACTGGACCCTGATCCTGAAACCAAAAATGAATATTTACTCTGCAGACCCCAGAGTGAACCATTATCCTAAGTCCAGAATGAACGCTTACCCTATCTCTGACTCTGTCTATAAACTGAGCCCTGTTCCAAATCCTACATAGCCCTGATCCTAACCCTACACTGAACCCTTAACCTGGCTCAAGCCGAAGCCCTGATCTTGACTTCAGACTGAGCCTTCGCCCTCTCCCAGAATGAACGAAAGTTCACAGATGAGCCCTGGTTTCGATCACAGCCTGAGCCCTTGCCCTGGCTATAGCCTGAGTCCCCACTCTAAGCCAATCCTCTCAGCAAACTCTGCCCTCCGTCATATAAGGGATGGTCCCCACTGGTTTCCCAGGACAGAAATTCCTAGCTGAAGCCCAGGAGGATCTGGATAACGTTCCACCTTATGGCCACGTTATAGGGCCCACATTATAGCCTCTGTTATGTGGCAGGAGGGCAGGGACAATCATGCCCATTTTACAAGTGAGGAAACCAATTCTCAGGGAGGCTTAACTTGTTCCATATGGTTCCAATGAGTAGAACTGGAACCAAAGGGTAGAAGCTGCAGGGAGACAGAGTTCAGAAAGAACTTCCCAAACGCCTGGGCTGGGCAAGGACAGAGCAAGCCATGTGAGGAGTGAGCTCCATGTCACTGGAGCTGTGCCAGCGGGGGCGGGTGACTTCTTGGCTGGTGCTACAGAGAGACCTACAGGAAGTTGCAGGGAGAGGCCACAGCCTCAGAGGGCCCCTCCAGCCCTGAGATGCTGACGGGACTGCATGACCCATTCAGGTGCTCTGAGCTCTTCCCTACAACCTGGACATAGCCCTAGATACAGCCCAGACTGCCAGATCTGGAAGGACCCTACAGCCCATTACCTGAAGAGGGAGACACCCACAGGCCCAGAGATGGCGAACAACTTGGGAGCCCTTGGCAGAACCAGGTGGTACCAGGGCCCACCTTCCCCTACTGAGGTTCTTTTTCAGCTCCTGCCCCCGCATCTGGACCAGGCCCAGCTGGGAGACAGACCCCCAAGAACCAAGCTGACATTAAGCATGATCACTCTGGGGGCAGTTCAGGGTTTTCTGTCCTAGTGTGAGCCCCCTATTCCACCCGAGGCTCAGACGCACAGACCCAGGACTAGGAAGGGCACGTCATCATTTCCAAAACCCCCAGAGGAGCCTTTCTTCCCCAGCACACCAGTTTTGCAGCCTTTGGGCACCCAGACCTAGAGAGGCTGCCTTGGGTGGCACAGCAAGGCCAGGGCACATGAGGATGCAGACCCCAGACCCTGGCACGTGCCCCGCTCAGGCACGGCCCCACAGCTGCCTCAGGAGGGCTGGAGAGTGGTGGGGGGACCTGGTGCCAGGCAGCAGAGGCTGGGGTGGGGGGCTGGCTGGCCCCTTGCGCTGCCCCCCGGCACCCCGGCCTGGCTCCATCTCTCCCGGCCGCCCAGCTGCCGGCACATCCGCCCAGGCCCAGACATCAATCCACACCAGGCCCTTGCTCTGCTCTTTCTTTTCTGCCCTCCTCTTCCCTCCCCAGCTTGTATCTTTTTTTTTTCCTTCTCTCTCTCTCTCTATTCCAACATGTCATTACAGTAGAAACAAAAAGCGCGGGGACAATGCGGGCATTGACGGCGGCCCCCTCCCGCCCCCTCCCCCCGCGGTGCGTGCCAGCACTCTTTCCACCCGCCCAGGGCTGGAACCGCTGCCAAAGGAGCCCTGCTCATAAACAAGAGGAACCAGATAAACCAGGAACACAATAGAGGGATTTGTTGCACTTAGAATGGTGGGAACAATGTCAACGTCGCGCGCAGCTGCTTCTAAGCCCCCACCCCACCAAGTCCTGCCAAGCAGCCCCCTCGCCCCTAAGCCCCTCTGATTTATGAAAGGTCAGAGGGCATCATGGCTAAAGGGCCCCTTCCTCACATCCCTCGTTAACCCTTCGGACACAATGGTCCCTTCTCTGGGAGGTGGCGGATGGGGGCAATGTGTCAAGCGCAGCACTTCCTGGAGCATCCCAGGGACGGCTGGTGGAGGTACAGAGGGAGGAGCAGGCTCCCAAATGCCTTTGGGCTGGGGCTTTGTCCAGAGTAATGCCTCATTGGAGGAGGCCTTCTGAAGTGACCCCCAAGGGTGTGGTCAGAGCCCACTTTGGGTCTACATGATGATGACCCCAGGCTTTGGCCCAGCTGTGCCTTTCAGGACAAAACAGATTCGCTGATGCCCCAGTGGGTGCTGAGTCCCTGGCCAGACACAGGGGGTGTAAGGCTGAGCAAGACATAACCCCTAATGTGAAGGGAACATAGAGGATGAGTATGTAGGAGCCTAGGGCAGTGGGCCTGACACTGCTGGTGTGGGCTAGAGAGTAGGGAAGACCATCGGGGGAGAGTTCCAGGAGGGGTGGATGCTTGAGCAGAGGAGGCCACACAAGCAAAAGCACAATGGGCAGTACCAGCAGAGGCCGAGACTCAGATGCGCCCCCACCGCCACTTATGAGACCTGGGGTCCTTTCCCACTGCTCCATCAGTAAAACGAGGATAATAATAATACCTATCTCACAGAAACTTGGGAAGTTAAGTAAACAAACAAAAATAAGGTACTTAGAACACAGCCTGGCACATGGTTAAGGTTAGACAGGTGTGGCTGCTGTTGGTGGTGGTGGTGTTGCTATCATGGATTCTCACAACTCCCCTGTCTTTCTATCATGGCCCCCACAGAGGGGGCAGCTGAGGCTGGGACACCTCTCAGGTCACATAGCTGCATTTACAGAGCCGGGATTCCAACCCAGGGCTCCTAACTCCAAATCCAGGAACCTTTCCTGCCTATTCAACTGCTTTGGATGGGGGACCCAAAAGCAGAAATCTGGGATTGAGGGAGAGAGGAGTGCTCAAGGAGCTATTCCAGAGTTGATCCCAAAACAGGTCTCAGCCTGTCTTCCTTCCCCCAGATCACATCGAGTCCAGTTAGTTCCTTCAGGTTCAAGCTCAAACTAGACGAAGGAAGACACATGGGAAAGTCTCCTGTTCACCCACCTCTCACCTCTGCCGAGCAGGGGCTCCTGACAACACCCTGAGCCTGTCTGCTCCCCACAAACCATCCCCACCACCTCAGCTGGAGCCTCAGGCCCCTTCCATGGGCACCAACTCTTTCTCCAATAGAAGTTTGACGTTCATAGTAATCACTAACACTCCAGTGCTTGAGGAAATCCTGTCAGCTCTACCTTCAAAGCACACCAAGAATATCCAATCTCACTTCTATTCAACACTGTATTAGAAGTCCTAGCCAGAGGCCGGGTGCAGTGGCTCATGCCTGTAATCCTAGCACTTTGGGAGGCTGAGGCGGGTGGATCTCAAGGTCAGGAGTTTGAGACCAGCCTGATCAACATGGTGAAACCTCGTCTCTATTAAAAATACAAAAATTAGCCGAGCGTGGTGGCGGACACCTGTAATCCCAGCTACTTGGGAAGCTGAGGTGGGAGAATGGCGTGAACCCAGGAGGCAGAGCTCGCAGTTAGCCGAGATCGCGCCACTGCACTCCAGCCTGGGCGACAGAGCAAGACTCCAACTCAAAAAAAAAAAAAAACACAAAAATACAAATACAGGTGTGAGCCAGGCCCAGTGGCTCACACCTGTAACCCCAGCACTTTGGGAGGCCGAGGCAGATAGATCACAAGGTCAAGAGATTGAGACCATCCTGGCCAACATGGTGAAACCCCATCTCCAATAAAAATACAAAAATTAGCTGGGCATGGTCCTGTAGTCCCAGCTACTTGGGAGGCTGAGGCAGAAGAATCACTTGAACCCGGGAGGCAGTGGTTGCAGTGAGCTGAGATCGTGCCACACTGAGTCTCCGTCCCAAAAAAAAAAAAAAATTAGCCGGGCGTGGTGGTGGGCGCCTGTAATCCCAGCTACTCAGGAGGCTGAGGCAGGATAATCACTTGAACCCAGGAGGCAGAAGTTGTGATGAGCCAAGATAGCACCACTGCACTCCAGCCTAGGCAAAAAGAGGGAGACTCTGTCTCAAAAAATAAAAATAAAAAAAATAAGTCCTAGACAGAGCAATAAGGCAAGAAAATGAAATAAAAGGCATACAGAGTGGAAAGGAAGAAGCAATACTGTCTTTATTCACAAACAACATAATCATCTATATAGAAAATCCTAAGTAATCTACAAAAAATCTATTATACATGAGTTTAGCAAGGTTGCAAGATAGAAGGTGAATACAAGTCAATTATATTTCTTTTTTCTTTTTTTTTTTTGAGACAGAGTTTCACTCTTGTTGCCCAGGCTGGAGTGCAATGGCGCAATATCTGTCTACAGCAACCTCCACCTCCCAGGTTCAAGCCATTCTCCAGCCTCAGCCTCCCGAGTAGCTGGGATTACAGGCATGCGCCATAATGCCCAGCTAATTTTGTATTTTTAGTAGAGACGGGGTTTCTCCATGTTGGTCAGGCTGGTCTTGAACTCCCAACCTCAGGTGATCCGCCTGCCTCAGCCTCCCAAAGTGCTGGGATTACAGGCGTAAGCCACCGCGCCTGGCCACAAGTCAATTATATTTCTATATGCAAGCAACAAACAACTAGAAATTACTTTTTAAAATATTTAAAACCACATCACAAAACATGAAATTTTTAGGGATAACTTGGGGATAAATTTGTATTATAAATATGTCAGAATGAAACTGAAGAATGTGGAGAGAGAATGAGGTGACCTAAATAACTTTGTGTAATGGTGTTTTTACTAGATACTGTACAGCTAAAAACAAAAAGAACTATACACAAACACTGTATGCTAGCTAGTAAATTTGTTTTTGACAAGGGTATAAGTTAGGAATTCTGAGACCATTTTACATGTACACAGAGTTTGAACAGATAGGTAAATATGCTATAGACAATGATAGCAAGATTTCTCTCTGCTTAAGAAAGAAGTCACAACTGACCGGGCGTAGTGGCTCACGCCTGTGATCCCAGCACTCTGGGAGGCCAAGGCGGGTGGATCACCTGAGGTCAGGAGTTCGAGATCAGCCTGGCCAACATGATGAAACCCCGCCTCTACTAAAAATACAAAAATTAGCCAGGCATGGTGGCATGTGCCTGTAATCCCAGCTACTCAGGAAGCTGAGGCAGTAGAATCACTTGAAACCGGGAGGCAGAGGTTGCAGTGAACCAAGATCATGCCACTGCACTCCAGCCTGGACGACAGTGAGAATCTATATGAAAAAAAGAAAAAGAAAGAAAGAAAAGAAAGAAAAGAAAGGAAGGGAAGGAAGGGAAGGAAGTCATAACTAAGCAATGAGGGAGTGCTAGAGTAAGTTCTGTGGGGCAAGAGGTGCAGCTTCATTTCCATCTCCTTGAGTGAGAACTGGACTTAGTGACTCACTTCTGATGGATAGAATATGAAGATAGCTGTTTTTACAGTGGAGCAGACACCATCTTAACTCAGAGGTCTGGCTGACATCACCATGAATAAGACATATCAATATCATGTACGCCCTGCAATGACGTGATGACAGGGCAATCACCTCTGTGGTGTTCTTCCCCAAAATCCACACCCTCATTTGAAAAAACACCAGAAAAAAACAAGTTGAGGGACATGCTACAAAATGCCTGACTTGTACGCTTCAAAAATGTCAAGGTCATGAAACATAGGAAGGAGAATAGAGAAACTGTCAACAGTTAGGGGGAGACCTGGGAGATATGGTGAGTAAATGTAACGTGGGATTCCGGCTTGGATCCTGGAACAACGACAACAACAACAACAACAATGACATTAATGGAAAAACTGAGGAAATCTGAATAAAGACTGTACTTCTGTTATAGTATTTTACCAATGTTAATTTCTCAGTAAGTGTATCATAGTTATGTAAAATCTTAACATAGAGGAAGCTGGGTAAAGGATATACGGGAATTTTTTGTACTGCTTTGGCAACGCTTCTGTAAATCTAAAATTATTTCAAACTAAAAAGTAAAAACAGGCCAGGTGCGGTGGCTTACACCTGTAGACCCAGCACTTTGGGAGGCCAAGGCAGGAGGATCACTTGAGGCCAGGAGTTCGAGACCAGCCTGGCCAATATGGCAAAACCCTCTCTCTACTAAAAATACAAAAATTAGCTGGGCATGGGGGTGGGTATCTGTAATACGAGCTACTGGGGAGGCTGAGGCACAAGAATCGCTTGAACCCAGGAGGTGGAGGTTGCAGTGAGCCAACATTGTGCCACTGCACTCCAGCCTAGGCGACAGAGCAAGACTCTGTCTCAAAAAAAAAAAAAAAAAGTATAAAAATATAAAATACTTAGGGATAAATTTAACAAAATATGTGAAGACCTCTACATGAAACTTATAAAATATTACTGATTGCTTGGTGCTTTATTATGCTGAAAAAAGAAATAAAATTTTAAATAAATAAATGTTGCCGAAAGAAATTAAGGAAGACATAAATAAATGCAGAGCTATGCCACATTCATGGATAAAAAAAACTAAACATTGCTGAGATATCAATTCTCCCCACATTGTCCTATAGATTTAATTCAATCCCAGTAAAGAAAAAAAAAATGCCAGCAAGCTTTTTTTGAAGAAATTAACAAGCTGATTTTGAAATTTATATGGAAACACAAAGGATCCAGACTAGTACAGGAATTTTGAAAAGAAGAACAGAATTGGAGGACTTGTACTACTTGATCTCAAGATTTACAAGCCTATAATAATCAAGTCAGTGTAGCATTGACATAAAGGCATACATCAGTGGAAAAATAGAAAGCCCAAGAATAGACCCACACATGTGGTCAATTGATTTTCAACTAAGGTGTAAGAGACAAGTCAATAGGGAAAGAACAGTCTTTTCAATAAATAGCACTCAAACAATTGAATAAGCAAGTGTAAAAAAAAAAAGAACCATAACCTTTATCTGACAACATATTTTTAAAAACTAACTCGAAACAGATCACAAGGCTGGGTGCCGTGGCTCACACCTGTAATCCTAGCACTTTGGGAGGCCAAAGCAGGTGGATTACTTGAGCCCAGGAGTTCAAGACCAGCCTGGGCAATATGGCAAAACCTTGCCTCTACAAAAAAAAAAATACAAAAATTAGCTAGGCATGGTGCGAATGCCTATAGTCCCAGCTACTCGGGAGGCTGAGGTGGGAGGATCACTTGAGCCTGGGAGATGGAGGCTGTAGTGAGCTGTGATCATTCCACTGCACTCCAGCCTGAGTAACAAAACAAGACCCTGTCTCAAAAAGAAAGAAACAGATCATAGCCCCAAATGTTAAATATAAAACTATAAAACTTTTAGAAGAAAATATAGGAGATAGTATTTGGGAACTTAGGCAAGGATTTCCTAGATATGACATGAAATGCACAACTCATAAAAGAAAACAATTGATAACTTATACTTCCTCAAAATTCAAAACTTTTGCTCTTCAAAAGACACCATTAAGGCTGGGCGCAGTGGCTCACGCCTGTTATCCCAGCACTTTGGGAGGCCAAGACAGGCGGATCACCTGAAGTCAGGAGTTCGAGACCAGCCTGGCCTGCATGGCGAAACCCCGTCTCTAATAAAAATACAAAAATTAGCTGGGCATGGTGGGGTGCTCCTGTAATTCCAGCTACTTGGGAGGCTGAGGCAGGAGAATTGCTTGAACCTGGGAGGTGGAGGTTGCAGTGAGCCGAGATCGCGCCACTGCACTCCAGCCTGGGTGACACAGCAAGACTCCATCTCAAAGGAAAAAAAAAAAAAAACACAAGGAATTATTACTACATATTTATTACATATACATATTTATTAGAATGGCTAAAATTTTAAAAACTGATCAGACTAGGTGTTGTTCAGGGTGAAGGAACTGGAACTCTGAAACCTTGCTGCTGGAA
The DNA here is from genome assembly GCF_029289425.2 of Pan paniscus. Lineage (NCBI taxonomy): Eukaryota > Metazoa > Chordata > Mammalia > Primates > Hominidae > Pan > Pan paniscus. The sequence goes on along the minus strand of NC_085927.1, from coordinate 47,867,082 downwards.
ATGTAAAATGGTACAGCTAATTTGGAAAACAGTTTGATCCTTTCTCTCTCTCTCTCTCTCTCTCTCCTCTCTTTCTTTTCCTTTTTTTTTTTTTTTTTTTGACAAGGCCTTGCTCAGTTGCCCAGGCTGGAGTGCAGTGCTGCAATCATAGCTCACTGCAACCTCAAACTCCTGCGTTCAATCAAGCCTCCCACCTCAGCCTCCCGAGTAGCTGGGACTACAGGTGTGCACTGCAATATCTAGTTAATATTTTTACTTTTAATAGAGATGGAGTCTTGCTATGTTGTCCAGGCTGGCCTTGAACTTCTGGATCCAAGTAATCCTCTCACCTCGGCCTCTCAAAGTGCTGGGATTACAGGCATGAGCCACCACGCCCAGACTTGATCATTTCTTTAAAAGTTAAATATACATACCTCATGACCCAGACATTCCACTCATGGCTATTTATCTACAAGAAATGAAAGCATATGTCCACACAACTTGTACATGAATGTTCATAGGAGCTTTATTTGTAATAGCCCAAATCTGGAAACAACCCAAATGTCTATCAACAGGTGAAGGGATAAACAAATTATGGTCTAGCCATACAATGACATATTCTTCTGTAATAAAAAGGATAAACTACAGATACACACAACAACATGGATAAATCTCAAAACAATTATGCTGAGTGACAGAAGCCAGACCACACACAAAAACGAGTACCTTCTGTATGATTCCATTTAGATAAAATTCTAGAAAATACAGATTAATCTACAGTGACTGCACGTGGTTGCCTAGGGAGAGGGTGGGGTGAAGGGAGGGATGACAAAGGGGCAAGAGGAAAGTTTGGGGATGGTAGATGTACTTGTTTACTTGATTGTGGTGATAGAGTTTCATGTGTGATGCATACATGTGTCAAAACTCATCCAAGTGCACCTTTTCAATATGTGCAGTTTATTGTATGTCAACTGTACCTAAGAGAAGCTGTCAAAAACATAATTTTAAAAAAGGAAAACCAAACCCAACCAGGAAACTGTGTACTTCTCACCACTGCCACTGTGGCCTGCCAGGCCACCCCCAACTCCCTGGCCCCCGCCATTGCCTCTCCTCTGAAATACCTCAGGGGCCTCCTTCCTGGCCTCCCAGCTTCTGCTTTGACCCCCTCGGGCCATTCTCAACAGAGTAGACAGCAATCCTGTGAACACAGAGATCAGGGCACATCTCTGCTCTGCTGAAACCCTCCGCAGCCCCACTGCCCTTGGAGTACAAGCCCATGTCGCCACAGGGACCATCTGGTGGTCCCTCGAATCTCTTCCTCTCTGTCCCCCTCGCTCACTCTGTCCCAGCTGCACCGGCCTCCTGGCTGTCCTCAGAACACTCCGGCCATGCTCCCACCTGCAGCCTCTGCACGGTTGTTCCTTCTGTCTGGAATGTTCTTCCCCAGATACCCAAATGTCCAACTGCCTGTGCAACTTCAGGTCTTCATGCATATGCCACCTTCTCAGAGGGGCCTGCCCCTCCATCACTGTCCCCTCTACTCCTGACACCCCTTTCCCTGCTCCACTTGCCCACATATCATACTATGTAAAATTAATGCACTGCTTTTTTTCTTTTCTTTTTTTTTTTTTTTTTGAGACAGCATCTCACTCTGTCACCCAGGCTGGAGTGCAGTGGTGCAATCTCGGCTCACTGCAACCTCTGCCTCCTGGGTTCAAGCGATTCTCCCACCTCAGCCTCCCTAGTAGCTGGGATTACAGGCGCAAGCCTGGCTAATTTTTTGTAGAAGAGACGGGATCTCGCCATGTGGCCAGCCTGGTCTCGAACTCCTGACCTCAGATGACCCACCCGCCTCGGCCTCCCAAAGTGCTGGGAGTACAGGCGTGAGCCACCGCGCCTGGCTTTTTTAATGTTTTGTTGTTGTTGTTGTTTGTTGTTTTTTTTTTTGAGACAGAGTCTCTCTCTGTCACCCAGGCTGGAGTGCAGTGGCATGATCTCGGCTCACTGCAATCTCCACCTCCCAGGTTCAAGCGATTCTCCTGCCTCCGCCTCCCTAGTAGCTGGGATTATAGGCGTGCACCACCACGCCCAGCTAATTTTTTGTAGTAGAGACCGGGTCTTACCATGTTGACCAGCCTGGTCTTGAACTCCTGACCTCAGATGATCCGCCCACCTGGGGCTCTCAAAGTGGTGGGATTACAGGCATGAGCCACAGCGCCTGCCTTTTTTAATGTTTAATTTTTTGTTTTGTTTTGAGACAGACTCTCTCTGTCACCCAGTTTGGAGTGCAGTGGTGCAATCTCTGCTCACTGCCACCTCTGCCTCCTGGGTTCAAGTGATTCTCCTGCCTCAGTCTCCTGAGTAGCTGGGATTAGAGGCAGGTGCCACCACGCCCGGCTAACTTTTGTATTTTTAGTAGAGACGGGGTTTCACCATGTTGGCCAGGCTGGTCTCAAACTCCTGACCTCAGGTGATCCACCTGCCTCAGCCTCCCAAAGTGCTAGGATTATAGGCGTGAGCCACCACACCCAGCGAGTTTATTGTAAAGCAACAGAGGAGCTAAAGGGGGCCTGCCGTGGCAGAGCTCTGAAGGCAAGTGGGCTGCACACAGACCACAGCGTCTATACTCACTCGCGCAGGCCTCAGTCCTGCTGCCCCATCACAGGGAGCCCAGCAACGCTGTAATTCCCCATTCTTCAGGACAGAAATCTACCATGACCACAACTAGTGTGAGTTCCCCTCTCCCTCCCTCAGGCATTTGTTAATTCAGCAAGTCTTTGCGGAGGGCCTGCTGCTGCTGATGGGCCCAGGCAAGGCCCTGGGGGACTCGGGAAGAACTGGAGGCCCACGGTGCCCTCTCTGTCACCTGCCAGCCACCAGGAGCCCTGGGAGGCATGGCTTTCCATCTCATTTTGCAGACGTGAAAGCGGGTCTTGGAGGCATGGGGGTGGCCCCGCTCTGTCCACCGCCAGCTCCTCCAGTGTCCTTCCACCTCCCAGGCTCCCAGCATTCCTTTTTCCAGGTCAACCTTAGCCACATCCCTCACATGTCTGGAACCTTGCCCCCTGACATGGGTCTCTGCTGCTAAGTCCCCCTTCTGTCTGCCAGCCACCCTACTGCTGCCTGCCTGGGCCACCTCATGCCCTGTGAGCCCCTCAGGGTCTGCCCTATGGCTGAGCCCACTCTCCCTCTGCCTTCTTGAAAGGTTCCCACCACCCTGGGCAGTCCTGGGTGGCTGCTATCAGGAGACCTAGTGAAGAAGGGGCTGGGGGCCTGCCGGAGACATGGTCTCTGTCATCCAGATTTTCACGGCACTCTGGGAGGGCCCTTCCCTCAGGCTTTCAGGGTGCCAGATGTCCAGTTGGGGGTCTAGGTTCATGTTCCCACTCTGCAGCTCACCACGGGCAACCTTAGCCACATCTGTCTCCCTCCAGGCCTCTCAGCTCAATTCCCTGTAAAATGGAGTACCCATACTAGTAAATTCCAAGTTCCTTTCAGATGTGTGCACCTGTGGCTTCCAGAAGCTCTACAAGAAGACAGATGCAGGGTGCACTCTGGAAACTTGGACTGTGATCACAAGTCAGCCCACTGTCCTCTCCCAAGCTCCTTCTAATCCAGACCTCTGTTGGGTGAGGCAGGAGGACCCCAGGATCCCCACCATGCAGATGTGGAAGCTGGAGCTCAGAGACGACAGGCTCCCCAGGACAATGGCATAAACAGAGGTGACAGAGCTGGGGCCATGGTTGCTGACCCAAGTTCTGTTCCCTGTCTTTCCCCCGTTGCTGCCTCCCCAAGCCAGGCCCTTCCTGGGGGGTCTGTGGGAGCAATGGACCAGGTAGGATGGAAAAGCTGCTCCTTGCTCCCCTTGCCCGCTCCTCCCCAGAGCCACGTTGAAGTTTCCCTTCTGGAATGACCCTTGGGGACTAGTGCGAGCAGGTATCAGCTCCAAGAGGAAGGGATGAACCTGCCTCGTCTCCTCTGTCTTCCCAACATGTGCCTCGGCGCCTGGCCTGGCACACAGTATGTGCCTGCTAAATATTTGCTGAGTGAGCGGCTGGAGGGTGGCCCTTGCTATGGGCTGGGTGGCTGTGGTCAGCTCCCAATGATCACTCTGACTCCAGAAATAATCCCAGGTCCCTGGGGTGTGTGCACAGCCACCCACATGCCTGCTCACTGCCTCGCTCACTGGTTCGCTGCCCTCCGTATGTCCCAAAGTCCATCTAGACCAGTGTTTTTGCAGCTCAATGGAGTGAAGAGCAAACCATTTTTTAAAAATTTTTTTAGAGATGGGGTCTCACTCTCTTGCCCAGTCTCGAATGTAGTGGTGCCATCATGGCTCACTGCAGCCTCTACCTCCTGGGTTCAAGCAATCCTCCCAAATAGCTAGGACAACAGGCATGGGCCACCACACTTGGCTAATATTTTTTTTCAATAGAGATGGTGTCTCACTAGGTTGCCCAGGCTGGTCTTGAACTCCTGGCCTCAAGTGGTCCTCCTGCCTCGGCCTCCCAAAATGTTGGGATTACAAGCGTGAGCCACCACATCTGGCCCAAGGTTTTTAAAAACCAATTCTTTGCAGACCAATACTTCTGTAACATACAATAAAAAACAATTACTAAAAATGAATCACAGTCTTGGAAATGGCAGCCACATCAAATTGTTACAGGAGTTTCTAGACTATACTTGTCTAAGTTCTGTACTCATCTCTGACCTTGCTGAGGACCAGTGACAAACAGCGCAAGGAGGTCCCACTCTGCAGACCTCGCTCAGAGGGTACTGCTCTGGGTCTTGTCATTTTACGTGATTGCATCGCCCCTCCATTCCTATTTTGCCTGACAATCCCTCACCCTGGCTCCTGCACACCCGATCTATCACCAACTGCCTTTCATCGTAATGTTTTGCTGGTGGGAGCTCTCCTCTCCGGCCCCCAGGCCAGTACCAGCTCTCCTGCTATCAGTCTTTCCTCCACCTGGCCAGGATGAGCTTGCTAAAGGTCTACAGGGTTCCATCACCCCTGAGCTGAAATCCTTTGTGGTTCCCCATTAGGACTCCCAACTCTTAAATCTGGCATTTGAGGTGACTCACATGCCTGTAATCCCACCCTTTGGGAGGCCGAGGTGGGCAGATCACTTGAGGCCAGGAATTTGACATCAGCCTGACCAATATGCTGAAACCCTGACTCTACTAAAACAAAACAAAAATTGGCTGGGCATGGTGTTACACACCTGTAGTCCCAGCTACTCGGGAGGCTGGAGTGAAGGACGTTGGAAATAGGTGGTAATAACACCCCTACCACTTCCTGAGTGCTCACTGTGGGCCAGGTGCTTTCTACCTAAAAGACATGCATATCTACTCGCTGAGTTCTCATAACTGTCAGTATGGAGCAAGAGATGGCAGGCAGGCCTGATTTAAATGGAATCTGCAGAATCCATACATGCCCTGCAGTTAAAAACCAATGGCTCCCGGCCTTTCTTCTTGTTTTTCTATATTTTCTAATTTGCCAGCAACAAATATGTATCACATAGTTTTGTTTTGTTTTTTGAGACGGAGTTTCACTCTTTTTGCCCAGGCTAGAGTGCAATGGCCCAATCTCAGCTCACCGCAACCTCTACCTCCCAGGTTCAAGTGATTCTCCTGCCTCAGCCTCCCAAGTAGCTGGGATTACAGGTGTGCGCCACAACACCAGGCTAATTTTGTATTTTTAGTAGAGATGGGGTTTCACCATCTTGGCCAGACTGGTGTCGAGCTCCTGGCCTCAAGTGATCTGCCCGACTTGGCCCCCCAAAGTATTAGGATTACAGGCATGAACCAATGCGGCCAGCCTATCATGCGGTTTTTGACACTGGGTTTTATTTATTTATTGTTTTCTTACAGAGGTAATCAAGTTAGCCAGTGGTTTTTAACTGCAGGGCATGTATGGATTCTGCAGATTCCAGTTAAATCAGGCCTGCCTGCCATCTCTTGCTCCATTCTGGCAGTCATGAGAACTCAGCGAGTAGATATGCATGTCTTATAGGTAGAAAGCACCTGGCCCACAGTGAGCGCTCAGGAAGTGGCAAGGGTGTTATTACCACCTATTTCCAATGTCCTTCACTCCAGCCACTGCCTGACTTGTTCTCAAATCTCTCCTCTTCTTCCCTCCCTACGACCCATCCTAATACAGGTTATCATCATTTTTCACCGGTGTTAACACTCCAGCCTCTGGCCAGGTGTGGTGGCTTATGCCATCAGGATCTCAGGCAGGTGGGAGGGTCACTTGAGGCCAGGAGTTCTAGACCAGCCTGAGCAATATAGTGAGACCCCCGCATCTCTACAAAAGAATAAAAATTAGCCAGACACAGAGGTGCATGCCTGTAGTCCAAGCTACTCTGGAGACTGAGGCAGGAGGATTTTTTTAGCTGAGGAGCTTGAGGCTGCAACGAGCTATGTCACGCCACTGCACTCCAGCCTGGGCAACACAGCGACACCCCATCTAAAAAACAAAACAGTCTCCTAATCTCCTAGTGGGTCTCCGGCCTCCACTCTCCAGCACCTCCCTCCCTTCCCCATCAACCATGCAGCTGCCACAATGCTTTGAGAGTGAACTCGGGGAAAAAAGGCTGACTGTTCTGGGCACAGTGGCTCACGCCTGTAATCCCAGCACTTTGGGAGGCTGAGGCAGGTGAATCACCTGAGGTCAGGGGTTCGAGACCAGCCTGGCCAACATGGTGAAACCCTATCTCTAATAAAAATACAAAAATTAGCTGGGCATGGTGGCGCGCACCAGTAATCCCAGCTACTTGGGAGGCTGAGGTGTGAGAATCGCTTGAACCTGAGATGCAAAGGTTGCAGTAAGCCGAGATCATACCACTGCACTCCAGTGGTGACAAGAGTGAGACTCCGTCTCAAAAAGAAAAAAAAAAAATAGGCTGACTGTGTCACCACCACTCTCCTCACCCTTCTTAAACTATCTCCCAGCCGGGTGCAGTGGCTCACTCCTGTAATCCCAGCACTTTGGGAGGCCGAGGTGGGCGGATCACTTGAGGTCAGGCGTTCAAGACCAGCCTGGCCAACTTGGTGAAACCCCATCCTTACTGAAAATACAAAAGTTAGCCAGGTGTGGCGACACGCACCTGTAATTCCAGCTACTCAGGAGGCTGAGGCGGGAGAATCTCTCGAACCCGGGAGGCGGAGGTTGTGGTGAGCCGAGATCACGCCACTGCACTCCAGCCTGGGCAACAGAGCAAGACTCTGTCTCGCTCATGGTTCCTGACTGTCCTTAGGATAAAGTCCAAGCCTGGTACATAAGCCTCTACCAAACTTTCTAGAGTTACCCTAACCCCTCCCCTGTTCTCCACATCCTAATTCCAAAGTATCTTGCATGCCAAGTATCTCGCCTTTCTCCCTAATTCTCCATGTGCTTTCCCTTCTCTGAACCTTTGCTCACACATCTCCCTTTACCTCAAGACTCAAAAGTTGGCCGGGCGCGGTGGCTCACATCTGTAATCCTAGCACTTTGAGAGGCTGAGGCAAGCAGATCACGAGGTCAGGAGATCGAGACCATTCTGGCTAACACGGTGAAACCCCGTCTCTACTAAAAATATAAAAAATTAGCCGGGCCTGGTGGCAGGTGCCTGTAATCCCAGCTACTCGGGAGGCTGAGGCAGGAGAATGGCGTGAACCCAGGAGGCGGAGCTTGCAGTGAGCTGAGATGGCGCCACTGCACTCCAGCCTGGGTGATAGAGCAAGACTCCGTCTCAAAAAAAAAGACTCAAAAGTCACCATCAGGCCATTTTCCCCTCTATTCAATCCCTTCTCTCTCTGTAAGGTTGCACCCAAACATCACCTCCACCGGGAAGCCCTTCTCAGTTGCCCCCAGACACAGCTGACTTTGCTGAGCAACCCCAGCCCCATGGCCCCAGCCAACATGGTGAAACCCAGTCTCTACTAGAAATACAAAAATTAGCCGGGCATGGTGGCAGGTGCCTGTAATCCCAGCTACTCAGCTGGGAGGTGGGAGAATTGCTTGAGCCTGGGAGGCGGAGGTTGCAGTGCCCTGGACACTTTATAAGACTCTTGTGGGTCCCATTGACCCCACATTGCATCAAGCATGTTGAAATGTACCCACGTCACATGCTACATAGAACTGGTTGGCTATAAACAAGTTTTAAAGAGTCTTTTTTATTTTTCATTTAAAATTTTGAATAATTTCTCTGTTGCTATTTTTGTATACTTTGGAGCTGGAGTTTTCTTCTTTAGTTCTTAAGCATTTTTGTGGCCCAATAAAAAGTCTGTAAGTGATATGCTTTGTCCAAGTTTGGGGAAAAAAATAAATTAAAAAAAAAAAAGCCCAGGTGTGCTGGCTCACGCATGTAATCCTAGCACTTTGAGAGGCTGAGGTGGATGGATCACCCAAGGTCAGGAGTTTGGGACCAGCCTGACCAACATGGCGAAACCTGGTCTCTACTAAAAATACAAAAATTTGTATTTTCGTATTTTTACAAAATACAGGCATGGTGGCAGGTGCCTGTAATCCCAGCTACTCAGGAGGCAGAAGTGGGAGAATTGCTTGAGCCCAGGAGGCAGAGGTTGCAGTGAGCCAAGATCATGCCACTGCACTCCAGTCTGGGCACCAGAGTGAGACTCCATCCAAAAAAAACCACTTGGCCAGGCAAGGTGGCTCACATTTGTAATCCCAGCACTTGGAGAGGCCTAAGCGGGCAGATCACTTGAGGTCAGGAGATGGAGACCAGCCTGGCCAACATGGTGAAACCCCATCTCTACTAAAAATACAAAAATTAGTCAGGCATAGTGGTACATGCCTGTAATCCCAGCTACTCAGGAGGCTGAGGCAGGAGAATCGCTTGAACCTGGGAGGCAGAGGTTGCAGTGAGCCGACATTACACCACAGCACTCCAGCCTGGGCAACAGAATGAGACTCCATCCAAAAAACAAACAAAGCAACTCTATAGTCCAGGAGCCTCCAATGTCAGGCGTTCACTATCTCCATCCCAGTGCTCATCGCTCTCTGTGTCCCCAAAATGAATAAATTCGTAAATTCCCCTAAAAATCTATCTTTAATCTCTCTGAATCTAATATGATGCAACTCACATTATTTCTGTATCTGTCAACTGTGTCTCTATAAGATACTTCTGTAATTTTTATCTGTTCTCTCTAAAGATCTCTGTTCACAACACACTGGGTGTCCAGCAGGCACGGTCGAGAGCCTGCCATGGCCCATGCGTTACCGTTCTTGAGCCTTGCAACAACTCATGAATAAATTCTATTATCCCTGTTTTACAGATTAGGAAACTGAGGCTGAGAGAGGGGAACTAGCTTGCAAGTAAGAGGCCACAGGGCAAAGAAGGGCTCTCAGGAGTGTTGACTCCAGTCCTTCTCTAACCTCTCTCAACCCCTCCTCTCAGTGGTGCTGCACCCATGCCAGCCACCACTCCTTACTTGCTCCTTTTCCTACCCTCTGCTTCCAGGCAAGACGCAGATGTCATCTCCGTTCATACCCTTCATCTTGCCTCAACATCATCACCCCATTCCATCCCATAAACACTTCCTGAGTTCCTACTATGTGCCAAGCGCTGTGCTGAGAACTGGAATGAAAATAATGAATGCCAAGGTCACCAGGCTATGAGCTCCGAGGGCAGGGACAGAGCCCACAGCAGAGTTGGTGGGTCCTCATCAGCCCCTGTGAAGTGCCTGTGGTCTCCATATGTTCCCAAAGGAAGCTGGTTTCACTTTGAGCATGTTGGAGAATGTTATTTCAAACACCTTACACCTCCAAAGCCAGGCAGGGAGCCCTGGGCTGCCCCTCCTCAATGGTGTTGGCTTATTCCTCTGGGTGGGGCCTGTGTCCAGCAGCCCCTGGGCTGGTGACACCAACCACCCTAGTGCCCTGCACAGACTGCAGAGGAACACAGGGTCAGCACCATCTCGAGGGGCCCAAAGCCACCCTCCTGATAACCCCCCATATTTGGAAAGCACTTTAGTTTGCAAAAGGCTCCACCTTCTTTCTCCATGTGTCCTCTCCCCACCCCAGCTATGAGTAAGGAATTTCCCCAGCCCACTTGGCCCCTAGCATCCAAGTTTGGGCAAGAACCCAGGAGTCCAGACTCCTAGCCCAATGTAGAAGAGCCTGCCAACTCTGTTTACTCCACAGTGCCCCAGAAAGGCCCTCTCTTTTCTAGACCTCAGCTCCCTGTCAGTACAATAAGAAGGTCCGGCTGGACAACCGCTAAGCTCCCTTCAGGCTTTAGCATGCCAGAGTCTACCGTGGGGGCGCAGGTGGCCAACTCCCAGGGGAGGAACCGAGGCCAGTGGCTGCACACACTGTGCCTGCACCATGCCGTCAGGGGAGGCATCATGTTCCGGCAGGACCAGCAGGATGAGTCACCAGATATGGAAATGACGCTGGCACACAGGAGGTCTGGGGGCCAATAAGCTCACCCTCGCCAAAACCACAGCTGAGGAGGAACAGCGCTGGGATCCCTGCAATTCGCCGAGCGGGCACAGGCTGCCAGGTGCAGATCCAGGCAGTCAAATGGTGTGCACAGTGTGCCTTCCAGCCCAAGGGTAGTGGAGGCTGCCCAGCCCTCCAATAACAATAATCATCACAATAAAAATAACAACACACAGTGGTTGGCTATTGTGTCGGGCACTTGACACCTGTTACATTCTCTTACCTCTGAACCTGCCAGTTATGACATGACCCATTTTCAAGAGGAAACCCCGGGGCTCAGAGAGACAAAGGAGCTCTGCCCAGGTCACAGGGCCAAGGAGTGGGGCACCCTGCTCTGACTGCCCCAAAGCCCTCATCCTCCGCACCCCACTGCCTCTGCATCCCACAGAGTCTAGGCTCATTTCGGCTCGGTGGCCAGCCTGAGGCCCTGGGGAGGGGAAGGGGTGTCAGGACACCCAGGGGCAGATGACCTGGGAGGATTCTGACTCAGCCCCACAACTGGAGCAGGAGAGCACCACACCCTCCTAGGCCTCCTGGAGCCTCACCAAGGCCTTCCTTAGGGTGTGACATTCAGATGTCAGGAGGCCTGCTGGTCCTCACCCACAGGCCAGGCTGAGGCTGCCACAGGGGCCTGAGCAGATGAGGAAGGCTGAGCCCCCTGTGATGGCTGACAAGCTCCAGCATCCCCACACGCAGGCAGCCAAAGGTGCCTGCAGCCACCCGGTAGAAATGTGTCTGAACTGGGCCTGGAGCCAGGCAAGTGGGGCTCCTGGATCCTGGGACAGAGGGTACAACTCAGGACCCCAGGCTGGCACTCCACAGCACCATCCCCAGGGCATTTCCCACAAGGAGCACCTGGATCTCTCAGCAAAGATGGGGGCAGACTGGGAGAGCCCAGGAACTCAGGGCCAGCTGCCCAGCAGGCCCACCTCGGGGTAGAGGGTACGGCCGTCTGGGAATGAGGGAAGACAGAAGGGGGAGGCCCTGGGTGAGGGAATGACAGGAGGGGGTCTTCATCCTGTGTAGGGACGGGGGCGCATCTGTGGTGAAAAGCAGGACCCATCTTGGGGCGGCGGGTCCTCCTACCAGGGCGGGCTCCTGTACCAGCCAGACCCTAATGCCCTGCCTTTGACATCTCCGTCTCAGCCCCCACCACACCTCTCCTCTCCTCTCCTCTCCCTCTCTCTCTCCCTCTCACATTCCTCTGGGAGTCGATCAGTGCTTGAGTGACACCCCAGATGACTCTTTGCTATTAATTCCCACACACAGAATGGGCCCCTTGTTCTCTTCTCTCGGAGGAATGGCCGTGGCCAAAGCCATCCCAAGAGTCCCTGACTTAACCCTTCTCCTGGCCGGTCCTCTGCACATCCCACGCCCAGGGCCACAGGGCCAGCAGTAGGGAGGGTGCAGAGAGGGAGTCTGGAAGGAACAGGGGCTCCTTCCAGCCCACAGCCCCTGGAATAAAGTCCCCAGGGTGGGACAGCAGGACCACCCCAACCTGCCCAGGGAGCCTGACAGCAACTCTTCACCTGAGGTTCTCACCAGGCCCTGGAAGTCAGAAGGCCTGTCCAGATGTAAGTGTGAGGCCCAGGGTCCACAGCCTCCCCAGGGCCAGCCTGATGTCTCTGGACCCCAGGGAGGCCCCTTCAAGGGGCAGATGGAAGGCTCAGACCCTCGGCCCGGCCCTGGCCTTGAGGGGGTTAACACGGACTGGAGGCAGGACAACACCTGTCAGGGCAGGTCTCTGAGGAGAGATGAGGCGGCCATGGCCTCTTTTGATCACAGGATAAATTGCTCTGTTGAGTAAAAGCCCAGCATCCCCTCATTCCCTGCCCCTGCCCCACCCCCAATCGCACCAGAGGCGGGAAGGGAAAGGCTTAGACAATGAGAGAGAGGGAAGAGCTTGTGAGGAGAAACTGAGGCCCCGGGAGGGGAAGAACATACCCCTCCACTCCCACTTCCCACCCTCTCCCTGCCTCTTCCCCAATTCCACAAGCCGTCTTGGCTCTCTGGGCGCTGGAAAGCTCTCACCGGAAGGGGACACAAACACCTGCTCTTCCATCAATCTGAGCAACCCTGGCTCTCGCGCCAGGAGATGGTACAAATCCTGCACTCCATGACTCTGTGAGGGTCGTGTCCCAGGGAGGCTCGGACGCATCCTTACCTCCTGCCTGTCCCCCCTCGACAGACAGTGAGCTGTGGGCTCACAAGAGGTGAGGTCCCTGGGACAGCCAGAGAAAGGGCCCCGGGGCAGTGTCAGGGAAGCTGGAAATGGGAAGAGGGAGATGCGGAGCTGGGCACAGGCACGAGGGAGGGGCAGGGTGACCCAGGGCATGCAGGGGACAGAGCCGGGTGGCCTGGGGAAGGTAGGCTGGAGCCAGGTGGGGAAGACTGCGGGTTGCCACAAGCCTTGGTTTCTCTAACTTGTCAGCTCTCCCCATCTCTGTCATTTTCCCAGGGTCCTCCCCACATTTACAGAGGCAGGGCAGATGAGAGGTGGCACAGGACAGAGACAGAGAAATTCATGGAGGGAGGGAGGGAGAGAACGCATCAGGGAGAGAAAAACAGGGAGAGATAGAGACAGGGCCGGAGAGAGACAGGGAGCCAGGGCAGGAGGGCCAGGACAGGAAGGACACCAAGAGGCAGGAGCAACCAACTGTGGGATGTGGGGTCAAAATTAAAAAGCTTCCCAGAGAGAGGAGGCTGGGGACAGAAAGAGGAGAAGGAGGGAGCAATGGACAGAGAAACAAGGTGGAGGCCGAAGTGGAAAAGAAGGGAGAAAGGTCAGGGGGAAGAGGCCTTCAGAGGAGGGGATGGAGGGGAGACTCCGGCTGGGAAGCTCAGGGCCCTCCCAGGCCCCTCTGTGTTTGTTCCTGGCAGGTCCACAGCACACACCCTCCCCAGGCAGCACCCTGCTCCCTACGGCCTGCCACCTGTGTCCCAGCTGGCACCCCAAAGGATGCAGCCAGCCACTGAGGCCCTTGCCTTCCCGAGTAGGACACAGGAGTGGGGTGGCCTGCCCTAGGGGTGGGAGTTTCAAGGCTGGGGAGAGGCCCTTAGACCATCTATGGCAGTAGTGCCTCCACCAGGTGCGTCGTAATCGCAGCGGAGATTTAAACATACAGATGTCCCACCCAAATCTACCACTCAGAATGGGGCCTGGGAATTAGTCTTTTAAAACTCCCCAAGGGCTTGTGTTCTTTGGCCCCAGGTTTGGACCACATTGGCAGATGAGGAGAATGACAGTGGCCAGAGAGGGGCTGTGCCCCACCCAAGGTCACACAGCAATTATTGACAGAGCCCAGCCTTTCAGTGAGGCCTCCCAGGTCCCGCCCAGGGCTCCTCCTCCTGTCGAGTGACACTGCAGCTAGGTCTGCACAGGGCTGGGCACACAGGAAGGGTGTAAGTGGGCAGTGCCCTCTCCCTCTCACTCCATCCCTCCTGCCTCAAGGCCCCAGCCAAGCTCTCCAGGGGCTGCCAGGGCAGTCCCCAATTTGAGGCCAGAAACCAAATGAGGGAGAGGAAGGGATTTGCCCAGAACTGGATTTCTGTCCCCCACTGCCCCGCCCTTGTCCCCCCAGTGCCAAGGCCTGGGGCTGTGAGCTCTCTCGCCAGAGATGGGGGCGGAGGGTGGGGCAAAAGGGAGGAGGGGAAGACCCGGGTGCTTCCTGTCCCCCCCTCTTTCCCTGCCTCCCTGGGCTCAGGGCTGGGTCCCCTGGGGCAGTGGTATCTGAAGCTGACAGATCTGCCCTGTCCTTCCTGCCTGCTGGGGGAAGGGGTGGAGCTGGCTCAGATCCCCCATCCCCTCCTCCTCTTCCCTAGGTCCTCAGGGGCTTGGCTGCCCATTAAACCCAGCCTGGTCCCCCAGGGTGTCCCTGCTCCAGAAGAAGGAAGAGCACTGGACTAGGAGTCACGACCACCTCCATCAGTGAGAGGCCCTGGACAGCCTCATCTAACCCTCAGCCTCCTCCTCGCTCTTTTTTTTTTGAGACAGGGTCTCACTCCTGTTGCCCAGGATAGAGTGCAGTGCCACGATCATGACTCACTTCTCAGACTCAACTTCCCAGGCTCAGGTGATTCTCTCACTCAGCTTCCCGAGTAGCTGGGACTACAGGCACACACCACCACACCCAGCTGATTTTTTTTTTTAATTTTTAGTAGAGATGGGGTTTCGCCATGATAACAAGGTAGAAAGGGGGTTGCCCAGGGTGGTCTTCAACTCCTGGGCTCAAGCGATCCACCAGCCTTAGCCTCATAAAGTGCTGGGACTACAGGTGTGAGCCACTGTACCTGCCTCTCCCAGCTTTTTACCCCCCATTCTGTCCTCACCACTCATTCATTCATTCAGGCACTCAGTTGATCACTGAGGACTTAGGAAGCTGCCCTCATGAAGTAGACATCCTTGTGAGGAAGACAGACAATGAACAACTAATCCGCCAATAAATATGTGATCATAAATTGCAATGAGTGCTATAAAGGAAAAGGCCAGGTGCTGTCAGAGAAAACAGCTGGTAGTGGAGGGTCGAGAGAGGCGTCTCTGTAGACATGAGCTTTAGGTGATCCCCCAGGAGGAGGTCCCCCAGCAGGAAAGGATGTGAGGGGACTCCCCACGCAGTGCTAAGGGAATGACACACCCAGGAGACAGACCTGCCAAGCTATCTCTCTGATCACTGAGGTTCAGCAAGCACTTATTGAGCATCTGCTGTGTGCTCACATGTCCAACCCCGAGCACTTGGGGGACAAAAGGTGGGAAACAAAAGCAAATGTGGGCCTGTCTCAGTAGAGCCCTAAAGCCCCTGATAGCAAATCTGATAGATGTCAGAGGCCAGCTCCCTCAATGCACTGATGGAGAGTGTGCCAGAGAGGGTGGCTGGCTTCCCCAAGATCACACAGCAGGAGCTGGGACCTTGGCAGAGTCGGGAGCAGCTCCTCCCATTGCACCTGCCAAAGCAGTCACTGTGATTTCAACTCTGGGTTCTAAGCCCTAAACTCTCTGATGTCTCAATTTGCCACCTGGTAGAGAGGTGAGGTAAATATAAAACACCTGTGCAGGTGGCACACACCTATAATCCCAGCACTTTGGGAGGCCAAGGCGGGAGGATAGCTTGAGCTCAGGAGTTCAATGAGACCAGCTTGGGTAACATCGTGAAACCCTGTCTCTACAAAAAAATACAAAAATTGGCCGGGTGCAGTGGCTCACGCCTGTAATCCCAGCACCTTGGGAGGCCAAGGCGGGCGGATCACGAGGTCAGGAGCTCGAGACCACGGTGAAACCCCGTCTTTATTAAAAATACAAAAAATTAGCCAGGCATGGTGGTGGGCACCTGTAGTCCCAGCTACTCAGGAGGCTGAGACAGGAGAATGGCATGAACCCGGGTGGCGGAGCTTGCAGTGAGCCGAGATCACTCCACTGCACTCCAGCCTGGGCGACAGAGAGAGACTCCGTCTCAAAAATAAATAAATAAATAAATAATAGCCAGGCGTGGTGGCTGGTGCCTGTGGTACCAGCTACTTGGAAGGCTGAGGTGGGGGATCGATTAAGCCCGGGAAGTAGAAGCTGCAGTGAGCCGTGATGGCACCCCTGCACTCCATCCTGGGCCACAGAGTGAGACCCTGTCTCAAAAACAACACAAAGCAAAATAACACCTGCTCACAGTGAAGCACACACAGCTGAAGGTGAGCTGGGGTGCGTGTGTGTGAGGCCCTCAGCCTGGCAGCCTAGCAAATATTATACTTCCTGTGTGAACGGAAGCCCCTGACATGTGAACACACCCCAGGGCTGTGCCTGGGTTCCCTGTTGTGATCTCAGTAAGCTCAACTCTGCACCCTAGAAAGGGAAGAGGTTTTCCCGGGCTTGATTATAGCCAAGACATAAGCCATCCCACCTGGAAAATGCGGGGCATTAACTGGCAGTTGAAATGACTGAAAGAGGCAACTACTAGGTCTTGTTTTTGTCAAAGGTGCTAGGCTGAGCACTTGCCATTCCTTACTTCTTTTTTTTTTTTTTTTTTTTGAGACGGAGTCTTGCTCTGTTGCCCAGGCTGGAGTGCAGTGGCGCGATCTCAGCTCACTGCAAGCTCCGCCTCCCGGGTTCACGCCATTCTCCTGCCTCAGCCTCCTGAGTAGCTGGGACTACAGGCGCCTGCCACCATGCCCAGCTAATTTTTTGTATTTTTAGTAGAGACGGGGTTTCACCGTGTTAGCCAGGATGGTCTCGATCTCCTGACCTCGTGATCCACCTGCCTCGGCCTCCCAAAGTGCTGGGATTACAGTCGTGAGTCACTGTGCCCGGCCCTTTTTATCCTTGTGACATGGCAGGTATCGTGATTCTCATTTTACAGACAGGAGATTGAGGCATGGGAAGGTTACTTAGCTTATCCCAATCTCACTGGTAAATGGGGCAAGGGCCAGCCTTGAACTCTGGTCTCTGGATCCCCAGCTCAGCTCATCATCACTCGGCTCCCATTTTCATTAACAAGTGACATCAGCGAAGAATAAGGAAACCTTATGTCGGCGAGGAGGATCCTTCAAGCTCAGACAAACACTAAATTCTGACTGGATCACCCCATTTTTACCTTTAAGGGACAGCAGTAAACCGGGTGAGAGCAGGAAGATGGGTGGGCTGAGCTCCCTTCCTGCCCAGCCCTGGTCTGGGGCAGTGGCCTAGATCACAGAGGAAAATGACAAGGAATCTGGAATGAGAAGACTTGGTCCCGTTGTCAGTTCCTAAGCTGGGCAACCTTGACAAGCCCCTTCCCCCAAGCTGCCAGCTGCCTGCCAGTGGTGAAAGGACAAAGGTCTCATGAGCCATGTGCAGCCCACCCTGCTCAGACCATATTTACAGACAGCTCTTTTCCGCTCCAGGGACAACACCAATGGACCCATCTCATAAAGGTCCCCTCTGCCCCCTCTCTTCCTTCCCTCCACCTTCCCCACTCTCTTAATCCTCATGCATGTCTGCACCATGTTGCCTAGTGTCTAGACATGTATGAATGAACAAGCTCCCTAAAGACAAGGGGCACACTCACCCCTCTTTATTTACCCCACAGACAGCAGGAGCTTGCCTAGGGTAGGTCCCCAGGAACCCCGGGAACAAAATGTCACAGCAGACATGTCCAGTTCCATGACTAAACAGTCATGTGAGCTCAGTCACTTGCTTCCCCTTCTGCTTTGGTTCCATGGATGGCCATCGGCCCTGGCTCTGCAGCCTCTGTGGTGACTGGGAGCAGACGGGGAACATCTGATGACAGCATTTTGACAGGATAAGAAGCAATAACTAATATAAAAATTAGCCGGGGGGCGGGCACGGTGGCTCACACCTGTAATCCCAGCACTTTGGGAGGCCGAGGCGGGCGAATCACCTGAGGTCTGGAGTTTGAGACCAGCCTGGGCAACATGGTGAAACCCCATCCGTCTCTGCTGAAAGTATAAAAATTAGCAAAGCATGGCGATGTGCACTTGTAATCCCAGCTACTCGGGAGGCTGAGGCAGGAGAATTGCTTGAACCTGGGAGCCAAATGTTGCAGTGAGCCAAGACCACACCACTGCACTCAAGCCTAGGCAACAGAGTGAAAGAGTGAGACTCTGTCTAGAAAAAAAAAAAAAGCAGCAGCAATGACTACTCTAAACCCAAGGTCAACCAACAGCCACCTTGGCGGCAGATCCCCAAGCTGCTGGTAACAATAGCTACCATTTACTGGGTTCCGTCATGTGCCAGACCCTGTCTTAAGTGTTTACATACATTATCTGCTTTAATCCTCACCACAACCTGGAAGGAAGCTGAGACTCGGAGACCTTAATTCATTTGCCAAGGACACACAGCTAATAAATGGAGGTGTCAGGATTCAAACCTGGAGCTAGAGCCAGGCATGGTGGCACACACCTATAGTCCCAGCTACTCAGGAGGGTGAGGTGGAAGGATCACTTGAGCCCAAGAGTTTGAGACACCATCTCTAACAATGTTTTTTTAAACCTGGACTGTCTAACTCAGGAGCGCATGCGCATTCCTTCCCCACATGCTGCCTGCACACATTCTCTTCCATGCAAGCCCTTCATCTGCTGACGTTACTCCTATGTAACAGGCACCACGGAGGAGGCGGGAAGGACCCAGCCCTCAAGTCCACACCCCAGCAGGGACAATGCAAGACAATGAGAACTCTGAAGGCATGGGAACACAGGGAACTGGGGGTCAGTGCCATATTCTATTCAGCTGCTTCCCTGGCCTGACACTGAGTAGTCAGTCACCTGGTACACGTCAAACAGGTCTGAACGGAGTTGGAAACCAAGGCAGGGTGACCCCAAAGTAAGGAACATGCACATCTCACTCAGGGGCCATGGTGCCTCCACGTCCACCTCAGGCAACTATGTCCTCTCCAGAACAGGGTGAAACTGGTTTCCATCAAAAACTCTACAAGATGTTAATAGGTGGTAAAAATAATAGAATAATAAATTGAAGATTCATATTAAATATTTTAAAGAGCAGTTTTTAACTGCAGAATTTAGAACTTTTAGCATGCTTAGAGGCAATGCATCTCTTTTACTTAAACAGTTTAAAAAAAATTTTTTTTAAATAATGGTGGCCAGGCGCAGTGGCTCACACCTGTAATCCCAGCACTTTGGGAGGCTGAGGCAGGCAAATCACCTGAGGTCAGGAGTTCAAGACCAGCCTTGCCAACATGGTGAAACCCCGTCTCTACTAAAAATACAAAAAATTAGCCGGGCATGGTGGCATGCGCCGGTAGTGTCCCACCTACTCAGGAGGCTGAGGGAGGAGAATTGCTTGGGCACAGAAGGTGGAGGTGGCAGTGAGCCCAGATCACGCCACTGCACTCCAGCCTGGGCAACAGAGCCAGTCTCAAATAATAATAGTAATAATAATAATAATAATAATAATAATAACAATGGAAACGGGGGTCTCACTATGTTGTCCAGGCTGGTCTCCAGCTCCTGGACTCAAGCAATCCTCCCACCTTGGCCTCCCAAAGTACTGGGATTACAGGCGTGAACCACCACGTCCCACCCTTACATCTCTAAAAAGAGGAAGCAGAAAGCAGTGTTTCCCAAATGTCTTTCAAGAGATGCCTATCAGTGTCCTGAGGAACACCAAGGGTCTGAGGCATCACCTTGCAAACACTGGATCAGGCACGGGCCTCTTGTTTTGAAATACAATTCATGGGTTATCAAATATGGAAACACTCTCAGAGATCAGCTAGCCTGCTGATTTTACATTTTACAGATGGGGAAACTGAGGCCCAGAGAGGGAAGAAGGTTGCCAAGGCAACACAGGGCCTCCACAGCCATTGGGTCTTGACCCCAGCTCTTGGGGTCCAGAGGCCCAGCTCCAGCTGCCTGTTTGGCTGTGCCAGGTTCCAGGTTTCTACATCGGTCTCTCCCATCAAACCCTCAGCTCCTCAAAGCCAAGGTCTGGTCTCTCTCACCTCCCAGTCCCAGCTCCTGGCCCAGTGCCCTGCACAGAGGACACATTCACAGAAGTTCCCAGCAGCTGGAGAGGCTCAGGGCAGACGCCAGGAAGGGCGTTCCAGCAGCTGGGGACAGATGGCAGGAATGGGCAGTCAACTTCTCTGAAGGCTTCTCAGAAGAGAGCAGAGGCCAGGCTGCCAGAGGCAGTGCTGGACACTGGCCCCAGCTTCCTGGTTTCCAGAAAGGATGGAGTTGGGAGCGAAGGAAGATTCCAACCCCGGGAGCTGCCTTGCTGGCCTGGGTCCGAGACCCTCTGCTTGCACCAGAAACAGGGAGGGGCAAGAGCCCCCGTTGGGACAGGCCATGGAATGCCATCCTCCTCCCCCAGAGCTCAGACCCTCTGCCTCCAGGAAGCCACTCCTGCCCGCTCCAGCCTCCCTGGTCTTTTCCTCCTTGGAACTCTGACAGCAACTCGGCTCAGGGAAGGTGAGCCGAGGCTGAGCATGGCCTCAGGGGCTCCCAATAGGAACTGGAGACTGGCCTGTCCTCCAGGCTGTTCAGTAAGGAGGCAGAGCACATCTGAAGGTGTCTCCTCCTCTGAGGGAAAGTCATAGGGAAAAGAATTCCAACCAAGGTGCCCAAGGTGTGTCCTGGAAGAGGACCTCTCAGTGGGGCTGCAGCAGTGCCTAGACCGCCAGCAGGCAGAGGGAGGACAGCGCTCCAGGGGAAGACGGAGCAGGCCCAAAGGCCCAGGCAAGGAGAGGAGGCAGGAGCAGGCCCACCTGCAGCTGCACTTGCAGCCTAGGGGCAATAGAGCAGAGTGGTCAGAGGCTGGGCTGGGACCAACCACAGGTCCCAGTCCACACCCTGTCATCATTTGCTGGGCGAGCTCAGGCCTGTCACTGAATCGCTTTGTGCCTCAGTTTCCTCCCTAAAATGAGAATAATAGCATCTACTCAGAGGGTTGTTGGGAGGATGAAGTCCGATGACAGGAGCCCTCACAGCTGAGCCGGCACCTGGGGAGGCCCTAGAGTGTCGCCTGCGCTGTTAAGGGGCATGGCAGAGGAGGCCCACCCATGACAGAGGAGCTTGTCATCCCAAGCAGGAATGCCACCTGGTCTGACATTAGGATTCAAAAGGCAAATGATAAACTCCTGACTGTGAGGCCGTGGTGGCTGCTCGGTTAATACTTGTGCACTTGACCTGAGGTGAGCATCCTCCACACCTCCCAGTGCTGGCCTAATAGCTAAATGATTTCCTCTGACTCACATTTATTGAGCAGTCACTGTGCTAGGTAGGGGAGATGTGTGTGTGTATTCTTATATAATTCTCTCATCACTTGGGGATATCAAGGGTGCATAAGATTATCAACATCGTACATATGCAAAAGCTGAGTCCTGAGAGGTTAATAGCATGATCTGCCTAAGGCCCCTTGGGTACTAGTTGCAGGATTTCTTGACTTCAAGTCACTTTCCACTACATCCGAGACTGAGGATGACACAGCCTTATCCAAAGGTGGAGGTGGCCTAGAAAACGCTCAGGGGAGCTCCCACAGCCACCCCAGCGTACTCAGACTCGGCTGAAGACCCGCAGGGTAGCTTCTGTCTGTCACTACGCTGCCCTCGACCACTAACCTGTGCCCGTCAGCCCTCCACCTTCCCAGTGCATAGGCCCTCCCCTGCCACACCCCAAAGCTCTCCGGATACCCCAGTATAACCTGCCTGGCTGGTGGGTCCAAGACCCCTCCTCCATCCCTGGTGATTTTGGCTCTGGAAGGGGGTCATTCACAGCCTCAGGGATCCAGAGACTCTGTGAAGACCTCCCAGGGAACTTTATGCTTGTACCTCAGCCTCAGAAATTCAGAATCAACCACTCTGGGGTGGGATCTAGGCTCCAGTATGTTTTTTGTTGTTGTTGTTGTTGTTGTTGTTGTTGTTGTTTGTTTTTATGAGACAGAGTCTTACTCTGTCACCCAGGCTGCAGTGCAGTGGTGCGATCTCGCCTCACTGCAACCTCTGCCTCTTGAGTTCAAGTGATTCTCCTGCCTCAGGCTCCCACGTAGCTGGGCTTACAGGTGCGTGCCACCATGCCCAGTTAATTTTTGTATTTTTAGTAGACATGGGGTTTCACCATGTTGGCCAGGCTGGTCTCGAACTCCTGCCCTCAGTTGATCTGCCCGCCTCGGCCTCCCAAAGTGCTGGGATTACAGGAATGAGTCACCACGCCTGGCTCAGTATGTTTTTCTTTTTTTCTTTTTCTTTTTTTTTTTTTTCTGAGACAGAGTTTCGCTCTTTTTGCCCAGGCTGTAGTGCAATGGTGCAATCTCAGCTCACTGCAACCTCCGCCTCCCGGGTTCAAGCGATTCTCCTGCCTCAGCCTCCCAAGTAGCTGGGATTACAGGCGCCTGCCACCATGCCCAGCTAATTTTTTTTTTTTTTTTTTTTTTTTTAGTAGAGACAAGGTTTCACCATGTTGGCCAGGATGGTCTCAATCTCTCGACCTCATGATCTGCCCACCTTGGCCTCCCAAAGTGCTGGGATTACAGGTGTGAGCCACCGCACCCAACCAAGGCCCACTATGTTTTTCTTAACTCCACAAGTGATTCTAAATTCAACAAGAATTAGAGCCAGCCTAGGCAACTGATTAGAAATGCAGAACCTCAGGCCCCACCCCAACCTGAAGAATCTCAGTGTGCCTTCCCATTTGAGAAGCACTGCCCTACGCCAAACCCCGTATCCGCAAGCCAGGCCCTGTGAAAGGCCCCCGCAGGGAAACTGGAGGTAGGAGGGTGCACAGTCCAGATAGAATTAAATAGTGGATGGCCAGGACCCCCCAGGTCGCATCCACACAGCACTCAGAGGTGCTAAACGCTTTCCCTGTGTTCCCTCATCCCATCTCAGCCCTGTCCTCTGAAAGTCAGGAAGACAGTCTCATGCCTGTGTGGGGAAACTGAGGCTGGGGCAGAGCCTCAACTTGACCAGACCATCCCTCACTTCTGCATGGCCCCTGGCTCTGCAGCCAGCAGATTTCCTGACCTTCATCTCAGTGTATCCTGCAGGGCAGGCAGGGAGGGAGGGTGACCATCGCCCCACGTGACATGTGAGGGACCAGGGACCCAGGGTGGGGAACACAGGCGGAGCCTTCCATAAAGCCGGACCAGCTCCCTCAGGAAGAGGACTTGGGAGCTGGGGGGTGAAGGGTCACTGCTGACCGGAGGCAGCTCTGCCAGGCAGTGTCATCAGTGGGCTTCACGTTTGACTGACAGGTATTCCTTTCCTCTCCTCCTCTCTGGGGCCCATCTTCTGAGTAAATCCGGGACCTGCCTTAACAAAAGCCAGGCCGAGTCCCAGGAAAACCCTGTTGCTCTGGAAAGGCCTCCTTGGGCCATGGAAGGAAGCCTGGATTTCCACCATTACACTCAGACCGCAGACCCCTCTCTGCTGCAGAATAAACACCCTGAGAGAGGGCAGGTCATAGAGCCTACCAGACACCACACCTTGCCATGGACGGTGACAAACCCTCACTTCAGGACGGAGAGGTGATGGGGGGTGGGGTAAGGAGGTCACAAGCATCCCTGAAGAAGGGTCAAGAATGAGGGGGTAAAGGGACCCCTGCCACCCCCAGCAGGGAAAGGAGGAGAAGGTGACACTGGCCCTCCTGTTGTCCTGCTGGGGCAGAGGCCCAGGTGTCTTCAGCCAGGATCCCTCCCCTCTCCAAGCTCCCTGCTCTTCAGGAATGACTGTGGGTCCTTCACCCTTGCCTGCTGGAGAACACTGGGTTCCCAGGGCCTGGGATGGGATGGAGGGGATGGATGGGATGGCAGGGATGTGTTCGCAGCAGGGGCCCCAACCACACACACAGCACTGGTCATCTGACAGCCCTTCCCACCCCCCTGCAGGCCCACCTGCCTCACCCAACACTGCTCAGCAAAAAGCCCAGCACAGCCCTGAGAGGAAGGCAGTGTCTGTGCGGGGACAAGGGCGAGAGAGAGGGAGTGGCCCCTTCTGTCTAGCGTGGCTTCCTGCAGACAGAGCGTGCCCACTGCTACCCCCACCCCCATCCTGGCACAGCTGGACCAAGGAGGGCAAAGGAGGAAGCAGGGAGTTAGAGAGGGGGCAGCTGTGGGACCCCACATTCCACCTCCTAACTCTGGGCTCTTTCCCTCCACAACCACCCCTCCTGCCCCAGGCGGGTCTCAGGCCAGTCACAGACACAGCAGAGAGCGGGGAGGTCCTTTCCTCAAAGAGGAGGAACTGAGGGGTGGAAGGATGAGTGGGGACCCACCGGGAGAGAGAGATGCCAGGCAGGCAGGCAGCGGGCGGGCAGCAGCGGGTGTTGGAGGCGACTGCAGGGCAGCCGGGACACGACGGCAGATGCTCGTCCCTCGTCCCTCTGTCCATCCAGGGCGGCTCCTCTCCGGGCGGTTCTGAGGCTGAGCGGGCGCTGTTAAAAAGCTTTTTATGTGTGTGTGTGTTAATCACATGATTGCCGTTCACCTGTATTTCGAACAAAGACAGCTCACTGTTTCAAGGCCCCGAACAAGAGTCTGGGCACAGGGAAGAGAAGGGAGGCGGGGGGAGGAGGGTTGGCAGCGCCGGGGGTGGCGTCGAGGAAAACTGGGGGGAGATTGTCCAAGGCCAGCAAGCGAGAGAAAGAGAAAACCCTTATCAAACTCCTAATTCACTGGGCTCCGAGGCCCCAGACACACTGGCCCAATTGTCTGGCTGGTTGTGTGTGTGAGCATGTGTGTGTGTGTGTGTGTGGTGTGTGTGTTCCAGTGTCCGCTCCCCCCACCCCCAACATGCCTCTGCCTCGTGTGACTACCTCATTGTGTCCCATTTCCCACCCCCTACACCCCTTTGGCCTTTCCCAAGCATGAGGCCTTGCCTCCCCGGACCCCTTGCAGCCCACTCCAGACAGGACCCCTTGGGGTGGGCTTGGGGCCTTGCCCTGATGTTGAGGAGCTCAGAACGTCACATGGTTGCCAATGCGGCCCCAGCTCCATTACATAACCCACATACACCCCACCTCGGCCTCAACACCCCGGCGGGGCTGCCCTCAGTTAAGAGAACAGCACTGCGACCTTTGGAGGAGAGGCCAAGGAAAGAGAGAGGAAAAGGTGTCAACGGAGGATGGGCAGGAAAGAAAAGGGGAGGGAGGGAGAGGTGGGCAGAGGAGGGAAGAGGCAGGGCAAGTCCCCCCCCCTTGTTGGGGTGGGGGAGTAGAGGACTTCGTGACAATCAGGACTAGGACTCCCCTACCCTCTCCCAAGATAGGGTGAGCCCAGTGTGGAAGGAGCTGGGTCCCAGGAGGTAGCAACCCAAAATGCCTCTAAGACCTACTGAGAGAGGGCCCCCAACCTGTCCCACCTTGGCCTCCTGGCAGCTTTAGTCTTGTGTTTCCACCTTGAACCAGACCAGAACGTGCGTGTGCTGGCTGTCTGCAGAGAAGGGACCAGGAGTCAAGCTGGGGCTCTGCACTTCTTAGAGGGATCCCTGAGCAGTCTCTCTTACTGTGCAGGATGGGGCAGAAAGGGCTGCCTGGGAAAAGGTAGGAGGCAGGGTGAGGAGCTGGGCATCAGTGCCTGGCACACACTAGGCACTCAACAGGATTTCGCAGACGAAGCAGTTCGGGCCAGCCACCCTCACGGGCCCACAGGACCCTCACCGCCTTCACGTCTCTCCCTAGTCCCCTGCCAAGTGCCCATCTTGCCACCTGAGGCAGACGTTAGGAGTCCTGGTTGGGCCCAATTTTCTTCCATCCAACAGGTTCTGACCCTCCAGCCTACATCTCTTCCTTCCTCGGCCTAACCTCCCCTCCACCTCCCAGACTAAGCCCAAGATAAGCCTCAGCAAGATGGGCCTGGGCAGTAGGGCAGGGAGCTGGGTGGGGGGGCCTGGGCTCCGGGTGGAGGAGCCCTGAGTGTTGGGGATGAAGGAAAGCCTGGAGGCTCCACCTTCTGCCCTTCCCTCCCTCCTCTCCCCTCCCCCCTCTCCCCCTCCTTCCTTCCCCAGCCCTCCGCAGCGGCTCAGTCGCTCAGTCAGTCTCGGGCTGTCCGGCCAGGGTGGTTGGTGGTAAGGATTCAGGCTCCGTCCTAACGAGGCCGTGGCCTGAGGCTCAGGGCCCCCCGCCCCTCCCTCCCAGCCCACCAGCGTCACCTCCCAGCCCCGAGCTGGACCGCACACCTTGGGACACGGTTTTCCACTTCCTAAGGACGAGCCCCAGACTGGAGGAGAGGTCCGAGGAGGTGAGTGCGCAGCCTGCTCCTCCCTGGCCCGCCCAGGCCTGGGACCCTGCTGTGAGGTGGAGAGAGGCGACACCCCGCCCTTGCCCCCCACCTGGCTCTCCTCTAAACCCCGTTGGGGCAGGCTGAGGGAAGAAGGAAAGGTGAGAGAAAAGGTGGGAAATTCCAGGGGCCGGGATTAGAGCAAAATAAAGGCTCCGTTTTTTTCTTCCTTATCATCAACAAACCTCCACCCAAAAAAGGAGGCTAAAAAAAAAGCCACCCACACCAAGAGACGGTTGGGACCAGGTGGTGGGAAGACGCAGAGGCGGGACGCACCCACCTAGAGTCTGGCATGTGCGTGGGCCCCAGGGGCCAGATGGGTTTAGCTGGAGCAGGAAGGGCCGCCACCTCGGGGCTGTGCCCACGTCCTGTCTCGGGCCGCCCTCGGGGCTGCGCGCGCGGCCGCTCCATCGCGCCCTCCTTCCATCCAGGTGGGCGTTGGACTCTTTGCGAGGACCCCGGCGGCTGGCCCGGGGGAGGCGGCCGAGGCGGCGGCGGCGGCGGCCGGGGGCGACATGGCGGAGGAGCAGGACCTATCGGAGGTGGAGCTGAGCCCCGTGGGCTCGGAGGAGCCCCGCTGCCTGTCCCCGGGGAGCGCGCCCTCGCTAGGGCCCGACGGCAGCGGCGGCGGATCAGGCCTGCGAGCCAGCCCGGGGCCAGGCGAGCTGGGCAAGGTCAAGAAGGAGCAGCAGGACGGCGAGGCGGACGATGACAAGTTCCCCGTGTGCATCCGCGAGGCCGTCAGCCAGGTGCTCAGCGGCTACGACTGGACGCTGGTGCCCATGCCCGTGCGCGTCAACGGCGCCAGCAAAAGCAAGCCGCACGTCAAGCGGCCCATGAACGCCTTCATGGTGTGGGCTCAGGCAGCGCGCAGGAAGCTCGCGGACCAGTACCCGCACCTGCACAACGCTGAGCTCAGCAAGACGCTGGGCAAGCTCTGGAGGTGAGCACCCGACCGCCCCCCGGGCTCGGGCCCTCTAGCTTCGGGTGGATTCAGGGTAGCCGAGGCGGCCCGGCCTCCTGCACCTCAGAGCGGGACTGTCTGGCAGTCCTCCTTGGATAGGGCTGGAAGACCAGGTGTGGGGGCCGCGCCCGCCCTTCCATCACAAGGACCCTGGAACTCGGAACTCCAGCGGCCTAGGCCGGGTCTCCCTACGGGGCGGCGGGCAGGAAGGCGCCCCCTCGTGGTTGGAATTTTGCGGGTGGCAGACCGTGGGGCCTGGGGCTTTGGAGGGAGGGAAGGAGGCCTTCACTAACTCCTGCCCACAGATACGCACACTATGCCACCAGCTGCTGTGGTCCGGAGGATACGAGGGAAACGCTTGGAAAGAACCAAAGGGTTGCCTGGAGATTCAGGGAAACTGAGGCAGTCAGATGGAGAACTCGGGAGGTTTAAAGAAAACAGGGAATTCAGATGAGAGTCTTTGGAAGAGTGAGGGATGAAGAACTGCGGGACAAATCTGCTGCTGCAGGATCTCATCCTATCCTAGGGCTCTTCCCTGGGACTTTCTGACGCCACCCTCCTTTGAGTTGGGGGCTTCCTCACCCTCCTAGGGAGAGGACACACAGTAAGGGGCTCCCCCTCCTGCCCTGCCCCAGAGTCACCAAGCTGATCTCTTTCCTCCCTCTCCCAGTTCGGCGCCATCTTCCCTGCCAGGGCCCCACCCCAACGTTGAGCAACCTCTTCCCCACTGCCCCAGAGCTGGAGCTGAGCACTCTGGCCAGAAGGAAACCTTGGCCCCCTTCCTGCCCAGGGGCCCTCAGCGTCCCAGGTTCCCTGGGACCAGCCCACACCTCTAGGAAAAACATCCCCCGCAGGGAGCAATTCTCCCACCCTCAACTCAGGTCTGGGGTTCAGCCAGGCCTCCTGGGGATGTGTGGAACAAGACAGTCCCCCACTCCCACCCGGGAGTGCCAGAGCAGCTCTGAAAGAGACCAGGGACTCCAGGAGATGTGAGCCGCTAGACTGGCCAAGAGACAGGCCCCGAAAGGCAAAGGAATCACAAAGGTCACATAGAAGTTGGTAGCAGAGCCAGGGCCAGAACCCAGGACTCCCATACTCTCTGTCCAGAGGACTTCCCCTGACCCTGGTGACAGTGGTGGATCACCTACACTTTGAGGAGTGGTCAGGAGGTTGGGGGGAAGCAAGAAGATGAGAACAAGAGTGAGGGGCATCTGGGTTCCAGAAAATTAGGGCTTTGTCAGAGGAGCCCGGCTCTCTTCCGCTGCCCTCCCCCTTGCCAGCCACAGTTGGGTAGAGATTGGGTCTAGAGGCTTAGAGTGGTAGAAGGTGCAGGAGGATCTCCAAGAGACCAAAAGATTCACATCCCGCCCCCTGGCCTGTTCTTGCCATGTGTTTGCTGAAGACCTGGTGCCCCTTCCCCTGCCCCTTCTCAGCCCTCAGTGCCCTGCTCACCCAGGGCAGGCCCAGGGCTCAGCGACCAGCCCGCTGTGTGGACCCAGACAGCCCAGTTCTGCCCAAGAGCAGAGGTCACAGCTAGCTCCTCCACCCAAGGTCCATCCAGATCTGGGTGGGGCTTGGCCCAGGCCAGTATCTTTAGTGCCAGGGGACAAAGAGCAAGTGAGAAACAGACAACCAGGAGAGACATACAGACAGGGCAGACTCTGGGGACCATGAGAAGACCACAGTACAAGCCCAACGAGAGTCAAAGCAAGGACGGACCTCATTTTCCCTCCATCTCCCATTGCCAAGGGTTTAAGATTGGCTCCTCCATTGTCCCTGTCCCCAGGTTCCCCCAGCCCAGAACCCTGGGCTTGGACTCCCTTCAGGAGGACTTATTCTTGGCCATCACTCAAGCTGTGTGCACAGGGGCCAGCCTGAGGTGTGGCAGTCAGGAAAACTGGCACTACTTGCTGAGGACCCAATCCCAATGGGAGGACAGGGCCAGAACCATGGCAAGGATCAAAGGCAATGCCAACAGAGGGTGGCTCCCTGGACCCTGGAGGGGGGTCCTGAGAGACATTTGGATTTGGGCTGGGCTGGCCAATTGCTCCAGGGGCTTCTCCTGAAACCTCCCCAAGCTGTGACTCCCGGGATGTCAAGAAGGGGGGTGGTTAGGTAGGCAGAGCTGGAAAACAGGTGTCTTAAAACCAAAAAGAGAAAGATACACACAGACT
This sequence comes from Pan paniscus, assembly GCF_029289425.2. NCBI lineage: Eukaryota > Metazoa > Chordata > Mammalia > Primates > Hominidae > Pan > Pan paniscus. The sequence goes on along the minus strand of NC_085927.1, from coordinate 47,837,809 downwards.
GTGTGGAGTGCCCCAAGGGAGTGTGGGATCAGACACACTGGAGCCCAGGTCCTAAGGGGCCGTGTGAGCCCCAACAGTCATTCTAACCTTTGATGCCCATCTGGGGAGGGGCTAGTAGAGGCTGATCACAGGGTGGTGCCTGTGGGTTGGCTGATCTGCCTGGAAAGAACCAGAGCCAAGAAACTGGAAAGGCGGACACAGGCAAGAGTCCCTCCTGTGTGGTGGGGGTCACCCAGCCTCTGTTCCCAGTGCCACAGGCCCCTTCCCCAAGTAGTCTTCTTATGCCCCTGGCCTAGCAGGACACATGTAGCAGCAATCAGTGCCCCACTGTGGGAGGTCCCCGGTTGGGGTTTCCAGTTTGGGTGAGGAATCAGCCTACCTCTTCTTGCCCCCATTCCAAACCTGGGAGACCAGGGAGAAAGAGGGCTGACAGGAAGGTGCAAATGAGGACTGGGTTTGGAGTTAGAGCTGGAGGCGACGTTGGGGGTTTGGGGCTGGTAATGTTGAGTGGGGACTGGTGCTGGAGATTGGGTTTACATGGTGGGCAGGCTGGGTTTGGGGTTGGGGTGGAGGTGGAATCAGCTGTCCGGCACAGCTGGTGGAGGAGGGAGCTGGGGTCGGGGATGGCAGTGGCCCCGGGCTTAGATTTCTGTCAGGGTTAGGCTAATGCTGGGAACTAGCTTAGGAGGTAGCAGTGGAATCCGATGTTGGGATCCTCTCTCTCTTCTGGCCCCTGTCACTTTCTTGCTGATGCTGGCTGCCAGCTGGGCAGGGGGCAAGGGAAGGATAGGTAAAAGAGTGAGCTCTGTGTCCCATGTCCCCAGCCATCCAGAAGCCCCTCTGCTGGGGTCCACTGCTGGCGGAGCAGCTCTCTCCTCTGTGGGTTCTCCCCAGTCACACCCTCAAGGCCTGCTCCACCCCCTCCCCTGGTCCCAGCCATCAGAGAGGAGGCCCACATCCCACTCCCTGACTCTAAAGGCCCTGCTCCAGCATCTTTGTCCTAAGTGTGTACACTGACTCTGACAGAGTCTCGGCTGGAGGGACCCTCTGAGAAAGCTGGGGCTAGGGCTGGGCTCAGGGCCGGGGTGGGGGGAGTAGACAGGGAGGCTAAGCCGCAGAGGAATGCTGCTGCCGGCTAGGAGGTGCCTGGCATGACCACCCCCGCCCAGCCTGGGGAGGGAGGGCTCGGCCTTCTGCTGACTGGGGGAAGAGGGCACTCACTGGGGTGTGAGGGGTGGGGCAGCTGAAGAGACAAGCCCTCTGGACTGACAGACAAGGCTGCTCCCACAAAGACTCATGGATTCTCAGTACCAAGGTCTGGGATTCTAGAATCTGGACTTTCCCCTCGACCCCCTCTGTAAGGTACCCCATCCTGCCCTCCGCACCCTGGGGCAGCCAAACCCTAAATGCCCTCCACCCTCCAACCCTGGCCTGAGGCTGGAGTCGGTGGCAAGGGCGCTGGCTTCAGGGCTTCTTCTCTCCATGTGTTGGTTTCAGGGACTGTTCCAGGGTCTGAGGAGAGGCTAGCTTCCTCTACTCTCTGCTATTTTCTGGACAAGGATATAGGATCCCCCACAGGAGGCAGTACCCCCCGCCCAGACCCATGGTAAAGAGGAGCCACATCTGCCCCCTCAGTCCCACCACACTGGAATTCACACAATCAGGACCCAGAGTTAAGAGACCAACCCTAGATCCTCCTGTCCAACCACCCCCACAAGCAGCCTTAGAAAAGCACCTCTTGGGGCCGGGCACGGTGGCTCATGCCTATAATCTCAGCACTTTGGGAGGCCAAGGCGGGTGGATCACCTGAGGTCAGGAGTTGGAGACCAGCCTGGCCAACATGGTGAAACCTCGTCTCTACTAAAAATACAAAAATTAGCCGGGCATGGTGGTGCGTGCCTGTAGTCCCAGCTACCCGGGAGGCTGAGGCAGGAGAATCGCTTGAACTCAGGAAGCCGAGATTGCAGTGAGCTGAGACCGCATCACGGCACTCCAGCCTGGGCGACAGAGTGAGACTCTGTCTCTAAATAAATAAAAAATTAAAAATAGAAAAGTACCTCTTGGGCTGGGCACAATGGCTCATGCCTGTAATCCCAGCACTTTGGAAGGCCAAGGCAGGCGGATCACCTAAGGTCAGGAGTTGGAGACCAGCCTGGTCAACATGGTGAAACCCCATCTCTACTAAAAATACAAAAATTAACCGGGCGTGGTGGCGCATGCTTGTAATCCCAGCTACTTGGGAGGCTGAGGCACAAGAATCACTTGAACCTGGGAGGCAGAGGTTGCAGTGAGCTGAGATCATACCACTGAGCTCCAGCGTGGGTGACGGAGTGAGATTCCCTCACAGAAAAAAAAAAAAAAAAAGAAAAGCACCTCTTTCTCAAGGTGCTCAGCCCGCTTCCCAGGCCCTGGTGCAAGGCATCTCACATCCATTATTCTGGCCAATCCCACACCCAAGTTAAGCCAATGTTATCATCCTTTTATAGGTGAAGAAACTCAGGCTCAGAGAAGTAATTTGCTCAAGGTCACACACACAGCTAGTAAGTAGCAGAGACTGAGTTCTCCCCCAGCCATGCTGCTTCTATTGCCCACCCTCAGTCCCAGGGAGCTCACCCCCAATGAAGTAGCCAATTCTACTTGCAGACAGCTTTGATGATGAGAAAGTTTTTCCTTTCCTTGAACTGGCATCTGCCCCTTGAAACCTCTACTCCTACTTCTAACTCCTCCTCAGGGGCTGCCAGGAGCAGCGGGCTGACCCCTCTCTCACCCTCCAGCCCATGAAAGATTTGGGGGCAGCCCTCTGAGGCTGTTATTCCTTGGGCCTCACATCTCTCAGTCCACAAATCATAGGGCACAGCCCCCACCCCGGGTCCTGTCCTCTGGGTGCCCCATCCCAGGGCCTCACATCTTCCAAGATGGACACTCAGAGGGAGGCCAACCTGGAGTGCTCTGGCATTCACGCCAGTCCCTCTGCTGTCCTCTCCGCCTCCCACCACACCCCAGGCTGCTGAACGAAAGTGACAAGCGCCCCTTCATCGAGGAGGCTGAGCGGCTCCGTATGCAGCACAAGAAAGACCACCCGGACTACAAGTACCAGCCCAGGCGGCGGAAGAACGGGAAGGCCGCCCAGGGCGAGGCGGAGTGCCCCGGTGGGGAGGCCGAGCAAGGTGGGACTGCCGCCATCCAGGCCCACTACAAGAGCGCCCACTTGGACCACCGGCACCCAGGAGAGGGCTCCCCCATGTCAGATGGGAACCCCGAGCACCCCTCAGGTGAGTGCTGATGACAGAGCTGAGGGTGGGGCAAGGCCAGTCAGTGGAGAGAGGAGATGGCTGGATGGCAATGAGACCCTGGACTCTAGGGAGAGTGTGCCAGGCTGTGCAGTTGCCCCAGCAGAGCTGCAGGGGCCCAGAGGGAGCTCCATGGGGGTTCCGGTGCCAGGGGAAGTGGCTGGGTGAGATGGCTCTGGCCGGGGCTGATCCTACTGGGCAAAGAGGGCCAGTTAAAGACTGTGGAGGCCGCCGGGTGTGGTGGCTCACGCCTGTAATCCCAGCACTTTGGGAGGCCGAGGAGGGCAGATCACGAGGTCAGGAGATCGAGACCATCCTGGCTAACACAGTGAAACCCCGTCTCTACTAAAAATACAAAAACATTAGCTGGGCGTGATGGCGAGCACCTGTAGTCCCAGCTACTCAGGAGGCTGAGGCAGGAGGATGGCGTGAACCCAGGAGGCGGAGCTTGCAGTGAGCCGGGATTGCGCCACTGCACTCCAGCCTGGGCGACAGAGCGAGACTCTGTCTCAAAGAAAAAGAAAAAAAAAAAAAGACTCTGTGGAGGTCATGGAGTGAGAGGTGGCTGGGGCAGTTACAAGGAAAGGGGGAGAAGACAGGATGGTTTTGAGAAATGGAAGAGCAAATGGAGGAGAGGAAATCACTGCCTCTTTCCCACCAGCCATTCTTTTTTTTTTTTTCTGGAGACAGAGTCTCACTCTGTCGCCCAGGCTAGGCTGCAGTGGCATGATCTCGGTGCACTGCAACCTCTTCCTCCCGGGTTCAAGCAATTCTCCTGTCTCAGCCTCCCAAGTAGCTGGGACTACAGGTGCACACCACCACGTCTGGCTCATTTTGTGTATTTTAGCAGAGACAGGGTTTCACTATATTGCCCAGGCCCAGTCTCAAACTCCTGAGCTCAGGCAATCTGCCCGCTTCGGCCTCCCAAATCCCACCAGCCATTCTGACAGAGGAGACATGGCATGTGATACCGTGTCTGGCCATGGATGGGCCAGACATAAGCTATCTTGTTTAATTTTCATTAATGATAATAACAGCTAACCTTAATTGAGCACCTACTCTGTTCCAGGCACTGTGCTAGGTGCTAGTTGCCTTATGTATACTAACTCAATCATTGCAAACAATGTGATGAGGTACCCAAACTGCCTGGGCTCAGATCTCAGCTGTGGCAAGTTACTCTCATTTTACTGATGAGAAACAGACAGGAACTTCCCCAGTTTGGCTCCAGGGCATCTGCTTGGCACCACAGCTGCCTTGCCTGTGTTCCTAATGTACAGAAAGTGACACACACAGGTCTGCCACATGGGAAGTGCTCAGTGAGCAGAGCTCTGCCTTCAGAGGACACGCTCTGAGTCCTACTTTGTGTCTAACACTGGAGTGGACACCAGGGGTACTAACCAGAGAAGCCTACAGTCCCTGGCCTCAGGGGCCCATAGTCTAGAGAGAGGAGCAGGGATGAAAATGAGTGAATTAAGTACAGGAAGAAACAAAGCTAGGCATGGTGGAATGTGCCTGCAGTCCCAGCTACACAGGAGGCTGAGGTGGGAGGATCACCTGAGCCCATGAGTTTGAGACCAGCATGGGCAATGTAGTAAGGCTCTGTCTTTTTTTTGTTTTTGTTTTTTTTTGAGATGGAGTCTTGCTCTGTTGCCCAGGCTGCAGTGCAGCAGTGCCATCTTGGTTCACTGCAACCTCTGCCTCCTGGGTTTAAGCGATTCCTGTGCCTCAGCCTCCTAAGTAGCTGGGATTACAGATGCACGCCACCACACCCAGCTAATTATTGTATTTTTAGTAGAGATGGTTTTTCACCATGTTGGCCAGGCTGGTCTCGAATTCCTGACCTCAGCCTCCCAAAGTGCTGGGATTACAGGCATGACCCAGCACGCCCAGCCTCCTATCTCTTACTATATATATAGTATATATATATATAGAAACAAGTGCACAAGAAGTCTGTGTGAGATCCAGAGGTGGCACGGCCGTCTATCCCATCCAGTCAGGTCTCCAAGAACACCCCACTGCCCACCAGACTCTTGTCAAGGAAGGCTTCCAGAAAGAGGCAATGCCTGGGCTGCTTGGTATAATCTCTGTTTTACTGATAAGGAAACTGGTTAAGAGAAGACTGGGGATTTGTCCAGACACAGAACCAGGATTCAAAAGCCTAGGCAGGTCTCTTGAAGTACAGAGCCCTTGGCCAATGCAGGACTTGGCGCTGCCTCTGGTCTGATGAAGGAGGCACAGGCCTGTCCTTGGGGAGCTCCTAGTCTCTTAAGACCATGGACATGTTCTGTCTCCATTGCGATGCCAGGCAGTCATCCCTCCCACACACGTGTACATACTCTTCACCTTCAAAGATTCAGGGACACACACACACACATCAGGAGACCCTGGACCACATACAGAGCAACCACCTCAGAATGAAACTGGACACAGACTTTTTCTCACCCTTCAAGGCCCCACCCCACTCAGACATCCTTCCCCGATGAGACCTTCCCCAAATCCCTGAGGCAGCGGGTAGACTCCTCCTCTGGTCTCCCAAGTCCTTGCATATTGTCACCACAGCACTTCCAACTCTGGGTGCATGTGGATCTATGGATCTATGACTAGACTATGAGCTTTTGGGAACAGGGATCCATTTTATTTACATTAGTATCCCCAGCACCTGGCACAGCACCTGGCGTTTTGTAATGCTCCCTAAGAGTTTGCTAAATTAATATGTGAATAGGAAAGTGAACAGACAAAGGAACAAGGACCAGTTTTCTAAGTGTCCTCCCATGGAGGAAGGCAGCTCAAAGAACAACAGGGCAACACAGGCCAGCGTATGACGGGGCTAAGGGCCTGCCAGTGGGCTGGGAAGCAGGGTGGGCTCAGGAGGAGGGAAGGGTTGGAAAGGACACAACACGAGGCCAGGACAGGGAGCAGGCCCAGGCAACCAGCAAAGGTGAAACAGAGCACTCAGGAGCCTGGGCGAGCGAGGCTCAGCAAGGAAGACAGTCGGCATGGGTGTGGAAGTGGGGCTGGCAGAGCGCAAAGGCCAGGCCAGACCACCTGGACAGCAGAGAAGCTGATGAGAGGAAGAACTTTCCACAGGAAAGGTTTTTTCAGAATGAGGCAGGCCTCCCCAGGACCCATCCCTAAGATTTGAGAATTTCATAAACAACTAGAGATCAATCTAAGACACCAGTATTTAAACAAATGCTGTGGGGCGCAGTGGCTCATGCTGGTAATCCCAGCACTTTGGGAGGCCGAGGCAGGTGGATGACCTGAGGTCAGGAGTTCAAGACAACCCTGGCCAACATGGTGAAACCCCGTCTCTACTAAAAATACACAAATTAGCTGGGCATTGTGGTGGGCACTTGCAATTCCAGCTACTCAGGAGGCTGAGGCAGGAGAATCATTTGAACCCAGGAGGCAGAGGTTGCAGTGAGCCGAGATGGCGCCACTGCACTCCAGTCTGGGCAACAAGAGTGAAACTCCGTCTCAAAAAAAAAAAAAAAAAAAAAAACCCTGACTCATGCTGCCAAAATGTGAACTTACAAGGTTTTCCCAGAGGCACCCGCTGCCTGAAGGTGAACCATGGAAGTTCACGTGCGCCCACCTGCCTCTAACCTGCTTCCCCCTTGCGCTCTCTCTCTCTGTCTCCCTTCTACCCAGGCCAGAGCCATGGCCCACCCACCCCTCCAACCACCCCGAAGACAGAGCTGCAGTCGGGCAAGGCAGACCTGAAGCGGGACGGGCGCTCCATGGGGGAGGGCGGGAAGCCTCACATCGACTTCGGCAACGTGGACATTGGTGAGATCAGCCACGAGGTAATGTCCAACATGGAGACCTTTGATGTGGCTGAGTTGGACCAGTACCTGCCGCCCAATGGGCACCCAGGCCACGTGGGCAGCTACTCAGCAGCCGGCTATGGGCTGGGCAGCGCCCTGGCCGTGGCCAGTGGACACTCCGCCTGGATCTCCAAGCCACCAGGCGTGGCTCTGCCCACGGTCTCACCACCTGGTGTGGATGCCAAAGCCCAGGTGAAGACAGAGACCGCGGGGCCCCAGGGGCCCCCACACTACACCGACCAGCCATCCACCTCACAGATCGCCTACACCTCCCTCAGCCTGCCCCACTATGGCTCAGCCTTCCCCTCCATCTCCCGCCCCCAGTTTGACTACTCTGACCATCAGCCCTCAGGACCCTATTACGGCCACTCGGGCCAGGCCTCTGGCCTCTACTCGGCCTTCTCCTATATGGGGCCCTCGCAGCGGCCCCTCTACACGGCCATCTCTGACCCCAGCCCCTCAGGGCCCCAGTCCCACAGCCCCACACACTGGGAGCAGCCAGTATATACGACGCTGTCCCGGCCCTAAAGGGGGCCCTGTCGCCACCACCCCCCGCCCAGCCCCTGCCCCCAGCCTGTGTGCCCTGTTCCTTGCCCACCTCAGGCCTGGTGGTGGCAGTGGAGGAGGCTGAGGAGGCTGAAGAGGCCGACAGGTCGGGGGGCTTTCTGTCTGGCTCACTGCCCTGATGACCCACCTGCCCCATCCAGGCTCCAGCAGCAAAGCCCCAGGAGAACAGGCTGGACAGAGGAGAAGGAGGTTGACTGTTGCACCCACACTGAAAGATGAGGGGCTGCACCTTCCCCCAGGAATGACCCTCTATCCCAGGACCTGAGAAGGGCCTGCTCACCCTCCTCGGGGAGGGGAAGCACCAGGGTTGGTGGCATCGGAGGCCTTACCACTCCTATGACTCCTGTTTTCTCTCTCACAGATAGTGAGGGTCTGACATGCCCATGCCACCTATGCCACAGTGCCTAAGGGCTAGGCCACCCAGAGACTGTGCCCGGAGCTGGCCGTGTCTCCCACTCAGGGGCTGAGAGTAGCTTTGAGGAGCCTCACTGGGGAGTGGGGGGTTCGAGGGACTTAGTGGAGTTCTCATCCCTTCAATGCCCCCTCCCTTTCCGAAGGCAGGAAGGAGTTGGCACAGAGGCCCCCTGATCCAATTCTGTGCCAATAACCTCATTCTTTGTCTGAGAAACAGCCCCCAGTCCTCCTCCACTACAACCTCCATGACCTTGAGACGCATCCCAGGAGGTGACGAGGCAGGGGCTCCAGGAAAGGAATCAGAGACAATTCACAGAGCCTCCCTCCCTGGGCTCCTTGCCAGCTCCCTCTTCCCTTACTAGGCTCTATGGCCCCTGCTCAGTCAGCCCCACTCCTGGGCTTCCCAGAGAGTGACAGCTGCTCAGGCCCTAACCCTTGGCTCCAGGAGACACAGGGCCCAGCACCCAGGTTGCTGTCAGCAGGCTGAAGACACTAGAATCCTGACCTGTACATTCTGCCCTTGCCTCTTACCCCTTGCCTCCCAGTGGTATTTGAATAAAGTATGTAGCTATATCTGCCCCTATTTTCCTGTTCTGCAGCCCCCCAGATCCACATGTAACTCATTACTGTCTCCTGTTATTTATCTCAGTAGTCCCCTCTCCTAGCCACTCTAGCCCCTATTAACTCTGCATTAAGCATTCCACATAATAAAATTAAAGGTTCCGGTTACCTGCTTGGTGAGCCTGACCTGGCCTGTCTCTTCATCTCTTATCCCTGTACTGGTGCTTCCTCAAATGCTTTCTGGAAGTAGCTAGGAGTAGAATGCAAAGGATAGATCATCAAAGGTCTCTCTCTCCCACCTCCCTCCCTCTTTCCCCACCCCCTTCCCCTCCCCCCTCCTCTCTCTTCCCCCCTCCTCTCTCCCCCCTCCCTTCTCTCCTCTCTTTCTCTCTCTCTCTCCCCCCTCCCCCTCTCCTTTCTTTCTCTCTCTCTCCCCCCTCCCACTCTCCTCTCTCTCTTTCTGTCTCTCTCCCTGCTAAGAAAGTGGGAACAATGGAGAGTGTTAGGACAGCTGGCATCCCAGTGGGGTCCATCTGAGCTCAGGGACTGAAGCCTCAGATGGGAACTTCTCCCCAGCCCGGCTGTGCCCCACACTGCAGGGGGGCCACTCACTCTTAACTGGCTCAGCTAGAACTCACTGCCTTGCAAGCAGCCCCTCTGCTCACCCAGCACTCAGCAGAGGGGAGTTTGCAAAGAATTCAAGAGACAGGTATCTGAAGAGGAGGAGGTGGGCTGAGGGTGACACCGTGCTGCCTGCAGTCAGAGGCCTGTCCTTCAGGATGTGTGGATAGGCCCTGTGTTGCTGCATCCCCCCACTTGCCACCTCCCCCAGCACACACACAGCAGCCCACGCCAGGATCTAGCCAAGCCTTCACAGCAGGTGCCCCTGTCCAAGTCTAGACCAAGGATGTCAGACAGTCTACTCCTTAAGCGCCTACTCCCTAAGAGCTCTTTCCTCAGCAGAAGTCCAAACTGCACCCAGAGGCCAGGACCACTCCACCTCACAAGCACACAACTCCAAGGACTCTTTGCCATCTTGCTCCACTGATGAACAACTCCGATGGTTGGAAGTTCTTCCTCATACCCAGCTCATAACAGCTTATATCCAGCTGCCATTTACTAAGTGCTCCACCAAGGGTTTTATGTCATTCAGGCCAGTGAAGGGGTAGGTCCGATCGTTATCTCAATTTTCCAGATGGGGAAACTGAAGTTTCCGAGGTTGATGCTAAGAAGTGCTGGTGCCAGAATCTGAACCCAGCTCTGACTCCAAGGCTTGCATTTTTAACCATCATCCCCTCCACCTGCCTGTGGTTTGCAGCCCCTACTTCTGCTTTGTATCTGGAGCAATGCATCTTCCACTGCTCCAGACTGGGCATCCTCAGCTTCCTTCCTTCCATCTCTGGTCTCCAGCCCCTAGTCAGGACCAGGGGAGAGGCAGGGCACCAAGAAGTAGCCCAGTCCCCAGGGTGGCCAAAATCCCTCCATCTAGGACCTGCATCATGGAAGCTCTTCAAGCAACCTCCCCAAAACTGCTGGTTCCCGTGAAGCTGGATGGTAACCGAAACCCCGATCTTTTAGACAATATCCATTGCAAAGTCATATCCAAATTGTATGTATGCTGTTTTTGTTTTGTTTTAGATAAAAGCAGGACTTTACACTGATCTTTAACAGATCTCACCTTGTTGGGTTTGACCCATTTCCCCACCTGTATTAAACTTTTTAGAACTTAGCTCTCCTTTAGAGCTTTATGTATCTGCAAACTTGAATAGCCTCATTCAAGTCACTAATAAAGGTAGAAATGAAGAGGGACACCTGTGTACAGCACTAAACGCCTCTCTCCACTGTCAGTCCTATTCTCTCCACTCTTTTTTTTTTTTTTTTTTAGATGGAGTCTTGCTCTGTTGCCAGGCTGGAGTGCAATGTTGCAATCTTGGCTCCCTGCAACTTCTGTCTCCTGGGTTCAAGTGCTTCCCCTGCCTCAGCCTCCTGAGTAGCTGGGACTACAGGCATGCACCACCACGCCCAGCTAATTTTTTTTTTTTTTTTTTAAGTAGAGATGGGGTTTCACCATGTTGTCCAGGATGGTCTCAATCTCCTGACCTCATGATCCACTTGCCTCGGCCTCCTAAAGTGCTGGGATTACAGGCGTGAGCCACCGCACCTGGCCTATTATCTCCACTCTTTTTTTGAGTCTCTCTCTGTCGCCCAGGCTGGAGTGCAGTAGCGGGATCTCGGCTCACTGCAAGCTCCGCCTCCCGGGTTCACGCCATTCTCCCGCCTCAGCCTCCCGAGTAGCTGGGATTACAGGCGCCCGCCACCACACCCGGCTAATTTTTTGTATTTTTTAGTACAGACGGGGTTTCACTGTGTTAGCCAGGATGGTCTTGATCTCCTGACCTCGTGATCCGCCCACCTCAGCCTCCCAAAGTGCTGGGATTACAGGTGTGAGCCACCACGCCCAGCTATTATCTCCACTCTTGAGGCTGTCTAATCAGTTCTAAAACTGTCTAATTACATCACCATGAAGCACACACTTCTCTGTCACAGTGGCATGGAGACTACCGATGCCTTGTCAAAATCAAGATTCACTGATCTCTGGCATTCCCTCAACCTACTGGACCAGTAACCATCGAAAAAAACACTTATTTGGCAATATTGGTTCTTAGACACCCTATGCTAGCGCCCGATCTCCTCTTTATTATATAAGCACTTTTAAACATGGAGGGACCTATTCTAGAATTTTGCCATGGATCAATCAGTACTAACCTTATGTGTTTATAATCTTTACAACCCACCCTTTCCCCTTCATTGAAAGGCAGGACTTTTGTCCATTTGTGGTCTGTTCACTACTCCTGCTCGCAGTGGGATGAGGGATATGGAGCTGGCACGGTGGGGAGCAGGGGGCACATCCAGAAGATGACACTATCACCTCCAAGACCCCACATCTCATGAGATTGAGTGGGAAATCACTGAGGATGTGGAAGGAGGGGAAATGACCCCAAGGAAGTCAGAAGACCTGGGTTGTGTCCATCCCTTAGACCAAAGGTTCCAAGTGTGCACAGGCCTCAGGAAGGCAGGAGCTCCACTTGTTAAAAAAGGGTTAGGTGTTTCTGGAAATGACTCAAGAGACTATGCCCAAACCCTAAGAAAACAGAACCAATAGTGGTGACCGGGACATTTTATTCAAGAGAAGTCAAAAGCCAGGCCCAGACAGCTGAATAGCAGGGGACTCCCCAAAAGAGGAGAATGGGAAGAGGAAGACAGGAGGAAAAACACCCCTTCTGTCCCATTTCCCTTGCACTCTATCCCCTAAGGGTTAACCCCCAATTCCCCTCCTCCCCAGCCCAAACCCCATCTCCCTTTAATCACATCTGATACTGAGCAGCCCAGCAGGGAACAAAGAGACCATTTAGAGAAATGGGGCCGAGAAAGTGACCCCCGCACTCTGGGGCGGCTGCCTGGATGCCAGCACAAAGGCGGCATTTCAGAGCTGAAATTTCAGCACCCAACTTGATTAAAGGATTCCACAGGCTTGGAGGAGGGTGGATGGGGGTGTGAAGTCCACTGCTCCCTGAATTAACCCTTCTCCAGGGCAGCAGACACCCCTCCCACCAATGCAGATCCTCACCATTCACTCCCCACACCCCATCCCAGGGCCAGGCTGCACCCAGGCCTGGAGGCCCTGCCTCCTGCAGAGGTTAGGGAAGCCCAGCTCCTCCTCTTGGAAGGGGAGCTGGCAGTGGAATGGAGGTGAAGGCTGGCATATTCAGGGAGCCAGTTTACCCTCTATCCCTGTTCATGTCAATATACACCCTCCCCCTGACCCCCTCTAGGAGGGAGGAGCCAGTGTGACTGGTCTTACGTCAGGTTGGGTAAGCAGGGTGGAGAAAGGAAGAGGACCCATTAGAACCTCAGGCAGAGGAAGGGGGAGCTCCAGCTCTGACTTAATGTAACACCTGGAACCCAGGAGCACCACCACCCCAGCACCATCTCCCCAAGGCCTCAGGGGATCACCAGCCCCAAATAGGAGGGAAAGGATATGTTATAGAGGCTAGGAAGAAGGCATGGGTGTGGCACACCAAAGAGGTGGGCCACAGAGGACAGCGTGTGGGCAGAGTCCTGAGGAGGAGTGGGGACAGAGCCATGGGGGCAGGGGTAGGCAGGTGCTCGGTCCTTGCTCCAGCTGCTGACTTGCCCAGCAGGGCTCTGCCTGGGGAGGGTGGGAGATCAGCACACCCCCACGCTTCCTGCTGGGGCACTGCTCCTGAAAGGGGATCCGAGCCCACGATAAGAGGCTCGAAGCAGGTCCTTAGGAAACAATGGGTGGCTTGATGAGACCTGCTCTGTGATACTCCTGAGAAGGGAGAAGCCCCTGCAGCCAGTCCCCACTGGAAAGGAAATTGGGGGTTTCCGTGGCAACCAGCTCCCTGGGCACAAAGACTTGTCTGTCTGCTTGGAAGGCAGCTGAGGTGTCTCCCCTGCAGCAGCCTTTGCTCTGGGGAACAGGGAGATGGAGGGAAGGATGTGGGGGATCCAAAGGGGCTAAGGGCCCCTGGTGCTTCTTAAGGAGCTGACAGTCACAGGGCCACTGGAATAGGTGCATGCTCCACGCAGCATGGCGGTAACAGGGAAGCAACAGGTGGTGACATTGCAGATAAGCAGAGGGGAAGGGGGTTGGAAAGTTGAATATTTTATTATTTACACATATAAAGTGAGAATGAAAATTGGGCATGGGGCAAGGGCAGGAAGATGACTCCAGCTCAGTCGGTGATGATGAGCTCGTCCACCCCCCAGTCTTCATAGCTCCCATCTGGCAGGTAACGGCGAATGATGATGGGGATCTTTCGGGCCCTGTGGCAGGGGAGAAGTCACAAGTACATGAGGGCTGGTGACCCCAGCTCTGCCGCAGAAGGAACAGATTGTGTGCAAAACACAAGCAAAGAGAAGTCTTAGGAGCAGCCTCTTGGGGCTGATGAGTGTACTTTGTAAGAAAGCAATTACAAGAAAAAGAAAGTTTTTATATCAGACAAGAGGGGGAAGAATGACAGAATATTGGTAAGGACTCCTGCAGCAGGAACAGGGAAGTTCCAACAGCCAGAAGACGTCCGTGTCTCATCAGTGCCCTCCCACTTTCCCTGCCTCCTCTTCTCTCTTCCTCCTACTTCCTGGTGAGCTGTTCCTAAGGATCTGTAGGAATAAGCATCAACTTCTCCAGCCAGGGAAGTGGGAGCAAAGGGTGCAACAGAGAGCCCAACAGATGCCTCCCAGAGATTTGGAGAAGTGAACCATGATTTGAGTGACTTACTTGAGTTCCTTCATGGCAATGAGCAGAGGATCTGTCTCCCCCTCCAGCTCCACCATCACAGGGGCACACATCCTGTAGGGATAGGGACAGGTGTTAGGGAGACTGCAAACCCAGGGAGAAGGGCCCAACAGGCAGTGAGGGTGGAACGGCATCCTGGTCCCCACCTAGAAACGTCATCTTCTAGGTAGGCAGGCACAGTAGGGAGTGGTGTGTAGGGGCACTGCCAGAGATCTTCCCTGGCAGAGGCCTATCACAGACTCCGGAGTCCAGCGGCCACAGCAGAATGTCCTGGTGGAAAGGGAGACATGTGCAAAGGCACACCATTCTAACTGCTCCAACCCCAGAGCCTTGCCTCAGTGCCCATGCACCTCATTTCAATTTCTATTTTCTCTCTCTATTTTTTGGAGACAAGGTTTCACTCCCATTGCCCAGACTGGAGTGCAATGGCGAGATCTTGGCTCACTGCAACCTCCACCTCCCAGGCTCAAGCAATTCTCCTGCTTGGGACTACAGGCATACACCACCAGCTATGCTAATTTTTTGTATTTTTTGTATAGATGGGTGAAATTAACATTTCGCCATGTTGCCCAGGCTGGTCTCAAACTCCTGGGCTCAAGCAATCCACCTGCCTCAGCCTTCCAAATTGCTGGGATAAAAGGCATAAGCCACCGTGCCCGGCGTCATTTCTATTCTCTATAGACACAACACCTCAGTAGAGGCCCTGCCCTTCCTGCCCAGCCCTCCCCACCCTTCACCTGAGGCCAGCAGTCGGGGGCTCACCTGCTTACAACACTGCCATGACTCCCCTTGGCTATCAGGCCAGAGTGCAGTCTGGTCCCTGTTTGCCTTCCTAGCACAGTCCCGTGCTACTTTCCTGTATTTACCCCACATTCCAGCCATACCAAACTATTTCTGGTTCCCTAGATGCACCATGTTGTTTCCCTTTTGTGTGCTCTTACAAGCTCTTCCTCTCCCTAAAAACCTGCGAGAGGTTCGGATGTCTCCACCCTGGAAATCGTGTGCTGACTCTTCAGTACCTGGACTCATTTTGCATAAACTTTTCTTGGCACCAATCTCATTGAACTGTAACTACTTGTTTGGAAACTTTCCACATTAGACCATGAGCTCCTAGTGGCCCAGACCACATGTGATTCACCACGGAGGCCCAGCCCCCAGCATCACACTTGGCCCACAGTGGGGACTCTACCACCAAGCAAAGGGATGCCAATTCTAGGCCCATCTCCTCTAGGAAGCCACCCCTGATGATTCCAGCTCAGGTTCACACCAACACACCCAGAATTAACAGGAGAGCATGCTAAAAAATACAGGTTCCTGGGTCCTTCCCCAGACCCCCTGAATAGAATCTCTAGTGAAGCGGCCTGAGAGCCTGCATTTGCAAAACTGCCCAGAAGATTCTGATAATCAGCTAGTCTGAGAGCTACCAGCTTACTAATTTTATTACTAAATATTTTGATTTATATTACTCCCAAAAGCCTGAAAATTTCCCAAGGGCAGAGATGAAGTATTTAACTTTCCCTATATCCTCTCTTAATAAGTATTTAAACTTTCCCAAAATATAAAGCTTTAAAGAATGTGGCAAAATACCTGATCTGCATATGCCTGCTTTCTTTCAAAATATAAATAATTCAAGGGCATTCACTCATTCCGCACCTATTGTGCACATGGAATGTGCAAGAATGTGTCCTTAAGTAATTTAATTTTTCTTGCACCATGGCTTCTACAGAGAAACACATCAACCATCCAGTTAAGAAGTAGATGTGACAAACATCATCAGCCACCAGGTGGTGCTAACGAACCAGACTGAAACCCCATCCAAAACCTACCCAAGAAACAGTTGTTCTGGCCAGGTGCAGTGGCTCACGCCTGTAATCACAGCACTTTGGGAAGCTGAGACAGGCGAATCACCTGAGGTCAGGAGTTTGAGACCAGCCTGGCCAACATGGTGAAACCCTGTCTCTACTAAAAATACAAAAAATTAGCCGGCCGTGGTGGCACATGCCTGTAGTCCCAGGTACTCGGGAGGCTGAGGCACGAGAATCGCTTGAACCAGGAGGTGAAGGTTGCAGTGAGCCGAGATGGCACCACTGCACTCCAGCCTAGGTGACAGAGTGAGACTCCATCTGCACCTACCAAGTGCAGAGTCCCATTATGGCTGTACAAGAGCTTACAGCAGGCAAGGAGCCACCAGATGGTGTCATAGCCCTTAAGTGGAAAGAGCACTAAAGACTGGAATGAGCTGGATCAAGCTTTGCTCCCCAAGAAAAACAGGACACTTGGCTGGGCACAGTGGCTCATGCCTGTAATCCCAGCACTTCGGGAGGCCAAGGCAGGTGGATCACCTGAGGTCACGAGTTCGAGACCAGCCCGACCAACATGGTGAAACACCGTCTCTACTAAAAATACAAAATATTAGCCAGGCATGGTGGCGTGTGCCTGTAATCCCAGCTACTCAGGAGGCTGAGGCTGCAGAATTCCTTGAACCCAGGAGGCAGAGGTTGCAATCAGCCAAGATCATGCCATTGCACTCCAGCCTGGGCAACAAGAGCAAAACTCCATCTCAAAAAAAAAGAAAGAAAGAAAGAAAGAAAGAAAAGAAAAACAGGACACTTGGATTTATGAGTGGCCTGGATGCTGGATGTTGGCCTCAAAACCTTTAAGTGCTGCACACTGCCCACCAAATGAACTCTAATCTTCTGAACTTGTCACTCACAGGACCAGTGTCATCTTCTCCAGCCTTATGCCCCAAGCTGCTTATGATCCCTCATCACAAATCCACAACTGCCTGCCTCCACCTGGACCTTTCCTTGGGCTGTTTCTGGCACCTGAAGTACCCACAAAACCAACTCTCTTTACCTGTCCCCACTAGAATTCTAATCCCTTCACAAGGCTTTCCCAGTCACCTCTGCAATAACTCTCTTTGTACCTTTCATAAAGCACCACTCGCATCTGCCTTGGGTTGTGGGTACCTGTGCACAGGTCTATCTCCCCCACCAGAAAACACCTGGAGGACTGGGGATTATGTCTTTTTTTTTTTTTAATTATTTTTGGTAACAGAGTCTCACTCTGTCACCCAGGCTGGATTAGTGGCGCGATCTTGGCTGACTGCAACCTCTGCCTCCCAGGTTCAAGCGATTCTCTTGCCTCAGCCTCCCCAGTAGCTGGGATTATAGGCGCATGCCACCACACCCGGCTAATTTTTGTATTTTTAGTAGAGACGGGTTTCACCATGTTGGCCAGGCTGCTCTCGAACTCCTGACCTCAGGTGATCCGCCCACCTTGGCCTCCCATAGTGCTCGGATTCCAGGTGTGAGCCACCGCGCCCGGCTGGGACTACATCTTTAATCATCTCAGCATCCTATCAAGTGCTAATGCAGTATCTTTCTTCAGTGCTGAAAGACTGTTTAACTTGCAAATAAGCAGTCTATTTGTTTTAAAAATAACTTATGAATTCTTCTTTCTACTGGCCCACTTTTAGCCTATATTAGTGTGCCCCATAGAATGCTCTGCAATGACAGAAATGTCCTATCCCCCTGTGCTATCCTTTATGGTAACCAGTAGCCACATGTGGCTACTGAACACACTTGAAATGTGGCTAGTTGTAATCCCAGCACTTTGGAGGCTGAAGCAGGGGGATCACTGGAAGCCAGGAGTCTTTTTGTGAGACCCTGTCTCTACAAAAAATTAAGACATTAGCCAGGTGTGGTGGCATTAGCCTGTAGTCCTAGCTACCTGGGAGGCTGAAGTGGGAAGATCACTTAAGCCTAGAAGTTTTGAGGCTGCAGTGAGCTATGATAGCACCACTGCACTCCAGCCTGGGTGATAGAGCCAAACTGTCTCTAAAAAAATAAAAGAAAAGGCTGGGCGTGGTGGCTCATGCCTGTAATCCCAGTACTTTGGGAGTCTGAGGCAGGAGGATCACCTGAGATCAGGAGTTCAAGACCAGCCTGGCCAACGAACATGGTGAAACCCCGTCCCTACTAAAAATACAAAAATTAGCCAGGCATGGTGGCGGGTGCCTGTAATCCCAGCTACCTGGGAAGCTCAGGTGGGAGAATCACTTGAACCCGGGAGGCGGAGGATGCAGTGAGCCAAGATCACACCACTGCACTCCAGCCTGGGTGACAGAGTGAGACTCCTTCTCAAAAAAAAAATAAATAGGCTGGGCGCAGTGGCTCACGCCTGTAATCCCAGCACTTTGGGAGGCCAAGGCAGGTGGATCACAAGGTCAGGAGATCGAGACCATCCTGACTAACACCGTGAAACCCCATCTCCTCTAAAAATACAAAAAAATTAGCCAGGCGTTGTGGTGGGCACCTGTAGTCCCAGCTACTCGGGAGGCTGAGGCAGGAGAATGGCGTGATCCTAGGAGGCGGATATTGCAGTGAACCGAGATCACGCCACGGCACTCCAGCTTGGGCGACAGAGCGAGACTCCATCTCAAAAAAAAAAAAAGAAAAAAGAAAATCGCACCGGCCGGGCACGGTGGCTCACGCCTGTAATCCCAACACTTTGGGAGGCCAAGGCGGGTGGATCACAAGGTCAGGAGTTTGAGACCAGCCTGGCCAATATGGTGAAACCCCGTCTCTACTAAAAATACAAAAATAGCCGGGCACGGTGGCTCACGTCTGTAATCCCAACACTTTGGGAGGCCGAGGCGGGCGGATCATGAGGTCAGGAGAAAGAGACCATCCTGGCTAACATGGTGAAACCCCGTCTCTATTAAAAATACAAAAAACTAGCTGGGCGTGGTGGCGGGCGCCTGTAGTCCCAGCTACTCTGGAGGCTGAGGCAGGAGAAGGGCGTGAACCCAGGAGGCAGCACTTGCAGTGAGCAGAGATCGCGCCACTGCACTCCAGGCTGGGTGATAGAGCGAGACTCCATCTCAAAAAAAAAAGAAAGAAAGAAAAAATACAAAAATTAGCCAGGTGTGGTGGCAGATGGCTGTAGTCCCAGCTACGCAGGAGGCTGAGGCAGGACAATCGCTTGAACCCGGGAGGCAGGGGTTGTATTGAGCTGAGATTGGGCCAGTGCACTCCAGCATGGGAGACAGAGCAAGACTCTGTCAAAAAAAAAAAAAGAAAAGAAAATTGCTTGAGCCCAGGAGTTTGAGGCTGCAATGGGCCATGATCAGGCCCCTGTGCTCCAGCATGGGCAACAGATTGAGATCTTGACTCGGAAAATAAAACAACAAAGAACCACCATGGCCGGGCGCGGTGGCTCTCACCTGCAATCCCAACACTTTGGGAGGCAGAGGCAGGTGGATCACTTGAAGCTAGGCGTTCGAGACTAGCCTAGGCAACATGGCGAGACCCCGTCTCTATTAAAAACACAACAATTAGTTAGGCATGGTGGCACATGCCTGTAATTCCAGCTACCTGGGAGGCTGAGGCACGAGAATCACTTGAACCTGGGAGGCAGAGGTTGCAGTGAGCTGAGATTGTGCCATTGCACTCCAGCCTAGGTGACTCAGCGAGACTCTATCTCCAAAAAAAAAAAAAAAAAACCACACTGGTACACATTGGCTCTGAATTCACCTTTTTTGCTACACTAATCTGACAGGCAACCATCTAGTTCTGGTTTTTTTTTTTATCGTTTTTCTCCCATACTGTTACTTGACTTCTCAGATGTTCATGTCCTAGTTCTCCTATTAGATCACAAGCTCCCTGAGGGCACGGGACTAGCTCAATGCCTGGTACGCAGGGACGGCACCACTTTTGGAATGTGAGAGCAGAGAGTCTGTTTTCAGGTGCCAGGCTGGGAAAGATCAGCGGTACAAGAGCTTACTGTGGCCTGACAGATGGAGAAGACAGTGAAGGGGCAATCACTCACGCAATCTGGAGCGCTCGGGTGCCCAGCACGCGGGCTCGCTCGTACTTGGTCATGTATGGTGTGGTGATTCGCTTCTGGTTGGCCTGCGGTCGCTCCCCAGAGGGGAGGATCTCGACATTCTCCTGGCCTTCCTAGACACGAAGACAAAAAAGAGGGAAAGTCTCAGGTGGCATTTTTGGGTTACAGGGAGGGTGATAATGACAACAATCACAATCCTCGCTACAGCCACCGTTAATGCTTACTGCATGCCAGGGGACCGCATAACTGCTTCCTAACAACTCATGTAATCCTTACAATAACCTTATGAGGCAGGGATTACAGTTCTCATTTCAGAGGCTTGGAAAGTCAGCTAACCTGACCAAGCCTCAGACCTGGTAATGGAGGTCTGAGATTCCAGAGCTAACTGCCTCATCCAGAAGAGAGCAGAGGGCCTGGAGATGGGGTGGTATCAGAATGTTGGTCCTGTAAAAGAGGTCCTGGCACAAAAAAATTACCCTAAGCAGGAAGCTAGGAATAGTCTCCCCATCTTTCAGATAGGGGAGCTGAGCCAATGGGTCAAGTGGCTAGAAAAGTCAAGGTGAAGGCAGGAATATTTAACAATTACTTACTAAGCATTTGTCCTGAGCCAGATATTGTTAACAGATGCTGAGAAAGAAAGCTAGGAATTTCTGCTCTCAATTAATGGTCTAAAGGGGAGACAAGAGTAAACAGAGCAGGTGCTATGAAGGGTGCAACAGAGTTCCCGAGGAGGTGGGGACACCTCACTCACACTGGGGGTTAGGAAAACTCCAGGGATGAGACTTGAGCTCACCTAGAAGGATGAGCAGGAGCTGTCAAACCAATGAGGAAGGAGGCAACATGCAAAGGCATAGAGGAGAAAGAGGTTTGGACAACTAGTTGTGGACAATAATTAGAACAAAAGGTGCGTAGAGGATTGTAGGCAAGAGAATAAATTCTGTGGTATATAAAGAATTAAGTAAACAGGCCAGGTGCAGTGGCTCACACCTGTAATCCCAGCACTTTGAGAGGCCGAGGCGGGCGGATCACAAGGCAGGAGATCGAGACCATCCTGGCTAACACGGTGAACCCTGTCACTACTAAAAATACAAAAAAAAAAAAAAATTAGCCGGGCGTGGTGGTGGGCACCTGTAGTCCCAGCTACTCAGAAGGCTGAGGAAGGAGAATGGCATGAACCCGGGAAGCAGAGCTTGCAGTGAGTCAACATCGCCCCACTGCGCTCCAGCCTGGGCGACAGAGCAAGACCCCGTCTCCAAAAAAAAAAAAAAAAAAAGTTGACTCTGAGCTGGGCATGGTGGTGCAGAACCTGCAGTCCCAGCTACTCAGGAGGCCGAACTGGAAGGATCACTTGAGCCCAGGAGTTCAAGGCTATAGTGTGCTATGACCACACCTGAAAATAGCCATTGTACTCTAGCCTAGTCAACGTAGCAAGACACCACTTCTTAATTTAAAACAAGCAAACAAACAACAACAACAACAACAAAAAACAGAAAGAAAGGATCACTCTGGATACTCTTGTTGCGAATATTCTGCAGGGGGCAGTGGCAGAAGCAGAGAGGCCATTTAGGAAAGCCAGTAGTAACTGAGCATGTGGGCAAGTAAGAAAGGGTGCTGAAAGGAGAAGAGCACACAGAGCAGAGTCTGGAGTGAGACTGAAGCAGGAAAACCAGCCACACAATTCCTGCAGGAATGTGAGTGAAAAGCAATAAGATCTAAGCCAGGTTAAGGCACCAGGAGTAGAAAAATGCAGACAGGGCTGAAGTACATCTAGGAGGCACAATCTACATGACAGGGATGGGAAGGGGACCAGAAGGATGGAGAAGGACGCATCTGACTCAAGTGAAAAGGTATCTGAAAGTGCCATGCAGAGAGAGAGAAGGCTCCATGTCTCTCCAGAACACAACTGCATTTTTTCCCTCATCAGTCACACAGGACAGAAAGCCCTACTTGCCTCTTGAGGCTGGCAACCTATCCACCTAGTTGCTCAAGCCAGAAACCTGAGAGTCGTCCTCGTCACCACTGACTTTCTCAGCCCCATAACCAACCCACCGAAATAACTCTTTCATCTGCCTTCTCATCACCTGCACTACCAGCACCTATGTCCAAGCCACAGGCCTCTCACCTTTCACTCTTGCCCTTCCCCAGTTCACTCCTTACTCGAGGCAGGAATGTACTTTCTAAAATGTAACCTGGACTGTGCCCTGGCTCAAAGTTTGTCAGTAGCTTCCCATTGCCTTTAGGCTACAAAATACTGCCTCATCTGAGCCCTGCTTACCTCTTCCCTTTGCTCCTTAAGCAGTCCCACCCAGCAGAAAGCACCTGGCATATAATAAACATTCAACACATGTTTGCCAAATGAAGGAAGGCACCGTTTAACTTGTCAGTGAACTAACTGCCCCAGAAGCCACAGGCTGTGGACCACATGGACAAAAGCTTTCAGGCCCACCCTGCAGGGCTGTTCTGCTATGCAAGACTGGAACACAGCTCACTCTAACTGGGAATGCTTATGGCAGGGGCCTTGACCACAAATAGAAGGCAGACACATTCAGCTAATCATCACCTGCCAGACGATTTGGCAGCTTGGGCTGCTGAGGTGGGAGCCTGAGGCTGAATACTGACCTCTTCGGCATTCTCCAAGTCATCTAGCCCTTCATCCTCCTCCACATCATCAAAGTCGTCGCCATCAAAACTGTACAGGAAGAAGAGATCAGTTACTTAGAGCATCACTTAAAAGAATCAAAGAGGGGCCGGGCACGGTGGATCACACTTGTAATCCTGGTACTTTCGGAGATTGAAGTGGGTGGATCACTTGAGGCCAGGAATTCAAGACCAGCCTGGCCAACAAGGCAAAACCCCATCTCTACTAAAAATACAAAAATTAGCCGGGCATGGTGGCACATGTCTGTAATACCAGCTACTTGGGGGGCTGAGTCACAAGAATTGCTTGAACCCAGGAGGTGGAGGTTGCAGCGAGCCAAGATTGCACCGCTGTACTCCAGCATGGGTGACAGAACAAGAACCTGTCTCAAAATAAATAAGAAAAATTAAAAAAAAAAAATTCAGAGGCCGGGCATGGTGGCTTTGTATTGTGGCTCTGGGATTAAGCCTGTAATCCCAGCACTTTGGGAGGCCAAGGCGGGTGGAGTTCAAGGCCAGCCTGACCAACATGATGAAACCCCATCTCTACTAAAAATACAAAATTAGCCGGGAGTGGTGGTGGTACATGCCTGTAATCCCAACTACTTGGGAGGCTGAGGCAGGAGAATCACTTGAACCCAGGAGGCGGAGGTTGTGGTGAGCTGAGATCACGCCATTGCACTCCAGCCTGGGCAACAAGAGTGAAACTCCGTCTCAAAAACCCCCCGCCACCGCAAAACAAAAAACAAACAAACAAAAAAATCAAAGAGGGCAGAGATCTGTGTCTCGCCCAGTGTGTAGGAAGCACTCAATAAATATTTACTTAATAAGTAAATCAGCTGGGTGCAGTGGCTCACGTCTGTAATCCCAGCACTTTGAGAGGCCGGGGTGGGTGCATCACTTGAGGTCAGGAGTCCAAGACCAGCCTGGCCAACATGGAGAAATCTCGTCTCTGCTAAAAATACAAAAAAATTAGCTGAGTGTGGTCGTGGGCGCCTGTAATCCCAGCTACTCAGGAGGCTGAGGCACAAGAATTGCTTGAACCCGAGAGGTGGAGGGTGCACTGAGCCACGGTCACCCCACTGCACTCCAGCCTGGGTGACACAGCGAGACTCCTTCTCAAAAAATAAAAAATAAGAAGAAGAAGAAGTAAATCCGACTTTTGTTCCATTTTACCCCTTCAATTTTTCCCCATCTGCCCCCAAATATTGCTAGTACTCATTCGTCATCACTGTTTCCCTCTCTACTGGATCATTCCCATCAGCATTTTTTTTTTTTTTGAGACAAAGTCTCGCTCTGTTGTCCAGGATGGAGTGCAATGGCGTGATCTTGGCTCACTGCAACCTCCGCCTCCTGGGTTCAAGCAATTCTCCTGTCTCAGCCTCCCGAGTAGCTGGGATTATAGGCACACGCCACCATGCCCAGCTAATTTTTGTATTTTTAGTAAAGATGGGGTTTCACCATGTTGACCAGGCTGGTCTCGAACTCCTGGCCTCAGGTGATCCACCCTCCTCGGCCTCCCAAAGTGCTGGGATTAGAGGTGTAAGCCACAGCACCCGGCCCCATCAGCATTTCAACATGTGTTTTTCCTCATCTAAAAAAACAAAAACAAACAAACAAAAACCCTTATTTCTCTTCTCTCTCCCCCTATAGCCCTAATTCCATGGTGTCCTTTGAAGCAAAAATGTGTGAAAGAGCTGTCCACCCTCACTATCTTCCTCTTCCCATTTTGTCATAATCTCACTCCAAAAAGCCTTTCACCCCAACAGCTCCATCAAAACCACTTTCCAAGCTCATTAATGATCTCCACGTTGCTAAATCCAATGGCCAACTCTCCTTCTCATTTAGCCTGATCTATCAGCTGGCACATTAGGCCACTTGCTCTCCTCACTTGACTCCAAGGACACCTCACCCTCTTGGTGTTCCCCCACCTCCCCGGCTTCTCTTTTCCCCCAAGCACTCAATGTCCAAATGCCCTAATGCTCAGCCACGGGTCATCTCCTCTTCTCTACTGACACTCACTGGGAATGCGGTAGCAATCCCACACGTTTCTTATTTTTATCCTCAGACTAGCTCTCTTTGCACCCACACATCCAACAGGTAATTTTTGGGCTCTATCTTTAAAATAGTAATATATCCAGAATTCAAAACCAGTTCTCACCACCTCTACTCCTACCACCCTACTATAAGCTACTGACTTCTCTCATCTAGATTACCACAAGCAGGCCGGGCACGGTGGCTCACGCCTGTGATCCCAGCACTTTGGGAGGCCGAGGCGGGTGGATCACAAGCTCAGGAGTTCGAGGCCAGTCTGGCCAACATGGTGAAACCCGTCTCTACTAAAACTACAAACAATTAGCAAGGCGTGGTGGTGCACGCCCATAATCCCAGCTAGTCGGGAGGCTGAGGCAGGAGAATCCCTTGAACCCCGGAGGCGGAGGCTGCAGTGAGCCGAGATCGCGCCACTGCACTCCAGCCTGGGCGACAGAGCAAGACTCTGTTTCAAAAAAAAAAAAAAATACTGCAAAGGACCGTCCCATACTTTTATTTAATGCCACCCGGTGGAGCTGCCCCAGACCCTCCTCTGGAGTACTCCTATACTACATACTTCTAGAACTGGGGAAGCTCACGCGACCACCGTTACCTGCTTGCTTGCTTACTTATGGGCCTGTGACCCCTGTTCTAGAAAGTGAGCACGTGGAGAGGCAGGGACGATTGTTCATTCACCTCAATATTCCCACTGCATGACACAGAGCCCGGCTCGCT
The DNA here is from genome assembly GCF_029289425.2 of Pan paniscus. Lineage (NCBI taxonomy): Eukaryota > Metazoa > Chordata > Mammalia > Primates > Hominidae > Pan > Pan paniscus. The sequence goes on along the minus strand of NC_085927.1, from coordinate 47,812,574 downwards.
GGAACATTTGCTGAAGGACACCTTTTCTACGGATCCCCTCTGGACCCTCGAGCCTGGGCCCTCCTGTGCCTCCAGCCGGGGCTGTGCTCCTGGGTCGCCCGCCCTTCCCTTCCTCGGCTCCGCCGGCCCCCTCAGGACCCCAGTCCCCTCAGACATTGCCCTAGACGCCAGGCTCCTCAGCCGACCCAAGCCTTGCCTCATCCGCCCCTTCCAAGGTTGCCGCAAAGGCCACTCCGCTCCCGCACTCACTTGTCCTCGTTGTCTGACATGACACCCTCGCCTCAGCGACCCCGCTGCGCCCCGGTCCCGCGCGGAGTCCCGCAAACAGCGACACTACGACTCGCGCGGCTCCTAGCTTATCTTGCGCCTGCGCCGTAACCCAGAGGAAATCACTTCCGGGAGGCAGGACAGAGCGGGGAAAGTGCGCATGCGCTGACTGGTGTGTGCGCGTTTCTATAGTAGCCAGAGGCGCTAGCTGCCAGCTCCAGCAGCCCAGGTCGCGCAGTATTTCTGCGTGGCACCGGTGCGGATGCGGCTGTAAAGCAGTGGTCACCGCCTCCGGGAGCCCACTTCTATGTGGAGAGGGGAGCACCCAGAGAGGGTCTTAGGGTGAAATTTCAATTTTGGCATATCACTCAGTGGGTACTGTTGTGACCATGGCTGTGTTAACACTCCCTCCCGAGGAGACTTCCCTGCCACAGGCGCTGGGTCAGAATGAGGACTGTGTGTGTGTATCTGTGTGTCTGGATGGGAGGTTTGGGCACTGTCGCAATATTAACTGGCGGCATCATTCTCTGGCTCGATCCCCGCTTCCAGACTTCTGGGGGTGTTGGGCGTCGGGGAACAGAGATTAGGGACAGGAGACAGGGGGTGTGTCATTGCGTCTTTCCCTCCTCAGAGTCCTCCCATGGCTTCACAGAAGCAGATGGAGGTAGTGACCAAAGGAACTGGGTTCCGGCGCCGCCCCAAGACCACCACTTACACCCCGGGGACCTGCGAGCTGCTCAGAGGTCAGTGCGTTAAAGCAGCGATCCCAGCCTTTTTGGCACCAGGGACCGGTTTCGTGGAAGACAATTTTTCCACTGACGGAGGTGTGGGGAATGGTTTCGGGATGAAACTGTTCCACCTCAGATCATCAGGTATTAGATTCTCATAAGGAGCGTGCAACCTAGATCCCTCGCGTGCGCAGTTCACAATAGGGTTCGCGCTCCTATGAGAATCTAAGGCCGTCACTGACCTGAAAGGAGGCGGTGAGGCTCGCTAGCCTGCCGCTCACCTCCTGCTGTGCGGCCCGGTTCCTAACAGGCCAGGGACTGGTACCAGTCCACGGACGGGGGGTTGGGGACCCCTGAGTTAAAGGATGAGAGAAGAATGGTGGTAGTTACCCTCTGTAACTCAGTTCCCCCATACCTGACCTATGGCTTAGCACTATTTTCCTTTACAGATAAGGAGCCTGGGGTTCAGAAAGCTTCAAAATTCTACTGCATATGCCTTAGTTGGGGGCGGGGCGGGGCGGGGCGGGGGGGAGGGGAAGGTTCAAGGTGCTACACCTTGCCAAAAGTCAAAGAACTAAAATTTTTAGAGTAGTTAACTCCTATGCATCCTTTAGATCACACTTTCAACTTTCCCGAGGAAGACTTCTGCTCCTCACCACCACAGTAGGATCAACTGTTATGCGCCCTCACACATTTTCCTTCACTGGGCTTAGCACAAGCTGTAGTCAGTTATTTGGTGTCCCATCTATCCCTCCAGATCATGAATTTCATCAGGCAGGAACCGTGCCTGTTTCGGCTCACAATTGTAGCTCCAGCCCCTGAAACATGATGAACAAGTGTTCATGTGTTCTTTTACTCAACAACTTTTTTGTTTTTTTCCAACAACAGCATTTTTAAGTCTACCATGTGCCTTAGACTCTGTTTTAGGTGCTGGGGATACAGCAGTGAAAGAAAATGAGGTGGCTCAAGCCGGTAATCCCAGCACTTTGGGAGGCCAAGGTGGGCAGATCACCTGAGGTTAGGAGTTCACGACCAGCCTGACCAACATGGAGAAACCCAGTCTCTACTAAAAGTACAAAATTAGCCGGGCGTGGTGGCGCATGTCTGTAATCCCAGCTACTCGGGAGGCTGAGGCAGGAGAATTCCTTGAACCCAGGAGGTGGAGATTGCAGTGAGCTGAGGTCGCGCCACTGCACTCCAGCCTGGGCAACAAGATGGAAGCTCCATCTCAAAAAAAAAAAAAGAGAAAGAGGAAAAAATATTTAACAGAGGGCAGAAATTTTATTAAACCAGCAAAAATTCTTATCATACAGCTAATATAGAAGGATAACAATAAAATAAAATATATAGAATTTTAGGTGGTCGTAAGTGCTATAGAAAAAACAAAGCAGGAAAGATAGAGAAGGCATGCTCAGTGCAGAATGGGGCTAGGATGTAGGGTTTTAAATTTCAGTAGGGTGTCAGGTGAAGGCATCCGCTTGCAGCCCAAGAGACCTCATAGAATGCTTTGTCGTGCAGTGATGATGAAGGAATCCAAACTGACGAACATCCAGCAGCGCCACATCATGGACATCATGAAAAGTAAGGGGCAGTCCACAGAGGCTTCCTGGACAGAGGGATCTGGGGCCACACTTTTAATGCTTCTCCATGTTAAGGGAGAGAGGACCTCATATAAAAAAAACAAAGACAGCCGGGCACGTGGCTCATGCCTGTAATTCCAACACTGGGAGGCTGAGGTGGGAGGATGGCTTAAGCCCAGGAGTTCAAGACCAGCCCGGGCAACACCACAAGCCACAAGACCTCATCTCCACAAAACCTTTTTTTTTTTTTTTTGAGACAGAGTCTCACTCTGTCGCCCAGGCTGGAGTGCAGTGGCGCAATCTCGGCTCACTGCAACTTCTGCCTCCCGGGTTCATGCCATTCTCCTGCCTCAGCCTCCCAAGTAGCTGAGACTATAGGTGCCCACCACCACGCCTGGCTAATTTTTTGTATTTTTAGTAGAGATGGCGTTTCATCATGTTAGCCAGGATGGTCTCGATCTCCTGACCTCATGATCCGCCCACCTCGGCCTCCCAAAGTGCTGGGACTACAGGAGTGAGCCACCACGCCTGGCCAACTTTTTTGTTTTGTTTTGTTTTGAGATGAGTCTCTCTCTCTGTCGCCCAGGCTGGAGTGCAGTGGCATGATCTCGGCTCACTACAACCTCCGCCTCCTGGGTTCAGGCAATTCTCCTGCCTCAGCATCCTGACTAGCTAGGATTACAGGCGTGCGCCACCATGCCCAGCTTAATTTTTGTATTTTTAGTAGAGACTGGGTTTCACTATGTTGGCCAGGCTGGTCTCGAACTCCTGACCTCGTGATCTGCCCGCCTCGGCCTCCCAAAGTGCTGGGATTCCAGGCATGAGCCACTGCACCCAGCCCCCAAAATTTTTTAAAATTAGCCAGGTGTGGTGGTGCCAACCTGTAGTCCCAGCTACTCAGGAGGTTGAGGTGGGAGGATCACTTGACCCTGGGAGGTCAAGGCTGCAATGAGCTGTGATTGCACCACTGCACTCCAGCCTGGGCGACCGAGTGGAGCCTAATCTCAAAATAATTAAAATTAAATTAAATTAAATTAAAATAAAAACAGGTCAGGCCGGGTGTGGGAGCTCACACCTGTAATCCCAGCACTTTGGGAGGCTGAGGCGGGCAGATCACCTGAGGTCAAGAGTTCAAGACCAGCCTGGCCAACATGGTAAAACCCTGTCTCTACGCCAATACGAAAATTAGCTGGGCATGATGGTGGATGCCTGTAATACCAGCTACTCAGGAGGCTGAGGCAGGAAAATCACTTGAACCCAGCAGGCAGAGGGTGCAGTGAGCCGAGACCATACCACTGCACTCCAGCGTGGGTGGCAGAGCAAGACATCGTCTCAAAAACAAAAAATAAAAAATAAAAAAAAACAGGTCAGCTGTGGTGGCTTATACCTATAATCCTATCACTTTGGGAGGCTAAGGCAGGAGGATTGCTTGAGCCCAAGAGTTCAAGACCAGCCTGGCAAAACACATACATACTGAGGTGTACCTGTAGTCCCAGCTACTCAGGAAGCTGAGGCAGGAGAATCACATGAGCCCAGGAGTTCAAGGCCAGCCTGGGCAACACAGTGAAACCTCTCTCTACAGCAAAATTTTTGGGTGTGTGACCAAAAAAATTAATACTTCTGACCGCTCGCTCCTGGGGAATTGACCTTGTAAAGGCTGGACGGGCAGAAAAAGTAGACAGGCACCCAGATCAAAACAGTGGATGAGCCAGGTGCGGTGGCTCATGCCTGTAATCCCAGCACATTCAGAGGCCGAGACAGGCAGATCACCCAAAGTCAGGAGTTCAAGACCACCCTGGCCAACATGGTGAAACTCCATCCCTACTAAAAATACAAAAATTAGCCAGGTGTGGTGACCCGGGCCTGTAGTCCCAGCTACTTGGGAAGCTGAAGCGGGAGAATAGCTTGAACCCAGGAGGCAGAGGTTGCAGTGAGCTGAGATCACACCATTGCACTCTAGCCTGGGTGACAAGAACAAAACTCTGTCTCAAAAAAAAAAAAAAACAAAAAAACAAAAAATTAGCCAGGCGTGGTGGCACATACCATAATCCCAGCTACTCAGGAGACTGAGGCACAAGAATTGCTTGTACCCAGGAGGTGTAGGTTGCAGAGAGCCAAGATCATGCCACTGCACTCCAGCCTGGGCAACAGAGGGAGACTCTGTCTCAAACAAACAAACAAAAAACAATGGATGGGACCTGCTCTAAGCTGGGCTTTATGGCAGTTGAGAGGTGGGGTCAACTGACCAGACAGGTGACACACTTGGATCGCCTGGGGGAGAAGCCCCAGGGATGGCCAAGCGGGGGGATGGACAGCGGGAGGGATAGGTACCTGCTATCATCCAAACTGTCCCTGCTTGTCCATGCACCACACAGAAAGTTTTAGGAACCCATCCATAGAAATTAAAGCATCAGTACAAAGATGTGATGTACAAGAATGTTTATTGCAGCATTGTTTGAAGTAGTAAAAAACAAACCTAGAAATAACCTAAATTTCTGAAACAAGGAGGTGAGCTGAATAAATAATGTATCCATTCTAAGGATACTAGTATATAGCTATAAAAAATAAGTTATATATAAATGGATTGATCTGGACAGATATCCATGAAAAAATGTTAAGTGAAAAGAGTCTGTTATTTTAATATATTACAGTATGATCCAGTGTTTGAAAGAATCTTATATGCACATATATCTTTGAACATGTTTGTATAAGCATCAAAAAGGAAGGAGACCACCAAACTGTTACCATTATCACTCATTCATTATAGAGGGGTGGGACTGGAAGGAAGAAGAGAAGACTCCTTGTACTGTTTGACTTGTTTTGTTTTGTTTTGTTTTGTTTTTTGAGACAGAGTCTCACTCTGTTGCCCAGGCTGGAGTGCAGTGGCTCAATCTCAGCTCACTGCAACCTCCACCTCCTGGGTTCAAGCGATTCTCCTGTCTCAGCCTTCCCAGTAGCTAGGATTACAGGCCTGCATCACCACGCCCAGCTAATTTTTGTTTTTTGGGGTTTTTTTTGAGACAGTCTTGCTCAGTCACCCAGGCTGGAATGCAGTGGTGCAATCTTGGCTCACTGCAACCTCCACCTCCTGGGTTCAAGTGATTCTCCCGCCTCAGCCTCCCAAGTAGCTAGGATTACAGGCACCCGTCATAATGCCTGGCTAATTTTTTTGTTTTTCTTTAGACATGGGGTTTCACCATGTTGGCCAGGCTGATCTCAAACTCCTGACCTCCAGTGATCTGCCCACCTCAGCCTCCCAAAGTGTTGGGATTACAGGCGTGAGCCACTGCACCTGGCCTTTTGACTTCTTTTAACAGGTAGGTATTACCTTTATTTTTATTCTATTAATTTTTTTTTGAGACGAAGTCTCGCTCTGTCGCCCAGGCTGGAGTGCAGTGGTGCAATCTCAGCTCACTGCAAGTCCCGCCTCCCGGGTTCATGCCATTCTCCGGCCTCAGCCTCCCGAGCAGTAGGGACTATAGGCACCCGCCACCACGCCCAGCTAATTTTTTGTATTTTTAGTACAGATAGGGTTACACCGTGTTAGCCAGGGTGGTCTCGAATTCCTGACCTCAAGTGATTACCCATCTCGGCCTCCCAAAGTGCTGGGATTACAGGCGTGAGCCACCATGCCCGGCCAACTTTTATTTTTAAAAAGTGGCCAGGTGCAATAGCTCATGCCTATAATCCTAGCACTTTGGGAGGCCGAGGTGGGTGGATCACTTGAGGTCAGGAGTCCAAGACCAGCCTGGCCAACATGGCCTGTCTCTACTAAAAATACAAAAATTAGCCAAGCATGGTGGCGCATGCCTGTAATCCCAGTTACTTGGGAGACTGAGGCAGGAGAATCGCTTGAACCTAAGAGGCAGAGGTTGCAGTAAGCCGAGATCGTGCCACTGCACTCCAGCCTGAGTGACAGAGCAAGACTCAGACTCAAAAAAAAAAAAAAAAAAAAAAAAAAAGCCATGTGGGTCCTCCCACCCCAACTCTTCGTTCCCCAGGAGGAGATGCTTTGCCCCTACAGTGCAGCCCAACATCCAGCCAGAGAGTCTTACCTTCCAAGCAAATAGCCTCGCCCATCTACCTGCCTCCCATCCTCGCAGCCCGTCCCCACCTCCGGCCTGCCAACATGTGTCAAGCCAATGGGGCCTACAGCCGGGAGCAGTTCAAGCCTCAAGCCACCAGTAAGTGAGGGTCTCAGCTAGGGCCTTTCTCCATCTCCCTGGGGGAGGACAAGGGAGAGGGACACAAGCAGCCCACAGGGAAGGTGGGAAGGTAGCTAATCAAATCCCCATGCACTTTGTACCAATGCTCTTGAGCCTCAGCACATGTTGGCTTAGGAATATTCAGGGCGCAGAGGAAACCAGTCAGATGGTCCTTTTTTTTATTTTTCCAGAACTCAGGATTAACTGAAATCTACCACTTCCTGATGATAGGGGCTATCAGGGCTCAATGCCACAGCCTAACCTCTCCCTGCAGCCCCTATACATAAGTTGCCACTACAGGCATCGCCGAGGCCCCAGGTTCCTGAGCTTTCTTAGCCTTGCTCTGCTAAGTTTTGACAAAACTTTTTTTTTTTTTTTTTTTTTTTTTTAAAGACAGAGCCTTACTCTGTGCCCAGGTTGGAGTGCAGTGGTGCTATCTCGGCTCACTGTAACCTCCGCCTCCCGGGTTCAAGCAATTCTCATGTGTCAGCCTCCTGAGTAGCTGGGATTACAAGTGTCCACCACCATGTCCAGTTAATTTTTTTAGTAGAGATGGGGTTTCACCATGTTGGCCAGGCTGGTCTTGAACTCCTGGCCTCAAGTGATCCGCCCACCCTGGCCTCCCAAAGTGTTGGGATTACAGGCACAAACCACCGCTCCCGGCCTTTTTTTTTTTTTTTTGAGACAGTGTCGCTCTCATTCTGTCACCCATTCTGTAATACAGTGGCATGATCATAGCTCACTGCAGCCAGAACTCCTGAGCTCAAGCAATCCTCCTGCCTCAGCCTCCAGAATAGCTGGGACCACAGGTGTTCCCCACACCCAGCTTTTTTTGAGACGGAGTCTCGCACTGTCACCCAGGCTGGAGTACAGTGGCATGATCTCGGCTCACTGCAACCTCCACCTCCTGGGTTCAGGCAATTCTCATGCCTCAGCCTCCCAAGTAGCTAGGATTACAGGCACCCATCACCATGCCCTGCCCAGCTAATTTTTTTTTTTTGAGACGGAGTCTGGCTCTGTCGCCCAGGCTGGAGTGCAGTGGCGCCAACTCGGCTCACTGCAAGCTCCACCTCCCAGGTTCACGCCATTCTCCTGCCTCAGCCTCCCGAGTAGCTGGGACTACAGGCACCTGCCATCACGCCGGGCTAATTTTTTTGTATTTTTAGTAGAGGTGGGGTCTCACCATGTTAGCCAGGATGGTCTTGATCTCCTGACCTCGTGATCCGCCCACCTCGGCCTCCCAAAGTGCTGGGATTACAGGCATGAGCTACCGCGCCCGGCCCATGCCCAGCTAATTTTTTGTATTTTTAGTAGAGATGGGGTTTCACCACGTTGGCTGGGCTGGTCTCGAACTCCTGACCTCGTGATTTGCCCGCCTCAGCCTCCCAAAGTGCTAGGATTACAGGTGTGAGCCACCGTGCCTGGACTTTTTTTTTTTTTTTTTTAGAGATAGGATATTGGTCAGGCGTGATGGCTCATGCCTGTAATTCCAGCACTTTGGGAGGCCGAGGCTGGCAGATCGTTTGAGCTCATGTGTTTGAGACCAGCCTGGGCAACATGGCAAAACTCCATCTCTACTAAAAAAAAAAAAAATACAAAAATTAGCTGGGCACGATGACGTCCACCTGTAGTCCCAGCTACTCGGGAGGCTGAGGTGGGAGGATGACTTGAGCCCGAGAGGTTGCAGTGAGCCGAAATTGTATCACTGCACTCCAGTCTGGGCGACAGAGTCAGACCTTGTCTCAAAAAAAAAAAAAAAGAAAGAAAAAAAGAGATGAGGGTCTCACTACATCCATTAGGCTGGTCTTGAACTCCTGGTCCTAAGCAATCTTCCCACCTCAGCCTCCCAAAGTGTTGGAATTACAGACCATACCCAAACTCTTTTCTTGGTTCTTTCCACCTCTTCCTGCCTCTCTTGACAGTACAGTATTGCTCAGGAGAACCCAGGGTAGCAGCAGGTGTACGGAAGCCCTGTCTGCATGACCAGGCACCCTGCAGCAAGCACGTGCACTTGGGAACACAGACCATGAATAAGGGCACCCTTTACAGCCTAACTAGGCCATTTCTTTTTGGCCCTACAGGGGATCTGGAGAAGGAGAAACAAAGACTCCAAAATATCTTTGCCACGGGGAAGGACCTGGAGGAACGGAAAAGAAAGGCCCCTCCTGCACGACAGAAGGCTCCAGCCCCTGAGCTAGACCGATTTGAAGAGCGTAAGACTCCGATGGACCAGTCATGCTGGGGGTGGGGGTAATGTGAGGAGGGGGCCCAGAATTGGATGGAGCAGTCAGGGGATCCCTGAGGGCCAAGGGCCAACAAGTGAGAAACACTATTTATTTATTTATTTATTTTGAGACAGTCTTGCTCTTATTGCCCAGGCTAGAGTGCAGTGGCGTGATCTGGGCTCACTGTAGCCTCCACTTCCCAGGTTCAAGCAATCCCTCCTGCCTCAGCCACCTGAGTAGCTGGGATTACCAGCGCCCGCCACCATGCCTGGCTAATTTTTGTATTTTTAGTAGACACGGGGTTTCACCATGTTGGTCAGGCTGGTCTCGAACTCCTGACCTCGTGATCCACCTGCCTTGGCCTCCCAAAGTGCTGGGATTATAGGCGTGAGCCACCGCGCCCGGCCTAGAAACACTATTTGACAAGAGAACCACTTCCTCTCCTCAAGAGAGGCAACCCGCTGCCTGCATCCCTCACGGGAACCTGACAGCCCTCTCCTCTGTCCAGTGGTGAAGGAAATCCAGGAGAGGAAAGAATTCCTGGCTGACATGGAGGCCCTGGGACAGGGCAAACAGTACCGAGGAATCATCCTTGCTGAAATCTCCCAGGTAAGAGAAACAACCGGGGAAGTGGGGAGGGGAAGGGCCCAGCGCCAAGTGCGAATGGAAATACAGGGCCTGCTGTGGCAGGGGTCAGCGGTCAGGCTCTAGCTCACTGCTGTGACAGCTCCTCAGGTTCCTAGCCCTGATACACCTGCTTTCCCTGATGCCCTTTGCAGAAACTCCGGGAAATGGAAGACATTGACCACAGAAGGAGTGAGGAACTTAGGAAGGGTCTTGCCACCACTTAATCTGTCTCCAGAGACGGGCAGGGTAGCCCAAGCTCGACCACTGGAGTCCACTCCTCTGCCAGGCAGGGCCATCCTCAGGCCAGCCCATCCTACCAGCCTTCTGCCACGTCAGATGGTGGCATAGCACTGCCCTGCAGTACCCCAAGGCATACTCAGCAGCCTAGCCCCTGCCCCGGAATGCAGATGGAGCCTCTGAGACTCACAGCCCCGTCCGCAGAGAAGCAAAGCCCGAGCATCCCTACTAGGACATGCGTCTAAAGGTATCCATTGGGCCTGCTTCCCACCACCTCTGATCTGTGGCCTGCTCATTTAGTTTTCTGAATTCAGGAATGAATATGATTCCTTTCTTCCTGTTTTAGGATTTACTTATTTGATTTCTTACCGCCTTAGGCAAGTATTCAACCACAATGATTAACTGGCCAGTCATTACAAGCACCATTTTGTTTTCAGAGGGATAAGCTTATTTGTTCAAGGCGTTAGACTTTGTCAAGCCCAGATGGTTTCTAGCTACCTGTTTGCATATTTCAAGTGGCAACGGGAACCAACCTCTTGGGCACCCCATGGCTGGCTGCTGTGGCGGGTGCTGAATTCCACTCTGTTAATGATCTCAATAAACCTCTGCAACGGTTCATTATCCCTCTGTGAAAACTAAGTCTCAACAAGATACCACAACCAAGGGCATTTACCTGGCAAGCAGTGCATTCAGGATTAAAAGTTGGCTTTAGCTTTATGTCTTTCCACTATACCCATGGCCACAGAAAGAAACATGAAAAGGTGGGAGCGACCTAGAGCCCTGGCCTGGGAGTTCCAATCCCTGCATGTGCCGCATGACCTTTCTTGGGCAAAACCCACCAGCTCCGTGCTCGTGCATCTGCGAGGCCCTGCTGGGAAGGAGTCACCTGACACCTTGTCCTGTACACAGCACATCTGTCCCCCTCCCCTCTGGCTCCTGACACCCACGATCCCTGCCTTCTCCGGTATTCTGTCATTTGCCTGTCCCAGTAAATCACCAAAATATTTTGGAAATATCAACCTTGTCTCGGGCACCTGGAGGGAGTCCCATAATCCCATCAGGTCACATGACCCAAGTTTCGGTTTGCAGAATAAAACGGCCCTGTAAATGGTAGGCCCTAATCAAGGGCCGGCTCAGGGACATCCCATGGAAAGCCTCTGTGTCCACACACCCTCAAGAACCTGAGGGCAGAGGGTGCAATCTAATGGGAACAGTTGTCCTCGACCTTGAAGGCCCCATCATGTGGTCAGGAGGCAGCAAACCAGAGAACCCCCCAGGACAAATCCAGTCCACCCTGGACACACAGTATCAGCCAACCCTTGATTGAAATTCAGGCTAGTGGCCGGGCGTGGTGGCTCACGCCTGTAATCCCAGCACTTTGGGAGGCCAAGGTGGGTGGATCACAAGGTCAGGAGATCGAGACCATCCTGGTTAACACGGTGAAACCCTGTCTCTACTAAAAATACAAAAAATTAGCCAGGCGTCGTAGCATGCGCCTGTAGTCCCAGCTGCTCAGGAGGCCGAGGCAGGAGGATGGCGTGAACCCAGGAGGCGGAGCTTGCAGTGAGCTGAGATTGCGCCACTGCACTCCAGCCTGGGCGACAGAGCGAGACTCTGTCTCAAAAAAAAAAAAAAAAATTCAGGCTAGCTTTCAGCATTTACAAATTACACACACATAAAATCTGGATTTCTAGCTTCTTATGACAAAGGATCTGGCAACACCGGGCCCACATTCAGCCCCACAGGCCACAGGTGACTTGACTTGCCTCCAGTTCACCCCTGCCCCTGCCAGCTTTGTCTCCTGACACCGAAACAGCCCGTCAGAGCTGTCACTCGGGTTCATGCGTGTTACCTGTCTGGCCCTGGAAAGGCCCTGGAGTTGGTGGTGCCAGCTCCAGGTCAACAGGCATGTTTAGAAGGAGCCTGCCAGGGGCTGCATGGCCGAGGAGCCACCTCTCCCTGCAGAGGAAAGGGATCCTGCCCAGTGGCAGGCAGTGAGGGCAGAGATCCCTCTTGGAGGATGGCCCCAACATGGCCTCTGGGCGACCAGAGATGTTCAGCCACCAGGTGTGGCAGAGGCAGGTGGGAAGGCAAACAAGGCTGCCGCTGTGGCCCGAGGCTGCAGGGCACTGGCAGTTGAGGTTGTCTGTTTATTGGTGAGGAAACTCCTCGAGAGTTAATACAGTGTGATCTTTTCCCAGAGGTGTGTAGAGGGAAGGGGGCCTAGAGGCATCCCAGAGATAGCTTATAGCAACAGTGCTTTGACCAAGAGCTGCTGGGCACATTTCCTGCAGAAAAGGTGGCGGTCCCCATCACTCCTCCTCTCCCATAGCCATCCCAGAGGGGTGAGTGGCCATCAGGCCTTCGGTGGGAGGGAGTCAGGGAGAGAACAGACAACAGAGCAGACAGACCAGTGATGACCATGGGCGGGAGCGAGCCTCTTCCCTGGACCGGGGTGGCAGAGGAAAGCCTAAATGAGGGGTCAGACTATAAACGTTAGGGAACCGAGATGAGCACCTGCTTCAAGTGCACCCTTCCTACCTGACAACCAGGCACCAGAACTGCAGCCTGGGACAGCACTGGGAGCAGCTAACAGAGCACCCACCTGCCCCAGCATGGCCGTCGCAGCCCTGGTCCTGGCAAGGGAGGCTCCCTGTGGAGTAAGGGGAGACGAGGGAAGCCGCTCCTGGAACTGTGAGGGAGAGAGGGATGGATTTGCCCGTCAGGCCCATTCACGTCTGACAGTACAGGCCACTCAGTCATAAACTCAAACTTAACTGAAGACTTCAGAAACAGAGTTCCTGAGTGAGGGAAACTGAGATCCAGGGGCACCTGCACAGGACAGGAAGACAGAGACTCAGAGCCAGGGATGGGGCAGGAAGAAGCCAGTGTGGCCCAGCGCCACTTGCTGGCCTGCCTGGAAGAGCAGAACCCTGGAGGCGGAGACCCAGCCCAGAGCTCATGGCAGGGGCTGGGCAGGGTGAGGGGCGGAAGTGCTCAGCAGGCGCCCCTCCCCGGACCCTGGGACCCTATTTGCCCCTTGGGTCTGTCACAGCATCCGCAGTCATCAGAATCAGGTTGGGCAGGGCTGAATCACCGCTGCCTGGGGCTCGGAGAAGAAACAAGAGATTCTTTGGCCCAGAGCAGTCAGAGGTCCCTGAGGAGGAAGAGGCCATCACCCAGAGGATCCCTCCCCTTAGTCATCTTCCTCCTGACTGATCTGAGGGGAGCAGGGCGCCCCCTTCAAACAGAGCACAGCCCAGGAGCTGCTCCAGGAGGGGGCAATCCCCAACTGGCTTCTCGTGCTGTTAGCTCTTGTCTCTGGGGGACTTGCTCTTGGCATCACGTTTGTTTCCTAGCAGTTTCAACATCTTCATGGTCTTGAACTTCCCCTTCTTCTTGCCCTCAGGTTCAGCCTCCCTCTGGAACTCTGCAGCACAGAGAGGGGAGCACTTAATAAAGTGGAGAAGAGGGGTACATCCAGGGCAGGCTAGACCCAGTGACACAGGCCTGGACATGGGCAGCAGGGCTCAGCCAGCCCCACCACTTCCTGTGTGGAGCCTGGGAGGGACAAGACACTCACCTTTCCCAGCCTCTGTCTCTTCACCTAGAGGATGGGGCCCATCCTCCCCCTCCCCACCTCCAGTGTTTGGGGAAAGATCAAGATGGTCAGCACATGTAAGAGCTCTGCTGAATCCGGGAATTCTTTTTTTTTTTGAGACTGAGTCGCTTTGTCGCCCAGGCTGGAGTGCAATGACGCGATCTTGGCCCACTGCAACCTCCGCCTCCTGGGTTCAGGCGATTCTCCTGCCTCAGCCTCCCGAGTAGCTGGGACTACAGGCGGGTGCCACCACGCCCCGGCTAATTTTTGTATTTTTAGTAGAGATGGGGTTTCACTGTTAGCCAGGATGCTCTCGATCTCCTGACCTCGTGATCCCCCCCGCCTCAGCCTCCCAAACTGCTAGGATTACAGGCATGAGCCACCGCACTCGGCCTAGAATCCAGGAATTCTGAAGCATGGCATCCATTTATCTTTTTCTTTTTCTTTTTTTTTGAGACAGAGTCTCTGTCGCCCAGGCTGGAGTGCAATGGCGCGGTCTCAGCTCACTGCAAACTCTGCCTCCTGGTTCAAGAAATTCTCCGCCTTAGCCTCCCAAGTAGCTGAGATTACAGAAGTGTGCCACCACACCCAGCTAATTTTTGTATTTTTAGTAGAGACGGGGTTACACCATGTTGGGCCAGGCTGATCTCAAACTTCTGACCTCAGGCGATGAGCCCGCCTCAGCCTCCTAAAGTGCTGGGATTACAGGCGTGAGCCACCGTGCCTGGCCCCACTTATCTTTTTTTTTTTTTTTTTTTTTTTGAGACGGAGACTTGCGCTGTCGCCCAGGCTGGAATGCAGTGGCACGATCTCGGCTCACTGCAACCTCTGCCACCTGGGTTCAGGCGATTCTTCTGCCTCAGCCTCCCAAGTAGCTGGGATTACATGCAAGCGCCGCCATGCGCGGCTAATTTTTGTATTTTTAGTAGAGACAGGGTTTCACCATGCTGGCCAGGCTGGTCTCGAACACCTGACCTCGTGATCTGCCGGCCTCGGCCTCCCAAAGTGCTGGCATTACAGGCGTGAGCCACCGCGCCTGGCCCCCATTTATCTTTAAAAGGCTGGATTCACCCAGGCTGGTGCCCACAGCTCTGTTACTTACAACACAAATGCTGTCAGAGCAAGAGAAACCTTCAAAATCATCTGTCTGAGCCCCTAATTTTATAGACAAGGAAAATGTAGGCCTTTGAAATTGACTAATACCAACTGAGCCCTTTGTAGGGCCAGGGCCCTCAGCTAAGTTTTACACATTATCTCAGTAATCCCAGCACACACCTGTGAGGAGGTGCCATTTTCACCCGCATTCTGCAGATATGAAGAATGAGACCAGAGTGGTAAAGTGGCCGGCTCAAAGTCACCCAGCTCATAAGTGCCAGAGCTGGGACTAGAACTCAAGTAGTCTGACTTGGCCTGAGTCAAGACCTAACCACAAGGCCACAAAGTGAGGTACTGGTAAAACCAAGACCAAAACCCAAATCCTGGCCAGGAACACTGGCTCACGCCTATAATCCCAGCATTTTGGGAGGCCGAGGTGGGCAGATCGCTTGAGGCCAGGAGTTCGAGACCAGCCTGGTCAACATGATGAAACCCCGTTTCTACTAAAAATACAAAAAAATTAGCCAGGGCCGGGCGCAGTGGCTCACACCTATAATCCCAGCACTTTGGCAGGCCGAGGCGAGCGGATCACTTGAGGTCAGGAGTTCAAGACTAGCCTGGCCAACATGGCGAAACCCCATCTCTACTAAAAGTACAAAAATTAGCCGGGTGTGGTGGCAGCTAATCCCAGCTACTGAGGAAGCTGAAGCAGAATTGCTTGAACTTGGGAGGCGGAGGTTGAGTGAGCTGAGATCGTACCACTGCACTCCAGCCTGGGTGACAAAAGCAAGACTCTGTCTCAAAAAAAAAAAAAAAAATTAGCTGGGTGTGGTGGCACGCGCCTGTAGTCCCAGCAACTCAGGAGGCTGAGACAGGAGAATTGCTTGAAACTAGGAGGCAGAGATTGCAGTGAGCCAAAATCACACCACTGCACTCCAGCCTGAACAACAGAGTGGGACTCTGTCTCAAAAAAAAAAAAAAAAAAAAAAAAAAATTCTTTGACTTACAGTCCAGTACTTTTTTTTTTTTTTTTTGAGACAGAGTCTCGCTCTGTCACCCAGGCTGGAGTGCAATGGCGTGATCTCGGCTCACTGCAAACTCCACCTCCCGGGTTCACACCATTCTCCTGCCCCAGCCTCCCGAGTAGCTGGGACTACAAGCTCCCGCCACCACGCCCAACTAATTTCTTGTATTAGTAGAGACGGGGTTTCACCGTGTTAGCCCTGATGGTCTCGATCTCCTGTCCAGTACTCTTTTAACTGTTTCAAGCACCACTTGGTCCCCAGGAAGCACTGCTGTTTGGGCCCACGGACTCCAACAAAACCAGCTGCAGATCTCAAGGGGGAATGCACAGCTGAGGGCAAATCCACCCTGGGAAGATGCCTCCCATATACCACAGTCGTCTCTGTAGGCATCAGGGCATCCCACGGCTACCCTCCAAGCCTAAGCCACAGCCTTCCTGGCTGTATGCTGGCCTCTCTTGCTACACACAGCCCTCTCTGCACAACAGAGGCTGCGGAGTTTGTGCACAGCCATCCTGGTAGTGCCCACTCCAACCCTCCCTTCAACCAGTCCCTCCCTTCCAGCCCCAATGCCGAAGTTCAAGGGCTCACCAGCCTCATCCCCAGCAAGGGCCTCACCTTTCTTCTTGATCATGGCTTCCAACATCTTGTCCTCCTCTTCCTCCCTGAAATAAGTAGCAGCAGTTAAGCTGGGCGTGGTGGCTCACACCTGTAATCCCAGCACTTTGGGAGGCCAAGGTGGGTGGATCACCTGAAGTCAGGAGTTCGAGATCAGCCTAGCCAACATGGTGAAACCCCGTCTCTACTAAAAATACAAAAAGTAGCTGGGTGTGGTGGCTCATGCCTGTAATCCCAGCTACTCGGGAGGCAGAGGTAGGAGAATCGCTTGAACCTGGGAGACAGAGGTTGTAGTGAGCTGAGGTTATGCCATTGCACTCCAGCCTGGGCAACAAGAGTGAAACGCTGTCTCAAAAAAAAAAAAAAAAAAAAAAGCAGCGGCAGCTGAGAGTCCTACGGGAGGAAGGAGCAGATGCCCTCTCTGTCCACACAGGGCTGAGCAACGGTGCACTGGGATCGCTGGTAGGAGGGCAGGGCTGGCCTGGCCTGAGGCGTGGACTGTGTCTTTGGCTCTCCAGGGAGCTGCCCCACCCATGAGGCCCAGAGCCTGACCTGCTCTGGCCCTGCCCCCAGGACCCCCCACCCCTGGCCATGTCACCTCTGCCGGTCCTCATCCAGGCAGTTGATGATAGCGTTGCGCTGCTCAATGAGGGTCACAAGCTCCTGCATCAGCACCTTCTCCCGGGCCCGGTCCTCCTCCGTCCAGTCCTTTTCTGCCCAGGGAGAAAAGTTAGGGGGCATGAGTGGTAGGAAAGCCCTCTTCCTCCCCAGGCCACCAGGTGCCACTGCCTAAGTGCGGCAGGCCAGCCCCATGCTAAATACCATGCAAGAAACTAAGAGCGCAGAAAGGAAGGGCCCCGATAGGTGGGGCTTACAAGTTCTTTTTTTTTTCTTTTTTTTGAGACGGAGTCTCACTCTGTCGCCCAGGCTGGAGTGCAGTGGCGTGATCTTGGCTCACTGCAGGCTCCGCCTCCCGGGTTCACGCCATTCTCCTGCCTCAGCCTCCCGAGTAGCTGGGACTACAGGCGCCTGCCACCACGCCCGGCTAATTTTTTATATTTTTAGTAGAGACAGGGTTTCACCATGTTGGCCAGGATGGTCTCGATCTCCTGACCTCGTGATCCACCCGTCTCGGCCTCCCAAAGTGCTGGGATTACAGGCGTGAGCCACCGCGCCCGGCCAGGGCCTACAAGTTCTTAGGGAAAAGAAGCTTGTGACAGAAGAGACCAAGGACACCAGGCTGCCTACCAAAGAGCCCTGCAAGGGGCCCCAGCAGGGCCAGCACAGCACCTGCTGCAAGAACAGGGCAGCACCAAGGGTCTCATGCTCATGTTCATTCATCCATTCAACAAATGTTCACTAGGTGGCTTCTGGCGGGAGGCAAGATTCAGGAGGGACAGAGTGGGGCAGGGGCGAGGAGACAACAGGGAACCCCAGGGCTCCTCCAGCAGGAGAAGCAACACAACCCAAGTGACATACTGGGACATTTATCCAAGGCTGTGGAGGAAGGTAGACTAGAGGGGATGATGGGGGCAGGGAGCCCAGCAGGAGGCTCCCCTGAAGCTGGGCACACCTGCTGCCCCTCCTGCCTCCTTTCCTCTCAAGGCCCCAGCCAACCCACAGGACCACCCCCAGGGGCCCACTGGGGCCCTAGTATTTCCCCCTCCCCCAGCCTGCAGGCTGCAGGGATGAGTGCCCACACTTGGCCTTCCCTCCACAACATCTACCGCCACAGGCTTCCCTGACTTCAAATAAATATCCTAGGCCAGGCCCGGTGGCTCACGCCTGTAATCCCAGCACTTTGGGAGGCCGAGGCAGGTGGATCACCAGAGGTCAGGAGTTCGAGACCAGCCTGGCCAAATGGTGAAACCTCGTCTCTACTAAAAATACAAAAATTAGCAGGGTGTGGTGGCACACACCTGAAATCCCAGCTACTAGGGAGGCTGAGGCAGGAGAATTGCTTGAACCTGGGAGGTGGAGGTTGCAGTGAGCTCAGATCATACCACTGCACTCCAGCCTGGGCAACAGAGCAAGACTCTGTCTCAAAAAAAAAAAAAAAAAAAAAAAAGTAAATATCCTTAGCCAAGCATGGTGGTGGGCGCCTGTAATCCCAGCTACTGGGGAGGCTGAGGCAGGAAAATCGCTTGAACCTGGGAGGCGGAGGTTGCAGTGAGCTGAGTTCACGCCATTGCACTTCAGCCTGGATGTCACAGTGACACTCCATCTCAAAAAAATAATAGGCCGGGTGCCGTGGCTCACGACTGTAATCCCAGCACTTTGGGAGGCCGAGGTGGGTGGATCACGAGGTCAGGAGATCAAGACCATCCTGGCTAACATGATGAAACCTTGTCTCTACTAAAAATACAAAAAATTAGCCGGGTGTGGTGGCGGGCGCCTGTAGTCCCAGCTACATGGGAGGCTGAGGCAGGAGAATGGCGTAAACCTGGGAGGCGGAGCGTGCAGTAAGCCAAGATCGTGCCACTGCACTCCAGCCTAGGCAACAGAGCGAGACTCCAACTCAAAAAAATAAAATAAAATAAAATAATAATAATAACAAATCGGGCCAGGGCTCGGCACAGTGGCTCACGCCTGTAATCCTAGCACTTTGGGAGGCGGAGGTGGGCGGATCACGAGGTCAGGAGATCGAGACCATCCTGGCTAACATGGTGAAACCCGTCTCTACTAAAAATACAAACAATTAGCCGGGCGGGGTGGCGGGCGCCTGTAGTCCCAGCTACTAGGGAGGCTGAGGCAGGAGAATGGTGTCAACCTGGGGAGGCGGAGCTTGCAGTGAGCCGAGATTGTGCCACTGCCCTCCAGCCTGGGCAACAGAGTGAGACTCCATCTCAAAAAATAAATAAATAAATAAATAAAATTAAATAAATAAATAAATAAATAGGGCCAGGCGCAGTGGCTCATGCCTGTAATCCCAGCACTTTGGGAGGCCAAGGTGGGTGGATCACAAGGTCAGGAGATCGAGACCATCCTGGCTAACATGGTGAAACCTGGTCTCTACTAAAAACACAAAAAATTAGCCGGGCGTGGTGGCAGGCGCCTGTAGTCCCAGTTACTTGGGAGGCTCAGGCAGGAAAATGGCGTGAACCCGGGAGGCAGAGCTTGCAGTGAGCCGAGATCGCGCCACTGCACTCCAGCCTGGGCGACAGAGTGAGACTCTGTCTCAAAAAAATAATAATAATATTAAATAAATAAATACCCCCCCCCAAAATAAATAAATAAATATCCTGAAGCCCCCTCAGCCACTGCCCCTTTCCCCTATGGCCTCACCTTGCCAAAATTGAGGAGCAGGTGGCCCAACCTGGTTCTGGGGACAGAGCAGGGCCTCCAAATCACCACCCAAGTTTGAATCCCACTTTGCCATTTCCCATATCTGGGGCCTGGGTAAGTTATGTCCCCAGTCTACACGTGGGGAAACTGAGACTCAGGGACATGAAATCTTTGACCAGTGTCACACAGTGAAGGTGGAGCTGGTATTTGAACCTGGCAGCCTGATGCCCCCAAGCAATGGCCCTCATGGTGTACTGTACTCGGGGCCTCATACACCAGCTTCACCTTCCAAAAGCAACATCCGGGACAGGCTGACAAGCCCGGGACGCACAGCCACCACACGGGGGCTGGAAAAGCCACAGTAAGCCCTGGGGCCGGGCTAGCCAGGGAGGCAGAGGAGCCGTGCCCGCTCTGGCCACAGGGCGCCGCTGTGGCTCTGAGTGGTGGCCACGCCCCAGCCTCCTGCAGAGTTGGGAGTGACTCACACAAGGCAGTGGAAGCCTGGGACATTCTGTGGCTTCCCCTGGGACGCTCCAGCCTCCCAAATTCCCCAGTCAGTAGACAGTTCCCCTGCCACCATCCCCACAGTCTGGAGGGGCTGTGTGTGCAGGGACAGCCCCAGATCAGAGACATGGATGGAAGCCCAGCCCCGTCACCAACAGCCAAGTCCCTTGACCTCTCTGGCCCTCCACTTCCCATTTGTCAAGATGGCCCTTGCCCAGGGCTGGCACCATGCCTGAGCCATAAGAAAGTGGTCAAAAGCTTTGGCTCCCAACTCTGGAATCTCCATAGTCCTGGGGTCTCTGCCTGCAGCTGCGGTTCACTGCATTCCACGGTCACAGGGCGTGTGAGGAGCCCTCCTCACCAAACCCCAACTCAGCCACATGGTAACCATCAGCCATCAGCCCTTCAGAGGGTACAGAGTCCACGTCCACTGTCTCCTGGTCCCAAGAACACCCGAGGACGTGGGGACCTTCATTCCCATCTTACACTTGAAGCCACTGAGGCTCAGTGAGGCTAAGAATCCTGCCCAAGGTCACACAGCAAGTTAGTGGCAGAAGAAGGAACAGTCTGACCCACGCACAAAACAGGCTGGGCTGGTCCTGGGCCTGATCTTCATTCACTGAGAGCCTGTCATCCCTGGTCCCCCGGACGTCCACACCCTACACTGTCTGTGCGGTTCCTTCTCCTACCACAGCCCCAGCCAGCTTACTGCCTGTTACAGTCTCTCCCATCCTTGGGGGTGACCCAGACAGCCCTGCCCCACACCTCCTCCTCTGGCCCTGTCCCCAGTCTGCCTGTGCATCCTACTGGGGTTTTGTCCGCCCGCTCCCCCACTCCTCCGTGTCACCAGGCCCCAGGGCAGGTGCCAGGGGAGTGCCAGTGGCTGCACTCACCTGGCTTATTGAGGAGGCACCGGAGCTCATACTCGACATCAGCCTGGCGCTGCTCCAGGTTCTGCTGCTTGAAGCTAGGGGTGGGAATAAGGTGACTCTTAACAATTCTGCCCAAGCCCCGGCTGCCCTGCCCTGCGCTGTTACTGATGAGGGAAGAGGGTAAGGGTTCTCCATTCTAAGCTCTACAGATTCCAGGGAGGGATGCCCCAGGCGGGGGGACTCACACATAGATGAGCTCGGACTCTCGCCGCACCAGTAGGTGCTTCTCGTGGATGAGCTTGAACCAGTCCACCAGCATGTCATCCTCACGGCCCTCTGGAAGCCAGATACCCACTGAGGCCAGGGCTGGCTGCCATGCCTGGCTCAGTTCCCCGGGGAATAGAGGCTCCTGCCCCCAGCCCCACCCAGCAGGCCCTCCCAGCCGCTCCCGCACCATTCAGGCCGCCACGCAGCTTCTCTTCCAGCAGCACCCCACGGTGCTCCAGGGCATCCAGCCGGCGCTCAATGGTATCCATCTCTCCATGGATGTCCTCCTCAGGGATGTACTGGTCAGCCTGGACCTGCCCAACAGTGCCTGGTCACCTGACGGCCAGCCGAGCCCTCCCCTGCCTGGTTGCTGCCAGGAGCCTTGCCCTCTTCTCTGGCCAGCATTGGCCACTGGTGGCTCCAGGGCCCGGGCCCTGTCCCCCACCCCAGCATGGTAAGAAGGCAGGGTCCCAGTGGGGAAGGGGCCGGTGTGGGGACAGCCACAACCCTGCATGCCACTGGTCCCAGCACCAACAGACACTCCAGAAGGTGGCATGACTCCCTGCCCTTCACGGAAACGCCTCCTCTCTGCCACTCCAGAAAGGGTATCACAATGTCAGTGAGAGTGACCTTATTACAGAGATAAACTTGAGAACACTCTAATCAGCTTAAGTAGCAGTGTTATCATGAGTGCTTGATACTTGAACTTGTTAGTAACAAATTAAACGCACCACCCACTGCTTTTGGTGGTGAAGGGCTGATCTGCTCCAAATCCCTCCAGGCTGCAAGCTAGACCTTCCAGTTGGGCCGCCAAGAGTGCTCTCTTGAGCATCTGAGGCCCGCTGCCTAGCCAGCCAGCCTCCTTAGAGTCCCAGGGGAAGCCTGCAGCTGCAGAGTGGGGGTTGCCAGCCCAGGCCAGCCTGGTCTCGGGGGGCTCCCAGCTGGTACCTTGCGTTTGATGAGTGGAAAGCCGTGTCCAGGGGCAGGTGGCCTCACTGGCTTGGATCCCTTGGTGGCCTTCTTTGTGGCTGGGGACGCTGCAGGTGATGGCTTCCGGTTAAAAGGATTCTCCTTGCAGGAGGACTAAAGGGAAGGAGACATGACAGAGGGTGAGCCTGGGAAGAGGGCACGTGAGACCCCAGCAGCCTCATATTTGGGAACATGGAAAGCAGGCCAGCACTCCAGGGCCAGCAGGACCCAGGCAAAGAGACAGTCTCCTTGAATTCCGTCTCTGATGCACTCAGTCATTCAATAAACATTTCCATTTCCAGAGCTCTTCCCGTGTGTCAGTTACTGCACTGGATACTTTTTACACTTTTTGGAGACAGTCTCACTCTGTCACCAGGCTGGTGTGCAGCTGTGGCATAACCACGGCTGCACTGCAGCCTCAGCCTCCTGGGGCTCAAGCAATCCTCCCAGCTCAGCCTCTCGAGAAGCTGGGACTACAGGCTTGCACCACCACGCCTGGCTAATTTTTTGTATTTACTTTTTTTTTTTTTGTAAAGACAGGTTCTCACTTTGTTGCCCAGGCTGGTCTCAAACTCCTGGGCTCAAGTGATCCTCCTGCCTTGGCCTTCCAAAGTGCTGGGATTACCACACCTGGCCTTTTTATACATTCTTGTTTAATTCTCCCAACCACCCTGCCAAGTGGATATTACAATGACCATTTCACAGCTGAGTAAACTCAAGTTCAGAGAGGTTAAGTCATTTGCTCACGGCCACATACTTCCCATGAGCCCAAGCTGGGATGAGAATCTGTCTGTTTCAGGGCCTGGGCAGCCATCTAGCATTGAGGGGTAGTGGTTAGAACCTTGCCCATGTGGCAGGCAGTGCCCTACTGTGCCCCACTGGTGGGGGTGCCTGGCTGTGCTAGCCTCAAAGAGGGCAGGGGTTTCCCTAGAAGCACAGAATGGCATTGGGTTTAGGGCAAGACAGAGCTATGGTAGTTCATTCAGGCCTCATAACCACCCTCTCCCCGCTGGGGACTCTGAGGCTCAGAGAGGTGAAGTTCCTCACCCAGGGTCACCCAGCCAGGAAGTGTTTGACCAGCAGATGGAGTCAGAGGGTACCTCCCTCCCTGCCAGAGAAAGATCTCATCCTCTGCTGCACAGCCCAGTACCCACACACCCAGAGCCCAGGCTCTGCATCCTTCCGTGCCTCTGGGGAGACCCCCGCCCTCTCTGAGGCCAGCACAGGCCGGGCAGCCCCACCGCCAGGGCACGGCAAGGCCCTGCCCACCACACGGGCAACGTCACTATTTCCCAACCACTCTTCCCAGCTCATTGGAAACAGACGTCACTGCGAGCCCCTTACAGAGGCCTCACCTGAGACCTGGGATGCTCCAAGAAGCACTGACCCAGCTTTCCCTCGGCAGCTGCGGAGCAGGTGGAGGCCTGTGCCAGCCCAGGGAGAGAGGCTCTCGGGGTGGGAGCTGCTCTGGGGTTTCTGAAGCAGGGAGGGTGCTGGGGCCCAGGTCTGGGCACAGCAAGGAGCCAGGGCTTGGCTCCCACAGGGCAGCACCCACCCAATGACCCAGGGTGGCACCCCAAGGCCCCCACTGCCTCTGAAAGTCTCCCCTGATCCTGGGGTGACAGTGGGACAGGGGTTCCCCACAAGCAAGTGCACCCGGGGTTCTGCCCCCTCCCTCTAACACACCCAGAGGGGCCAGCAGAGCCAAGCAGCCCAAAGCCCCTGAGCCCCTCAAAGGTTTTCAGCCTTTTCTCAGCCCCAAAACTTCAGACCAATATTCACGCAGCCCAGGACACGAAACACGAGAATCCGAAGGTGACCCACCCCCGTGCCCTCCACCACCAAGGAACCAGGGGGTCTTTCGAGCACTCAGGACACTTGGTGCCGCCAGCCCCTCACCATCTGTGGGAGCCCGAGGCCCAGAGGAGGATGGGGCCTGCTCAAGGACACACAGCAGGTGGGAGGCAGAGCCAGAATCAATGCCCAAGAGGCTCTTGCCGGGACCAGGGAAGGTTCAACGATGCCTGAGGCACATGGGCAGGGTCAGGCTACAACTTCAGCTGCCCCACAAAGGCTGTCCTGCCACCCTCTACCTGGGGCCAGATGAGCCTTGGGAGCTCAGAGGCCTGCAGAGCGTTGGGCCATCCAAAGGCGCTGTGGCTGCAAGAGAGGGCCCTCATGAACTGGGTGCCCAGAGGAAAGTACTGAGCCCAGGCAATCCCCAGGTTCTCAGTATGGGGCTGAGAAATAGGTGAGCCCACAGCACACAGCATACCTGGAACAGGAGCAGCCTGGATGGGTGCCCAGCCAGAACCTCCCCACACCCATGTCACCTGAGAAAAGACAGAGCCCAGCAAGGGAGCAGGAGGACAGGATAGGGCCACGTCTGCTCTCCTCGGTAAACACCCCTCATGGCACACAACAGAAGCACCCAAGAAAGCTGTGTGTCCTGGGTCCTTCTGCCTGTTGGGGGCTGACCCCCTGCCCACTACAAACTCCACACACAGCAGCATGTACATTATAGCACCTCCCCCTGACCTGGCTGGGAGCACCTTGGGGACAGGGACCACTATGTCCACATGACCTGTGGAGCCCAGGCAGCCATGCACATGGGAGGCATTCAGAGACCCCAGCTCCCCTATTCCATGGCAGGGAGACCCAGGTCTCTGCAGAAGGGAGTGAATCCCTCCCCTCTGTGCTCTACTCTAGGTCACCTTCCAAAATGCCCATTATGCCTACCTCCCTGAGCAGATCGTGAGCCCCTGGAGGCCAAAGACAGGGTCTTTTTTTTTTTCTGAGACAGAGTCTCATTCTGTTGCCCAGGCTGTGGGCCATCTCAGCTCACTACAACCTCCACCTCCCAGGTTCAAGCAATTCTCCTACCTCAGCCTCCCGAGTAGCCAGGATTACAGGCGCCTGCCACCACACCTGGCTAATTTTTGTATTTTTAGTAGAGATGGGGTTTCACCATGTTGGCCAGGCTGGTCTCAAACTCCTATCCTCAAGTGACCTGCCTGCCTCAGCCTCCAAAGTGCTGGGATTACAGGTGTGAGCCACCATGCCCAGCCAGGATAGGGTTTTAATACAACTCTGCCCAGGGTCTGGCATCAGTAGAGCCTGAGTGAATGGAAGAGCGGACAGACAATACGGGATGACTGGTGGCTGGTGAGTGGAACCCAAATAGGCAAGTGGAGGGGATGGGAGGCAAACAGGGGCCCTGATACATAAAACCTGGGAGGCTATGTTTGTGGACAGGTGGATAGATAGGTGGGAGCTCTGGCAGATGGATGGAAGCATGGACAGACGGGTTTGTGCCTCATTGGACAGAGTGGGTAATGGGTAGATAGACTGGCCAAGGCCACTCAGGAAGTCAGAGGCCAGTAAAGATAGAAAAGGCCCTAGACAGCCGGGGGCAGTGGCTCACGCCTGTAATCGCAGCACTTTGGGAGGCCAAGGCGGGTGGATCGTGAGGTCAGGAGATCGAGACCATCTTGGCTAACACGGTGAAACCCCGTCTCTACTAAAAATACAAAAAATTAGCTGGGCATGGTGGCGGGCGCCTGTAGTCCCAGCTACTCGGGAGGCTGAGACAGGAGAATGGTGTGAACCTGGGAGGCGGAGCTTGCAGAGAGCCGAGATCACACCACTGCACTCCAGGCTGGGTGATAGAGCGAGACTCCATCTCAAAAAAAATAAAAAAGAAGGCCAAGCGTGGTGGTTCATGCCTGTAATCCCAGCACTTTGGGAGGCTGAGGCAGGCGGATCACGAGGTCAGGAGATCGAGACCATCCTGGCTAACGGGGTGAAAACCCCACTCTACTAAAAATACAAAAAATTAGCCGGGCGTGGTGGTGGGCGCCTGTAGTACCAGCTACTTGGGGGCTCAGGCAGGAGAATGGCGTGAACCCAGGAGGCAGAGCTTGCAGTGAGCCAAAATCGCGCCACTGCACTCCAGCCTGGGTGACAGAGAGAGACTCCATCTCAAAAAAATTAAGAAAAGGCCCTGGACATTTCTGCCCTGAGACCAGACCCGCATCCACTAGAGAGGATGTCACTTTTAGTGAGGGTGAGGGGGCACTCACCTTTACCTGCAGCTGTGGGGACGAGCTTCCAGGGGAAGGCACCGGGCTCCTGTCTCCAACCAACAAGAGAGGCGTTGGGGTGGCGCCACTGCAGGGCTTGGCTGGCTGGGGACCTGAGCTGCCCCTGGTCCTGGGGGCAAGGCCAGGGCTGGCTTGAGGCATTTGTTCCACTCTAGGCTCCACTAGTTCCCCAGAGGAGGCCAGGGAGGAGTTGGTAGAGAGGCTGACAGGGTTTCCAGGGGTACCAGGGGCATGGACAGCAGGCTCTGAGGAGCTCTTGGGCACAGCTGGCGGCTCCAGAAGCTCTGCACCTGCAGTCTGGCTGGCGCTCTCAGACGACAGGCTCTCCACGCTGAGCGCTGGCGATGGTGTGGCCGAGGGCGGCTCCGAGTGCGAGAGGCGGGAGGCGTGGAGAGCTGTGCGGACGAGCACCAGGACACCTCACAAGGGGAGCACCACAAGGGCTTCCAGCCCCACCTCCCGGCTCCACTCTCAACAGAGCCGCAGGCAGCCCCAGAAACCCAAGCCCTCCACATCGAGACAGGGCCAAGGCCCAGGGAACAGCAAACGCCCGGCAGGACGGAAGTCATGAGGTGCATCCAGCCACCCGAGTCCAACCCGCCCGCCTTGCGTTCTGCCTGCTGCCTCCACTTCCCCACACTCCCCATAGCCCCCATGAGGGCACCCACAGCAAAACCACCTTGGGAATGCCAGAGGAAGAGAGGTGGCCCCTCCTCTGCCCCTGATCTGCAGTGCGGAGGCAGGGGGGAGGAGCATGCAGCCCTCACAGCCACCAGCTCTGGGACAGGCACTGCCGGGCACCAATTTATCTCCTCGTGGCTGATGGATATGATGCTTCCAAACACATTATCTGCATTTTCCAGATGAGGCAACAGGCTTAGAGAGGAGAGGGCACTCGCCCCAGCACGGGGTGGGACTGAATCCACTGTATCTGACTCCAGAGCTCATGCTCCTCTGCTGTCCCCTGAAGCTGCCCACCACTTCCACCCAGACAGGCCAGCCTCAGCTGGGGTCCCAGGGCTCCGCTCAGACCCCCTGAGCACCTGCCTCTGCCAGCTCTGGCATGCTCTTGCCCCACTGTGAGAGGGGGTCCCATGGAACTCTCAGAGGCGGCCAGACCCAGCCATGGTGAAGGTTAGGGCCAAAAACCCAGCTCAGGGTATCAGAAGACTGGGAGAAGGTGAGGGCCAAAAACTCCAGCGTTCCTGGGTGAGGGGGGAAGCACTGGGCGGAGGAGGCCCAGCAGCCTGGAGCTGAGCCACCATGTCACATGGAGGACTACAGACAGACTCAGGGACAGTCAGAGTCATTACACCTGGTCACACATGGCCAGGTGAGAGCCCAGGTCGCTCAGGAACTGCAGCGACAGTGACAGAGTTAGGCAGGATTCAAGCAAACGCCTCCTTTCCATGAGCCCCTCGCTGCACTGAGCACACCACTAGACAGCACGTTTAACGAGCACGACAGGGAGGGTGAAGAGATGGACTCGGGCCAGACTCCGTGGGTTCAAATCCTGCCTCTACTGCTTAAGCACTGAGAGGCTTTAGGCAAACTACTTAGCCTCTCTGTGCCTCAGTCTCCTCACCTGCAAAGTGGAGGTGACGATACCTACTCACAGGTTTGCTCTAGGATTAAATGAGAAGTCACCCATGAAACACGTGGTGCCTGGCCTGGGAGGCTCTGCCTCACCACACCCCCTCCCCAGGCCCAGACCCCACCCCCGAGTTCCGACTGTCAGGAGAGCTCCAGGAAAGGTACTCACCCAGTGGGGACGCGCTGGGTGCACGCGGGGCAGGGCGCTTCTTTGTCTTGGGGCTGCTGGTAGGGGTGATGCCGTACCAGGGGTGCAGGGACTTGGGTGTGGACTCCGGGTGGCCCAGGGCAGGGCTGGTGGCCAGGCTGGGTGCAGCTGGAGCCTCTTCCTCCTTGTCCTCCTCCTCCTCCTCAAAGGGGTTATAGGGTTTGGACTCCAGGCTGGCCGCTGGGCTCGGCTGGGCCACCTCCTCGGTGCCTCCATTCTCCACCTGCCTGCCGTTCTGGCTTGGTGGCCCCGGGCTGCTGCTTGGGGGAAGTGGGGCTGGCTTCTTCTTTGGTTCTGCCTGCACCAGCGTGATCCATGGGGGGTCCTTCCTGGGGGCTGGTGTCCTGGAGGGAGGGGGGAAGCAGCAGAAACCATTAGCAGAGGCAAGGGTCAGCTTCCTTCTCTCTCTAGACAGTTTTGACTCTACTTCAAAGCGGGTGGATGAGAAACGGCTGTTTCCCTTCTCCCACCCCCAGCCCCATGGGGCCAGTCTGAAATGGACTGTTACAGTCACAGCCTTTGAGGCCCAGAGAATGTGAACCTTCAAGTCACAGAGCTGCTGTTAACCCAGCCCAGGAAAGGATCGACGAGGGGCTCTGCCACCTACAATCCATGTACCCTGGGAAAGTCACCTGCCCTCCCTCTGTATTAGTCTCCCTTTCCACTCAATGGGGACCTTAATAATCCTTGCCTCACAGGGTTGGTGTAAGGATGCAGTGAGCTATGGAGTCCAGCACTGGGCGGGGCACTGGGGCACCTGCTCAGTGCCAGGGACTCAGTAAACGTTAACAACTGGCACAGCCATGGCCCACCTGGCTCCCTACAGACCGACCACATGGGGGAAGCATGGCCCTCAAATAACAGCTGAAGTAGATGTCCTCCACGTGAAGCAGGGTCCCGTGCTGCAGGACCTGAGGGACTGGTACTACAGCTGAGCTTTTCCAGGTCTTTCTATACTCTGCTGCTAAGCCTCAAATCAACTCTATAATCAAGCCTTGGCCTCCCATGTTACAGGGCAAAGGAGCCTGGAGAGGCGACGGGTACCAGAGGTGGCTGCCTGCACCGGGCACTGCCCACAGGAGCAGGGACCTGGGGAGGGGGCCAGGCACTGGCCGCAGGAATCCCGGGGTGAGCCTCAGGAGAAGGGGTGTGGGCCCAGCTCTCCTTCCCCTCCTGAGCCCCGCCCTGCCCATCCACAGGAAGCCTCTCTCCCTACCCGGCCCCAGAGTACCCTGATTCCCACCACCAGGACCTCCAAAGCAGGAAAGCCCCTCAGGGATCGACATACCCCTCGGACGGCTTCAGTGTCCCCCTCGGCTTGGGGACAGGCAGTTCGTGCAGTCTCCCTAGATGGGAAAGGAGAGTGAGCCAGGCCTTCATGGGCAGCAGGAGGTGGGCACCCAGGGAGCCAGCCACAGCACCTGCCTCCCCAGGAGCGCCCCGCCTTCCTCCTGGCACCCTCGCACCTCCCCAGGCCAGCCCATGGAGATTAGATAAGCACCCAGGTGCCTGAGAACAGTCAGGGGTCAAGGCCAGGCCACCTGAGACCCCGTTTGCATTTCATTTGAGAAGAAACCCAAATCCCCTCAGACACCCCCCGCCAGTGTGGGCAGAAAACATCATCTCAACTCAGCCTGGGAGCCACCTCCTCCTGGAAGTCCTGGACTCCCAAGTGTCCTCGGTGAATCCCACAGCAGCCCCTGCTCCCCTCCTTCCAACTTAGCAAGACTTCCACAATCCACTGAAACCCTTGCATCTGTGCCTGTCTCCACCTCAACACTGGGAGCACCCTGAAGGCACAGATAGGCCTGAACAGTAATCTGTGTCCCCAGCGGTCAGCTCAGATCCAGCCTCCACAAGAGCTGAACAAATAGAATGTTCTGGTGCAAGTCGCAGGGTGACCCTGGGAGTCTCTCTCCCCGTGGCCACCAATGCCTTCCCTAATGGAATGATAAGGGCTGCCCAGCAGCCTTATACAAGGAGTCTCAATCCTACAAGCTCACGGAAACCCAGGGAGGTCATCTGGGAGCATTCTACAATGTGGGGTTGGGGGAGAATGCACCCACAGAATGGGCCAGGGGTCTCCACTGCAGCTCACACTGGCTCCGGGGCCCACCTGACCCCTCTGCTCTCCCCCAAGCCCCTGAGCTCTCCCCTTCTAGACATAGACAAGCATAGAGGCTGGGCATGGAGGTCACCTGCAGTGTGCCTGTGGATGGGCCAGGACACACAGGAAGGACACCAATGTGCAGAGTTCCAGAGAGCTCGGGGACACACGGGCACATGCAGAGTGGCACTTACTACACACCCTGAAACTAAAGCCCACAAGAACAGATGCAAAAGAGCGCATGCAGAGGGAGGCAGTGTAAGGGCGGGGCCTGGGTCTGTTTTGTTTGCACCGTCCCAGCATGGAGAACAGAGCACGGCAGAGGCTGCAGGAACTCGGCATTTGTGGCAGGAATTAATATCCTCAGAAACAGGCCAAGCATGGTGGCTCAGGCCTTAATCCCAGCACTTTGTGAGGCCAAGGCGGGCAGATCACCTGAAGTCAGGAGTTCGAGACCAGCCTGGCCAACATGGTGAAAACCCATCTCTACCCAAAAATACAAAAATTAGCCAGACATAGTGGTGTGCACCTGTAGTCCCAGCTACTTGGGAGGCTGAGGCAGGAGAATCGCTTGAACCTGGAAGGCAGAGATTGCAGTGAGCCGAGATTGTGCCACTGCACTCCACCTGGATGACAGAGTGAGATTCCGTCTCAAAAAAAATAAAAAGAGCCCGGCACAGTGGCTCATGCCTGTACTCCCAGCACTTTGAGAGGCCGAGGTGGGCAGATCACCTGAGGTCGGGAGTTTGAGACCAGCCTGGCCAACATGGTGAAACCTCATCTTTACTAAAAATACAAAAATTAGCCAGGCTGTGGTAGCCTGTAATCCCAGCTACTCAAGAGGCTGAGGCAGGATAATTGATTGAACCCGGGAGGCAGAGGTTGCAGTGAGCTGAGATCGCACCACTGCACTCCAACCTGGGTGACAGAGTGGGATTCCGTCTCAAAAATAACAATAGGCTGGGCACAGTGGCTCATGCCTGTAATCCCAGCACTTTGGGAGGCCGAAGCAGGCAGATCACCTGAGGTAGGGAGTTCAACACCAGCTTGACCAACATGGAGAAACCCCGTCTCTACTAAAAAAAAAAAAAAAAAAAATACAAAATTAGCTGGGCATGGTGGCACATGCCTGTAATCCCAGCTACTCAGGAGGCTGAGGCAGGAGAATCGCTTGAACCCGGGAGGTGGAAGTTGCAGTGAGCCGAGGTCAAGCCACTGCACTCCAGCCTGGGGGACAAGAGCAAAACTCCATCTCACACACACACACACACACACACACAAATATATATATATATATTAACCTCAAAAACACAGGCAGGCCCCAACACAGCACAGCACACAATGGCACAGATGGAGAGGGGCCCACCAACACTCCCAGACACACAGACTTTTCAACAGATAGTGCACTGCCACCCAGTGCCCCCTGCCCCAACTGCACCCTGCTCACCGTTCACCAGGCTGCTGCTGCCAGCCTGCTCCACCAGGTTCTCCTGCTGCAGACTGGAGCGGGGCCGGGGCGTGGGGGGTGCTGGGGTGGTGTTCTCAGAGGCCTTCCTGGGGGCAGGGGTGGGGCGGCCCGCAGGGGGGCTGGCCAGCTCCTGTAGTTTGCCAGGAACCCGGGGCTTGGTAGGGATCTGCGGCCGGGCCTCAGGGCTGGCCTTGGGTCCATCGGCCTCAGCCCCTGCAGGAGCACTGGAGCTGGGGCCGCCTCCTGGAACATCCTTGGCATCTTCTGCGAGTTGCTGCTGGTGCTGCTGCTTTGGCTGTGAGAAGGGCCCAGGCCTGGTCCCCGACCGTGTCCCCGGGCCCAGCCTGGCACAGTGTTCTGCACACACAAAGGTGCCCTCCTCGGGCCCATTCTCATAAGCCCCAGGGAGCAGGGTGCTGGAGCACCGCCGACACCTGGCAGGGGACAGGACAGGGGTTCACTTAGCCAGGCAGCCGGGCCCAGGCACTGGCTACCCCTCCAGCCGCACCCAGGGCTGTCTCCTCCCTTCCCTCCTCCCAACTGCCAGCCAAGCTCCAGGCTCCATACCCTAGACTTCCCAGAGGATAAAGAAAACAGTAACTGTCAGAAGCATAGTGGAACAATAAAATCACCAAATCACACGAAATCAGCAACAGAAATTGTGAAAAATGCCTTCAGTTTATGCTGCAAGAGGAAGAAGCAAAGGTCCCCCTGAGAGGTGGCATCCAGTGAGTGGCTGCATCCAGTAGTGGCTCAGGAAAATAAAGCAGTGGTTTTTACCCAATCAGGTGGTGTTTTGTGTTTTGTTTTCATTTTGTTTTGTTTTGTTTTTTTGAGATGGAGCCTCACTCTTGTTGTCCAGGCTGGAGTGCAATGGTGCGACCTTGGCTCACTGCAACCTCCGCCTCTCGGGTTCAAGAGATTCTCCTGCCTCAGCCTTCCAAGTGGCTGGGATTACAGGCATCTGCCACCACACCTGGCTAATTTTTTTTGGCATTTTTAGTAGAGATGGAGTTTCACCAAGTCGGCCAGGCTGGTCTCAAACTCCCAACCTCAAGTGATCCACCTGCGTAGACCTCCCAAAGTGCTGGGATTACAGGTGTGAGCCACTGCTTCCAGCTGTGTTTTGTTAATGAAATAGAATAAGATACAATGTATAAGACTGTATCATACAAGAAAGGCCAAATAGTGCTTTGTGAAACTCTTACTCCAGCTGTGCCTCTACTTACACAGTTTTATTTCAGGTAAATATTTACATCTAGTCACAGTGTCAAGTGCATTTTTTACTAGGAGTTACTATAAAAAGTTTCTTTTTATTTTTGAGGCAGCGTCTCACTGTCACCCAGGTTGGAGTGCAGTAGTGCAGTCATAACTCACTGCAGCCTCAAACTCCTGGGCTCAAGTGATCCTCCTGCCTCAGCCTCCCAAATGCCTAAGACTACAGGTGCTTGCCACTACACTAATTTTTTTTTTTTTGAGACGGAGTCTCAGTCTGTCACCCAGGCTGGAGTGCAGTGGCGCGATCTCGGCTCACTGCAAGCTCTGCCTCCCGGGTTCACACTATTCTCCTGCCTCAGCCTCCCGAGTAGCTGGGGCTACAGGCGCCCGCCACCACCATGCCCGGCTAATTTTTTTTGTATTTTTAGTAGAGACGGGGTTTCACCGTGTTAGCCAGGATGGCTTCGATCTCCTGACCTCGTGATCCACCCGCCTCGGCCTCCCGAAGTGCTGGGATTACAGACGTGAGCCATCGCGCCTGGCCTAATTTTTTTTTTTTTAATTTTTTTGTAGAGATGAAGTCTCATTATGTTGCCCAGGCTAGTCTTAAACTCTGGGCCTCAAGCGATCCTCCAGCCTCGGCCTCCGAAAGTGCTGGGATTATAGGCATGAGCCACCACCGCACCCAGCTCCGGCCTGTAAAAAGTTTCTAAAACACTGCCCTGGTAGCCAGATGTGACTGTGTTGGTAGAGTCTGTTTCCTCCTCGCGATTTTTCCCCATGACACCCCAATTCTGCAGTCAGGTTCCAGGGTTCCAGCACCAGCTGCCCCCCACTCAGGGGCACACTCAACCAGATCAAGTGCGTGCTGCCAGTCCCGGCTTCCTTGACTGTTCAATTTCCTCTTTTGGTTTCATTTTTGAAACATATAAAATGTTTCCATGAATTTTCTAAGTTTTTTTTACTTTCCTTGCCGCTTATACCACTCTCTTAAAATCTGGCTTCCCTTGGAAGCCACATACTTAAAGCAAGTTGTTACTGTAATTTTTTAAAACTTCAAACAGGGCATGGTAGCACATGCCTGTAGTCCTGATTACTTGGGAGGGTAAGACAGGAAGATCACTTGAGCCAAGGAGGTTGAGACCAGCCTGGGCAACATAGTAGACCCATCTTAAAAGAAAAAAAGATTTTTTTTTTGAGACAGAGTCTCGTTCTGTTGCCCAGGCTGGAGTGCAAAGGTGCGATCTCAGCTCACTGCAACCTCCACCTCCTGGCTTCAAGTGATTCCTGCCTCAGCTTCCCGAGTAGCCGGGATTACAGGTGCCCACCACCACGCCCAGCTAATTTTTGTATTTTTAGTAGAGATGAGGTTTCACCATGATCAGGCTGGTCTCAAACTCCTGACCTCAGGGTGATCCACCTGTCTCGGCCTCCCAAAGTGCTGGGATTACAGGCGTGAGCCACCATACCCGGCCAAAAAAATTTTTTTTAAGCTAAAATATTTCATTTTCTTTTTTCAATGGCCTTTTTCTTTTTTCTTTTTTTTTTTTTTTGAGACAGAGTCTCACTCTGTCACCCAGGCTGGAATGCAGTAGCACGATCTCGGCTTCCTGTAACCTCTGCCTCCCGGGTTCGAGCGATTCTCCTGCCTCAGCCTCTCCAGTAGCTGGGATTAGAGGTGTGCACCACCATGCCCGGCTAATTTTCAATGGCTTTTAAAGTACACATGGCTTTTAAAGTGCTCCTTCATCCTCATGCAGTAGTTATCCTCAAAATGCGTAGGCGCTGGAAGGAAAACCCCTGTGCTCTAACCCCGTTTCTGTCTCGAATCATGTGGCTGAGCAAGTGCTTTTCCCCTCACTAAGCCTTGGTTTGCTCATCATAAAACGGGGATAAGCCAGGGGCTCTGGTGTGAAGGGCCTGGCAAGGTGCCTGGCGCACTGTGTGTGCTGAACCCATGGTAGCCCCCTCCCTGGTTTCGGGGGTAACACGCGGCCCTGGCCACTCACCGGAAGCAGTGGCGATGGTACAGCCTGCCGTCAGCCAGGTAGCGCTGCACCAAGTGCACATGCTGCTGGCAGGCTGCGCACGTGCTGCTGGGGGTCTGGCCGGTGCCCTGCTCTGACAGGCTGCCTGAGGAGAGGTCCTCGCCCTGCAGAGAACGAGGTGGGGGAGGTTGGGAGCAGGACATGGTCACCAGCCATCCTGTTCACATCACTGCCCTCTCCCTCCCTCCAACGGCCACCATCACTCAAGTGTGCACCAGGCTTCGTGGTGGAAATGGACTTCATCAGGGCCCCAGGAGAGGCAGAGGGCAGGAGGCTGCCACTGTCTCCCAGGTGAGGAAGCCAAAGCCCAGAACGGAGGAAAGCCTTGTTCAAGGTCACTGAGCCAGTGCGGAAACACGAAAATCCTGACTTCCGGTTTCTGAGGCTTCCCTCCCCCAAGGAAGGCAGCTCCTGGCTGTGCAGCCCCTTCCCCTTGGTGGCTCCTGCCCCCTCCTCCTCCCCTTTGGGGAGCCCCCCTGACAGGTTCCTGTCCTCCCAGGCCCACCTCAGCTGCCTTTTCTGTTCTCTCCTAGAACTGCCACGGATTTAAATCCCAGTTTCTCTACATCCAAGCACAGTGAACCTGAGCAAGCTGCTCAAGTGTGGGCTTGGGTCCCACCTGCAGAATGAAACTGTATAATCCCTGCCAGCCTCAGCCCCATGTACCCTCATGGGGCACCCACCCTGGGGCTAGCTCCCTCCAGCAAGGAGCAGATGGGAGCAGGAGGGGAAGGCCCTTTACACACTGTAAGGTGCTGTCCAGATGTGAAGGGCTGGTGTCACTTCCTCTAAGTCCTTCAAACAGGTGACTGGCAGTTGGCCCCCACTTCCTTACTAAGTAACCTTGGACAAATGACTAAACCTCGCTGAGCCTCAGTTTCCTCATCTGTATATCAGGGCCCATAATGCTGACCTCCCTGGGTTGTTGAGAGGATTAAAGGAAATCAAGCCGGGAAGTTTAAAGCTGTCTCCACAGGAATCAAGGGGAATCTTTGCTTTACTACGTGTGTAACTCCTGACAGTCCCATGATGGTGAAGTCAGCATTGTGGACTGCCCTCTCTCCCCTTGCCAGAGCTGGCATCTCCTGACCCCACCTGAGTCCTGGAGAAGGAGGTAGGGCTCCCTGCCCATAGAACGGGACTGGCCTCCTGACCCATGCCTCACTGCCCCAGTCAGGGACACCTGTTCCCAAAGCCAATAGGGCAGGGACAGAGAACAAGCACCCTCTGAACACTGTCAGGGCTAACTTCCTCACATGACCCAGTCACTGCAATGATAGTCGTCCACATAACTCGCCCCCTCCACCCCTGGCCCTCCCACCTCTCCAGGTATCTGCCTACCTGAGCCACATCTTCTGGTTCCACTGGAGTGGGTGCTACAGATGGCGGGGAACAGGGTGCCAGGCCCTTTCTGGGTGGTGAGACACCAGCTGCCAAGAGATGAGAAAGGGGTCCTGAAGCAGGTGGAGATCCTGGAGTCCCAGGAGGTCCCAACCTGGCTGAAGATTTGAGACCTGTAGCCATCACCTAAAGGCAGACCACCTAATGCAGTGGGACAGGAGCTGGCTCCCGCTTCACACGGGCCCGGGGACGCTTCCAGTTTTAAGCCAAGTGCTGAGGGCAAGCCATGAACCTCACTGAACCTCCATCAAATGGGGAGAGTGACTCCTACTGCACAGAGCCAATCCGAACAATGGCGCAACAGTACGATCACAGAACACAGCACCCACGTGTGGCTGCACCAGCAGCTTCCCTGCCACCAGGGTAGAGGAGGTGAAGGAAAGGAAAAGAAAGGAACCACATGGTGCTGCCCTGACAGCTCAGGAAAGGCGCTGCCTCCTTGGGGTTGACAAGGAGCTGTCCTGCCTATCCCCAAGTGGGTATCGGGGGCCAGAACCCGGCCTGCACACCCCCTCACCAGAACAAACCCACCCACCCTGGGTTCCTCTAAGACTCAGCTCCTCAGGCCGGGCACAGTGGTTCACGTCTATAATCCCAGCACTTTGGGAGGCTGAGGTGGGTGGATCATTTGAGGTCAGGAGTTCAAGACCAGCCTGGCCAACATAGTGAAACACCATCTCTACTAAAAATACAAAAATCAGCTGGACGTGGTGGTGCGCACCTATAATCACAGCCACTCAGCCACTCGGAAGGCTAAGGCAGGAGAATCGCTCGAACCTGGGAGGTGGAGGTTACAGTGAGTTGAGATCGCGCCACTGCACTCCAGCCTGGGCAACCGAGCAAGACTCTGTCTCAAAAAAAGAAATAAATTCAATAACACTATGGTTGGTACCAGGAGTGGCTCCAGCTGACTGGGGAGAGGCCCTTAGAAGCCACATGAAGAAGCTGGACTTCATCCTGACATTACTCCCCAACCCCTTTCTGATTTCCCACAGCCGCTTGGCTGCCTTCACTCATGCCCTGGCTCCCTGAGCAGGCTGCAGCTCCTCCAGGGTGGGGGTCTGTCTGTTGTGCCCGGGGTCACTGGCACCCACTGAGCGTGGTGGCACAGCTGAACACTCAGCACAGCACCACGACATCTCAGCCAGGGGCAGGCTCCAAACTTACCCAGTCTGGTAAAAAGTCAAGGCTAGTCAAAGTCACTCTTGAAATGCCTCCACTCGCCCAGAAAGTACAGTACAGGACCATCTGGGGGAGTCGAACAGCCAGCTTTGCCTCCAGAGTTGGAACACATCACTGTTTCCTTTGCTTAAGCAGCAGATGGGATAAAAATGGTTTGCATTTAGGGGCCAAGTTGTATGAAAGGCACAAACTGTACCTTTTCTTTTTTATTACAAAAGGCAGATTTATTAGAGAAGGTATGAAAATACATTGCGAGGCTGAAAATACAGGCAGCATAACAGAGAAAGGACTGTCTGCCACAAACTGTACCTTTATCAATGAGAATCCCTGCAGGGCGAGGGAGTGCCCATGCCCACACTCAGCACGGTAAGCTGTGCCCACCAGGGCTGCCCCTGCCCACCAGGCTGCCCAGAGAGGGCCAACGAATGAGCTGCGTACCACCAACAGCTGCCCACACCCCACCCACCCCGCAGAGTCCCAGAGATGAGCTCAGTAGAGAGAGATTCAGGTTTGGCCACAAGAAAGGCCGCAGGCTAAGGCTGAATTGTGATTCTAAGGAATCCAGCTAAACGCTAATCAGTGAAATAAGAAGTAGTAAGAATACTAATCTTGGCTGGGCGCAGTGGCTCACACCTGTAATCCCAGCACTTTGGGAGGCCAAGGTGGGTGGATCACTTGAGGTCAGAAATCCCAGACCAGACCGGCCATCATAGTGAAACCCTATCTCTACTAAAAATACAAAAATTAAGCCAGGCGTGGTGGTGCGCACCTGTAATCCCAGCTACTTGGGAGACTGAGGCATGAGAATCGCTTGAACGTGGGAGGCAGAGGCTGCAGTCTGCCAAGGTTGTGCCACTGAGCTCCAGCCTGGATGACACAGCGAGACTCTGTCTCAAAAAAAAAAAAAAAAAGAATACTAATCTAAATAGGTGCCAAACACTGGTTTATACATTTCCTCATTTACTCCTCAAGTTAACCCTGTGAGATGGGTGTTATTCCTATCCTCACTGCAAAAGGGAAACTGAGGCAGAGTGGTTAAATAACTGACCCATGGTCACCCAAAGAGGAAATGGCAGAGTGAAAATTTTGAGTCCATGCTCTTAACCCCAACCTTAGACTGCCTCTCACCAGAGCCTCTGGGGTCTGGAAATACTTTCATTTTGTTTTCTATTAAAATATACATAATGTTATTTGATCAATTATTTTAACCCCTAGTGTTACATCAGGGGGAAGGGGTATAAGACATTATTTTAATTTTTCTGCTTTTGCCATGTTCTAAATTTTCTTGTTTATTTTTTCTGTTTAGGGATGGGGTCTCGCTCTGTTGCCCAGGCTGCAGTGCACTGGCGTGATCATAGCTCACCGCAGCCTCGAACTCCTGGCCTCAAGCAAACCTCCCATCTCAACCTCCCATGTAGCTAGGACTACAGGTGTGCCACCACTATGCCTGGTTAATTTTTTTATTTTTATTTTGGTAGAGACAGGTTCTTGCTATGTTGCCCAGTCTGGTCTCAACAGCAATCCACCTGCCTCAGCCTCCCAAAGTGCTGGGATTACAGGCATGAGCCACTTCACCCGGCTATTTTTTCTTTTTTTTCTAAAGTTATTTATTT
Source organism: Pan paniscus (assembly GCF_029289425.2). Classification (NCBI taxonomy): domain Eukaryota; kingdom Metazoa; phylum Chordata; class Mammalia; order Primates; family Hominidae; genus Pan; species Pan paniscus. Next base: position 47,773,531 of record NC_085927.1, on the reverse strand, counting down.
ATGGCTGGGCATAGTGGCTCATGCCTGTAATCCCAGCACTTTGGGAGGCCGAGAAGGGTAGATCCCTTGAGCTTAGGAGTTCAAGACCAACCTGGGTAACATGGTGATACTCCACCTCTACAAAAAATATAAAAATTAGCTGGGTGTGGTTGTATGCACCAGTAGTCCCAGCTTCTCAGTAGGCTGAGGTAGGAGGATCACCGCAGCCCAGGAAGGTAGAGGACGCATTGAGCTGTGATCATGCCACTGCACTCCAGCCTAGGCAACACAACAGAGTAAAACCCTGTCTCAAAAAAAATACACATATGTGTGTGTGTGTGTGTGTGTGCGCGCGCACGCATATATACACATAATATATGTACATATATATGTATATGCGTGTATATATATACATATATATATAATGAAAGAAAAGATGGCTGGGTGCAGTGGCTCATGCCTGTAATCCCAGCACTTTGGGAGGCTGAGGTGGGTGGATCACCTGAGGTCAGGAATTCGAGACTAGCCTGGCCAACATGGTGAAACCCCGTCTCTACTAAAACTACAAAAATTAGCTGGGTGTGGTGGCGGGTGCCTGTAATCCCAGCTACTTGGGAGGCTAAAACAGGAGAATCACTTGAACCCGGGAGGTAGAGGTTGCAGTGAGCTGAGACCGCGCCATTGCACTCCAGCCTGGGCAAGAAGAGTGAAACTCCATTTCAAAAAAAAAAAAGAAAGAAAAGAAAAGAAACCTCTGACTTCATAAAACACTTTAAAGAGTTGGGCCAGGGCCGGGCGCAGTGGCTCATGCCTGTAATCCTACCACTTTGGGAGGCCGAGGCAGGTGGATCGCCTGAGGTCAGGAGTTTGAGACCAGCCTGGCCAAAGTGGCGAAACCCCATCTCTACTAAAAATACAAAAATTAGCCGGACATATTGGTGCACGCCTGTAATCCCAGCTACTCAGGAGGCTGAAGCAGGAGAATCACTTGAACCCTGAGGGCAGAGGTTGCAGTGAGCCGAGATCGCGCCATTGCACTCCAGCCTGGGCAACAAGAGCAAAACTCTGTATCAAAAAAAAAAAAAAAAGAGTTGGGCCAGAACTGTCTAGACCGACAGCAGAGGCAGGAGGGAGGGGCTGAAATGGGCTCTACTCAGACCCAGGGACAGCAGGAACCCAGCGTTGGATTCAGGACACCTGGATTCTCAACCCAGCTGTTCAGTTTGTCTGCTGTGTGATCTTGAGCTCCTTGCTTCCCCTCTCTAGGCCTATCTCCTCTCTGCAGAAGGGGAGGCCCAGCTACCCCCAAGGGAGGTCCTTGCATGGGAATGCCCAGTGACCTCACTCAGAACCGAGTCACCTTGTAGCCCCTGCAACTCTGGTTCCCCAGTTCCCCAGCCTCTCAGCTCTCAGTCACTTCTGTGGAAGACAGCACAGCAGCCTCACCAGACAGGGCCACTTCCCCGCTGGAGGAAAAACCCAAGGAAGTATCTGCAAACAGGAAGTGAGGGTGGGTGCCGGGGAGGTGGACTCCATGCAGCGGATGAACGCAACCTGCTGTGTCTCCTCTGATATGATTGTGTTCATTTTCTGGTGGGTGTGTTTGGTGTCTATCTCCCCCATGGGACTTCAGCAGTGATTACATTCACAGCTGCATCCCCAAAGCCCAGCACAGGGCTCTTTTACTCAAGATATATGTCAGGCCGGGCACCAGTGGCTCACGTCTGTAGTCCCAGCACTTTGGGAGGCTGAGGCGGGCAGATCACCTGAGGTCAGGAGTTCAAGACCAGCCTGGCCAACATGGTGAAACCTCATCTCTACTAAAAATACCAAAAATTAGCCAGGTGTAGTGGTGGGTGCCTGTAATCCCAGCTACTCAGGAGGCTGAGACAGGAGAATTGCTTAAATTCAGGAAGCGGAGGTTGCAGTGAGACAAGATCGCGCCATTGCACTCTAGCCTGTGCAACAAGAGCGAAACTCCGTCTCAAAAAAAAAAAAAAGTGGGACTGGGCACAGTGGCTCACGCCTGTAATCCCAGCACTTGGGGAGGCCAAGGCGGGCAGATCACGAGGTCAAGAGTTTGAGACCAGCCTGGCCAACATAGTGAAACCCTGTCTCTACTAAAGACACAAAAAATTAGCCAGGCGTGGTGCCGGGTGCCTGTAATCCCAGCTACTTGGGAGTCTGAGGCAGGAGGTTAAACCCAGGAGGCGGAGGTTGCAGTGAGCCGAGATCGTGCCATCGCAATCCAGCCTGGGTGACAGGGCAAGACTCCATCTCAAAAAAAAAAAAAGAGCGAAACTCTGTCTCAAAAAAAAAAGAAATATTTCAACGAGTGAATGAATGAATAAGTAAATGAATGACACACTCCTCAGCAGCCTGTTTACAACTCAGAAAACCAGTAGCAAGCATCAGACATCCCCAGGGCCACCCGCTGGGCCAGCCTCCGTGAAAGGCTGAGTCCCCCTCTCACCTTGGCCAGGACTGCAGAAGTGGTTGTAATACTGGGACACATAGGTCATGATGCTGAGGCAGTCAGGGACGCTCATGGAGACCATGTCATTGGGGTCCAGGAGAGCGGGGATCCCCAGCTCCTTCTCAGCCACTTCAAAGGCCTGGGGTGGTGACAGGTGCAAGGGCGGGAGCAGCCGAAGCAGGAAGAGGAGGTAGCGTTAGGGGGCGACCCCTCAGCCTAGGCCCAGCTCCCTTCAGTGGGATGGGGTGACTGTGGGCTCCCCTCAGTATTAACCCCACCCAAGCGCCACAGGACGGCCTGGAGAAAGGGGAAGCCTGGTGCTCCATGCATGAGGGGGCTGGTGGGAAGCAGAGGGTGGGGAAAGGTGCAGCCAGGGCCAGTGTACAAGGGCAGCCACCGTGCAAGACCCCTGCCCTCCCCACCAAACACACACACACACACACACATACACACACACAGAGCCTCTTGGGCTTCCATCTGTCCGGGAACTTACCAAACGGTTATTCTCGAAGACATTGTCCTTGGAAAGCGAATCAAAATCTCTGCAAGAGGCAAAGGGAGGAGGATTGGTCAAGAGAGGAGGTGACTGGGGAATAGGGGCGGGGTCAGAGTCAGAAAGGAGCTGAACAGAGAAGACGTCCCAGCCAGCATCAACCTCAGCAGGGTTGCTGGGGGGGAGTCTGTGGATTACTAAGGGGGAAACTGAGGCAGCAAACATTTGCTGCTAGAGCTGGAGCTGCCAGGGCAGGGCAGGGCATGAGATCACGGGCCCTGGAGGCATCCAAGCAGAGGCTGGGAAATCACTGGGAAGGGGTGGGGCTCAAGCCCAGGCTTTCAAGCTTAAGATCCTTTGCCTCTCTGCAGGAAGCCACCTCTGGAGTCCGTAGCAAAGACATAACTAAGACCCGCATGTGACCTCACCCAGGGCGCAGTGCTGGGCTCCTCTGTCTCATTTACTTTCTTGTCACAGCAACTCTGTTTGGCAAGAATTGATCTCATTTGATAGATGAGGACACTGAGGCCTGGAGAAAGGAAGCCACCAGCCCTGGAAATCCACATGTCTGGCCCTCCCACTGCTCACAGGCCCCTGCAGGTGTGTCACACACTCAGAGTAGCCACACCAACTTGCTGAATCCCAACCCGGTCCGGCCTGCAGATGAATGTTTTTCTTAATGGGGCCGTGAATAGAAGAACAAGTTGGAACCAGAGTGGAAATGTACATACTCCGGAGCTGCTGGCATAGAACAGCTGGTTGGCCCCACTGGGCCACTCCTGGGGCAGCTTCCACTGGGGAAGCAGTGAGGGATTTTCTAGTTTCTAAACTAGGAAAGGTGAGAGGTGGCAGGGCCTGTCTAGGGGCCCCAGCACGGGACAGCTGGCTGGCCTGCAGGCTTTATTTATCCCCCTCCTCCCTCCCCACTCCAGGCCGCTGAAACCAGCAGAGGCAGCTCAGTCTTCCCGCCGGGCAGCCTCCTGGGTGCATCCGCATGCAGCCTTGCCCTTCTATGGCTGAAAACTGCAGCCCTGACTGCCGGAGACGGGTGGGCAGAGGCAAGAGCAGGCCACGCCACCTCTGAGGGCTGAATTCCCATGTGACCATGGGGTTGGGGGGATCAGCAGTCCTTCCAGCATTCATTGTCCCATCTGCAAATCAGGAAAAGCACTAGTACCACTTCCCAAGCTGGTGGAGTCCCAGCTTGGTAAAGGGCAGGCCTCGCAGATATGAGGGAGCCGGGTAAGCACAGCCCCCTCCTCCTGCCCCCAACACTTTTCCAGGCAGGGGCCAGGGACTGTGAACCCTGGGCAGGAAAGAGTTGCTTGAGGACCTTGGAAGGGGTCTGGTGCCCCAGGGCTGGGTGGACGGGGAGAGGCAAGGTGACTATGTCTGGGCACCAGCTCCCTTTTTGCCACTCTGACCAGGCCACTTCCTTCTCCCCTGGGCTGCCTCCCTAGCTCCCCTTTTCTGCCACTGCCTCAGAGTGCGACCTTAGCAAGGTGTTTCACCTCTCGAAACCTCCGTCTCCCGGTCTGGCTCATGACACTGCAACAGGGCGAGGAAAACACCATGGTACCCAGCCCCCAACAGAGGCTTTTTCCAAGACCAAATGAGACAAAAGCAACTTGTCTCAGCCGTTTATTTCGGTCACCCCAGAAGTGTTCCAAGAAGGCTGGGGTCACATTCTAGCTACTCTGTGCCCCCAACTCCCTACACAGTTCCCCAAATTTCGAAGATGCTCCGTAAATGTTTGTTGAATGAATCAATGCGGAAAACAGTGTGAAAACTGTAAAAAACCTTCAGGATCCTGCAGGTTTTCTTCCAACTTCTTCCACCCCCATCTCTGTCCCTAATTAACATCTGTGTTTTGGTAACACATATATTTTCTGAGAGTCTTCAGAGGCCTGCGGAGTTCTACTTGGCTCTGGGGAAGACGAAGGACACAGAAATGAAACCCACATGGTCCACGCCCTCAAAGGAGCTTAAGCATGTCTGGATTTCGGGTGGTGCGGAGGGATGGCCCAGCCCCCACAACCCTCGTCCCAGCAGAGCCCTGGGCCAACACTGGATTCACCCAGGCAGGGCTCACAGCCCTAGAAGCCTGAACCACTTTAGGAGATGATTCTTGCCCTCACTCTAGGCCACTCCTACTCTCACGGAGATCCTCCCAACCCATCACTGAGGACTTCCCTACACATTATGTGGGACCTGGGCCTCAGCTTCCTGTGCAATGCGCTGGCAATATTGCAAATGAATGCCTGGACATGATTCTGGATCTCAGAAGCAGAGCCACCCTCCCCTGCACACTTTTTCCAGCCACATCCCTCCCTTGCTTAAAACCTACGTGGTTGGCCAGGTGCAGTGGCTCACACCTATAATCCCAGCACTTTGGGAGGCCGAGGCAGGTGGATCACGAGGTCAGAAGATTGAGACCATCCTGACTAACACAGTGAAACCCCGTCTCTGCTAAAAATACAAAAAATTAGCCAGGCATGGTGGTGGGCGCCTGTAGTCCCAGCTACTCGGGAGGCTAAGGCAGGAGAATGGTGTGAACCCAAGAGGTGGAGCTTGCAGTGAGCAGAGATCGTACCACTGCACTCCAGCTTGGCTGACAGAGTGAGACTCCGTCTCAAAAAAAAAAAACCTACGTGGCTCGGCCAGGCATGGTGGCTCACGCCTGTAATCCCAGCACTTTGGGAGGCCAAGGCAGGCGGATCATCTGAGGTCAGGAGTTCGAGACCAGCCTGGCCAACATGGTGAAACCCCATCTCTACTAAAAACTACAAAAATTAGCCGGGCATGGTGGTGCGTGCCTGTAATCCCAGCTACTTGGGAGGCTGAGGCAGGAGAATTGCTTGAACCCGGGAGGCAGAAGTTGTGGTGAGCCGAGATCGCGCCACTGCACTCCAGCCTGGGTGACAGGCCTCCATCTCAAAAAAACAAAAACAAAAACAAAAAAAACCCTGCATGGTTCCCTGAGGCCCCTATCCATGCTCCTTAGCCAGCAAAAGCAGCTGTCAGCCATCTGTCCCAACTGCATCTCCCAACTCGCTACCTTGTGTGCTCCCCACTCAGCTACACAGCCTCCAGCTTTGCACACACCTCCCGCCCCTTGCCTTTGCTCAGATGGGGTCCCGTGCCAGAATGTCCACCCAGCAGCCCTCACCTGGCTCCTGCCATCTCCTTGAAGACTATATTCTCCCTAGGAGGTCTCCCAGCCCCAGCCCTCTGATAGGGTACATGGAATTGCCATCATCGTTTATACACGTTTCCCCTACAGGTGTGGGAGAGCGTGTAGGGTTGCCTGTTTTGTTGATTGGTACTTCCATTACCAGGTACAGTGTCCAGCACAGAGCAATATGACTCTACAAATACTGGTTGAATAAATGAAGAAATCAAACATTGTTATTGGGCCAGGCATGGTGGCTCATGCCTGTAATCCCAGCATTTTGGGAGGCTGAGGTAGGCAGATTACTTGAGCTCAAGAGTTCAAGACCAGCCTGGGCAACATGGCGAAAACCCATCTCTACAAATACAAAAAAATTAGACAGGCGTGGTGGCGTGTGCCTGTGGTCCCAGCTACTAGGGAGGTTGAGGTGGGAGGATTGCTTGGGCCCGGGAGGTGGGGGCTGCAGTGAGCCATGATTGTGCCACTGCCCTCCAGCCTGGGTGACAGAGTGAGACCCCATCTCAAAAAAATAAAAAACATTAAAAAAAAAAAGTAACAGTTACTTACAGTAACTAATGTTAAATGAATGCTTGTTATCTCATGCAATCCTCACATTTCTGTGAGCTGTGTCACATTATCAATCCCACCTCACAGATGAGGACACTGATGCCTGGAGAGAGCCCATGAGGACCCAAGGCCATGCGCCTAAGACATGGAGAAGCTAAACACAAACCAGGCGGCCTTTATTTACTTTGATGCCACTAGGCTCAGGCCCACCAAATGGCTTCACTTCACACCCAAGTCCCCTCCCACACTGGGTTTGTCCCTGCTTCCTGCCTCACTCCTGCCCCTCAGACAAAATAGAAGACCCCTTGGGCCCTCCCTTCCAATGCCCAGGTCTAACCCTGGTGCCCTTTTCCTCCATCCTTCTACCCCCTGCTCCTGGGCAACCAGGCATCAACCTTGTGCTTCCATTTGTATGGGTGTCACATGCCCCACAGCGGGCAGGGGCCCACCTACATGACCACCTCATCTTGTTCCCTTCTGTATCCACAGCCCCAAAACCCTCTCCTCCAGGGCCCAAGCCACCACCCACAGACACGGTACTGCAGGGTACATACAGGTAAACCAGGTGCACCTGCATCATGGAATCCTGAGGCAATCCCTTAGAAGCCTTCCCACATGCTGCCCTCGGACAGTGCAAATCTGGAGGTGGAACAGGCACAGAAAGCCTCCATCTGCCAGGCTGGGGGAGCCCTGGCAAGAGGGCTGCATGCGAAAGGGGTAGGGACCAGAACTCTCCTCCCTGATTCACAGGTGAGACCTGAAGTGCAAGGAATGGCACCAGATAAACTCACCCAGTGTTTTAGGAATGAAAGGACGAAAGGAGGAGAGGTTCCAGGGCTCAAGGCAGAGAGAGCAAAGACAGAGGCTCCAAGTCAACTGTTCTGGGGAGTCTGAATGCATTTTCCCATGAGAACCTCATTGGGCAGCTCTGGGCAGGAAGGGGCCATTTCACAACCTGCAGCACCCGGTTGGTGTCTATCAATCGGATCCTAGGAGTCTTCCCAACATTGCCGGCCTGTGACTCCTCTTGCGCGCCCCACCTGCGTGCCCCACTGAGGAGGGCAGCAGGGCCATCGAGCACACACCCGGGAGGCAGGGCTGCGTCCTAAGTTGGGTGGCGTGGGGAAAGCACAGGGTCTGTACATCCATTCATCCAACACCTGTTAGCCGAGGTCTCCTCTGTGCCGGGAACTGTGCTACTGTCTGGAGGCAAGCTCCTATTTGGGGGTCAGAGAAGTGGGGGTTCACCTGCACACCTGGAGCAAGGGGCCACCCCGAGTGGGAAGCCTCGGGGGAGAGGGGAGGCCCGGCGAGCCCGTGGAGAAGAGTTTAGGGTAGGAGAGGCCCAGGGCCCCCAAAGAGGGCTCAACACCCCTTCAAAGAGGTCAAGGGCTTAGGGGTTCAGCGATCCTCGGCGGAAATCAGCGCTTTGTGGGCGGGGCCAGTGTCCCCGCGGAGGGACCAGCCTCGGGGGAGAGTTCGGGATCCCACGGGCGGGGTCAGGGCGGCCGGGCGGGGGAGGGGCGCCCTGGGCCGGGGTCTCAGGGACCCGCCCGGCGTCCGCGGCTGTCGGGGGGGTCGGCGTCTCCGTGTCCGGGGGCGGCGCCTGTCACCGCCCGGGCTTCGCGTCACTGAGGGGGGCGGCGGTCGCGGCCCCAGCCCGCCCCGCGCCGCCCGCTCGCCCGGGGCCCCGCACTCACAGCAGGTCGGGCCGGTGCCGGTGCAGGATGGCGCAGAAGGCCAGGCCGTCCCGGAAGGAGCTGCTCAGGTCGCGGATCTCCACGCCGCGGTAGCCCTCGCACTGGCGGCGGCACCAGGCCAGCAGCGCGCCCCGCGGCCCAGCCATGACCCCGCGGCCCGCCCGGCTCCGGCTCTGGCTTCGGGGCCCCGGCTTGGCCGGGACGGCGGCCGCCGCGCGGGCCCGGTTTCCGGCTGCGGCTGCGGCTCCGAGCTCGGGCGCCGACCGGCAGGCGAGGGGAGGGGCGGAGGCGGGGCCGCGGTGTCCTCGCTCGGGCGCCCCGCGGCCCTGCCCCAACCTGCCCGAGCAGCGCCGCCGCGTGGCCCGGCCCGGCCGGCCGCCGCCTACTCCGCGCTGCCCGCTCGCCTCATTGTGGGCCGGCCGTGGGCGCGGGCGTCCCGCCGCCTCCGTCCGCGCCCGAGGCGCGCCCCACCCAGCAGCGGCTCCGCCCCCAGTGCGGAGCCCACCCCTACCAAGACGGGCCGGCGCCCCATCGCCCGCCCCTCGACGGCGCCGGGCTCCCGCTGCTCCACTGGGTGCCCGCGAAGCCCCCGCACCCGCCGCAAGCGGACCACTCCCCACGATGACTTCACCGCCGCGGCCGGCGCCGCGCCGCCCACCGGGAGCCCTCCACCCTTTGGAGGCGGGACACCTCGTGCTCCCATCCGGCCTCCTTCCCGCTCCTAATGACCGCAAATCCCCCCTTCCACCCCTAGCTTGAAACTTTGGGGAGGCAGTTCCCCTGCAGACCTCAGAGCACCCCCCCGATAGCCACCAGCTTCCCTCATCCCGGCTCCCCACCCTAAAGCACCAATGAGCTGGAAGTTCTCATGTCCATCATCCCCTCCCCCATAGCTTGGCAGGGAGACCCATGCACCCCTCCGCCACCGTTGGTCCAGGTGTCCCCTAGGTGATTCACTGAGCTCCCCTCAGCCCCTGTGTAAGCTCAGGGATCTCGTCCCTCCCCACTGCGGCCTGCCGGGTCCCCTCAGCCATGGTTAGTGTGGTGGCGGTTTGAGCTCCTATGGGAAGGACCTAGGCCAAGGAGGCCCCTGCTTGGTAGGCATACAGGCAGTTTGCATCTGGCCCTGGAACCTCCCCAAGGCTCATTCTCTTATCTTTGCCCTCTTCAAGACCCCCGCCAGCCAACCGACCCTTCCAGCCAGCTGACCCTTCCAGCCAGCGGACCCTTCCGCAGAGGCCCCTCCTGACTCTCCCACAGATGAATCAGCCTCCATCTGCTGCAGAGGTGGTGATGTCACCCTGACCCATGCAATAGTTAGCTGGAGTGGGTATGTCGCTCCCTCCCAAGGGAAGGAACAGGGTCTTAGTCATCTTCATCACCCCTGAGCACTCAGGGGAGTGGAAAGATCAGGCATTTTGGAGCCCTATCAACCCAATCTCCAATCCTGGCTTTCCCCATTCCCTTAGTCATGTGATCTTGTGCCTCCCTGGACCTCAGTTTCCACGACTTAAAAATGGAGATAATACCTGCTTTACAAGGTGGCTGAGAGGATTAAGATGTAAAGTGCCTTACCCTTTAGTTATCACTCATAAATTCTATTGACACCTGGTACTTGGTAAACATGATGAAATGGACTGAAATATTTTGTACCCAGATTGTCATTGTCATCTGGGCCATTCTGGGTAAATTATCAAGGAGAGAGGCCGACTTAGGGAATTCTACCTCTTCAAAGTCCACTGAGTCCCAGTCCAGAATACTGGCCCAGGGCCTGGAGAACCCAGCTTGCCAATCTGGGCTGGCCTAACACTCCTGCAACTGGAAGGCCGCCATCTTGGCTCAGTATATGGACTCTCAGGCCACCTAGGAAGAGCATGGCCAGAGAGCCTGGCTAGCCCTCTGGACTTCTCACCAGCCCTGAGCTGCCAACTCCTGCCCTGTCCCCTGTGGGATAACAGTGGCAGGAAAGCAGGATTCCGGATGCTTTTTATGAAATCAGGGACTTGGGTTCAGGATCCTGACACCAGCATCCACCTAGGCCTTCAAAGACCACCCAGGACTCTCATTAAAACCTAAGGCGGGGGGTGGGGGGGGGGTTGGGCACCATGGCTCATGCCTGTAATCCCAGCATTTTGGGAGGCCGAGGCAGGTGGATCACCTGAGGTCAAGAGCTTGAGAACAGCCTGGCCAACATAGTGAAACCCCGTCTGTACTAAAAATACAAAAAATTGGGCCAGGCGCGGTGGCTCACTGTAATCCCAGCACTTTGGGAGGCCAAGGTGGGCGGATCATGAGGTCAGGAGTTCAAGACCAGCCTGGCTAAAATGGTGAAAGCCCATGTCTACTAAAAATAAAAAAATTAACCAGGCGTGGTGGCACGTGCCTATAGTCCCAGCTACTCGAGAGGCTGAGGCAGGACAATCGCTTGAACCTGGGAGGCGGAGGTTGCAGTGAGCCAAGATCGCGCCACTGTACTCCAGCCTGGGGGAGAGAGCGAGACTCCATCTCAAAGATGGTGGGTTTTTTTGGCTCACGCCTGTAATCCCAGCACTTTGGGAGGCCAAGGCAGGCAGATCACGAGGTCAGGAGCTCGAGACCAGCCTGGCTAACACGGTGAAACCTCGTCTCTACTAAAAATACGAAAAATTAGCTGGGCGTGGTGGCACACACCTGTAATCCCAGCAGGAGAATGGCTTGAACCCGGGAGGTGGAGGACGCAGTGAGCTGAGATAACACCACTGCACTCCAGCCTGGGCAACAGAGCGAGATTCCATTTAAAATACAAAAAACCAAAAACAAACAAAAGAAACCAGGAGGGATTATAGCCCTGTCCTCACTATCCTAAAGGGCTCCCTTTAGGTCCCTGAAGACAGCTCCATATCTGATCCTGTTGCCGTACTAATAGCTTACACAGCACAGCCTGGTCACCCCCATTAGCCATTTGTGGGCTTTATAAACTCATTATCTGAGTCAGCTCACAATGTTTTGAAGTAAGGACCTGTACAACCACAGCTGTGTGACCGCAGGCCAGACAACTCACCCTCATGAACCCCAATTTCTTACCCTATAAAATGAGGATGATAATACTTGCTTTGCCTGAATCCCAGGGTTGTGGGTAACGAGGTGAGATAATGGATGAGAAAATGCTGTGCAGACTGTAAATCCAGGGTTCAGGTGGAAGGTGGGTCTGTGTGTTTACAGGTGAGATCAGAAGCCACAGAGATAGGTGAGTAGGGCACTTGCCCAAAATCATGCTATAATTTCGGGATTAGAATTGAGAGACTTGGGCCCTTAATTCAGTGCTGTTTTGTTTTATTTTTAACTATCAGTTAAGAAATGGGGCCAGGCACGGTGGCTCATGCCTGTAATCCCAACACTTTGGGAGGCCAAGTCCAGGAGTTCAAGACTAAACCAGCCTGGGCAATATAGGGAGACCCTGTCTCTTTTTGAGATGAGTCTCTCTCGCCCAGGCTGGAGTGCAGTGGCACGATCTCGGTTCACTGCAACTTTCATCTCCCAGGTTCAAGTGATTCTCCTGCCTCAGCCTCCCTAGTAGCTGGGATTATAGGCATGGGCCACCAAGCTCAGCTAATTTTTGTATTTTTAGTAGAGACACAGTTTCGCCACGTTGGCCAGGCTGATCTCAAACTCCTGAGTTCAAGTGATGTGCCCACCTCAACCTCCCAAAGTGCTGGGATTACAGGCATGAGCCACCATGCCCAGCCTGAATACATCATTCTTATCAAAAATTTAAAAATAAATCTAAAGTTCCAGTTTGACTGTCTCCTTCAACTCTAGTCCCCTCCTAAGAAGTAGCCGCAGTTGTCGGTGTGAAACAGCCTTCCACACCTTGTTCACACATTTATAGTCAAGCATGGAGTCAACAATATTTACTGAGCACCTGTTGGGGGCCAGGAGCTGTAAACAAGTAAACAACAAGGAGGCCGGGCACAGTGGCACACCCCTGTAATCCCAGCACTTCGGGAGGCCGAAGCAGGTGGATCACTTGAGGTCAGGAATTCAAGACCAGCCTGGCCCACATGGTGAAAATCCGTCTTTACTAAAAATACAAAAATTAGCCAGGTGTGGTGGCACACACCTATAATCCCAGCTACTCAGGAGGCTGAGGCAGGAGAATTGCTTGCACCAGGGAGGAGAGGTTGCAGTGAACTGACACTGCGCCACTGCCCTCCAGTCTGGGTGACAAAGTGAGACTCTGTCTCAAAAAAAACAAAAAACAAAAAACAGCCTGGGCACAGTGGCTCACGCCTGTAATCCCAGCACTTTGGGAGGCTGAGGCAGGTGGATCATTTGAGGTCAGTAGTTTGAAACCAGCCTGACCAACATGGTGAAACCCCATCTCTACTAAAAATACCAAAATTAGCTGGGCGTGGTGTGTGCCTGTAATCCCAGCTACTCGGGAGGCTGAGACAGGAGAATCACTTGAGCCTGGGGAGGCGGAGGTTGCAGTGAGCCAAGATCGTGCCATTGTCCTCCAGTCTGGGCAACAGAGTGAGACCCTGTCTCAAAACAAAACAAAACAAAAACAAGGAGAACCTCAGGTGGTGACTGGTGCTGTGACAGAGAATGATGGGGACAGATAGCATAGCCAGGGAACACCTCTTTGAGATGGTGACATCATTTAGGCTGAAGAACACCTAACTCCCAGGGAAGCAAGCTGAATGCAAACAGGTGAGAGCTGTCAATATAGGTAGAGTTTGAATTCTTTCTCTCTTTTTTTGAGACAGGGGTTCACTTTGTCTCCCAGGCTGGAGTGCACTGGCACAATCACGGCTCACTGCAGCCTCCACCTCCTGGAGTCAAGCGATCCTCCCACCTCAGCTTCCCGAGCAGTTGGCACTAACAGGCATGCACCACCACACCCAGATAATTTTGTTTATTTTTTGTAGAGACGGGAGTCTCACTATGTTGCCCAGGCTGATCTTGAACTCATGGACTCAAGCAATCCACCTGCTTTGGCCTTGCAAAATGCTGAAATTATATGCACAAGCCCCTGCATCTGGCTGAATCCTTTCTGATTTCTTCCCAGGTAACAGCTGCAGGTGTCTAGCCATGGGGCAGGATCCTGGCAGGGAAGGACTGGCTAGGCCAGGGAAGGAAACAGTTCCATAAACAATTCTGCCTGTAGCCTAATAAAGGCGGGGAAAAGGAAACCAGAGGAACCACGGGAACCCAAAGGAAGCCCTTGACAGTTTGAGGCAGACGGTCGTGTTTTTCCACACACCATTCTTCCAGCCAACAGGCTTTGTAGCATGGCTTTGCAGGAGGGAGGTACAAAAGCAAGATTAAAAACAAGAACTTGGCCGGGCGCAGTGGCTCACGCCTGTAATCCCAGCACTTTGGGAGGCTGAGGCGGGCAGATCATTTGAGGTCAGGAGTTCAAGACCAGCCTGGCCAACATGGTGAAACCCCATCTCTGCTAAAAATACAAAAATTAGGCCAGACGTGGTGGCTCATGCCTGTAATCCCAGCACTTTGGGAGGCCGAGGTGGGCAGATCATGAGGTCAGGAGATTGAGACCATCCTGGCTAACATGGTTAAACCCCGTCTCTACTAAAACAAATACAAAAATTGGCCGAGCATGGTGGCGGGCGCCTGTAGTCCCAGCTACTCAGAAGGCTGAGGCAGGAGAATGGCGCGAACCCGGGAGGCAGAGCTTGCAGTGTGCCAACATCGTGCCACTGCACTCCAGCCTGGGCGACAGAGCAAGACTCCATCTCAAAAAATAAAATAAAAAAAAAATTAGCCAGGGGTGGTGGTGGGCGCCTGTAAGCCCAGCTACTCCGGAGGCTGAGGCAGGAGAATTGCTCGAACTCAGAAGGGAGACGTTGCAGTGAGTCAAGATGGTGCCACTGCACTCCAGCCTTGGTGATAGAGTGAAACTCCATCTCAAAAACAAAACAAAACAACAACAAAAAAAATAAAAACAGGCCGGCACAGTGGCTTACACCTGTAATCCCAGCAGTTTGGGAGGCCGAGGTGGGCAGATCACCTGAGGTCAGGAGTTCGAGACCAGCCTGGCCAACATGGTGAAATCCCATCTCTATTAAAAATGCAAAATTAGCCAGGCATGGTTGCAAATGCCTGTAATCCCAGCTACTCAGGAGGTTGAGGCAGGAGAATCGCTTGAACCTGGGAGGTGGAGGTTGCAGTGAGCTGAGATGCGCCATTGCACTCCATCCTGGGCAACAAGAGCGAAACTCCATCTCGAAAAAAAAAAAAGGCCAAGGTTGAAATGTTTTCCCAACATAGAATCTCATCATCCTTACTTTGGATGCAGTGTGCTGAGAAACATTTTAAGACTCCGTCTCAAAAAAGAAAAAAATTATTTTTTTCACCCATGGAATCTAAAAAAGTTGATCTCATAGAAATAGAGAGTAGAGGCCTGGTTTGGTGGCTCACGCCTGTAATCCCAGCTACTTGGGAGGCTGAGGCAGGAGGATCGCTTGAGCCAGGGAGGCGGAGGTTTCAGTGAGCTGTGATTGCACCACTGCACTCAAGCCTGGGCGATGGAGTAAGACCCTGTCTCAAAAAAAAAAAAAAAAAAAAGAAAAGAAAAGAAAAAAAGAAAGAAATAGCTAGTAGAATGGTAGTTACCAGGGGCTGGTGGGTAGGGGGAGTGGTTGGGGAGATGTTGGTCAAAGGGTGCAAAATTTCCGTTAGATAGGAGGAATAAGTTCAAAGGATCTATTGTACAGTGTGGTGACTATTGTTTGTTTGTTTGTTTGAGATGGAGTCTTGCTTTGTCGCCCAGGCTGTAGTGCAGTGGTGCGATCTCGGCTCACTGCAAGCTCTGCCTCCCGGGTTCATGCCATTCTCCTGCCTCAACCTCCCCAGCAGCTGGGACTACAGGCACACACCACCTTGCCTGGCTAATTTTTTTGTATTTTTAGTAGAGGCAGGGCTTCACCATGTTAGCCAGGATGATCTTGATCTCCTAACTTCGTGATCCACCTGCCTTGGCCTCCCAAAGTGCTGGGATTACAGGCGTGAGCCACGGCACCCTGCCTATGGTGACTATTGTTAATGACAATATATTGTGGGGTTTTTTGTTTTTTTGAGACAGAGTCTCACTCTGTTACCCAGGCTAGAGTGCAATGGCATATCTCAGCTCACTGCAACCTCCACCTCCTGGGTTCAAGTGATTCTCCTGCCTCAGCCTCCTAAGTAGCTGGGATTACAGGCACTCGTCACTACGTCTGGCTAATTTTTGTATTTTTAGTAGAGACCGGGTTTCACCATGTTGGCCAGGCTGGTCTTGAACTCCTGACCTCATGATCCACATGCCTTGGCTTCCCAAAATGTTGGGATTATAGGCATAAGCCACCCTGCCCAGCCGATTCTAGGATTCTTAGGGTGGAATTCTCCAAGTTCCATGGCTGTTTTCTGTGAATCTGACCACTCTGCTCTTCTCTCTTCTACCCAGTCTGTGCCCCAGGAATCAGGGCCTTGCCCAGGTTCTTGGCTCTGAGCTGCTCCCTGGGGGGCAGCCGGGCAGAGCAGTGGACAATGGAAGCATTGTGGGACCTCTGGAGCTGGGGCCTGGGGCAGTGGAAGGCGCTGGTCGCTGGAGTGGCAGTTGCTTCACTGTGTTCCCTCCTTGCTGGGCCAGAGGCATGCCTAGAACATGCCAGGACGGTACCCTGGGCCCCGCCCCTGCCTGCCTGGGTGAGGCCTGGGTCTTCTGGAATCCCAGCTATGCCTGAGGACAGACAGCTATTCCAAGCCTTTGTTCATAGACCATCCTGCCCTGGCAGATACACATTCTGGAAAATATACCTGGGACTGGGCAAGTGGTCTTGCCTCCCTACCCCAAAACTGAACTATCCTCCAACTAAACCCTCCAGAACAGAGGACATGTGCTGGCTCTCACTGGGCGGGTGCTGTCTGAGCTGGGAAACCCTCACACTTGTCTGGGGCTCCACGAGGGTGCAGGTCAAAGAAGCCACTGAAATATCCAAACTGGCAGGGACCCTTATCTAGCAAAGCCCTCTCAGTACACTGAGAGGAGAGACTGGAGCCCAGAGAGCAGAGGTGTTTGCTCCAGGTTGTAGAGACTCTTAGGAGGGGAGCAGGGCCCCCCATCCAGCTGCCCCACACTCTCTATGTTTCTGGCTGCTTGCTGAGGTCTCAGCCTGCCAGGCTCTCTCCCCTTTTGACTGCTCTTGAAATGGCTACTGCTGCTGTTCCAAATTGTCCACAGGCTTTATGACCTAGCTCAGACATCATCCCCTCCCTGAAGCCTTCCGTGATAGGCCCAGACAGAAGCCACAACTTCAGATCTTCTCACAGAATCCCACCCTTAGAGGGGACCTAGAGGGGATGTGCTTGCTAATTTACAGAGGAATTTCCACATGTCTGCTACTGGCAGACCAGTGTGGAAGAAGCTCTATAAACAATCACAACGAACAGTCACAGAAAGACAAGGGTAGGGATGTGGTGGAGAGAGGGGCCGAATGCTATAGGGCTTCCAGAAGGAGCCTGTCACCTCCTGCCAGGGACTGAGAGAGAGCCCAGAGGGCTGCATGTAGGAGGTGGCATTTGAACTGTTGCTCACATTGTATGGCATGTATTTGTGCATACCTGTCTCTCTTCATTGGATTGTGACATCATTAATGATACAGTTATGTAACTTTATGAGCACTAACCACACTCTAGACATCATGTGTGTGTTTGTGTGTTGTTTTTGTTGTTAAGGTACATTACCATATTGAATCCTCACAATTCTGTGAGCTAGGAGCTATCTCATTATCCCCATTTACTGATGAGGACAAGGCTCTGAGGGTTCAACAAGCATGTTCAAAGCCACACAGCTGTCAAAACTTGCAGTCACACTTGAAAAATAAAAATAAAAGTAAAATAAAATGAATATAATATGAACATAGCTAACAACAACAACAACAAAAAGTGCAGTCAGGACTCAGCCTAGCTATTTTTTTTTTTTTTTTTTTTTTTTTTGCCCAGGCTGGAGTGAAGTGGTGTGATCTCTGCTCACTGCAACCTCCGCCCCCCGGATTCAAGCGATTCAGCCTCCTGAGTAGCTAGCTGGGATTATAGGCGCCCACCACCACGCCGCTAATTTTTGTATTTTTAGTAGAGATGGGGTTTCGCCATGTTGGCCAGGCTGGCCTAGAACTCCTGACCTCCGGTGATCCACCCACCTCAGCCTCCCAAAGTGCTAGGATTACAGGTGTGAGCCTAGCTCTGGCCTCAGCTTAGCTCTTTCTGACTTCACAAAGAACTTTCTTCTGGTGTATGGAGGCAGGCATTGTGTCCAGTTTACCACTGCATGCCTGGTTTTCACTGTAAATTCATTTGTTATCTTCCCGTGAGTTTGGTGAGCAAGAACCCCGCTGGGAGCCCCAGCTCCACAGCCTCTGCAGACCCTGGCTGCACTGAGGCCTTGATCCACGATACCAAAGGCCATTTCTGGACAGAAAGCTCCCAAGGCCTCCAGCCTTTGCTGTCTAGGAACTTCCCATCTCCCCTTCAACTTCAATAATTATTGGTGGTGGGATTTTTCCAGCAGGCCAGCAGGCCAGCAGGACTGATGTTTGGGTGCTAATGTAGTATTCAAGGCCCTAATAGTTGGGCACCTGTCACTCTGTAGGAGGAGCTCAGGGGCAGAAATTTGGCAGGAAGAAAGGGAAGGAGACTAGAGCCTATAATCCCAGCTAGCTATTCGGGAAGCTGAATTGCTTTAATCTAGGGGACAGAGGTTGCAGTGAGCCGAGATTGCACCACTTCACTCCAGCCTGGGCAAAACAACAACAACAACGACAACAACAAACAGCTAGGCTAAGTCCTGACTTTTATTTTACTTGACTTAGAATTTGGTGTGCATAGCAAGCCCATTCCTTATGATTTGGCTGTAGGTTAAGCCCACTGCTTATGATTTGGCTGTAGGTTTAGGGGGTGCCAGATTATTTGGGGTGGGGGAGCTAGAGCCCTCCCAACTACCCCCTCAGTATCAATCTGGCCTGCTCTGCAGGCAAAGGCAGGCAGAGTGGGAAACAGTTTCTGAGCCTTCCTGACACAGGAAGGTCGCCTCTCCTCTGAGGCCTGAGTGGCAAGGAAGGGGCTGTCAGACACCGGAAGAGGCCTGTTTGTCTCCCAGCTACCTGAGGTCATATGTATATGGTGTTGTGAGCCAGGCAGCTCTTCCTGTTAGAAACAGAAAGTGAGGCTTATGTTGAAATTCTGGGAGTGAGCTGCTCTTTCCTCTAAATAGAGCAGGGGTTAGATAGGGCACAACTTATCCCCAGGTGATACAATACACCCGGGATGGATATGAGTCATCCCAAACACCCATGTCATACCTGAGTTCACTATGCTCGGATTTATGTATTGTTTAGGGACAGGGTCTTGCTCTGTCGCTCAGGCTGGAGTACAGTGATGTGATCATAGCTCACTGTAACTTTGAACTCGGCTCAAGCAATCCTCCCGCCTTAGATTCCCAAGTGGCTAGGACTATAGGCACGCACCACCACGCCTGGCTAATTTTTTAATTTAATTTAATTTTTTTTTTAGGACAGAGTCTCGCTCTGTCGCCCAGGCTGGAGTGCAGTGGCGCCATCTCGGCTCACTGTAAACTCTGCCTCCCAGGTTCACGCCATTCTCCTGCCTCAGCCTCCCTAGTAGCTGGGACTACAGGCGCCTGCCACCATGCCTGGCTAATTTTTTTGTATTTTTAGTAGAGACGGGGTTTCACCGTGTTAGCCAGGATGGTCTCGATCTCCTGACCTCGTGATCTGCCCACCTCAGCCTCTCAAAGTGCTGGGATTACAGGTGTGAGCCACTGCGCCCAGCCCTCATTTTTTTATTTTTATTTTTGTAGAGACAGGGTCTCGTTATCTTGTCCAGGCTGGTCTCAAACTCCTAGGCCTAAGCAATCCTCCCACCTCAGCCTCCCAAGGTGTTGGGATTACAGGCATGAGCCACCGTGCCGGGCCTATGTTGACACTTAGAAAGACCCAGATAGGGGAGAATTACTCTCCTTATTTGACTATGACAAAGCAGAGGCTCAGAGAAGTTAAGCCAAGTGCCTGGAATTTTCCAGTTTCAAGGGGCAGCGTCAGGGTTTGAACCTAGACTCCCTTCCACTTCCCAACCATGACTAGAGAGTGAAGTCCACCCTCTCAGGATCCACTGGCCCCAGGTAAGAAAGTAGGGGTGGGAGTCAGGGCGTGAAGGAGATAACTTGATCTTAATCAGGTGGCTGGATAGGGGCAGGGTGGGGCCAGAAAGAAAGAAAAGCCAGGTCTTTCAGCTGCAGGCTTGACAGGAATGTGGAGCCACAGGAACCAAGACAAGGTGCTGCTTCCCCTAGCCCTCTCCTTCGGGAAAATCTCAGGAACTTGCTGATCAGGCTTTGGACCTTTCCCTTGCCTCCCTCTCAGCTTCTTCTTGATGCCCTTCCCCCACATTGGAGGCCAGTTCCTGACCCGGGCCACAGCCACTCCAGCCTATATCCAGTCTGCAGGGCAGGCTGGGGGTGGGGACGGGAGGCCACTGTTAGCAAGAGCCAGCATGGGCACAGCCACGGCTTTCCCTGGCTAAAGGCTGGGCTGGAGAGCACATCCATTCATCAATTCATCTGTGCCGCTACATTCCAGACAGGATTTAAGGCACACTCCAGCCTTATTCCTATACTGATATTGTTGCATTCAGTCCTTATTCACTTACTTCCTCTTGCATTCACCATTCATTCAACAGAATCGCTTTACCGAAAGGGTCATTGCTCTCAAGTGCTGCCTCTTTCCTCCTATTAGATCCATTTAGATCCTTAGGATGTCACCCAGAATTCTAGAATGCAGGGCTGCAGCCCCCAGACAGCGGCTAGTCCCACTGCCTCATTTAGAAGATGAAGCTATCAGGAGCCACCTATGGTCAAGGCGATCATAGGAGGAAATGCACCCCACGCCCCCAACTTGGACTCACAATCCAGTGTAGGAGAAGGATGCAGAGAGGGGGACTGTGTGGAAAGAAGTGTGCCAAGCCCAGGCTGGGCGCAGTGGCTCACACCTGTAATCCCAGCACTTCAGGAGGCCAAGGCAGGCAGATCACCTGAGATCAGGAGTTCAAGACCAGCCTGGCCAACATGGCAAAACCCCGTCTCTACTAAAAATACAAAAATTAGCCAGGCATGGTGGCAGGCACCTGTAATCCCAGCTACTCAGCAGGCTGAGGCAGGAGAATCGCTTGAACCCGGGAGGTGGACGTTGCAGTGAGCTGAGATCATGATATTGCACTCCAGCCTGCGCAACAGGAGCAAAACTCCATCTCAAAAAAAAAAGAATAAGTGTGCCAAGCCCACCAGGGACTTGTCTGAGGAGGAACCAGCTCTAGCCTAGGGGCCTGGAGACCAGGGTTCCAGCCCCAGCTGTTCATTGCCTCTGCCCAAATTGTTAGGCCCTGGGCACTTCCACCTGGACGTCCCACAGGCTCCTCAAACTCCTGTTCCTTACCCACTTGCACTTACCTCCTCCAGTCCCAAACCTGCTCCAGCCACCAACCCCCATCTCAGACAGCCTGAGAACTGGGCATCTCACTTCCTTACAGCCTCCACATCCACTCAGCTGCCACATCCAAGTCCTGTCCTCTGCAACCTCCCAATCTCTCCAATTCTCCCCTCATGCCTGCTGCCGACACTGTGCGTGGGGCCCAGCTCCTCCGTGGCTGGCTGCTCTAGACAAGTGCCCTGGCCTCTGTGAATGGACCTCCACACTGTCTAAACAGGCCTTCTCTTTGGTCCTTGGAGCAGTTAAGAGAGCCCCAGGGGGGAGTCTGGAGGTTTCCGGTCCCAGCTCCACCAGGAAGTAGCCGGGCTGTTCCACACATGACCTGCCTCAGTCATCTATAGCTCTACGGCTCTGGAGGCCAAGGTCATGGCCAGGTAACAATGGCCTCCCTCCCCTTATCACACACTCTACCCAAGTGTTTTAGTAAGGCCCTCCTCCCCTTATCACACACTACTGCCAGGTGCTTTGCTAAGAACTTTACATAATTTGGTGCACAGAACAATTCTGAGGCAGGCGCTAACCCAATTTTTAGAGAAAGGTGAGGCACTGAAAACTACGCAACTTGGCTCAGCTGGTATGTGGCAGTCAGGACTCAGACCAGGGTCCAAGGAAGTCCAAGCCTACACATTTTGCTCTGCCCCCTTCTCTTGCTGGTGGAGAAACTTCTGGAAACTGGTACCACCCAGAGCTCCCAATTCCCCGATAACAAAGCCCTTGCTCTCCTTAGCATGGGGGGGGATCATGAACCTGGTTATTCTGCTCTGATGGAATAAAAATCCTGAGCTGGCCACAGCTGATGAATGCTGTGCATTCCGCGAGTGGTGCCAGGCAGAGTCCAGCTGTGCCTGCCCCCTCACAGGGGTTGCTAGCTGCCTGGCCCGGCTGCCGAGCCTGGACCAAGCTGCTGGGAGATGGCCCCAAGCCAGGCACTCATACACACTGGGTCTGTGTGACCCAGAGTGCCTGCAATGGCCTCACAGCAAAAAGAGTGCCAAGAGCCGTGTCAGACAACACACTTGGACCTGGCGTAATTGTAATGATAGAGAACTATGACATGAACTATGAAACTGGCATTGAATTCAAAACACATTAACCCAGGGGGCTGCCCAGTTGAGTCGGAGTTCCTGCAAGCCACCATCACCAAATGTCAGGGCATAGTGGACAAAGCATGAGACATTCTTTAGGAGGAATCAATGCACAGCAACCTCCCTGCACCAAGGAACCATGTGGTAGCCAGGGAGTGGGGGGTAAGGAGCCCTGGCTGGCACTGGGCCACTCATTTGGTTCCAACAAGGCAACAGATGAAGGACGGCTTGGAAAGCTACCAAGAGCTCTACAAATGTTTGGACTTATAACTAGAGGCTGCTTTTTAAAAATTCCTTTGGGGCCGGGCACAGTGGCTCATGCCTATAATCCCAGCATTTCGGGAGGCCAAGGCAGGTGGACTGCTTAAGCTCAGTTCAAGAGCAGTCTGGGCAACATGGCAAAACACCATCCATACAAACAAAACTATAAAAAATTAGCTGGGCATGGTGGTGTATGCCTGTGGTCCCAGTTAATTTGGAGGCTGAGACAGGAGGATCGCTTGAGCCCAGGAGGCAGAGGTTGCATTGCAGTGCGCCAAGCTTGTGCCACTGCACTCCAGTCTGGGCAATAGAGCGAGACTCTTGTCCCAAAAAATAAATAAAATCCTGGCTCCATCCTTTAGCTCTGGGAACTTGGACAAGTTCTGCAACCTCTCTGGTGAAGGATGGCTTCCCACCTCACTGAGATTCAAAGTTGGTCCTTCCAGTCATCTACAAGGCCTTACATACAACCTGGAGCCTCATTCCAGGATCTGGCCTCTTCCTCCTTGCTACCTTCTGCTCCAGCTGGCCTTCTTGCTCCATTTGCTCCACATATAAAACATGCTCTGGCCTCAGGGCCTTTGTACTTGCAGTTTTTTTCCTGGAGAGCTCTTGCCTCACATACTTGCACCATCCCCCTCCTAATGTCTTCAGGTCTCTGCTCAAATGACGCCCATCAGTGTGGTCCCTGACTATCCTATTCACAATAGAAACTCCTGCCTTCGATTTTTCTCTACAACACAAACCACCATCCAACACACTAAATATGGCTTATCACCTGTCTTCAACCATTAGAATTTGAGTCTGAAGACAGGAATTCGGTCTTTTCCCACGTCCTGACTTCCCCCTTGCCTATCAGTGCCTGGCTGGTTTGCTCGTAGAAAAGGACCCAGCTTTCTGTCCCTGAATCCTCCAATGGCTTGATACACAGGAGGCACTGCATTCAATTCCTGCCTGGGGCTGCTTTATCACAGACTTGGGACTTAAACAACAGAGATTTCTCCTCTTACGGTTCCAGAAGCCACGAGTCCAAAACCAAAGGCTCCAGGGGAGAAGCCATCCCTGCCTCTTCCAGCTCCCAGTGGCCCCGCACATTCTTTAGCTTGTGCCTGCTAACTCCATCAGCCTGTCTTCACGTGGCCTTCTCCTCCTGTCTCTTTCCTCAGTGTCTCTCATGACACTTGTCATTGGATTTAGTGCCTACCTGGATAATCCAGAATGATCTCATTTTTAAAAATGTATTTTTAATACATGGGAACACTTCACAAATTTGCATGTCATCCTTGCACAGGGGCCATGCTAAACTGCATCATTCGAATTTTGGTACATGTGCTGCTAAAGCAAGCACAATGATCTAATTTTGAGATCTTTAACTTACAACCATTAAGACCTTCTTCCAAATAAGGTCATGCTGGCTGGGCACAGTGGCTCACGCCTGTAATACCAGCACTGTGGGAGGCTGAGGCAGGCAGATCACCTGAGGTCAGGAGTTTGAGACTAGCCTGGCCAACATGGCAAAACACCATCTCTACTAAAAAAATATAAAAATTAGCAAGGTGTGGTCGTGGGTGCCTGTAGTCCCAGCTACTCAGGAGGCTGAGGCAGGAGAATCTCTTGAACCTAGGAGGTGGAGGTTGCAGTGAGCTGAGATTGCACCACTGCACTCCAGCCTGGGCGACAGAGCGAGATTCCATCTCAAAAACAAAAACAAAAACAAAACAAAGAAGGCCGGGCACTGTGGCTCACGCCTGTAATCCCAGCACTTTGGGAGGCCGAGATGGGTGATCATCTGAGGTCAGGAGTTTGAGACCCACCTGACCAACATGGTGAAACCCAGTCTCTACTGAAAATACAAAAAAAGCCAGGCGCAGTGGCTCACGCCTATAATCCCAGCACTTTGGGAGGCTGAGGCAGGCAGATCACCTGAGGTCAGGAGTTCGAGACTAGCCTGGCCAACATCGCGAAACCTCGTCTCTATTAAAACTACAAACATTAGCCAGGCGTGGTGGCGTGCACCTGTAGTCCCAGCTACTTGGGAGGCTGAGGCAGGAGAACCGCTTGAACCCCGGAGGCGGAGGTTGCAGTGAGCCGAGATCGCGCCGTTGCACTCCAGCCTGGGCAATAAGATCAAAACTCTGTCTCAAAAAAATAAATAAACAAAAATAAAAATACAAAAAATTAGCCAGGCATGGTGGCATGCAACTACTTGGGAGGCTGAGGTAGAATAGCTTGAACCTGGGAGGCAGACGTTGCAGTGAAGAGATCGTGCCACTGCATGCCAGCCAAATAAGGTCATGCTGATGGCATCCAGGGCTTAGGATATGGACATGTCTTCTTGGGAACCACCATTCAGTTCCCAATAATAATTATCAAACCAATGGGGAAAAAGAGCATACTGAAAAGCTTACGAATTCCAAGTGTGGGGAAACAGTAACTGAACATCCATTATAGGCCAGGCACTGCACTGGGCACTCAAAATAGCATTCTCATTTATTCGTCACCACTGCCCAGTGAGCCAGGTTCTGCTACCCTTATTTTTTATTTTTTTTAGACGGAGTCTCGCTCTGTAACCCAGGCTGGGGTCCAGCGGCACGATCTCTTGGCTCACTGCAAGCTCCGCCTCCTGGGTTCACGCCATTCTCCTGCCTCAGCCTCCCGAGTAGCTGGGACTACAGGCGCCTGCCACCACGCCCGGCTAATTTTTTTGTATTTTTAATAGAGACAGGGTTTCACCATGTTAGCCAGGATGGTCTCGATCTCCTTGACCTTGTGATCCGCCCGCCTCGGCCTCCCAGTGCTGGGATTACAGGCGTGAGCCACCGCGCCTGGCCTGCTAACCTTATTTTATATACAAGGAACCAGGCAGAGATGTGAGACAACTTGCAAGCAGGGGCTTCCAGTCCAAGTACCCACTATAGGGTGACAGGTATAGCATTAATACTGTGGGTAGGCAGGAAACCATTTAGCTCAGCTCCAGCAGCTGCCTAATGTGACCTTGATCAAGTCACTAACTACTGTGGGTTCATTTCCTCATCAATAAGATGAGGAACTACTACTAAACCTGAGTTGTAAGGTGTAAGTAATGTATATGGATCCCTCTTTGCACAGTTCCTGGCAGTAGGAGGTGTTTAATAGTTTCTTTCCAGGACCCAGCACTGCCACAAATATGTCATGAAAATTATAGGTCATCTAAAGTTCATAGGATCTTGTGACGCACAAACAAAATACTGAACGTGAAAATGTCCTGTAAACCAAATATACTGCTTTATGAACAAGAGGGATTTAAGAATTCAATTTAGGGCTGGGCACGGTGGCTCACGCCTGTAATCCCAGTACTTTAGGAGGCAGAGATGGGCAGATCACGAGGTCAGGAAATCTGAGACCATCCTGGCTAACACGGTGAAACCCCATCTCTACTAAAAAATACAAAAAATTGGCCGGGCATGGTGGCGGGCGCCTGTAGTCCCAGCTACTTCGGAGGCTGAGGCAGGAGAATGGCGGGAACCTGGGAGGTGGAGCTTGCAGTGAGCCGAGATCGCGCCAGTACACTCCAACCTGGGCGACAGAGTGAGACTCCGTTTAAAAAAAAAAAAAAAAGATTTTGAATTTAGGCGGGGCGTGGTGGCTCATGCCTGTAATCCTAGCACACTTTGGGAGGCCAAGGCAGGCGAATCACTTGAGGCCAGGAGTTCCAGACCAGCCTGGCCAACATGGTAAAACCCATCTCTACTGAGAATACAAAAATTAGCTGAGTGTGGTGGCACACGCCTGTAATCCCAGCTACTTGGAAGGCTGAGGCAGAACTGCTTGAACCTGGGCGGCGGAGGATGCAACGAACCGAGATCACGCTACTGCACTCCAGCCTGGGAGACAGAGTGAGACTCCATCTCAAAAGCACAAAATAAAAATAATTTAAACACTAACAACCGATGTATCCTGAAAGCATCAGGACACATGGGAAATGCATTACTGCCACAACCCACAAATTGTCTCCTACAATAATGAGACGACAAATCTGGCTCCAAAGATCCTTTACTGAGATCCACTTGAAACACTTCGGTCCTTAACTTGTTAACTGAGTTGACAGGCTGATGGCTGATCTAGGTAAAGGTTTCACGGTAGCAAAAACACTTCCTGCCTATAATACATCAAAACAGGTTCCTGAATGTGTGTGAATATCATCAAGGTCTCTGTCCCATCTTCTTCAGGGTTCGATTAAGCTAGAAGAGAAAGAAAAGCAAAGTTACATACGGGGATTTCCCCAACCCCTTTCCTACAGTGTGTATGATCACTAGGTCAGATTCCCAGCTGCCCCTCTGAAGCCAAGAAAGGAAGTTTCTGATGTGGGTGTCCACTATGTGTGTGCAAAGCCGTGACATTCATATGGCCCTGCACAGTTCACGCAGATTATTCTACCTGCCCTTCACACTCAACAAACCCATACCCAACACTGCTCTATCCATCTGACAGAAAAGGATTCAGACTAGTCAGACGTTTCAAGGTTACTAGTTCAGTTAGGGGAAGAATGAGAAGCTTTGAACAGGATCCTTGTTAGAAGACAGCCCTAGCCCACCACCCTGACAGATGTGATCTAAACAGCCAGAAAGTAAAAAGAGCAGCAGGGCTGTTATGATCCTGCAGGAAGAGCCTGACCTCTGCTGGAGAACTCAAAGCACCAGGACACAGTAGCCCTAGCAATGGCCACAAAGAGAGACCCACACCCTTAGTGTTTGGCCTGACCCACAAGACCTCTCCTAGGGCAAGACAAGGAATGCACCAAGTACGTCAAAACAGAGCTTCCTATCCTCCAGCCTACAGGAACTAGCCAGACCTGTCTAAGTTGGAAAACAATGCCAAATGGGGAGGGATGGGCAAGAGCAGGCAGTGAATCCACCCATATTAGGAAATACCAGGGAGGGAGAGGAGAGCTGGCCACCCGCAGAGGGAGATCTTGGAAAGAGATGCTCTGGAGAAGGCTGATGCAGCAATTCCTACAGGCCCAACCCCACTCCCCAAACCCCAAGCAGCCAGCCAGTCTAGCTTGAAAATTTAAAGGGCCAACCTCAAGCTTTCTTTTGCAGTGGCACGATCTCTGCTCACTGCAGCCTCCACCTCCCAGGTTGAAATCATTCTCCTGCCTCAGCCTTCTGCGTAGATGGGATTACAGGTGCGCACCACCACACCCAGCTAATTTTTTTAATTTTTAGTAGACATGAGGTTTCACCATGTGGCCAGGCTGGTCGTGAACTCCTGATCTCAAATTCAGCCTCCCAAAGTGCTGGCATGAGCCACTGCACCAGGCCTCTTTTTCTTTCTTTTTTTTCTTGAGACAGGGTCTTGCTCGGTTGCCCAGGCTGGAGGGCAGTAGGCTTTCTTAATAACAGAAATGAAAAATTTAAAAGGCCAGGCATGGTGGCTCATGCCTGTAATCCCAACACTTTGGGAAGCTGAGACGGACTGGATCACTTGAGGCCAGGAGCTGGAGACCAGCCTGGCCAACATGGTGAAACCCCATCTCTACCATAAATACAAAAATTAGCTGGGTGTGGTGGCACACGCCTGTAATTCCAGCTATGCAGGAGGCTGAGGAGGGAGACTCGCTTGAACCCAGGAGGCAGAGGTTGCAGTGAGCTAAGATCACGTCGCTGCACTCCAGCATGGGCGACAGCACAAGACTCCATCTCAAAATAAATAAAGGAATAAAAATTAAAAAAAAGTAAACTCTCGATTCAGTTCCTAAGCTCTGTCCTGAGCCAACAAACCCCTCTTCTCTCAGATCTCTCACCTCCTCAAATTTGTGGATCTGACGGATGAAGAAATCCCCATAACGCCTGGCGACCTTGGTGTCCGCGATGTGGATCATGTCCTGTGGGGGAAAGCACAGTCAGGGAAGAGCAGCCAGGTGGAGGAGCAGGGCCATCTACCCCAGGAGCCACCATGGACTTGCAAGTGATAATGATGGTGAGTGTTAGATGTAAAGGTGGGGAAAAGACCACTGGAAAAACACCACCAGTTAACAGTAACTCACTCTTTCTAGAGAGTTTTTCTTTTCTTTTTTTTTTTTTTTTGAGATGGAGTTTTGCTCTTGTCGCCCAGGCTGGAGTGCAATGGCATGATCTCAGCTCACTGCAACCTCCGCCTCCAGGGTTCAAGCAATTCTCTTGCCTCAGCTTCCCAAGTAGCTGGGATTACAGGCGCCCGCCATCTTGCCTGGCTAATTTTTGTATTTTTAGTAGAGATGAGGTTTTTACCATGTTAGTCAGGCTGGTCTCAAACTCCTGACCTCAGGTGATCCACTCGCCTCAGCTTCCCAAAGTGCTGGGATTACAGGCATGAGCCAATGTGCCCGGCCTAGTTTATATATATATTTTTTATCAATTCATTTGTACTTTTATTTTCTAGACTTTTTTTTTGTCTTTCATTTTCTAGTCTTTTTTTTTTTTTTGAGATGGAGTCTTGCTCTGTCACTCAGGCTGGAGTGCAGTGGTGCGATCTCGGCTCACTGCAAGCTCCACCTCCCGAGTTCACACCATTCTCCTGCCTCAGCCTCCCGAGTAGATGGGACTACAGGCACCCGCCACCATGCCTGGCTAATTTTTTTTGTATGTTTTTAGTAGAGACGGGGTTTCACCATGTTAGCCAGGATGGTCTCGATCTCCTGACCTCATGATTCGCCCGTCTTGGCCTCCCAAAGTGTTGGGATTACAGGCGTGAGCCACCGTGCCCAGCCTCGTCTTTTTTATTTTGGGAATAAAGATGTTTATGCTGGCTGGGCACGGTGACTCACGCCTGTAATCCCAGCACTTTGGGAGGTTGGGAATTCAAGACCAGCCTGACCAACATGGTGAAACCCCATCTCTACTAAAAATTAGCTGGGCGTAGTGGCGGGCACCTGTAATCCCAGGAGGGAGAGGTTGCAGTGAGCCGAGACTGCGTCACTGCACTCCAGCTTGGGTGACAAAGTGAGACTCCATCTCAAAAAAAAAAAAAAAGTTTATGCTCCTACACTGTTGATAAAATTGCAAATTAGTCCAATCTTTAAGTTTTGTTTTTAGCTGAAAATATTTTGAACACCATTTTACTTTAAAATTTTCTATATCCCCTAGGTTAAGACCTAAGAACATTCTAAATCTCTGATAGGATTTCTTTCAAGTTAAGAATGAAGAGTCAAAAAGGAAAAAAAAAAGAAGCACTTTGCCAAAGACAAACCTGAACCGGCAACAGAGGAATAACAGTAAAACATGCAATTAAATAATAATCAAATAGCCAATTCTTAGGAGAAATGTTTTGTTAAACTACCCAGATTAGTTGAGAATAGCTAGGCTGGTAATTAAGAGGTGACAGACGAATGCAGGAGGCTACTATAATTGCCAAAGAACGTATATATGTCAGGTATTGAGAAAAAACTAGGCGAGGCGTGGTGGCTCACGCCTGCAATCCCAGCACTTTGGGAGGCAGAGGTGGGCAGACTACCCGAGCCCAAGAGTTTGTATTTGAGACCAGGCTGGGCAACATGGTAAAACCCCATCTCTACAAAAAATACAAAAATTAGCAAGATGTGGTGGTGCACTCCTGTAGTCCCAGCTACTTGGGAAGCTGAGATAGGAGGATCACCTGAGCCCCCGGGAGTTGAGGCTGCAGTGAGCTGTGATTTTGCCACTGCACTCCAGCCTGGACAACTGGAGGATTAAGATGCTATCTTAAAAAAAAAAAAAAAAAAAAAAAAAGGCTTGACATGATCCTGGCAAGGGAGAAAGTTTTCTTTATTTTTCTTTATTTATGTATTTATTTATTTTTAGAGGCAGGGTCTCACTTTGTTACCCAGGCTGGACTGCAGTGGTAAGATCTTAGGTCACTGCAGCCTCAGACGCCTGGGCTCAAGCCATCTTCCTGCCTCAGCCTCCTAAGGCAGGGGCTATAAGGGACTCTCTCCCATAGCTGGGACTACAAGTACACGCTACCCAGCCTGGCTCAGTTTCTTTGATTTATAAAAGCATGATTTAAAACACTGGAAAACTTCCACTACTGACGTGTTATTACTTTTGGCAAATCTGTTTGTATCGGGCTAGCTAACTTATGGCAAAAACCAAGTCTTCCAGAAGCCATAAAAATGAAATGAGAGTATTTATTTTAAAGCAAAATGAACTTTCAAAAACAAACTACCCAAACTGACCTAGAAATTCCACAACTAGATATATATCTGAAAATTAAAACATATGTTCACACAATAACTTCTAGATGAATATTCACAGCAGCACTATTCATAAGCCAAAAAGTGAAAAAAGGAACAAAAAACCCCCAAAAACCAAAAATCCCTAATGTCCAACAACAAATGGATAAACAAAATGCAGTACATTAACACATGGGATATTATTCAGCTATAAAAGGAATGTACTGACACATGCTTTAATATGGATGAAACTTGAAGACATGCTCAGTGAAAGGACCCAAACACAAAAGTCCATATATTACATGATTCCATTTATCTGAAATGTCAAATGCAGAGAGACCAAAGCAGATTAGTGGTTTGCTAGGGGATAGCAGAAAGGGGGAACTGGGGAACTGCGAGTGACTGCTAGTGGGTAGGGAGTTTCTTTTTGGGGGGACAGAAATGTTTGGGAATTAGACAGTGGAGATGGTTGCAAAACACTGTGAACATACTAATAACCACTGAATTCTTCATTCATTCATTCATTCAATTTATTTATGGGGACAGGGTCTCACTCTGTCACCCAGGCTGGAGTGCAGTGGCATGATCTTGGCTCACTGCAACCTCCACCTCCTAGGCTAAAGCGATTCTTGTGCCTCAGTCTCCCAAGTAGCTGGTATTACACGCATGCGCCCCCACACTCAGCTAATTTGTGTATTTTTAGTACAGATGGGGTTTCACCATGTTGGCCAGGCTGGTCTTGAACTCCTGGTCTCAAGTGATCTGCCAGCCTTGGCCTCCCAAAGTGCTGGGATTATAGGTGTAAAGCATCACACCTGGCCAAATTGCACACTTTAAAATGGTGAAGTTTATATCCTGCAATTTTTTTTTTTTTTGAGATGGAGTCTCGCCCTGTCGCCCAGGCTGGAGTGCAGTGGCACGAGCTCTGCTTACTGCAAGCTCCGCCTCCCGGGTTCACACCATTCTCCTGCCTCAGCCTCCCGAGTAGCTGGGACCACAGGCGCCCACCACCATGCCCGGCTAATTTTTTGTATTTTTAGTAGAGACGGGGTTTCACCGTGTTAGCCAGGATGGTCTTGATCTCCTGACCTCGTGATCTGCCTGCCTCAGCCTCCCAAAGTGCTGGGATCATGCAAGTTTTTTTTTTTTTTTTTTGAGACGGAGTTTCGCTCTTGTTGCCCAGGCTGGAGTGCAATGGCACAATCTTGGCTCACTGCAACCTCCACCTCCCGGGTTCAAGCAATTCTCCTGCCTCAGCCTCCGGAGTAGCTGAGATTACAGGCATGCGCTGCCACGTCCGGCTAATTTTGTATTTTTAGTAGAGATGGGGTTCACCATATTGGCCAGTATGGTCTTGATCTCCTGACCTCGTGTTCCGCCTAGCTCGGCCTCCCAAAGTGCTGGGATTACTAGCGTGAACCAACGCGCCCAGCTTATCATGCAAATTATGTATAAAAATTATGTTTTTTTCTTTTTTTGAGACAGTCTCTCACTCTGTTGCCCAGGCTGGAGTGCAGTGGCACAATCTCGGCTCACTGCAGCTTCTGCTTCCCAGGTTCAGGTGATTCTCGTGCCTCAGCCTCCCGAGTAGCTGGGATTACAGGCACGCACCACCATGCCCGGCTAATTTTAAAAATATTTTTAGTAGAGACGGGGTTTCACCATGTTGCACAGGCAGGTCTTGAACTCCTGACCTCTGATGATCTACCCGCCTTGGCCTCCCAAAGTGATAGGATTACAGGTATGAGCCACTGCACTCAGCCTAAAATTATGTATTTTTAAGAACTGCTCAAAAAGTGCTATTTCCAACAATACATTTAGACCAAAATGCTTTTTCTCTTTTTTTCAAGACGCAGTCTCATCTCTGTCACAAAGGCTGGAATGCGGTGGCTTGATCTCAGCTCACTGCAACCTCTGTCTCCTGGGCTCAAGTGAGTCTCCTGTCTCAGCCTCCCAAGTTGCTGGGATTACAGGCATGTGCCACCATGCCTGGCTAATTTTTATATTTTTAGTAGAGACAGGGTTTCACCATATTGGCCAGGATGGTCTTGATCTCCTGACCTCAGGTGATCCACCCCCCTTGGCCTCCCAAAGTGCTGGGATTACAGGCTTGAGCCATCGTGCCCAGCATGCTTTTTCTCTTTTTAAAAAGTAGAGACAGGGTCTTGGTTTGTTGCCCAGGCTGGTCTTGAACTCCTGGGCTCAAGCAATTCTCCTGCCTCGTCCTTCCAGAGTATTGGGATTATAGCTATAAGCCACTGTGCCTGGCTCAAAAGGCTTTCAAAAACAATGAAAAATGCAGGATATTAGAAAAAAATTTACTTACAGCATCAAAGAGCTGACAAAATAGTAACAGAACATTTTGGGAAAAAAGAAACCATTCTAAGAAAAGCACAGAAGACCCCCTCTGCCCTATGGACATTTGCTGATCTTAGAAAACCTGGGCTGACGGCCGGGTGTGGTGGCTCATGTCTGTAACCCCAGCACTTTGGGAGGCTGAGGCGGGCAGATCACCTGAGGGCGGGAGTTCGAGACCAGCCTGACCAAGACGGAGAAACCCTGTCTCTACTAAAAATACAAAATTAGCTGGGCATGGTGGCGCATCCCCGTAGATCCCAGCTACTCGGGAGGCTGAGGCAGGAAAATCGCCTGAACCCGGGAGGCAGAGGTTCCGGTGAGCCGAGATTGTGCCATTGCACTCCAGCCTGTGCAACAAGAGCAAGACTCAGTCTAAAAAAAAAGAAAACAATTCTTTTAAAAACCTCATCAGCTCATCAGCGCCTGTAGTCCCAGCTAATCAGGAGGCTGAGACAGAAGGATTGCTTGAACCCAGGAGGCGGAGGTGGCAGTGAGCCAAGATCACATCACTGCACTACAGCCTGAGTGATACAATGAGACTCTGTCTCTAAATAAATAAATAAATAAAAATGAAAATCTCATCAGACATTAAAATGTCCAGCTTGAACTTAAAAGTGCCAGTGAAAATTAACACTGTTCTTCAACCCACCTCCCCTCCTGAGAGGAGCTACTGCTATGTTGCTTGTATATCCTTCTGGAAAGAACTTGAGGCATACATAGGCACATATAAATGTATTACTAGCCACTCTGTAAAAACCTTACTTGTATTTTTTGTAATATACAAACCATCCAAATGTTAATCAATGGGAGAATGGATAAACTGCAGTACAATAACAACAGCAGATGCTGGACTATCACAGAACAATAAACATGAAGGAATCACTGCTACACACAATGGACGGTGACTCACTCAATTATAACGTTGAGCAAAAGAAGCCAGACTTAAAGAGTACATACTGTGTAATTCCATTATATAAAGTTCACAAACAGGCAGCACTAATCCAAGATGTTAGACATCAGGACAGGACAGGCGCAGTGGCTCACACCAGTAATCCCAGCGTTTTGGGAGGCCAAGGTAGGAGGATCACTTGAAACTAGCCTGGGCAACAAAGTGAGACCCTGTTTCTATAAAGTAAAAACTTAAAATCGGCTGGGAACAGTGGCACATATCGGAGTTCGAGACCAGGCTGGGCAACATGGCTAAACCCCATCTCTACTAAAAATACCAAAAATTAGCCAGTCGTGGTGACGTGCGCCTGTAATCTCAGCTACTTGGGAGGATGAGGTAGGACAATCACCTGAACCCAGGAAGTTGAGGCTGCAGTGAGCTGAGATCACACCACTGCACTCCAGCCTGGGCAACCAGAGTGAGACCTTTTCTCAAAAAAGAGAGCCGGACGCAGTGGCTCACACCTGTAATCTCAGCACTTTGGTAGGCCGAGGTGGGTGGATCACGAGGTCAGGAGATTGAGACCATCCTGGCTAACACAGTGAAACCCCGTCTCTACTAAAAAAATACAAAAAATTAGCCAGGTGTGGTGGTGGGTATCTGTAGTCCCAGCTACTCGGGAGGCTGAGGCAGGAGAATGGCGTGAACCTGGGAGGTGGAGCTTACAGTGAGCTGAGATCGCGCCACTGCACTCCAGCCTAGGCGACAGAGCGAGACATCTCAAAAAAAATAAAATAAAATAAAAATAAAATAATACCGGGCACGATGGCTCACACCTGTAATCCTAGCACTCTGGGAGGCCGAGGCGGGCGGATCACAAGGTCAGGAGTTGGAGACCAGTCTGGTCAACATAGTGAAACCCTGTCTCTACTAAAAATACACAAAATATTAGCTGGGTGTGGTGGTGTGAGCCTGTAATCCCAGCTACTCAGGAGGCTGAGGCAAGAGAATCACATGAACCCGGGAGGCAGAGGTTGCAGTGAGCCAAGATCGTGCCACTGCACTCCAGCCTGGACGACAGAATGACACTCCATCTCAAAAAAAAAAAAAAAAAAAAGCTTTGTGCAGTGGCAGTATGGCCAATGAGGGTTATGTGAGGTGTGATTATTGCTAACTAAAAATAAAAAAATAAAGAAGGCAGCAGGACAATGGCTTCCCACTTGTAAAGTACTCCAACAGCATACAAAGCACCATCCCCCTTTCTCCAACCTCATCTACACAGCCTCCTTTCTCAGGCCACTCGGGCATACTACAACTGTCCCTTAAACTTATTGGCCTCACTCCTCTTTGGGGCCTTTGCTCTAACTGTTCCTCTGCCTGGAAGGCTCTTCCTCCAGATATCCGGTGAGCTATTTTTTTTTTTTTTTTTTTGAGACGGAGTGTCGCTCTGTTGCCAGGCTACAGTGCAGTGCCGCGATCTCAGCTCACTGCAACCTCCGCCTCCTGGGTTCAAGTGATTCTCCTGCCTCAGCCTCCCGGGTAGCTGGGACTACAGGCATGCGCCACCATGCCCAGCTAATTTATTTTTAGTAGAGATGGGGTTTCACCATGTTGGCTAGGATGGTCTTGATCTCTTGACCTCATGATCTGTCCACCTCGGCCTCCCAAAGTGCTGGGATTACAGGCATGAGCCACCGTGTCCAGCCTTTGGTGAGCTATTAAGAACTCTCCACCAGATGGATCGCTTCAGGTCAGGAGTTTGAGACTAGCCTGGCCAACATGGCAAAACCCTGTCTCTACTAAAAATACAAAAATTAGCCAGGTGTGGTGGCAGCCTCTTATAATCCCAGCTACTCAGGATGCTGAGGCAGGAGAATTGCTTGAACCTGGGAGGCGGAGGTTGCAGGGAGCCGAGATTGCACCACTGCACTCTAGCCTGGGCAACAGACCAAGACTGTCAAAAACAAAACAAAAAAAACCAAAACACTACTCCCTCACTTCCTTCAAGTCTTAGCTTAGCTTAAACTTCACTTTCTCAACAAAGCCTGTCTGAACACCGTATTTAACACTGCAACCTGTGCTTCCCACCACCTCTGCCTTCCTTTACTCTGCAGTGCTTGGCAACTTCTTACTACATAGTTTGTTTAATTATAACATCTATTGTGCGCATGCCAGTAATCCCAGCTACTCAGGAGGCTGAGGCAGGAGAATGGCTTGAACCTGGGAGGTGGAGGTTGCGGTGAGCCGAGATCGTGCCATCACATTCCAGCCTGGGCAACGAGAGCGAAATTCCATCTCAAAAAAAAAACCAAAACAAAACCATCTATTGTTTATCTCTTGTGTTTTTTTTTTTTTTTTGTAAATAGAGAAAAGGTCTCACTACGTTGCCCAGGCTGGTCTTGAACTCCTGGGCTAGAGTGATCCTCCCACCCCAGCCTCCTCTAAAGTACTAGTATTACTGGCATGAGCCACCACACCTGGCACCTTGTGGCAGCACCACAAGGCCAGGAATCTTTGATTTTGTTCCCTGATATATTTCACGTGCCCACAATAGTGAATGAAAGATAGTGAACACTTAATACAAGACCCCAAGCCCAGGGGACAGGCATACCTTATCAATGTAGAAGTCAACCTCTGAGGCTGACTGAAATTCACCATCCAGGGCTGAGATGCCGCTGGTCCACACGAGGTTCTTCATCTTGTGTTTGAAGACAAGAAGCTGGATCCGGAACTCTTGCTCTGTGAGGTCCAGGAAGCCAGCCAGCTTGGCCACAGGCATGGTGGTGTAGAGCTTCAGGAAGCTGCGGATGGTTGAAAGCTGGGCCTGCTGCTGTACTTCATCAGAAAACACCTTCAGCTGCTGCAGGAAGGGCTCTTTGTGGTAGTTGGGGTGCACATTATCATAGTTGGGCACTACAGGCGACAGGAACTTGGGGCAGGAGTAACTGAAAAGTTCTTCATAGACTTGTGGGTCACCTTTCTGCATGCGCAACATCTTGTCCCCATATTTCTCCCGCAGCTGGAGGTGAATGCTCTCATCGATACGCATGGGGTACATCGTGAGGGCAATGGCCAGCAGCGCATGCATCTGCTCATTCTGCTTGTTAATCTGGGGATGGGGTGGAGAGTGGTACCGGGTCAAATGAGACGGACTTCCTGAGGTCCCCACTGCCAACTGGCCTCACCATTCTCTGCACAGATCTTTGACTTACCCAGTTGTCTCATACCAGCCATTGAACTTCCCCAACATCTCTTCCAATCCTCCCTCTAGATCTACCTAACTTCCATCCTAGCTCCAGATCCTCCTTAGCCATCTTCTGGATTCCTTACTGGCACCTCTGTCTTAGTCTCTCCAGTTTGTCCCACACATCACTAGCAGGTCAATCCTTTTACACAGTTAGGATCGAGTTACCCAAAACCTTTGATGCGACCTTGATGACGACAGAAATATAGACTAAATAGTAATGTGCCGTGCAACAGCGTTTCAGTCAACAACGGGCCATGGGCCACATATAGGATGGTGATCCTACAAGATTATAATCCTGTATTTTTACTGTATCTTAGATACACAAATACCTTTGTGTTACAACTGCCTATGGTATTCAGTACAGTAATATGTTCTAGACGTTTGTAGCCAAGGAGCCATAGGCTATACCATGTAGCCCGGGTATGTAGTAGGTTATCCCATCTAGGTTTGTGTAAGTACATTCTATGATGTTCACACAACAAAATCACCAAACGATGCATTTCTCAGAATGTATCTGCAGCATCAAATGACACAGGACTATACTTTACCTGGGTTAATGAAGGTTCTCAAAATCTAATAACCCAATTCCTACTACCTACTTGCCCTCCAGCCAAAACGGTTTATGGTGCGGCTGCATCACCACACTTTCAAGTCTCAACCACTTTGCTCATTATATTCTCTGCCTAGGAAGCTCCTCCCAATTCTTGAACCCATCCTCCTTCCCACCAATATCCACACCTTATATCAAAACACTTAGAACCCAGTGAACACTCAGCATACTGATGCTGAATAAATAAATGTAGGCACTGCTGGAGGATATAACTGAAACAAAAGATATTATCATCAGGTCCTTATCATCAAGA
Organism: Pan paniscus; assembly: GCF_029289425.2. NCBI lineage: Eukaryota > Metazoa > Chordata > Mammalia > Primates > Hominidae > Pan > Pan paniscus. The sequence continues at coordinate 47,735,729 of NC_085927.1, read as the reverse complement.
TGTTAATGATCTGAGGTAACAGGCATCACAACAGAAACTCTTAAGAGTATGCTAGCCATTAAAAGATCATTTTGGCTGGCGTGGTGGCTCACACCTGTAATCCCAGTACTTTGGGAGGCTGAGGTGGATGGATCACCTGAGGTCAGGAGTTCGAGACCAGCCTGGCCAAATAGTGAAACCCCATCTCTACTAAAAATACAAAAATTAGCTGGACACGGTGGCACACGTCTGTAGTCCCAGCTGCTCAGGAGGCTAAGGCTGGAGAATCACTTGAACCCAGGAAGCGGACATTGCAGTGAGCTGAGATTGCACCATTGTACTCCAGCGTGGGTGACAGAGACTTCGTCTCAAAAAAAAAAAAAAAAAAAAAAATTAGCCGGTGGTGTTGTGTGCGCCTTTAAGCCCAGCTATTGGGAAGACTGCGGTAGGATGATTGCCTGATCCCAGGAGGTTGAGGCTGACGTGAGCTGTGACTGCGTCACTGCACTCCAGCTGGGTGATCTATTAGTAGGCACAATCACAGAGCGCTCTACAGTCTTGAACTCCTGGCTTAAAAGTGCAATATTTTGGATGGTGTTTACCAAGAATGGTTGGCATAGGTGCCAAGGATCCCCCTGATTAGAAAGGCCACTGGTGGCAGGCAGAGTCCCCCTTACCATCTCATACTTGTACGTGGTCCTCTGGAACATGCTCTTGGTCCTCTGGATGTAGAGGAGGATGTTGGCGAAGACCCGGATGGCATCCTGGTAACGACGCATCATCAAATATGCAAACCCAACATAATAGTATGTGGTGACCTGGCACTCTGGCACACGGGAATACATACTCTGTAGAAGGAGGTGGAACAAACATTCATGAGTCCCAATTCATCCTAGATAGAACCAGAGGTAGAAACACCAAGAGTTTTCCCTGCAGAGGCCCTCAACTATCCAGAGGAAGCTCTGCAGTCCCAGAGTTTGAGAGCGGATCTTCCTATTCATCAATTAAGTTGTATGTTTTGAGGAATCCATTTTTTTAGCTGTAAACAAGAAGGTTCTGGATCAGGTAATCCCTAAAATCTCCTTCAGCTCTAAAATGCTATACATCTCAGTTTTGTTATTTTTCCTTGCTTTTTCAATTAAGTCCTTTTGGACAGGGAAGACAGAAACACATACATGCACATGAGCCAAACACCAAATAAAAATTATCTGTAATATTTTTCTGTGGTTAGGAAGAACACAACAGCTAACCATGTATCAATGAACATACCATCTTAGAATTACATCTTTACTTAATTCTTTTTTTTTTTTTCTGGGACAGAGTCTTGTTCTGTTGCCCAGGCTGGAGTGCAATGGCGTGATCTCGGCTCACTGCAACCTCTGCCTCCCAGGTTCAAGTGATTCTCCTACCTCAGCCTCCTGAGTAGCTGGGATTACAAGTGCCCACCACCACACCCAGCTAGTTTTTTTTTTTTTTTTTGTATTTTTAACAGAGACAGGGTTTCACCATGTTGGCCAGGCTGGTCTTGAACTCCTGACCTCAAGTAATCCACCTGCCTCAGCCTCCCAAAGTGCTGGGATTACAGGTGTGAGCCACTGCGACTGGCCTTCTCAATCCTTTAGCAAAATGTGAAGAGTAAAGAGCTGCCATGGGCCGGGCATGGTGGCTCACGCCTCTAATCCCAGCACTTTGGGAGGCCGAGGTAGGCGGATCACGAGGTCAGGAGATCGAGACCATCTTGGCCAACACGGTGAAACCCCAACTCTACTAAAATACAAAAAAAAAAAATTAGCTGGGCATGGTGGCGCATGCCTGTAGTCCCAGCTACTCAGGAGGATGAGGCAGGGGAATCGCTTGAACCCAGGAGACGGAGGTTGCAGTGAGCTGAGATCACGCCACTGCACTCCAGCCTGGCGACAGAGCAAGCTGCCATCATCATTCCATTTTGAAAACAGAATAAAAAACTGTCGTTAACTACCAAAATCGTCCAGGTCTAGCTTTTTACCACAGCTGTTTGCCCAGTTTTAGTCTCAACTTTCAATGGCCTGAGGGAAGAGTCCTCTTTCCTCTCCTGGAAATTTGTCCTAAGCGATCAGAGTGGTTCTCTAGAAATAGATATTCTGGCTCTGGCAAGAGGGGCCAGAGGCAATAGGCATCACCTTCTTGTTCAGTTCGATGTTCTCCAGCACCTTGATGGCCTGGTAGTAATCTCCTAACAGGGAGTGCAGGCGGAGAAGCCCGACCAGGCTGAAGTAACCAAGCATTTTGTAGAGGGAGTGCCGCCCATACTCCCCAGCCACACTCTCGGGGTCACCTGAAAGAGACAGACACCGTGAATACTCTGATAGGAGGCAGGTAAAGGCAGGCACACCTGACCTCTGAATGTTACTCAGTAGGCATCTCACCTACTGCCAGCCTTGAAAGCTTCCCTCAACTGGGGAATAACTTCAAAGGAATACCAAGAAACAGCAAAACCAATCTTATGCTAATCTTCGATTTACCAATATTTGCTTACAGGATGGCAGTTCATTTTGCTTATTTTTTTTTGGTCCCAACACATGCAAAGGCCCCTCTCATCAGTAAAATACAACCACGAAGACCCCTCCTTTCAGAAAGCACATGAGGTCAAAGCTATTTTCCTAATAACAACACTAAGATGTTACTTGCCCTTCCCACTGAGTTGAATTTTGCATGATGCAAACACTATGTTGGGTAAAATTACTGTCAACTTAAGCATAAGTCAGGCAACGACACAAAATTGTACTAGTAGTCACTGCATTGCTTCTTGCCATGCATTTGCACTAAAAGAACTAGTCCTTAGCCAGGCATGGTGGCTTAGACCTCTAATCCCAGCAACTTGAGAGGCCGAGATGGGAGGATGTGCTTGAGCCCAGGTACCATATCTGAATAACCAGAGATTGTTGTATCAGTTGTTTTTTGTTTGTTTGTTTGTTTTTTGAGACTGAGATCTATGGAAGTGCTACTGCATTTTGGCCTGGGTAACAGAGAGACCCTGTTCTAAAAAAAAGACAAAAAAAAGAAAGAAAATTCTTTTTTCATTTTTACTTGAAAAAAACAACTGATACATAGGTCGGGCGCAGTGGCTCACGCCTGTAATCCCAGCACTTTGGGAGGCTGAGGTGGGCAGATCACGAGGTCAGGAGATCGAGACCATCCTGGCTAGGTGAAACCCCATCTCTACTAAAAATACAAAAAATTAGCCGGGCGTGGTGGTGGGCGCCTGTAGTCCCAGCTACTCGGGAGGCTGAGGCAGGAGAATCGCTTGAACTCGGGAGGCGGAGGTTGCAGTGAGCAGAGATTGTGCCACTGCACTCAAGCCTGGGCTACAGAGCAAGACTCTGTCTCAAAAAAAATAAAAATTAAAAAAAAAGGAAAAAAGGGCAGACATTTTCACAAAAATGAAGTAAACCTGTCACACCTCAAAGAAAATAACTGACAGTGTTTGCTACCTATAGAACAGTTCAAAGGTTGGGCACAGTGGCTCACACATGAAATCCCATGAGTTCAAGATTGGCCTGGGCAACAAAGTGAGACCTTGTTTCTACCAAAAAAAAAAAAAAAAAAAAAAAAAAAAAAATCAGCCAGGTATGGTGGTGCAAACCTGCGTTCCTAGCTACTCGGGAGGCTGAGGTAGGAGGATCACTTGAGCCCAGCAGGTAGAGGATGCAGTGAGCCATGATTGTGCCACCGCACTTCAGCCAGGGTGACAGAGTGAGACCCCACCTCAAAATAAATAAAAATTCAAGCTATTAAGCAAAAATGGAATTTTGCAAAACTTGTATCTGCCACTACAAGCTCTATAGCTTACAAATAAATGCTTACCTGATGTCAGTGGCAAAAGTAACAAATCTGACTTTTTAAAAAAATGTAATAAAATGTGTCAACATTTGGAAGATCTTTATAACTCAGAGAACCAATATTTTTTTAGAAATAACACATGGCCAGGCGCAGTGGCTCATGCATGTAACCCCAGCACTTTGGGAGGCTGAGGCAGGCAGATCACTTGAGCTCGGGAGTTCAAGAGCAGCCTGGCCAACATGTTCAAACTCTGTTCTACTAAAAATACAAAAATCAGCCTGGCGTGGTGGCGTGTGCCTGTAATCCTTCCTTTCTATATCCCTGGAGGCTGAGACAGGAGAATCGCTTGAACCCCGGAGGCAGAGGTTGCAGTGAACTGAGATCATGACATTGCACTCTGCCTGAGCAACAGAGCAGATTCTGTTTCAGGAAAAAAAAAAAGTCACACATAGATGTAAGGAACTCATTCAAATTACAGAAGTGACGAATAACGTTAACAAAAGAAAAATTCACCAATACAGTTTCAGATTCCTCACTGCACCTAATCTGTATGAAACTACCACTGGTTACTTCAAAGAAGTACAGGGTGAGTATACTTCCATAAATGCTTGTGACCAGAAGTGTTTTGGATTTTGCAATTTTTAATATCTGCATATGCCTAATGAGATATCTTTTTTTTTTTTTTTTCCGAGACAGAGTCTCGCTCTGTCACCAAGACTGGAGTGCAGTGGTGCGATCTCGGCTCGCTGCAACCTCTGCCTCCCTGGTTCAAATGATTCTCCTGCCTCAGCCTCCCAAGTAGATGGGATTACAGGTGCCCACCACCAGGCCTGGCTAATTTTTTGTATTTTTAGTAGAGATGAGGTTTCACCATGTTGGCCAGGATGGTCTTGAACTCCTGACCTCAGGTGATCTGCCCGCCTCGGCCTCCCAAAATGCCAGGATTATAGGCGTGAGCCATGGCACCCAGCCCTAATGAGTATCTTAAGGATAGGATCCAAATCTAAACATAAAATTCATTTATTTTTCATATGTGTCTTATACACACAGCCTAAAAGTAACTTTATTATAATCTTTTAAATACTTTTGTGCATGAGACGAAGTTCTCACTGCAACTGGTCATATGAGGTTGGGTGTAGAATTTTCTACTTACGGCGTCATGTCAGTGCTCAAAAAGTCAGATTTTGGAGCATTTCAGATTTCAAATTTTCAAGTCAGGAATATTCAACCCATACATACTAATACATGGTGTAGTATCAAAGAAAATCCTCTCCAATAATCCTGGCACTTTTGGGAGGCCAAGGCAGGACTGCTTGAGCCCAGGAGTCCAAGACCAGACTGGGTGACACAGCGACACCCTGTCTCAAAAACAAACGACAAGAAAACTTCCTATATCCGTGTGAAGCCAGATTTTCCTTCTTTTTTTTTTCAGACAAGTTCTCGCTCTGTGGCCCAGGCTAGAGTACAGTGGTGCGATCTCAGTTCACTCTTTGCTTCCTGGGCTCAAGCAATCCTCCCACCTCAGCCTCCCGAGTAGCTGGGACTACAGGGGCACCCCACCCACCATGCTCAGCCAATTTAAACATTTTTTTTGAGACAAAGTCTCACTATATTGCCCAGGCTGGTCTCAAACTCCTGGACTCAAGCGATCCTTCTGCCTAAGCCTCCCAAAGTGCTGGGATTACAGGTGTGAGCCACAGTGCCTGGGCCAGATTTTCTTTATGTGCTTCAAACAAAAGAACACATTGCAACAGATTGAATGCAGAAGCAGAAATGAGAAGCCAGCTATCTCAGCCAGACAGAGAGATCTGCAAAAATGCCATTCTTCACTGAAAAAAAAAGAAAAAAATTTTTTAAAATAGATACATTTTGTGGTTCTCAATATTTTAACAGGGTAAAGTGGCTCTGACACCAACACGTGTGAGAAGCGCTTATCTAAACAAAAGCACTGGAGACACAGAAGTGTTTACAAACGCAAATCTCAATGTGCTGGTTCAGTTTGTTGGCCAACGGACTCCCAAGTCCCAGAGCCCCCAGCACAAATACTCTGCTACTGTTTGTACTCAAGCACCTACAAAGAGTCAACAGACCACCACCTAAGACATGGTGACTCATCTGCTCTACTTGCAGTGATCTATTCATTTGGAACAGATGGCAAGCTGCTGGAAATTCGCAGGCCACGGCTGTCGGCCTGCTGCACTCACCTCCGCTTGTGTATACCTCCAACTGTCGGTTGATGTTGGATTTGTCTACCAGGGAATGAAGGACATTGAGGACACTATGAACATTCCAGATTTTGGGATTGGAACGAAGAAAGTCAATCTCCTCCTCTGACTTCTTGGCAGTCTTACAGCGGTACTGACTGAATGACTGAAACTGTTGAGGAAGAAAAGAAACATGCAGTAGTGGTATAAGCCCAAAGTGATCATCCATGTCCACAATGCTGAAAACGAGGCAATGCTCTGGCTCTGGATGGGGCGAGGTGAGGATGAGATGACCACTTCTCATTCTAAACCATTCCGTACGCTGTTTTTCAAAGCCATCTTGACTAAACTGTGAATTTTGTTCATTACTGAATGTTACTTACTACACAGTGAAGTGAAAATCTCTAGGATTAGAGGTAGTCTGTGGTAAAAACATCCAATCTGCAGTCAAACACAATCTAAAGTCACTTCCTGTCTCTGGGCCTCACAATGCAGTTGACCGGGCCACCAGAAACACCACAGGGGCTCTTGTACCATCTATTCAGAGGCAGCTAGACTGTGGTACGCCCTGGGTTATGAGCAGTGATGTGGTAATAGGTATCTGCACGTGTGAGCCTTCCCTACCACAGCTGACCATCAGTTCCCAGACTATGTCACCTCTCTACCACTCTCAACCAGAGTCGTCTGGCCAAGCACAACGATCACAGAGAAGATATGCCACAGGAATCTGTTTGGGACAGAAGTAGAACCTGGAAGCACTGCTGGCCTGGCTCCAGCAGTCACACAGATGGAACACAACAGACCTACCTACTCAATTTTTTAAAGTTCTCAGGTTGAATCTGGTGTGCATCAGGTTTGGAAATCACAGACCTAAAACCTAGGTCTTAGAAGATCTAAGACTGTTCTTCAACTCTTCCAGCAGAGATCAGAGGCTCACCCCTGTAATCCCAGCACTTTGGGAAACTGAGGTGGGCAGATCACTTGGGTCCAGGAGCTCAAGACCAGTCTGGGAAACATGGCAAAACCCTATCGCTATAAAAAATACAAACGAATTAGCCAGGAATGGTGGCAGGCACCTGCAGTCTCTGCTACTAAGGAGGCTGAGGTAGGGGCTTTGCCTGAGCCCAGGAGGCGGAGGCTACAGTGAGGTGAGGTTGTGACACTGCATTCCAGTGTGAGTGACAGAGTAAAACTCTGTCTCAAAACACAAAAAATTATCTTCTTCTAGACTGTGGGACAAAATGCTAATTTTGTAATATAAAAACAAAGAATATGCCAGGCACGGTGGCTCAAGCCTATAATCCCAGCACTTTGGGAAGCCAAGGTGGATGGATCATGAGATCAAGAGTTCGAGAACAGCTTGGCCAACATGGTGAAACCCCATCTCTACTAAAAATCCTACAAAGAATTCTCGTAATGCAATAAAAAAAGCAATCAAATAGAAAACAGGCAAAGAATAGTGACGATCACTTCAAAGAAAACAAAATTGACAATTAACATGGGAAATCAGAAAAGTATGATTTTTTTTCTTTTTCTTTTTTTTTGAGAAGGAGTCTCGCTCTGTCTCCGAGGCTGGAGTGCAGTGGTGCAATCTCGGCTCTCTGCAAGCTCCGCCTCCTGTGTTCACGCCATTCTCCTGCCTCAGCCTCCCGAGTAGCTGGGACTACCGGCGCCCACCACCACGCCTGGCAATTTTTGTATTTTTAGTAGAGACGGGGTTTCACCGTGTTAGCCAGGATGGTCTCAATCTCTTGACCTCGTGATCCGCCCGCCTCGGCCTCCCAAAGTGCTGGGATTACAGGTGTGAACCACCGCGCTGATTTTTTTTTTTTTTTTGAGACGGAATCTCACTCTACTGCCCAGGGTGGAGTGCGGTGGTGTGATCTCGGCTCACTGCAACCTCTGCCTCCCGGTTCAAGTGATTCTCGTCCCTCAGCTGCTGAGTAGCTGGGATTACAGACATGCACCACCAAGTGTGGGTAATTTTTGTATTTTTAGTAGAGACGGGGTTTCACCATGTTGGCCAGGCTGGCCTCGAACTCCTGGCCTCAAGTGATCTACCCGCCTTGGCCTCCCAGAGTGCTAGGATTACAGGCGTGAGCCACTGCGCCCGGCCAGAATTTCTTTCCCATTGAACTGACAAAAATTAGACAGACTGATAATATCCAGTACAGAAAACAGTTGGTCTTGGCTAGGCATGGTGGCTCATGCCTGTAATCCCAGCACTTTCGGAGGCTGAGCAGGGAGAATTGCTTTATCCCAGGAGTTCAAGACCCCATCTCTGCAACAAATTAAAAATCAGCTGGGTGCACCAGGAGGCTAAGGTGGGAGGATTGCTTGAGCCCAGGAGGTCAAGGCTGCAATGAGCTATGATCACACCACTGCACTCCAGCCTGGACCATAAAGGCAAGACCCCCATCTCTTAAACAAAGAAACAAAAAAACCAACAGTTGCTCTCAAACACTGCTGGTAGTAGCATAATTTGATACAGCCCATTGGCGGGGCAATATATTACTATTTATTATAATTCAAAGTGATTGAAACGTTCTTTTATCTTGATGGTGGCATTGTACACATTTGTTGAATCTCATCAACTGTACACTGATACTGGTACATTTTATTGTATATTAAACTACACCTCATGGCTGGGCATGGTGGTTCACACCTGTTTTTTGTTTTTTGTGTTTTTTTGAGACAGAGTCTTGCTTTGTCACCCAGGCTGGAGTGCAGTGGCACAATCTCAGCTCACTGCAACCTCCACCTCCCAGGTTCAAGGGATTCTCCTGCCTCAGCCTCCTAAATAGCTGGGATTACAGGTACCTGCCACCACGCCCGGCTAATTTTTTTCTATTTTTAGTAGAGACGGGGTTTCACCATGTTGGTCAGGCTGGTCTCGAACTCCTGACCTCGTGATCCACCCGCCTTGGCTTCCCAAAGTGCTGGGATTAACAGGCGCGAGCTGGTGGCTCATCTCTACTTAAATAAAAAAATAAACTACACCTCAGTAAGCTGATTTTAAAAAACTTAAAAAGCAAGTATCGTTCAATCCACAATTCTACTTCTAGGTAGTGATCCCTAAAAATATGCCTGTGTACAACATATATATGGATATTCACTGATTCACTGCCTGTAATTGTGGAAACTGACAACCCAAACGTTCATCATCAGAGGCATGGTATATCCATATCACGCACACTGCAGCAAAAGAGCAAGTCAGGTCTATGAAAATATGGTTTAAGTGTGTTAACAAGTCACAGTAAATGGCACAATAGAGTACGTAACCATTTTTGAAGTGATCTCTCTTTATACAGTCACGTTTATGTAAGTGCCTGAGAAACGACAACAAGGTGCCTTTCCTTCCAGACAGTAATTGATACCTCTGCAAAAGCAAGCAAGGCAGGCACTTTCACTATATCTGTAGTTTGAAAAAACAAAAACAAATAAATAAAACAGGGTGGCGAGGAAGAGCCACCTACCCCATGTGGCATCTACCTGGCCAGGACGAAATACACCAGCCACTCACTGACCCTCACTGGACAGTCTTTGTTAGAAAGCACCGTAAGCCCCTTAACAACAACACTGGCTAAGCCCAGGGAATTATGATTATCTTAAGAGGGATAAAGAAAATCAGCACGGATGATCCTTCTTCACTTGCTCTAAGTCAAAAAGACTGCTATTCATCTATAAATATTCCAAATAAAAGGATGACACAAGCCAAGGAGCCAGAGGGCAAACAAGGCCAGTACGGTTTGTGGCCTTTGCTATGAAAGGCACTGAAGCCTAATCTTGAGCAGGAAGCCTCCTTCTCAAGGAGCACTATGAAGGTTTCTCAGCTCACCACTCGTAACGGTTCAGCACTTTGTATACACAACGTCTCCCTGGTTCATGGAGTTCTAATAACATCTTTATTAAGATACCAATTTATCCTGAAATAATCAGTTAGAGCTATAGACAGCACACAAAGGGGAAAAGAATTATATTTTGTCGAATTATATATTTTTTTTTTGGGTTTTTTTTTGAGACAGAGTCTCACTCTGTCGCCAGGCTGGAGTGCAGCAGCACGATTTTGGCTCACTGCAAGCTCTGCCTCCCGGGTTCAAGCGATTCCCCTGCCTCAGCCTCCCGAGTAGCTAGGATTACAAGCGCACACCACCACGCCCAGCTGTTTTTTTTTTTTAGTAGAGATGGGGTTTCACCATTGTGGCCAGGATGGTCTCCATCTCCAGACCTCGTGATCTGCCCACCTAGGCCTCCCAAAGTGTTAGGATTGCAGGCGCGAGCCACCACACCCAGCCTATTTTATGTTTTGTAGTCTCTATTTCTCGAACTCCTGGACTGAAGCGATCCTACTGCCTTGGACCCCAAAAATGCTGGGATTACAGTTGTGAGCAATCTGTATTTTTAAATAGAAGGACTGGGCTAAATAAGATGGAAAAGAATAATGATGACATTGAACATCATCACAATCAACAGGCAACATGTATTAATTATTCTGTGACAGGCACTATGCTAAACACTCTATACGTAGTATCTCAGCAACATTCGCAGCAATCCGTTTTAGAGATGGGGAAACCAATGCACAGTGTGGTTGAGTAATGTGCCCACAACAGAACATGTTACCATTTTAAAATGGGCCAGTAGGCCAGGCGCGGTGGCTCACACCTGTAATCCCAGCACTTTGGGAGGCCAAGGAGGGCGGATCACCTGAAGTTGGGAGTTCGAGACCAGCCTGGTCAACATGGAGAAACCCTGTCTCTACTAAAAATAAAAAAATTAGCTGGGCGAGGTGGTGGGCACCTGTAATCCCAGCTACTGGGGAGGCTGAGACAAGAGAATCGCTTGAACCCGGGAGGCAGAGGTTGCAGTGAGCCGGGATAACGCCACTGCACTCCAGCCTGGGTAACAGAGTCAGACTCCATCTCCAAAAAAAAAAAAAAAGCCAGTAAACAGCAACAGCAAAACCTGGACTTTTACCCCCAGGCTACACAGCTACTGTGTACACATTTGGCACAGTTCTCATTCGACCTTGAACAGCAACTCCTGAGGTAGGTGATATTCTTGTTGTGATGAAAATGTTCTATTGTATTCTGATCGAGCATACACTTAAGTAACCACCACCACAATCAAGATATAGATGGCTAGGCATGGTGGCTCACTTTGGGAGGCCAAGTCAAGAGGCTCACTTGAGGCCAGGAGTTCAACACCAGCATGGGCAACACAGCAAGACCCTCGTCTCTACAGTAATATAAACATCCACGTAAGTTGGTGCGGGCCTTGTAGTGGCAGCTACTCAGGTGGCTGAGGTGGGAATATCACTTGAACCCCGGAGTTCTAGGCTGCAGTAAGCTATTATCACTGCACTCTAGCCTGAGCAACAGAGTGAGACCCTGACTCTTTTTTTTTTTTTTGACAGAGTCTTGCACTGTTACCAGGCTGGAGTGCAGTGGCACGATCTTGGCTCACTGCAAGCTCCGCCTCCTAGGTTCACGCCATTCTCCTGCCTCAGCCTACTGAGTAGCTGGGACTACAGGTGCCTGCCACCACGCCCGGCTAATTTTTTGTACTTTCAGTAGAGACGGGGTTTCACCGTGTTAGCCAGGATGGTCTCGATCTCCTGACCTCATGATCCGCCCGCCTCGGCCTCCCAAAGTGCTAGGATTACAGGCGTGAGTCACCGCGCCCGGCCTGACCCTGACTCTTAAAAAAAAAAAAAAAAGATAATAGAACATTTCCATTGTGTGGGTAAAGAAAGGGAGGCTCTGAGTTTAAATAGCACATCACTGTTACAGAGCTACCAGCAGGTGGCAGCACCCAAGTTAGAATCCACTTCCACCTGGCTCCAAAGCCTGTGATGCCTGTGTTCTTCCCACCAGACCACCTAACAAGGTCTAGTGAGAGCTTGATGAAGGTCAGGAGCTGAACTTATCCGACTTCCAGCTTCCTATCTGGAGTGCTTAGGCTTCCCTGCCTCTTTCGAAAGCCAACTGAAACTGGAGTCTACTGCCATGGGGTATTTTACACTACGATGGGGATATTTTTACACCCTGCAGCTTTTTTACACAAACAATAGTAACAGCTATTCCTGGCATGGACCAGTTATTTCAAATTAGGCTGAAGCTGACCAGATACCTGGTAGATGAACTCATCGATGATATCCCAGAGCCACTGGTTGGGTAGTTCAAGGGGAGCAGGACCATCGGCATCTGTGCAGGAGATCACAGAAAAGTCAGATTCAAAGCAATGACTCTGCCCATTCTGTAGGCTGCAGAATGCTTTGTAATTTCTCTCTTAAAAGGACCATGAATCACAAGACCTCCCCTCTTCCCACCTACACATTAAGATCCTGCTAATTAAAAAAAAAAAAAAAAAAAAAAAAAAAAAAAAGCTGGAGACCAATGCTGAACCTCATCATAACCACACACACCCTCTTGGCCAAATCTCAGACTCACTAAGAATGTAGTTGAAGAGATTGCAGTAGTTGTAATAAGATTCAAACCTCTGCTCCAAGGAAGGTCCCCCCTGTAAAGAAAAGAAGAGATATCAAGATACAGATATTTAATTTTAATGTGTTTTACCCATGGTATACTGTGACAGCTGTGAACAAATACAAGAGAATTGTTATCTGTCCTCTCTTTCTTACTATGTAAATATGCAAGTGAGAGGGAAGATAGAAAGTCCTATAGCAGCTGAGGCACCGAATACTGCAACACGTGGTTAGGTTCTACAGCAACAGACCTTAAATGACCCTCAGAGCAGGCATGATGATCTGGCAAAGCAGAGAGAAGGAAAAGTGTTTCAGAAAAAAACCACACTAGCAAAGGCGAAGAAGTTAAATCGTGGCACTTGAAGGCTAGGGAGTTAAGAGAAGATAATGCTGCACCGGGCATCACTAGACTACGGGCCAGGAATGTTGCAGTCTTCCAACGCCAAACAAGAATCTAGGTCAGGGGGCCTGCAAATCTATTCCGCCACCTGTTTTGTAAATAAAGAAGTTTTACTGGAACACAGCCATGCCCACTCACTACATATTGTTGATAACTGCCACAAAGACATAGCTGAACAGATTTGACAGAAACCATCATGGCCCTCGAGACTAAAATACTTATTATCTGACCCTCCACAGAGAAGGTGGCTGACCCCTGGTCTGGTCTTTATGTTGCTTGCATCTGAGAACCACTGATAGTTTCTGAGCTGGGGAACCATACCATGAACAATGTATTTGTGATGGAGAAGAAACACAACTTTGGAGTCAGTCCCACCTCTTATTAACTGTGGGGTTCTCACAAGGTATTTAATCTCAGTAAAATGTGGGCAAAAGATTGTTGACTAGTCACAATTAAGTAAGATTATATAGCTAGGCGCAGTGGCTCAACGCCTGTAATCTCAACACTCTGGGAGGCTGAAGTGGGCTGATCACCTGAGCCCAGGAGTTTGAGAACAGGCTGGGCAACATGGCAAGACCCTGTCTCTGTTTAATAAAAGTTATGTAAGGTGCTTAATACATTAAGCACAATCTAAGCACATTCAATGAAAAACTGCTCCCCAAGGGCTTAAAACTGGTCATTTATGTAGGAGTCCTGGTAGCTAATAAAAAGATAACAGCATCAATAAGCTTCTGCTGAATCTTCATCTACAGACCGAACAGAGAGATTAGAGGTGGTAAAACCAGCTATACTATGGGCTATGGTGTCATGGTGTTCCCAAAAAAGCAGTGTACACATAATGGCTAGATCCTTAGCATATCCACAAAGTACCTGAACTTTAGCATCAATGGTGGTAAGGAATCTTTACTTTTTTTTTTTTTTTTTTGAGACGGAGTCTCGCTCTGGTGCCCAGGCTGGAGTGCAGCAGTACGATCTCAGCTCACTGCAATCTCTGCCTCCTGGGGTCAAGTGATTCTTCCGTCTCAGCCTCCCGAGTAGCTGGGATTACAGGCACGTGCCACCACGCCTGGCTAATTTCTGTATTTTTAGTAGAGACGGGGTTTCACCATATTGGTCAGGCTGGTCTCGAACTCCTGACCTCGTGATCCACCCGCCTTAGCCTCTCAAAGTTCTGGGATTACAGGCGTGAGCCACAGCGCCTGGCCAGGAATCTTTACTTTCTATCAGATAAAGTAGTCAGAGATCCCGCTGGGATGCCAGAAAAACATGGCCCCTTACTCTGGCAGCAAGAACTTTTCCACCTACCACTACCGACAGTGGCTCCTGTGGCCAAGGCAGGAGTTCTAGCCATATCAAGTGGTCCTCAAGGAGAAGAGGGGTGAGTAACTGTGAGAAACTAGGACCTCCTTAGGTGGAGATCTTGGTGCCAATTTCCTTCACTTACACATGCATGCAAGCACACACATGCACAATTAACACCATTATGACCAGACATTATTCTAGGCACTGGATTATATTAGTGAACAAGACAAGCACATACCCTGGTGGAGTTAACCTTCCAGTAGATTAAGAAACTCCCTCCCCTAAATAAACAAATACAACGTACAAGACATAAGTGCTCTGAAGTGCCACGAATATTGCCAGGAGCCCAGGGAGGGAGGGGGAAAGTTTCAGGAAATGAGTGAGAAGGGAAACAGGGCTAAAATCTGTTATTAGTAAGTGTGATGGGAAGTCATGGTAGGATTGGGAGTGACCTGATGAAACTATGTAGCAAAAGGATCATGCTGGTTATTATGTTGAGAATAAACAGCCAAGAGTGGAAACTGACACCAGGTAAGCAGCTCCTGCAGTAATTCAGGGAAGAGATGATAATGACTTCAACTAGGTGAGCAGCAGTGTGGCAGTGAAAAGTGGCTGATTCAAGAAGTATGCTGAAGGCCAGGCACAGTGGCTCACGCCTGTAATCTTAGCACTTTGGGAAGCCGAGGCGGGTGGATTACCTGAGGTCAGGAGTTCGAGACCAGCCTGGGCAACATAGCGAAACCCTGTCTCTACTAAAAATACAAAAATTAGCCAGGCGTGGTGGTACATGCCTGTAATCCCAGCTACTCAGGAGGCTGAGGAAGGAGAATCGTTTGAGCCTGGAGAATTGCTTGAGCCCAGGAGGCAGAGGTTGGAGTGAGCCGAGACGGCGCCACTGCATTCCAGCCTGGATGACAGAGCGAGACTCCATCTCAAAAACAAAACAAAATAAAACAAAACAACAAAAAGAAGTATGTTGAAGACAGAGCTTAACAGGATTTGCTGGATATCATGTCAGAGAAAAGTCAAGAATAATGCCAAGGCTTTTAGTCCAATTAACTTGGTAATAAACGGTAGCATTTATTGAGATGATTACCATGAGAAAAACTAGTTTAGAGGGAAAATAAGAATTCAGTTTTAGATGTGTGAAGCTTGAGATGACTCAGACAGCCAAGTGCAGATGCTGACAGCTGAATATACAAGTCTGGACTTCAGTGGGGCAACTGAGGCTAAAGATAGAGATTAAGTCATTGGTGTATATAAATACAGATGGCATTTTTTTTTTTTTTTTGAGACAAGAGTCTCACTCTGTCACCCAGGCTGGAGTGCAGTGGTACGATCTCGGCTCACTGCAACCTCCGCTTCCCGGGTTCAACGGATTCTCCTGCCTCAGCCTTCCAAGGAGCTGGGATTACAGACACCCGCCACCACGCCCAGCTTATTTTTGTAGTTTCATATTTTTAATAGAGACAAGGTTTCTCCATGTTGGCCAGGCTGGTCTCAAATTCCTGACCTCAGGTGACCTGCCCTTAGCCTCCCAAAGTGCTGGGATTACAGGCGTGAGCCACCGCGCCCGGCCTTAAATAGTACAGATGGCATTTTAAGAAACTTTAGGCACTCTAGGCCGGGCGCAGTGGCTCACGCCTGTAATCCCAGCACTTTGGGAGGCCAAGGCGGGCGGAACACGAGGTCAGGAGATGGAGACCATCCTGGCTAACACAGTGAAACCCCGTCTCTACTAAAAATACAAAAAAATTAGCGAGGTGTGGTGGCAGGCACCTGCAATCCCAGCTACTCAGGAGGCTGAGGCAGGAGAACGGCGTGAACCTGGGAGGTGGAGCGTGCAGTGAGCTGAGATCGCGCCACTGTACTCCAGCCTGGGCGACAGAGCGAGACTCACTCTCTCTCAACAACAACAACAACAAAAAAGAAACTTCAGGTACTCTATAATTTAGAAGTCGGGAAGAACAGAATCTAGCAAGTGCCCAAAGTTGGGATAATGTGTAGAATACTGGTGTTATAACAAGCTGGTCTAGATTCAAGGAGTTTTGGCACTTACTAGCTGGATAAATTTGAGAAAAGGTAACCTCTTGGCACCTCAGGTGCCAACTTTGCACGATTGATAGTAGAATTAGTTATGTGAAGATGTGTGCTAAGTGCCTAGCATTGTGCTTGGCATACAGTGACAGTGTTATGTACATTTCAGAGAAACGGAGGCTCAATGCTCTGAAGGGAAAAAGAACCACAAGCAGAAGCAGCAGCAGGTACCTGGAAATATCCTATGAGGCTGGCAGCCTATAACCAGTGCATGGGTGATTGCCCAGTCCAGGAGAATTGTGGGGACAGAGAAATTTAAAAGAATGCATAGGTTATATAGCGTTAGTGTGTCTGAACAGCTTTCTGGGTTAAATTGTTCCTTCCACCACTTCTTAAAACTCAAAAACATGCCAATCACGCCCAGACACTGAACCAATATAAACAAATGACTGTGTTCTAGGGACAAAAACAGTACAGAGTTAAAAAAACAAAACAAAACAAAAAACTGCAACACTTAAATACTTACACTGACTTTGGCATATATGTGCCTGTAGTATAATTCTTTGTATAAAATCAGGAAGACAGCATCTGAAAGAGATGGCAGAAGGGTGCTTCACTAACCATAAAACTGGGGTATCCTGGCAGCTTTAGCTCTTTGGTGGGGAGGAATAAAGGTAATTCTGAAGACTAAACAACATCTAAATTGCTATGCATATGCCCCAAGAATACATGCAATGAGAAAATCCACTTCTCATTTGACTCCATCAACCTCAATCTCTGTCGATGAGATTAAGATCTCATTCAGATCTATTTCCCTTCACCATTTAGAGATTTCTGCCATCCAAGTGCATAAATAAACCAGCACACAAGAGTAATTAGACAAGCGTGGTGGTGCGCACCCATGGTCCCAGCTACTCGGCAGGCTAAGGTGGGAGGATCGCTTGAGGCCAGCAGGCACAGGTTGCAGTCAGCCATTATCACACTACACTCCAGCATGGGCAACACAGTGAGACCCCCATGTCAAAAAAAAAAAAAAAGGAAGAAAGAAAATATTAATTTCAGAATGTTATTTGTTTGTTTGAAGACAGGGTCTCGCTCTGTTGCCAAGGTTGGAGTGCAGTGATATGATCATGGCTCACTGCAGCCTCGACTTCCAGGGCTCAAGTGATCCTTCCACCTCAGCCTCCCGAGTAGGTGGGACTACAGGCACGTGCCACCATGCCTGGCTAATTTTTTTTTTAAATTTTTTGTAGAGAAGTGGGTCTCCCTATGTTGCTCAGGCTAGTCTAAATCTCCCAGCCTCAAGAAATCCTCCCACCTCAGCTTCCCAAAGTACCAGAATTACAGCCGTGAGCTACGACACCCAGCCACAGAATGAGTTTTGAACTCATTCTGTGTTTAGTCAATTGAGAGTAAATGTTCAGGCCAGGTGCAGTGGTTCATGCCTGTAATCCCAGCACTTTGGGAGGCTGAGGTGGGTAGATCATTTGAGGTCAGTTCAAAACCAGCCTGGCCAAGATGGTGAAACACCATCTCTACTAAAAATACAAAAATCAGCCGGGTGCCTGTAATCCCAGCTACTCGGGAGGCTGAGGCAGGAGAATTGCTTGAGCACAGGAGGCAGAGGTTGCAGCGAGCAGAGATTGCGCCACTGCACTCCAGCCTGGGCAAGACAGCAAGACTCCGTGACTCCGTCTTAGGGGGAAAAAAAAAGGAGTTAAGTGTTCAAAAAAACGTTAGCTATAACAAAAGAAATGAGAGACTTGTACACTGAAAACACAAAACATTGGTGAACGCAACCAAAGACCTAAATAAATCAAAGACATCTCATGTCCATAGATTGGAGGACTTAATATTGGTTTTTTTTTTTTTGGGACGGAGTCTTGCTCTGTCGCCCAGGCTGGAGTCCAGTGGCGCAATCTCAGCTCACTGCAAGTTCTGCCTCCTGGGTTCACGCCATTCTCCTGTCTCAGCCTCCCGAGTAGCTGGGACTACAGGTGCCCGCCACCATGCCGGCCTGCCCAGCTAATTTTTTTGCATTTTTAGTAGAGACGGGGTTTCACCGTGTTAGCCAGGATGGTCTCGATCTCCTGACCTCGTGATCCGTCCACCTTCACCTCCCAAAGTGCTGGGATTACAGGCATGAGCCACTGCGCCTGGCCTGGAGGACTTAATACTGTTAAGACGGCAATACTCCCCAAAGTGATCTTCAGATTCTAGGCAATTCCTCTCAAAATCCCAGCTGGCTACTTTGCAGAAATTGACAAGTCCATCCTAAAATCAATAAGCAAATCCAAGAGACCCAGAATAGTCAAAACAATCTTGGGGAAAAAAAAAAAAAGAACAAAGTTGGAGGACTTACCAATTCCCAATTTCTTTCTTTCTTTTTTTTTTTTTTTTGAGGCGGAGTTTCGCTCTTGTTGCCCAGGCTGGAGTGCAATGGCGCGATCTCGGCTCACCACAACCTCTGCCTTCCGGGTTCAAGTGATTCTCCTGCCTCCACCTCCCAAGTAGCTGGGATTACAGGCATGTGTCACCATGCCCGGCTGATTTTGTATTTTTAGTAGAGATGGGGTTTCTCCATGTTAATCAGGCTGGTCTCAAACTCCCGACCTCAGGTGATCCACCCGCCTCGGCCTCCCAAAGTGCTTGGATTACAGGCGTGAGCCACTGCGCCCGGCCTACAATTCCCAATTTCAAAACTTACTACAAAAATATAGTAATCAAGACAATGTGGCTGGGCACAGTGGTGCATGCCTGTAATCTCAGCACTTTGGGAAGATCACTTGAGGTCAGGAGTTCAAGATCAGCCAGGTCAACAAAGTGTGACTCCATATCTACAAAAAATTTTTAAAAATTAGCTGGGCAGGCCGGGTGCGGTGGCTCATGCCTATAATCCTAGCACTTTGGGAGGCTGAGGTGGGCGGATCGCCTGACGTCAGCAGTTCGAGACCAGCCTGGCCAACACGGTGAAACCCCGTCTCTACTAAAAATACAAAAATTAGCTGGGTGTGGTGGCAGGCACCTGTAATCCCAGCTACTCGGGAGGCTGAGGTAGGAGAATTGCTTGAACCTAGGAGAATCGCTTGAACCTGGGAGGCGGAGGTTGCAGTGAGCCAAGATTGTGCCACTGTACTTCAGCCTGGGAGACAGAACGAGACTCCATCTCAAAAAAAATAAATAAATAAATAAATAAATAAATAAATAAATAAATAAGTAAATTGGTGCCAGGGTAGCTGAATATCCACAAGCAAAATAATGAAGTTGGATTTGCCTACCTCACCCATATATAAAGGACATCATCTAAGAAAGTCAAAGGTGGGAAGCTAGAGAGCTTATTCCAGAGTGACTGTAATGACCCCCAAATTATAGAAGGAAATAGAAACAAGTCAGTACAAAGATCTAAATTTCACCATATATGAGAGATCTCTGTCCTCTCTTAAATCATCCAGCCTTCGACAAGTTATTTTGCCAAGGACCTACTACATACCAAGCACCAGGGAAACAAAACGGTGAGCAAAACAGACACAGACCCTCTTGAGCTTCCTGTCTAATGACTCAGCCACTGGATTCCGCTCAGTGCACAAGATATAAAGAGCTCACACCTACCATTGCCAACCTGTGGAGCAATGGCTTCAGCCTCGGGCCAAGGTGTATTCTTGAAGAATCTTTCAGTCAGCTTGGTCCAGCTAAAAATCAAGCAAAAAAATCTCTAAAATTCCAAAAGGACTGGAGAATGCCAATCCTAACATTTTACAGATGAGGACCCAGGCTTAGAAAGGGGAAGATGTCATAAACAGAGCTGAGGCCAAAGCCCTTCAAGTCCACAACTGTCCTCAACCCAACTCCACACTTCAATCTTTCTCAACACAAGAAAATATTGTTTTTGTATCAGTTAGGGACCCATCAAGCTTTTCAGGATAATCTCCTGCCTCTGTATCATTAACTATAGCCATATTTAACTGCTTGCTGTTTTCTGCTATAAGAACTACTTTTTTGGCCACCATTCTTTAACACAGCGTTTCCATCTCCTGGAGCACATCCAAACGTCTCTAAACACAGAAGCAAATCAGTCTGCTGCAGTCCAAGGCCACAACAGACCTACAGCATCCAATTTAAACACTGCTGCCTATCCAATCCAAACACTGCTACTTGACAAACCTGCAACAGGTTGTTTAATTTTCTTCTCCTGATCCCCTCAGCAGCTATTAATACTTTCCTCCAATCTCCTCAAGCCCCACCCCTCCTGCTTCTCTGGCTCTTTTAGTCCAACATATAAACATGCTCAAGTTCCCCTAAAAAACACTGAACAGGCCAGGTATGATGGCTCACGCCTGTAATCTCAACACTTTGGGAGGACAAGATGGGGTATCGCTTGAACCCAGGAATTCAAGACAAGCCTGGACAATATAGGAAGGCCCTGTCTCTACGGGATGGGGGTTGGGGAGAAACATAGAAACAGAACAGAAAAGAAACACTGAAACAGGTCAGGCGCGCTGGCTCACACCCGTAATCTCAACACTTTGGGAGGCTGAGGCGGGTGGATCACTTGAGGTTAGGAGTTCGAGACCAGCCTGACCAACATGGTGAAACCCCGTCTCCACTAAAAATACAAAATTAGCCAGGCATGGTGGTGCACACCTATAATCCCAACTACTTGGGAAGCTGAGGCAGGAGAATCGCTTGGAGCCAGGAGGCGGAGGTTGCGATGAGCTGAGATTGCGCCATTGCACTCTAGCCTGGGCAACAAGAGCGAAATCCCGTCTCAAAAATCAAAAAACAAAAACAGAAAAAACACAGAAACAAAACACAAAGCCACTCAGTGACCCTTTATGTCCCCGATACTTACCAATTCCCCTTTCTCACCCCACTGCTCTCTGGCTGTTGCTTCCATCACTCTATTGACATTGACCTTGCTAAGGTTATCAAGGCCCTCCAAGTTACCAAATTCAACTGGCTTTTTTTCTCATCTGGACCTCACTAAAACATTTGGTGATACTCTCTTCCTCAGTTTCTTCTGCAGACTTTTTGGTTCCTGTGACATTTCTTTGCCAATTTACTATCTACTTTTCACTTTTCTTTCTGCCTCCTTTACTAGATCCTTTCTTTGCCTGCCCACCCATCCCTAAAGAAACATACTTCTTAAGGCACCAGCATTTCTTCTCACATTCTCCTAGAGAAAGACTTACAAGATGCTTGGCTTCAACTGTCATCTGTATCTGCGGGCACTGCCCAATGCAGTAGCCACTAGCTACATGTGGCTACTATATAAGCAAAGAGTTAAATTTTAACTTTCAGTTAGTTGCCATTTAAGTTTAAAAACCAACACTTAACTCAGTATTGGAAAACTTTTAGGTCTATTTGGAATTACTCTAATATTTGAATCTGCTTTTCCAGTCATAAACTCTATAAAATCTAAACACAAAGCAAGTATTTCTGATACACACTGGATTTAGGAAACTTTAAGTATAAAGAAAAAAAGGGCAAATATCCCCTTAATTTTTAAATACTGATTACAAATAGAAATAATATTTTAAATAAATCTCCACTTCGCTTGGCTGAAAAATTAAAATTAATGTCTAGCTATATTTCTATTGAATATCAGGTCCATTTTTTAATTTTGAGAGAGGGTCTCGCTCTGTTGCGCAGCTCACTGCAGCCTCAACCTCCCAGGCTCAAGCGATCCTCCCACCTCAGCCTCCCAACTAGCTGGGACTATAGGCATGCTGCCACCATGCCCCAGCTAATTTTTGTAGGCACTGGTTTATATACTTCTAATCACAAAAGACCTGGGGAATAAAGAAAACACAGGTCAGCACACTTGCCTTTCAGGTCACCCACCTGGCCCTCTTCCAACTGTCCTTTCCTTTCTTTCATTCCTGTTCTAAAGCTTTTTAATAAACTTTCACTCCTGCTCTCAAACTTGCCTCCCTCTCTTCTTCCACCTTGTGCCCCTCAGTCGAATTCTTTCTTGTTAGGAGTCAAGAACTGAGAATGCTGTAGACCCGTACAGATACGGACTCATCATCAGTAGCATTTTAGCCCTCAGTGTAATTCTTTCTTGTGAGGAGGCAAGAACTGAGGCTGCTGTAGACCTGTACAGATACGGACTCATCATCGGCAGCATTTTACCCCTCAGTCGAATTCTTTCTTTTGAGGAGGCAAGAACTGAGGCTGCTGGAGACCTGTACAGATACGGATTCATCATTGGTAGCATGTTTTGGTGTTGTGTCACTTGAACACCTTTGGCTGCTAACCTCTTTTGGTGCCGCATGACTTGGATCCATTTGCTAGTGGTGAGAGACCTCGATGCTGCACCTTCTTCGGCTGGAGGTGTTCAACCTCTGAACAAGGTTTTCTCTCTTTCTCTCTCCTGCTTACTAACTAACCCCCAGAACAATTCTTCTTGGTCATAAGTGACTCTGTTCCCGTTGGCTGATCTCTCAGCTCAACCTAACGGGTGGCTTGCAGGGGTGGGAAGGACCTTGGAGTCCACACCAAGTAGAACTTAGGCTCACGAGAGTGGCAGGGGTGAAGCCTAAAACCATGCAATGTCTGAGGTTTCCTCTGCTTTTCAACTACAATCAGCTCTTTCAAAACAACAAAAAAAGAAAACACATGTCAGAGATCCTATTCATTGATCAATAGGCCTTTGGCTATTTGTTTTCTCTCCCCCATCCTTCTGACTTGCTTAAATTCTATTTCCTTGGTGAAGTCACTCCTGACTATCCCAGCTTTGACTGACCTATCTTATCTCTAACGCTCATTACACAACGGCAGCCCCTCAAAACCTGCGGAGTTCAGCTTGCTCTGATATGCACTGAAGGGCTGCATAGCACAGTTTAGAAATTAGGCTTTGGTGCCAGACACTGCAGGTTCAAATCTCAGCACATCCATTAAACTAGCTACATGACTTATTTCTGTGCTGTTTCCTCATCTGTAAAATGAGAAAAACTGCTCCTTCATGGGGTTACTGTGAAGGGTAAATGAGTAAAAACACAAACAACACACTGAACATTGACGGATCTATCCTGGTAATAAAAACAAATGCTAATCATTATTATTATAATTGTTAATAGTGATATTATTTTAGGCTTTGTATAAATTTCTGAGGATATAAAGTCCAACAGGCCGGGCATGGTGGCTCACGCTTGTAATCCTAGCACTCTGGGAGGCCAACGGGGGTACATCACTTGAGGTCAGAAGTTCAAGACCAGCCTGGCCAACATGATGAAACCCCGTCTCTACTAAAAATACAAAAATTAGGCCAGGCACGGTGGCTCCCACCTGTAATCCCAGTGCTTTGGGAGGCTGAGGCGGGTGGATCACTTGAGGTCAGGGGTTCAACACACGCCTGGCCAACATGGTGAAATTCTGTCTCTACTAAAAATACAAAAAAATTAACTAGGCGTGGTGGCACATGCCTGTAGTCCCAGCTACTCAGGAAGCTGAGGCTGGAGAATCACTTGAACCCAGGAGGCGGAGGTTGCAGTGAGCTGAGATCTTGCCACTGCACTCCAGCCTGGGCGACAGAGTGACACTCCGTTTCAAAAAATAAACAAATGCATAAATAAAATAAAGTCTAACAAAATAAAATGTCCCTAGCCTCAAGGACTCACAAAGACGCCCCCCCCCAACCCCCTCGAAAGTACTGTTTACAGAGTGCTCACCTTATTTGTAGGAACTATATTACCAGGCCACTCCCACCCAGAAAGAGGCCCTTTCAGCCAGTAGCCCATACCTGTTCTCATAGATGTCCTGGATCTCATACACCTTCTGGTCAATGACATCACTGGAGACACGACTGGCCTGTAGCTCATAGACTTTCTGGTCAATCAAATCTGAGACAGTTTTGTGGAAATACTGGATGAAGTTTTTGATCACCTCAGGGATCACCTGATAGGTTTGCTGTTCATACTGACGTTCATAAGCAAGGTCCTGCTTTGGATCTCCTGGAGGTTGGATATAACAAATACAGAGTATGCTCAAACCCACATATATGATAGAACGAAATGGCAAGACCACCCCAGAAACTAAACTCAGGTCTGCGTAAAATTCCCTTTTGAATACTCAGAGATACAAACATCTCAAGTCACTCCCAATCTCATTGTCCCTGTTTCTTCAAAAATATTACCATGACTTAAAGTTATTTTTCACTTATTATCTGTTTTGCACCCTTCTCCCAAGTCTAGGAAGTCAGGAATCTCGTCTGTCTTGTACTCGGACATATCCTCAGGGCCTAGAAAAGTGTGCGTTGGAGGGGAGAGAGGCAAGACTGTTGGAAAGTAAGTGGTAACAGGTACTTAATATTTCTTGAATGAATAACTGTCACCTTCTAAATATATGACTGTGCCAAGTTACTACTAATAAACCTCTCTGCTATATTTTCTATTCTTTAGGAGACATTAACATACAGAACTGCTATAAGGATTAAACAAAATATTTCATACAAAGTACTTAGAACAATGGATAACACTGACTACTAAGTCAAGTCACTATAACGTTTCAGGAAACCTCAGACACCTCCCAAAAACATTTCATTCGGGCTTGGTTTGAATTACTTAAATTTTTCACATCAAGATTTTCTTCCTTGGGGCAGGCGCGGTGGCTCACGCCTATAATCCCAGCACTTTGGGAGGTTGGGGCGGGTGGATCACCTGAGGTCAGGAGTTCAAGACCAGCCTGGACAACACGGCAAAACCTCGTCTCTATTAAAAAAATTTAAAAATTAGCCGGGAATGGTGGTGGGCGCCTGTAATCCCAGCTACTCAGGAGGCTGAGACAAGAGAACTACTGCTTGAACGTGGGACGCGGAGGTTGCAGTGAGCCGCGATCGCACCACTGCACTCCAGCCTGGGGTACAGAGGGAAACTCCATCTCAAAAACAAAAACAAAAACAAAACAAAACAAAAAAGCTTTTCTTATTTGGCTAATAGTTTACACAAGAAAACCATAGCCAGGTAAGTAATCCTTCTCTTCCAACACTGAGGTGGACTATGATAAAAAGCCTGGTTTATTAGGCTTTATACAACCCCTCGCACTGGCAGCTAATGACTGACTCCAAACCTGGACCATCAAAGAGCAATTTTTAACAGGTGCCTGTCAGAGCTGGTTCTAAGACATTCCAAAAGGAACTGATCCCTACGAGTACTCAGCCAGCCTAA
Source organism: Pan paniscus (assembly GCF_029289425.2). Taxonomy (NCBI): domain Eukaryota; kingdom Metazoa; phylum Chordata; class Mammalia; order Primates; family Hominidae; genus Pan; species Pan paniscus. The sequence goes on along the minus strand of NC_085927.1, from coordinate 47,710,340 downwards.
CCCGTGGTCTCACCTGTGTGCATATCATAGTCGCTGGGATAAGCGTAGGGGTCATAAGCCGCCTAGAAGAAAAAAGACACAGTCAAGGACAGCCGCCAAGTCGTGAATTCAAAACGCTCATCCTAGAGTCTAGATGCCAAGCAGAGAGCTAAAGATACAGAGGCGAATAAGACACTGTGCCTGCCTTTGAGGAACTCACAGGCCTTAGAGAAAAGGGACAGTAAACAGACAATGACAATACAACATTACGGGTGCAATGAGGTGGAGCAAAGGACAAGAGGCTGTGCGAATCAGCGAGATTTGACCAGACGGAGCCTAGACCAAAAAAACTCAGGTGCAGAAACACAGAAACGTCTAACAGGCCTTGGTCTCCGGTCTTAGAAAGGGGAAGGACAAGCCAATCGAACACGCGAAGTGGGCGGGCAGAGCCAGGGTTGTCTAGGGACCGGGAACTGTGGGAGCAGCCTGAGGGCCGGGCGGGAGGTCGGCCGGAGCTGGCCGCGACCCGGAAGCTGCCTCGCGCCGGGACCCACATCCAGTGGTCCCAGAGATCACCCCGTCGTGGAGCCCACCGCGCCCTTACGGCCACCTTACCTCAGACTCATAATCATCAGCGGGATAAGACATGGCTGCCTCGCTTGCGAGCACCGCCGGAAAGAGCGAAATGAGCGGCCCGCGCCTGCGTCCTGAGGCCGGAAGTTCAGCCCCACTCGGGCCTGCCGGGAAACCGGAAGCCTTTCCGAGGCCTCTGGCCATCTGAGACAGCCATATCCAGAAGGAAGAGGAGCCGCGTTCCGTGGCTCACGCCTGTAACCCCACCACTTTGGGAGGCCGAGGCGGGCGGATCACCTGAGGCTGAGGCCGGGGGTTTGAGACCAGCCTGACCAATATGGAGAAACCCCGTCTCTACTAAAAATACAAAATTAGCCGGGAGTGGTGGCGCATGCCTGTAATTCCAGCTACTCGGGAGGCTGAGGCAGGAGAGTCGCTTGAACCCGGGAGGCGGAGGTTGCGGTGAGCCGAGATCGCGCCATTGCACTCTAGCCTGGGCAACAAGAGGGAAAACTCCGTCTAAAAAAAATAAGAGGGTTACAAGTAGCCTGAATTTTCCTCTCTTAAAATAGGGACTTCTCAAAGAAGGTGAATCTATAATAGTGGTGTAGATTCAGATACAAGGACACGTATTTGGCGTAAAGGAGAGGCAAAGTTGGAGGAACCAGAAAGAATGCTACACAAAAGATGGCCGGCTTCTCGCGTGAAGGGAGATTCGGGTACGGGGGCCTGATGGATTTAGTTGTAGGCGGTTTGCCTGCAGCGAGTAAATTATTCAAACGTTCGGACTTCACAAGACTAAACTTACTGGGGATAAAAGTTGAGATTTGGCCGGGCGCGATGGCTCACGCCTGTAATCCCTACACTTTGGGAGGCCGAGGCGGGTGGATCATCTGAGGTCAGGAGTTCGAGACCAGCCTGGCCGAAATGGCAAAACCCCGTCTCTATTAAAAATACAAAAATTAGCCGGAGTGGTAGCGTCCGCCTGTAATCCCAGCTACCCAGGAGGCTGAAGCAGGAGAATCGGTGGAACCTGAGAGGCAGAGGCTGTAGTGAGCCGAGATCGCGCCACTGCACTCCAGCCTGGGCGACAGAGCAAGACTCCGTCTAAAAAAAAAAAGAAAAAAAAATTGAGATTTGGTCCCATGCAGTAAGAGGGCATGGAGAACAGGAGCCACCCAACTTTGGACATTAAAGTTGGAGCAGGCAAAGATGAGGCCAACTGTGTCGCGAAGCCTGGGACATGGGCAGCTCTTGAGTACACCGGGTTCGAGGCCAGGGGAAACCCTCAAGGTAGAGATGGGGTTATAAAACAAACCAATAAAAACCGGTGTATGAGTCAAGGAGAGGCCTTAGTTTAGCCATCTGCCCATACACAACACCTAGTGGAAATCCGAGTTCCAGTCCCTACTCCGCCACTGATTTGCTGTGTGACCAGGACTCTCTGGGTCCCTTTGTCACGCCGCCCTCCTTGCTTTTCCCACTGAGGCACACGCTCCACCTCTGGGATTTTGCACTCACTGTTATCCAAGTCTAGAATCGAATGCAGTGGCAGACCCACTCCCATTCCCTTCCCTATCGGTATCTGCATGGCACCTTCAGGTGTCTGCTCTGATGCCATCCACTCAACATCCTATTGAGAATTGCAATGCCCAGCCCCAACTCCCTATGCTGCGTTCTTGTTTTGTGTTTCTTCCTTGTGCTGTCACCAGAGGTGACACAAATTTGGAAATAATGGAGCTTAAGCTTTACCGACCTTCGATTTGGTTCAGGACCCTCCCTGAACCAAGGAAGAGTCGCAGTCTCTTCCTTGGTTCAGGGAGGGTCCCCAACAATGTCCTCATGGTCCTTTGCTTTTGTAAAATTTGTGAAATATTTTTATTGCTGAAACCACCTTTGCAAAAATTGTAACAGTGAGAAAATAATGACAGTGAAAGAGATCTGATCTAACCAACCCTCATCTTCCATTTAATCTTCAGACTGCCCTTAATCATTCCTGGCTCGAACCAAGCTAACTTTGGGAGACATTTAGTTTCTAGTTTAAATAATAACTCTTCTCCAAGGCCTGGCACAGTGGTTCATACCTGTAATCCCAGCACTTTGGGAGGCCAAGGCAGATGGATCACCTGAGGTCAGGAGTTCGAGACCAGCCTGGCCAACATAGTGAAACCCCGTCTCTACTAAAAATATAAAATTAGCCGGGCATGGTGGCATATGCCTGTAGTCCCAGCTACTCAGGAGGCTGAGGCAGGAGAATCACTTGAACCTAGGAGGTGGAGGTTGTGGTGAGCCAAGATCGCACCACTGCACTCCAGCCTGGGCAGCAAGAGCAAAACTGCCTCACAAAAAAGAAAAAAGAAAAGAAAAAGAAAAGAAATTACCTGAAATCTTATAGTCCATATATGACAGGAATTTGATACAAGTTGCTCCAATTTGACAACAATTCTCAAAATGTTCATGACATTTGAGAAGGAGTTGTGAAGTCAGAAGATTTTCATGGGGCTGGATGTGGTGGCTCATGCCAGCACTTTGGGAGGCCAAGGTGGGAGGATCACTTGAGCTCAGGAGCTCAAGATCAGCCTGGGCAATATAGTGAGACCCCATCTTAAAAAAAAATTGGGGCCCAGGCACTGTGGCTCACTCCTGTAATCTCAGCATTTTGGGATGTGGAGGCAGGAGGATCCCTTGAGGCGAGGAGTTCAAGACCAGTCTGAACAAAAAAGTGAGACCATGTCTACAAAAAATCAAGAAAATAATTAGCCAGGCACAGTGGTACACATCTGTGGCCCCAGCTACTCAGGAGGCTGAGGTGGGAGGAAAGCTTGAGCGCAGTGAGCTGTGATCACACCACTGCACTCCAGCCTGAGTGACAGTAAGAGATCCTGTCTCAGCACTGTATCCATTATGGGGCAGACGAGGAGAGTACAAATAAACATAGCATTTTTTTCCATATAGTACAATGATAAACCTCACAATGGCGACCTGCAAACACTGAAAATTCTGGAACTGCTTTTCCAATTGTAAGAGAAAGATTACTTTTTTTTCTTTTTGAGATGGAGTCTTTCTCTGTCGCCCAGACTGGAGTGCAGTGGTGCGATCTCGGCTCACTGCCAGCTCTGCCTCCTGGGTTCACGCCATTTTCCTGCCTCAGCCTCCTGAGTAGCTGGGACTAAAGGTGCCCACCACCACACCAGGCTAATTTTTTTGTATTTTTAGTAGAGACGGGGTTTCACCATGTTAGCCAGAATGGTCTCAATCTCCTGACCTCGTGATCCGCCTGCCTCGGCCTCCCAAAATGCTGGGATTACAGGCGAGAGCCACAGCGCCTGGCCTTTTTTTTGTTTTTGTTTCTTTTTGAGATGGAGTCTCGCTCTGTCACCCAGGCTGGAGTGCCATGGTGCGATCTCAGCTCACCGCAACCTCTGCCTCCCAGGTTAAAGCGACTCTCCTGCCTCAGTGTCCTGAATAGCTGGGATTACAGGCGTGCGCCACCACACCCAGCTAATTTTTGTATTTTTAGTAGAAACGAGGTTTCATCATGTTGGCCAGGCTTGTCTTGAACTCCCGACCTTGTCATCTGCCCCTTTTGGCCCCCCAAAGTGCTGGGATTACAGGCGTGACCCACCGTGCGGAAAGATTACATTTTAACTGGGTTGAGTGGGAGGGTTTATATATGGAAAGAACTTTTGCCAGGACACAAGACCTGGTCCGGTGAGAGCTGGGCAACTGTGAATGAGTCTCTTCCCTCTGCTTTTCAACTCCTCATCTATAAAATAGGGATGGTCCTTCTTGTCTATAGAAGTGCTTGTGGGGTACGGGATTGTGAGAAGTTTTATGAAAACGTGCACCCATGAAATGTTGCTTGAGGAACACTTATTTGTTTGCTGGTCTTCTCCCATTGGATTGTGAGCATCTCAGGGGCACCAAGTCTGATCCTGTGTCCAGGACCTAGCAGTTACCTGGCTCAGTGACTGGCTGTCGAACTAAACTATTGCTCTAATGTAATCACTTTGTATTACAAATCTTTGTAGATCAGTGATCTACGTCGGGGTTACCTAGAGAACTCTGACTAAAGGAAATCCATTGCATTTAGACACTATTACTCACAGTTTGTAGTGGTATCTCCAAATTTCAACACATTTTCCCTTTCCCACGTACATTATGCATTTGTGGGAAGTTCTTTTTTTTTTTTTTTTTTGCGTTCATTGATTTACAACATCTATATCTATCTACATGGATAGCGTGGCTTCTTCATTTTCCTTTGTGAGTGCCTGCAAATCATCTTAATCTGATTTGCTAAGGTATCTGCTTGTTTTCTCATTAGACCGGGAAATGGAGAGGAAAAAGAAAAAGGCCGGGCGCGGTGGCTCACGCCTGTAATCCCAGCACTTTGGGAGGCCGAGGCCGGCACATCTCGAGATCAAGAGATCGAGACCATCCTGGCCAACATGGTGAAACCCCATCTCTACTAAAAATACAAAAATTAGCTGGGCGTGGTGGAGCGCGCCTGTAGTCCCAGCTACTCGGGAGGCTGAGGCAGGAGAATTGCTTCAAGGAGGCGGAGGTTGCAGTGAGCCGAGATCGCTAGCCTGGCGGCAGAGCGAGACTCCGTCGCAAAAAAAAAAACCGTCTGAAATGCTGTTTTACTGGCTCCGGTAGCGACGTACAGCGAAAGCCAAGGTCACTTCAAGTTTGTAATTGGTTACAATGTCTGTCAGTCACGTTGCCGGAAACCCTGTCCAATTATCCTGCTTGTACTGTGCCCTCCCTTTCCGATTGGTTTTGGGACCGGTTTAAGCTGGAAGGGTAGTCATTGGTTCGCCGCTCCGTCTCGGCCTGAGCCCGCCCCCGCTCGGTTGCCGTGGTTGCGGGCCCGGCCCGCCCGCCAGCTCGCTGACAGCACGACTCAGGGCGGAGGGAAGTAGGTCCGTTGGCCGGTTGGGAACGAGGCTCAGGCGGCCAGGCCCGCGCGGAGCCGTTGCCATGGCAGCCGCCGCCGGGGACGCGGACGACGAGCCGCGCTCAGGCCACTCGAGCTCGGAGGGCGAGTGCGCGGTGGCGCCGGAGCCGCTGACTGACGCTGAGGGCCTCTTCTCCTTCGCTGACTTCGGGTCTGCGCTGGGCGGCGGCGCGGGCCTCTCGGGCCGGGCGTCCGGCGGGGCCCAGTCGCCGCTGCGCTACTTGCACGTCCTGTGGCAGCAGGATGCGGATCCGCGCGACGAGCTGCGCTGCAAGATACCCGCCGGCCGGCTGAGGCGCGCTGCCAGGCCCCACCGGCGGCTCGGGCCCACGGGCAAGGAGGTGCACGGTGAGCGGCGCGAGCGGCGCGGCGGCCCGGGGCGGGGCAGCCCGGGCGAGGGGCGGGGCCTCAGAGGACCAATGGCCGCGCTTTGGTCGCCCCCGACCCTCAGCCGGGGTCCCCCGACGTCTGCGCTGAGGGCCACACTGACCCTTGAGTCTCCTTTCAGTAACGATGGTGATGATGGTTTTTTTAGAAAGTCTTCCTGCTCTGAGCCAGTCACCCTAGTCTTCTCTCACTGGGTAATTTCTGAATGGAAACTTCCCATGACTCGGAACGCTTATTGGTGAATAATAAAATGAGGTACTGGGGAACACTTTTATTATCATGGAGAGGGGAGGCCAGAGCCTGCAGCCAAGTCGTACCAGCTTGTTTAAATGCACGGACTTGGACTCCTTTACCACAGTTAGACCTTAGGGCAAATGATAGACCCTTTCAACCTTAGTTTTCTTTTTAAATTTTTTTATTTTTATTTATTTGTTATTATTATCTTTTTGGAGACGGAGTCTCGCTCTGTTGCCCAGGCTGGAGTGCAGTGGCGCCATCTTGGTTCACTGCAACCTCCGCCCCCCGGGTTCAAGCGATTCTCCTGCCTCAGCCTCCCGAGTAGCTGGGGTTACAGGCGCCCACTACCAAGCCCGGCTAATTATTGTAATTTTAGTAAAGATGGGGTTTCGCCATGTTGGCCAGGCTGGTCTCGAACTTCTGATCTCAGGTGATCCACCCACCTCGGCCTCCCAAAGTACTGGCATAACAGGCATGAGCCACTGGCCCGGCCTCAGCCTTAGTTTTCTCATCTGTAAAATGGGATGAGTTAAGTAAGGTAATGGATGTTTGGCTGTTATGCTGCCTTTGCTGTGCCCCAAACACTGCTGATACATGATCATTTGTCCTCACAAGAACTCTTTGAGACATAGAAATTGTTCCCACTTTACTGAAGAGGAAACTGAGGCTCAGAGAAATTGTCTTATTCCAGGTCACATAGCAAGTGGCTGTTGCTGGTATTAGAATCCGGGTCAGCCCGACTCAAACTTCTCCTCTGGTATATCTACCATATTGTCTTCTACAATGCATGGGTGACATGGAAACCCAGGTACTGAGAGATTAAGAATGGGGACTTTGGGGATTTCTTCCAGGACTGGCTATGACTCTAGCCATATTTTAGTGATGTCACGAAGATGAAATAAGAATTTGGAAGCGTTGTATTGACCATAAAGTGCTGTATGAAAGCAAGGAATTGTCATGTATCTGAATTGCAATTTTTGACCATATCTCCGATGACAAAGACATTGCTTTCCATTAGCCATTGGAGGGGGAAAATCTGCTTAGGAAATACCAAATTTAGGCAAATCATTTGGGAACGACCTGCTTTGAAGGAGAATGTAAGATTATCTGTGTAATCAGCTCACAAAGAGCTTCTATGTAAATCATTTGCAATAACTCAGGGCTGGCAGAACAACTCAGCCTTGTTTTGCAGATGATAGACCTGAGGCCCAGCTGGGTTAACTAGCTTGCTCAAGGTCACCCTGTGACTACAAGTGATAGAGAGGAAATCTGGCTCCAAAAGTCTTGGAGGATTTGCAGGAGGATGTGGCCTTTGTACTAGCTCCGCCTCATTTCAAGTTTCTCCTTGTTCCCAGGGCACTGTCTTTCTTTTCTTTTTTTGAGACAAGAGTCTCGCTTTACCACCCAGGCTGCAGTGCAAGTGGTGCAATCTCGGCTCACTGCCTCAGCCTCCCAAGTAGCTGGGACTACAGGCCCGCACCACCACACCCAGCTAGTTTTTGTATTTTTAGTAGAGATGGGGTTTTACCATGTTAGATTGATTTAAGTTAGAACTTAACCTAAGATTGAGAAATATTTTTTCTTTTTTTTTTTTTTTTTTTTTTTGAGATGGAGTGTTGCTCTGCCACCCAGGCTGGAGTGCCATGGTGTGATTTTGGGCTCAAGTGATTCTCGTGTCTCAGCCTCCCAAGTAGCTGGGATTACAGGCATGCACCACCACACCCGGCTAATTTTTGTGTTTTTATTTATTTATTTATTTATTTATTTATTTATTTATTTATTTATTTTGAGACAGAGTCTTGCTCTATTGCCCAGGCTGGAGTGCAGTGGCGCGATCTTGGCTCACTGCAACCTCCGGCTCTCAAGTTAAAGTGATTCTCCTGCCTTAGCCTCCTGAGTAGTTGGGATAACAGGCATGCACCACCATGCCTGGCTAATTTTTGTATTTTTAGTAGAGAAGGGATTTCACCTTATTGGCCAGGCTGGTCTCAAACTCCTGACCTTGTGATCCACCCGCCTTGGCCTCTCAAAGTGTTGGGATTACAGGCGTGAGCCACTGTGCCCGGCCTATGTTTTTTGTGTGTGTGTGTGACAGAGTCTCACTCTGTTGCCCGAGCTGGAGTACAGTGGCACAGTCTTGGCTCACTGCAACCTCTGCCTCCTGGGCTTAAGTGATTCTCCTGCCTGAGCCTCCCAAGTAGCTGGGATTGTAGGCGTGCACCCCCATGCCCAACTAATTTTTTGTATTTTAGTATAGACAAGGTTTCACCATGTTGCCCAGGGTGGTTTCAAACTCCAGAGCACAGGCAATCTGCCCACCTCAGCTTTCCAACGTTCTGGGATTACAGGCGTGAGTCACCACGTATGGCTAGTTTTGTATTTTTAGTAGAGATGGGGTTTCAGCATGTTGGCCAGGCTGGTCTTGAACTCCTGGCCTCAAGTGATCCACCTGCCTTGGCCTCCCAAAGTACCGGGATTATAGGCATGAGCCACTGCGCCCAGCCATTGTGGCTTTTTTTTTTTTTTTTCCTGAGACAGTCTCACTTTCTTGCCCAGGCTGCAATGCAGTGGCGTGATCTCATCTCACTGTAGCCTCCGCCTTCCGGCTTCAACCCATTCTCCTACCTCGGCCTCCTAAGTAGCTGGTATTACACGTGCACGCCACCACACCCAGCTAGATGGCTGGGTTTTTTTTTGTTGGTTTTTGTTTTTGTTTTTGTTTTTTTCTGAGACAGCGTCTCACTCTGTCACCCAGGCTGGAGTGCAGTGGCGCGATCTCTGCTCACTGCAAGCTCCGCCTCCCAGGTTAACGCCATTCTCCCGCCTCAGCCTCCCGAGTAGCTGGGACTACAGGCGCCTGCCACCACGCCCGGCTAATTTTTTTGTATTTTTAGTAGAGATGGGGTTTCACCATGTTAGCCAGGATGGTCTCGATCTCCTGACCTCGTGATCTGCCTGCCTTGGCCTCCCAGAGTGCTGGGATTATAGGCATGAGCCACCGCACCCAGCCATGGCTGTTTTTTTAAACTGGCATCCGTTACTCTCTTTACAGCTCTGAAGAGACTGAGGGACTCGGCCAATGCCAATGATGTGGAAACAGGTGAGTGTGCACAGTAGGTCCAGCTACAGGGTCCCATGGGCTGGTTGGGGAAGGAAAAGGCCAGGTAATCAATATGTGGGAAGGCAGTCTGCAAGCTCACGCCCTTGGAGCAGGCTCACTGTATTTATTGTCTGACTGTGCAGTCATCTTGCTGAAGGTAAGTCTGGCTTAGACACTCACTCTCCCCATGCTTCCCTGTCACTTTGAACTTCCTGATGTCATAGCATTTACCACCCTGTGGACTCCTTGATGGTGGAGACCATGTATACTTTTGTATCCCTGGCAGCCATCACAGTCTTCTGCAAAGAGTAGGCACTAACTTTGGAACTTGTGGTTAATGGGAGTGAATACTCAACTTAGCTGCCACGGCCAGGTGAGGTGGCTGATGCCTGTAATCCCAGCACTTTGGGAGGCTAAGGCAAGAGGATCACTTGGGCTCAGGAGTTTGAGACCAGCCTGGACAACATAGGGAGACCTCGTCTCTACAAAAAGTAAATGTTGGCTGGGCACGGTGGCTCACGCCTGTAATCCCAGCACTTTGGGAGGCCGAGCCGGGCAGATCACGAGGTTAGGAGATCGAGACCATCCTGGCTAACACTGTGAAACCCCATCTCTACTAAAAATACAAAAAATTAGCCGGGCGTGGTGGTGGGCGCCTGTAGTGCCAGCTACTTGGGAGGCTGAGGCAGGAGAATGGTGTGAACCTGGGAGACAGAGCTTGCAGTGAGCGGAGATCACGCCACTGCACTCTAGCCTGCGTGACAGAGCGACATTCTGTCTCAAATAAATAAATAAGAAAAAACTTTTTAAAAAATGTTGTGGAAATTAGAGAAATATATAAGAAAAACATCCATGTCCACAAAGGAACTAATCTGTTAATATTTTGATGAATATCCTTCAAGGCTTCTTTCCTATACACTGGAATTTTCTTTATGGGCTGGCTTGCAAACTGCTATATACACATGCTGTAGCCTGCATAATTTTTTGTGTATCATAAACATTTTTTCAGGCCGGGTGTGGTGGCTCACGCCTGTAATCCCAGCACTTTGGGAGGCTGAAGTGGGCGGATCACCTAAGGTCAGGAGTTCGAGACCAGCCTGACCAATATGGTGAAACCCCATCTCTACTAAAAATACAAAAATTAGCTGGGGGCTACTTGGGAGGCCCCAAGTAGCTGGGGGATTGCTGCCTGCTGGGAGCAAAGCATAGGCCAATAGCTTGGGCAGCTGTTTCCAGCCAGAATGGATGTGTATCCAAGCCGAGGTCACGGGAGGGGGACCACTGTCTATGCTAGGGATTCCTGTGACCCTAAAATTTCTGACCCTGAGGGCCTTGAACCTCCTACGATGTTCTATCACTAGGCGTGTAGTTTGAGCACTCAGAATCCATGGCCTTCAGTTGTGCCCTCAGAAGAACAAGTTGCTTGTTCCCATGGGACCAGCATCTAGGAAGGGCTGCTTTCCTGTGCATTGTCGATGTCTTGTCTAGAGGCACCCCTGAACCTCCCTCTCCATCGCTCGGGTCTGCAGCTTAGCTAACATCGCCGCTTTCTCCCCCTTCCTCCCTCTGTCTTGGTGGTGTCAGTGCAGCAGCTGCTGGAAGATGGCGCGGATCCCTGTGCAGCTGATGACAAGGGCCGCACAGCTCTACACTTTGCCTCGTGCAATGGCAATGACCAGATTGGTGAGTCCTGGGGAGGGAGGAGGGAGTAGGGCTAGGCAAGTAGTGTCTCTGCACAGGCCTTGGGGGAGGCGCTGCTGTCTGCACAGCCTTGGGATACCCAGTTGTTCTGGATATAAGGAAGACTTGGCGCTGCAGTGCCCTGCCCTTCTCCCTCCGTTAGCCTGTGGAACTGGCAATGTTAGACTGGGGCAGGGTAAACCTGGGGGAGATAATATGATTGACTGAGGATGAAGGGATGTCTCCAACTAAGAGACCACTGGAGAGTGCAGGACCCAGCCCTCCAAGACTTTCAGGTAACATTTACTCAGTGCCAACCACAGCAGCAGGACAGCTTTTCTCTTTTTATAGGAGTCTTTTTTTTTTGAGATGGAGTCTCGCTCTGTCGCCCAGGCTGGAGTGCAGTGGTGCCATCTCGGTTCACTGTAAGCTCTGCCTCCTGGGTTCACGCCATTATCCTGCCTCAGCCTCCCAAGTAGCTGCGACTACAGGCACCCACCACCAAGCCTGGCTAATTTTTTATATGTTTTTAGTAGAGACGGGGTTTCTCTGTATTAGCCAGTATGGTCTCGATCTCCTGACCTCGTGATCCACCCGCCTCGGCCTCCCAAAGTGCTGGGATTACAGGCATGAGAGACTGCACCCGGCCACACCGGTTAATTTTTTTGTATTTTTTAGTAGAGATGGGGTTTCACCATGTTGGCCAGGCTGGTCTTGAACTCCTGACCACGTGATCCACCTGCCTTGGCCTCCCAAAGTGCTGGGATTACAGGCGTGAGCCACTGCGCCAGCCTTGCATACTTTTACTCAAAGTTATCTCCATGAGATTCACCCATGAATACTGCCTATATCAGTACAGTCTTCCCTCAGTGTTCTCGGGATTGGTTCCAGGACCCCACTCAGATACCAAACTCCATGGATGCTCAAGTCCTTTGAAGTTGGCCCTCCATATCCTCGGGTTCTGAGTCCAGGGTTCATTGAATCTGTGGACACAGTACTCACAGTTAGGGAGGGTGGACTGTAGTTAGTACTTTCTTATGCTGGTTTGTATTTCATTGTGATATACCCCATTTATCCATTCTACTATTGATGGACATTTGTGGTGTTTCCAGGTTTTAGCTTTATGAATGAAGTGTTGTGAACATTCTTGTATATGTGATTTGTGGCTGTAAACACTCATCTATCCTCTATAAACCTAGGAATGGCATTGTTGGGTCACTAGGGTACACATGTATTTAGCTTTAGTAGGTACTACTAAACCTTTTCCCAAAAGGGATGTACTGACACACATTCCCACTCCCCACCAGCAGTGTAAGAGTTCCACCTTTCCCTACGTCCCTGCCAGTGCTTGCTGTTGTCTCTCTTTAATCTTAGCCCTTTCGGTGTCTCATAGTGGTTTAATTTGCATTTCTCTGATGGCCAGTAACGTTGAGCACCTCTTCATGTGTTTATTGGCCTTTTTTTTTTTTTTGAGACGGAGTCTTGCCTGTTGCCCAGGCTGGAGTGCAATGGCGTGATCTCAGCTCATTGCAACCTCCTCCTCCTGGGTTTGAGTAATTCTCCTGCTTCAGCCTCCCGGGTAGCTGGGACTACAGGCACGCATCATCACACCCAGTTAATTTTTGTATTTTTAGTAGAGACAGGGTTTCACCATGTTGGCCAGGCTGGTCACAATCTCCTGACCTCAGGAGATCCACCTGTCTCGGCCTCCCAAACTGCTGGGATTACAGGTGTGAGCCACCATGCCCGGGCCATTTTTTTTTTTAAACTTTAAGTTGTGGGATGCATGTGCAGAACGTGCAGGTTCGTTACATAGGTACACCTGTGCCGTGGTGGTTTTCTGTACCCATCAACCCGTCATCTAGGTTTTAAGCCCCTCATGCATTAGGTATTTGTCCTAATGCTCTCCCTCCCCTTGGCCCCCACCCCCCGACAGGCCCTGGTATGTGATGTTCCCCTCCCTGTGTCCAATTATTGACCATTTTTACATCCTCTTTTATGAACTATATGTTCAAATCTTTTGTCCTTTTTTTTTTTTTTGAGACAGAGTTTCACTCTTTGTTGCCCAGGCTGGAGTGCAATGGCGTGATCTCGGCTAACCACAACCTCTGCCTCCCGGGTTAAAGTGATTCTCCTGCCTCACCCTCCCAAGTAGCTGGGATTACAGGCATGCGCCACTACGCCCGGCTAATTTTGTATTTTTAGTGGAGACCGGGTTTCTCCATGTTGGTCAGGATGGTCTCGAACTCCTGACCTCAGGTGATCCGCCCGCCTCGGCCTCCCATAGCGCTAGGATTACAGGCGTGAGCCACCGCACCTGGCCTCTTTTGTCCATTTTTTTAAAAACAAGTTTTGGCTGGGCGCGGTATCTCACGCCTGTAATCCCAGCACTTTGGGAGGCCGAGGCGGGTGGATCATGAGGTCAGGAGATCGAGACCATCCTGGCTAACACGGTGAAACCCCATCTCTACTAAATATACAAAAACTTAGCCGGGTGTGGTGGCGGGTGCCTGTAGTTCCAGCTACTCGCTGAGGCAGGAGAATGGCGTGAAGCCGGGAGGCGGAGCTTACAGTGAGCCGAGATCGCGTGACTGCACTCCAGACTGGGAGAGAAATCAAGACTCTGTCTCAAAAACAAACAAACAAAAAAACTAGTTTTCTGTCTTTTTCTTTTTTTGAGACAAAGTCTCACTCTGTCATCCAGGCTTAAGTGCAGTGGCCTGATCACTGCCCACTGCAGCCTCAATCTCCTAGGCTCAAGCAATCCTCCTGCCTCAGCCTCCCAAGTAGCTGGGATGACAGGTGCACACCACCAAGCCCAGCTAATTTTAAAACATCTTGTAGAGACGTGGTCCTGCTATGTTACCCAGCTGTTCTCTAACTCGTGGGCTCAGGCGATCCTGTCACCTTGGCCTCCCAAAGTATTGGGATTACAAGCATGAGCCACTGCGCCTGGCCTTTTTCTTATTGATTTGTAAGAATTCTTTGTATATTCTGGTTAGAAATCATTTATCAAATATAAATGACTTGATTTTCTGAGCTTGCTGTTTCATTTTCTGAGTGGTATACTTTGATGAACACAAGTTCCTAATTTTAATTTATTTATTTATTTATTTGAGACGGAGTCTCACTCTGTTGCCCAGGCTGGAGTGCAGTGGTGCGATCTTGGCTCACTGCAAGCTCTGCTCCCCAGGTTCAAGCTATTCTCCCACCTCAGCCTCCTGAGTAGCTGGGATTACAGGTGCGTGTCACCACACCCAGCTAATTTTTTATTTTTAGTAGAGATGGGATTTCACCATGTTGGTCAGGCTGGTCTCGAACTCCTGACCTCCGATGATCCACCCGCCTTGGCCTCCCAAAGTGCTGGGATTACAGGCGTGAGCTCCTGTGCCCTGGCCTATTTTATTTTTTTATTTTTTGGAGACGGAGTCTCGCTCTGTCACCCAGGCTGGAGTTCAGTGGCGTGATCTCGGCTCCCTGGAACCTCCACCTCCCAGGTTCCAGCAATTCTCCTGCCTCAGCCTCCCAAGTAGCTGAGACTACAGGGGTATGCCACCACACCCAGCTAATTTTTGTGTTTTTAGTACAGACAGTTTCAACATGTTGGACAGCCTGGTCTTGAACTCCTGACCTCAGATGATCTGGCTGCCTTGGCCTCCCGAAGTGCTGGGATTACAGGCATGAGCCACCGTGCCCAGCCACGTTCTTAATTTTAATGAATCCAATTTATCAATATTTCTTTCCTTTCTCTTTTTTTTTTTTTTTTTTTTTTTTGAGACAGGGTCTGTCTCTGTTGCCTAGGCTGGAGTGCACTGGCACCATCTCGGCTGACTGCAACCTCCGCCTTCTGGGCTCAAGCCGCCCTACCACCTCAGCCTCTCAAGTAGCTGGGACTACAAGTCTGCCATCACTATGCCCAGCTAATTTTTGTGTTTTTAGTATAGAGAAAGGGTTTCTCCATGTTGCCCAGGCTGGTCTTGAACTCCTGAGCTCAAATGATCCACCTGCCTCGGCATCCCAAAGTGCTGGGATTACAGGCCTGAGCTCCCATGCCTGGCTTTTTCTTTCTTATAGTTAGTATTTTTGTGACCTATTTAAGAAATCTTTGCCTGCCCAAGATGTTCATGTTCTTCTGGAAGCCTGACTGTTTTAGCTTTCACACTTATGTCTATGGTCCCTCTTGAATTAGCTTTTGTACATGGTGTGAGGCTCAGCCTGACCTCCCTGTATGATGTCTGGGATCCAAGCTACCTGCCTATGCATCCTTCTGGGTATTGGCAGACCCTGGTGATAATACAGCACACCCCTGAGGTGACCCCAAGACTGCCAGGAGGGAGAGGTTATCCATGGAGCTCAGCATCATTTATTGACTTAATTCCTACCATGGTGCTTGGCTGTGGGAGAAGCAGAAAATGCCCTGGACAGCCTTCACCAGGAGCAGCTGCTATTGGAAGAACTTTACTTAACCCTTCAAATCTCATTCCTACACCTGCATAGGCCAAGAGGCCCTCCCCAAATCCTCAGTTCCTGGCCCTCAGGGCCTTGCCCATGAACTCTGGTAAGTGAGTGAGTGAGTGAGTGAATGAATGAAGTAACATAGCCATCCATGCTTGCATTCCATGTCCCCTACTCTGAGCCAGCCTCTCTAGCTAGGTTAGGGGTTCAGGGTGCAGGCAATGGAAGCCTCCGACAACTCCTCTTGGGTTTGCCTGTTTCCAGTGCAGCTGCTCCTGGACCATGGTGCTGATCCTAACCAGCGAGATGGGCTGGGGAACACGCCACTGCACCTGGGTAAGCATGTCAGAAGTCACTAAGACAACTCATTTGCAGCAAAGAAAGGCTCTTTAGATGAAGAGGGTGGGGCCCGGCATGCTCCTGGCAGAAACTGTGAGTGTCAGGGAAGATCCTAGGCCTGCACTCCCAGGGCTGCACTGCCCAGCAGCCTGTGTCCCATGGGTCTTCCAATCATTTAGCAGTTGGCTGTGCCCTCTGCAGAGCCAATTTAGCAACCTAGGCTAGCCCAGCAGCACTCAGCACTGTGGCTCACACTGAGGCAGATCCTATCTCCAGGCCTCAGTTTCCTCTGCTGTACAGGGAGGGAGTTGAACTTGACTTCTGAGTCCTACCTAGCTGTGCCTTGGTGATACCTTCTCAGTAGGCATAACTTGGCACAGGCGTCTGGGAGACACAGCCCTGCTCCCTCCAGTGGCCACACAGAGCCAGGCTCTGGTGGTCCTGGATTCTTAAGTCTCTGTTGTTCTTCCTCAGCGGCCTGCACCAACCACGTTCCTGTCATCACCACACTGCTACGAGGAGGTATGTGGTTTCTTCCCCTCTCTGTCCTCTTTCTCCCCCTCACCCCCAGAATGCTCACCTCAGCTGGTACCTGCAGGGGCCCGTGTGGATGCCCTGGACCGAGCTGGTCGCACACCCCTGCACCTGGCCAAGTCAAAGCTGAACATCCTGCAGGAGGGCCATGCCCAGTGCCTAGAGGCTGTGCGTCTGGAGGTGAAGCAGGTGAGTACCCCTTCTGTGTGGAGCCCACGGCACCAAGGCAGCACTGGACAGATGCTGCCCTAACCACAGACACACCTGCCTCTGGCCCCAGGGCTCCTGGGTCGTTTCACACTGACCCCAGTTGGCACCTGCTCCACTGTGCTTTTTGGAAGCAGCATCAGCCTGTCTGCCTCCCTAGGAACCCAGGCAGCTCAGCTCACCCTCTTGTTCCAGATCATCCATATGCTGAGGGAGTATCTGGAGCGCCTAGGGCAACATGAGCAGCGAGAACGCCTGGATGACCTCTGCACCCGCCTGCAGATGACCAGTACCAAAGAGCAGGTGAGCTGCAGCCACAGGCCCAGACCCAGGGCCTGGCAAGAGCCTCAGGGCCAGTCCACCCTGCTCCGATGCCACCAGACACTCGTATCAGAAAGAGGCTGTGGGCTGGGGCCAGCCGCAGGGGCTCACACCTGTAATCCCAATGCTATGGGAGGCTGAAGTGGGAGGATCACTTGAGGCTAGGAGTTCGAGGCTGCAGTGAGCTGTGATTGCCACCGAACTCCAGCCTGAGTGACAAAGCAAGGTCCTCTCAGAACATGTGGAAAAAGGCAAAAATTATTAAAACAACAACAAAAAAAACCAGAGCAAGGCCCTGTCTCAAACAAAAAAAGTGGGGGAAAGAGCCTATGATTATGGGGTTGCAGGCTTCAAAGCCTCCATTCACTTCCTTTGAAGTTGCCAGTGGCTAGTGTGTGTTCATGGCCCTGCCCTCTAGGACAGCCCTAGGCCACCTGGTGTCAAAGATTGACCCTTGGTCAACTGCTGCATAGTCAGAAGCCACCACACACCCTGGGAGGAGAGACCGTTCCTGTGGGATTGTGGAAGAGACCCAGGAGCCCTGGCACACCCCATGTCCCATAACAGAGCCTCTGTTCCATCCTGCAGGTGGATGAAGTGACTGACCTCCTGGCCAGCTTTACCTCCCTCAGTCTGCAGATGCAGAGCATGGAGAAGAGGTAGCAAGAGAGGCTCCCTGCCTTCCTGCCACTGCCCCACCTTGCCCCACTGCTGTCTCAGTACCAAGAAAAAGCCCAACATCTGGGACTTGGAGCTGCACTTGTCTGGTGAGGACCTTGCCCTCACCCACAGATGCCATGGGGCAGAGATGCTCTCTCTCCACGGCCTCAGAGCCACTCCCAGCCACAGTTTCCAGCATCTCTGTGGACAGGGACCACAGCTCCCAGCTTCTTCCAGTTCTCGCAGCACCAGACCAGCCTCTGCAGCTGCACTTCAGCTCCGCAGATCTGCGCTATCTCAGCAGACCTCACTTGCCCCATGGCCTTCATGGCGCGCCCCAGGCCTCAGACCCTTCTCTGTGTTCCGTCCTGGCCACGGGCTTGTTGCAGTCAGCAGGTGTGGGCTTAGGCGGGCACCCTGTGGCCAGGGGTACTGCGTGAGGCCCTCAGTTGGTCCTGTGCCTCTCACTAGCACTTAGACAGACACGTCACCGGACTTTCAAGGAGATACTGCAGTGAGTTTCTGTGGTTGGAAGGGGAGGGTTGGTGAGTCCCAGACCTTAAAAATACAAGGTTAAGAGGGACCCCAAAGCAAAAAATTCCAACCCTTTTCCTCCCAGTCATTGAAACACCAAAACTATTATACCGGAGGGTGTAATAGTTTTGCTGCCCAGTTGTGGTAGGCCAGTAGTGGCCTCCCAAGATGCCCATGTCCTAATCCCAGGAACCTGTCAAAATTACCTTGTATGGCCAAAGGGGCTTTGCAGATGTAATGAAGTTAAGGATCTTTGGCCGGGAAGATTATCCCAGCTTGTTCAGGAGGGCTTGATGTCCTCACCCGGGTCTGTATAACAGCAGAGCAGGTGACGGGAGAGCAGGTTGGAGGTGTAGCGATGGAGTAGGAAACTGGAGTCGAGGAGGGCAGCTCAAGCCACCTCAGAGCCAGGAAATGCATCCTCCCACAGAGCCCTGGAAGGCCCCAGCCCTGCTCCCACCTGGACTGGCTCAGTGAGGCTAATTTTATAATTCTGGCTGATTTTAGAACTCTAAGGGAATAAATTTGTGTTGTTTTAAGTCACTAAGTGTGTGGTAATTTATTGCAGCAGCAACCAGAAACTAGTATTGTAGTGAAGCCCCAAAAACTCACCTTGAGGTTCAGTCCTGTCAGCAGCCCCGCTCCCCGCTGCAGGAGCACCAGTCCTTTGCTGTGGGCCATGGACAGGCAGAAGAAAGCGTGCGCTCCTAGCGGAGGCCTGCTCAGGGAAAACCCAGGGGATGGCACTGCTGGGCCCGCCCCTGCACCAAGGCTGCTGATGGTGACTTTCTCCAGGTGATCAGTCCGTGTCCCGTCTGGCTCTGCCCTACTCTCCCCTTCACCAAGTTGGAATCCCTGTCTACCTTTCAGAGGAGGAGAGTGTGTTCCCCAAACCCAGCTTGGTATGGCTCAGATCTGCATTGAACTC
This sequence comes from Pan paniscus, assembly GCF_029289425.2. Lineage (NCBI taxonomy): Eukaryota > Metazoa > Chordata > Mammalia > Primates > Hominidae > Pan > Pan paniscus. Next base: position 47,691,446 of record NC_085927.1, on the reverse strand, counting down.
ATAGAACCTAGGCCAGGCCTTGGAGGAAAAAAGGGTCTGTCTGTGGGTATGAGATGTAGGGTAGGCCTGTCCCCAGGACCCTGTGAGAGGGAAGCCCAGTGCCCCACCAGGTTGGCAGGGCTGGGGAAGGGAAAGTGCGGTGGCCCCAAGTCTGAAGAGAGGCGGCAGAGGGAGCTGTGGGGCGCGCCCGTGGAACTCAGGCCACTGCCTGAGGGAGGTAAGGGAGGATGGCACCCCAGTCACATGGAGAGCAGAGGTGCGGTTCTGGGGTAGCTTTTCACTCGCTTCCTGCCATGTTACTCTGATCCCCTCCAGGTGAGCCTGCCCACTTTCTGGGCCCAGGGTTGCCATTGTATCCAAACACAGCCCCCCCATGGCCATGGCCCTGGGAATGGGGCAGAGCAGAGAGGAGTCCAGGGCAGAGGGGAGGCAGGGGCAGGAGGGAGCGGGCCTCAAAGTCCAGGAAGGGGGCTTTCTCATGGGTCCTGCTTGCCAGGTCTGTCCTCTCTCACCCTGGCCTGATCACCTGGGGAAGAATTGAGGCAAGGTTTCTCAACCTCAGGCCCAAGGGGTTCAATTAGCGAGCCCTTAGGGAGGTGTGAGCCCCCGAAACAGTGCAAGGTTTTGTGTGGAGAGTACACACATGCGTTTCTGGGAAACGGGTCCACAGCTCTCATTCTCATTCTCAGCAGGCTCCACACTCAAAAAAGGTTAGAACCCTTGCTACAGAGCTGTGGGAGCAGATAGGTGAGGGCCTGCCAAGGGCACTCCTGAGCCCACTGTCCCCTAGGCAGGCTGCTTGGTATTTGCAGAGCTGAGAGCTGGGGCATGCTGGGACCGTGAAATCACCCTGAGATGACCCACAGTCCTTAGCTGGGAAGCAAGGCCTGTGTCTCCTGCAGCATCCTCCATCCCTGGAGCCATGGATCCAGGAGAACTGGCCGTTGCGGAGGTGGAGTGTCTATTGTTGACTCCCTCCCTGGCCATGTAGACAGTGAACCAAAGGCTTGACTGAAGGTGGCTAATAGGTCAGTCATCAAACACTTGCCAGACAGCCATGTAGACAGCCAATCTGCCTCACCCCATTTCCAGCCAGGATATTTCCTGTAACCCCAATTGTGTCTGAAGAGCCAGCCAGATGAAGTCGGCCTCAGACACTGGAGTGAGTCACAAAACACCCAAGTGGTCCCTGAGCTGGCTGGACTGGGCAGGATAGAGAGCTCAGTGGTCCCTGAGCTGGCCATGGGCCAGGGCAGGAAAGAGAGCTCAGCTGAGGTTGTACTCACAGGGGTGAGTTTTGCTGGTTGCTGGCTGCTCTGCGAATTACTGAAGAGTCGGGGAGGTGCAGAGGAAGGCTTAGAAGATGGCAGGAAGAAGAAACATTTGTTGATTTCACCTTGCGGGTTAAGATCCTTTGCCTTATACTTCGTGTTTCTTTCATGTTAGAAATACTGGGCTAGGCGCAGTGGCTCACACGTGTAATCCTAACACTTTGGGAGGCCAAGGCAGGTGGATCACCTGAGGTCAGGAGTTCAAGACCAGCCTGGCCAACACGACGAAACCCCATCTCTACCAAAAATACAAAAATTAGCCAGACATGGTGGCGCCCACCTGTAATCCCAGCTACTTGGGAGGCTGAGGCCGGAGAATCACTTGAACCCAGGAGGTGGAGGTTGCAGTGAGCCAAGATTCAGCCACTTCACCCCAGCCCGGGCAAAACAGTGAGACTCCATCTCAAAAAATAAAAATAAATATTGACTTATTAACTTAGTGCTTGCTATGTGCTAGGCAGTGTTCTAGGTGGGAGGGCAGCAGGGAATGAAAGGACAAGCTCCCTGCCCTTGCCTACCTGCAAACAGTGGGAAGCGCTTGGAGAGAAATACAGATCCTCACAACCATCCTGTAAAATATGTGGCCTTGGCCAGGCGCGGTGGCTCACACCTGTAATCCCAGCGCTTTGGGAGGCTGAGGCAGGTGCATCACTTGAGTCCAGGAGTTTGAGACCAGCCTGGCCAACATGGTGAAACCCCGTCTCTACTAAAAATACAAAAATTAGCCGGCTGTGACGGCAGGCGCATGTAATCCCAGCTACTTGGGCAGCTGAGGCAGGAGAATCGCTTAAGCCCAGGAGGCGGAGGTTGCAGTGAGCCGAGATTGGGCCACTATACTCCAGCCTGGGCGACAGCCAGACTCTATCTCAAAAAAAAAAAAAAAAAAAAAAAAAAGCTATGTGGCCTTGTTGCTGCCTTTTCTAGGTGGGAAACAGACAGGGTCACCCAGCCAAGCAGCTGGGGCTGAAACCTGGATCTACCCCCAAAGTTCATGCTGTTTCTACCATTCCCGAAATTTAGAACTTTCTCCCAACCAGTTTCCTAAAACAGAGGGCAGCATTTGTTGAGCTCCTACTATGTGCTAGTAGGGAGTTTATTGAAGCCCTTTGATTTAGTGTTTGGAATAAAGTGTTAGGTAGCCCATGTTATTTATTGCTCTCCTCTATCTTAGAGATGCAGGAAATTGAGGCTGAGAGAGAGAAAGTAACTTGCCTGAGACCACGCAGCTGGTAAGTGGAGCCCAGCCCAGGTCTAGCATCCTCTCTGCCAGGTTTCCAAAGTGCAATGTCCCCAGTGCTCCCAGGACACAGTTGGTAGAAACCAATGGGCCTTACCAAGTGAATGCCTTGGTCTCTGATCAGCAGGGCATTCCCAGGGACAGGGAACGTCTTGAGCACCAAGATATGCACCTAGTCACCCGAGGAAAGAGAAAGGACTACACAGGGGGATGGGGCTGAGCTGGGTGTGGAGTGGTCCTTGAGGGTCTTGGTGAGTGGGTAGGGGGAGCAGCATGAGCCAGGCCTCAGGGAAGGAGGACAACCAGGAGATGGCCTGGAAAAAGTACTGGATCCGGGAGGGTTCTAACCTGGCCAGAGAGGGAGGTGGGACAGGCTAGGAAGTCTCAAGTTCTGAAGATTGGCCTTGGCAGGCAGAAACCAGGTAAAGTGGGCAGTTACCTGCACCCTGGGGCCAGCTGCATCCTTAGCCCTGAGCAGGCACGAAGGTTTCTGGCTCTGGGTGTGACCTCAGTCTGGGGAAAAGCCCCTACCCCCACCAGGACCACCCGCTCCCCAGACTACTTCAGATGCTGAGCCCAAGCTGGGGCAGGAAGCTAGACTGAAACCTAAGGTAATCCCGACAAAGTCCCTGGTTCCCTCCAACTGTGGGGCCAAAGGGGAATGACGGCCAAACCCCCATGCTGACTCTCAAATTTGGGCCCTCAGTGCCGACAGGAAGATTAGATCAGCACACTTTCCACATGGGGAAACGGGCTCAGAGAAGTGCAAGAGCCCTGCCTGATGCCCCAGACCAGGGCTCCAGGCCCAGAGTGTTTCCTTGTCCCTGTGCTCAGAGGGCAGCAGCTGGCTTTGGAAGCCCAGGAGGATGGCCCGTATCCACAGATGCACTTGGCAGTGAAGCGCGCCCAGAGGGACAGAGGCAGTTGAGTCGCGCCTCCTCCACTGGGTTGTGAGGGCCTGAGAAAGCCCATGAGACATTGCATGAAGCTGGTGCCAGACTGTGAGCAACTGAGGAGGCTTCCCTCTGGAAGGATCCGCGGTGCCTGGAATGAAACCTGGCTCAGACAGAGCTCAGTTGAGCAGATCACTGAGGCGTGGAGAGGTCAGGGTTGCCAAGCGCAGTAGTCTGGATTCAAAGTCAACAGCATGGCTCCAGAGTCTCTGCCTTAGCCCCTGCATCAACCACCTCTCAGAGTTGCCCTTGCAGGCTCATCAGATGCCTAGGCCAGTGCCCTCCCCTACAACACAGTCGGCCAGGGCCAGGGAAGCTTGGGGAGCCCCAGAGCACCCCCCGATATTCCAGCCTAATCCTGGCACCCCTGCCCCTCACCACCCTTTCTGCTTCAACCTCGCCTCCTACACAGAGCCTGGGCCACTTAACTTGACACCAAACAGATGCCTTAATAAATCAGAGTCTGATCTTCTTGAGCCAGAAGCAATATTACCCCCTGCTCAGCCTCTCCCTCTGGCCTCATGCCATCTTGTATTCAGCCAGTGGCTCACAAATGAACCTACGTCAGGGCTGAAGAACTGGTGTTCACGAATAGGAAACCTCAGGGTCATTAATTGGTGTTTATTTCCCCAGATGCACACCTCGAAGTTGACAGATGATGCTGTTCCTGCCAGCCTCAGGCAGAGGAGATAGGTTAACTTGCCTGCTCTCTGCAGGGCTGAGTTACAGCCTTGCCACTGTGGCTGCCTAGGGTGGGGTGACGGGGATGAGGAGGTCACCTTTGCACATTTCAAATTTCTCCCTCCCCCTCAACCAATTCCTTCCTGCCTCATCTCCCATAGCTTCCATTAAAGACCACGGAACCAAAATCAGACAAACCTGAGTTAAACCCCAGTTCTGTTTCTGGCTAGCTCTGTGATCTTGGACAAGCTACTTAATCTTCGAGCCTCAGTTTCTCCATCTTCAATCTCTAAAGCTGATGAGGCGTAAGTTCCAGACACAGGCCTGAAACGTGGCACGTACTCAGAGTACACCGCTATTCTGCGGGCACCCCCACCATGACCACCAAAACTGTCCCCCTCAGTTATCCCCACTGCCACCCCCAAATAGCCCAAGCCAGAAGTCTGGGGTGTCATCTGGGACACGTCTCTCCTCCTTACCCTCCAACAGTCACCAAGTCCTAGCAATTGTACCTCCTAAGTGGCTGACCCATCTGTCCATGTCTCCCCACCACTTCCAATGCCTCTATGTCTTTCTCTCTGGATTTTCACACGAGCCTCCTGACTGACCTCTCTGCTCCAGTCAGCACACTCTGTACTTCCTCCCTAGGAAAGCCTGCCGGGGCAGCCAGAAAGAGCTCCCTAAAGAGTAAATCTTTTTTTTCTTTTTTGAGACAGAGTCTTGCTCTGTCACCCAGGCTGGAGTGCAGTGGCGTGATCTTGGCTCACTGCAACCTCTACTGCCTGGGTTCAAGCGATTCTCCTGCCTCAGCCTCCCGAGTAGCTGGGATTACAGGTGTGTACCACCAAGCCCGACCACTTTTTTTTTGTATTTTTAGTAGAGATGGGGGTTTCAGCATCTTGGCCAAGCTGATCTTGAACTCCTGACCTCGTATCCACCCGTCTCAGCCTCCCAAAGTGCTAGGATTACAGGCGTGAGCTACTGCGCCAGGCCCCCTAAAGAGTAATTTTTTTTTTTTTTGAGACGGAGTCTCACTCTGTCCCCCAGGCTGGAGTGCAGTGGCGTGATCTCGGCTCATTGGAAGCTCTGTCTCCCGGGTTCACGCCATTTTCCTGTCTCAGCCTCCCGAGTAGCTGGGACTACAGGCGCGCCTGCCACCACGCCCAGCTAATTTTTTGTATTTTTAGTAGATATGGTGTTTCACTGTGTTAGCCAGGATGGTCTCGATCTCCTGACCTCGTGATCCGGCCAGGCCTCTTCTTAAGAGGTTTGCACAAACAGGAAGGTAAGAAGGTTGTAGAATCCAAACCTCCTTCCAACTAAGAAAAGTGCCTTTCCAGGTCCCCAGGGCTGCCCCAGGCTCAGCCCTACACTTGACAGAGGGCTCAGATCAGGAGGGTTCTCTCAGGCCCTGGGGAGCAGTGGCCAGGACTCAATTCAGCCTCCACTCCGACCCTCTTGCCTGCCTTGGGCTCTACTGGACACACAATTCTCTCCTGAGTTATTATTATTACGACCATCTGCTCTTCCAAGTGTTTCATTAGCCCCCTGAAGCAAACCTCGGAGCCTCGGGAACCAAGCCCAAGCCTGGCAGCAGGCCATCCATCTTCCTGCCAAGTCCACAGCAAAAATATCTTCCCAGTCCTAGGCCAGGCCTCGTTGGCTTTCCTCAACAGAGCTCACGGAGCAGACTCTTTACCGGTCTCCTCACTTCCAAGAAGGGCCCAGGAGAACCCACCTGATCTGAGTCCTCTGCCAAGTCTAGGCCTCCATTCCAGCTTGTACACAGCAGCCCTGGGAGCTTTCTGAACTGCACATCTGATAGGCCCCCTCCTCTCCTGAAAACCTTCAGTGGCATCACCATCTGCCTGAAGGATGAAGCTCCTGCCCTCCAGGCCTCCCCTGCCCCAATCTCTCCCTGCCTCAGCTGCAGGAGCCACTTACTGCCCTGCATGTCCCCTGCCTTGCACAGGCTGTTGCTCTACCTGGCATGCCCCTCCCCACCTTTGTCCAAGAAAATACATGTCAAATGTTACCTCTGGGCGGGGCGCGGTGGCTCACGCCTGTAATCCCAGCACTTTGGGAGGGCAATGCCGGCGGATCGCTTGAGGTCAGGAGTTCAAGACCAGCCTGGCCAACACGGTGAAACCCCATCTCTACCAAAAAATAAAAATAAAAAAAAATACAAAAATTAGCCAGGTGTGGTGGCATACGCCTATAGTCGCAGCTAGTCGGGAGGCTGAGGCAGGAGAATCGCTTGAACCTGGGAGGCGGAGGTTGTATTGAGCCAAGATTGTGCCACTGCACTGCAGCCTGGATAACAATCTCTCTCTCTCTCTCAAAAATAATAATAATAATAATAATAATAGAAAAAAAAGAAAAAGTTACACAGCCATGGGTTTGTATCCAACCTCTGCCAAACACCAGCGGTGTGGCAAATCACTAAATCTCTATGATCCTTGATTTCTACATCTGTAAAATGGGGCTAAACGGCCGGGCACAGTGGTTCACGCCTGTTATCCCAGCACTTTGGGAGGCCGAGGCAGACGGATCACCTGCGGTCAGGAGTTCAAGACCAGCCTGTCCAAAATGGTGAAACCCCGTCTCTATTAAAAAAAAAAAATTAGTCGGATGTGGTGGTGGGCGCCTGTAATCCCAGCTACTCTGGAGGCTGAGGCAGGAGAATTGCTTGAACCCGGGGGACGGAGGTTGCAGTGAGCCGAGATGGCGCCACTGTAGTCCAGCCTGGGCGACAAAACTCTGTCTCTAAAAGACAAAAAAAAAAAAAAAAAAAAGGAAAGGTTAATCATATCTATTTGCAAAGCTGTTTTGACAAAGAATGTAGCATGAGGCATATGGTACCTGCTTAATAAATGTTTTTAGAGACAAGGTCTTGCTTTGCTGTCTAGGCTGGAATGCAGTAGCGTGATCATAGCTCACTGCAGCCTTGAACTGCTGCCTCAAGCGATCCTCCCGCCTCGACCTCCCAAAACGCTGAGATTACAGGCATGAGCCAAGCACCTGGTCCCACTTAAATATTAGCCATTTATTAGCTGTTGATGTTAAATTACCTAGGACTGAGCTTGGAACCAAGAAGGAGATAGTTAAGAGGTGGTGGAGGAAGCAGGGCCTAGGTGTCACCCAGTTGGAAGGATGGGCAGAGGGACTGCCAGGCTGGCTCTGGGCAGGCTCTGGGGGCTGCCCTGCTGGGGGCGGGCTGTGCTGTCCATATTCACACCCAGGGGTGTCCACTGGGCTGGTGCTCCGCTGTGGAGCGGGGACAAGTCGCTCCACTCAATGCCCCTCAGAGAGCTCGTGGCATTGCCCCATCCCTGGCCCGGTGGCGTCCCGCCTTCGGAGAACGGGAGTGAGACAGACGGACACAGGCGGAGTCCAGGTGGCAGGGTTTATTCCGGTCCTCGGGCAGCCTCTCCGCCGTGGACGGGTCCCTCCCTGGGCTCCGGGCCCCGGCCGCCACCAGCCAGCAGCCCCCCGCTAGGCCGGGCGTCTCCGGGGCAGCCGGGTAGGCCCGAGGACGCGGGGCAGACGCGACGCAAGGCGCGGCGGGCGCGGTGGCGGCGTCGGCGGCCGCACGGCCAGAGGCGGCGGAAGCGCGCGCGGAAGTGGCGCGAGGCGAGCGCGTAGACGAGCGGGTTGAGGCAGGAGTTGGCGTAGGCCAGGCAGTGCGAGGCCAGGCGGCAGGCGTAGGTGGCCGGGCTGAAGGCGAAGCGGCCGTACCAGAAGCACAGGATGAGCGCGTGGTGCGGACCCCAGCAGAGCGCGTAGAGCGCGGCCACCGCCAGCATGGCGCGCCCCGCGCGGCCCGTCGCCCTCCGCCGCGCCTCGGCCGCCGCCGCGCCCGCGGGACCCACGGCGGCCCACAGGAAGCGCAGCGTGCGCCCGTAGGCCAGGCTCACCACGGCCACGGGCAGCAGGTAGCCGGCAGCGAAGGTGGCCACGTCCAGGGCGCGGCGGCGCGCGTCCTCCCAGGCGGGCACGCAGAGCTCCAGCGCGCCGTAGCGCACGGTGCCGTAGTAGCTGAGGTAGGGCGCCGAGAAGAGCGCCGCCAGCAGCCACACAAGCCCCACTGCGGCCCGGGCGTTGCGCGGCGTGCGCAGGGCGCGCGAGCGCAGCGGGTGCCGCACGGCCAGGTACCTGCGGAGGGCGCCTGGTCAGCGGGGCGGGCAGGTGCCCTCCCGCAGGGGCCCGCGCCACGTCCCGCGCCGGGGCCCTGCGGCCCAGTGCGCCTCCTGTGAACCGTGGGGGACGTGGCGGGGATTAAGGGTGTGAACGCGCAAGGTGCTTAGGCCCTTGCACCTAGCAAGGGCCCGATCCCGGTGACTTGTTATTTCTAGGATTATTTTATGGATGCGTCAGATGAGGTCCAGAGAGAAGTGACTTGCCCAGGGTCATCAGCTGGAGTGAGCCTGGATTTGACCCCAAGTTTCAAGCTGTGGAAGCAGATGTGTGCACAGCTTGGCCAGGTGTGGGCAGTTAGAAAATAGCTGGGCTGGGCGCGGTGGCTCACGCCTGTAATCCCAGCACTTGGGAGGCCGAGGCGGGCGGATCACCTGAGGTCAGGGGTTCGAGACCAGCCTGTCCAACATGGCAAAACCCCGTTTCTACTAAAAATACAAAAAATTAGCCAGGTGTGGTGGCCTGTAATCCCAGCTACTCGGGAGGCTGTGGCAGGAGAATCGCTGGAACCCAGGAGGCAGAGGTTGCAGTGAGCCAAGATCCAAAAAAAAAAAAAAAAAAACTGATGAACGCATTCGTGAGCTTCTTTTGCGATTCATTTCGCGCTTACAGAGCACTTACTATGTGCCAGACCCTGTGCTGCCACTTGAGACTCAGAGGCGTCCTCTGGAAGTTCACAGTGGAAGAGGGGAAGGGCAGGACAGTCCCCTCAAGCACGCCCTGCAGGTGCCCAGAGGCTGCTTGCGAGGGGTCAGGGAGCTTTTGTTTCCTCCCACCCACCTCCCTTTCTGGTCCCCCACTCTCTCCTTCCTAAGGCCAGTGAGGATCTGTTCAGGACTCCTCCCCCAACCCCCGCCCCCACAGCCCTGCCCAGCCAGGCCCCAGGCACAGCGCACCTGTCCACGGAGACAGCAGCCAGCGTGAAGCTGCTGGCGTACATGGTGAGGTAGATGAGCAGGTGCACGGCCTTGCAGACGAGGGCCCCGAAGAGCCAGGCATCCAGCGTGTAGATGGTGGCCTGGAAGGGCACGCAGCACAGGATGAAGCAGAGGTCAGCCACCGCCAGGTTGAGGATGAACAGGTCCGTGGTGCTGCCGGGCTCCTGCCAGGCACTCGGGCCAGGCTGCAGGAGCACTGCCAGCACCAGCCCATTGCCCACTGTGCCCAGCAGGAAGATTAGGGCAAAGACCACAGGCACTGCCACGGCCCCCACACTCCCTGGGCTGTCCAGTGAAATGTTCTGGGCATCAGCCATCTCCCCATCAGACGGGCACCTGGGAAGAGAAGCTGGAGTCCTCAGGCAAGAGCCCCCAGTTCTGGTTGCTTGACCCCGGGATCTAACTCCCCCGACCTGGGTCTGGCCAGGTGTTCTGGGCTGGAAGCTCGTGGGAGATGGAGGAGGGGAGAGCAGAGCCAAAGTCATCGCTGAGTGTCACTGTGTGAGCAAGCTCGTGGTGTTCAAGGGGTGAGAGTTCCTCAGTTTCCTAAGGAACACCCCTGGAGTCCTGCCTGGAGGACTACCTAGGTATTTGAGGGACACTTTCAACCCACGAGGCTGGGGAAGGCACAAGCGAAGTAGGATGAAGATATGGCGATGGGGGGAGGGGCCAAACCCAGAAACTGGTATATTTTCCTTCTCAATGGGGATCTGAAGCTCAGGGGAGACCCTGGGACATGGGTTTAGGGCTTTCTCTGGCTACAAGCTGTAGCCTTAGCAAAACACGGGTAACATCCCTGAGTCATTGGAGGGTCCAGTATAGTGAGATCATCACAATGGCAAAACTGGGAAGACCGTGTAGGTCACTGCTCCCTCTCTGCACAGGGAAATCAAGGCCCAGAGAGGGGACATGGGAGGATAATATCACACTCGAAATGGCAACTCTGGGGCTGTTGCCACCCTGGTATCCTGCCTCTTAAGCTAGAGTGCTCATCTGAGAGCCTGTAACAGGTGGTGCCTCTGACAACCTGTGTGTGTGTGCACACCGCACCCATGCTCACCCCCATCCCACTCTACAGCCCATGTCTCCTACTACCTGTGGATCTCCTTGCAGGCTTGAGACCACTGGGGTGGTGGGACAAAGTAGGGGAAAGGGGGGTCAGGCAGGGAGTAGGGAAGAAAGGCAATGTCTGCCCGCACCCCAGCACCCAGCATGCAGTAGGTCCCCAAAGCCCAGGATGGGCAACACCCACCTCCGCCTTGGGCAGTGGGCTTGATCCTGGGTGGAATGGCCAGGCTGGGTGGGCCTCCTGATTCAGCGGCTGCCCCTCGGTGCCTGCCTGCAGGTACTGGTCTGCCTTCTACTTCTCCCCCTTTGCCTTTAAGGCCCCTCCTCTCCTCTGCCCCCTCTGCTGAGCCGGAGTTGGGCACTCCCTCTGGAGTAGCCACTGGCCACTTCCTCCTCAGTCCCTGATTTCCCCCAGGTGGCAGGCTCTTCTGCCTGGCTCTTCTCTGCCTCTCTGCGTTGCTGCTGCCTTTTCCTCTCTCTGCAGCCAGTAACCCATTGATCTCGCTCTCTGTGATTTGCTTTGTAGTTAACCCCTCTGTGCCCAGGGCCCAGCCAGTCTCTGGCACTCCCACCTCCTGTGGCCCAGCCTGATGTGACTCCATCCCCTATCCCTGCACCTTCTTGCTCCAATCCATGTTTAGAAAAGGTTCCTAGGCCGGGCATGGTGGCTCACGTCTGTAATCCCAGCACTTTGGGAGGCCGAGGCAGGCAGATCACTTGAGGCCAGGAATTCGAGACCAGCCTGGCCAATGTGGCGAAACCTTGTCTCTACTAAAAATACAAAAATTAACTGAGCGTGGTGGTGGGCGCCTGTAGTCCCAGCTACTCTGGAGGCTGAGGCAGGAGAATCGCTTGAACCTGGGAGGTGGAGGTTGCAATGAGCCAAGATGACGCCACTGCACTCCAGCCTAGGTGATGGAGTGAGACATTGTCTCAAAAAAAAAAAAAAAAAAAAAAAAAGAGGCTGGGTGCGGTGGCTCATGCCTGTAATCCCAGCACTTTGGGAGGCCAAGACAGGTGGATCATGAGGTCAGGAGTTCAAGACCAGCCTGGCCAAGATGATGAAACCCCATGTCTACTAAAAATACAAAAATTAGCTGGGTGTGGTGGCGGGCACCTGTAATCCCAGCTGCTCGGGAGGCTGAGGCAGAGAATTGCTTGAAGCTAGGGGTTGGAGGTTGCAGTGAGCCAAGATCGTGCCACTGCACTCCAGCCTGGGCGACAGAGCGAGATTCCGTCTCAAAAAAAAAAAAAAAAAGGATTCCTAGTCTTGACTGGGGTTTCCTGGAGTGGGAAACCAGGACTTGAGTCTCCTTTCGGCAGACTCCAGAGACTCCTCCCTCAGGCTCTGCAAATCCTGAGATCCTTCTCTGGAAGCTCTTTCCAGAGCCTTAGTCCAGCTGGAGCCCAGATGGTTTAGGTACCTGTCCAAAAAGTCTGGCTTTACCTGATAGCAACGGGGAACTACTAAGATTCTACAGCAGAGACATGACCCGCACATTTTCTTTCTTTCTTTCTTTTTTTTCCCCCACATTATCTTTTGTAAGAAGTTTGTTATGGGCCAGGCGCAGCGGCTCACACCTGTAATCCTAGCACTTTGGGAGGCCGAGGTGGGCGGATCATCTGAGGTCAAGAGTTCGAGACCAGACTGGCCAACATGGCAAAACCCTGCCTCTACTAAATATACAAAAATTAGCTGGGCATGGTGGCTCACACCTGTAATCCCAGCTACTCAGGAGGCTGAGGCACGAGAATCGCTTGAACCTGGGAGGTGGTGGTTGCAGTGAGCCGAGATCGCTCACACTCCAGACTGGGCAACAGAGCGACTCTGTCTCAAAAAAAAAGTCTATTATTGCCCGGGGTGAAAAGGATGGACAGAGGGGGAGAGATCTGATGAGTGACCTGTTAGGAGCCTCTCGTCTAGGCAAGAGCCAAAGAGGTGAATAAGTCTTGGTGAACGGCTGTGTGATTTGGTCATGGAGTTCTGTCCTGAACTGTGTGGAGGAGGGGCCACATGGCCAAATGCCTCCAGAGGGTTAGGGAGGCTAGCACCTGGGGAGCAAGGTACACTGGATTCAGCAATGAGGAGGCTGCTGGTAAACTGGACAGGTGTTTTGAGGGCAAAAGGCAGTCTGCAGTGAGTTAAGGAAGGGAGGGGAGAGGTGGAGGGGCTGAGTGTAGTGTTTTTAGAAGCTGGGGGTGGGGTTGGGGAGCATCAAGGGGAAGTGCGTAAGGGGAGAGAAAACAGTGTGAGGGGCGCTGGTGGAGCCAGGACTCGGTAGATGCTCAGAACTAGCTCCTTAAGGCCAGGCGTGGTGGCTCACGTCTGTAATCCTAGCACTTTGGGAGGCCAAGGCAGTTGGATCACTTGAGGTCAGGAGTTCAAGACCAGCCTGGCCAACATGGTGAAACCCATCTCTACTAAAAATTAGCCAGGTATGGTGGTGCACACCTGTAATCCCAGCTACTTGGGACGACTGAGGCAGGAGAATGGCTTGAGCCCGGGAGGCGGAGGTTGCAGTGAGCGGAGACTGTGCCACTGCACTCCAGCCTGGGCAACAGAGCAAGACTCAAAAAAAAAAAGAAAGAAAAAAAAGAAAAGAAAAGAACCAGCTCCTCAAAGGCCCCGGGGTTTTCACGAGGGCTCAGAGGTGCCTCTATAGAGCCTGATGTCACCTTCTTTAGATGCAGAAAATCCTCAATTTTTGGAAGCAGAGTCTCACGGAATTGAAACTATTAGGAATCTAATCTAGACTTGCCAAACCTGAATTCAGAAGCTTCAGAATTGAATTAATATATATATATATTTTTGAGACAGTCTCGCTCTGTTGCCCAGGCTGGAGTACAGTGGTGCGATCTCAGCTCACTGCAAGTGCAAGCTCCGCCTCCCAGGTTCACGCCATTCTCCCACCTCAGCCTCCCGAGTAGTTGGGACTACAGGCGCCCACCACGCCCGGCTAATGTTTTGTTTTTGTATTTTTAGTAGAGACGGGGTTTCACCGTTTTAGCCAGGATGGTCTCGATCTCCTGACCTCATGATCCGCCCGCCTCGGCCTCCCAAAGTGCTGGGATTACAGGCGTGAGCCACCGCGCCCGGCCAGAATTGAATTAATTCTGAATTGAATTCAGAATTGAATTGCGCAACGGAATTGTAGACTCTTATGATCCCTGAATGGCGAGACTCAGCTTGGTGGGATTTTAGAACCTTTGACAGATCTACAACCACTGCGTGAAAGTAACGCACCCTTAGACTCCCAGAATCCTGGACGAATGTGCATGCCTGAACCCTGGAACGGGCTGGAAAGCATCTGAGATTCATGACTTTGCACTCCTGGCCCTTGGGAGCCCCCTGCCCACAAGGTCCTTCTTGGCCTAGGGCGATGAGCTCCCAGCAGCGGCAAGGCTAAGCTGATATGAGAGCGGAGGTGGAGGGAAGGAGGAAGGAACAGGCGGCCATAAAGAGCGCGGCCGTGAGCCTAGACCTTGGGTGCGCCCGGTGCCACCTCCATCCACCCCTACTGCCGCTTCTGGTAGCCCGCGGCCCTGAACCCCGTGCGCGACGCAGAGAACAAGGACATTGCGCCCTTGGGGCGGTCCCCAGAGCCTCTGATTCTGCAGAACGCAGACTTGCAGCTGATCCACGGCCGGCCCTCCCGCCCCGCGTGGCCCTACAGCTTGTCGTGGGCGGCCGGCGACTACCGGTAGGCGCCCAAGCCGAAACACGTGCACCCAGAGCGGCTGCTGCGCCTCCTACAGACACCTTCTGGATGACTGCGGAAGAAGCGCGGCGGCGGACCCGGGCTGGTGCAGCAGGACACGCTGAGCCGCGGGTTGGCCAACGGCGTGGAGCCCTACCGCGATCGGCTAGCCCAGGGGGTCGCGGCGCTGCCAGCGCAGCAGGGCAACGCCAGCGGCGGCTCCTGGGAGCCACAGGGGCGGCGACGCACTTTCTGCGCCGCTGTCTGGATCTCGCCTCGTGCCGCCTCACGTCGGTCTGGGTGGACCTGGGCCCTCTGTTCTGGCCCCGCCGGGTGCACCACACCGACTGCCACACGTCACCCCGCAGCTGCCCGTGGCGCTTAACATGAGCTGCCGACTAGAGCAGACCATGCTCATCAAGCTGCTGGCTCGACATTACTGGTTGAGCCCTTGTGCACATCCCCTGCAGCAGCGCGCCTGGTGCCACGTGCCCTAGCCGGTGGTGGTGGGCTGCAAATGTTCCTGCCGCTAATGTGGCCACAGCTACCCCAGCCAGGCTGCCTTCCACCCTCACACCGGCTCCCCACACCCACCCCTTCCCCAGCTCCTGGACCCCAGCAGCAAGGTCCTCCGGATCGCAGGCTAGGATTCCCTGAATCCCAGCTTTCAGATCCTGCAGGGCTGGGCCAGAGCCCAGCTCATATTGTTCATCCCAAGATAACAGGCAAATGGGTGGGCTGGAGGTGCAGGACGTCAGAGAGAGACGTAGGGCTAGTTTCATGTCGTTAATGATAAAGGGCCTTTTCATCCTCTGTCCCAAGCAAACTAAGAGCTTCCCAAGGTCACACCACGCTGAGGGTGGAGCTGCGGGGACCCCACTCCCCACCCCACAAGGGGTCCACAAGGTCGCCAGGGAGAGACCGCCCTCCTCCCGCAGGCCCCTCCAACAGGAAAGCGGCGAGCCGTTGTGGGGCACAAGGGAGGATGGGGCCTTGGCAGCAGCAAATCGCCCCTCCTGGCCTTGACTGCTGGGCAGCCTGAACAGCCGCGGCCCAAGGCCCCCAGTCTGGAGGGGCGGGGCGAGCCGGCGGCCGCGGCCCGTGCTCGCAGCACCCCCTGGCGGCTGATCATCGTAGGCCTTGGAATGAGCGAGATGGAAGGACCTCAGATCTCAAGGCGTAGTGGCAGGAGGACTGAGGCACACACAGGGACTGGAGCTTGCCGAAAGCCAGAGTAAGGCAGGGAGAGAGTGGGCGCGAACACAGGGTTCCAGACTGTCTGGAGCTTCCCCAGGGGTGATCCTCATTCTTTTCTTTTGGGCCTGAATCCTCTGCCTCTCCTTCCAAACATGGACACCCAGCCTCCTCCTATCTGGGCAGCTACAGGACATCTTCCAATGGGGAGAAGGAAGAAGCTAGACTCTAAGACTAGACTCAGGGGCTGCAGAGTAGCGGGCAGTGGCAGGGTAAAGGGCCTGTGGGGCTAGTTCTCAGCAGCCCTCCACAGCAGCACAGAAACTACCCGAGACAAACGGTGGCCCGGGCCTATCTCCCAAAGGCCTGGGTCCCAGCCTTTTTTTTTTTTTTTTTTTTTTTTTGAGACAGACTTCTGCTCTTGTTGCTCAGGCTGGAGTGCAATGGCATGATCTTGGCTCACCGCAACCTCCACCTCCCGGGTTCAAGCGATTCTCCTGCCTCAGCCTCCTGAGCAGCTGGGATTACAGGCATACGCCACCACGCCTGGCTAATTTCGTATTTTTAGTAGAGACGGGGTTTCTCCATGTTGGTCAGGCTGGTCTCAAACTCCCGACCTCAGGTGATCCACCTGCCTTGGCCTCCCAAAGTGCTGGGATTACAGGCCTGAGCCACCGTGCCCGGCCACTGGGTCCCATCTTAATCTAGGGAAAGAGGTCAGTGGAGATCTGCAGTCCTCAGGAGCCTCCCCTCAGAGCCCTGGCTCCTGCCTGATTCTTCAACCGGCCACAGGACTGGGCCTGCCCAGAGACAATAAAGCAGACCAGAGTGTCACAGCCAATTTTCACACTGTTGTTTCACATTCTCACAGCCCTCAGCACAGGTCACGTCCCAGCCCAGCTCTGGGACTTTGGTTCAGGGCTCAGAGCCTCTGGTCTGGGCTGATCGAAAACCTCCTTTGACCCTGTGGCAGTAGGTGGACCTTGGCTCTTCTCGTCCTTACCCAGAGCTCAGGGCAGTGCCCCGTGCAGTCGCCCCACTTCCACGAAGGCCTCCACGCAGTGGTCAATGTCTTCCTCACTATGCACTGCTGAGATCTGTACCCGGATCCGGGCCTTGCCCTTGGGGACCACGGGGTAGCTGAACCCGATGACAAAGATGCCTGGGAGGGTAGAAAGCAAGGGCGTGCCAGAACCAACAGGCTTGGGGGCAGAACACAGAGGGCAAGGGAACTGCCCCAGGTCTCAGATTCGGGACTGCCTCATGGCTTGGGGTTTTCAAGCTTAGACAGACAGCTGGCCTAAGAGGCCGCAGCGTGGCTGGGTGCGGGGCTGGGTCACAGTCTAGGGGTTTCCCTTTCTCTTCTCTCAGGACCCACCACCAGTTCCCTTGTTTCAGCACCCTTACCTCTCTTCAGCATGTCATCCGCCATGCGAGAGGCCAGCCGGGCATCACCCAGCATCACAGGGCAGATGGGGTGACTGGCTCCCGAGATAGTGAAGCCAGCAGCTTCCATCTTACTACGGAACCTGTGAGCACAAGGTGTGTCACAGGTAGCTAAGGGGCCATGGAGCATTCACACCCGCTCCTTGCAGGGACCAGGCCCGAGGTCTATGCCCAAGTCTGCAAGAAGGATCAACAAAGACAGTTACAAGCTCTAAGAGGCAGATGGGAGCCAGGCAGGGGGCAGGGAGAACAACAAGGGAGGTGGAAAGACAGGATGGATAAGAAGGAGACACAGAAGCTAGAGGGGAGAGGCAGGGACAGAGAGAAGGGAGGGGAACAGGCAGAAGCAGACCCGGTGGGCACAGAGCTGTCTGTGGGCCTGGGCAGACACATGAGGCTGGCTCTCACCACGTCTCTCCGCCCCCGAGCCTGCCCTGCTGGGAGTCGCACCTCTGGGTCTTGGCAGCCATAGACTGGACAATGGTGTTACTCCCCATCAGCAGATCTAGGGCCTTGGAGGCGCAGCCAACGACAGCAGGTGGCAGACTGTTGGAGAAGAGGTATGGCCGGGCGCGCTGCCGCAGCAGGGACACCAGGGGCCCAGGCCCTGTCGTGTAGCCCCCTGAGAAGAAGGGAAGAGGTGGGGGGAGGGGTTGGTCAGGGGCCAGAGCCTACCCAACCCCTCCTGAAAGTACAGTCCATGCTGCCCTCCCCACTTCCCTGAGCCCCTCCAGGGCCCTTCAAAAGGACAAGGGGACCCCAGGGACACAACCTTGCAGGTACCTGATGCTCCACCCAGGGCCTTCCCCAGGGTGGAGTTGATGATGGTGACCTGGTCCATCACACCCAGCAGCTCATCTGTGCCCCTGCAAGGGAAGCCACCGCTGCTGTCACTGGCCTCCTGAGAGCCCAGGGATTATGGATCATGCTGGGGACTGGCCTCCGCGTTTCCCAGCCACCCTCAGAAGCCCCACCCCAGGCCTCAGGTGCCACATGATCCCACCGTCCTGTGGGCCCCAGGAAGCCAGTG
Source organism: Pan paniscus (assembly GCF_029289425.2). Classification (NCBI taxonomy): domain Eukaryota; kingdom Metazoa; phylum Chordata; class Mammalia; order Primates; family Hominidae; genus Pan; species Pan paniscus. The sequence goes on along the minus strand of NC_085927.1, from coordinate 47,673,673 downwards.
GCATGGCATTCATCCACGAAGACCAGGGCGCCATATCTAGAGGCGAGGCGGCAGATCTCCTGCAGGGGTGCGATGTCGCCATCCATGGAAAAGGCCCCATCAGTGGCCACCAGGCGCAGCCGATGCCTCTGCAGGAAAGACATGAGCAGATGGTGGGTGGTGTCAAGTTGGGCCAAACCACCCGTCTCTTGTGCTGCTTGGAGTTCTGAGAGCTCATCCTGCCCAGTGCCCAGCACAGGGGTGGGCACAGAGGTACCACCATCTTGGGGGCTGGAACATCCTCTCCCTCATCTGTGCCTCTCAGCGTCACCCATCTCCACGCTGAGCTCTGGACAGTGAGAATGGGCTCACGTCTCAGTCTCCTGTGTAAGGTCCCAGAAGGCAGGCTAGGCTGGGACCAGGTCTCACCAACATGTACATTCTATCCTTATGCCTAGCAAGGGCCTGCCACACAGAAGGTGCTGGCTAATACTCAAGGCAGGCCGGGCACAGTGGCTCACACCTGTAATCCCAGCACTTTGGGAGCTTACGGGTTCGAGACCCGCCTGGGCAACATAGTGAGACCCTGTCTCTACTAAAAATTTTAAAAACTGGCTGGGTATGGTGGTTCATGCCTGTAACTTTGGGAGCCCAGGAGTTCAAGACTAGCCTGAGCATTATAGTGAGACCCTGTCTCAAAAACAAACAAACAGGCTGGGTGCGGCGGCTCATGCCTGTAATCCCAACACTTTGGGAGGCTGAGACAGGCAGATCACCTGAGGTCAGGAGTTCGAAACCAGCCTGGCCAACATGGTTAAACCCCATCTCTACTAAAAATACAAAATTAGCTGAGCACGGTGGTGTGTGCCTGTAATCCCAGCTACTCCAGAGGCTGAGGCAGGAGAATCAATTGAACCCGGGAGGCAGAGGTGTCAGTGAGCTGAGATCACGCCATTGCACTCCAGCCTGGGCAAAAAGAGTGAAATTCCACCTAAAAAACAAACAAACAAATAAAAAACTGGGTGTGGTGGGCACCGGTAGTCCCAGCTACTCAGGAGACTGAGGTGGGAGGATCGCTCGAGTCCAGAAGATTGAGGCTGCAGTGAGCTATGACTGCACCATTGCAATACAGCCTGGGCAACAGAGTGAGTCTGTCTCTCACACACACACACACACACACACACACACACACACACACAGGGAAAAACCTCAAGGCACCATGGCACAATGGAATAATGCTCTGGTGCCAGGCACAGTGGCTCACGTCTATAATCCCAGCACTTTGGGAGGCCTAGGCAGGTGAAATCAACTGAGGTCAGGAGTTCGAGACCAGCCTGGACAACATGATGAAACCCCATCTTTACTAAAAATACAAAAATTAGCCAGGTGGGGTGGAGGATGCCTGTAATCCCAGCTACTTGGGAGGCTGAGGCAGGAGAATCACTTGAACCCAGGAGGTGGAGGTTGCAGTGAGCCGAGATCACACCACTATACTCCAGCCTTGGCGACAGAGTGAAACTCTGTCTCAGGAAAAAAAAAAAAAAAAAAGAAGAATGCTGTGGGTGTGAGGGATCTGGGTTCAAATCTTGGACAAATCTCTGCTGTTTCAAACTTTCAGGCTATCTCTGTGAATGAGGAGTTGGCCTCTCTAAGCCTCACTTCCTTCCCCAGGCGGAGGCTGAGGGTGGACACAGGCGTCGCCCCACCTGGGCCTCCTGCAGCTTGGCTTCTAGGTCGGCCATGTCCAGGTGGCGATAGCGGTACTTGTGGGCCTTGCACAGCCGGATGCCGTCGATGATGGAGGCATGGTTCAGCTCGTCCGACAGGACTGCGTCCTCCGGGGTCAGCAGGGCCTGGAGGGAGGCAGTGAGCGTAGAGCCATCATTTAACCACCCTGGGATTCTCCCTTGACCGGGACTCCCGCAAATCAAAAAACTGTACTGCCAGCCAGGGCGTTCCTCTGGGTAGAGAGGCAAGGTGTTCTGTGCTTCTCTCTGGGGCCCCCGTGTCTCAGTGCCGGGCTGGACCAGCGCCCTGCTCTAGTAAGAGGAGGTGAGAATATATTTGGTGAGTACCAGGCCCCCGCCTCCCCCAGCCTTCCAGCTGATGTAGCTTATCCCCCAAAGGCTCTGGAACTCAGGCTCCCTGCAAGCCCCAGGATTCCTCCTGGAGCACCTACCTGGCCCAACCTTGACCTCCAGAAGAAGCGGGCTCTGGAGCCTCTAGGCATGGCACTGAATCCTGCTAGGTTCTCCCGACTGCCCACCCCCAAGCCTTCCTCAGCCTAACAGGCCCCACCAACCCTCACCCGCAGGACAGCTTCCACACACCTCAAAGAGGCCGGCGTTGGCGTCAAAACAGCTGGGATAGAGGATGGCATCCTCCCGCTGGTGGAAGCGGGCTATTTTTGCTTCTAGATTCTTGTGGATGCTCTGAAGAAAATGAGTGAGACACGTGTTGATGCCTGTGGGGTCATGTGGGACAAGTTCGAGGGGACAGAGGCTTGGAGGACCACAGAGACCCAACCCAGAAAGCCTGCAGCCTCAGTCTCCTTACTTTCTGCCACACATGGGCTATCCCAGAGCTGCCAGGAATCTGACAGACAGTTCCCATTGAGGAACTGGGGACCTGTTAGGTTCCCTCCCTGGGCAGACTTTGGTTTTACAGTGGCAGTCTAATGGTGGAATTACGGGCACTCGTGGAGAAGAAAGATGTGTCTTCCTAACACCATAGTGAGTGTCTTTTTTCGTTGCCTAATGGTGAAGAAAAAGATCACAGAGGTAATTCTGGGCTCACCTGGGCCTCTAATTTGTAGATTTGAAAACTGTTGGGTCTGGGTGAGGGCTTTGCTGGGAAGTGACTGGATGCGAGTCAGGAGTTCTGCCTCTGACATTCATTTCACTCTCACCTTTCTGAGAGGGCAGTTAATGATAATCACAAGTAGTCAGGAGCACAGACTCTCTCTTTTTTTTGGCAAATGAGACAGGGATTCTCTGTCACTCAGGCTGGAGTGCAGTAGTGAGACCACAGCTTACTGTAGCCTTGAGCTCCTGGGCTCAAGTGATCCTCCCAACTCAGCCTCCCCTCCCTAGTAGCTGGGACTACAGGTGCGCACCACCACACCCAGCTAATTAAAAACTTTTTTTTTTTTGTAGAGAGAGGGTCTTGCTATGTTGCCCAGGCTGGTTTCAAACTCCAGGCATCAAGTGATCCTTCTGCTTTGGGCTCCAAAAGTATTGGGATTACAGGTGTGAACTACCATGCCCAGCCAGCATGGACTCTTGAGCCAGGGTTCAAATCCCACAACAGGCTGTGTGCCTCTGGGCAAGTCACTTAACCTCTCTGGACCTCAGTGTCCTCATCTCAATAGCAGGAATAAGAATAGCAACTATCACTTAGGATTAATGAGTTAATACTTGTAATGTTCTTTATTTTTTTTTTTTGAGACAGAGTTTCACTCTGTCACCCAGGCTGGAGTGTGGTCGTACCATCGTGGCTCACTGCAACCCCTGCCTCATGGGTTCAAGCGAGACCGGCCAGCTAATTTTTGTATTTTTAGCACAGACAGTTTCACCATGTTGGCCAGGCTGGTCTTGAACTCCTGACCTCAAGTAATCCACCCACCTCGACCTCCCAAAGTGCCTGGATTACAGGCATAAGCCACCACGCCTGGCCAATAGTTGTAATTTTCTTAAAAGAATTCCTGGCACATAATAAGTACTATTTAAGTTTCATACTTATATAAATTTATTTTGTAACATTTGGAAAATAAATAATAGCCAATGTTCATTGAGCACTACTATGTGCCAGGCTGTTCTATGCTTTTTTTTTTTTTTTTGAGACAGGGTCTCACTCTGTTGCTCAGGCTGGAGTGCAGTGGCATGATCTCAGCTCACTGCAACCTCCACCTCCTAGGTTCAAGCGATTCTCCTGCCTCAGCCTCCCAAGTGGCTGCGATTACAGGCACCCACCATCATGCCAGCTAATTTTTATATTTTTATAGAGAAAGGGTTTCGCCATGTTGGCCAGGCTGGTCTCAAACTCCTGACCTCAGGTGATCCGCCTGCATCAGCCTCCCAAAGTGCTGGGATTACAGGTATGAGCCACTGCGCCCGGCCTATTCTAAGCATTACATGTATTAAGTCTTTAATTTGTAATGATCCTATTAAGTGCTATTATCTTCATTTTCCCTATGAAGTAATTGAGACAGAGAAAAGTTAAGATATTTGCCCACAGGAACAGGGACACTAAAGGGCAGCACTGGCAACTGTGCTCCCGTCAGAACAGCCCCAGAGCCCTTAGTCTCAGTTCCTGCCGCCTACTCCTCTTTTCTTATAGAAGGTCAGGTGTGAGGGACTCTGTTTTGCAGGTGGGAAAATGAATGCTCAAAAAGGCAGTTTCCACATTGGAAGGCCAAGGTGGAGGAGATCACTTGAGGCCAGGAGTTCAAGACCAGCCTGGCCAACATGGTGAAACCCCATCTCTACTAAACATATAAAAATTAGGTCGAGTGCGGTGGCTCACGCCTGTAATCCCAGCACTTTGGGAGGCCAAGGTGGGTGGATCACGAGGTCAGGAGATCGAGACCATCCTGGCTAACACAGTGAAACCCCGTCTCTACTAAAAATACAAAAAATTAGCCGGGCGTGGTGGTAGGCGCCTGTAGTCCCAGCTACTCGGGAGGTTGAGGCAGGAGAATGGCGTGAACCTGGGAGGCAGAGCTTGCAGTAGCCAAGATCATGCCACCGCACTCCAGCCTCAGCGACAGAGCGAGACTCCGTCTTAAAAAAAAAAAAAAAAAAAAAAAAAATTAGCTGGGTGTGGTAGCATGCCTGTAATCACAGCTGCTCAGGAGGCTGAGGCACGGAGAATCCCTTGAGTCTGGTAGGCGAAGGTTACAGGGAGCCAAGATTGGGCCACTGCACTCCAGCCTGGGTGACAGAGCAAGACTCTGTCTCAAAAAGAAAAAAAATGTATATAAAGTTCCTTGGCCAAAGCTTTTCAGCAAAACAGAGGCCTGCACTCAGCCTTTCTGCTGCACAGCTCTGGGGCCAACAGTAGGCCCAGGGCTGTGGCTGAGCTGAGCTGGCTAAACCAGTCTTGCTGACTGTGGGAAGCAGGCAGCTGGGGTCAGTCCCCACAACCCCCCACCACTCACTGTGTACCTGGGTTCCACAGATAAAGCGGACAGAGCTGAGGCCAGCTCCAAACTGCTCCAGAGCCTGCAGACCTGCCTGGATCACCTCAGGGTGGCTGCTCAGGCCCAGGTAGTTGTTGGCACAGAAGTTAAGGATTCCTGAGGTGAAGGAGAGGAGATGGATACAGCAGCTCAGGTGGGGCAAGGGCAGGCCTGGAAAGATGACAGTGCCAGGCCCTGGGGAAATGGTCCAGAAAGGAAACAGACCTGGAGTCACCATTGAGGAGGCACCAAATTCAACAGCTACAGAAGGAGGGTCAGTGCTACACATCTTGAAGAGCAAGAAGTTTAAACTTTTTTTTTTTTTTGAGACAGGGTCCAGCTCTGTCGCCCAGGTTGGAGTACAGTGGTGCAATCATGGTTCACTGTAGCCCCAACCTCCCAGGCTCAAGCAATCCTCCCACTTAACCTCCTGAGTAGCTGGGACTACAGGTGCGTGCCACCATGCCCGATTAAATTTTTTTATTTTTTGTAGAGATGGGGTCTCATTATGTTGCCCGTGCTGGTCTCGAACTCCTAGCCTCAAGCAATCCTCCTACCTTGGCCTCCCAAAGTGCTAAGATTTCAGGCACAAGCCACTGTGCCCAGCCTAAACTCTGGCTTTGAATCACATTCTACCCAAGGAGGAACTCAGCCCTTCCTCACAGGCTTCTCCTGTGCCTGAAGACCACCACTGACTCCTTATCTGACCCCTTGGTTTCCTTGAGGGTTAAAGAAGAGGGCTGGGTCAGATGCCTGCTGCAGTCCTGGAACTCCACAGTTTACTTTGCTGCCAGAATCACACCCCCAAAAGTAGGTGCCTGAGATACCAGTCCCCTAATTCTAAAGCCCAGAGTGAACGCAGCTGACCTTAGGAGCAAACAGCCAGAGGGGAAAGTTCACACAGCCTGGGAAAAGCAAAAACAGGATGAGAACTTGGGTCTCCTAATTTCCCATCTTTTGACTGGCTCTAAGCTTCCCCTGAGGGAGAGAAGGGATTACCTGGGACGTCTGTTTTACAAATGAGTGCAACAGCACCAAGGTTTCTATGCCTATTTCCTGGGCAGAAGGCAGCTTTGGGAGCCTGTTGATGATCACCACTCGCCTGAGGCCTGACACGAATAAGTCAGGTGTAACCACTGGTTAGAGTGAAGTGAGGGAGGGCTGGGAGTGGTGGCTCACGCCTGTAATCCCAACACTTTGGGAGGCTGAGGCGGGAGGATCACTTGAGGTCAGGAGTTCGAGACCAGCCTGGCCAACATGGTGAAACCCAGTCTCCACTAAAAATACAAAAATTAGCCGGGTGTGCTGGCACGTGCCTGTAGTCCCAGCTACTTGGGAGGCTGAGGCATGAAAATCGCTTGAACCCGGGAGGCAGAGGTTGCAGTGAACCGAGATCTCGCCACTGCACTCCAGCCTGGGCGACAGAGGAAGACGAGACTCCGTCTCAGAAAAAAAAAGGAAAGAAAGAAATGAGGGAGACCTGGCAAGGCCAACTCATCATGTGATTTCTGCGGCAGCCCTGGGACCCCTTGCTTGCTATGAGTTTACCCAGCAAGCTGTCCTCTCTGGCCAGTCAGACAATGTTCCAGCTCCAATATTCCAGCGCTGCCTGCAGCTAGCTGGGGGCTTTTGGGCAAGCCATTTCATATCTGTGGATTTCAGCCTCTTCGTTTGTAAAGTGGAATTAGTCATTCCTGCGTCTAGAAGTTAGCAGGAGTTCACGTGCAGCAACAATTGGTAGAGACCTTCACAAAGCAGCCGCTCAAGAAATGCGGGTTTTCTTGCTGGGCAAATCGCCTCCCTCCGTCAAAAGGGTTTAACCAGGCGAGAGTCAATATTAGGAAGCCATAAAGTCGCCCTGAGAGATGCGAAGGGGAACAGTAGCTAAGAGTGTAGGAGCCGCCCACCCCCACCTCCAGGACCTCCATTCCAGCGCAAGCTCGGGAAAGGTCTTGGAACGACTCCAGGAACGGAGAGTTACCTCCGGAGACGCCGTCCACGCGGATGTGCGGCCCCTGACGGGACGTGATGACCCGCTCACTCTTCCAAGTGCCAGCTCCGCGGATGCCTTCCAGCTCTCCCTCCAGAATGCCACGCAGCTGGGCCAGCGCTGACTGTGCGCGGCGGCCGCGGGGCACCCAGAAGAGTGCGGCGCGCCAGGCGTTCCCAGGCCACATCGCTCCTACCTCGCTCGAGCGCGCCTGCCTGCCTGGGAGCCGTGCGCATCGCGGACGCAGCCTGGTCGCGTGGCCGGGGGCCGGGCTCCAGCAGCCAATCGGAGCTAGGAGGCTCGCTTAAAAAGGCGGGGAGGCGGGCCTAGGACGGATGGGCGGGGCCTGGCGGGATCCGCCAGGGAGCGAGCGGCTTGACTTGTAAGTTGAGACTGCAGCAGTCCGGATGGCAGAGGGGAGGGAAGGGGGCGGAGGAAGTCGCGTCAGGGCCAAGCCCACCAGACTCCCCACCGCATTCCCACGTACTCACCTCTCGGCCGGAAATGGGTTACCCTCTGGACCCCAAAGGCAGAAGCCTAGAAGCCGGCTAAGGCACGTTCCGCAGCCTCCGGGACTAAGGATTCCTGGCTTCTGTCCAGCTCCTGAACCCTCCCCCCAATTCTCAGGTGCAAACGCCCCAGATGTCCCCACTGCCCGCCCGCCTAACCGCTCCGCATTCATTCTCCAGTCTTCAAAGTGAGGAAAAATACACCGCTCAGTTTCTCCCTTTTCCAATTTATTTTAAAGTTTTAAAATTACAAAGACAGCAAAATTTTCCCGGCACAAGTAACACTTGTTTAAAAAAGGGGGTGGGGGGGGACGCGCAAGTGCGCGATTTTTCTATTTTATTAAAAATAAGAGAAAGACAACTGTACAGGTTTTTTCTCCCAGCTCCCGGGTGTGAAACTAAGTACTAGCCCTAGATATGTATATATATATACACAAACACACACATGCACACAGATCTAGCTCTGTAAAACTACTTAGCAAATCCCAAATCGACTGCAGTCTTACTATCCACTGCCCGCCCACTCCCCCTCCCCCTCCCCCTCCCGCAGCTACAACTACTTATAATAAAGGACTCAAAATAAAAAGAGATCGGGAGGTTTTAAGTGGCCGCAGCCCCACCAAACCAAGCAAAGACACCTCTTGTACAGGAGGAACAAAAATCCAGAGGAAAAGAAAAGTCTTCCTAGGACACAATCCATCGATTGCGTGGAAAAACCTAAGTTTCAACAGGGCACACTGAGGCACTTGGCTGACTCCCCACCCTTCCCCTGAAGTTTTCACTCCGGTTTAACAAGAGAATTTGCTGAAGCCACAAAGATCCCCCAATGGCTACATCCTAGCTGACTGGGAGAAACTATGGCTTCTCCCATCCAGCTGTCACTTGGACCCCACTCCCCTTCCCTAAGAAAATAGGGAGGCCGAAAGGGCAAACTAACAAAAATGAGAAGGAAACTGGGTTTGGGCCCCCACTGCTCACCACTGGGAGGTGGAAGTCAGCCCGGTGGCGGTTTTTTTCCCACCTCCTTCCTTTGCCGGCTGGCTGCTCCCTACCACCTCTCTCCTCCTGGCCAAAGGTTCTGAAACTCTCACAACGGGTGCCCAACTCAAAGAAAACTCACTCACCCTAAAGATATTCCTGCTAACCTCACAATTCCTGGGTTCCCTCTCATCTAGCCAGAACAAACTGCCTTGTGTCTTCTCCCCACCCCCATCTACCTTCATGGCAAACAAGCCAACAAAACACACAAGTCCCCCCGCAAATCCCTAACCCCGTAAGTAGGTTAATAGCAAAACAAAATATAAGTACATTCTCATCATTAGATTGGTTGTTGCTGTCCTTGCACAACTGGTTAAGGAAAAATGAATTATTCTGTAATTTCTGAAGAATCCAAATCCTGTCTCTTATAAAGTCAGAACAGAAGGGGGCAAAAGGTGGTGGTGAGCATCAAGAGAGAAAAAAGGAGAAAATTATTTACAGAAAATAGGAGACAGGAGGGAGTGTCCGCAAGAAAAGACTTCATTGTCACTTCTTCTTGCCGGCCCTCTTGGCACTGGACTTTGCTTTGGGTTTCACTGGTTTGGCCTTTTTGGGCTTGGATGCCTTGACCGGCTTGGCTTTGACAGTCTTGGGTTTTTTGGCTTTCTTGGGTGTGGCAGCCAGCTTCTTCTTGGCCTTCTTGACTGGGGTGGCTTTGGGTTTCTTGGTTGGGGCTTTGGAGGCAGCCTTCTTGGGCTTGGATGCCTTCTTTGGCGTGGCTACCTTCTTGACTTCCTTCTTGGTCTTCTTGAAGGCCACTGACTTCTTGGGCTCGTCGCTCTTGGCTAGCCGGAAGGACCCCGAGGCCCCCACCCCTTTGGTCTGCTTGAGGACACCGGTGGTGACCAGGCGCTTGATGGACAACTTGATCTGCGAGTCAGCGTTCTCACCCACCTTGTAGTGGCTCTTGATATACTTCTGAATGGACTGGCGCGAGGAGCCAGCGCGGTTCTTCTCGGCCTGGATAGCAGCCACGATCATGTCTGAATACTTGGGGTGGTCTGTGGACTTCTTGGAGGCCTTGGCCCGCTTGGGCTTGGCCGCAGGGGCGGACGTGGAATTCTCGGTCATGGTGGCCTGTCTGGTCCGGCTGTTGAAGGCGCCTTCCAAAGGGCCAGCCCTCGTCGGAGGCTGAGCAAAGCCTGCCTCGGGATCTGCTCCTGAGCCCCTGACTACCGGGCCAGTCCGGAGTGCGGCTCCCGGGGATGCGAGCGAGGAGTCGCTGCTTTTCCTCCCCGGCTCGGGTGTCGGGAGAGCTCGCCGAGCCGGCTTTGCGAGGCCCAGCCCCGCCGGTCTGTCGCTTGGTCTCGGCACCGTGCTCTGCCTCTGCCTCTGCCTCCGCCTCCTCTGCCTCCCTTTTCCCAGCTCCGCGTCTGGCGCTTGGGCGGCGCATCCGGGTATTTAGCGGCGGCGGGCGGACCGCGGTGAGGACAGGGCTGCTGGCTGCCTGCTCCCGGCCCGGAATGGCGCTGCGCCGCCGCCATCTGTGTTTCTTCCGCCGAGCAAATCCGACCTTTCCCCCCGGCCCGGGCCTTCCTGCTCCCCGCCGCCGCCCTGGGCCGCTGCCTGGCTCCCTGGGCTTCCCCGCCGGGCGGCCCGCTGGCCCGGCCGCAGCCCCCCGCGCCCGCCACGCACCCCAAACGGCGCCGAGGACCGCTGGTGTGCCGGCACATTTCCCCTTTGCGGGGGGCTGGCTCTGCGGGGCTAGGGAGCCTCGGTGCGGGAAACCCCCCGTAGCAAAGCTCTCCCCTGAGGCTACCGGGGGCTCTGCTCCCGGCCCGCTGCGGGGTCCCCTAGCCCGGTGGAACTGCCGGAAAGCGGCCCCAACTAACACACGCGGCCCCGAGCTGGGCGACTCCCAACCGGGCCGAGCCGGGACAGGGGGGAGGGGTCGCTCCCCCGGGGTCCGGTCACCTCTCGGGGGTCACCCCGCCACCGGTCCCTCCACACCTCTACCCCTCTCTGTCCATGGGGCCCCCAAGGAAACTTTCCCTGAAAGAGTTGGAAGGGTACTTTCAAACTTTGTCCCTTCCCCCTCCTCTGCCGTCTCTCCCCCAGCGCGCCCCCCGACCTCTGCCTTGAGGTTCCCTCCTGAGGCCGAACCCCCAGTGCTGCCCGGACCCTCTGAGAGATGAGGAGGGCCTCCCGGGTGGCCTCTTCTCCTCAAAGACCCCTACATCTCCCATATACCCTAATCGGGAATTCATTTATGTGCTTCTCTTAGCCTGGAAGTTTTGGGGTGTCAGAGACAGAACTCGCTGCCCCCCATCCGTGAGGCCCAGCCTGGGGGTTCAGTCCCCGTCCCAAGGCTCCTTGAAGGCAATGTGGGGGCGGGGGAGGGCGGTCCACAATGGAGAAGCTGCCCCAGAAGCTCTAACCAGGGACGGTCCGGGGGGCCCCTGTAATGAGGAGAGGCCCTGAGTGCTTTGGGGACTTGGGAAAGCGGGGCGCTAGGGTAGAGGTCGAGGAGGGGGTTATGTCCCTTGGATTGTGACCTGTCCTCGGAAAGTGTGGAGTTGTTCAGAGAGCCGTGGCCGCGACCACCGCCATTTTGCTGGGAAGATGCGATGTCTTTGTTAAAATGCACACAGATTTTCCCGTGCTGCTTGGCAGGTGTAGACGAGGCGGACACGGGGCGCCACTGTCTGTAGGGAGTTCTGAAGCTCGAGGGGCTTTAGGGGCCCAGAGGCCAGCAGGAGAGACCTCAGAGACCCTAGGACCCCTTGTCTGCGGCCGACCTCCTACTCACGTGCCGGGTCCGCTTGGCAGCGGCCCTGGGCTGAGATTCTGCGACGCTTGCTCCCTGGGCCCCTCTCCCACAACCCCGCTTTTATTCCCTAAGCATAGAGGCCGGTCACTGTTCACTTAAACAATACCCTGGGAGTGGGAGTTTGTTGCTGGTCAAAATGATGAACGCATCCCGGTATGGTCCAAGAGCTGTTTGCAGACACAGTAGGCTACTGGGGAGGGGTAAAGGGGAGGGGTTCGAGGGTTTTGATGTTGGGGACGGGATCGTAGCTGCGTGGGTGTGGGAGGGCTCCTACTGGACCTGGGAGTCTCTGAAGCCAGGACAAATTAATGGGTTTCCCCCGCACGCCAAGGGATGGATTAATCCAAATGATTAGGGGAGGAAGGGGGAGGGGGAGCGCAAGACTCGGTGTCAGATGCCTTCTCTCTGGGCTTATCTCCGTGGCACAGGCGGGGAAGGGAAGCAATGGGGGGGTCAGGTTAGTTCAAAAGGTCAAGGTTCGTCTTTTGATGGTGTCAGTTTCTCTTAAGTTTCGTCATTTGAAAACACAACATTCTGGTGGCTTTGTTTTGGTTATTTTCAAAGACAACTCGGGTTCCCATTAAGACCTGGTTGGGTTAATACGCACCCAAATAGCCCCCCCTCCCCGTATCCGAGATGTTCCACCCTGAGAGCCCAGAACCATGTCACCCCATCCCCCGCCCCAGATCCGTGCATGTCTTAAAGACTGGATGAATCCAATGACACGACGATCAATAATTTTATTTGCACAGCGCTTTACAGTTTGCACAGTGCTCCCCACCGGTTTCTGGATCCTTTGCGCCTCCTGCCTGTGATCACTATCCCCATCACCCCTATTTTACCGCGGAGGCCCGGGACTTAGAAGGATGGATTGGGGGCGGGGTACTGTAAGGCTCAGCTCCCTGACACCTGGGCGTTCATTTTATTTTGTATCTCTCCTGTCCCTTCTCCCCGCCCATCCCAGCGACCTGTAAATTCCCGGAACTGAAGCCAGAATTGGGGAAAGGGGTTGCCTCGGGTTGCAGGGGCTTCCAGCTAGTGGACACCCCTTCTCCCGCCAGGCGGCGAGGTTCACCGCCCCTTCCCCTGTTCCGGGGAGTTGGAGGGGAAGGGAGGGGGTTCCCTGGGGCTTGGGCGCAGAGGCCGAAGCCGAGGCGGGCAAGACGAGGAAAGACGGCCTCCAATTGGCTTGGCCTCGCCTCGCCTCGCTTCGCCTCGCCTCCCCTCAGGGACACTGCAGAGCCGGGGGGCTTCTTCACTGCAGCCGGACCCCGCCTGGGCACCCGGGCAGGCGGCTCTTGGGTCCCCACCGGGCGCAGAGCCATCTTCCAGCTGGCGGACTGCGCAACCTCCCCCGCCCCCTTTAACGCGAGGCTCTTGAAACCCCAGGAACGGCGGAACCGCGCCAACTGCTCCTGGGAAATGTAGTCCCCGGCGCCGCGCCCCCTGCCCGCGACCCTTGGCAGCCGTCGCGCCCCCCCGGGCGTGAGGAGGGGGTCGGACAGCTGCTGTGCCGTGGCGCGGGGAGGGTCCAGGCCGTGCCATGGCGCGGGGAGGGTCCCCCGCTGTCGCTCTCGGGCCTCAGTTCTTCCACCTGTCGGCTCTACCTGTCTCTGGGGTTAGTGAGAGGGGGAAATGAATTTCTTCATGGAAAAGTATAAATCGCATTAGAATGACAGGGGTCGTGTCCTTACTAATGGGTGTGTTTGTGTGTGCGTGCGCGCGCTTGTGCCTGAGCCCTTGGCACGTGACACCTCCACGTTACAGACAGGAGGCTCCCACCCCCACCCCTATGTTTAATGACTTGCCCAGGGATGATAGACTCTCAAGGCAATGCCCTGTTCACTGCACCACCTGTGGTCTTGTGGCACTGTGGGCTTTGTAATTTTTTTTTTTTTTTTTTTTTGAGATGGCGTCTTGCTCTGTCGCCCAGGCCAGAGTGCAGTGGCGCGATCTCGGCTCACTGCAACCTCTGCCTCCCGGGTTCAAGCAATTCTCTGCCTCAGCCTCCCGAATAGATAGGATTACAGGTATCCACAACCACGCCCAACTAATTTTTTGTATTTTTAGTAGAGACGGGGTTTCACCATCTTGGCCGGACTGGTCTTGAACTCCTATCCTCGTGATCCACTCGCCTCGGCCTCCCAAAGTGCTGGGATTACAGGCGTGAGCCACCGCTCCTGGCTGGTTTTGGAATCCTAATGCATTCCTTAATATGTGCCAGGCACTGGGATGGGCTCTGTGATATGGCCATAAACCAAAGTGACAAGAGAGCCCTGCCCTTGTGGAGCTGAGGTTCCCTGGAAAAGATAGATACACAATAGACTACATAAAGAAGTAAATTAGGCCAGGTGCGGTGGCTCACGCCTGTAATCCCGACACTTTGGGAGGCCGAGATGGGCGTATCACGCCGTCAGGAGATGGAGACCATCCTGGCTCACATGGTGAAACCCCGTCTCTACTAAAAAACCCCGTCTCAAAAAAAAAAGTGGATCTCACAAAGATGGAGAGTAAATTGGTGGTTACCAGAGGCCAGGAAGGATAGCAAGGAGGGGAGGAAGAAGAGAAGCTGATCAATGGGTACAATATACAGTTAGCTAGAAGAAATAAGACATAGTGTTCCATAGATCAGTAGGGTGACTGCAGTTAACCATAACCCACTGTATACTTCAAAAATAGCTACAGGAGAATAATTTGCATGCTCCCAGCATAAAGAAAAGATAAATGTTTAAGGTGATGGATATCCCAGTTCTTCTAATTTGGTCATTATGCTTTCTATGAATAAGCCGTCTTGTCACCCCTGTCTCAGGTGAGCGGCAACTATCTGAGGCCAGTAGCCCAGGAGTAAGAAGAATTTACCAAGACAGTTATAGGTAAAGAAAGGCACATTTATTAGAGAAGGTATGAAAATATGTTGCAGCCGGGAGTGATGGCTCACGCCTGTAATCCCAGCACTTTGGGAGGTTGAGGCACACAGATCACCTGAGGTCAGGAGTTCAACACCAGCCTGGCCAACATGGCAAACTCCATCTCTACTAAAAATACAGAAATTAGCCGGGCGTGGTGGCACATGCTTGTAGTCCCATTTACTTGGGAGGCTGAGGCAGGAGAATCCCTTGAGTCTGGGAGGCAGAGATTGCAGTGAGTCAAGATTGCGCCATTGCACTCCAGCCTGGGTGACATGGTGAAAACTTGTCTCAAAAAAAAAAAAAAAAAAAATAGAAAAGGCCGGGTACGGTGGCTCACGCCTGTAATCCCAGCACTTTGGGAGGCTGAGGCAGGTGGATCACGAGGTCAGGAGATCAAGACCATCCTGGCTAACACAGTGAAACCCCATCTCTATTAAAAATACAAAAAAATTAGCCGGGCGTGGTGGCACGTACCTGTAGTCCCAGCTACTTGGGAGGCTGAGGCAGGAGAATGGCGTGAACCCGGGAGGCGGAGCTTGCAGTGAGCTGAGATCGCGCCACTGCACTCCAGCCTGGGTGACAGAGCGAGACTCCGTCTCAAAAAAAAAAAAAGAAAAAGAAAATGCGTTGCAAATTTGCAACAGGCAGCACAGCAGAGAAGGGGCTGTCTGCAAGGAGACAAAGGCTTGCTAGGGACGGTACAGGATGGTGCTCATGCTGTATGCTGGAGAGGGCTTTATGCAGTACTGATAATGCCGAGGTTGCAGTGAGCTAATTTGCAATTTTCTGTCAGCTGAGCGTCTGGTGATAGCTGGTTGCAGGAAGATTGTGAATTATTTGTGCAGGAGGGCATGTGTTCTGGAGCATGAAGAAAAGCACACTTAGAGCTTACCTGCTTTCGCTTTTTGCTTTCCCTCAATCTCACCAGTTCAACTCCTCCTTCCTAATTAGGACTCCACAACCCCCTCTCATAGCCCCTGTCCTTTCCTTCTTAGCACTTTTCACAAAATCACACTTTACAATGACAGCAGTGCCCATCTTCCCCGCTAGAGACTGAGCCCCACGAGGCAAGCACGTGTCTGTTCCTTTCACACCCAGCACCCAGCAAGTAAATAAACAATCTGCACCCGCCTGGGCCTTTCCCACTTCCAAGGGGCTTTGACCTCCACACTTTGAGTCAAGATTCACACTCTGTGAGGACGGGGCAAACGGCAGGTGGAGGCACCTGAGGGGAAAGGAGCAAGGCTTGAGATAGAGGCGGGGGTGGGGGCGAGGGAGAGGTGGGGGGCAGCAGATGGCCCCTCACTCAGGGATGGAGGGGTGGCTGCTCTAGCCTGGGTGCTGGGTCCCCTCTTCTCAGCCCAGTCCTGTGATTCCTCTTAGAAACCTGCCAGAAACAGGGGCTCTCCCCTCCTCCTGTCCAGGCTAGGTGTCACTTAGATTCTCAAAACTGAAGAGTAATCAACATTTGAGGGCCCCAGGAATATAACAGAGAGTACAGTCAATGGGGGTTGTTTGTTTTTTTCTTTTTTTTAATTTTAATTTTTGTGGGTATATAATAGATGTATATATTTATGGGATACATGAGATTTTGTTTTGTTTTGTTTTGTTTTGTTTTTGAGATGGAGTCTTGCTCTGTTGCCCAGGCTAGCGGGCAGTGGCACGATCTCGGCTCACTGCAACCTCTGCCTCCTGGGTCAAGCGATTCTCCTGCCTCAGCCTCCTGAGCAGCTGGGATTACAGGCACGCGCCACCAGGCCCTGGCTAATTTTAGGATTTTTAGGTTTTGCCATGTTGGCCAGACTGGTCTCGAACTCCTGACCTCAGGTGGTCTGCTTGCCTCACCCTTGCAAAATGCTGGGATTACAGGCATGAGCCACCGCGCCTGGCTAGAGATGTTTTGATAGAGGCACGCAGTGTGAAATGAGCACAGTCAATGGGTTTTTACAGACGACTCCTCTTCCTTTCCTCACACTGCTGTGCAGCGACTGGACAGTGTTCCCCTGCCTTCAGCTCTCTGCCCAACACACGGGCCCTCAGTTGGGGGCCTCGCGTGGTTATATGTTGGGTATGGAGGGATTCTGCTCACATCCCCCAGCCCAGCCCTATTATGCGATGGGTAACTGTGTGGGGGAGGCAGAAAAATGGCCTCTAAATATGACCACATCCTAATCTCTGAAACTTTCAAAAATGTTCCTTTAATGGCAAGGGAGAACAAAGGTTGCTAATCACCCGGCCTGGAGATGGGAGATGATCCTGGATTATCCTGGTGGGCCCAGTGGAATCACAAGGAATTTTTTTTTTTTTTTTGAGACGGAGTTTCGCTCTTGTTGCCCAGGCTGGAGTGCAATGGCACAATTTCAGCTCACTGCAACCTCCATCTCCTGGGTTCAAGCTATTCCCCTGCCTCAGCCTCCCGAGTAGCTGGGATTACAGGCATGCGCCACCACGTCTGACTAATTTTATATTTTTAGAAGAGACGGGGTTTCTCCATGTTGGTCAGGCTGGTCTCGAACTCCTGACCTCAGGTGATCTGCCTGCCTCAGCCTCCCAAACTGCTGGGATTACAGGCATGAGCCACTGTGCCCGGCCAAGGATCCTTAAATGGGAGAGAGGGAGGCAGAAGAGTCAGAATCAGAGACGGTGTCCTGAGAAAGGCCTGCCCACTACTGCTGACGTTAGGATGGAAGGACCCATGAGCCCAGGAAAGCAGGCAGCTTCTGAAAGCCAGAAAAAAAGGCAAAAACCAGATTCTCCCTTAGAGCCTGCAGAAGGAATGCATACCTGCTGACTTGTTGACTTTAGTTCAGTAAAATCATTTTGGACTTCTGACCTCCAGCTCTGTAAGATAATAAATGTGTGTGTTTCAGCCACTGAGTTTGGGGTAACTGGTTAGAGCAGCAACAGGAAAAGAATCCACTGTTGTTGATGGAGATTTGAGTTGTTTCCACTTTCTTCTTTTTTTATAGAGATGGGGGTCTCACTATGTTGCCCAGGCTGGTCTCAAACTCCTGGGCTCAAGTGATCCACCCACCTTGGCCTCCCAGAGTGCTGCGATTATAGGCATGAGCTGCTGTGCCTGGCCATTTCCAGTTTCTTGCTTTGCAGACAATGTCGCTGTGACTTTCCTACTGCAAGTGCCCTGGTGCAAAGGGGAAGGAGCTAGAAGTATACACAGCTTCAGCATTACCAGGTAGTGCCACCTGCTTTCCAAACTGCACCTGCCCCGGGCTGCCATATGGACAATGGACTAGGGAAGGGCAGAAGAAGGCAGTGAAACCATTAGGGGCCATCTCAGTGATCCAAGTTCTGAATTAAAGTGGTGGCCGTGGGGGTGGAAGGAAGAGGCAGATATGAGAAATATTGAGGAAAAGTCCTTGCTAAAGGGTTGGCTGTGGGGGGTGAGGGAAGAGATGGAAGGACTCCCAGGCATCTGGAACAGAAACAAAGATGGCGCATGGCCCGGCACGGTGGCTCACGCCTGTAATCCCAGCACTTTGGGAGGCCGAGGTGGGCAGATCACTTGAGATCAGGAGTTCGAGACCAGCCTGGTCAATATGGTGAAACCCTGTCTCTACCAAAAACACAAAAATAAGCTGGGTGTGGTGGTGGGCGCCTGTAATCCCAGCTACCCTGGAAGCTGAGGCAGGAGAATCGTTTGAACCTGGGAGGCAGAGGTTACAGTGAGCTGAGATTGCACCACTGCACTCCAGCCCAGGCAACAGAGTGAGACTCTGTCCAAATAAATAAATAAAACCAACAACAACAAAAAGAAAAAAAAAAAAAAGGCGGGCACAGTGGCTCACGCCTGTAATCCCAGCACTTTGGGAGACCAAGGTAGACGATCACCTGAGGTCAGGAGTTCGAGACCAGCCCAGCAGACATGGTGAAACCCCATCTCTACTAAAAATATACAAAATAGGCCGGGCGCGGTGGCTCACGCCTGTAATCCCAGCACTTTGGGAGGCTAAGACGGGTGGATCACGAGGTCAGTAGATCGAGACCATCCTGGCTAACAAGGTGAAACCCCGTCTCTACTAAAAATACAAAACAATTAGCTAGGCGTTGTGGCAGGCGGTTGTAGTCCCAGCTACTCAGGAGGCTGAGGCAGGAGAACGGCATGAACCCGGGAGGCGGAGCTTGTACTGAGCCGAGATCGTGCCACTGAACTCCAGACTGGGTGACAGAGCAAGACTCTGTTTCAAAATAAAATAAAATAAAATAATTTTTAAAAATACAAAATTAGCCAGGTGTGATGGCAGATGCACGCCTGTAGCCCCAGCTACTCGGGAAACTGAGATAGGAGAATCACTTGAACCCGGGAGATGGAGGCTGCAATGAGCTGTGATCGAGTTATTGCACTCCAGCCTGGGTGAGGCACAGCAAGACTCTGCCTCACAACAAAACAAAACAAAACAAAACAAAACAAAGATGGCCGGCCTTCTTTTGTCCTGCCCTGGCCACTGGCTGTCCTGGTTCCCCCCTCCTCCTTGACAGCCTCACCCTGTGGAGGCTGACCTCTCACCTGCTTCTCCTAAGTTAGGAAAACCCATCCCATGTGGGTTAGAAGTCAAATGAACAGAAAGACAAACACACATTTCCAGACAAAGAAATAAAAATGCAGGTGACAGTTTAACAGTTAAACTTTAACTGATCTAACTGAACTAAACCTTAACTAATTTCCAAGTTTGTTTTTGTTTGTGTTTCTTTTTCTTTTTTTTTTTTTTTTTCTGAGATGGAGTCTCGCTGTCTCCCAGGCTGGAGTGCAGTGGCGCGATCTCGGCTCACTGCAAGCTCCGCCTCCCGGGTTCAAGCGATTCTCCTGCCTCAGCCTCCCGAGTAGCTGGGACTACAGGCGCCCGCCAGCACGCCCTGCTAATTTTTTGTATTTTTAGTAGAGACAGGGTTTCACCGTGTTAGCCAGGATGGTCTCAATCTCCTGACCTCGTGATCCCCTTGCCTGGGCCTCCCAAAGTGCTGGGATTACAGGCGTGAGCCACTGCGCCCAGCCTGTTTGTGTTTCTTAAGACAGGTCTTCTCTGTAGCCCAGGCTGGAGTGCAATTATGGCTATTGCAGCTTTGAACTCCAGGGCTCAATCGATCCTCTTACCTCAGCCTCCCAAATAGCTGGGACTACAGGCACATGCCACCACACCAAAAATACTAATTTTGGTATTTTTTGTAGAGACAGTGTTTCACATGTTGCCCAGGTTTGTCTCAAACACTTGGGCTCAAGCGATCCTCCCACCTTGGCCTCCCAAAGTGTTGGGATTACAGGTATGAGCCATTTCCAAGTTTTAAAGCAACAGAAGATACCACCATGGCACAGACTGAGGGTTTTGATCCCACAGACATAGTTTAGCCTCTTGCATGGACTGCGTCCTTTGGAAGGCCATGCGGCTCTCACATAGGAGAGGAGGCTGCATGTGCAGACCTGGAAAAATGTCTATGATATATTAATTGACAAAAGGAAGCTAAGAAAAATATGGGAGGACCTCATTTTTATAAAATAGGGATATTAGAGAACTACATACAGGTATGTAACAGTAGTTCCCATTTATTGAGCAGTTACTATCTGCCCACACTGTGCTAAGTGATCTATCCGTAGGTATTAACATTCGGTCTTTTGCTGTTGTTATCACTTCATTTGACAGGTGGGGAAGGAACTTACCTAAAGCAGTCCAATTCCATGCTCTTTTTTTTGTTTGTTTGTTTGTTTTTGGAGACGGAGTTTCGCTCTTGTTGCCCAGGCTGGAGTACAATGGTGCAGTCTCAGCCCACTGCAACCTCCACTTCCCACGTTCAAGTGATCCTCCTGTCTCAGCCTCCCAAGTAGCTGGGATTACAGGCACCCACCACCACGCCCAGCTAATTTTTGTATTTTTAGTAGAGACGGGGTTTCACCATATTGGCCAGGCTGGTCCCGAACTCCTCACCTCAGGTGATCCACCCGCCTCTATCTCCCAAAGTGCTGAGATTACAAGTGTGAACCACCATGCCTGGCCTTTTTTTGTTGTTGTTGCTTATTTGTTTGTGACACAGGGTGTCACTCTGTCACTAAGGCTGAAACACAAATCATGGCTCACTGCAACCTTGAACTCCTGGGCTCAAGTGATCCTCCTGCTTCAGCCTCCCGAGTAGCTGGGACCACAGGTGCGCATCACCACGTTCAGCTAATTTTTAAAATTTCTGTAGAGATGGGGCCTCACTATATTGCCCAGGCTGGTCTTGAACTCCTGGCCTCAAGTGGTCCTCCCAGCTTGGCCTCCCAAAGTTCTGGGATTACAGGCAGCTCCATGCTCTTAATCAACTCTCAAAACTGCCTTTCTCTTAACCTGGCAGGAGGTGGGCAAATTTGTGGCCAGTCTGGGGACCGCCAGGAGAAATGAGATTGGGCCCCAGTTCCTCTCTCCTGATAGGATTAGCTGCTATCTGACCCATCAGGACAGTCCTGTCCAGCTGGCAGAGAGGACACTCATGCCTCAAAGGAAATAACTCACTCCATGGGAAGTAGATGTGGACAGGTGACCCAAGCTCAGTGCCAGAGGCCAGGCATTGGTGAGGGACACAGGTGCCATGTGTGGTTTGGGCTGAAAGTCCTGTTGGACCTGCCCACTCTGGCGTCATTTCCTTTTTCTTTCTTTCCTCTTCTTTTTTTTTTTTTTTGAGATAGAGTCTGGATCTGTCATCCAGGCTGGAGTGCAATGGTGCAATCTCGATCGTGGCTCACTGCAACCTCTGCCTCCCAGGTTCAAGCGATTCTCCTGCCTCAGCCTCCCAAGTAGCTGGGATTACAGGCATGCACCACCACGCCTGGCTAATTTTTGTATTTTTAGTAGAGATGGGGTTTCACCATGTTGGTCAGGCTGGTCTTGAACTCCCGACCTCAGGTGATCCGCCCACGTCGGCCTCCCAAAGTGCTGGGATTACAGGTGTGAGCCACTGTGCCCGGCCTAAGTTTTGTATTTTTAGTAGAGATGGGGTTTCACCATATTGGCCAGGCTGGTCTTGAACTTCTGACCTCAAGTGATCCACCTGCCTCAGCCTCCCAAAGTGCTAAGATTAAAGGTGTGAGCCACCGCGCCTGGCTTGGCATCATTTTCCTTTCAGGGAGCTGAGCTCCTGGAGTGAACTGAGAGGACTGCCTCGGGGCCCACGCAGTGCACCACTAGGCCTTGCAGAGTAGGACTGGCCTTCTTTGGACAGAGTGAGTCCTTGGGATTCCCAGACTATTCTGGAAGAGACCTCAAGAGGGAGATGCTGGGCTTCTTAACAATAAATGCATGAGGATGCAGGAGAGATTGGTTAAAAAAGCAACCGCAAGCACTGTGGCTAGGGTTGTTCTCCAAGCTGGTTAAGTGGCCCGTGAGTGCGTGTACATGTGTGGACACTCCATGTTCATAGTAATGATTTTCTCTGAGAAATGGATTTGGGTCACAGTGCACTGTTACTTTTTACTTTATACACTTCTTTTTTTTTGTTTTTTGTTTTTTTGTTTTTTTTTTGAGACAGAGTCTTACTCTGTCGCCCAGGCTGGAGTGCAGTGGCGCAATCTCGGCTCACTGCAAGCTCCGCCTCCCGGGTTCACGCCGTTCTCCTGTCTCAACCTCTCCGAGTAGCTGGGACTACAGGCGCCCACCACCACGCCCGGCTAATTTTTTGTATTTTTAGTAGAGACAGGGTTTCACCGTGGTCTCGATCTCCTGACCTCGTGATCCGCCCGCCTCGGCCTCCCAAAGTGCTGAGATTACAAGCGTGAGCCACCGCGCCCAGCCTAGTTTATACACTTCTATACTGTTTTAGTTTATAAACAATAAGCGTGTCTTTTTTTTTTTTTTTTTTTGAGACTGCGTCTCACTCTGTCGCCCAGGCTGGAGTGCAGTGGCACGATCTCGGCTCACTGCAACCTCCGCCTCCCGGTTCAAGTGATTCTCGTGCCTCAGCCTCCCAAGTAGCTGGGATTACAGGCACCCGCCACCACGCCCTGCTAATTTTTGTATTTTTAGTAGAGACGGGGTTTCACCATGTTGGCCAGGCTGGTCTTGAACTCCTGACCTCAGGTGATCTGCCAGCCTCGGCCTCCCAAAGTGCTGGGATTACAGGCGTGAGCCACTGCGGCTGGCCATGTGTATTACTTTTTTTTTTTTTTTTTTTTTGAGACAGGGTCTCTCTCACTCCAGTTGCCCAGACTGGAGTGCAGTGGCTTGGCTCACTGCAGCCTCTATCTCCCTGGCTCAGGAGATTCTCCCACCTTTGCCTGCCGAGTAGTTAGGACTTACAGGCACGCGCCACCACGCCTGGCTAATTTTTTGTATTTTTAGTAGAGACGGGGGTTTCACCTGCCATCATGCTCGGATAATTTTTGTATTTTTGTAGAGATGCGGTTTCACTGTGTTGGCCAGGCTGGTCTTGAATTCCTGACCTCAAGTGATCCACCTGCCTTGGCCTCCCAAAGTGCTGGGATTACAGGTGGGAGCCACCGTGCCCGGCTGGGAAAATATCTTCTCCTCCATGAACCATACTCTCAATGCACTAACTGGTGCTGTGAGAAGCACCAGGGACAACAGGGATTGCTCTCTGGTGAGGGCCATGCCCAACTGGGGCCCAAATGCAGCTGGCATCAGTCCCTGCAGGTGTTCACATATGCTTTGGTGCTGGCTGGGGGTGGAGCACACAGCGCTGCTTGCAGGGAGGAGTGGGTTTCTTCAGAAACGTTTAGGGCCCTTCCCCCATAGACATTAAAGATGTTAAACATACCTTAGGAGGCAATGTGGGCTGGTAGGAGAAGCACCCAAATCTGCTGTGTGACCTGAGGGCATTTGCTAATCCTCTCTGGGCCATGTGGGTGATCCTGTAAACTGAAGGTTTGGATGGACTTCTTCTATCTGCTAGAAGTCCCAAAGTCTAGCACAGTGGTGAGGCCCAAGTACTGGAGGTCCAGGTTGTATGGTTTCAAATCCCAGCCCTTCCAAGTCATAGGTATGAGGGTCTTGGCAAAAATAATAATGACCCTTCTGTGCCTCAGTTTCCTCCCCTGGGCATTATAGTAATTGGGGATAATAATGGCATTTGCCTGATAGAGTTTTCTTGAGGACTAAATGGATATGTATGTTATAAATACATACGTGTGTACATACTCTGTATGTAGCAAATGATAGATATCATATGAGTTATATATCATTATATATCTCACTTAGAAGTTCCTGACACAGGCCGGGCATAGTGGCTCATGCTTGTAATCTTGGCACTTTGGGAGGCTGAGTGGGGGGGTATATCACCTGCAGTCAGGAGTTCGAGACCAGCCTGGCCAACATGGTGAAATCCCGTCTTTACTAAAAATACAAAAATCAGCCGGGCATGGTGGCACGTGCCTGTAATCCCAGGTACTCGGGAGGCTGAGGCAGGAGAATCACTTGAACCCGGGAGGCGGAGGTTGCAATGAGCCGAGATCACGCCACTGCATTCCAGCCTGGGAGACAGATCTCCGTCTCAAAAAAAAAAAAAGAAAATGGAATTCCTGACACAAAGTAAGTGCAGTTTAAGTATTAGCTGTTTTAGTATTAGCAGTTAAGTATTAGCTGTATCATCCTTGGTATTTCAGACACCTGGACAGAAATGACGTGTTTACCCAAAACAAGGCAGCAGAGGTTCATGACCATGTTAAGTATCTTTGTTTTTGGCTAAGCTTTATATCCATTCAGTGTGGGAGCAATGGATTTTCTCCCACTGATCCAAAGCTTTGATTGGCAGTTCCACGTGACTTTACTTGAGTTTTTACTGTTTAATTTTTTAAAATTTATTTGTAATTAATTATTTTTTTGAGACGGAGTTTCACTCTTTTTTTTTTGAGACAGAGTTTCGCTCTGTCGCCCAGGCTAGAGTGCAGTGGTGCGATCTCGGCTCCGTGCAAGCTCCACCTCCCAGGTTCACGCCATTCTCCTGCCTCAGTTTCCTGAGTAGCTGGGACTACAGGTGCCCGCCACCATGCCCAGCTAATTTTTTGTATTTTTAGTAGAGACAGGGTTTCACCCTGTTAGCCAGGATGGTCTCGATCTCCTGACCTCATGATCCACCTGCCTCGGCCTCCCAAAGTGCTGGGATTACAGGCGTAAACCACCACGCCCGGCCAAGTTTGACTGTTGTTGCCCAGGCTGGAGTGCAGTGGCACGATCTCGGCTCACTGCAACTTCCACCTCCTGGCTTCAAGTGATTCTCCTGACTCAGCCTCCCAAGTAGCTGGGATTATAGGCGCCCGCCACCATGCCCAGTTGATTTTTTTTGTATTTTTAGTAGAGATGGGGTTTCACCCTGTTGGCCAGGCTGGTCTTGAACTCCTGACCTCAGGTGATCCACCCACCTCGGCCTCCCAAAGTGCTGGGATTACAGGTGTGAGCCACCGCGCCTGGCCTATTTTTAATTTATTAATAATATTTTTGAGACAGGGTCTCGCTCTATTGCCCAGGCTGGAATGCAGTGGTGCATGTAACGGTCACGTGCTCAGTGTAACCTTGAACTTCTGGCTCGAGCAATCCTCCTGTCTCAGCCACCCAAAGTATTGGGATTACAGGCAGCAGCCACTGTGTCCAGTCTTAAGCTTGTTTGTTTGTTTGTTTGTTTTGAAACAAGGTCTCTCTGTGTTGCCCAGGCTGGAGTGCAGTGGCACAATCACGACTCACTGCAGCTTCAACTTCCCAGGCTCAAACAGTCCTCCCACCTCAGCCTCCCCAGTACGTGGAACCACAGGCCTACCACCATACCCAGCTAATTTTTTTTTTTTTTTCTGTGGAGACAGGGTCTCACTATATTGCCTAGGCTTCAGCTCTACTTTTTTTTTTTTTTTTTTTTTTTGAGACGGAGTCTCGCTCTGTCGCCCAGGCTGGAGTGCAGTGGCGTGATCTCGGCTCACCACAACCTCTGCTTCCGAGTTCACGCCATTCTCCTCCCTCAGCCTCCCAAGTAGCTGGGACTACAGGCACCCGCCATCACGCCAGGCTAATTTTTTTTGTATTTTTAGTAGAGACGGGGTTTCACCATGTTAGCCAGGATGGTCTCGATCTCCTGACCTCGGAGCCCTAAGTTTTTAAAATGTAGGAATCTCTTCTTAATGTAGTTTGTTTGAAAGACCAAAAGCTCTTTTTTTTTTCTTTGAGATGGCGTTTTGCTCTTGTTGCCCAGGCTGGAGTGCAATGGCACGATCTCGGCTCACTGCAACCTCTGCTTCCCGGGTTCAAGCGATTCTCCTGCCTCAGCCTCCCGAGTAGCTGGGACTACAGGCGCCCGCCACCGCCACCATGCCCAGCTAATTTTTTGTATTTTTAGTAGAGATGGGGTTTCACTATGTTGGCCAGAGTGGTCTCGAACTCCTGACCTCAGGTGATCCGCCCGCCTCAGCCTCCCAAAGTGCTGGGATTACAGGTGTGAGCCACCACACCCGGCAGGCCAAAA
Organism: Pan paniscus; assembly: GCF_029289425.2. Classification (NCBI taxonomy): domain Eukaryota; kingdom Metazoa; phylum Chordata; class Mammalia; order Primates; family Hominidae; genus Pan; species Pan paniscus. The sequence goes on along the minus strand of NC_085927.1, from coordinate 47,647,854 downwards.
ACTTTTTTTCTTTTTTTGAGACAGGGTCTCACTGTGTCTCCCAGGCTGGAGTGCAGTGGTGCAGTCATAGCTCGCCACAGCCTCAACCTCCCCTGATTCAGGTGATCCTCCCACCTCAGCCTCCCGAGTAGCTGGGACTACAAGCCACCATGCCTGGCTAATTTTTGTAATTTTTTTTTTTTTAATTGATCATTCTTGGGTGTTTCTCGCAGAGGGGGATTTGGCAGGGTCATAGGACAATAGTGGAGGGAAGGTCAGCAGATAAACAAGTGAACAAAGGTCTCTGGTTTTCCTAGGCAGAGGACCCTGCGGCCTTCCGCAGTGTTTGTGTCCCTGGGTACTTGAGATTAGGGAGTGGTGATGACTCTTAACCAGCATGCTGCCTTCAAGTATCTGTTTAACAAAGCACATCTTGCACCGCCCTTAATCCATTTAACCCTGAGTGGACACAGCACGTTTCAGAGAGCACAGGGTTGGGGGTAAGGTTATAGATCAACAGGATCCCAAGGCAGAATTTTTCTTAGTACAGAGCAAAATGAAAAGTCTCCCCTGTCTACTTCTTTCTACACAGACACAGCAACCATCCTATTTCTCAATCTTTTCCCCACCTTTCCCCCCTTTCTATTCCACAAAACCGCCATTGTCATCATGGCCCATTCTCAATGAACTGTTGGGTACACCTCCCAGACGGGGTGGTGGCCGGGCAGAGGGGCTCCTCATTTCCCAGTAGGGGCGGCTGGGCAGAGGCGCCCCTCACCTCCCGGATGGGGCGGCTGGCCGGGCGGGGGGCTGACCCCCCCCCACCTCCCTCCCGGACGGGGCGGCTGGCCGGGTGGGGGGCTGACCCCCCACCTCCCTCCCGGACGGGGTGGCTGGCCGGGTGGGGGGCTGACCCCCACCTCCCTCCCGGACGGGGTGGCTGCCGGGCGGAGACGCTCCTCACTTCTCAGACGGGGCGGCTGGGCAGAGACGCTCCTCACCTCCCAGACGGGGTTGTGGCCGGGCAGAGGCGCTCCTCACATCCCAGATGGGGCGTTGGGGCAGAGGCGCTCCCCACATCTCAGACGATGGGCGGCCGGGCAGAGACGCTCCTCACTTCCTAGATGATGGCGGCCGGGAAGAGGCGCTCCTCACTTCCCAGATGGGATGGCGGCCAGGCAGAGACGCTCCTCACTTTCCAGACTGGGCAGCCAGGCAGAGGGGCTCCTCACGTCCCAGACAGAGGCTGCACTCTCGGCACTTTGGGAGGCCAAGGCAGGCGGCTGGGAGTTGGAGGTTGTAGTGAGCCAAGATCACGCCACTGCACTCCAGCCTGGGCACCATTGAGCACTGAGTGAACGAGACTCCGTCTGCAATCCCGGCACCTCGGGAGGCCGAGGCTGGCGGATCACTCGCGGTTAGGAGCTGGAGACCAGCCCGGCCAACACAGCGAAACCCCGTCTCCACCAAAAAAATACGAAAACCAGTCAGGTGTGGCGGCGCGCGCCTGCAATTGCAGGCACTCGGCAGGCTGAGGCAGGAGAATCAGGCAGGGAGGTTGCAGTGAGCCAAGATGGCAGCAGCACAGTCCAGCTTCGGCTCAGCATCAGAGGGAGACCGTGGAAAGAGAGGGAGAGGGAGGCCGAGAGGGAGAGGGAGGCCGAGAGGGAGAGGGAGACCGAGAGGGAGAGGGAGGCCAAGAGGGAGAGGAAGAGGGAGGCCGAGAGGGAGAGGGAGAGGGACTGGGACTGGGACTGTAATTTTTTTTTGTAGAGACTGGGTTTTGCCATGTTGCCCAGGCTAGTCTCAAACTCCTGGGCTCAAGCGACCCGCCCACCTCAGCATCCCAAAGTGCTGGGATTACAGGCGTGAGACACTATACCTGAGTTCAAGTGATTCCCCTGCCTCAGCTTCCCTAGTAGCTGGGATTACACGTGCCCACCACCACGCACGGCTAATTTTTTGTATTTTTAGTAGAGGTGGGGTTTCACCATGTTGGCCAGGCTGGTCTCAAACTCCTGACCTTGTCATTCGCCCACCTTGGCCTCCCAAAGTGCTGGGATTACAGGCGTGAGCCACCGCGCCTGGCCTCACCTCAGCCTTTCTAGTAGCTGAGACCACAGCTACACCACTGCACCCATCTAATTAAAAACAAACAAACAAACAACAAACATTTTCTACAAATGAGATCTCATGGTGTTGCCCAGGCCGGTCTTGAACTCCTGGCCTCAAGCAATCCTCCCACCTTGGACTCCCAAAGTGCTGGGATTACAGGCATGAGCCACAGAGCCGGCCTGTAACAAGACTGAAGGGAGGCCCATCTCATGCATGAGCATGAAAGCCCAATCGTCATGCTTATGAACGACCAAAGGATATACAGCGAACATTTACTAGACATTGCCCTTAGTGCTCCACAGGTACTGTCTCATAATATAACACTCACCATGTCCCTGTCATTTTCCACATGTAAGAGGTGAGCGAACTGAGGCCCAGAGAGATTGAGAGACATAAGTGGGTCACACAGGTAACCGGCAGGCGGTCTGCTGTGCACGTGGGGGGCATATACAGGCATGCACATGGGCTGTGTATGTGAGCAGGAGTGTATAGAATGGGGCAGCTGTGAGCACAGGTGTTCATGAGTGCATATATGGCTCTGTTTACATGCTGTGGACGTGGGTGTGCCCAGCATGAGTTTTTTACAGAGTCTTGGCAGGCTCTGCTTCCCCAGCCTGGAGCACCCTCTCTCCTTTGGTCCCCCGATTACACCTATTTATCTTTGAAGCCTCGGTGCAGGCGTCACCTGTCCTGTGCAGCCTTCCCTGGCTCCTCTGGCCGAGTTAGTTGCACCGGGTCAGTTGTGTCAGCTCTCCCTGGTGTTGCTGTCTCTCCCCTTGCCCTTGCAGGGTGAGCGCAGGGACAGGGCGTGTCCCTTCATGTCTGTGTCACTCAGGTGCCTGGAACAGGCTTGACCAGGATATTAACAGGAATAACAGCTGCTACTCAGACTCAGTGGGCCTGGCCACGCTCAGGGCCTCACTTAATCCCATTTCTTCATCTCATCTCAGGTGAGGAAGTGAATTTCCAGGGAAGATCATTGATTGAAGCAGGTGTGTGGCAGAGCCGGACAGTGAGCCCTGAGTTTGGTGCCAGCCCTGCCACTCCCCTACCATGCTCCGTTCAGGACTATTTTAGTATTTTTTAAAACTTTATTTTGGAATAGATATCACATGCACATGGGAAATAGTGCAGAACATATGAAAGCATTTAACACTGAAATGTGTCCCACCACCCCTGTCCCCTGGCCTTCTGGCTCCCTCCCCGAGGAGGCAACCACTATTCCCAGGGTCTTGTGTGTCCAGGGCCCCTTCACACTGGGTTCCCTCACCCTGGGGGTGTGTGTGCACAAATGTATGTGTGCAAATCCTTCTGGAGAGGTTTAAGCATGAATAAACACAGATGCAAATCTGCACAGGACACAGTTTCCTTTTTTTTTTGATACAGAGTTTTGCTCTTGTCACCCAGGCCGGAGTTCAATGGCACGATCTAGGCTCACTGCAACCTCTGCTTCCCGGGTTCAAGCGATTTTCATGCCTCAGCCTCCCAAGTAGCTGGGATTACAGGCACTACTTGCCACCACGCCTGGCTAATTTTTGTATTTTTAGTAGAGACGGGGTTTCACCATGTTGGCCAGGCTCGTCTCAAACTCCTGACATCAGGTGATCCCCCATCTCGGCCTCCCAAAGTACTGGGATTACAGGTGTGAGCCACCACACCTGGCCCACTTCCTTCTAATGCTGGAATGAATGTTCCTGTCAACTTTCAGACACACTTGGCCAGTGCAGCCAGCTGTCCTGCTCTTGAGTGAGGACACAGCCACGTGGGAGCAGCTGGAATGTGGCTCTGGAGATGCCACAGTTGAGGTCACAGCTAGTAGATGACACAGACTTTCAGCAACTGAATGAGTGAAGAGGGGAGAGACTGCGTGAGATTGGAGTTGGGTTGTGGGGACACCCTGGGGTGGGGGCCAGGGACACCTATAAACCTGTCTTCCGCAGGAGATGGTGAGAATCTGCTGGAGTCCAAAGGGTCAGGGCCAGCCAGGCCCCTGTGAAGTTCTCCCTGTAGCGCCTCCCACCCCCACATCAGTGCATCCATGTCACACTGCTGGTGGGGTAAGTCCACCATCTGTCACCTTTCAGACACATTTGGCCAGTGCAGTCAGCTGCCCCACCCGAGAGTGGACACAGCCACATGGGAGCATCTGGGATGTGGCTCTGGAAATGCCACAGTCAAGGTCCCAGGGCCAGTGGATGGCCAAGCCAGGTGACCAACTTGAAGAAGCAGGTTCCTCCCACTCCGCCGGCCTGGTTGAGTCTTGGCCTTGAGAAGCCACAAGGGAGCTCATAGTGGGGGAGACCAACTGGGGCCAGGATGGCCAGAGCTAGGGAGGGGCTGGGAGCAGCCCATGCAAGAGCTCAGGGGCTCTGGAAAGAAAGCGCGGTTGGCAGTCCCCAGGACGCAGGCAATGAAGGTGGAGCTGCGGGGTGGTGACAGGGCAAGGGCCAGCCAATCACACAGGCACCCCGAAACGCCTCCTGCCCTTTGCAGGGGGATCTAGCCTTTCTGGGCCCTTTGGGAATAAGCTGTTGCCCTGCTTTACTAGGAAACTGAGGCAGCAGTGTGGAAGTGGCTCCACATTGAGGCCTCCTCATGTGGCCTCCAGATGAGGCTCATTCAAGTCAGCCTCACCAAGGTACACCCAGACCTCCCCCAATGCCTACCTCAAGCAGGGGGAACCAAGGCACCTGGTCCCCAGGCAGCCTCCAATGAGAAGACCTGGGTCAGCTCCGGAGGCCACCTGGGCTGTGAGACCAACTGACCTGGCCGTCACCTCATTGTGCTGCTGAGTCCCGGCCCCCTACCGGGGACAACTGTGCTACCTCCCTCATCAGGCTGTTCTGGGAATTAAAGGAGCTCGTGAGTGAAAATGTTTGTTCCAGGGTCCAGCCCACAGTAAGTGCTCAGCAAAAAAAAAAAAAGGCTTCGTGACTTTTAGGGAGGCAGCCTAGGTAGGGAGGGGATTTGGGCTCTAGAGTCAGACCTGCTCGGATGTGAGTCACTAAATTATTGACCTTGGGTAAGTCATGTCCTTCTCTGAGCCTCAGTTTCCTCCTATAACAAGGGGAGAGCAATAAGTACTTCAAGGTGTTGTTGCGAGCATTAAAGGTTTGCCGTTCATCATGTTTGCTCGTGGCGGAAGCTCCATCAAAGTCAAGTCCCCTCATAAAGTACTGTGGGACGCCGGGATGACAGGGGTGACTCACAGTTAAATCCTGGCCCTTTCGTGTACCGGAAACCTCCATTAGCCTCCAGCCCTTCAGGACGGCTGCCGGGCTTCCCAGTGGGTTTATGGGGACATCTGGTCCCTTGCCATTTGGTGTGGAGCTGAGGCTGTGGCTATTTCCTGCCTTGAGGGTGACTGACTCAGTGGTCATTCACTTCCAGTCAGTCAGTCCGTCAATCAACAAACACTCATCCCTCGGAGACAGACACCAGTGCTCTGTACTGGGCAGTGGGGACACAGAAGCGATTCAGAGCTGGTCCCTGGCCTCAGGGGGCTCACAGTCTGGGGGAGCCATAAGGAAAAAACATGTCAAGTTCCAAGTACTGTGGGATCCAGAGCAGGCTTCCATCCCCATCTAGGGGATCTGGGGGGGCTTCCTGGAGGTGGCAGATGATGACTGATCTGAGTCCTGAGTCTTAGGGGGTCTGCCGGGGAGGGGCTGGGAGTGGAAAGTGCATGCAGGGGGACGGCAGTGAGGATGGAAGAGTGCGCTACTGCTCCGTGCAGTGGAAGCCTGGAGCCTAGCGGATCCAAAGGGGTAGAGAAAGGAGACCACGGCAGACAGAGGGGCTCGCGTGCCAGAACCCCATCCCAAGGGAACAGGGAGTCAGGGCAGAGATTCACAGAGGGGAGCAACATGGCCGCTCCCAGTTTTAGAAATCCCCTGCTGTGGGTGTGTGGATTGGACAGGAGGGAAAACCCGTCTGGGAATGAGGGAGGAGGCAAGCAGGGCAGGGGCATGGGGCCCAGGAACAGCAGCGGCCAAGAGAGGGAAGGGGAACCGGCCAGGGCTTGGTGGGGGTAGGGGAAGTCGGGCAGGACCCAGTGGCCAGGTCAAACCCTCCTGGACTGCCAGGTGCCCCTGACCTGCTGGGGGTCTGGGTGGTGCTGGGGCAAGATGTTGAGAGCTCTTTCCTAGCACAATTCTGCCAGCAGATCTACTGTGGAACCACCAGAGGGCCTGGCTCTGTGCCTGGCAGCACATCTTCCCCAACCCCAACAGAAAGGAAGCTCTGAAAAGTGACCTGTGGGCACCTGCCAACCTAGGAGGGACGGGTCGGGATTCTCACAGGCCATGGAACTGGGGCTTGGCCAACTGGAGCCGGATCTCCTGGGGACCTTGAGGGCAGCAACATCCAACTAATACTAAAGCAGCTCCAGACCAGGCGCCGTGGCTCACACCTGTAATCCCAGCACTTTGGGAGGCCAAGGCAGGCGGATCACAAGGTCAGGAGATTGAGACCATCCTGGCCAACATGGAGAAACCCGGTCTCTACTAAAAATACAAAAATTAGCCGGGCGTGGTGGCGCGTGCCTGTAATCCCAGCTACTCAGGAGGCTGAGGCAAGAGAATTGCTTGAACCCAGGAGGCAGAGGTTGCAGTGAGCCGAGATTGTGCCACTGCACTCCTGTGTGGCGACAGAGTGAAACGCCGTCTCAAAAAAAATTAAAATAAAATAAAAATAAAGCAGCTCTAGGCTGGGCGCGGTGGCTCACGCCTGTAATCCCAGCACTTTGGGAGGCCGAGGCAGGCGGATCACGAGGTCAGATCGAGACCATCCTGGCTAACACGGTGAAACACTGTCTCTACTAAAAAATACAAAAAATTAGCCGGGCGTGGTGGCAGGCGCCTGTAGTCCCAGCTACTCGGGAGGCTGAGGCAGGAGAATGGCGTGAACCCGGGAGGCGGAGCTTGCAGTGAGCAGAGATTGCGCCACTGAACTCCAGCCTGGGTGACAGAGCAAGACTCTGTCTCAAAATAAATAAATAAATAAATAAATAAATAAATAAATAAATAAATAAAGCAAGCAGCTCTAAATCCTCCCTAATCCCGGCCCTGGGCCACATTTTTGACATGCCCCCCCGCCAACTTTTTTTTTTTTTAGACAGAGTCTCGCTGTGCTGCCCAGACTAGAGTGCAGTGGCACGATCTCAGCTCACTGCAACCTCCGCCTCCTGGGTTCAAGGGATTCTCCTGCCTCAGCCTCCTGAGTTGCTGGGATCATGGGCGTGCGCCACCACACCTGGCTAAGTTTTGTGTTTTTAGTAGAGACAGGGTTTCACCACGTTGGCCAGGCTGGTCTCGAACTCCTGGCCTCAGGTGGTCCACCTGCATCTGCCTCCCAAAGTGCTGGGATTACAGGCGTGAACCACCGCGTCTGGCAACATGCACCTTTTCATCCAATCCTCACAACACCCAAATAGCAGCACATCACAATAGTATTAACAGCTCACATGTACCTTGTTAACTCAGTCCCAGGCGCCCTCTCAGCACTTCATACACATGAGCGCATTTCTCATCTTCATAATACTTCTGGGAGGGAGGTACTACTATCCCTGCTTTACAGATGAGGAAACGGAGGCACAGAGAGGTCATGTAACTTGCCCGGGTTGCAGAGCTGAGAGCAGGGGGACGGACGGAGGGCCATCTGACACCAGAGCCTGGGCGCTTCCCGCTCCATCACTCTGAAACATTCGCTCGCTTGGGCTGCTGGGAACCTCTCAGTTGCTTTACGGGCTTCTGCCCTTCCTCGGGGTTTCATCCTCTGTTCTTCTCTCCCACTGCACCAAACCCTAGGTCAACTTAGGGCCTTCTATAGCCCCCATGTGCTGAGGATGACCAAGATCGCTGTTCTGAGCCAGGGCACTGCTCACATAAAATTCCCCAATAGCCTCCCACTGGGTTAAGCACAAAGCTAGAGCTTGGACACATGACCCCCGCTGTCCTTGCAAAATCAGATTCCAGCTCCAGCCTGTCCCCGCAGGCTCATCTCGGATCCCTCTACACACAACAAGCTGCAGCCATTTCAGAGCCTTTGAACTCTGCTGAGCTTCTGATGCTCACTGGACCTGGCACTCTCTCCCCCTCTCAGCCTAGCTCAATCCTGCTCGGTTCCAGCATCTCCTCTTCCAAGAAGCCTCCCCTGACCTCCCAGGCTGGGCCTGCTACACCCTCTGTGCTGTAGCTTCTTGTAATTAATCACCTGATTCCAATTTCACCTCCCTCCTGAAGGGAGAATGCTTGGTTCCATGTTGCATCCCCGGGGCCTACTCCAGAGGCTGACTCACGAGGCAGAATACACTGAACAGGAACGGGCTGCAGGGAGGACAGGGCCTTGATGGCAGCCTTAAGACTGAGGCTGACCAGGTCTTAGGAATTCATGGAAAAGGTCTGGGCTGGAGACAGATGTGGATGGTTAGCACAGACGGTAACAAAAGCCAAGGATGAGAGATCAAGTTTTCACAAGAGGCCGGGCATGGTGGCTCACGCCTGTAATCCCAGCACTTTGGGAGGCCGAGGCAGGGGGATCACATGAGGTCAGGAGTTCGAGACCAGCCTGGCCAACATGGTAAAACCCTGTCTCTACTAAAAATACAACAATTAGCCAGGTGTGGTGGCGGCTGCCTGTAGTCCCAGCTACCCAGGAGGCTAAGGCAGGAGAATCCCTTGAACCTGGGTGGTGGATGTTGCAGTGAGCCGATTGTGCCATTGCATTCCAGACTGGGCGACAGAGTGAGACTCCGTCTCTAAGTAAGTAAGTAAATAAATAAGTCTTCACGAGAGAACAGAGGATTGCTGAGGACAGACTCCAGGGAAGCACATCAGAGGGCTGGGAAGAAAATGAGAATTCCACATAGGGGACTAAAGAGGAGCTGGGGTGTAGCTGAAGCAGAAACAGAGGAGAAAGATGGCTGCCAGTGAACCACAACTCCGGCGCTCAGGCCCTGCTGCCGCCTCTCCCATTGGACCTGGGCTGGCTCTGCGACTCATTTTTGACTAAAGTGATGGAAGGGATGCTGCAGCACCTCCAAGCCAAATTCATAAGAAGCTTGTAGGTTCCACTTGGGGCTGTTGAGGCTCCCTTTACTTTTTATTGTTTTTATTTTTTTAGAGATGGGTCTCACTCTGTTGCCCAGGCTGGAGTGCGGTGGCAGCAATCACAGTTCACTGCAACCTCCAACTCGTGGGCTCAAGCAATCATCCTGCCTCAGCCTCCCAAGTAGCTGGGACTCCAGGCACATACATGCACCACCATGCCTGGCTTTTGTTTTGAGAAGGAGTCTCACTCTGTTGCCTAGGCTGGAGTGCAGTGGTGCAATCTCAGCTCACTGCAACCTCCGCCTCCCAGGTTCAAGCGATTTCCCTGCCTCAGCCTCCTGAGTAGCTGGAATTACAGGTGCATGCCACCATGCCTGGTTAATTTTGTATTTTTAGTAGAGATGGGGTTTCTCCATGTTGGTCAGGCTGGTCTCGAACTCCTGACCTCAGGTGATCTGCCTGCCTCGGCCTCCCAAAGTGCTGGGATTACAGGTGTGAGCCACCTCACCCAGACTGCTTGGCTATTGTTTTTTTGTTTTTTTGTTAATTTCTTGTAGATACGAGGTTTTGCTGTGTTGCCCAGGCTAGTCTCGAACTAACTCTTGGCCTCAAGTGATCCTCCTGCCTCGGGCTCCTGAAGTGCTGGATATACAGTCGTGAGCCACTGTACCTGGCCAGAACTCCTCTTCTAGGGGGAAGTCAACCACAATGTAGGAAGTCAGATTGTCCCAAGTCCACTATGCTGTAAGGAGCCCAAGCTAGCCCCGTGAAGTGGCCATGTGGAGAAAGATGTCCAGGCCGGGCACGGTGGCTCACGCCTGTAATCCCAGCACTTTGGGAGGCCAAGGTGGGTGGATTACTTGAGGTCAGGAGTTTGAGACCAGCCTGGCTAACGTGGTGAAACCCCATTTCTACTAAAAACAAATAATTAGCTGGGCATGGTGGCGGGCACCTGTAATCCCAGCTACTCTGGAGGCTGAGGCAGGAAATCACTTGAAGCCAGGAGGCGGAGGTTGCAGTGAGCCGAGATCACACCACTGCACTCCAGCCTGGGCGGCAGAGCGGGACTTTATCTCAAAAAAAGACACAAAGAGGTTGAGCCAGGTCAACCCACAGGACCATGAATATTTAAAAAGTGGTATTCTAGGCCATTACATATGTGGTCATTGGCGACACAGCAATAGATAACTGAAACAGTTGGTAATTTAACACCTACACAGTCCTCTGGGGTAGACGTTATTGTTCCCATTTATCAGAAGAGGAAGTAAAGCCCAGAGAGAGATGTGACTCAGTAAGGCTCACCTAGCCAGCTGGAGGCAGCAGGTAGGGTTTGACCTGGCAGGTTCATCTGATACCAGTTTGTTTTCTTTCCAGAGCACATGCCTGGCTGCCTGAAGCAGTTGACCAGAACTTGCAGCCAAACCACGTGGTTTTGGTCAAATTCCCTGCGGCTGCGGTGACAGGGCCATTTCCCAGGTGGCTCATCTGGGAGCCTGCTGGAACCCTGGCTTATTCTTTTGCAAAGCAGGCTTCTTCCCACCCCCTGCACCATTGAGACGTGATTCACACATAGTAAAAATGAACAAATCGTAAGTGCAAGGCGTGGCAATTTTTTTTTTTTTAAACAAAGTCTCGCTGTGTCATCCAGGCTGGAGTGCAATGGCGCGATCTGGGCTCACTACAACCTCCGCCTCCCGGGTTCAAGCGATTTTCCTGCCTCAGCCTCCCGAGTAGCTGAGATTATAGGCATGCGCCAGCAAGCCCGGCTAATTATTTGTATTTTTAGTAGAGACGGGGTTTCGCCATGTTGGCCAGGCTGGTCTCGGAACTCCTGAGTTCAGGTCATCCACCTGCCTTGGCCTCCCAAAGTGCTGGGATTATGCCTGGCCGGCATGGTGAATTTTTACATCTGTATGTACCCACGTGACCACAACCCAGACCATGATATAGAACATTTCTGGGATCAGAATGTTCCCTTTTGCCCACTGCTGGTCAATGCCCTCAGCTCAGAGGTACCTGCTCTTCTGATCACTATCACCGTGTTTTGTCTGTTCTTGAACCTCACCTAAATAAAATTGTACAGCCTTACACTCTTCTGTGGCTATTTTTGCTCAACATTGTGTCTGAAAGATTCACCAACATTTTTGTGTGTAGCAGTTGTTTTTAAATTGCTGTATTCTAACGTATGAATCGACCACAATTTATTCATTCTACTACTGACACACAGCTGTATTGTTTATTTGCTGATGTGAGTATTACGGTACTCATCCTTTTGTGCATGTAAGGACTCATTTCTCCTGGATGTGTAAGCAAGAGTGGAAATGCTAGGCCATAGGGTAGATGCGTATTTAACTTGATGAGAAGCTGGTCAGTTTCCTGCCGTGGGTGCAACAAAGCATATTTGCACCAGCAGCGCCTGGGGGCTGCTCTTCTCCGTATCCCCGCCAGCAGTTGGTACTGGCAGACCTTCTCCTCTGAGCTATTCTGATAGTGGGGCAGTGCGATTTCACGGTTTTTAATGAGATGTGGAGCACCTTTCAGAGGCTGGCCTGGTTTTTGTAGCTGCCCTAGGCAGCCCTGAGGAGGGATGGGAGGGGGGTTGGTGAAGAGGATGTTCCTGCAACCCAGGTGTGAGACGGGAGAGCCCTGAGTTAGGTTGAGGCTAGAAGGCAGGCAGAGGATGGGATGGAGAGCTGTGTTGGGGGGACGGTGGGATGGTGAGGATGGACGGCAGAGCTGCCAGTGGCAGGCATCCCATCTCCCAGTGGCTAGGAACACTCCTGATCTCCTAAGGCAAGCAGTGCCGAGACAGGGCAGCACAAGGCCGGAGGATTTGATGGCACGGGGTCCTGGCTCTTTCTCCTTTGCCATTTTTAGCTATTGATGAGGGAAGATGGCGACAGGGCCAGGAGAGAGGTGTCCTCTCCTTGCGCCACCCTCCCCCCTTTTTTTTGAGATGGAGTTTTGCCCTTGTCACACAGGCTGGAGTGCAGTGGTGCGATCTTGGCTCACTGCAACTTCTGCCTCCTGGGTTCAAGTGATTCTCCTGCCTCAGCCTCCTGAGTAGCTGGGATTACAGGTGCTTGGCACCACGTCTGGCTAATTTTTTGTATTTTTAGTAGAGACGGGGTTTCACCATGTTGGCCAGGCTGGTCTCGAACTCCTGACCTCAGGTGATCCCCCTGCCTTGGCCTCCCAAAGTGCTAGGATAATAGGCAAGAGCCACCGCGCCCGGCCTCTTGTGCCTCTTTTTAAGACCAAGGACACCCTTCCCAGATGACCTCCTCCACCCCACTCCCAAGACTTCCCCTCGCATTTCACTGGCTTGCGTGAACTGCAAGCCTTGTCCATTCCTCAACCAATCCCTGGCAAGGGAATGGGAAACAATCTCTTCCCACTCCACGAGGTCACTCTCCTGTGGCTCTTTGCCTGAACACACCAGGGACGTTTGCTCCTGCTGGTGCCTCCGCGTGGGAAGGCCCTTCCTGATTCTTCCATCTGGAAGAGTCATCTTTCAAAGCTGCCTCCAAAGGCAGTCTTCTACCTGCAGGCTGGGTCAGGGTCTCCTCTGGGTTCTCACAGCCTTCCAGGACCCCTACCGGATGTGGCCTGTTTCTGTGGCTCAGAAATGGGACCTCTTCCAGCCCCATGCAACCATAATCAGCACAGCCAGCCATGGTGAGGACTCCCAGCCCGCTGGACCTGTGCCTGGCAGCCACAACCCTGCCCTCACCCCTGCCCAGGGCTGGGCATGACCTCTGGGAAAAGCCTCAGGAGAGGACTGGGACTGAAAGAAAAACACCCATTTGATGGAGAAGCAAAGTGAGGCTCAGTGAGGGGTGTGACTTGCCCAAGGTCATGGTCAGGGCCAGTCTTAGCCCCAGGCCTCTCTCTCAGGCCTGGGCCCTGGGCCCTACTCCAGGGCTCCTCAGACTTTGAAGGTCACGTGAATCACTGGGGCACCCTGTTAAAATGCAGACGCTGGTTCAGTAGGTTGGGGTGGGACTGGACTTGCTATTTCCCACATGCTTCCGCTGCCACTAGCCTGCAAGCCACACTGGGGGTGTCACAGTCTGTACTAAGGGAGACCTTGGATTTTCAGCCCCACCCTCAGAAGCCTAGAGGCCGCTGCTTTAGGAAGGGTGGGGTGTGGGTAGGGTGTGAGTGGGGAAGCCACTTCAAGAAACCCCAATCTCCATTCCTGTTCTGCCAGCCATCTAGGACACCAGAGCTGCTGGAACGTTTTATTAAGTTAAGAGGTTCAGGGAGCAGGAGAGAAACACCTTTTGGGTGGCTCTGGCGGTTCTGCACCCAGCACAGCCTCGAAGGAGGCTGTGGGGCCATGGAGGCCAGCTGCTAGCTCCCTCTGTCCTGAGCCCCATGGTATGGGTCCAAATGGGGCAGGAAGTGTTAGTAGGAGGTAGGGTAGGAAGAGGGTGGCAGGCTCCCGCCTCTCCCCTGTAGAGACACCCCGCCATGGCTGCTGCCTGGGCCTCCGCCAGACCCCTGGGCTAGGGCCACCAGCTCAGAAGCCCAAGCAGAGGGTGGCTGGAGACAGAGGGGGACCAGGGTTGGAGGCACACAGCCACCAGGAATTGCTTTTTTTTTTTTTTTTTTTAAGTATAAAGTGTTTTGGAAAAAAAGGAAAAAAATCTATATAAAAATCTCTTCACATATAAAATCCTGAAGAAGGTGCAAGGTAAGACCCAGTGCGAGGGGCGCGCTCAGATATGCAGTGTGTGTGTGTGTGTCCGTGTGTACATGTGTGCACGTGTGTGTGTATGTGTCTGTGTGTGTGTGTGTGTGTGTGTGGTGGGTGCAAGTGCACGTGTGGCCCACAGAGGGTGGGGAGAAAGCTTGGCTTTTTACTTCCATCCAGGAGGGAAGGAGGGCGGCTGGTCCTCCAGCCTGGAGGGTCTGCAGCTGGGCGGGACCTGAAAGACAAGGTGCGGCAGGGCTGAGGCCTGGGCTGAGGGGCTGCGAGGCCACCCCGAGGCCAAGCAAGGGTGCTGAGTGGGTCCTTCCACCACCTCTCAGCCCCTAAGGTACAGCCAGATCCGCTCTTCCTGGCTCCTTCCCAAGCAGCTCAGCCATAGGGTGGCCTCTCCTGCATGCCTTAGGAAGTCTATGAGGACTTATCAGAAAGAGGATGCTCCAGGTAGATGTGGCGTTGAAAAAGCAAAAATAAGAACACTTTGGCCAGGTGCAGCGGCTCACACCTGTAATCTCAGAATTTTGGGAGGCTGAGGCAGGTGTATTGCTTGAGCCCAGGAGTTCGAGACCAGCCTGGGAAATCACGGCGAAACCCCACCTATACAAAAAGTGCAAAAATTATCTGGGCATGGTGGTGAGGGCCTGTGGTCCCAGCTACTCAGAAGGCTGAGGTGGGAGGATCCCTTGAGCCTCGGAGGTTGAGGCTGCAGTGAGCCATGATTGCACCACTGCACTCCAGCCTGGGTGTCAGAGTAAGACCTTGTCTCAAAGCAACCAAAACCAACCAACCAACCAACCAACCAACCAACCAACCAACCAACCAACCACTTTGAGCCCTGCTAAGTCAAGAAGGAGTGTTAAGACTAACTGGGATAGAAGCCCGGCCTCAGCGTGCGATGTGTGTGTGTGAAGCTCAGTGGAGATTCACTGTGGGGGTCAGGGATGTGCACGCTGCATTTGCCTCCAGCCCCAAGAAGGGGGGTGCACTGAGCAGGCTGTGGCTCTGCACTGTGCCGCCCAGCTCTGGAGGAACAGGCTTAAGCTGATGAAGCAGCCTGTGGCCCGGGTCTGATGGGATCTCTGCAACAACCCCGTGTTGCTGGTTTCATTGTCCTTTTTACAGAACGGGAATTGGAGGCCAGAAGAAGGAAGTGGCCTGGCTGGGGTGGTCCAGGGAGTCCCAGGTGTGGGAGAGCCTCAGCCCCTGCCCACCCTGCAGGGCACACGCCTCGGCATCCACCTCTACTCAGCCAGGCTGTTGCGCATCGACTCCTTCTCCTGGAGGGCGGCCATGGCAAGGCGCAGGTGCTCCTTCAGCTGCTCGATCTCCCGCTCAGACCGTGTCTTGATGTGGCTCAGCTCCACATAGATGTCCTGGTACTTTCCCGAGGTGAAGCGCTTGTCCTGGGGGGCAGGAGGCAGGTATCAGGGCATGAAGTCTCTCCCTCCAGCCCTGCCCACCGGGCACATGGGCAGCACCAGCAGCCAGACCTCCCCGCAGACACCTCGCTTCATCCCTCCAGGTGGCTCCCCAAGACGGCCGTGGGTCCTGGGCTTACCCCTCCCACCTCCCTGGTACCACCCAGGGACACAGGCGTCATTGTCATCCTCATCCTGTTTCGGGGGAGAAGATTTTGACCAAGACCGCAGGGCAGTGAGTGGCTGGGATGAGAACCAGGTCAGCCTGGCTGGGTGCTTGGGCCCTTCCTGTGAGTTCACGCCACCTGTTCTTCAAGTGCGGTAAACACGGTCTGGCTCACGTGCACTTACAGAGCCACCAACATGTCCACTTCCTGCCCCAAACTGACAGAGCGCACCAGGCAGTGACATAGCAGCCAAGGGTGGGCCAGGCGGGCTGCAGACTCAGACCTGGGCTGAACCCTGACCCACCCAACTCCTAGCAACGTGGTTATTCACACTGGAGTGCAAGCTCCCCACAGCAGAGATTTGGGGCTATTTTGTTCACATCTGTCTTCCCAGCACCTAGCACAGTGCCCGGGATATAGTAGGTGCTCAATAATAATCAATAAATTAAATAATGCTAAATAAACAGAAGCCAAGTACGGCCTTGGGGAAGTCACTTCCCCTTTCTTAGTCTCAGTTTCCCTATCAGTGAATGGGGATGATGACACCTACATGGGAGAAGCACAGGAGAGCCTGAGGAAGGATGAAGCAAGTGGAGGGCTTGGCACAGAGCAGGTGCTCACAGGATGGCATCCAGATGGCTCCAGAGTCCCCGACGGCCCCCAGCCCAGCGGAAGGACCTACCTTCTGCATCATCTGGAGCTCGTCCCGGAGGCACTGCACCTCCTTCTTTAGGTACTGGAGTTCGTTTTCTTTTACGCGAAGCAGCACCTGGGGATATAGGTGCTGGACTGACCCAGGGCCAGAAGCCAGAGCTACCCTGGCCCATAGTGCCCTGCAGCCCGGGTTCTCTCTGCCTCAGGCCCCTAGAATGCAGTCCCTATCTGCACAAAAACCCTCTACATCCTGGAGGCAGACTCCTCCAGGAAGCCCTCTCCGATTCCCCTGCTTTGCCTTCCCTTACTCTCACCCCTGTCCAGCCCGTGTGAGTGGATATCTCACGGTCAAGTCTGCTGCAGCCCTCATGCAGCACCGGGCTCTCACCTCGGGAGTGAGATGGATGAAAAGAAGCCCTACATAAACCTGAGCAGGCTGAACCACTCCACAAGGCACCTCATTAACCCCTCCCCAACCCTGAGGGCTAGGTGCTGACTTGACCAAGGAGGAAACAAGTTCAGCCAGGACTGGGGAGGCTTAAAAGCTCAGACTGGAGCCAGACTGCCTGGTTCAAATCCCAGTCCAGCTATAAAAGCTTTGGTAAGGTACTTGACCTTCCTGTGCCTCAGTTTCCTCATCTGTAAATGGGGACAGTCATAGTAGCTAATGTATGGAGCTGTCAGGAAGATTAGATGAGTTAACAGACAAAAAGGGCTTCCAGAATTTCTAGGTACAGAATGAGCCTCACCTAAGTGTTTGTTGAAGAAATAAAATATTGGGGCCGGGAGCGGTGGCTCACGCCTGTAATCCCAGCACTTTGGGAGGCAGAGGCGGGCGGATCACGAGGTCAGGAGATTGGGACCATCCTGGCTAACATGGTGAAACCCCGTCTCTACTAAAAATACAAAAAATTAGCCAGGTGTGGTGGCGGGTGCCTGTAGTCCCAGCTACTCGGGAGGCTGAGGCAGGAAAATGGCATGAACCCGGGAGGCGGAGCTTGCAGTGAGCCGAGATGGTGCCACTGCACTCCAGCCTGGGTGACAGAGTGACTCTGTCTCAAAAAAAAAAGAGAAATAAAATATCGGCTGGGCACGGTGGCTCACGCCTGTAATTCCAACACTTTGAGAGGCCGAGGTGGGCGGATCACCTGAGGTTGGGAGTTCGAGACGAGCCTGACCAACATGGAAAAACCCTGTCTCTACTAAAAATACAAAATTATCCAGGCGAGGTGGCACATGCCTGTAATCCTAGCTACTTGGGAGGCTGAGGCAGGATAATCGCTTTTTTTAAAAATATTTTTTATTTTTTTTTTGAGACGGAGTCTCGCTCTGTCACCCAGGCTGGAGTGCAGTGGCACGATCTCGGCTCACTGCACGCTCTGCCTCCCAGGTTCATGCCATTCTCCTGCCTCAGCCTCCGGAGTGGCTGGGACTACAGGTGCCCGCCACCGCGCCCGCCACCACGCCCGGCTAATTTTTTTGTATTTTTAGTAGAGACGGGGTTTCACTGTGTTAGCCAGGATGGTCTCGATCTCCTACCTCGTGATCTGCCCGCCTCGGCCTCCCAAAGTGCTGGGATTACAGGCGTGAGCCACCGCGCCCAGCCAGGAGAATCGCTTTAACCTGGGAGGCGGAGGTTGTGGTAAGCCGAGATCGCACCACTGCACTGTAGCCTGGGCAACAACAGCAAAACTCTGTCTCAAAAAAAAAAAAAAGTAAAGAAATAAATACTAAGGCCAGGTGTGGTGGCTCATGCTGTAATCCCAGCACTTTGTGAGGCCAAGGTAGGCAGATCACTTGAGGTCCGGAGTTCGAGACCAGCCTGGCCAACATAGTGAAACTTGTCTCTACCAAAAATATAAAAAATTAGCTGGGTGTGGTGGTGCAGGCCTGTAATCCTAGCTACTTGGGAGGCTGAGGCAGGAGAATCGCTTGAACCAGGGAGGCAGAGGTTGCAGTGAACTGAGATCGTGTCACTATACTCCAGCCTGGGTGACAGAGAGAGACTCTGTCTCAAAAAAAGAAAGAAAGAAAAAGAAAGAAAATACTACAGTGATACTGGCATCACACACATACACACATATTTTCTTACCCCAATATTTCCCAGTAAGGAAGGTGCTGGTGCCATTTTACAGATGAGCTACTGGGACTCAGAAAAGTGGAGTGATTTGCTATGGTACACGGCAGGTAGGTGACACAATGCAGGTGGGAGGGCAGAATTCTGGCTACTGGATGCACAGTAGGTGTTCTGGCCTAGTCAGGCTGGCCCAGCCACTGGGAGACTTGGCTTTCCTGCCACAGGTGATACCCAGCCTATGGCGGGGGTGCCCCATAGTCCCGGGCCCCGAGAACCACTGGGCTGCCTGGTGCTAGTGAGGACACTCACCTCTAGCTCGCAGGAACTCCGCTCATTGCTGCGCCCGCAGCCATTGCCCATGCCCTGCGAGGCAATGAAGCTGCGCAGCTGGTCTATCTCCTCTGACAGGCGGCCATGCAGCTCCTGGGAGAGGCACGGTGGTCAGGGGAGGAGTGCCGGGACCCACCCGTGTCCCCCCAACCTGGGGCCAGGCCCACCTGGTTGTGGCGCAGCAGCTCCTGGCCCTCCTGCTGGCAGCGGCGCAGCGTGTGCTCGCGCTCCTCAGCCTGCCGCATGAGTGCCCCAATCTCCAGGCACTTCTGCGAGTACTGCTCCGATAGCACCTGCAGCTCCCGCTTCAGTGCCTCCACATCTGACCTGCCCCAGAGGAGGAGCAGAGGAGAGCATAGGTTGTCTTGCTCCTGCCAAGCCTGGAGTCCAGTCAGGTAGACTTAAAGCATCCCAGGACTCTGGGGTTCCCTCTCTAGGTTTGCCTTTAGCCTGCTGTGGGGCTGTGAACCAGTGACAGTTTCTCTGGGCTACAAGTGTTTACCCTAAGTGAGGGTGGCTTGGAGGAGCCCATCTTTTTTTTATTTTTAGATGGAGTCTTGCTCTCACTCTTGTTGCCCAGGCTGGAATACAATGGCACAATCTTGGCTCACTGCAACCTCTGCCTCCTGGGTTCAAGCGATTCTCCTGCCTCAGCCTCCCAAGTAGCTAGAAGTACAGGCTCCCGCCACCACATTCAGCTAGCTTGTATTTTTAGTAGAGATGGGGTTCACCATGTTGGCCAGGCTAGTCTCGAACTCCTGATCCCAGCCTCCCAAAGTACTGGGATTACAGGCATGAGCCAATGTGCCCGGCTGGAGGGGCCCATCTTTAAAGCCCCTGAAGCCTCAACATTCCAAAACTGTGCTCTGGGGCACGGAGAGGCCTAGTGGTCAACAGTGACACTGCAGCCCAGCTCCAGGGGAGACTAAAGGGGTGAAGAGGTGGGTGGAGGCTGGGACCAGCCAAGACAAGAAGCTGCCTGAAGGACTGTCTGTGAGGACTGGCATGGGGTCTGCCTGAGGACCTTCTGCTTCTGTTTCTTGCATCCATGAGACTGGAGCAGGAATCTCAGCTAGGGGCAAACTGATGTGTCCGCTGCCAAGGGGCCTCAGCAAAGTTCCTCAACCCATAACCATCAGGGTGGGCAGTTGGGCCCCGGCATCATCTTACTGGTGCTGCTTCCGGAGGCCATCCGGGCCCTGCTGGAGACTCCGTGTTTTGCTCAGCTCTCGGCTCAGCTCTTCCTGGTAGGCCTTCTTCATGGCTTCAATGGCTGGAAGCAGGGCAGAGAGGCACAAGAGAGACTGGAGGGGGTTCAGCAGCACCAAGTGCCACCAGCTCTGAGATGCCACATGTACTGGTGGAGTACTATGTGGACTCCACATAGTACTATGCAAGTACTATGGACTTGGACCAAGGAGTGCTATGCAAAGAGCACCGAACCAGGAGTCCAGAGTAGCCCAGGCTGTGTCATAAACTGAGTGGCTTGGGGTAAGCTCTCAACCTCTCTCAGCCCATCTATTAAGGGAAGATAATCCTGTTGGATGGACCCTACTGGGGAGACAGCTCAGGGTCTGACCATTGGTACCTCCTGTTCTAGTGATTTCCAGGTAGGACCCCACCTAGTACACCCCCCCTGCAGACTCTGAGGGCTCTCAAACAAGGCCTATCTGCTTTGACCAGCCTCGTGGTCAAGAGCTCAGGCTCCACAGTCAGCATAAACCGATGTGACTTTGCACAGGTGACTTAACCCCTTGTGCCTCAGATCCCTTATCTGGAAAACAGGGGTCGATAACAACAGTACCTTTCCTCCATGGGGTTATTGGAAGGTGTGTGAAGAATTTAGAACAAAGCATGGCTCAGAGTAAATGCCCCAACATTAGCTCCTGCTGGCTTTATTCTCAGATTGTGAGCTCCTAAGGACTGAGACCGAGGCTTTTTTTTTCCCACTCAGGGCCACCCATGGTTTTACCCACAATTCTAAAAGCCGAAACTTCTGAACATTGAAAGTTTCTCCCCTTTTTTTCTTTCTTTCTTTCTTTTTTTTTTTTTTTGAGACGGAGTCTCACTCTGTCACCCAGGCTGGAGTGCAGTGGCACAATCTTGGTTCACTACAACCTTTGCCGCCCACTTTCAAGCGATTCTCCTGCCTCAGCCTCCTGAGTAGCTGGGATTACACGCGCCTGCCACTGCGCATGGCTAATTTTTGTATTCATAGTAGAGACAGGGTTTCACCATCTTGGCCAGGCTGGTCTTGAACTCCTGACCTCGTGATGCACCTGCCTCAGCCTCCCAAAGTGCTGGGATTACAGGCATGAGCCACAGTGCCTGGCCTTTTTTTTTTTTTTTTTTGATGGAGTCTTACTCTGTCATCCAGGCTGGAGTGCAGTGGTGCAATCTCAGCTTACTGCAGCCTCTGTCTCCTGGGTTCAAGAGATTCTCCTGCCTTAGCCTCCTGAGTAGCTGGGATTGCAGCTGCCCAGCATCACGCCCAGCTAATTTTTGTATTTTTAGTAGAGATGGGGGTTTCACCATGTTGGCCAGGCTAGTCTCGAACTCCTGACCTCAGGTGATCTGCCCGCCTCAGCCTCCCAAAGTGCTGGGATTACAGGCATGAGCCACTGCACCGGGCCTCTGGTAAATCTTTTGGTGGCAATCCCCACCCTGAATGGACATGAGGCTATTTATGGTCTTTATTATTCCACTTAAGTGTGATTTTTATCCATTTCACAGCAGAAACCTTAGTGCCAGATTACAGGGCGAAGTCCAGACTCTGCTGAGGGGGAAGGGGTCTCTAACACACGCGGCTGCAAAGGCGATCTTCCTAAAATGCAGAGCACACTGGCCCCAAGGCTGGGTTCGAGTGCCTGAGCACTTGGCACAGCACTGGCAGGTTGTGAGCTTCAGATCATGTGACATTGGCCAGCATTTCTATTGTTCTGCAAACCCCTAGTGATGCCTAGGAATGTGCCAGGCACACAGCAGGTGTGCGGTGGCAGGAGGGGAGGGAATTGTCCAGGATGAAGGGTGCTCCTGTGGGAAACATGTGGGGCCCAGTGCCTGGCACACAGCTGGCATGGACAATGCTCACACCTTCCCCTGCTCTCCCCAGGGTCTGGTCCATGTGCCCAGGGAGGAGGCACTCCTATGAGGACAGGGGATGCAGCTGATCAGCCTCTCCCCCACGCATGTGGGTAGCGTGTGCCTTTAGGCAGACTCTATGGTGGCTGCAGGCCCCTGAGCAGGAAGAGTCACCACCTATGGTAGTGGTGGTGTTGGGGGTGGGGAGGGTATCTTTTACTGCCTCAGTTTCCCTTTTTAAGTAGGGCTACAGGCCAGTTCTTGGAGCTTCCAACACCTGCTGACCCTTTACCCCAAATGTGGCACTGAGACCCCTACATCTTATTTGATAAAATCCTCCCCAGTTTGGCTAGGAGGAACCTCAGCACAGAGGCTCAGAGCCCAGCCCACTGTGCCCCACCCAGGGTCCATACCTGAGGCCGTGGCTGCCGTCTCCTCAGCCAGGAGCCACTCCTTCTCCTGCTGCAGGCGCTGCAGCTCCCGCTCGTGGTGCCGCTGCAGCTCCTCCATCACCTGCTGGTGTGAGGACTCCATCTCTGCCAGGCTGCGCTCACATGCCTCCTGTGGGCCGGACGCCAGGGTGTCACAGGCTGCCCCGTTCCTCTGGACAGTGGCCCTTCCCCAGCCTCCAGAGGAGAAGGCTCAGGGGCAGGTACACCACCTCCTCCTGGGTCCCAGCACCTCCAGTCTGCACCTGCTCCTGCTCCCACCCCCACCCCACGGCTCCTCATTCACAAACCTCACCTTGTCGCTCCTGCCTCAAGCCCTCCAGGGACTCCTCGTCCTACAGAGTCAAGTCCCTGTTCCCATGGCTGACCTTTACGTTCTCATCCCTGGCCTTTCTCTGCCAAGCAATCTTACAGTTACGGTTGCAGCACATTCACACCTCTGAGCTTTAGCTATTCCCACTGCCTGGAATTTTGTGGTTTTTTTGTTTTTGTTTTTGTTTTTGAGACAGAGTTTTGTTCTGTCACCCAGGCTGGAGTGCAGTGGAGCAATCTCAGCTCACTGCAACCTCCACCTCTGGGTTCAAGTGATTCTTCTGCCTCAGCCTCATGAGTAGCTGGGACTACAGGTGCCCACCACCACGCCCAGCTAATTTTTGTATTTTTAGTAGAGATGGGGTTTCACTGTGTTAGCCAGGATGGTCTTGAACTTCTGACCTTGTGATCTGCCGGCCTTGGCCTCCCAAAATGCTGGGATTACAGGCATGAGCCACTGTGCCCGGCCTGGAATGTTTTTTTGGCAACTTTACCTCCCTGGGTAATTTACTGACCTGCAGCCCAGTTTAAATGTCTCTCCTAGCTCTGTCTCTGGGCAGCCTCTCCCCTGCCTCAAAAGGTTCTACCTCTGCCAAACCATAAATTCCCTGAAGACTGAGAACATCTGACTGGCGCAGTCCCCAGGGTCTAGGCCAGGGCCTGACATGTGGCAGGTGCTCAGTAAATGAGCTGAAACTGATGATGTAATACAAAATAATGCTTAGTAGACAAGATGGGCAAGTATCTCAGACTAATAATACCCACTGCTGGGAGTGTCCGCCACAACGGTGTGTGTAGGGGGTGGTCCGGTGGCATCATCACATTTTGCGACCCCACTGGTTGACCTAGTAGGTTCACTCCTAGAAATGATCCCACAGAAAGTCGTATGTGTACAGAGACTTTTGGAACAAGGGTATTCCCTACAGCAAGGTTGGTAACAGATGAAAACTGGAAACAATCTAAATCCCTATCAGGGGAACTCTTGAATAAATGATGGGATCGAGCTTGACAATGGGACACAGGCAGCTGCTAGACAGAGTTTTTGTGTGGATGCTGTGGAAAAAGATCCCAAAATGAGGTGGTGAAAGTTGGCTTCTGACACTACACGTGGTATGATCTCACTCACGGGAACAAACGTGCAGACCTGTCCGTCCCAGTGAATGGAAAACACAGAAAACACAGAAAAGGTAGGGAGGATATTGTAGGGGGCAGAATGATAGTCCCTCAAAGTTGTCCACATCTTACTCCCAGGATCTGTGACTACATCATGTTACATGGCAAAGAGGAATTCAGGCGGCAGAGGGAATCAAGGTTGCTAATCAGCTGACCTTAAAATCGGGAGATTATCCCAGATTATCCCTCAAGCCCAGTGTAATCACAAGGGTCCTTAAAAGTGGACGAAGGGGGCAGAAGCGAAGAGTTCAAGGGAGGTGTGACCAGGAAGGGATGGTCAGAGTGACATGGCAGGAGAAGGACTTGACTTCCCCTCTGCAGGCTTTGAAGATGAAGGAAGGGGCCGAGAGCCAAGGGACGCGGACGGCCACCAGAAGCTGGAGCAGGCAAGGGATACAACGGGTGCCTGCAGAGGAACACAGTCCTGCCCACGCCTCGGCTGCAGCGCGGCAAGACTCGCGTTAGACTTCTCGCCTACAGAAGCGTGAGGTAATACATGTGCATTATTTAGGTAGCTGTGGTTACAGGTTACAGCTGCCACCAGAAACTGATAGGCAGGCGGCAGCAGCCACCGACAGGACCCTGGGGTGGCAGCTGGCAGCAGAAGGAGTGTGAGGGTGTTGATTTCCAGCCTTTCAATTTGTTTAAATTATTTTTGAAAATGTAAACATTTCTTTTATATGATTAAAAAAATGTTTAAGGTCATTAAAAAGGGAAGGGGAAGAAGAGCCAGGGAAGAAACTAAGGCACAGAGGACCAGATGAGGGACTGTCTCCCCCACGCAAAGGCCACCTCCCCACCTCTCCAGCAGCCACACCTGGGGACGATTTGATGGAGGAGCGAGGGCCAAGAGCTTCACGTGGCGACAGGGGTGTCTGTCCCCTGGCTTCTGTTCCTGCCCTCTATGTGTCTCCCGGCTTTGGACAACAGAACATGGCTTTGGACCTCAGAGGCGGTCTTCACCCTGGCTGCGCCTTGGAGTGAACCTGAACAAACCCCTCGCCCCCTCTGAGCTTCAGTCTTGGCATCCGTAAAGCAGGCCTCACAGGACCAGCCCCCGAGGCTCCCTGGGCACGGGAACCCGGTGCACAGAGGGAGACGGTACGCCAGCATCCACCAGTGGGGAGCCCAGCAATGTGGGGGTGGGCACTGCTCTTCTGAAAAGGGCCAGACCAGGCAGGCAGACCCAGCAGCTCAGGGGTGCAGGGGCTGACATCAGGAGGTGGGACTCAGCTGACGAACAGGGGCTCCTAGGGCCTCTCTCACCTACCTTCCTGAGTGGCCCAAGGTGTCCTGATCCTGGCTGCCACCTTTGACATGGACATCAAAGTAGATAAAGAAATGCCTCTGTCCCCACTGCAATAGTGGGGAAGGGTTCTCTTTACCAGATGTCCAGTGGGTGAAGCCCCAGACCACCCGACAGCTGTCCTGCAGCAGCAAGCCCCCAACCCCTGAAGGAAGGGCACCCACTCAGCCTGAGATACCAGCTGGGAAATCCCTCCCAGCTGTCACTCCTCCAGGTCCACCGAATTTCCATCCGCCTCCTCCCGTGCCTGAGGGCGACACAGATGACTCAGCTCCTCTTCTCTGCTGCCCTCCGCATCTGGGGTCACTCCTCCACCTGCCTGGTCTTCAGCTCTGTTCCCCGATTATTCCCTTCTCCCCTCCCACCTGCTCCCCGTGCCCATCCCACCCTAACGGGACCAAACACTGACAGACTTTGGTGCACCCAATGGGGCACCTGGGGACCAGAACGCCTGAACTCCAGACACAGGTCTGCCTATAGCTCAAAGGTCACACCCTTCTGTGGGCCTCAGTTTTGCCACCTGTAAGCTGAGAAGCCAAAGCAGTGCCTTTTAAACGTCATTGTAGTGGCAGAGCCTTTATCTAAAGGAAATCTAAAGCTGGCTCTATGAGTAAAACGGACAAAGGCGGGCCAGTGCAGTGGTCACACTTGTACCCCCAGCACTTTGGGAGGCCAACATGGGAGAAGCACTTGAGCCCAGGAGTTCAAGACCAGCCCAGGGAACATAGTGAGACCTTGTCTCTACAAAAAAATTTTTTTAAATTAGCCAGGCATGGTGGTGTAGCCTGTGGTTCCTACTCAGGAGGCTGAGGTGGGAAGACTGCTTGAGCCCTAGAGTTCGAGGCTGCAGTGAGCCTCTGTGCCACTGCACTGTAGCCTGGGTGACAGTAAAAGACCTCATCTCTAAAAAAATTAAAATAAAATAAAATGGAGGAAGATGAAGCCACTCTGATTATAGGTAGGTACGAATGGGTCCCAGCCCCACCCACCCAGAAAGCAGCCCCTGCAGCTTCTTAGAGCAGAGCGCGCAGGCAGAAGCCCCCTGGCTGGGGGCCTCGGAGGCCCTCCCACCTGCCTCAGCTGGGGTGTTGGGCCCCCAGCTCCCTTCTCTGCCTCAGGGTGGGAGGCTACAGGGCACAACACTGGCTCCTCCTCTGCCCCTCCCCAGGACAAGGTAAGCCCCCAGCCTCACCCTCTGCGTCCCACCCCAACTCCCCTGCCTGCTCCTCTATCAGTGGAAACTCCATCCACTACTTGGCCCCAGGATGGTCTCCGGGCTTCCCTGGAGCAGCAGCCCCAGCCTCAAGGCCCCCAAAGGCCCCTCTGCCTTCCGTAGATCTGGTCATCCAGTCCCAAATTCTCCTCCCTCCAGACCCTTGACATTCACCCTCCTTCAGCCATTTCCTAATGCCTTACACCTGGCCTTCTCCCAAGCCCCCTCCACTCCAACATCACTTCCCTGATGTCACTGTCTGACCCCAAACCTCCAAAAGTCTGTGGAATGAGCTTCTCTTTTTTTGTTTTGTTTTTTGTTGCTGTTTTTAGATAGAGTCTCACTGTCGTCACCCAGGCTGCAGTGGCAGGATCTCAGCTCACTGCAACCTCTGCCTCCCGGGTTCAAGCGATTCTCCTGCCTCAGCCACTGGAGTAGCTGGGATTATAGGCGCCCACCACCATGCCCTGCTAAGTTTTGTATTTTTTTTTTTTAGTAGAGACAGGGTTTCACCACTCTAGCCACACTGGCCTCGAACATTTGACCTCAAGTGATCCACCCACATCACCTCCCAAAGTGCTGAGATACAGGCATTAGCCACCGTACCAGGCCAGAGCTTCTAACTCTTAGCTCAGCACTGGAGGCCTCCACAATACGCACCAACCAGCCTTCCTTCTCATGCCCCAGCCAATGCCTTCCTGAGAGCCCCCTCATGACGTGACCTCCCCTTGGAAATTTTTAGAAGGCTCCTCCTGCCTAGGGCCTAGATCTCAGCCTTCTTTTCTTTTCTTTTCTTTTCTTTTTTTTTTTTTTGAGATGGAGTCTTACTCTGTCGCCAGGCTGGAGTGCCGTGGCGCAATCTCGGCTCACTGCAACCTGCGCCTCCTGGGTTCCAGTGAGTCCCCTGCCTCAGCCTCCCAAGTAGCTGGGACTACAGTGCGCACCACCACGCCCGGCTATTTTATTTTATTAGAGACGGAGTTTCACCATGTTGGCCAGGTTAGTCTCGTTCTCCTGACCTCGTGATCTGCCCACTTCTGCCTCCCCAAAGTGCTGGGATTACAGGCGTGAGCCACTGCGCCTGGCCCCTTCTTTTCTACTTTAGATAATGGTGTGATAACTACAGACAGCTGATTGTCAAATTTTTAGTAATTCTATGATGTAGTTGTTAAGCACAGCCATTAACAATTAAATTTATATACTTTAAATTAACTACGTTGAAGACAAAGCAATAGATACTCAAATTTATTACTTCCTAAATATTTCACTGTGTTTTATTATGCGTGCTCTTGGGGCCAATCACATCTACTTTATCCGCATGGTGGAAATCCTAGTGAATAGTGTGACATCTCTTCCCAACTCTCTGTCCAGGGACTTTGTGCTGGTAATGCAGCATTGGCCACAGCGGGAGTATTTACACTGCAGAATTGGTAAACATTACACATCAGGGCTTGATTTATTGTTTTGTTGATTGTCTAGACTTAAGCAAGTGACAAGAAAATGCTAATAATGCAGATTAAACTTAGAAGTATCTCACATCTATAACCATTACATTGTAAATAGAACAAAAAATTGCAAAAATATTCTTAATAGAATATTCTCAAATATTCTCAATAGAAAACTACTATCCTATTTAGCAAAGAAGTAGCTGACAACATGGACCAGTAAAGTTTCGACAAATGTCTTCTCATCTTACTCATTACCATAAACAAAAGTGTCAACCAGCACACATGTTAGAACAACCCCCATTTGTTAATCAGTTGTGGATACAAGAGTATGGAAAAAATCACTGAAAGCATTCTGAGAAAAATCCATTTGCTGTACGGAATTCACAATAAAATTATATATTTTTATTTGTAAATTGTGCACTAAGCATTGTTTTTATTGGTAAAATTTATAATAAACTTATATATGTGTACACACACACGTTTTTTCTAGAGAGTTAGTTTGTCCTAGTTGTGACAACCAAAAGTATTCCCAGACACAGCCAAATGTCCCCAAGGGGGACAAAATGGACCCCGTTGAGAACCGCTGTCCTAGGCGGACGGTGCATTCTCTGAGGGCTACTGGAGGCTCCCCTGTCCTGCAGACCTCCTTGTGTGGGGCCTCGGCCCAGTGGGCCTCGGCAGGATTTCCCTGTGTTCAGGGAGTGACTCTCGGGGCCACTAGCCCCCCACTTCCCCGGGGCAAGGGTCCAAGTGCAGAGTGTCACACGGGGACTCACACACAGGCTCTGCAGTCAGCCGGACCCTCGCTCAAATCCCACCTTTGAGACCTGCAAGCGGGGTGACCTCGGGCAAGTCACATAACCTCTCAGAGCTCAGTGGCCTTGTCTGTAAAACGGGCACAGTGATCACGCCCACCAGCTGTGGGGAGAGTAAATGAGATGACGCATGTCAAATGCCCCACACAGGTTCCAGCACACACAGGAAGGGCTCCCAAAATCTCAGCTGTTTCCTGATAACACGGCAACCAGGAATCTGCCCCCTCCCCCTGAAAAACAGCCCCCCGGCCTTACCTGTGAGATGTAGCCCGGGGGGATGTGGCCATCCTCCTGGGATCTCAGTGCACTCTGAGGAGCCTCCCCTTGGAGACGCCACGCCTCCAGCTGGGCCCGAAGAGCCTGAACCTACGAGGGAGAAGGGTGGTCAGTGGGACCTGGAAGCTGGGGCAGGGCTGGTGGAAGGCAGTGAGGAGCCCGCAGGCTTCCAGCTCCACACGGATACAAGCCCAGCGTCCCTGGAAGGCTTAGGAATGCCTCAGGGTTTGAGAAGGGCAAGCAGCCCTGGAGCGAGATGTAGCCAGGGGACACGCTGGGCTGTTTCCTGGATGGCCAGGTCAATGACCTGGGAGAGCCTTGGCCCAGAGAAGGCTAGACAGGGATAGGAACAGGAAACTGTGGTCACAGATGTTTACACATCATCGAGGTGACAGAGGAAACATCTTTGAGCCTCAGTTTTCCCGTCAGTAAAACTGCTGAAGTCCACCCTAGGGGTAGAGGCCGCTGTGAGGATTCCACGAGTCGGTGCAGGCAGGGAGGCCACGGGCAGAAGATGAACAATAAACGGTCTCGCCCTTCTTCTTCTTCTTTTTTTTTTTTTTTAATCTGAGACAAAGTCGGGCTCTATTGCCAGACTGCTGGAGTGCAGTGGCTTGATCTTGGCTCACTGCATCCTCTGCCTCCCGGGCTGCAGCCATCCTCCCACCTCAGCCTCTCAAGTAGCTGGGGCTACAGGTATGCACCAGCACGCCCAGCTAAATTTTGTATTTTTTTGTAGACATGGGGTTTTGCCATGTCGCACAGACTGGTCTCAAACTCTTGGCTTCAAGGGACCCTCCCACCTTGGCCTCCCAAAATGTTAGGATTGCAGGTGTGAGCCTGGCAGGTCTCTCCCTTCTCTTCCCACTTGTCTTCTCTATGGCTGCTAAGGGCAGAACTAGGAAAAAAAAAAAAAAACCAAACCAAACTACTAAGGTCTAAGGAAGAAGATTCTAGTTCGCAGGAGTGTGGGGTGCACACTCACAGCAGATCAGGGGTGAGCTCCCCATCACTGTAGGAGTGCAAGACAAATGCCAGGGCATGAATGCAGGGACTGGAGGGGCGCTGGGGCAAGGGGCCTCCTAGAGAGCCAGCCGTGGTGCCTACCTCCTTCTCCAGTGCCTCGTGGCCGTCACTTGGGGGCCCTCGGCGCTCTCCGCGGCTTTGGTTGAGCAGGGCAGTGAGGGGCACCCGCTTATTCTCCCGCAGGGGCAGCTTCTCCAGCTCCTGCCACTTCTTCTCGATCTCCTCACTGAGCCGGTTTTGCTGGTCCTCAGTCAGGGGGGCACCCAGGCCCCGGCGCGGCCCCTCACCAGCAGGCACCTCTGGGGTCCTGCTGTCTGTGGCCTCAAACCACTTGCGCCGCTCCTCGGAGCGCTGGGCCAGGTCCCGCTCCAGCTCCTCGTGCTTGGCCAGGCGGTCAGGAGTGCGGGCCGGGGTGCGGGCCCGCTGCGGGGAAGCCTGGGTCAGCGGCGAGAGCTCCACGTAGTCCAAGGCCTGACGCTGCCCGTCCGCCTTCCGAGGGCCACCCCGGCTGATGACCTCAGAGCCCGCCCGCTGCTCCCCTGCCTTCAGGGGGCCCTTCTGGGTGCTGTAGTTGTGCAGCGCGTTCTCCTTATTAGAGTCCGAGAGCCTAGGGCACCAGCAGAGCCACGTCAGGTGGGTCCTCACCCCTGCAGTCCCACAATGAGCACTTTTGGAGCGACACCTGTGTGCCAGGCCCTGTGCCAAGGGCTGGAGACAGACCCCAGGGAAGGAAGCAGCCCGACCTGAGCTTCCTGGTTAACAGACCCCAGGAACATCCCAGCTCCACCTCTTGACAGCCCAGGGACCCACCAGGATGCCCGGCTTCCCTCGCCCCCTCTTCTTGTTTTTGTTTTTCAAGCGACAGGGTCTCACTCTGCTGCCCAGGCTGAAGTAGAGTGGTGTGATCATAGTTCACTGCAGCCTTAAACTCCTTAGCTCAAGTGATCCTCCTGCCTCGGCCTCTGGAGTAGCCGGGACTACAGACATGCACCACCACGCCCAGCTAATTTTTTAAATTTTTGATAGAGATGGAGTCTCAATATATTGCCCAGGTTGGTCTCGAACTCCTGGGCTCACGTGATCCTCCCACCTCAGCCTCCCAAAGCTCTGGGATTACAGGCGTGAACCACCACACTGGTCTCTTTGCCCTCTTTGAGCTTCAGTGACCTCATCTGTAATGTGGGACAGCGACGCCTCTCACAGGATGGATGTGAGGACGGGGTGGGCGAATGTGGAAAGCAGGCAGGGGGCTTTTTGCAAATGGTGATCAATGAGGTGATGTAGGAGACCAATGTCCCGGGTTCCCGAGGCTCACAGTGGCAAGGGGGATGCCCAGTCACTGCTGATGGGGTGAAGGCGGGACCTCGGGGTGCACAGAACACAAGTTGCGGAGACTCTGAACAACTATGGCGATTCTCTTTATCCACAGTCATAGTCATAGCTGGGTACGTGGTCACCCTGCCAAAAACTACACTCGCAGTATTCCCACAGCTACTTGTAGCCATGTGACTATAGGCTGCCGAGCGGGTGTGGCAGGTGGCTCCCCTGAAACGGCAGAGCGAGCCCCACTAGGCCAGGACTGCATACCTCGGGGCTGTTCTGAAGGGAGACATGAACATCTATCTCGATGAAGCTACTGTGCCCGGGGTTTCTTTCTTAAAGCAGCTGGGCCTAGATGCTAAATAACAGTCCAACTGCACAGTGCTTCAGAGTTCACAAAGTGCTCTGGGCACATCCTGGCACATGTACAGACATGACATGCTAACGTGACAGATGGGGACTCTGAAACCTAGACAGGAAAGCCTCTGGCCTAAGGCTGAATAGCCGCGGTGTGGCCAGTCTGGGGGACTCGGCCTCCAGGCTCAGGTGATCCTCCCACCTCAGCTGACAGGCACACCCTACCACGGCCAGCTGATTTTTAAATTTTTTGTAGGGACGAGGTCTCACTATATTGCCCAGGCTGGTCTTGAACTCCTGAGCTCAAGTGATCCTCCCATCTCAGCCTCCCAAATCGCTGGGATTACAGGTGTGAGCCACTACACCCAGCCCAGCCCCCTTTAATACCATACTCTGTTCCCGCTGCCCAGCAGCTCCAAGTCCCAGCCCGCCATGGGCATCTGGGTATAAACTGTGGGGGGCTCTGCCACTCGGTAACTCAGCCCTCCTGCCCCAGTGCCCGTGGCAGCCTCCAGAAGGAGTGAGCTCCCCATCCCGGGAGGCGTGGGCGCCAAGGCTGAACTACCTAACCACCCCTTCCCAACACAGGCTTAGACACGGCCCCCACGGCACAGACACAGAGACAGAACAGCCACCTGGCAGGGGCTTTTGACTCACAGGCATCTCCTCCAAAGAGAAGAGGCCCCATCACATTTGAGAAGACAGATCAAACCTCAAACCCTCAGTGTACTTCTGGATGATACCGAGAATGCTCACTACTCTCTTCCCATGTTGTTGACAGAGAAACGAGGGCCCAGAAATGTGCAGCCCTCAGGTGAGTACCTAGAAACCCACTCGGGGACGCAAGGGTAAGTGCCTCCCTCAAGGCCCCAGTCCAGCTTAGTACGTACTTGGTGACATCTGGGGCTGAAGTTGGACGTACGGTCTTTCTCAGAGCCTCGATCCAGTTCCGCCGGATGCCTGAGGTCATGGCCGACAAGGTATAGACAGCATCCTTGGTCTGCAAGGCCACCGCATGGGTAGGTTGCCACATGGCCAGCCGCATGACTCCCTCCCCACTATGGACCCCAGGGAGGGTGGCCCTTCCTTCCCAGGATGCACCTAAGGTCTTGAGTCTGGGGTGGGCAGGGGGTACAAAACCTCCCTTCCATTGGCCTGGGAAGAGCCCCGCTGGCTCCAGCATCTCCCCCAGATATGCTAAGTGTTGGCATCACAGCTCTGGCTCTGAAGATAGGGCCTCTGGGTAAATGAGTGAAGGGATCCAGTCTCCATGGTGAGCCATGTTCAACACCAAAACCTCCCCCAGGGACCTCCAGCCATGCTGCCCACCACCAGCCCCCAA
Organism: Pan paniscus; assembly: GCF_029289425.2. Lineage (NCBI taxonomy): Eukaryota > Metazoa > Chordata > Mammalia > Primates > Hominidae > Pan > Pan paniscus. The sequence continues at coordinate 47,615,233 of NC_085927.1, read as the reverse complement.
GCTGCACACAGCCTCACGTGGATCTGGAAGCCATAGTTGCGCTGTACCGCGTACTCAGTGACATCCGTGCAGGAACGCAGGTCGATCTCACCATCCAGCTCATCTGCCTGGAGCAAGAGGGCCCACTATGGTCCGTGTGGGCCCTGGTGTGACCCAACCCAGTGAACCCAGCCAGGCCACCCCAGGCCCTTCCAGGGGTTCATCAGTACACCCATGGCCTCACCTCCTCAGCAGTGGAGTCTCTGTAATATTTGAGACTTGAATCTGTCAGCACAAACCAATGTTTCTTCCACTGCGAAGTAGAGGCGGTGGTGAGCGAGGGGGAGGGAGGCTGCAAGGAGGATGGAATGAAAGAGCCAGTGTGTGTGATTGTACAGGTGTCCTGTGTGGCTGCCAAACTCACTATGCTGCACACAGGAGGGGTGGGGAGGCAGAAAATGCCAATCTGAGACCTGGCCCCTCCATTTCCTCTCTGAGCCTCAGGGGTAGCATCTGTGAAATGGATTGGTTTCCCCTCCGTAACCACACCCTCCCTTTCCTTCTTGGAGCTCCTTTTAAGATTGCCAAGGCTCCTCAGGCACCCCGGACCCAGTGCAGACAGGGAGGGGTGATGACCTGTGTAAGCAAGTCAGGGACTCAGCGGGGCCAGGATGTTACGTCTTTTTCCATATTCCCCCAGATCATCACCATGGTCAGGGACAATGGTCCCCTGAGAAGTAGGACTGGACGGAGCCCTGGAGTAGGAGTGAGTGCCAGCCACGATCTGCTGCTTTTTTTTTTTTTTTTTTTTTTTTTTTTGAGATGGAGGAGTTTTGCTCTTGTTGCCCAGGCTGGAGTGCAATGGTGCGATCTCCACTCACTGCAACCTCCCCCTCCTCCTGAGTTCAAGTGATTCTCCTGTCTTAGCCTCCCGAGTAGCTGGGATTACAGGCGCCCGCCATCATGCTCAGCTAATTTCTTGTATTTTTAGTAGAGATAGGGTTTCACCATGTCAGCCAGGCTGGTCTCAAACTCCTGGCCTCAGGTGGTTCACCTGCCTTGGCCTCCCAAAGTGCTGGGATTACAGGCGTCAGCTACCGCGCCCAGACGCACGGTCTGCTTCTTGAACTGTAGGCTGGCTACCCACATCCGCAGCAGGCGAGAGCGCACTAAGCTGTAAGCTTAGGATTTGTGATTGGGTGCCTTCCTGCAGTGCCTGTCTCTGCTCCAGCTGGGGTTAGATTGGCAGGACATGTAGGAAAGGGGTGGGGGCGCCAGAACAGCCTGATAGTATGCCAAGCCCAGCCCACCTCTGGGCTTCTGGTCACTCCACTGGAATGCCAGTCGCGGCCCGCCCACTGCCAGGGTCAGTGCATGTCACCCGGTCCCCAGCCCTCCCAGGGTTCCCTCACATCACCAAGCCCTGTCTGTGCTGTTGGCTGTTTCAAGTACTTAGTTTTCTCTCCTCAAGAAGATGGTAAGTTCTCAAGGGCATGCGACGACGATGCCTTCTGCTTCTTTCCACATTGCCTCCCCGAGAAAAGGGGTTTTGTATCCAAGAGTTCCCTTTCTCGCTGTGTGCCTTTAGGCAAGTGTCTCCTGACTTCAGTCTTCTGAACCATAAAGTAGGGCTACTAAGAAGTCCCTACAGCTGGGCGCAGTAGCTCGCGCCTATAATCCCAGCACTTTTGGAGGCTGAGAAGGGTGGATCATCTGAGGTCAGGAGTTCGAGACCAGCCTGACCAACATGGAGAAACCCTGTCTCTACTAAAAATAGAAAAAAAAATTAGATGGGCATGGTGGCGCATGCCTGTAATCCCGGCTACTTGGGAGGCTGAGGCAGGAGAATCGCTTGAACCCGGGAAGCGGAGGTCACAGTGAGCCGAGGTTGCGCCACTGCACTCCAGCCTGGGCAACAAGAGTGAAACTCTGCCTCAAAAAAAAAACCAAACAAAAACAAAAAACAAAAAAAGAAGTGCCTACACCTTCTGGTGAGGCGAGCGGCAAAAACAAAAAACAAAAAAAGAAGTGCCTACACCTTCTGGTGAGGCGAGCGGCGCCCACCCTCTCTTGTGTGGATGGCTGTCATGGCCCTTGGCATAGGGATGGACACCAACCAGGTCGCTGGGTTTGTTCTGGGAGGCCAGGCCTCTTAGAAGCATTTTGCTCTCACTAAGTAAACGGAGTTGCTGCTGCAGACCTCAATTGCCTCTCTGTAAAGTAGGACAGGGGTTCTATGCCAAGAGGTTTCTTTAGCTCTTCCAGGCCTAGCCTATGACTGTCTGAGATGGAAGCTGGGTGGAGCTCCATGGGCCTCAGGTGCGCTGAGTTCTGAGCCTGGGTCTGCCCCAGGTGCTCCTAGGCCTGGAAGAGACCAACACCCTCATGGGCCCGTCTCCTGTCTGTGCACCAAGGGGTTGGGCTGGCTGAATTCCCAGGGCCCTTCCAGTTCGGACATTCCAGAACCCTGTGATAGAGGATGAGTAATGGCCAGCTCTGGGTGGGGCCTGTAATCCCTCTGCCCTCCGGGGACCCTGGGTGGGGAGGCCAGGAAGGGGTCACTGGCGGGGTGCCGGGCTTTGTGTCAGCCTAGAGAGCAGCCACCAGGGACGGCGGGCAGGCAGCGGGTAGGGAAGGCTGTGGGCTGGAGGGAATAAAACATGTGGGCCGGAAACACAATGAAATCCCCTCTGGCTCAAAGCCCTCTCCGGCATGCAGGCTGCACGCAGACCAGAGCAGCAGGCGCATGCAGGGCAGGGGTGGGGAGACGCTCCTGCCCAGGCAGTGTGGGCAGGGAGCCAGCCTGGCAGCCGAAAGAACAGAGCTGAGGAAACAGCCACTGTCCCTGCTGGTTCCAAGGACACATATGCCAGAGGAAGGGAAGGGTCTTTAGCTGAGCCCACAGTAAGTGCCAGGAGCTTTGTGGCACCTGTACGTGCTTGATCTCTCTGACCTTGTTATCCACTCTGGAAAGAATCACCATTATCCATTATGCCCATGTCACAGACGTGGCCACTGAGGCCTAGAGGAGGCTTTGACTCAACCAGTGGGGATCCAGGTGGGTGAAACCCCAGCACCTGCACCGAGCCCCATCCCCCTCAGACCAGGCTTTAGGAATCTGTGTCTCGGGCCAGACAGCTTCTATGAGCCCTTCCACCCAAGACCCTTGACTCTCACCCAGGCTCCTACTGAGGTGGCAGGGCCAAGAGACTCTTGATGAGATCAAGGGATGGGGCACTGGGTGTGAGGGGCTAGACGGCCCCTTGCTGTGATCCCTTTTACACACTGCAGACTGCTCGAGGAGGCAGAAGCCTAATGGGCAGCCTCCACCCCTCCCAGCCCCACCCCCAGGGTTCTCACACCAGCCCCAGCCCCACCCCCACTCCTGGGTTGCCCAGGGGCCCAGCAGCAGCACAAGCCAGCTTCCTCCCCTCCGGCCTCAGTCCTCTTACCTCTCCAGGCTCGTCCAAGATCGACATCCATCCCTTCTTGAAGTTGAGCAGATCGGGCTGTGGGGAGATGAGGAGGGAGGTGAGTTGGGTCCAGCAGGAAGCCAATGGGGGTTGGTGAGGGGGGCGTGCTGCACCCACCCTGTCCCCAAGTCCTATGGGACCGAGCTCCTGGGAAGCCAGCCAAGAGGGTTAAGGCCCTAGGTAACCCCCAAGTCCAAGCAGGCCTCCCAGCCACTGAGGCAGCCCTGGCCCCTTTCCTGATAGTGGCACTCAGAGAGCCAAGAAGTTGGGCTGGGTGGCTGGCACACACACCCAGATGTCCCAGGGGCCTCTCTCCAGCCGACCCCTCGCCCAAGAATGGGAGAGAGGGGCTGGGAGGACTCTGCCTGTATAGAGACCCCCTGAGAGCTCAGAGGGCAGTCCACACCAGCAGCACTGCGCGAACTGTCCAGTTCCTCCCTCTGACGAGGACCAAGTGCCCCACGGACCCTCCCATGGGCCCGCCAGTCCTGCCCTTTCCTCGGCTCCAGGAGACTATGGGAGGTGGAGCCAGTCACAGGCTGGGGTCAGAAACCCTCTGGTCCCCGCCTAGATCTCTTTGGGAAGGGTCAGTCCTGGCAAGCCCTACCTTCTGGGTGCCGCCCAGGGGGGCACAGCCCCGGGGTCTGGGGGCTACCAGCTGCAGCATGTCCCATGGAGACCTGTGCCAGGCACCCCCACCCAGGCCTAGATAAAGAAGTTGCTCATCCTGATATTTTTCTGACCATGCTCATCTAGTGGGTGCCAACCACCAGACCCTCCCTTCCTGCTGGGGAGACCTCTCTCATCTAAGTCCCGGTCCCTCTGCAGTCTCCGCTCCTGCCACCGGCAGGGAGGAGGTGGCCACCTGTTGCCATGGCTCTGAGCCTACCTATCAGCCCCTACATCGAGGCCTCACCAGGCCAAGGTGTCTGGTTGCCTGCAGAGAACGAGTGGCATGGCTCAGTGGGGTGGGCGGTGACAGTGGCAGCTGGAAACCAGAGCCACCTTGCCTGGCCACCTCTCCCGACCCACTCTCCACCCACGGAGCCCCTTCTCAGGTATAGGAAGTGGACCAACCGGGGCTTGGGACAGCTGAAGATCCAGAACCTTCCACAGCCACAGTCAGGGGACCCAGTAGGTTGGCATCCCAGCCCCTCCCTGTATACCTGTCTAAGGGAGAGACACAGGCTCTGCTCACGGCCGAGAACCCCTGGGGCTGCGTTTGTCCCGCTGCTCTGTATTCTGCCCACCCCGTCTTCCACCTGAGACGGAGGCTGCCCAGGGCGATCCCAAGCTAAGAATGAAGATTGGTGACCACACCTGGCTCCACTTCCCCTCAGTCTGGGACCTCCTGTGGCCCCAGGGCCTTGCAGGGGGCTTGACCACAGCAAGGCTCAGGAAAAACTTGCTGAGGAAATATCTACCCCCTGGTCTAAATTTCTGTGCTTTTTGGGCCATCTCCCCAACCCCCACCTAGCCCGGAGGAGCCAGGCTTCCTGGGCCCACAGAGCTGGCACCACTGGGCAGTCCCAGGCGAAAGTCCCTGGGCCAGGGCTGGGCGATTGGGGCAGGAATGACAAGCTGTCAGGCTGGAACCTCTAGGGCTGCCTGGGAAGTGGAGTCACTGTGACCTTCCTAAGTCACATCCCCTCTCTGAGTCCTGGCTGCCTGATGTGGCAAATGACGGGGCGGTCCTCCCCTCCCGCAGCTTCCGACAGGACTGAACGTGTCTGTACAAGGAGAAACCTAGTGATCCTCCAGAGCCCAGTACAGACACATCACATACCATGTCAGGCACGCCATGACACAGTGACCTTGGGGATAGAAGGTCACCAATTTGAGTTTTGTTTTGTTGAGACAGGGCCCTGCTCTGCTGCCCAGACTGGAGTGTGGTGGTGTGATCACAGCTTACTGCTGACTCAACCTCCTGGGCTCAAGCGATCCTTCCACCTCAGCTTCCAAGTAGCCAGGACGACATAAGCACTCCACCATGCTCAGCTAATTTTTTTTTTTTTTTTTTTTGTAGAGATGGGGTCTCCCTATGTTTCCCAGGTTGGTTTCAAACTCCTGAGCTCGAGTGATCCGCTCACCTCGGCCTCCAAAAATGCTGGGATTATAGGTGTGAGCCAATGTGCCCGGCCAACCAATGTGAGTTTTTAAACTGGCAGGGAAACCTGTCCCCAGGGTCAAAAGGTCCGATCATCTAAATATCCCACGATGCCCCTTCATACAGGGCTCTTCAGGCCCAGCTACCTCTTCTTCACCTGCTAGAAGCTCAGTTTCTCCTTCCGCCTTTCGGGAGTACTGGCAGGTTCTCACAGCCCCGCCTCCTACCTGGCCAGGCACACAACCCCTCTACGCACCCTCGGGCTGGCGGGACTCACTCAAAAAGGCTTGGTAACCCAGGCTTGCTTAACAGTTCCAGGGACAGCTCCAGGTGGCTTTATTTATTTTTGAGACAGAGTCTCTGCTGCCCAGGCTGGAGTGCAATGGCGCCATCTCGGCTTTCTGCAACCTCCACCTCCCGGGTTGAAGCGTTTCTCCTGCCTCAGCCTCCCAAATACCTGAGATTACAAGCACCCACCACCATGTCCAGCAAATTTTTTTATTTTCAGTAGAGATAGGATTTCACCATGCTGGCCAGGCTGGTCTCGAACTCCTGACCTCAAGTGATCCATCCACCTCAGCCTCCCAAAATGCTGGGATTACAGGCACACATAAGCCACTACACCCGGTCTCCAGGTGGCTTTAAAACAAAGTCCAGCTGCCTCAGGATAGCAGGGAAGCCTCATCACACTCTTCCAGCCTGGCCTCCCCTTGCTGAGGGACCCCTGTTTATACCACTGCATATTCCTTGCCGATCACAACACACCAGGACTCCGGGCCCTTCATATGTGCCATGTCCTTGGCCTGAAACACTATGCTTCCTCCTCCTCTGATGACTAGGCAAGCCGCTACTCAGGCCTTAAGACCCAGCTTAATGGCCACCTCTGAGGTCCCTTCACAGTTCATGCCACTCACCGCACCACCAGCCGCCCCCGTCCTGCCCTCCCATGGCCCCTCTCAGAGGCCTCTGTTGCATCCGTGACTATCTTGAGGCCCTTTACTTATCCTTCACAGGCTAGACTAGATGCAACTCACAGTCAGGGACATACACTGTTTACCTGCCAGGACCCAGCACAGATGGGGGCTCAGGGAGTGTTTGCAGAAAAAAAAAATTTTTTTTTTAAAGTATCAGGCACTGTTCTAGGCCAGGAAATTAGCTGTGACCAAGAGCTGTGGCCCCTGCCCTGGTGGACTGTAGGAAAGAGACAGTAAACAAGGGACCAAATATAATTTGATGCCCAGCAGGCGAGGGGGAAGGCTGATCCAGGAGCAAAGCTGCACCCAGGCAAAGGCAAAAGGGGTGGAAGAGAATCCCAACTCCCTGAAGCCCCGGAGCCTCACACACTCACACACCTGTGCCACTTGCTCTGTATGGATCCCTGATTCAGGGCATGGGGGCCAGGGGAGGAGGGTGTGAGGTGGGTACAGGAGGAGCACCAGCTGAGAGCAGGCTGAGGTCTGCATGGCAGCCAGGATGAACTCAATGAACACTATTAATGGTGATCATAGCCTCCTCTCTGCTCTAAAAGCTTTCATGGCTCTCTATTGCCCCTGTCCAAGCCCTAGCAGTGAGGCCCTCCACCCCAGACCCCTTCCCTACGCTCTTGCTACTTCTCAAACATGACCACCCGTTTCTGTCCATACTGCTGTCTCCTCGCTAGTCCATCTCCACCTGACAAGGCCCTATAATCACAGGAGGACACCTCCCTCAGGAAGGCTGCTGCCACCAGCAGGGATGTGCTGTCCATCTTCCAAGCACCCCACACGCTGCTTCCGGCAGCCTTACCCTTGCTCAGCACGTGCTGCCCCCAGGACAGGCAACTGTGAAAGAAAGCTGGAACGGACCTGGATACAAATTCTGGCTTAGCCTGGGACTCACTGAGTTACCTGGGGCATGACACTTCACCTCGCCACACCTTGGTTTCCTCATCTGTTTGATTAAGATGTTACTACCAACCTTCAAGGATCAAATCTGGTAACGTGAAAGCACCCGGCTGAGGGCCGGGCAGGCACCCGGTGGGCAAGGCAACCTCTCTCCTCCTGGCCCCAGGACACTGACTCAGCTCCTCCCCCCACATCCCTTCTACTCCTGACAGAAAAGGGGAGGCTGCTGACGACAGGAAGGGCCAGCAGGGAGGTGGCAGGATGTCCAGGAGGACGCCGAGGAAGTCCAGACCATCACACTCACAGGGCAGGGGCTAGGCGTGCCACGCCCCCCAGCAGCCCAGCCCACTCCTCCGCAGGGTCTCCACGCCCCTGAAAGAGGCCTACTGCCGCCTGTGCACACACACACCCTGCTCATCCTCCCCCAGCAGGGCCACTGGGCTGTCAGAGCCTCCTTGAAGCACTAGCCAGAAACCAAAAGCAGCCCCACCCCTCCCTTCCTGAACATCACGGTCAGTGGGCCAGAAGGACAGGGAAAGGAGCTACTCCTTCCCTTATACTTGGGGTGACCTCGGGCAACTCACCAGCGCCCCTCCCCAAGCCTCAGTTTATCTGGCTGTGAAGTGGGGAGTCCAGCGAACCCAGCTGTGAGGCTCAATATGCTAACTATGGCACAGGTAATTGATGGGGCTTGGGTACAGCTCACCCCCATGAGAAAGGCAAACCCCTGCCATCGTGCCCCCTACTCAGACTCGCAGGCTTGTCCCAAGGCCCCAGGACCGCTGCAAAGTGCAAGCCCAGGAAGACGTGGTATCCCGCTGCTTCAGACGTCCCGGGACTGCCTCCCGGGCTGCGGGTGGGGCGGTCCGGCCACTTCTAGCCCACCCGACCTCGGGCCAGCGGCCACACGGAGGGCCGGCCTGCCCAGGCCCGGGTCAGCGCGACCCATCCGCGCCCACGAGCGCCCCTCCCCAGCCCAGGCCCACCTCCGCTCCTCCCTGGGGCCCCTGGCCGCCTTGGGGAATCGGGTCTTCGTCTAGGGGGCTGGAGGGGAGGTGGGAAAGGGTCGCCCCGAATCCACCCGTGACTGGTGCCGCAAGTGTGAGGAGGGGGCGCCCGAGACGGGTCGTTCCGTCCCCTCAGGGTCGCCTGGGCTCCCGGGGGCGAGTGGGCGAGGGAAGGCGAGGAGGAGCCTGCGGGAAGGGTGAGGCCGGTCTGGCCGAAAGCGCTTCGGAGGTGGCCCCGTCTTCCGGCCCAGCCCTCCTCTCGCCTTCGGGAAATGAGGAGGGGGCTGCCCCGGAGGGGAGAGGCTGGGCTCTGCCTCGAGTCGTCGCCCTCCTCCCGGCCTCGGGCGCGGGCGGCTGACTGGGGCACTCACCGTCATGGCGGCGCCCCAGGGCGGCGGGAGCAGGAGGCAGGAAGGTGGACGCGGCTCTCGGGCCGGGCTCCGCGGCGCGGGGACCCCGCCGCCGCCGCCGCCCCTCTCGGCCGCCCGCCGCCGCGCCTCCGGCCCTTCCTTTCCCCGACGCTGCCCCGGCCCCTTCCATCCGCCCATAAAACTTTTTTTTTTTTTTTTTCAAACTTCCTGGGAGGACCCGAGCGGGCCAATGGGTGGCGGGGAAGCCGAGACAAACAGCGGCGGGGGCCGCGGCGGGCCAATGGAAGCGCGAGACGGGCCGGGGGCGGGACCTGCCGCAACGGGACTGGCGCGCTAGGGCGGCGGGACGGCGGGGCGGGCGGATGGGGCCGCAGGGAGGGGAGGGCGGTGGCGGCCGGAGGGCGGGCGGGCCCGGGCCGCGGGCGCGCTGGGAGGAAGGAAGGGCCCAGAGTGCAGGTGACTCCGGCAATGGCGCGGGGGCGGAGGATGCGGGCGGCCGGGCGTGGCACGACTCGCCCAGGCTGCGCTTCCCGACCCGGCCCCGGAGCGATGGGTCCGCTAGGGCTCGGCGCCGTGATTTGGCGGGGACCGGGGCAAAGCACCCAGTACTAACGACTCAGCGGGTCCCACTCGCCAAGAGTCGATTTTCGTCCTCACCACAGACTTGGGAGGGAGGTCTTATTTTGCTAATGAGAAAACGGAGACTCAGAGGGGTGAGCCGATTTGCCCGAGGTCACACAGGAAGAGGCGGAATTCCTAGCGAGTAAGCTGGACACAAAGTGAGTTCTTGGATGGCAGGGTCTTTCCCAAATGCCCACTCCTCACAAATGGGTCTTTTTTGGTTTGGGGTTTTTCAGGTGTGGGCGTGCACCCGTTGCTCAGGTTCCCAGAACGCTGGGCCGTTTGTTAGATGCTCTTTTCCTGCAGGTGAGTAGGGACCGTGGTGGAATTGGTTGCTAAATACACTAGGAAGTTCGTGTGGCACGGGGATTCCAGCCTAGTGTTACCTTAAGCAAGGTACCTCTCGGTGCTCAATTTCACTCTCTGTAAAATGGGGTAATGCTGTTACTTCATGAGGTTGCTGGAAGGATTAAGTGTTAATTCAAGTAAGGCACCTAGGACAACCTCTTTATCCCTCATTAGCTATCCTTAGGCAAGGAGGCAGGGAAGCTTGGAATAATTGGCATTTCAATTATTCTGTCATCTTGATTTGGGGTTCAAAAATTATTGCCCTTGCCGGGCGCGGTGGTTCACGTCTGTAATCCCAACACTTTGGGAGACTGAGGTGGGTGGATCATTGAGATCAGGAGTTCAAGAGCAGACTGGCCAACATGGTGAAACCCCATCTCTACTAAAAATACAAAAATTAGCCGGGCGTGGTGTCAGGCGCCTGTAATCCAGCTATGTAAAGGCTGAGGCAGGAGAATCGCTTGAACCCGGGAGGCAGAGGTTACAGTGAGCAGAGATCGTGCCACTGTACTCCACCTTGGGAGACGGAGCGAGACTCCCTCTCAAAAAAAAAATTATTGCTTTTATAATTACTGTTCCCATTTTGCAGATAAAGAAATGGAGGCCCAGGGAGCTGAAGTTCTTTCCCAGCATTTGCTGCCAGGAGTCTCTCCACCATGCGGAATGAGGCCAAGGTTAAGTCCATCTAACTCTAGAAACTGGCCTTCTGGCACCCCGGGCTGAGTTTTCTCACCCTACCCTTGCACCTCACTCAGGCAGTCAGTCCTTGGGAGAGTGAATGAACACGCAGGAGACCTCACCTACCACCAGGGTCCTGGTCCAGTGCCCTGGGCACCTAACAGCACCAGCCTCCTCCAGGCTTTTCTGGCCCCTGCGACTCCTCCTAGTACCCGCAACACAGTGACCAGACCACTTCCCTGCTCAAAGTTCTTCCACACATCACCAATGCTGACAGATCAGTGCTACATTCCTGTTCTAGGCAGTCAGGAACCATCACAACCTGGCTCCTGCCTGTCATCCTGGCCTTCCAGATTCTCATTTGACAGGCTGGACAGACACATACTTTGGTCAATTTTGCAAAATACAATAAGTAAATAAAGAGATGCACAACACTGGAGGCCGGGCACGGTGGTTTATGCCTGTAATCTCAGCACTTTAGGAGGCCGAGGCGGGTGGGTCACCTGAGGTCAGGAGTTCGAAACTAGGCTGGCCAACATGGTGAAACCCCGTCTCTGGTAAAAATACAAAAAATTAGCCGGGCGTGGTGGCACATGGCTGTGATCCCAGCTACTTGGGAGGCTGAGGCAGGAGAATCGCTGGAACCTGGGAGGCGGAGGTTGCGGTGAGTGAAGATCACACCACTGCACTCCACTCCAGCCTGGGCGACAGAGCGAGACTCCATCTCAGAAAAAAAAAAAAAAAAAAGATACACAGCACTGGACTACTAGGAATTCCCAGGATAAGACAGGTCCTTCTACCCCCTGACGGTTCTCTGCTGTGCCTGGAACACTTCTCTTCCTGTCTTCTGTACCCCAGCACACACACACACACACACCCAGCACACACTCACACACACCCAGCACACACACACACACATTGATTCTCTCTCTCTTTCTCCCCTTCCCCCTCCCAATGCTTGTTGGCCTGGAAAATTTCTTCCTTGAAGTCTCAGACCAAAGGAAGCCAAAGTGTCCCCAGCAGACTTAGGAACTGCTGGCCCAGTGCTCCCTACATCTGTACATTTCCCCACTAAAGTGGTGACCACACTGTTCTCATCAGTTACATGTCAGTGTCCTCATCTAATTGGGCTCCAGTGGCCAGGGCTGGAATGTTTTTTGTCTACATCTTGGAAGCCAGCCTAGGGCCTAGGCCCACAGCACATCCTCCGTAAGCACGGCTCGAATGAATGAATGCACCGATGAAGAAACCACAACTCATCCTGGCAGGTCAGAGACAGCACAGCCTCAGGGACCCAGGGGTGAGTTATTAAACTGGCAAAGACCAGAGCTACCAAACTTTGAGGTTATCCAGTCTCAAACCGTTACTCTACTGAGAATAATAAGGTAAGGCTCAGAGAAGGGCACACAAGTTAGGTGCCAAGCCAGAACTCGACTCCAGGCTTTCTGGCTCTTGGCCTTGGGCTAATTTCACTGCTTCAGCCCAAGAGAAGTTTAAATCTGCTCTGTGTAACTGGGAGGCCCTGCTGGCAGTTCCATCCCTAGCTCTTCATTTCCCTCACTCCCACATGAGAGAACCACTGTAGCCAACCTTACCAAGCCTCGGTTGCCGCATCTTTCTAATGGGGAAAGTCTGTGGGGACTCCCAGAGCTGCAGGAGGGCTCAGAGAGATCAGGATGTGAAGGCAGTGGTGTAGGGGGCGTGTTGGAAGCACTGGGCTCTGTGGTCAGCCAGAGCAGGGTTTGAATCTCAGTTCTGCCCCTTGCTCCCTGTGTGACCTGGAGCAAGTGACCCTCCCTCTCTGAGCTTCACTTCATCATCTGTAAAATGGACAGTAGGCGTCTAACTGCACCTGGGAGTGTGGATCAAATGCAATTAGGTGGCGCCACGCAGTGAACACAGAGCTGGGCATGTAGTAGGCATACAATAAGTGCTGGTTAGCATCACCAGCATCGTTACCCCAGAGTGCTTTCCCTGCTTCGCTCCTCCTTCGCTCTACCAAGGACTTACCTGCCCCCTCCTGCCAGACGTGCTGTGTGTTGGTGACCTTTAGTTAGACAAGGTAATTCCTGCCCATGGCTTAAAGGTACCACACTACTCAGATAACCATGCTTGCCTGCTCACCCTCGATGCCTTAACCACAAAGAGCAGTGAAAGGAAATTCTGGGCTCAGCTGGGTGACTCACGCCTGTAATCCCAGCACTTTGGGAGGCCAGGGTGGGCGGATCACTTGAAGTCAGGAGTTGGAAACCAGCCTGGCCAACGTGGTGAAACCCCATCTCTACTAAAAATATAAAAATTAGCCAGGTGTGGTGGCACACGCCTGTAGTACCACATACTCGGGAGGCTGAGATGGGAGAATCGCTTGAACCGGGGAGGCGGAGGTTGCAGTGAGCCGAGATGGTGCCACTGCACTCCAGTCTGGGGGATAGAACGAGACTCCATCTTAATTAAAAAAAAAAAAAAAAAAAAAAAGCCTGGCGTGGTGGCTCACACCAATAATCCTAGCACTTTGGGAGGTCAAGGTGAGCGGATTACCCGAGGTCGGGAGTTCAAGACCAGCCTGGCCAACATGGTGAAACCCTGTCTGTACTAAAAATACAAAAAATTAGCCGGGTGCAGTGGCGCACGCCTATAATTCCAGCTACTCTGGAGGCTGAGGCAGGAGAATCACTTGGACCTGGGAGGCAGAGGTTGCAGTGAGTAGAGATGGTGCCACTGCACTCCAGCCTGGGCGATAGAGCGAGACTCCGTCTTAATTTTTTAAAAAAAGGAAATTCTGAAGTGGATGGGAAAGTTAGTGTTTCGACAACAGCCCCGCAACCTCCATGCATCCTGATCTCCCTGAGCCCTCTCTGCAGCCCTGAGTCTCCACAGACTTTTTCCTAATAGACAGATGTGGCAACCGAGGCTCGGTAAGTTTGGCTGCAACCCTTCTCTCATCTGAGAATGAGGAAAATCAGCTCCTTTATACCCCAAGCTGTGTGACCTCAGGCAAGTCAGCTCACCTCCCTGGGCCTCAGTCCCTTCATCTGTAAAATGGGCACACTGTCTCTGAGGTGCCCAGCCTAGTGCTGGACTCAGAGCCAACAGCGGTGAGTAAGAGAGTCAGCCTCTCAAAGAGAGAAGAGACCCCATGAGCCAGCCTGTGGCTGCTGGAGATGGCCAGGCCCCTTCTGTCCTGCTGTGAAGCGGGTGGGAGGGAGCGGGTCTCAGCTGCCTGCCCTTGTGGAAAACCCAGCCAGAGGCTTGAGTGTTTCCAGGCCTCTCTGGGCAGGGGATGGGTTACGTAACACCAGATGTTTGTGAAACTGGCTCAGGCCCAGGTCTGAGACACACTTTGCAATCCCAGAGCCACTTATAAGCTCGCCTTCCCTTCCCCCATACCTGGCTCCCCGTTGGCCCAGGGCTGGCGAGAGGCTGCTGATTGGAAGCTTTCAGCTGTGTAGATTATTCCATCACCCCTCACTCCAAAAGCTGAAAGCAGCCCCCAAGCCTGCCCCGGAAGTGGGAAACCCACTCGCTTGCTGAGACCAGGATGAGCTTAAGAGCTCTGCTCCTACCTCTCCTGTCATGCGACGGCCCTAGGTGCCTCCTCCTCAACCCCCGCTCTCTCTCCTTTGCTTAACAGCCCCCTCCTCCCTCCCATCCCCGTCTCTATCCACCCTCACCCCTCCAGTCCCCACTGGAGCCAGCCTACCCTTCGCCACCTGAGGACCCCCAGAGACAGCAGGAACGGATTGAACAGCGTGGGCCGGTCCCCGGGCATCCGCCATGAGGTCACCAGTCGGCCCTTGAGCGGGCTCCCAGCCTTGCCCTCTGCTGGCCTCTTGTCTGCCTGTCAAACAGGGTCCAGTGTTGGCCCCAGGTCCCTTTGGCAGGATGGGGGCACCCCTGGCTACAGCCTCCCCTGCCCATTCTGTGGTGCCCCCCACCATGGAGCCCCAGGATTCCCATCTTTCTCTCCTCCCAGAACTGCCGAGACAAGAGCTGGTTAACTTGTTCACACTACATCGTGTTGGACTGACAAGGCTCCCAGGGCTCAGCACCTTTGAAGGTGTGCACGTCATCACCCTAAAGTCAAACCACGGGCGCCAGCTGGAGGGGGTGCAGACCACAGGTATGTTTCTGCCCACATAGTGTTTTCAGAGTATTTCACATTAGGTTAGAGATTTCACATATAAATACATATCTCCAGTGTTTCTTGACATATCGAAAGATGTGGAAACTCTGGGCCCGTCTTCCCCATGGCAACAGCTATCTGGAACCAAGGAGTCACACAAGTGCCCTCGGTGCCCCCCCACCTTCTCACCATTGTTACCTGCCTGGCCTTCAGGGCGTTAGGTTTGTGACCCCAGCTTAAGCGAAGGGAATGAGTTGTGGACTTCTACACACATTCCTAGCAGAGCCCCCAAATGCTCCCTCTTTGGAGTCATCCTCGTTGGGGAAACCAAGGCCCCTGTGAAGCAGAGGCACTTGTCCAAAGCCACACATGGGTTACTGGGAAGGTAGGAGAGAGCCCAGGGTCCTCGCTCTGGAATCTGCAGACTCTTTGGAAGTGGAACTTGAAGCATCAAAGCACAGGTCCAGGAGGGCTTTGGGGGTAGGGGTGCCCCCGACCCTGCTACCACATTCCCCATCACAGTCCTGACCACAGGCATGCAACCATCTCACTAGACTGAACTCTTTGATGGCGCTCTGACTCACCTGTGACCCACACCTGGGTATACAGAAGGTGCTCACTAAGTGTGTGTGAAAGAATGCATAAATGAGGTGGTTATCAGTTCTGACCAGTCAAGGCTGCCTAGGGGTGGGGGTAGGTTGAGATATTTTCCACGTTGATGGGCCGGGCCCGTTTCATGGAGACTAGAGGGGCACCCCTGCATTGCTGTTTCCTCCTCGTTCACTACTCTGGCTCCAGGATATGAAGAAATAACCCAGAAAGAGGAAGAGCAAAGTTGTCAGAGTCCCTGGGAGGGCTGGCAGCGCCTTTAGCGACCAGTATCCCCTGTCCCTGCCCATTCCACAGATGGGAAGACTGGACTGCTCGAAGTTACAGCACTGCCGTTCGAAGCCACGCAAGAAATCGGGGCAGGGACGGAGGCAGCATGGGTGCCAGGTGGAGGTGCAGAGAGAGCGGTGGGTGGTTCCTGGGCCCTGGGTTCTAGTCCCAGTCCAGCTAGCCACTGACTGTATAACCTGGGACGACTCCCCTGCCTCCATTTCCTCATCTGCACAGTGAGGGTTTGGGCAGAATTCCCCCAGCTTTGACTCACGGCAGGGCCCTACTTGGGGGCGCTATGCTGCCCAATGGACGCTCCCTGCCACCCCTGGCTTCAGGAGGCAACGGGGGGAAGAGCAGGACCGGAAAACACAGCCCCAAACAGTCTGTCTCCTCCTCCCCCACCTCCCACTGCCCCACGGCCCTCAACTCTGATCTCACCTCTCTGGAGGCTGAGGGTGACGAGAATAGTCTGTTTGGTAGGTCACGGGGAGGGGCGGGCAGAGTTGTGCTCACCAGCTGCAGCCAGGCCTCAGAGCAGCATCCGTGGGTCCCACCCCCGCACATATCTCTCCCGCCTCCAGGACCCTGGAGACCCTCCAGGCCTGGCTGACTGGGTGCATCCTCAGCTCTCTGGCTCTTGCTCGTGGAAGCCCTGCTCTTTCAGCCTGGTCTGGCCCTTTCAAACCGGAAGGATCTCTTCCCACAGAGACCACTGGGGCCAAACCATCATTTGCGCAGGGAAAGACATTGACCTTTTCAGTCCCAGCAAATGAGAAGCATGGCCTAGGGTTCTGACCCCAGGATCGCTCACCTACCCAGGTCCCCAAGCCAGAAGGTGGCTCCTGCAGAGCCCCTCTTCTCAAGGCCCCACCGTGCACATAGATGACCCCATGGCAATGCCAACTTTGGTCTGGATGATTCTAGGGCTCTTCTGAGGAATGAAGCCCATCTCCAACCTGCTTCCCCCTCCCTTCCCCACCGTATGTACCCACACCCATGACCCAGCTACCGAGTCTGCCTGCTTCTGGTCAGTCAGGGGGTCTTGGCCTCTGCTTGGTTCTGACTCCTCAGGCTCCTCTGGTTGGAACTGGAGATTAAAAAAAGAACACAGCTTAGCCCAACTTATTCTCCAGGGTGCATGCATCTGTCCACCTCATCCATCCATTCTATCATCTGTCCATGCAACACCCATCTAACGTCCAGCATCAGTAGATCCATGTATCCATCCAACCATCCAGTGTCTATCACATGACTCACCCTCTCATGTATCCATCATCCATTGTCTATCACCCATTCATGTATCTACCCTCCACTGATCCATCACATATCCATTTACCCAATACCTACATATCCCTCTCTCCATCCATCATCCATCTACCCATATCTCCAACATCTGTCCACCATCTATCATCTGACATTCATCCATCCATGCCACATCTATCCATTCATATTCCACCCAACGTTCATCCATCCATCACCTAAGCAACATCCATCATATATCCACCACCACCATATATTCATCACCCAGCTATCCATCCATCATCACCCATCTGTCATCCATCCAAAAGATGTCTATTATTCATTCAACATGCATCATTGATCCATCACCCGTTCACACATTCACCCTCCATTCATTCATTGTTCACCCACTGACCCCTGTGTCCTCCATCTTGCATGCATCCACTGAGCTGTCCCCTCCTTTATGTCAGGCCCTGGGCCAGAGCTAGAGTTACAGAGATAAAGCAGGTAGAGATCCTGCCTCTGTGGAGCTTATGGGGAAATGACAACCCTATTAGATGGATGTTGCATGGACAAATGGAAGCAAAACTGCCAAGCCCAGAAGGGGACCATTACTAGGAGTGACTGTTCAGGGAAGGCTTCTCAGGACAGGGAGCCTAACCTAAGACTTCGACAATGAACAGGCATTTGGTGGCTGAACAGGGAAGGGAAGAGCATGTGCAAAGGCAGGGATATGTGCTCACAGGCCCTGCAGCCAGCTCAGCACCAATGAGGCAAATCCGGAGTGGAAGGAAGGGAAGCCGGCCTTGAGTGCCATGCCAAGGATTTTTTTTTTTTTTTTTTTTTTTTTTTTTTGAGATGGAGTCTCACTCTGTCACCCAGGCTGGAGTGCAGTGGCGTGATCTCGGCTCACTGCAACTTCCACCTCCTGGGTTCACACCATTCTCCTGTCTTAGCCTCCCAAGTAGCTGGGACTACAGGCACCCGCCACCACGCCCGGCTAATTTTTTGTATTTTTAGTAGAGATGGGGTTCCACCATATTAGCCAGGCTGGTGTCGATCTCCTGACCTCGTGATTTGCCTGCCTCAGCCTCCCAAAGTGCTGGGATTACAGATGTGAGCCACTGCACCCAGCTGTGCCAAGCCAAGGATTTTCATAGAGAGGAGCAGCTGGAGCCCCAGCAGGACCTGGTGGTTACTCGTTTTGTCATCTGTGAAATTCCTTTCAGTACATGGTGCTCCCATCCCTTCCCAGCCACCATCTCCTAGCCTCCTGAGAACCCTGAGCTTCACCATGAAACTGAAGAATCTTTCTAACTTCCTTCTTGACCTGGCCAGCCTGCGGCACCCAGCATGCCCCAGGACACAGCACCGTGTCCTCCTTGAGCTGTCTGTGTGCCTTCCCAACAAGCCTGACAGCAACCTGAGGGCAGGACGAGCTGACTTATCCCTACTTCTCTGATGTCCATGCATTGAGTTGATTGGAGGGTCAACTCATCAAAGCCACAGGGAAATACAGGGGAGAGGGTTCTCCAGTCCTCCCATGGGCTCAGGAGCTTTGTGACGTGGTGGCTAAAAGCACAGACTTAGGCCGGGCATGGTGGCTCGCACCTGTAATCCCAGCACTTTGGGAGGCCAAGGTGGATGCATCACCTGAAGTCAGGAGTCCAAGACCAGCCTGACCAACATGGAGAAACCCCATCTCTACTAAAAACACAAAATTAGCCGGGCATGGTGGCACATGCCTGTAATCCCAGCTACTCGGGAGGCTGAGGCAGGAGAATAGCTTGAACCTGGGGGGCGGAGGTTGCAGTGAGCCGAGATTGCGCAATCGCACTCCAGCCTGGGCAACAAGAGCGAAACTCCGTCTCAATAAATAAATAAATAAATAAATAAATAAAAATAAAAGCACAAACTTTGGAGTGGATGCTTTGATCTCATTTCTCACAACCTATGCATGTGTGACCCCCAGCAAATGCCTAAGGAGTCTGAGCCTCAGTTTCCCCATCTGTCAAGTGGCAGCTGCCTCCTATCCACTTGAGGCACATAATGGCAAGGCCCTGGGCCCAGCACGGGGTGCACCCCGATGCCTGGAAGCCCTGCTCATCCTGGGGCAGGTGGCGTTGGACTTTGCATCTAGGAGATGAGGAGGCTTTGGAGAAACAAGCAGGAACCCCCACGGCACCCCAGTGCTGCCCGTCAGAGAAGTGGTTCATCCATCTTACAGAGAGAGAGAGGCTGGTGTTCAAAACCACATGCCGTCCTCCCAGTGAGCTATTGCCAGGGTGCAGGATTCTGGCCTCCAGGACCCTCCCTGCCCACCATCTTCAGATGAAGAATGTTCTGGGCTTCAAGGCAGCACCAAAGTACCAGTGAAGCAGAGGAAGGGCGAGCACCTACTGTATGCCCGGCACTGGGCCCACTTTGCACACGACCCTCATTTAAGCAGCCTGTCTTGGCAGCTAGCTGAACCCAGTGAGCATTGATGCACCCTCTTCTCTGTGTCTGAGAGGAGCTGTAGGGGCCAGAGAGGGTAAGCGAGGCTGTCCTGGACTCAGGTACCTGAGTACCACCAGGGGAAGGGGCATGACCACACTGGCTACAGTCCCAGATGGGGTCAGGTGTGTGCCACCAGACACAACATAAACCAGGTATGGTGGAGCCAGGAGGGGAACAGGCCCTGGCCAGAGCATCTTGCTTGAGGCCTCAGTGTGGTCTGCACTGAGCAGACCTGGGTTTCGCCCATGCCCCACCAGCAAGTGGCTTCACCCTGTGCATCAGTTTCCTTATCTGTAAATAGTGTATTTCTCACCTGGTTGCTAAGGAGACTAAATGGGAAAAGCACACGTCAAACATTCAGATCAGGGCTTGGCCCATAAACGCTTAAAACTGTGTTGCTCATCATCATTGTTGGGCCAGTTTGGTGATCGGGATGGGTTGTGGTCAGCAGGGAGGCTGAGGTCTGAGCCTGGAGGGGGATGCAGGAGCTTAGGCTACTCAAAGGGGAGGCTTTTCCAAGGAGACTTGGCTGAGTGGGGCTGACTTTCTGGCTACCCTTGGGAGGGTGGAAACCTCCTTACCTGCAGCTCTGGCAAGCTGGGGCCCTCCGCAGCGCTCCTGCTCCCCAGGGGGCCCGTCTGCTCCAGGCCTGCCAGAGTTGTGGTCGCTGGTCCTCTTGTCACTTTGATCTTTGGCCACTGGGTGGAGGTGCAGGCAGGGCTGGGCAGCTGGACCGGGCTCTGGGACTGCAGTGCGGGGCTGTGTCCATTGACTGGGGTGGCCTCGGCCCAGCCTTCTGGCTGGCTGTGTGACTCCTGCTCAGGGACATCCTTTGTGCCTGGGGGACCCAGCTCTGGCCCTAAAGCCCTGGCCGGGTCATCCCTGTGTCCAGCTGGGTCCTTGCGGGGCAGCCTGGCCTGCAGCAGCTCCAAGAGGCCCTCCCAGTCCAGGCTGGGGAGACGGGCCCAGACCCCCTCTCCTGGTGCCCGGAGAAGGCCAAGCAGATCCCTCCAGTCAAGCTCGGGTCGCCTCTCAGAGCCACGCGGGTACGGACATGCTCCCTCTGCCCCCCAGCCCACAGCAGTGGGTGTCCCAGAGTGCCAGGATTGTGAGGACTCTGTGGGGCCTCCCCAGTTCTCAGGGGGGCTCGTGAGTGGGCTTCTCTTCCCTAGTTCTCTGGGGAGCTCATGAGTGGGCTTCTCCTCCCAGGCCTCTGGCTGCCCCCAGCTCTCCCTGTACTCCCTGGGAGTGCCCCCCCATGCTCCCTCCGGGGCTTTGGCTGCCCCCAGGCTGGGCTCTCCACATCCCTGCCAGCCCCCAGGGCCCAGGCCTCCCTCCTGGCTGCTCCAGCTCCTTTCTAGGTGTCTATGAGGGCCCTGGGACCCTGGCGGTTCCTCCTGACTCTGCCACACCCCCAGAGGCTGTCTTGGGCCTGCTTGGCCACTCTCCAGAGGTCTCTGTGTCCGCAGCTCCCTCTCAGGGGTCCCGGCTGATGTCCTGGGGGGCAATGGGGACCCCTGGAGCTGCCGATCTCCCTCAGGTCTCTTCTCAGGACTCCAAGGATGAGGGGGCTCTGCTTGGCTCCGCCGGGTCAGTTCTGCCTGTTTGGCAGGGAGCTTGGTCACCTGGGGATGAGGTGAGGGGGTAGGTGAGGCTCTCTCTCTGGGGACCTGGCTGCCAGCTCTGCCTTTCTTAGGTCCCCAGAGAGTCAAGGCTGTGTCCACACAGCAGCCTGAATCAAAGCAGGCCAAAAAGCACACAGGGTCTCTGCCCCACCCCTCCGGGGTCAGCTCCTCCCTTTCACCCGCTTTCCTCAGTTCCAGAAAAAGATCTGCAAAGACCTGCTCCCGTTCTTGGCTTCTCACCCCTCTCAAAGATACTGATTCCAACTTGGGCTATCAGGTGCCAGAACCTCCACCACCAATACCCCATTCCACTGAGGCGGGCCTAGCCCTCTGGGTTTGGTTAAAGATACAAATCACCCTGAAAGAGAGGGCCCTTAGAGCCAGATTCTTGCTTCAAGGCTTTCCCTGAAATCTGCTCAAGACAGCAGTATTGGCCAGGTGCCGTGGTTCACGCCTGTAATCCCAGCACCTTGGGAGGCCAAGGTGGGCGGATCACCTGAGGTCAGGAGTGACCAGCCTGGCCAACATGGTGAAACCCTGTCTCTACTAAAAGTACGAAAATTAGTTGGGTGTGGTGGCACACGCCTGTAATCCCAGCTATTTGGGAGGCTGAGGTAGGAGAATCTCTTGAACCTGGGAGGCAGAGGTTGCAGTGAGCCAATATTGTCCTACTGCACTCCAGCCTGGGAGACAGTGCAAGACTCCACCTCAAAAAAAAAAAAAAAAAGACAGCAGTGCTTAGTAAAGGAAGGGGATAGCGTGGGACAGGGGCTATCTTCAAAGGATTAATGTGGGGTCTTGTGCATTTTGCTAAGAGCTGCTGGCCGTTGGGGAGAGGGGAGAGCTGGATCCCCATGATTGGACTCCGACCCTTTCATAGAGGACCTTCCTGTCCAAGCCCCCTGCCTGGCTTCTAGTGGGAGGGAAGAGGCAGTGGCCGCCTCTTGGGGTGCGGGGCCCCAGACAGCTGGCAGTGCTCACCTGCCTGCTGGGGGCAGGGCTGGACTGTCTTCCGAGAAGTTGGCTCTGGCCTTGGCTGGGCTGCTGTGACCGTCCCTCGTCCTGGGCCTGGAAGGCCCCCGCTGCCTCGGACTTCCTATGAGCAAATGCAGCCACTCCTCTGAGGGACTGTCCCACTCCCAGCACCTCAGCCCCTCTGCTCCCACCTCCAACAGGAGGAGATGTGGGACAGCCAGGGACCCACTGCAAGCTGGTTGAAGGGCCCTAAGTGAGGATGACTCTCAGGGCCTTAGTTTCCCCTTCTGAAAAATGGGGATGGTTAACACTGCTCTATTCTGCCTCATGAGGCTCTTGTGAACATGACGAGAAAAGTGGGGAGTAGAGGTGGTTGGGTGGGGAGGGGGATCTGGCCCTGGCCATGGCCCTCTCCTGTCTCATCCAGTTACTTCCTATGACTAACCACCACCCCACCAGCAGCCCAAGAGCCACCCCCAGACAAAGGTTAGACTGGTCTTTGCGGGAATTAAGATTTATTGAGCACCTACTGTGTACCAGGCACTGGGCACACATAATCATTACG
The DNA here is from genome assembly GCF_029289425.2 of Pan paniscus. Lineage (NCBI taxonomy): Eukaryota > Metazoa > Chordata > Mammalia > Primates > Hominidae > Pan > Pan paniscus. The sequence goes on along the minus strand of NC_085927.1, from coordinate 47,592,858 downwards.
ACAAAGCATTTATTGAGCGCTTCTTATGTTCCAGGGGCCAAGCACTTGTATCATGATCGCAGCCCACGAGGTGGGACGACAGAGCCAGACTGCTGTGTGTCCCCGTGTTCCATTCTTTCTGCCTTTTCCTGTCCATATTGTAAATTTTGGATTTCTTTTCCTTTTTCCCTCCCATCACTGTTAACCAACAGAATCCCAGCGCTTAGCCTTGAAAACTCCAGGCCATCCTAGCTGTTGGCAAAAGAGCTCTGAGCAAGATCAGAAGAAAGAAACATTCTCCCTGACAACTTCAGAGAGGCCAACATAAACTGTCCAAGCAAGTGTCTTTTTTTTTTTTTTTTTTTTTCCTTTGAGATGGAGTCTCGCTCTGTCACCCAGGCTGGAGTGCAGTCCCAATCTCAGCTCACTGCAACTTCCGTCTCCTGGGTTCAAGTGATTCTCTGCCTTAATATCCCAAGTAGCTGGGATTACAGGCATGAGCCACCACGCCTGACCCTGGGCAAGTGTCGTTTCTAAGACACTGGGCTTCAGGCATTGTTGACGCATCCAATGAAGATCATCTCTAACTTGTGTAAAAAGTCTAGTTCCAGTTAGTTGTCTCGCTTACTAACTGGGAGGCATGGCTGTTAATGTTTAACGTGGTATCTCTATTGACAGGTAGAAACACCAAACAGAACCTGGGCATATCTCTCCCTTCCTCTACCTAAGGGGTCACAACAAAAGGCCTAACTGCTCCATGAATGTTTATTTTGGTTGGGTCTCAGCTAGCAAATGGAGCCGTGTCTTTGGTGGATGAACTGAACCAGGAAGAGAAGCCTGAAAAAGGCCACCCTGTGGTGGACCCAGAGTGAGGCAGCAAAAAGGGAAGTATGAGGAAACTCTGCTCAGGCCTCCATAGGCCCTGCTGTCTATGGTGGGCCTGTGCCTGAGGAACCATGCTGGAACGACACCTTCAAAAGTATGGGATTGGGCAGGGCGCAGTGGGTCACGCCTGTAATCCCAGAACTTTGGGAGGCTGAGGCAGGCGGATGGCTTGAGCTCAGGAGTTCAAGACCAGCCTGGACAACATAGTGAAACCCAGTCTCTAAAAATACAAAAATTAGCCCAGGCGTGGTGGCTCATGCCTCTAATCACAGCACTTTGGGAGGCTGAGGTGGGTGGATCACTTGAGGTCAGGAGTTCGAGACCAGCCTGGTCAACATAGTGAAACCCAATCTCTACTAAAAATACAAAACTTAGCCAGGTGTGGTGGCACGTGCCTGTAATCCCAGCTACTCAGGAGGCTGAGGCAGGAGGATCGCTTGACCCCAGGAGGTGGAGGTTGCAGTGAGCTGAGATCGCGCCACTGCACTCCAGCCTGGGTGACATAGTGAGACCCTGTCTCAAAAAAAAAAAATATATATATATGGGGTTGGGAGGCCAGGTACAATGTCTTTACACCTGTAATTCCAGCACTTGGGGAGGCTGAGGTCAGAGGATCACTTGAGTCGAGGAGTTTGAGACAGCCCTGGCAACAGAATGAGACCTTGTTCTAGGAAAAAAAAATTTTTTTAATGAGCCGGGCATGGTGGTACGTGGCTGTAGTCCCAGCTACTTGGGAGGCTGAGGTGGGAGGATCGCTTCAGCCTGGGAGGTTGAGGCTGCAGTGAGCCATGATCACGCCACTGCATTCCAGCCTGGGTGAAAGAGCAAGATCCTGTCTCAAAAAAAAGTATGGGGTTGGAGTTTTTTGTTGTTTCATGTCTTTTGCCAGTGTCATTAGAATCAGAGCCATAAAGCACAATAATGTTAGTTGTTAGCAGTTATTGGCAGCTGGTTCGGAGAGGAACCAAAGTTCCCTGGAGGAAGTGTTTCTGAGCTTGAGGGCTCCCTGGGCAGGCTGTTTGTAACTTTTTTTTTTTTTTTTTGAGATGGAGTCTCGCTCTGTCACCCAGGCTGGAGTGCAGTGGTGCAATCTCAGCTCATTGCAACCTCCGCCTTCTGGTTTCAAGTGATTTTCCTGCCTCAGCCTGCTGAGCAGCTGGGATTACAGGTGTCCACCACCATGCCCAGCTAATTTTTATATTTTTAGTAGAGACGGGGTTTCACCATGTTGGCCAGGCTGGTCTCATTTCGAACTCCTGACCTCAGGTGATCCACCTGCCTTGACCTCCCAAAGTCTTGGCATTACAAGCGTGAGCCACTGCACCCAGCCAATTTGTAATCTAATTGGAGGTGAGTGCGTTTCCTTACTCTGTGAGAGCTGAAGACCTTAGAGTGAATTTTCCCCTGAACTGGGGTATAGGAGCCTCGATGAAGCAAGAGCCCAGACATGACCCAGTGGGCTGTTCCTCCCTAATGGGGAGGACCAGGAGGACAATAGTGGAAACACCCGGTGCAGGGAAGCAAGGCACTTGTGTGTTCTCTTCCGGATGGATGCATTTTCCATACGAACTCCAGCTTGCTTGATGAGCATTCCTCCTGAGAACTCGCCTTCCTTTTTTCCCCCATGTAGAATTGAGAGAAAAGAGCGAGGGACTCAAGAAGATTCTGAAACCCCAACAGAGACCTGGCTTGTCCGATGCTGAAGCAACAGCGTCTCCTCGGGGCCACCTGTTCCCGAGGGTTGGTGTGGCCGCACCAAGCATGACAAAGGAAACATGTTTCCTTCGGAAGCTTAGATGGACTCTTTGACCTCCAGAGAGAATTAAAGGAGCAAAGCCATCAAGTCTAGCAAATCCAGTGAAGGCTGGGTTTTGAATTCAAATGACCACAGGATGCTACGTGACTCTAAGAGATGCCAAAGGCATCTAAGGAAAAAAAAATTAAGATCAAGCCAAAACTCCCAATGCTTTGATGTGACAACCCTTTAAGAAAAATTTTCCAGACTCGGGACAATGCTTGGACAGAGTAGATGCTCAATAAATACATATCGATGAGGAAATAGGAGAAAATAAAAGCACACTCCTACAGCCACCCACTCATAAGCTCCAGTCTGTCCCTTACACACACACTGCATAGTTTTAAAATTTTCCATATTCAGAGGATGAATGGTTTTCTACTTGGAAAAGGTGCCAGATAAGAGGAAAAATTTTAATTATTCAGTAAAATTATGAAAACTTCCCTAAAAGGTAAATAAGCTATTTCAAAGAGAGTAGAATTAAATGTATAGGAGTGATCGTGTAAAAACAAATGGTTAATAAAAGTGTAAACATATTTCTCATTTCTATTATTAATATAAACACCTTATTTCTCTGAAATTATCCTGGAAAAAAGGACAGAAAATTAATTAACTTTGGCTTAAAGACCTTAATGTCCCTGCTGAGTTATTAGTTAAGACAAAGTTAGGAAAATTGACATTAGACAAGAAATAGTAATCATAAAAAGGTCAAAGACACTTTGGGAGGCCAAGGTGGGAGCATTGCTTGAGGCCAGGAGTTTGAGACCAACCTGGGCAACAAAGTGAGACTCCATCTCTACAAAAAGTAGAAAAATTAGCTGGGTATAGTGGTACACGCCTGTAGTCCCAGCTACTGAGGAGGCTGAGGTGAGAGAATCGCTTGAGCCTGGCAGTTTGAGGCCGCAGTGAGCCATGATCACGCCACTGCACTCCTGCTGGGTGACAAAGCAAGACCCTGTTTCAAAAAAAAAAAGGTCAGGCCAGACACGGTGGCTCATGCCTATAATCCCAGCACTTTGGGAGGCTGAGGTGGGCAGATTGCCTGAGCTCAGGAGTTCAAGACCAGCCTGGGCAACAGGGTGAAACCCTGTCGCTACTAAAAATACAAAAAAATTAGCTGGATGTGGCGGCGTGCTCCTGTAGTCCCAGCTCCTCGGGAGGCTGAGGCAGGAGAACTGCTTGAACCCAGAAGGCAGAGGTTGCAGTGAGCCAAGATTGCGCTACTGCACTCCAGCCTGGGCGACAGAGAGAGACTCCGTCTCCAAACAAACAAAAAAAAAGTTAAAGACACTGAAGATTTTCAGGGTGAAACTATTCCATGATGTTACAATGGTGGATACTTGTCATACATTCATTCAAGCCTATAGGCTGTACATCACCAAGAGTGAACCCTAAACTTTGGGTGATTTCATAGTGTGGGTTCATGGATTGTAACAAATGTATCACCCTACTGCCCAGTACAGTGGCTCACCAGCACTTTGAGAGGCCAAGAAAGGAGGATCCCTTGAGGCCAGGAGCTGGAAACAAGCCTACCTGTCTAGTACAGGATATTGGTAGTGGGAGAGGCTGTGCATGGAACTCTGCACTTTCTGCTCAATTTTGCTGTAAACCTAAAACTGCTCTGGGTTTTTGTTTTTAAGGCCAAAGAAAGAATTATACTAATGCTGGAGACCACACGGTTGTCATCTGGATATTAAATGATCAAGCTTACTGGAAAAGGAAATTTGAAGAACAAGAGATAAAGTTTCTTTTTTTTTCTTTTTTTGAGATGGAGTTTCACTCTTGTTGCCCAGGCTGGAGTGCAATGACGCAATCTCAGCTCACTGCAAACTCCACCTCCCAAATTCAGGCAATACTGCTGCCTCAGCCTCCTGAGTAGCTGGGACTACAGGCATGTGCCACTATGCCCGGCTAATTTTTTTTTTTTTTTGAGACGGAGTCTCGCTCTGTCACCCAGGCTGGAGTGCAGTGGCATGATCTCAGCTCACTGCAAGCTCCAGTGCTGGGATTACAGGAGGGAGCCACTGCACCCAGCCAAGACTGATAAGGTTTCTCATGCAGATTCAAATCCAGGAGAAAACTTTCCCAAGGAGCAGCAAAGAGGAATTTTAGATACAAAATATGCCATACCCTTTAGGGTGATGAAAATGTTCTAAAGTTAGATTGTGGCAATGGTTGGACAACTTGGTAAATATACTAAAAATTCGTTGAATTATATACACGGAAAGTTTTGAGACTTCCAGACTGCTTTTTGTTGCTGTTGTTCTCTTGACCCTAACTAATGGAATTCTAGCTCTGATTCTGGAAAACTCGAGGGCTGGAACTTCTGGGGAGAGAAACCTCAGCCAGATCAGGAGGAAATGCTCCCCTTCCAGGGGGCCAGTGCTGCTGACCAAGGAGACTCAAAAGACACCTGGACTTCAGGTGTCCCAGGATGTTTGACTGCTAAAAATCCATAATTCTGTGAGCTTTCTTTCTTAAAATAGGTAGCTCTGGCCATACATTTTTATTTTTAGACGGAGTCTCACTCTGTCACCCAGGTTGGAGTGCAGTGGTACGATCTCGGCTCACTGCAAGCTCCGCCTCCAGAGTTCAAGCAATTCTCCTGCCTCAGCCTCCCGAGTTGCTGGGACTACAGGCGCCCGCCACCATGCCCAGCTAATTTTTTGTATTTTTAGTAGAGACGGGGTTTCACCGTGTTAGCCAGGCTGCTGTCCATCTCCTGACCTTGTGATCCGCCCGCCTCGGCCTCCCCAAGTGCTGGGATTACAGGCATGAGCCACCGTGCCCGGCCCCGGCCATACATTTTAAATTACATAACTGTTTTCTGAAATGCATAGGGACCCATGAGTTTTCTTTGCCAAGGCAGGAAAAAATCATGGGTACTTTCTTCTTCTCCCTCATGCACGGAAGAAAAAAAAAAAAAAGAACCCATGAGTCTGGATCAAAGGGTTTGAGAGTTCACTCTCATTTTGGCCGGGCACGGTGGCTCACTCCTGTAATCCTAGCACTTTGCGAGGCCGAGGAGGGTGGATCACTTGAGGTCAGGAGTTTGAGACCAGCCTGGCCAGTATGGCGAAATCCCGTCTCTACTAAAAATACAAAAAAATTAGCTGGGTGTGGTGTCACGTGCCTGTAATCCCAGCTACTCGGGAGGCTGAGGCAGGAGAATCGCTTGAACCCAGGAGGTGGAGGTTGCAGTGAGCCGAGATTGCACCATTGCGCTCCAGCCTGGGCAACAAGAGCAAAACTCCACCTCAAAAAAAAAAACAAAAAAGAAAAAATAAAAAGACAGTTCACCCTTATTTGAATGAATGTGCTCATGTTCCCCTCCATTACAGATGAGGAAACTGAGGCTCAGGTAGGTTAACTCACTATATCAAGTTCACCCTCATTTGAATGAATGTGCTCATGTTCCCCTCCATTAGAGATGAGGAAACTGAGGCTCAGGTAGGTTAACTCACTATATCAGGTCATACGAGTTGACATGTGGCTGTGACCCAGGATTTGGACTCAGCCCTCCTGACTGCAGTCTTTGCTGTTAACCACTGGGCTGTGCATGACATCACTTAACCACACACACACACACAAAACAGAAAACTCCCAATATGCAGAAACAGAGAAATGGAGTGATTTGCCCAAGGTCACACAGCCGGTAAATGGCAAGCCAGGGGGATTTGAACACTTTCTTTTGGCACCTTAAGCCTTCACCTGTCCTGCTGCCGAGCCTCCTCCCCAGCCCACCTGGCTGACCCCACCCCCGGGCTCACCTGCGCTCTTGCCCGAAGAGGCGCTCCACCTCTGCGCGGCCAGGGCTGCGGGTGCGGCCCCCGCTGCTGCACTGCGCCTGGGGCCCTGGCTGTCTCTGGGCCAGCCTCCTGGGTGGGGGCAGGTCGGCCAGCACAGTGTACTCATCCCGCTCCAAGTTGTGCCTGGTCTCCCCGGGAGGCGCTGAGCCCCGGGAGCCCCCAGAGCTGCCCGGTGAAGGTGAGGGTGCCAGGAACGCTAGGTCACTGGGTGGGTGGCGGGGTGGGGAGGAGGCTCGGGGTGCATCCCGGTGCCCAATGCACACTTGGGGGATCAGCACTGGGGAGCCATGCAGAGAGTCAGTGGAGGGGGCCAGGCTCTCCATACTAGTTCCAGGGGGATCCTGGAAGAAGAGGGATGGCTCAGGAGCCTGGCGTGGTGGGGATGAGAAGGAGGGTGCATCCCGGTGCCCAATGCACACAGGAGTGGGGATGTGGGGGCACTCGTGCAGAGAGTCCATGGAAGGGACAAGGCTCTCTGTGCTGGCCCTGGGGAGGTCCTGGAATAAGAGGGAAGGCTCTAGGGCCTGGCGTGGTGGGGAGGAGGCCCGGGGTGCATCTCGGTACCCAATACACACAGGTGCAGGGAGCTGAAGGGGCTCGTGTTGGGGGGACTGACACTGATGCTCGGCATCTGATGTGTCTGGGAGGAAGGGGAAGGGGTCAAATTGGGTGTGGCGGGGGGGCGAGGACGCCCGGGGGGCATCTCGGTGTCCAATGCACACAGCAGGTGGTATATAGGGAGGCTCATGGTGGGGCGGTTCACTCTCAGGGGCGCGAGGCTCTGGGAAGAAGGGGAAGGGGTCGTGCTGCAAATAGCGAGGGGGCGAAGAGGCTCGAGGGGCATCCCGGTGCCCAATGCACACAGCACATGGAGGCTGGGAGGGCTCAGGAGAGGTCAGGGGAGCCCCATAGGCAGCGGGGTACACAGGTGAGGAAGTTCGGGAGGTGCTCTGGTGGCCTGGGTTATGGGAGGAAGAGGTGGCCCGGGATGGCAAGTTGTACTGGGTGGGGCCAAAGGAGGACTGGGGTGGGTCATGCTGGGCTGGCCTGCTGGGAGAGGATGTCTGAGGCCTGTCACCTTGGGTTGGCCGGAGGGCGATGGATGCCCAGGGAACCTCGCTTTGCTTGGAGCGAGATGGGGAAGAGGTTCGGGGACCATCACTCTGAGTTGGCCGGAGGGGAAACGAGGCCCAGGGGATGTCTTTGTTAGTACGATGGGGAGATGAATTCCTGGGATTGTTCCATTGAGTGGAGCGGTGGGGAGATGATGGTCTCAGCTTCTCCTTTGGGGTGCAGCATTGAGATGAGGAGGTTCCAGGGTTGTCTCGTTGAAAGGAAAAGGACTGTGTGCGGTCCCACTGTGTACAAGTGGGTCTGAGGTTATCTCGTTTGGTACAAGAGGTTTTAGGGTTGTCTTGTTGGGTAGAAGATGATCTGGGGATGTTCTGTTGAATACAAGTTCTGGGGTTGTCCTGTTGGGTGGCTCTGATGGGAGAGGAGGCTCTGAGATTGTCCCGCTGGGCACAGGATGTTCTGGGGTTGTCTCGTGTGGCTCTATTGGGAGAGGAGGTCCTGGGATTGTCCTGTCGGGTACAGGATGTTCTGAGGTTCTCTTGTTGGATGGTTCTGTTAGGAGAGGAGGCTCTGGGATTGTCCCGCTGGGCACAGGATGTTCTGGGGTTGTCTCGCTGGATGGTTCTGTTGCGAGAGGAGGCTCTGGGATCGTCCCGTCGGGCACAGGATGTTCTGGGGTTCTCTTGTTGGATGGTTCTGTTAGGAGAGGAGGCTCTGGGATTGTCCCGTCGGGCACAGGATGTTCTGGGGCTGTCTCGTTGGGTGGTTCTGTTGGGAGAGGAGGCTCTGGGATTGTCCCGCTGGGCACAGGATGTTCTGGGGTTATCTCGTGTGGCTCTATTGGGAGAGGAGGTTCTGGAGGCTCTGGGATTGTCCCGCTGGGCACAGGATGTTGTGGGGTTGTCTCGTGTAGCTCTACTGGGAGAGGAGGCTCTGGGATTGTCCCGCTGGGCACAGGATGTTCTGGGGTTGTCTCGTGTGGCTCTATTGGGAGAGGAGGTTCTGGAGGCTCTGGGATTGTCCCGCTGGGCACAGGATGTTGTGGGGTTGTCTCGTGTAGCTCTATTGGGAGAGGAGGCTCTGGGATTGTCCCGCTGGGCGCAGGATGTTCTGGGGTTGTCTCGTGTGGCTCTATTGGGAGAGGAGGTTCTGGAGGCTCTGGGATTGTCCCGCTGGGCACAGGATGTTGTGGGGTTGTCTCGTGTAGCTCTATTGGGAGAGGAGGCTCTGGGATTGTCCCGCTGGGCGCAGGATGTTCTGGGGTTGTCTCGTGTGGCTCTATTGGGAGAGGAGGTTCTGGAGGCTCTGGGATTGTCCCGCTGGGCACAGGATGTTGTGGGGTTGTCTCGTGTAGCTCTATTGGGAGAGGAGGCTCTGGGATTGTCCCGCTGGGCGCAGGATGTTCTGGGGTTGTCTCGTGTGGCTCTATTGGGAGAGGAGGTTCTGGAGGCTTTGGGATTGTCCCGCTGGGCACAGGATGTTCTGGAATTCTCTCGTTGAGTGGTTCTGTTGGGAGAGGAGGCTCTGGGATCGTCCTGCTGGACACAGGGTGTCCTGGGGTTTTCCCGCTGGGGAGTACAAGTAGGAAAAGAAGTTTGGGGGTTGTCCTGCTGGGTAGAAGAGGTTCTGGGGTTATCCAGTTGGGTGCTTCGTGAGGGAGAGGAAGCTCCGGGGGTGTTCCACTGTGTAGATGAGGCCCTGGGGGTGTCCTCTTGGGTGGATGAGGCCCTGGAGGTGTCCCTTTGGGTGATTCGATGGGGAGAGGAGGCTCTGGGGATTTCACGTGTAGAGGCAGCCTGAGCAGTGTCCCTTTGGGCAGGAGAAGCCTGAGACGTGGTGCTTCGAGGTCCACTGTGTGGTGTCATGGAGGAAGCCTGGGTCAGTGTTGACCGGTTCCGCTCCAGGGACAACCCGCTTTCTCCCCGGAGCCTTGCCCAGTGCTGTCCTGCACTCCGGCCCCCACCGCCGGTGTCTGGAGAGAGAAGAGAGGGGCTCAAGGTAAGGGGAGAGGTCCAGGCAGCTCTCATATTCTACCTTTCTTTGTCCCTTAGGACCAGTGATTAGGGCAAACCCCACACCCTCCTCTTACAGGTCTCACTGTCTGTACCAAGTGACTCCACCTCTCTGACCAAGGCTGATTAGACAAGGGCTTGGATGCCTCTCTCAAGCTGAGGTCAAGAATTTGAAATTGAGACCCTGACTCACTCAAGAGATGAGTTCAAGAACTGGAAGGCCACAGGGTCTGGGGATCCACGGACAAGACAGAGAAGAAGCAAATTTGTGGAGAGAAGTGTTGACAATGGCCTGTGTGACCCCACGGAGGGAGAGGTGGGCCCAACAGCAGCCACCTGACAGTCTGCCCTTCCCAGTTCTATTTCCTTCAATCAGAATCCAAGGAATTCCCCCCATTTCTTGTTTTGTTTTGTTTTTGAGTCAGAGTCTCGCTCTGTCGCCCAGGCTGGAGTGCAGTGGCGTGATCTCGGCTCATGGCAACCTCCGCCTCCCAGGTTCAAGCCATTCTCCTGCCTCAGCCTCCCGAGTAGCTGGGATTACAGGCATGCGCCACCATGCCCAGCTAATTTTTGTATTTTTAGTAGAGACGGGGTTTCACCATGTTGGCCAGGCTGGTCTCGAACTCCTGACCTCAGGTGATCCGCTCACCTCGGCCTCCCAAAGTGCTGGGATTACAGGTGTGAGCCACCGTGCCCGACCTTTTTTTTTTTTTTTTTTGAGACAGAGTCTCGTTCTGTCACCCAGGCTAGAGTGCAATGATGCGATCTCGGCTCACTGCAACCTAAGCCCCTGGGTTCAAATGATTCTCCTGCCTCAGCCTCCCAAGTAGCTGGGATTACAGGCATGCGCCACTATGCCCAGCTCATTTTTGTGTTTTTAGTAGAGACAGGTTCTAATGAGCCTGTTTCCTGTGCGACAGCTCTAGAAAGCCCCTGTTTTTTGTATCCAAATGTTCCTACCCTGAGGCTTCTCCCAGGGCTGCCATGAGGATGGGAAAGGTGCAGGGATGGACTACCTTTTATAAACTGGTAGCTGGGAGTTTGCCAGAAATGCAGAATCTCAGGTCCCAGCCCAGATGCACTGCTTCTGGATCTGCATTTAACAAAACTGTCTGGTGATTTGTACACCTTATAGTTTCAGAAGCACTGGCCTAAAGGATTAATGTAACTGTCCTCAGTAGTGACCCTCTTTGCAACTCCTAGCCTCATGACAGAGTTGCCATGACCTTGGTGTGTCACCCTCCACCCCGCTCAATCCCTCGGTCACCAAGCAGGTGTTGAGCACCCCTATATACATGTCCCTTGGCTACTGCTTTAGGTGAAGAGTAAAGGGTATCATGGCCTCATCTTAAAGGAGCCACAACTATGGGTGTGGTGGCTTACACCTGTAATCCCAGCACTTTGAGAGGCCAAGGTGGGAGGATCACTTGAGCTCAGGAATTCCAGACCAGCCTAGGCAACATGGCGAGACCCTGTCTCTACTACAAGTTTTTTAAAACTTAGCAGGGCCTGGTGGTACGTGCCTGTAGTCCCAGCTACCTAGGAGGCTGAGGCCGGAGGATTGCCTGAGCCCAGGAGGTGGAGGTTGCAGTGAGCCAAGATTGTGCCATTGCCCTCCAGCATGGGCAACAGAGCAAGACATTGTCTTAAAACAAAAAACGAAACAAAAAAGTAGCCACAGTTGCCTTCATGCAGATCCCCTCCCTTCATGCCTTCTTAAGATCCCCTGTCCTCTCCCTTTGCAGCCACTGCCTCGTCCAGCCTCTCTGGGCTGGTGTTGGTGAAAGTCTGAGTTCCCAGCACCTAGCAGGGAATTCAAAATTTGCAAGGTTGCCAGGCACGGTGGCTCACGCCTGTAATGCTAACACTTTGGGAGGCCAAGGCGGGTGGATCATCTGAGGTCAGGAGTTCGAGACCAGCCTGGCCAACATGGTGAAACCGGTCTCTACTAAAAATACAAAAATTAGCTGGATGCAGCCGGGAGCAGTGGCTGATGCCTGTAATCCCAGAACTTTGGGAGGCGGAGGCGGGCGGATCACAAGGTCAGGAGATCGATACCAGCCCTGCTAACACGGTGAAACCCCATCTCTACTAAAAATACAAAAAAAAAAAAAAAATTAGCCCGATGCAGTAGTGCAAGCCTGTAATCCCAGCTACTCGGGAGGCAGAGGCTGGAGAATTGCTTGAACCCGGGAGGTGGAGGTTGCAGTGAGCTGAGATCTGGCCACTGCACTCCAGCCTGGGTGACAGAGCGAGACTCTGTCTCAGAAAACAAAAAACAAAAAAAATTGCTGGTGGCTGATGTCCCATGGCATTCTAAAATACGTTTCATGCCTGGTAGTGGCTCACACCTGTAATTCCAACATTTCGGGAGGCTGAGGCAGGAGGATTGCTTGAGCCCAGGAGTTGGAGACCAGCCTGGGCAACATAGTGAGCCCCCATCTCTACGAAAAATAAAATAAATACATTCCATATTCACCTGTTTCTCTCATCTACACCCACTTCCTACTCCAAGCCACCACTATTTCTCTCCTGGATGGTTGCAGTAGCCCCCAAGCCTGGGCACTCTGGGGCCAATGTCATCGTTCATCCAGGGAGACTTTTTTTAAAGTCAAAGGTGAGCAGATCGCTGTGCCCCCAGCCTTCAGGGGAAACTGGAAGAGATGGGAAACCTGTCACAGATTGGAGGAGACGGAGGAGATGAGGAGAGGGACTAAAGGCAATGTGGGATCCTGGAATGGATCCAGGAACAGAAAAAGGATATTAGTAGAAAAACTGGTGAATCCCATCAAGTCTGTAGCTTAGTTAATAGTATTGTAGCAGTGGGCCGGGCACGGTCACTCACGCCTGTAATCCCAGCACTCTGGGAAGCCGAGGCAGGCGGATCAGCGGATCACCTGAGGTCGGGAGTTCGAGACCAGCCTGACCAACATGGAGAAACCCCGTCTCTACTAAAAATACAAAATTAGCCAGGCGTGGTGGTGCATGCCTGTAATCCCAGCTACTTGGGAGCCTGAGGCAGGAGAATGGCTTCAACCTGGGAGGTGGAGGTTGCAGTGAGCTGAGACTGCGCCATTGTACTGCAGCCTGGGCAACAAGAGTGAAACTCTGTCTCAAAAAAAAAAAAAAAAAAAAGGGGGGGGGAATGAGTGAAACAGTGAGTGCAGTGTGGGGCCTGAGGTGTGATTAACGCAGTAGAGGGCTGGGTTGTATAAATTGGCAGGTTCAGGGGAGAAATCAAGGCCAGAGATGTGGACTCCGGAGTCATGGTTTTTCCCAGACAGTACCGAAAGCCAAGCAGCTAAGTGTGCAGGGAGAAGACAGAAGGGGCCCAGGACTGGGATCTGGGGCATCAGATATTTAAAAGTGAAGCAGAGGAGGCGGCCTCAGCAAAGGAGAGCGAGGTGGAGTGGCCGGTGAGGAAGGAGGCAGACCAGGAGTGAGGGATCGGGGAGCCCAGAGTGATTCTGTGCAAGACATTTATTTAGCACAAGGCCTGGAACATCAAAAAAACAGGTCACTGCTGTAATGCTGCTGCTGTTCTCATTGCTGCCTCATCTATTCAGCCATGATTGACTTGTGGGCAGTAAGTAAACGTCTGCTGTGTGCCTGAGTGAACATTGCCCCTCAGTTGAAGATGCCACATCTCCATCCCCTGCTTCCCTGAGCATCTGAAGCCTCAAAACCTCTTCCTCAGGGCTCGCAAATCCCACACAGCACAGCCAGCGCTGGGCCCATCCGCTCCCCAGCCACCTGCTCTCAGCAAAGGGCACACCATCTACCCAGACACCCAGGCCAGGAGCTGTGACTGTGTATCCTCCTGTCCAAAGTACCATCAAGTCTGCCTCCTAAACCTCTGTCCTTCTCTGTCCCCTCCTCACCCCACAACCATGGCCCTTATTTATTTATTTATTTATTTGAGATGGAGTCTTATTCTGTTGCCCAGGCGGGAGTGCAGTGGGGTGATCTCAGCTCACTGCAACCTCCACCTCCCAAGTTCAAGCGATCCTCCTGCCTCAGCATCCCGAGTAACTGGGACTATAGGCGTGTCCCGGATCCCATCAGGCTCAACATGGTGAAACCCTGTCTCTACTAGAAATACAAAAAGTCAGCTGGGCGTGGTGGCAGGCACCTATAGTCCCAGCTACTCAGGAGGCTGAGGCAGGAGAATCGCTTGAACCCAGGAGGTGGAGATTGCAATGAGCTGAGATCGCGCCACTGCACTCCAGCCTGGGGAACAGAGCAAGACTCCATCTCAAAAAAAAAAAAAAAAAAAAAAAAAAAAAAAAGCAAGCCCCAGTTGTCCCAGTAATGCCTGTCACAGCTCTGTGTCCTCCTGTCCCAGATCCCAATGGGCTCACACATGGCATTCCACGTCCTCATCCTGTTAGTCTCTTTTAATCAAGAAGAGTCCCCTAGCCGCTTTTTGTCCTATGAGGGGCCCAGTCATTTTGCAGAATGTCTTTCAATTCGGGTTTGTCTGATGTTTCACTGGGGTTAGGTGTAGGCAATGCATTTTCAGCAGGACGATTTAGAAGGGAAGGGATTCTGTGCCCACCCCAGCATCCCCTCCCCCGACCCCATGCATCTTATCAGGGGGCATATTATGTTGGTTTGCCCCACTCTGGGGATGCTGAGCAGCCTCTTGGTGAAGGTGGTATCTTCCCGCTCTCCCCAGACTAAGGGTGCCTTTCTTTCAGTAATCGATGCAGAATCTGAGGGGTGATACTGACAGGTGACAGCATGCTGGCAGCCCTCACAGCCCTCGCTCGCTCTCGGCGCCTCCTCTGCCTGGGCTCCCACTTTGGCGGCACTTGAGGAGCCCTTCAGCCCGCCGCTGCACTGTGGGAGCCCCTTCCTGGGCTGGCCGAGGCCGGAGCTGGCTCCCTCAGCTTGCACGGAGGTGTGGAGGGAGAGGCGCGAGCGGGAACCGAGGCTGCGCGCGGCACTTGTGGGCCAGCTGGAGTTCCGGGTGGGCGTGGGCTTGGTGGGCCCCGCACTCGGAGCGGCCGGCTGGCCCTGCCGGCCCCGGGCAATGAGGGGCTTAGCACCTGGGACAGCGGCTGTGGAGGGTGTGCTGGGTCCCCCAGCAGTGCCCGCCCACCGGCGCTGCGCTGGATTTCTCGCCGGGCCTTAGCTGCCTTCCCACCGGGCAGGGCTCGGGACCTGCAGCCCGCCATGCCTGAGCCTCCCCCTGCCTCCGTGGGCTCCTGTGCAGCCCGAGCCTCCCCGACGAGCGCCGCCCCTGCTCCACAGCGCCCAGTCCCATCAACCACCCAAGGGCTGAGGAGTGTGGGCGCATGGCATGGGACTGGCAGGCAGCTCCACCTGCAGCCCCAGAGCGAGATCCACTGGGTGAAGCCAGCTGGGCTCCTCAGTGTAGTGGGAACTTGGAGAACCTTTACGTCTAGCTAAGGGATTGTAAATACACCAATCAGCACTCTGTCTCTAGCTCAAGGTTTGTAAACACAGCAATCAGCACCCTGTGTCTAGCTCAGGGTTTGTGAATGCACCAATCCACACTCTGTATCTAGCTACTCTGTTGGGGACTTGGAGAACTTTTGTGTGGACACTGTATCTAGCTAATCTAGTGGGGATGTGGAGAACCTTTGTGTCAAGCTCAGGGATTGTAAATGCACCAATCAGCGCCCTGTCAAAACAGACCACTCCGCTCTCTGTAAAATGGACCAATCAGCAGGATGTGGGTGGGGCCAGACAAGAGAATAAAAGCAGGCTGCCCCAGCCAGCTCCGGCAACCCGCTCGGGTCCTCTTCCATGCTGTGGAAGCTTTGTTCTTTTGCTCTTTGCAATAAATCTTGCTGCTGCTCACTCTTTGGGTCCACACTGCCTTTATGAGCTGTAACACTCACCACGAAGGTCTGCAGCTTCACTCCTGAAGCCATCCAGACCATGAACCCACAGGGAGGAAAGAACAACTGCGGACGCGTCTCCTTAAGAGCCGTAACACTCACGGTGAAGGTCTGCAGCTTCACTCCTGAGCCAGCGAGACCGCGAACCCACCAGAAGGAAGAAACTCCAAACACATCCGAACATCAGAAGGAACAAACTCCAGACACGCCACCTTTAAGAACTGTAATATCGCGAGGATCTGCCGCTTCATTCTTGAAGTCAGTGAGACCAAGAACCCACCAATTCTGGACACAATACTTTGAAACCATGACTATCCTGTTTGCTGACAAATTATCACCCTAGGGATTTTGCATCTGCCAGTTATTGCTACAGTTATTGCTACAGTGCCTGCAACAGTCTCTTAACTGGTTTCTCATCCTTCAACCCCTCCCTGCTCCAATTCATCCTTTGCATCTTTGATCTGGGGAACTTCCTGAGGCACAGGTTTAATTACATGACTTTCCTCCTCAAAAACCTTCGGTGGCTCCCTACTATTTAGAGAACAAGTCCAAACTCCTTGGCTAAGGCCAGGCATAGTGGCTCACTCCTGTAATCCCCAGCCAGGAATTTGAGACAAGCCCAGCCAACATGGTGAAACCCGGTCTCTACTAAAAATACACAAATTAGCCACGTGTGGTGGCGGGTGCCTGTAATCCCAGGTACTTAGGAGGCTGAGGCAGGAGAATCTCTTGAACCCAGGAGGCGAAGGTTGCAGTGAGCCAAGAGGGCACCACTGCACTCCAGTCTGGGCAACAGTGTGAGACTCTATCTCAAAATAATAATAGTAATAATAATAATAATAACAGGCTAGGCGTGCCTGTAATCACGCCTGTAATCCCGGCAATTTAGGAGGCCAAGATGGGCAGATCACTGAAGGTTGGGAGTTTGAGACCAGCTGGGCCAACATGGTGAAACCCCATGTCTACCAAAAAGACAAAAATTGGCTGGGCATGGTGGCGGGAGCCTGTAATCTCAGCTACTTGGGAGGCTGGGGCAGGAGAATCGCTTGAACTGGGGAGGCAAAGGTTGCAGTGAGCCGAGATCACACCACTGCACTCTAGCCTGGGCAACAGAGCAAGACTCCATCCCAAATAATAATAATAATAATTAAAGTGGGTAGCATGACTCATTGTGGCTGCTCCATCATGACATGCAAACTGTTACTATTATTAACACTCAGGCCACCAAAGTAAGCCGTGCCCAGAGTCCCAAATGGCCAGTGAGATGGCTATCTGGGGGGCCCCAGGCCATCACCATGGGAACCAACCTGGCAGAAGGACTCACCCTCCTTTTTCTGGCCTGCAGCATCTCCTCCCACAGGGGACCTGGTGAGGAGAGACGGAGCCCTTTGGGAGCTGTCAGCTCTCGGCCCCTCCCGAGGCCTCCTCGGGATCATCACTGCGAGCTCGTCCCAGCTGGGGGCCTCCTCCTGCCTCTCAACAGCGTCCCAGTCCTGCCAGAGAAGGGGAGGAGAAAGTATGTGTGCGGGAGGAAAAAGGCTGCAGGACATATACTCTCCAAATGAGAGGGGTAGAAGGAAGGGAAGGGAATTGGCATTAAAAAGCACTTCCCTGGCCGGGCGCTGTGGCTCACGCCTGCAATCCCAGCACTTTGGGAGGCCGAGGCGGGCGGATCACGAGGTCAGGAGATCGAGACCATCCTGGGAAACACGGTGAAACCCCATCTCTACTAAAAAATACAAAAAATTAGCTGGGCGTGGTGGCGGGCACCTGTAGTCCCAGCTACTTGGGAAGCTGAGGCAGGAGAATAGCGTGAACCTGGGAGGTGGAGCTTGCAGTGAGTGGAGATCGCGCCACTGCGCTCCAGCCTGGGTGACAGAGTGAGACTCTGTCTCAAAAAACAAAAAGAAAAACAAAACAAAACAAAAAAAACAAAGCACTTCCCTGCAGGGCGCAGTGGCTCACGCCTGTAATCCCAACACTTTGTGAGGCTGAGGCAGGTGGATCACCTGAGGTCAGGAGTTCGAAACCAGCCTGGCCAACATGGTGA
Organism: Pan paniscus; assembly: GCF_029289425.2. NCBI lineage: Eukaryota > Metazoa > Chordata > Mammalia > Primates > Hominidae > Pan > Pan paniscus. The sequence continues at coordinate 47,575,384 of NC_085927.1, read as the reverse complement.
AACCCTGTCTCTATTAAAAATACAAAAACTAGCCAGGCATAGTGGTGGGCGCCTGTAATCCCAGATACTCGAGAGGCTGAGGCAGGCGAATCGCTTGAACCTGGGAGACAGAGGTTGCAGTGAGCTGAGATTGTGGCACTGCACTCCAGCCCAGGTGACAGAGCAAGACTCCATCTCAAAAATAAATAAAATTAAATAAAAAATAAAAAGCACTTCCTAAACTGTCAAGTTCTGTCCCCAAGAGGTGACAGTGAGTGGTGCCACACCTTCTGTGGTGTAGACTCCGCTCCATGGACTCAGTAAAAAGCACTTCCAGGCTGGGCAACACAGTGAGACCCTGTCTCTACAAAATTAAAAAAAATAATAATAACTAGGCATGGTTGTGCATGCCTATAGTCCCAGCTACTGAGGAGGCTGAGGTGGGGGGATCACTTGAGCCCAGGAAGTCAAGGCTGTAGTGAGCCATGTTCACGTCATTGCACTCCAGTCTGGGCAATGGAGCAAGACCCTGTCTCAATCAATCAACTTTTTTTTTTTTCTCTATTTAAGACGGAGTTTTGCTCTTGTTGCCCAGGCTGGAGTGCAATGGTGCAATCTAAGCTCACTGCAACCTCCCGGGTTCAAGCGATTCTCCTGTCTCAGCCTCCCAAGTAGCTGGGATTACAGGTGCCCACCACCACACCCTGCTAATTTTTGTATTTTTAGTAGAGACAGAGTTTCACCATGTTGGCCAGGCTGGTCTCGATCTCCTGACTTCAGGTGATCCGCCCACCTTGGCCTCCCAAAGTGCTGGGATTACAGGCGTGAGCCACCGCACCCAGTCTTCAATCAATCAATTAAAAGCATGTGCTGTTTGCCTGGCACTGTGCTGGGCTCTAGCAGGTGCTAAGTGCTAAGTCGCTCATCTTCAACGGACCTAGGAGGCATGTACGTCCATTGAAGCCAAGAGCTTTGCCCAGAGTCCCAGAGTTCTGCATGTGGGACTGTGTGAGGTAGCCCCAGGGGCCAGAGAAAAGTGGGTTCAAATCCTAGCCCCACTACTTCCCAGATGTGTGGCCTCCACTAAGTTGCTCCCCCCGCTGAGCCTCAGCCCCATATGGGGCGATTGAAATCTCCACTTCTGAGGCTGTGGTGAGTCTCCCCTGAGCCCACACCCACCAAGCCCTTAGCATGGAGCTGGCCATGAAGCGTGTGAGGCTGGGTTGTTTTATTCTGAGTCTTATCACCACCCCCTGTCATTTTCCTTTTGGGGGGTCTCCTGGGACAAGCCTGTCTCTTCTGCTCTGCGGCAGCCCCTCAAAATGCAAATGCTGGAGGAAAGACTGCTGGCTCTTCTCTTTTCGTGGTTAAATGACCCCCGCAGCCTGCTCCCTTTCCTCTGTCTCTTGGAAATCTATTCCAGGGCTGGCCGTGGGACTCAGCACTGTGTGTCGAGGGCAGGGCCCTGGGGCCCTGTGCCACTCTTGCGCTAGACACCAAACCCAACACTCTGGGATCTGAGAGCATGTGGCAGCCCGAGCCTGCTGGTGATTCACCCAGAGCTCCTGTCGGCTATAACTCCTTTCCCTGTCTTTTCACAGCCAGACCCCAGCTGCCCTGGGCCAGCCTGTGCAGAAATCCCCACCCTCCAGGGGTTCGCCGGGGTGGCCCGAGCTGCCAGCTAATGGTCCAGAGGACCTTGTCGGATTCCCTGGTGTGAGGCTCAGCCCTGGCCTGGAGGTTTAGGTGGGACCCAGGGCTGCAGATGGAGGTGTGAGCCACTCTTGTCCCCCAAACTCCCACTCCTGGCTCACCACAGAGGACGAGTTGCTGGTATCATCAGGGGTGGCGGAGTCAGGGCTGGAGGTGGGGTCAGAGCCGGGGTCCTCGTTGCAGCTGCCACACAAGGAAGTGGTCAGGCCCTCCAGATAGGGTACTGCCTCAAGCTCCCGGCTCCTGCTCCTGGGGGCAGCTGTGGGACCCTCTTCTGGGAGCCCTGCTGAGGGGGATGGGCCCCTGGGAGAGGAGACAGACCCAAAAAGTAATGGGGAGTTAGGAGCATCCCCCACCCCACCCAGGCATACGCACTCACTCACACAGGGAGCCTGGGGCCCACACGCTGGTGTGGGAAAGGGAGCCAATGGTGAGAGCTGCCTCTGTGTCAGACTTTTTATATGGGTTGCCTCATTGAGCTAAAACAGCATCCCTTTTTTTTTTTGTAATTTTATTATTTATTTATTTATTTATTTTGAGACAGAGTCTCGCTCTGTCACCCAGGCTGGAGTGCAGTGGCGCCATCTCGGCTCACTGCAATCTCTGCCTCCCAGGTTCATGCCATTCTCCTGCCTCAGCCTCCCCAGTAGCTGGGACTACAGGCACCCGCCACCACGCCTGGCTAATTTTTTGTATTTTTTAGTAGAGATGGGGTTTCACCGTGTTAGCCAGGATGGTCTTGATCTCCTGACCTCATGATCCGCCCGCCTCGGACTCCCAAAGTGCTGGGATTACAGGCGTGAGCCACTGCGCCCGGCAACAGCATCCCTTTAAAGTAAGTATAATAATTCCCATTTTAGGCCGGGCGCAGTGGCTCACACCTGAAATCCTAGCACTTTGGGAGGTCAAGGTGGGTGGATCATTTGAGGTCAGTAGTTCGAGACTAGCCTGTCCAACATGGTGAAACCCCATCACTACTAAAAATAAAAAAATTAGATGGGCATGGTGGTGGCACACACCTGTAATCCCAGCTACTCAGGAGGCTGAGGCAAGATAATCGCTTGAAGCCAGGAGGCGGAGGTTGCAGTGAGCCAAGATCGTGCCATTGCGCTCCAGCCTGGGTGACAGCACGAGACTCTGTCTCAAAAATAAATAAATAAAAATACAAAAATTAGTCGGGTGTGGTGGCGTATGCCTGGAATCCCAGCTACTCGGGAGGCTGAGGTTGCAGTGAGCCAACATCGTGTCATTGCACTCCAGCTTGGGTGATAGAGCAAGATGCCATCTCAAAATAATAATAATAATAATAATTCCCATTTCACAGAGGAAGACACTGAGGCTCAGAGAGGTCAAGAGACTGGCCAAGGTCACCGAGATAGGAAAGGGCAGAGCTGTGTTATGAACCAAAACTATTGCCCCAGCCCCAACTTTAAGTCTTAGTCTTAGTCTACTGACCCCAAGTTCAGTAAGTCTAAGAAGACAGACTCATGCTTGGATAACGAGGATGTGAGAGGCAGCATGGCTCCACAGGCATTGACAGGTTCACTAGCTCAGATGCTGAGGGAGGGAGCTGCAGAGAAGGCTCTGCTTTAAAAGAAGTCACAGGCTCAAGAAGGCTTAGCGCTGGCAGTATCCCCAAAGAGTGACCCACAGACTGGCCTACACGATGATAATAAGTGATGGCCATAAAAAAGAGCTCTGTAGTCAAATGACATACTTCTCTACTTCCGTTACCCAAAAGCCACGATGCACGCAGGCAAGCTAAAGGCTCTGACAAGTCCTGCAGGAAAGCTATTCAACTTCATTTATCCCAGACTTTCTGAAACATACTTGATAACAAAGCTGTCTTTGTTTTTTTTTCGGTTTTTTGTGGGGTTTTTTTGTTTTTGTTTTTTTTGAGACGGAGCCTCGCTGTGTCACCCAGGCTGGAGTGTAATGGCACGATCTCAACTCACTGCAACCTCTGCCTCCCGGGTTCAAGTGGTTCTCCTGCCTCAGCCTCCCGAGCAGCTGGGATTACAGGCACCTGCCACCATGCCTGGCTAATTTTTGTATAGTTAGTAGAGACAGGGTTTCGCCATGTTGGTCAGGCTGGTCTCGACCTCCTGACCTCAAGTGATCCGCCCACCTTGGCCTCCCAAAGTGCTGGAATTACAGGCATGAGCCACTGCACCCAGGCTGTTTTTCTGTTTGTTTGTTTGTTTTAATATGCCTACCTGTGAGGAGCACATGAATGATCCCAGCACAATGCTGATTTAATTCAATCCCTCTTATTTTACAGACAGGGAAACTGAGACACAGAAAGACAGAGTAACTTGCTCAAGACCCATCAGGGATGGATCTGAAGCTGGAACCCAGGTTTCTAGACTCTCAGACCATGGCCTCCCAAGGTGCCATGACCTTAAAGGGGGACTGCCACTCAGGCCTGAGGGTGGAAGGAACCCCAGAGCCTGGAGCAGTGCACACCCAGGTAGGTGGGTGACAGCAGGTGCCCCTGGGTGCAGGGACTGTTTAATCTTTTAAAGTTGTGCAAAGGGAACCAGGAAATGTGAGTAGGCTGTGGCCATGCCCACTGCAAGGTGGGTGTACAGCAGCCACACACCCTGGGGCAAAGCTGAGCTCGGTCTTGGGAGGTTATGGGGTGGGCAGGGCCCCTGGGAGAGACAGCCAGGACTGGGGAGGGGAGGCTCAACCACTGAAGTGCAAACAGGGTGGTGTGATCTGAGTTCTTCCTGTGGGCCCAAGGAGCATGCCCACCACCCACCTGTGACTAGGTTTGGAGGACTGACCACGTGACCCATGCCAGCAGCCATTAGAGACAGGTGCTGCCTTGGGGAAGGAGTGCAAATGGGAAGGGCGAGGGCATTCCACCCCATGAAGCCCTTCCCGGGCCCTGGGACTCTACCCACCTCTTGGGCCCTGGCCTGAGGCCCGGGTCCACCACAGACTGGCAGCCGGAGGTTGAGGCGCTGAGTGGGTCCTCAGGGGCAGGTGGACATCGAGGCAGGTCGCAGTAGGGCACCTCAGCACCTGAAGGGCTCCTGAGCTCCTGGGCCAGGGTTGGAGAGAGGAGACAGCTCAGCGCCCACGTGGGGGCTCCCCTCCCCCTGCACAGCCCCTCCCGGTGGCGTGGGAGTCTCCAGGCATCTCCTCGGGGGATCTTGCACTTCTCAAGGAGCTGCCCATCAGGCTGGAAGCACCCCTTGGGACTCAAGCCGAGGGCTGGCTGAGGTACCTGGTGTGTGCCTGCACACGTGTGTGTACACATATGGGCCTTGGAGCAGGTATGTGTGTGGATAAAGGCCTGGTATTGGGGGCACATGTGTGCACATAGGTGGAGCGAGCTCTTGCGCATGCGTGTCTACGCAGGTCCCGCGGGTACACCGATCCGTATGTTTGCATGAGTGCAACTTCATGTATACATGCATGTTATGTGCGTGCGCCCCAGAACGAGGTGGATAGAAGGATCCACCAGGGTCTTTTGCGGCCAAAAGACAAGGGCGAGGAGGAAGGATTAGGCTGGCTGAGAGAAGGGAGAGGTCTGAGGGAGGAAGAGGCAGTTTGATGGTAGAGGAGATGGGAAAGCAAGGTCTTGGAGGACAGAAGAGATTTGCCCCACTAAAGGAGAGGCAGGGGCTCCAGGGCTGGAGGGTCAAGGCCCCAGGAAAAGGGCAGGGGCTAGAGCCAGCTGCCCACTCCTCTCTCCCTCCACCTTTGGCAAGGCCACACCTGTGAAGGCTGGTCTGGTGCTGGGCTCACCAGGGGGGAACGGCTGCTCACCTCCAGGGCCCCCCCCAATTCCTCCCCACCTCTGGAGAGCGGCAGTTCCCTCCCCTGGTGGTGGGAGACAGTGGCCATGGCACCCTGCGCCCCGCCTCCTCTCGGATTACCTGGGCTGCGGGCTCTGGCGGTGGTGGTGGCTGTCGACTGTCAGCACCCTCGTCCCCGGGGGGCTCCGGCTCAGGCCCCCACGCTGCTGCCCTCCCAGGCCCCGACTCCGGGCTGTGGTGGCAGCAGCCGCCGAGGCAGTGGAAACCTTAGAGGGGCCGGCTTCGGGAGCAGGGGCCCCTCATTACAGTTTCATAAGCCGGGCCCCAGCCAAGAACAATGAAAGACATGAAACCGCAGGAACCCGATCCCAGCAGCTCACCTGAGAGCCGGGAGGGGCAAGAGCCTGGGCCTGGGATCCCTGGGGACCCTGGAGCCCAGAGCCCAGGGCCAAGGCAGCAGCCTGGTCGGCACCACAGGGTGGGCACAGGCTCTCCAGGTTCCAAGAAGGCCACTGCTGGGGTCAGGCAGTGCCAAGAAGTGGGGTTGGGATGTCTGCCGTGACATCCAGGCCAGGGGAGGCCCGGTGGGATTCAGTTTCACCCCCTGCCCTGCAGCCAGATTCTGATCAGAGCTCGGCAGCAGGAGGTGTCAGATCCACAGCCGGGCCTGGCGCCTTGGCCACCCAGGGGACAGCACAGCAGAAATGAGGAGAGACTTGCCAGGCATCAACCAGGGGTCTCTGCCCCGCCAGGCCCAGCAGGAACCCTAGCCTGATGTGACACCTCATCCTGACTTTCACCCCAGCCCCCGTCACCACCCCACACCACCCACTTGAGTGGGCCCCACGGTCAGTCCCCAGCTCTGATTTCCTGTCTGGCGGGTCAGCACTGGCTCTGGCCTCAGATGGACCTCGGGCCCCATCCTGGCTCCTCCGGTTCCCGGCTGGTGACCTCAGGCCGATGACTTCCCCTTTCGGAGCATTGTTTTCTCCTCTCGGAAATGGAGGCTGAGAAGCGACCAAGACCTGGGCCACGTGACTTATCCTCTCTGTGCCTCAGTTACCTCATCTACAAAACCGGCAGGATAGCAGGACCCACCTCCTAGGGGTGTTCTGAGAATTAAACGAGTTAATATTTGTAAAGGGCTTTTTTTTGAGACAGAGTATCGCTCTTATAGCCCAGGTTAGAGTGCAATGGTGCAGTCTCGGCTCACTGCAACCTTCGCCTCCTGGGTTCAAGCAATTCTTCTGCCTCAGCCACCCCAGTAGCTGTGATTACAGGTGCCCGACACCATGCCCGGCTAATTTTTCTATTTTTAGTAGAGACAGGGGTTTGCCATGTTGGCGAGGCTGGTCTCGAACTCCTGATGGCAGGTGATCTGCCTGCCTCGGCCAAAGTGCTGGGATCACAGGCAAGAGCCACCGTGCCTGGCCTCAATTTTTTTTTTTTTTTTTTTTGTGAGACGGAGTCTCACTCTGTCGCCCAGGCTAGAGTGCAGTGGCGTGATCTTGGCTCACTGCAAGTTCCGCCTCCCGGATTCATGCCATTCTCCTGCCTCAGCCTCCCGAGTAGCTGGGACTACGGACGCCCGCCACCACGCCCAGCTAATTTTTTGTATTTTTAGTAGAGACAGGGTTTCACCGTGTTAGCCAGGATGGTCTCGATCTCCTGACCTCGTGATCCGCCCGCCTCGGCCTCCCAAAGTGCTGGGATTACAGCCGTGAGCCACCGCGCCCGGCCTTTTTTTTTTTTTTTTCTTTTTTTTGAGACAGAGTCTTACTCTGTCACCCAGGCTGGAGTGCAATGGCACGATCTCAGCTCACTGCAACCTCCGCCTCCCGGGTTCAAGCAATTGTCCTGCCTCAGCCTCCTAAGTAGCTGGGACTACAGGGGTCCGCCACCATACCCAGCTAATTTTTGTATTTTTAGTAGAGACAGGGTTTCACCACGTTGGCCAGGGTGGTCTCGAACTCCTGACCTCAGGTGATCCACCTGCCTCGGCCTCCCAAAGTGCTGGGATTACAGGCGTGAGCCACCACTCCCAGCCAATTTTTTTTTTTTTAAACATACAGATTTTTTGACTCCATGTTAGAAATCTGTTGACCTAAAGCTAGAGGCAAATATGGCCAAGGGTCCAGAATCCTTGGAGGAAAAATGGGCTAAATTTGGTCCCTGGAGACCTGTGGTGACAGAGAGATGGGGAGAGAGTGGGTGAGGCAGACAGAGTCAGCCAGGGGAGACCCGCCCCAACCCCAGCAGCAGCATCTGAGGGTGATGAAAAAAAACCCACCCATTCCTTCAATGCCTTACCATGTGGCACCATGGAATAGGTCCAGAGTGGCAGAGAAGTGCACAGGCAGGCAGGTGGAAGAGGCCGGAAGAGGCAGTTGCCATCTTCTGGGGCCCAGGAGGTTTTTTTGTTTTTTTTGAGATGGAGTTTTTCGCTCTTGTCGCCCAGGCTGGAGTGCAGTGGCCAGATCTCAGCTCACTGCAACCTCCGCCTCCCGGATTCAAGCAATTCTCCTGCCTCAGCCTCCCGAGTAGCTGGGATTACAGGCACCCGCCACCACACCCTGTTAAGTTTTGTATTTTTGTATTTTTAGTAGAGTCAGGATTTCACCATGCTAGTCAGGCTGGTCTCAAACTCCTGAACTCAAGTGATCCACCCGCCTCGGCCTCCCAAAGTGCTGGGATTACAGGCGTGAGCCACCGCGCCTGGCCCAGTGTCAGTTTTTTACTATCACATCTGGTATACACAGGGAGCTGCTTCCTGCCCAGAGTTGGGTCCCAGGGCCTGGCTCGGAGACACAACAGTCACCCCTCATGCATTTGCCAAAGGAGAGTGTCACAGCCTTGATCATCATCAGAGCAACTGGAAGCTCAAGAAAGTGGAGGATTTGGTGTCGTGCCCCTCTCTGATCTTTTTTTTTTTTTTTTTAAGATAGTCTTGCTGTGGCAGTGGCATGATCACAGTGCACTGCAGCCTCAATCTCCTGGGCTCAAACAATCCTCCTGCCTCAGCCTCCCAAGTAGCTGGGACTGCAGGCATGCACCACTACACTCAGTTCATTTTTTGTTTTGTAGAGATGGGATCTCACTTTGTTAACTAGGCTGGTCTTGAACTCCTGGTTTCAAGCCATCCTTCAGCCTCAGCCTCCTAAAGTGCTGTGATCACAGGCGGGAGCCATTGTGCCTGGCCCCCTCTCTTGAAACCATCTCTGGTCTTGGCTCCTGGGGAGGAGGGGCACACTGTGGGGTTTGCCTCCTAGCCTCTGGCCTTCTTGGCTGTCTCTGCTGATTCCCTGGCCTCCACCCAGGCCTGTTCTCATCTCATTCCACACTTTCTTCCACAGATGATAGGCTCATCCATGAGCAAGACTTTGGTCAGTGACAGATCCTGAAGACTCGCAGGCCTCCATCTCCTGTGATGGTCTGGCTCTGAGCTCCAGGCCCCCCAATTCACTAAACTCCCCCTCATCTCCACTGTATCCTGCCGACACCCCACACCATGCCCCAGACAACTCCAAACAGACCTCCCAACCCAAGTACCCTGCCTGGAGAAATTACAGGAGTCAGCTATGGGTTTCTCCCCTCCCTCACCCCCAAATCCTGTAGATGTGCCTGCTCAATTAGTTCGGAAACGTGTCCATTTGCCTCCATCTCAAAGCCGCAATCATCTCTGGCACCGATGAGTACGTGCACCTTTTCCTGGCGGGTCACCTGATTCACTCTCACCACCCTGCCCTCCATTCTCTCTGCCCAGCAATCAGAGTGACTGTGAAAAATGCAAATCAGAGCACGTCACTCCCTTATTTGAAATCTTCCGTGGCTTGGCCGGGCGAGGTGGCTCACACTTGTAATCTCAGCACTTTGGGAGGCCAAGGAGGGCAGATTGCTTGAGGCCAAGAGTTCAAGACCAGCCTGAGCGGCATGGTGAAACCCCATCTCTACTAAAAATACAAAAATGAACTGGGTTTGGTAGTACATGCCTGTAGTCTCAGCTACCTGGGAGGCTGAGGCAGGAGAATCGCTTGAACCTGGGAGGCAGAGGTTGCAGTGAGCCGAGATCACGCCTCTGCACTCCAGCCTGGGTGACAGAGCGAGACTCCATCTCAAAAAAAACCAAAAACAAAACAGAAAAACCCTCAGAATCCTAAGTCCTCAACATGTCCACAAAGCCGCACAAGGCCAGTGAGACCAGGCTTCCCCCCATTCTCCATCCTTGTCCTATAGCTCCTCTGTGCCCCCCTCTTGCTGTCCTCTCCAGCCCGATGTGCAGCCTCCTTTCTGCCTCAGGGCCTTTGCATATTCTTTGTTTGTTTGTTTTATTTTGAGAGGATTCTCGCTCTGTTGCCCAGGCTGGAGTACAGTGGTGCAATCTTGGCTCACTGCAACCTCTGCCTCCTGGGTTCAAGAGATTCTCCTGCCTCAGCCTCCTAAGTACCTGGGATTACAGGCACCCACCACCACACGTGGCTAATTTGTGTATTTTTAATAGAGATGGGGTTTCACTATGTTGGCCAGGGTGGTCTTGAACTCCTGACCTCAGGTGATCCACCCGTCTCGGCCTCGTAAAGTGCTGAGATTACAGGCGTGAACCACTGCACCTGACCTGTTTGTTTGTTTTGTTTTTGAGACAAGGTCTCATTCTGTTGCCCAGGCTGGAGTGCATTGGCATGCTCATGGCTCACTGCAACCTTGAACTCCTGGGATCCAGTAATCCTCCCACATCAGCCTTCTGACTAGCTGGGACTACAGGTGTGCACCATCCTGCCTCGCTAATTTTTTTTTTTTTTTGGTAGAAATGGGGTCTCACTGTGCTGCCCAGGCTGGTCTCAAACTCCTGAGTTCAAGTGATCTTCCTGCTTCAGTGCCTCAATCCAAGCACTTCCTCCCAAAGTGCTGGGATTACAGGCGTGAGCTGCCGTGCCAGGCTGGCCTTTGCATATTCTCCTTCCTTCCTCTCCTCTTCCTGCAATTTCACTAACTAATGCTAATGCCTGCACAGCCTTTACCAAGCAGCTGAAATGTCATTTTTTTTTTTGGAGAAACTTTCCCTAATGCCCTATCCTTTACCTTCATGCCACTTACTGTTCCTTTATACATTTATCACAACCAAGATTAAATAATCATGTGCATTTCTCTTGCTAGAATATAAGCCCCATGAAGACAAGCCAGGGATGTGTCCCTCTCTCCTCCTCTCCTCCTCCCTCTCCCCCTTCCCCTCCCCCTTCCCCTCCCCCTTACCCTCCTTCTCCCTGTTTTCTGTACTGTTCTGTTCTGTTCTGTTCTGAGTCAGGGTCCAACTCTGTCACCCAGGCTGAAATACAGTAATGCGATCACGGCTCACTGAAGCCCCCGCCTCCCAGTCTCAGGTGATTCTTCCACCTCAGCCTCCTGAGTAACTGAGACTATAGCCGCATCCCACTACGCCCAGCTAATTTTTAAAATTTTTGGTAGAGATGGGGTTTTGCCATGTTGCCAGGATGGTCTCCAACTCCAAGTGATCCATCCGCCTTGGCCTCCCAAAGTGCTGGGATTACAGGAGTGAGTCACTGTGCCTGGCTGTGCCTTTCTGATTTATCATGATTTCCCCATCATCTAGCATAATGCCTGGCACATTTTAAGCACCTATTCAGTATGTATGAATTTGTGAGCTGACCCACGGTCTCAGGTGGGAAATGGTGGGATTGAGACTAGAACTCAGATGAGCCTGAATCCAGGGCTCTCCTGTTCCATGCTTGCCATCTTCCCAACCACTGGAAGAAGGTCATTTGCATGAAAGATGGACTCCCAGGCATCTGTTCCCTGAACCTGAACTTGCAGGTGAGCACAAGAGAGCTATTATTGGAGGTATGAAGACTAGTAGAAGCCGGGCGCGGTGGCTCACGCCTGTAATCCCAGCACTTTGGGAGGTCGAGGTGGGCGAATAACGAGGTCAGGAAGATCGAGGCCATACTGGCTAACATGGTGAAAACCCTGTCTCTACTAAAAAGACAAAAAATTAGCTGGGCGTGGTGCCGGGTGCCTGTAGTCCCAGCTACTCATGAGGCTGAGGCAGGAGAATGGCATAAACCTGGGAGGCCGAGCTTGCAGTGAGCCCAGATCGCACCACTGCACTCCAGCCTGGGCAACAGAACAAGACTCCGTCTCAAAAAAAAAAAAAAAAAAAAAAAAGAGGACCTTCAGACCCCAATGGGAATGACGAAGCCATGGTGGTCAAGGTTGGAAGGGCCCTCGGAGGTTCATGGGTCCCAGGTTTCTCATTGCGTGTGTATCAGGTGCTCTGTGTTTACATGCATGGGGGCTTGGCAGCAGACTACATCAATCACAAAGTCAGAAAAGGACTCTTCTTCACTCCTTCAATAACTTGAAGAAGAAAATCTCGGCCGGGTGCGGTGGCTAACACCTGTAATCCCAGCACTTTGGGAAGCCGAGGCAGGCAGATCACAAGGTCAGGAGTTCGAGACCAGACTGACCAACATGGTGAAACCCTGTCTCTACTAAAGATACAAAAATTAGCTGGGCATGGTGGTGGGCATCTGTAATCCCAGGTACTCAGGAGGCTGAGGCAGGAGAATTGCTTGAACCCAGGAGACGGAGGTTGCAGTGAGCTGAGATTGAGCCACTGAACTCTAGCCTGGCGACAGAGAGAGACTCCGTCTCAAATGAAAAAGAAAGAAAAAAAAAATGATTCTTCTTCACTCCTTCAATAACTTGAAGAAGAAAATCTTGAGACCAGGTGCAGTGTCTCACACCTGTAATCCCTGCAGTTACGGAGGTTGAGGCGGGAGGATCACCTGAGCCCAGGAATTTGAGACCAGCCCTGGCAACATAGTGAGATCCCATCTTTACAAGAAAATTAGCTGGCCATGGTGGCATGTGCCTGTAGTCCCTGCTACTCAGGAGGCCAAGGTGGGAAGATCATTTGAGCCTGGGAGGTCGAGGCTACAGTGAGCCTGTACTATAGGTTGGACCACTGCACTCCAGCCTGGGCTACAGAGAAAGACCCTATCTCCAAAAAAAAAAAAAAAAAAAAAAAGAGAGAGAGAGAAAGAAAATCTCTAGATGATGCTGGTGTATTCTTAACATCTCTCTAACATCTGCTAATCTCCCTTTTTGACAAAGAGACAGCAGGATGCAAGCTCAGAGCCTTCCATAGAAAATACTCTCGAGGCCGGGCGCAGTGGCTCACGCCTGTAATCCCAACACTTTGGGAGGCTGAGGCGGGTGGATCACCTGAGGTCAGGAGTTTAAGACCAGCCTGGCCAATATGGCGAAACCCCGTTTCTACTAAAAATACAAAAATTAGCTGGGCATGGTGGCAGGCACCTGTAATCCCAATACTTGGGAGGCTGAGGCGGGAGGATCGCTTGAACCTAGGAGGCAGAGATTGCAGTGAGCTGAGATCACACCATTGCCATTGCACTCTAGCCCAGGCGACAGAGTGAGACTCTGTCTCAAAAAAAAGAAAAAGAAAACACTCTCAAGTTAGGGTGTAACGACATTTCTGTTTTGTTTTTTCTTTTTCTACCTTTCTTCTCTTTTTTTTGTTTTGTTTTGTTTTTTGAGACAGTTTCATTCTGTTGCCCAGGCTGGAGTGCAATGGCGCGATCTCGGCTCACCACAATCTCCGCCTCCCAGGTTCAAGTGATTCTCCTGCCTCAGCCTCCCAAGTAGCTGGGATTACAGGCATGCACCACCATGCCCAGCTAATTTTCACCATGTTGGCCTGGCTGGTTTCAAACTCCCGACCTCGGGTGATCCACCCACCTCGGCCTCCCAAAGTGCTGGGATTACAGGCGTGAGCCACCGCGCCCAGCCTCTACCTTTCTTCTTAACCTCTCCTTCTTAACAGGAAGTAATTCTAGTTTTCTACTTGTGTTGATGATGTGAAGTTTTGTTTCAATAGAAGGGGAAAAAGATGTTGATTTAAAGAATAACAAAGTAAGTAACAGATTAGATGAGGCTATGGTAACAATCGTATCATATAAGCAGGAGGAAAGTGACTGAAGATTGTGAAACATTCACATGGTTCAACCACTTCCCTGCAATGTGGGAAAACCGAGGCTCTGGACAGGAGGAAGTCCAGCATCTGGGTTCAACTGCGAGTGAGCGGACACCACAGGCCCAGTCCTTCACCCATGCCCCCATCACAAACCACCCCAACCACGTGGAAAACTGGCCCACCTGGTATCTTGCTCCATGGGCCTCCTCAGGGTGGAAGCAGTTCTGACAGCGGTTCTGGGTAAGTATGTTGGCCTCAAAGTGTTCACACAGGGCATCCCCAGGCACCTCCTCCATATTGGGTGAGTCAGGCCAGGGCAGTTCCTATGATCCAATGGCTGACCGTCTATGTGAGGCCTGGCAAAAATGAGGGGGAGGCAAAGACCAGATGACTGGCTGGCCACTCACCTGAACCCCAGCCCCAGTTGCCCCAGTTTCCAGACAAGGACCAAGGAAATAAGGTTACTCATCCATTCCTTTGGGTTCCTGTTCTCCATCCATTCCTGTTCATTTATTCACTCAACAAACACTCACTAAGCACCTACTAAGCACCAGGCACTCTGCCAGCATTTGATGTGCGATTTCTCGTCCTTACTGCAGTGTTGCTGAAAGTGCACGCCAAGGACTCTGCATTACACCCTCCTGGGCTGTTCATAAAAATGCAGATACCAGGCCAGGCACAGTGGCTGATGCCTGTAATCCCAGCACTTTGGGAGGCCGAGGTGGGCCGATCACTTGAGGTCAGGAGTTCGAGACCAGCCTGGCCAATATGGTAAAACCCCGTCTCTACTAAAAATACAAAAATCAGCCAAGTGTGATGGCACGTGCCTGTAATCCCAGCTACTTGGGAGCCTGAAGCAGGAGAATGGCTTGAACCCAGGAGGCGGAGGTTGCAGTGAGCCAAGATTGCGCCATTGCACTCCAGCCTGGGCGACAGAGTGAGACTTCATCTCAAAACAAAAAACAAAAAAGTGCAGATTCCAGCTGGGCCCATTGCGGGCGGCGGATCATTTGAGCCCAAGAGTTCAAGACCATCCTGGGCAACTGGCGAAACTCCGTCTCTACAAAAAATACAAAAATTAGCTGGGCAAGGTGGTGGAGGCCTGTGGTCCCTGCTACTCAGGAGGCTGAAGTTGGGAGGATCACCTGAGTCTGGGAGGTCGAGGCTGCAGTGAGCCATGACTGTGCCACTGCACTGAAAAAAAAAAAAAAAAGCAGATTTCAGCTGGGTAAGATGGTGTGCACCTGCAGTCCAAGCTACTCGGGAGGCAGAGGTGGGAGGATCTCTTGAGCCCAGGAGTTTGAGGTGGTAGTGTGCTATAACTGCACCTGTGAATAGTTACAGCACTCCAGCCTAGGCAACATAGCAAGACCACATCTCAAAAAAAAAAAAAAAAAAATCTAGATTCCGCTTTCTCTCTCCCAATTCACCCAGTTAGAATCTCCAAGAGACTGAGGTCTGGGGCTGTGCATGTTAAAGAAGTGATTCCAGCTGGGGGCGGTGGCTCACGCCTGTAATCCCAGCACTTTGGGAGGCTGAGGCAGGCAGATCACTTGAGGCCAGGAGTTCAAGACCAGCCTGGCCAACATGGTGAAACCCCGCCTCTACTAAATACAAAAATTAGCTGGGCATGGTAGCACGCACCTGTAGTCCCAGCTACTTGGGAGGCTGAGGCACGAGAATCGCTTGAACCTGGGAGGCAGAGGTAGCAGTGAGCAGAGAGCACGCCACTTCACTCCAGACTGAGCAACAGAGCGAGACTCCATCTCAAAATAAATAAATAAATAAATAAATAAATAAAAATGAAAATAAAGAAGCGATTCCTGGCCAGGCGCAGTGGCTCACGCCTATAATCCCAGCACTTTGGGAGGCCGAGGCGGGCAGATCACCTGAGGTCAGGAGTTTGAGACCAGCCTGGCCAATATTGCCAAACCCTGTCTCTACAAAAAATACAAAATTAGCCAGGCATGGTGGTATGTACCTGTAGTCCCAGTTACTCGGGAGGCTGAGGCAGGAGAATCACTTGAACCCAGGAGGTGGAGGTTGCAGTGAGCCGAGATTGCGCCACTGTACTCCAGCCTGGGTGACAAGAGTGAGACTCTGTCTTAAAAAAAAAAAAAGTGATTCCCCAGGTGATTCTAGTGCGCCCCAAAGTTTGAGTGTCCTTGTCTTATAGCTGCATTGTAGATCAAATTAATGCCAATTTTAGATCAGGCAACTAAGGCTCAGAGAGGTTCCTTCGGTCACTGAAGGTCGCAGTGGCTGATTCAAATCCAGGGCTGTGTGTGTCCCTGCTCTCTCAGAGGTGGAAGTGAGGAGCACTGGATCATACTGCCAACTCGCACAGGTCCCTTGGGAAGCACAGCGAGGGAGGCAAAAAGCTGGCCAGGTATTTTCAGAGTTGAGGACGACGTCTTTGACAAACGTGAACAGCCTAAAGTCACACAGCAAGTTTGTGGCAGAACTTAGCCAAAAAGAAATCCTAATGTGTTTTTGTTTTGTTTTGTTTTGTTTTTTTGAGACGAAGTCTCTCTCTGTCACCTAGGCTGGAGTGCCGTGATGTGATCTTGGCTCACTCGGCTCACTGCAACCTCCGCCTCCTGGGTTCAAGCAATTCTACCTCAGCCTCCCCAGTAGTATCTGGGATCACAGGCATGCACCATCATGCCTGGCTAATTTTTGTATTTTTAGTAGCAACAGGGTTTCGCCTTGTTGGCCAGGTGAACTCCTGACCTCAGGTGATCCGCCCCCTTCGGCCTCCCAAAATGCTGGGATTACAGGTGTGAGCCACTGCACCCGGCCCCTAATGTCTTTTTTGGGGAGGTGGGGGCAGGGTCTTGCTCTGTCACCCAGGCTGGAGTGCAGTGGCTCGATCATAGCTCCTTGCAACCTCAAACTCCCGGGCTCAAATGATTCTCCTGCCTCAGTCTCTGGGACTGAGTAACTGGGACTACAGGTGTACGCCACCACGCCCAGCTAATTTTTTTCTTTTTTATTTTGTAAAAATGGGCTCTTGGCCAGGTGCGGTGGCTCACGCCTATAATCCCAGCACTTTGGGAGGCTGAGGCAGGCAGATCACTTGAGGCCAGGAATTCAAGACCAGCCCGGTCAACATGATGAAACCCTGTCTCTACTAAAACTATAAAAATTAGCTGGGCGTGGTGCGCATGCCTGTAATCCCAGCTACTCAAGAGGCTGGGGCAAGAGAATTGCTTGAACCCAGGAGGTGGAGGTTGCAGTGGAGCTAAGATCGCCCCGCTGCACTCCAGCCTGGGCAACAGTGTGTCTCAAAAAAAAAAAAAAAAAAAAAAAAAAAAAAAAAAAAAAAAAAAAGGCTCTTGCAGTGTTACCCAGGCTGGTTTTGAACTCCTGAACTCCTGACCTCAAGTAATCCTCCTCCTTCCCTCAAAGTGCTGGGATTACAGGTGTGAAGCATCACACCCTTCTGAAACCCTGGTGTCTTTTTTTTTTTTTTGAGACAGAATCTCGGTCTATCACCCAGGCTGGAGTGCAGTGGTGCGATCTCGGCTCACTGCAACCTCTGCCTCCCGGATTCAAGCAATTCTCCTGCCGCAGCCTCCCAAATAGCTGGGATTACAGGCATGTGCCACCATGCCCGGATAATTTTTTTGTATTTTTGGTAGAGACGAGGTTTCACCATATTGGCCAGGCTGGTCTCGAACTCCTGACCTTGTGATCCACCCACCTCGACCTCCCAAAGTGCTGGGATTACAGGCGTGAGCCACCGCGCCCGGCCGCCCTGGTATCTTACTTGTGCAAGGGTTCTCCTTTCTGGGTGCCCCTAAGGCCACCAACATCCATGCCCTGGAGTGGAGCTGGGTCAGGAGAATCACTTAAAGATGCCCTCCCCACTCACACAGAGCCCCAGGGGGAGGGTGGGGGGTGGGAGGAACCCAACATCCCAAAACACCTGCAGCTTTTGGTGCCCCCAGGTCACCTGCCCACATCCATCCTCACCTGCTGTGTTCCAGGGGATCAGGCTTTTGTGGCCAATCTTGGTGGAGAGCTGAGGAATTTCACCTCCTCCCCTGGGACAGCCAGGGCCAAGGCTCCTCCATCATCAGACCTGGAGAAGGGAATGCGGTGGGGGCGACAGCAAGGCACGGTGGGGAGAGGGCTACCCACTGGTCCTTCCGTGGCCCCAGGGTCTCTGATCCTCCCCGGGCGGTCGTCCTCCCGACTCCTGGTGGTGGAAGAGGGGCGCATCGGCCCCGCCCGTCCTGGGCGTTTCTCTCCTGGTCTGGCCACATAAAGGAGCGTCGCCTAGCAGGAGAACGCCGCTCATTTTCCTGGGGGTGGGTAGGGGGCTCTACTCCACGTGCCCCTCGCTGCCCCCGTTTCCTCCCCTACCCACAACCAATAGGCAGAATCCTTCTCTAAAATGCACTTGAGATGTGGATATAATAATCAAAACCTTAAGCAGCTACACATGCCCCACCCAGAGAATGGACCCGGGACCCTCTCCATCCAGGCATTCAGCCAGTTCCTCCCCGGATCCCTCGACCCCTACCCCTCCCGTAGGCCTCCCCCTACCAGCTCCTCTTTTCTGAGGCCCAGTGCTAACCTTGGCTGGGTTTCCACGCACAGGGGCTGCCGGGGTGGGAGTGCCAGGGTCATGGCCTCTTTATTTTAACAATGAATCAGAGCGATGCTCGGGAGGTGGAAGGAAGGCCACGCCCCTGCCACGCTCGCATAGGCTCTCTCTGGGTGCCTCATTTACATGAAGACTGTGGGACTCTGTGGGACTGGACAAGCCAGAACAAGGGGCGGGGCGGAGGCAGGCGGGGCACGGATACCTCTGAGAGCGGGACTCGCTGCACGTTTAGCCTGGGCCGCCTGCAGCCCTTGCCCGCTGGGGGTCCCCAGGGAGCCCTGGAGAGGGCTGGCACTGGCGGATCTGGCTCCTTCTGACCTCTTTCCCGTTGGTTCATTCTGGCGACAGTCCGCTGGGCTGGCTTTAGCACAGACCTTGGACTAGAGTCTTAACCTCTCTGTCATGACAGTTTTCTTACCAAGGAGGCGGAGGTTGCAGTGAGCTGAGATAGCGCCATTGCACTCCAGCCTGGGCGACAGAGCAAAACTCTTGTATAAAAAAGAAAGAAAAAAAAAAAAAGCCTGGCGTGGTGGTGTGCGCCTGTAGTCTCAGCTACTCAGAAGGCTGAGGCAGGAGCATCGCTTGAACCCGGGAGGCGGAGGTTGCAGTGAGCCGAAATCACAGCACTGCACTCCAGCCTGGGCGACAGAGTGAGACTCCGCCTTAAAAAAAAAAAAAAAAAAAAGTTGTTTCCCATCTTTTTTCCTTTTGGTTGATATTTGCCAATTGTGGCGACTGGGATGGGAGGAGGAGGGCGAAATTCACTGGACAGGGAGGAAGGCTGCAGCAGGAGTCCAGGAGAGATGGGTGCAGTGATGAGATAGGGAAGGTAAACTAGATTCAGACACTTGCAGGCAGGTGAGCTTGGCACTAGGGTCACAGAAATCTTAGATTATTTTGAGAGTTGTTGGGGATCACCTGGGGGTTGGATTCAGACAGGATTGGCTGAGAACCTACATTGACACAAGCTTGTGCCCAGAGCAGAAACAGAAATGACTAAGATACAATTTCTCACTCAGAAAGCTCTGGTCTGGTTCGAGGGACAAACCAGGATTCACTGTGTTCAGTGTTTAAAAGAAGGAAACACCTACTATCATGGGAGGTCAGGTGGAGAAAGGAGGAAGGCAGAGAAGGCTTCTCCTTGGAGGTGGCTCAAAGGTGAGGAGAGTGAGAAGGGCTGAGAACAGCCTGCAAACCTCTGAAGGTGTCTGGGGGAGGCCGATGCTAGCTCAGAACAAGGCGGGCATTTCTAGCAGTCCTCACAAGGGAGCAGGCAGTGAGCTCTCTAAGCTCAGGAGGAACTGAAGCCCCTCACCAGAGCCACCTGCAAGCCAAAGGAAGGTCAATGGCTCAAACCTGGGGGTGTCAAGGTCGTCAGCACCACTGGGACCTTGGAAAGGATGGACGCTGAGGCTTATATGACCCCAGAACACCTGCCCCCACAGTTCCTCACCTCACCCCCCTGGGGAGAGCTCAGGCCACCCCAAAACAGATCGTACCAAAAGAAGTTTTATTTTAACGGGCTGAGCCCAGCTTCAGGTAACTATGGCCACAGCTCATCATGTACTAGCACAGGGCCTGACCTCGGTGTGAAACCGAGGATGGATAAATGTCTGCTGTGACTTTAGCTCCACACAGATGGATCCCCTCATGACAGCCCTTTATATATTTGGCTTCTGTGAAATAATCTGCTGATTATACCCCAACACCCATTCTCTCTTTTTTTTTTTTTTTTTTTTTTTTGAGACAGATTCTCACTCAGTTGCCCAGGCTGGAGTGCAGTGGCGCGATCTCTGCTCACTGCAAGCTCCACCTCCCGGGTTCATGCCATTCTCCTGCCTCAGCCTCCCGAGTAGCTGGGACTACAGGTGCCCGCCACCACGCCCAACTAATTTTTTGTATTTTTAGTAGAGATGGGGTTTCACCGTGTTAGCCAGGATGGTCTCGATCTCCTGACCTCGTGATCTGCCCGCCTTGGCCTCCCAAAATGCTGGGATTACAGGTGTGAGCCACTGCGCCTGGCCTCATTCTCTCATTTTTGAGATGGAGTCTTGCTGTTGTCACCCAGGCCGGAGTGCAGTGGTGTGATCTTGGCCCACTGCAACCTCTGGCCCTCGGGTTCAAGTGATTCTCATCTCAGCCTCCCAAGTAGCTGGGATTACAGGCACCTGCCATCACACCTGGCTAATTTTTATATTTTTAGTAGAGATCGGGTTTCACCATGTTGGCCAGGCTGGTCTGAAACACCTGATCTCAGGTGATTGGCCCGCCTCAGCCTCCCAAACTGCTGGGATTACAGGCATGAACCACTGTGCCAGGCCCCATTCTCTCCTTTCTAACACAATCCCCAATTCTCATCTGAGCACTTGGTTTCCCAGAATAGAAGAGTTCCTGGCCGGGCAGGGTGGCTCATGCCTGTAATCCCAGCACTTTGGGAGGCCACGGTGGGTGGATCACCTGAGGTCAAGAGTTTGAGACCAGCCTGACCAACATGGCAAAATCCCATCTCTACTAAAAACACAAAAATTAGTCAGGCGTGGTGGCAGGTGCCTGTAGTCCCAGCTACTGGGGAGGCTGAGGCAGGAGAATTGCTTGAATCCGGGGAGCAGAGGTTGCAGTGAGCTGAGATTGTACCATTGCACTCCAGCCTGGATGATGAGCAAAACTACATCTCAAAAGATAAATAAAGAGTTCCTAGCCTGTCTTGTAGCTAAGAGCTCCCTTGCCTCTGCCTCATGCTTTGCCTCCTGCCTGGCCAACAGGACATGCCACGTGCCAATTTTTTTTTCTTTTTTTTTTTTTTGAGACGGAGTTTCACACTTGTTGCCAAGGCTGGAGTGCAATGGCATGATCTCGGCTCACCGCAACCTCCACCTCCCAGGTTCAAGCAATTCTCCTGGCTCAGCCTCTCGAGTAGCTGGGATTACAGGCATGCGCCACCACACCCAGCTAATTTTGTATTTTTAGTAGAGACAGGGGTTTCTCCATGTTGGTCAGGCTGGTCTCGAACTCCCGACCTCAGGTGATCCACCCGCCTTGGCCTCCCAAAGTGCTGGGATTACAGGCGTGAGCCACCACACCTGGCCCTAAATGTTTTCAAAAGGAGGGGCATGTTCTTCTTCATCCCCTTTTCTTTCCTGCTGGCTGAAATGCAGACATAATGGCTGCAGCTCAAGCAGCCACCTTGTGCTGTGAGGCAGGGGACATGTGTTGAAAATGGCACACAACATAGAACACAGCATAGAGTTAGAAGCCCGGCATCCCAGCCTCCAGCCTTCCCAGCTCCAGGCTGGGAACCTCCCATCTTTGTTAACCTGGGAACTCTTTTACACAAGCCAGTTGTTTTTCAATTTTGTTTTAGAGTATATGCAGCTAAACTTAACTCTTCTTCATAAATCTCTCAGAGGCCCAACTCTGGAGAGCGACAGGAGGAAGGAGCCCAGGTGCCTCCACAGCAATGGTGAGGGGCTCCTGGAGAAAAGACAAGTTCTCCAGAGGGCTCTGAATCCACCACCCTGATCCTAGAATTGGTCAAATCACTGTGACTCAACTTCCCTGGTCTGCTGGAAGAAATGAAGGCACACATGGAAAGGAGTGGCTGAGAATTTAATACTGGTAAACACTATAAATTGTAAATGTAAGTTGTAAATGACCTTGTCACTGGAGAGGGGAGAAGGAACTGGAGTCAGACGTCCCAGCAGAAACAGCAGCGGCAACATGCGGTAGGCACACCTGGAGAGCAACAGGCACTTTGGTAAGTGGTTCATGCACGTGGTCTTATTTTAGTCTCGGGGCAGCCCTAAGAGGTAGGTATCTGGTGTCACCTTACACATGACGAGACAAACCAGAGAGGTCAGCACAGCAGAAGCTCATGCAGCGACCAAGCAGCAGAGCCTGGATTCAAACCCGAGCCCTGCTGTGTGCAAGAACCCCTGGGACTCAGCTGTTCCTGCTCACAGCAGGCTGAGCACCAGAGCCACCTGGAGGGCCCATAATAGGCACCACTGTGCCCAGGCACGAGGCAGCCAAGTGGCACATGCCACCCGGGGAAGACAACTTGGTGGCAGGGAGAGCAGGTGGGCAGAGCCAAGAGGCCAGGCCAAGGCACTCAGCACAATCCCTAAGGGGAACTCACCATACCCAGGTGCAGCCCTCAGACTCCCACCAGCCTTCATCAGTGGGTTTTGATGGTGACATGGGAGAGGGCCTGCCCACTCCCAGGTACAGCATAACTGAGGCACAGTCACTAAGCCTGCCCCACTGCAAGGCCTGGCTGTTGGCTGTGGAGAGAGGACAGCCATGCAGACCCTGGCTCACTGCTCACCCCCGCTCCAGGAGCTCCCACATCAGGGCGGGTAGAGCCCGCAGTCCTGTCGCAGATGCCCCTCACCGCACTGTCCTGTCATCCTGACTCCATAGTCCATGGGCGTCAGCAAGCCCTGGGAACACAGTTCACTCCCCTTTGTGGTCCTAGTGTTTAGGACCCAACACAGCTCCTCTAACCAAGGCACAACCTGAAATTCTCTCCTGCCCAGGACTGACAAGCTGGGACAAGGAAGGGACAGGGTTTCCATCAACTCATCCATGTGGAAGGAGTGTGAAGACATGGCCCCTTGTGGAGTTCTAGCTGGCACCCGCAGGGTCTACTCTGGTGGGGGCTACTTTTGTACGAGTCAAGATGCAACTGCTTTATTTTTTAGTTTTTTTTTGAGACAAGGTCACAACGTTGCCCAGGCTGGAGTGCAATGGCGTGATCTCGGCTCACTGCAGCCTCCGCCTCCAGGGTTCAAGTGATTCTTCCACCTCAGCCTCCCAAGTAGCTGGGATTACACGCGTGTGCCACCACACCTGGCTAATTTTTGCATTTTTAGTAGAGACAGGGTTTCACCATGTTGGCCAGGCTGGTCTCGAGCTCCCGACCTTAAGTGATCTGCCCGCCTGGGCCTCCCAAAGTGCTGGGATTACAGGCGTGAGCCACCAAGCCCGGCTGCAACTGCTTTAGAAAGAATTAATTAATCCTTCCACGTTGGGACCCACCTGGGAGCTGCTGGAAGCCTGGGGACGCTGCCCCAGTGTGGTGATGGGGGATGACCTGGGACTCAACTGCTTCCACCACTTCAGTGTCAGTTGAGGAGACTCCTGGGGCCGAGGACAAGGGACAGGCACAGAGGCTCCTCGGTGAAGGGCATGGGGGGCACTGCTCCCCCACTGGCCTCAGGAGCCTGCTTTTCAGAGCAGCAGGTGGGCTCTGGATTCTAGCAACGGACACACTGATCCTTAACCCTGGTTAGGATCTTAACACAGGGAGAACTGTACTTTATTGCAGCCACAGGGCTAACTGCTGGAGACAGACCCATGGGCCCTGGCCATTTCCACCACCCCAAAAACCTGCCCTTGTGCGTGGTATCAAGGACAAACAAATCACAAGCGCACAAATCTCTGATGAGTTCCACAAATCTGATGAGCGCCAGGTGGGGTGCACATTTGGGAAGATGCCCCCACGTGGCTCTGAAGGCTCTTCCTGGGGGAGGCCTGCTCTCAGCTGCCTGCTCCTTCCGGAATTCAAACCCCAGGCAAAGGCAGCTGGCCCCAGGCCAGAGAGGTCCTGGCTTCCCAACCTTGAGCTGTGCAGTCATTACCTAGGTGCAGGCTGGGCTACAGGGACAGCCAAGCTGAGCAAGGACAGGTCCCTGCAGCCTAGACTGGGGCACCGCTTCGTTCTCGGTCTCACTCCCCGCTGTGCCGCGCTTTGCCTGTGAGACGGCGGCGCTGGGCCTTGCTGGTTCGAGTGGCCCTTGGGGGCTTTTTGGAGTCCTGGGCCCGTCGGGGATGTTTCCTCTTGACCTTTTTGCGGCTGTGTGCATGCAGTGATGCTGTGAGGGCGGAGATCCTAGGGGAGGGCAGAAAGCCTCAGTTTAAGATTGCATTGTGGGGTGACTCACCACCTGGCTCACGGAGGGGATGTCAGGACAGGTTGCGAATGCCAGGACCGCCAAGTTCATGCCAGAGTTGGCCTGCTCTACCTCCAGAGTGCCTGCCAGCAACTCAGCTCAGAGACACAGGCCCTTCACCCAGGCAGGAAAAGCACTGGAGGTCAGACACTATCAGGGGTGGGTGGGACAGGACGGGGCAATGAGGAGAGGCAGAGGATCACTGGACAGGCAAAGCAGAGGGCTGCTCCGGGCCCTACACCTGCTCCACACCACCCTAAGGGCCAGGTCACTACTGCCAGCCAGGAGGGGTGGGACCGGGGAGGCAGCAGGCCAAGACTCACCGCTGAGAGAGCAGGGGGTCTCTGGACTTCCTGGGCAAGGCTTTGGTTGGTTTCTCTGTAGATGACGCCTCCTCCTCAGACCCGTCTCCAGCCCCTCCCTAAAGAGGCACAAGACAATGACTTACATGGAGCAGTAGCTGGGGGGACCTGGGCTGGGCACCCCGAGCCACCATGGCTCTGGCAAGTGGTGGCGCGCCCTGCTGCATCACAGGCCTGGGTTGGGACTAGAGAAGGCTTCGGATGGAAGAACAGTCTATCTGCCCTAAAGCAAGGATTACACAGGGGAAGGTCTGTTTCCAAACCCTTTCCTGCCCCTAGAAGCTTCCAGGACATACTTAAACATTCAGGAATGAAAATCCTAGCAAAACGGGGACAAGACTTGTCTTTGTATCAGAACTTGCAGAATAGTGAGCATAAAATGAAAGACCGGTGTGAGATCAGTATGGTTTTGTTTTGTTTTGTTTTTTGAGATGGTGTCTCGCTCTGTCACCCAGGCTAGAGTGCAGTGGCACAATCTTGGCTCACTGCAACCTGCGCCTCCTGAGTTCAAGCAATTCTCCTGCCTCAGCCTCCCGAGTAGCTGGGATTACAGGCGCATGCCACCACGCCTGGCTAAGTTTTTTTTGAGACGGAGTTTTGCTCTTTTTCCCCAGGCTGGAGTGCAATGGCACGATCTCGGCTCACCACAACCTCCACCTCCCAGGTTCAAGCTATTCTCCTGCTTCAGCCTCCCGAGTAGCTGGGATTACAGGCATCTGCCACCACACCCAGCTAATTTTGTATTTTTAGTAGAGACAGGGTTTCTCCATGTTGGTCAGGCTGGTCTCGAACTCCCAACCTCAGGTGATTCGCCCGCCTCGGCCTCCCAAAGTGCTGGGATTACAGGCATGAGCCACTGCGCCTGGCCCCCTGGCTAATTTTTGTACTTTTAGTAGAGACGGGGTTTCACCATGTTGGCCAGGCTGGTCTCAAACTCCTGACCCCAGGTGATATGCCCGCCTTGGCCTCCCAAAATGCCGGGATTACAGGCGTGAGCCACCATGCCTGGCCCTGAGATCAGTATGGATGTGATAGGGGAGTGGCTCCAGGACTTAAGAACACAGTAACCCACACAAGGAAATGTGTTTTATATTGTAACTGTGTGCATATATGTCCATAAATCCTTAGGCACACCCAGATACAACTCCAGTGGAAACAGCTGTCTCATGAAACAATATTTAACATGACCCTTTCGGATATTTTCAATTATATATTTTTTTATGCTGGTTGCAACCTACTCATGATTCACAAAACACAGGTTGAAAACCCACTTAGTGCACACAGACGCGCCAGGGCTGCGAATCGCACAAAGGGAACGATCACAACAAACGGCTACCTTTTGTGAAGCACTTATGACAGGGCTGGGCACTGTGCCAGGTGACTCACATGGATTAACCACTTTCACCCTCATACCAATCCCACAAGGCAGGTGCCATCATCAGCAACCCCCAGTTCACTGATGGAGAAAGGGAAGCAGGCAAGGTGAAGGAGCCTGCCCAAGCTCCTCAGCCGCTCAGCAGTGGGGCTGGTCTTTGCAGCACCCCGGAAGCAGGGAATGAAGGGTCCAAAGGGAAGGAGCCCCGGCAGTGGGGTACCCACAACATGGGCCAGCACTGAGCAACCCCGACAAGCCAGTCTGCCCCCACGCCCCTTCTTCCCAGGGCTGGCAGTGGGATACCCATGACATGGGCCAGCACTGAGCAACCCTGACAAGCTGGTCTGCCCCCAAGCCCCTTCCTCCCAGGGCTGAGACTGGGACCCACCTCAGGTGGGGTCAGCCCGAGCAGCCGGGCCCCCGAGAGGTCCAGGTCACTGATGGTGGTCACGGTGACTGTGTGGTTGGGGTGGTCATACTGCACCGACTCCGTCTTTGCTGTCACCAACCGGTCCAGCTCATCTGCCTCCTCTGTGGGGGTGGACACAGACCTGGCCTCAGCCACGGGAACGAGTGACCAGGCTCCAGCCTCCCTCCCGCCCTGGAGTGCAATGCCCCCTCTACTCTGTGGACGTGGAGCGCATCCACAAGGTCACTGGCTGTAGAGCCTGGTCTGTGGATGAATGTTGTGAATGATCCCGTTTCCTTCATGCTCTAGCTGGTCCCCATGTCAGACAAACCCTCTGTGACAGCTACTGCTGTCCCTCCCCTCCACCCCTAGTCCTTTCCATCCTTAAAAACTGGGCTCTCTGCTCAGGCTTGGTTAACCATGGGGTTTGGGACTCCTTCTCCTGGTCTCTGTTCCACTTGCACTTAGAGGTGCTTAGGACCACCCCTGGCCCCAGGGTACCCCCCAAGATCCCTAGGGCCAAGGAGGTCAGCTTCTATCCCTTCCACACACCAAGGGTATAAACCAGGCCCGTCAGCTGTTCTCCAGGTCAGGCCAAGCATGCCACTTACCCAGAGCCTCTTCTCTCTCTGCCAGCATCTTCAAGTATTCCTGGTGGCGCTGAAACCACACGGGCAGAGAACACAGTGAGTATGGCCTCTCAGTCCAACCTCAGGCTGGGGTATTAATCACCCCCAGGGTGAGGGAGACCATGATCCATTCTGCAAGATCAGGAGGAGACTCCATCTTCCATCACTCCCAGACCCGGGCCCACAGAGTCTCTCCACCTGTATAAACTATTCCCCAGTCCTGCCCACACACACACCGCCCCATGCCAGCAGCTGCCTCTATTAGGGAAATCCAAGGCTGCAAGTGCCCTAAGAATCAAAGACCTCCCTCCCACCTTCCCCCTGCGCACCTCCTCCCGAAGCTTCCTCTGCTCCTCTTTCAGCCGCTGCTTAATCTCCTCAATGGCTGCCTTCTTTCGCTCGACCTTCCGCTTGTGGAAGCCTGTCAGGTACTCCCTACAGGAAGGAAGCCGGCAGAGACAGGAGAGTCATTATACAAGGAGAGAAGGGCTCGCTCTAGGAGAAAAATGGCTAATGCCGCGCTCACTATGTGCTAGGCACCATTCCAAAAAAGTGTAAGTATTAGCTCATTTAACCTTCACAACAATGGCCAGGCATGGTGGCTCACGCCTGTAATCCCAGTACTTTGGAAGGTCGAGGCCAGGCAGATCACATGAGGCCACCAGCCTGGCAAACATGGTGAAACTCCGTGTCTACTAAAAACACAAAAATTAGCTGGGCTTGGTGGCGCATGCCTGTAGTCCCAGCTACTTGGGAGGCTGAGCGGGGAGAATTGCTTGAACCTGGGAGGCGGACGTTGCAGTGAGCTGAGATCACGCCACTGCACTCCAGCCTGGACGACGCAGACTCCGTCTCAAAAACAAACAAACAAAAAACCCTCACAACAATCTGTGCAGTGGGTATCAATCTCCATTTTACAGATGGGAACGTTGAGTCACAGAGTCTAGGTTACTTGCCCAAGGTTAGAGAAAGGATACATTTAGGAAAATAAGGGAGATACTGCCTCTTTCCACTCAATACTCTCCAGGGATCTCAGGTTCAGGCAACAGGGCCAGGCTGTGGGGCGGGTGTGGGGGGGGCCACACACAGTACATGAGGTAACCCCTTCCACACCTGCAAACCTCATTACTCTCTCAACAGGGTTTTCAGGGCCACCACCATCCAGACCTTCGGAAACCCTGCACTGGACCAACACCCATGTCCCCAGGACACCTGACCCTAAACTCGCCTGTAGGGCCTGTTGATGCACGCTAGGAGTTTCCTGATGATGCCCAGCATTTCCCTACCTCCTTCTCTCGGTCTGATCTCAGCCCCTTCTCATCTCCACAGAGCTAGCTGCTCTGTTCCCATTTTATCCCACGGTCCAGCACTGGGCTTTTCGCTGACCCGCTACCATGTGCCATTTATTTGTCTGGCCAGACGCTGAGGCTCAGAGGTTCCGCTTCCTGATACGGGACCTGGCACACCAAAGGAGCCCAATAAATGTCTAGGGAGCGAATGAATGAACTTAAGCCACTCTCATTTCATTGGCTCATCATTTATCAACCACGGCTGGGCGCCTGCTGTGTGCCGGACCGATGGACTGGGCTGGGCTAGGGTGGTCGAAGCCACTGCTCTGAGACCCGAGCTTCCGGCTATCTGGCGGCGCAGAGACACTAGGCGAGGTGGGGAGGTCAAGAAGGGAGAAGGTGGCGGCCGAGAAGGGAGAAGCGGGAACGCGGGCTGGGAGGCCGAGCGGGGTTCTCTAGCCACGCCAGGGGGCGGGACCGGAAGAGCCCTCGGCGGGAGCGTGCTCGGCCCCAGACCTGGCCTTGGCCGCGAAGAACAGCTCGAGGGGAGTCCGGTCCGGCTTTGCCACTCACCGCCTCTTCTCCTCGTCGAAGCTAAGAACGAGCCTGGGCCGCCGGTCGTCACCATCTCGCTTCTTCTTCTTGTTGCGGCCCATAGCAGTGAGGCCGCCAGCTTCCTCTCCCTGAAGACACTTCCGGGTGTAGCCTACTCATCCTCCCGGGCGCACACTTTAGCGTCGCACCGAAGTTCCGTCCACCAGGCCCAGCCTTTTAAAGGGACCTCCCAGCTCCTTTTCTTCCCTCTTCCCATGCATGACGCGCTGGTCCCTGATCTCTCCGTGACTCCCAGCTCCAGCCCCTCCCCAGCCTCGCTTCAATGAGAGCGAGGTCCCCTGGACCCCACTGCCTAGGACTGTGCCTGGCACACACTCAATATGGAGTTACTCGTGAATGGCCCAAATTTCCTGTACTAACCCTACTTTGGATTTTTTTTTTCCTTTAATTTATTATTATTGCTTTTGAGATGGAGTCTCGCTCTGTCGTCCAGGCTGGAGTTCAGTGGCGGATGTCGGTTCATTGCAACCCCTGCCTCCCAGGTTCAAGCAATTCTCCACCTCAGCCTCCTGAGTAACCGGGATTACAGGTGTGCGCCACCATACTCCCTAATTTTTGCCTTTTTAGTAGAGACAAGTTTTCACCATGTTGACCAGGCTGCTTGAACTCCTGACCGCAAGTGGTCCTCCCATCTCGGCCTCCCAAAGTGCCGGGATTACAGGCGTGAGCCACCGTGCCGGCCCCTACTTTAGATTCTGATGTCAACTCGTTGGTAGTCTCCAAGAGGGAGCCAAGCTGCCTGGATTTGTATACTGGCATCACACCTACAGCTGTGTGGTCCCAGACAAGTGGTCTTCGCGGTGCCTCACCCTATTTGTAAAATAAGGGAAAGTACAGTAGCTTCGTAGGGTTGTTGTAGACACTGGTTCTCGAACTTTGGCATACATCAGAATCCCCTAGAGGGCTTGCTAAAAACCTGGATCGCTGGGCCCCACCCCAGAGTTTCTGATCCGATAGAGGTTTCTGAGTGGATTTCCGTTTCTAGCAGGTTCTCAGGTGATGCTAATGCTGCTGGTCCGTGGACTAAACCTTGACAGCTGTGATTGTGAGGAAGTGAATTATGTAAACTTTGTCTTAACATAAGGCACGCATACATGTGTTTTCTGCACAAGCCATCTTCCCTCTTTGTGCCTCACTTTGCCCAAAGGTGGAATGAGTGTATAATAACATCCTTGACTGAGAATGAGGGCATGGTTGTGAAAGATTGCAGTGAAACAACGCCTGAAGGGGATTTTTAGTCACTTGGATTGTATGCCAGAATCCTTCATCCGCTTTTTTTTTTTTTTTTTTTTCTGAGACAGAGTTTCGCTCTTGTCACCCAGGCTAGAGTGCAGTGTTGTGATCTCGGCTCACTGCAGTCTCCACCTCCCAGGTTCAAGCGATTCTCCTGCCTCAGCCTCGGGAGTAGCTAGGATTACTGGCACCTGCCAACACGGCCAGCTGATCTTTGTATCCTGACTCTGAGTTTTGGAAGGAGGCAGGCAGTAAGTGCAGCACTCCAGAATGCTGAATTCATTCCATACAGCTCCTCTGCTTGGGAAATCTATGTGGGATCCTGAGAGGAAGTTACCTTTTTTTTTTTTTTTTTTTGAGACGGAGTTTCACTCTTGTTACCCAGGCTGGAGTGCAATGGCACGATCTCGGCTCACTGCAACCTCCGCCTCCCAGGTTCAAGCGATTCTCCTTCCTTAGCCTCCCTAGTAGCTGGGATTATAGGCATGTGCCACCATGCCCCGCTAATTTTGTATTTTTAGTAGAGATGGGGTTTCTCCATGTTGGTCAGGCTGGTCTCAAACTCCTGACCTCAGGTGATCCACCCACCTCGGCCTCCCAAAGTGCTGGGATTACAGGCGTGAGCCACCGCGCCCGGCTGGAAGTTACCCTTAAACTGCAGGCCTGGCCTTTCAGTTCTGTGGCCCAGAGCAACGCAGGGGGCTCCCTTAGGGTACTGGACTGCACCTCTGACCAGCTGCTTCTGCCCCTTAGTGGCAGTGCCTTAAAGCCACCTTTGGCACCTTCCTGGGTAGAGGCATCACCCTGGCTGAAGGTGCCCAGAGAGTCACCTTCTGCAGCTGGTCTGTCTTCTCCCAGTCCCAGGCTTCGACCTGCTTGGTTTGCCAGGGCTCCACTCCCACCCAGAGTGGTTGGAGATGAAAAGCGAAGGCTCAGGCCGGGCGCGGTGACTCACGCCTGTAATCCCAGCACTTTGGAAGGCTGAGGCGGGCGGATCACGAGGTCAAGAGATCAAGACCATCCTGGCCAACATGGTGAAACCCCATGTCTACTAAAAATACAAAAATTAGCTGGGCGTGGTGGCACACGCCTGTAGTCCCAGCTACTTGGGAGGCTGAGGCAGAAGAATCACTTGAACCCGGGAGGGTTGCAGTGAGCCGAGATTGCGCTGCTGCACTCCAGCCTGGCGACAGACAGTAGGGCAACATGGTAAGACCCTGTCTCTACAAAAAATTAAAAATTAGCCAGGCGTGGTGACATACTCCTATAGTCCAGCGACTTGGGAGGCTGAGGTGGGAGGATCACTCAAGCCCAGAAGTTTGAGGCTGCACTGAGCTGTGATCATGCCACTGCATTCCAGCCTGGGTGACAGAGTGAGACCCCATCTCTGGAAAAAAAAAAAAAAGAAAGAAAAAAAAACAGGCCAGGCGCAGTGGCTCAGCCCTGTAATCCTAGCATTTTGGGAGGCCAAGGTGGGTGGATCAATTGAGGTTCGGAGTTCCAGACCAGCCTGACCAACATGATGAAACCCCATCTCTACTAAAAATATGACAATTAGCCGGGCGTGGTGGTGCATGCCTGTAATCCCAGCTACTCGAGAGGCTGAGGCAGGAGAATCACTTGAACCCAGGAGACAGAGGTTGCAGTGAGCCGAGATCCCGCCACTTCACTCTAGCCTGGTCAAAAGAGCAAAACTCTGTCTCAAAACAAAAAACAAAAACAATAAGAAAAGAAGTGATGATAAACTTAATGAGGAAAAAAGTAACAAGAGCAGCTGACATTTATTTAGCTCTTTACTCTCTTTAGATTATTGATTTTATTATTTGTTTATTTATAGAGATGAGGGTCTCACTATGTTGCCCAAGCTGGTCTCAAACTCCTGGGCTCAAGCGATCCTCCCCATTCAGCCTCAGGAGTAGCTGGAACCACAGGTGCCCACCACTGTGCCTGGCTTATGATGATCTCTTTTGACGTACAATCCACATTTTACTGAGGAGGAAACTGAGGCTCAGAGAGGTGCAGTCACTTGTCTGAGGTCACACAGGCAAGAACAGGTGCTGAGGGTGGGGTGCAGGTGGCCTAAGGACAGAGATTGACTTAACTTATCTGGACCTAGTTTCCTAGGCCCTTGGGACACACCGAGCCTTAAAAGGGGTGAAGGGAACCAACACTCACCGAGCCCCTATTGGGTGCCAGGCACCATGCATTTCTATTTTCTATACATCAGCTCAGCTAATCTTTTTTTTTTTTTTTTTTTTGAGATGGAGTCTTGCTGTGTCACCCAGGCTGGAATGCAGTGGCATGATCTCGGTTCACTGCAACCTCCTCTTCCCAGGATCAAGTGATTTTCCTGCCTCAGCCTCCCCAGTAGCTGGGACTACAGGCATGCACCACCATGCCCAGCTAATTTTTGTATTTTTAGTAAAGACGGGGTTTCACTTGTTGGCCAGGTTGGTCTCAAGCTCCTGACCTCAAATGAATCTCCTGCCTCAGCCTCCCAAAGTGCTGGGATTACAGGTGTGACCCACCACACCCAGCCAATACTAGTTCAGTCTTTTTTTTTTTTTTTTTTTTTTTTTTTTTTTGAGATGGAGTCTCGCTCTGTCACCCAGGCTGGAGTGTAATGGCGCAATATCAGCTTGCTGCAACCTCTGCCTTCCGGGCTCAAGCGATTCTCCTGCCTTAGCCTCCTGAGTAGCTGGGATTACAGGCACACGCCACTGCGCCCGGCTAATTTTTTTTTTTTTTTTAAATGGAGTTTTGCTCTTGTTGCCCAGGTTGAAGTGCAATGGCATGATCTCGGCTCACTGCAATCTCCGCCTCCCAGGTTCACGTGATTCTCCTGCCTCCTGCCTCAGCCTACCAAGTAGCTGGGATTACAGGCATGCACCACCATGCCCAGCTAATTTTTTGTATTTTTAGTAGAGACGGGGTTTCTCCATGTTGGTCAGGCTGGTCTCGAACTCCTGACCTCAGGTGACCTCGGCCTCCCAAAGTGCTGGGATTACAGACGTGAGCCACCATGCCCGGCCTAATTTTTGTATTTTTAGTAGAGACGGGGTTTCGCCATGTTGCCTGGGCTGGTCTCGAACTCCTGACCTTAGGTCATCCACCCACCTCGGCCTCCCAAAGTGCTGGGATTACAGGCGTGGGCCAGCGTGCCTGGCAAACTAGTGCAGTCTTAACAAAGTTTGCCAGATGAGGAAACTGAGGTTCAGAGACGTTGAATAACTGGTCCAAGGGCACACAGCCACAGAGCTGGGGTTTAAACACAGGTCTGTCTGACGCTGAGCCGGGCTTCCCTCCTCCACACCCAGTGGCCTCTCTTACCTGCCCGAGGACTTTCCTCTGCCCGGTTGTGGCCCCAGTCCTAGTGTCTTGTGAGTGTCAGCCAGTGTAGGGGAGAATCAACGTGGGTGAACTGAGGACCAGGCAGGGCAGCCTGGGGGACGTGTTCTCCAATGTCCAGCAGAGGGCACTCCATCTGCAGCCAGGCTTCTGAAGCTGTTTCTGGGTGGCCACCTGGGAGCCCCAGGAAAGCCTGGAGATTGGGTGTGGCTCATGGGAGTTCTCAGCATGTGTGTTCCATCCTCTTTGACCTCATAGAGAGATACATGCCCCCCCGCTTCCACCCAGGTCCCAGGGCACCCACTGAGATGGAAATCATCTACTCAAAATTGGTCTCATTTTATGGATGAGGAAACTGAGGCTGGGTGTATAAGAGACCTACTCACAGCTGGTGCCAGTTGCCCTAGAAAGTGAGATTTGCCAAGACCCCCCCACCCACGCACCATGCCTCAGGAGACTGTGCCTTGGGGTTATGGGGGAGCCTAATGATGTTCCGATTCTAACCTTCTGAACTTTGGCTCAGTTCCTGCAGCTGGTTCCCAGAGAGGTAGGGGCCCTGGGAAGATCTGACTGCAGCAGCAAGCAGGAAGGAAAAGGTGCAGGGAAGTAGTCAGTCTGCAGGGCACCCTAGCCGTCCACTCAGGCCCCAGCAGTTGTGATGGGTGGGTTTGATGGGGTTGGCTTAAGCATTACCCTCCAAGGTAACAGCCTGGGCTGGTCTTGGAGGAGACACTGTCTTTGGAAACAGGAGAGAACAGGCTCATGGAGACCTCATCTCAGGTTGAGTGAGTCACCCCTACTCTGTACCCCAAGGAGGAGGCTGCGGGAGTCTGGAGGCTGGGCCTCATGTCGGCTGGCTTTTACCTCTTGGTTCTCTGCAGAGGCTGACGTAGCTCCCAACCCCAGCTCCTCCTACCACAGAAACGGGCTGGCAATGGGGTGCCAGGGTCATCACCCAAACCCACTGTTGGGGTGGGGGCATCTGCCCAGGAATGAGAGCCGGCAGCTTCCAGACTAGTCCTTTGGTTGCCCATACAGTCTAGCAAAGTGGGGTGCATGGCCTGAGCCCACAAAGCCGGGATCCCTGAGGAGCCCCGCAGGCTCAGCTGGGCCTGGTACAGATCCGGGAGTCATTTCATCAATCAGAGCCCATTTCTTCCCCTTCAATCGGAGTAATAGCACCTCAAAAGTGGTGCAGGGATCTGGGTACAGTGACATACACCTGTGGTCCCAGCTACTCAGAAGGCTGAGGCAGGAGTATTGCCTGAGCCCAGGACTTTGAGGCTGCAGTATGTCATGATCATGCCTGTGAACAACCACTGCACTCCAGCCTGGGCAACATAGGCAACATAGGCAACATAGAGACCCCATCTCTAAAAAAATAAAAAATAAAAAAAAATAATCCGTGCACGAGGTATGGGAAACCACTATCCACTAAGCATTTACCATATGCCAGGTATTGAACTTGGCTTCTTTCATGCAACACGTCATTTAATCTCCACTTGATCTCAGCCAGAAGGCCAAGAAGTGACTGGTCTTTGGAATAACTCTTTGATAGGCTGTTTGTGTTATCCTCCTTGTTATAAAGGAATAAGCTGAGGCTCAGAGAGGTCAGTTAACATGCACAAGGCCACATACCTGGCAGCCCGTTGTTGTCTGACTCCAAATCTCTTTCTAGCTCATGAAGGCAAATGAGAGGGGTCTCGTATTCTTCCCTCCACCTCCCTGTCTTCTGCCCTGTCACTACGCACGAATTGGTCTGTCCTTGCCTCTTTCCCCCTTGATGTCATTTATGCAACATCCTTTGAGCATCTGCTGTGTGCTAGGGCCCACTAGGCTAAAAACAGTTTCAGGGCAGGGACTGACTTTTATTCAGTGGTCACTGACCCTCCTACTATGTGCCAAACTCTGTGTGCTTCGTCTGGGGGACCCAGCGGAAGACGTCATTGGAACTGAGGAGGTACCCGTGGACAAAGCGAATGGAAGTGAAGGAAGGGGGCAGGCCTGGAGGTGGGGGACCCCTCTCACACACACACACATGCACACACATACACACACACGCACAAGCACACACACATACACACACGAGGCTGGTTCAGAGGGAGCAGAGGCAGCTGCCTTTATTGGGGGCCATGGGCTGGCTGATTTCAGTCAAAGGCCACACACTTGATCTTGAAGTCACCGTCAGCTGCCATGTAGTTGATGGCCTCCAGGTTGAGGCGGTTGGGGAACTTGAATTCGTATCCATCTGGCAGCTTGACGGTCAGGTTGGCCTGGTCGAAGGTGATGCACACCTGGGGGTAGAGGAGAGCAGTGAGCCGGGCCCACATGCCATGGGCCCTTCCAGAACCCGTTCCTCATGTGGCCCTGACACAGCCCCAGTTTGTGGCTGAGCCTGCGGAGGTACATTTATAATATTTTTTCTTTCTTTTTACTCTAATCCTATGACAGATTTTTTTTTTTTTTTTGAGATGGAGTCTCCTCTGTCACCCAGGCTGGAGTACAGTGGCATAATCTCAGCTCACTGCAACCTCCGCCTCCCAGGTTCAAGCGATTCTCCTGTCTCAGCCTCCTGAGTAGCTAGGACTACAGTTGTGTGCCACCATGCCCAGCTAATTTTTGTATTTATATAGAGACGGGGTTTCACCATGTTGGTCAGGCTGGTCTCGAACTCCTGACCTCAGGTGATCCACCCACTTTGGTCTCCCAAAGTGCCGGGATTACAGGCATGAGCCAGCATGCTGGCTATTTTTTTTTTTTTTTTTTTGAGACAGAGTTTTGCTCTTGTTGGCCGGGCTGGAGTGCAGTGGTGCAATCTCGGCTCACTGCAACCTCCGCCTCCCGGGTTCAACCAATTCTCCTGCCTCAGCCTCCTGAGTAGCTGGGATTACAGGCATGCGCCATCACGCCTAGCTAATTTTTTGTATTTTTAGTAGAGACGGGGTTTCTCCATGTTGGTCAGGCTGGTCTCGAACTCCCGACCTCAGGTGATCCGCCCGCCTCGGCCTCCCAAAGTGCTGGGATTACAGGCATGAGCCACCGAGCCCAGCCTTTTTTTTTCCCCCTTCGTTTTATTCTAATCAACCACTGAGGTTCAAAGAGGGGCAGACACTGGCCATCACACAGGAAGGGAGGGAAGGGGAGGGGAAAGAGCAGGCAGGGCCAAGGTCTGTAGTCACTAACCCAGCCCCGCCCCAGCCCACCCAGCCCCTGTCCCTGGTCCCCGGTTCCGGTCTGCAGCCCACCTCTGCAACACTTCCAGGCTGGAAGGGAAAGACAGCCTCCCGCTGCTCGGTCCCCCAGGCCCCGCCGTCCTTGCTGTTGCACACGATGGTGTTGGCGTCGCCGTGGGCGTTGAAGCGAGGGTTGAAGTGCAGGCACAGGTTGTTGCTGTCTTTGCCCAGGTTCAGCACGAAGCTGGGGGGTAATGGGTGGGCATGAGGCCACCTCGGCCAGCTCCAGCCCCACTGACTGACTAATCTGTCACTCAGTATCCCATGAACGCACCTTGCTGGAAGAACTCACTAACAGAGACAAGAAACCTGGATTCTAGCTCTGGCCATGCCACCTGCTTACTGTGTGAGTGTGAGCTAGTCCCTGCCCCTCTTCCCCTGTTTGCTCATCTGTACAATGGGGGCTGCACAGGAGGGCTCGCTTGATTCTTGAAGTCATTAGCATCCTAGCCCTTTTGGTCAAGGTCAGTGACTCCCTCCACATGGTGACCTCCCGTCCTGTCTCGTACAAATCTCTGTATTCCCGGTGCCCAGCACAAGTGGGGCACACCAGAAGGAGATGCTTAGTAATTATGGGGCGAATTAACAAATAATAATAATAATACTCCCGGGCACGGTGGCTCATGCCTGTAACCCCAGCACTTTGGGAGGCCGAGGCGAGTGGGCGGATCATGAGGTCAGGAGTTCGAGACCAGCCTGGCCAACATGGTGAAACCCCGTCTCTACTAAAAGTACATAAATTAGCTGGGCGTTGTGGTGGGCGCCTGTAATCCCGGCTACTCAGGAGGCTGAAGCCGGAGAATCGTTTGAACCCGGGAGGCGTAGGTTGTGGTGAGCCGAGATCACGCCATTGCACTCCAGCCTGGGCGATAGGGTGAGACTGTGTCTCAAAAAATAAATGAATAAAATAATAAAATAACAAATAAATAAATAAAATAATAAATACATTTGTTGAGTGGTGATAATAGCAATACCTGCCTCTGAGGGTTTGGTTGAAATGAAATTAGTGCATGAGAAGTGTGCGGCTCTTAACAATATCAGCTGATCCTCATCCTCCTCACTGTCACTGCGCCATCCGCATCTCACTTCCTCCACACAACCACCTCCCCCCTTGTTTTTCTAACAAACTGAGGCTAGGTGAGGTTGGTTGACTGGTCCAAGGTCACCTAACTGCCGAGAAAATAAGGCAGCCGGCTGAGTGAATGAGAAGTGAAGGAAGAAGGACCGGACTGAGCCAGTGAATGAATGAATGACCAGACGCAGGAAGGAGGGACTCAGGGGGAAGGCGGCGGTGACGCCCGCCCCACTCCTCTCCCCGCCCTCCCCAGCGACGGGTCCCGCCCAGACCGGAAAGGGGTGGGGGCGGGGGAGTCAAGGTATTATAGATGACGAGGCTGTAGCTGGTGTAGTTTAAGAGGCTACAGCAGGGAGGGAGCGGGGGAGGGGGCGGCAACGGTGGGGGCGCCCAGACCCTGCGGGGGAAGTGAGTCACCCAGAAAACGCAGCATCGGCGGCTGGCCGTTAACCCGCTCCCGGCCAGGGAGGAGATGTGGGCTTGGCCGGCCACCCCCTCCCTGCTGGACCAAGCCCGTCCCTGCCGCCCACCACCCCGACTTCACTTCTCACCTCTTAGCGTCAGGGGCCACCTCGCCTCGCACTCGAAGGCACTCTCCAGGTTTGAGATTCAGGTTGCTGGCGACCAGACCCTGCACAGACAAGCCCCGGCCCAGCCGGGTTAGAGGACAAGGCCTCCACTGCCCGAAGTGTCCGGGGGTGGCTGGGGGTGGGAGTGGGGTTGTTCCCGCCCGGCATCCTCTGACCAAGCCAAGGGGAAGCCTGGGGAAAGGATTGAGCTGTAATTTCCAGCCTCCGATTGTCTACGTGGTCCTGGGAAAGTCCCTATTCCCACCGGGGTTGGCTTCAGTCTGTAACGTGAAGGTTCTAGAAGACAGGCTCTAGAAGATTTTGCAGATTGGCTTGGGAATTTTGGACTCAAGAGTGACTTGGGAGATGGGGTGCTCTGTCCCATCGCAGATGGAGAGGATCAGGCTGGGGAGGGGCCGACACTTGGCCCACCGTCACACTGAATGGAGGGGTCGGCCCCTCTGCTGGAGAGGAAGTGGCTAGGGGCGGGCGACCCCACTATTCTCCTTCAAGCCCCTCTCTGCAAAGAGGCCCAGGGGCTAGAGAGGAAACCCTGAAGAACACGGCCTCTCTGCATTAGGGAGAATAGCCCTGCAGTCGGGCTGTGGCTGGGCTGGCTCAGGGTTAACAAGATTGAGCAAACTGCTGGGCACTGCTGTTCCCTGGCACCCCGAGTGGGTGGGCAAGAGTTAACTGGTTTGAGTGGTTTCTTCTGCCAGAAACTTGAACCCTTTCCCTGGGGCCCGAGGAAGATTCTCACCTCCCTGCCACCCCAACCTCCCAGCTTGGGGGTGGTGGAAGGGAATTTCCCCCGCCCCCCCCCCCCCCCCCCCGCCACCAGCCTGGACACAACCACCCTCCACCCCCGACCTAGAAGGGCCCATCCTGGGCAGCTTGTCTCGGGTCCTGGCAACTTTTCAGCGTTCTCTGGAGCAGAGGGTAACTCTGCCCTGGCCTGGTGACCGGGACAGCTGCAGGGGAGAGGGGACAGGAGGCTCTTTGGGGTGGAGGAGGGGGAAAGGGATAGTGGCCTGGGTGTCCCCCAGTTGGCCACACCCTTCCCACGCTCACTTCTCAGAGAGCTGCAGAATGTCAACCCTGGGCAGAAATAACTGTGCTTTCAGACCCTGGAGGAATCCAGACAATTATCAATGCAGAGAAGGCCTTGAGGGACCATGGCGCCCACCCCCATTTTACAGATGTGGCCACTGAGGTCCAGAAAAGAGAAGGCACTGGTTCCAGGCCACACAGCTGGGGCTAGAATCTGCTCCCGATCTGCCCAGCTCTCCTCTGGCCATCAGTTCCTGCCCTATCCCCTGGACCTTGGGGCGGGGTCCCCACACTCACACAAGCCATGATTGAGTCCAGGAGGGTGTTCCCGGGGCAGGCGCACCAGCTGTCAGAAGACTCCACCCGAGAGAGATGGGCCCCCGGACGCTCCCACCCTTTTAACTGGACCGGACCGGGTGAGCCCCGCCCCCTGAAAGTTCAGCCAATTGCAAGTCAGGATAGGGCTGGGGGCCACTGGGGGCGGAGTCCGTGGAATTTTGAAGCCAGTTTTGGAGCAGAGGTGACCAATCAGAGTGGCGAGCTGCTGCCCCCCCTCACCCCCCCGCCCCCGGCCAGAGTCCAAGCTCCACCTCCTATTCTCCTTCATCCCTCTCCACCTCCCCACCAAAATTGTGCTGTGGCAGAGATTGGGGGAAGCCAGTGGAAAATAGTTTGATGATGAGCTAGGCCCACAAGTTGGCGGGAAGGGGCCTGTGGCCAGCAGGCTGGGCTCAGGGGGTGCCCAGAGAAGATGGCTGAGGAGGTGCAGGGTCCTTCAGGGAATCAGAGCTGGGGGAGACCAGGCCACTCCCGGGCAGGGACCAGGGCGTGGCTCCTGCTGCGTGCGCGTCTGCAGAGGGCCACTGACTTAACCACAGGCCCTGGCCCCACCCGGGCCTTCCCCGGAAGCAAGGACTACGGCTGCTGCGGC
Organism: Pan paniscus; assembly: GCF_029289425.2. Taxonomy (NCBI): domain Eukaryota; kingdom Metazoa; phylum Chordata; class Mammalia; order Primates; family Hominidae; genus Pan; species Pan paniscus. The sequence continues at coordinate 47,535,230 of NC_085927.1, read as the reverse complement.
GCTCTCTCGCTCCTCGGGAAGGCTAAAGAAAGGCTGGGCCCGGCGCCAAGCCTGAGGCTGCAGGGCTTGGCTAAGGCCTCGAGCCGCCTTCAGGGGCAGGCAGGGGATAGTCAAAGCGCCCTGGCCTGACAGCCTCAGGCCTGAGAGTGTCAAGCCTAGGAGATGGCCCAGGGTGGTCCAGGCCAGGAGGGTGTGGGGTCCTGGCTCTGTGCACCCTGTCCTTTCTCTTTTTTATTTTTATTTATTTATATATTTATTTTTGAGATGGAGTCTCGCTCTGTCGCCCAGGCTGGAGTGCAGTGGCGTGATCTCAGCTCACTGCAAACTCTGCCTCCCAGGTTCAACTGATTCTCCTGCCTCAGCCTCCCGAGTAGCTGGGACTACAGGCCCCCACCACCACACCCGGCTAATTTTTGTATTTTTAGTAGAGACGGGGTTTCACCATGTTGGCCAGGCTGGTCTCAAACTCCTGACCTCAGTTGATCCACCCGCCTCGGCCTCCCAAAGTAATGGGATTACAGGTGTGAGCCACCATGCCTGGCCACCCTGTCTGCTCTCTTCACATCTCCTCTGAGGTCCGGCACAGCCCTCCCTTCCCTGAGTGTTCAGCAGGTATTTTACTGAGCACCTACTATGTACCTGGCCCTGGGCTCTGAGGATTCAAAGCTGAACCCCTCCCAGTCCCCACTCTCAAGGAGCGCATAGTTGGGGTGGAATCTGACCACAACCACGTTAAGAAGTAGATGATGGGCTGGGCGCAGTGGCTCACGCCTTTAATCCCAGCTCTTTAGGAAGCCGAGGCGGGTGGATCACCTAAGGTTAGGAGTTCGAGACCAGCCTGACCAACACGGAGAAACCCCATCTCTACTAAAAATACAAAATTAGCTGGGCATGGTGGCATATGCCTGTAATCCCTGCTACTCCTGAAGCTGAGGCAGGAGAATCGCTTGAACCCAGGAGGCAGAGGTTGCAGTGATCCGAGATCAGTCTATTGCACTCCAGCCTGGGCAACAAGAGCGAAACTCAGTCTCAATTAAAAAAAATAAAAAATAAAAATAAAAAAAAAAGAAGTAGATGATGATGGCTCTAAGGGAAGCCATGAGAAAGTGCTATGGTGGGCTGGCGGCTGCATGAGTAAAGGAGGTGGGTCGTGAAGGGTAGGCGGAGAAGTGCCTGGCTTTCCACCATGGGCAGAAGCTCCAGAATGAGAAGGCCAGGGCTGGAGAACAGTGTTCCGGGCATGTGGGGGAAAAACGGGGATGAGGCTGGGAAGCCAACAGGACCTGGACCATGGAGGGCCTCATGGGCTGGGCACAGGGCTTGGACATTGTTGTACGGGAGGAGGCTGGGGAGCCAGGGCTAGAGGGAGGGTGAGTACTGAGGCCAGATTTGGGCTCTAGGGAAGATCACTGTGGCAGAGAATTGAGGGTGGGTGGGAGGGGTGCTCACCTTACACTCAGGAACCTGGTGGAGGAAGGGGCATGGGGAGCACTGGGCAAAATGAGGGGCATGCTGAGGGGTTGTCACGGGGACCTCTTCTCCACCTGGCCGTCCCCCTTCTGAAACTGCTGGCACCAAAGAGGGACGAAGATGCGGACCAGGAGTGACTCACATCTGGAGGCCAGGCCAACACACCCACCCTGCCCCTCAGGGGCACCTTCCTCCAGATGCCCAAAGCCCACGCTGGTACAGGATGAGGGGGGAGTGTGTAGGGCCGCAAGGCGGACCCAGAGAGGGGACGGGGTTGCACCCCTGTGAGTGCCTTACCCTCCTTCCAGACCGAGTGGCTGCTTGGAAACCAACCACAGCAGCTTCACTTTTTCCTCCGGGCCTCCCCAAAACCTCAACCATAGGAAGGGCTGGATGGGGCCCAGCCTAGTTCCACTGCCCCTCCCCCATGCCTCCCCTCTCTGCCAGATCAAGGAATGGGGCATCTCAGGCGGAGTCCTAGACCGAGGCTCAGAGGCGCTTCAGGTGTGGTCCTCGCAGGGCTGCGGGCGGGTGGGTGTGGCCACTTTCCCAGCCCAGCCCAGTAATTGGGTTCTTGTAGCCTCAGGAGCTGCTCCTGCATCCTCCTCCACCCTGGAAAATGGGCCCCGCATCGGGGACTGTTTGCTGTTGGATGGAGGGACAATTTACTCCTCTGCAGCGTCTGGCATGAGTGGGGCTGGCGGGGAGGCAGGGTGGCATGGTGAAGAGGTCCCTAGAAAGGCCTATTTGGGAGTCTAGACACGTGGGTGCTGGCCCTGCTTGCTATGTCCCCTCAGAGCCTCCTGGCAAGCTGCTTCTCCCACTTGCCTCAGTCTCCCTATCTGTAAATTGGGGAGATGAAATCCTGCTTTCCTTGCACGAGGTGAATACAGGGTGGAACTGAGGTCTGTTGTACTAAACAGATGATTCGTGTTTTCATGGAGGCTCAGAAGGTTTTCACTTCCTTCTTGTCTCTTCCCAGGCTGTTACCTTCCCTGGGTCTTTGCAGCACCTCTGGGAGGTCTACATGTCATGCCCAACAAGTCCCCAACAGTCTCCTCTTGCCGAGGTTGGGGCAAGAAGTCTCTCCAGATTCCAGTGTCCCCTGTGACAGGAGCTGCGGTTTTCCTGGCGGGGAGGGAAGGCAGGGACACAGGTGCATCGTGGGCCTCCTCCCCCTAGTCCTCAGGGCCTCCTAGTGGCAGCGCCCACTTATCTTGCCAGGCCCTGTGCCCGGCGCCTTGCTTTCATTATCTCCCCTCTCATCTTCCCCTCGCCCCTACTTTGTGTCTGCCAACTTGGTTGAATTTCTGCACAGGGAAATGAAGCTGCAGTTAGAATCAGGAGAAGAGGCCGGGCACGGTGGCTCATGCCTGTAATCCCAGCACTTTGGGAGGCTGAGGTGGGTGGATCACCTGAGGACAGGAGTTCGAGACCAGCCTGGCTAACATGGCAAAACCCCATCTCTACTAAAAATACAAAAATTAGCTGAGTGTGGTGGCGGGTGCCTGCAACCCCAGCTACTCAGGAGGCTGAGGCAGGGAGAATTGCTGGAACACAGGAGATGGAGGTTGCAGTGAGCTGAGATAGTGCCACTGTACTCCAGCCTGGGTGACAGAGCAAGACTCCATCGCAAAAAAAAAAAAAAAAAAAAAAAAAAAAAAGAATCAGGAGATGAGACGAGTGGTGAGTTCTGGTTTGGGGGCTGAGTGGCTGCAGCTGTAGCTGAGGTCCTTGGCTTCTCTGAACCCGTTTCCAGGCCTGGAAGATGGGAATAAGGCCGCTGCTTGGAGGATGATAGCAGTGATGTCTAAGGAGGGGCTCGATGTTAGTGCTCCCTCCTGCATCCCCCAGGCTAAGGCCACCACCCCAGAGATTCTCCTCCCCACGTTATAACTGTCCTGAAATAGAGGCAGTGAGCTCTCTGGAATTCCTTTGTCCTGGGCTGGATCTTGGCTGCTGCCATGAGAAATGGGCTCAGCTTGGTCTAGACAAGTCATCCAGGCCAGCTCGGTCATTCCCGCCCTGCCAGGGACAGGGGGCAGAGGCGGGGAAAGGGAAGCTGTACCTCCTTCAGCTGGCGGTGCTGAAGGAGGGCGGCCCACAGAGGCGCCATCCACGCCTGCAGCCAACCTGGGTGCTCCAGCCAGGGAAGGTAGGGGAAGTCAGAGCCAGCTTCTGAGTCCTAGAAGTCAGAGCAGGGAGGAACCCTGAGACACCGTGCCTGACCTGCTCCCCCATTTAATGATGCAGTTTAAGGTCGGGGAAACCACCCAGAGAGGGTGGCCACTTGACCAAAGTCACACAGGTAGCTAGGGCCGACCCGCTTTCATCTGCTGAACTAAAGGATACCTGGGCTTGAAAAGCTATCTTTTCCCTCCTACTCTATGAAGGTGGGGGATGCCCCTGGCAACCTGGGCCCTTTTCCAGCCAGGTGGCACCTCAGCCCGCCCCTTCAACCCTGCTCATCCATTCTCACCTCCCAGCCTTTGTCCAGACTGCCCCCTCCACACCTGCCATTGGCCTTCCCGCTTCTTGTCTGTATCTCTTCTGACTGCAGGCCTCAGCCCTCGGTTAGGGCCCCGCCTCTCCTCTCAGGTAAGGTCTGGGTGGGGGCCAGGTCCTTTCATTCACAGCCCTCCCAGACTCAGGCCTGAGCCTTTACAATGCTTTTAGCATTTTATTTTATATTATTTTATATTTTATTATTTTACTTTTGAGACAGGGTCTCACTCTGTCACCCAGGCTGGAGTGGATTATAGCTCACTATAACCTCAAACTTCTGGGATCAACCAATCCTCCTGACTCAGCCTCCTGAGGAGCGCAGACTGACTACAGGTGCACACCACCGGGCTTGGGTAATTTATTTTTATTTTTGGGGACACAGGATCTCGTTATGTTGCCCAGGCTGGTCTCTAACTCCTAGCCTCGAGCGATCCTCCCATCTTGGCTTCCTAAAGTGCTGGGATTACAGGTGTGAACCACTGTGTCCAGTGAGCATTTTATTTTGAAAATAATTATAGACACAAAGGAAATCTAAAAGCTTTTTAAGAGTTTAGAGGCTGGGTGCAGTGGCTCACACCTGTAACCCCAGCATTTTGGGAGGCTGAAGCGGGTGAATCATGAGGTGAAGAGATTGAGACCATCCTTGCCAACATGGTGAAACCCTGTCTCTACTAAAAATACAAAAATTAGCTGGGCATGGTGGCGTGCGCCTGTAGTCCCAACTACTTGGGAGGCTGAGGCAGGAGAATTGCTTGAACCAGGGAGGCGGAGGTTGCAGTGAGCCAAGATCGCGCCACTGCACTCCAGCCTGGCGACAGAGTGAGACTCTGTCTCAAAAAAAAAAAAAAAAAAAAAAAGAGTTTAGAAAATATCTGGCCAGGCATGGCGGCTCACGCCTGTAATCCCAGCACTTTGGGAGGCCGAGGTGGATCACTTGAGGCCAGGAGTTCGAGACCAGCCTGGTCATCATGGTGAAACCCCCATCTTTACTAAAAATACAAAACAAATTAGCTGGGCATGGTGGGCATGCCTGTAATCCCAACTACTCAGGAGGCTGAGGTGGGAGAATTGCTTGAACCCGGGAGGCGGAGCTTGCGGTGAGCTGAGATCGCGCCACTGCACTCCAGCCTGGCCGACAGAGCAAGACTCCGCCTCAAAAAAAAAAAAAAAAAAAAAAGTCTGCAGTTGGGAGTTTCCATAGCAGATTAATTCAGTGACTCAATAAAATCATCAAATGTCTAGGTTCTCGTGTAATCCTGGATGATGGCTGTGTAGGCTTTCCTTGCTCTTAGGTCATACAAGCTGAAGAATTTTCGGTGAACTGTGTTAGCATCTGTAACATACTCTCAGATGGTTCAGTTAAAAAATGTAAACAAGCTGGGCACAGTGGTTCATGCCTGTAATCTCAGCGTTTTGGAAGGCTGATGCAGGAAGATCGCCTGAGCCCAGGAATCGTGGGCTGTAGTGCGCTAAGATTGGCATCAATATGGTGACCTCCTGGGAGAGGCAACCACAAGTTTGCCTAAGGAGGACTGTACTGACCCTGGTCGGAAACAGAGCAGGTCAAAACTCCCACGATGATCAGCAGTGGGATCCTGCCTGTGAATAGCCACTGCACTCCAGCCTGGGCAACATAGTGAGACCCTGTCTCTAAAACAAAACAAAACAAAACAAAAGGGAAACCCCATTTCTGCAAATTTTTTTTTTTGAGATGGAGTCTCACTCTGTTGCCCAGGCTGGAGTGCAGTGGCGTGATCTCAGCTCACTGCAACCTCCGCCTCCTGGGTTCATGCCATTCTGGGATTACAGGCGCCCACCACCACGCCCGGCTAATTTTTTTTTTGTTGTTGTATTTATAGTAGAGACGGGGTTTCACCGTGTTAGCCAGGATGGTCTCGATCTCCTGACCTCGTAATCCACCCGCCTCAGCCTCCCAAAGTACTGGGATTACAGGCGTGAGCCACCGCGCCCGGCCAAAATTTTTTTAAAAATTAGCTGGGTGTGGTGGCATATGCCTGTGCTCCTAGCTACTCAGGAGGCTGAGGCAGGAGGATCACGTGAACCCAGCAGTTAGAGGCTGCAATGAGCTGTGACTGCACCACTACAGTCTAGACTCAGCAATAGAGTGAGACCAGCTCTAAAACAGTAACAAAAAGTAAACATATATAAAGAGCAGTTAAGCAAACTGGGCAAATATTAACAACTGGTAAATCTAGGTGAAGGATGTAGCGGTATTCATTGTTATCCTTGCACCTCTTCTATTAATTTGAAACTTTTCTAAATTACAAGTTGGGGAAAAACAAACCCAGTAAGTTCTTGCCGTCTTTCTGCTCTGCTACCTGCAACAGGGTCACCTGAGTTAAATGCTCAGCCATACCTCCTGATCACAGAATGGCTGCAACGGCTCCCAGCACCACACCCAAAACCAGGAAAAGTGACTCCCTCCTCTATGTCCTTTAAAAGTGAGGCAAACAGCCAGGCACGGTGGCTCATGCCTATAATCCCAGCACTTTGGGAGGCCGAGGCCAGTGGACTGCCTGAGCTCAGGAGTTCGAGACCAGCCTGGGCAACACGGTGAAACCACATCTCTACTAAAATGCAACAAAAATTAGCCGGGCATGGCAGGGTGCGCCTGTAGCCCCAGCTACTCAGGAGGCCGAGACAGGAGAATCGCTTGAACCTGGGAGGTGGAGGTTGCAGTGAGCCAAGATCGCACCACTGCACTCCAGCCTGGGTGACAGAGAGTGACTCTGTCTCAAAAAAAAAAAAAAAAAAAAAAAATTCTGTGCTTAGGCTGGGTGTGGTGGCTCACGCCTGTAATCCCAGCACTTTGGGAGGCTGAGGCAAGACTGTGTGGAGGCAACCATTTCCTTACTGGTGGAGGGGGAAGGGAAAGGGGGGTAGGGTCACATGGACCAATAGCTGTGTCCCATCCAGATGGGCTATGACCCAAGCCAGGCCAATGAGAATCTGCCCTAGGATGTTGGTTGGGGATTCAGAACTGAGAAGGATATACCTGGAGGGTGCTAGACCACCTCAGGGAGCAGACCGAAACCCCCTAAGCCTTAGCCATGTTGAGCTTTTTTTTTTTTTTGAGACGGAGTCTTGCTTTGCTGCTCAGCCTGGAGTACAGTGGCGTGATCTCAGCTCACTGCAACTTCAAGCGATTCTCGTGCCTCCCAAGTAGCTGGGACTATAGGCACACCGCACCACACCTGGCTAATTTTTTTTTTCTTCCCGAGACATTGTCTTACTCTGTCACCCAGGCTGGAGTGCAGTGGCGTGATCTCGGCTCACTGCAAGCTCTGCCTCCTGGGTACACGCCGTTTTCCTGCCTCAGCCTCCTCAGTAGCTGGGATTATAGGCGCCTGCCACCACGCCCGGCTAATTTTTTGTATTTTTAGTAGAGACGGGGTTTCACCGTGTTAGCTAGGATGGTCTCGATCTCCTGACCTTGTGATCCACCCACCTTGGCCTCCCAAAGTGCTGGGATTACAAGCGTGAGTCACCGCGCCTGGCTATAAAGCGCTCTTGACTCAAAGTATCGCTACACACAGAAGACACTCAGGAACAGGAATGGGTCATTTCATGCAGAGAACAATGTGGCGGGCCAGGTCCAGGGAGAGCACACTCCAGCAGGGGGTCCTCCTCCCTCCCCAAACATGGACTCAAACACAGGTGAACACTCCCACGCGCACTTTATTAAGTACGGAAGGACAGGTCACAACAGGGGTGGAGGTGGCGGGGAAGGCCCAGCCCCCACCCACCATCACTGGCACACAATAAATAAATAAGTAAATAGCCAAGTGGGCACGGGAGAGAGGTGGTACTGAAAACACTGACCGCACAGGGAGACACGAAAGCCCCCCTTCGAGCTGTGGCCATCAACGCTGTACGGGTACCATGACCAGGAAAGGGTGGGGCTTGGCCACAGAAGCCCCAGAGCATCACAAGTCTTTGTAAAGGAGGGGTGTCTTTAGGACGTGGACCACTCTTATTTACTGACTGAAACCTGGACCCCTAGCTGGTCCCGTGAGACCCAGATTATCAAGGGGCCACTGTCTCTCAGGCTTCTGGACTGTTCTACTGAGGATCTAAAAGACCACTGGGTCACTATCACTTGGGGTCCTGATGGGTCCACCCGGGGACCTAGGACATGCGAGGGTCGTCACTTAGGCTTCCGATTGGTCCAGGACATGAAAGGGTCACTGTTACTTAGGAACCTAAACTGGTACCCCACAGGACCCAACACTGATAAGTCACTATCACTTAGCCTTTGGATTGGTCCACCCAGGACAATAAGGGTTGTGGTTCCCTAGACCTCTGGTTGACAAGGACCCAAGGGCCAGGACCTGAGGGGCAGAGAGAGCTCTAGAAGCCCCAGGGAAGGGGGAGAAGACTAAGTGCCAGGGATAGAGGGAATCTTCAGCAGGCACCAGGGCCCAGATTTCAAGGAGGGGAGGTGACAGGGAAGAAATAAGGCCACCTGGCTGGGTCAGGCCAAGATGAATCCATAGGGGACCAGCTTCTGGGGCAGCAAAGAGTGCCCAGCCACTGCTGGGAGGGGGCTGCAAGGGCCCTCAAACATTCCCCGGGTCCCAGCCCCACCCCGGTGCAGAACCGGACCAAGGAGCCGGTTGTGCTTAACATGGCTCGTGACCCATCGCCTCCACCTACGGGATCAGGGAGTGGGGAGGGGTGGGCCTGTGGCTGCAGGTGCAGTGGGCTCAGTCCTCCAACCCCTCTGTCAAGTCTGCGATGCTCTCCACATAGTAATGGGGCACGAGGTCGTGCTGGCCGGCCGCTAGGTAGGCCTGGGCCTCTTCTAGGCGGGAGACTCCTGTGAGCGTGAGCACAGTGGTCATGCCGCAGCGGTGGCCAAAGAGGATGTCGGTCTCCAGGCGGTCACCCACCATAAGCGTGCGTGCGGGGTCGATGCTGAAGTTCTCCGTGATGCACTCGAACATGTAGGGGCTGGGCTTGCCCACCACCAGGGCCTGGCGTCCCGAGGCCGTCTCCACTGCAGCGGCCAGGCTCCCGGTGCCTGTAGGGAGATGGAGACGCAGTCAGCAGGAGGGCGGCAGGGACAGCGTCAGGCCCTGAAACTGGAAGTCCAGGGAGGTGGATTGTGCCAGGGTCAAATCGGCTGCTGACACGAGCCAGAAAGCCCACTTCCGAGTCTCACTGTAGTGGTTAAGGGTAGAGACGGCAACCAGATGCCGGCATCTGGACTCCATCTCCACCGTTCTTGGCAGGCTAGCTAACCTCTCTGTGCCTTGGTTTCCCCATCTCTAATATGGGGATGTCTACGGCACTTATCTCATGTGGGTACTGTGAGGATGCGTGGAGCTACTGCAGGTAAACAGGGCCTGGCTCGGTCAGTCCTGCCTGAGGTTCGCGATTTCACCCTGACAGCCGTGGACCTTTGGACAAACCACTCAACCACCCCGAGTTTCTCCGGACTCCTGCGAAAGCGGAATCCAAGTTAACGCCTACCTCCAAACGGGCGCTGGGCAACACAGGGGCAAGTGCTTTGTAAATGGAACAGCACTTAACAAATAGCAGTTGTGGTTACTGCTGCAGGAATTCATGCGGCTGGCGTCAGAAACTGGCACAGCCCCTTTGGAACACAGCGGGACACAGAAATGTTCGCACCTCTGACCCAGTCCGCCTCCCCCGGGAAAGTAATCACAAGAAGAGAATTCCAGCTGGAGACAAAAAGCTGCAGGCTGGAAGACGTCTGTGGCTACAGTAACTGATAAGCCAAACTGTGGAACACTCCCAAGTGTCCAACAATAGGAGGACTGTTTAGAACTAAAGGACAGTCCTGTCTTCCAGCCCAGTACCATCCTGCCTCACACAATAAGTCCACTGTGCCTGTCCCACAGATGTGTCTTTGTGCCAGAACATTCGGCCTTCATGCTAATGTCCCTGAACAAATGATGATAATCACCATTTACTAAGCACATTCTAAACTGCCTGGCCTGTGCTGGGTGTTTCTGGAAGCCCATTTTACAGAAGAGAATGCCAAGGCTCAGGGACATTAAGTAATTTGCCCAGGGTTGTACAGCTTCATAAGTGGCAGCAAAAGGATTTGCATTTGGGTGGGTCCAACCCAGCTCTGACCTGGGAGTACAGATTGTTTCCTATGCAGGAATTTTATGAGCTGGTTGTTAAAGGAAGGTACTATTAAGAGTCACCTTATGGCTGGGTACAGTGGCCCATGCCTGTAATCCCAGCACTTTGGGAAGCACAGGTGGGAGGATTGCTTGAGCCCAGGAGTTCAAGACCAGCCTGGGCAACAGGGAGATCCCATCTCTACTTAAATAAATATACATACATATTTTAAAAATTAAAAAAAAAAGAAAAGCTGGCTGGGCGCCGTGGCTCACGCCTGTAATCCCAGGACTTTGGGAGTCTGAGGCAGGCGGATCATCTGAGGTCAGGAATTCAAGACCAGCCCGACCAACATGGTAAAAATCCGTCTCTACTAAAAACACAAAAATTAGCCAGGCGCGGCGGCGCATGCCTGTAATCCCAGCTATTCGGGAGGCTGGGGCAGGAGAATCACTTAAGCCCGGGAGGCGGAGGCTGCGGTGAGCTGAGATGACGCCACTGCAGCATTCCAGTCTGGGCGCCAGAGCTAGGCTCTGACTCAAAAAAAAAAAAAAAAAAAAAAAAAAGTCAACGTATTCCAGGCACAGCTGCATTTAAAATAAATAAATAAAAGGCCCAGCCTGCACCATGAAACTCCGTCTCTACGAAAAATAAAAAAATTATTGGCCTCTGTAACACCGACATCCGGTCCAGGGCACTCTTCATTGCTGTCATCTTGCGAATTTGGCCCTGCAGGGGAGGCGGGAGCAAAAGAAGGCCCCTCCATAGTGGAGGGTTTGAGTCAGACAAAAGCAGGTGGCAGCAGAGGCTAATTGGCAGTGGTCAGTGTGTGTGGACAGGTTAATAGCCCAGTGAGTAGACTGGGGGTGTGGACAGATCTCTGTCACTCCCTCTCTGCTGGCCACTGACCCGGACAGTCATTGATATTAAATCCTGGGGGTACAGGATGGTATTGAGTGAAGAGAAGTAGACACAGGATTATAGTGGGGTACGGTGGCATATACCTGCAGTCCCAGCTACTCAGGAGGCTGAGGCAGGAGGAGTGCCTGAGCCCAGGAGTTTGAGGTTAAAGTGAGCTGTGTGATCTTGCCACTGCACTTCAGCCTGGGTGACAGAGCGAGACCCTGTCTCAAAAAAAAGTCAGCTTACAAACTTACAACTATATGATAATTTTTTTTTTTTTGAGACAGTCTCCCTCTGTCGCCCAGGCTTAAGTGCAGTGGCGTCATCTCGGCTCACTGCAAGCTCCACCTCCCGGGTTCACGCCATTCTCCTGCCTCAGCCTCCCGAGTAGCCGGGACTACAGGCGCCCGCCACCATGCCCAGCTAAATTTTTTTGTATTTTTTTAGTAGAGATGGGGTTTCACCGTGTTAGCCAGAATGGTCTCGATCTCCTGACCTCGTTCGTGATCCACCCGCCTCTGCCTCCCAAAGTGCTGGGATTACAGGTGTGAGCCACTGTGACCAGCCCATGGTAATCTTTTATTTATTTATTTATTTATTTAGAGGTGGAGTCTCGCTCTGTCACCCAGGCTGGAGTGCAATGGAGCGATCTCAGCTCACAGCAACCTCTGCCTCCTGGGTTCAAGCCATTCTCCTGCCTCAGCCTCCCAAGTAGCTGGGATTACAGGCACGTGTCACCACACCCAGCTAATTTTTGTATTTTTAGTGGAGACAGAGTTTCACCATGTTGGCCAGGGTGGTCTCGAACACCTGACCTCAAGTGATCCACTGCCTCGGCCTCCCAAAGTGCTGGGATTACAGGCGTGCGCCACTGTGGCCGGCCTAAATGATAATGTTTAAAACGAAGGTAGTAAGTTCTCAAAACTCATCACTTCTTAGTTACTGAACCACACTAGCCTCTGCTCTTTTTGCTCTTGAGGTTCCACCGTACCTGTGATGGTGGAAATCCCGTATGAAGGTGTGTGCTACTGCACATCTCTTCCTGACCCCATGTTCAGGGACTGACTTCACGTTGGTAGCTCAAGATCGGCTGTACTGGGAGTATTTACACCACAGAAGCCAGCACATGGTATAATCATGGCTTTCCCTGCTATTCCATGTTTCTCAGCGCACCACTGGTCTGACCCCAAATGCTCTGGGCCTCCTGTCTCCCTTCCCAAGGCTGACAACACTCCACTCAGTTAAGCCAAAGGCAAAGATGGGGAAGGGGAACTAAGGAGAAAACAGGCGGGGAGAGCAAGAATCCTCAGCCCTGCTGTCCCCAGATGAGGAAGAGAAACTTCCCAGGCTCACAAGATCAAGGCCGAGGTGGGCCAGAACTCATGCTTTCAGGCTGGCCCAGGGCAACACCCCTGGGAGTTCTCCCCTCATCTGACATCTTGTGACCTGCCTATTTTAAGAACTTGGTAGAGAATAAAAATTAGCTGCGTGTGGTGGTGGGTACCTGTAATCCCAGCTACTGGGGAGGCTGAGGCAGGAGAATCGCTTGAACCTGGGAGGCAGAGGTTGCAGTGAGCCAACATCAGGCCACTGCACTCCAGCCTGGGTGACAGAGCAAGACTCTGTTTCAAAAAAAAAAAAAAAAAAAAAAAAAAAAATTAAAGAAAAAGAGAGAGAATAAAAGCCATGTGCTCCGTTGGTGAGCGATTCCTTCTGGGACAGAAAGGGCTTCCACTGAGTCATCCCAAAATGTTCTTCTGAGCTCAAGAATGGCCCCAACTCTGTCCTTCCCCACCAGGATGGAGCTGTTCACCTTTGGGCCCTGTGTCCCACATCCTTCATTCAGCTAATATTTACTAAGGCCCAACTACATGCCAGACACGGGATAGAGCAGTCAACACTACAAAGATCCTGACCTCAGGGGAGCGAGCCTCCTAGCAGGGGCATCTGGGAACATCGCCGTCTCCCAGGCCACCATCATTCCACTCCCCTCCACTCTGTAATACACCGCTCTGCATGTTATGCTGATGACGTATTCCTAAGACAGCAGGCCTTTCTATTTGTCAGCTCAAGTGGCTGCCATGTGGTGACAAGATAAACACACAATTTCGGAGGTCCCTGGGGCAGGGGAGGAGGAGTTGGGGGTGAGATATTTGCATTATTTCAGACATACGCATCATGGGGGCTTTTATTAATATTGTCACACCACACCACACCACACCACACACACACACCACACCACACCACATCGTTTGAAAGCTGCATCAAGCTGTGCACAAACATGATCGCAGCGCTGTATTTGTTAAGCCTCTGCCTCCCCCTCTAGGCTATGGGAGTGACAGCAGGATGGGTGGGCACAGCCAGGTGGCTACTGAGACCAAAGGGGTCTGGATTCCACAGAGGCCTGCAAGGCAGGTGTGGGCAGGGCCTGGTTTCTCCCTAGCTCCTTGACAACCAGCCTTCCTGAGCCCTGGGGAACTTCTTAACCCACAGCCTTAACCTGAGCCTTGAGGCCTCCTGGGAAAAACTTTTCATAGCATAGCCTAAGGCAGGCAGGAGCTGCTGCCGCTGACAGCCCTGACCAGAGAGCCCTCAACACAGATTTATAGGGAAACTGAGGCTGAGGTGAGCCCGCCCACATACCAAGCAGGTGTGCAGCACAGCCAGGAGAGGCCAAGGACTACGGAATCCCTTTCTGCCATGCCATAACACTGGGTTTACATCTCCTGGTGTATTATCACTGCCCTGCATCATGCCTCCTCCAGGAAGTCTTCCTAGGTGCCCCTGGCACTAGGCCCTGCTCAGCACCCCACCATAATCCTGTGTCTACTTCTCTCCACTCAATACCATCCTGTACCCCCAGGATTTAATATCAATGACTGTCCGGGTCAGTGGCCAACAGAGAGGGAGTGACAGAGATCTGTCCACGGCCCCAGTATACTGACTGGGCTATTAACCTGTCCACACACACTGACCACTACCAATTAGCCTCTGCTGCCACCTGCTCCTGTCTAACTCAAACCCTCCACAATGGAGGAGCCTCCTTTTGCTTCTGCCTCCCCTGCAGGGCTGAACTCGCAAGATGACAGCAGTGAAGAGTGCCCTGGAGGTCGGTGTCACAAAAGCCAAATTCAGGTTCCCGCGCTCTATCACTCTGCCAGAGAGTTGCTGGCAGAATTCTGCCCCACCCATCATTGGGGTGGGGTTGGAGGGTTGGAGGGGAAGCCTGGGAGGACTGTCCCTATGTGTGAGGGCTGAAACACCAATTCCCAGAGGCAGGATGGAGGCAGGTGTGTGGGGACACAGGAGGTGGAGGGGCTCACTCTATCTGTTCTTGGGCAGCTCACTTCCCTCCTCTTAGTCTCAGTTTCTTTCCTCTTCTTTTAGAGATAAGGTCTCACTATGTTGCCAATGCTGAAGTACAGTGGCTTTTCACAGATGCAATGATAGCACACTACAGCCTTGACCTCCTAGGCTCAAGCAATCCTCCCGCCTCAGCCTCTCGAGTAGCTGGGACTACAGGCTGTTGCCACTGTATCCGGCTGCCTCAGTCTCTTTACTTGAGAAATGGGACAATAACTTCCATCTCCAGAGTAATTTGGAAACCAAAGAAGAACACACACAAAGCTGTTTCATTAAGTTCTCTGTAACATGGGGGACTCTGGCTACAACTTACATCATCTGAACACCTACTATGTGCCAGGCACTCACCCTGATCACCGTCACCGGGCATGCTGAGCACTGCCATTTTTCACCCAGGCAGAGATGCTTGGAGGTTATGTAACTGAACACGATTACACAGCTGTGGAGCTGGAGCTGGACCTGGAACTGAGGTCGAACTCCACCGCCTTTGCTCCCCACACACCTGCCTACACCCTGCCTCTGAGAATGGTGTTTCAACCCTCACACAGGGGCACAATCCTCCCAGGCTTCCTCTCCAACCCCACCCCGATGGTGGGTAGGGCAGAATTGCGCCCAACTCCCTAAGTTACAAAGGGCCTCAGTTTCCTCATCTGTCCAACAGGGACCACACTGCTGCGCCTCACAGGATGACGGCTACAGGGATCAACCCCCTCCCCCATACCAAAGCACCCTGGGCCTTCCTCGCACTCTCCTGTTCCCCACCTGCCACCTGGAGACGCCTCTTCCCCGCCCCTCACCCTTAGGCGTGGAGGCGAATGCACAGGTCGCCCCCATCTCAGTTTCCCCGCCATTCCCGCGCTCACCAGGGGTCCGGCTGCCGTCGCTCAGCGGGTGCCATGGGTCACGGTCGGTGGCCACGAGTAGGCACTCGGGGTCGCGCAGGTGCGCGCACGCCTCCCTCAGCTTGGCGAAGGAGAAGTGCTCGTCGTAGCCCACAAGCACGGCGCGCACGCGCGGGGCCGCGCCGTCCCCCGCGCTCGGGTCCCCGGCCAGGCGCAGCCCCGCGGCGCGCAGCTCGGCGCGCAGCCCCTCGCCGCCCAGCACGAACACGGCGCCCGGCGCGTCCGGAGGCCCGGGCAGGCGCTGGCGCAGCAGGCGCGCGGCGCACAGCGCGGAGCTGAAGAGCTGCTCGGCGCGCAGCCCCCCGAAGCCGAGGCGCGCGAAGCGCAGGGCCAGCTCGGGTCGCGCGCGCCGGCTGTTGTTGCTCACAAACAAAGCCGCCTTGCCGGCCCGCGCCAGCCGCTCCAGCAGCTCCGGGGCGCCCGGCACGGCGCGCTCGCCATTCCACAGCACCCCGTCACAGTCGAACAGGACCCCCTGCGCCCGGCCCAGCACGTCGCGCAGGGCCGCTCCGCGCAGCCTCTCGCAGCGCGCCATGCAGCCGGCCGGCCGCCGGCCTCCCGCGCCGCGCTCTCTCCGCGGGCACGGCGCGCTCGCCCTGGCACGTTCCACGCAGCCGCCAATTGGCGCGCTGGAAGGACCGGGGGGCGGGGCGACGGCGTGGCCTGCAGCCAATGGGGGCGAGAGTCTGGGAGAGGAGCGAAGCCGCGAGCTAACGGAACTTGGAGAGAGGGGCGGATTCGTGGCCAACACCGAGGGGAAGGGACCAATGAAGAGCTAGCTTGATCCTTCTCCCCGTCCCTGGTTCTGCTGGACCAGTCGCCGCCGAGTTTCAACGCCGACTACACTCTTACGGGGTGGGAGACTGACGCTCTTCTTAACCAATAAGAATCTACAAACAAAACGCGAGGCGAAAGGCCCCGCTCCCTCCAGCCAATCAGAAGCTTAGGCGAGCTGGTTGCTGGGAGAAAAACAGATGTTAAATGAACTGCCTTTGGGTCAAATCTCATTGCCCCCTGAATCGTGGACGCTCCAGTTCAGAGCGAAGTCCCAAGAAACGTGTGGGTACGATGGGGTACGAGGCACATGGTGTCTTCTTGGGTGCTGGAGCCCTCGGTCTAGACCAGTAGTTCTTCACACTGCGTTAGAGTCCCCTGGGAACTTATTTTCAGATATCATTTACATATAGTAAAATGCATAGATCTTAAATGTACAGTTCAATGTCTTGACAAATGCTTTTGAAATCACCGATGTGTAGCAGGACAGATTCTCTTGTAAGTGTTTTGGGTGAAGACTGGGCATTTTTTGGTTTGTTGGTTAGTTGGTTTAATTCCAGGGATTCTACCGTGAGCTAGGATAGGGTAGGGAAGCACTGGGCTAGAGGCTGGTAGGCTGTCACTGCAGCACGCCCCGGGAGGGCAGGATCCAGAATGGTCGTGGCCAATTGCCCAGGATAGTAATGGGGTGACCCAGGTTGGCTGGGTCTCTGTCTTAGGGAGGAGGCCTTGTGATCTGGAAGCAACCACAGGTCTTGGGACCTTTGAGGAGCCACTGGTCTGCAGTGTGGGGATGAATGAATTGTGAGCTGTGGTGTCACAGTTTTGAAGTTGTCTGCCAACTTCAGATAAGGCTGTGACCCCCAGGAGCAACTGGAGCTCCAAAGACTTGGGAAAAACTGTACCTTGTACCCAACCTTGGAAGCTCAACTAGCTCCTATTCCCCAAGTGCCCTAAGCCTTTTGCTCCTGGCCTTTGCATAGTCTCCTTGGCCTGAATGTTCCTTTTTCCTTTAAAAATTCCACCTTCAGGGCCGGGCTCGGTGGCTCACGCCTGTAATCCCAGCACTTTGGGAGGCTGAGGTGGGCGGATCACGAGGTCAGGAGATCGAGACCATCCTGGCTACGGTGAAACCCCGTCTCTACTAAAAATACAAAAAAAAAAAAAAAAAGAAAAAAATTAGCTAGGCGTGGTGGCGGGTGCCTGTAGTCCCAGCTACTCGGGAGGCTGAGGCAGGAGAATTGCTTGAACCCAGGAGGCGGAGCTTGCAGCGACCTGAGATCACGCCAATGCACTCCGGCCTGGGCAACAGAGCGAGACTCCATCTCAAAAAATAAATAAATAAATAAATAAATAAAATAAATAAATAAAAATAAACAAAATTCACCTTCAGGTCAGCTCCTGAAAGACTTCCCTTAAATATCACCTTCTCCAGGAAGCCGTTCTTAACCACCCACCCCATACCATGAGTCTAGGTTATATGGCCACCCCTAACTTGGCTAATATGGGCTCCCAGTGCAATGACACTTGATTTTTTTTGTTTTTGAGACAGGGTCTTACACCGTCACCCAGGCTGGAGTGCAGTGGCATGATCACTGCTCACTGAAGCCTCCAACTCCTGGGCTCAAGCGATCCTCCTGCCTCAGCCTTCCTAGTTGCTGAGACTACAGGCACACGCCACTACACCCAGTTAATTAAAAAATTTTTTTTTGTAGAGACAGGGTCTCACTATGTTGTCCAGGCTGGTCTAGAACTCCTGGGCTCAAGTGATCCTCCTGCCTCAGGCTCCCAGTGCTGGGATTATAGGCATGAGCCACCGTGCCTGGCCAGACACTTGATTCTAATGGTTGCTTCTGCCTGTCTGTTCGGGAACTCTTTGGGTGTAGGGTTAAGTCTTGGAGCTAGCTCAGGGCCTGGCACAGAGCAGATTTAGGGAAGGTTTGAGGACAGATCCATCCCTGCTCCTTGGGGAGGCTTCCCAGCCTCCTCCCGGAAGGAGAGTGAGGGGTCCAGGAAACAGTGGGAGCGGTAGGGGCTTCTGTGGGCCAAGGGTGGTGCTTTGGTTTTCAATGGAGAGCAATGCCTCTGTGGAGGGCATTGTTATAAAGTTTCACAAATGAGGAAAAGGGATACCAAGAAGTTAAGTAAATTGCCCAGAATGTGAGGGACAAGCCAGGCTTTGGAGTCAGACCTAGGCTCTAATCCCAGGCCCCTGCCTGACTGCCGTGTGACCTTGGCAGGTCACTTCTGTCTGAGCCTCAGTCTCCTCACTGCTAAGAGGTAATGGTATTTACTGCAGTAGGAGAAGATTAAGTGGAAATCATCCACAGAACAGCACAGCATGTAGTGCAGAGAAAGCTCTAAAAATGTCTGCTGTGATCTCACTTCAGACAGGAAGAAAGGAGGCAAAGAATATGTATTGTTTTCCCCTTTATAAAATTGGCTTCTTTATTTCAAGGACAGAAAATAAAACTATCATTTGGGCAGCTGCTCCAGTTTTGTCCAAAATAATTTATTTACCAGCCTTACAAAAAACATGTCGGCAAGAGAAGAATCAGTCCCGTAGGAGCAGGGAAACCTCTCCTTCCTTCCGGTGGCTCCCCTAGGACCTGCCGGAGAGTGGAGAGTCCGGTGGGGGGTCCCCAAGCCCAGGGTAGACGAGGAAAAGGTCAGGAAATAGAGGATTGTTCTGAGCCCTCCTGGCCATGGGGGCCGACCCAGTGGGCACTGAGGCACTTGTGGGCAAAGGCTGGAGGCCCATGCCCCTTTGTGGGGGGCGAGAGCTGTCCTGGGAGGGCCAGGTGGGGAGGGAGGGG
The DNA here is from genome assembly GCF_029289425.2 of Pan paniscus. Lineage (NCBI taxonomy): Eukaryota > Metazoa > Chordata > Mammalia > Primates > Hominidae > Pan > Pan paniscus. The sequence goes on along the minus strand of NC_085927.1, from coordinate 47,516,380 downwards.
ATGCTGAGGGCTGCTTAGGGAGAAACCAGCCACTCAGTTGGTCTCTGAGGCAAGGCTCCTGGGGCGGGGCTGAGGGGGGATAGCTGGGGGAGTGGGGACCCCACTGACAGCCTCAGGGGCTCCTCCCTCTGCTGTGGCAGCCCCCAGGTCCATCTGTGCAGGGTTACTCAAAGAGACTGGGCTGGGGGAGGCTGGACCTGGGGAGGCCGGGCTGGGGGAGGCTGGTGAACGCCGGCTTTGGCGCCGGGCAGGCTGAGGGGGTGTGGGGGGTAACGGGGGTGGCACTGTGGGGGCTCGGAGGCTGCTGCCAACCAGACGTCGGGGCAGGGCTTGGGGGGTCCCAGGGCTGCCAGAGCCAGGGGGCAAGGGCGGGGCTGGAGGGGAGGAGCGGGAGCCGGAGACCTGGGGGGGCGGCATGGTGGGCCGGGCTGGCGCCGGGCGCTTGGCTGTTGAGGAAGGAAAGGGTGAGGGAGGCTGAGTGTCCACGTGGCCTGTGGTGAATCCACCAAGCTCCGTGCCCCCTCACAGCCTTTGCATCTGCTGTTCCCTCTGCCGGGAACACTGTTTCTGCGGCTGGCTCCTCATCATCTAGGCCTCTCCTTGTGCCCTTTGCCCCCTTGGAGGCCCTCCCCGAGCACCCTAGTTAGAGTCCCACCCCATGCCCCACCCCAGCTGCTCCGTCACATTTTCCAGTTGTATTTTCTTCGCAGGACTTTTTGTTCTCTGAAATTATCTTGCCCATTTATTTTGAATTTTTAAAAGTTCTTAAATTTTGAGACAGGGTCTCGCTGTGTTGTCCAGGCTGGTCTTGAACTCCAGGGCTCAAGCTAGCCTCCTGCCTCGGCCTCTCAAAGTGCTGGGATGACAGGTGTAAGCCACCGTCCCCGGCCTATCTTGTTCATTTTTATTTTACTGTAGACTACCTACCAGCCCTGGTCACGAGGCTCCCAGAGCTGTTCCGCCTATTCCTGGCTGTCCACTGCTCATTGCCTCCACTGAGTGTCAGTCACTCTCTCACCTGGTCAGCTCTGGGCCAAATTGACAGGTGAGTGTGCCAGAGGGGCTCAGAAGGAGGCCCCTGGTTTCTTCCCACCCCTGCCACCTCCTCTCCTTCGCTGCCACTGCCTTTTTTCTTTTTTTTTTTGAGACAGAGTCTCATTCTTGTCACCCAGGCTGGAGTGCAGTGGCGTGATCTTTGCTCACTGCAGCTTCCGCCTCCCGGGTTCAAGTGATTCTCCTGCCTCAGCCTCCTAAGTATCTGGGATGATAGGCACCCGCAACCATGCCCAGCTAATTTTTGTATTTTTAGTAGAGGTGAGGTTTCACTATGTTGGCCAGGCTGGTCTCGAACTCCTGGCCTCAAGTGATCCACCCGTCTCAGCCTCCCAAAGTGCTGGGTTTACATGTGTGAGCCACTGTGCCCAGCCCCTTCACTGCCCTTTGAAGACTCCCTCCTTCCACTGTAGTCTGTGACCTCTGGGCTTCTGGAGGGACGGGACTCCAGTACCCCAGTACTCACGCCGGCTCCCCCTTAGTGGGCACGTGCTGTGTGCCAGGGCCAGGCACTCTTCCTGCAGCACCACTGCAGGCTCCATGCAGCCCCATAAGGTAAGTGCAGACACTGTCCCATTACACAGAGGAGGAAGGTGAGGCTCAGACAGGTGAACTCACCTGCCCAAGGTCAAAGAGCTCAAATCTAAACCCAGAGTGCCAGGTGGCAAGACCTGGGCTCTTTATCACCTTGATTCCTGGTCTCCCCTGGCTGCCTAAAAAGATAGGAGGACCTGGGACTGCCTGTCCTCTCTCCCCGCCCACCCTCTGTCCCCTCCTCCCCTCCCACAGCCAACTCACTCCTCCGAGCCATGTCCTCCACTGGGGCAGCTGTCTCCGGGGGACTCCTGGTGGCCTTGGGGGAGGCTGGTCTGGGGGGCACCTCAGACTCTGTCCTGCAGAGGGAAGGAGAGGATGGGGCAGACTTAGCCACCTCCCAGAAGTCTCATGGAATCCTGAGGAGTCTCCAGCTGCCAGGTGGAGTCCGGATCCTCCCAGCACTCGCTCTCTATCACTCTGTCCCCATGCCACGCACCCCTCCCAGAAGATGCTTCTGGCATTGGTTGGGGTCTGCATCCACTGAGCCCCTGGCTGCTTTGTGACCCTGTGACAGAGTCCATGTTCCTCCAGGGACCAGGAGGGAGCCCCACCTGCCTGGTAGGTAGGGCCAGGATGGGAGGTGGGACACAGGGCCTGACCTCTGCCTCAGCTCAGGGCCTCCATGTGGTTTTTTTTCTTGAGATGGAGTCTCACTCTGTCGCCCAGGCTGGAGTGCAGTGGTGCGATCTTGGCTCACTGCAGCCTCCACCTCCAAAGTTCAAGCAATTATCCTGCCTCAGCCTCTGGAGTAGCTGGGATTATAGGCACACACCACCATGCCCAGATTTTTTTGTTGTTGTTTTTTTGTAGTAGAGATGGGGTTTTGTCATGTTGTTCTTGAACTCCTGGTCTCAAGCGATCTTCTGCCCACCTCGGCCTCCCAAAGTGCTGGGATTACAAGTGTGCGCCACCTAGCCTTGTTTTTTTTTGTTATTGTTGTTGAGAAGTCTTGCTCTGTCGCTCAGGCTGGAATGCGATGGCATGATCTTGGCTCACTGTGACCTCCGCCTCCTGGGTTCATGGGATTCTCCTGTCTTGGTCTCCTGAGTAGCTGAGATTACAGGCGTGCGCCACCATGCCCTGCTAATTTTTTGCATTTTTAGTAGAGATGGGGTTTCACCATGTTGGCCAGGCTGGTCTCAAACTCCTGACTTCAAGTGATCCATCTGCTTCAGCCTCCCAAAGTGCTGGGATTACAGGTGTGAGCCACCACACCCGGCCATTTCTTTTTCTTTTTCTTTTTTTTTTGAGATGGAGTTTCGCTCTTGTTGCTCAGGCTGGAGTGCAATGGCACGATCTTGGCTCACTGCAACCTCTGCCTCCCTGGTTCAAGCCATTCTCCTGCCTCAGCCTCCCGAGTAGCTGGGATTACAGGTGTGCACTACCATGCCTGGCTAATTTTTTGCATTTTTAGTAGAGATGGGATTTCACCATGTTTGCCAGGCTGGTCTCAAACTCCAGACCTGACGTGATCTACCTGCCTTGGCTTCCCAAAGTGCTGGGATTACAGGCGTGAGCCACCACACCCGGCCATTTCTTTTTGAGAAAGGATCTCACTCTGTTGCCCAGGCTGAGTGCAATGGCACAATCATTGCTCACTGCAGCCTCGACCTCCTAGGCTCAAGAAATCCTCCCACTACAGCCTTCTGGGTAGCTGGGACCACAGGTGTGCACCACCACACCGACCTCATTTATTTTTTGTAGAGACACAGTCTTGCTATGTTACCCAATCTGCCTCCACGTGATCTTTTTTTTTTTTTTTTTGAGACGGAGTCTCGCACTGTTGCCCAGGTTGGAGTGCAGTGGCGCAATCTTGGCTCACTGCAAGCTCCGCCTCCTGGGTTCACGCCATTCTCTTGCCTCAGCCTCCCGAGTAGCTGGGACTACAGGCGCCCACCAACACGCCCAGCTAATTTTTTGTATTTTTAGTAGAGACGGGGTTTCACTGTGTTAGCCAGGATGGTCTCGATCTCGCCTGCCTCGGCCTCCCAAAGTGCTGGGATTACAGGCGTGAGCCACCGTGCCGGGCCACGTGATCTTTATGAGATGCTTTGGCCACTGGAAGCCAGAGAGTGGGTGAGAAGCAGAGGGGGTCCTAGGCTCATTCCTCACTGCCTTCGGGTCTCTGCTTGGTCGTCTCTTCCTTAGCGAGGTCTTTCCTGGCCCCACAACTAAAGTAGCCCCCACGCTCCCCCTTAACCTGCTCCCCCTCCCTTAGCAGCGCCTCTCCACCTGACACTATAGAGAGAACGCACCGGTGGCTGTGCTTGATGCTGTCTTTCTCTCTCCCTGTGCCCTGAAATGTGAGCATTTGTCTTGCTCATCAGGAAATTCAAGGTGTGAGCCGCAGTGCTCTGTGGTATCCTGAACAGTAGCTGCTTGGTATGGAGGCACCACGGTACCACGAGGCCCTTCCAGATTTAAACGATCAAAGAGAAGACGGTGGCCAAGCACTGTGGCTCATGCCTATAATCCCAGCACTTTGGGGGACTGAGGCAGGCGGATCGCTTGAGGCCAGGAGTTCAAAACCAGCCTGGCCAACATGGGGTAACCCTGTCTCTACTGAAAATACAAAAATTAGCCGGCTATGGTGGTGCACGCCTGAAGTCCCAGCTATTCGGGAGGCTAAGGCAGGAGAATTGCTTGAACCCGGGAGGTGGAGGCTGCAAGTGAGCCAAGATCTCGCCATTGCACTCCAGCCTAAGCAACAGAATGAACTCCATCTCAGAAAAAAAAAAAAGAGGCTGGGTGCAGTGGCTCACACTTGTAATCCCAGCACTTTCAGGGGCCAAGGTGGGTGGATCATTTGAGGCCAGGAGTTCAAGACCAGCCTGGCCAACATGGCGAAACCCCGTCTCTACTTAAAATACAAAAATTAGACAGGTGTGGTGGCACTCACCTGTAATCCCAGTTACTCGGGAGGCTGAGGCATGAGACTCAGTTGAACCTGGGAGGCACAGGTTGCAGTGAGCCAAGATTGTGCCACTGCACTCTGGCCTGGGCGACAGAGTGAGACTCTGTCTTAAAAAAAAAACAAAAAAAACCTGGAAGGTATTTACAGATTCCAAAATGATCATCTCTCGAGTTCCCTAGGACTGGAAACAAAGCCTGGCATATAGTAGGTGCTCAGGAAATTGCTACATGATGAATAGGGCACACATCAGTGGCTGAGACAAATTTCGCCTCTGAGTCTCCGCCCCACCCTCTCCAAACTAGGAGATCCGGTCTTTGCGATGAAAACACTAATAATTACATTTCCAAAAATTCAGCTTCCAGCTCTGAGACATGGTGCCTCAGGCAGGCTGATTGTGGGAGTACCACAGGAGCCATTCAAGCCCCTCAGTCCTCACCTTTCCTTGGTAGCCACTGAAGCCAAGGCTGGGGCTGGGGCTGGAGCTGGAGCCGGAGCCAGAGCCGGGGTGGTGGCTGGGGTGGGCACGGCAGTGGACGGAAGTTCCTCAGAGGCCAGCCTGTCACTGACTGTGTCCTGGAGGGTAACAGCTGAGAAGAGGCCTGACACGTTGAAGTTGATGTCTGGAGACAGAAGGAGCGGAGACGGCTCTCAGAGACCGCGCCAGGCTCCTCGCTCCACTGGCGGGGACCGTTTCCCCTTCCCCTGAACCCATCTGGACCATGTTCAGCTTCCCCACTCCCGTGTGAGCCTCACCACCACCCCACAAAGCAGGCAGACCATCCCCGTTGTAAAAATGAGAAACTGAGGCTCAGACTTCCTCCTGGACTTATGGTGAGTTTGTGGGGCTACAGGGGAGGGAGCAGGGCAGAAGGAGGGCACCCAGCAGGGCGTCCATGCAGGCAGGAGCTTCACCTCCAGGGAAGAGGGTGTCTGCGCTCTGGATCAGCGCCTCGACGACGCCCACCACCTGGATGGAAGACACGGAGGCCGCATCCAGCTGGGCCTGGTCCCTGGGACAAAGAGATGCATCTGCTCAGCAAAGGGTTTGTGACCCCAACTCTCTGGCTGGCTCTGTGCTGGGCAATGGAGACACAAGGATCCATCATATTGAGTCCTTGTTCTCAAAAAGCCCACAAAGCACCAGTTGATGGTAAATGTGTCACTCACATGCCAAATGTCCCCCTTCCTTCACCCTGACAGACATCACTAATTAATCAAGGACCCTTTTCCTCATAGTTGTGATCTGGACAGCCTCTACCAAGCAAATGCAATCAGCACGTGGGAGGAAATCTTGCCATCTGTGGCCAGGTAAATAATGATGACTCCTCACATAGCACTGCACTTTACACTTTAATTTTATTATTTCTTCTTTTTTTTTTTTTGAGACGGAGTCTTGCTGTCTCACCCAGGCTGGGGTGCAGTGGCCCGATCTTGGCTCACTGCATCCTCCACCTCCCAGGTTCAAGAGATTCTCCTGCCTCAGCCTCCCGAGTAGCTGGGATTACAGGCGCGTACCACCACGCCCAGGTAATTTTTGTATTTTTAGTAGAGACGGAGTTTCACCATGTTGGCCAGGCTGGTCTCGAACTCCCGACCTCAGGTGATCCACCCACCTCGGCCTCCCAAAGTGCTGGGATTACAGCCGCGAGCCGCTGCCCCCGGCCTATTTCTTCATTTTTAGAGACAGGGTCTCATTGTGTCGCACAGGCTGGAATGCAGTGGCTCCATCATGGCTCACTGCAGCCTTGACTCCCTGGGCCCAAGCAGTCCTCCCACCTCAGCCTTCTGAGTAGCTGAGACTTCAGGTGTGCACCATGCCTGGCTAATCTTTTTAATTTTTTGTAGAGACGGGGTCTCATTAAGTTGCCCAGGCTGGTTTCAAACTCCTGAGTTCAAGTGATCTTCCCACCTTGGCCTCCCAAAGTGCTAGGATTACAGGCATGACACTGGACCTGGCTTGCACTTCACAGTTTCTAAAACATTTTCCAATTCATCATATCACTCACTCCCCAAAGCAAAAGCCCTCAAAGTTTGTATGATTTCTCCCCAATTTACAGATGAGGAAATCGAGGTTCTGAGGGTGTCTTCCTCAGGCCCATCTCTGGAAGGTGGAGGGGTGGAGCTATTAGTAGAACCTGATCGGGCCAGGCGCGGCAGCTCACACCTGGGGCGCGATGGCTCACACCTGTAATCCCAGCACTTTGGGTGGCCCAGGCTGGTGGATCACGAGCTGAGGAGATCGAGACCACCCTGGCTAACACGGTGAAACCCTGTCTCTACTGAAAATACAAAAAATTAGCCGGGAGTGGTGGTGCGCACCTGTAGTCCCAGCTACTTGGCAGGCTGAGGCAGAAGAATCGCTTGAACCCGGGAGGCGGAGGTTGCAGTGAGCCGAGATTGCGCCACTGTACTCCAGCCTGGGCAACAAGAGCAAGACTCCATCTCAAAAAAAAAAAAAAAAAAAAAAAAGAACCCGATCTCTGGGCTCCCAGCTCCCCCATGCCACTAAACACCTCATCACCACCACTGGCCAAAATGCCAGAATTGCCTCTCTCCAAAGCCCTGTGGCCTGCACAGCCCCTTTGGCCTGTTCCTCACGGCAGCCTCAAAAACAGGAGCTGCTCAACCCACTCCAAAAATGGGGACACCGAGGCCCCGGGGAAAAATAGACAACAGATAGTTGGGGTGGGATCTGCCTTCCTCCTGCCACCTCCCCCAGCCCGCGGCCCCTCACCCTTCTTTCTCAGGTGGCCACAGCAAGTTGGGTCCCAGGACTATGGCGATGTTGCTGGGTGTCATCTTGTTCACCTCCTGCTCCTCGGCCAGCCGTGCCAGGAACTTCATCAGGTACCTAAGGGCGGAGGCAGGCTTAGGCCAGGGGCAGAACGCACCCAGCCCTGAGAATTCTCCAGCCCAGGGTTTCCAAAGAGTGTGAAAGACACCGCCCAGAATGGTCTTAACATTGTCACAGTTAAATCAGCTTATCCACTGAGTGCCAACCCTGCAGTGGGCACTGAGCCAAGCTGAGTCCTCAGCAGCCACCCTACAGGGTAGAGACTGTTACAGTCTGCATTTTCCAGATGATGACGCTGAGTGGCCTGCCCAGAGGTGGCATGTGAAGCCAGGCGGTATGGCTTCAAAAGTTCAAGGTCTCATTTATTTCAATGCTTCGCATAAAAATGTATGACTAATCCGGCTGGGCACAGTGCCTCACGCCTGTAATCCCAGCACTTTGGGAGGCTGAGGTGGGTGGATCACCTGAGGTCAGGAGTTCAAGACCAGCCTGACCAACATGGTAAAACCCCACCTTTACTAAAAATACAAAAATTAGCCGAGTGTGATGGCAGGCGCCTGTAGTCCTAGCTACTCGGGAGGCTGAGGCAGGAGAACTGCTTGAACCCAGGAGGCGGAGGTTGCAGTGAGCCAAGACTGCACCACTGCACTCCAGCTTGGGCGACAGAGTGAGACCCTGTCTCAGAAAAAAAAAAAAATTATATATATAAATGACTAATCCATCAAAGCTGCATTTTCAGTAATATTTCTTAGGATACAGTGGCAAGGCCAGGCTCAAGCCCAGGGTCCCAGGGTCCGTGACCCCAGCTGGGCTCTGGCTCTGCGGCAGGCTGGGGAGGCGGGCTCGGGCTCACCTGAGGTTGCTGAGGTTCTCGGGGGGTAGGCGGCTGCACACCTCTTGGAGGGCCTGCAGCCGGGCCCCTGGCTCCTTCAGGCTGGGGGGGAGTGGAGAGACCTGTCAGCCAGCGCAGGGCTACACCTTTGCATCCTCCTCCTCCCCATCCCCTCCCTCCTCCAACATCCTCCTCCTCCCCATCCCCTCCCTCCTCCAACATCCTCACCTGGCTGCCCTCATCCAGTCGTCATAGAGGTCGAAGGTCATCAGAGGCTCTGGCAGCTCCCGCAGATAGGACTTGAGGGCACCTGAAGCAGGGGTGTGGGGAGGGTCAGAGGCAGCCCCCACCCCGCTCTCCCACTCTCCCTGTAGAAGGAACCTCCGGCCCTTGTTCACACTAACGTGTCTAGGTCTGACAGTTTCTTTGGGCTGTAGGCCCTTTTGAGAAAATGAAGGCTAGCCATCTTGTCCCCAGAAAAATGTACAAACATTTTTGGGGGGCTCATGATGGACCCCACATTAAGAACCCGAGTGTCCTCAGTCTCAACAGAATATCAAGTCTTAAAGCCAGGCTATCTTGGGATCGTTTCAAGCCACTGCACCCCCTCCCCCCAACCTCCTGCCCAGGGCTCCCCAGATCAGGCACCTGCCACGGCGTGCGGGTCGGAGCAGAACTCCTCCAGGCTGTGGGGGTCCGAGGCCATTGTCTGCTTGAGACGCTTCAGCACCGAGGCCCCAGCAGCCAGACGGAAGAGACCCTGGGTTTGAGAGGAGGCAGGCAAGGGTCACAGAGGGGTGGGCAGGGCAGGACACCCTGGCGCACTTGTAGCCTGGGGTGTGCCACTGGCCTTTGCTAGGCCTGTGTCCCCGCTGGTCTGGCTGGCAGTGTGGGCACCACGGTGTCCACGGGCTTCAACCTTCAAGGTCTAGAATTCTGAGCAAAGGGCGGGGCTGGGAAGTCTGGGAGGAGGTGGGAAAAATCATGGGGAAATGGAAGCCCAGTCAGAAGTGGAAGGGAGGGGCCGGGTGCAGTGGCTCATGCCTGTAATCCCAGCACTTTGGGAGGCCTGTGCAGGTGGATCACTTGAAGCCAGGGGTTTGAGACCAGCCTGGCCAACATGGTGAAATCCCATTTCTACTAAAATAAAAAAAATTAGCTGGGCATGGTGGTGGGCATCTGTAATCCCAGCTACTTGGGAGGCTGAGACACAATCGCTTGAACCAGGGAGGTGAAGGTTGCAGTGAGCCGAAGGTTGCAGTGAGCCAGGATCGCACCACTGCACTACAGCCTGGGTGACAGAGCGAGATCCTGTCTCAAAAAAAAAAAAAGGGTCGGGCGCAGTGGCTCATGCCTGCAACCCCAGCACTTTGGGAGGCTGAGGCAGGTGGATCACCTGAGGTTAGGAGTTCAGGACTAGCCTGGCCAACATAATCTCATCTCTACTAAAAAATACAAAAATTAGCTGGGCGTGGTGGTGCATGCCTGTAGTCCCAGCTACTTGTGAAGTTGAGGCAGGAGAATTGCTTGAACCCAGGAGACAGAGGCTGCAGTGAGCCGAGATCACGCCACTGCACTCCAGCCTGGGTAACAGAGCAACACTCCATATCTCAAAAAAAAAAAAAAAAAAAGTGTAAGGGAGAAAGGAGGCCCCAGCACAGCAGGATTGCTGAGCAGCGCAGAACTGTTTTGGGGTATCTGCTACCACTAGGGTCTATCTTCAGGACAGGGGAGCAATGTATTCACAGCAGATCCAGCCAGTGTGTGGCAGTGGAGCCCCTGGTTTGAGAAGTCACCTTCTCATATGACTCTGGGCATGGTTACCTCTCTACCTCTGTCTCCCTCTTGTGAAATTGTGAAATGGAGCCAGGAATGCAAAGGCTTCTAGTATAGCGCTTGGCCCATGTGAGCATTGACACGGGGGAGGTAGTGTGGATGCCGCAGGAGGCGGCCATGTCTTCTCCCGGGGAGCTGGGCTCGAATGAGGGAATTACAGGCACTGGGAAAGGGCAGCAAGTGGGGGGTTTGGGACAGAATGAGGGCCCCAGTCCTCCTTCCCCACCTGCCCCAGGGGACCCCACCTCTTCCTTCATGCCCTCAGAAAGCAGCATCATGACGCAGGCCTCGATGGGCAGGGCAATCTCCCGGCCCAGCTCTTGCAGGTGGGTTGCCAGCGACACCCCATACACCCTGGGGAAGTGGGTGGCTGTCATCGAGGGGGAGTGGTCTGCAGGGATGAAACAGATCAGCGGCCCAGGGCCTTCCCACCCTGAGCAGTCAGGCAGGGGCACCCCCCCCTTCATGTCCTCAAGGTGGTACCACCTGCCACTGACTGTCCAGGCACACATCTGAAATCATCCATCACATCTCTCGAATTGGCCCGCCTCCACTGCCTCTGTCCTAGTCTAGGCCACCGTTGCCTCCTTCTGCCTCACAGGCCTGGCTCTAGTCCTGCCCCCTTCACTCCACCCTCCACACAGTAGCCAGAGCTGCCTCTCCAACAGAGGTTGAGCCTAGCTCTCAGAACCCATCCACAGCTTCCTGCTACCTATCAGGATGAAGTGTGAGCTTCTCAATAAGCCCCGAGCAGGGCAGGGTCAGGGGTGTGGTATCGCCGGGCCTATGTCCCCACCTGCTTGGCCGTGGTTCTCCCTCAGCTCAGCCAGGGCTGTGTCCAGCGAGCTCAGTGACCTGCGATGGTAATCGGCCTGAATCTCCAGGAGCTGTGGGGATGAAGGGACACCCTGAGCGGAAGTGAGGGAAGCTGAGCCTTCTATAGGGTCCTTGAGAGCAGACGCCCCCTCCACCATCTTAGAGCCCCAGTGGCCCCTGGCTCTGGCTTTCAGCCCCTGAGCTCTGGATGGCTGGGGCCCGGTCTTGGACTCACATGAATGAAGTAGTTGGCATAGGAGTCCTCCTTGGTAACAAAGTGGTACAGGTCAGCCAAGTACTCGTCCTTGGGGACAGAGAGGGGAGAGCTTACGTTGGGTGAGGCTGGGGGGTCTAGAGGGGAAGAGGAGGCTTGGAAGGGCTGGTGACCTCCCCCAGGCCACACAACTGCAGGTGGGAGGTCCCAGCCAGGCTCCTCTCTCTGCCAAGGTTGGTGCTTGGGGCCAGCCCCTGGGAACTCCCTTAAACTTTTCTGGCTTCTTGTCCCCATCTCTGTGTCTCCACAGACTTAGCACAGTGCCTTGTTTTTTGTTTTGTTTCGTTTGAGACGGAGTCTCGCACTGTTGCCCGGGCTGGAGTGCAGTGGTGCAATCTCGGCTCACTGCAACCTCTGCCTCCTGGGTTCAAGCGATTCTCCTGCCTCAGCCTCCTGAGTAGCTGGGATTACAGGCACGTGCCACTACGCCCAGCTAAGTTTTTGTATTTTTAGTAGAGACAGGGTTTCACCATGTTGGCCAGGCTGGTCTTGAACTCCTGACCTCATGATTCGCCTGCCTCGGCCTCCCCAAGTGCTGGGATTACAGGCATAAGCCACCGCGCCTGGCCTTACACAGTGACCTGTTATTCACCATTCAATCATTCTTTCATTCACTCTTCATTTATTCATTCACTCGCTCGCTCAGCAAACAAACACATGGAGACTCAGGGAACAGACCAAATCTCCGCCTTCCCAAGTTATGCATGGGGTACAGACAGAAGAGGCTACAAGGGAATGGCGGAGCTCTGCTGGCTCCTAGCCACGTGGCCTTAGGCAAGTCATGTGTCACCTCTCTGAACTTCAGCTTCCTTGCCTGTGAGATGGGGCCAGGACCCACCCCTGCCACCCCTACATATCCAGGGGACCCCCATGGCCCTCACCCTGCATTGCTCCACTTTCCTCTTCAGCTCCTCCTCCTCCTCCTTCAGCGTCTCCACCTTGTTGGCCATGGTCGTATGGCTGTGACTGCCCGGGCCGCCTCCCAGGCCTTGACTGCTGCCTGAATTCTTGGTTGCCTGACTGAGCCTGGGGATGATCCCAAGGTGAGCTGGTCACCTGCCCTGTTGCATGTCCAGAGCCAAGTGTCCCCCCCATACAGCAGACCACATGGGATTCTAGGATTTAGAGCTGCAGATCTGAGAGCTCCGCTGGCCGGGGCCTCTGCCCAGGCTGGGCCATGAGTGCTCTGGGTTGCCCCCTGGTGGCAGGTTTGGTGATCACAGCCACTCCACAGAGGGGAGAATAGGGCTGCCGCAGGACTGTTTACAGGATCCCAGGCTTTAGGGTTGCCCCAGCACCAGCTGTGACACACGCGGGCACACCCTCACAGATACCCTAACCACCTGTGCTCCTAGGGACCAGGCGTGCACAAGTACACACACTGTACTCAGCAGACCCCACAGCATCCTCCTGGTGTGGCCAGGGCCTCAAAGCTCTATGACCATCTCTGTGGGCTGACCCAGATATGAGCCCCCTGAGCGGCTGGGGCTCCCACCTGCTCTTGAGTGTGTTCCAGTCGGACACGAGCTTCTGGAGGCTTTTCTTGTGCTTGAGGATGGCTGGCAGCTCCTCCTGGGGATGGGCATGGGGGGGTCAGTGTGCTGGGGGAGGAGGGAGCCAGAAGCTGGGGAAGCTGGGGGCTGGAAGCAGGGCACAGGCTCACCTCACTCAGCCTGCTGAGTGGCTGCAGGACGTCCCTCTCCAGGGTCATCTCAAACTCGGCCAGGATGCGGGCCAGCTGATTCTGGATGGCACAGCTCATCTCCAAGGCCTTCCTGTGGACACGGCACCCCATGGGTCCAGGTGCCCGCTGCCCTCACCTCCACTGGAAACACTTGGTGGGGCCTCTCCTCCCTCACTTCCGGCCCCTCCTAGATATCCTTCATCTCTGCTAAGCTGAACACCCTCCCAGGCCTGGCCACCCTCACTGACCTGGGAACTGTCCCCAGACTGGTCATTCTTCTGATGTGGATGCCCTCACCACCTGGACCCCCTCCCAGCTGAGATCACATCTTGGTATCCCCAGGTGAGGGCTGGGCCCCGTCTGTGCTCACCCCATGCTGGAATCAGGGTCCAGCTCCTTGAAGCTCTCAGCCATCGTGGTGGACAGAGCCATGAGGGGAAGCTTCTTCTGCAGGGAGGGTGGGGCCGGCGCTGAGTGTCCGTGCCTCCCTCCACCCTGCCTGAGCACCAGGCCAGCCCCTTGGGGCAGGGGAGGAGGGAACCCAGGAGGGCCACAGTCCCAGATGAGAGTGGAAACAAGATGACAAGGTGTGGTGGGGGTGACATTTCCCTGAGAGCATGGATGGAGCCCCTCTCCATCTGGCGTGCCCTTTCCTCTTCCCAGAAGCCACTTGACTGGGCAAGAAGGAATGACCAAGTCCTACTGCAGACTGGGAAACTAAGATGCAGGGAGGGCAGGGAGCTTGCCCCAGGTCACACAGGTGGAGGGAGAATGGGAGCGGGAGCTCTTTCCCCTGTCCCAGGGTATATATGGCTGACCTAGCCACCGCTGAGTTCAAACGCTCTATGGCTCCCAATTTCCTTGCCTTGGCCACACTGAATTGTCAACTGATTCCAAAACATGGCCCCACACTCCCACCCCATCTGGAGTTACGGAGAATGCCTGCTCTGGGATCAGAGACCAGGGTTCAAACCTCAGTTCTGCCACTTACTAGCTATGTGACCTTGGACAAGTGACTTTATCTCTAAGTCTCCAGTTCCTCATCTGTAAAGCAATGCCTGCCCCTAGGGTTGTGCCAGTGTTCCATGAGACAATGCACTAATATGTTAGTAACAGGCTGGCGGTTACCAGCCAATAAATGCTGCCTCTTGATTAATAAACATGTATCCCTCAAAAGCCAGCTCAATTGCTACCTCCTTCAGGAAACCGTCTGAGGCCGCCCCATTGACAGCCTGCTCTGCGCACTGATTGGACAGAGAAGTTCAGGTGCTGTCAGAAGCCTGGCCTCAGCTTATGGGAACTGGTGCACAGGGAAGTGGGGTAAAGGTGATGGGGAAGGTATAGGGCCTCTTGAGTGCAGTGCCAGAGGGGCCTTGGAACAGAGCAGTCTCCATGCCCTTGGTGCCAGACTCTCAGACTGGCAAGGAAACCCCAGCCCCGACCTTGCTTCCCCATTGGATGGAAGTCTCCTGCTCAGGCCCCTCCTTCCCGGGACCCCCCACTCACCACCCGCTTGTCCATGTCTGCCCCGCTCTGGCCCTGCAGACAGGCCTGCAGCCGCTTGTGGACGTTGTGGGCTGCCCGCTTGGCCGGCTCCAGCCGCTGTTCTACCTGGGAAGGAGGTATGGAGGTTAAGGATCAAGAGAGGCTGTCTCCCCCTGAGCAGGAAACTTTCTCCTGTCCCCTGGGGACCCCATGGCCAACAGCTTGAGGAATGACTCAACCCGGGCCCCTACATGGCGTCCCCGCCCCGGCCCTCTGCTCCGCGACAGCCTGCACAGGCCTGCCTTCCCACCTGCCCGGCCCAGGCACATACCTGCAGCAGGTCCTCACCCAAGAACTCAGCGGTCTCCGGGGTGCTGCGGGGAGTGGGAAGGGGGAGAGTGCTTCTGCTGAGCCTGCCTGGGTTAGAACGCCCCCTACTTCCCTTCCCCGCAGCAGGGCACCTGGACCCCAGTGCTTCCACTGTCCCTCCCAGCTGAGGCCTGCCCTGGGTGGCCCAGTTGCTTCATCCCAGTCAGAGCACATTCCATGGGGGTGGGAATAGGATACATGGGTTTTTCCTCCTCCACCCAGGGCTGTGTCCTGAGAGAGGGCGGACAGATGAAACTAAAGGGGAGGCTGAGAGACCCACCCGGGGCCCAGCTTTGGGACACAGAAGCCTCTTTTCTGCCCACTCCCAAATCCTCAGCCCACCCCGGGATGAGGAGTATTAGCTGGCCCCAAGAACGGGAAGTGCAGGAGCTCAGACTCCTAGGCACAGTCACACAGCACTCTGGGCTACAGCTGTGCGCAGGGGTGCACAGGCCCTTGGCCCCCACCTGGGGACACATGGGGGATGCCAAGGCCCACTGCAAGGTGGTCTGACTGTCCAGGCTATGTAGGCATCTGTGCCAGTGTGAGACTAGAACCAGGTCTCTGGACACCCAGTCCCCTCCCTGGACCCAGAGAATGGGGAACTCCTGAGGCTGGGGGAAGAGGAGCAGAGAAGACAGGCTCTCAGAAGCTCCCCAAACTTCCGGCCTCCGTGCCACCGGCTCAGAGACTGGGGGTGGGAGCTGGGAGACCTGGGGATGTTTCCACCTGAGTCCAGGAAAAGCAGAAACGAGACAGAGAAGCAGGAGGCCCCTGGGCTGGGGGGAGCGGGAGGGGAAGGGACGCTGCAGGCCAGGGGCAGGCCCCTCCTCCCACCAGGCCAGGACCCATCTCCTCCCCTCGCCCCAGGTCTGTGGCCCTAATCGACCCTCCTCCCTCCCCAGCCCAGCAAGCAGAGGTGGTGAACTGCCCCATTGTCCAGAGAGGACAAGTGAGGTCAGGAGGACCATCCACTTAGAGACTCGTGGAGGCAGAGAAGTCCCAGCGTCCTAGGGCAGAGAGCATTCTCCCGCCTGAAGCCCCCTCCAATCCGGTAAGGGGGGGCATCCCTTCCCCCAATGGCCACCCCTGCTCCTCCAGCTCTGCCCGAGAGACGGGGGCGGCGTTCAGAGAGGAGGAAGAGAGGGCAGGAGTCTGGCCGCTCAGAGGGTGGCTGCCCAGCTGTCCCCAGCCTCCCCCACCCCCGTCTCCCCCGACCCTTTTACGACCCCGCAGGTCCTGCCGGGGTAAGAGTGGGGCTGGAAGGGGGTGACACTCACCGTCCCAAGCTGCCCGTCTGGGCCAGCTGCCGCATGCGGTGCAGCTGCCTCTTCATCATCTTGGGGGCGAGCTGGGGGCTGCGGGGTCACGGCGGGGGTCGCGGGCCCGGGGAGCCCCCGGTCCAGCCTGCCTCTCCTGCGGCGCGGCTCTTGCCCCGGATGGGTGGGCGGCGCTCTCGCTTCCTGGGCCGCCGCGCGGCTCTTGCTGGCGGCCGGCTCTCTCCTCCCCCGCTCACGACTCCGCCCCCGGCCCCCAGGTCACTCCTCTCTCCAAGTTGGTTTCCTCGCTCTCCCCCGGCTTCCGGGCCCCCCGGCGACCCCCGGCCGGGCCCCCGCTGCTGTGTGTCCGCCGGCCGCGGCCGTCCACAGGTTGTGCCCGGCTCCTCCTCCCCGCAGCGCCCCGCCCAGCCCCGGTGGCGGGAAGCAGGTAAGCCCGTTCCTGCCCCTGCGCCCGCAACCCGCCCCAGGCAGGGTGCCTGCCCCACCCGCAGCCTGCAGGCCCGAGGTATAAATAACCTTTGCATCCCTCGCAGAGAGGAAAGGGTGCCAAGCGAAAGAGGGGTAGGCCTTTCTGACCTGTCCTGGCCCCTCTGGGCCTGCCGCGGATACTGCCTTGCACTCTCTTCCGCAGAGGACCTCTGGCCCCCTGGAACTAAACCCCCCCACCACTGGATGACTGGCTGGGAGCTTTGGCTTCCTGGGGCCACGGGCTGCTGTGTGGCCGTGGACAAGCCCCTGGAACTCCGGACTCGCTGTTTCTAATGGTCTGATGGGCCAGCTGTCCTGGGCCTGCCCATTCTGCAGAGTGGACAAGACACCCCTGCCAGCTCCCTTTAAGGGAGGTGCGTGACACCCCTCAGCCACCAGGAACCCTCCCAGAGCGGTTTGTGACACCCTGTTCTCCACATGTCCTGGCAGTTTGCTCCATCTGTGAAGCCCGTCTCCTCTCATTCCTCCTGGCAAACAGCCTCAGTCCCCCTTCCTTCTTGTAGGGCAATGATGTAGGTGCTGCTCTGACTGCCCCCAAACTCAGTAGTTCTCCTCTTTGGCCCCCCACTCAACAGAGTTAGGCATAACTGCTGGTTTTACAAGATGTGAGCGCCTTTAGGAAACAGTAGGCTCTCCTTACCCTGCACCCCTGTGGCATCAGGAGCCGCAGGCGTGGGGAAGAGGGGAGGGTGTGCCCCAGAGTCCTGCCACACCCTCTGCACTTTGCTTTGTTAGTTTCAGTTTAGTTTGAGACTATTTGAGCCACTACTGTGTGCCGGTACAGACTGGGCGCCTCTCAGAGGCAGGACCTTGGCCCCACACATCTCCATACTCCCAGCGCCTAGCCCAGGGCCTGGCACACTCACTGGCTGCTTCTCTCCTCCCTAATGAGGCAGGCCTCATTGGGGGTGGGAGGAGCTGAGAAGGGAACCCAACAGCTGCCTGCTATGGCCAGAGCCTCCCAGATGGGAGCCCACCTGAGTGTGGAATCCTGGTGGGAAGTTGGGAGGCTCCAAGATCAAAGCTCAGGCCAGGATGAGATGTCAGGCAAGGTTCCCTCCCCCATCTCCCTTTTCCCAACAGGAAGGCTGCTGGCCAGTGACTATGGGTGGCATGGCAAGGGAACCTCAGGTGCCATCCTTCCTGTCCCTCGGGAAGTCTCTGGACTATGTGGTGCCCCCGCTGTTCCAGCCAAGCCTCCAGCCCAGACCACACTGGGCCTGGGCTTGTCTGGTTCTGTAGCTGGTCTGAAAGTCCTTGAAGGCAAGGTTTGGCTTATACCTCTGTCCCTCCTAGATTTGCCCAGTCCTGAGCCCCAGCTCCGGCCTGGTGAGGGGTCAGTACACGTGGGTTGTAGCCGCAGCTGTGGTGGAAACTGCCCGAGCCCTATTATCAGTCTAACTGAGCTCTTGCCCCGCACTCCTGCCCTGGTCTCCAGACTCCCCTCCAGCCAGACCTAAGGGTCCTGGGCAGGAGAGACACCCTGGGCCTTTGAGTCGGATTCGGGTGGGGCTGCTGTGCCTCCTAGCTGGGTGATGGGTAGATTTTAGGCCCTCCCTTGTCACACCTGGATGTTGAATCGTAGAAGGATGGACTCCCCAAAGGTTGGGTTAGGGTTATAGGCTGTTCCTTAGAAGGAATTGTAATCAGAGACTTACGGACTCAGAAGTTTTGATCAGTGGGTGTTGGGACCATGGCCTTTCTAAACTGCAGACACAGAAGGGGTACCTCAGAGCTCCCCAGCCAACCCCTCGTGGGGCCCTTCCCCAATCCAGGGGCCTGTTGGCTTGGGTCATTCTCTACCAGGCTGGTCTTAGCTGGCTCCTGCTAAAGCCTCTGGGACCCGGCAGTGTGCCTGTCACAGTGGCTCAGGCAGCAGGAACAGAGAGAGCTTAAGGGTGTGGAGGAGGCTAGCTGGCCAGACTGTGGCTGTCATTAGCTGGGTAACCTTAGGTGGGACACTTCACGTCTCTGAACCTCAGCATCCTCCTCAGTAAATTGGAAATAATAGTACCTACCTCACAGAAGCGTTAGGTGAATTAATAGATGCAAGATGCTTATAAAGTGCCTTGCATTGTTTCTTGTTACCATCATTATTCAGCTTGCCAAGTCAGGAATGGAAAGACCCCTTACCCCCATTCCTGCCCCAGTGACCCCTGTGTGTGTCTAGCTGCCTTAGGACAATGGGACTTTTTGTCGTGCTAAAGCATATCCTCCAGTGAGGCTGGTATCACTGTCCCCATTTTACAGGTGAATAGCCCAAGGCCCCTGGCCTAAGGTCCCCAGCTGGAAAAGTGGTAGAGGCCAAGTTAGGAAACAGATCTGACAGTCTCCTAAGCCCACGTGGGCTCTCCTGCTGTGCCAGACCCAGACAGCATTGCCTGGGAGCTCCAGAAATGCTGGCCCTTGGCTCCGCCTTAACCCCTGTGGTTGCTTTGAGGGCCTGGCAGCCTCTGTGCAGATTTGTCTGTGAAAGCCTGGGACAGTCTGGGTAGCGTGTGCTAGTAAGGCTTGAGCAGGATGTGGGCAGGGAGGTCAGCAGCTGAGTGGTGGTGGTAACAGGGGTCAGAAGCAGGGGCTGCAGGAGCAGAAACATCCCATTTTAGACACTTTGACAAATTGCCTGTTTGTAGTATCCCTCGGTGCTGCCCTCTGTGTGGACTTCCACCCAGAGCAGCTAGGGGCATAGTGAGATCTCTGGGGCTCTAAAAACTCCCTCACCTCCCTCGCCAAGCCCAAAGGACTTTCCAGGAAATCCTGGGGTGGCCCTAAGGCTGAGAACTCCATTTTAATCCTGATAGCCCTGGAGGAGTGTGTACCCTGAGCCCAGCCCCAGAGGACAGCCCGACAGAGGCTGGGGGGAGGACTTGGGAGGTACGGGGCAATGTGCCATCCTGGTAGACACCTCAAGACTGCTGGCCCAGACTCAGCCCGTAATGTGTGACTTCTCTGAGCCTCACTTCCCATTTCACAGGGCATTTCAGAGGCTTAAGATGGGAGGCTACATCAGGTCCGGGGGCTCCTCTTGCCTGCCTTGCTGGGCTGGTGCCCTGGTTGCAAGGCCCAAAGAGACTGGGGGAGGGGGTATGTCGAGAGACCAGGCAGACCAGGCACAGTAGCTCACCACAACACTTTGGGAGGCTGAGGCAGGTGGATCGCTTGAGCTCAGGAGTTCCAGACCAGCCTGGGCAACCTGGCGAAACTCTATACAAAAAATAAAAATATTAGCCGGGCGTGGTGGCACGCGCCTGTGGTCCCAGCTGCTCAGGAGGCTAAGAGGGTAGGATTGCCTGCGCCCAGGAGGTCAGGGCTGCAGGGAGCTGTGTTTACAACACTGCCCTCCAGCCTGGGTGAGAGACCTTGCCTCAAACAAACAAACAAAAAAACCAAAAAACCGACTGGGGGCTGGGTGTGGTGGCTCATGCCTGTAATCCCAGCACTTTGGGAGGCCAAGGCAGGTGGATCACCTTAGGTGGGAGTTAGCCTGACCAACATGGAGAAACCCCGTCTCTACTAAAAATACAAACTTAGCAGGATGTGGTGGCGCAGGCCTGTAATCCCAGCTACTCGGGAGGCCGAGGCAGGAGAATCGCTTGAACTCGGGAGGCAGAGGTTGTGGTGAGCCGAGATCGTGCCATTGCACTCCAGCCTGGGCAACAAGAGCGAAACTCCGTAAAAACAACAACAACAAAAAACCGACTAGGCAGGAGCAGGCTCCCAGGCCCTTGCCACTTCTCCTGGCTGCCATAAACAGACGAACAGTGTGATGCGGTTGCTGAAAACCAAAATTAACTGGTGCCTCGGCCAAATCAACAGAAATGGAAGTGGGGCTTCGAGATCTGGGAAGTCCCACTGGTCTTGGCATGGCACCGGGGGTCACCCTTCAAGAGACAGAGCACACGCCTCCCCAGTGCACTGCATCCCAGCCCCTGAGACTGCAGAGCGCAGTGGCCCGGACCTCTGTGCAGCAACACGGTATTTGGGGAAGGACTCCTCCAGGGAGTGGAGGCCCTTTCCTCTGGTTAGAACCCACCCCAGACTCAGACAGATGCAGGGCTTCTGTGGTACCTCATGTCTTTGCTCTCAGGGTGCCACACTGGCTCCCAAGTCCTTGCCAGCTTGTGAACTCTTAGGACAGGGGCTGGCCCAGGGGCTGCTCAGGAAACACTGGCATGACTGACAGGATGGGTGGGTTAAGGACAAGGCAAGGGAGAAGGTCCAAAGGCTGAAGGGACCCCACCTTCCCGTCCCCGGAATATCCTGGGTCACTCCAAAGCTGACAGCCTGGCTCCTTTGTCCAAGGACTCCTCAGAGGGACCTTATAGCTCATTGAGTCCCTCTCCCCTTTTCCAGAAAGGAAAGCACCTTCCTCAAAATCACACAGCAAGCCAGTGACCCAGCCAGAACCAGCCCCCAGACTCCCAGCTCACAGTCCCACCTGTTCCCCATGCCAACCTGTACTCCTCCCTGCCATGGCCAGTAATGAAGACTGTGCTGGAGGTGGGACTCTGGCACCCCAAGTGGATGCTGCAGGCGATATGGTTTCATTTCAGGTAGAAGAAACTTCCAACCGGAGTTATCTTCAGGAGACATCACAAGTGTGGAGGCGAGTCCTGCAGGGTAGGGGAGGGGAACAGGAACGAGGCCACGTGGCTGGGACAGGGTGTCTGCAAGCCTCCAGGGGCCAGCCTCTGTCTGGAGGGCTGTGCCAGGGTGGGAGTCCCACTGTAGGGATCTGATAGGAGGCTCCCGCAGGGTGCAGCTAATGCCTCTTGTCCCCTCAGCAGTAAGGCGGACATGGAGGAGCTCTCAGCCTGCGCTTTCAGTGTGGGCCCAGCAGAGAGGGGCCCCTTGCTTGCTGATGAGTGTTAAAGAGCACACACGCTGGGAGGCGGGTGTGCTGGGCAATTCTCCAGCATGTCACAACTATATCTAAGGAGAAGGGTTCAGCGGCCAAGTTCAGATTGGGAAACACTAGATTAGACAAAGTGAAAATGGCTTCTTAAATGAGGGACTTCCCAGGGTCTGTATGGGCTCATCTACTCAGGAGAAACCGTGCGCAGCCTCCCTGGACTCATCTGAGCAGGGAACACTTTCCTGCAGAGCCACACGCAGGGCTGGCCTCCCACACAACAGGGCCCATCTGCCTGGACCAGCGCCCCCTCGCTCCCAGCTGTGTGGCCTCGAAGCCACGCCCAAGCTTGGACCCCAGCCTCCTGGTTGGAGAAAACTGATAGCACTGTGTGGGGGAGAGCTGCCGCTGCGAGTGGCAGGGGCCCAGCTCAGGGTCCCTGGGTCTGCTCCCAAACAAACTGCGATTGGTGCTAGGCAAGGGAGTGATGTCTGGGGGGAGGGAGAAGCTGGGCTTGGACTTCCCTCTGGGGTGCTGCAGCATCGAGGTTGTGTGGAGGGCTGAGCACAGCAGGAGGAAGTCGTGAGCAGCCAGGGGCCTCCCCCTCGGTGTCTGTAGCAGCTGGGGCTCCTGCCAGGCCCTGGCGGTCGCCCACTTCCAGCTGGGACGGTCCTGGTCCGCCACAGCCCAGCGCCCTCTCTGGTGACTCAGCACTGGCCACAGGCCCCTTTGCAGGGCCTCTTCCGGTGCAGGGCCCAGGGGGTGGTGGGGAGGGGGCCCACGGCCTGACCTCCAAAGACGGAAGTGGAGAGGTCTACAGGGCAGCCCTGGGGAACATGGACTCAACCCCTCCCATCTCCCTCAACCTCCAAAGGGCCACGAGAGCAGCTGGTCCAGGAAAAACGACGTTTTATTTTCATAAATACTCCTGCTCTCACTCACACACTGACCCCACTTCTGACCACAGACAGATGGATGGACAGACGTAAGACACCCATAGGAGGCCCCAGCAGAGGCCAATGAATGAAGGAGACACACCGAGAACTCTAGGCGCCCCACAGCCCCTCGCTGGGGCCATGGGCCTCTGGCATTACCCTTGAGCCCCCACAGTCCCTCAGGGGGCCCAATGGCAAAGGGAAACCCCCAGGAGGAGTAGGGGCCAGGTGAGGTTCCCCCAGCCTGGCCCCCTGAGGCTGTGACCACAGGGCCAATCCGGAAGAAAAGCAGAGTCAAACCACACACCAGAGTGCAAATAGCTGGGGGTGTAGGCGTCACCCCCCAGTCACTGGGTTCCTATGGAGGAGGCCTAAGCTGGTCCCCAGCTCCAGCATCGCCCCCGAGTTATGGCTGGGCCTTCCCATAAGGCATAAGAGACAGGTGGGGAAGACCCCACCCCAGCTGGGGTTGGGGCTGGGCCTGAGGTCCTGGCCCTTCCCCAACAGCCGTGCTTCCTCCCCATGACCCAAGTTCTTCCAAGGCTACACAGCCCCTCCCTCTCCAGGTCCCGGTGAGGGACCTGGACCCCAGCAGCACAAACCCAGGTCCAGCCTCCTACTGGGTTTGGCTCAGCAGGGGCGGGGCCGGAGCAGGAGGGGGAAGAGTCACTTGAGGCCTATAGGGGTGTGGGGAGAAGCACCAGGCCTGGGGGTGAATGGCCATGGGCAACAAAGGGTGTCCTTGGCCACCAATGCCTCCCTCCAGGCTGGACAGTGACCGGTCCCTCTGCCCCTTCCTCTCCCCAGCCCCTCTCTGTTCTAGAGGCTACCCCAGGTTTCAGGTGGGGGGAACTGGTCCACATCCCCCATCTCGTTGTAGGTCTGGTCACCCATGGTGAAGGTGAGCTTGTAGCGGAGGCGAACCTTCTCCTGGGGAAGAGATGGCAAAGGCAGAGGGGTCAGAGGAGGAGAAGTGGCCGCCCCCACCCTGGAGCACTGCCTGGGAGCCCCTTACCTTCTGGGGGTTGGCAAGCAGCAGGACCTGGGTGATTGCTGAGGGGTGGACGATGGGGTTAAAAGCCGGCAGCTCCGTGCCCGAGGGTGGCTGCAGCTTCACCTTCATAACCTGTGGGCAGATGGCAGGATGGGCACAGCTAGCCCTGGCTGCTTGTCCTGCTCCGAGGAACCAGACCCAGCCTGCCAGCTCCCCTCCAGGGATCCTGGGGCTCAGTCCTTCTGGTCCCTTCTACACCAACCACCCAGCAAGGGAGGGAGACCTGCCCCCTGACAGGTGGCTCCCCACCCAGCTCCATGTCACCCTGCCTTGAAAGGAGGGAGGCATGCCCTGTCCGACTGGCTTGTCACCTTGGGGACAGCTGACTGGAACACGATGTTGCGGATGGGCTGGGGGGCGGTGCTCAGCATGGAAACCACCACCACCAGCACGTCGGAGCGCCCTGGCAGTGGGTCGCGGGCAAAATGGAAGAGGATGCGGAAGCCGTGCTGGTCATACACAGTCACGGGCAGGATGTTGCCTGTGGGAGAAGGTGGGAGGGCGATGGGACAGCTGAGCTGCAGCACATCCGCTCAGCCCCCAGGCCCCACCCAGCTCGGCTCAGGAGCTGGCTGCTGTACTGGCAACAAGAGCAAAGTCCTCCTTTGGGGCCTTACCTGGACCCTGGGTGGCAGTGCAGGCAGGGGCACAGAGCGGTGCCCAGAGAGGGCAGGTGAACCCCCAGTCTGATAGTGGAGGCAGGACACCCACCCCAGAGCCGAGTCACAGCCCAGCTTCCCCCGATGCTGTGTGGCTCTGCCTGGAGTGCTGGGGTGAGGGACTTGGTGAGGGTGAGTCTCACGCTGTGTGACCTTGCGGCAGTCACTCCCCTTCTCTGAGCTCAGGGTTCTCCTACTGGTGAGAGGGGCAGCTCTGCCCACTGCTGGGAGACACTGTGGGGGTAGTGTCTTTGGTCACAGGGAGCTCATAGAGGGTAATGCTGAGGACCACCAGGCCTCATGTGTCTGCTTGGGGCCCGGGGCTGGGCCATGGTCCCCTTACTGCTCCTGGGCTGGAAAAACCCAGCCTTGGATCTGGGTCTTTATCATGGTTCAGTTCCGTAATCTGGGGGAGACCCCAAACCTCTCTGTGTCCTGGGCCCTGCCTTCCTGGGGATGGAAGGGGCCCAGAGCCTACTCCCTAGAGGTCTTCTTGCTTATATAAGCCTGGAGTTTGTACAGCAGTCCTCTGATTGCTCTGGGGCAGATAAGGAAACTGACTCCTGGGAAGGGGAGGGCCTTGTTCAGAGCTCCCCTCTGGTTGGCCAGTGGCAGAGCCAGGGGAGCCCTGCTTTCCTACTAGCTTCCCCAGACAGAGCTCCTGACAGGGCAGCAAGCTGACCCAGCCCAGCCTGCACCTGCCCCAGCCCTACTCACTGGGTTTGATGGACTCCAGGGGCACAGTGATGCTGGCCAGTGAGAGCTCGGTTGGTACGGGCTGCTGCGGAGGCCTGGGGGGCTCTGGGGACACGGTGTGGAGAAGGCTGGTGGCGTTGGAGCTGGGGGTGCTGCAGCTGCTGCTCTTATTCTGCAGGTCTCGGAGTGTGAGCCGGGGGGCTGGCTGCTGCTTCTCCCTTAATCGGGGGACAGTGCATTAAGAAGTGATTCTTGGCCAGCGTGGTAGCTCACCCCTGTAATTCCAACACTTTGGGAGGCTGAGGCGGGCAGATCGCTTGAGCTCAGGAGTTTGAGACCAGCCTGGGCAACATGGCGAAACCCGGTCTGTATAAAAAATACAAAAAACTAGCTGGGCGTGGTAGCGCACACCTGTGGTCCCAGCTACTCAGGAGGCTGACGTAGGAGAATCGCTTGAGTTTGGGAGATGGAGGTTGCAGTGAACCGAGATCATGCCACTGCACTCCAGCCTGGGTGACAGGGTGAGACTCCCTCTCAAAAAAAGAAAAAGTGATTCTTTGGTGATGGAGAGATCAGGGGCACAGGAAAGGCTGGCACGTGTGGCTATCTCTCTGGCCTTGGGTCTTACCTTTAGAAGGAGCAGCTCGTGTTCTCCCTCCACCCTGCACCCCACCTATTCACTCCAGCCCAGTGTCCTCCCCTCTGCCGTACCTCTGGACCTTTCTCAAGGGAGCTGGGAACACCTGGGGGGAGGCCAGGCCAGTGGGCCCAGGTCCCATAAACTGTGCTCTGTGAGATGGGCCCAGGTCTGCCTTGGGCACTGTTGTGTTTCCAGAGGCAGGTGCACTGCTTGGCATCTGCTGCTTACAGAACAAGACAGCAATGAGCCTCTCCCTGCTGGGCCTGGACAAGCCCAGGAGAAGTTGCTGGTTTGTGGGAACAGGGAGTGCTCCCCACCCCATGCCAGCCATGGTGGGCCCTCACCACCGCACTTGCTGGGACTCCGGGGGCAGCGACTGCTGCAGGAGGGTCTTCCCCAGGAGGTCTAGGTCGTCCAGACCGCTGCTTGCTGGCAGGGATGTCTGCGCTGGGGGTCGGCTTTCCATACTGGGGGCCTGGGCCAGAGCAGGGGCTGGGGGCTCAGTGGCATCCGACGACTGTGGGGAAAAGGATGCAGGTGGGGTGGGGCTGTCTAGAGAGGTGTCAGCATCACCTGATCCTGCCCTGAGGCTCAGTGTCCTCCTTGCAAATGACATCTGGGAAAGCAGCCACAGAGGTGGGGACCCCAGACCACCCATGTCCATGATGCAGGGTGGCTGGGTCTGGTTGGGGGTTCTACATTCCAGGGACCTCTGTCACCCTCAAGGGAAAGGAAGAGGGATTGCCCATCTCAATCCCAATCCCAAAGGCTGGGCTGCAGCCCCAAGGCTGAGACTTGGGGAAGATACAGCTGGAGGTAAGGGGAGGCCCTGTACCCTGGGTGGGTGTCTCCAGGCCCCTGGGCCACCCCCTGGCCCTGGGCCCTTGAATAGAGCCCATCCATCCTTTTAGTTTATCCAGGCCGCTTGTCCCAGCTGCCCTGACCCTGGAACTGGGACAGGCCAGGCTAGTTTGTGGTCCCCTCCTACCTGGAAGCTGTTCCATCCGGTACCATCCAGGCTTGGGCCTGAAGGGGGTGTGGGGTCACTGAGGCCTGAGGGGAAAGCAGGAGAGAGGTGAAGGAGCTGGGCTGACCCTGCAGAGGCCAGAGAGCCGAGGGGCCATGTGTGCTGGCATGGGGCTCCCTGCCCCTTTCTGAGGCTCAGCACAGAGGGGAGAAACCCACACTTTCAGAGGGAACCAGCAGCAGAGCAGAACCAGTAACCAAGATCCCGGCAACCCCTTGTGCTGACCCCACACACGCTTCCCCTCTTCCCGGCCAGGCCACTCCAAAGCTACTGTGCACACAGACAATAGACATCAGGACTTTCATCTTCACTCGTCATCTGGCAGCAGAGAGCCTGCAGGGCTGGGCTGCAGGGAGAAGAGGTTCCTTTCCTCATGCATCCAGGCAAGGAGAGAGCAGCTCTGTGCCTGCCACTGGCCCACTCGAGGGACACCTGCCGGGTGACTGTGGGCTAGGCACCGTGCTGGCTGAGCCACAGTGTCCCCAAGAATACGAGGACAGGGCTGGACTGGAGGCGACGCTGAAGGCCCTCTTGGCCCTGGCACATGCCAGTGAGGCTCACTGGTACTATGGAGGGCTGGGGATCCCTGTGGATGGCCGTAGAACTAGCTGCCGATGGGAAGGAGGCAGCAGGTCACCAGCCAGCCTGACCTCTGCCTGCCCTGAAATACTGTCAGCCAAGTTCACCCCAAATCTGACCTAGAGAAGATATGGGATCTTGTTTCCAACAAATCCTGAAAAAGTGAGGTCCAAACCGAAGTGCTACCTGACAGGCAAAGGCAAGGGTACCAGGAAGCTGTGACAGTTGGTCTCTTCTAGATGCACTTCTTAGAGGCCAGAGATAAAGTGCACTGATGATGCCCTAGATGCTTCAGGCCCTTCAGATGCTGGTCTTGCTTAATCCTCAAACAACCTTCAAAGGTAGGGGTGAGCTTCTCAGCCCTCTTTTAGGGATAAGAAAATGGACTCAGAGTTGGTAAATAACCTGCCCGAGAACACACAGCTGGAAAGTGGCAGAGTCTGGACTCAGACAGAGCATGGCCTGACTGCCAGCATTTGAACACAACTCTGCCACTTGGCTGTGTGATATTGGGGGGTGACAGCCTCATCTGTAAAATGGAGACACCAGCCAGGTGCAGTGGCTAATGTCTGTAATCCCAGCTATTTGGGAGGCTGAAGCTGGGGTTTGAGATAAGCCCAGGCAGCATAGAGACTCTACCCCTAAAGAATAAAAGGAAAAAAAATTAGCCAATGCCTGTGGTCCCATCTACTTGGGAGGCTGAGATGGGAGGATTAGTTGAAGCCAGAAATTTGAGACCAGCCTGAGCAATATAGTGAGACCCCCATCTCAAAACCAAAAAGAGGTGGGCGCAGTGGCTCATGCCTGTCATCCCAGCATTTTAGGAAGCTGGGGTGGGTGGATCACTTGAGGCCAGGAGTTCAATACCCTGGCCAACACAGGTGAAACCGTGTGTCTACTAAAAATAAACTAATTAACCGGGTGTGGTGGCACACACCTGTAGTCCCAACTACTCAGGAGCCTGAGATGGGAGGATCACTTGAGACGGGGGAGGTTAAGGCTGCCTGAACACCCTCCTTGAGGGACAGGAACCTGTCTCCCACCCCTGCCGTGAAGAGTGAGGACCAGCCCCCTGTGTGGCCCCAGGGCCTCCTCCATTCACCAGGCCCAGGCTGCAGGCTGCCCTGGCACTTCCGGCTCCTGTGCCCCCATGCTTTGCCTCTGAGAGGAAAACAGAAGGAAGCTGGTGGCTCAGAACTATGCCAGTGCAGTGCGGGGACAGGAAGTGCAGCTGCATCTCGCTTCTCCTGTGGAGGTGGTGCTGCAGCTGCTGGCTGGGGGCTGGCGGCGCTGCAGTACTTCCCCACCCACTGCCCCTCAGGTAGCTGCCGCCTAGGGTTGGCTCCACAGGGGAAGATAAACCTTGTATGAACGTTCCTGTCCCTTGACCATCCTTTACTTCTCTGTAGAATGGGGTAAAGGTCCTCTCCCTGCAGTCACCCTTGGCTCTGAATGAAGAGGGGGAGGCTGCATGGGGCTCGTAAGCAGCTTCAGGGAGGGTGCTGGCTGCTGGGTTCACAAAGGGAGCTCACAACTGGGCCTCCTTTCCCCTCAGCTCTCCTTCCCCTTCGGCTCTCCCTCCACACTCCGGGTCCTCATTTCCTTTTCCTTGCTTATGAACAACGAGTCAGAGCAGCCCAGCTGCTCAGAGTGTGGCTTCAGGATCAGAGCCCAGCTCAAGTCCTAGAGCCCTTTCTGCACAAGTCACCCAGCCTTTCTTTTTCCTTTTCTTTTTCTTTTTTTTGTGAGACGGAGCCTTGCTCTGTCAACCAGGCTGGAGTGCAGTGGTGCCATCTCGGCTCACCGCAACCTCTGCTTTCCCAGTTCAAGCAATTTTCCTGCATCAGCCTCCCCAGTAGCTGGGACTACAGGCATGTGCCACCACGCCCAGCTAATTTTGTATTTTTAATAGACACGGGGTTTCGCCATGTTGGCCAGGCTAGTTTCAAACTCCTGACCTCAAGTAATCCCTCTGCCTCGGCCTCCCAAAGTGCTGGGATTCCAGGCGTGAGCCACCGCGCCTTTCTGTGCTGCCGTTTCCTCATTGTGCAGTGGGGCTATTAACGGCACCTGCCTGCAGAGACTGTGAGGGTCACCTAAGACAGGACAGAGTGCAGTAGTGGGCACCACCTAAGGAAGCACTCCTGGAACCCAGGCAGACCCCGCCCAGGGCGCCCCGGGCCCCCATCACTTCTTCAAGGCCTTCGGGTCTGGTTTTTGCTTCAGAACTGGCTCAGGAAACCACAGTCTGAATCTTGGCTTCCAACATATCCCTGAGGATTCCTTTGATGGGGCCCTAACATATCTGCTCTTCATCCCTTCAGTGGCTCTCAGGAGGAGGCTGTTCTGATCTCAGCTCTCGGATGGGGCTGCTGCCCCGACAGCAGTTGGAAACCCAAAAATGGTTTGGGCAGCTGGGACCGCTTTGCTGCTTCCCCCCGGGTAAGCCTGGCCCCTGCTGGGCTCTGGAGCCGGAGCCTGCCTGGGAGTAACAGCAGGCCTGGCCCTGGACCAGCTTGGATCACCGAGTCCCTCGAGCTCTGGCCTCGGCTTCTCTGGAGCCTCTGGGTGCTCTGGAGCCCAGAGCCCTCCCTCTCCTCTTGGTGGATGAAGAAACTGCTGAACTTTTGCCCAGACAGTTCTCAATTCCAGGCTCTAACCTGTTGCGGGGAAATCCCCTGGTTTCCCCCCAGGCTGCCAGAGCCTGAATGCTGGTTAGCTTATCCGAGGCCGGCTTAGAGGTTGCCAGCCTCACCCTCTGGCCGTGTGGCCTCGCACAAGCTCCTAACTTCCCCGAGCCTCGGTTTCCTCAGTTGTGAAGTGGGCCTAATGCTCATCCACGTGCCCCACAGGATTCACACCTGGGGTACGTGGTTCCGCTAGCTGTGAGTGGGCCCTGGGATCATGCCCCATCTGCTGCTGAGCCCGCCCTCCTCCAGGCCTGGCCCCTTCCTCACCCAGAGACATGAGCTCGTCGTCAAGCAGGGAAACTGAGGCACTGGGCTGCTCAGGGCTGGCCTGCTCGCCAGGGCGGGTGGGCATAGCTGGGTAGGTGGTGCCCGCAGGCGGGAGATCCAGGCCTGAGAGATCCAGCAGGGCCGAGGTGCTCCCTGGGGTGGGAAAGAAGAGGCTGGCAAGTCCTGGGTGTACACGTGTCTCTCAGAGTCCACAGGGGTTGCGGGGGAGCAACACCTAACCCCCGATGCTTTACCACTGGTCTCCTGCCTCCCCTTCCTTGGCCACACCAGCCCCTGCCTGGAAACTGCTCAACAGGACCTCTCTTTGGCATATGATGGTACTTCTGTCCGGAATGTATTTCCTTCTTAGCTCTACTGGGCAAACTGCTACCCATCCTTAAGGCCCTGCTGAAACTTGGCTGCTTCTGTGCAGTGCCTCCATCTCCACTTCTCCCTAACAGAACCAATTCTAACCCCTTTTGTGACCCCCCAAGGCTGCCATCTTACCCTTATTAGACCTGAGTCTGTAATGTTTACTTTCCTAACCCCCCTCGCATTTTCTGATACATAAAGCCTCTGGGGTGTCATCTAGCCCTATACAACAGGTGCCAGATTTGTCAAATGAAAGAATGCCTTCCTTCTTCTGCCTGTCCTCACCAAACCCTCAGCTCCCCCACCAACATCCAGACTTCTTCCCCCACAGCTGCACGCTTGGCACAGACTTCACCCCCAGCTCCCTCCCTGGGGCCTTCCCCATCTTAAGGGGCCAGGGTCACCCTGGCAGTCATTCCAGCCGCTCTGAGACCAGCACACCACCCTACACTCTCTGTGCCCCTCCAGCCTGATGGGTGCCCTCCCAGCTCTCCTGCCACCTCCTCACCAGGGATGGAGCCGGCTGTGGCATCACCGTTGACCTCTTCACCCCGCACCAGCTGCTTATACAGGTTGATCACCTGGGTGAGGTTGTCATTGGCCTGCAGGATCTCCGCTAGAACAGGCAGGAGGGGAGAGGCCAGGCTGAAGGACTGTGGGGGCCTCTGGGCGGCAGGGGACGAGGACCCCACATCCATCACAGCCTGTGTGTGAGGGGAAGGGAAAGGGGCAGGGAAACAGCCCATCTCGTCTGCTGAGACTCTGGCCCTCCGCCACCTCCCTGGTCTCACCTCCCACCCTTCCCTCATTCACTCCCTGCCATACTGCCTGGGCTGTCTCAACACACTGGGCCCGCTCCCGCCTCCAGGCCTCCACTCCAGCTCTGCTCTCTGGCTGCCCCAGATCTCTGCACGGCTTCATCCCTTACTGCCTTCAGGTCTTCACCCAAGGCTCACCTCAGGGAGGCCTGTCCTAAATCCCTCCTGCACCACCTCATCCCTTCCCTGCTTCTCTTCCTCCATGCCACTCACCACCGTGACAAACTGTCGGTGCTCATGGACTTGGTTATTGTCTGTCTCCTCTCACTAAACTACCATGAGGAAGCTTTTGTCAACCTTTTTTTTTTTTTTTAATATAAATATATTTGAAATAGAGACTGGGTCTCTCTGTGTTACCCAGGCTGGTCTTGAACTCCTGGACTAAAGCAATCCTCCCACCTTGGCCTCCCAAAATGCTGGGATTACAGGTGTGAACCACTGCACCTGGCCTTTTGCAAACTTTGATCAGTGCCAGATCCCTGAGGGCCTAGAACAGTGCCTGGCACCAATCAGGCCCTCGGCAACACTGCCTGCCCGGGTGCCAGGGTGTGGGGCAATCTGGGCAGTGAGCCTTGTGGGTGGGGCTCGTGCTTAATGAGGGAGTGGATGGTACCCAGACCGCAGCCCAGGTGGCCCAGGCTGACACGTGGGCAGAGATCAAGGAAAAGAACCTGGTATGTGGCCCTGGCAGAAGCTGTCGGGCTCAGGTCTGGAACTGCCCGGGCTGTGGGATGCACTCTTAGCTTCCATTCACCCTCACCAGGGAGGAAGGTCTGGGGGCAGATGGCCCTCCGTGTCCCCTGGCTCTGCCACTGTTCTGCTCTGTGATCTGGGCAAGTCATTTTCCTCCCTTAGCCCCAGTTGTGAAAAGGGGATGGGTCTGCCTCCTGTGCAGCTGCGGGCAGTAAATAAGATGCCTGTTAAGGGGGCTGGCCCACAGGGCCTCTCAACAGGGGGGCGGCCCCTGCTCTGTGTCCTCACAGAGGAGAAACCCAAGGTCGGTGCTGGAGAAGGGGGCCCCCTGGTGGTGGCTCCTTCCAACTGCAGATACTTAGCAGGGCCTGGGGGAGGTGGGGGCAGGAGGTGGAGGGAGAGGGGGGGACCTGACCTCAGCACCTGCCCCGGGCTCACCTAAGGCCTCATCATTGTCCTCTGTGTCACTCGCCAGTCGGAAGAGCGTGGGCCGCATCCGCTCACAGCGCTGGTACAGTTCCTGAGGGCAGCAGGGTGGGCGGGTCAGGGTCCGCGTGGGCTGTGGAGTGGGCAGGGAGTGGGGTAGGCAGGGAGGCAGGTGCACCTTCATAAGGTCCTCGCTGCTGCCAGCTGCTGCGCCGCCCTGGCTGTGGCTCATCACCATCTCCGTGAGCAGTTTCACATTGTTGTTCACCTCCTCGATGGCATTCACCCTCTTCGAGATCTTCTCCATCCGCTTCTGGTCCTGGGGACACATTGGCCAAGGGCCCCTGAGAACCTTCGGCCTGGATGAGGCACTGCCCCCTGCCACTTGAGAGAATGTGTGCTGGGATCTGGGTTGACAGCTGGGTGACTGTGGGATCAGACTCCGGGTGGGGCTCCAGCAGGCCCTGCCAGGAGCCCCTCATGCCTAGGAAGGGCACGCTGGTCCAAGAAGCCCCCAGTGCCCAGGCCTCTGCACAAGCTCATCAGGATCTTCAGAGATGGCCCAGGAACCTGGGTTTCCAAACCCCTCACCAGGTGCTTCTGAAGGCCCAGGGCCCTAGACCTCCACTGTGGTTCTCAGTGACTCTTGCCCTCCTTGTGTTTGCCCTTTCAAAGGAGGTTCCTGTACTTCATAGTGCAAGGGGACCTCTGTGGTCACCAGGTACAGCCTGGAAACGAGCAGGAAGACCCTTCCAGTGTCTGTCGGTGCCTGGCAGATGGGGGAGCCCGTGCCTTCAAAGGCTGCTGTTGGGAGCAGCCCGGCTTTCCCCTGCCCCTCCGCTTACTGTGCGTGCCCCTCCTTTGCGGAGTGAAAAGTGGCCTCACACAGTCCTCCCACCTTGGCCTCCAAAGTGCTGGGATTACAGGCATGAGCCACCACATCCAGCTTTGAAACTTTTTTTTCAGCACTTTGGGAGGCCGAGATGGGAGGGTCATTGAGCCCAGGAGTTAGAGACTAGTTTGGGCAACAAAGGGAGACGCTGTCTCTACAAAAAATAAAATTAGCCGGGCGCTGTAGCGTGTGCCTTTGGTCCCAGCTACTTGGGAGGTTGAGGTGGGAGGATCGCTTGAGCCCAGGAGGTCGAGGCTGCAGTGAGCCATGATCGTGCCACTGCACTCCAGGATGAGATCTTGTCTCAATTAAAAAAAAAAAGTTTCAGCAGGCACCCAGGCAACATATGTATATTTACTTAAAAATTAAACATTTGGCCAGGCAGTGGCTCATGCCTGTAATCCCAGCACTTTGGGACGCCGAGGCAGGCAGATTGCTTGAGCCCAGGAGTTCCAGACCAGCCTGGGCAACGTGGCGAAACCCCTTCTCCACAAAAAAAATACAAAAACTATACCGGTGTGGTGGCACACGTATTTAGTGCCAGCGGCCTGGGAGGTTGAGGTGGGAGGACTGCTTGAGCCCGGGAGGTTGAGGCTGCAATGAGCCATGATCATGCCACTGTACTCCTGCTTGGGCTAGAGAGTGAGTCCTTGTCTCAAAAAAAGTCTCCTCATATACATACACGTATACATACTTACATATATTCATTAGTATTTTTAAATACTAAAAAGTAATTTTAAAAATACTTAGTATTTTTAAAAATATACTAAGGCCTAATTCATTTCTAACTTTTGACGAAGAGGTAGCCAGCCTCCCAAAGGCCCATCCAGAGCAAGTCACCCAGGCTGCCGGGAATTCTTCCCTGCACACCCTGGTCCCCCAGCATCAGCTTCTCTGCTGTGCCAGCCCGGGTCACTGCAGGGCTCCTTCCATGTGAAGACGCATACAGCCCCATCTCAGTGGCCCAGCTCAATACCCCCATCCTGCCTCCTCCCTGTGCTCTAGGCTCGGCCGCTACCTCCTGCACCATCTCTTTGATGAGCTTATTGGCTGCGCGGAGGTCTTCGGGATGGGAGCTCTTCAGCAGGCGGGCCAGCATCTGCAGAGACAGAGGGGTGTGACTGTGAGGGCAGCACCTGGGCCAGGGGTCAGAAGACTGGAGTCACTTGATGGCTCCCCGCTTCCTGCCTGTGGGACCTGAGTAAGTTACTTAAGCTCTCTGTGAAATGGTGAGAATTTACTGATGCCTGATAGGGTGGCCACAGGCCAGCGGAGACACTGCATGTAAAGTGCACACCACAGCGCCTAGCAGAAATAAGTAATCAACAAATGGTGCTCCTTATATCCCCATGGCTGAGAACCTTTCTGGGACAATGTACAAGAACCTTAACAGTAGACACTCTCCAGGGCTGGGGCTAAGACTGGGGAGAGGGAAGCTTTTACTTTAACCTCTTTAGTTTAATCTTACCTCCTCCTGGGCTGTTTAACTTTTCACCCACAAGTTTTAATGTTATTAACTTTTAACAAAAAATTAGTGAAATTCTTATAGAAAAGGTCAAAATACCCTCAAACAAACTCCAGGGACACCAGACACACTCCTGTTTATTAAATGTGGGGATGCTGTATGGGACACACTCAGCACATATTAAATGCCCAGTAAACAGCACCCATCATCTACAACGATGCCTGGGCTCAGTGTGTGCCTCTGTTCCAACGGCTGATGCCAGGGCAGCTAGAGGTCAGAACCCACGGACCCCCACCTGGGCTCAGAGTCCCCATATGTGCCTCCTTGGAGTCTCACCTTGGATTTCTCCTCATCTTCAAAGATCACATTCTTCGGCCGTGGAGGAGGAAGGGGAAAGGTAGTGTCATCTGGAAGCCTGGGGTCGGACTTTACAATCCCTGGATTAGATGAGTGTCAGAAAGGCTGTCAATATGTCCCAGGCCCAGGGGTAGGGGTGACATGGGGATGGGGGCAGGCAAGGGTAGGACAGAAGAGGGAGGTCAGTCTTTTGCCAGCACGCTGGCTCTGGACTCTTAGTGGCCTGGGCCTACTCCTACCTACTCCATCAAAATTGCCTGGGGGAGATGGTTTGGGGACCCATATTTTGAGGCCACTCCCTGGAGACCACTCTTTGAGGGGAAGCTTGATTCGAACTCACCTTCTTTCCACCCAAGCTAGCCTCAGGCAGAGCACAGAAGGCCGCACTAGCTGTACTTTCTCCAGGAGTTAGACAGACCCATGACCTTGCTGGCTCAGAAGGCCCTGAAGCCGCTGGAGCCCCAGCTCATGGTGGGGGAGGGGAAGGCAGGCCCTGGTCGCCCCCCCACCCTCTGTGTGCCTCACCCTGCTTCTTTAGCATCTGGTAGGCCTCTGCGATTTTCATCTCCTCGGGCAGGCCCACTGTCCAGCTGTAGAGGAGCTCCAAGATCTTGTTCTTCACCTTCTCCGATGTCCGAGAGCCCAGATACTTCAGGGACACAGTGGGGAGGCCTTTGATACTGCCCAGCCCCACTCACTTCAGCCTCAAGCCCTGTCCACACCCTACTGCCTCCCCAGGACTCCCCGGGAAGCCCTCTAGCCTACAGGGTCCTCATAGCCCCGCCCAACCAGCCTGGGGTAGACTGAGTTCACCTACTACCCCTGCCACTTATTAGCTGGGTCAGCCCTCAGTGTCTGTTTCCCCACCTGCTAGATGGCACCATGGTGAGGATGCAGAACTGACATGAGGGACAGGCCTGCTCATAGTCGGCTCTGGGGACTTAGCCTTGACATCCCAGGAAAGAGGAGCCAGAGGTCTCCAGGCTGCCCAGGGAGGGGTGAGGGTGGAACTGGGAGGCCCTGGGCCTACTCTCCGTCTCCTAGCAGCAAACTGGGCTGGGGAAAGTGGCTCTCACACCAGAGTCCCCTGTTGGGAGGAGAATGGGAGGCCATATGGATTATTCAGTAGCTCTGGTCAAAGGATGGGTCTGAGCAAGGAAGGGCCAAGGGGGTGGGCTGTCACTCAAACAGCTTAAGAAATGTTCACAGTAGGCCGGAGGCCATGGCTCATGCCTGTAATCCCAGCACTTTGGGAGGCCAACGCAGTGGATCATGAGGTCAGGAGTTCAAGACCAGCCTGACCAATATGGTGAAACCCTGTCTCTACTAAAAATAAAAAATTAGCCAGGCTTGGTGGTGGGCACCTATAATTGCAGCTACTCTGGAGGATGAGGCAGGAGAATTGCTCAAAAAGGAGGTGGAGGGTGCAGTGAGCTGAGATCGCACCATTGCACTCCAGCCTGGGTGACAAGAGTGAAACTCCTTGTCAAAAAAAAAAAAAAAAAGTTCACGGTAGGTAGGCCGGGCATGGTGGCTCACGCCTGTAATCCCGGCACTTTGGGAGGCCACGACAGGCAGATCACGAGGTCAGGAGTTCGAGACCAGCCTGGCCAACATGGTGAAACCCCATCTCTACTAAAAATACAAAAAATTAGCCGGGTATGGTGGCGTGCGCCTGCAATCCCAGCTACTTGGGAGGTTGAGGCACGAGAATTGCTTGAACCCAGGAGGTGGAGGTTGTGGAGCGTAGAGATCATGCCATTGCACTCCAGCCTGGGTGACAGAGCAAGACTTCATCTCAAAAAAATAAAGAAAAAGAAATGTTCACGGTCTGTGGGAAGACTCCTTGGGCTGAGCCGGGGATGGCCCGTCTGGAGCCAGCAGGCTCCATCACTCAGGTCTGTGGCCTTGGATGCTGAGGTCCAGGGAGGTTGCTCTTGTGTGGTGGGGACAGGGAAACCTGCCAGAGACCAGCTAGGGTTCTGTGGCCAGGTCCACAGGGAGTGATTTCAGGCCAGAGATGGCTGACACATACAGCCATCTGTCAGCTTATGTATCCCCTGGAATCATTTCTTCCTAAGCACCGGGCAGCTCCATGGCTGCCCGCCCCTGGCCAGCCTGGAAACACTCCTCCGAGACCCCAGGCTGTCCCAGAATCAGGTATGAGAGGACTGTGAGAAGAGATCAGTGTTTTTCCTAGGTCTGAGTTCTCATGGGGGGCTGAGGTGACACCCCAGTGGGAGGCTCCCTGGAAAAGTCGCTCCACAATCTGAAGGTCCTCTTTCCTCTCCCCACATCCGACAGGGCAGGACTGAGCTTGGGCTGAGGGCACCAACCTTGGGAGACACGACCTTGATGAGCTCGTTGAGAAAGCGGAACTTGCCCACTTCGTCGTGGAACCGCTTGCCGCAGCTCTTCATGCATGTTTCCAGCACCTGTGCAGGGAGGGGGGATGGGAGGGGACGCCCAGGTGCATCAGAGGCCGTGGCCTCCCTCCCACGCCTTGGACAGGGGCCAGAAGCCCATGGGTGGGCTTTCAGAAGGGAGGGAATGGCCTGTGAGGTTGGAAGATTCAGAGTCACACAGGCCTCTGGGACTGGTCATCACTCCCATGGGAGATAGGGTCAGGCGACCTACATACAGTGCCCAGCAATGCCCAACCTGTAGCAATGCTCTAGTCCCATTCATAGCTTAGGCCCCACATCTGAGTACCAACTGTACATTATTTTCTTACTATTTTTCCTTTTTTTTTTTTTTTTTTTTTTTTTGAGACAGAGTTTCACTCTTGTTGCCCAGGCTGGAATGCAGTAGCACGATCTCGGCTCACTGTAACCTCTGCCTCCTGGGTTCAAATGATTCTTCTGCCTCAGCCTCCCAAGTAGCTGGGATTACAGGCGCCTGCCCACCACGCCTCGCTAATTTTTTATTTTTAGTAGACATGGGGTTTCTCCATGTTGGTCAGGCTGATCTTGAACTCCTGATCTCAGGTGATCTGCCCGCCTCAGCCTGCCAAAGTGCTGGGATTACAGGCGTGAGCCACCAGCCCGGCCTATTTTTCCTTTTTTAAAAAAACCTTATATAGGCAACATCTACCTTGGCCTTATCCTAAGCTACATCTATGAAATCATAGGACTAGTTATACTTGAGAAAAAAATGTTAAAACAAATATGTAACAATAATGATTATCATTTAGAGATGGGGTCTCACTCTGTTGTCCAGTCTGGAGTACAGTGGCACAATCATAGCTCACTGTAGCCTTGAACTCCTTGCCTCAAGCAAGCCTCCTGCCTTGGCCTCCCCAAGTGCTGAAATTACAGGTATAAGCCACTGCACCCAACTAAACACGTAAGTATTAAAAGAGAAACTATCTCTACCACCACTTAAAATCAGCTTTGCTCCGGCCGGGCGTGGTGGCTCACGCCTGTAATCCCAGCACTTTGGGAGGCCGAGGCAGGCGGATCACGAGGTCAGGAGATCGAGACCATCCTGGCTAACACGGTGAAACCTCGTCTCTACTAAAAATACAAAAAATTAGCCGGGCGTGGTGGCGGGCGCCTGTAGTCCCAGCTACTC
The DNA here is from genome assembly GCF_029289425.2 of Pan paniscus. Classification (NCBI taxonomy): domain Eukaryota; kingdom Metazoa; phylum Chordata; class Mammalia; order Primates; family Hominidae; genus Pan; species Pan paniscus. Next base: position 47,477,962 of record NC_085927.1, on the reverse strand, counting down.
GGGAGGCTGAGGCAGGAGAATGGCGTGAACCCGGGAGGCGGAGCTTGCAGTGAGCCGAGATTGCGCCACTGCAGTCCAGCCTGGGCGACAGAGCGAGACTCCGTCTCAAAAAAAAAAAAAAAAAAAAAAAAAAATCAGCTTTGCTCCATGGTGGGTTGGTATGTGGCCCATGCTGGGGGCCACAGACAGTACACCCCTCTCTCCTCTGCTATTGAACAGATGCAAAACCTCAGGCCTGAGCCCAAGCACCACCCCTTAGCTTTACAAACGTGCAGATCTCTGGATGCAGATACTCCAGGAGTGTGGCCTCGGCAGGTCTGGGTGGAGCCCTGATTCCATGTGTTGAACACGCTTCCTGGAGAGGCAGCCGATGTGCAGCTGAAGCAAGGAACCCCTGGACCAGATGACCCTAGAGGGCCTTCCCTCAGCAACAGGCCTACGTGTATGGATGCTGGGGTGGGAGGCCAGCCCGCTGGCTGTGGTGGGACCCTTGGGGCAGGCCCAGACCTCCATCCTGGGCCATCTTAGCACAACTCTCTTGGGCTCTGAAGAGCCTTATGGACCCCAAGAACCTCAGTCTTGGCCTCCCTTGGTGTCGTCACATGGCGGGGGATGGATGGTGGCCTCTCCCCTTCTCACCGTCAAGGCCTGGATCGCCTCCCACTCCTGTGGGGACTGGATCTTGTGGGCCAGCAGCCGGGTGGCGAGTGGAGGCCTGGGTGGGAGGAACAACACAGAGCCAGAGTCGCCACGGAGTCCCGGTCACCCTAGGGCCATGACCCCAGGCCGCTGGGACTGCAGCCCTCCTCCAAGGGGCCCTGGTCGCCCTAGGGGAGGGTCACCACCCCAGCCCGCCGCCGAGACTTCAGCCCTCTAAGGTTTCTGCAGGCATATGCAAAGGCCCAGCTCCCTCTCCAGATCAGATATGGCCTGAGATTGTGGCAGGGCAGGGCCAGACAGAGACTGCAGGCAGGGACCTTCAAAAGGTGTGAGCTCAGCTCCTGGGCTGGCCTAAGAACTCTGATGTGTCACATCCTTGGCTTGGCTTGCCATAGAGACAATTACAATATGCCATGAGAGACGGGCAGACACAGTTCCCTGGGAACTCAAGGTGGCAAAGGAAGTTCTGCTGTGGCAAATCAGAGCAGCTTCATGGTGGAGGTGGTGACATCATCTACCAGACTGTAAAAGACCCGTCACCAGTGACGGTAAGAGCTCACATGTGCTGAACTGGTCATGTGTGAGGAGGCTCACATGCACTTTCCTGCCTAAGCTGCATAAGGCAGGCAGCATGGTCATTCCCGCCTCACCGTGGGAAGTTCCTTCAACTGTGAAGAAACTGACACTCAGAGGCAACCACTCACCCAAGGTTACTCAGCTAAGAGAGGGGACGGGACTCGTACCCAAGCAGCACGACTCCAAAGCACACACACTGCTGTTTGTGGTCCCGAAACTTTAGTATCGCCTGGGGAGCCCACTAAGAATGTCCACTCCCAGCTGGGCACGGTGGCTCACGCCTGTAATCCCAGCACTTTGGGAGGCCGAGGCAGGTGGATCATGAGGTCAGGAGATCGAGACCATCCTGGCTAACATGGTGAAACCCCGTCTCTACTAAAAAATACAAAAAAATTAGCCGGGTGTGGTGGCAGGCGCCTGTAGTCCCAGCTGCTGGGGAGGCTGAGGCAGGAGAACCGCGTGAACCCGGGAGGCGGAGCTTGCAGTGAGCCGAGATCGCGCCAATGCACTCCAGCCTGGGCGACAGAGCGAGACTCCATCTCAAAAAAAAAATAAAAAGAATGTCCACTCCCAACCCCCCACTGGACAGTCGAGTCTGGGGGCAGCCCAAGAATGTGCATTTACTTTATTTTATTTATTTTTTTGAGATGGAGTCTCACCGTCACCATACTGGAGTGCAGTGATGCAATCTTGGCTCACTGCAACCTCAGCCTCCCGGGTTCAAGCAATTCTCCTGCCTCAGCCTCCCGAGTAGCTGGGACTACAGGCGCACACCACTGCACCTTGCTAATTTTTGCATTTTTAGTAGAGATGGGGTTTCACCATGTTGGCCAGGATGGTCTCAATCTGTTGGCCTCGTGATCCACCTGCCTCGGCCTCCCAGAGTGCTGGGATTATAGACGTGAGCCACCACACCCGGCCTTATTTTTTATTATTTATTTATTTACTTATTTTTTGAGACGGAGTTTCACTCCGTCGCCCAGGCTGGAGTGCAATGGCACGATCTTGGCTCACTGCAACCTCTACCTCCTGGGTTCAAGCAATTCTCCTGCCTCAGCTTCCTGAGTAGCTGGGATTACAGGCATGCACCACCATGCCCGGCTAATTTTTTTTGTATTTTTAGTAGAGATGGGATTTCTCTATGTTGGTAAGGCTGGTCTTGAACTCCCAACCTCAGGTGATCCAACTGCCTTGGCCTCCCAAAGTGCTGCGATTACAGGCGTGAGCCACCATGCCTGGCCTATTTTTTTATTTTTTAAGAGATGATGTCTCGCTATGTTGCCCAGGCTAGCCTCAAGGGATCCTCCCGCCTTGGCCTCCCCAGTAACTGAGATTACAGGTGTGCGCCACCATGCCTGGCTAAGAATGTACATTTCTGACAAGCATTCTAGGTAATTCTTTGTTTTGTTTTTCGAGACAGAGTCTCACTCTGCTGCCCAGGCTGCAGGGCAGTGGCGCAATCTCGGCTCATTACAATCTCTGTCTCTTGGGTTCAAGCAATTCTCCTGCCTCAGCCTCCTGAGTAGCTGGGATTACAGGCACGTGCCACCACGCCCAGCTAATTTTTGCATTTTTAGTAGAGACGGGGTGTCACCATGTTGGCCAGGCTGGTCTCAAACTCCTGACCTCAGGTAATCCACCCACCTCGGCCTTCCAAAGTGCTGGGATTACAGGCATGAGCCACTGTGCCTGGCCAACATTCTAGGTGATTCTAACACAGGTAGTTCTGGTTCTTCCTTGAGCAAAGGGCCTACTGGCCTCCTCCCAATTGGGGAACATGCAGTTCTCCCTCTGGGGGGCCTTTCCCCACAAAGCACTGGCTGCGGGTCCAGCAGGCCTGGGTCTTACCAAGCTCAGGACTAGCATTTTCTCCCTGTGAGATGTGGGGGCAGATCTGAGTCCTCTGAGCCTTGATTTCTTTACCTGTTAAATGGATCCAGCAAGGCCCACCCCAGAGAGTGACACCCAAACAGCATTCAGTGCCAAGTGCCCCATCCTCATCGCTTTGTGAATACGTTCAGAATGAAAACGGGGTCTCCACCCACCCAGGCCATTGTACCCGAGACTGGGTTCTGGAGAGTGCAGGGCAGTGCAAACAAGTGGGGACGGCCACCTACCCCTCAAAGTCCTCGTTGAGCTGCTCGCAGAAGCCGTTGATGCTGGCCCAGTCGAGCTCCTTGTTCAGGGGGTTCGTGGCTCTATCTGGAAGAGGAGAGCTGGGGTCATTGTGGCCCGGCAGTGGGATTCCTGCTCTTCCACTCCTGACCCTGGCAAAGGTGTGGTCAGGAGTGGGAGAGGAGTGTGACTGAGCACGTGGGAAAGCTCTCCCCCTGCCTTCCTGCCCAGACAGCCTCAAGACCTGAGTGTGGGTGTAGACAGACAGATGAGCACAGCTGCCCTCCAAAGGGCCCCACTTTTAGAGACTATGGTCAGGGCCCTTCCCCTCCTCCCCACTCCTCCCACCCCTGCAGCTGGACCCATCACGCCAGCCCCACCTCCTCTGATTCTGCTGAGAACAGTGTCTCCATAATTCTCATGAAATTTATGCTCAGAGGAGATCCAGAAGTAAGGGAGAAAAAATCATAGTCCCGCCCTCAAGGAGCTGTGTAGCCGGGAAGTGGGCCAAGGGAAGCTAGGTTCTCAATAACGTGTGACAGAGGGAAGCCAAGGAGCTGTAGAAACACAGAGGAGGGGCCAGGCGCGGTGGCTCATGCCTGTAATCCCAGCACTTTGGGAGGCTGAGGTGGGTGGATCACGAGGTCAGGAGATCAAGACCATCCTAGCTAACACGATGAAACCCCATCTCTACTAAAAATACAAAAATTAGCCGGGCTTGGTGGTGGGTGCCTGTAGTCCCAGCTACTTGGGAGGCTGAGGCAGGAGAATGGCGTGAACCCGGGAGGCAGAGCTTGGAGTGAGCCGAGGTCTCGCCACTGCCCTCCAGCCTGGGTGACAGAGCTGGGACTCTGGGTGACTCCTGGGTGACTCCGTCTCAAACAAACAAAAAAGAAACACAGAGGAGGGGACTCAGTTCAGTTTGGGGTTGAGGAGGCTGCCTGGAAGAGGCAACACACAAGCAGGGACCAGGAGGAGTCACCCACGCTGGAGCTGGTACACCTCTGACCCACGCATGGCTGTACGGGCAGGAAAGATGCAGGTAACCACACGAGGCAGAGAATGAGGGGCCTCAGTAAGGAGAATGAGGGGCCTCAGTAAGGAGAATGAGGGGCCTCAGTAAGGAGAATGAGGGGCCTCAGTAAGGAGAATGAGGGGCCTCAGTAAGGAGTGAGTCTTACCATCACACCAGGTTCAGAAAGCCTTCATTCCCTTGGGAGTGGCTCCGGTGTCCCCTTCCCTAATCCTCTACTCCTGCCCACGGTAGCAGTGCTGGGTCAGTTCTCTTTTGTGTCCCCCAGCCTGCTACGGCACTGCATCCCAGCCACTCATGTCCACACCTGTCTCCCCTTGGCAAATGAATGAGCAGTCAGCTGAGGGCAGGCAAAGGGTGAGGTTCTGGGGAAGTCTGAATCCAGAAATGGATAGTGGCAAGGAAAGAGGGCCAACAGGTCTACATGAAGTGGTGTAAACACGACCAGACAGCTACCCCTTTAACCCCCAATACCGGTTAAACAACAATTTAGGTTACATGCTTCCCTGAACCTCCATTTCCCCATCTTGTAAAGCTGGAATGACATATGGATTTTTTTTTTGAGACGAGTCTCGCACTGTTGCCCAGGCTGGAGTGTAGTGGCACGATCTCGGCTCACTGCAAGCTCCGCCTCCCAGGTTCATGCCATTCTCCTTCCTCAGCCTCCTGAGTAGCTGGGACTACAGGTGCCCGCCACCACGCCCGGCTAATTTTTTTTTTTTTGTATTTTTAGTAGAGACGGGGTTTCACTGTGTTAGCCAGGATGGTCTTGATCTCCTAACCTCGTGATCCACCTGCCTCGGCCTCCCAAAGTACTGGAATTACAGGTGTGAGCCACCGCGTCCGGCCTGTATTTTTTTATTTTTATTTTTTTTTGAGAAAGAGTCTTGCTTTGTTGCCCAGGCTGGAGTGCAGTGGCGAGATCTCCGCTCACTGCAATCTCAGCCTCCTGGGTTCAAGCGATTCTCCTGCTTCAGCCTCCTGAGAGTAGCTGGGATCACAGGCGTCCACCACCATGCCCAGCTAATTTTTTTGTATTTTTGGTAGAGATGGAATTTCACCATGTTGGTCAGGCTGGTCTCAAACTCCTGACCTCAAATGATCCACCCACCTCGGCCACCCAAAGTGCTGGTATTACAGGCATGAGCCACTGTGCCTGACCGAAATATTGATTTTGGATGACAAAATACTTTTTGCATGGGAAGGCCATGGGGGCAGCCAGAGCTCGATCTTCATTTCTCCACAGCCCACCTCTAAGCACCACCCCTTCCCAGCCAGTTCTGCCCACGCCTGAGCACCGAGCTGAGGGTGTGGAAGGACACAGCCCAGGAGGTAGAACAGAGACAGATCTGTGGACAGGAGGCTGGGGACTGACCCAGCATGTGGCGCCTGCCCTGGGCCATATGTTATGGCAGAGGGCCCAAAGCCCTGGAATCCCAGTGGCTGGCCGCCATTCATCCAACTCAGATTTAAGTATTCTGGGTGCTGGGGCTCCAGCAGTGAACAGACAAAATCCCTGCCCTCCTCAAGTTCACTGCCCAGCAAGAGAAACAATGAATACTCAGATTAACAAACCCCGTGTACTGCAGACTGTTGCAAAATGTTACAGAGCAAAGCATAGCAAGGAGAAGTGCAGACAGCCTGGGAGGTGGGGGCTGCTCTCTGGGAGGGCTCTCGGAGGGCTCTGGAGCCCTCGGGAGCTGCTCTCTGGGAGGCCTCTCAGAGCTGAGCTGAGATCGGAAGGACGAATGTTCTCTCTGGATCTAGAGCTCTGTCCCAGGAGCTCCACAAGACCCTCTAGTCCCTCAGAAAAATGAAGCCCCTGTTGACCTCCTGGGGATACCAGGAATATGACCCTCCCCAACCCAGGGGTAAGGGTAACTGTCTACTCTGCCTCCGAGTCCCCAAAGGCTGGGGAACATCAGTCTAAAGTTAAGAGAATCACTGCCCATTCAATGACACCCAGCCAGAAGACCCTAAAACAGGAAGTCTCTTAAAGTGTCAAAGACACGTGAGTTGGAGTGAGGTCAGAGAAGCTGATTCTGGACTGCTCCTGGGTCAGACGCCAGTGAAGAGGAAGCGCTGGCATCATGAGACATCATCTTTCTCCCCCTGCCTCTGGCTGAAAGCCAGGGCCTCCAGATCCAAGGAGATCTGACTGACCTCCTTGGCCCATGGCCCCTGACCCTCAGCCCTCTTAATTCTACCTGAGGGGAGTACCCTCCCTAGCAGGCAGTTGGGGAGAACACCTAGAGAGGGAGGGAGGTGTTTCACAACAGGGTAAGACTCCACCCTGCCACTCTATAGTGCTGACAATAACATCATTTACCTCACTAGGCCGGGCGCGGTGGCTCACGCCTGTAATCCCAACACTTTGAGAGGCCGACGTGGGCGGATGAGTGGCTAACGCCTGTAATCCCAACACTTTGAGAGGCCTATATAGGCGGATCACCTGAGGTCAGGAGTTCGAGATCAGCCTGGCCAACATGGTGAAAGCCCATCTGTACTAAAAATACAAAAATAGCTGGGCGTGGTGGCGCACCTGTAATTCCAGCTACTCGGGAGGCTGAGACAGGAGAATCACTTGAACCCGGGAGGTGGAGGTTGCAGAGAGCTGAGATTGTGCCACTGCACTCCAGCCTGGGTGACAAGAGCGAAAACCCGTCTCAAAAAAAAAAAAAAAAAAAAAGAAGCTACCCTTTACCTCCAGCCTCCACAAGGGAAGAGGAAAGATCTTACAGTTCTGCTAGGACACAAAGCGGGAAGGAAAGGAGAAAATCCCAGCCCCAATGTGTCAGGGCCCAGCCAAACCCAGGTATCTCTAACTTCTGCCTGGTTTTAGACTCTCTGGACTCTCAGAAAACCCCCACTGTTTCTAAACCTGAGAATGTTTTGTATGACCCACAGCTCAAGACCTGTGTCTGACATCAGTTAGCCAGGGGCCCACCCATCCCCCCAGCCCAGTTGCTGCTGAGACCCAGGCGGACACTTCCGGCGTTCACAACGGTCAAGGGCTGCTGAGTGCCCCTTTTCCACCCCCTGCCCCTCTGGTGGCTAGGATGACTCTGAAACATCCCTAGAGGTTTGGTTCTGGGGCCAACGTCATGGTTCAACTCTGCTCAAGCCTGGCTTAAAAGGGGCCGGCCATGACCCCAAACCACGCTAGACAGTTGCCGGTGTGCCCGGGTCCAAGAGGCTTCCCTGAGGCCCTGGCAACGACGGGGTCCCAACAGCAGTTAAAGCCTCGGGAGAGAACCCTCACTAGACCAGGGAGAAGCCAGCCACGGCTTTCAGAGGCAGAGTCCAGGAGCGGGGCTGTGAGAGCAGGGGATCATCAGGGCTGTGGGTTAAGGAGCTCAGGTGGAGGGTTTGCGGGCTAGGAAGCCTAAGCAATAGGAAGCTACGTCTGAGGAGAAACAAGAAAAAAAGGGGTGTAGAAGCCTTTGAAGGAAGTTCAGCAAGAGCTGGGAAAGGCATCTTGGAGACTGAGGGGTTAGGCTGAAGGGAGTGACAGGGAGCTTGGAATTATTAATACTTCTGGAGTCTAAGACTCTCCCAAGCCTGTAGGGTGCGGGGGTTTCTCACTGTGTGGCTAGAGACTGGGAGCGGCGGGAGGAATCAAATGGGGCAGTGGGTCCTCCCTTCCAGGACGGGGTAATGAGCAAATGTGACTACTTGCGGGCTCCAGGAACGCCATGCAGGGCCAGAGAGTGGAGGATTCGGGGCCTGAGAATAGTAGGGTCCCTCCCTCCCGGGTGTGAGATGCAACCCCGGGGGACCGCTCGCGTGCTCCTTCCCCGGGCCGCTACTCCGTGAAGCAATGTGAGCCTTGGGGGTTGGAGGCTGCTCTCTCCGTCCCGGGGGTTCCCGGCGCAGCTCACTCGCCGTCCCAGGGGTCGTGGCCCAGGGATCCGACAGGTGGGCGGCGCCCGCTCCCACCGCTGGACCGCGCAGGGGCCGGGGTCCTCCATCCCTCCAGGGTCTGAGGGGCCGACTGAGGACACCGCCCCTCCCGGGCCGGGGGCGGGGCGTGAGGAGGGGGCGACCCGTACCCCGCCCCCGCCGGGAAGGGGCCCGCCTCGTGCCCCCGGTTCCGGTTCCGGTTCCGGTCCGGCCCGCGCCCCTCCCGGACACTCACTGATTCGCGCCTCCAGAGTCTCCGGCTCCATCGCGGGCTCCATCCGCCACCGGCCCCCAGGCTCGGCACCGCCCCCCCGCCCCCCGCAGCTCTCGCGGGACCTCCTGGGCACCGCCCTCTGCCGATTAAAGGGGCAACGTCCGAACGGGCGCGCTCGGCACCATAGAGAGGCCAACGAGCTCGCCTAGAGCGTCACCTACTCGCCCAACCCCACCCCCACGCGGCGTCTGCGTCGCAGCTGGGGCCGGCCGCCTGCTTTTCCGTTCCCGGCGCTCAGGCGGGAGAGGAAGCGGAGATACTGCAGGCTAAGGGCAGCACCATGGAAACCCCAAGGGACGCTGTAACTCGTTCTGCGTCACGGAGATGTCTGTGACCGCCTCCGGAAGAATTCTCTGCGGGCATGTTGCTGAGGGGCTCTGAGGCCACTTCCGGAGCCCTGAGCGGCTACTTCCGCTTAGAGTCGAACGTGGGAGAGTCCCTTAAAAGGGCGATAAGCTACATCCTTATGTACCTTGGCCGCTGTGAAAATGACGAAAATAAATCAGTTTCTTGAGTGCTTACAGTACTCTGGGCATTGTCCTAAGCACTATTTGTAATTAATCCATTTAGTTCTGACTCCTTACAACAAACCCACCAGATAATTAGTCGGCCTGAGGCCGCACAAGTAGCAGAGCATGAACCCTGTGCCGTCTCCTCCATTCATCCAGCAAACGTTTAATGAACTCTTTGTATTTGCTTTGCTCTGTGATGGGCACAGGAGATAGACAAGGCCAGATATTTATTACAGTGTGATAGGGGAAGCCCACGGGGTAGTGGGAACAAAGGAGGGGGCTCCTCCCCCAAACTGGGGTGGGGTAGGTGGGGGTGTTGTCAGGGGAGGGGTCGTGTCAGGGGAGGTTTCAAGAGAAAGTGATACTGTACTTCGCTCAAAGGCAGTCGGATTTCTCCACGTAGAGCTGGTGCGAAAAGATATTCAGGGAGAAAAAGTAGGATGAAGGCCGAGGAGGGCGGATCACGAGGTCAGGAGATCGAAACCATCCTGGCTAACACGGTGAAACCCCGTCTCTACTAAAAAAAAAAAAAAAAAAAAAAAAAAAAAAAAAATTATCTGGGCGTGCCTGTAGTGCCAGCAACTTAGGAGGCTGAGGCAGGAGAATCGCTTGAATCCGGGAGGTGAAGGTTGCAGTGAGCCGAGATTGCGTCACTGCACTCCAGCCTGGGCGACAGAGCGAGACTCAGTCTCAAAAAAAAAAAAAAAAAAGTAGGATGAGTCCAGGGAATTGGAAGTATTTCAATACGGCTCCCAGATATCTGCAAATAGATATCTATTTGCAGGAGATATCTTGGAATTAGGCTGGGGCAAGATCACCCAGGTCCCATGTTTTGCTGCCCTTTTGTTTTTCCCTGTAAGCAACGTTGGAGGTGTCGTTACAGTTTTACGGATGGTAGCAAAGTCAGGCTTTTGTTTTAGAAAGGTCCAGCAGTGGGAGGAAGATAGCAGTGGGAGCCAGACTGGAATCGGGGAGGACAGTACGAACAGACTTCCTAAGCTCGGCGCCTTTTCTCCTGTATCTCCCTCCATCAAAGACCTCCCTCACCTTGTGGCGTCACGACCTGGCGGCGCCTGGTCCCCAACTCACCTGGGTCCATTGCACTCTGTCGCCCCCTCGCGGCCGGCTGGGAAACCGGCCCGTGGCGACCTCTCCAGCGGTCCTGTGCCTGGGAGGGTTAAAGCTCCACTGAGACTAGGGAATCTGGCGAATCCGGTTCTGCCTTGGCGACTGACCTCGATTCACCTTGCGGAACCGCAGTAACCTCATCCAGGAGATGAGGGGGCTGTGCTGGGTCAGTTTTTCCCCTAAACTCAACCATTCAGCGACTGGGATGCTTTTCTAAATTCTCTCCCAAAGGCCATTGAGATTATACAGGGAAGTGATATGTATGTTTATTGCATTCCTCAACAAAAGCTGTAACATAGTGTATACTTATAGCTTTTTGTTTATGTCTTTTACTACTGAAATGAATTATATATATATTTTTATTTTATTTTATTTTTGAGACGGAGTCTCTCTCTGTCGCCCAGGCCGGAGTGCAGTGACGTGATCTCAGCTCACCACAACCTCTGCCTCCCGGGTTCAAGTGATTTTCCTCCCTCACCCTCCCGAGTAGCTGGGATTACTGGCGCCTGCCACCATGCCCGGCTAATTTTTTCATATTTTTAGTAGAGACGGGGTTTCACCATGTTGGCCAGGCTGGTCTCGAACTCTGGACCTCAGGTAATCCACCCGCCTGAGCCTCCCAAAGTGCTGGGATTACAGGTATGAACCACTGCGCCCAGCCTATTATATTTATTTTTGAGACAGAGTTTTACTCTGTCGCCCAGGCTAGAGTGCAGTGGCACGATCTCAGCTCACTGCAACCTCTGCTTCCTGGGTTCAAGCAATTCCCCTGCCTCAGCCTCCTGAGTTGCTGGGATTACAGGCATGCGCCATCATGCCTGGCTAATTTTTGTATTTTTAGTAGAGACAGGGTTTCGCCATGTTGGCCAGGCGGGTCTCGAACCCCTGACCTAAGGTGATCCGCCTGCCATGACCACCCAAAGTGTTTGGATTACAGGCGTGAGCCACCACGCCCAGCCTGAGATGAATTATTACTGAAATAAAACTCACATCGCATTTACTGCATTCATTTAGGGACATGTCTGTGCTGTCAGGAGTCACTTTTAAAGACAAAATAGATTTGATTTAGGTGCAAATTCTGACTTCACTGCTTTCTGGATGATCTTGAACAAGTGTGTCTGCAAAATTAATCCCCTACCACATGTTCCCTACCACCTTTTCTGCTGAACTTTTCTCCTTAGCGCTTATCTCCACTACATATTTCATTTCTTTGTTGTGTTTTGTGTCTCTCTCCCCCACCAGAATGTAAGCTCCACCACGGCAATGGATTTTATTTAGTTACTTCACTAATAATATATCCCCAAGCCCTAAAACAGTAACTGTTACACAATAAGTATTCAATAAATATGCATCAAATAAATGAATGAATATGCCCAACATTGCACAGTGAGTATGGGGGTTTGGAGAGGCGAGCCAGGCTGTGCTTGTAACAAAGGCTGTAGGCTGTCCCTCTGAGTTCTGGGGAGCAGGGCGTGATAAGGTAGACTCAGGAGCTGTGTCTATGCGTGAAGGGCCTGGCCCAAACTGGGAATCAGGGTAGGAGGTACGGTAGGAGGAACCTAAAGATGGTGAAAGGAAGGAGGACCAACACGGGAAACTTGGAGGAAATGCCTGTGGCAGCCGTTCCCACCCATTCCCCACCATGAGCAAATGTGTTGCTTTGAGAGACTTGAGGAAACCCTGAGAAGGGCAGGTAAAGCTCAGCTATAATCGCCTGAGCCACACCGACCTCTAAGGATTTAACACCTCAGCTCCTTCCTAGGAAAACCCCTGGAACACTGGAAACGTTGGTGAGGGAGGGCTGGGGCGAGGGAATAGGAGCTGGGGAGATGGGCATCCTTGCAAACTTGGAGGAGAGATATGGGGGGGACATGCAATTCTTTCTTGGAAGAGGATTGTAGAAGGTTCAGGAAACAAACTGAGGCGTGGCCCCAGCCTCAGCCCCTGTGACTCCAGTCAGATCCTGCATGTCCCTTCCGGGCATGGGAACCTCAGGGGAGGGGGGCACAGAGGACCATGGTTGTCATTGTCGCCTTTAATATTCCCACAGACCTCAGAGTTGAATTCTATTCTTCCTGTTTTACAGATGAGAAATCTGAGACTCTGAGCAAGGATGTGGTTGGCCAAGGCCCCCACGTGTCTCCATCACAAGAGCCCACATCAGAGCAAGTCCCTGCCTTCAAAGGATGGAAAGCACAGAAGCAGGCTGGGCGGGGTGGCTCAAGCCTACAATCCCAGCATTTTGGGAGGCCAAGACGAGTAGATCACTTGAGGTCAGGAGTTTGAGACCAGCCTGCTCAACATGGTGAAACCCCATCTCTACTAAAAATACAAAAATTAGCCGGGTGTGGTGGTATGCACCTGTAATCCCAGATACTTGGGAAGCTGAGGCACAAGAATTCCTTGAACCTGGGAGGTTGCAGTGAGCTGAGATCGCGCCACTGCACTCCAGCCTGGGCGACAGAGTGAGACTCCATCTCAAAAAAAAAAAAAAAAAAGGCTAGTGGCTCAAGCCTGTAATCCCAGCACTTTGCGAGGCAGAGGCGGACGGATCACGAGGTCAGGAGATTGAGACCGTCCTGGCAAACATGGTGAAACCCCGTCTCTACTAAAAATACAAAAAATTAGCTGGGCGTGGTGGCGCGTGCCTGTAGTCCCAGCTACTCAAGAGGCTGAGGCAGGAGAATTGCTTGAACCCAAGAGGCAGAGGTTGCAGTGAGCCAAAATTGCACCACTGCACTCCAGCCCGGGCAACAGAATAAGACTCAGTCTCAAAAAAAAAAAAAAAGAATAAAAAAAGAAAACACGGAAGCAAACAAAGCACATGGAGGTAATTACGAAGGGACCCAAGTGAGCTAGTGTGAGAGAGTAGAGGCCATATGGGAAGTGGCCTGGACAGGCCTGTTGGAGTTGATATTTAAGCTGAGAAGGAGCCAGCGGTAGAAAGGGTGACTACGCAGACAGCAAGTGCAAAGGTCCTGAGGTCACACAGCTAAGAAGACAGAAAGCAGAATTTGAACTCAAGCTTGATTCTCTGCACCCAAAGTTCATGCATGATCCCAGGAGCCATGATTCCAGATGCTGCTGCTGACTGGGAGAGAGCAGACATCAGAAAGATGACAGAGCCTACAGAATGGATGTATTCAACTCCTCATGTATGTGTGCAGGGGACAGGGAGAAGGGCTCTATTTTCTGAATCCGATCTGGGCCAAGTGGTGTAACCAAGATCATTGCCAAAATGTGTGAATTTACACAATAAAAGGCTCACAAAGTATTAAAATTTAGCTCTATTTCCCGGTGAATTTAATAAATTATCTTAATTGAAAAGAATCATGTTGGCTGGGTGCAGTGGCTCACACCTGTAATCCCAGCACTTAGGGAGGCCAAGGTGGGTGGATCACGAGGTCAGGAGTTCAAGACCAGCCTGACCGACATGGTGAAACCTCGTTTCTACTAATTAGCTGGGCGTGGTGGTGTAAGCCTGTAATCCCAGCTACTCAGGAGGCTGAGGCAGGAGAATCGCTTGAACCTGGGAGGCGGAGGTTGCAGTGAGCCGAGATCATACCACTGCACTCCAGCCTGGGTGACAGAGCGAGACTCCGTCTCCAAAAAAAAAAAAAAAAATTATAATAAATATTTATTTATTATAAATAAAATTAAAAAAGAAAATGATGTTTAAGATGAAAAGAAATATAATTCAGTACAAATATATAAATGCCTGTGTTACAGAAGATTATCTCATTGGTTGTTTGCAGTTAAGCCTTTCCCCCAAAATCTAGATTGCCTGAAACAATGGGACAGCAAAAATAAGACCTGCTACAAGGTCAGCAAGACCCCGTCTCTACAAAAAATTTAAAAAATTAGCCAGGCATGGCCAGGCACAGTGGCTTACTCCTATAATCCCAGCACTTTGGGAGGCCGAGGTGGGCAGATCACCTGAGGTCAGAAGTTCGAGACCAGCCTGGCCAATATGGTGAAACCCCATCTCTACTAAAAATACAAAAAATTAGCCGGGCTTGGTAATGCATGCCTGTAATCCCAGCTATCTGGGAGGCTGAGGCAGGAGAATTGCTTGAAACCTGGGAGGCGGAGGTTGCAGTGAGCCGAGATTGTGCCACTGCACTCCAGCCTGGACAACACAGTGAGACTCTGTCTCAAAAAAAAAAAATTAGCGAGGCATGATGGCACCTGCCAGTGGCCCCAGCTACTAGGGAGGCTGAGGTGGGAGGATGGATTAAGTCCAGGAGGTTGAGGCTACAGTGAGCCATGATTATGCCACTGCACTTCAACCTGGGCAACAGAGTGAGATCTCAAAAAAAAAAAAAAAATCTGCTGCAAGGGAAATCTGGGCCATTTCAGGGTGGGAGTGAGGGGACTGTGGCCACTAATGAAATGGATTTGTTCATTGGGCTTTTCCATGTCCTGGGAAGATTGGGGGGCAGGTGGGAATCTCCCATGTGACAGTTCGTTTCACTACCTTTGATCTGATTCCAAATCAGGATAATTTGCTACCATTTATTGACTCATCCATTATGTGCCATGGCTTTTTCATTTATATCATACCAGTACTTTAAGATAGTTATTAGTCTTCTCAAATTACAGAGGAGGAAAGTAGAGGGCCAGTGAGGTTACAGAAACTCTTGCCTGAAGCCATAAATGGGGAGCTGGGGCCAAGTTCTGCTTGATTTCCAAGGTGCTGCAGGCTCTACCTTGCTGGTTTTCTCTGGGTGACCACCATGTAAAAGCCCCTTGGAGAGGCTGGGCACAGGCACAGGGGCCTCACGACTGTAATCCAAACACTTTGGGAGGCCAAGGCAGGAGGATCACTTGAGCTCAGGAGTTTGAGACCAGTCTGGGCAACCAGAAAAAAAAAAAAAGAATTAGCTCAGCGCTGAGTGTGGTGGTATGCAACTATAGTCCCAGCTACTCGATACGGCAGGAGGATCGCTTGAGCCCAGGAGGTCAAGGCTGCAGTTAGCCGGCCCAGGAATGTCTGCCCAAAGTTAGAGAACCTTAACCTCTGCTCAGTCCACCTCATGCTCCCCAAGCCAACTGTTCCTGCCTGCTCTAGCTCCCCAAGGACCTTAGATCTGAGAAGAGCTTATGTAGATTCACCTCAAGGTCTGACTACATGGTGTGGACCACCTCTGCTGCAGAGTGGGACTCTAGTCCCCAGCCTCCTCTGCCCCAGCTCTTCATATTATCAGCCTCTCCCTACTCTAGGTGCTCAGGTGTACCAGATGGGGTCATGTTTGCCAGTGACTGAATTGTGTGCCAACCAGTTAGGGGACAGAAGGGGCTGGGGAATGAAGAGTCTGAGCAACTCCCTTTTCCCCACCCCCGGACACCTTTTCATTGGGTAGGAAGATGTAAATTACAGGGGCGTGGACACTGAGGCGGATACTATGCCCTTACCCCACTGGCCAGAAGGAAACTAGAGACAGCGGATTTCATCAATGGGAAGACAATGTGCAAATACTGCCCCGTGTTAGTTGCTACTTTTCATTCTTGTGCTCTAGCACTTGGAGTTTACAGCATGACTCTGAGGTCGAGGTTACACAAGAAAGCAATTAATGATTCAGCGCCCACCTTGTGCCAAGTCCTGTGGCAGGACAGGGGAGGAAGTTGGGGGGAATAAGAGAGGCAAGCCCCTGCCCTGGTAGAATTTACATTCAAGTAAATTACTCAGCCCATAAATGAACAATATACTTTCAGATTGGATGGTGCCACAAAGACAATCAGCCGAGAAGCTGTAGGCTGGCGGGGCTGTCCGAAGTCCTGTGTGGGTTTATTCAAAGTGCTGCAGAGGAGGGCGAGAGACCAATTACCCGACAGGTGGCTGAATGAGTGTGAGACAGAAGGGGCAGTGAATGGAGAATGAGGAGGAATTTCCTCCCCAAAGGTGGGTTGGGGGAGATGGTGTTTGCTAAATAAAATCTTTTTTTTTTTTTTTGAGATGGAGTTTCACTCTGTGGCTCAGGCTGGAGTGCAGTGGCTAGATCTCGGCTCACTGCAACCTCCGTCTCCCAGATTCAAGCAATTCTCCTGCCTCAGCCTCCCGAGTAGCTGGGATTACAGGCACGAGCCACCGCGCCCGGCTAATTTTTTTGTATTTTTAAAAATTATTTATTTATTTTTGAGATGGAGTCTTGCTCTGTCACCCAGGCTGGAGTGCAGTGGCACAGTCTTGGCTCACTGCAACCTCTGCCTCCTGGGATCAAGTGATTCTTCTGCCTCAGCCTCCTGAGTAGCTGGGACTACAGGCATGTGCCACCACGCCAGCTAATTTTTGTACTTTTAGTAGAGACAGGGTTTCTCCATGTTGGTCAGACTGGTCTCAAACTCCCAACCTCAGGTGATCCACCTACCTCGGCCTCCCAAAGTGCTGGGATTACAGGCATGGGCCACCAGGCCCAGCCCTGTTTTTTGTATTTTTCATTGAGACTGGGCTTCACCATGTTGGCCAGGCTGGTCTCAAACTCCTGACCTCGAGTGAGCCGCCCGCCTTGGCCTCCCAAAGTGATGGCATTACAGGCTTGAGCCACCTCGCCCAGCCTGCTAAATAAAATCTTTAGAACTGGGGAGCATGGCAATGCTGGAGGGTAAGAAGTGCAGGACAGGAGAGTGCAGAGCTGTGTGACTTCGGGTAAGTCACTTCACCTCTCCAACCTCGGTTGCTGGGAGGTTAGAAATAACATGTACATGGCCGGGCGCGGTGGCTCATGCCTGAAATCTCAGCACTTTGGGAGGCTGAGGCGGGCAGATCACCTGAGGTCAGGAGTTCAAGACCAGCCTGGCCAACATGGTGAAACCCTGTCTCTACAAAAATACAAAAATTAGCCGGGCATGATGGCACGTGCCTGTAATCCCAGCTACTCGGCAGGCTGAGGCAGGAGAATCGCTTGAACCCGGGAGGCGGAGGTTGCAGTGAGCTGAGATTGAGCCACTGCACCCCAGGCTGGGAGACAGAGGAGACCCTGTCTCAAAACAAAAACAAACAAAAAAAGGAAGTTACACGTACATTACCTAGCACGCGGTAGGCACTCTATAAATTCTTTTTTTTTTTTTCTGAGATGGAGTCTCACTCTGTCGCCCAGGCTGGAGTGCAGTGGCGCGATCTTGGCTCACTGCAAGCTCCACCTCCCGGGTTCATGCCATTCTCCTGCCTCAGCCTCCCGAGTAGCTGGGACTACAGGCGCCCGCCACCACGCCCGGCTAATTTTTTGTATTTTTAGTAGAGACAGGGTTTCACCGTGTTAGCCAGGATGGTCTCGATCTCCTGACCTCGTGATCCACCCGCCTCGGCCTCCCAAAGTGCTGGGATTACAGGCGTGAGCCACCACGCCTGGCTGGCACTCTATAAATTCTAAATAAAGAAGCCTCCACCAGCCTGGGCAACATGGCAAGATCCCGTCTCCATAAAAAAATTTTAAAAATTAGCCCGTCATGGTGGTGCATGCCTGTGGTCCCAGCTATTTGAGAGGCTGAGGTAGGAGGATGGCTGGACCCAGGAGGTCGAGGCTACAGCGAGCTGTGATCGTGCCACTGCACTCCAGCCTGGGCAACAGAGCTAGGTACTGTCTCAAAAAAAAAAAAAAAAAGGCTCCAAATGTTGGCTGCTACTGGTATACTGGGAGAGGCCGTCAGTTCCATTCTCTAGGTTTAGGGCTTTGGTCCTACCCTTTTCCTTCTCTTCTCCTAGAGCATATAGCTTCAAAGCACCTGTCTTCACCTCTCCCCGCCTTGGCTTGCCTACAGCCCTGCACACTGGCACTTTGTCTCCCTGCCTCCTTGCAGGACAAGGACTTCAAGGACAGCAGGAAAGACTTGGATCAGCTCCAAGGAAGAACTTCCTTGTCTTTCTGTTAGAGTTGCAGCTGCTGGGGGGAGGGGATCAGAATGCAGTTCTCACAGAGAGAATTCTAGAGCGGGAAGAAATCTTTGAGATTGGGCCAGGCGCAGTGGCTCACACCTGTCATCTCAGCACTTTGGGAGGACCAGGCAGGCGGATCACTTAAGGCCAGGAATCTGAGACCAGCCTGGCCAACATGGTGAAACCCCGTCTGTACTAAAAATACAAAAAAAAAAAAAAATTAGCCAGGCGTGTTAGTTGCGTGCCTGTAATCCTAGCTACTAGGGAGGCAAAGGTGGGAGAATCGCTTGAACCCAGGAGATGGAGGTTGCGGTGAGCCGAGATCGCGCCACTTCACTCCAGCATGGGTGGCAGAGTGAAACTTCATCTCAAAAAAAAAAAAAAAAAGAAAAAAGAAAAAGAAATCTTTGAGATCATCTATCTAGTCCAGAGCTTTTCGATCTTTTGTGGCAGATTTCCAATTTAAGAAATATGTTTTACATCAGGATGGGATGAATTCAGATTTCGTGGAGACTGAAATTTGTAAAAAATTGGGGAACCTCTAAGAAAAAAGGATATAAAATGACTGATGCAAAATTATGTATTTATTTATTTATTTTTTTGAGACAGAGTTTCGCTCTTGTTGCCCAGGCTGGAGTGCAATGGCATGATCTCGGCTCACCAAAACCTCCGCCTCCCAGGTTCAAGCGATTCTCCTGCCTCAGCCTCCTGAGTAGGTGGGATGACAGGCATGCGCCACCAGGCTTGGCTAATTTTGTATTTTTAGTAGATACGGGGTTTCTCCATATTGGTCAGGCTGGTCTCGAATTCCTGATCTCAGGTGATTCACCTACCTCGGCCTCCCAAAGTGCTGGGATTACAGGCGTGAGCCACCACGCCCTGCTTATGTATTTATTTAGAGTGAGAAATAGATAAAAAACTTTAAAATGTTGGCAAATACCATAATTATTAAATCAGAACAATAAGATATTTTTACTTAAGCACCTGACATGCCACTGTAATACATTTTTTTCCTACAATTTTGGGCCACATGCTTGTTATGTAGCAATGATTTTATTTTATTTTATTTTCTATTTTAATTTTTATTTATTTATTTATTTTTTGAGATGGAGGCTTGCTCTGTCCCCCAGGCTGGAGTGCAGTGGCGCAATCTCAGCTCAGTGCAACCTCTGCCTCCTAGGTTCAAGCGATTCTCCTGCTTCAGCCTCCTGAGTAGCTGGGACTACAGGCACGTGCCACCACTCCTGGCTAATATTTTGTATTTTTAGTAGAGACAGGGTTTCACTGTGTTAGCCAGGATGGTCTCGATCTCCTGACCTCGTGATCCACCCGCCTCGGCCTTCCAAAGTGCTGGGATTACAGGCGTGAGCCACTGCGCCCGGCCTTATTTTTATTTATTTTGAGATGGAGTCTCACTCTGTCACCCAGGCTGGAGTGCAGTGGCGCGACCTTGGCTCACTACAACCTCCAGTTTCTGGGCTCAAGCGATTCTCCTGCCTCAGCCTCCCGAGTAGCTGGAACTGCAGGCATGCACCACCACGCCTGGATAATTTTTGTATTTTTAGTAGAGGCGGGGTTTCACCATGTTGGCTGGGTTGGTCTCAGACTCCTGGCCTCAAGTTACCGCCACCTTGGCCTCCCAAAGTGCTGGGATTACAGGGGTGAGCCACCACGCCTGGCCTCTATTTTTATTTTTTTAGAGATGAGGTCTTACTCTGTCATCCAGGCTGGAGTGCAGCGGCATGATCATGAAGTTCACTGCAGCCTCGAACTTCTGGGAACAAGGGATCCTCCTGCCTCAGCCTCCCCAGTAGCTGGGACTATAGGCATGCACCACCATGGCCAGCTTATATTTTCTTTTTTTTCTTTTTTTTGAGATAGAGTCTCACTCTGTCACCCAGGCTGGAGTGCAGTGGCGTGACCTTGGCTCACTGCAACCTCTGTCTCCTGGGTTCAAGTGATTCTGCCTCAGCCTCCCGAGTAGCTGGGATTACAGGTGCCTGCCACTACGCCTGGATAATTTTTGTATTTTTAGTAGAGACGGGATTTCACCATGTTGGCTGGTCTCAAACCCCTGACCTCAGGTGATCCGCCTGCCTCAGCCTCCCAAATTGCTAGGATTACAGGTGTGAACCACCGCGCCCAGCCTCCAGATTATATTTTCTATAAAGGGAAAGACAAGTCAGCTTTCTGGCATGGTTGATCAAAAAATGTTTTTTACTTTTTTATTTTAGGAAAGTTTTTCTCAGTGTCATATTGTGTTGTTGGTAATGTGTTACATGCTGAGACACAGCTCGTGTGTCATGCCGTGTAAATCACGAGGTGTAGAAACATTTGCTGTTTGCAGTACTGCTTCAGGTTTGTGCTCTGCAAAAGCATTCTGATCAATTCGACTGCATATGCTTTCTAACAAAAAACCAAATCTCGCGTGGTACACTTGTAATTACATATGCAACGTTATTAACTATGTTCACAATAGGCAGGAGTTCTATTCTAACCAAGTATCAATGGGAACTGAATCATCCATTTATAATTTAATGCATCTGATAATTGGAAGAATTTTCTACAGACTAGCTTCTGCTTCCCTACAATGCAGACCTTGTTTCTCCTCCCAGGACCACATTCTTCCCATGTCGGGCATCTAGGATGTATACCGTGGTCATAGAGTGACCCCTGTCCCTGCACCTTTAGGTCAGGATACCAGGTGTGTCAGGGGAGTTCTAGGAGTATTTCTGGAAGCCATTCCTACACTAGGGCCACTAGCAATCACGTAACTAGTCACAGAAGTGACTGTGAACCTTATAACTATAACCCACTGATTTCAATTTTTTTTTTTTGAGGCGGAGTCTCATTCTGTTGCCCAGGCTGGAGTGCAGTGGCGTGATCTCGGCTCACTGCAACCTCTACCTCCTGGGTTCCAGTGATTCTCCTGCCTCAGCCTCTTGAGTAGCTGGGATTACAGGTGCCCATCATCATGCCCGGCTAATTTTTATTTATATTTATTTATTTATTTATTTATTTATTATTTATTTTTAGACGGAGTCTCGCTCTGTCGCCTAGGCTGGAGTGCAGTGGCACGATCTCGGCTCACTGCAAGCTCTGCCTCCCGGGTTCAAGTGAGTCCCCTGCCTCAGGCTCCCAGGTAGCTGGGACTACAGGCGTGCGCCACCACGCCCAGCTAATTTTTTGTATTTTAGTAGAGATGGGGTTTCATCATGTTGGCCAGGATGGTCTCGATATGACCGCGTGATCTGCCCACCTCGGTCTCCCAAAGTGCCGGGATTACAGGTGTGAGCCACCGCGCCTGGCCTGTTTTTTGTTTTTTGTTTTTGGTATTTTTAGTAGAGACAGGGTTTTACTATATGTTAGGCAGGCTGATCTCGAAATCCTGATCTCAAGTGATCCACCCACCTCAGCCTCCCAAAGTGCTGAGATTACAGGTGTGAGCCACCATGCCTGGCAAACTTCAAATTAAGTGTATGTACAACTCACCCATTAGTGGGGTCTCAAAAATGCTTATGGCCACCTCAGTATCCCCTTCCCCAGGGGAAGTGTGACAGAGAGCAAGTCAGTGGAAAGAGAATAGCAGCAGCCCTGATTGTGACTTAAAACTCTTACTTTTGGGCCAGTCATGGTGGCTCATGCCTGTAATCCCAGCACTTTGGGAGGCCGAGGTGAGCGGATCACTGAGGTCACGACTTCGAGACCAGCCTGACCAACATGGAGAAACCCCATCTCTACTAAAAATGCAAAAAATTAGCCAGGCATGGTGGCACATGCCTGTAATCCCAGCTACTTGGGAGGCTGAGGCAGGAGAATCGCTTGAACCTGGGAGGTGGAGGTTGCAGTGAGAGAGATCATGACCTTGCAGTCCAGCCGGGCAACAAGAGTGAAACTCCATCTCAAAAACAAACAAACAAACAAAAAAACCTCTTACTTTTGCAAACTGTTGAACACATGAACACTTGCTAAGGCCTCTCCCAAGACAAGGGAGGAGCCCTGGAATTTAAGGTCTATTAGCGTCATGGAAAATCCATCTCTGACTAGGCCGGATGCCGTGGCTCACACCTGTAATCCCAGCACTTCGGGAGGCCGAGGTGGCCGGATCACCTGAGGTCAGGAGTTCGAGACCAGCCTGACCAACATGGGGAAACCTCATTTCTACTAAAAATACAAAATTAGCTGGGCGTGGTGGCGTGTGCTTGCAGTTCCAGCTACTCGGGAGGCTGAGGCAGGAGAATCCACTGAACCCGGGAGGCAGAGGTAGCAGTGAGCCGAGATTGTGACCCTGCACTCCAGCCCGGGCAACAAGAGTGAAACTCCGTCTCAAGAAGTAAAAAACAAAAACAAAAAACTCCATCTCTGACTCACACACACACACACACGCACACGCGTGCACACACACACACACATAATCAAGTTTCACACGGCAATACTTACCCTACGTGCCAGGCATACTGATATCTTCTGTTCTGTTCTCTTTGGCAGCCTGCAGTTAGAAGGTGCTGGTCCAAGTCTCATTTGAGTCCAGAGTGGATTAGTGGCTTGCTGAAAGTCACAGAACCAGTAGTCCCAGAGCTTTGTCACCTGCCTCCCAGCCTGTGGGCCTTTTCTCTGCCCTCACGAAACGCCTTTTCCCTTTGGGCTGCCTTTTGCTGTGGGTCTCTTTTTCTGCTGGGAGGGGGCTGGATTGGGTCAGGGGCCATTTCTACTTGCTTCTCTGTATATCCATGGGCCCTACTCACAGAGGTTCAGGAGATGGTGGTTGAATGAATGGAATGAATGCAAACAAACACTTGGCCTTTATCCAGTTCGTATCCATCACTTTTTCACTGACCTCCAGACGTGAACCCACAATTCACCTTCAGGTGACAACTCAGGAACCCCACAGCGCCACTGTGAACGGTTGGGCAGGTTGCGCACTGCACATAGCACCTGGCTAAGCATTCAACCAGACATCCAGCTCACCTCCATCTGCCAAACCCCTCACCCTGGGGTGGGGTTATACCTTTTCCTAATTTGCACAAAAGCACTGATGGGTTAGCATCAACCCTGCCCTCAGACCTGGGTTCTTACTTCCTGGGCAACTTGGGGCAAATTACCTAACCTCTCTAAGTTTGCTCCTCTGTAAAATGGAGACTGTAATACCTACTTCAGGGGTTGGCATGTGGTTAAAAGTGATAGCGTATGCACAAAGTCAGCGCTCAGTTATCCCCTAGAAATCATGACACGCTTGCACAAAGGGCCATGTTCACAGAGGATCATGCAGGTTTGCTCGTAAAAGTCAAAGACTAGAAACAACCTAAATGTCCACCAGTAGGTGACTGGCTGAAAATGTCGAAGGTGGAATACATCCCAGCCTTTAGAAAGAGAAAAGTGTTGGCCAGGCACGGTGGCTCATGCCTGTAATCCCAGCACTTTGGGAGGCCGAGGCAGGCGGATCATGAGGTCAGGAGATTGAGACCATCCTATCTAACATGGTGAAACCCCGTCTCTACTAAAAATACAAAAAATTAGCCGGGCGTGGTGGTGGGCACCTGTAGTCCCAGCTACTCGGGAGGCTGAGGCAGGAGAATGGTGTGAACCCGGGAGGCAGGGCTTGCAGTGAGCCAAGATTGCGCCACTGCACTCCAGCCTGGTCGACAGAGCGAGACTCTGTCTCAAAAAAAAAAAAAAAAAGAGAAATGTGTTTCACTGAGATGGAACAATTTCCAAGATATGCTGTTAAGGGAATAAAACCAAAGTACAGAACAGCCAATATAGGCCAGGCATGGTGGCTCATGCCTGTAACCCTAGCACTTTGGGAGGCCAAGGCAGGAGGATCGCTTAAGCCCAGGGGTTCAAGACTAGCCTGGGCAACATGGCGATACTATGTCTCTACAAAAAATATAAAAATTAGCCGGATGTGGTGGCATGTACCTGTAGTCCCAGCTACCTGGGGGGCTGAGGCAGGAGGATCACTTGAGCCTAAGGGGTTGAGGCTGCAGGGAGCCATGTTTGAGTCACTGCCACTGCTCTCCAGCCTGGGTGACAGAGTGAGATCCTGTCTGAGAAAAAAAAAAAAGGGCCAGGCGCGGTGGCTCACACCTGCAATCCCAGCACTTTGAGAGGCCGAGGTGGGCGGATCATGAGGTCAGGAGATTGAGACCGTCCTGGCTAACATGGCGAAACCCCATCTCTACTAAAAATACAAAAAATTAGCCGGTGGTGGTGGCACGCGCCTGTAGTCCTAGCTACTTGGGAGGCTGAGGCAGGAGAATTGTTTGAACCCGGGAGGCAGAGGTTGCAGTGAGCCGAGATCACACCACTGCACTCCAGCCTGGGTGACAGAGACTCCATCTCCAAAAAAAAAAAAAAAAAAAAAAAAACACGCAGTCAGTGTCTGGCATGTTTTCACCTGCGTAGCACATAGAATATCCCTGGAAACAAGCATGAGAGAGATATTGGCTTGGGGATTGAGAAAAGAGGGAGACTTGCTTTTCCCTGTAAAGCCCTTTTGAGCTGTGTGAAGTGTTTTAATCACATGCTTGTCTTAATTGTCATATTTTTAAGTAGAGGTTTAGCAATTGAAAAGCTGTTTTTCTTCCTAATTTATATTGTTCTCTTAGTGGCCAGCAGGGGGAGGTAAATGCTTTCTCTCTTCAAACATCTAAACCACACGGTTGACAACCACCCTTCTTGAGACAGGAGAATGGCTTGAACTGGGAGGCGGAAGTTGCAGTGAGCTGAGATTGCACCACTGCACTCCAGCTCGGGCGATAGAGCAAGACGCCGTCAGGGGCGGGGAGCGGCTGGCCAATTTTAACCATCTTTAAATGTAGGATTCTGTGGCATTTATTACATTTATAACATTGTGCAACCATCACCACTATCTAGTCCCAAAACTTTTTTTATCACCCCAAACAGAAGCTCTATACCCATTAAACAGTAACTCCACTATTCTCCCATCCCCTCAGCCCCTGATAACTTCTAATCTACTTTCTGTCTCTATAAATTGTCTATTGCAAATATTTCATATGAGTAGAATCATACAATATTTGTCCTTTTGTGTTTGGCTTCTTTCATTGAACATAATGTTTTCAAGTTTCATCCATGCTGTAGCATGCAGCATGTATCAGCACTTCATCCTTTTTCATAGCTAAATAATATTCCATTGTCTGCTGGGCACGGTGGCTCATGCTGTAGCAGGACGAGCCGCAGACAAAACTCCTCAGACACTGAGTTAAAGAAGGCAGTGGTTTATTCGGCCGGGAGCATCAGGCAAGACTCCTGTCTCAAGAGCCGAGCTCCCTGAGTGAGCGATTCATTTCCCTTTTAAGGGCTCACAACTCTAAGTGGGTCCGCGTGAGAGAGTCGTGATGGATTGAGCAAGCAGAGGGTATGTGACTGGGGGCTGCATGCATCGATAATCAGAAGGAAACAGAACAGGACAGGGATTTTTGCAATGCCTTTCCATACAATGTCTGGAATCTATAGATAACATAACCAGTTAGGTCAGGGGTCGATCTTTAACTACCAGGCTTAGGTCAGGCAGGCCCAGGCCTGGTTTCAGGTCTGGTTCCTTGCTTTCGGGTCTGGTTCCTAGGTGCCGGGCTACCTGCCTTTAGTTTTGCTTCTCTTTCCTTTTCTGAGTATAAGACAATATAACACAAAATGAGAGGATCTGTCTCTCTTCTCTCAATGCCTGTAATCCCAGCACTTTGCGAGGCTGATGTGGGTGGATCACAACGTCAGGAGTTCAAGACCCACCTGGCCAAGATGATGAAACCCCGTCTCTACTAAAAATACAAAAATTAGCTGGGCATGGTGGCGGGTGTCTGTAATCCCAGCCACTTGGGTGGCTGAGGAAGAGAATTGCTTGAATCCGGGAGGCGGAGGTGGCAGTGAGCCGAGATCATGCCACTACACTCCAGCCTGGAAGACAGAGCAAGACTCCCTCTCAAAAAAAAAAAAAAAAAAAATTCCACTGTTTGTATATACCACATTTTGTTTATCTATTCATCTTTTTTTTTTTTTTTTTTTTGAGACAAGGTCTTTCTCTGTTGCCCAGGCTAGGGTGCCGTGGTGCAATCACAGCTCGCAGCCTTGGCCTCTGAAGCTTAAATGATTCTCCCACCTCAGCCTCTCAAGTAGCTGGAACTACAGGTGTGTGCCACCATACCTGGCTAATTAAAAAAAAATTTTTTTTTGTAGAGATGAGGTCTCACTATGTTGCCCAGGCTGGTCTCGAACTCCTGCCTCAATCAGTCATCCTGCCTCAGCCTCCCAAATTGTTGGGATTACAGGCATGAGCCACCATGCCCAGCTCCTTTCCTTCTTTCTTTCTTCTTTCTTTCTTTCTTTTTTTTTTGAGACAGAGTCTTGCTCTGTGGCCCAGGCTGGAGTGCAGTGGCGTGATCTCGGCTCACTGCAACCTCTGCCTCCCAGGTTCATGCCATTCTTCTGCCTCAGCCTCCCGAGTAGCTGGGACTACAGGCGCCCGCAACCACGCCCGGCTAATTTTTTGTATTTTTTAGTAGAGACAGGGTTTCACCGTGTTAGCCAGGATGGTCTTGATCTCCTGACCTCGTGATCCTCCTGCCTCAGCCTCCCAAAGTGCTAGGATTACAGGCATGAGCCACCGCGCCGGGCCGTTAGCTCATCTGTTGGTAGATGCTTGGGTATTTCCACCTTTGGTCTGATGAATAATGTTGCTATGAACATTGGTTTACAAATCTTAGTTTGAGTTCCTGCTTTCGATTCCTTTGGGTATGTCCATACTTGGGAGTAGAATTGCTAGATCACAGGGTAATTCCATGTTTAGCTTTTTGAGGAACTGCCAAACTATTTATCATAGCAGCTGCAACATTTTACATTCCCACTAGCAACATATTATACAAGAATTGAAACTGTTTTTTTTTTTTTTTTTTGAGAAGGAGTCTTGCTTTGTCTCCTAGGCTGGATGGAGTGCAGTGGTGCCATCTTGGCTCACTGCAACCTCTACCTCCTGGGTTCAAATGATTCTTGTGCCTCAGCCTCCTGAGTGGCTGGGATTACAGGCATGAGCCACCATGCCCGGTTAATTTTTGTATTTTTAGTAGAGATGGGGTTTCACCATGTTGGCAGAGCTGATCTTGAACTCCTAACCTCAGGTAATCCACCACCCTTGCCCTCCCAAAGTGCTGGGATTACAGGTGTGAGGCATCGCGCCTGGCCAAGAATCGAAACCTTAATTTATAAAACCAAACAAGTGTCAGTTGCTTGCTAGGAAATGGACAGACTGGTGAAGCAGTGGTGAGGTCTCTTTACCTCTTTGCAAAATTGGCTCCTGTGCTGGGCTGAGGATGTGGAGTGTGAAGGCCAGAGAGGGAAGGGCTGGAGGACTCTAGGATTCTGCAGGGAACAAAGGTGGGCCAGTGAAACCCCCAGCTTGGGAGGTGGCTGGTAGGGGCAGGAGGAGCTGGCCGAGGGGGAAACTGAAACCCAGAGATCCTTAGACATTGAGCTGGAGGTCATCATATCCAATCCCTTTTGCTCCTGCTGGGGGAACAAGGGTTGGGGCTGTCACGCGTTCAGAGGAGAGAATGGAGCAGAGAATGCCTGCTCCAGGAAGGTCCCAGATAAGCACCTAATTAGCAAACTAAGATGCAGGCGAGAGACCTCGAAATGGCCCAATGTATGCAGAGTGCTGAGCAAATGCCAGCCAATTAGCTATTAAATACAGAATAATAATAGTTGAGTACCTACTATGTGCCATATTTTGTGTGCCAAGCCCATTACATACATTCTCTAGGAAGCTGAGGCTACCTGGCCTGCCCAAGGTCACACAGCCAGTAAGAGGCAGCGAGGACTTGAGGCCAATGCCATTCCATGAAGGTGCCGGAGCAGGCAGCAGCTCTGGACACCCAGCCACAGTCTCATCTGCTCTCCTGCAGCCCATGGTCTCCCCAGGGGCTCTGGGAATTAGGGGAGAATTCATGACCGCTCTGGTTGGTGGGTCTCGGGGGTTGTGAACTTGACCTGCAAGGGTATTACGGCACCTAGGTCCTGCTCCCATCCTAAAAATAAAGGGTCAGCTTCTGAAATGGACATTTCCCTGAAGGCCTGTACCTGTTGATTTTGGCCTTCAGGAAAATGTCCATTTAAACCAAGCTGCTTCTGGAATCCTTTGGATTCTGATTCTGGGAGATGAGGCCCTGGGGGCTCATAGGTGTTTCCCCTTGAGGAAGGAGGCTTGTATATGTACGGGGTGCTGCGGGGAGGCAGCCCAGATGGTCCTGAGACTGCAATCATCAGAAAAGCAGTGATGGCAGCAGAATCTGTGTGGCCCAGGGCAGAGCTGGGGCCAACTGTGAGCGGAAGGGGATTGCCCCCAGGGACAGACTTCAGTAAGAGTGGGGGTTTCCAGTGGCCGTAGGTGCTCAGGGTGGATCAGAAGCCTTGGGAGTGGGTGTGCTCCTGCGACTAGGGCTGCACTTGGCGGGGGACCTCCTTTGGTTGTTTACCACATTAGAGATGGATAAATGCTCCTCTCCCTGCTTGGCAAACACAAAGATTGAGGCGGATATAGTCCTGTCCTTGGCAGATATAATCCTGCCAGAAGCTGGGGGTGGGGTGGGAATGCTGGGGTGAGCAGCGTTGCTTCATTGCTTCTGTTGTTTTAGCCTCTCCTCACCATCCCCAGGTACCCGCCCGCATGGACAGCTGTGACTGGGTGATTAAGCTGCAGAAGGCTCAGGTCAGGCGCTGTGGCTCACGCCTGTAATCCCAGCACCTTGGGAAGCCAAGTCAGGCGGATCACCTGCGGTCAGGAGTTCAGGAAAAGCCTGGCCAACATGGTGAAACCTCGTCTCTACTACAAATACAAAAATTAGTCGGGCGTGATGGCGGGTGCCTATAATCCCAGCTACTTGGGAGGCTGAAGCAGGAGAATCACTTGAACCTGGAAGGTGGAGGTCGCAGTGAGCCGAGATTGCACCACTGCAGTCCAGCCTGGGCAACAGAGCGAGACTCTGTCTCAAAAAAAAAAAAAAAGGCTCCACTATCCATGGAAAGACTGTGTGGCCTGGGCCAGGGAGAAGGAACTGCGCTCAGGACTCAGGTCACCTGTCTCTGAGGAAGAGCACTCAAGGACCACCCAAGTCACAGAAGCAGCTTGGTTTACATCTTCAATTTCTAAAGACACAGAGATGGAAAATCTTCTTGCCACTTATAAGAAGGTGGACACAGAACCTGATGATCTTTTCTGTAAATCCACCCAGCACCACATGTGCATAAGTTGGCGTGGCCCTGAGACGGAGGCTTCCTGGTTCAAAAGGCTGGGATGATAAGCCAGGGAGGGGGCAGGAGGGATGGAGGGAGGGGCCGTGCTACACCAGATTGGGGCCCTGAAGATACCCACCCTTTGGGGCTCTATGATGAGCAATTCCTCCTGCTGATCCACCATCCACGCACCCACCCCTCCCTCCACCTCCTCACCCATCCACCCACTTAACCATGCATCTTTTTTCTTTTTCTTTTCTTTTTTTTGAGATGCAGTCTCACTCTATTGCCCAGGCTGGAGTGCAATGGCCCGATCTCGGCTCACTGCAGCTGCTGCCTCCCAGGTTCAAGTGATTCTCCTGCCTCAGCCTCCCGAGTAGCTGGGATTACAGGTGCACACCACCACGCCCAGCTAATTTTTGTATTTTTAGTAGAGATGGGGTTTCTCTATGTTGGCCAGGCTGGTCTCGAACTCCTGACCTCAGGTAAGCCACCCACCTCAACCTCCCAAAGTGCTGGGATTACAGGTGTGGGCCACCACACCAGGCCTCTTTTTTCTCCTTTTTTGAGGCAGAGTTTCACTCTGTCACCCAGGCTGGAGTACAGTGGCACAATCTCGGCTCACTGCAACCTCCTGGATTCAAGCAATTCTCCTTTCTCAGCTTCCAGAGTAGCTGGGCTTACAGGTGTGTGCCACCACGCTTGGCTAATTTTTGTATTTTTAGTAGAGACAGGATTTCACCATGTTGGCCAGGCTGGTCTCGAACTCCTGAGCTCCCTCTCCCTGACTCCCCTCTCCCTCCACACCGGTTGCAAGTCTGAGCCTCTGGACTTCAAGTTGGGGATCCCACGACCCCTCTTTGGGTTCAGTTAATTTGTTAGAGTGCTCACAGAAGTCAGGGAAACATTTGTGTGTACTGGTCTATTATAAAGGATGTTATAAAACATACAGATGAAGAGATGTTTAGGGCGGGTTATGGGGAAGAGATGCAGAGCTTCCCCTCCCACCTGGGGGCACCATCCTTCAGGACAGCCATGTGTTCAGCTATCTCAGAAGCTGCCCAAACCCAATCCCCTGGGGCCTTTTATGGGGACTTTATTATGCCGGCATGATTGACCTCTGTGTAGAACTGTGAATGGGCAAAAAGGATCTGATCTAATATTACTAGACGAAGCGTGGAACCCCCGCAAGGCCCGTCTGTTCAGATTCTTCTTGGCCTCTCTGTGCAGCATTTCTTACTCCAAGGGATGGAGCAGGACCCCTTCTGAAATGAGGGTCTTATGACAAGGTAGGTCAGGGAATTTCTTTCTTTTTTTTTTTTTTTGAGACGGAGTTTTGCTCTTGTTGCCCAGGCTGGAGTGCAATGGTGCGATCTCGGCTCACTGCAATCTCCGCCTCCTGGGTTCCAGAAATTCTCCTGCCTCAGCTTCCCGAGCAGCTGGGATTACAAGCATGCACCACTACGCCTGGCTAATTTTATATTTTTAGTAGAGATGGGGTTTCTCCTTGTTGGTCAGGCTGGTTTCGAAATCCCGACCTCAGGTGATCCGCCTGCCTCGGCCTCCCAAAGTGCTGGGATTACAGGCGTGAGCCACCGTGCCCTGCCAGGGAATTTCTTTAAGGAAGAATTTCTTTAAGGAAGAATTTCTCTTGTTGCCCAGGCTGGAGTGCAATGGTGCGATCTCGGCTCACTGCAGCCTCCCAGGTTCAAGCGATTCTCCTGCCTCAGCCTCCCGAGTAGCTGGGATTACAGGTGCGCATCACCGCGCCCTGCTAATTATTTTGTATTTTTAGTAGAGACAGGGTTTCGCCATGTTGGCCAGGCTGGTCTCGAACTCCTGACCTCAAGTGATTCGCCTGCCTCAACCTCCCAAAGTGCTGGGACTACAGGTGTGAGCCACTGTGCCTGGCCAGAATTTCTGTTCTAAGAAAGAAAGGCAGGGGGAGATTCCTACCTTGAGGAGAGAAAGGAGCAGGTAAGGAAGGACAGCCAAAGGTCAGAGAGAGATTCTGTTTTCTGAGGCCTGTTCCTGAGGCCTAAAGCACCCCAACATTATAACAAAAGACTAACAAAGGCTGTGAGAGTTATGAGTTAGAAACCATGGGCAAAACCTATTTTATGTAATAATAGTATCATAGCACCCATCCATCCATCCGACTGTCCATCCATCCCCTTTTTGAGTTAAAACTGACATGATAAGGAGCTCAATCCAGCCAAGAGCTGAGGAAGAATTCCAGGTGGAAGGAACAGCAAGGACATAAGGCATGAGACTAGAATGAGCCTGGTGAATTCAAGGGATAGAGATGTCAGTGTGGCCAGGGGGCAGGTGGCGTGAGACGGGGTAAGAGGTGGACCAGACCCGATCGTGTGGGGCTGGTTAGCTGAGAGGGGAGTTTGGATTTTGCTGTAAGTGCAAGGAGAAACCTGGAGGATTTAAAGCAGGAGAGTGGAATGTTGTCATTTACATCTTACAAAGAACCAGTGGTTGGTGGAAAGACTGGGGGCAGGAGTGGAGAAAGGGAGAAAGCTCGGTGGCTTCGGCCCACTCCCCACTAAGTCTCCAAATTCCTTCCTCCTTCAAGGCCCCACCCTGATTCCAGGTGAGATGGGATGACCCCAGAGCTCCAGGGGACCTGGGTTGTCCTGGAGGGACACTAGCTGGGGATGGGTGGCCAGAAATGGCCAGCGGCTGCTGTGTAGAGAGGGGCCCCGGACCTGGCCATCAAGTTAAACAGGAAGATCCCTGGGCTGGATGAGGCGAGAGCTCTGTGGAAGTCCCCTGAAGGAGGGACGGTCAGCTCATGAGCTGCGGGAGCAGGGGACCCCCCCTCAGGCAGCCTAAACATCCTGGAGACCTGATGGTCATATATATAATTTATTTATTTATTTTGGTTGGGAGTCTTGCTCTATCGCCCAGGCTGGAATGCAATGGCATCATCTCGGCTCACTGCAACCTCCACCTCCCAGTTTCAAGCAATTCTCCTGCCTCAGCCTCCTGAGTAGCTGGGATTACAGGTGTGAGCCATCGCGCCCAGCCCATAGGTTAACTTTTTAAATTGAAATTCAGGCTGGGCACAGTGGCTCACACCTGTAATCCCAGCCCTGTGGGAGGCCGAGGCGGGTAGATCATGAGGTCAGGAGATCGAGACCATCCTGGCTAACACGGTGAAACCCCGTCTCTACTAAAAATACAAAAAAATTAGTCGGGCATGGTGGCAGGCACCTGTAGTCCCAGCCACTTGGGAGGCTGAGGCAGGAGAATGGCGAGAACCCGGGAGGAGGAGCTTGCAGTGAGCCAAGATCGCGCCACTGCACTCCAGCCTGGGTGACAGAGCGAGACTCCATCTCAAAAAAATAAATAAATAAATAAAATAAAATAAAATTAAATTAAAAAAAATTCTCACAACCACCCTGGGACGAAGGTGCTGTTAGCTCCCTTTCACAGATGAAGAAACGAGGCTTGAAGCAACCTGTCATGACCACTTAGCTTGTAGGTGACACAGCCGGGACTGGACATTATCTATCTGTTGCTGAAAGCTCTGTGTTTCCCACACCCCACCAGTACCTGAGGGTCTTCCCGGTCCCTCTGTGTGCTGCTGGGGAGGGCTCGGCAGAGAGGGAAGCAAGAGTTAAAATGGATATTGCCGGGGTGTTGATCTGTTTGTTCTTTGGGAGGAGGACGGCAGAGGACACAGTAGGGGTCTCAGGGATGTCAGGACCAAAGTCTCCCAATAGCAGGAGCCCCGTGGGAAGCTGTGTGCACCACCAGGCTCAGCAGGCATGATGCCTCAGGCCCATGACACCAAAATGTTTTCATTTCTTTTCTTTCTTTCTTTTTTTTTTGAGATGGACTC
Organism: Pan paniscus; assembly: GCF_029289425.2. Taxonomy (NCBI): domain Eukaryota; kingdom Metazoa; phylum Chordata; class Mammalia; order Primates; family Hominidae; genus Pan; species Pan paniscus. The sequence goes on along the minus strand of NC_085927.1, from coordinate 47,444,791 downwards.
TTGCTCTGTTGCACAGGCTGGAGTGCAGTGGCACTATCTCAGCTCACTGCAACCTCCGTCTCCTGGGTTCAAGCGATTCTTCCGTCTTAGCCTCCCGAGTACCTTGGACTCCAGGCGCACACCACCACACCAGGCTAGTTTTTGTATTTTTAGTAGAGATGGGGTTTCACCATATTGGTTGGGCTGGTCTTGAACTCCTGACCTCAGGTGATCCACCTGCCTCGGCCTCCCAAAGTGCTAGGATTACAGGCGTGAGCCACTGCGCCCAGCCTAAAATGTTTTAATTTCTTATACAATCAGAAAAAAATAAACTTTTAGGTTGAAGAGAAAATATATACATATTTTTTGAGACCAAGGTCTTACTCTGTCACCCAGACTGTAGTGCAGTGGTGTGACCATGGCTGACTGCAGCCTTGACCTCCTGGGTTCAGGCGAACCTCCCACCTCAGCCTCTCCCGTAGCTGGGACTACATTTGTGCTCCACCGTGCCAAGCTAATTTAAAAATATCTTTTGTAGCCAGGCGTGGTGTCTCACACCCGTAATCCTAGCACTTTGGGAGGCTGAGGCAGGCGGATCACCTGAGGTCAGGAGTTTGAGACCAGCCTGGCCAACATGGTGAAATGCTGCCTCTACTAAAAATACAAAAATTAGCTGGGCATGGTGGTGGGTGCCTGTAATCCCAGGTACTTGGGAGGCTGAGGCAGGAGAATCACTTGAACCTGGGAGGTGGAGGTTGCAGTGAACTGAGATCGCGCCATTACACTCCAGCCTGGGCGACAAGAGCAAGACTCCATCTCAAGAAAAAAAAAAATTCAGTATAGTATTATAGAATGTCTGTGGACATCTATGGACCAAAGATTCTTTAGCCAGGAGGGAGGCCTTCAGGAATATTATTCCGCCTACCAGCCTTCCAATAACAATTGCTTGGCAAGGTATATTAGTTATCTATCACTGCGTAATAAATTAACCCAAAATGTAGGGACTTAAAATAAGAAACACGTTTCTCATGGTTTCTTTGGGGCAGGAATCCAGGTGGGGTTTAGCTGAGAGCCTCTGGCTCCGGGTCTCACAAGGCTGCAGTCAGGGTGTCGGCTGCACAAGTTGTCTCCAGGCTGGCGTGGGGTAAGCTCCAATGTCAAGTTCACTCATGTGGCTGTTGGCAGGTCCCGGTCTTCATTGGTGGTTGGCTGGAGACGTCAGTTCCTTGGCACATGGGCCTCTCCATAGAGCTACTCGCAAGGTGGTTTCATTGCTTCTTCCCCAGGGCAAGAGCAGAGCAGAGGGCGAGAGAGACAGCAAGACAACAGTTTTTTTGTAACCTAACCTTGGAAGTGACATCCCATGACTTTTGCCACATTCTAGTATTCTTTTAGTTAGAAGCAAGTCCTGTGTCCAGCCATGCTCAAGGGAGCTGATTAGGCAAGTATGTGATTACCAGGAGCTGGGGATCACTGGGGCCATCTCAGAGGCGGCCACCGCACAGAGGGCTCAAGGTCACACTGGAGGTCAAATGCTCTTTTTGCTAAGTGAGGGCAGTGCCACACACTTTGGCAGGCGCCTGAGCAAGGGATTGGTTGCTAGACAGCAAGTTCTGCTACTTTCTAGTTGCGTGAGTCCTGGGATCCCTAATTCCCCACCTGAAAAATGGGGTGAGAACAGAGGTTCCCTTGAGAATGTACTATGAGCTTATAACGATGAGGGCTGAAGAAAGTGGTTTGCAAAGTGCAGAATGCCCTTCAGAAGGTAGCCATTGTTAAGAGGACAAGGTTACAGATGTGAGTATTGGAATTTCTGTTCTTTTTCTTTTTCCTTTGAGACAGGGTCCGTCACTGTCACCCAGGCTGGAGTGCAGTGGCACAATCATGGCTCACTGCAGCCTGGATCTCCAGGGCTCAAGTGATTCTCTTACCTCAGACTCCTGAGTAGCTGGGACTACTGGCATGTGCCACCATGCCTGGCTAATTAAAAAAAAATTTTTAGTAGAGATAGGGTCTCACTATGTGGCCCAGGCTGGTCTCGAACTCCTGGACTCAAGCGATCCACCCACCTCAGCTTCCCAAAGTGCTGGGATTACAGGGGTGAGCCACCATGCCCAGCCATTCTTTTTTCTTTTTTTAAATCTTTCATTGGTATAAAATATATACGCAGCAAAGTACGTAAATGATATGCATGGTCATTTTCCCCTGCTTTTGAACATTCTTTTAAAACAAGTGAACTTTAAGTTCCTTTTAGTGTGTGTACTTTCTGGAACCTCCTATAGTGGATAATATTATTATTATAATCAGAAAAATGCCACCTTTAAAAGGTATAGTTTCTGTTGATTAGTTTCCAGGGAGAAAGCCTTTTAAAATTCCTTATCTCACTGGGGTTTTACCATGCCTTTGGGAGAAAGGCCGAGAGAGGATTAATTTCCTTGTGGGTGAAAGGAGGAAGTCACTCCTCACTCCGGGCTGGCAGGGGACTGAAGGTGGTGTCCTATGTGGGCACTGGGCAGTGAGCCACCTGCAGACTCCTGGCACCAAGGGCCCTCGGCAAGGCCAGCTCCCCACATCCTGCCCGGAGTGGCCACCGCCAACTCTGATGGAAAACGCTCTGGCTCGCCAAATCCTGAGCTCTAGAAAAGTTCTCCTTCTGGGAATCTGCCCTACATAAGTTGTCACGATGCAGCCAAAGTTTATGTCCAAATAGATTTAATGCAGCAGTATTTTTAATAGCAAAAATTTAGAATTAATGTGAGTATTCAGCAGAAGGAAATTGGTTAAATAAATTCAGTCGTTGAAAGGTAGACTATTTCGCAGGCATTAAAGTATGGTTCTGAAATATAGATTTGTGGTCTTTAATGTTTCCCAAATGAAGAGAGATAAACAATTGCACAGACAGAGGGGTGTCTATAATGTAAATCTGTGGAGAACCGCCTGGAAGGAAATGTGCCAACAGAGTAAGCCAGTTCCCTCGTGGCGGTGGCATTATGAGTGATTATTTTTCTTTTTATTTAATATCTCTAATTGTCTATAGTAAGCATGCCAGTTACATAAGTAACAGAAGTCAAGAGCAAAGCATTTTCATCCTCCGTGTCCCCCACTCAGCCCTCCCACTCCTTCTGCACTTTTATTTATTTTTTATTTTTTTATTTGAGACGGAGCCTCACTCTGTCGCCCAGGCTGGAGTGTAGTGGCGCGATCTTAGCTCCTTGTAACCTCCACCTCCCGGGTTCAAGCGACTCTCCTGCCTCAGCCTCTTGAGTAGCTGTGACTACAGGTGCGACCACGCCCAGCTAATTTTTGTATTTTTAGTAGAGATGGGGTTTCACCATGTTGGCCGGGCTGGTCGCAAACTCCTGACTTCAGGTGATCTGCCTGCCTTGGCCTCCCAAAGTGCTGGGATTACAGGCTTAAGCAACTGCGCCCAGCTCTCCTCTGCTTTTGACCATTTGTTGTAAATAGTTTGAAATCTTTTCTTTGAATCTGTGTATTGGTTTTGAAACCTACATGTCCGATCAGATAAATAATATGGGGAGGGAAGAAGAAAACATAATGCTCTCTGACAGTGAATCATAACATCATAGAAAATTAGAACCTTAGGCCAGGCGCAATGGCTCACGCCTGTAATCCCAGCACTTTGGGAGGCCAAGGTGGGCAGATCACGAGGTCAGGAGATCGAGACCATCCTGGCTAATACGGTGAAACCTCGTTTCTACTAAAAATACCAAAAAATTAGCCGGGCATGGTGGCGGGTGCCTGTAGTTCCAGCTACTCGGGAGGCTGAGGCAGCAGAATGGTGTGAACCCAGGAGCTTGCATTGAGCGGAGATCGTTGCCACTGCACTCCAGCCTGGGTGACAGAGTGAGACTCCGTCTCAAAAAAAAAAAAAAAAAAAAGAAAATTAGAAACCTAGACTTTTTTTTTTTTGCAAAGCAAATCTCTCTTTTTACAGGCAAGGAAGCTGGGCTAAGTGAGGGAGGCTGGGAGAGCTGTCAAGCGGCTGCATTGCGGTTTGTGTGGGGGCAGAGCTGGGGCTGCTTCCCCTCTCGGGCTCTGGGAGCGCTGAGGAGGGGGAGGCTGGGCTGGAGGGAGGCCCGGAGGATGCTCCGGGCTGGGTGGGGTGGAGCTGGCTGAGGAGTCTTCTGCCTGTTTGTGCTGGGTACTGGGAGATGCAGGCGGGGAGACACGAGGTAGAAGGGGCAAAGTCCTCACCTCGGAACTTGAGGGAGTTAATGTGTAATATTCTAGGATATAAGCTTGACCACGAGTTGAGACCCTGAGCACAGGCCTCCAGGAGCCGCTGGGAGCTGCCGCCAGGAGCTGTCACCATGACGGTGAGGACACTAGCCCCCTGCTGCCTGCCCCACTCTGTTCATCTTTGTCTTTGCCTGGGTGGGGGCTTTTAGGGAAAACCATTGCTGTCCCTCTCTGGGCCTCAGTTTCCCCATCTGTGCAGCAAAGAAGTTGGACAGAGGTCTTTTTTTTAAAAAACAGCATCTTGGGCCAGGCGTGGTAGCTCCTGCTTGTAATCCCAGCACTTTGGGAGGCCGAGGCTGGTGGATCATCTGAGGTTGGGAGTTTGAGACCAGCCTGACCAACATGGAGAAACCCCGTCTCTGCTAAAAAAATACAAAATTAGCTAGGCCTGGTGGCGCATGCCTGTAATCCCAGCTACTGGGGAGGCTGAGGCAGGAGAATCACTTGAACCTGGGAGGCAGAGGTTATGGTGAGCCGAGATTGTGCCATTGCACTCCAGCCTGGGCAACAAGAGTGAAACTCCATCTCAAAACAACAATAGCAATACAGCATCTTGCTCTGTCACCAGGTGGAGTGCAGTGGTGGCAATCATAACGCACTTGATTTAAGCAAGGACTTGACCTCCTTGGCTTAAATGATCCTCCCACCTCAGCCTCTTGAGTAGCTGGGACCCCAGGCACTCACCACAACACTGGCTAATTTTATTTGTTTCTTTTTCTCTTTTTTTTTTTTTTGAGATGGAGTCTCGCTCTGTTGCCCAGGCTGGAGTGCAGTGGCCCGATCTCAGCTCATTGCAACCTCTGCTGCCTGGGTTCAAGCAATTCTCTGGTCTCAGCCTCCCAAGTAGCTGGGATTACAGGTATGTGCCACCACACCTGGCTAATTTTTTTTTTTTTTTTTTGAGACGGAGTTTCTGTTGCCCAGGCTGGAGTGCAATGGCACGACCTCAGCTCACCACAACTTCCACCTCCCAGGTTCAAGCAATTCTCCTGCCTCAGCCTCCCGAGTAGCAGGGATTACAGGCATGCACCACCACACCTGATTAATTTTGTATTTTTAGTAGGGGTTTCTCCATGTTGGTCAGGCTGGTCTTGAACTCCCGATCTCAGTGCTGGGATTACAGGTGTGAGCCACTGCTCCTGGCCTAATTTTTGTATTTTTAAAGTAGAGACAGGGTTTCACCATGTTGGCTAGGCTGATCTCGAACTCCTGACCTCAGGTGATCCGCCCACCTCGGCCTCCCAAAGTGCTGGGATTACAGGCGTGAGCCACCCCACCCAGCTTATTTCTTATTTTTCGTAGAGATGAGGTCTCACTATGTTGCTCAGGCTGATATCAAACTCCTGGGTTCAAGGGATCCTCCTGCCTTGGCCTCTCGAAGTGCTGAGATTACAGGTGTGAGCCACTGTGCCTGGCCTCCATTGAGCTTTATAGAGATTAAAAAAAAAAAACTCAGCTTGGGCAATATAGTGAGACCTTTTCTGCTACAGGTGCATGCCACTACGCCTTGCCTTAAAAAATTAGTAGGGGTAGCGGCACACTCCTCAGCCTTGGGAGGCTGAGGATCACTTGAGCCCAGGAGGTCGAGGCTACAGTGAGCTGTAATTGCACTACTGTACTCCAGCCTGGGCAACAGAGTGAGACCTTGTCTCATATACACACACACACAAAACCCAAGTCCTGGAGAGCAAATTGCCCAAGGCCACAAGCTGCAAATCACAAGGGGTTGAGTGGATTCCCACTGAGGTCTCTGATTCGTTGATTCTACACCTGACTCTGCCACAGCTTTACTGTGTGGCTTTGGCCAAGTCACTGACCGTCTCTGAGCCCCAGTCTTCCTTACATCTGTGGAAGGGGATCACAGGCTGCCTCTTCTGAGGATTAGATGGTGTATTCATTGCCTAGGGCTGCAATAACAAATTACCACCAAATTGTGGGTGGCTTCACACAATAGACGTTTGTTCTGTCTTGGTTTTGGTGACTAGAAACCTGAAACCAAGGTGCTACAGGGCTACGCTCCTGCTGAAGGCGCAAGGGGAGGGTTCTTTCTTGCCTCTTCCAGCTTCTGGTGGCTGCTCGCATTCCTTGGCTTGCATCACTCCAATCTCTGCCTCCAACTTCACGTGGACTCCTCTGTGTGTCTCCGTCTCTGTGTCTATATTTCTCTCCTCTTATGAGAACACTGGTCGTATTGGATTTAGGACCAACCCTAAACCAGTATGACCTCTTAACTCGATTACATATGCAAAGGAACTATTTTTAAATAGGTCACATTGAGGCTGGGCGCGGTGGCTCACCCCTGTAATCCCAGCACTTTGGGAGGCCGAGGCAGGCGGATCACTTGAGATCAGGAGTTCAAGACCAGCCTGGCCAACATGGTGAAACCCTGTCTGTACTGAAAATACAAAAACAAAAAAAAAAGAAGAAGAAGAAGAAGAAAAAATTAGACAGATGTTGTGGCGGGCACCCGTAATCCCAGCTACTTGGGAGGCTGAGGCAGGAGAATCGGTTGAACCCGGGAGGCAGAGGTTGCAGTGAGCCGAGATCGAGCCACTGTACTCCAGCCTAGGTGACAGAGTGAGACTTCATCTCAAAAAAAAAAAAAAAAAGGTCACATTGACAGGTTCTAGGTGGACATGAATTTTCAGGGGATGCTATTCAAGTGCAGGGGGGATGCAGGATGTGAATGTGCCAGGGGTCCTGCGTGGAAGGGTCTATGCCCTCATCACCCTCTGCCTCTCGGGGAGGACTGCTGTGGCCCACGGACTCTCCCGACCTTCTCTTTCCTGGTCATCTCACCTCTGCCTTTTCTTTCCTCTCTCTGCAGCTCCAGAGGCCATATCATCCAAATCCCTTATACGACAGATAAGGGAACCAAGGCCCAGAAAGGGGCTAAGCTGGCCCCAGGCCCCTCTGCCAATTAGGGGCAGAGTCGGCACTAGAGTCTGGGCCCCCAACTCCCCACCCCCCCAGCTCTAGGGACGACCACACCCCCACCCAGTTCTGCCTGTCTCTCTCTGCGCCTTTGACTCTGTTGGGTGGGGACAAGTCTCCCGGGCCTGCACCCTCCCGCAGCTCTCAGCATCCCTATTTGTCCAAGTGCACCCCTGACCCTGGACTTCCGAGTGCTTCTGCCCTGCAGCAGCCCCCACCTCTATCCTTGGGGTTTGAGCTTTGCTGTTTCCGTCAGGCAGCCCCCAGGAGCTGCAAGGGGAGTGTGGGTGCTTCTCTTAGTCCAGGCCCAGCCCAGCTCCCCTATCCTGGCCTGACTGTTGCAGGGCTCGGGGTGTGGGCACAGGCTGCTGGCAGGAGGCGGGGAGCCATCTCCTGATGCTTGGTGTTAGACGTGTGTGTGCGCAGGGCACACGTCTGTGAGTGTCTGTGTGGCGGGCACACCTGTCTTCTGTTTCTTGTTTGAGCCCCTTTTGGACTGTCCTCACTGGATAACCTCATCTCCCAGAGGTAATGGTCTTTGTCAGTGAGAGACTGATTTTTTTTTTTTGAGACAGAGTCTCGCTCTTTCGCCCAGGCTGGAGTGCAGTGGCGCCATCTTGGCTCACTGCAAGCACCGCCTCCCGGGTTCACGCCATTCTTCTGCCCCAGCCTCCCGAGTAGCTGGGACTACAGGCGCCCACCACCACATCCGGCTAATTTTTTGTATTTTTAGTAGAGACAGGGTTTCACCGTGTTAGCCAGGATGATCTCAATCTCCTGACCTCGTGATCCGCCCGCCTCGGCCTCCCAAAGTGCTGGGATTACAGGTGTGAGCCACCGCGCCTGGCCAGCAAGAGACTGATTTTAATCCCGTCTGTCTGGCTCCAAAATCTGGACCCCACCCCGTCGTGTTAAGCGAAGACATGGGGAGTTAGGTGTCCAGCCTCCAAACCCCACTTTCTCTAAAGCAGGGAGGTTTTGCTCCCAGGGGACAACAGACCCTGTCTGGAGACATTCTTGGTTGTCACCGCTCAGGGGAGGGTGTCACTGACATCCAGTGGGTAGAGGCCAGGAATACTGCTCAACATCCTATAACACAAGGGACAGACCCCAACAAAGAAATGCCTGCCCCAAACGTCCAGAGGGCCAAGGCTGAGAAGCCCTGGTCTGAGCAGCCTCGTGTCTGACATGACGCCGTCATGGCCCGCTGTCCTGGGTTAAGCATTGCTGCCTCCTCCAGGCGTCTCTTATAAAATGTACTGCCAGACCGGGCACAGTGGCTCACACCTGTAATCCCAACACTTTGGGAGGCCGAAGTGGGAGGATCCTTTGAGCTCAGGAGGTCGAGGCTGGCCTGGACAACATAGTGAGACCCCATCTCAAAAAAAAAAAAATCAGCTGGGCCAGGTGGGATACCTGTGGTCCAGGCTACCTGGGGGGCTGAGGTGGGAGGATTGCTTGAGCCCAAGAGGTCAAGGCTGTAGTGAGCTCTGATCACATCACTGCACTCTAGCCTGGGTGACAGAGCAAGACCTTTCAAAAAAATAATGTATTACTGGCTGAGGTGGGAGGACCACTTGAGGGTCAGGAGTTCCAGAGCAGCCTGGGTAACATAGCAAAACCCTATCTCTACAAAAATTTTAAAAATTAGCTGGGCATGGTGGCACACGTCTATAGTCGTAGCTACTTAGGAGGCTGAGGCAGGAGAATCGTTTGAGCTCAGGAGGCTATGAGGCTGCATGCAGTGAGTTATAATCGTGCTACTGCACTCCATCTTGGGTGACAGAGCAAGACCCTGTCTCAAAAAAAAAAAAAAAGAAAGAAAGAAAAGAAAAAAAAAATGCTGGGTGTGGTGTCTCACGCCTATAATCCCAGAACTTTGGGAGGCCCAGAGGGGAGGATCACTTGAGGTCAGGAGTTCGAGACCAACCTGGCCAAAGTGGTGAAACCCCGTCTCTACTAAAAATACAAAGAAAATTAGCTAGATATGGTGGTGGGAGCCTGTAATCTCAGTGACTCGGGAGGCTGAGGCAGGATAATTGCTTGAACCCGGGAAGTGGAGGTTGCAGTGAGCCAAGATTGCACCACTGCACTCCAGCATGGGTGACAGAGTGAGACTCCATCTCAACATCTCAAAAAAAAAAAAAAAAAAAAAAAAAGGAACTTACTGCCTGTGGGAGAGTTGGGCAATACCTAACAACCTACCCCTACATGTGACCTACCAGCGGGTCACTTCCTCCTCTGCAGAGAGGAGGCGGCTGCCAGCAAGAGGGCACTGAGGGTCCTCCCATGGCCACTGCCCCCTTGACTTCTGGCAAAGTGCCCCAGTCCAATGAGCTCATTCAGGGCTTCTCAGATCATGCTTTTTCTGGAAATAAAAAGAAAAAAGTCAGTGAGCAGAACTCCCACAATGTAAAAGTGTCCTCCCATAAGTTGTTCTAAATCTTTGGTGCCTGTTGCGTCCCAGTCAGACCAACCCTCACCCTCTGGTCATAGATGCAAAAACTGGTCTTGGGTAATGAGTTTTTTTTTTTTTTTTTTTTTTTTTAGACAGAGTCTTGCTCTGTCGCCTGGCACAATCTCGGCTCACTGCAACCTCCGCCTCCTGGGTTCAAGCGATTCTCTTGCCTCAGCCTCCCAAGCAGCTGGGACGACAGGCATGTGCCACCACACCCGGCTAATTTTTGTATTTTTAATAGAGACAGGGTTTCTCCATGTTGGCCAGGCCAGTCTCAAACTCCTGACCTCAGGTGATCCACCCGACTCAGCCTCCCAAAGTGTTGGGATTACAGGCGTGAGCCACCGCGCCCAGCCCTGGGTAATGAGCTTTGAAAACCCAGCTTAGAAATCTCCCCTAGTAACCATCGTGAGGCTAGAGGAGGCTCCTACTGTACAGAAATTCAGGTGCTGCTTTCCTATGGAAAATAAGGAGCAGATGAATCATAACTGCAAGTAATCAAAATGATGGTCATTTGGGCAGACCACTGTCCAGAAAAAAAGAAAAAATTTAAAAAAGAAAATTAAGGCTGGGCTTGGTTCACGCCTGTAATCCCAGCACTTTGGGGAGCTGAGGTGGGCAGATCAATTGAGGCCAGGAGTTTGAGACCAGCCACACCAACATGGTGAAACCTTGTCTCTACTAAAAATGCAAAAATTAGGCATGGTGGTACATGCCTGTAGTCCCAGCTACTCGGGAGGCTGAGGCAGGAGAATCGCTTGAACCTGAGAGGTGGAGGTTGCAATGAGTCGAGATCGCACCGTTGCACTCCAGCCTGGGCGACAAAGCAAGACTCTGCTCAAAAAAACCACAAAAAAACAAAAAAAGAAAAGGAAAGTAAAACAATAAATGATGGTGGTCCTGTGATTTGCTGTTGGTCTACATGAGGGCCTGTGCATGGGATTTCACAAACATGTTCTTGAATCCTCTCAAAACCAGCTTGAAGGTTGGTGGTGTCTCCCTGGTGTGACAGGGTCTGTCATACAGCTGGCATTCAGCAACAACAACAACAAAAATAGAAATGGGAGTCTCGCTATGTTGCCCAGGCTGGTCTCCAACTCCTGGGCTCAAGGGACCCTCCTGTCTCAGCCTCCCGAGTAGCTGGAATACAGGTACACACTTCCACACCCAGGCTATCAACTGTTTTTTAAATGAATAAATCAAATTAGTCAATTTTACAGAAGGGGAAAGTGAAGCTTGGAGAGAGACTTTGATGGACATAGGACTTGCGGAGTTTTATAGATTCTTAGTTTTTGTTTGTTTGTTTGTTTTTGTTTTTGAGACGGAGTCTTGCTCTGTTGCCTAGGCTGGAGTGCAGTGGCGTGATCTTGTCTCACTGCAACCTCTGCCTCCCAGGCTTAAGCCATTCTCCTGCCTCAGCCTCCCAAGTAGCTGGGACTATAGATGCGTGCCACCACACCTGGCTAATTTTTGCATTTTTAGTAGAGACAGGGTTAAATGTTAGGCAGACTGGTCTTAAACTCCTGACCTCAGGTGATCTGGCTGCCTCGGCCTTCCAAAGTGCTGGGATTACAGGTGTGAGCCACTGGGCCCAGCCTTTTTTTCTGTTTTTCTTTGAGATGAAAAGTCACTCTTGTCGCCCAGGCTGGAGTGCAATGGTACGATCTCAGCTCATGGCAACCTCCGCTTCCAGAATTCAAGCAATTCTCCCGCCTCAGCCTCCCGAGCAGCTGGGATTACAGGCGCCCGCCACCATGCACAGATAATTTTTTTTATTTTATTTATTATTATTATTATTATTATTATTTTTGAGATGGAGTTTCGCTCTGTCGCCCAGGCTGGAGGGCAGTGACGCGATCTCACCTCACTGCAAGCTCCGCCTCCCGGGTTCACACCATTCTCCTGCCTCAGCCTCCCGAGTAGCTGGGACTACAGGCGCCTGCCACCACACCCGGCTAACTTTTTGTATTTTTAGTAGAGATGGGGTTTCACCATGTTAGCCAGGATGGTCTCGATCTCCTGACCTCGTAATCCACCCGCCTCAGCCTCCCAAAGTGTTGGGATTACAGGTGTGAGCCACCGCGTCTGGCCAATTTTTTAATTTTTAGTAGAGACGAGGTTTCACCATGTTGCCCAGGCTGGTTGCTAACTCCTGACCTCAGGTGATCAGCCCGCCTCGGCCTCCCAAAATGCTGGGATTACAGGCGTGAGCCCCTGTACCTGGCCAGATTTAGTTTTGGGTGGGCCAAGATCTTGTGCCTCTGTTACAGTCATTTTCCATATCATATTTTTGTTTCTGGGGTTCTGCTGAGGGCAGTGTGATTTCATCACTTGAACACTTTGCGGAACTGGGCAGGAAGCACTCTGCCCATTTCATAGATGGGCAAACTGAGCCTCCGTCCTGTGCCTCTTCGGGTTGGGGTGGATAAGAGCAAAACAGGGCAGAGAGTGGGGAAGCTCTGGGGAGGCCTTGATCAGAGCGCTCTGGCTCTGCCACTTTCCAGCTTGGTGGTCTCCTGCGTCCTCACGTGGGCAGGGGGATTGAGACCTGCAGCTGGGTTGGGATGAGGTGGATGAAGCTGCTGAGCAAGTGTGGGATTGATTTTCTGTGGGGACTCGAGTGGAATGTTTCTCTGTTGGCCCAGGGGGAACTTGAGGTTAAGAACATGGACATGAAGCCGGGGTCAACCCTGAAGATCACAGGCAGCATCGCCGATGGCACTGATGGGTGAGCAAGGTTTCAGGGTTGGGGGAGTCTGCAGGCCCGGAATAGGCAGGGCGGGTGGGGCAGGCAGGGCAGCCCTGTGAAGTGGTCAGGCAAGAGGGACGTCAGGCCAATGGGCCCTTTTTCACACCCTTCTCCCCACACCCCTGCTGGCCCCCACTTCATGTCTGAGGCTAGGTTTGGGGACCTGCAGAATTTCAGAGTTGATGCCATATGCTCTGTTCTTTTGCCCCAACAGCCATTGAAGGGGCAGGTGGAGAAGCCCCTGGAACTCTGCCTGGCCCCCTGCGGGGCAGGTGCCTCTAGGGAACGCCCAAATCCCCAGAGACACCACCCTCTTTACCCAGCAGAATGGCCACAGGCTGGCATTTCATGAGCATTAAACCAGGGCAGCCACCAGGGGAGGCTGAGTGGTCTCGCTGGCATCCTCTTGGTTAGAACCAGCGGCCTCACCACCTCCGTGAGTCACAGTCCAGCGAAGGGCTCTCTCGCCTGCAGAACATGTCAGCGCATCTTGGAACTGTGCTTTATCTACTTTTGGTTAGAGAGGGGGCGGGCAGTTGCATGCCATAGGAGCTAAGGGAAAAGTGACTTATTTCTCCTACTTGGGTCCCTCAAGTTTGTCAAAATGTGTGATACCCTTGGTCTGAGACTCCCAAATGAAGACACCCCATGACCCAGAATGCCCCACTTTCAGGAACCCTGCAGGTCTAGCCCAGGCTCCTGTAGTGATCCTGCCAAGAAGTCATACAACCCCGGTTGCACACCCATAGTGACAGGGAGCTCACCACCTTAGGTTGGCTGCTGGTGGCTAAATTTAATAGGTCTTCAGATATCTAAGAGATAGCATTTCTCTCTCCCAGGAGAGCCACCCCCAATTCCTGAAGCTGTCACTATCAGTTACCCTTCTCTCAACAGTGTGATCCCTGCTCCAAATGGAATGTGCTACCACAGTGCTAAGTCTGAGCAGGTTGTTACCTCCCTTGTTTTAAGGCACAGATCTCAACTAACACAAGCTTTGATTCTTCCAGCTTGTGGTCAACCAAGGTCCTCCAACCCAAGCTGCTTTATCCAGGCCTGAGCCCTGAACCTCACCTGCTACCCCTTCTCCTGCAGCTTTGTAATTAATCTGGGCCAGGGGACAGACAAGCTGAACCTGCATTTCAACCCTCGCTTCAGCGAATCCATCATTGTCTGCAACTCATTGGACGGCAGCAACTGGGGGCAAGAACAACGGGAAGATCACCTGTGCTTCAGCCCAGGGTCAGAGGTCAAGGTGAGGTCAAAGGGGGAAAGGGCACTGGGGTGATGTCAAGGGGAGGGCCCAGATGGAAGAGAGCCTGGCCTGGACACAGGTGCTGGCCTTGTTTGAGCCATCAGGCATTGCCCTGGCCCATTTCCAGGGCCTCCTGCCTCCTTGACACCCTCCCTCCCCACAGTTCACAGTGACCTTTGAGAGTGACAAATTCAAGGTGAAGCTGCCAGATGGGCACGAGCTGACTTTTCCCAACAGGCTGGGCCACAGCCACCTGAGCTACCTGAGCATAAGGGGCGGGTTCAACATGTCCTCTTTCAAGTTAAAAGAATAAAAGACTTCCAGCCGAGATTCTCTGTCCTGGTTCTTCTTCCGAGTCACACCAGGATCAACAGAGCTTGGCTGTGTTCCCCTATCCCTACCTGCAGTTCCTGCCCCAGGGCTAAAAGCAAACAAAATAATCTGTTTTTATCGAGTCTTCCTGTGGCAAGAACTGTGGCTTGTGACTCCTTTCTCTCTTGGGTCCCTCAAGTTTACAAAAACATGGGATACCCCTGGTCTGAGGACCTCTGAATGAAGGCACCCCATGATCCAGAATGTCCTGCTCTCAGGGATCCTGAGGTCCCGTAGTGATCCTGCCTCCTGCCACACATCCTCTGGCTGCATACCTGTAGTGACAGGGAGCGCACCACCTCACGTTAGCTGTTTGTGGCTAAATTTAACCGGTCTTCCGATACCTAAGGAGGGCATTTCTCTTTCCGTGCATTTTAATGCTCCTGGCATTTTCATAATACTGAGGAGGAAACAGATATGAGGACACCCGGCTGCCATGTTGGGAGGCTGAGACATGCTCCCAACAGTTCTACGCACTTGCTTCTGTCTACTTGCCCCCACCATCGCCAGAGCAAATGCCACGCTGCCCTGTGGGATTATGGGGCAGACACGAGTCCCAGGCACCTGGGCCAGGGGCTGTTCCCGGAACTGCAGATAAGGGCTCCCACCTGGGCCTCTTATCTCAGGGGCGTTCCAGCCTGGTTACTCATTACCCTCCCCTTGGCGCGTCCACTTCCCTTCCCTGCTGGGGGCCTTGATGGGGGATCCTTGGCTTTCTAAACTCCCTGGAGGGGAGGGGACTGAAGCAGACAGAGCTGATGCTGTTGTCCCAGGTCCCCAAGCATCTTGCAGGACACCTTTTATCAAAACAGCCTTATTTAATCAGGCCCCAGAGGCAAGTCTGGGGTATACAGGCAGGTGGGATTCCTCCCCGGGAGGTCATACCTGACCTTTCTGGGGTAAGAGGGAGGCTGGGGCGGGGATGTTGGGGAAGCGGCCTGGGAGACGGCTGTCAGGGTTGCAGCAGGGACGCTCTGGGATGAGCTGGGGGCAGGCGGTCCCTTTGGGAGGTGAGACAATGGCCCTGTGTGGTACACTCCCTGCCCCCCACCCCCCACGGGCCGCTTGGTCTGGCACAAAGGACACACTGTGAGGCTGGGTCCTCCAGCTGGTGGGGGTGGCATGGAGTGGGGCCTAAGGAACAGCTATTAGGTCCAAAGTGGCAGTCGGGGGAGGTGGTCAGTTTGGCAGGGCCTCTGGGAGCATAAAAGTCCCAGAGCAAGCCTGGCCTTCCCTGTCCTCCCTCCCATGTCTGTCCTGCAGAGGTGGGGAGGGGTTTAGGGGCAACACGACTTCTCCCCTCTCCGGTCTGGTAGGAACCAGCTGTTAGGTGAGGGGCCGGCTCTGCACCTAGGTGGGGCCCTGGGACCATGCCCCAGCCCCTCACACCTTGACCTCATCATCCTCCTCAGCATCCGCAAATTCAAAGGTGTTTGCTTGCACTGTGCTGGGCACCGGGGTCCTGCTGCCTGCCTGGGGCGCCCTCCACTCTTCGTCCAGGCTCTCCCAGGAGGCCCGGGCTTGGGGCAGCACCTCCACCCGCTCCTGCCGCGCATCCATCTCTGGGTAGTGGCGGCCGCCATCCCAGCCTGCTCCCCAGTGCCTGCCGAGGGCAGGGCCAGCAGGTCCTCGGGGACCCCCTCCCACTGGGCTGGCCTTCACCTCAGCCACTGGGCCCAACCCAGCTGTTACCCCATTGGGACAGTGTCCATGGGGTGTGGAGCTTGCGGCAGGGGCTGGGGGATTTGCAGCAGGACCCGTGGGGGTTGCGGCAGGTGCTGAGGGGTTTGCAGCAGGCGCTGGGGGGTTTGCAGTAGTGGCTGGGGGGTTTGCAGCAGGACCCGTGGGGTTTGCAGCGGGGGCTGGAGTCTCAGCTGCAGGGGCTTCTGGGAGGCTCATGACCCCTAGCAGCTCGCTGAGGAGCGAGGGCCCAAGGTCGAGGTCCAGGCGGAAGGACAAGAGAGAGTCAGAGCGGCGAAGCCCGGGCTCAGAGGGGAAGGAACCATCCCGGTCTCGGTCATGCGGCTTTTCCGAGCGGGGCAGGCGGGAGATGGTGCAGAACCCAGAGTCCAGGCCTAGAAGAGAAATGGGCAGTGGGCTCAGAGCTGGGGTCCCTCACCAGGAATTC
This sequence comes from Pan paniscus, assembly GCF_029289425.2. Classification (NCBI taxonomy): domain Eukaryota; kingdom Metazoa; phylum Chordata; class Mammalia; order Primates; family Hominidae; genus Pan; species Pan paniscus. The sequence goes on along the minus strand of NC_085927.1, from coordinate 47,428,659 downwards.
AGGAGGGGAGACAGGACCAGTCCTGGCTTGCTGTGTGGCTTCTGGCTAGTCCCTCCCCTCTCAGGCCTCGGTTTCTCCCATCTTTCCAATAGAATACACTCCATGGTCACCTGTGTGATCTTCCTCTCTACCCCGAAAGCTGAAAATCATCATTATCCTCATTTCCATTATGCAGATGGGGAAAGTGAGGCTCAGTTTGGGATGGGGCGAAGGAGCTAGCCCAAGGCCATAGAAGTCTGACGAGGTGGAATCAAGTCTGGAGCTCAAATCTCCTCTCAGTCCCAACTGTGACCTCAGCCATGGCCACCGGCTCCCTGCCATGACGCTGGCCGATGGCTGCAGGTGAACCCATAGCACGTGAGCTGGTTTGTGGACACAGGATGGGACCAGCAATCGGGTCTGACTGTATAGAAATGAAGGACAGACACGTCCAGCCCCTGCTTCCAGGACTACAGACCTGAGACAGAATCGGGTTTCTGTGGACCAGTCCTCAGTGCGGTTCTGAGCGGCCGCCTGGGGCAGGGGCGTTAGAGCCACTCCTGCAAGGCAGGGAGTGGCCACCAGGTGGCAGCAGGGGCCCATGGTTCTCAGGTGAGCTCTGACCAAATGGCCAAGGTGGCACTTCTGGCTGGGCAGGAAGGCCCGTGGCTTGCGGTTCCTGTGAGTGGTTTTCCAAATTTGTCGGGTTACAGGAAACCAAGTTCAGATAACAACAGCTCCAGTGTCCTGAGCACCTACTAAGTACCAGCCCCCCTGCGCCTCTCCTGGCACTGAATCTTAGCAATGACCCCGAGAGACTCATTATCCAGGCGAGGACTTGAACTTATAGAGGTCAATTGACTTCCTGAAATTCAGGCAGAACCGAATTGGAATCTAGAGCCCAGGCCCTTCACCTCTCCATGATATCATTCCGACATGAGGGGAAGGCTTTGGTTGAAGGGGGCAAGAATGGGTGGGTGACTGGTTCAGCTAAGGCCCAGAGAGGGGGATGTGCTTGCCCAGGTCACACAGCAAGTGAGGGGCAGCTAGAACTCAAACTCCACCTCCTCACTCTCAACCTCAGGTGTTTTGGGGAGTCAGCTTGTTCCCACCACTGCACCCCCTCCCCATCCATGATGTGGGGTTTGGGCCTGACCTCTGTGGTCACTTGGAGCTCACTTGGAGCTTGGAGGAGCCATTGAACCCCTCTGGGCCTCAGCCTCAGCCTCTGAAAAGTGGGCCAAGATGACCCAGGCCCTCACCGTAGCTGGAGTGGCCGTCTGTGGAGCTGGTGGGGCTGCTGTCGAAGCTGAGCTTGCCAACCACGAGGCTGTCGTAGGCGGCCTGGTTGAGCTGGGGCAGGGAGATGGCGTTCTTGATGATGGGGGAGATGGCCGGTGGAGCCGGGGAGGGTGCAGGGGGAGATGCCATCCTCCGGGGGGGCGCCCCCACCCTCCGCACCAGCTGCAGCTTCTTGGCCAGGAAGCTGCGGGGTGAGCGATGGGTGCTCCCGGAGCTGCCACCGTGGTTGCTGAGGAAGGACGTGTCCCCGAAGACATCCCCGCCGCGGCCCACATGCATGGTGTGGCGGAAGTCCCCGAGTGGGTGGCTGATCATGTCTGCAGTCAGCCGCCTCTTTCCCTGTGAACTGGACACCCAGCCCACAGGCGAGAGCTTGCCCAGGCTCATGGTGGGGGCGCCTCTGCCCCCCTGGGGGCCGGGCATCAGCTCTGGCTGCTCACAGCTGCTAGTCCATGCCTACCAGGGGCCGGGGGAGGGAGGTGGGCTGGGCTTGGGATGGCTGCTCAGCTCCTTTGCCCTGGCGGAAGCTGTAAATGGCACTCTCCTAAGGTGAGGTCCCCAAATGCTGAGGCTGTGGGGGGTTCATGGCTTGTCTCTCCCAGGGGCCCGTCTCCCAGCCCCTCAGAAGCAGCTATAGATGTTCAAGCGCAGAGAAAGCACCCCCGAGGTGGTCGGCAACTCTCCTGCCCAGAGGTGGAGACCTGGAAGGAAGACAGAATGGGTGGTGACGGCAGGCCCGCGACAGAGGAGGAAATCCGCGGTCCAAACATTAGCAGCTGAAGAAGATAGATGATCACACCCAACTACACGGATGGAGGCCTCCAACTGACGCGGGGCAGAAGCTAGGCACACGGGGACCCAAGTGAGTCTGTGTATAGAAAGTTCAAGAACACAGCCGGGTACGGTGGCTCATGCTGGTAATCCCAGCACTTTGGGAGGTTGAGGTGGGTGGCTCACCTGAGGTCAGGAGTTCGAGACCAGCCTGGCCAACATAGAGAAACCCCGTCTCTACTAAAAATACAAAACTTAGCCGGACGTGGTGGTGCGCACCTGTAATCCCAGCTACCCAGGAAGCTGCGGCAGGAGAATCGCTTGAACCTTGGAGGCAGAGGTTGCAGTGAGCCAAGATCACATCACCGCACTCCAGCCTCGGCAACAAGAGCAACATTCCGTCTCAAAAGAAAAAAAAAACACAAAAAACAAGGAAGTTCAGTAACAGGCAAAACCAATTGATGCTATTAGCAATCAGAATGATGGCAGCCTCTGAGCAGGTACTGACTGAATAGGGGACAAATAATTCATTGAGCTATACACTTAAGCCATGTATCAGGAAAAAATAGAAGCACTCATTCACTCATTCTAAGTCTGAGCAACATAATGAGACCTGGTTTTTACAAAAAATTTTTTAAAAAATTAGTTGGGTGTGGTGGTGTATGCCTGTGGTCCTAGCTACTCAGGAGGCTAAGAAGGGAGGATCCTTTGAGCCTAGGAGGTCAAGGCTGCAATGAGCCATGATTGTGTCACTGCACTCCAGTCTGGGAGACAGAGCGAGACCTTGTCTCAAAAAAAAAAAAAAAAAAAGGAAAAAAAAAAGAAAGCACTTATTCTGCAGGGCCCACTTATGAAGCACTTACTAAGTGCCAAGACCTCACCTGCCTCATCGTTTAAACCCATACAATACTCCTGAGGGGCTGGGCGCGGTGGCTCACGCCTGTATTCCCAGCACTTTGGGAGGCCAAGGCGGGTGAATCACGAGGTCAGGAATTAGAGACCAGCCTGGCCAACATGGTGAAACCCTGTCTCTACCAGAAATACAAAAAATTAGCTGGGCGTAGTGGCGGGCGCCTGTAATCCCAGCTACTCAGGAGCCTGAGGCAGGAGAATTGCTTGAACCCGGGAGGCAGAGGTTGCAGTGAGCCGAGATTGCGCCACTGCACTCCAGCCTGTGCGACAGAGCGAGACTCCGTCTCACAAACAACAACAACAACAAAAACATTACTCCTGAGGGCAGCATGAGATTAGAGAGGGGAAACTGAGGCACAAAGTGAAGTAACTTGCCTGAGGCTACGTAGTAAGAAATGGTGAAACAGGCCCCACATCCCAGAGCCCTGGAGCCCCAGGCTACACTGCCTCCTGCTGAGTAACAGAGTAAGTCACCTCCCTTCTCTGTGCATTAAAATCTCTGCCACGCAGCGAAGCCAGGAGGGAGCAGACACCTCACCAAAGCTTTGTGAAGCTGGGTAAACAGCCAGAGCAGAGGTTCCTCTGAACCATCCACCTTCAAGGAGCTTCCTGGAATAAGGATCCTGTGGTCAAAAGTGGCTTTTTCCAGCTGCCTCCTCCATGCGTGAGCATATTCAAGGCTCTGAGAAGGCCCGCAGGAAAAGACTTTATCACAGTTTGTCAAATTGACGTAGGAGCCTTGCTGTCAGGGAGCAAGCTTTGGAAAAAGCTCAGCTGGTGCCAAAAGCTATTTCTTGCGCATCTCTCCTTCCTGATTCCTCACCCCCACCATACACACACACACATCCTCCCCTGCTCCAGCTTCTCTAAGCATCTCTTGTTCTGACCCCTTTCCTTCTGACCCCTTTCCTTCTAGTGTCATACAAAGTCCAGGCTAGAGCACACCTGTGATCCTATGCTTTTCCTGTGGCCCACTGAGGGCAAAGCTGGCTAGAGGTCAGATCCACAGAGCTAGTTGAGACTTGAACTCACATAAGCCCTTGACTGGCTTGTGGAGCCCAGTCTTGCCTCCCGAGATCGGCAATGCACTTGGAGGGTGGGGAGGCCGCCTGGATTTTCCTGCCTTTCTCCCTTGGGCATCTAGCTTGGGCTCTGCACTTAACAAGTGCCAAATCAATGCCAGCTGAATCACAGATCTCCATGATAACCTGCATGCCAAAACATCACCCTGGCCCCTTCTGAGAGTGGGAGGGCAGGCTGGGCTCTGTGTCCTCACAATGTGACCTTGGGCAAGTCACTTACCTACACAGACCTGGGACCTCAGCTGATAAAAGTCAGTAATGATCCTTAAGAACACCTACGTCTGCGGCTCAGCCTTCTTCCTTTTTTAAAACCATTGCTGCCACCTCCAAGCATAAAAATCTCAATACTGCCCTTCTAATGTTATTTGAAATTCAAAATAGGTTAAATAACAAGATAAGAACAAAGAAGCCAATAGGACAAAGCTTGCTTTGTTTTCTGACTACATTCTCTTCCCTTCCCACCATCTGATCCTCCCCCAGCCCTAACTCCTCCCCCTTGTGGGGGGGAACTTCTGAATCATCTTTTTCCCTCCCTGGCACCCCCGGCACCGAGAAGTCCTCGTGGAATGTTTGCTGAAGTTCTGAAGCGATCCACAGTTGGCCAACCATTACATGATGTCATCTGATTCTCCCACAACCCTGCAAAGCCACAGCGTGGCCTATTTGACAGGCAGCACTGAGGTTCGGAGGGAAGGGAGACCTGTCCAAGGTTAAGTGACAGGTTCATGGCAGGGCCAAGTTTCCCTGCTCAGCAGGGATTAAGGATGCATCTCTGGGGGAAGGAATGGGAGCGGGGAGGGTGTTCCTCTGTACAATGTCCTGTAGAAGGGTCTGCCATGTGGCCTTACCCACTTGCTCCCACCCCAGCTCCCTGACTTTTTTTTTTTTTTTTTTTTGAGGCAGGGTCTCACTCTGTCACCCAGGCTGAATGCAGTGGCTCCATCACAGCTAACTGCAGCCTCGAACTCCCAGGCTCAAGCGATCCTCCCACCTCAGCCTCCTGAGTAGCTGGGACTACAGGCACATACCACTAGGCTCAGCTAAGTTTTTCCACTTTTTGTAAGGACAGGGTCTCACTCCATTGCCCAGGTTGGTCTCAAATTCCTGAACTCAAGCCATCCTGCTGCCTCAGCCTCCCAAAGTGCTGGGATTACAGGTGTGAAACACCACACCTGGCCTCCCTGACTTCTTGAGGCAGCACCTCATCTCCCAGCAAAAGGGGCTCCTCCCCCCAGAACCCCCATGGTCACTTTTGACTTGGGGGACCAGCTTCCTCCCCAATCTTGTGATGATCCCATCTTTCAAATATTTCTGGGCACCCCCCAATAGTACCCACCCCTCACACTACCCTGCCTACTGCGGTCGAGAGACTCTGCAGCGCTGTGGAGCTGAGGGCAGGGTATTGGGACCCGGTCTTCCCATGTGGAAAACGGAACAGCACACCAGGCAGTTCCCCTCCCAGGGGAGTTGCAAGGGTAGAAAATGTAATGAAACCCTCAGATACTGGAGCAGGGCAGCCATGGGTTCAAATCTGACACCTTTACACTAACATCTCTCATTCCAGGGACCCCGGTGGCAGCCACGTGGCACTTGCTGCCAACCACAGGGCACTGCTGGCCATCAGGTGTGCCTCACTTGGCACTGGAGTAAGCAGGGCTCCAAGTGTCCTGGTGCCAGGCTCACCTCCCCTCACCTGCCCAGGAACACCGCCCGTTAGTGTTCAGAACACCCCTTTCACAGATGGAAAAAACGAAGCTCAGAGACATTTACCCTCAGTCACAGACCAACATTGCTGGTAAATGCCCCAGGGTGGGGGTGAAGACGATGGGGAATGGGGAAGAGGATTTGGAGGGCTTGGATGCCCAGTGCTGAGCCTGGTGTGGGGTGCAGGTGCAGGCCTGGGAAGACAGGAGACCCAGCTCTGCAGATTCACTGCCTGTGACCTGGGCAAGGAGGTCACCACACAGCCTCAGTGTCCCTGGAGTCCTTATATTTACCCTATAGAGGATAGTCAGGGCCTGGGCACATGGCCTGAGCTCACTCAATGGTGGGAATGACGCAAGAACAAGTTTTGGAGCCGGGATCGGGCCAACAGGGGCCGCTGTGGAGGCACATGTGGTCGCGGGGAGGCCAAGGGCGGGTCTGAAGGACAGCGGGGGCGGCTGCACCCTGGCATTCACCTGGGGGTCACCCGCAGGCCGCAGTGCTGGCCAGGGGCCCACGTCTCATCCTGGAGGCCACTGCTCGGGTGCACACAGCCCACTTCCTGCGGGCATCCAGCTGGGTGACGCCCCCCCCACCGCTGGACAGCGGGTCCCGGTCATGGTTATGGCAGCTCCCCCAAACCTGCTGTGGTCCCTGGGATAAGGGGTTAAACCGGGCGGCTGGCTTCTCCTGCTCCTCAAAGTCCAGACGCTTCAAAGTGGAGAGACGGGGAAACTGAGGTCAGAACGGGGTAGCTAGTTGTTCGCAGTCGCGCTAGGGGACCCGGTCCTCCGTATTCCAAGGGGGGCACCGTGGGCCATTAGGGAGCGACGGGGAAAGTGGAAAGGAGACGCGCTTCGTGCCCACCGCCCCGAGTTAGAGCCGAACCAGCCCTGGACCGAGCGAGGCGGAGCGGCTGCGGGCCGCGTCTCGGGTCCCCGCGCCACGTTTAGTGCCGCTGCGGCCTCCCGGCCAGTCCCCCGTACTCTCTAAGCCTCAGTTTCCCGGTCTAGGAAAAGGGCTTCGAATGTTGCGGGTCTGGCACGGCTGGGGCAAAGGCAGAACAATCTAGAGGGCGGCCGGGATTGGAAGTCCGGGAAGGACTTCGGCCATCCAACATTCCCTGGGGGGACGGGGCTCAGGACGCGGAGGGTCGCTCCGCGGGGGAAGGGGACGACCGGCTGTCTTGGCCGGAGGGGAACCGGACGGGATGACCTCATCCGCGGCTCCAGCCTGGAATGCGGCGGTCGGGCAGGGGGGCAGGGTGCCTGTCCATCTCCCCGGGCCCCTCACCCCCCACTTCCCGCTCTCCGCGTGGGCCTCGGCGGAGGGGAGACATTCCGCCGCGTCGCCCGCTGCCCGCCCCGGCCCTTCCTTCCCCCGCACAGGAAGGCGCGGAGACAGCCCCCGCTCTGCCCCTCGGCTCGCCCCCTCCTCGCGCATTTTGGCCGCTCAGCCCGGTCCGATCCTCTGCCCCTTCCGCCAGCCTGGAACGGGACACGAAGCCCGAAAGCTCGGAGTTTCCTCGCGCGGCTCCGCGGCCGCGCCCGGCCTTCCCGTGGGCACCCGGGGGCGCCTCTCCCGGGCGGGTCTCGTCCCCGTCCCGGCCCCGGGAGCCTAGTAGGGTGCAGAGTCCCCGCGGGCGCCGGGACCCGCCGGCCTCCACGGCCTCCGCCCCGAGGACCCGCGCGCCCGGGCTGTTACCTGGCTCCGCGAGCCCCGGGGGCGCGGGACGAGGGCGGACTCGTCGTCTGCAGCGGCGGCGGCCGCGCGTCCCGGCTGGCAGCCCGGGAGAGTCGCTGGGCCGGTCTGCGCCGCCCTGGCCGCGGGCTCCGCGGGCTGGATCCGGGGGCGGGGGCGGGGTGTGGGCGCTCCCGCCTCCCGCCCCTCTCCTCCCGCCCGCGGGCGGGGCCCGGCCCCCTCCCCGGCACCGTCCTCGCGGCCGCCGAGAGCTGGCAGGGACGCGGCTGGGGGGCCAGGCCAGGCCTCTGCTCGCCACCCCGGACAAGGCCAGCCGGGGAACGTGCGGGCTGCCCCGGGGAGGCGACTCCCGTCCCCGGCCGCCAACCCCTCCTCCACCGGTTCCCCTCGTGGCCTTGCTTGGGGCGTCCAGGCCTGATGAACTCTCCTCCCTCCTGGGCCCTCCAGCCGCGCCCTGCGGGAGTTTGGGGAACCGGGAAGCTCGATCTGAGGCCTTGAATGCCTGGGCCTTTAAACCTTGATGTTTACAGGCATGACATGCCCACTCCTTTGCTCCCCATTCTCATTCCCTTCCATCCGGTACAGGCCCCGCGGTGCCCAGGAGGAAGACAGCCATACTGGGGCGACTGGTAGAGTGGGGTAGAGTGGCCGTCAAGACCGGGACCCTGGAGCCGGACAGCCTGGGCTCCTGTCCTGCCTCGGTCACTACTTACCTTTCTCTGCCTCAGTTTCCTGATCTGAAAGTGGGATAGCTAATAGCAGCGTCAGATGTTGTGTGAAGTGTTCCCTGCTCCAAGAGCACCTAGGAGGCTTGCTCGGCAGGTAAATGAAGTCGCATCTCAGAGACTTTACAGACCCTCCCCCCACCCCGCCCACCTCCATGGAGGGCAGGGAATCAGCCATACCCGGGACCCTGTGCCATCCTCAAGGAGGGGAGAGAGATCTCTGGCCCCTGCCTCCCGTTGTTGTGCCCTCCTCTGACTACTCCCATCTGACTATAGAGTCCCTGGGCTGTCAGGGCACAGAGAGGTCCCTAACACTTCCTGCAGGGCCTGGGGGCTCAGGAAAGCTTCCTAGAGGAGATGATACCTGAGTTAAGTCTCTCTTTTTTTTTTTTTTTTGAGACGGAGTCTCTCTCTGTTGCTCAGGCTGGAGTGCCATGGCATGATCTCAGCTCACTGCAGCTTCCACCTCCCGGGTTCAAGCGATTCTCCCTCCTCAGCCTCCGGACTAGCTGGGATTACAGGCACCCACCCACGCCCGGCTAATTTTTATATTTTTTAGTAGAGAGGGGGCTTCACCATGTTGGCCAGGCTGGTCTTGAACTCCTTACCTCAGGTGATCCGCCTGCCTCGGCCTCCCCAAGTGCTAGGATTATGGGTGTGAGCCACTGCATGGTTGTGAGTTAAGTCTTAAAGGACGTGTAGGCAGAGGGAAGGGCAGTGGAAATGCACAGTGCACAGCTGGCAGGGGACAGCACAGCAAAGGTTGGGAGTGGAGGACCCTGCAGCGGAGGCAAACCCGGCTGGAGGAGACTGGCTGAGCGCTGTTGTGGCCGGGGATGAGGAGCTGTATTTACCCGCAGGTGGAGGAGACAAGGTCTTTACTGTTCACCCAGGGGCTAGGCCTCTTCCACTGGCTCCCTGAATCCCCATGCTGGCCGCCAAGGGAAGGAGCTATTTATGCAGCTGGACAAATGAGGAAACAGAGGCACAAAGCATTCTAGCATTTGCTCAAGTGGCACAGCGGTAGGAACTCTTTCCCTGGGGGCCGGCCCAGGAGTATTTTGTCCCATGGAGAATTGGAACAGCATCAGGACAGTGAGCCAGCAGGCAGCACTGGCAGGTGTACATTTAGAAGACTGACTGTCGTCCGGCGCGGTTGCTCACGCCTGTAATCCCAGCACTTTGGGAGGCTGAGGTGGGCAGATTACTTGAGGCTGGGAGTTTGAGACCAGCCTGACCAATATGATAAAACTCCGTCTCAACTAAAAATACAAAAATTAGCCAGGCATGGTGGCGGGTGCCTGTAATCCCAGCTACTCGGGAGGCTGAGGCAGGGAGAATTGCTTGAACCCGGGAAGCGGAGGTTGCAGTGAGATGAGATCGCACCACGGCACTCCAGCCTGGTCAACAGAGCGAGACTCCATCTTAAAAAATAAAAATAAAAAAGTGCCGGGCGCGGTGGCTCACACTTGTAATCCCAGCACTTTGGGAGGCCGAGGCGAGCAGATCACTTGAGGTCAGGAGTTCGTGACCAGCTTGGCCAACATGGTGAAACCCTGTCTCTACTAAAAATACCAAAAATTAGTCGGGCATAGTGGTGGGTGCCTGTAATCCCAGCTATTCAGGAGGCAGAGACAGGAGAATTGCTTGAACCTGGGAGACGGAGGTTACAGTGAGCTGAGATCGTGCTACTGCACTCCAGCCTGGGCGAGAGAGCGAGACCCCATCTCAAAAAAACAAAAAACAAAATAGAAATCTGACTGTGAGTGAAGAATGGACTGGAAGGACAGTGATGGAAACAAAGAACTAGTGCTACTGTGGTTATTACTATTAATAGCATCAGTAGTAACCAGCACTTATTGAGCACCTGATGCATACCAGGTCCTGTAGCTCATTAACATGCATTATGACATTTAATTCTTGTGAGAGCCCCATAGGGAAAGTCCTGCCATGGTGTCCCTTTTGCAGATAAGTGAAGTGATTTGCGTAAAGCTCCCTACTTTGGCAGGATAGCCATACTTTCCAGTTTGCCTAGGACAGCCCAGATTACACATACTGTTCCAGTGTAATTATTAATAGCACTTCCTTTCATTCTCAAAGGTGACCTGGTTAGACAATCAATTACACGTCACTCTAGTCAGAGGATCCCTAGAGCGGCTGGTAAAGGAGGCAGTTTGGTGCAATGTCAAAGGCCCTGAGCTCAAATCCTGGCCCAGTGGCTGACCGTGGGCAAAGCACTTGGCCCATCTGAGCCTCAAGTTTCTCATCTCTGAAACGGGTATAATAGCAGTGTGGGTATTTACTAGTTGGGGTGTTGTGAGCCCCAGGCAGATGACTGAGCAAGCAGTCCTGATGGAAGTGGTTACAACCTGCCCCATGCTTGCTCCATCTTCTTCACCCGTGGGCAGGGAGGGCAGGCAGGAAAGAACAAGAGGTTGAGAACCTCCCTACTATATATGCCACATGCTTTGTCTTCTCCAGCTCATTGACAGGCAACCTGTGAATCAGGAATTCTTGCCCCCTTTTACATCTGGGTAAGCTGAGGCAGAGAGGAGCCCTCTCCCTCCTTTGCCTGCCTCCAGATAGAAACCTATCTCCATGTAGGCTGTGCCCTTGTTCCTGGCTCCACTCCTGATTTAAGGATCTGACTCAGTTTTTCCCTCTGGAAAACGGGAGAAAGGGAGAAGTTTCAATATCCCCAAGAAGGATCCAGGGTTGGGCAGTCTCCCTTTATCATGCTTTTCTCCTCCCCCAATTTCCTGTGGTCCCCTTCCTTCCCTTTGAGAGGCTGTGCCCAGGAGTGCAGGGGTTAACCTTGGCAGGGCTGTAATCACCATGCAGAATGCAGAACAAATGCCTCCCAGCTGGGGACGGGGAGCTGCTAGGTGAACCAACCGCCCAGAGCTCAGGATCCCCTACCTCCCTGTCTTGAAGGAACCAGGCTCCTCAGGCTATAGTCCCAGGGCTCAGCTGCCCCATCCACTCAGCCCAGCAGATTGGGTTGGCCAAGGCAAGGGGCCTAAGGGAAGGAGGCAGGTCCTGGGCAGGGAGCAGTCTATGGAGCCAGGGAGGAGGGGGCAGGGCAGAGCTAGGGAGAAGTATTTCCTCCTTGGGGACCCAGGAATGCCAGTGGCTGCTTCCAGGTTCCAGGGAGGTTTGGGATGGGAGCCTTCAACTGAGGCCACAACTATCAGCCCCTCCCTAGGGTGCATGTCCCCTTTGTACCCCAAAGTCTGGCTGGGCTTTTGGTCAGTTAATGCATCTGCTCATTGACCCACTGATTGGTCTTTCCCGTTCTCCAGCTCTTGAGTGTCCACTGGTCCATCCATCCGTCGATGCGATTGCTAATTCATCCATCTACCCACTGCCCACTCCCCTGTCCATCTGCCCTCCCTTCCATGCACCCATTTACCCACCTACTTCCTGTCCATGTCTTGATCTGCTACTCACATACATCCAATCACTCAACCACTTACTTACCCACCCTTCCATTGACCCATTGCCTATCCCCCATTCATCCATCCATCCACTTATGCACCCATCCAGCCGCCTACACACCCATGCATCCTTCCACCCCATCATCCATTTACCTACCTGTACACCCACCCACCCACTCTACCCAGCATCGCTTGATCCACTGCCCACACCCGTGGCCATCTACTCACCCACCTGTCCATCTACTCCTTCCACTTCCATCCTGTAATGCCCTTACACTGACTCACGCCTGGTCTCTGCTGACCAGTATGGGTGTCTGAGCACGTCCCCATCTTTCTCACACACATGCACTTCACTCACCTCATCAGCAGGTTACCTGGAGGCAAAATACCCTTGAAGACTGCTTTTTTTTTTTTTTTTTTTTTGAGACAGAGTCTTGCTGTGTCACCCAGGTTGGAGTGCAATGGCGTGATCTCGGCTCACTGCAACCTCTGCCTCCCGGGTTCAGGCAATTCTCTTGCCTCAGCCTCCTGAGTAGCTGAGATTACAGGCATCCACCACCATGCCCAGCTAATTTTTTTTTTTTTGTATTTTTAGTAGAGATGGGATTTCGCCATGTGGGCCAGGCTGGTCTCTAACTCCTGACCTCAGGTGATCCACCCGCCTTGGCCTCCCAAAGTGCTGGGATTACAGGTGTGAGCCACTGCGCCCGGCTGAAGACTGCTTTGAAATGTCACCTTCTTCTGGAAGAACTCCTTCAAAATGAGCCTCCCCACTGCATCCGGTCCATCCTCCATGTTGGTATCTATTTCCTGGTGAGATCGCTGATGAGAGAGTGATGTCCGTGCATGCTCTGTGCTCCTGGCGCACTGGAAAATGAATGATCAGGACCAACACAGGAATCTTTGTTCATCGTTCCTTGACTGAGCCAAACGAGAGCAGGTACTCTCCTCCTGGGACCAATACAAGGATACTCACTGGCTAGACTCCTGCAGGGGCTCAGGCACACCTGGGCACTGCAGGGGAAGGGGGCAGCTTTGGACTCTTCAAGAGGTTTGTGCTGTGACCTAGTTCTCCAGAGGTGACCTCACACCTAGGGGAGACTGGCGATGGGCCAAGAAGGCTGACCCCCATGCTCTCCCCAGTGTGCATTCCCAAGTCAGACAACCCTGAGTGCAAATCAGGACTTTGTCTCTCACTAGCAGAGTGACCTTGGATAAGTCAGTCCCCAGCATTGGTCTCAACTCCATTATCTGTAATAAGCCATAAAGTTCATTGCCTGACCTGTAGTTATGGTCAAGGAAGGGTAGCTGTTATTACGACTTTTTTTTTCTTTTTTCTTTCCTTTTCTTTTTTTTTTTGTTTTCAAGATTGAGTCTTGCTCTGTCACCCAGGCTGGAGTGAAATGGCACCATCTTGGCTCACTGCAACCTGTGCCTCCTGGGTTCAAGCGATTCTCCTGCCTCAGCCTCCCGAGAAGCTGGGATTATAGGAGTCCGCAACCACACAGCTAATTTTTGTATTTTTAGTAGAGACGAGGTTTCGCTATGTTGGCCAGGCTAGTCTTGAATTCCTGACCTCAGGTGATCCGCCCGTCTTGGCTCCCAAAATGCTGGGATTACAGGTGTGAGCCACTGCACCCGACCATTTTTTTTTTTTTTTTTTTTTTTAGATGGAGTCTTGCTCTGTCACCCAGGCTGGAATGCAGTGGTGGTGATCTCGGCTCACTGCAACCTCTGCCTCCCAGGTTCAAGCGATTCTTGTGCCTCAGCCTCCCAAGTAGGTGGGATTACAGGCATGCACCACCACACCTGGCTAATTTTTGTATTTTTAGTAGACACGGGGTTTCGCCATGTTGGCCAGGCTGGTCTCGAACTCCTGGGCTCAAGCGATCCACCCGCCTCAGGCTCCCAAAGTGTTGGGATTACAGGCGTGAGCCACCGCGCCCGGCCTGTTATGACTTTATCATTTTTCCTTTACCAGTAGGCAGTTTCCGTGAACACATGGTAAATGGGTAGTTGCTGCAGCAGGCCCTGGACAAGGCCCTGGACACATGGTAAACGGGTAGTTGCTGCAGCAGGCCCTGGGCTGAGCACCTTATGAGGGGGCAGCGGTAAGGAACATGGGCCATACTTTCAAGATACTTAGAGTCTGCTGGGGAAGACAGAGGCCAGGAGACTGGTAGCGATGAAAGGTCAAAGCAGCGGTTGAAGGGACCAGGGAGGCAGAAGACCGACTGAGGAGGGCCAGGGAGCCTTCCTGGAGAAGGTGGCACTTGAGTTGGGCATTCTGTCTTGGGGTAAGATTGTCTGTAGGTGAAGTTGGGGAGAGAACAGGCTTCAGCAGAGAGGTGGAGGTGGGAATGGGTACACCTGAGTTCATGATCTGGTTCTGGAAGGCTAGAAGTTAAGCTGGGTCTACTGTGGAGGACGCAGGCAGAGGCACTGAATGCCGCACACGGGGAGAGTAGTGTCGGGTGCTAGGCTGGGCCACTGCCCCACTCAGTGATGGTGGCCCTCGGGGATCACAGACCCAGGGGTGACTCAGGATCCTTGATGGGGCTTCCTCATTAGCAGAGGCTGGGGGCAACCCTGCCTAATGCTGTTTTTTGTTTTGCTTTTTTTTTCCCCTTGTGGCCCTTGATGACAGGAATGTGTTCTGAAAGAGCCAGGAGATGGAGACCCTCCTGGAAGGACCCTTCGGCTCTCTGGTTCCTTCCTCTGACTCCAGATCCCCACGAGTTAACACTTGGTGGGGGGAGAGGGGGCGGTTTCAGGGTTCTCAGAAGACTCCTGGGTGCTAGGCGCAGTGGCTCACGCCTGTAATCCCAGCACTTTGGGAGACCGAGGCCAGCAGATCGCTTGAGGTCAGGAGTTTGAGACCAGCCTGGCCAATGTGGCAAAACCCCATCTCTACTAAACATACAAAAATTAGCTGGGTGTGGTGGCACACGCCCGTAATCTCAGCTACTGGGGAGGCTGAGGCATAGGAATCGCTTGAACCTGGCAGGCGGAGGTTGCAGTGAGCTGAGATGTGCCACTGAACTCCAGCCTGGGTGACTGAAAAAAATAAAAATAAAAAATAAGGCTTCTGAGGCCACTGAGGCCCAGAGAGAATAGACTTGTCGGGGTTGCATGCGAGTGTGCAGTGGAGTCCTGGGCTGCCACACACTCCATGGCTGGCTTCAGTGTGGGTGAGCATCTGTTGAGTGTGTGCCATCTCTCAGACTAACAGGGTGAAACAGGCTCACAGACAGGTAAGGCTCAGCACCGACTTGGCAGGGCTTCCAGGAAGACTGCCTGGAGGAGGTAGGATGAGCGAGGCTCTATAGATTTATGAGGCTGTGTGCAAACAGTGAGAGCCAGGCTGGAAACTCTAAGTGTGTGTGTCTGACTCGGGTATATGTGGCCAAGGTGTGTCAGCTGCAGTGATGGCTGAGACGTGCGGGAGTCAGGGCCTGGCCTGAGGCTAGGGAGTAGCCTTGGTGCCGGGTGATGGCAGATGCATCCCTATCTGTGTCACCCAGCTGCTCTTCGTCCCTATCTGTGTCACCCAGCTGCTCCTCGAGGTGATGTCTGGGTGCAAAACGATTCTTGGGAGCAGTAGGGTCAGGATGGGAGTTAATCCCAGGGGCATTTTGGAGGGCGTGGCTATGAGGCCCACGGGGAGGGCACGTCTCCAGGAGACAGCTGTCAGAGCCGGAAACGCCTCTGGAATTCCAGGCTCTGGGAAAAGGGCTGGCCTGTGGAAGAGCTTTCTCAGGCGGAGCCTTCCAGGCCAACCCAGCTCTGGTTTCTTGTTCACTGATCCGCAGGGAAATGGGGGTGGGGAGGCCCCCCCAACCCCTCTGGCTCCCTTTCTCCTGGAGAGCAAGAAGTTGGAGGGGGGTTGAGGAAGGATGTGGGGTCAGTTCCTCCAGCCCCACCCCTGAGGAGGACAGACAGATGGATGGACTGAGGGCGGAGTGGGGGTCTGCGGCGGCTGCAGTTGGAGGGGGCGGGAGGGGCAGCAGAAGGGGTCAGGGCCAGGTGACCCTGTTGTCCCTGGGTGATAGAAATGTGCTCTCCAGACCTGGGCCAGGTGGTTCGGGGCCTGGATGGAAGGGTGGTGGGGAGGGGTCCTCTGGGAGACCTTTGTTCTCACTGTGAGGTGGGTGGGGTGGAGAGAGGAGGGGCATGGAGGGGGGACAGGAAAAGCATTTGAGGAGCAGAAACAATGGCCTATTCTCTGTGGCCCACCCTGGCCTAAGAGATAGGCCCGTGGGCTGCAGGCCAGTCCTGCTTTGCCCTGACCATCTCCTGCATGGCCTCCTCCAGCCTGGCCCAGCCCTGGGGGCTTCACGTGGCCCTGCCTGGGTGGGCTGTGGGGGCGCCTTCCTCACCCCCATGGCCACGCGCTCATTCCTGGACACGTGGATCTCTCTGTTTTCTTCTAACAAAAGCCCGTCCACTTTGGTTAATGAAGCACTTCCATGTTCATGATCTCCTTTGTGTGGCAGAGATGGAAATGGACAAGGGAACACACCTTTTGCCCATGGCACCTGCCTGTTCATCAAAGAGCTGGGAGTCGGACCTGGCGCTCCTGGCTCTAGGTCCTGGGTTCACTCAGCAACCTCCTATGCCCCAAACCTGCTTCCTAGCTCCTGGTTTCCTCCTCTCTTTCCTGGACTGATGATAAGAAGAAGAGCAGAAGCAGGAGGAGCATTAACTGAGCATCTCCTGATTGCCAGACACAGCTCGGAGCTTGAAGTTCCACTTATATTTGCTCTGATCCTCACAACGCCATTGTGCAGATGAGGAAACTGAGGCCAAGGAGGTGAAGTAACCTCTCATGGCTTGGAAATGGTCGCGCTGGATTTGAGTCCAGGTCTGTCGCCTCTCAGTGGCCTGCTGCCTTGAGGGCAAAGGCTCTGGGACCACGCTCAGAGGGACCATGATCTCCTCCGGTCTCCAGGGGTGAGGAGGAACCTCACGTCCTGTATACACATCCTTCTGGGGCTGGAATTGTTCAGAAGCAACCCTGACTGATGGCTGTTGCCTCTACTTACATCCCTTTGGTGACTGGAAGCTCACCACTCCCCCAAGAGGACAGCTCTGCCAGCCAAGAATTTCTCCCTGAAATGGAGCAGAAATCAACTCGTCATAACCTCTGCTCACTGCTCCTCTTTCCACCTCTGAGAACAGAGAGTTCCCCAGATGCTTCCCTTTGCAGAAAGTCAGAAGAAGACCTGGCTCCAAGTAGTACCAGTTATGGATCTTGGGCAAGTTCTTTAGCCTCCCCGTGCCTCAGTTTTCTCATCTGTCAAGTGGGAGTAACAATGCCTATGATGGGCCGGGCGTGGTGGCTCATGCCTGTAATCTCACCACTTTGGGAGGGCGAGGTAGGCAGATCACGAGGTCAAGAGATTGAGACCAGCCTGGCCAACATAGCGAAACCGCGTCTCTACTAAAAATACAAAAATTAGCCGGGTGAGGTGGCGCATGCCTGTATTCCCAGCTACTCAGGAGGCTGAGGCAGGAGAATCACTTGAACCCGGGAGGCAGAGAGAGATCTCAGCTCTTCAGTGAGCTGAGATCGCGTCACTGCACTCCAGCTTGGTGACAGAGTGAGACTGTGTCTCAAAAAAAAACAAAAAACACCCAAAAACAAACAAACAAACAATGCCTGTGATCAAACATGTCTGCGAAAGGAGCTTTAGAAACACAGGTTGGGGGTGTGTCATAATCATTGCAGAGGCTCAAACTCCTTGTACTTTTCTCATTTGTTTCATGGACTTAACTTTCACATCACAGCAAACACTCATGAAGCACCAGTTCAGCACCTGGCAGCAGGGCACAGCCACTGCCTTTGTGGTTTTTTTTTTGGAGACAGAGTCTCACTCTGTAGCCTAAGCCAGAGTGCAGTGGTGCACTCTTGGCTCACTGCAACCTCCACCTCCCAGGTTCAAGAGATTCTGGTGCCTCAGCCTCCGGAGTAGCTGGGACTACAGGTGCGCACCACCACACCTGGCTAATTTTTTGTATTTTAGTAGAGACGGAGTTTCACCATGTTGCCCAGGGTGGTCTCAAACTCCTGAGCTCAGGTGATCTGCCCGCCTCGGACTCCCAAAGTGCTGGGATTATAGGCGTTAGCCACGGCGCCCGGCCCAGCCACTGCCTTTGAACTCAGAAATTCACACTCCCAGGCTGCAGAGAGGGGACGCGATGGTTTAGGGTTTTATGTGCAGAGTCATCTTTATGAATTCATAAAGACTCTGACAACATCCTCATGGGCAAGTGGAGGATCTCACAGGCAAGAAAACTGCCCAGAGAGGTGAAGCGACCTACCTGAAGTCCCACACCACTGTTCCAAAGGAGATTGACAGTGGATTCTCACCAGGCCATTCCCCGATTGGGTCTGCAGGGGTTAACCAGGCTGGCTGGCGCCTACCAAGCAGGAGGGGGGATCTCGCAGAGAGTGAGAGTTGGAGAATGGGCAGCCCCCTCTGGGTCTCTGACTCCCCCTCAGTGGGCAGCTTGAGCCCCTGCCAGCCTCTTGTTGACTCAGCCGGCCTCGCTTCTGCCAAGGCCTGCTGGCCAGAGCTCCCACGGGGAGGGTCAGGCCACATTCTTCTCTGGCTGGAGCCTGAGGGGTGGCTGGCACCTCCTGGTGGAGTCTGTGTGCTGGAAAGAAGCTCATCTGGTTTGTGGGTGCTGGGACAGATGCTGGGGTGAAGCAGGAAATGTTTTTTGGGGGGAGTCAAGGATGGCTTCCCAAGGGACCACCTCAGAGCAAATGGATTAGCCTGGGAACTGGGCTACTTGGTTGCACGGCTCAGCTTGGTCTTTTTTTTTTTTTTTTTTTTTTTAGACAGGGTCTTGCTCTGTCGCCCAGGCTGGAGTACAGTGGCGTGAATATGGCTTACTGCAGCCTCGACCTCCTGGGCTCAAGCGATCCTCCCGCCTCAGCTTCCTGAGTAGCTAGGACCACAGATGCATACCACCATGCTCAGCTCGGCTAATTTTTTAAATTATTGTAGAGACGTGGGCTTGCTATGTTGCCCAGGCTGGTCTCGAACTCCTGGGCTTAAGTGATCCTCCCATCTCAGCCTCCCAAAGTGTTGGGATTACAGGCATGAGCCACTACACCTGGCCAGCTTTGCCATGAATGAGCTGGGTGATCTTAGTGAGACACCCCCACCATCCTGCACCCCACCTCAGTTTCCCCATCCATCAAATGGGTATATGTGATAATATACCCTGCCTGCCTTACTCCACAGCTGTTGGGAGGATCAAAGGCAAAAACGAGTTGGGCCGGAGTGAACTCCCTTTGTAGGGCAAAGGCCCACACATGCTGGCTGGCCAGCCTGGCATTCTCTAGGGGAGCAAGTGAAGGGAAGGGGAGGCAGGGGCAGCTCTTAGCTGTGGTGTGATCTGCCTGACATCCCTGCCTCCTCCCCGCTTGACATAGTGACACTGATAATAATAGTACCTCCTGGCTGGGCGCGGTGGCTCACACCTGTAATCCCAGCACTTTGGGAGGCCGAGGTGGGCGGATCACAAAGTCAGGAGTTAGAGACCAGCCTGGCCAACATGGTGAAACCCCGTCTTTACTAAAAATACAAAAATTAGTCGGGCGTGGTGGTGCTTACCTGTAATCCCAGCTACTCTGAAGGCTGTGACAGAAGAATTGCTTGAACCTGGGAGGCAGAGGTTGCAGTGAGCTGAGATTGCACCACACTGCACTCCAGCCTGGGCAACAGAGCGAGATTCCGTCTCAAAAAAAAAAAAAAAAACAACAAATAATAATAGGCTGGGCGTGGTGGCTCACGCCTGTAATCCCAGCACTTTAGGAGGCTGAGGTGGGTGGATTACAAGGTCAGGAGATCGAGACCATCCTGGCTAACATGGTAAAACCCCGTTTCTACTAAAAAAATACAAAAAAGTTAGCCGGGCGTGGTGGCAGGTGCCTGTAATCCCAGCTACTCAGGAGGCTGAGGCAGGAGAATGGCGTGAACCCGGGAGGCGGTGCTTGCAGCTGAGATTGCGCCACTGCACTCCAGCCTGGGCGACAGAGTGAGATTCCTTCTCAAAAAAACAAATAATAATAATAATAATAGCACCTCCTGTGCACCAGGCACACAGCCCTCAAGGGTTTACAAAGTCCTTTCATTTCTATACCTGTCACCTGCTGCCTCAGGGCCCTGGCAGAGAATACTCTTTCTTCTGCAGAGAATACTCTTTTCCCAGATAAGTGAGAGGCTGTTTTCTGCTCGGCTCAAACGTCCCCTCCTCAGGGGCCTACGGGACCAGGGATCTAAACTAAGTTCTTGGCTGGGCGTGGTGGCTCATGCCTGTAATCCCAACACTTTGGGAGGCTGAGGTGGGCAGATCGCCTGAGGTCAGGAGTTTGAGACCAGGCTGGCCCACATGGTGAAACCCTGTCTCTACTAAAAACACAAAAGTCAGCCGGGTGTGGTGGTGTGTGCCTGTAATCCCAGCTACTCGGGAGGCTGAGGCAGGAGAATCACTTGAACCCGGGAGGTGGAGGTTGCGGTAGCTGAAATTATGCCATTGCCTCCAGCCTGGGCAGAAAAAGCGAAAACTCTGTCTCAAAAAACCAAAACACATAAATTAAGTTCTCTCCCACCCCTGCCCCCCAGCACCCTCCCTTCCGTGCTGCTGCTCTGTGCCTCTGGTGACTGCCATGACCTTGTTCAGGGGACCACCTTCCCCCATGACATTAACCTCCGTGAGGGCAGGGATGGTGACTGCGTTGCTCATCGCTGTGTCTAGTGACAGACAGCAGCCTTCCATGGTAGCTGTAATTGTTTTCCTTTGTAGAGAAGCTTAGAGAGACCAAATGCCTTGCCCAAGTCCACACAGCTGGGAAGGGATGGAGCCAGGACTGGGGCCCAGAGGCCTCTTAGATTCCAGTCCGTGGCTCTTTCAAGAAATGCCCACAACTGCGATGCCTGTTTCCTCTGCAGGCCCTGACTCCCTGGAAAAGAGAAAGCATGTCTCACCCCTTTGTCACCCCACGAGGTCCAGCTCGCGCCTCCTCCTTACACACAGTAGGTGCTGTGCCCGTATTTGTTTGGAAGATGTGGGAGGAACAAGCTGCTATATTCAACATGCAAAGCCTGCCTGCCACCCTTGTGGGCCTCTGTCCCTTCACCAGGGACTAAGGACTAATGCCTCGGGGCCCAGGGTGGGGGCATTCCAGGGGCCTCCTCACCCTGCTCAGGCAGGCCGGCTGGGCCAGCAGCTGTGGGGTGGCCGGATGCCCCACCCCTGGCGCCTTTAGGCCCTGAGCCCAGGCCGCAGGCTGAGCTGTTGGCTGGCACTGCTCCTTAGTCTTGGGGCAGGAACACCGCAGGGATTTTAAAAATAAAGGGCCTTGAGACAGTGGCCTGGCCCAGGCAGCCACGGGGCGGGGCGGGGGCCAGACAGGGACGGTGGGGGAATGCTGAGCCCGCAGCGGGCTGCAAGGCCGGGGTGGCCTCATTTTCTCCTCCAGAAACACTGCTCTCTTCCAAGAACGCCTCCTCCCGGCCTACTCTAAACATGGATCTCAAATATTTCCTGAGCACCTACTATGTGCCAGGCCTTGGCGGCAGTGGGGTGAATCCTCCACTCTTCCCCGCAACTGTATGGCTCTCCTCAGAGGGGCCCCTCCCTTCTTACCCAACCTCAGGCCACAGACTATTGAGCACCTACTGTGTGCCAGGCGGCTCTGGCCTTTCACTCCTCGGCTCTTTCCCCTTCTGCTCTCACTCCCTCAGGCACCTCCCCTGTCCAGCCCATTTCAGTCCCCTTCTTTCTCCTCTGGCTCAGCTAACAGGAAACGCAGCCGGGGAGGTCAAGAGCCCCCGGCCTCCAGAGCCCAGCGTCTGGACACACAGGGCCTGTCTACATGGTGCGGTGGGGAAAGGGGGGCTTCCTGTTTACGACAATCACAAGTACCCTTGGGTGGTGCTTGGACAGGCCTCCAGGGCAGCCCCTCTAGTGTAGATCTAATCCCTCCCTAGGAGGGGCCCCCGAGTACCCCCACAGGCCCCAGGCAGCTAGCTCAGACCCGGGCCACTAACACCCGCGCCCCCGCCCGCAACACGGGATGGGTAGAGAAGGGAGGAGGAGCGAGGAGTCTTGGGAACAGCCTGGAATGTGGGAGTTGAAGGTCCGCAGGAAGCATCCCGGGCTCCAGGCCCCACTCCAAGTCTGGGTGCCCCGCCCCAGTCCTCTCCTCCCATCCCGGGGCCTCCCCAGCTCTGATGGGGGCGGGGCTGAGGGAGCCAGGAAGGAGGAGACCAGATTCCTTCCCGTCCCGCTGGGGCCGGAGGCTTCAGCTCTGGCTTGACCAGGCTCTGGCGGCCTCAGTCTCTCCATCCCTAGGGCAGGGCGTTGAGCCAGCTCCCGGGTCAGCCCCCATCTGCTGCTGCCTCCCTCTTTTTCGCCCCTGCTGCCTGCACAATCCCAGAGGAGGGGTGAGGACGTCAAGAGGCTGAGACCGGCAGGGGAGACCTCCACGGAGGGGTGGGGCTGGCCAAAGGTGCCCCTGGGGAAGCAAACAACCCTGCCTACCTCCCCCTCCAGGCAGCCCCAGCCGATCGATCCTGTGGTTGCCCAATGGGTATTGACCGAGGGCCTGAGGGTCAGGGTCGCTGGTCCAGAAGAGGCCAGGCAGAGGGAGGCCTGCCCCATCCCCCACACCCTCCCTCACCTAACCCAAAAGGAGGTAGGTGACCCCTGTCCTCGTCTCCCCTCCCGGACCCCAGCCCCTTAGGGCACAACATGGTTGATGCTTGGGGCAGTCATCCCCCAGAGGCCGTGGGGGCACATTGGAGCTAGCTAGCTCAGAGGAGGCAGCCAGGGAGGGCTTCCTGGAGGAAGGAGGCCACCCTCTCAATATAGAAGCCTAAAATTGGGAAAGAGTGTGCCTGGCCCAGGAAACAACCTGGCCAAAGGCATGGCAGTTCTAGAGAAGTGCTAGTGACATGATAGGGTTGGAGAAAGGCACAGGTGAGGGAAGGAGGGGAGGTTTTAGGGAGTGGAGGGCTGTGGTGGAAGGATGAGGTCATTTGTCCCAGTGGACTTTCTGTGGCTCTGGAGCGCCCTCTTTTGCCCCAGGCAGGAAGGCAGAGGGGAGCCTGGTAAAGGAACCACCACAATTTGATGTGGCTATGCAGACTTGGCGAGGGGAAGGGCCTGGGGACTGGGACTGGGACTACAGCCTCTAGTTCCATGAAGCCGCCCTACTGCCCTGGGAAGACCCCAGGTTTTCAGCCTTGTGAGACCCGCTCTGGGTCGGTGCCTCCAGGCGCTTGACTGGGGCACTGGGGCGGCTCGCACAGGCTGTTCTGTGGTGGGGAAGAGAGTCTTGGCTCTTCCAAATTTCCAGCTGTGTAACCTTGGGTGAGTTATGAACGCCCCTGGCCTCAGTTTCCCCCTCTGTAAGATGGAGCTAAAAATAATTGCCCCAGAGAGCTATTGGTGGATGAAATTAATTAATTTATATTTTAGAAAGCACCTGGCACTAGTGTGCGCCCAATTCTAGTTAGGAAGCATTATTATTACTTGAGAGGAAGAGAAAGTTGGCTTTACCCCAAGGACATGTTGACAGGTGGGCGGAAGGTGTTTCACCAGAAGAGTCTTCAAAGAAGGACCTGATACGCAGCCTCTAGGATTCCCAGACTTGCCTGATCCAAGAAACTCCCTGGGGCTGTGGTTCAAAACATCAGCTTCTGGCCCGGCGCGGTGGCTCATGCCTGTAATCCCAGCACTTTGAGAGGCCGACGGTTGGGGGGTGGATCTCCTGAGGTCAGGAGTTTGAGACTAGCCTGGCCAACATGGTGAAACCCTGTCTCTATTAAAAAAAAAAATCCAGATGTGGTGGTGCGCCTGTAGTCCCAGCTACTCGGGAGGCAGAGGCAGGAGAATGGCTTGAACTCGGGAGGTGGAGGTTGCAGGGAGCCCAGATTGCACCAGTGCACTCCAGCCTGGGCGACAGAGCGAGTCTCTGCCTCAAAAACAAAAACAAAAACGAATAAACCCAAAATATCAGCTCCCCTCCTCCAAGTCTCTGACTGGGCAGGTCTGGGTGGGACAGGTCTTGGGATTTATAAGGAGGCCCCAGGCCTGAGCCTTCTACCAGGCAGGTATGGGGAGCATTCCTCTCTGATGACAAGGACTCACCCAAATGGTTTCTCCTTGGGAAGTGAGTCTTTCTTTCCTTCTTTTCTTTCCTTCTTTCCTCCTTCCTCCCTCCCTCCCTCCCTCCCTCCCTCCCTCCCTCCCTTCCTTCCTTCCTTCCTTCCGTCTCTTTCCTTCCTTCCTTTCTTTCTTTCTTTCCTTCTTTTGAGACAAAGTTTCACTCTTGTTGGCTCAGGCTGGAGCGCAATCGTGCTATCTCGGCTCATCGCAACCTCTGCCTCCCGGGTTCAAGTGATTCTCCTGCCTCAGCCTCCCGAGTAGCTGGGATTACAGGTATGCACCACAACGCCCAGCCAGTTTTTTTTTTTTTTTTTTTTTTTTTGAGATGGAGTCTCGCTCTCTCTCCCCGTCTGGAGTGCAGTGGTGCAATCTCGGCTCACTGCAAGCTCCACCTCCCGGGTTCATGGCATTCTCCTGCCTCAGCCTCCTGAGTAGCTGGGACTACAGGCATCTGCCACCACGCCTGGCTAATTTTTTGTGTTTTTTTTTTATTTTTTATTTTATTTTATTTTATTTTATTTTTTTGAGATGGAGTTTCGCTCTTGTTGCCCAGGCTGGAGTGCAGTGGTGTGATCTCGGCTCACTGCAACCTCCGCCTCCCAGGTTCAAGCAATTCTCCTGCCTCAGCCTCCCTAGTAGCTGGGATTACAGGCATGTGCCACCACGCCCAGCTAATTTTGTATTTTTAGTAGAGACGGGGTTTCTCCACGTTGGTCAGGCTGGTCTCGAACTCCCAACCTCAGGTGATCCACCCACCTCGGCCTCCCAAAGTGCTGGGATTACAGGCGTGAGCCACCGCGCCTGGCCAATTTCTTTGTATTTTCAGTTGAGACGGGGTTTCTCCATGTTGGTCAGGCTGGTCTGGAACTCCCAACCTTAGGTGATCTGTCCACCTTGGCCTCCCAAAGTGCTGGGATTACAGGCGTGAGCCACCGTGCCTGGCCTGAATCTTTCAAAATACTTTTAAAAACCCTACTGTTTACTGAATATGTACTGCCCGCCTGGCACTGCTCTGAGCCTCATCCGTGTTGATTCATGTCATCCTCACCACAATCCTATGTTGCAGTAGGTACTAAGATTTGTTCCCATTTCACTGATGGGGAAACTGAGACCTACGGAAGCTAAGAAACTTGCCCAACATCACAAAAACCCTGTGACTTGTGAGGCGTCCACCTGGACATGGGCTCTTACCCACTGGTTTGCAGTTTCCCAACCTGCCTCAGGGTCCTTGAACACTTGATGAAATTCCTCCAGGAGTCTTGGGTAGGAGCTGGGATCCTTACTTTTCACTCTTTTGCCCTCTAAGTTTGTGACGTTTGAATCAAGAAATGGCCGAATGCTTGAGGCCCAGAGTTTGAGACCAGCCTAATGAACACAGTGAGACTCCATCTCTAGGGTGTGGTGGCAGGTACCTGTAATCCCAGCTCCTTGGGAGGCTGAGGCAGGAGAATTGCTTGAAGCTGGGAAGCGGATGTTGCAGTGAGCTGAGATCATGCCATTGCACTCCAGCCTGGGTGACAGAGCGAGACTCCATCTCAAAAAGAAAAAGAAAAGAAAAGAAAAGAAAATGAGCTGGGCATGGTGGTGCTACTCAGGAGGCTGAGGCAGGAGGATCGCCTGAGCCCAGGAGTTTGAGGAGGCTGCAGTGAGCCATGATTGCACCACTGCACTCCAGCCTGGGCCACAGGGCAATTCCTAGTCTCAAAAAAAAAAAAAAAAAAAAAAAAAAAGGCCAGTTCTGCTTTAAACCCCACTGGAGAGGCAGAAGACTGGGGTTCAACTTCATAGGCCCTACTTACTTTCTTTGGGGTGGTCTTGGGTAGTTCCCTCACCCTGAACTTTGGTTTCTGTATCTCTAAAATGGGGATACAGTACCTCCCTGGATACCATCCCTGAGTTACCTGAGACTGGGCTTGGGAAAGAGGTTTGCGAATGGTTCAGGCTGTGGGTTCCTGGGACCCAGGGGTGGTAGGCTCAGGGATAGGAGTGTGGACAGTCCAGGAGTTGCTCAAGCTTGTCTAGCCCCCAAAGCTAGGCTCTTTCCTAGCTAGTGTCATCAGTGGCTGGGGAGGTCATGCCGCGATGGCAAAGTTGGGGGTGGCAGGAGTAGTAGGGAAGTCTGGTTGTGAGCCTGCCTTCTCCCATCCACCCCACCTGACACCCAGCACGCCCTGGCTGGCAGTTGCTAGTGATTCACCAGCTTTAAGCCCTAGTTTCATTTGTAATCAGGAAACGGGCCACTAGAGAGCCCGGGGCACTTTCTGGTGAGCCCAGACACCCTCCCAGAAACCTAGTGGGGAGGAGGAAAGCAGAGGGCCTGGTCCCAGAGAATTTGCATAATTTGTTCTTTGAGGAGGGTGAGAAATCCCCAGGGCCCAATTTCCCTGGAAACCATTTGCTCATGAGCTCATTCATTCTCGTTTATTAAACCCCTGTACTGTGCCAGTTACCAGGGACCTAGACAAGTAAAATGAAGTTTTCCGGGGGCTTCTGGGAGGGGAAGACCACCGTGTAATCGGGGTAACCCTTGCACAGCACAGTGAGGGATGTGTTTACAAAATTTGGAATCCACGGAGGAGAGGGTGGTGCATTCGGGCTTGGTGTGGGTAAGGGGAGGTTCAGCAATTCTGAGGCTCCTACCAGGAGGGTTGACAGTGCAGGCTGGGTTTGGCTCCTTCTGCCACTTCTTTTTTTTTTTTTTTTTTTTGAGATAGAGTCTTGCTCTGTCGCCCAGGCTGGAGTGCAGTGGCACGATCTTGGCTCACTGCAAGCTCCGCCTCCCGGGTTCACGCCATTCTCCTGCCTCAGCCTCCCGAGTAGCTGGGACTACAGGCGCCTGCCACCACGCCTGGCTAATTTTTTGAATTTTTAGTAGAGATGGGGTTTCACCGTGTGAGCCAGGATGGTCTCGATCTCCTGACCTTGTGATCCGCCCGCCTCGGCCTCCCAAAGTGCTGGGATTACAGGCGTGAGCCACCGTGCCCGGCCTCCTTCTGCCACTTCTGAATGGTTCTTCTCCCATCTGGGCCTTGGTTTTCCCATCTGTGAGCTGGACACAGGAATGGTGGCTTTTTCCTGGTGTTGTTATGAGAATCCAAAGGGTTAACACATGTAAAGCGCTTACGACAGCACCTGGTGTATGGTCAGCCTTGTGATGTTTTAGCTGATGCCACTGCTGAATGGTGGGTACTGTGGGAGGGGCTGCCCAAGACATGGGTTGGAGCATGCCTGGCAGACAGGGAGAGGACATGCCAGGGGAAGGCCACTGCCTGTGCAAATGCCCAGAGGTGTGTAGCACATGGATGTGTTGGACACTGGTGGGGTGAGAGGTGGGAAGGAGCATTTGAAGATACTATCATTCCCTTTGGATATTCTCAGGGCAGCAGGGAGCCGTGGAAGGCTCTTGAGCAGAGGAGTGACATGGTAGAGCTGAACGCCAGGGCTACAGAGTGGTGATGGACTGGAGGGGCCAGACCAGGGCAGAGGGACCAGTTAGGAGTCGGCACAAGAAGCCTGGTGGGAGATGGGGGGCCTGAACGAGGGCATTAGTTCTGGGGATGGAGAGGCCAGGAGAGGACTAGTGGAGGGGGTGGGGCATGTAGCTGAGCTGCTGGTGATGAAACAAGGAGCGAGGAACACAGTGGGCTGAGGGAGATGGAGGAGTGTGGGTGTCCTGGAAGCCATTGATTCAGAAGATACTAATATACTTAGCAGGGGATGTTGAAGGAGGACTTTGAAATGTCTGTAGTAGTCGTCCAGGGGATCAGCAAGGGAAGGGCATCCCAGACAGAGAGCCACCAAAGCAAGAGTGCAGAGGTGTCAAAGAGCCTGTGTGTTTGGAGAGCAGTGGGTGTGGTGGAGTTTGGGTTTCGGGGGGAAGTAGGGGGGCCAGGAGTTTGGGGCCTTGGACACAATCCTGTAGGCTATTGGGAGTGGGAGTCAGTGAACCGAGTGGCAGGAAGAAAATTTAAACATCTCTATTAGTTTCCTGTGGCAGCTGTAACAAATGACCACAATCTTGGTGGCTTAAAACAATAAAAATTTATTCTCTCCACGCCAGGTGCAGGGCTCTCGCCTGTGATCCCAGCACTTTGGGAAGCCAAAGCAGGAGGATCGCTTGAGCCCAGTAGTTCGAGACCAGCTTGGGCAACATATTGAGACCCTCATCTCTACAAAAAACTTTAAAAAATTAGCTGGACATGGTGGTGTGAGCTGGGAGTCCCAGCTACTTGGGAGGCTGAGGTGGGAGAATCGCTTGAGCCCAGGAGGTCAAGGCTGCAGTGAGCTATGATCACACCACTGCACTCCAGCCTGGGCAATAGGGCAAGACCCTGTCACTGAAAAACAAACAAACAAAAACGATTAGTTCTGGAATCCAGAAGTCTGAAATCAAGGTGTTGGAGGGGCCCCGCTCCCTCTGAAGGTGCTAGGGGAGAATCCTTCCTTGCCTCTTCCCGCTTCTGGAGGCTCCAGGTGTCCTTGCCTTATGGCAGCCTCACTCCTGCCTCTGCCGACATTTCCGTGTAGCTCCCTCTGTGTCAGCATCTTCTCTTCTTGTAAGGACACTTGTCAGTGGATTTGGCCCCCCACGGATAATCCAGGACGATCTCATCTTGAGATCCTTACTTTTTTTTTTTTTTTTAAGACGGAGTTTCGTTCTTGTCACCCAGGCTGGCGTGCAATGGTGCAATCTGGTCTCACTGCAACCCTCTCCTCCCGGGTTCAAGCGATTCTCCTGCCTCAGCCTCCCAAGTAGCTGGAATTACAGGCATCCGCCACTACGCCTGGCTAATTTTTTATTTATATTTTTAGTAGAGAGGGGGTTTCGCTGTGTTGGTCAAGCTTATCTTGAGCTCCTGACCTCAGGTGATCCGCCAGCCTCAGCCTCCCAAAGTGCTGGGATTACAGGAGTGAGCCACCACGCCCGGCCGAGATTCTTATCTTCATTACATTCGCAAAGACTCTTTTTTCAAATAAGACTGTATTCCCTGGTTCCAGGTGGACGTGTCTTTTGCAGGGGGGCCACCGGTCAACCCACTGCAAAATCCCCAGGCAGTGCCCTCTCCCACGTTCCTCTCCTCCTTGGGGCTCCCAGCCCCTCCAATCCAGCCTCCTTGAGTAGGAACTGTGTGGTCCTCATTCACCTTTCCACCCCTGGGGCCCGGAGTGGGCAGTGTGTTTGCAAATATAACTCAGATCCTCTCTTCTTCCCTCCCTCCAGTAACCGATGCCACCAGAGGCTAGAACCGGCGCTGCACCTGTGGGACGAGGGCGCCACCGTGTGTCCAGCTTGGAGCAGTGTGGTCACAGGCTTGAGCCCAGCCCCTGCCCTGCTGACAGCCACTTACAGAGCGCCTGCCCCACCAGTCACTCCACCCACATCAGCCCTCTTCTTCATGGCCGCAGTATAAAGAGGGAATTACTATCCAGTTTTTCAGATGAGGAGACTGAGGCTGAGACCTTGCTAACATCACCCAGCCTTCAGCTGCCGCCAACTCCAAAGCCACACCCACGCCATGCTGTGGACAAAAACTAGACCTGTGCATGGGTCTGGGTGTGAGCCTTCAAGCTTCTCAGGGTGTCCTGCTATTGGGAAGCTGATGCAGGAGGATTGCTTGAGCCCAGTAGTTCGAGACCAGCTTGGGCAACATAGTGAGACCCTCATCTCTACACCTCTTCTGTAAAGGGGGGAAGGTGCCAAGGACCGCCCTTGCCAGGTGGCCCCTTCCCCGTCTCTGGCCCTGAGAGAAACCTGCAGACCCCTGAGGCCTGTGGGTCTTGGGGGAATGAATTTTTGGGGAATACAATTCTGAGTACTTTCCAAACATTAGTCTTTTTGAATATTTTGGTGTTCATTGTTTTTCTCTAAACATTTGCATATGTGTGAACTATTTAGTGATTTAAAAAATATACTTAACTGGGTTAAAACTTTACGTAGGGCTGAGTGCAGTGGCTCACGCCTGTAATCCCAGCCCTTTGGGAAGCCACGGTGGGCGGATCACTTGAGGTCAGGAGTTTGAGACCAGCCTGGCCGATATGGTGAAACCCTGTCTCTACTAAAAATACAAAAATTAGCCGGCTGTGGTGGTGCATGCCTGTAATCCCAGCTACTCGGGAGGCTGAGGCAGGAGAATTGCTTGAACCGGGGAGGTGGAGGTTGCAGTGAGCCGAGATTGTGCCACTGCACTTCAGCCTGGGCGATGGAGTGAGACTGTCTCAAAAAACAAAAGAAAACGAAACCAACTTTATGTAGGCCTCCAGTTCCCCTCTAAAAGACAACAGCTGGCTGGGCGCAGTGACTCACGCCTGTAATCCCAGTACTTTGGGGAAGCCAAGGCAGGAGGTTCACTTGAAGCCAGGGCTTCGAGACCAGCCTGGGCAACATAGTGAGACCCTGTCTCTATTTAAAACGAACAAACAAAAAAGGCCTGGCACCGTGGCTCATGCCTATAATCCCAGCACTTTGGGAGGCTGAGGCAGGCGGATCACCTGAGGTCAGGAGTTTGAGACCAGCCTGGCCATGCGGTGAAACCCCTACTAAAAATACAAAAATTAGCCAGATGTGGTAGCGGTGGGGGGTGCCTGTAATCCCAGCTCCTCAGGAGGCTGCGGCAGGGAAAATTGCTTGAACCCGGGAGGTGGAGGTTACAGTGAGCCAAGATCGCACCATGGCACTCCAGCCTAGGCAACAGAGCGAGACTCCATCTCAAAAAAAAAAAAATAAATAAATAAATAAATAAAAAAAAATAAATGAAAAACAGTAACTGATGGCAGTTTCCTCCATATTCTCCCAGAGATGATCTGGGATGATTTATATATGTATATATGTATGTACATGTACACAGTATATGCAGACACACACACCACACACACATTCCCCCACTTCTTTTTAAAAGCAAATGGTGGCATACGATATACAATTCTGTACTGTCTTTTTCCACATGATGACATTTTTGCATTTATTCCATATGATTGCATATAATTTACCTTTGGGGGTTGTATTAGTTTGGGCTTCCTTAACAAACTACTATAGACTGGGGGGCTGAAATAGCAGAAATTGATTTTCTCACAGTCTGGAGGTTGGAAGTCCAGGATCAAGGGATGGGAATAGTGGCTTCTTCCCAGGCCTCTCTCCTTGGCTTGTAGATGGCCGTCTTCCCATCATCTTTCTTCTGTACACATCTGTGTCCAAATCTCCTCTTCCTATAAATAAGAGGCAAGGGTACTATTTTGATTGACATTATATACATGAAATAAGTGTATACAGAGTGAGCGCGCCATGTAGCCAGTAACCGAATAA
Source organism: Pan paniscus (assembly GCF_029289425.2). Classification (NCBI taxonomy): domain Eukaryota; kingdom Metazoa; phylum Chordata; class Mammalia; order Primates; family Hominidae; genus Pan; species Pan paniscus. The sequence goes on along the minus strand of NC_085927.1, from coordinate 47,397,557 downwards.
AGGCCCAAATCATACTGGATTAGGGTTTGCCCTAAAGACCTCATTTTAACTTTTTTTGAGACAGGGTCTCGCTCTGTTGCCCAGGCTGGAGTGCAGTGGCATGATCTTGGCTCACTGCAACCTCCGCCTTCCCGGTTCAAGTGATTATCCTGCTTCAGTCTCCCGAGTAACTGGGATTACAGGCATGCACCACCACGCCCAACTAATTTTTGTATTTTTAGTAGAGATGAAGTTTCACATGTTGGCCAGGCTGGTCTCAAACTCCTGTCCTCAAGTGTCCCCTCGGCCTCCCGAAGTATTGGGATTACAGGCATGAGCCACTGCGCCCAGCCCCTCATTTTAACTTAGTCACCTCTTTATGCTTTGTTTTTGTTTTTAGAGACCGTCTCGCTCTGTTGCCCAGGCTGGAGTGCAGTGGCACAATCACGGCTCACGATAGTCTTGACCTCCTGGGCTCAAGCTATCCTCCTGCATCAGCCTCCAGGGTAGCTAGGACCTCAGACAGGTACCACTGCACCTGGCTAATTTGTATGGGGGGAGGGTCTCACTGTGGTGCCAGGCTGTTCTCGAACTCCTGGGCTCAAGCCATCCTTACACCTCAGCCTCCCAAAGTGCTAGGATTACAGGTGTAAGCCACCTCGCCCAGTCTTTTTTTTTTTTTCTGAGACAGAGTCTTGCTCTGTCACCCAGGCTGGAGTGTAGTGGCGCAATCTCGGCTCACTGGAACCTCTGCCTCCCAGGTTCATGCGATTCTCCTGCCTCAGCCTCCTGAGGAGTTGGGATTACAGGCATGCACCACCATGCCCAGCTAATTTTTGTATTTTTAGTAGAGATGGGGTTTTGCCATGTGGGCCAGGCTTGTCTAGAACTCCTGACCTCTGGTGATCTGCCCGCCTCGACCTCCCAAAGGGCTGGGATTACCGGCGTAAGCCACCGCGCCCAGCTTACCCAGTCTTCAGTCACTTCTTTAAAGACCTTACCTCCAAATATGATCACATCCTGAGATACTGGGGGTTAGGACTTCAACATATGGATTTTTGGGGAGCGCACATCAGCCCATGGCAGAGAAGCAGGGGTACAGTTTTAATTGAAATACTATATATATGAAATAAATGTATACACAGTGAGCACGCCATGTAGCCAGAAACCAAATAAAGACACAGAACACAGCCAGCCCCCATGAACCCCTGTGAGCCCACTTTCTACAATTCCTCCCACAAGGAAGGACTATCCTGATCTTGCAGATTTTAACCTGGTTTTGTCCTCTGCGTAAATGGAATCCTGTCCTCTTTTCTGTCTGGCTTCCTTCACTCAACATTATGTTTATGGGATTCGTCCACCATGTTGCCTGTAGTTATACATTTATTATTTATTTTCACTGCTGTGTAGTAGCACTCCACTGTGTGAATATACCACTTTTTAAATTTATTTATTTATTTATTTATTTATTTTTTGAGACAGGGTCTCGCTCTGTCGCCCAGGCTTGAGTGCCATGGTGTGATCTTGGCTCACTGCAACCTCTGCTTCTCAGATTCAGACGATTCTCGTGCTCGCTGTAGCCTTGACCTCCTGGGCTTGAGTGATCCTTTCCGGCAGCTGGGACTACAGGCCATGTGCCACCATACCTGGCTAATCTTTAAATTATTTTTTGTAGAGACTGGATCTCACTATGTTGCCCAGGCTGGTCTGGAACTCCTGGGCTCAAGCAATCTTCCTGCCTTGGCCTCTCAAAGTGTTGAGATTACAGGAGTGAGTCACTGTGCCCAGTGATGTATTTAGATCTTATTTAATTTCCCACAATAATGTCATTTTATTAATTTAAAAAATTGAAATATAACTCACATACAATAAAATTCACCTGTTTTAAACTGTACAATTTAGTGGGTTTTTGTTTGTTTGTATATTTATTTATTTATTGAGATGGAGTTTGGGTCTTGTTGCCCAGGCTGGAGTGCAATGGCACGATCTTGGCTCACTGCAACCTTCACCTCCTGGGGTTCAAGCAATTCTCCTGACTGAGCCTCCCAAGTAGCTGGGATTACAGGCATCTCTCACCATGCCCAGCTAATTTTGTATTTTTAGTAGAGACAGGGTTTCACCTTGTTGGTCAGGCTGATCTCGAACTCCTGACCTTGTGATCCACCCCCCTCGGCCTCCCAAAGTGCTGGAATTACAGGTGTGAGCCACTGCGCCTGGCCAGGTTTTTAGTATATTTAAAAAGTTGTGCAGTCATCACCACTACCTAATTTCCAGATATGTTTTCACTCCCGCCAAAACCTCATACACCACCCATCACCCTCCGTTCCTGTCATTCTCTGTTTCCCCTTCCCCTAGTCCCTAGCAACTACTAATTCCTTTCTGTCTCTATGGATTTGCCTGTTTTGGACTTTCCATATAAATGGGATCATACAATCTGTGGCCTTTTGTGTCTGACTTCTTTCACTTAGTGTAATGTTTTCAAGGTTCATCCATGTGGTAGCGCATATTGGAACTTTATTTATTTTTATGGCTGGAATGATACATTTATTATCCACTCACCCATGCATGTGTATTTGCATTGTTGATACTTTTGTTCTATTATGAATAATGCTGCTATGAACATCGTCATGTGTAATGAACATGATGTGTGGGCATGTATTTTCAATTCTCTTGGGTATTTGATACCTAGGAGTGAAGTGGCTGGGTCATATGGTAACTCTATATTTAACTTTTTGAGGAACTGCTAAACCGTTTCCCAAAGCAACCGTGCCATCGTACATTCGCACTAGCAATGTGTGAGGGAGCTAATTTCCCCATCTTCTGGCGAACACTTGTTTTGTTTGTCTTTTTGATTACGGCCATCTGAGTGGGTGCGAAGTGGTATCGGATTGTGGTTTGGATCTGCTTTTCCTAGTGACTCATACATAACGACGTTCTGTAGTTTTCAGTGTACAGATCTTGCACATCTTTTGTTTAGTTTATTCCTACCAAGTTGATGTTTTTGATGCTTCCATAAATGGCTTCATTTTAAAAATAGACTTTCTTTATTTTTTAGAGCAGTTTTAGGTTCATAGTAAAATTGAGCGGAAAGTACAGAGATTTCCCATATAACACCCACCCCCCTAACTCAGAATTCTCCATGAACATCACACACCAGAGTGGCACATTTGCTATAATCAGTGAAGGTACATGGATAGATACATCTTTAACCCAAGGCCTATAGTTGACATAAGCTTCATTGTAAATGCTTGGTGTACATTCTATGGAATTGACAAATTATAATGACATGTATCCACCATTATAGTATCATAGTCAATAGTTTCACTGCCCTAAAAATCCTTTGTGCTCCACCTAATCATCCCCTCCTTCCCCGGGGCCCCTGGCAAACACTGATCCTTTTGCCATCTCCATAGTTTTGCCTTTTCCAGAATATCATATAGTTGAGATCACACAGTATGTAGCCTACTCACACTGGTTTCTTTCACTTAGCAATATGCAGTTAAGCTTCCTCCATGTCTTTTCATGGCCTGATAACACATTTCTTTCTTTCTTTCTTTCTTTTTTTTTTTTTTTTTTGAGATGGAGTCTCACTCTGTCATCCAGGCTGGAATGGCATGGATGGCAGTGGCATGATCTCGGCTCACTACCATCTCCACCTCCTGGGTTCAAGGAATTCTTCTGTCTCAGCCTCCTGAGTAGCTGGGACTACAGGCGCATGCCACCATGCCCAGCTAATTTTTGTAGTTTTAGTAGAGATGGGGTTTCATCAGATTGGTCAGGCTGGTCTTGAACTCCTACCTTAGGTGATCCACCTGCCTCAGCCTCCCAAAGTGCTGGGATTATAGGCGCGAGCCACTGTGCCCCGCCTTCTTTTCTTTTTTCTTTTTCTTTTTCTTTTTTTTTTAAGAGATGGGGGTCTCTCTATGTTGCCCAGGCTGGTCTTGAATTCCTGGGCTCAAGTGATCCTTTTGCCTCAGCCTCCTGAGTAGCTGGGACTATAGGCACGTTCCACTGTTCATTTTCTTATAGTTGAGTTTTAAGAGTTTCATATATTTTGGCCGACAGTCTTTTATCAGATATGTCTTTTGCAAATATTTTCTCCTGGTCTTACCTTTTTATTCTGTTGACAGTGTCTTTCTCAGAGCACAGGTTTTGAATTTTAATGAAGCCCAACTCATCAATTCTTTCTTTCTTTTTTTTTTTTTTCAGACTGAGTCTCGCTCTGTCGCCCAGGCTGGAGTGCAGTGGCGGGATCTTGGCTCACTGCAAGCTCTGCCTCCCAGGTTCACACCATTCTTCTGCCTCACCCTCCTGAGTAGCTGGGACTACAGGCACCCGCCACCACGCCTGGCTAATTTTTTGTATTTTTAGTAGAGACACGGTTTCACCATGTTAGCCAGGATGGTTTCGATCTCCTGACCTCATGATCCGCCCACCTTGGCGCCTCCCAAAGTGCTGGGATTACAGGCGTGAGCCACTGCATCTGGCCTCATCAATTATTTCTTTTATGGATCATGGCTTTGCAGTTTTATCTAAAAAGTCATTGCCCTCTTTCTGAGCCCGTGACAAACCAGAAGGAAAAAAATGAAAAGAAAAATAAGGCTGGGTGTGGTGGCTCACGCGTGTAATCCCAGTACTTCCGGAGGCTGAGGGAGGAGGGTTGCTTGAGCACAGAGGGTTGAGGCCGCAGTGTACCATGATTGTGCCACTGCACTCCAGCCTGGGTGACAGTGGAAGACCCTGTCTCCAAAAACAAAACCAAAAACAGCAACAACAACGAAAAAAGAAAAATAAAAAAAAAGTCATTGCCAAACCCAAGGTCATCTAGATTTTCTTCCATATTATCTGCTAGGAGTTTAATGGGTTCATTTAAAAAACTTTGTTTATAGACCGGGCGCTGTGGCTCACGCCTGTAATCCCAGTACTTTGGGAGGCCGAGGCGGGCGGATCATGAGGTCAGGAAATCGAAACCATCCTGTCTAACACGGTGAAACCCCGTCTCTACTAAAAATACAAAAAAATTAGCCAGGCGTGGTGGCAGGCGCCTGTAGTCCCAGCTACTCGGGAGGCTGAGGCAGGAGAATGGCGTGAACCTGGGAGGTGGAGCTTGCAGTGAGCTGAGATCGTGCCACTGCACTCCAGCCTGGGCGACAGAGCGAGACCCCGTCTCAAAAAACAAACAAACAAACAAAAAACTTTGTTTATATTTGTGGCTAGTAGACAGAGATATAGTTGATCTTATCTATTGAACCCATATCTAGTGACTTTGTTAAATCCACATAAGTTTTTTGGAGATGTGTGTTTAAGTCTCCTTCCATGACTAGACTTGCCCATTTCTCCTGTTAGTTCCATTGGGCTTTACTTGTATTTTGAAGCTCTGCTATTGGATGTATACAGACTTGGGATTCTGATACCTTCCTAACTGAAATGAAGTTTCTGCTCATGCTTCCTACCTTAAATTCTACTCTTTAACTTTGGGACAGGTACAGCAGATTTTTTTGTGGTTATTGTTTGGGTGATAGATCTCCTTCCATCTTTAAATTCGCAGCCTTTCTGTGTTCTTTTCTTTTTTTTCTTTTTTTCTTTTTTTTTTTGAGACGGAGTCTTGCTCTGTTTCCAAGGCTGGAGTAGAGTGGCGTGATCTCATCTCATTGCAACCTCTGCCTCCCAAGTTCAAGCAATTCTCTGCCTCAGCCTCCCGAGCAGCTGGGATTATAGGTGACCACCACCACCACCAGCTAATTTTTGTATTTTTAGTAGAGATGGGGTTTCACCATCTTGGACAGGTTGGTTTTGAACTCCTGACCTCGTGATCCACCCACCCAGCGTGAGCCACTGCGCCGGGCCTTCTGTGCTCTTATATTTAAATCATATATCTTGTAAGTAGCATATAGTGGAGTTTGTTACTTTTATTCATCCTGACAGTCTTATCTTTTATTTGGAATATTTGGAATAATTAAAAAAGAACTACATGTTTCAATTTAATCAGTATGAATCGGTTCTTTCTAACAAAAGGTGAAAGCTCTTTTACATTTTTCCCTATTTCCCCTCCTACTATTATTGTTGATGTTATTTTTGCTTTCTCAGGGTTTATAACACTTAAATGCTGTTTTTTCATCATGCTATAGTCTGAATGTTTGTTTCTTCCTAAAATTCATATGTTGAAATCCTAACCTTCAAGGTGATGGATGGTATTAGGAGGTAGGGCGTCCAGGCGCAGTGGCTCATGCCTGTAATCCCAGCACTTTGGGAGGCTGAGGCAGGAGAATCACTTGAGGTCAGGAGTACGAGACTAGCCTGGCAAACATGATGAAACCCTGTCTCTACTAAAAATACAAAAAATTAGCCGGGTGTGGTGGCAGGCGCCTGTAATCCCAGCTACTTGGGAGGCTGAGGCAGGAGAATTGCTTGAACCCAGGAGGCAGAGGTTGCAGTGAGCAGAGATCGCGCCATTGCACTCCAGCCTGGGCGAGAGAGCGAGACTCCGTCTCAAAAAAAAAAAAAAAAAAAGTAGGAGGTGGGGCTTTGGGGAGGTGGTTAGATCACGAGGGTGGAGCCCTCACGAGTGGGATTAGTGTCCTTATAAAAGAGACCTTTGAGAGACCCCTCACCCCTTCCATCACGAAGACACAATAAGAAGGCACCATCAATGAACCAGAAAGTGGGCCCTCACTGGACCCAAATCTCCTGACTCCTTGATCTTGGACTTCTCAGCCTCCAGAACTATCTATCAGACTGTACAAAACAGGCTATATCCAGTCCTCCGCTTTCCCCTGAACCTGGGCAGACTTGTATTTTGACTAACATAATATAACAGAAGTGACACTGGCTGACTTCCAAGGCCAGATCATAAAAGGCGATGGCTTCCTCTGGCTGTCTCTTGACATGTGTCTTTGAAACCACCATGTAGGAAGCTGGCTGCCCTGCTGCCACCATGTTGTAGAGGCCAGGTAATGAGACCACAGAGGACTGATGTCATGTGAGCAGAGATGAGCTGTCCCTGCTGAGTCCTGCCAGATGCAGATTCCTGAGTTAAGTATATGGTTGTTGCTAAGTCAATGCTGCCATGTTTTTGGGTGGATTCCTATCAGCAATAGATAACTGAAACACCTGCCAACTTTATTCCCCAGTGCCCTCTCTGCTCCACTCCTGCCGGCTGCTGCACCCAGCGACTCAGTTCCCTATTTTAGGACTCTGTTCCACTCTCCCAGGCCCAGCTTCTGCCACATCTCCTCCAGGAAGTCTTCCTGCTTGCAGTAGTGGGCAGTGTTGAAAAGCAAGCCAACTTTATGAACCAGAGTGTGTCTAGGTTCAAATTCCAGGTCACATAGCTGGGTGCCCTGGGGCAAGTTACTTGCCTCTGAGCCTCAGTTTCCTCATCCATGAAATCTGGATAGAAATTGTGGCTGCTAGCCGGGCACGGTGGCTCACACCTGTCATCCCAGCACTTTCAGAGGCCGAGGCGGGTGGATTACCTGAGGTCAGGAGTTTGAGACCAGCTTGGCCAACATGGTGAAACCCCGTCTCTACTAAAAATACAAAAATTAGCCAGGAGTGGTGGTGTGCACCTGTAATCCCAGCTACTCAGGAGGCTGAGGCAGGAGAATCACTTGAACCCAGGAGGTGGAGGTTGCAGTAAGCCGAGATCACGCCACTGCACTCCAGCCTGGGTGACTAAAGTGAGACTCAGTCTCAAAAAAAAAAAAAAAAAAAAAAATATATATATATATATATATATATATATATATAAAAATAGTGACTGCTTCACAGGTTCGTTGTGGGGAGGAAAGGTGCTCAGAACGCTGCTTAGCATATAACGAGCATTCCATAATGTTGGCAATTATTATTATTATTTTTTGAGACAGAGTTTCACTCTCGTTGTCCAGGCTGGAGAGCAATGGTGCGATCTCGGCTCACTGGAACCTTTGCCTCCCGGGTTCCAGGGAGTCTCCTGCTTCAGCCTCCTAAGTAGCTGGAATTACAGGCATGTACCACCACGCCTGACTAATTTTTGTGTTTTTGGTGGAGACGGGGTTTCACTATGTTGGACAGGCTGGTCTGGAACTCCTGACCCCAGGTGTTCCGCCCACCTTGGCCTCTCAAAGTGCTGGGATTACAGGCATGAGCCACCGAGCCTGGCCTATTATTATTATTTTATGAGACAGGGTCTTGCTGTGTCACCCAGCCCCAAGTGCAGTGGCGCGATCTCGGCTCACTGCAACCTCCGCTTCGGAGGGTCAGGCCATCCTTCCACCTCAGCACCCCCCGAGTAGCTGGGACTATGGGCATGTGCCACCACACCCAGCTAATTTTTGTACTTTTCTTGTAGATACAGGATTTCATCATGTTGCCCAGGCTGGTCTCAGACTCCTGGGCTTGAGTGATTTACCTGCCTTGGCCTCTCAAAGTGCTGGGATTACAGCCACGAGCCACTTCACCCAGCCATAATGTTAGCAATTATTATATTGCCCCAAGCACTAGGGTCCTATCCTGCACTCTGGGAGCCCACTCATTGGGAACTTAATTCATACTATTAATTAATTCATTTTACACATATCTCTTGAGAGCACCTGTATGCCAGTCACTGATGAGCTAGGCTTAGTGTGTGGGATTTACTAGGAAACTACTACGTACTATTCATTAATTGATTGTACCTATATCTCTGGAGTACCAGCTGCACGCCAGGCACTGAGCTAGGCTCTAGGGATGCGGCGATGGAGGTGCGAACACCACCTCTGCCCTCAGGGGTTTACATTTTATAGAGACGGAAGTGGACAAATACATAAAAGAGTTGACAGATTTTGATGAGAGTACCAAAGTGAAAAATAGGGGCTGGAGACAAAAAAGCTAATTGGAGGGCTGGGCATGGTGGCTCACACCTGTAATCTCAGCACTTGGGGAGGTCCTGGTGGGTCAATCACCTGAGGTCAGGAGTTTGAGACCCGCATGGCCAGCATGGTGAAACCCCATCTCTACCAAAAATACAAAAAATTAGCCAGGCGTGGTGGCGGGTGCCTATAATCCCAGCTACTCAGGAGGCCGAGGCAGGAGAATCGCCTGGACCTGGGAGGTGGAGGTTGCAGTGAGCCGAGATCGCACCATTGCACTCCAGCCTGGGCAACAAGAGTGAAACTCCGTCTCAAAATAAAATAAAATAAAATAAAATAAAATAAAATAAAATAAAATAAAATAAAATAAAATAATTGGAGGATCTCCTTCCTACTGGGTGGGCAGGGAGACCTCCCTGAGGAGAGGACCTGTGAGCAGAGAACCAAAGGGTGTTTTGGAGCCGGGCATGAGGAAAGGGGAGGGAAAAGCATTCCAGACAGAGGGGTGGAGCTAGTCCAGAGGTGTCTTTGGGGCCAGGTGTGCGGGACTTAGGCCAGGATGGGCACGGGAGTGGTGGGGGGGTGGGGGGAATGAGCAGAATTTGCTGCCACCCCGATTGCTGGTCATGGGTTGTCCCAGCAGATAGGATACTCATAGATGACAACAGCCAGCACTGTGCTGAACACCTACTATGTGGAGGCCACCGTACTAAGCTATTTATGTGTATTAACTCATTCTGTCCTCGGAACAACCCTATCCGGTAGGTGCTGTTAAATAAAATGCATAGGAGGCCATTGTTTCAGATAGCCTCCTGTACTAGGCCCATCCTACCAGACCAAATCAGAAAGGAGTCACTTGTGCTAAGAGCTCCGTGCTCAAACTGAACTTTGAAATGGGTCTGTTTCTCTAGAGAACAGGAGCTTCCAGTCAACCTGAGTCACTGGCCTAAGGAAGTCTTCTCTGCTGTAACCCTTTACAAGGAAAGTAACTGTGAAACAACCATTCCATTTTTCGTTCTCTGTCTCTGCCCTCTTTAGCGCCTCTCTGCCTATAAAAAAGCTAACATCCTCTGTTCAGCTTATTGGAATCTCCCTTCTATTTCACAGAGGGAGGTGTTGGCTGATTCTAGAATTGCAAATAAAAGGCAATTAGATTTTTTTTTTTCTTTTGAGATGGAGTCTCACTCTGTTGCCCAGGCTGGAGTGCGGTGGTGCTATCTCAGCTCTCTGCAACATCCACCTCCCGGGTTCAAGCAATTCTCCTGCCTCAGCCTCCCTAGTAGCTGGGATTACAGGCATCTGCCACCACACCCAGCTAATTTTTGTATTTTAGTAGAGACGAGGTTTCACCACGTTGGCCAGGCTGGCCTCGAACTCCTGACCTCAAGCAATCCACCTGCCTCGGCCTCCCAAAGTGCTGGGACTACAGGTGTGAGCCACTGCACCCGGCCCTAAAAGCCATTTAGATCTTTAAACTAAGCATGTTGTCATTTGACACTACTCCTATCCTCCCCATAAGGAGACTGAGGCCCAGAGAGAGGGTGTGAATGCAGGTGCTCCGGCTCCAGAGCCGGTGCTCCTGACCCCAGGCCATGCTGCTGTCCCTTTCGTTCAGGCTGCCCCCACTGCACAGGGATGGAAAATGGGGCCCAGAAAGGAGGTGTCAACTCCCCAAAGTCCAGTAACAAAAGAGGGGCAGAGTAGGGATTTCAACTTGGGTTTCCACAGCCACAGAGGCTGCTCATTCTCCCAAGAGTGCGTTGAGGCTGACATAGGTGGCTGGGTGGGACCGGGGCACTCTGCCCGTGCCCTTACCTGAGCCTGGGCCTCCTCACTTGGACCTGGGGTAGTCACAGGCCCCGCCCCCTGGGGTAGCGTGAGATGGAATGAGTTCGGCACCTGGCACAGTCCATAGTGTGAACCCCAGTGGGACAATTATTCACTAGCCTTCCAGGCAGGGATGGCCCACTCACCAGCTCCTCCTCCCCTGTGCGGGGGGCGCCTGAGTCATGGGAACAAGGACGAACAGGACTGAAACTGTGCAAGTTAAAGCAAGCGAAGGACGAGGATCCCTGTGGGAGCCTGGCATGAGACTTCTGGGCTCTGGGCCTTTGCACTGACCGTTCCTCCTGCCTGGAGCACCTTTCCTCTTTTGCCTCTTCTTCTGCTTTAGTTTTTGATGCCTCTGGGCAGAGTCGAGGATTTCCTCCTCTGATCGCTGCCAGCAACTTAAAAGTGGTTGGGTATGAACCTGCTTCCTCAAAGCAGTGCTTGGGTTGGTCCATTCATTTGGATCCTCAGGGCAACAAACAGGGCTGGGCACAGAGACTGGCAGGGGACTGTGCTGGCAGGTGGGGGAATGTCACAACCTGGGCTGCAGGGTGAGGGGCAGGGCAAGGCAGGCCCTCCTCCCACACTTAACATCTGTGATAATTCCCTTTCAGGTCCACACATGCCCACTGTAGGACCTCACCAAACTTGTTCCATCATCTGAAAAGTGGGGAGAATAGGAGGATTTACCTCCTGGGTTTATTAGGAAGATTTAAGGAGCTAACCCTGGAAAATGCTGGTATGTCATATGTTGGGTGCATAGTAAGGGCTCAAAACTGTTTGCTACTGAGCAAAGTGTTTGTCACTGAGTGCCAACTTTGTGCCAAGCACTTCACATAAAGTCATTCATTTAATCAGACACAACCATGATTGTCTCTACACATCAGTCCTGTCCAGGGTCATGACCTCACGACCTCACTGATCTGGGATTTGAATCCAGGTCAGGATGATTCTGTGGTTGGGACTCCATCGTTGGGTGGGTGGTTGGGTGGGCGGCAGAGGAAGGCACGCCAGCCCGCGGAGCCCCAGTGACTCAGAGCCGTGGCTCCCCTGGCCCGCCCTTTCCTCTGACTCAGCCCCAGTGATTCCACAGGCACACTGGAATTCAGGGCCCCAGGCAGTTCCTCCATGGAGATGCTGGTGGGTGGCTTGAGCTCCCATGGCCACCCTTGGCTGTGTCCTGTGGCCCCCTGGGAGCTCCTCTCAGGTGCAGGGGGCTTGCTAGGGTGAGCATCTCCCTCCAACCACCTTGTGGTGCAGAGGGGCAAACTGAGGCACAGAGAGGGGCAGGGACGGGGCTGGATGGCACAGTCTCAGCGATGGGAGCCAGGTCTGGGGAGCCCAGCTTCAGTTTTCTCTGTGTTTTCCCAGCCTGCCCCAGCCCCATCTCTCACCTCCTGGCACAGCTTCCTGCCCCATCCCTGGATATCCCCAGCCTAACCCAGCTCCTTGCCCAGCCCAAGGCCAGGCAGTAGGCACACATCTCCGTAACTGGTCTGAATTAGGGTGAGGGTGGGTCAGCATTTCTACTCCTTGCTGTCAAGGCTGCTGGGGGTAGCCATGGGAGAAAGGGAAGGTGGGGACAGGGCCACCCTTCCTCTGGCCCCTGCAGGAGTCCCCGGTTCTCAGGGAGATGCAGTCACCTGATACTGGAGGGCCAGCACCATCCCTTTGGCTGTTCCTATCTCGCTTCCTTGTGCTCTGCTCTCCCTGCCTTGGGGAACCCAGGGCTCACTTGGGCCACTGCAACCTCAGTTTCCCTAGTATGTATAAAATAATAAATTTTTTTTTTTTTTTTTTTGAGACAGACTCTCGCTCTGTTGCCCAGGCTGGAATGCAGTGGCACCATCTTGGCTCACTGCAACCTTTGGCTCCTGGGTTCAAGCGATTCTCCTGCCTCTGCCTCCCAAGTAACTGGGATTACAGGCACCCGCCACCACACCTGGCTGATTTTTGTATTTTTAGTGGAGATGGGGTTTCACCATGTTGGCCAGGCTGGTCTCGAATTCCTGACCTCAAGTGATCTGCCCATCTTGGTTTCCCAAAGTGCTGGGATTACAGGTGTGTGCCACTGTGCCCAGCTATAAAATAAAGGTCTTAAGGATCCTTTCAGCATAGACTCTTGTGATTGGGCACAATAGCCTCCCTAGCCCCTTCTCTCCCCAGTCCCATAGAATAGGACCTAGGGAGCCGGGCACGGTGGCTTACGCTTGTAATCCCAGCACTTTGGGAGGCCAAGGCGGGCAGATCACAAGGTCAGGAGTTCGAGACCAGCCTGGCCAATATGGTGGAACCCCATCTCTACTAAAAATACAAAAATTAGGTGGGTGTGGTGGCAGGCACCTGTAATTCCAGCTACTAGGGTGGCTGAGGCAGGAGAATTGCTTGAACTCAGGGATCGGAGGTTGCAGTGAGCCAAGATCATGCCGCAGCATTCCCGCCTGGGCGACAGGGCAAGACTCCGTCTAAAAAAAAAAAAAAAAAAAAAGGAATAGGACCTAGGGAAGGCTGCTATGTAAAGGTGCCCCGGGGGACACTGGGCAATGGGGAGGGGAAGTGACATCTCTGGACGAATTCAATTGAGGATAGGCATTTAGCATCTGTCTTGTGCTCAGGCTGTGCTAGAGTCCCTCAGATGAGGGGTAGAGAAACATTTAGGAACTTGACCAAGATCACAGGCACACATTGTCCTGGAATTTGAACCCTGGGCGTTCTGGCTGTGGTGTAGTGCAGCTCATCACAGGAATTCTCCCCACTCTTGGGCCCACTCACTCGTCTCCTGCTGAACACCTGAGTGCCAGGTCCTGTGCTGGGATCCATGCGGCCCAGGCCCTGATCCTAGTGAAGAGATGGCCAGAGGAGGCAAGATGCGGCTGGGGGTTGGGGTCAGGGAGCACAGGTTCACCAGGCACCCAGACTTATGGACTAGATAACTCCAGACCCACATTCCTGGATGCAATCAGAGGCTGACAAAGAGGAACGGAAGGGTTGCTTGGGCCAGGGGCATCCTTGAAGGAATGAACAAAAAGGTGGATCCCTGCTTCTGTGGCCTTTGTGGCTGATTTGTGGAAGACAATGATAGCAGCGTATTACTACCGAGAAAAGTGAAGGCCAAAGTCCTCATAATGACCTTCAAGGCCTTTGCTCTGTCTGCCCCACTTCCAATCCTCCTTCAACCTCCTCTCCTCCCCTGCTCCACTCCTCATCCTAACCACTCTTGGAACATTCCAGCTCACTCCTGCTAGCCAAGGACGGCTCTGTTCTTGGGATGGAAGTAGGCAACACACAGGTTGCTGACATTTTCCTGGTGCAGCAAAGCAAGCACCAGGAAAATGTCAGATAGAGAGGAAATAGCACTCGGGGCTCAGAAAGTGATACCTGCCAAATAAGGCGCTTTGACAGGCCGAATAAAGACGCAACCTCAAGGTCTCTCTGCCAACCTTTCCCCCATCCTCTCTGTCAATCCTCTGTCTCTCCCAAAGCACAGGAGGAGGCTGTTTTCCGAAGTTCCCTTATCTGCTAGAAACTGGACCCCAAAGAGGAACACGATTGCTTTCGATCCCTTCCCTGAAATTTCATTAACTGGAGATTAAAATTCATTTCACAGAGGAAGAGAAAATTAAACACCACATCTAGAGTCCAGACAAACTTTGTCCCAAATGAGTGTATCTTCTTCGGTCCCATTCAATTTCCAAAGAAAATCATCTGTAAGATAATGTCTGCCTCCCAGGCCCATTAATGCCTCGTAACAATCATTCACTCCTACAGCCCCGTCTCCCCTTCCCCAGCGAAGAAGCGGATATAAACGTCTGGACCTCAATGGATTACTGGGTAATCATTCTCCTATGATTCCCGTGTGCTAGGCATGTTAAATACATTTTTTATGCTTTTTTTCTTCTATTTATCTGCCTATTGTCAGTGCATTTCCGGCAAACCTCTAGAGGGAGAAGGAGAAGCTGTCCTTTGGCCCCTACGTAGCACAGAATGGCTTGGATGGGGTGTATGGAACTCCCTGCTGGAGGGTGCTCCTGAATCAAGGGAGGGGGAATTTGATCTGAGACCTGAAAAGCTAGAAGGAACCCTCCATACCAGGAGTGGAGGGACGAGCAGTCCCAGCAGAGGCAACAGGGTGGACAAGGGCCTTGACGTGGAAAAAGCTGACAGGTTCCAGGAACAGAATGAGGCTGGTGAGCGAGTGGGGCAGTGGGAAGTGGGAGGCGGGGGAGCCAGCAGGGTCTGGGGGCAGTTTGCATTTTATTCCAGTTTGGTGGAAACCATTAAAAGGTTTTAAGCCAGAGAAAAACCTGTTCTGTTTTTAAAACCATCATTCTTTCCAGCTTAGGCAACGTGGCAAGACCCCTCTCTACCAAGAGTAAAAAAAGTAGCCGGGCATGGTGGTGCATATGTGCAGTCCCAGCTATGTGGGAGGCTGAGGCAGAAGGATTGCTTGAGCCCAGGAGTTCAAGGCTGCAGTGAGCTATGATTGGGCTGCTGCACCCTAGGCTGGGTGACAGAGCCAGACCTTGTCTAAGAAAAACCTCCCAAACCAAACAAACATCATTAAGGCTGCAGAGTGGAGAACATACCATAGCCCATAGCACTGTGGGTGGGAGTTTGTGGGGGTATGTGTGGCTTGGACCAGTGGGGCTACAGGCAGTAGGACGCAGACTGGTTTGAAACATGGAGGCATGCCTTTTAATGAGTTGGGAAGAGGACTGACATTCCTGTACCCACTTCACACATGGAGAGACTGCAACTCAGAGGCAGTCCCTGCACATGGGGGACTATTGTCCACTTTTCAGATGTAGAAGTTGAGAGGGGGAGGAATTTGTCCGAGTAGATGCAGCTAAGGCTGAATGTTGGTCTCCAGGGCACTCTCCGTTCCTGGACTGTCTGCCTTTGTAGGTGTGGCTGGGACTACTCACCGCCTGCCTTTTGCAGAGAGGGAAATGGAGACTCAAAGAAGAACAATACTCATAGCAGTGAGCCCGCGATAGAACCCAGGGCCCCTGGTACAAAGTCTAGATTCTCGGTGTCCCTGCCCACCTTCCTGGCATAGCTATAGAGAGAAGATGAATGTAGCAGAACTCACAAGAGGACAATAATGAACATGGTACCTAATCACACGCTTGCACACTCGGTGCTATGGACGCCCGGGGACAGGGGAAAGATGAGGAGGCTCAGATGTTTGTGGGGAAGTGGGTACGCCCCTGTCTGCCTCCTGCCTGGCTTGATGCCCACAGTGGGTGGGTGTGTATGTGTGCATGTGTATGTGATGGTGCGTGTGCATGCCTGTATAATTGTACATGTGAATGTGGGAGTGTGGTACCCAAAGGAACTCTGTCGCTTCCCCTGGAATGCTGGGCACCAGGGGCACTCGGTGTACCCAGCTACCTGCCTGTTCAGACCCAGTGTGCCCTCACTTCTCTGTCCACTTATCTGCAGAGACCTCTTGGCTTCTGTGCCTTATCTTTAGGCCCTGCTTAGCTTCTCGATGAAAAAATAATTAACCATAGCCTCATTTTCCAAGGCGTCCATCCCGCTCTGCTGGCCAAGTTAAAAATATTCACGAGGAGTAGGGCTGCTGGTGGGAGGAGCTGCCGCTCTGCGTGGGAGGGCAACCAAGGCCACAGAGAGGGAAAGGACGTATTGAAAGGGAGGTCTGGTGTGTGCCTGGACTCGGGGCTTGGAGAGGACAGAGGCCAGGGGCTGGGCTCCGGCCTATTCCTATTGTGGCCTCGCTGTGTGAATTTGGGCAAGTTCCTTGCCCTCTCTGAGCTCTGCTTCCTCCTTTGTTAATTGAGGAATTTGCACTAGAATTCAGTTCTCCCAAAGCATTTCTTCTGCATGTAAACAGGTGACACCCAAAACAAAAACAAATGTACAACAAATGCAAGCCAAAAAAAGGCTGTGGTTAATTAAGTTTGGAAAAGGACACCAGGATATATAAAGTTAAATCTGTTTCTTTACTGCTGGGGCTTTTTTTTTTTTTTTTTTTTTTTTTTTTGAGGGGGAGTCTCATTCTGTTGCCCGGGCTGCTGGAGTGCAGTGGTACGATATCACTGCAACCTCCGCCTCCTGGGTTCAAGCGATTCTCGTGCCTCAGCCTCCCGAGTAGCTGGGATTACAGACGCACACTACCACGTCTGGCTAATTTTTATATTTTTAGTAGAGATGGGGTTTCGCCATATTGGTCAGGCTGGTCTCGAACTCCTGACCTCAGGTGATCCACTCGCCTCGGTCTCCCAAAGTGTCGGGATTCCAGGCATGAGCCACCGCCCCCGGCCTTAATTTAAGCAGGGCTTTTCAGAGTCTTTATTGATTGAAACCTTAATTCTTTGGATAAGTAATACATATGTCCACGGCATCTAATTCAGAAGTTGTGGAAGGCGATTAGGGAGCTCACACCTCTTTCCTGTACCGGTTGTGCCTCCTCTGTTCCTCCCTGGCAGCAGGTACCTGGCAGCTTCTTTTTTTTTTTTTTTTGAGACGGAGTCTCGCTCTGTCGCCCAGGAGTGCAGTGGCGCGATCTCGGCTCACTGCAAGCTCCGCCTCCCGGGTTCACGCCATTCTCCTGCCTCAGCCTCCCGAGTAGCTGGGACTACAGGCGCCCGCTACCACGCCCGGCTAATTTTTTGTATTTTTAGTAGAGACGGGGTTTCACCGTATTAGCCAGGATGGTCTCGATCTCCTGACCTCGTGATCCGCCCGCCTCGGCCTCCCACCTGGCAGCTTCTAATGCATAGCGAGACTGTATCGCATGCACCAGCAGATACCGTGTAGACTCGGCCAGTATCATGGTAAGAGACCACCGGCCTCCCAGGCAGGAGCGGGAGTATGGATGGCTAGTCACAGCCCGACCCCAGCATCTCTGGGACCAACACCTGGAGGAATACCCTCTGAGAATTGTGGGGTCCCTGGTCCTCAAGTGCCACGGGAGTTTGCGTAAGAGGGGAGTTGGCAGTGCTGCCTTGCAGGTTCAGACCCCCATCTTGCAGAAGGCCCCCATGACCTCTGCCCATTGCTGTCCCCCCCGGGGCTGTCCTGCGCTCCAGGGAAGCTCCCGCGCCTGCAGTGCATGTGGGGACCCGGGAAGGGCAAGCCCAGCTTGAGTGCCCGCGGGCTGCGCCGGGCGTGAGCGGCTAGCCCCGCACGGGCGGGCGCGCTGTGGGCGTGGGGAGGCGATGCGCGTGGCCCGGGGAAGGTGTGTCGCGGCGCGCGGGGGGTGTGAGCGCGCCTGCCCGCCCCCGCCCCGCCCAGAGGCCGGGCAGGTGTGGGCGGGCGGCCAGGACCCCGCCGAGCCGGGCTGGAGAGCCGGCGGGAAACAGGAAGCAGGGGGAGGCGCAGCCGGACGGCCGGGAGGGAGGGCGTGCGGACGGACGCGCGGGGTGGCCGGGGGCCGGACGCACGACCCGGGGCGGGCGGCAATGTGGGGAGGCCCGGGCAGCCCAGGAGGCTGCGGGGACGGGGGCGGAGCCGGGGGCGCCACGGGCACCGCCCCCCTGCGCCGGCGGAGCCGCCGCCCGAGCGCGGACCCGGGAGCCCGAGGCGGCTGTAGCGTGCGGGGTGAGTCGCGGGGAGCTCGGGGCGCGCCCCCGACGGCGGGTCTGCGGACGACGCCCCGGGGGTGCTTGGCCGCACATCTAGCCCTAGGGAGCCCTGGTCGACCCCCGTGCGCCTCTTGCCCGCAGACCCTGAGGACACGGCCATGCCGGGCCGGGCGGAGGCGGGGGAGGCCGAGGAGGAGGCCGGGGCCGGCTCGGGGTCCGAGGCGGAGGAGGACGCGCTGTGGGAGCGAATCGAGGGCGTCCGGCACCGGCTGGCTCGCGCCCTGAACCCGGCCAAGCTCACGCCGTATCTGCGCCAGTGCCGGGTCATCGACGAGCAGGACGAGGAGGAGGTGCTGAGCACCTACCGCTTCCCGTGCCGCGTCAACCGCACCGGTGAGCCGCGGGTCCCGAGTGGGCCACGACCTGGGCCGGCCGTGCCCTTGGGCGCAGGGCCCACAGCCGTGTAGCGCGAAGCTAGGGCTCTGCTGCCCTGGGGCTCGGTCTCCGCATCAGTAGAGTGGGCCGGCTGGGTATGCCCACCAGCCTGCCTCCGCCCCACCCACCACTGCGCCTTGGCGGTCCGCGTTGCCCACACCGGGGTCAGAGTTTTGTCTCTTGGGGTTCTCTCCCACTTCCTGGGTCCACATTAGAGCAGAAGGTTGGATGTGGCTGCCAGGGCCGGCTGGGCCTGGGACCTCCCGGTCACAGCCGGTGGACTTGGCACCTTTCCTGCGCTCTTTGATCTCCGAGTTCTGTCTGTCCCCTCCTCTGTGCACCATACACTCCTGGGGGAGTCCTTTTTCAAGTGTCAAGATCCGTCTCAGCTTTACGTGGGTCCCCACTCCCACAGGGTGTGCCTTTGAACCAGAACTCACAAAGGCATGGTGGAATGGTCTTTAATGGTGGAATTTCAGGCATGGCCAATGGGAGAAGTATTTTCTTTGCTTCTGGGGATAGAGGGGGCTTCTCTGTGCCATTGAAAAGGCAGGCTGCATTTGCGGGCCAGCATCTGTGTCTGTGGGGGGTGTTGGGGAGCTCTGGGAGCCCAGGAGTCATGAGGGAATGTGCTCCCCTGGCTGTGGCAGAATGGCTCTCTTCTCTTCCCCGATGTGTTGGGACAGGCCCCTGTGTGTGTCACTGGCTCAAAAATCTGGGGAACGTGGGCCTGGAGCATGGTGGGGGCAGAAGCAACCAGGCACCTGGGGAGGCCTTCCCCTAGACCCTGGGTACATCCCCCCACTACTCTCTAGGGCGCCTGATGGACATCTTGCGCTGCCGTGGCAAGAGGGGCTATGAGGCCTTCCTGGAAGCCCTGGAGTTCTACTACCCCGAACACTTCACGCTGCTCACGGGCCAGGAACCCGCCCAGCGCTGCTCCATGATCCTCGGTGAGTGGATCTGCGGTGGATGCTGGCACCTCGGACTCCAGTGCACAGGCTCCTTTCCCCATCCCTGTTAGGGAGGCGCTTCCACTATGCCTGTTGAACAGTAAGGGAAACTGAGGCATGGAGAGGCTGAAGGGGCTTGCCCAGGGCCCCACGGTAGGCTGAGGGTGGGGCTGGGTGCTAGTGCCGTTATTCCAAGTTCAGAGCCACATGCTTAAGATGGCTCTTTCTTCGTGATACTGTTTTCAGACATATGTCTGACATACACAGATGTATAGTTTTTTATGTAAAAAAATACAGAGGCTCCAGGTGACTTTGAATTTTTTTTTTTTTTTGAGACAGTGTCTTGCTCTGTCACCAGGCTGGAGTGCAGTGGCGCGATCTCGGCTCACTGCAACCTCCGCCTCCCAGGTTCAAGCGATTCTCCTGCCTCAGCCTCCCGAGTAGCTGGGATTACAGGCATGAGCCACCACGCCCTGCTAATTTTTGTATTTTTATTTTTAATAGAGATGGGGTTTCATCATGTTGGCCAGATGGTCTTGATTTCCTGACCTTGTGATCCGCCTGCCTCGGCCTCCCAGAGTGCTGGGATTACAGGCGTGAGCCACTGCGCCTAGCTGAATTTTTTTATATAAAAAACACAAACACATACACACACGCACACACGCCTACGTGTGTATTTTGCTTTTTCTTAGAACAACTGATTTTAGTGATTCTTTCACCTCTGTTACATACACTTGTTTTAAGTGACTGCATACTGTTCATTAGTGAAGTTAGGACATAATTCATTTAACCCATTTCCAGTTGATGGATACCTAGGTTTCCAGTTTTGTATTATTACAACGATGCGGGAACATCCTTGTATGTGCGTCTTTGTGCAAATGTGTCTCAGGCGAAGAGGTTCTGAGAAGAATTTCTCAAAGAGTCTGTGTATTTTAACTGTTAAATCAACATACCTCCTACCAGGAATGTGTAAGGGCCCATTTGAATCCTGGGGATCATGTTTAAACGTTTTTACCATTCTGATATGTAAAAAATAATGTTATTGTTTTAAGTTTATATTTCATTGAGTGATACAGTTCACAGGTTACTAGTTATTAAACCTTGGGTAAATAACTGCTCTGTGCTTCAGTTTTTCTGTCTTTAAGATGGGTACAATAATAGTACCTACCTTATAGTGTTGTCATAAAGATTAAGATATATCTAGCACAAAGAATGAAGTTAACAAATATTAGTAGCTACTGTAATTATTGTTGATAGGTTGGTGCATATTTTCCTGTATTTATTAACTATTTTTATTTTGGGACTTGCCTATTGATAGTTTTTGTCCATATTTTTATTTTGTTGTTGATCTTATTGATTTGTAGGAGCTCTTTATATATTATGGCACTGAGTTCTTGTTATATTTTCTCCCACTCTGTTGCTTATTAACTTTGTTACATCTTTCATTTTTCAAAGGTTTAAACATTTTTATATGGATTTGTCCATCTTTTTTCTCTTATAACTCTTGGATTTTGTGTGTTGTTTAGGAAGACCTCCCCTGCTCCCAAATTCTACAAATATATTCCAGAATTTCCCTCTAGTGTTTTTATGGTTTGAGTTTTTTGACACAGTATGTTATCTCCTGGATTTTACTTGCCTGAGCTCCCTATTCTGTCCCCTGTTCTGTCCTGGCAGATGAGGAGGGGCCTGAGGGCCTGACCCAATTCTTGATGACAGAGGTGCGACGGCTGCGGGAAGCTCGCAAGAGCCAGCTGCAGCGGGAGCAGCAACTGCAGGCCCGGGGCCGGGTGCTCGAGGAGGAGCGGGCAGGGCTGGAGCAGCGGCTGCGGGACCAGCAGCAGGCTCAGGAGCGCTGTCAACGGCTGCGGGAGGACTGGGAGGCGGGCAGCCTGGAGCTGCTGCGGCTCAAGGATGAGAACTACATGATCGCCATGCGCCTGGCACAGCTCAGTGAGGAGAAGAACTCGGCTGTACTTCGCAGCCGTGACCTGCAGCTGGCGGTAGGCCCTGGGGAGATGGGTTGGGGAGGCAAGGGAAGGGGCAGCTTTTGCAATGTAGTAGCCAGCCAGCCTGTGTCCCAGAGCCACCATTGCTGGCTCTTTGACATGGATAAGTCCTTTTAGTGCTCGGTGTACCTACTTCATTGGGTTATGACTGTGGTTCTCAATGGGGGGTGATTCTGACCCCCTAGAAACATCTGGCCATGTCTGGGAAATCTTTCTGGTTGTCACAATTAGTGGGGATTTATTGGCATCTGGTGTGTAGAGGCCAGGGATGCTGTCAAATGCCCTGCAGAGCACAGGACAGTCCCCAACAAAGAATTACCTAGCCTAAAACATCGGTAGGGCCGGGGTCGAGAAACGTTGGGTTATGAGGATTTGGTAAGTTTTTTTTTTTTTTTTTTTTTTTTGAGATGGAGTCTCACCCTTGTTGCCCAGGCCGGAGTGCAGTGGTGTGATCTCGGCTCCTTGCAGCCTCTGCCTCCCGGGTTCCAGCGATTCTCCTGCCTCAGCTTCCCGGGTAGCTGGGATTACAGGCTCGCGCCACCACACCCAGCTAATTTTTGTATTTTTAGTAGAGATGGGGTTTCACCATGTTGACCTGGCTGGTCTCGAACTCCTGACCTCAGGTGATCTGCCTGCCTCGGCCTCCCAAAGTGCTGGGATTACAGGCATGAGCCACCGTACCTGGCCCGGTGAGTTTAAGACACAGTTTCAAACATGTACAGTCCCTAGCACACTGCTCACAACTTGTGTCATCAGTAGCCATTGTTGATATTATTATCAAGAGCCACATAGGTTAAACATCATGTCTTCTAATCCTCACCAAAGCACCATACGCCAAGCCCTCGTTTGCAAATACAGACTCTGAGACTCAGATTAGTGAAAGGACTTGCTCAAGGTCACAGAGCCAGGAAGCGGCACAGCCTGGATTTGAACCGGGTCCGGCTGGCTCCAGTGCCAGCCCCCTTCCCACGCTGCTGTTCCACCTACTCCCTGTGTGGGGAAGTCTCACCTGACTCCCTCCAGCAGCAAGTGAGGCTGTGCCTCCTACTGCATCTCACTTTCTTGGTTTCTGACTGGGACTCAGCAGGGGGATAATACCAGTATTTGACTGCCACAGGGCGTTTTTCCAAGGATTTAATGAGCTGATCCACGTCAAGGGCTTAGCAGTGCCAGCCGCACGGCACGCAGGAGGCTCTCTCCAGCCATGTTGCTCGAGGCTGCACAGTGGGTTCTGACCGTGGAGTTTGAAGCCTCCCTACCCCAGGAGCCTTGGGCCGTGGCTACAGCATTGCAGGTGGCTGTGAGGCTGTAGATGTGGGTGCACTGGTGTGCCAGTCCTCGGTTTGTGCACGCCAGGTGGGTCAATATCTTGGGGAGGTGAGCCCTGATGGGGGTGTTGAGGCCACCAGTTGAAGGGTCCAGGCTGCTGGTCCTGCTTGAGGATGTAGGTGGCTGGTTTGAGGTTGTGAGATGACCTTGAGGCTATCGTTCGAGGGCCTGGTTGGTGTGTGGCAGGAGACGGAGGCTTTCTGAGGAGTGATGGGCAGGGACAGGGACATGTCCCGGGCCTGCTCTACTGCGAAAAACCATGTGGCATGGGGAAGGCTTTCCTTTCTGTGCCTCAGTTTCCTCATCCTCATCACAGATAAGGATGATGTAACAATTATAAAACGGCCTTGTGCTTTATAGATACCATCCTCAGTGCTTGCCATGCACAGACCCCTTTAATTTTCCAGCCACCCTACACTGGGGTGGACAACACTATCTTCCCCATTTCTAGAGGAGGAAACTGAGGCACAGAGAAGTTGGTTAGAGCACTTTCCCAATGTCCTGGGATTGAAGGAATTTTTTTTTTTTTTTTTTTGAGATGGAGTCTTGCTTTGTTATCCAGGCTTGAGTGCAGTGGTGAGATCTTTGCTCACTGCAACCTCTGCCTCCCAGGTTCAAGCGATTCTCCTGCCTCAGCCTCCTGAGTAGCTGGGATTACAGGTGTGTGCCACCATGCCTGGCTAATTTTTTTTTTGTATTTTTAGTAGAGATGGGGTTTCACCATGTTAGCCAGGCTGGTGTCAAACTCCTGACCTCAGGTGATCTGCCTGCCTCAGCCTTCCAAAGTGCTGGATTACAGGCATGAGCCACTGTGTTCAGCCGGATTGAAGGATTTCTGAGTTGGCTCTCAGCACTGCTGAGGGGCGGTGGGTGGCAGGTAGGAGTGCTCCCCTTTCTTTACCCAGAGGGCTTCCCCTTTTTTCTGAAACAGACATGGGGCTTGCTGTAGGGTTTTCTCAGAAGAAATAATTTGCTGCTTAGAGAGGACGGCATGAGGGCTGCAGGCTGGGGGTACTGGGAGGGGCTGCAGCCCTCACGGCTTGTCCCACCTTTGGGTTGGGTGTGATGGGATTGGGAGATGTCCTGCGTGTGTGGCCATCTGGGGGCTGCTGGGACAGGGGAGGGGGATGGAAAAGAGATGGTCGGAGGTGCCTCTGTAGTCTGCAGGTCATCTGCCTCTAGGCAGAGTGGCTGCTTTTTCCTATTTTAGGGACCTAAGAAGTGAAATTGGCCAGGCGCAGTGGCTCATGCCTGTAATCCCAGCACTTTGGGAGGCTGAGGCGGGTGGATCATGAGGTCAGGAGATTGAGACCATCCCGGCTAACGTGGTGAAACCCCGTCTGTACTAAAAATACAAAAAATTAGCTGGGCGTGGTGGCGGGCACCTGTGGTCTCAGGGACTCGGGAGGCTGAGGCAGGAGAATTGCTTGAACCCGGGAGGTGGAGGTTGCAGCGAGCCAAGATTGAGCCACTGCACTCCAGCTTGGGCGACACAGCGAGACTCTGTCTCAAAAAACAACAACAAAAAAAAGAAGTGAAATTAAACTTAGCTACTATAAATTGACCTTAATTTATAATTTATGTTTGGAGCTTTTCTGCTCCAAAGTTAACAAAGGTGTTGCAGATGGATCTGAACAGAGCACCTGATCGTGCCTGGCTTGGCAGCTTGCGTCCCCACCTCCCATAGGCAGGTGTGTGGCGGCTGGGATTTAATACCCTGTTTTATAAGGTGCAAATTTAATGAGCTGTTATTTCTAAGCAACATAAACTGAAGGAACGAACGCTATAATTTTGTGCTCAGTGAGTTTGTACGCCGGGATTAAATGCATCCGTATTTCCTGTTGCTCGTCGGAGACTCCCAGGTGTCCTGTCCTCTGAGCTCATCAGGGAAGCCGGCCGGCCAGGGGTCAGGCAGGAGGCCCTGGTGTGTGGCTGCGGTTTGCCGAGAGGGTGTGACCACAGTTGTGCTTGTAACGAGCTGTCTTTCTCTGGCTGTTCACAAAGCATGTTTTGTGAGTGGAAAGGAATGCGGGAGTCATGAATTTCTTTCTGAGTCTCTTGCGGAGGAGGAGGAGTGGACTGTTAATTTGTAGAATTGCCTGACCCAGCCTCCAGACCCGTGTGTGTGTGTGTGTATGTGTGTATGTGTGTGTGTGTGTGGGGGGGGTGCCATTCTAACCTCTCAAGGCTGGGGGACTAGCAAGTCACTTTCCAAGAGAGGCCAGGGGACTCCTAGGGCACCAAATATTGCATGCCTGACTATAGCACCAGAAGTCATTGTGACCTTTTCCCAACAATGACTTCATTTTATGGCCTGCCACCTGCTGCCACTCTTGTCACTGTCTGGCCACCTCAGACCCCACATGCGTCACGCTTGGCTGAGTGCACTCATAGTCCAGCAAACTGGCCATGCACGTCTGCTCCCAGCTTGGTGGTCACCCCACAGCTGCCCACCCCCCATACCAGGCCAACTTCTGGCTGCACACTCCGAACTGGTGATTGGTTAGGGGCACGGGATTTTATTTGAAGCTGTGAAGATAGCCACGGTCACACTGTGGCAGCTCTGTAGCCCTTCACAGTTTAGAGGCCTCTGCCCACTTGCTGTCTTGTTTGATTCTTGCAACACCTTTGGGAGGCAAATGATGGGGCCAGGGGATTGACTGGGCCCATTTTACTGATGAGGAAACTGAGGCCCAGAGGAGGTAAGTGACTTGCTCTGGATGACAGAGCCTAGAAGCAGCAAAATTGAAACCTGAACCCTGGACGTGGAGCTCTTGAGGGAGATGAACCAACAGCCACATCTTCTGGAGTGGAGGCTCTGTTAGGAATTCCTTTCAGGGTGGACCAGACCAAGTCTGAGTCTCTGAGAGTGTGTTGAGGTGAGATGTTGGCTTGTTGCGGGGAGCATCTGGTTCCCGGACTGGATGAGGCCCTCAGCTCTCAAAACCATTGCCCTCTCCTCTCCCCTCACACCCCCCGTACAGATGAGATGATTGAGGCACAGAGAGGGGCCATGACTTGCCCAGGGTCACACTGAGCTAGAGACGGAGCTGGGGTCTGACCCTGTTTGTTTTTTTTTCTCCTTCTTTCTTTCTTCTTCCTTCTTTCCTCCTCCTACTCTGCCCTCCTCCTGCCTGCTCCTTCTCCTCCTCCTTCTTCTCCTTCTACCTCTTCCCCCTCCCTCCTCCTTCCCGTCCCTCCTCCTCCCCCTCCTCCTCCTCACCTCATTCTCCTCCTCCCTCCTCCTCCCCCTCCTCCTCCTCACCTCCTTCTCCTCCCCCTCCCTCCTCCTCCTCCCTCCTCCTCTCTTTTTCTTCTTCTTCTTTTTTTTTTTTTTTGAGACAGGGTCTCGCTCTGTTGCCCAGGCTGGAGTGCAGTGGCACAATTATGGTTCACTGCAGCCTCAACCTCCCAAAGCTCAAGTGATTCTCCCGCTTCAGCCTCCTGAGTAGCTGGGATAATAGGCGCGCACCACCACACCCAACTAATGTTTTAAATTTTTTTTGTCGAGACGAGGTCTCACTGTGTTAACTAGGCTAGTCTCCATCCGCCCGCCTCGGCCTTCTAAAGTGTTAGGCCTGGTTTCCCTTATTCTTTTTTCTTTTTTTTTGAGACAGAGTCTTGCTCTGTGGCCCAGGCTGGAGTGTAGTGGCGCAATCTTGGCTCACTGTAACCTCCATCTCCTGGGTTCAAATGATTCTCGTGCCTCAACCTCCCTAGTAGCTGGGACTACAGGCATGTGCCACCACGCCCAGCTCATTTTTGTATTTTTAGTAGAGACGGGGTTTCACCATGTTGGTCAGGCTGGTCTCAAACTCCTGACCTCAGGTGATTCGCTGAGGGCCCGCCTCAGCCTCCCAAAGTGCTGGGATTACAGGCGTGAGCCACTGTGCCTGGCCCCACTTCTTCTTGACGTGGCCCTCCTCCTTTTCTGCCATGAGAATACTGGGCTAAATTGACGGGAGTCAGTGTCAGAAGTGCGGGACAGACAGCGTGTCGTGATGCAGCACGTCCGCCCACAAGTTCTTAGAGTGGATTCCCCTGGGAGGGTGTCCTTGGCCTTGCTACCCACTGCTCCTTCCTCAGCCCTGTTTGTTTTATATCTGTCCAGCCTGTCCTGTTTTCATAGACAAGCCTGGGGAGGACTCCTGCTTCGGCTTCTGTGGGAATCTGGGAGGCACCCAGGAGTGAGGGAGCAGGTCTTCCCACCCCTGTAACCCGTGGCTCCCAGTGTGTCTCCCTCTGGGCTGACCCATGTCTTGGGCTCCAGGTGGATCAGCTCAAGCTCAAGGTGAGTCGGCTGGAGGAAGAGTGTGCACTGCTTCGAAGGGCCAGGGGCCCGCCCCCTGGGGCAGAGGAGAAGGAGAAGGAGAAGGAGAAGGAGAAGGAGCCAGACAATGTGGACCTTGTCTCCGAGCTGCGTGCTGAGAACCAGCGGCTGACGGCGTCGCTGCGGGAGTTGCAGGAGGGCCTGCAGCAGGTACCAGGGCCAGGGCTTGTGGGCACAGGCTGGGGTGTGGTCAGGAGGGCCTGCAGCAGGTACTGGGGCTTGTGGGCACAGGCTGCGGGGTGGGGGATCAGGAAGGCCTGCAGCAGGTAGCAGGGCCAGGGCTTCTGGGCACAGGCTGGGTAGCGGGGGTCAGGAGGGCCTGCAGCAGGTACCAGGGCCGGGGCTTATGGGCACAGGCTAGGGGGGGTCAGGAGGGCCTGCAGCAGGTACCAGGGCTGGGGCCCATGGGCACGGGGGTGGGGGGTGGTCAGGAGGGCCTGCGGTAGGTACCAGGGCTGGGGCATGTGGGCACAGGCTGGCAGGAGGTCAGGAGGGCCTGCAGCAGGTACCAGGGCCAGGGCTCGTGGGCACAGGCTGGGGGAGGTCAAGAGGGCCTGCAGCAGGTACCAGGGCTGGGGCCCATGGGCATGGGGGTCGGGGGAGGTCAGAAGGACCTGCAGCAGGTACCAGGGCTGGGCCTCGTGGCCATGGGGGTTGAGGGGGGGTCAGGAGGGCCTGCAGCAGGTACCAGGGCTGGGGCTCATCTCATGGGCATGGGGGTTGAGGGGGGGTCAGGAGGGCCTGCAGCAGGTACCAGGGCCAGGGTTCATGGGCACAGGCTGGGGGGAGGTCAGGAGGGTCTGCAGCAGGTACTAGGGCCAGGGCTTGTGGACATGGAGTGGGGGTGGGGGTCAGACCCGGAAAACAGGCCCTCTTGCTGTTTGCTTATCCTCCCAAGGCCTGGGAAGCTGAGGATTTCAGAACCAGGGATCTGAGATCTGGATGGAGTCCCGGTAGCCTCTTGCCTGAAGCTCTGAGCTGAGGGCCCTTAGCACGTGGCTGTCCCTGGTTGTCTGGTCTAGGGTGTGTGAGCAGCCTCCAGAAGGTCCCCAAACTCCCTAAAACTGCCCCCCTGATTTTGAGTGTGAGCATTTTTCTGGGGAAAGGGCCCCAGCTTTAATTTGATTTGTAGAGGGTGTGGCCTGGTGGCCCTAGGGCTTGCTTAGTGTCCTGCGGCAGGTCAGTGGCAGGTCAGCAGCTGCATGGGCCTGCCTCCTGGCCATTGTTCCACACAGGAAGTGGGGGATGGGAGCCAGTGCGTTTCATGGGGTTGGGGCACTTGGCTGGGGTGTGGGTCTGGGGGCAAGATCTTGGGCCCAGGGTCTACCTGTATGGGCCAGGCTCAGCCCCTTGAAGACCCCTAGTCATGGGGGTGGGAGTAGGCCTTGGGAATGGCCTCCGTCTGCTGCCCTGGATGGTGGGTGAGGGCCAGAGCACGAGTGTGTGCCTGGTGCTTGTTTAGGAATAATCCTGGCTGAACTTGTCCAGTCACACCCTCATCCACTTAGCTTATTAGCTTACTTGTACCCCAGATACTCCCTGGAGGGTGGGTAGGGCTTGTGGGGCCACACCCACTCTGCCGATGGGGAGACAGAGATCCAGAGAGGGTCGAGGCCCCGGGCCAGCATGGCAGAGCTGGTCAGGTGGGTTTGGAGGGCTGAGAGCTGCGTGTCCCCTTCCTTCCCACACCCAGGGTGGGCCCCTAGCCAGACCCTGAGGTGGCCCTGCCCTGTGATCCCCAGGAGGCGAGCCGGCCGGGGGCCCCGGGCTCCGAGCGCATCCTGCTGGACATCCTAGAGCATGACTGGCGGGAGGCGCAGGACAGCAGGCAGGAGCTGTGCCAGAAGCTGCACGCCGTGCAGGGGGAGCTGCAGTGGGCCGAGGAGCTGCGCGACCAGGTGGGGCCCTGCCCGTGCCCTGCCCCTTGTGCGGGAGGGTGTCAGGCAGGGCCAGTGTGCTCACGCCTTCCCTGAGCATCTGCTTGATGCAGGCGCCGCGCTGAGAACTGCATTCATTCGTTCTCAGATGTTGACGGAGGCACCCTTCTAGGTGCTTGAGACGCCGCAGTGAGCAAAACAAAGGTGCCTTTTCCTTGAGGGGGAACTCCAGCAGGGGGACCGGCAGTATGTGAGATACACGGTCCCACGTCAGCTATTTCATGTAGTCAAAGGCGATGAGCGCCGTGGGAGATGCAGAGCTGGGGAAGGGGCCGGTTGCAGTTTGAGTGGGGAGGCCAGGGGTGGCCGGATGGGTGAAATGATGATCATTCTTCTCGTTTTACAGATTAGGCAGTTGAGGGCCTGTGAGGTAAAGTCAGTGGCTCAGACCACTCCACTGGGCAGGAGGGGACTTGTTATTGGGTCTCAGACTGTTGGTGAGCGTCTCTCACTGGCCCTCCTGGGCACCTGCTGGTTAGCTTTCTCGTGGTCCCCAGCCCTGTGGTCTGACCCCGCCCCGTGCCACCCTCAGTACCTGCAGGAGATGGAAGACCTGCGGCTCAAGCACCGCACGCTGCAGAAGGACTGTGACCTGTACAAGCACCGCATGGCCACTGTCCTGGCCCAACTGGAGGAGATTGAGAAGGAGCGAGACCAGGTGAGCCCAGCCTGCGTGTACGAGGCCCTGGGCCAGTTGCTGCTTCCCATATGGGAGGAGACAAGGAGCAATGGAGGGGACTAGAATGGTAGAAAGAGACGTTAGCCGCTCCCTGTTGGGTTAGGACGGGGCACAAAGGCTAGGGGAACCAGACAGGGGACCTGGAGCCCTTGAGGTACCAACCTTACACCCTGGACCCACTGGCCTCATCTGAGCTCCTGTGGCAGTTACAGAAGCTGGTCCTGGTGTCTTCATTTCTGAATCCCTTGTTCTCTCCATCTCAAAGACAAGGCCAGCACAGAGGGGGTGCTTACAAATAGAAGCCGATGAAGAAATTCTCAAAAGTTTTGGCTTTCAGTCCCTGGGCACTATGACCCTTGTCTCCTGCCAAGGTTGTGGGGTGGGCTGAGGACCTCCGGCCAGTGCCACCAGGCCCCCGAGCCTCCTTGTGTGAGGTTCCATGTGCAGCGGGGAAGGGCAGGAGGTTTTTGTCCTTAAGCAGGTGTGAATCCCACTAGAGGAGTTGAAGTCTATATATTATTGTTATTATTACTTTTTGAGACTGAGTCTAGCTCTGTTGCCCAGGTTGGAGTGCAGTGGTGCAATCTCAGCTCACTGAGGCCTCCCAGATTCAAGTGATTCTCCTGCCTCAGCCTCCCAAGTAGCTGGTATTACAGGCATGCCACCATTCCTGGCTAATTTTTGTATCTTTAGCAGAGACAGGGTTTCACCATATTGACCAGGCTGGTCTTGAACTCCTGGGCTCAACTGATCCACCTGCCTCAGCCTCCCAAAGTGCTGGGATCAAAGGCATGAGCTCCCATGCCCAGCCGAAGTCTGCATATTAGAAATGCCCTCAGAATCCCCTGGCAAGCTTGAAAGTGCAAATTTGGGGCTTCATTCTCTGGACGTTCTGATTCAGGTGGTCTAGGGTGGGCCCCAGGAATCTGCATTTTATGGGGCTGCCCCCGGCTCTCTCTGAGGCATGGGTGACAGGTCTAGACCATGGGCCCAGCTTTGGAGCCCCTGGTCTTCACTGTGGATGCAGTGGGCTGGGTTTGACTCCTGGCTTCTCCACTGACTGGGATGCTGGGAGTGAAGCCCCTGGCACACAGCAGGTCTCGTGGAAAAGTTTTCAGTTCTTGGTGAAATGGTGAGAGCCTGGATTCTGCAGATGGACTGCCCGATTTGAATCCCAGCTCTGTCGCTCCTGGCTTGGTTTCCCCAGTCTGCAGAATGAGAATAATGATATTAATAGTATCTAACTTAGCCAGTTAGTGTGAAGATATTTAAATGAGCTGATAATTTAGCTCAGGGCCCGGCACACAGTGCTCAGTAAGTGATAGCTGCCGTTCTCCTTACTGTCCCCATTCTCCAAGTCATAGGCCAGGAAAGCTGGGCCAAGGTGGCTCCTTCAGCTGCTGCCTCCCCTCCCCCAACCCTAGGCCATCCAGAGCCGTGACCGGATCCAGTTGCAGTACTCACAGAGCCTCATCGAGAAGGACCAGTACCGCAAGCAGGTGCGGGGCCTGGAGGCGGAGCGGGATGAGCTGCTGACAACGCTCACCAGCCTGGAGGGCACCAAGGCTCTGCTGGAGGTGCAGCTGCAGCGGGCCCAGGGTGGCACCTGCCTCAAGGTGAGCGGGTCAAGATTGTGGGGGTCCTGGCAGGAAGGCTGGGGTCCTGGCAGGAGCTCTTGGCCAGGGCTGGGAACGTGCCGGCCCTGGTGGCAGACCTCAGCCAGGGGAGGAAGCCTGGGGGAAGTGGGAAGAGTCCTCAGTTAGGGGCGGGAACTTGAACCCAGGCTGGGCTGGGTGTGGGCTGGTGAGCAGGCGGGGGGGCATGTTGGTCTCTGAGTTTCTGGGGTTGCTTCTGGGACACTAAGAATAGTTTGGAGCTGGTCTTTGCATTTAACTGGGGAAGGCTGGCTGCCTGAGTGCCTGTGTGCATGTTAGAATGCAAAACCTGGGCCTCAGAGACCAGCTAGTCAGGACTAACATGGGCCTAAGCATCCCTCAGAGACCAGCTGGTCTAATCCTCTCATCACACAGGGCCCAGAGAGGGTCAGGGGCTTGCCCAAGGCCACACAGCCAGCTAGCACTGGAGCTGGAGTCCCAGACCCACTGTAAATTGGATCGTGGTCCTCAGGCTGCTGCCGGGAGCTCTGCTTTTTCCTTTTTTTTTTTTTTTGAGACAGAATCTTGCTGTATCACCCAGGCTGGATCCCAGGTTCAAGTTATTCTCGTGCCTTAGCCTCCCTAGTAGCTGGGATTACAGGTGCCTGCCACCATACCCAGCTAAGTTTTTTTTTGTATTTTCAGTAGGGATGGGGGTTTCACCATGTTGGCCAGGCTGGTTTCAAACTCCTGACCTCAAGGGATCCTCCTGCCTCAGCCTCCCAAAGTGCTGGGATTAGAGGTGCGAACGCCCAGCCTGCGTTTTCTTATTTTGAGTTTCCTGACAGTGAGCTCCGCAGGCCTGGTGTTTGAAGCACTGGGGCCTGGAGGAATATAGGAAAAGTCAGCATTAATCCAAGACTTTTTTTTTTTTTTTTTAACCCCCAGTGGCTTTTTTGCTGTTTGGTAAAGACAGAGTCCCTTTTCATGGCCAAGAGGCCCTGCGGGTGGGGTTCCTCTTGTCCTCTCGCCTGGTTCTGTGGGTTCCAGTCTTTCAACTGGAATGCATCACAGTCCTGCCTCAGGGCCTTTGCACATGCTGTTGATCTGCCTGGACCATCCCAGCTTGACCTACTTAGCGCCTCTATACCCTTGAGTTCTCAGTTCAAACCACAGTTCTTTGGAGAGTACTTGGACTCCCAGGCTGGGTGGGGTCTTTGTGTGTTTTCCATGCCCCGGGCACCTTCCTTCTGCTATTGTCTCAGCTTGGGGCTATTTTGTTCACATGTCTGCTGGTTTACAGTTTATCTCCCCCTCTAGGCTGTGAGCTCCCTGAGGACAGGGATCTGTCCCTGTGCTGGCACATGGCAGGTGCTCAGTAAAGGACTGTGACTGGCGTGGGCCTAGCACTGCTCACCTCCTTCCTCTCCTCTCCCTCTTCCAGGCCTGTGCCTCCTCCCATTCCCTGTGCTCCAACCTCAGCAGCACTTGGAGCCTGAGCGAGTTCCCCTCCCCTCTGGGAGGCCCAGAAGCAACTGGGGAGGCAGCTCTCATGGGGGGACCTGAGCCTCACAACTCGGTAAGACAACTGCCCCATCCCAAATAAGGGGGGACACTGCTATAGCATTATTACTAATGTGGAGAGTGCTTTCTGAAGGATCCATTTCACAGGTGAGGACACTGAGGCGCAGGGAGGCCAAGTACTTTACTGAAGCTCACCCAGAACCATTTCCTTGCCAGGCATAGGTGCCAGGAGGCCTGGGGAGCCACCCGCACACTATAATCTTGCAGAGCCCGCTCTTCTGCTCTGGGCCCTACTTCTCATTTGTGGAATGGGCACAAACCAGGTGTGCTGAGGACTGGGATGATGCTGGGCAGTGGGGGTGACCCAGGCCCTTTCATGGCATTGCAGGAGGAAGCCACAGACAGTGAAAAGGAGATCAACCGGCTCTCCATCCTGCCCTTCCCCCCCAGTGCCGGCTCCATCCTCCGCCGGCAGCGTGAGGAAGACCCCGCACCCCCTAAGAGGTGAGATGGCTGGGGATAGCAGTAGACACCCAGGGAGGTGGGGCTGCCGTTTCCCGAACAGCCACCTCCCAGAATCTGCAATGCCAAAGTCAGGTCCAGGCAGTCACTTCCCTTTATTGCCCTCAGATGGCTGGAGCTCTGGAAACCCAGGTCCTGTGAGTCACAGGGGCGACCAAGGTCAGGCTTAAGATAAGGCCGATGGGCAGAGCGAACTCAGTCCTAGCCAAGCATCCTGGCAGGAGGGTCACTGGGGGTCAAGCCTTGAAGATCCTATAGCCAAGGAGAAGCTTGATGGTTCAGGACTAGGGGGCGTGGAGAATGTTTCAAGGTATCAGGGACCTCCGGCAAGAAAGCCAGGCCCCAGGTTTGGGCATCAGCAGCAAATAGGGACCAGAAAAACCAAGGCGCACCCTCTGGTGGCAAGACCAAGGGCGGGAGATAGCCTGCCTCCTGGGGCGCGATCCTTGTCACTGCTTTTCCCCTGTAAGCAGCCCTTGATTTATTCCTTTACTGGTGAGAGGCTGGGCCCTGGGAGGCTGTGGTCAGTATGGCCTGGATCTGCGTAAATCTGTCCCAAGGAGGCGTCTGATGAGGAGGTCATGGTTTAATTTAGGAGGCGTACCTGGGAGTCACAAACCACAAAGGTGGCAAGTGAGGGTGAGGTGAGGGGTGAGAGATCAGGGGTGGCTTCCAGGAGGAGGTGGCATTGAAAGAGCTGGCTTTGAAGGGCATGCCAGGGCATTGTAGGTGGAACAACATTGGACAGAGGCCAGGACATTAACTTCTTACCCTGGGAGTTTAGGGGAGCCAGGTGGCATGGGTGCCCTGTACCTGGGACCCTGCCTTGAGTCTAGCCTGCATTTGCTTGGGGGCTGTGAGACATTTATCTGGTGTGGGGGCAGGAGGAGGGAGCGGGGCAGAGTGCCCACTGTGCCTCACCTCCTGCCCCCTCCCTGCCCTCTCTCTGCCCAGATCCTTCAGCAGCATGTCAGACATCACAGGTAACAGCCCTTGAGTTCCGTGGGGAGGGCTCCTCTGGTCGGGGGAGGTGGCTTTGCAGCCCACCTGAAGCCTGCACCACCTGCACTACCCTTGGCCTGCATCCCCTTCCCTGAGCCCCGCCGTGGCCCCTGCCAGGCAGGAAGGTTGTGCTTGGGAGGCCCCTGGGGACTTTGGTTCCAGCCTCTCACCCCGAGCCCAGTCCTGGGCCTCACTCCTGTTCCCGGCTGTGATGTATGAGGCTCTTCAGTTCTGGGCCACCTTTCACCCTCTTCTGGGAAACTGCGGGGTCAGCCTGGTGGGCCCTGACCTATCTCTGAGCCCAGTGGGTCTGATGTGCTCCTGGGGCCTCAAACCTGCCAAGGCCTCTCGGGTCCTGGGCTGGAGGGGGGTCAGTCCCTGTCATGGACCCTGGCCATCCCTGTTTCCCAGTGCCAGACCCCTGAACCTCATTCTTTTTCCCCAGGGAGTGTGACACTTAAGCCCTGGTCCCCTGGCCTCTCTTCGTCCTCATCCTCTGACAGCGTGTGGCCTTTGGGAAAGCCGGAAGGCCTCCTGGCTCGGGGCTGTGGCCTGGACTTCCTCAACAGGTACTGTAGCTGCCTGCGGTGGGTGGAGCTGGGGTGATTGCTTGAGAGGGGAACAGGAGTGAGGTGGGAGGAGCAATTGCCTCGCCCCTGTTTTATGCAACTGTTGGAAGATTAAGATCTGTAGACACTGGCAGCCCTTGGATTCCAATCCTGCTGCCGCTCTTGATCGTCCCTGTGACTTGGGCTGGTCCCTTCACCTCTCTGGGCCTCCATTTCCTCAGTAGCTAAAGGGAGATGATGACCTTTTTTGCATGGAGGTCTTTTGAGGGCTCTGCTCGCAGAAGCAAAGCACCCAGCTCTGCCAGGCATGTAGCAGGTGCTTAGTAATAGTTGTCACTTACAAGCTGTCCTTGTCCCAATGTCCTGCCTGTCAGTCCCTTGGCTCTGAGTCCCTGGGACTGAGCCACCCAGCAAAGTTTCATGCTGTGGGTGGGCTTGGGTCACCTCAGGAGCCCCTGTGACCGGGCCAGCCACAGGTCCATAACAGGAGTCACAAAGCCCATTAGTGCAGAGTTCACTGTAGGCGACGTGCTGTTAGTGTGGCCGGTGCGTGGCCGCTATTCACACCTGCCAGTGTATCTGAGGGAGGGGTGGGGCAGAGCAGGGGCTGCACGGCCATTGTGGTCTTGGAACTCAGCTGTGAGGAGAGGGCAGGTAGGGAGAGCATCCGGTGACTGTGGAGGAGGAGCGAGGGGGAAGGGCGAAAGTCAAGGCTTCCTGAGTCAGGCTGGGAAAGTGTGGACTTTGGCTTGTACACTCTGGGAAATGTGGGAGGGTTTAGTTATTAACTGCAAGGCCAGCTGCTGGTTGTTTTACAACATGCTCTTTGTCCAGGGAGTAGGCATAATGACGATTATCTCTGCTCCATAGAGGAGGTAACTGGGGCTCAGAGAGGTTAAGCAACTTGCCCAGGGTCCCACAGTTGGGAAGTACCAGGTCTGGGTTCATAGTGACCTGATCAGATTTGGGTTTTGGAAAGGGCATAGGAGACATGGACTGTCAGCGCTGGAATGTGGAGGTGTTGGGTGCAGAGGGATGGGTCACGCAGCAGATGGGTACAGCATAGGACCAGGGCCTCTGGCCTCCGGAGCGGCTTGGTCAGCCAGTGTCCAGGCCCTGCCCCCACCTGGCCCCCGGCAGTGGGCTCAGCGAGACATTGTTTTTGCCTGTGCAGGACGTGCTTCTCGGGGAAGGGGTGGAGGCGCCTCCCTTCCTGCTCGCCTCGGCCCTTCCTCCCTTCCTCCAGTTTGGGCTGCAGCAGGGGTCCTGGCTGTTGTCCAGGGGGCGCCAGGATGCAGCCAGGGAGCAGGAGCCTCCGTCCCAGCCCCGCCCAGGCCCCACGATCACATGGGGCCACTTCTGCTGCCCATGCTGTTCCTGGGGAGGAGAGAGGTTCCTGGGGAAGAACACAGGCTGGGGAAGGTGCAGAGGTGGTGGGCAGAGAGAGAGAGAGAAAGAGAGAGAGAGAGGCAGACAGGCGGAGAGGAGAGGGAGAGGGAGATGAGGGCCCGGACAGGTCCCAGGTCGGGGCAACTTGTGTGTCTCCTGGGGTTGTGTTATGGCGAGGTGGGAAGAGCTGGCTTTGGTGCCAGCACTTGCTACTGTGGGACCTTGGGCATGTCTCTGAATTTCCCAGTGCCTCAGTTTCCTGCTCTGTAAAATGGGCTCACATAGTGCCTGTCCCTTAGGGTCACTATGGGGGTTTGAGTATCCCTTCTAGAATGCTTAGCACACTCACGGTGGATGTCAGCATATGCTCGCGGTTAGCTATGATTATTGTCGCCATTGTTGTTTAATCCCCAGAGCAGCTCTGCAAGGCTGGAATTTTAACCTCGTTACACAGACCAGGACACTGAAGTGCAGAGACAGTTAGAAATTGGTCCCAAGTCACAGGCCCCTCGGAGCTGGTTGGAGATTCCGATGTGCCTCCCCACTGTCTCAGCTGTGGGAGATCTCACATCCGTATTGTGTGCCCACTTTGTACTGGGCACCATGTTGGGCATTTTCTCTCCTCTTTCCCATTTCCTGCCCATCTCTTGCCCTCAGCCTCTCTGCCCTGCCCTTCTCAGCTCCTGGAGCCTGGGTGCCGGGAGGGGATGGTGGATAGTGGGGGGCTGGGGCAGACCGGGGGTTGGGCTGACAGATAGTCAGGTGGGGGACAGCAAGGGAGAACTCATGGGGCAAGTGAGGTGCTGGGTGAGAGAGGCAGAGCATGGAGAGCACTGGAGGGTTTCGGGGTGCCGTCTCCCCAGCATAGCCTCACCACTGCCCAGCTCGCTCACGTGGCCCCAGGGGATCTCTGGCACCTTCTGTCCTTGCAAAGAGAGGGTTCCCATAAGTCATTGCCTGGCTCCACGGCCCACTAGCTGTGCCCATTCTTGGCAAGTTAACTTTCCTGTGCCTCAGTTTCCCTTATCTCAACCATCGGGTTGTCAGGAGGATTGACTGAGGTGATCTGTGTGGCATGCTTCAGTCTCAGCATCAGGTCCCTGACCTGGTACCAAGCAGGCACGCAGACTACTCAGATATCTTCCCACGGGGCCCCGGGGGACATTCATTGAGGCCATGTGGCCTGTCACTGCTCAGAGCTGGCAGAGCTGGCAGACTTGCCCCATTCCTGTCTGCCTGTGACCTGACCTGACTGGGGAGGGGGCCGGGAGCTGGTAGCTAAGGACACTGTGCTTCCTAGTACCCCACAGGCAGCCAGCTGGTCAGCCAGTCCCAGGAGCGGGGAGCAGGCAGCCCCTCTCCCTGCTGTGTCCTTTCTCTACCCCTCCTGCTTGTCTGCTGAGGCGGGGGGCTGGGAGGAACCCTATCTGGACCCTGCTCTGGGCAAGCCCCTGTGGGCTCTGCAGACTCCGAGGAGTGCTGGGAGCAGGTATTCCTGGTCTGCGGAGGCTCAGAGAAGTCACTGGTCCTTTGAGGAGGTTGGCAAGGGCATCCTGGAGGAGGGGGCGCCTGAGCTGGGTCTTCAGGGAGCTGCAGGAATTGTCAAGAAGAGCCTGAAAAACCTGAGTTGAAAGCTGAGGTCAGCCTTGATGCTTGCATTGCAGAGGGGAGAGGTGTGGGGGAGGGAGCGAGTAGAGGTGGGTGGGGTGGGTAGGGTTGGTGGAAGAGCCTGGATGCCAGCTGCTTACTGGGCTCTGGTCTGGAGAGGCCATGATGGTCAGTTGTCTGTGGGTTTGAAATAGGTGGGGAAACTGAGGCAAGCGAGAGGTGATTTGTTGTGAATCACACCTGATGCCAGTAAATGTCTAGTTTTGACAGAGCACTTAGTGTCTCCTGGGCCCTGTTCTGAGAGCTGCCCATGTCTAAACTCAGCGAGTAGCCAGGGAGGTGGGTGGAGCTGAGGCTCAAGCGGCTGAGCAGCTGGGCCGTTTGACCCCAGAGTTCCTGCTGGCACCCTGCGTGCTGTGCTTCTCGGACCATCTGACCACAACCCACAGTGAGAGAAACCCGGTACACACGCCTGGAACGAAAAGGTCATGAGATAATAATTGGATTTACCTGGGGTGGCGGGAGCGGGGTGGGGGATAGCATTGTACTTTCTATTCCATAGCATTATCCAGCTGTCCCAGTCACAACCCAGTGAATGTTACCAGCCACTAAGGGCCAGGCCTGCAGTTTGGAGGCCCCAGGGTCCTCTGGTTTCCACCTCTCCCTGCATTATCTTTTATTCATGTGCCCCCCCACCCACCCCCCAACACCCACAGAGGGCAAGGGGTGTCATTGTCAGCTTCGTGTTATGCATGCGGTAACTGACGCTCAGCAGCCGGCTCATTTGCCCAGGCTAGGGTGCAGTTTGCCCTGGGGTTTGGAGCGGACCGTGTGCTCCAGCCACAAAGCCAGGGCCAGCATAGCCAGGCCAGGTCTCAGGCCTGCCCCCTTTCCATGCCACCTCGATGCAGCCAGGACATGCGGCACTGAATGATGCCTCCCATGCCTGCATCTGTCCAGCCCCTCGGCCTGGCTCTGTGTCTTACCTGAGAGGGCGGGGCTGTTCCCCAGCAGTGCCGATTGGGTGGGAGGTCCTTGCAGCCGTGCCCTCCCCAGGCTGGCAGCAGGGGGCAGTGCAGCTGTGTCTGGGCTGCAGCTGCTGGGGTGGATGGAGATGCTTCGCCCCGCTGCCTCTCCAGCCAGCACACCTGCTGACCTTGGTCTCCCCACCTCCTCCAGGCCAAGGTGTCTGGCAGGGGACTTGGGGTCCATTTGTCTCTGAGCCTGGCCACAAGGCCTCACCTTTTCTCATCCAGGGACAGGCAGAACCCTACCATGATGGGGATTTTGGTGACGTCTTAATTGTCAGTGGTCCTCCTGCCCATGGGAGGAAAACCAGACGCCTCTGTTCCACGCCCTCCAAAGGGTGGCTCCAGCTTGCCTTTCCTGGGAGCTGCTTCCCAGGATGTAAAATAAGAATTAGGGCAAGGAGCTCAGCATGGTGTCTGGCACATGGAAAGCACCCAGGAAGTGTTCGCTGCTATTGTTATTATTAAATTCTTCCACGCATCCTGTGTTCTGTCCTCCACACCTTTGCTCTGATATATTCCTTCAGCCTGGAACTCTGTTTCCTCCATCTGTCACCAAAGTGCATCTATTCTTCACCAGCGTGTAGCCTAGGTACTTCTTCCGTGGGAAGCCTCTCTCTGCTTCCATGGCTGGTTGTAACCACCTTTGGATCTGTGCCACGTGCTAATGGTGACCTCCCTCCTCAGACTGTGAGCATAACAAGCTTTTTTTTTTTTTTGAGACAGAGTTTCACTCTTGTTGCCCAGGCTGGAGTGCAGTGGCTCGATCTCGGCTCACTGCAACCTCTGCCTCCTGGGTTCAAGCAATTCTCCTCCCAAGTAGCTGGAATTACAGGCGCCCACCACCACGCCCGGCTAATTTTTTTGTATTTTTAGTAGAGATGGGGTTTCACTATGTTGGCCAGGCTGGTCTCGAACTCCTGACCTCATGATCCGCCCGCCTCGGCCTCCCAAAGTGCTGGGATTACAGGCGTGAGCCACTGCACTTGGCTATATAACAAGCTTTTATTAGTCATCTGCTATGTGCCAGACACTGGGTTTGGTGCCAGGGCTACAGAGCGGAACAGTATAGAAGTTTGGTCCTGAAGGTGTTCGTTCTGATGGAGGAAACGAAAGGGCCGTGGCAAGGCAAAGTTGGAGTGCTCTGTGGCACGCAGGCTCCACTGCACCGTGTGCCCAGGTCCAGGGGAGAGGCTGCTTGTGACTTGAGATTTGAAGGATGATCAGCATTTCCCAGGTGGAGAAGGCAAGGAAGAGGGCACAGAAGATGGAGAGGCCTGGGGGTGGGAGTCATGGCATACTTGGGAAATGAAATCACTGTGGTTTTCCAAGAATGCTGAACTGAATCCAAGTACTGATTGGACTCCAATTCTCATCTCCTTTCTCCCTTCTCAGGTCTCTGGCTATTCGGGTGTCTGGCCGGAGCCCCCCAGGGGGCCCAGAGCCGCAGGACAAGGGACCAGATGGACTGTCGTTTTATGGAGACAGATGGTCTGGGGCTGTGGTGCGCAGGGTGCTGTCTGGGCCTGGGTCGGCCAGGATGGAACCAAGAGAGGTGAGGCCCCGCCTCCTGAGCTGGGGGGGGTGGGGTCAGTGCTTTTGCCCAGGCTGGACATCCCCTAATTGGTGGATCAAGATCACCGGGCGGAGCTTCTGGGGATTGGTCAAAGCCGAAGCGGGCTCAGTGATTAGCTGTGGTTGCCTGCTCAGCCAGGCTTAATTGAAGTCTGATTGGGCAGGGACTGGGAGGTGGAGCCAACTGACAGCACGTTACATTCCTGCGCGTCAAGTCGAGAAAGACCTGGATGAGCTGGGCGGGTTGGGGAGTCCTGTGGATGGGGGCGTCCTGTGGATGGGGACGGGTCTGACTGGGCTGGGCATGGCAGTTTCTGAGGGGGCGCTATCTGAACTGTGAGGCATGAAACACCCCCACACCTGGTCTTCCTCCAGCCCCTGGGCTGCTCTACTCTCAGAGGCTCACTTCTTTCCCTCCCTGCCTGGGTTTTCTCCCAGCAAAGGGTGGAAGCTGCTGGTCTGGAGGGGGCGTGCCTGGAAGCCGAGGCCCAGCAGAGAACCTTGCTCTGGAATCAGGGGTCCACACTCCCCTCCCTGATGGACTCGAAGGGTAAGTCTGGCTTGGGAGTCGGAGCTGTTGGCCCCAGAGGGGTCCTCTAACCCGTGGTGCATGGGGTGGGGAGGGACCAAGGACCTGAGAAGGGACCAGCCTTGCCCCAAGTGCCCTTCTCCTGGCTCCCCGCCTGCTGATGCCTCCTTCTGTCTGTCCTTGTGCCCTTTCTCTATGCCTCCCTCTGTAAGCAGCTTACAGTGAAAGGAGCACTACATTAGGAGTCCAGAGACCTGGGTTTGAGTCCTGGCTCTGTTTCTAGAAGGCACTGGCCTTGGGCAAGTCCCTGCCCACTCTGGACCTAAGTCATTCTAAGAAGGTGAAGGTCGGGTCCTGGGAACTCAGGCCTCGAGAGGGCCATGTCTATGGCCCCACCAAGGCCGATCCTGGACCTCACCATCCTCCTCTTCTCCTCCTTGCTGCCCCCTGCCCCATCCATGCCCAGCCTGCCAGTCCTTCCACGAGGCCCTAGAAGCCTGGGCAAAGGGACCAGGTGCCGAGCCCTTCTACATTCGTGCCAACCTCACCTTGCCTGAGAGGGCAGATCCCCATGCCCTTTGCGTGAAAGCCCAAGAGATCCTTCGACTGGTGGACTCGGCATACAAGCGGAGGCAGGAATGGTTCTGCACCCGGGTTGACCCCCTCACTCTGCGGGACCTGGACCGGGGCACCGTGCCCAATTATCAGAGGTAACGCAGAGCCAGGAGCTGGGGATGGGGTCCCCCTGGGAGCCAGGGCTCAGATGGGGGTGCTCTCCCTCCACCTGCATTCCCTCACCATCCTCTGGGACAGGGCGGGGGGTTCGAGGAGAAATGAGGAACTTTCCTTCTTCCTACACACAT
Organism: Pan paniscus; assembly: GCF_029289425.2. Taxonomy (NCBI): domain Eukaryota; kingdom Metazoa; phylum Chordata; class Mammalia; order Primates; family Hominidae; genus Pan; species Pan paniscus. Next base: position 47,355,497 of record NC_085927.1, on the reverse strand, counting down.
GATGTCACTCCCTCCCACAGAGCCCAGCAGCTCCTAGAAGTTCAGGAGAAATGCCTGCCCTCCAGCCGGCACCGAGGCCCCCGCAGTAATGTGAGCACGGCTGGGCGGGTAGTGGGTGGGGGGCCCCAAGGGTGGGGTCCAAAAGGGAGCTAGCTGGCTCTGTTCTCTGGCAACCTAGGAAGACACTCCCTCCCTCCTTCCCTGGTGATTTAATTGGTCACCTACTATGTGCCCAGCAAACAGAACAGCAGAGCTCACCGTCCATTGTAGTTTAGAGATGAAATGAGGTAAAGCGTGCCTAGTATGCAGGAGTACCCCTGGTACATAATAAGCATTTGACAGGCTGGGCACAGTGGCTCACACCTGTAATCCCAGCACTTTGGGAGGCCGAGGCGGGCGGATCACAAGGTCAGGAGATCGAGACCATCCTGGCTAACACGGTGAAACCCCGTCTCTACTGAAAATACAAAAACAAAATTAGCCGGGCGTGGTGGCGGGTGCCTGTAGTCTCAGCTACTTGGGAGGCTGAGGCGGGAGAATGAAGTGAACCCGGGAGGCGGAGCTTGCAGTGAGCCAAGATCGCGCCACTGCACTCCAGCCTGGGCCACAGGGCAAGACTCCGTTTCAAAAAAAAAAAACAAAAAAAACAAACCAGCAGTCATGTCCCCTTTTCCAACGCCTGGATGGTGGCTGGGCTTCGTGGCCAGCGCTGCTGTGCACATGGGCAAGTGAGGCTCAGAGCCATCAGATAAAGGAAGAGCGAGGGCCCCAGCCAGGCAGCCTGCATTCGACCCCAGCTCTGCCACCTATCAGCTGTGTGACTTTGGACAATCACCTGAACCTTCCTTGAGGCTTGTTTCCTCATCTGTAAAGTGCGGGGGTTGTACTGCCTGTCAGGCTGTGCGTGGCAGGAGATGACTTCCATGAGTTAGTGCCCCTCAGGGGCTTAGTGAGTGTCTGTCATGTTGTAGGCATTTGAGACCTGTCAGGTATTGGTAAAATCAGTGCCATCTTTATTGGTTTCATTAATTTTCCTACCAAGGTCACATTGCTAATTCATTGGAAGAGACCCTAAAGTTTGCCTCGTATGTGACATTTGGTTCCTCTTGGTCTCTGGGCCTCAGTCTCCCCATCTGTAGCTTGGGGGGGTATACCTAAGGCTCCTCCACCAGGCTCAGACGGGCTGGCTTCCCGGGGGCCACAGGGATGGCTGCTCTCATCTGCCTGGGGGACTGTGCTGGGCTGGGGAGGGGCAGGGGAGGGCCTGGTGGAGAAGGACATCTTTGCTGACCCAGGCTCTTCTGGCAAGCCTGGACCACAGTGGCAGTGGGGCCCGCTGTGCCAGGGGTCCCGTTTCCTCCTCTCCCTGAGGGGGCGGGGCTGAGCTCTCAGATGCTCCTCTGTCCCTGCACCCTCCCAGCTGAAGAAGAGAGCCCTGGACCAGCTGCGGCTGGTGAGGCCCAAGCCCGTGGGGGCGCCTGCAGGGGACTCCCCGGATCAGCTGCTGCTGGAGCCCTGTGCAGGTGAGTGCGCGGGGGCAAAGCTGTATCCCGTGTTGCTCCCATTGTCCAGGGATGTGTGCAGCTGAGTGTCCTTTAGCTTGGGTGGCCTCTTTGGCCTGGAAGGGCCTGTTATGAGGGTTCCAACAGGAGTGGGGGTCATGCTGGGGGCCTGAGAGACAAGACCACCCCACCTGCCATGGTGATTGCCAAGGTTGAGGGAGACCCTGCGGGGAGGTGCATGCAGACGTGGCTGTGACTGTGGGTTTGCACACATACTGGCTTGTTCTTTTCTGGCAGAGTGTGTGTAGTGGTGCTTCTCACACGTGTGTGGTGGCAGGTGCTGTGAGGACCCAGGGGGGTTCCCGGAGGCAGTAGGGTGAGGCCTTAGGTCAGACAGGTAGAAGGGGCTGGGGGAGCTCAGATGAGGGAGTAGCAAATCTGGGGCAAGAGGAGCGGGTAGTTAGGGAAGACTTCCTGGAAGAGAGGGAGTTTCCGCGGGGGCCTTCAAAGTTAAAGAGGAGTTCGTTCCAGGCAGAAGGCACAGAGGCATGGCTGTGTGTGGTGTGCTTGGAGGGTGTTGGGGACAACAGGTGAGTATTGAGTACCAGCTCTGTCAGGCATTGGGGACGTGACTGTCCCTGCCCTCATGGAGCTTGCTGTCTAATTAGGGGGTAGAGAGTCAGATAATCCCACCTATGAACACAATGAGAGAGTGTGAGGTGTGCAGTGGAGAACTGGGGGCCGTGGGGCACATGCCAGGGGCCCTGCTGTCTGGGGACCAGGGAAGGTGTGACCTAGGCTCTGAAGGGAGGGCAAGGGTTAACTGGGCTGAGTGGTGCAGGGCTGGGGCTTTGGGCAGCCCCAGGGCATGCAAAGGCCCTGTGGTTGGAGGCAGCTGAAGGGAGAGTGGAGGCTGGTGGTGTGGGGTCAGTGGCTGGCAGCCTCCCCAGGCTCTCAGGCAGGACTGCGTCACCCACGTGGGGGATGTGGCTTTTATTCCTGAGAATCTGGGAAGTCACTGGTGTGTTGAAAGCAGGGGAGTTAACATGATCTGATTTGCTTTTTAAAGCCTCTCTGGCTGCTGGATGGAGAATGACCTGTAGGGGGCAGGGATGAGGCGGAGAATCAGGGAGGAGCCTACTGCCACCGTCGGTCCTACTAAGGGTGTGTGTGTGTGTGGTGGGGGGGTATGTGTGTGTGCGTGCATGTGTAGGAGGAGCAGCAGCAGGACTTAGGAAGGGATGGGTGGCGGGGTGGGTTTTGGGGTATCAGGAGCTGGTATGCTGCCTGCCTGTGCCCTTATCTCTTTTGCGCCCCTCCCCTGCCACAGAGCCGGAGCGGAGCCTCAGACCCTACAGTTTGGTGCGGCCGCTACTGGTGTCTGCCCTGCGGCCCGTAGTGCTGTTGCCTGAGTGCCTGGCGCCCCGGCTCATCCGTAACCTGCTAGACCTGCCCAGCTCCCGGCTGGACTTCCAAGTGTGCCCAGCGGGTGAGACTATGTGCCGGGGAGGGGAGGCTGGGTGCCCCTCTGGGCAGCCGGGCCCATGGACCCTTCATCTCTCCCTCTCCACTCCCTGTGCAGAAAGCCTCTCTGGGGAGGAACTGTGCCCATCCTCAGCGCCTGGAGCCCCCAAGGCTCAGCCTGCCACCCCTGGGCTAGGCAGCAGGATCCGGGCCATCCAGGAGTCTGTTGGGAAGGTGGGTGCTGGGGGCTGGCCTGGGGTGCTCACAGAGGTGGCCCAGAGCGGGTCCTGCTGTTCTGGGCTTGAGCGCCAGCGTCTGAGCGCGGGCCATGCTCTGCTGCTCACTGGCAGGGCGGCCCTGGCCAAGTTCTTTCCCTCCTGTGGCCTTCAGTTTCCTCACCTGTTGCCTGGGTGGGTGGGGGCAGTTGACTGCATGTGGGCCCCCCTTGAGGTGTTTGGCTGACACAGCTCACCTACACATCCTTATCCTTGAACTTGCCACTATCCTGGGAGCTGGCAGTCGGCTATAAGGTGGCGGGTGGTGGGTGGGTTTGGGTCAGCTCCATCCTCCGGGTGGGGAGGCCTAGGTCCTGAGGGGGAGGTCTGTATCTCCAGGTTGCCCCATGAGCCCAGGCCTCTTGTCTGTACTTTTGGGCTCCTTCCTCGTTGCCAGGGTCCCTCTGGGTGGGGAGGCAGGACTTGCATCTGGGAAGGCGGTGATAGGGGACCCATCTGGGGGCAGAGCATGGGAGGCTGATGTCTGTGGCCCAGGAGTACAATGTAGCCTCGATCCTCCGAGCAGAAGCACTGCCTGCTGGAGCTGGGTGCTCGGGGTGTGCGGGAGCTGGTGCAGAACGAGATCTACCCCATCGTCATCCACGTGGAGGTGACTGAGAAGAATGTCCGGGAAGTCAGGTGAGGTGGGTGGGTGGGGCAGTGGGCAGGGCACTCGGACCTGAGAGCTTCCTCCTTGAGGATGCCTCTCTCCCTCCCCCCTCTCTCTCCCTCCCCCTTTCTCCCTCCCCCTCTCTCTCCTTCCCCCTCTCTCCCTCCCCCCTCTCTCTCCCTCTCCCTCTTTCTCCCTCCCCCTCTCTCCTTCCCCCTCTCTCCCTCCCCCTTCTCCCTCCCCCCTTCTCCCTCCCCTTCTCTCCCTCCCCACTCCCTCCCCCTCTCTCTCCCTCCCCCCTCCTCCCTTACCTCTCTCTCTCCCTCCCCCTCTCTCTCCCTCCTCCCTCCCCCCTCCTCTTTCTCTGCCCCCCTCTCTCCCTACCCCCTCCTTCTTCTCTACCCCTCTCTCTCCCTCCCCCATCTCTTCCTCCCACCTCTCTCCCTCCCCCCCACCCCAGTCTCTCTCCCCTCCACCCCTTCCTTCCCCTGTCTCCTCCCCTCCCCCTCTTTCCCTTCCCCCTCCCCCTCCCTCCTCCCTCCCTCCCCCCTCCTTCTCCCCCTCTCTCCCTCCCCCCTCCCTCCCCCTGTCTCTCTCTCCCCTTCTCTCTCTCTCTCTCCATCTCCATCTGCCATCTGTCTCTCTTTGGTTGTCCATCTTCTCTGTCTGACTCTTCCCCCTTTGTCTGTCCCTCTCTCCCTGTCTCTCTGTCTGTCTTGGTCCCCCACTTTGACCGCTGCCCACTCCTCTCTCGGCAGGGGTCTGCTGGGCCGGCCGGGCTGGCGGGACTCAGAGCTGCTGCGGCAGTGCCGTGGCTCAGAGCAGGTGCTCTGGGGGCTGCCCTGCTCCTGGGTGCAGGTGCCCGCCCATGAGTGGGGACACGCAGAGGAGCTGGCCAAGGTGGTGCGCGGCCGCATCCTGCAGGAGCAGGCCCGCCTCGTGTGGGTGGAGTGCGGCAGCAGCAGAGGCTGCCCCAGCAGCAGCGAGGCCTGAGGCTCATCTGATACCTGCACCTTCTTCCCAAGCCAGCGTGGACCCTGGTGTCTGTGGTGAAGCTGGGCCCTCCCACCCTGAGCCTTCCTAGACCCCTGGACTCTCAGATGCAGGGCCCTTGGCTCTGGCCTCTCACCCCCAAGGCTGTCTCTGGCCCTGCCGAGCCTGTGGGAGTCCCGGGACAGAGCGCCCACCCCCCTCTACTTGCTGCTCTGGGCCTCCCCACCTTTCCTGGGGTCTCCACATTCCCACTAGTGGGTCTTATGTGTGTCTGTGTCTTCTCCTTAAACACTCGCCCTGGAGTCTGTTCTCACACCTGTGCGCAGGTTTGCACACTCAAGTTCTCATGGGCAGGCTCAGGTCTGTCCCGCTGCCCTGGGCACGAGGTCTCCTGAGGACCTGGGCCTGTTCTGCTCCTAGGAGACCCGAGCCCGTTACCGCATCACTCCCACCGTCCAGCTCACGCTCCTCGTGGATTCAGCCGTGCATGGACTGGGGTGTTCCCTGGCCCACGGTCACCTGTGCCCCTCGTGTCTCCTCACATGGGTGTCTGTGGTTCTCTCCTGTGTAAATGTCACGCCCCACCCCTGTTTCATGTGGGCACTAACACGCGTGCGTTCCTGGCGGGCACACTCAGGACCGTGCCTCACAGGGCCCACTCCCTGCCTACGCCTCCCTCTTGGGGGGCCGAGGAGGGCGGCTGCTCTGTCATGAGAATGTACGGCCCGTGGATGATTAACGGGCCTTTTTCACTTAGAAGCTGCACATTATGGAACATTAAACACTTTTGTCATAGATGCTGGTGGCCTTCTGCTTGCTTGTATCCCTGGCCTGGGCCCCCATCACTCTCCTCATTTGTCTCCCAGCTCAGGCGGATACCACCTTTCAGGTCCCCGCTTGCCTGTCGGGAGAGTCGGATTTCCCGCCTGCCTCTTCCCAGAGCCGCCCGCCATCTGTGCTGGCGTCACCTTACCTGCCCCTGAATGACCAGAGGAGGGCCCCACAGATGGGCCACCCCAACACTCAGCCCTGCCCACAGCTGATCATCAGAGGAGTGTACCATGGAGTAGGGCACCAAAACTGGCAGGGTGTGGCCTCCGACTGAAGGGGCCTGGCTGCTGAGCCCAGGAGCTCAAGAGCAAACCCTTGGTATGCACGCAGGTTCCTGAGACCGCTCTACTGGAGAGAGGATGGTTGCTCCCACTGGGAGCAATCCAGGCAGCCTTACTGGAAGAAGTGCCACTTGAGCTTGGGAGTTGGGATTCCTTTCTTCAAGAACCACTTATTGGACCTACGTGTCCAAGTGCAGGTGACTGTCCTCAGCCACAGTGATGAGGCTGGGCAGGTCCCTGGGGCTTGGGGTGTGGGTGTACTAACTAGGTAGAGTAGCCTCAAGGGCGAAAGCTCAGAGGCAGCACATGGGTTGGATCTGGCCACCTTGGATGGGGTTGGAAATGAGGTTGGGAAGGGCAAGTTCAGGGGTGGGGTTGGGAGCGCAAAGGAGCTTGGGCTGTGCCCTGGATGCTGTGGGAGCCTCTCAGGATGTGGAAGCAGGGCTATGGGAGCTCTGGTTTGGAGTTGACTTAGAGAGGGCTGAGGCCAATTGGAGTAGGGGGTGGGGGGCAGGGGCAGTGGAGGAGAGAGGAGCAGACAGGAAGGAGGGGCTCTGTGGCCTCCAGGGGTGGGTCTGGATCTCCATGTTTGACAAGAAAAATGCTTAAGAAGGGGTCAGGGCTGGGGATTTGGGGTGGTGGGTGGAGAAGGGAATGGAGAAGCTGGGAGAGGCGATTGGAGTGTGGATCAGGGGGCCACAGCTCCATCTTTAGTGGGAAGAGACAAGGAGTGGGTGTAGGGGAGAGGTGGTGAGGGTCTCAGAGACTGGACCACGCAGGATGATGGTACTTGGGTATGAGGCCAGGGTGGACGGTGGGCCCAGGCTGTCCCGGGAACCCAGAGAGGCTTTCCCAGGATGGAGTGCAGGGTGCGCAGGGCACTGTAGTTTGGTTGAAACCCAAAGCTCTGGTCAGCCAGGAGACCCTGGCAACTCGGGTGGCCTCTCTGGGCCCAGGGCCCTCCCCTGTGGAGTGGAGGCCAGGATGGTGGAGTGAGCATGGAGGTACAGATTGGCCACGGCTAGGTGAGCACGTGTGGCTGGGGCTGAGCCATTGCTTGGGAAAAGGTCTTCCCACTCTCTACAACAGGGTGTCTTTAACAAGGTGCAGATTGGACTTGGAGGCCTGCCAGTCTGTCACCACTGGGGTAGGGGCTGGGGAGCTGGACCCTGAGTGGCAAAGGCGGTGCCCTGGGGGAAGGGCAGCCTCCCTGCATGGGAATCAGCGGCAATGCTGCTTTCTACTCCAGGCCTTCCCAGGTGTTGACTCTCCCATCCCCCCAGCCACATCCTCCCCACCGCGGGCAGTGGCAGTGGCCTTTCAGTTTACCCTTAGCTGTGCTCCTCTGCTCATGTGGCCCCTGCCTGGGCTGCTCTCCCTGCCTGAATCTTCCTGATCTTTGAAGCCTGGCTGAGATATTACGTATCTCCATGAAGCCCACCACCAGGTCCTCCCAGCCCTTGGGACTTCTCCTGGCCCGTGCCATGTTCTGCCTTGTGGTGGGACGAGGGTGTCTGTGTGGCTCTCTCTCGATGTCTGTGGCTTCCTGGGCATGGAAACTGGGCTGTGTGCATTTGGGTACACGAACCTCCCCCTGCCCCACAGTGAGCCTGGCCCAGTGCTTGGCCTGGGGAAAGGCAGGGGCCCTGTGACTTGGCTGCCTTTGCCTGTTCCCCGTGTCAAGCATCCTTTCTGTGGGGTGGAGAAGCCCACTCATCCTGTAATCGTCACCAAGTCATATTTTTGTCCCCATTTTAGAAATGATGAAGGTAACTTTCCTAGAGTCATACAGCCAGTGAGTGGCCCAGTTGGGAATTTTTTTTTTTGAGATGGAGTTTCACTCTTGTTGCCTAGGCTGGAGTGCAATGGCGCCATCTCGGCTCACTGCAACCTCTGCCTCCCGGGTTCAAGTGATTCTCCTGCCTCAGCCTCCCTAGTAGCTGGGATTACAGGTGCCTGCCACAATGCCTAGCTAATTTTTGTATTTTTGGTAGAGACGGGGTTTCACCATGTTGGCCAGCCTGGTCTTGAACTCCTGACCTCAAGTGATCTGCCTGCCTTGGCCTCCCAAAGTGCTGGGAGTACAGGCGTGAGCCATGGCGCCCAGCCCCCAGTCAGGATTTAAACCTGGTCTGTGGGGTACAGAGTCTGGGATCATCACCAAGGCTGGCATCATCACCATTCTGAGAATATGGCCTGTGAAGGGGCCTGGCTGGGGGCTGGCCCATGAGAAGGTCATTCAAAGGGTTGGTTTTCCCTTCCTCTCCCCCAGCTGTCCTCATGCAGGGTTGAGCCCGGCAGGGCCACTTCCCTTTGCCAGCCACCTGGTACTTTGTTGTGTTGAATTAACATTGATTGAGTTCTTGTCTGCCGGTCACTGTTCTAGGCACTGGGGATTAGGGACTCAGTGATCAAAAAATAAATCCTGCCCTGATATTCTCATGAGGAGGACAGAAACTTAGTTAAACATACAGAATGTTGGAAGATGAAAAGTGTGATGAAGAAAACAGTGAAGTGGCTTGAGAGGGACAGGCCTGGGGGGCTGGGAAGGAGGCGGCGAGGGGTTGCAATGTTAATTACGTGGTCAGGGAAGGCCTCACAGAGACGGTGACCTTTGTGTAAAGACCAGAAGGGAGTGGGGGAGTGAGACGTGCAGGTCTCTAGGGAGGGGCCCAGGTGGGAACAGCAAGTGCCAAGGTCTTGTGGCGGCCAGGTGCCTGGGCCAGCGAGGGTCCCAGGTTCTGGAGTGGAGCAGGGTGAGTAGCAGGAGATGGGGTGGGAGTAACTTGGGAGCCAGCTCACGCAGGGCCTTGTGGGCTGCTGTGTGCGTTTTGGCTTTTGTTCTGAAGAAAATGGGAGCCAGTGCAGGCTCTGAGTGGAGGAGGGAGGAGGCGTGAGTGAGCTTGTGCGAATCAAGATGGAGGTGGTGGCTGGAGAAGGCCCTCTGTCTGTCCACTGGTCAGGTGCTGGGAGAGAGGCAGCTCCAGAGACTGCGGAGTGAGGTCGGGTATGGGCTGGGGCACAGCTGGACAGGTGCCCTCAGGGGACCTCCTGTGAACTAGATGAGGAACAGAGAGACCTGGGTTCTGCCAGCTCTGCGGCTGAATTGCTGGATCGTTTTTGCTCATTCTGTGCCTTTGTGCCTTATGTCTTCAGCTATAAACTGGGAACGACAGTCCCAGTGCTGTTGTGAAGACCTCAGGAACTGAGCAAACAACTGTGGGAGCCCCAGAGGTTAAGAGGTTATCACGGAAGGCTTCCTGGAGGAGGGAACCCTTAAGCTTTGAAGTCCAGATAGAACTCAGCCTAGTGGAGGGAATGTGGGTGAGGCTGATGGAAGATGGGAGAGCATCCCGGAGGAAACCTGTGAGCAAAAGCTGGGGGCTGGGTGAAGCAGGACACCAAAGTAATGGGTGTTGAATGGGCCGAGCTGACAGCTCTCTGGGGGAGTGGACGGTGCTGGAGGACACTCCCTTCCACCGGGCACGGAGGGTTTGTTGTGACTTCCTCCCACCGCAGCAGCTGGCAGAGCTGGGGCTGCCCTTTCTGCTGGTGCCTCCTTTCAGCCGCCTCTGTCTGGGGTTCCCTTCGTCTGGCCCCGCCCCTCGGGCTAAGCGGGGCGGGGCCAGGCGGTCCCGGAGGCTGCGGCAGGCCGGACAGCGGGAGCAGGTGGAGGACTGGCGGCGGTCGAGATCGTGCTACCATGGCTCAGCCTCTGGGTCCAGAGCCTCAGCTCCTACCTCTTCCCTCCTTGCCAGCCCCTGATGCCTGCCAGACTTTTGCCTCTGCTGGAGCCCCTGCCTGACCAGCTTCCCCTCCCTGTCGGTTGGGATTTGGGGGCTGAGCTGTCTGGGGTCCCAGGGCCAACCAATGCAGTGCCGGCTCCCGCGGGGCCTGGCTGGAGCCCTCCTCACCCTCCTGTGCATGGGGCTCCTGTGTCTGCGGTACCACTTGAACCTGTCCCCGCAGCGGGTACAGGAGACCCCCGAGCTCAGCCAGCTGAACCCGGGGCCCCCTGAGCTACAGCTACACGATGTCTTCATTGCAGTGAAGACGACCCGGGCTTTCCACCGCTTGCGCCTGGAGCTGCTGCTTGACACGTGGGTTTCCAGGACCAGGGAACAGGTGACAAGTGGGTGACATTGGGCCCTGGGGGTGGCCCCTGGCCTAAGGGGTTCTCAGAGGCCTTTCTACTGGGCTGGGGTCCCTGACTGCCTCATGGGAGAAGCTGCCCAATACCTGCCTAATCAGGGATCCTCTTCCTCTCTCCTTCTTCCGGGCTTTAGGGGCTGCCTGCGGCCCTGCCTGTGCCCTGTACTGGTCCTGACTCCAGGTGCACCCAGGTCCTACCGCTCCACCACTTTTGGGGGCCAGGCTGGGCCCCTGCTCCAGGCTCCCGGGTCCCTCCTGGGGGTTCTTCTATTCCTAGCCGCTCCCGTGAGGGCTTCGCTCCTAGCCACCCAGGCCCAGCCTGGCATCAGGGGTAATGGTGGGTGTTGGGCAGCTGGGGTGGAGGCCTCCAAGAGGTCCTGACCCAGACCCGTGCTCAGGCCAGGCTGTCCCACCCAGGCCCTAGGTGCTGTCCTGCCCAGGCTCTGAGGGTGGAGGACGGGAGGAGAATGTCTAGGTGGGGTCTGTTCTTGGGGGAGGCATCCCTTCGGCCTTCCCGATAGCCCCTGCCGCTGTGTCTCTGCTGCCCCGGGTGTGCCGAGGCCGCCATGTCTGGCCTCCTGTGTTGGCTTCCTGCGGACTGCTTCCGAGGGAGGGAAGGAGAGCGCGTGCCACGAGGGTGGCGGCTGAGGCAGTGGTGGGCCGGAGGTCGGGGAGGCCTGCCTGGCACGTGGGATTGTGTGTGTGTGTGTGTGCTCACACGCACGGAGCTGGAGTGTGCTAGATGTGTGTGACAAGAGGCATGTCTGTCACATGGCTGTGCGGCTCCGGCGAGCCAAGTCCCTTCCAGCCCTTTCCCTCCTCGCATCCAGTATCTTCCTTAAGCAAAGTTAGTGATGTCGGTGTTAGGGACCGTTGATGGGGGAGGTGGAGAATGGGTACACACACACACACACACACACACACACACACATCCGTCCCCTCTTTGGCGGCTGGCTCAGTGGGAGGAAGTGACTGAGTCTTTGGAGATAGTCGAGACCTCCTGGAATACCAAAAGGAGGGGGAGAGGATGGCTGGCAGAGGCCAGGCCCTCCTGGGGAGGGGCACCCTGCCCTGATTTCTGCCCTCGTACTTCGGATTAACTCTTCCCCCGCTGGCCCCCAGCACCCCAGCTCTTCTCTGGGCCCCACACGGCTTCTCATCTTGGGGAGATCCTGGTTCTTCCTGCGGAAGCCGCCAAGGCGGGCCCTCCCGCAGGCCTTCCTGTTTATGCGTCTGTGTACCCGGGAGCGTGGCCTCACGTGGCCCACGGCCCTTTCCTGTCTTGTCTCCATCACCGTGGTGGTGCCCTTGCCCCGGATGAGGAAACTGAGGCCAGAGAGGAGGAAGTGCTGGCTGGCGTGGTGTCACGCAGAAGGCCTGAGGGGACAGAGCCCAGTGGGACCTAGAACCTTGCTCCTGGTTGGGTGCTTTTCTCCCCTGCTGAGACTTGGGAACCCTGTGAGGCCTGGGTCACTGGGCTACAGGAGAGGGTCCTTGGCCTTCAGCCTGGGCGGCTGTGCCTGGCAGTACCAGGCCAGCAAATGCAGGCAAGAACAACCCCTTTCATGTCCCAAGCTCGATCCCACATGTGAATCAGGCAGTGGGGTGGGAGTGGGGGTGCTGGCAGCTATGCCGCTGCTCAGGGCTGTAGACCAGGTGAGTTGCTTGTTTCACCCTCACAGTAAGCCCCAGAGATTGGCTGTGATGGCCGTGATGTTCCCGCCTTATAGTGCAAACATTGAGCAGGGTTCGGCCGAAGTGGGAGATGAATCCACTCAGCTGGACCCAAGGGGTGAGGGGCAGACTCTAGAAATCTTGTCCTTGAAGTTGAAAGAAGGAAGGATGCTGAGATGGAGGAGGAGGTGGAAGGACAGGGAGGCCCTCGCTCGCTACCCCACGTCTCTCACCCTTTGGCTCACTTCTCTCTGTGACCTCAGCCAAGGCCCTCCCCTTTCGGCCCGCAGTTTCCCCATCTGCACGGGGCAGGAGTGTCTGGACCGGGCCTGAGCTGGTTAACTGCAGCGCTGGGCGCCCGCCTGGCTGGTTAAGGGCGGTTGGGTGGCAGGTGGGCCTTGTGGCAGGGGCCGGGACTCGTGTGCCGGCCTTTGTCCTGGGCTGAGGGGGTGGGCTGGGGGAGGCGGGTTTTGTGCTCAAGGCGAGCCTTTCTCCTCCCTATGGTCCCCTTGTTGGGGGGAGAGGTGGCAGCAGCCCCACCACTCCCCTCCTCTGCAGCAGATGGTCCCCGGCCACCCCTCCCCTGCCCCAGCAGGCTGCGTGTCCCTTTGTTTCCCGCGGCTGCCTGTGAAGTTTTCACCATTGTCAGGTCCCCTCCTTAAACAAGTCAAATGCAGCCCTTGGCTCCAAAGAAACTCTGCCCATCGCTCTGTGCCAACCTTAGGATTCCCAGGGACTGAAAGCACCAGCCTCACTGCCCTCTCCTGTGCCCCCGCCCCCTCTGGACCTGGACTCCCCTTCCCGGCTCTCTCCCTCACTCTGTTCATGGCTGCTGGTGTTTTGTTTTGTTTTGTTTTTTTTGAGACAGAGTCTCACTCTGTTGCCCAGGCTGGAGTGCAGTGGCACGATCCTGGCTCACTGCAACCTTCGCCTCCTGGTTTCAAGTGATCCTCAGCTTCCTGAGTAGCTTGGACTACAGGCATGCGCACCACACCCGGCTAATTTTTCTATTTTTAGTAGAGATGGGGTTTTGCCATGTTGGCCAGGCTGGTCTTGAACTCCTGGCCTCAAATGATCCACCCGCCTTGGCCTCCCAAAGTGCCTATTCTCCTGCTTTATTCAGGCTTACTAGATCTTCACCGGGAAACAGTCCTCAGCCCATTTGGCCCATGCTCCAAGCTTGAGAGTGTTTCACTATCTGGTGGCTGTTTGGTGGCAAAAGTTTGTCGAGGGCAGGGCAGGAAAGGCCTGGTTTCTTTTATAGGATCCCTTGAGGCTGTGTTGAAAACCGACTTGGGGTGGAGGCAGGGAGCAGGGAGGCCAGGGAGGAGGGCCTGCAGCAAAGCAGGCAGCAGGTGACGACAGTGGCGGGGACTAGGTGGCCGGGTGGGCCGGAGGGAAGAGCAGCGTCCCAGACGATTTGGAGGCTGGTGAGCAGAATTGATGATAGGCTCGGGAAGAGGTGTGAGAGGAAGAGAGGAGGAGCGGGGAGTCTGAGGTTTTGGGTCCCAACCAGTGAGAGGGAGGAGCAGGTCTTGGGGAGAATGGGGGCTCAGTCTTGATGTGTTAAGCCCCCAGGAGACGTCATGGTTTCAGGGGATTTGACAGTTTGGAGCTCAGGGAGAGGCTAGGGCTGGTGGTGTCCACGAGTCTCCAGCTCCCTGATGGTGTTTAAAGCTGAGAGGCTGCATGGCGTCACTGACGGAGTGGGCTTCATGGAGAAGCGGACCAGGGTCTAGGCTTGGACCACCAACATTTCCCCCTGCGGAAATCCAGAGACCTCCAGCATTCGCTAAATCTGACGGTGGGAGACAGACCCCAGGGAGAGAGGCTCAGAGGGTGGATGCTGCACAGGCCTTCCTGAGGAGAGTCAGGTGCCGGAACAAGGAGACAAATTGGACCCAGCCTGTGGCCTCCAGGTTGCCATCGTCTGGTGGAAGAGACGGGGAGAGAAATTTCTGTAACCAGGGAGTTTTGCTAACTGCTGTTAGTGACAGGAGAAACAGAGGGCTGAGGAACACATAGCAGGGGCCTCTAAAGTAGCTGGAGGGGTGTCAGGGAAGGCTGCCTGGGGGAGGTGATGCCTGAGCTGGGAGCTAGAGGGTGGAAAGAGGGCATAGCATGTGCAGAGGATCAGAGGCGTGCGCACGTGCGTGTGTGTGTGTGTGCGTGCGTGCGTGTGTGTGCGTGTGTGTGTGTGAGAGAGACAGAGAGAGAAGCCCCAGGGGTGGACAGGAAGTAATGAGATCAGACTACATCAGGCAGGGTGGCCAGGTGGCCCCTCACTGGCCACACTTAGGGAGGCTGGCCTTTATCCCAAGAGTAGTAGGGAGCCATGGAAGGTGTTAGTGGCTGGTGGGTGGAGTTGGGTGTTACTCGATTCTGGTCCTGGCAGGGAAACATATCTGAGGGAATGAGGCAGAGTCTTGCAATAGTCCAGTGAGAGGTGATAGTGGCTCAGAAGCAGGGATGTGGCCATGGGCCTTGGGAGATAGCCTGGCTCCCTCCTGCCCCTTCCTGTGTCAAACCTGGCTCCTGGCCTCCTGGCCTCCTATGCCTCAGTTTCCCCTGAAATACAAGTAGTTGAGCCTGACTTCACTGTCAACTCTTCCTTGCTCTTTTACACACAATCTTGTTTTATTCTCACAGCCACTACTGTCCCCCTTTTGTAGATGGGTAAACTGAGGATCAAGGCGGGGACTGTTCTGATCTGAAGGGCTAATTCCTGGAAAGGAGGGAGGGGATTTTGGGTAAGCAGAGGGGAGCATTGCAGTTGGAGGCGGTGAGCTTCAAGGGAGGACAGGGTTAAGCCACGAGTGTGGCCCCAGTGGGGGCTGAGAGAGTCGGAGGGCTTTAAAGAGGTGGGACACTTGGAAGGGGTCCGGAATTGTCCTGAGTCCTGGGCCGGGCAGTCCCAGGGCCGGGGAGGCCCTCAAAGGCCCTTGATGCTCAATGGGTGAGAGGACCCACTTGGGCAGCTGAGAAGCTCTGCCATGTTGGGCCGGGCGTGGAATGGGAAGGACACCAGTCCCCAGCCTGGCTTGTCTTTGTCCCCAGCCTGGCTTGTCTTTGTCACATCCATGTACTTCCTCTACCTCTCATTCAGAGTCTGAGCTTGGATTATGTAGGGGCTGAGCAGCTTTAGCTGCCTGGGAGGCGGTGGGGAGAGGTCCAGGGCCTGCGGGTTTGAATGTCAGCCTGGCACTTGCCAATCCTGGTCCATCACTCAGCCTCCTTTTTGTCATCTGGGAAGGGAACAGATGACAACGCCTGCCTCGTGAGGTTTGAGGGTCGTTGCGGGCAAGTGCGTGTCCAATCTGGGAGAGCTGGACTGGGTTGTGAGGCAGCATTTCCGAGATGGCTTGCACAGGGGGTTTGTGTGGCTGTGAAGGTGTGACGTCTCCCTAGTGGCGTGGTGTCCCATGGTGTGGGCGTGGTCTGTTCACATAGAGTTTGTGTCCTGAAAATGGGTTTAAGGTTGTGTTATGTGATTGTGGAGGAGCCGAGTGCAGCTGTGATTGTGTGTGTGTGTGTGATTGTGTGTGTGTGTGATAGAAGAGGGTGAGATGCTGCCCAGGTGTGTGGCTGTGGTTGGGTCCCTGTGGTGCTGCTCTGGAAAGGGGGTGAGTGTATGTGTTTAGACTGTGGGCTGTGTACACCCTGAAGTTGTGTGTCTACAAAAGCTGGGTTGTGTGTGTTGTATGTTGTCCTAAAGGAGCGTGTGACCATGAGTGGGGTGTGTCTGTCACTGGAGGAGTACAGAGTCCATCTGGGGCCTGGTGGTGGTGGGCTGTGGATTGGTCTGGGGTGTCCCTTGGGCCGATGTGAGTCCTGACCCCTTCTTCTCCTTCCTAGACATTTGTCTTCACCGACAGCCCAGACAAAGGCCTCCAGGAGAGACTGGGTAACTCTGCCCGGCCTGGGTGTGGTGGGGGACTTTAGCTGTTGCCTGGGAAAGCTGGGGCGGCTGTGCCCTGGCCTGAGGGTTCCCAGGAAATGGGCTGCCCACCCTTGGCATGTGGAGATTCCCCTTTGCCCAGGAGGGAAGTGGGCCTCTTCCCTGGAAACTGGTGTGGGCGTGGGTATGGGGAAGAGCGGTGCTGGACAAGGCCCTGGACACCTGAGTCCCAGCCCAGCCTGCTGTCCACTAGCTCTGTGGTCCTGGGCAGGTCTGCCTTCCCCGGGTCTCAGTCCTACCATGTGTAAAATGGGAGTGGGTGGGCTGCTCCAGACTCCCTGTAGCCCAGCCTTGCTCTGTATTCTGTGTTCAGGGCTCTGAAGGGGGGACCTGGGCAGGGTCCCCTGACTCCTCCTCACTTCTCCAGGGTCCCACCTTGTGGTCACCAACTGCTCCGCGGAACACAGCCACCCAGCTCTGTCCTGCAAGATGGCTGCTGAGTTCGACACCTTCTTGGCCAGTGGGCTTAGGCGAGTGTTCCTGGGTCTCTGGGGATAAGTGTGGTCTGGGCCCAGTGAAAATAACCCCTGGGCCTCCTGGGGTCTGACTTCAGCCCCCACTCCTCTAGCAGGCGGTGGGCAGATGGCTGGGAAGTCCAGCTGGGTTCCAGTCCTGACATTCAGGATTGGGTATGTGACCTTGGGAAAATGGCTTTTTTTTTTGAGACAGAGTTTCGTTCTTCTTGCCCAGGCTGGAGTGCAAATGGTGCAGTCTTGGCTCATTGCAACCTCCACTCCTGGATTCAAGCGATTCTCCTGCCTCAGCCTCCCAAGTAGCTGGGATGACAGATGCCCACCATCATGCCTGGCTAACTTTTGTAATTTTAGTAGAGACGGGGTTTCACTGTGTTGGCCAGGCTGGTCTCGAACTCCTGACCTCAGGTGATTCACCTGCCTCGGCCTCCTAAAGTGCTGGGCTTACAGGCGTGAGCCACCACACCTGGCCAGGGCGAGTGTCTTAACCTCTCAGTCTTGGTCCTCAACTGTGAAGTGGGTACTCTCCTCATGAGCTTACACAATATGCAACTTGGCACAAAACAGATGCCTTAAATGTCAGCCTCTCCCACCCCTACCCCCATTCCGTCACTGTTGACTGACTGTGGGGGTGCTTGGGGACCCTGGCTTGGAACCCCCCCAACAAGTTCACTGTCCCCGTTTCATCCCTACAGGTGGTTCTGCCACGTGGACGATGACAACTATGTGAACCCAAGGGCGCTGCTGCAGCTTCTGAGAGCCTTCCCGCTGGCCCGCGACGTCTACGTGGGAAGGCCCAGCCTGAACCGGCCCATCCATGCCTCAGAGCCACAGCCCCACAACCGCACGGTGGGTCCCTCTCCTCCTCCTTTGCCCCTTGGCCCGCTGATCCCAAGGGCCGGGCTGGTCCTGGGGGTGGGGGTGTGCTAGAGAGGTGAGAGGGGTTCTGGGTTTCGGGTTTGGCCCCATGTGGGTTTGGGCTGGTAGCTTCCCCTCTTCGACCCTCAGTCTCTTCCTCTGTGAAATGGGGAGACTGAGATCATGCAGTCGTGGCAGAGACACAGTACATAGTGAGGCCTCCATCCCCCAGGAACCACGGCTTGTCCTGGTCACTCAGGGAGCATCCAGGTGAGCTGAGGCTGTGTGACACCACAGCAGGGCTCCCAGTCACCTGGTGTCCCCATGTAGGTGTGCAGGTTGTTAAAATGCTGGAATGGCCGGGGGCAGTGGCTCATGCCTGTAATCCCAGCACTTTGGGAGGCTGAGGTGGGTGGGTGACCTGAGGTCAAGAGTTCGAGACCAGCCTGACCAATATGGTGAAACCCCGTCTCTACTAAAAATACAAAAATTAGCTGGGCATGGTGGCGGGCACCTGTAGTCCCAGCTACTCGGGAGGCTGAGAGAGGAGAATCGCTTGAACCCAGGAGGCGGAGGTTGCAGTGAGCTGAGATTGTGCCACTGCACTCCAGCCTGGGCGGCAGAGCGAGACTCCGTCCCTCCGTCAAAAAAAAAAAAAAAGAAAATTGCTAAATACTGTGGGGCTGGGTGATTGCTGCCACCTGAGCCCCAGAACCCTTCCCCACCTTCCCCTCCTTGGGCACCCTCTCTCTCCAGACACCTCCACTAGCCTGTGACTGAAGAGTCGACACCTGGCAAAACAGGGGGCTCTGTACCCGCCTCAGTTCCTGACCTGGATGGACACTGATTTGGGTTGCCAGATTCATTAAACAAATAAATGAAAAACCACTACATCCAGTTAAACTTGACTTTCTCATAAATAATGAGGAAATTTTTAGTATAAGTATGTCCCAAATATTGCATGGTTCTCTCCCTGTCCCCAGGACCCCCTGGGCATCAGGTGTTAGAGTGGTCCTGGCCCTGGGGCTCCCTTGGCTCCAGGAAGAAGGCAGGTCGGGAGGTCCCTCTCTGGAGGCAGTGCCTGGTGCGGGAGCTGGGCACACAGCGGGGCTCAACCTCCCTTCCCAGGTCCCCATCTGCTTCATTAGGAAAACCAAGAGCAGAAAACACAGAGCCTTAATTATCAGTAGCTAATCAGCCTCTGAGCCTTAATTAAATTCTTCTGGGCCCTAGGGCTCTGTGTATGAGTGATTCCAGGGGAGCCACGGGGTCCCCCAGGCTCTCACACCACTTCACTGCTGGCGACTCACCTCTGCCTAAGCAGTTTGCCTCTGGGGTGGAGAACTGCACGCTGGAGCCTGACTCCCTGGGTTTACACGGCAGCCCTGCCACCTCCTGGCTTTGTGACCTTGACTGAGGTCACCTCACCTCTCTGTGCCTCAGTTTCCTAATCTGTGAAATGGGTAATAACAGCCCCTACTCAAAGAGTGGTTGTGAACACAGAAGAAAGAATGAAATGAGGTCATCTCTCCAAGTCCTTGGAATGAGACCTGGCACAAAGTCAACACTAGAAAGTGTTAGTGATCTGAGGCCGGGCGCGGTGGCTCATATCTGTAATCCCAGCACTTTGGGAGGCCGAGGCAGGTGAATCACCTGAGGTCAGGAGTTTGAGACCAGCCTGGCCAACAAATAGTTAAACCCTGTCTCTACTAAAAAATACAAAAATTAGTTGGGCGTGGTGGCGCAGGTCTGTAGTTCCAGCTATTTGGGAAGCTGAGGCTGGAGAATCGCTTGAACCTGGGAGGCGGAGGTTGCAGTGAGCAGAGATGGTGCCACTGCACTTGAGCCTGGGCAACAGAGCAAGACTCTGTCTCTTAAAAAAAAAAAAAAGTGTTAGTGATTTGTATTGGACACAGCCCGACCTTTGTTTCCCAGCCACATCTTTCCTATGCACACTCAGGCCCCGTCAACCTAGGCCCACCTCTGTGGCCCAGGAGAGCAGGTGCCATGTTCGGCAGCCCCTCCCAAGCCACATGGAGTGAGGTAGAGACCTTTCTCAGGGGAAAGGGGCATGGTGGCTGGGTGGGTAAAACAACACCTGTCCCCTTTAACTGGAATTCAGCTGGACTTGAGTCTGATCAGTGACCTCACCACTCATAATTAACTATGTGACTTCGGGCCTCTGTTTTCTTATCTATAGAATGGGTGCAATAATGCCAGGTTGTAGCAAGACTCTAGTGAGATTCAAAATAAAGGGCTTTTGAGTCATGCTGGTTGGGGGTGAAGGGTGGCCTGGCTGTCCCTTTTCCCCGCAACTGCCACCAGGCTCACTCTGCCCCTTGGCCTTCCTCTCCCTCAGAGGCTGGTACAGTTCTGGTTTGCCACTGGGGGTGCTGGCTTCTGCATCAATCGCAGACTGGCTTTGAAGATGGCTCCGTGGGCCAGGTAAGCAGAGACCCAGGGGTGGGCAGGAAGGCGGGGAGGGGGTGGCAGCTGGGGTACAGGAGGGGCCTTTGCAGCAGGAAGGGCTTTGAGAGTGAGCTCAGGAGAAGCTGCTCCTCATTTGCGTGTGTCACAGAGCGGCAGTTGGTGGTGAACAAGCCACCTGCCACCTGCCCTGAGGGGCTGCACGGCTGAGCGCATGACGTGCCACTCACAGGCAAGTCATGTCATCTCCAAGAGCCCCAGTCCCCCCGTCGGCACATGGACCTGATAATGCAGTGGCCAAGTGCAGTAAGGGTTAAATGAGAAAATGTCTGGGCTGGCCCTGGTAGGTGCTATTTACCGCCCTTTTCTGACTGGTCAATGCCGTAGGGGAGGTGAAGGCCAAATCTAAGGGTCTTCAGAGGAGGGAGAAGGGCCTTCTGGGCGAGGGAAGAAGGGAAGGCTTCCAGGAAGAGGTGGTATTTGAGCTGGGACAGTCCAGTATACACTGGGCCATCTAAGGGAGATGATATTACTCCTAATATCACAGTGGGTGTACATCCTGTGATATTATTCATAATATCATCTAAGGGAGATGATATTACTCCTAATATTATGAGGGGATCTCAGGGGTAGTGGAGGCCGCAGTGTGGGTGGGGGTGGGACACAGGTGTTCTAGAAGTGGCGAGGCCTGGCTTCTGGAGGTCTTTCTGGGCTATTATTATTATTAACAGCACCATCAGCAGCCACTCCCTTGTATTGAGGACTGACTCTGAGCCAGCTCTGTGCTCCATCAAGAGGATCACAACACCTGGGGGAGAAAGTGGCGTTAGTCTTGTTTCTAGATCTCAGGCAACTGAGGCACTGAGATTAAGCCAGTCTGAGGTCAGCCAGGTTCAAGGTCACTCAGCTGCTGGGTTTGGCTCCAAGGTCTGCAAGCCTCGCTACTACCCAAGCCTGCCCTGCCTTGCCCTGGCTGGGAGGCAATTCATACTGGACAAGAGCGGGCTCATTGTCCTGGGGCATGTCCACAGAACTGTGTGTGTACACATGACCAGGGTCATCCGTGTGCCTGGGGTGCCCCCACCCAGGCTTCTGCCCACCTCTAAATTACCTTTGTGTGAATTAGAAAAAGCCCTCTCCCTCCAACTCCTGCAGGTGCAGCTTGAGGGCATGCAGGCTGGGGAGGGGAGTGCAGGCTGGGGAGGGGAGTGCAGGCTGGGGAGGGGAGTACAGGCTGGATTTCCACACCCACTTGCCCCTTGGACAAGCATCCAGGGCAGCGGCATTAATGGGGTATACGCGGCCAGTTGAAGTCCATGCCTGGGACTCTGTTCCTGTCTCCCCTCAGCACTGGCTGACTCCAGCCCATCCTGCAAGACTCTGTTTAGGTGGCTCATGCCTGTAATCCCAGCACTTTGGGAGGCTGAGGTGGGTGACTCACTTGAGGTTAGGAGTTCAAGACCAGCCTGGCCAACGTGGTAAAACTCTGTCTCTACTAAAAATACAAAGATTAGCCGGGCATGGCAGCGGGTGCCTGTAGTCCCAGTTATTCAGGAGGCTGAGACAGGAGAATTGCTTAAACCCAGGAGGCGGAGATTGCAGTGAGCCGAGATTGCACCACTGCACTCCAGCCTGGGCAATGAAGGGAGACTCTGTCTCAAAAACAAACAAACAAACAAACAAACAAACAAATGAACACACAAAAAAGCCGCCACCTCCTCTGGAAAGCCCGCCTGATTCTCCCTGTAGCCCCAGGCAGCATGCTTCCCTCTGACTTAGCACCACTCTTTGAAAGACCTGCTCCCTGCTCTGTCTCCCGCCAGAATAGGGGCTGCTGTTGGGGGCAGGAAGCGTTTCTTTCTCATCTCTGTATCCTCAGCCCTAGCATGGTATCTGGCACCGGCAATGAATAAATGAGTGAATGAATGAATGACAAGACAGGGAGAGAAGGAAAGGCTACATTTATAAAGGGCATCACCTTCCCATTCCCTGTTTAATGCTCACAACAGCTCCACGAAGACACGGCCATTAGCATCCCCATTTCACAGAACAGGAGACTGAGGCTGAGGCTCCCCAAGGTTCCTGACTTGCTCAAGGTCATACAGTATGCAGGAGGCAGGTGCTCTGCTCTGCCAGCTTGTCCCAGTGGAGGGCCTTCATGGGGTGGCCCACGGCTCTGGGTGTGGAGGGCCTGGGCCAGCGTCTGCAGTCTGGCTCTGTCCCTCAGTGGCTCCCGTTTCATGGACACATCTGCTCTCATCCGGCTGCCTGATGACTGCACCATGGGCTATATCATTGAGTGCAAGCTGGGCGGCCGCCTGCAGCCCAGCCCCCTCTTTCACTCCCACCTGGAGACCCTGCAGCTGCTGAGGACTGCACAGCTCCCAGAACAGGTGAGCTGGCCTTGGGGGCAGGTGGCAAATGGGAAGGGGAACCAAAGGAACATGGGGTCCCCCCAACCCTCCCTCCTGGCGTTTGAAAGAAACCTGGAACTCCAGATTATCGGTCTTGGGTGTTCCCTATTGATGGGGAAACTGAGGCCTAGGGTGGCAAAGGACACCCTAAGGGTACACAGGGACTCAACCCCTTCACCTCTAACCCTCAAGGATTAGCATTTGTGAAGCTGAAATTCTTTGATCTGGTCCTCAAATGCCGGGAAGGACCTGAACAAATGAGATGAGGTTGTCTTCAGGTTTCCACCACCCTGCTCTCCACCCATACCTCTACTCAGTCTTCCATCCTCCCCACATTCCTCCCGGGGAGCCCAGCTGGCTCTTCTAATTTTACCTGTTAGGAGCCCCTTCCTTCATCAAAACTCCCCTATCCATTGCTCAGTGCTGTTCCTGCCAACCCTGAGGTTACCGGGATGGAATGGGTCTTTGGGGGGATGCTCAGCATTATGTTAGGCTGGGGGAGGAGGGGGACCCCATCCCACCACCTGGCAGGTGATACAGGTCCAACTGGCTCTGCCTCGGAGAGGCTGCCCTCTGACACTGTAGATGGTCCTGGCTGGGAGCGTCCCCGGGATCTCCTGCCCAACAGTGTGACAGAAACTCAACATGAACTGGCTAACCTGAAAAGGAAATTGTTGGCTCACATAACTGAGAAGCTCTCCCCCAAGT
This sequence comes from Pan paniscus, assembly GCF_029289425.2. Taxonomy (NCBI): domain Eukaryota; kingdom Metazoa; phylum Chordata; class Mammalia; order Primates; family Hominidae; genus Pan; species Pan paniscus. The sequence continues at coordinate 47,332,877 of NC_085927.1, read as the reverse complement.
TGGCCCATCCTCAGGTGGGCTCAGCCCTCATGTTGGCAAGATGGCAGCCCCAGCTTTCCCCCCACTGTCGGAGGAGAGCGCCTCCTTCCTTCAGATCCCCGGGCTGGCGTTCATTGATTTGATGACTGGGCTTGGGTCAGGTGACCCATCTCCTACCAGCACCTGGAGTTAGTGTTGATTGGCCAGGCCTGGAACTGGGGTGTGAGGTTGGTCCCATTAGGATGGCAGGGCCTGAAGCCAGGAAAGAGAGGCAGATTTGAGGCAGCCCAAACCAGGGCATCCTAATGGTTAGGGTATCCTGAGTACCCACAATGCCAGGCACCACACTGGGGTCCTTCCCTTCTTTTTTTTTTTTGAGATAGAGTCTCGCTCTGTTGCCCAGGTTGGAGTACAATGGCACGATTTTGGCTCTCTGCAACCTCCACCTCCCGGGTTCAAGTGATTCTCCTGCCTCAGCCTCCTGAGTAGCTGGGACTACAGGCACCCACCACCATGCCTGGCTATTTTTAGTAGAGACAGGGTTTCACCATGTTGGCCAGGCTGGTCTTGAACTCCTGACCTCAAGTAATCCACCTGCCTCAGCCTTCCAAAGTGCTGGGATTACAGGCATGAGCCACCGCACCCAGCCACCCTTCTTTAACTCTCTGGTTCCTCACAGTAGTCACATGAGGTCAGTACTAACATTATCCCCATTCTATAGATGGGGAAAATGAGACCCAGCGAGCTGAACTGACCACGGCACACAGCTAATATGGGGCAGAGGGGCACTGGAACCCTAGCTGGGTGGTCCCTATGCCCACAGTCTTTAACCACTGTGCTCTACAGCCTCTGAGCTGAAATCATGATCCATGTCGTCACTGCCTGGTGGAGTAGGGGCTCTGGGTGAAGAGGGATGTGCCAAGGCCCTCCAGTGAGTCTCAGAAAACCTCCATTCTAGTCCAGGCTTGCAGCTTACTGGAAAGCTGCCTTTTCCTGTTGAGCCTCAGTTTCCAAATCTGTAGATGGGGGTATTGTTCCAGCTTCTCAGGGGAGCTCAACTCTTGAGGGAGCAAATGGGATTAAGGGCATGGCAGTGCTCTTCCAGCTGTGAAGTGCCTTGGGGCGTGGGGTGGGCTCCCACCACCAGCGGGGAATTTCAGGTTCCCGGGCAGCTTTCCCTGCAGCTTAAAACCCCTCCTCCACCTGTGCCAGGATGCTGCCCCCTTGTGGGGATCCCCAGTGTGATGCCCCAACACTCTTCTATCTCCCTGCCCAGGTCACCCTCAGCTACGGTGTCTTTGAGGGGAAACTCAACGTCATTAAGCTACAGGGCCCCTTCTCCCTGGAGGAGGACCCCTCCAGGTGGGTCTAGGGGCTGGAACCTTGGATGGGAGGAGTGGGGGCTGAGTCCGGGCATCCAAACATGGGGGAGCTGGGAGGGAGTGGAGTGGGACAGGCTTTGGTGGCTGACAGCACAGAGCTAGGAGTGGAGGGAGTGGATTTCAGTTTCTGACCCTGCCACTGGCTTGCTGTGTGACCTTGGGCAAGTGTCTTGCCCTCTCTGGGATTCAGTCTCCCATTAGTAACACCTGGAGGCTGGCCATGATGGATCTGAAGAGCTCTCCCAGCCCCAATCCTCTGGGGTTCTTTGGGAGTCCCTGGAAGGCTGAATTGCCTTCCCTGAGCACAGGCAACGCTCTCATGGTGGAACTTCAGGCTCTGGTGGGGGATTTTTATTTTATCTCTTTTGGACTCCTTGTTTCTTTGATACTCTTAAATGCTTCTTTTAGGCAGGTAAAGGGTTGGAATAACACCTTCCAGTTCTGCCCAGAACTGGCCACGGGGAGATGGGCCACCCAAATCTGCTCCTGACTGGTCTAGAGCAGTCTTGGAGCATAGCCTGTGATATGCAGCTTCCTTTCCATGCACCAGCACCTGCCAGTGTGGCTTTTTTTTTTTTTTTTTTTTTTTGAGATGGAGTCTCGCTCTGTTGCCCAGGCTGGAGTGCAGTGGTGCGATCTCGACTCACTGCAACCTCCACCCCCCGGGTTCAAACAATTCTTCTGCCTCAGCCTCCCGAATAGCTGGGATTACAGGCGCCTGCCACCATGCCTGGCTAATTTTTGTGTTTTTAATGGAGGCGGGGTTTCACCATGTTGGCCAGGCTGGTTTTGAACTCCTGACCTCAAGTGATCCGCCTGCCTTGACCTCCCAAAGTGCTAGGATTACAGGCATGAGCCGCTGCCCCCGGCCCAGCTATGACTTGTGATTCTGGCCAGGGGTGGCGGGATGGGGATGGAGAGGAGTTGGGGGAGGGGACACATGGACTCTGGGCCCATCAGTCCAACCCCAGAACTGATGCTTGACCCCTTCCCAGCATCTCTGCCAACTGATGGGCTGGCTTCACCTTGCATGCCTACAGCCATGGGGAGTTCCTCCCTCCTGTGGCAGTCTGTTCCATCTCTGGGCAGCTGGACTAGCCCCAACCCTTCTATTTGCATTTCTGCTCCTTGTAGTGACATGCAATGGGTCTGGGAACTGGGGAAGGAGCCCTGATTCTGCCTTTGGAGACTTAGCAGGGACTCAGGGAGGTAACGAGTAGAGGAGGGCATGAGGTGAACTCTGGGCCCACTTGAGTGACAGAGACTTGTCCAGAGGGAGTCCTGGGGGACGGGGAGTCTGGGACACTGTGTGTGTAGGGGATGAGGGTGAGTATGCCAGTATAGGTTGTTATGGGAGAGTAAGTCAGAGCCCTGATGTTGACTGGGGAGTAGGGGCTGGCCGGGGAAGGCTTCTCTGAGGAGGTAACGTGAAGGACCTGAAGGGCTAGCAGGAGTTCGCTAGAAGAGCAGGTGGCAGATCACTCCTGCAGAGGGGACAGCATATGCAAAGGCCTGATAGCAGGAGACAGGCCTTGACCTGCTCAAGGTAGGAACGGGAGACTGTGTGACTGGAATGTGGAGAAGAGGAGGGAATGGTGTCAAATTTGGTTGGGGACGTGGCAGGGGCCTCTCCAAGGCCTTTGTAGGCTCTGTCTGGACGCTTGTGATGCTTGGAGGAACCAGGGCCCCTGGCCCTGACGTTCTGCAGTGCTGCCTGTCCTGGGGCAGAGGGCTCCCATGATGCTGAGGGCCCTTGCGGCCAAGGCTGCGTTGAACAAGTTGGATATTACAAGGAGATAGAATTTGGCTCGATATAGGAACAAAAATTCAAAATTCCAAGACGAACGAAGCTGCCTTCTAGTAGGATGAGCTCCCCGTCAGCAGTGTGTAAGCCGTAGCTATACTGACAAGAGGTTTAAGAATTGCTGTTAAATTTCCTCAAAGCTCGAAGATTCTAGAAGTCATAGATTACTGCCAAATGGGTCTGGAGCCACCTAGAGATTCAGATGCATGTGATCAGATGATTGGCCTCAGCTGAGGTCTCTTTATGGCTTCTCTGGCTTTTGAAGTTTCTCCAAACTAGCGGTTCTCAAGTGGGGGTGATTTGTCTCCTAGGGGACGTCTGGCAATGTCGGAGACATTTTTGATTCTTATGATTCAGGAAGATGCTACTGGAATCTTGTGGGTAGAGCCCAGGAATGCTGTTAAATATCTCGCAAGGCACAGGACAGCTCCACAACAAAGAATTCTCTGGCCCTAAGTGTTAGTGGTGTTGAGGTAGAGAAACCCTGCTCCAAACCGCCTCTGTGGCATGTGTCCACCTAGGAGAGTGGGCTGAGAGCAGAAGTGGGGGGTGACCATCCTGTCCTTTTCTGGTCTCTCTGCAGATTTCGCTCCCTCCATTGTCTGCTCTATCCAGATACACCCTGGTGTCCCCAGCTGGGTGCCCGATGAATCCTGAACTGCTGGGCAAAGGTTGGGCAGAGACTTCTGGGTGTGCCTTGGCTCCCAAGGTGGCACTGTGGGTCCCTGGCAAGTGTCTTGTGATAGGCAGTCCCTGGCAGGGCCTTCCCTGCCCAGGATGGTTGGCAAGCCCAGGATCTGAGTGGCAATTGGCACTGAAGTCACCCCAGGCCCCTGGGAGGTGAGTTAGACATCCCAGGGGACCAGGTGGACCAGGTGGTGGCCAGAGAGGCTCCAGGGGCTAGACTCCCTCAGGAGGCTGAATTGAAAAAGGGCAGGGGGCACTTGAGCTGGGCTGGGGCTCAGGGGTCCTAACCCTTTAGGCAGTGACATGGCCTCTGGGTGGGGTCTGGCCGTTGGCCCTGGCTAATGTCTCTCAGTCATTCCCCTGGGGCTCAAGCGCTGGGCTGCCCACTCCTGCCTCCCTCATCTGTGTCCCGAGTTCCTGAAGGGACATGGGTGGAATGATGGCAGAATCCAGGGTCTGCAGCACCTGCTGTTGTTGCCAACCAGTCTCCCAAAGCTCCTTGCTCCCCACCCCTTGTGAACAGGACCAGATTTTGTTTGGAGCCTCAGCATGCCGGGGCCCAGATGATGGAGCATAACGGGTCCCAGCCAATTGTGATGATCCTTTTTGCTCATTTCCCAGCCTTTCTTGCTGTTAGGGGCTACCATGGGACCAGCTCTGGCCAGAGGGAACTAAGCAAATCCAATAGAGATGTTTCTGGGGAAGGTTTTGCAGCCCATTCCCCATCTTCCTGCTATAAATGTGGGTGTGATGGCTGGATCTGGGGCAGCCACCTTGCTACCATGAAGGAAAGGCCAAGACAATCATCCACAGCTATTCCCTCCAGCATCTGGTTCTGTACGAAAATTAAATGCTTATTTGTTTAAGTCTCTCTTGGTCCAGTTTTCTGTTACATGCAGCCAAATTGTTCCTGACGGGGTGTGGCCTTTATCTGTCTATCACAGTGGAGATGGTGATCACTTTTGGTGGTGTGATATGATGTGTGCAAAGACCATGTTACAGAGCCTGGCACAGAGAAAGGAAGGGCAGAGTGGATGGTGACTGTTACTAGTGGGTTTGTGAGTCCTGGTGTGTGAGGCAGTACACAGGTGTGTGTGTGTGTGTGTGGCATGTACCTTCTACATGTGTCTGTGCATAAGGATGTCCATGTGTGTTTTTTTTTTTTTTTGAGACAGAGTCTCACTCTGTTACCGGGCTGGAGTGCAGTGGCGCGATCTTGGCTCACTGCAACCTCTGCCTGCGGGGTTTAAGCAGTTCTCCCAATTCTCCTGCCTCAGCCTCCCGAGTAGCTGGGATTATAGGCGTGCACCACCACGCCCAGTTAATTTCTGTATTTTCAGTAGAGACAGGGTTTTACCATGTTGGCCAGGATGGTCTCGATCTCCTGACCTTGAGATCCGCCTGCCTCGGCCTCCCAATGTACTGGGATTACAGGCGTGAGCCCCCGCGCCCGGCCTGTGGTGTGTGTTTTTGTGGCTGTGTCGCACATGTGTACATGATGTATACATGTGAGCGTGTGTGCTGTGAGGTGTGGAGTGGTTCCTCCTTTTCTCTGCCCCCAGGGCCTGGGTTGGGGGAGGTCAGAGAATCAGGGAAGGCGGAATGGAGACTCAGGGCTGAGGGACTTAGCCTCAGGTATCAGATAATGGTGCCAAAGGGCGATTTGACAGCCAAGGGCAGGAACTGAATAAATGCAAATGCCCTTGGAATTTCGGATCCCAAGGAGGTGGATGGATGAATGAAAGTGATCATGGTGAAATTTCAGGCATGGTGGCACATAGGCAGGGGAGGGTTAGAGAGGGGAGGTCTGTGTCATGCCCAGTGATGCTCTCGGAGTTGGGGTCACAGTGGGGCTCTCAGATGGGGAAGGAGGAGGAGAGATCCCGAGGGCCAGAGGGGCCCTGATCCAGGGAGCCAGGGCTAGGGGCTCCACCCTTGAAGAATCAGAAACTGTCTTCTGGCTACATCTGTGTTGGGGACATCTGGAACCACTGAGCACCTGAAGCCAGCCCCTTGTTTTCCAGGGAGGAGAGGTCCAGAGAGGGACTGCCACGTGCTGTGGTCACACAGTGAGTTGGGTGCAACCGGCCACTTGTGCTTCTCCAAAGCCCCGCTTCTTTCTGGGCTGGCCCAGGGCTGGGTTTATGGGATGCCAGTCGAGTGAGGGCAGCCCCCGGCCCTGCAGCCCCGTGGGGCTGGAATGGTGCCATCCACAGTCGCCGTCCTCCCCACCCCACCCAGGGAAGGCTGCTCATCGGCCCGCATTTAGACGCGGCAGCAGATTTTCGGGTTGCTCCCAGATCCTGAGGGTCGGGTGGAGGGAACAGGACTCGGGCCATCTGCTGCCTCCATTGTCCCAGAATAGCTGGGGGTAGGGAGGGGGAGCAGAGTCAGCAAGGATCAGAATTGGGATGAAGGAAGGAGGGAGTCTGAGTTTAACTCTTTGCGTGTCTGCCTGGGAAGTTAGGAAGCTCCCTGTGCCCTGTGCTGAAGTGACCCATCTGGGCCCCAGAAGCAGGGGCTGAGTGTGGGGTGGGGTAGCAAGGTTAGACCACCTAGTCTTGGCCTTGCCATGCCCCTTGGGCACATAGCTGCCGCTGAGCTTCCTCCCGTTTAGCCTGAGCTCTGCCTGCCCATTTTAGGGTGCATGTGGATGGGATACTTTGAGGACCATGGGTGGTCACTGATCCTTCGGCTAGGTGGCTGAGGGTAGGCCCCCATGATAACAGGGACAGAGAGTGACTCCAGAACAGGAGCCCTGGCCTGGGGCAGACACCAGAAGGAACCTGGAGATCTCCTATAGGGGTCTATGGCTCCCTCAACCAGCCCCTATCCCCAGCAAGGAGTGTGCAGGGGCCCAAGGTAGGTCTCCTCTCCTCCCAGCAACCTTTTTCTTTTTTGAGACAGTCTCACTTTGCCACCAAGGCTGGAGTGCAGTGGCATGATCTTGGCTCACTGCAACTTCTGCCTCCTGGGTTCAAGTGATTCTTGTGCTTCAGCCTCCTGAGTAGCTGGGATTATAGGCACGTGCCACCACGCCTGGCTAATTTTTGCATTTTTAGTAGAGACAGGGTTTTGCCAAGTTGGCCAGGCTGGTCTCAAACTCCTGACCTCAAGTGATCCGCCCTCCTCGGCCTCCCAAAGTGCTGGGATTATAGATGTGCGCCACCGTGCCCGGCCCTGGCAATCTTTTAATTGATGCACCTGCTCCTGCTGTGAGTGAGGTGGACTCCACCCCGGGAGGCTGGTGACCTATCATCTCAGCTTTGCCCTTCTGTAAGTATTGATGCCAGCAGAACTATAAACATACATATCTACCATCAAATGCATGTTGGGGGTCAGGCACTGTTCTAAGTACTTGATATAAATTAATTCATTTCATTCCCACATATTTGAAGTAGGTACAATCGTTATTCCCGTTTTACAGATTGGGAAACTGAGGCACAGAAGGGGAGAAGGTCCTTGGGCCAGGTCACAGGTCTTCTCGGTGCCAGAGCCAAGGTTGGAGGCAGCCTGGCTCTGCAGTGGTCATCTCGCTGCGGGACAACTTTGAAGAGTTGGACAACCTCCTCAGGCCTGGGCTCCACCCTGCTGCCCACCTGTGGCTCTATGCCCTTAGGCAGGTGGCTTCACTGTTCACTGGCCTCTCATCTGTAAAATGGGCACAGTGGCTCCTATGCAGCAGGCTGTGAGGCTTTGAGATGCTGCATAGAAAGCTCCTGATGCGGGGTAGTTGTTCAGTAAGTAGCACCTCTCTGTCCTTGCTGAGCTCACGTTATCAGCAGTAAGAGGTTGGGGTACTGGGCTGGCCATCACCTCCACTCCCTACCTTGGCTGTTATCACAGCAGCCTCCTCGCTGCTCCTGTAGTCCTCTCTCCACTGCTCACTGGCTCCTGGCACAATGGCCTCCTTGCTTGCTGTGGCAGGTGCCACGTTCTCTGCCAGCACCAGTTCTTGCCTCTCCTTGTATTGCAACCCTCACTCCTGCACAGCTGGCTTGTTCTTGTCAAGCTCCCATGTCCCACCTCTTAGGGAGGCTCCCCACTCCCATCACACAGCAGCCACCTGGTGGTCATCAATCACCTCCTGTTATAGTCACTCATAACCCGTCACCCTTGCAGACCTGCCTTCCAGGTATTTGTTGTCTACTCCCACCTGGCTGTGAGCTCCACGGTCAGGGATCCCCTTGGTTCTGTTCCCTGTAGCTCATGACCTGGCATAGTAGATCCTCAACAAATATTTGAGGAACGAACAGAAACATAAGTGAACGGACTTCTCAGATCTCTTCCAGCTCTGTCAGTGTTTTAAGATGCTGTGGAAGGTACTGAAATAACTGAGGCAATGCAGTGCGGCTTCCTAATGGAGGGATCAGGCTGGCAATACCAGAACGCACCAAGCCTTCTTAGTATCGCCCAGAAAGCGTTCTTAGTATGCTCCAGATGTGATCCCATAGGAAGGACACAGCACTTCCCAGGAAGTCCGCTTGCTAGAATGATTGACCCTACATCACCTCAACCCTCTGGACCTAAACACCAGTCTACAGGAAGCAGGAGGACAGTGCAACATGTTAAATGACACCACGAGGGTTCGGTCTGCCACATCAACAATGAGGACAGTCTCACATGACGAAGGGCCTGGTTTCCTCAACAAGTAAAAGGGCATAAAAAGGAAGAGAGAAAAGACTGTTAGAGAGGAAAATAGATTTAAGGGATAAAGCACCAAAATGCAATGTATGGGTCAGGTGCCATGGCTCACACCTGTAATCCCAGCACTTTGGGAGGCCAAGGTGGGCCGATCACCTGAGGTCAGGAGTTCCAGACCAGCCTGGCCAACATGGAGAAACCCTGTCTCTACTGAAAATACAGAAATTAGCCAGGTGTGGTGGTGGGCACCTGTAATCCCAGCTACTTGGGAGGCTGAGGCAGGAGAATTGCTTGAACCCAGAGGCAAAGGTTGCAGTGAGCCGAGATCACGCTGCTACATTCCAGCCTGGGAAACAAGACCTTGTTTAGATCTTTATTCAAGCAGACGAACCCTAAAAAGGCATTTTTCAGGAAAACGAGAAAATTTGAAGATGGCCTGCATATTAGAGGATCTTAAGGAATGGTTCATTTTATTAGGTATGGTGATGATGTTGGGCTTATTTTTAGAAATGTGCTAGTGTGTGAGAGATACATTCTGAAATATTCATGGGTGAAATGATCTGATGTCTGACATTTTTGTTAAAAAGGGGCTTGAGGGAGGAATGGAATGAGAATGGCAAAGTGGGTATGGCAGTTAGAGCTGGGTGATGGGTGCATGGGAGTGCCTCATACCAGTCCCTCTACTTCTGTAGGGGTTTGAGACTTTCCATAATAAAAGTAAAATGGAATAAATAAAAGTCGGTCTGTGCATATTTCATTTCTCTGGCTGTGGCCCTCTCCTTCCAGTTCCCCCCTCCTCCATGCCCCACATTCAGGCCCAGAGAACATCTGTTTTTACCAGGCACAGCTGTCCTGGCCCCACTTCCTGTTAGCCCCAAACACCCGGAGAAAGGAAAGCCAGGCCTTGACTCAACTCTGGCTCCTGCCTGATTTGCATTTGGCCTGTTGCCTGCTTTCCCAGAGGCCCACCCTGATTTCTTTGGGTTCTGAGCACTTGTCTCAGCTGCTGTGTAACCCAGGAGCACATCCCCTGGGCACATTCCTCTCCCTACTCATCCTCCAATAATTGCTCGCCTCCTCTAGCAGGGGTCAGGGAGGTGGAAGTGGGGATGGGATGGGTCCCTGTGTCAGATGCTACATGGGACAATCAGGTGCAAGCCCTGCCCTCAATAGGGAGTCCCAATCCCAGTTGGGACATGATTGAAAACATAGCGGCCGCGCGGTGGCTCACACCTGTAATCCCAGCACTTTGGGAGGCCAAAGCGGGCAGATCACAAGGTCAGGAGTTCGAGACCAGCCTGGCCAATATGGTGACACCCCATCTCTTCTAAAAATACAAAAATTAGCTGGGAGTGATGGCACATGCCTGTAATCCAAGCTACTCAGGGAGCTGAGGCAGAAGAATCGCTTGAACCCGGGAGGTGGAGATTGCAGTGAGCAGAGATCACGCCACTGCACTCCAGCCCAGGCAACAGAGTGAGACTCCATCTCAAAAAAAAAAAAAAAAAAAAAGAAAACATAGCACATCATGTAAACAATGATAATCAGCAACCGTATGGTGCAGGGAGGGAGGACTACATTCTGGGGGGTTCAGGGCGGCAGGAATCAGGCACATTGATGTGTGAAGTGGCGTTGTGTCTGGGTCCTAGGCCACGAGATCTGAAGGAGCAGAATGTGTCATACTGTGCCTTGCAGATAGGGCCGTGGAGACTCCAAGGAAAGATACAGATGCTGGTTATGGTTATGATAACTACCGTTCTCACATGCCTATGTATCTCATCTTGCAGGATAAAGGCCAGGTATGTGCCTGGTGCTGTGTCTACACAAAGCAGAAGGGGCTGCCTCTCTCCCTCCCTCCCCACGTCTACCCTGCCTGATGCAGCTCTGTGCCTTACAGTATCTGGCACAGTGCTGAGTACATAGCAGGCACTCCATGAAGACCAGCTGATTATTGAGGTCAGTGTTCAAACTCAGTCCAGTACCAAAATGGCTGGATAGAATCATAAGCAGTTAGGATAGTTGGTTAAAACAGATCCCAGGGCTCCATATTAGACCCTCAGAACCCAAATCTTTAAAGAAAGGGCCAGGGAATCTGTATTTTTACCTGCCCCCCACCCAGGAGGTCATAAGTTGCTGCTGGGTTACAGAAGGAGGTGAGGGAGTTAGAGGATAGTTCAGCACCGCGGACAGAGCCACACTGCCACTTCCATCGACTCTCTTTCCTGGGACTGACTAGCTGGGGGCAAGGAAGGTCAGTCTCTGTATGTGGCAGGGATCCACAGTCTAATCCTGATGGGGGCCAGGTGACACCTGTGGTCTTGACCCCCACATGACGCAGCCCCAGTCCCTGCTTCGGGAGCAAGTTTCAGGGAGGACAATGGTCTCGCTGCAGAGACAGCTTCGACTCTGCACAGGGAGGGGCCGTATAATAAATATCCCCTCGATCTCTTTTATAAGTTGTAAGTGACCCCCATACTGTGCAAGCAGCAAAGCATGAAGCCTGAGCCTGTGTGAACAAATTAATCCCCCAAACATGGTTTGAGCACCTACTGTGTTCAAGGGCTGTGCTGGTAGCCACAGGGCATGTAGGGATGAGAGAGAGATACAGCCGCCGCCTCAAGCCACCTGCAGCTTGTCAAACATGGTTCATTGGTTGTTAGAAAGGAGAGCAGCCTTGAAGATAACCAGACCCTGAGTCCAGTCAGTGTGCGTGTTAGAGAGGCAGCCAGGGGAGTGGAGAGAACAGACATTTGGTGGCAGAGGCTTCCTGCATTTGAGAACTGGCACTGACAAGCTGCGTGGCCTTGTGCATGTGGCTTCACTCTCAGAGCCTCGGTTTCCTGATCTGAGAACTGGGAGTGACTGCATCCCTCCCTCTATCCCCGCCCCGCCCCCCAGCATGTACTAGGAAAGTGCCCACCTGGCCTGGTTCCCAGGACCCAGCCTGAGCACCATTCATTTACTCATAGACTCTGCATTTGCTGAAGACCCATTATATGCCAGTTACAGTGCCAGACACGGACAATAAGGTGGATGAGAGCTAGCACCCTGGGATCTGATACTGGGAGAGTAGGCAGACATGGCTCCTCCTCTTTTTCTCCTGAGCCCCCAGCTGGGCGACATTTCTAGCTTCCCTTGCAGTGAGGGTGGCCATGTGACTGAGTTCCGCCTGATGGATGTGCCCCACTTGCAGGGCTGGCCCATAAAGCCCTCCCCCATGAGATGATCTCTTTTCGTCTTCTTCCCTGGCTGGTGAGAGAAGCCTCTGGGTGCAAGAAGGGCAGAGCCTGGAGGCGGGAGGGGCCCAGGACCCGAAACAGCAGGAGGAAGTCTGTTCACCAAATAGTGGCACTGAACTGTTGCAAGCAGCAGAAACATACTAGTCTTGAGTTGAGGCCCTAAATTTTGGGGTGTTTGTTGCAGCACTTAGCCTGTCCTGACAAATACAGAGAGACAGATATCAAGCAGGTGCAAACAAGCAGGAATTTCAGAGATGATGGGGTGATGAAGGAAATAAACAGGAAGGGGACAGTGGAGAATCCTTGGGGAGGATACATTATGGATTTCTTTGCTTTTTTATGAGACAGAGTCTTGCTCTGTCACCCAGGCTGGAGTGCAGTGGCACGATCTTGGCTCACTGCAACCTCTGTCACCCGGGTTCAAGCGATTCTCCTGTCTCAGCCTCCTGAGTAGCTGGGATTACAGGCGCCCACCACCATGCCTGGCTAATTTTTGTATTTTTAGTAGAGGTGGGGGGTTTCACCATATTGGTCAGGCTGGTCTCGAACTCCTGACCTCAGGTGATCCACCTGCCTTGGCCTCCCAAAGTGCTGGGATTACAGGCAGGAGCCACCTGCGCTTAATGAATACCTTTAGCTCCTCAGGGGTCCTGGTCTTAGGCCATATAACTTCCTTCCCTTCTCAAGCCTCCTGAAACCCCATCTCAGGTGATGTATCAATCACTCACTTAACTCCTCCACATTCTGGGTTTTATTCCAAGGACCTGCTGACCAGGTTTGTCTTTAATTTTCTAGGTTGGAAACCTGCCCCTTCATGGTATGTAGCCCCAGCTACCTTTCTCCTTCCCGCCCTTGCCTTCTGGGTAGAGAGCCCTCCGACAGAACTATATTCCCCCTCACTCCACCTCACTGACCACCCCCCAACTCCAAGCTTTTATCAGTATTCAGGTGAAAACATTTTTGCACCTTTAATAGCTTTATAGAGGCAAGATGCAAACCATGAGAATGAAAACCATCCAACTTACCAATTGGTTTGCAAGAGACATTTATGTAGTTTAAATTCATTTTATTTAAATCTGATGCTTTTTAAATTAAATTGAAACAAATTCAAATACATAAGTAATATGTTCACTGTTCCATTTATCTACTACTGCATTACAAACCACCCCCAAACCTCATGGCATAAAACAGCACCAACATTCATTTTGCTTATGAATCTGCAATTTGGCAGGCTCTGTGAGAAAGCTCTTCTCTGCTCCATCCACCTCTGCACTGTGTTGGCTGAGGTGGCCCCAAGTGGGGTGGGACAATCTGGAGGCTTTCTCACCTGTCTGAGGCCCAGGCCGGGCAGACCCTGATAGCTGGGGCTGGAACAGCTGGTCCTATCGGGCCAGCATTGGGCAGACATCATTTCCTACGACTATGAGGGCTCTCTAGTATCTTGTTGCAGGGTAGCTGGCCTCCTACATGTTGGCTTAGGGCTCCCAGCTAAGAGAGCTCGGTGGAAGCCAAAGGGCCTCTTATGACTTGGCCTAGGAAGACAGGCAGCATCATGCCATTAGAATCCAGTAGCCAAGGTCAGCCCATATTCAAAGGGAGGGGATTTAGACTCTCACTTTATTTATTTATTTATTTATTTATTTATTTATTTATTTATTTATTTATGAGATGGAGTCTTGCTCTATTGCCCAGGCTGGAGTGCGGTGGAGCCATCTCGGCTCTCTGCAACCTCTGCCTCCCGGGTTCAAGTGATTCTCATCCCTCAGCCTCCCAAGTAGCTGGCATTACAGGCACATGCCACCATGCCCAGCTAGTTTTTGTATTTTTCGTATTTTTGTATTTTTAGTAGAGCTAATTTTTGTATTTTTAGTAGAGAAAGGGTTTCACCATCTTGGCCAGGCTGGTCTTGAACTCCTGACCTCAGGTGATCCACCCGCCTTGGCTTCCCAAAGTACTGGGATTACAGGTGTGAGCCACTGAACCCGGCCCTAGACTTCCACGCTTTAAAAAATGACATTATTAATTTTTAAAAATTGCATTAAAATATATATAACAAAATTTACCATTTTAAACATTTTAACCATTTTTTTTTTAAAGAGACGAGGTCTCTGTTGCCCAAGCTGGAGTGCAGTGGCATAATCAGAGCTCACTGCCGCCTTGAATTCCTGGGTTCAAGTCATTCTCTCACCTCAGCCTCCTGAGTAGCTGGAACTATAGGGGCATGCCACCACACCCTGGCTAATTTAAATCTACATTTTTTTTTTTTTTTTTTTGTAGAGACAGGGTCTTGCCATTTTGCCCAGGCTGGTCTTGAACTCCTGGGCTCAAGCGATCCTCCTGCCAAAGCAATCCTCCTGTGCTTGGCCTTTAACCACTTTTAAGTGTACAATTCAGTGGCATTGATTTTATTCACAATGTTGTGTGACCATCACCACAACTTTTTTGTAATGTTTAATCATAATGTTTTCAAGGGTCATCCATGTTTGTAGCATATATCAGCACCTCATTCCTTTTTATGGCAGCATACTATTCCATAGAATGGATATGTCTCAGTTTGCTCCTGCATTCATGTCAATGGATATTTGGCTTGCTTCCATCTTTTGGCTATTGCGAATAATGCTGGTATGACGTGGGTATACAGATATCTGTCTAAGTCCCCACTTTCAAGTTTTTCAGGGCATATAGCCAGAATTGCTAGATCATATGGGAATTCTATGTTTAATTTTTTTGAGGACCTGCTATACTGTTTTCCATAGGAGAGCATCATGTTATATTCTTACCAGCAATGCACAAGTGTTCTAATTTCTCCACATCATGGCCAACAATTATTTTCTTTTCTTTTTTTTTTTTCCTGAGACTGAGTCTCACTCTTTCACCCAGGCTAGAGTGCAGTGCCATGATCTCAGCTCACTGCAACCTCTACCTCCTGTGTTCAAGTGATTCTCCTGCCTCAGCCTCCCGAGTAGCTGGGACTACAGGTGAGTGCCACCGCACCTGGCTAATTTTTGCAATTTTAGTAGAGACAGGGTCTCACTATGTTGGCCAGGCTGGTCTCGAACTCCTGGCCTCAGGTGATCCGCCTGCCTCAGCCTCCCAAAGTGCTGGGATTACAGGCGTGAGCCACCACATTTGCCTGTTTTTCTTTTTTAAAATAGCCATCGTCTTGGGTATGAAGTGGCACCTCATTGTGGTTTTGATTGGCATTCCCCTAATGATTAGGGATGTTGAACATCTTTGCAGGTGATATTGACCACCCATTGTATAACTTCTTTGGAGAAATGTCTATTCAACTCTTTTGCCCAGTTTTTATTCAGGTGGTTTTGTTGTTGTTGTTGAGTCCTCATTCTTTTTTTGACAGCCTCATGGTATTCCACATAATAGATGTACAGTTTTCTATTGACCAGTCAGTCCTCTATGGATGGGCATTTGGATGGTTTTCCCAATCATGTGCTTTTCAAACAATGCTACAGTGAATTTTCTCATACACGTGTTATTAAGTGCAGATGTGAGTATATTGGAGGATTGGTGGATTAAAGAGAAGGTGCATCTATGGCCGGGCGCAGTGGCTCACGCCTGTAATCTCAGCACTTTGGGAAGCCGAGGCGGGTGGATCACGAGCTCAGGAGTTCAAGACCAGCCTGACCAACATGGTGAAACCGTGTCCCTATTAAAAATACAAAAAAAATTAGCCAGGCGTGGTGGTGTGCACCTGTAATCCCAGCTATTCAGGAGACTGAGGCAGGAGAATCACTTCAACCCGGGAGGCGGAGGTTGCAGTAAGCCAAGATCGCACCATTGCACTCCAGCCTAGGTGACAGAGTGAGACTCCATCTCCAAAAAAAAAAAAAAAAAAAAAAAAAAGAAGGTGTATTTATCATTTCGGTAGACGCTGTCCAATTGTCCTTGAGAGTGAATGTGTCCCTTTTTATTCCCACCAGTCATGTAAGAGAGCATGGCGCGGCTATAAAACAAACACGTATGTTTTCGGCATGGTGCCAAAGATTTCGTCTTCCTTGGGGAAGCTAATCTGACATTTCCTCATACTGATGAAAACATTGGCCTAACATTGCACTCTGTCAAGGGATTTGCAACTTAATTGCATTTGTTCATAAAACAATTAATATTGCATAACTTGCCATCAACAGAACTAATTTTGACCCTGCACTATGACAAATCTATTTATGCTTTATGTTTTAAAAATCCGCTCAAAGCTAAAAAAAAAAGCTACTATTCGAATACCATTAAGCTGATATCAAAACTCAGACTCGATTGCAATGTGTCTCCCAACCTTTCCAAATAGCACAACATTTATTTTTCTCAATTCCTTTCCAGAGGTATATCCGTGAAAATTCATAAGTGGGAATTCTTTTATCAAGAGTATCTAACAAGATAAGGGAACAACTCACATATCAAATATTAATTCAGCCTGCACATATGATACTATATGTGGATTTAGAGAAGCAGACAGCAGCTCTTTACCAAGCCCACACCAAACCACATGCTCCTCCAACTGTAATCAAGAAAGTAACTGAAATTGTTTGGGCAAATCAGGGCCTAATTAAAAGAGATAAACAGATGATAACCCCATTAACTCCATTATACGAATATATGTTTATAATGAACCAGTCACAGTTTTCAAGAAGAAGGTGGATGTTCTCAAGGGGTAAAAAGTCTCATAAATGAGGTACTAACTTGTAAATAAACTCAGGACAGCAAATTCTATATGTTCTGTAAGCTGCTAATGTAATATTTATATTAACTATAATAAAGATACATGCCAAGTAAAACATGAGGTGCAGGTGAATAAATGAGACATTCTTAATCAGTATAGATTAAAGCCATAGTAAATACACATTAGCTTTGTACTTAGTGTCAATCTGGAAGCTGGTCTACATAAATATCAGCTCACTTCTCTTTCCTTGCATGAAACCTTCAAGTTCACCTAGTTCAACCTCTCTCCCAGCGGAGGAATCCCAGGTCGCCTAACCACAGTTCGCCTTTCTCCAATGATGGCAGTTTCACTATTTCAAAAGGCAGTGAATCCATGCTGCTTCTGATTCGCTGCCCAAATTGGGAGCCGGTGATTTTCTCCTCCTCTGAGCGTTGTCCAGGGTGCACCATCTTCCTCCCCAGTCCCCTGAGATTCAGAGACACAGAGTCACCCAGAGATAATCTTTAAAGCTCCCCAGGTGATGGCAAGGTACAGCTAAGTGTGGGACCTACTGCCCTATACTGATCATCCATGATCTGCCTTGTCAACTGTACATGCATTTGTTTATTTTTCATTCATTACTAGCATTTATTGAATACCCATGCTAGGAGCTGAGAGTACATACATGTTATTTACCTAATGTCTTTCTTTACATGGACCCTTTTGTATCTAAAGACATTCGTTTTAAATATTAATGAATCTGATGGATCAGATACAATCAAACTAGATACATAACTCTTAAAGAAGTTCATCGCTATTATCTAAAAATTACCCTGATAGTTTACTAGTGTTATTCACATGACCTTTTAGGAAATAATGAGTTCATTCATTCCTTCATTCACTCATTCCTTCCTTCCTCCATCCCACATATGCTAAGTCTCTCTGACAGTCCATACGCAATGACAGGCACCCTCCCTTGCCCCCTGCTGGAAAATGCTCAGTGTCTACCTGCCACCCACAGTCACACCCCCTGCTGCTGGAACAGGAATGGAGCTGTTCCCAGCTTCTTTGGGCCTTTATGAAGCACATTCTTAGGGCTCTGTGCTCCTCCCACAGGTGTCCACCCTTTCCTTCACCCAGCCAGGCAGTCCTGGAGGTGTGTGTGGGGAATGCTGCTACCTGGCTGGATCCGGGGTAGGAGTCCCAGTGGACAGTGCAGAACATCACCAGCAGGGGGCACTCATGCATCACCACTGGCTTCTCACCTGGACCAGGGCAAGGCAGGCCTGGCTGGAAGGTTAAGATGACTGGGGTGCCACTGAGGGGACCAGGCTAGGCTTGGGAGGGGCCTTATGGGATAAAAGGGCACGAAAGTGGGCCCCTTGCACTCAGATTCTAAGAAAATCCTCCCCAGCCAGGGGGAAGAAAAGCACACAGCACGTCTCCTTACCAGATTTAACAAACATGACCATCTGGGGGACAGCAGCCATCAGTTAAATAATCCTGCCATTTGGTGAGGGGCAAGGTTGCCTCTCAGGCACATGCTGGTTCTTTGTAGGGAGAGGAGTGGGACAGAGAGCAGACCTTCAGGCCAATGGGGCTCTCCTGGGGACTGGCCCTCATATCCCCACCTCCAGCCCAGCCAGGAGAAGACCAGTCTGGGTGGCCCGGGCCTTCTGCAACTGTCCTTTACCAGTCCCTTGGGCCTCATGTTCCCCTTCTGCAATCATTCCCACCCTACCTGCTTTTCCTGGGAGCATGAAGGTGGAAGTGTGTTGCCAACAGAGGAAAGCCATCTAAACAAAAACAAGGGAATCTAAAATGGAGCTCGCCTGCCCCCATCCTGCCACCCCCTTCCTACTTTGGAATTTGTGTGCATTTGTAATCTGTGAGTCTGTCTCATTGTGCGTTGCTGGAGCTGATGATTAGGTGCAGTGGTGGCTCTCGCCTTGCCCTCTGACGACTTTTCCCTAATTGGTTTAATCTGTATTTTCACGCACTCACTGGAAAATGAGAAGAGCCGCCAGCTTCTCCGAGGAGCTGGGATGAGGCGTGAACCCTACGAGAAGGGTCGCGGGGGTTTGCGGCTCCTGCCATGGGAGCTGGGGAGGTCACAGGAAAATGGCAGACTGTCCTTGTTCTTGGGTACTCACAGTCCCCGGGCGAGGAGGGGCATGAATGGAGGAGGTACAGGAGGCGAAAACGTACTGGGGGCCTGCGTACCTGGGAAAGGAGAGGTGGGGAGAGGAAACCCTGACTGGGGTTGGCTCCCCCTGGGCAGAATGTCTGTCTATTCAGGGGCAGGAACGGGGGCACCCAGGCAGAGAGATCCCAGGGGCAGAGTGTGAGTATCTCGGTGCCAGCTACTTGTGTTTCTGTGGCTTTCTCTGGGATAGGACAATTCTGTGGACCTCTCTCTGGATTTGTCATGACTTTGGGGAGACAGCTCGGTGGGTGTCTGAGTCTAGTGTGTTGTCTGTGTGTATGAGTGCATGAGTGAGTGTGTATGTGTGTGAGTTGGGTGTGACCACTGGTGGCTGCTAACTCTCTATTGCATTCGGCTTCCAGCCCTGCAGGGTTTCCTTGTTGAACCTCTGGGGATCCTGCCTTGGGACAGAGGTGGCTAATGCAGCAGGGGGCGGGGGTGGGGCTAGCCTAGATAGAGGCTTAAGCCCCTACTGCTGGGGTAAAGCGATTACCAGTGTGTGTGTGTGCGCGCGCGTGCGCGTATGTGTGTGTGTGCCTTTAGTGGCTGCAGAATCCTCAACCACCCTGAGAGGGTCCAAATACTTGCCCCGGCCTTCCCTCCCTTTCCTTGCCATGATTCGAAGCCCCCCAGCTGACCTCGATATGTTCATTTACTCTAAGACGCTGTGCTCTGAAATTGCTTCTCCTCCTCGGAGTTCTCTGGCTCTGATAGTGAAATTTCCACTAGTGTCAGAGGGGAGACAGTTTGGGATGTGGGGAGCTTCTTGATGCTGCCTTAGTGACATGTACAAATTGGGACCCTTGACCTTGCGTTTGACAAATGAATCACTTATAATCACCACTTATTTTTACTTGCATCAACCTCACCAAGACGAAGAGCTTTGGGTTGCTCCTTCTGGCGCCAGGAGCCCCTACGCAGGGTTAATGATGATAAGAGAAGTGAGTGTGACTCAGCGGATGGAATGTTCCAATGCTGGTGAGTAAATTCAGTTTCCTATAACAAACAGACAATAAGGAAATTAGGTTCTCACCGTGAACCTGAGAATGGTGCTGATCCTTAATAGCCCCTCCTGTGTAGCAGGCACCGCTCTAAGCTCTTCCCAGATCAGCCGCCCTCTGTTGCCCATTTCACAGATGAAGAAACTAAGGCACAAAGAAGTGAAGTAATTTGCCCTGAGATTAACCAGTTCACGGAGCAGGGATGTGAGCCCAGGCTGTCTAGGGTCCTTGCCAAGTACCTAGCCACTGTGCCCTGCATTGCAGGGCAGCCCCGCACGTGGTCACGGTGTGGAATTCATGGTGTTTCCTGCAGCAGAGCTGCAAACCTTAGTCTTACCAGAGAGCTTCTTGCCAGCGACTTGATTTCACATGGCAAAGAAAGAGTAGGACAGGTTTAAAAGAGGCTTTTACTATACCCAACTGGTATTCACTTCGTGTGTCTGTTCTCTGTGGTTTGTAAATATTCTCCGGCTTCCCCTTGATCTCTACAGCAGGGCACGCTGTCCATGACAGCACTTTGCTTTCTCAACAGCGCTCGTGTCACCAGCTCGAGCCGCAGCCATCTGCATGGAGCACCGTTGACATTGCAGCCGTGGGGCCCACTCCAGGTCTGGCAGAGGCTGACTCAGAGCGTCAGGGGGCTGGGAATGGAATGCTGGTCTTTTGGGCATCACGGACATCACAGAGGGAGGAAGGGAGGCTGGGGGTGCATCTGTAAAACGGGGGTGCAAGGGGCAGGGGTTGCGCAGTGGTATCTACCTCACGGGGTTTGGGTATCAGTCAGGGCTTATTTCCCTTTGCTGAGAACAGAGGCTGGAAATATTGATAATAGTGGTTTAAACCATATCCAGACTTCTCACTCTCTCACCTAACACGTCGGGGGTAGGCGTCCTGGGTTGGTGGGGGCCCCAATGCTGTCTTCAGGGACCCAGGCTCCTCTCTTTCAGTCCCACCCGCCTTAGCAGTCAGCTTCCATCCTCAAGGTCACCTCATGATCCAAGATGGCTGCTGGGCCTCCATCATCACGTCTAACTTTCAGCAGGGACTGGGCACACACTGGCCCCAATGTTCCCTTCTGTCCCACCTGACAGCTTACACTTGGCCCTCAGTGGCCACTCCTAGCTGCAAGGGAGGCTGAGAAACGGAACCTTTTGGCCAGGCACATTGCCATCCAAGTGTTTGTTGCTAAGGCAGGTGGGAGACAGGATATGGTAGGGGCCCCCCACAGTCTCTGCCACAGCACACAGTAGACTCCTGTGTACCGCAAGGTACAACCTGTCTATTTGTCCAAGTGCTGTGACTGTTTCAGCTCAAACAGCCAGATAGGTGAGGGGGAAGGAGTCCCACAGGCGAGCACTGGAAACCTACCCCTTCAGCTGATTGCAAGTTCGGGGTTTTATTTCTCCTTTAGTATCCTGTGGCAGTTCCAGCCTTGGGGAGGGAGGTTCTGCTTTCTTGGGGAGGGAGGTTCTCCAAGACTGCTGGACAGTCATGGAGGCGTCTAAGGAGAGAAGGAGAAGGCTGCCAGGCATGGGGCTCTGTGCCTTGCAGGTATGTTCCGAGAGGAACTGTGGCGATAGCAGTGGCAGTACAGTCATCTGGCACTCCAGGCATCGCTCTGAGTTGGCAGGTCTGGGTGGTCCATCTGGGAGGTCAGGATAGAGGGACCCTGGGGTCTTGCGGATGCGGTGACCCGCAGGTGGCAGGCCGCCTGGAATGGCTTCCTGAGATTCTGCGGCAGGGCCAGTGACCAAGCCCATGCTCCTGGCTCCTCACCCTTTCTGCTGGGCCCTGGGAGAGTGTCATGAGGGTTGTGACAATGAGAGGGAACATTTAATCATGAAGGGACATTCGCCTCCATTTTCCCATTGGTCCTCTCCACATTGGGTAGGGTGGGCAGAGATTTTCATCCCCGTTTGACAGATGGGGAGACTGTGGAGAGGCAGAGGCTGAGGGAGGCTAAAGAATGAGGTGGAAGTCACACGCGGCAGAGCTGGGCTGGGTCCCTGCGTCCTTTATTCCTGAGGGGGTGGGGGATGGCCTGAGTGCATTTCCTAATGTGGTGCCTTTTCTTTTTTACTTTAACTTAAAAAAAAAAAAACAACAACTGAGGTATAGTGTACATACAGAAAAGCAAAGAAAATGCATGGGTTTTAAGTGTTTAGTTCGATGATATACATACATTTATCAAACATGCCCAGCATTCCAAAAAGGTCCCTTTTGGCTGGGCATGGTGGCTCATGCCTGTAATCTCAGCACTTTGGGAGAATGAGGCGGGTGGATCACCTGAGGTCAGGAGTTCAAGACCAGCCTGGCCAACACAGTGAAACCCCATCTCTACTAAAAATACAAAAAATTAGCTGGGCGTCTGTAATCCCAGCTACTTGGGAGGCTGAAGCAGGAGAATCACTTGAACCGGGGAGGCGGAGCTTGCAGTGAGCTGAGATTGCACCATTGCACTCCAGCCTGGGTGACAGAGCCAGACTCCATCTCAAAAAAACCCCAAAAACCAAAAACCAAAAACAAAACCCCAAAAAGGTTCCTTTTGTGTCCCTTCCCAGCCACTGACCTCCCATTCCACAAAGGTAACCACTTTTATAATCCCTATCACTAGAAATTGGTTTTTCCTGTTCTTACACCTCAAATAAATAGATTCATAAAGAGTGTTCTCTTGCTTCTTGGACTTAGCATAAGCCTTGTGAGATTCATCCGGGTTGTGGTTTGTATGTCAGGAATTGATCCTTTTTTTTTTTTTTTTTTTTTTTGAGACGGAGTTTCGCTCTGTCACCCAGGCTGGAGTGCAGTGGCATGATCTCAGCTCGCTGCAAACTCCGCCTCCCGGGTTCATGCTATTCTCCTGCCTCAGCCTCCCGAGTAGCTGGGACTACAGGTGTCCGCCACCACACCTGGCTAATTTTTTGTATTTTTAGTAGAGATGGGGTTTCACTGTGTTAGCCAGGCTGGTCTCAATCTCCTGACATTGTGATCCACCTGCCTCGGCCTCCCAAAGTGCTGGGATTACAGGCGTGAGCCACAGCGCCGGGCCTGGAATTGATCCTTTTTTTTTTTTTTTTTTTTTTAATCACTGACTGGAACTCCACTGTGGGGATAGACCAGAATTTGTTTATTCATTCACCTGTTGATGGACATTTGGGTTGTTTTCTGTTTGGGACTAAAATTAGTCAGTGAGAATTTGCATTCATTGTATACACATATGCTTTCATTTCTTCTTTTTCTTCTTCTTTTTTTTGAGGCAGGGTCTCACTCTGTTGCCTAGGCTGGAGTGCAGTGACAGGTGGCACAATCTTGGCTCACTGCAGCCTCGACCTCCTGGGCTCAAACGATCCTCCCACCTCAGCCTCCTGAGTAGCTGGAACTACAGGCGCATGCCACCACACCCAGCTAATTTCTTTTTACGTTTCTTTTGTGGAGATGGGATCTTACTCTGTTGACTAGGCTGATTTCAAACACCTGGCCTCAAGTGATCCTCGTGCCTTGGCCTCCCAAAGTGCTGGGATTACAGGTGTGAGCCACAGTGTCTGGCCTGCTTTCATTTATCTTGTGTAAATACCTAGGAGTGGGATGGTTAGGTTATAGAATAGGTGTTTATTTAGTTTTTTTCAGTGTCTTAGTCCCTTCCTCTTGCTACAACAAAATATCTGAGATGGGGTAATTCATATAAGAGAAATGTATTTCCCATAGTTCTGGAGGCTGGGAAGTCCAAGATCAAGATGCCTGCAAATTCGGTGTCAGGTGAGGGCCTGGGCTTTCTTATTACATCCTCACATGGTGGAAGGGACAAAAAGGGACAAACAGTTCCCTTGAACCTCCTCTATAAAAGCATGATTCCCATCCAGAAGGGCTCCACCCTCATGGCTTCCTCACCTCCTAAAGGTCTCATTTCTTAGTCCTCTCATATTGACAACTATGAATTTTGGAGGGGACACATACCTTCAAACCATAGCAGGAAGAAACTGCCAAACAGTTTTTCAAAGTGGCCGAACCATTTACACTCCCACTCACTGTATAAGAAAGTTGATCCTCATCCTTCCAACATTTGATGTTTTTGTTCTTTTAAATGTTGCCAGTCTGGCGAGTGTGAATGACAGCTTGAGGTAATTTCAAGTTGTGTATCTCTGCTGCTTGCTCATGGTTGGTGTCTTTTTCAAGTATATATTGAGCATTTTGATACTCTCTTTTGTGAAGTGCCTGTTCATATCTTTTGCCCACTTAAAAATTGTTTTTTTTTCTTATTGATTTGTAGGAGTCCTTTATTTATGCTGGCTACTAGTTCTTTCTCAGATATATGTACTGGAATATCTTTTCTGCATGTGTGGATTGATTTTTCTTTCTCTTGATGGTGTATTTTGCTGAACATAAGTTTTTAATTGTAAGGAAGCCCAATTTGTAATTTTTTCCTTTTATGTCTAATGCTTTTCATGTCTTGTTTAAGCAAGCTTTGCCTATCAAAGTGGATTCCTTTTAACAAGTGAATCTCCCTTGCCTCACCCCATCTGGCTGCTCTCTCTGCCTCCTCATGCCCTATTGGATCTGCCTCCCAGCCCAGTGCTCCCAGAAGCAGGAGTGGGGAAGGTGGAAATGGTATGGGAGATCTGTGGCAAAGTGAAAGGCAAAGCCTAGATTACCCCCTCCCCAGGAAAGGAGATCTGTATCTCCCACCCCCTTCCTTCCCCTGTACAGATTTGGGTTTATGTTGGGCTGCAAGATTAAAGCCAAAGAGATTAAAAGATTACCTCTGGCCAGGAAGGCAAATTCTGCCTCTTTGCTCTTGGAGCTGGTTTGGGGGGAATAGGGGAGGAAGGAGGGCGGGTGGTGGCCATGATGGAGCCGCCTCCACCTCCAGGTCCCCTCCTCCGACTTCCTGCTGAGAACCCCTCCCCGTGGTAGACTGAGGCCTAGGCCACCCTTACTGGGTATGGCCCTGGGCACAAGCTCACCTTTCTGGGCCTCAGTTCTTAAGATGTAGAGTGGTGAGGGGGCTGAGCTGGATCAGCGACACCAACATGGGCTCTAGTGGGTTCTGAGTGTGGCCCCTGGACCAGTGTCCCAGCATCAGCCAGTAACTTGTTAGAAATGCAACCTTGGGCCCTTCTCCAGGCCTACTGAGACAGGAACGCAGGGGGCAGCAATCAGGGTTTGAAAAGCCTCCAGCGAATGAACATGAAGATCTGAGAGCCAGTGTCTTTAATAATGATAACACTTGATAATATTTAGAGCATTTAACTCTATAATCCCCAGTGACTCTTCTAAAGAATATGTATCTGTTGATTAGGATGCAGGTCCTGTAACTCACCCTGCTTTGCACATGAGGAAACTGAGGCACAGTGAGGGGAAGCAGCTTGCCCATGGTGAAACAGCTACTATGTGGCAGAGCCTGAACTTGGACTGGGGAGGCTGGCCGCAGAGGCTGAACTACTGACTGCTGCGCTGTGTGGCGTCGAGTTCCCAGGGCCTTCACAGAGACCCACAGCCTTCATCAGCTTCTCCAAGGGGTGGGGGGCTCCAAAAGGCTGATCTCTAAAAGGGGTCCCTAGCACTCAAGGCCCTTTCCTGGCCTCCTTCCAGAGCTACTTGAGATCTGCTCGGACCAGGAAGGACACCTTCCTGCTTCCTCTCCTTGTCTTTGGGGGCTGCTAGGAAACCCCATGGCTGAGGCTGCGGCAGAGACACACAGTGCTAGATGTCTCGGAGATTCATCCATGCCTCAGGTCCTATTTCCTCACTCAGTATTTAGTGAGCCTCAGCCAGAGAGGGGTAGAGGCTGGCAGAAAGCTGGAAGCTGAGAGAAGGCAAAAAGGGGAAGAGAAAACCTTTCTATTAATTTTATGATCCTCTCTGCTAGCCCCCTCCTGCCGCTAGGGATGGTGAACTTCCCCCTCTCCCCTCGATGCTGAAAAGCGATCAAGGAACAGCCACGGCAGAGATGAGGGAGCTGATTTATGGGGCAGCCCCGGGAGCAGGAGTGAGCACGCTGGCTGGGAGGCAGCCATCCATCATGGCTCCCTGGAGAGCAGAGAGGGCCTTGGTGCCCAGCTCCACCGCCTGCTCCTGCCCGGCCCCCGCCTGTGCCCCCACTGGGTCACCTGCCCTGCCCTGTTCTCTGCCAGGTCACCAAGGGCCCTGCTTTCAGGGAGGGGACCTTGCCTTAGAAGCTTTGGGGCCACCAGCGCCTGTGCCTCTCACTTTCCTTCCTCAGTTCTCTTGGGCCTGCAGCCCCTTTGTACCTTGGAGTGAGTTGGGTTGGGAGGAAGGACCCCTGGGGAGGATGCTGAGCAAGTCCCTTCTCTAGATCTCAGTCTCCTCATCTGTAAAACGAGGGCTTCAGCCCAGCCCAGCCCATCCCAGCCAGCCTCCCAGGGCGGGTTGTAGAGGGGAATGGCGTGGCTGTGAGCTGTGAAATGTGAGGCTGTAACGAGGCCCTCGCCTCTTACGGCTGTATTCCTGCATGTGTGCTGGGCTGCGGGGGCGGAGGGTCTGAGTGCGTGCTTTGTATGCCACACCTCTCTGTATGTGCAGGTGCAGGTGTGTTCACCTGTGCAAATGCACAGTGAGTCCAAGCTGCCGATGCACGCGGGGTGCATGTGCGTGCGTGTGTGCAACTGCACTGACAGCCGGGAGCGGCAGCTTCCATGTAGCTCCTCCCCTGCCCACCTGGGAGGACCCCTCTGGAGGGGTGGTGGGGGCGTGGCTGGGTGTTCGTGCCCAGGCCCATCCAGCTGGTTGTTTATTGATTAATTCTGCTGCCAGCTGATGAATGCCAAGCCTGTGCCAGGCGCAGGCCCTGGGCTGATTTACATAATTAAAAACCATCAGTAACAAAGCCAGGCCTCACCCACCAACTGCTTCCTCCAGCATGACAACAGGCTGTGCCTCCCTCCAGCACCCCACCCTGTCCTCTGTACCCCAAGGCTTTCTTGCCCCCCCGATCCCTCAGCCTCCCTGCCTGCCCTGCTCTGTGACACCAGCTGTTGTCCAGTCAGTGATGGAGAGAGTGCAGCATCGTAGGATTCTCCAGTCACTGACTTCGAGATTCTATTAGTCGGTGGCTCTGAGGTTCTTTGATGGAGAGTCTCAGATTATAAGATTCAGCCATGAGCCTCCCAGAATGTGATTTTTCAAGAGTCTATTACTCTATGTGACAAAGGGGAAAAATGTTTGTTCTTAGCAGCCCTGACTGCTCACGGGGAGTGAGAGGACCTGGCTTTCTGTGGAGGCCGCCATGGTAGGTTGGGCATATCAGCCACTGCTTTCCAGAAGGAAGAGAAATTTGTTGCTGCAGAGAGTGGGGTGGGTGCTGCAGGGATCTGGGCAGAAGGAAGGGGGACCCAGAGACAGCCTGAGGGGGCTAGATGGAGGGATATTGATGAGAGGACTTGGAAACCCCCCTGAGAGGACTTGGAAACCTCCGATTCTGTGGAATGTGTGTCAGTCCCTTCCCACGTCTCACCTTCAGGATCCTCAGAGAAGGCTTGTGCATGTAGAGAGGCAGTTTGGGGTGGCGAGTGTGGGTTCCTTCACTCCCCAGCTGTGTGATCCTGGGGAAGCTACTCAGCCTCTCTGAGCTGTGGTCACCTTACCTGTAAAGTAGCGCAGGTGGTGAGAATTCATCATCTAGGTAAAGCGCTCAGAATGAAGCCGGCATGGGGTGAACCCCGCATGCATGGTGGCTATGATTGAGTGGCAGTGGTTCTTTTGGGGAGACCTTTGGCAGGCTGCTTAGACTCGGTGAAAGTAGAGACACACAAGAGTGGGCACAGGGCAGGGCCGGGTCATTCCATCCCCATAGGCCCCGCTCCCAGCTGGCATCCCAGTGCTCAGTGGATGTTTGTTGAATGAGTGAATGGTTTTCTCTTCTCTCAGCCCTTCCTATTGACTGCACCAGCCCCAGTCAGGCAGGTAGGGGATCTGGGACTTTTGTCCTCTCTCCAGTGGGTCCCCAGGTCTTGCTCTTTCCTCCTCCATCTGTCCCCATCTCCACTTCTTCCTCTCCATTCCCACAGTCCCAGCTCCATGGCTGCAGCTGCTGGTGGTGGTGAGTTCTTGCCCCTCCCTAGCTGCCTAGCCTCTGGCAGCCTTCCTCCCAAGCAGTGTGGAGAAGACAGGGCAGGCTGAGCCCATGTACACCATGGTGGTCTGGAAGTGAATTCACAGATCCTGTCTCTCCGAACCTCAGAATGGAATGCCACAGGTCTTAATCCTAGCATGAAAAGATCTTAGAATTTCAGCCTTCAGTTGCAGAATCTTAGAATTGAAACACTCCAGAGGAGCATCGCGTAAACTTGTGACCTTTTGGACTACAGGATGGCACAGGGTGCCCGTGTGCACCACCAATTAGGTAAACTCAGATTTGTCATCATTAAAAAATCTAAATTGGGCTGGGCGCAGTGGCTCATGCCTGTAATCTCAGCGCTTTGGGAGGCCGAGACAGGCAGATCACAAGGTCAGGAGATCGAGACCATCCTGACTAACACTGTGAAACCCCTTCTCTACTAAAAAATACAAAAAAATAGCCAGGCGTGGTGGCAGGCGTCTGTAGTCCCAGCTACTCGGGAGGCTAAGGCAGGAGAATGGCGTGAACCCGGGAGGTGGAGCTTGTAGTGAGCCGAGATCGTGCCACTGCACTCCAGCCTGGGCGACAGAGTGAGATTCCGTCTCAAAAAAAAAAAAAAAAAAAAAACAACTAAATCAAATATAACATGTAAAATTAATAATAGAACGTAGATGGCGCAACTGCTGTGGAAGACAGTTTAGCAGTTCCTTAAAAAGTTAAATATAGGGCCGGGTGTGGCGGCTCATGTTTGTAATCCCAGCACTTTGGGAGTCTGAGGGGGGTGGATCACTTGCGGTCAGGAGTTCAAGACCAGCCTGGCCAACATGGCAAGACCCTGTCTCTACTAAAAATACAAAAATTAGTCAGGCGTGGTGGCGGGTGCCTGTAATCTCAGCTACTCAGGAGGCTGAGGCAGGAGAATTGCCTGAACCGGGAGGTGGAGGTTGCAGTGAGCCGAGATCGTGGCACTGCACTCCAGCCTGGGCAACAGAGTAAGACTCCATCTCAAAAAAAAAAAAAGTTAAATATAGAATCATCATATGATCCTGCAGTCCCACTCCTAGACACATAAGGGACTGGGAGCAGGAACTCAAACAGATGTGTCCACCTATGTTTGTGGCAGCCTTGTTCACAATAGCCAAAGGTGGAAACAGCCCAAGTATTCATCAACACAGGGCGGACTAACAAAATGCGGTGTAGACATGCAGTGGAGTATTATTCAGCCTGAAAAAGGAAAGTCTGATGCATGCTACAACATGAGTGAACCTCGAAAATATTATGCTAAGTGAAAGAAACCGGACATAAAAGGACAAATATTGACCAGGTGCAGTGGCTCATGCCTATAATCTGAGCACTTTGGGAGGCGAAGGCAGGTGGATCACTTGAGGTCAGGAGTTCGAGATCAGCCTGGCTAACATGGCGAAATCCTGTCTCTACTAAAAATACAAAAATTAGCCAGGGGTGGTGGCGGGCGCCTGTAATCCCAGCTACTTGGGAGGCTGAGGCAGGAGAATCGCTCGAACCCAAGAGGTGGAGACTGCAGTGAGCCGAGATCGCACCACTGTACTGCAGCCTGGGTGATAGAATGGGACTCCATCTCAAAAAAAAAAAAAAAAAAAAGGACAAATATTATATGATTCCATGCATATAAAGTACCTAGAATAGCGAAATTCATGGAGATAGTTGAACAGAGGTTACCAGGGGTTACCTGGGGCGGTGGGGAGGGAGAACTGGGGAATTATCGTTGAATGGGTACAGAGTTTATGTTGGGGATGATGAAAAAGGCGTGGAAATGGACTGGACAGTGGTGATGTTTGCACAATAACACGAATGTACTAAATGCCAGTGAACTGTGTATTTAAAAATGATGAAAATGGGCCGGCGCAGTGGCTCACGCCTGTAATCCCAGCAGCACTTTGGGAGGCCAAGGTGGGTGGACCACCTGAGGTCAGGAGTTCGAGACCAGCCTGAGCAACATGGTAAAACCCCGTCTCTACTAAAAATACAAAAATTAGCTGGGCTGGTGGCACACACCTGTTATCCCAGGTACGCAGGAGGCTGAGGCAGGAGAATCGCTTGAACCAGGGAGGTGGACGTTGCAGTGAGCCGAGATCGCACCATTGCACTCCAGCCTGGGTGACAGAGCGAGACTCCATCTCAAAAACAAACAAACAAACAAAAGTTAAAAAGGTTAAAAATGGTAAGCTTTATGTTGTGTATATTTTATCACAATTTTTTTGTTTGTTTTTTGTTTTGAGACAAGGTCTGGCTCTTTCGCTCAGGCTGGAGTGGAGTGGTACAATCTTGGCTCACTGCAATCTCTGCCTCCTGGGCTCAAGCCATCCTCCAACCTCAGCCTCCCAGGTAGCTGGGATTACAGGCACGCACCACCATGCCCGGCTAATTTTTTTTTTTTTTTTTTGTAGAGACGGGGTTTCACCATGTTGCCCAGGCTGGTCTTGTACTCTTGGGCTCAAACAATCTGCCCACCTTGGCCTCCCAAAGTGCTGGGATTACAGGTGTGAGCCACCATGTCCAGCCCTTTATCACAATTTTTTAAACAAGGTTTTGTGTCACTGAGAATGATGATTCTGTTTGCAATCCTTCTGTCTTTTTTTTTTTTTTTTTTTTCTGTTCACCTTCGTGCCTCCAGGCCCTGTGTTCCCAGCATGTAGTAGGTCCTCAATCATTGTTTGCTGAGTGGACAAATGGTCCCGGCTGTCTCGATGGCAAGCTAGTTCGGCCAGCAGCTCATGTTTCCTATCTAGACAGCTTCTTTCCTTGCACTCTTCATCTCCCCAAAGCCAATAGCCCCTTGCTAGGCTGCAGGTGGTCAGAGATGGCGCCCGCAAGTGCCTGTTCTGGGATTTGGGGATTAGACACAGCCTCAGAAGTGACAAAAAGGTGATTTCTCATGGAAGCCTCCTTCCAGTACCTGTCAGAAGAGGAGACATCCCACACAGCACACTCAAGAACTGGAAAGTTGTCCAGACAAACGGCCTGGACCCTGCTTTGGTTGTATTTAATATTTCACACTGGAGAGGATTCCTTCTTGTTTGACAGCAGTGCTTGGATGTGGTTTTTAATACACTCATTGCCGTGTCATTGATTTCTTCCCCCGAGCAGTGGACAAAAACATGTAGTATTGGGACAGAGTCAGGCTGTCGGGGATCAAGAAGTTTGCCCCACAGTTTATCAAATGTGAAAAGTGTATTTTAGCTCCAAGGCGACAGAGTCAGAATATTCAAGGTGCTGACTGTGTCACTGAGTCATGTTTCTTAAAATCAAAGGAATGGTTTTCAATGGCATTATTGTGTCAGACAGAGATTTTTTTTTTTTTTTTTTGAGACAGGTTTCACTCTGCCGCCCAGGCTGGAGTACAGTGATGTGGTAACAGCTCACCGAAGCCTTGAACTTCTGGGTTCAAGTGATCCTCCCGCCTTGGTTTCCCAAAGTGCTAGGAAAACAGGCATGAGCCATGGTGCCTGGCAGAGCAAGATTTAAAAAATTAAAAAAAAATTTAGGTCGGGTGCGGTGGCTCACGCCTGTAATCCCAGCACTTTGGGAGGCCAAGGTGGGCGGATCACTTGAGGTCAGGAGTTCAAAACCAGCCTGGCCAACGTGGCGAAATCCTGTCTCTACTAAACAAACAAACAAACAAAAAACACACAAAAAAACCCCAAGAAAAATTAGCCAGGCGTGGTGGCACATGCCTGTAATCCCAGTTACTCAGGAGGCTGAGGCACGAGAATTGCTTGAACCTAGGAGGCAGAGGTTGCAGCCAGCCGAGATTGCGCCACTGCACTCTAGCCTGGGCGACAGAGTGAGACTCTGTCTCAAAACAAAACAAAACAAATTAAAAAAATTTTTAAAAAGCAAGATTAAAAAGATTGAAAAAATCTTGCCCCTCATTTAAAAAAACTTGACATGCACATTTATTCCACACTGAGAGTTGCTCAGGTTGGAAAAGCAGTTTTGTTCTGCCCGTCTCTTCTGACAGCTGGCTAAAACGATGTCCACTCAGTGGCCTGGGTTTAATTGTAATGTTCTCAGTTTCTCTCTGTGCTGCATGAAGATTGGGAGGCACATTGTTGCCCACCAGCTGCTCGCTGTGAATAAGTGCCGAGTGCTGACATTCTGGAGCAGGTGCCTCCATCCACATAGCGGTGCCCTTCCTGGCAGCCCACATGGGGGGCACTCTGCCGGCTCGGTTCCCAGAGTCCCTTTCCATCTCACAAAGTATTCATTAACTTACCCCATAAATGTCCTCCCTTACAGCATCACTGTTACGTGATGAACAGGACCCAAAGAAATAGTGGTACCCATTTCCCTCCTGGATGGATGGATCAGGTTGCAAGTTATGGAAAATCAAACTACAATTGGTTTAATAAATAACAGTGCATTCCTCAGAGTACAGGTCTGTCTGCTGTAACAAAAGCCAAAATCACCATGATTTAAATAAGATAGACATTTACTTCTCTGTCAGTGACAATCTGAACATAATGTGAGCAACGCTGAGCGGGTGTCCCTTTTATTTTGTTACCCATCTTCCTCAACCTGCAGGTGGCTTCACCATCTGGTTTATGATGGCTGCTGCAGCTCCTGCCATCACATCTGCATTTCAGCCCATGGAAAGGGCAGAAAAACAAAGGGAGGAACATACCTTTTCTTTGGAGGGCATGAACAGGAAATTGCACAACTCATTTCTGCCCTCATTTCATTGGCTGGAATCCAGTCATGTGGCCATGCCCAAGTGCATGGTAAGCTGGGAAATGTAGTCTTTATCTAGGCAGCCATGGACTCAGCTAAAACTATTAATATTACTGTAGAAGAAGGGGAGAGTGGATATTGAGGGACAACCAGCAGTCTCTTCATGAATTCATTGAAGAGAGTTGAGCCCCCACCATTGCTAAGCACTGTTTTAGGTGGTGAGGATACAGCAGTGGGCAAGATGACAAACATCCTGTTTCTTCCAGAGCTTACATTCAAGTGAGAGGAGAGCCTAGTGTCCTGGAAGCCAGAAGGAGAGCACTTCAAGGAGGAGGGGGTGACCAGCTGAGTCTATTGTAGCTGACGGGCGCGTCAGAGGCAGGGTGAATGTCTGGCCGCTGGAGTCCCTGGAGACCTTGATGAAGTCATATCAGTGACATGGAAGGGCAAAGCCTGGAGAGTCTAGTTCCTAATGCATAGGAATTGGAGTGAAAAAAAAAGGGAGCCCTTTGGATATATCTTCTTTCTATTAAGGAAAGGAGAGAACTGGGGATGTGCTGTTGATACTTTTTTTTTTTTTTTTTTTTGATGGAGTCTTGCTCTGTCAGCAGGCTGGAGTGCAGTGGCTCGATCTCGGCTCACAGCTCACTGCAACCTCCATCTCCCGGGTTCAAGCGATTCTCCTGCCTCAGCCTCCCGAGTAGCTGGGGCTACAGGCATGCGCGAGACAAGTTTTTTAAGATGGAGAAATGGCAGTACATGCATGTGGTTATGATGGTAATGAACCTGGAGAAGGAAAAATGAAAATGCAGGAGGGCTGGGTACAGGGCTCATGCCTGTAGTCCCAGCTACCTGGGAGGCTGAGGCGGATCGCTTAAGCCCAGGAGTTCGAGAGCAGCCTGGGCAACATGGCAAAACCCTGTCTCTACAAAAAATACCAAAAAAAAAAAAAAAAAAAAAATTAGCCAGGTGTGGTGGCGTGCACCTGTAGTCCCAGCTACTTGGGAGGCTGAGGTGGGAGGATCGCTTGAGCCCAGGACCAGGAGTTCAAGGCTATAATGAAACATGATGATGCACTGTACTCCAGCCTGGGCATCAGAGACCCTGTCTCAAAAAAAGGAAAAAGAAAAATGAAAATGCAGGAGAAAGAAGGGTACACACTGCAGGAGTGCCCTCCTTAAGGAAGTAAGAGGGCTGGGTATAGGGCACAGTGGAAGTGGACCTTCGTGAGGGGCAGAGTTGATGGATCAGGCTCGGAAAGAGGAATGTAGGTGTTGGTGGAGGCTCTTTGGATAATTTCTGCTCTCTCAGTGAAATGGGAAGCAAGGCCATGGATGGCTTGAGTGAAGATGGGGAAGAGCAGTAGGAAATTTTGGGGCAGAGGAGGCATCTGTCTGCTGCAGGGGTTGGGGCTTCCTCACATGACAAGAAGCCTCAAGGTGGGACAAGATGGCTTCCACAGTGGGCTCCAGCATCACCACCAGCATTCCAAACAGGAAGAAGGTGGAAGAAAGGTGGGGCCCCACTGGTTGTATCTCATGTCTTTTAAAAGGAAAGGAAAAAACTTCTTTAGAAATGCACTAGCTGTTTTCTGCTTAGATCTCGTTGGTCAGACTGGGTCACATGGGTATCCCTAGCTGCAAGGGAGGCTGGGAAATCAGGAACCAGGATCTCAAGACTGGCTTAGAACAGGGTGCACTGCCTCCTCGAGGGCTCCATTAAGAGAAAGATGGGGGATGTGCCTGCCACCCAAGTCTGATACGTCCTGTTCACCAGCAGCTTTGCTCATCTGCTAGTGAAATATCTGCTGGCATGCACATATGACAATTATGGACCTTCCATATTGTTTGCCATGAATTTCAAGCCCCTCTCCACCAGCAGTGTTACCTGCCAGTAGCCTAACCTGTTCTCTCTGACTTGTCACTCAGTGTGTGACTAGCTTTATAAGTGTCTTGGCAATAGAATGGCTTGTACCTGGCTTTTCTACACGGCAAGCCACTTTGAATAATACATCTGTGCTTTTGGTCGCTTCTCTGCCTTCAGTGATGGAAGTCATCGATTTTGTACTGGAAAGTTTTATTTTGTGCTTGTTCTAAAAAAATTCCAATGGTTCCCTGGAGTGATACCTTGTTTTGTAGGGGAAACATGAAAACATTTCAAAGGCTTCCAGCCACCACCAGCCACCTGAGATAAGAGAGCCCACACCGGTCAGAGGTATGATGCGTCTCCTCTTTCAGGTATTTAGGGTTGCACTTTCTATTTTTATTTTTCATCTTTGTTTGTGCAAAATCATACATTTCCGAACCAGCACATTCCACAGGCATATAAAAATCCTACTTAGCCCTTATGATTGTGTTGTATTCTGAATCATAGAATTTTTGTTAATATTTTCATCCCCACTTTGATGTTTCAACAACCATTTTGCATTATCCACCCATTTTGGTCATTTGGGGCTTAATACAACAGGAAATACGTAGGGCCAACTATGTACTGGGCACTATTCTAAGTGCTTTTTTTTTTTTTTTTGAGATGAAGTTTTGCTCTCGCTGCCCAGGCTGGAGTGCAGTGGCATGATCTTGGGCCACTGTAACCTCCACCTCCCAGGTTCAAGTGATTCTCCTGCCTCAGCCTCCCAAGTAGCTAAGATTACAGGTGCACACCACCACACCTGGCTAATTTTTTTGTATTTTTAGTAGAGATGGGGTTTTACCATGTTGGCCAGGCTGGTCTTGAACTCCTGACCTCAGGTGATCTGCCTGTTTCGGCCTCCCAAAGTGCTGGGGTTACAGGCATGAGCCACCACGCCCAGCTCTAAGTGCTTTTTATAAATACTGTGGTGGTTTTAAAACATGACCCCAATTTTGGACACTCTTCCTGTTGAAGGGTGGAGTCTATGTCCCTTCCTTTTAATTGTGGGCTGGACTTAGTGACTCTATTATATCAATAGAAAACAGCAGAAGTGATGTTTTGTCATTTCCAAGGGCAAGTGTTTTCCTCCTGCTTCTCCCGGGATGCTTGTTCTGGGGGAAGTCGGCTGCCATGTAATAAGCCCGGCTCCTCTGGTTCTGCTCTGCTGCAGATAGCCACTTCAGTCACCAGCTCCAACAGAGCTGCCAACCGATGGCAGGCATCAGGTGCCAGCTGTGCGGGTGAACCATCTTGATTGTACCCATCCCAGCTGAGCTATCAGATAATGGCAGCTCCAGCAGACATCTGAGGCTAACTGCATGAAAACCCCAAGCAAAAACAACCCAGCTAAGCCCTTCCATTCTTGACCCACAAAATTTTGAGCAAAATAAAGCAGGCGTGCCTTTTTTTTTCGCACCACTAGAATTTCTAATTAGCAACGATCACCAGAAGACACAGAACTCATTTAATCTCCATTTCTCAGATAAAGAAATTGAGACCCAGAGAGATTAAGCAACTTGCATATGTTCTCATGGAAGAGATAAGAGATGAGTACAGTTGATTCCAATATTCTGCCTCTTGACAATAATAAGGGGAGAAAATGCAAAGTTAACAAGTAGTTATGCAAAACATGTAAAAATGTGCCAGCCAGGCTCAGGGCTGTTGAGGAACCCCTTGTTTTTGTTTTTGTTTTTGTTTTTGGAGACAGGTTCTTGCTCTGTTACCCAGGCTGGAGTGCAGTGGTACAATCATAGCTCACTGTAGCCACACCTCCTGGGCTCAAGTGATCTTCCCACCTCAGCCTCCCAAGTAGCTGGGACTACAGATGCACACCACCGTGCCTGATTGATTTTTTTTTTTTGGTAGAGATGGGGTCTTACTGTGTTGCCCAGGCTGGTCTCAAATTCCTGAGCTGGATGATCCTCCCATCTTGACCTCCCAAAGTGCTGGGATTACAGGCATAAGCCATGGCACCCGGTTTCCTTTGGACCCATTTTGGATGGATGGACTGTATAGTACACACAGCACCTTGAAGAACTGAGCAATTCCTGCAAAAATCACAATTAATTTCACATTTCAAATTTGCAAAATGTCAGTGAATGAAATTCTAACAACCTTCTTTCATCTGAAACCTCCAAACTGCCTGGGGATCATCAGGGTTTTGAGACCGCACAGGGGAAGCTCTGACCCCTTGACTCAGCATTTTAAGCTCAGAAGCTTCCCGGTGAAAAATATTAGAGCCATTAAATTAAAGGACATCAAATTTAACTGTTGGATGCACCTTGGAGTCCATTGCATCTAACCTTCCACCCAGGGCAAGACAAGAAAACACATGTGTGAGTGAAGCAACCGTTCGATATGACGGTCTGAGCAGCTGCGGCAGACAGCTTGTGATTAACAGTTAAGGAACTGCAGAGAAAATATGGACATCAGATCACAGGGCTCAGGTGGTCACTGAGGCCGGGGACGGGGCCAGCCTCAAGGGTATGTAACCTGCGCAGTCGCTCAGGGCTCCCCACCTGGAAGGATCCCATGCTTGGTTTAATGCTCTGCTATTGCTGTCTTGAAATTCATAATAATTTTTGAACAAGGAGTCCAGAGTCCAGATTTTCATTTTTCACTGAGCTTCACAAAAGCGGTAGCTGGTTCAGGCTGGGGAGGTCAGGGGCTGGTTCAGGAATGACCGTTTCAGACAGGTGAGCAGGACAGGCAAGACCTGGGGGCTAGAAAACCCCATTAATTTGGGAAGCAGTGACTTGCCCAAGATCACCAGTCAGGAGGTGGTAGCACAAGGGTTTAAACCCAGGCCTCTCGGACTCCAAGGTCCGTGGTCTTATTTTTTGAGTCGGAGTTTTGCTTTTGTCGCCCAGGCTGGAGTGCAATGGCGCAGTCTCTGCTCACTGCAACCTCTGCCTCCTGGGTTCAAGCAAGTCTCCAGCCTCATCCTTCTGAGTAGCTGGGTTTACAGATGCCCACCACCACACCCTGATAATTTTTGTATTTTTAGTAGAGCTGGGATTTAACCATGTTGGCCAGCCTGGTCTTGAACTCCTGACCTCAAGTGATCCACCTGCCTTGGCCTCCCAAATTGTTGGGATTACAGGTGTGAGCCACTGCGCCCAGCCTGGCCTGTGGTCTTAAATACTTTACTCTCTGTCTCCTGGGAAGGACCTCACACCTGAGCTGCTCTCCTGACTGTTCTTAAAATTGTGGCTTTCTCTTCCAAGGAGACTTCCTGGATTGCTCCAGCAGTTGTGCTCACCACTCCCTCCTTCCTTCATTCTTCCTTCCCACGGTCCTCGTGCCTGCCCCCGTTTCCTTTCCCCACTCCTCTTGGCTGGCATCTACCATGGCTTCCAGGCCCCCAGGCCCATTCTGATGGGGCCTTACCCCCCCAAAAAGAAGTCTTGGGCTCAGTTTTCTTGCTGCGTACCGAATAGGCTCCATGGTACAGCTTTTTTCACCTTCCCACTCTTAGAGCTGGGCTTCTGTCTCAGTTTCCCTGCCTAAAACTCCAATGAATGTGGGATAATGGGAGTCAGATGGGCCTGGTTCACCTCCTGCCCTACCATCACTCCAGTGCAAGCAGCTTCACCTCTCCAGGCCTCAGTTTAAGGCCTATCTGTTAAGCGAAGGAAGCCCCACCCTAACCAAGTGACCAGGGTTAGTATCACCAATGATCCATCCTGTACCCCCTGACATGTAGCAGTGACAATGTACTATAACTCTGGGCTGTTCTCCCCCACTGTGACCCATATTAATGATAAGAAGGCATCAGACAGGCCAGGCGTGGTGGCTTACACCTGTAATCACAGCACTTTGGGAGCCCGAGGCCGGCGGATCAGCTGAGGTTGCAGTTCGAGACCAGCCTGGCCAACATAGTGAAACCCTGTCTCTATTAAAAATACAAAAATTAGCTGGGCATGGTGGCACATGCCTGTAGTCCCAGCTACTCAGGAGGGTGAGGCAGGAGAATTGCTTGAACCCAGGAGGTGGAGGTTGCAGTGAGCCGATATTGTGCCACTGTACTCCAGCCTGGGAGACAAGAGCGAAACTCTGTCTCAAAAAAAAAAAAAAAAAAAAAAAAAGCAAGCATCAGACAAATCCAAATTGAGGGACAGTCTACAACATATCTGGCCCTTCAAAACTGTCAAGGTCAAGCAAAGCAAGCATAGTACAATAAACTGTCCCAGGCTAGAGGATTGAGGAGACATGATGGCTGAATACAATGTCATGTCCCAGATAGGATCTTGGAACAGAAAAAGAATCCATGGAAAAACAGGTAAATCTGGATGAAGGCTGGAGTTTAGTTAATGGTAATGCACCAATGCTAATTTTTTAATTTTGACAAAGGTACCACGGTTATGTAAGATGCTGGCTTCAGGGGAAGCTGGGTGAAGGGTATCCGGGAACTCTCTGTGCTATCTTTGCATTGTTTCCATAAATCCAGAATTACTCCAAAATAAAACATGTATTTTTAAAAAGTCCCTGCGCTGCTGCTGTTGCTGTTGTCTGGCCAGGGTCCCTCCCAGTTCCTCTGCTGACAGGTCCTCTCCCTGGTTACAAGGGCGGGGGTACCTGACCCAGGCTGGGTCACCCTGGCCACAGCAATTGGTCCAAGGGATAAGCATGTGACCCATGCTGGGCCAATCAGAGTCCTTTCCTAGAACTGTTCAGCTTGGAATGGGAAGAGAAGCTCTTCCCACTCTGGCCATGAATCTGTCAGGCCGTAAGTCTGGGCCTGTGGAGGCTCCTGGTTCTCCTGCAGCAGGGACAGTGGGCCTGAGAGAACTACAGCACAAAGAGAGGATGTTGATGGCATTCAAGATGGCCTCGCCCTCCTTCCCAGTCTTCCTCAAGGCAGCCTGCCCTGTTATGGGAGTCGAGATATCATCTTTGAGTGTAATCCAGTTCAAACTGGTTTAAGTTGGGTTTCTGTCACTTACGACCAATGAATCCTGGGGACTGATGACATCCCCTCAGGTTGTCATGAGGACATGGTGGCATATCTACAACCTGGCACAAGGGAGCCGCTCCTACGTGGTGAGGGGTCTTGTTATCCTCTCCAAGGAGTCTGGGGACCGCCCTGGACTCCAGCCTGCATGGCTGTGGCCCTGACACAGGCTCCCCTCCTGGTCCCACTCAGCCCCTGGTAGGAAGGAGAGGTCCCACTTCAAAGGAGCCCGCTTGGCTCACAAATCCCTTCCCATCTCCAGGCCCCGCTCCAGCCTTCTCCTCTGGGTGTGAGGAGCTGGGGTCTTGGCTGTGACCAGAGCTGGGTCTATGGCGGAAGAGAGGGGAAGTCCCTATCACCGCCCTGGCCAGACCTGGCAGAACTAAGGCACAGGTAGGTGTCAGATGCCAAGGCTGTGCCAGTGCTTGCTCTGAGAATGAGTTGTGATGGGCCACGTGAGCTGGAGTTCCATGGCCTCCAAGCATGAGGGCAGACAGAAAGCAGGAGATGAGAGAAAATGGGGAGATTTTGGAGAAACCAGTCAGAACTACCGGAAGGATCTGAGTGAGACCAAGGCCTCTTCTGTGGCCTGCTCTTACTGCCCCCTCTCAAAGCTTCCTCTACGCCTTGCCCCTTCCAGGTGCCCTGCCTGCGTGCTCCTCCCACCTGTCAGGCAGGTTCCTGGAGCATCTCTTCTTGTGTGAAGATTTCCTTTGCCCAGTGCCCACCCCTGGTCCCTAGGGCAGAGCCGAATTCACCGGCCTTCCTGTTCACCCATCCGTTTTCTCTCCTCATGCTGGCCACTCCCTCTTCTTTTCTTCCTTCGTTTGTTCACGCAGGCATACACTTGATCATTTTCCATAGCAAATATTTTTGGAGTGCCATCTGCATGCCAGACCCTGAGCACGCAGAGGTGAATGGGACCCACCTGCCTTTGCTTCTGTGGCAGTGAGGGAGAGAGGAGGGGCTAGGTTTAGCAGGCAGAGCTGACAGGAGCCCAGGTGGCATCCAGGTGGCATTCAGGTAGCATCTGGGATTTGAGCCTGAGTAACTTGGTAGCAGCCACACAAACCCTCCCTTTGCCATGGAGTCTTGGGAATATATACAATGCATCCCCCTCCCCAGGGACCGTCAGTCCCCCAGATTCTACAGTGAGAGAACCTCAGGAAAGGCATGACTCTGGTAAGTGACAAGCGATTGTAGGGCTAAGAATGGGGCTTTGAGCCTAAAATATCCCCAGCGTCTCGTGGCCACAGCCTGGCTGCATCAGCAGGAAAGCCTGGGGGAATCATTGCCTCTTCTTCACTGTGTGATCCTGGTCAAATTGCTTAGCATCTCTGAGCCTCTGCAGTCAAATGAGAATAACAGAAGTACCTCGTAGATTGTTGTCATTATTCACAGAGACTTTAATTCATGTAGAGCACATGGCACCAAGCCTGAAGGAGAGTAAACACCTCCTTTTTGAGCTATTATTATGATTTTAGGAAGAGTGTGGCCAGGTTGCAGAAAACTCCAGATGCCAGCGTAAGGAGCTGGCGCTTTACCCTGTGGAGTCAGAGACCAGAAGTTTTTGAGCAGAAAAAAGAACATGAAGAAACCAGCCAGTCAGCTCCTTTCTAGCCCCTACAGCATCTGGAACCTCGGAGCCGGCAGCAGGTCAGCAGTGACAAGCCCAGCCATGAGGCCGGTGACCTCCAGCTCCCAGGAGCTGCCGGCTGCCCCAGTTCCGGACCCAGGCAGCAGCCTGCCCCCACCCCCAGCATCTCCCTGGATGGAGCCAGATAGATGGTTTAATAATGCAGGCTGCCGGGCTGACCTCGTAGCCGCTGAGCCAGCTGAGGCTAACTCCGCTCCCCCTGCTGTGGCTCCCGCAGAATTCCAGAGCTCCCTGCAAGGGTGCTCAGATCCAAATGGCAGCCACACAATAGTGCGGGGTGCAGTGGCCTCTGGCTAGGGGACAGAATAAGTCAGGCAGATGCAGAGATCTGAGCCTTCCTTCCTCCTCCTCCAGCTCTCCCTGGGGGTGTCTCAGAGGAGTCTCCTGGTTCAGAGAGCTGAGAGGAGGCCATCTGCCATGGGGCTGTAAACACTCGGCAGATCCCGCTTCTGTTGGAGCAGGCCTCGGGGTTGGGGGGAGGGGGATAGACACTCTCGGTCTGGCCCTTGCACCATTGGGTGGGGCAGCTCACCAGGACCCTCCCCAAGCACCTGCTTGTGACTGGCAAGGGGCTGGGCACCCATGGCACAGATCTGGATTAGATGGTTGAATTGGCTGAAAATGGCTCACCTTCTAGTGGAGGCAGCCGGTGTGTCAAAAGGGGTGTCCCCCATTGTCCTCCTGTCCCCTCCCTATCTGACAGCACACACCAGGGCTGCTCTACCAAGACTGGCAGGGAGGCAGCCTGGCAAACCTCACCATCCAGTCATCTCAGCCCCAGCCAGGCAAGCAGGGTGCCATCAGCACCTCTAATAGGGTTCTCTGGGGTCCCTCCCATAACTGGGTCTCTGGACCAACAGGCATCCACGTGGACACTTCAAAATATCCCCCAGAGTGTGGCCCTGGCCTTTGGTCCTCACAGGTACCCCCTCACTGGGGCCACACCCTCGGCCACCTTTGACTCTTGTC
This sequence comes from Pan paniscus, assembly GCF_029289425.2. Taxonomy (NCBI): domain Eukaryota; kingdom Metazoa; phylum Chordata; class Mammalia; order Primates; family Hominidae; genus Pan; species Pan paniscus. The sequence continues at coordinate 47,291,015 of NC_085927.1, read as the reverse complement.
CAGCCCTAGGGTCTTTATGCACATTCTTTATGCATCATTAGCCTTGAGCTGCCCTTGGTCTATAAACAATGAAGACCATAGGCTCTCAGAATCATGGACTCCTAAGGAATCAGGCCATCCTGTGTTGGCTGCCACTCCTCTAGTTCTGTTTTCGTCTTTGATAGTCTGGATGCAGAACACAGAACTTCCTCAACTTCCCCAAATATAATTGATTGATCTCAAAACCACTGGCCCCCAAGAGGGCTCCTGATGGTACCTCCCTCCTGGGCTCCACCCCCTGTGTGGTCCCCTCACTACAATGAATGGGTCAGATCCATGGAACCAACGGGAAAGCAAAAATGAGTGTTACTTCTGAGGACAGGTCTTAAGAGACACAGGCTTCCTACTTGTTCTCACTCTGGAGAAATCAGCCGCAATGTTGTGAGGACACTCAAACAGTCCTATGGAGAGGTCCATGTGACAAGACACAGAGGACTCCCACCAACAGCCAACATCAACCTGCCAGCCACGTGAGGGAAGCATCTCAGAAGCAGATCCACCAGCCCCAGTCCAGCCTTCAGATGGGTGGAGCCCCAGCTAAACATCTTGACTGCAAGTTTATGAGACATTCCAAGGCCGAATCACCCTCTCCCAAATGCCTGACCACAGAAACTGTGAAATAATAAGCATGTCATTTTGCAGATTTAAGCCACTGAGTTTTGAGGTAATTCATTACAAAGCAATAAATGACTCATAGGAGAAACACGCAGACTTTTCTGAAGGGAGTAGGGGGAAGGAGGTGGTAGGGAGACTGAAGTGGGGGAGGGGGCTCGTAATGTACACACCACAGCAAAAGAATGTCAAAATCCTTCCTAGAAATACATGTGTTCTTCGCAACTAGGCCTCCTGGGCGGGTGGGCTTCCCTCCCTGTCACCTTCCTCCCGACTTGTGGTCTCTTCTCTCTCCTACTCATTCTCCCCCAGGCCCCAGCATCTGACAACTACCTTCATCCTTGCATGCCCTGACCTGTCACAGTGACCAGAAAAACAAAACACTCCTAGATAAGAGGACCCACCTTCCCCAGAAGGCAGCTCAGCCCCCATCTCTTCCTAGTCCACTTGGCAGGGTTCCACCGTGGGCAAGGACCACGCTTTGCCTTCCAGGCCCATCTTTTTCTTCCAGGCTCTGTCTCACCACTGGCTCCTGTCCTCAGCGAGCTGATGTCCTCAGTTCCAGTACTGGAGGCACAATAGAAATGTGATTTTAGGTCTGGATCCAAAGGAGGAATGTGACACCCCGCACAAGCTCTGGGGTGTGTGTGTGTTTCTCTGAAAGAATCACTTTAACCTAATTTTCTTGGCATCAACTCAAAATGCCACGGAGACCAAGTGAAGAAAATTTCACCTAAGTACAAAGGGCAAATCTTGTTATTCACCTTAAACAATGCGTGAAGCTTTTAGCATTTCTATGTTCCTCTCACTCTTCCTCCTCTGTTCTCTAAGCTTTGAAGAAAGGAAGACTTTCTGGAAAAAATGTCTTTCTAGTGACGTGGCCAGGGCAGTGGGATCATTTGGATGTGGGCCATGCTTGTTCACCTTGAAAATAAAGGGCACTTTCTGGTGAGCTGTCAGCCAGGGGCAGCTCCTGTGCACCTCTGGGAGAAGGCCGAGCAGATGGGGTTCTGGGATGCAGGGCAGGTGCCCAGCCCACCCATGTCACCTGGCACTGACATTTCGAGGATGGTTCTACTCCGGCTAATTTTCCTGTGCACGCATCACTCCACCCACAGCGCAATTAGCCCAGCTGAGGGCAGGAAGTGGTACCTGGATTCACATTCCTCCAAGACTGTCCATGGTGGTGGGGAGAGGAGCAATTAGGGCGCTGGTGGGAAGGGGGGTGGATGCTGTGTGCCCGGAAGAGAACCTCCTAATGTCTAGATTTGTGGCTTATTAATAAGAATAATGTGTGAAAATGGCCTCGCACAGTGCCTGGCCCTGAGCGAGCCCCTGACACGTGGTTGCTACTTGATAGAGGTGACCAAGTAAAGAATAAGCTGGGGGAGGTGGACACATGGAGAATGAATAATGACATGATGTGATGTGTGCTGTCACTGAAGCCTCGCAGAGTGTTCTGGGAGCCGGTGGAGAAGGAAGTAGCTCAGCCAGCTCAGTTTAGGAGTGGTCAGGGGAGGCTTCACTGAGGAGGCGGCTTTCAAGCAGTACCTGAGGATAGGTAGAAAGTAGACACGTAGGGAAGGGATCTGAGAGGAGGAAAGGCTTCCCACATCAAGGGAACAGGATCAAAAGCACAAAGGTGTGAAGATGATGGGGTGACAGATCCAACTCCATCTTCTATATGGTGGCAGAAAGTGAGTCTGGAAAGGGCAGATATTGGTGTTTCTGGGACCCAGAACATATGTGGGATGATATTGAAGATGCTGGAGGAATAAATAAGGACCAACTGCAACGGGCCTTATTTAGGCAAGTTAAAGAGTTTGGAGTTTTGGTCAGGTGCGGTGGCTCATGCCTGTAATCCCAGCACTTTGGGAGGCTGAAGCGGGCAGATCACCTGAGCTCAGGAGTTTGAGACCAGCCTGGCCAAAATGGGGAAACCCCGTCTCTACTAAAAATACAAAAATTAGTCAGGCATGGTGGTGGGTGCCTGTAATCCCAGCTACTTGGGAGGCTGAGGCAGGACAATAGTTTGAACCTGGGAGGCAGAGGTTGCAGTGAGCGGAGGTTGCACCACTGTGAGTGGAGATTGCACCACTGCACTCCAGCCTGGGTGACAGAGAGAGGCACTGTCTCTAAAATAAATAAATAAATAGAGTTTGGATTTTATCCTGTAGCAGAGAGGGCTTACCATTCATCTCTGTATTTATTCCTGAGGCAGACATCACCAATTGATCATGCCATTTTCTGCAAAGGGTGAGCACCTCTAGGCAGCTGCTGCCAATCATTTGTCATGAGAAAGAGAACATATTTGCCTCTGTGCATGGGCTCTGGGGAGCTACTGGAGGGTTTAAACAGATGGGTGGTGAGGGAGTTTGTTGCAGGTATCCAGGTGACGGCAAGCCTGGTCTGGGGCAGTGACTGTGGGAATGGACGTGTTATTGCTTACGTTTGTCTCGGTCTTAACCATTCAGCTACAGATTCTAGGCAGTCTCCTGAGCTCCCCGCTCCCCGCATTCCCAGGTCCTCAGGGTTCCCTGTGTGTGTGTCTCTGTGTGTGTGTGTGTGTGTGTGTGCATTAGGTCTGTCTGGGCTTGATTTTAATAAGGAGCTTGCTATATGTCTGGAGCTGCACTATCTCACATGGCAGCCACAAGCCACATTATGGCTATTTACATTTAAAGTAATAACAATTAAAATTAAAAATTTAGTTCCTCAGCCACATTAGCCACAATTCCAATCCCTCAATAGCCACATGCAGTTAGTGGCTACTGTCTTTGACAGTGCAGACATGTATCCTTTCCACTATGGTCTAGAGAAAGCCCAGTTGAGTGTCTAGATGGTGTGGTCCACTATGACCCTCAGGCCAGGCCAACTCTATCTTCTATATGGTGGCAGAAAGTGAGCTAAGAGCTGAAACTCTTGTCAATGTACATCTGCCCAGTAAGGGCAAAGTCTCCAAAGGGAGATTCTTAGACTGTTTTAGAGCTTCAAACAAACTCTGAGCGAATCCAGCCAGACCTGGAGGTCTCCAGGGAGAAGGGAGTGGCCGGCACTGTGCTGGGGGTACTGGCTGCTTTTGCTATATTCCTTTCACAAAGGAGGAAACAGGCTCAGAGAGGGTTGTGACTTGCACTCTGGAAGATGACTGGGAACATCTCGGAAACAGAGCAGCAAGAGGCTGTTTTGCCACTCACTCCCTGGTATTCTTTGGGGTCATCGCTGCTCAGTTTCTTGGGCAGGAGCGGATTAGGTGGCATCTGCCAGTGCCCATCTCAGAAAGTGTCTGGGCCTGAGAGCCACAGGGGGGCTGTTGGCTTGGGGAGCACTCTAGTTTCTCGAGGGATCCGCCAGAGGGCGCAGAGGCCGTTATGTTCTGCCTGAGGGGCTCTTCCAGCAAGGTCTTGGAGCTGGGACCCTGCTTCTTGCCCAGCCTTGTCAGGGATACACACCATGTGTTGGATACCGCCCCTGCCCTGTAGGAGGGCTCAGTTTAAATAGCAGAGACAGCACATGGCTTGTTTGGGTTTGCAGCGAGGGACCTTGAAGGATGGGTAGGAGTGTGCCAGGCAGCCTAGGGTGCAGGTGGGGAACGCCCAATAGTCCTTCTGCATACCCCAGGACAACAAGCGGCCTGTGACCCAGTGCTTCTCTGCCCTCCCAGCCCCATCCTGGGCCGTTCCCTGTTCTCAGTTGACAGGAGGGAGGAATTTCTGGACAGACGTTCTTTCTGCTCTACTAATACCCAACTCCGTGGAGTTCCCTGTACACACATACAAAGCTGTTTCATGCCTCTGTGCCTCTTTGCACATGCTATTCCCAGAGTCCGGGACACCCTTCTCCTCCTTCTTTAGCTGGCCAACTCCTACTCATCCATCAAGATTCAGCTCAGGCAGTGGCTTCTTCTGGGGAGTCTCCTTATTCCAGACCTGCATGAGATGTCCCGACGGGGAGTTCCCGCAGCCTGGACTTCATCTGCCGTGCAACACCTGAGAACAGGCGCTGGTGCATGCGGTCCTATAAAAGTGATGGAGAAGTACAGGGCCGGCTGGCAGCAGGCCTCCGACATGCAGCTCGCAGGGCCTCGGGAGGAGGTGCTTGCCTGCCCAAGCACCAAGTTACAGGCCCTGGGTGCCAGGCTTCTTGCATCTTCCACCTCCTCCTCCTCCCAGCATCCACCCCTTTGCAGGTGGCAGCAGGTGGCAGGGGCTTTGGCGTAAGGGGCGGGGAACTGGGCCTCTGGAACGCTAATGAAGCTTCTCTAGCTGCAGATGAGCCCAGTATCCCTTGGACCTACTCCTGGAGGGGTGGGGAAAGGCAGTGAGTGCCCTGGCACAAGGTAGGGGAGCGTAAAGTCTAATACCGTCTGTAGGCTCCCTGTGTAACCTTGGGGGAATCACTCCTCTTCCGAACCTCAGTTGTCTGGCCTGTAAAATGGGAACGCAGCAGCCGCACTTCCCCAGTCGCCAGCGGTTGAACGCGGGACCAACCAGCAGGGCGCAGGCGGCAGGGCATGGAGGTACAAGGCGGAGAGGGGGCCCATCAGCGGAGGCGGAGTCCAGGGGGAGGGCGAGTCCAGGCGCACTTCGGGCGGCCCCGCCGCAAGTTTGCCCCCAGCTGTTGAATGCGCTGGCGGAGGCCGGACCCGGACCCGGACCCGGATCCCGCGGGGTGAGCAGCGCAGGGGGCCGGGGCCGGGGCCGGGACAGGGGTCCGCCAGGCCGGGGCTCGGGGTTCCGCGGGGCCGCCTTCGCCTCCCTGGGCGCTGCAGCTGCAGCGGCGGCGCCAGGCGCGGCCCCAGCCCCGCGGGCGTGTGTCTGCGAGCGCGCGTGTGTCCGTGGAGCGTGCGGCCGGCTCGGGGGCGGGAGCGGGCTTGCTGCGGAAAGGCCTGCGGAGGGCACCGGGAGCGGGCGGGCTGGCGGACGGACAGACGGACACGGCCTGCCGCGGTCCCTGACGCGCGCCGCTTGGCCCCTCCTGGGCGCCCTCCCCGCCGAGGCAGGGGCAGAGGCGCGGCGGCGGGGAGGAGGGGGCGGCGGCGTCTGCGCGCACACGCGCGCTCCCAGACACACACACAGACACACGCGGGCCACCCCACGGCCACGCGCCACGCACCCCGCACCCACACCCGCGCTCACACTCACATTCACACTCACACTCACACGCGCAGGCCCCGCGGCCGCCGCTTCCCGGAGGCGGTGCTTGGCCCGGATCCCGGCTGGGGCTGGGGTAAGTGAATTCCTCTGGATCCGAGCGCCGCGACCGGGGAGACGGTGGGAGTCGGGGCTGGAGCCGGAGGGCACCCCCTCCGTCAGTGGGGGTGGGGCTTGGAGAGGGACACGGAAGGGGGGATGAGACGGGGAGAGCCACCCCCAGTGTCTCCTGGGTCTGGGGATCCCCGTGAGACCCCCGGGGGACCACCCTGCGCGAGGGAGGTGGTGGTGGTGGCGGTGGGCGGAGGCGGTGGGAGGACACCGAGGACGGTCGGTGAGGTGAGCGTTTCTGGGGGTGGTGCAGAGGCTCGATGGTGGACGGTGTGCCAGCCTGTGCCACACTGCACCTCTCTGCCCTCATCTTTTCGAATCGGGGGCCCTAACCCCTGTCTTTCACGGGGTGCTGCCGGGTCAAGGCATTCATCCTCTAGCTGGTAAGAGGGGTTGACGGGATGGATGTCTTCTAGGGGAAGGGGGGCCAGGGTGGGGCTTGACGGCGGTGGGGTTGGTAAGACCAGAATTGGGGGGTGGGGACCCTTTCAGAGGCGCTGGCCAGGGACAAGGAGGGAGGCAGCCCAGGGAGGCGGCATAAATCGCAGACACTGCAGCTCTGGCAGGGCCGGGGCCACTGCCGGGTGTGTGTGTGTGTGTTTGTGTGTGTGTGCGAGCGCGTGCCAGTGTGTGTGTGTGCGTGTGTGGGCTCCAGCAGCTGTCAGGGGACGGGGAGGGGGTGGGTGTGTTGGCTGGTGGGGCGCCGTGTGCATGTGGGGAGGATTGTGCGTGCTGTGTGTGTGTGGTGTGTGCGTGTGTGTGTGGACACGGGGTGGACCCTGCTCTCTGTACACACACAAGCGCACACACGCACACTGTCAGTGGCCTGGCAGGATTTTCTCGGAATGTTTGGAGGGAAGCGAGCTGATTGTGTGTGTGTGTGCATGCGTGTGCATGCACACTCGGGGAGCTTGTGTCCAAAACAGAGGCCACAGGCCATGGTGTGTCAGGCGTGCCCAAGGAGGGAGACGAGAAGGGGACAGTGGTGCTGACCGTGCACTCAGCTGGGGAGGAACGTGGTACTCGGCACTTTCTGCAGCTCAGGGCTCTGTGCTGTGCCCCTTCCCCCTGGACTCCTCCCACCCAGCAGCTGCGGCTGGAGGGCACTGCCTTGGTCCCTTGCTGAGACACAGGTGTTGGGCTGGAGTATGTGTGTGTGTCTGGGCTGCGGCTGTCGCTATCAGCAGGCCAGGCTGTCGGAGTCAGAAAGCTGGAGGGAGGGGGGTGCTGGCAGCACCTGGAGGAATGTGGTGGAAGCTGTGGGGTGCGGACTGCCCGGCGCAGTTACCGAGAGGCGTTTTAATATGCAAGCTGCATCATGAGATGGGACTGGGAGTGTGTGTGTGTGTGTGTGTGTGTGTGTATGTGTATGTGCATGGCTGACACCCCTGTTCTCGTGGCCCGTGGACACCTGTGGGACGTGTCACGTCTGGGCCATCAGCAAAGCATGTGGGCATGTGTGTCCCCTGAGAGGGGTGCACAGGCAGGTGCTGTCCTGATGAGCCGGGGGCCCTGCAACTGTGTGGGTGGGGAGGTGGGTACCTCTGGGCCATCAACGCCTAGGCAGGAAGAAAGAGTGTTAATTGTGGGGACATCAGGAAAAAGTATGTATGTGACGTCAGTGAGAACCTCAGGTGTGACATAAGCTCCAGGCCGCAGGTGACGTCACTGGGACAGTTTTGTTGGAGGTCGCTCCCCCCAGCCAGAGTGTGTAAATGTGATGTCACGGGAGTGTGTGTGGCCAAGTGTGGTTATGTCCCTTGTATATGAGGGGTGGGAAGGGGAGAGGGATGGAGCCTTAGGACGCGTGGCGTGGTCCCTCCCAAGAGGCCGCCTTTCCCAGCATCCTGAGTGGGCATGGGACCCCTTTCCTTAAGTCCTGCCCCCTGAATAGTGCACCTTCCAGGACTGGAACCCCCGAAGGAGGTTCTCACATCAGCACCATTGGCTGCTGAACTGCTTTGCCAGGTGGGCCTGGAGGCCTCCAACGTGCTGCAGCCCCCTATCTGACCTCCCCAGTCCCTGTTTTCCTCTTCATCCCAGCCAGGCCCACCAGCCCTGGGTGGATGTGCTTTAATGAGTGAGTGTGTCAGTGCATGTGACAATAGAAAATGGCCATAGCCAGGGAGCGTGAGACCATTGGTTCGAATCCCATTTTGCTGCTTTCTGTGTTTTGTGATTTAAGCATTCGCGTCGCCTCTCTGAGCCTCAGTCTCTCCTCTGTAACACGGGGTGAGGGGTTAGAGAGGTGAAGGGGGTTAAGGAGACCATGGGCCTTGTGGGGGGCGGGTGCTGATGCCTGGCATATGGTGGGGGCTCAGTCCACATGAGCTCTGTCCCCTCACCTCCTATCCCCCCAGCCCAGAGTAGCTGCTTTCCTGTTTTGGTTTAAGTCTAACTTTGCAAAGGACTGTCTTTTCTTTCCTTGGATTTCCACGGCAGTTCTTTGAGGTGGGTGAGTTAGCCACTATTATGTGGATATTTGACAGATGAGTAAACTGAGTTCTGGAATAAGCTGTCTGTTGATTTAATGTGAATTCCATCCCCCCCGCCGCCCTCAGTGGCTACAGGGAGACACATTTGATTACCCAGCCCCTTCTCGAGGGGTACCTTCCTTTCATGGAGAGATATGGAGCTATGAGGAATTGGTGGTGGGGTGCCAGGTGATGAGCCCAAGGCCAAGAGGTCTCTGGCTGGAGGAGAGGCTGCTCTTGACTCCCAGGTCGGTGCTCTCTTGCTCTTCCACCCACAAGCTCCAGAAACAGTCAGCGTGATAGGAACGGGCACACTCAGCAAGCCTTCTCCAGCGGGGCGTGTCTAGGGCGGTCACTGGGGGCTCCATGCCTGTTCCTCAATGTCCCCTGAGGTCTTGTAGGATGCTTGTTTTTGGCAGAACTGGGTTCCAGTGACACCCCTGCTGCATCTGCATCCTGGCTGTGTGTGACAGAGGTCAGCCTCTCCTGTCTCTGTAAGAGGGTGGTGGCAGCTTCCCTTGCGGGTGTGATGTGTGAGTGTGAAAGGGTGACAACCGTGTGCAGGGCTGGGAGGCACACATTGCTGCTACTCTCACCTGCTCCGGCCACAGTGCCTGGGGGCCAAGCTCCTCTCTCGGTGCCCCCACCTGCCCCATGTTGTGACATGTGCTGTGTGGAGTGGATGGCCGAGAAGTAGGATTGCCTCGAAACCTGAGGCTTCTTAGCAAGTTAGACCTCTTCAGGAGCTGTGTTAATCGTCTAGAAGGTTTACCCAGTCCTCTGCCTCCTGCCGTCCCAGCCCAATCCCTGATTAAATTAACCTTCTCTTGGCTCAATTACCACCTGGGGCAGAGGCATTGACATTATTACTGGAGATGGTGTCTGGGGGTTGGAATAATTGAGCCCCCTCTCCTTCCCCCCAGCTCTGCCGACAGTCCCCAGGAAAGCCCCAGAGAAGCCCTGAGGACTGAAGAGCCACCTGGGCAGGCTTGCTTATGCCTGGGGTGCCAGAGGAAGGGTGCTGGCTGCACGATGCTGCTGATTGAAATAGTAATAACTATAGTGATAATAATAATAATGATATCAGCTAATATTATTGAGCCCCTACTGAGAGCCAGGCCCAGTTCGAAGCTCTTTATGGGCGGCATTCGTTTAGTCCCACAAAAGCCAGCTGCAGCAGGCACTATTATTATTCCTCATTTTGAAGACAAGAAACAGAGAGGTTACAGACCAGTCCAGGGTCACACAGCGATGGAACCAGGACTGGAACCCTCGAAGGGAAACTCTCACATCAGCACCATTGGCTGCTGAACTCCTTTGCCAGGTGGGCCTGGAGGCCTTTACATCTTGGCGTACCCCTCTCACTGAAGGCCCTTTCTGGGCCTTGCTTTGCTTATCTGTAAATGGGTGCAGTGACCCTGCCCTAGGGAAGCTGGGGGTGGCGGACGCCCTTTGCTTTGGCTGCAAGGAGAGACAGGAAAGGAGGGGCCTCGTGGGTGGTGCCTGCATCTCAATCCCCCATCCCATTCCCCACAGAGATGGGACACCCCCCAAGGCAGCCCCTTGCTCCCTGGCCCTCCCACAGTGCCTTGAACAGCAGCGCTTGGAGGGCTCCCCCGGGTGACAGTGGGGAGGTTGCCCCAGGATCAGTATCTTCTTCAGGTCCCGAGTCTATCGTGGCCTCAGCTGTGGCCCCCTGGACTCCCCACCTGGCCATCTTGCTTGTGGAAAGGGCAGGGGCAGGGCTCCAAATCCAACCTCTTTTCCTCCTCGGTGTGGGTCCTGGGCAAGTCACTTCCCCTCCCCGAGGCCCAGTTTCCTCAATATGAAGTGGGGACAAAAGTACCGAATTCTTGGTTGGGTGTGGTGGCTCACACCTGTAATCCTAGCACTTTGGGAGGCCGAGGCAGAAGGATCACCTGAGGTCAGGAGTTCGAGACCAGCCTGGCCAACATGGTGAAACCCTGTCTCTACTAAAAATACAAAAAATTATTCGGGCATCGTGGTGCATGCCTGTAATCCTAGCTACTCAGGAGGTTGAGGCAGGGCGTCGTGGTGCATGCCTGTAATCCCAGCTACTCAGGAGGTTGAGGCAGGAGAATCGCTTGAACCCAGGAGGCCCAGGTTGCAGTGAGCCGAGATTGTGCTACTGCACTCCAGCCTGGGTGACAGAGTGAGGCTCCGTCTCAAAAAAAACTTCCCCAGTAGCTGGGATTACAGGCACGCACCACCACACCCGGCTAATTTTTGTATTTTTAGTAGAGACGAGGTTTCACTATGTTGGTTAGGCTGGTCTCGAACTCCTGACCTCGTGATCCTCCTTCCTTAGCCTCCCAAAGTGCTGGGATTGCAGTCGTGAGCCACCGTGCCTGGCCAGAACAACAACAGCAACAATAAAACAACCAAAAAACAAAAAAACAAATTCTTAACCCTTCTGGGTTGTCTTAAAGGTCATGCTAAAGGTTAGGTAAGAGAAGACCACGTGTATAACATCCTGTCTGGCATGCGAGATGCCATTATTTTCCTCCCCCTTCCCATCTGCCCCCTCCGTTCATTCCTGGCTTCCTGGAGGGGGTCTGCACTGTGCATGCATGTGTCTGTTTCTTTCCCATCCTTTTCACCCTCTGCTTTTCACTGCCTGAAGTGCATGGGTACTGCTGGGGTTGGGGGGGGCCTAAGGATGCATGAAAAGAGCCTGGGTGCTGCCAGCTCTTGTGACTGTTTGTATACACTGGTCACCACCTCTCTCAGGGGGAAGTAGGGAATGAATCCCAAGGCTGCCTGACCAGCCTGCCGTGGGCCTAGTCCCAAGACTCAGGCCTGACTCAGTTTCCCTCCTTGGCCCATCTATTATCCTTCTCCCCCTACAATTGCCCCTGAATCTTGGAGAGACAGAGGCTGTGGGGTCAGCCTACCTGCCTCACTCCCTTCCTGGCCCTTCTCATTCCCCAGTGGATTTCCTACATCTGCCTATTGCCTGTCTTATTTCTCCCACTTCATGTCAGCTCTGTGCAGGCGGAGACTGGTAGGCCCTCAAAAAATACTTATTAAACAAATTCCTTTCATCTACATGCTACCGAGGACGGATCGCTGCATTTTGCATTCAGATGGCGCGTGCACACACACCCTTATTAGCATGTTTCACCCAGGGAGAAATGCTGGGCCCCGGGGCTCAGGCAGGAACCCCCAGAGAGGAGCCCCTGCCTGGCAGAGCTCAGGGCCCTGGAGGAGAGGTGAGACACGGGAACCTCTGACAAGTGCCCAGCATGGGGTCTGCACACAGTAGGGCTTGCTTGACAGGTGATTCTTGTCCCTTTGTGACCTGACCGAGAGGGGGTTGCTGCTGCAGGCTGGAGGCCAGGTGTGGAGCGAGCCTCCCGGGCAGGGCTGGAGAGGTTGTGCCAACTTCTGCTCTGGGCTTTGCAGAATTCTCTCGATTATGCACCTGCTATGTGCCAGGCATCGGGCAAGGCGCTCTCTGTTATCTTGTTTAACTTTGGCTGGAGGATTGTGAAAGAGGTCCTGCCTGCCCCTGGGTGGGGGCGTGCCATATGGAGTGACCGTGTGAGCAGGGGCCCGGAGGTGGGGAAGCCCAGAGTGGATTTTGAGAAGATGAGTCTGGACATGTAGTTTGAGGAACAACCACACGGGACCATCCATGCTGCGCCAAGAAATTGAGTAATATCCTTTTTGTCAGGGAGCATTAGAATCTCTGGGTGTTCGTTAAAATGCAGATTCTTGGGCCCTGTCCACTGAGATTTTGATTGGGAGAGTGGACGAGGGGAAAATTGCAGGAACTTGCAATTTTAATGCTTTCCCGAAGATTAATTCACTCACATTTGCTGGTTGGATGGCAGCTGCATGTTCCCCGGGGTCTCTGAGACTCCTCCCAGAACCCTCGGAGCCAGCAAAGCCATCCTCATTTTCCAGAGGAGGAGCTTGAGCTCAGAGAAGTGCCTAACCTTCCGCGCCACAGCAGCAAGTCAGGGGCCAAAACTGACTAGTAATACTGGCTAATCATCTTCCGTGTTCGTTGCCTGCTGCTCTAAGCCTGTTTAAGGAGTCCCTCATTAAATCCTCAGAACGCCCCTCTGCATCATTCCTGTTGCACAGATGAGGAATCGGAGGCAGCGTGTGCGGTCACGGGTTCGAGGCTGCACAGCTGCTAAAGCTAGGCACGTTAGCAGCCTAAAGTGTGGTCGGGATGAAGTGGAATTGGAGCGGGCCTGCCCCAGCACCTTGCACAGGGCGAATGCCCTCCCTCTCCCTTCCTGTGGAGCGAGGGCGCTGGTGGAGCTGAGTTTGCGGCTGTGCATGTGAGCAGAGGCCAGAGGCGGAGGTGGAGGTGAGGGCAGAGAAGCGGCGAAGAGGGCGGAGAGCAGAGAAGACGTCCTGGAGGAGGCGACGCACAGCCGCGTAGCGGTGGCTCGATATGGTCCATCCACTTGGCGGAGGCAGACCTGGGTCTGGCGGCCGGCTGGGATTGTCCGTCCTGGGGGCGCACGGGGCGGGTGCGCGATGGCTGCTGGGCCGGAGGAGGGGGCGGGCGGGAACTGCCGCGGACCTGGCGTGGTGGGGACGGGAGCGCGCGCTCGGAGCCCCGCCGGGGCCGCACCGCCACCCTGCCCCCCCCACGACCCCGCCGCGCTCCCCACCTCCGCACCGTCCTCCGCCGTCCGCGGCTCTTCGAGGCTCCCGTCCCCCGCGGCCCACCCCGCCAGCCTCCGGAACTTGCGCCCGGCTGGCCCGGCTCGCTCGGCTGGCCCGGCTTTCCTCCTTACTTGCCTGTGTTTAGAATTTGCAGCCGCAGCCCCTGACGCTCGCAGCCAATTTCGCAGCCTCTGGGCTCTGCGCGGTGCCCGGGATCGGAAAGCGACCGGCAGGGGCGGGGGCTGAGGGGCGGGGGCTGGCGGCGGGGCCGGCCGCGCTGGGCAGGGGCACAGGGGGCGACCGGAGCCAGGACCCGGCGAGTTGCTGGCGAGGGGGTGTGTGTGCCGGGTGGGTGTGGACGGCATGGGGACGCGCCGCGTGAACTGCCCTGGGAGCGCTGTGGCGTGCAGGCGTGGCTGTGCTGGGGGTGTGTTGGCTCATGTGCATTGGCACGTGTGTCCGGGAGTGATTCCCTGTGTGTGGGCATGCTTGGGGCATGTATGTTTTGGCGTGTGTCTATGTTGGGGGCCCCGTGTCCCTGGGCACGTTTTTCTGGGTGTGTTTGGTGAGCCTGGGGCGGGGCAGTCCATGGTGCCCCTGGTTTGTGCGTCTGTGCAGTGGCCGCATGCATTTTGGCACCAGCGTGGGCCTGCGTGTTGGGGAGGGTGTCTGTGTGGGGCGCCCCTGTGTTCTGGTTCAGCTGTGTGCAGTGCACCTTGGTCTCTAGGCCCACGGGTCTCTGGGTCTGTGATGTGCGTTTCTCTGCGGCGGTGGGAAGTTCTCCTGTGTGGATTCTGTCTGGGTGTGCTCTGGGAGGACAGGTGTATGTGTGTGTGTGTGTTAGGGTATAGTGTGTGCCTCTGGGGTGCTTTCCCATCCCTGCTGGCTGAGGGGCTGAGGGTCAATTGTGTGCTCCCAGCTAGGCCTGGGAGCCTTTCCTGGAGGAAGCCGGCCCTGCTAGTTCTCTGCCTTTGGGAGGGGGTGAGGGAGTTGAGGCAGTGTGGGGGGGAGAGGGGAAGGGAGGCCCGAGTGTGTGTTTATTTTCCGTTGGGCGCCGCTGGCTGCCAGCACTTGGTGGGTCTACATATGTTTGTGAATGGCAATGCCGAGGGGGCCGAGGTGTGAGCCCCTGCCTGCGGGGGAGGGCCAAGAGTACCATCTGGGCTGGTGGGGTGCGGGGCGGGACAGGGAGAGGGGCCTCCTCGGGAGGGGCTGAGTGTGTGTGCGCACGTGTTTGCGCAGATGGAGGCGAGGTTCCGCCGAGGCCCGTCTGGGAGCGCCTGTCTGTGCAGGTGGAGGTCAGCCAGGTACTGTGCTCTTAGGCTGTGTGTGAGCCCATGTGGCGGGAAGGTGGGGCAGAGGCATTACACCTGGCTGGGAACAGGCTGAGCACATAGGGGAAGGCGTGTGCCAGTCCTGGCAGAGTTCTGAAGAGGAGAGGGTGTGCCGAGGGCGAGGGTGTCTTTGTTCCCTGAGGCCCGGCTGACGATGGGGTTGGGCGGCGTTGGTGATCCGAGTGACCAACAGGAGAGGAGGGTAGTTGGCCATGGAGGGGGTGAGGGCTGTGTGGGGGCACTGGGGGTCAGGGGAGTGTGAGAGTGTGTGTGCACACACACGTGGGTGTGACATGTGTGACCGTGGCTGTGAGTGGGGTGTGACTGGGGAGGCACCTCCAGGCTGTGGAGCCCAGTAGGGAGTGTGGGACAAGGTGAAGGGGTGGGAGTGGGGGCCCCTTGGTTCCCAGAAAGCTCACTCATCTGTGCCTGCTCCTTCTGCCCAGGGGCTTGAAAGAAGCCCTGTGGCCCCTGGCCTCTTCCCTGGCCCCTGAGCCCCATGGGTTACGATTGGAAGCCTCAGCCCTCCATCTCTCCTGCCTCATCTTCCTTCTGTCTCTACCTCCATCTCTTCTCCTCTCCCTGCCCCATCTCTCCATCTCAGTGCCTTCACATCTCTGCCTCCATCTCTCTCTGCATCTCTCCATCTCAGTGCCTTCACATCTCTGCCTCCATCTCTCTCTGCATCTCTCCATCTCAGTGCCTTCACATCTCTGCCTCCATCTCTCTCTGCATCTCTCCATCTCTCCCTGCCCTGTCTCCCCCATCTCTCTATCTCTGTCTTTCTCCATCTCTCTTCCATCTCCCTCCATTCCTCCTCTCCCTTTACCTCCTCTCTGTCTCACCCTGATATTCATTTGTGGTATATTCGGTTGCCATGGGAAACCCAAGAAAGAAGTGAGTGTACCCTTCAAGACTTCAGCATTTTTCCCTCCTCCCTCCCTCCTGCTGTCCCCCCCCCTCTCCTCCCCTTCTCTCCCTCCCTCCCCTCTCTCCCCCTCGCCTCCCTGCAGAAGGAGAGGACTTGGGTGAGGAGCTGCTGCCATCCGGGCTGGGCCAGGACCTGAGATCTCATTGCTACTGCTGCCGCTGCTGCCTGGGGAACCTTTCTGAGACCCAGGTTGGGGACAGTGCCGGAGGGGCCTCCTCTGCTGCAGACATCTGGTAAGGACAGGGTCCTTTTGCCTGTGTGTGTGTCGCTGTCTGTGAGCATAGCTCACATGACCCGGCCTTGCAAACCTGTGATGTGGCCCAGCCTCAGGCTTCTGTGTGTTCCTTCTTGTGGGCCTGGCCCCTGCCCCCAGCCGTGGGCACCCCTCCCACCCAGCTTTCCTTCCACAGGGCCTGTGAGGCGGCCTGCAGAGCGGCAGGCCTGTTGGGGGCTAAGACAAGCCCACTGGGGAGGGTGGGCAGGAAGCCCCTGTTGGCTCAAGGACCCCAGCTCCTGCCCCATCACCCGGCAGAGAGGCTGAGGCAGGCCTAGTCTGCACTCCAGCAGGTCAGGGGGCATCTGTGCACCTGCTGGGGGTGGAGAGCCAGCTTCCAGGGGAAGGCCTGGGACAACATGGTGGGGGTCTCGCTCAGGTGGGGGTCTTTCCATTGTAGAGAGAGAGGCTGGAAGTGAGCCGGGAGCAGGGGAAAACGCCAGCAGAATTGATATGGGGCCTGATCCTATGTCATTGAATTTTGGAGGCACAGGGAGAGCCGTCTGGCACTAGGAGGCCGCAAACAGGCAGACAGGCAGGCAGAAGGAGCTGCTCCGTCCTGGCTGGGGCTGGTGGCTGCCCTGGAGAGGAGAGGAGAGGCTGGGGCTGTCACCGAGGCTGTGTTGGTGGCGGCCACGTGGAGGGAGCTGTTGTCCAGGCGGCGCTGAGTGACGGTGGTTGCCGTGGTGAGGGAGCCGCCTCTGTGGCATTGTGGTCTCCGTGGAGAGAGGAGGAGACAGAGGAAGGAGGCTGGCTGGCTGCGCACAGTGTTGGTGGTTGCTAAGGATAGGGAGATGCTATCTCCAAGGTGCGGTGGTCCCCACGTGGAGGGGCTGTGGCTGTCCAGGTGTTGGAGGTCCCCAGGAAAGGGGTAGTGATGGGTGCCCTGAAGGGGGCTTGTGCAGGGTGGTGGGTGCGCCCCGGAGGACGGAGGAGGCGTGGTGGGGGAAGGCCTGCTGCAGGGGACTTGGTGTTGCTGTCACAGGCTGAAGTGGGGGTTCTTGGTGGTGGAGGGCTGGGGAGTGAGGCACAGTGGGCGGGTCTGTACTTATCCTGCCTGCCCCTGTGGACAGACCGGAGACCCTGCTGCACCAGCGCGTGCTTCCTCCCAGTGCCTCCACTCAGCCCTTCCCTCCGACTTCTGTGGTCATGATCTTCCCACCTCTGCCTCCTTGAGCCCTCTCGCTCCCCAGGGCCTCTGATCTCATAAGTCTCTCATCTGGGCACATGCTCCTTTCTTGCCCCCAAGTGACTTTGTCCCCATCCGTCATGTTTGCTGAGGACCTGTTGACCCAGTGCCGTTCTCTTGGGGACCAGCATTGGTACCTGCCTTTGAGGAATCAGACGGGAAGTGACTTGCCCAAGGTCACCCAGCAGGCACGTTCTGGGGAGCATCTCCCTCCCTGAGTGCCGGACTCAGCAGGCCTAACTCCTTCCCTGGGGGAGCCTGTCTCTCTGACACCGTTGAGTCCTCTCTCTCCCCCCAGTCCCCAGGGGTTCTCCTGAAGCAGCATTTCATTCAATTACTAAAAACAGGAAGCTGCACAGGAGAGCAGCAAGTTCTGGGTTTGCAACCTGGCTCTGGTTTTTACAGTGGAGGACCTCTGGCCTCAGTTTCCCCCTCTGTAAAATGGAGATGAGGCACATGCCTCCCAGGGTGGCTGTTATTTGGGCTCATGGATGTGATGGCTCCTGGTATGTAATAGACTCTCAGTGACTGGGAACCACCACCACCATCATTATTACTTTTTTTTTTTTTTTTGAGACGGAGTCTCGCTCTGTCACCCAGGCTGGAGTGCAGTGGCACTATCTCTGCTCACTGCAACCTCCGTCTCCCGGGTTCAAGCGATTCTCCTGCTTCAGCCTCCTTGAGTAGCTGGGATTATAGGCGCGTGCCACCACGCCTGGCTAATTTTTTTGTATTTTTAGTAGAGACGGAGTTTCACAGTGTTAGCCAGGATGGTTTTGATCTCCTGACCTTGTGATCCGCCCGCCTCAGCCTCCCAAAGTGCTGGGATTACAGGCGTGAGCCACCGCGCCTGGCCCACCATCATTACTTTTAAAAATCGTTTTAAAATGATTTCCTGACACGCGTGGGGAAGCCAGATCTCACTAGAGTTCTGTGGCATCGTACCTTTCCCCATGACCCTTAGCGGTGGGATTACGGTCCTGAGTTGGTGGTAACAGGAACGGGGCCGGAGAGGCAGAGAGCCTTCTGACAGGCACATAGTACCCTGGTGGCCGAGCCAGGATGGAGCAGGTGTGGCAGGCTCCCTCTCTGGTGCTCCTCTCCCGCCTGCCCCAGGGCCTGTGTGTGCACTTTCATCAGGCGAGCCCTGTCCCCACAGCCGTTGCCTGAGCCCCTGGCCACTGGTCTCCTTCATGGGACTTGCGTGCTCTGAGCTGCTCAGCCAGCCCTGGCCTAGGGCACCGCATGCCAGGCATGTGGCTGGTAGTGCCCTGAGAATAACCGAGTTAGGAGAAGCCTGTCCTGTCTACCATTTTGGCATCACCAGGGGGACAGGCCAGGCAAGGGACTGAGAGTGATGGCCAAAGAGGGCCATTTGAGAGACCTGGGAAGTGACGGGTGACTGTCTTTCAGGTGATGAGGGCCGGAGCTGAGATCCCAACACTGCCACTTTCCTGGAAGCTGCTGTTGGGCATGTTTCTCCACCTTTCTGGGCCTCAGTTTCTTCACCTGTACAATGGGGATGATAAGAATCCCTACTTCACCTTGCCAGAGCAAGGCCAGGGGACAAAGTAAGGCACAGGGCTTGGCACTGGGAGGTGCTCCAGGTGGCAGCTGCTAACATTTCAGGGTGACCTGGGAAGGAAGAGAGAGGGCTGTCCTGGGTGGCCTCAAAGGGCAGGCTCAGACCTTGGTCCATCCTAGAGACGTTCTGACAGGCTGAGCTGTCTTGGGATGGGAAGGGGGAATGTAGTGAGTGCCCTTTGTAAGTGAGACCGCCCAAGGCTGCCAGGAGCGTGGGGTTTGAGACCACTAGACTTAGGTTCATGTCCCGATGCTGTCATTTATGGGCTATGGGATCTTGGGAACCTCAGTTTTCTCACCTGCAAAATGGGAGGACTATTAATGGAAGCAGGGTTACTTTAAATGAAGGAAGGAATGTGGAAGAGACCTAGGATGCACTTCCAGCTGCATCGCAACCTGGTTTCCAGAAGAGGAAGGCAAGGAGCAAGGGGTTTGGGGGGCTTAGAGTAATAATGCTCACAGCTGCTGTTTATTGAGCATCTGCTATGTGCCAGGCATTTTCCCATAGGCTCCAGCTCTCATTTGATTCACTGGCCTTTGACCTTGCTGTTCCTTCTGTGCTCACTGCTGCTCTCCTGGCTCAGTGCATGTCTGTCTCCTGTTCTGGTTAACTGTCACCTCCTCAGGGAAGTCCTCCCGAGCACCGTATCCTTTGCCATTGGCCTCCTCCCTCTGGTTTCTTAAAGTCCTTAACACAACTTGACACTGTTTTATTTGCTTGCTTATTCTCTGCCCTCCCACCACTGTAGAGTATCAACTCCCTGAAGACAGCTTTTTTTTTTGTCTTGTTCTCTGCTCTATCTCAAGTACCTTGAATGGGGCCTGGCACATAGTAGATGTTCAATAAATTTGTGTGACTGCATGGATAGGTAACCCCACCAGCCACCCTGGGAGGTCAGTCTCGTTATTCCCATTTTATACAAGAGGACAGTGAGGCCAGGGAGGCCTGGTAAGGTGCCGTGGGTACACAGCAGGATGTGAGTGGCAGGCCTGGCATTTGACTCGAGGTCCAGTGCTGTCTTCTGCTGCTGTATACCACCTTGCTGGGAGGCCTTGCATTTCAGGCTGAAGAACTTGGACCTGACTCTGGAAGCCGAGTCAAAATCACAGATTCTTAGGGAGGGCTTGTGCCATAACGAACAGCTTTTGGTAGCAGCCTGAATTGTCAAAAGAAATCAATCCAGATGCTCGCTAGCTGTGTGACCTCAGGCATATTACTTAACTACTGTGTACCTCAGTTTACTTGTCTGTAAAATGGGGATAATATCTGCGCTGGCTTCTAGGAGGCAGTGGGCTTTGAGCTTAGATTTGCAGGCTTAGCTCTGAGGCCTCCTCCCCAGTGTTGCCATTAATGGGCTGTGGGATCTTTTTTTTTTTTTTTTTAGACAGGCTGTTGCTCTGTCACTCAGACTGGAGTGCAGCGGTGCAGTCATGGCTCACTGCAGCCTTGTAGCCTTGCAGCCTTGACCACCTGGACTCAAGTGATCCACTCATCTCAGCCTCCTGAGTAGCTGGGACTACAGGCACATACCACCATGCCAAGCTTTTTTTTTTTTTTTTGTAGAGACGGGATCTCACTGTGTTGCCCAGGCTGGCTGTGGGGTCTTGGGAGCCTTAACCAGCCTAGTCTTAGGAGACTTCACTGCCAGCTGTAGAGGGATTTGAGACTTTGATTTTGGAATAGGCAACATTTTAAGTGCCTGGGACAGGTCATTTTCTACTCTGCCAGCCTGTGCCCTCTCACCCCCATTTCTGCCAGCCCCACCTCTTATCCCCCTAGGGCAGAAGAGGGAATGAAGGAGAGAGAAAAACCAGTTTGGACTGAGCACCTCTTCTGTGCCGGGATTTTCTCCCTGTACCCCACCCCGTCTGTGGCCACAGCAGCCCCTGCAGCATAGGGAGTGTCACACCCGGTTACAAACGACCAAACAGAGGCCTGGAGAGATTCTCTTCCAGGGTGCAGAGCAGGGATTTGGACCTACGCTCAGAGGTCCCCGCCCACACTGTGTCAGGGGAAGGGAGAGGGGAGGAAGTGGGGAGCGTGGTTAGGGGCGCCTGGCCCAGGCCCACTCCTGGGTCACCCGGGGAGGAGGGCTGCTGGTCCCAGCCCTGCCAGGACGAGCTTAGAGTGCCGGGCTCCCAATGCCAGAGGCTGGACCTGGAGGGGCTGTGGAAGGGACAGACAGCTCCGCAAGCCTGACCACCCACCCCGCTGGCAGCCGCGCCAGTCCAGGGAATAGATCTGGCCTTGTGCGTGGTTGTCCCGGTGCCTTGCTCAAGACCCCATTTGTTTGGGGAGGAGAAAGGGGGGTCTGTGGTGCCCAACAGAGGTGGGATTCATGGACAGGGCCCGGTGGTGGGAGGGTAGCCTGCCTGGTACTGGCCAGGCCTGGAGGAGCGCCAGGAAGAAGGGAGAGGAGGGGCTGAGGCGTGGCCTGGGGTCCTGCTTGGCCCCTTGGGGCAGAGTCCTGCAATCAGGTAGGGGGCTGTGTGGATGGAGGTGCTGGAGGAGGGAGTCCTGGGACCTCTTAGTCTTTGGGAAGGGGAGTGAATGCCCTGTCTGAGGGAGATAGAGCCTCAATTCCCAGGAGCCCCAGTCTGAGGGTGGAGGCACTGTGGGTGTGCTGGCCTCGGTTTGCTTTCTTTCTTTTTTCTTTTTCTTTCTTTCTTTCTTTTTTCTTTTTTTGAGACAGAGTTTTGCTTGTTTGCCCAGGCTGGAGAGAAAGCTGAGATTACAGGCGACTGCCACAATGCCCAGAAAATTTTTGTATTTTTATTTTTAGTAGAGACGAGGTTTCCCCATGTTGACCAGGCTAGTCTCGAACTCCTGACCTCAAGTGATCCACCTGCCTCGGCCTCCCAAAATGCTGGGATTACAGGCCTGAGTGTACAGACTGAGGCGCCCAACCTCAGTCTGCTTTCTGACTGTCGGAGGAGAGATGGTCCTCTGAGCGGAGGTTCCAAGAGCTCTGGGGAGACTTTTTTTTTGGAAGAGGCAGTCCCTGAGGGCTGGGAGTGGTTGGATTGGGGCAGGGGCTGCAGGAAGGCCTGTTTGGTGGTGGGAAGTGAGACCTTGTGAGTTAGATCCCATGCCTGAGTGGTCACATGTCCCAGTCTCAGTTTTCTTATCTGTGAAATGGGGATACTGCCAGGCTCCTGGAGGGGATGGAGTGAAATAGGGTTGGAGATAGGAGTATCTGCACACAGTAGGCCCACAGGGTTGCCAGGGGCTGCGTGAGAAGCTAGAAGCTTCTGAGAACCCATAGCCCCATCCCTGTCTCCACACTGGGTCACAGCTCAACCCACCCAGCATAGGAGGTAGGGTGCCCTCTGTGCCAAGCTGGGAGGCAGAGATGAAGGGCTATGTTGCCCTTTCCTGCCTCCTGCTTGCTGTGTGAGTCTTCCTTGTCCTATACTCTCTCTGGACCTCAGGCAAAGGACAGCCCCTGTCCCAGAGGACATTGTCTGAGGTCTGTGGGGGCACACAGACCTTCTCCACTTCCCCTCCTCACCCAGGGCTGGGACTCAAGGATGGAGGTGGGGGCTCTCCAGGGACCCCAAGCATCATCCTGGGAAGAGACCGGCTACAGAGAGGGGTCGGCACTGAGGTGCCCCAATGGTGGTGGCTCAAGGGCCCTTGATCTAAGCAGCGCTTCTGGGGTGAGGCCTTTGCTGCCCCGCTAGACACTCCTTGGCTTGGGGGTCGCAGGTCAGAGTGGAAAAACTCCCAGGCTACAGGATGGGGCGATGCAGTGATCAGGCCCATGGGCCCAGCTGTCAGTTCCCAATTCTACCCATGACAAGTTGCCCCGCCTGTGTGTGCCTCAGTGTCCTCACCTGTCAAGTAGGAATAAAGGTAGTACCCATCGCCCAAGGGTGACACTATGAAGCACTCGGTGCTACGCCTGGCGTGCAGTCAGGAATGCTAGCTCTGGGCTTCTTGCTGGCTTTCCTGGTGGTCGGAGCAGGGAGGCAGCCTTCAGGGGCCCTTCTAGAGTCACCTCTGAGGCTGCTGGAGACAGGCTGGGGCCTGTGGAGTCCCGGGTCTGGGTGCTAGGTCAGGAAATGTGGGGGTGTCTGCCCCTGTGGCCCCTCCTACTGCCTGCCGAACAGGATGTTGTGGAAGGAGCCAACGGGCTTTGGAGTAGACGCGTGGGTTCCATCCCAGCTCATTCATATTCATCCCCCGCTGGCCGTGGGGCTCCGGCCCGATCATCCTCCGCGCCTCGGTTGCTTCGTGTGGTAGAATGGGATCAGGGCTGTGATGGGGATTAGGTGAGATGAGGCAGGAAGACAGCAGTATCCACGCCTGCGGTTTCCGGTCAGTGCCCGGCTCGTCCCTCTCCGATTTGATGCTGGGGCTGATGGCAGGGGAGGGAGGGGCTTTGGGAGTGAGTTCCTGGCTGGGCTGAGATGGCAGCTGACCTGGACGCTGCCCTCGGCACCATCTGGGGAGAGGGGAAGCGGGGGCTCAACAGGGAACCAGGACCCCGGAGTGCTGGAGGGTCGGAGCCAGCAGGTCTCCCACCCACTGCCCGCACTCGTGGGCAGGCTGCAGCCCAGAGAGGTGAGGCGCTGGCTTGGGGCCACACCGCAGTGAGTGGCCAGGCTGAGGGTGGAGCCTTGCCGGCTTTCCTCTTGGGCACTTTCACTTCCCGCAGCCCCTGGACCAGCCTAAAGTGGCTGCTCTGAGCAGGATCACCCTAGGGCCTGAGCTGAGCTCATTCGTTCTGTTTCTCTCTCTCTCCCTGTCTCTTTGTCTCTGTCTGCCCACCCATCTCTCTGGCCCTGCCCCGTCTGTTTGCCACAGCCGCCTGTCTCTCAGGCCGCAGGAGAGAGCTGGCTGGATGGAAGCTGGGCACACAAGGGCAGGTGTGTGTGTATGTGTGTGCCCTCGTGATCTTTGTGCATTTGCTGGGTTTTGGAGCATGTATGTGTAAAACAATGCATAAGTATACAAACCCCCTTATACCTGGGGAACTGGCACATGCTCTCGGCGTGCACAGCAGAAAGGAATGGGCCACTGCCTGTTCCCAAGGCCTCCTCCCCAGAGGCTGTCACTGACCCGTGTTTCCTGGTACCTACAAACACATGTACACCATCTGTTCTTACCCAGGAGGGATTCTCCTCGCAGCTGGCCCTGCACCCTCCTGCGGCCCCTGATTGCACCCTGAGCACCCTTCTCAGGGGTGTGGCGGGACCTGGGTCCTAATCCACTTTGGAATGGGCTTTTCTTGAAAGGACATTTCCCTGTTGTGAGTGCCTGGGCTGTTTGCACTTTTTCTACTTTCACCCACTTCAGATCTGAAGTGTCCGACTGCAGAATCAAGCTCCTCTGACCCGACACGCTGCCCCGGGGCACGGGTGGGCTGGTTTGAGGGGATCTGCTTCCAAGGCTAAGTGTGGACATCTGGGCTCCTCTCGCTGTTGGCTGAGCACTTTAGGCAGGAGCCCATTCTGGCTGGGATTCCTGCCTGCGGGCTCCCTGGGACTTGGGGAAAGGTAGGGTGTGGGGGTCCAGGGCCAGGACCCCTGGCTGTCTCTGGGGACAGAGTACCCAGGGACTTGGAAGGTGGTGCCGGGAGACCACGCTGTTCCCTGCTGTTCTCCACCTGCTGCATCCCAGGATCACTGGGCACTGGGCTCCTTGGGGCCACGGGGAGCTGCTTCAGGGCCCAGGAGCTTCCCAGGGTCCTTGAGTGCCCACAGGAGTGCCCGGGCCTTCCGGAGCTGGGGGTGGGGCCGGGTAGGCGAGTGCCAGGCACAGAGGAGGGAGGTGCAGGTGATGGAGCAGGGTCTGGGGCCTGGTCCCTGGCCTGTGGCTCTCATCCCTTTAGTCTTCCTCACAGGCTGTCTTTCCGCCTTGGGGCTGAGCCTGGACCAGTCCTGGGACTTTTTTGTTCCCTTGGCCAAGCTGGAGATTCCTTGATGCTGTAGGGAGAGAGCCCTGGACAGGGAGTCCTGAGTCCAGCGTTCGAATTGCAGCTCTGTCTCTTGCCTTCTGTGGAACCCAAGTGTCAGGCCATTCACAGAGTCAAAGGGAATCATATCTTCCTTTTGTCAACACACCATGTGCCAGGCACTGCTCTAAGAACTTTATAGAACTTAGCAAAATCCTCACAACAACCCAGCAAAGTAGATACTATCACCATCCCTAATTGACAGGTGGGGAAACTGAGGAACAGAGAGGTTAAGGATCCTACCCACAGCCACACAGCGACTCGTTGATGAAATCAGGATTTGAAACTGGCCATCTGAACCTGACAGCCTTGCTGTGTTGGGCGCCCTTGGCAATCCCTGGAAGGCCAGTTATTGGGTAGAGCTGATTCAGGCGGGTGCCCTGGTTTGAGCCTTGAGAGTGGTCCAGGAAGAAGGTCCTGGCACATGGTAGGGGTGGCAGTTTGGGATCAGGCCCGATTTGAGTGCCTAGCTGATTATTTACTGAGCAAGTGACTTCACCTAGCGGAGCCTCAATTTCCCCATCTGTAAAACAGGGTTAACAGCACTTCCTTGGCAGGGCTGTTGTGAGAATTCCGTGCAGTGAGGCTCAGGCGCTCAGCACATGGTGGGCCGCTGCCAAGGCCCCATGACCAGCTGGGAGGGAGGCAGTTCAAGGGACGCCTGTGCCAGCAGAGCTGAGTGTATCCCCTGGAGTGCGGGCCACAGATCCCGTGATTGGGAGCTGATGGGCCCTGGGGTATGTGATGCCCCACCCCTCTCATCATCAGACACATACCTGTCTATCTGGTATATCCATTGTGCAGCCAGGCCCAGGACTGGGGACATGGTGGTCATCTGTCTGTGTATGTATAAATGTGTGGGCTAGACCGCAGCCCCTGGGGGGATCATGTAGACATTCTCATGCACACACCCGGCCTGGAGAAACTCGTGAGAACTCCTGCTTGTGGGACTGAATCAGCCTTGGACAGCATCTCATCCAGCTCCCGCGCTGTGTGCATGAAACAGAGGTCCAGAGAAGGGAGGGGGGTTGCTCTGAGGTCCTCCATGAGTTGGGATTATCTGCAGTTTAATTGCTGGGTGGGGCCTTTTCTCTGTTTCTTTTTTTTTTTTGAGACGGAGTCTTGCTCTGTCCCCCAGGCTGGAGTGTAGTGGCGCGATCTCGGCTCACTGCAAGCTCCGCCTCCCGGATTCATGCCATTCTTCTGCCTCAGCCTCCCGAGTAGCTGGGACTACAGGCGCTTGCCACCATGCCCAGCTAATTTTTTTTTTTTTAGTAGAGATGGGGTTTCACCATGTTAGCCAGGATGGTCTCGATCTCCTGACCTCGTGATCCGCCCACCTCAGCCTCCCAAAGTATTGGGATTACAGGCATGAGCCACTGCGCCTGGCCGCCGGGTGGGGCGTTTTCTAAAAAATGCTGTCATAAGCCCTACCTGTGGTGGCCCCATCGCTTGTCCACATCCTATGGGTGGACTCTCTACAGAGCACGTTCCTCTATCTGCCAAAGCCAAGGCACTTGTTTCTTGATTTTCGTGTTTACTCCCTGGCTCCCCCATCACAGTGAAAGCACCGTGAGGCTGGGGACCTTGTCTGTCTTGTTCACGAATGTGCCTGTGGTGCCAGCACAGAGCCGGCTGCATGATAGTAGGTGCTCAACAAGCATTTGTTGAAGAATAAGTGGCCCTGTGGTCACGTCTGAAATGATTTCTAAAAATCGTGCCCTCCAGCTCGCTTGTGGTATAGCTGAATTTCAGAGGGGCAAGGACTTTCCCAGAGCCTGAGCAGGGAATTGAACGCAGGCTTCCTGGCTCCCAGTCCCGAGCCCTCTTGTTCTGGTGTGCTCATGTACACATACAACACACACACGCACACACACAAGCACACACAAATGCACACACCCAGTAGGCCATGATCCAGAAGCTTCCCTCTGATCATTGCTCAATTATCCAGCCTCAAATTGTCCATCTGTCCTCTTGGCCAAGGCCATGGGCTGCATGCCTACTGGGGCACCTGTTCTGGGCCTCTCCCAAGCCTGTGGCTGCCTGGAGGATGGGGCGGGAACCTTGGGAAGGTGGGGCTGTCCAGGTGACCACGGGTGCATTGCCTGCTTTGCCCAGTGGACTCTGTCTCCTGCTTCTGACCACGTCTCCTTCATCCCACCCTGAAATTCCACCTGCCCAAGCCTCCCGGTCCCCCTGCACCACCACCCTCCCATTGCTGGGCTCTCAGGCTTTAGGGGAAGGGGGTGTCATTCCCAGGGACCAGCTTCCCCCTCAGCCTCCCCCAGGAAGTCTACCCTAATGCCCGGGAGGATGGTAATTAGTATGAGGCAGGCTGATTAGCTCAGAAATTAAGTCTTTGTTTCCCTCGCTCCCCAGTTTCCCTAATTGAGCAGATGCAGAGCGGGGGACGGGGAGGGGCTGCTAGTGGGTCACAGGGCTGGGGCGGCACACGCGTGGCTGTGTGCTTGCTGCAGGGGTGGTGGGAGTGGGGGGCGGCATGGATGGGAGGCACTGTCTGGGGGTCCCTTTGCTCTCTGCCCTTTCCCTGATGGGGGAGTGCCAGGGAGGGTCACCTGGGGGTGAGTCCCGAGATGTGCAGCCCTCTGGGGTGTGATTGAGCTGACAGGCACCACACCCCGGCACTCCGCTGTGAGTGCTTGTATGCAGTCATTTGTCCCCGTGTTCAGGTCTTCATATCTAATCACCGATCGTAACTGCTGTCACTTGTTGAGCACCTGCTGTGTGCCATCACTGGACTGGACAACTTTCAGGTATCACCTCGTTCAGCCCTCGGGACAATGGTACAGATAGGGGACCCTTGTTTTTTATTTTTCATTTGTTTTATTATTTTATTTTTTGAGACAGGGTCTCACCCTGTTGCCCAGGCTGGAGTGCAGTGGTGCAATCGTGGCTCATTGCAGCCTCAACCTCCTAGGCTCAAGCGATCCTCCCATCTCAGCCTCCAGAGTAGCTGGGGCTACAGGTGCATCTCACTATGCCCAGCTAAGTTTTTAAAAAACTTTTTTTGTGGAGACAGGGTCTTACTATGTTGCCCAGGCTGGTCTCAAACTCCTGGGCTCAAGTGATCCTCCTGCCTTGGCCTCCCAAGGTGCTCAGATGACAGGCGTGAGCCATTGTGCCTGCCCAGGACACCCCCCTGCCTTTTTTTTTCCTAAAGGGAGGAAACTGGGGCTCAGAGAAGTGAGATGACTTGTCCAAGGTCTCACAGTTCGGAGAGGCCAGGAAAGGGTTCAGATCCAGGTAGTCTCAGGCTAAGGGGGCTATTTGGGCAGGGAAAGGGGATCCTGCGATCACGTGGTGGTCAGTTCAGGTCCTGGATGCTAGGTTGAGGCCTTTGTCTTTCTTGTTTGTTATTCGGGCATCAGCACATCCCCCTTCTTGGGTCACTGGGAGGAGCAGTGACAATAACTGTAATGACAGCAGTGATGAATTATTTAGTGCTTGCTATGTCCCAGGCAGGTGACCCATGCCTGACATGTTTTCTTATTTCATGTTTACAGTGACCCCATGAGCCATGGGGTTGATACCTTCACTATCCCCAGTTTACATTTTAAGAAGCTGAGGTGGCCGGGCATGGTGGCTCATGCCTGTAATCCCAGCACTTTGGGAGGCCGAGGTGGGTGGATCACCTGACGTCAGAGGTTCAAAACCAGCCTGGCCAACATGGCGAAACCCCCTCTCTACTAAAAATACAAAAATTAGCCGGGTGTGGTGGAATGCACCTATAATCCCAGCTACTCAGGAGGCTGAGGCACAAGAATCGCTTGAACCCGGGAGGCGGAGGTTGCAGTAAGCCGAGATCACGCCATTGCACTCCAGCCTGGGCAAGAGCGAGACTCCGTCTCAAAAAAAAAAAAAAAAAAAAAAAAAAGCTGAGGTTCAGGGAGGTGAGGGGCCTTGCCCTGGTTCCACAGTTGGTAAGTAGGGGACCCAGGATTCAGCCCAGGGCCTGATGCCCAGCCCTTCCTTCTTGATCACCAGCAGGTAGCTGGAACTCCTGTGTCTCTGGGGCTCAGCTAAGGATCTGGGGGGATGGCCCTCCTCACAACAACCTATGTGGTAGGTATTGCTTTTATTCTCATTTTACAGATGGGGAAGTTGAGGCTCAGAGAGGTGAAGTGACTTGCCAAGGATCCCATAGCTGGTGAGGTGTTGGGTTCGGGCTTTGAACACAGGCGGATGTGGCAGGCTCCTGAGCACCAGCATCCACTCCCAGCTGCTGCACCTGTCCCTGAGCGCTGACCCTCCCAGCCTGGGTGTCAGCCGCTGCTGTCGGGCCAGCATCTTAACAGCTGTGTGCAAGGGAAGCCTGAGTCTCCATCCTCCGCTGTCACCTGCCTCTGGCTGTAGGACATTGCGTGTGGCCACCTGCTGACTGGTCACTCCTTTGGGGTGTTCCTCTGACCCCTAAAGCTCAACTGGTCCCACCCGGGCTCTGCCTCTGTCCTCCTACACTGCTATTTGCCCATTCTCTGAGGCTCCCTGTTCCAGGGCAGGCACTACGCTCACTCAGCCACCCACCCAGACCCTGGTGGTATCCCTGAACTCCCCCCTTGGTCTCTCTCTTCATCCTGCCCAACTCTCTTCACTAAGCCTGACTCAAATCTGCCTTCATGTGCCCACCCTGCTGTCCTTGCCTGCACCAAATCACCCTCCAGGCCCGTCTCGTTGCAGCCTCCTCACAGGCCGCTGGCGCCATTCCCACCCCTCCGATGCATTCCAAACCCTTCCATTGGTGTCACCCCCCCAGCATGTCACTGGCTCCCCACTGCCCTTGGGCCAAGATCCAGAACCTTGAGATCTGCAAGGAGTTGGCTCGGCCTCGGGGCTCCCTCTCCTTCTGATGTTCCATTTATCTTGATCTCAGTTCTCCTGACCTTGTTCCAGTTCCTCAAAAGTGCCACCTTCTGGGTACCACATACGTGGTTCCCTCACCAGAATCACCCTCAGCAAAGCCTTCCTGGACCCCAGGACAGATGAGGCCCCTCAGGTGTCCATGCGCTGGGGACGTCCCTCTCTTTCTCCCAAGAGCCCTTTGAGGGGAGTGGTGTTGCCCATTTTACAGACAGGGAAGCTGAGACTCAGAAGGCTAAGCTGGCAGCCAAACCCAAGGCTCTCTCATTCTGGGGCCTGTGGTCTCCTCGGCGTGTGCAGGTGTGTGTACACGTGTGCATACACGGCGGGCACCGCCGATGGCTGGCTGTGTGAGACCTCGTTTGGGCTGAGATGATGAGCCTCGTTGGGGAGAGGAGGTCCCGGATGGTCTCTGGGTGCCTGGCCTGCCTTTTCTGCCTTTTCCTGTGGTGGGGGTGAGGGCCTGCTATGTGAATTTGGGGCGAATGTCAGCCCCTCGCTAGACCCCGAGGCCGCAGCCTCCCAGGCCCTCTCGCTTCTCTCCCTTTGCTTCAAAACAAACACCCGGGAGCCCAAACCGCCCATCCAGCCAAGGCACAGATGGAGTCGGAATTAATTAGTCCTGTTGCCCAGGCAACCGGGACCCAGACCAGGATCGAGTCTTCTCTCGGCCCATCCCCACCCTCCGGCCCCTCGCTCGCCTTGCATGGCCCCGCCCCTTAGGAGCCTGGCCCTGCCGTCTGCCCTGGGGATGCCCTCGGGGACTCCTCCTAAATCGGGAAGGTGGTGGTAGGGATGTCTAGGAGCTGGGTTTCACTCTGGGCTTGGTGGGACCTTGGGCAAGTCCCTGCAGTGCTGGGAGCCTAGCTTTGTTCTGCAGAATGAATGGTGGACAGGTGCACCTGCCTGGGGGTTGGGGGAGGAGCATCATGGAGTGATACCTCATGGGGGACTTGAGATTGGTGAGAGAGGGAAGAATGAAAGTGGCCTCAGCTTGGGATGTTGTTGGGGAAGCTGTAGCTGGTAGTAACTGGGATAGGCTGGGGCTATGGCTTTTTCTGCGCGATGCCAGCAGGAGGGGGCAGTTGTGGGCAAGTGAGGCATGGTCTCTGGCCCGGGCCATTCTTGGAAGTGGGCTCAAGTGGAGGATGTGGAGGAGACCTGAAGGGAACAGGCCACCTCTAACCCCCGTCTCCTATCTTTCAGAGTCCCCAGTGCTGTGCTCGGTGCACAGCAATGCCACCCTGGCTTGGCATGCCTCGGGTTGGCTGGGACGAGGCCCAGCGCATGCTCTGGCTTCTGCTCAGCCTCCTGCCTGGTCCTGGGACCCACGGAGCCCCTGGAGGCTGAACACCGTCTCTCCTGCCACCTGCGTAACTGGCCATTTATTTGCTCCTCCAGCTGCCAGGGAGGCTTCCCTGAAACTGTCGTGGTGGCACAGGGGCTCAGGAGAGAAGACAGGCTGGGACTGGTGGCTGCACTCTCACCTTGGCTCCACAGCCCCTTCCTTGGGAACTGTGGGCAAGTTGCTGCCCCCCTCATGAGCCTCGGTTTCCTTATCTGTCAGCTGGGCCTAGTGATGCCTCTAGTGAGATCACCAGTTGGAAAGGCTTTTGAGAGGCAAGAACTAGGGGTGGGAAACTCAGACGCTCACCGGGGCCGGGTCACTGCAAGGCGCACGTCTGGTCTGTGTAGGGCAATAGGGTGTGGTGGGCCTGTGGCAAACTCCAGCGGTCAGTTTGGATGGCATCAAAACTCAAATGTGTGTCAACACCAGAGTCTGCCAACAAAACCGAACCACAGGCTGCCTTTGGAGCTGCCAGCTTGCCCCGGAAGGCAAACTCTACAAATGGATTAACCGGAGGGTATTTAACTCTTCTTTACATAATAGCATGGGCTAACATTTATTGAGGGTTTGCTCTGTGCCAGAGACAACTAAGCACTTTACTTGGATTATCTCCTCTGATCCTCCCAGGAACCCCAAAGCAGGCAGGGTGCAGCTACTGTTCCTACTTCATAGATGAGGCAATTAAACCACAGAGAGGTTAAGTCAGGAGCCCAAGGTCACACAGCTGTGGAGGAGGGAGCAGGGCTCACTCTTGGGCCTTCTGATTCCTTATCTGGGGCTTCTTCCTTCAGCCTCCCTGGGGCAGGTTGAGGCAAGGGCAGACCCCGCAGGCAGGGAAAGATGGAAGACGGAAAAGACAAGCTTTTCCCTTGTCGCCAAGGAGGCTGGGGGCGGGGAGAGGAGAAGCAAAATTAAACAAATGAAGGGTGTTGTGGAGCTGGGGAAGAATAACTTATTTTTTATGGGCTTGTTAACATTTGTGAAGTTAAGTAAGCAGGAATTTATGCCCCTCGTTTGCATGCATTAAAGGGAGGGCTGCCGGGCCGGCTTGGTTACTGGGAAACCTCACGCGCCTCCTAGGGCGGTGGCCCCCAGGCTCGCATTAGGCAGCTCCTGTGCAGGGATGGTTTGTTTGGGCTGTTTCTAGTGATTTCTGCAGGTCCAGCTGGGGCCGTGTTTCCTGAGGGCCCACTGTGTGATTGGCCTACCCTGGCTGCAGCCTCTTCCCTCCCTGCTGGGAGTGGAGCAGCTGGCCTGAATCCCATCACAGTGGCTTGGCCCTTAGTTCACTGGCTGAATGTTCTAGAAACTGTTCCAAGCCTCCTCAGGGACTTGAGAATGTGCAGGAGGCCCCATGACCACCAGCTTTGCTGCCTAAGAGCTGTGAGACCTGAGGCATGTTGCTTTGGCTCTCTGGGCCTCGGTTTCCTCATCTTTAAAATGAGGACAATGATAGTGTTATATATACTGCCCAACTGTGTGTCCCTGTCTTAGACACTGCCCACCTGAGATGACACTGGCTGGTTGGGGAGCTGTGCTCCCTTTGCTAGTTGACCTGCTTTTTGGAGACCCTTTGTCTCCAATAGGCCTGAGAGCTAGGTGACCCTTCCTCTGGAAGACCAGGCAGCCCCACCTGGCCTAGGCCCCACGGCCCCCGCACGTTCCGCTTGTAATTCCTGGTACCCTGTTTGACTGACTCCCTTGGGGCTGTGAGCTTCCTCAGGGCAGTGCCATGTCTGTTGAGGTCATTGCCAGTCCCCTGCACCGTCCCCAGGACTTGGCACAGAGCCAGGACTTGAGAATCGGTATGAAATGAATGAGTGAATGAAATACTTAACCTGTGTCCGTTTTCGCCACTTAGGGATTACGAGTCCCTTCCAGGTGTGTAGTGATTTATGGGTTTGAAAGCACTTTCAGGCTAATGCCCTCGTTTGATCTCCACCTTTAGATCCCTCTACAAGAAGGCAAGGCAGGGCCTGTGTTCGGCATGGACTCTCTCACGCTTTTGTTTGTTCAAGGAAACTCTTGAACTCCTGTTCTGGGCCGGGTGCTGGGACCCTGGCGGGGAGTGAGGCCATGTCCTTCCCTCCAGGGGCTCAGGGGCTGCTCCCAGCAGGCGTGCCCACTGAGGGTGGGTGGGGAGGCTGAGGGGGCCTTGGGGAGTCCTGGCACCCCTGCAGGCCTCAGGTTCCTATCTGTCTAATGGGTGACAGCGAAGACGTTTAAGCTCTTCCAATTCTGCCAGGCTGTGATTCTTGGTAGTCAGGTTTGGTCACCAGGCACCTGCTAGGAGGCCCTAAGATGCCAGAATGCCTTTGCCCCAGCCCTGCCCAGGCAGCCCTGGCCCTCCAGGTGGCTGAGGTGCTCCTCAGGCACAGGTGTGTGGGCCTCCGGGGGTGAGGGGAGGGGACAACTGCCCCTGCTGCTACCCCCAGGCCCGTGTCAGTGGGGGCAGCTCTCTGTCCACAGTGGGAGTCGGCCTGTGGACAGAAGGTGAAGTCTGATTGGACCGGAGTGGGGTGGGATGGGGGTAGACACGAGGGGGTGGGTCAGCATCTCTGAGTGGAGTGGAGGGTGGTTGAGGCCCCTGACCTGGGAGGATAATAACCCCGCCTTTCCTTACATTCTTCTCCCTTGCACCCCCTTGCCCCTCCCAGTTTTCCAGGGACCTGCTGCATGGGCTGGGGACGTGGAGGGCTTGGCCTTTGGAGGCAGGGAGTGGGTGGTTGCAGGCCTCACCCTGCAGCAGCCTGGCTTTGGGCAGTTGTTTCCCTTCTCTGTGCCTCAGTTTCCTCCTCTGTCCTTTGCGAATGATGCTGGTTTGAGGGTTCAGTGGGTGCTGAGGAAGCACGTGGTCAAGCTCTGCAAGCCCTTCCTTCTTTCATTTACCAGGAGGAGCAAGGCGGCCATGGCGGGGAGGTGGTGGCTGGAGCAAGTGAGTGAGGTGGGAGGTGAAGAAGTGAAGTCTGGGAAGATTTTGGATACTATTCCAATCTCATGGGAGCCAGCAGCCGGTGAGGGCAGAGGCCGGTGGCCCAGGTGTGCGACACAGGGGGCTCAGTGGGGGTGGGAGAGGTGGGCTGGTGGTCCCCGTGGTCGGTGGAGTTGGGAGAGGTGGGCTGGTGGTCCCCGTGGTCGTTGGAGGTGGGAGAGGTGGGCTGGTGGTCCCCGTGGTCGGTGGAGGTGGGAGAGGTGGGCTGGTGGTCCCCGTGGTCGTTGGAGGTGGGAGAGGTGGGCTGGTGGTCTCCGTGGTCGGTGGAGGTGGGAGAGGTGGGCTGGTGGTCCCCGTGGTCGGTGGAGGTGGGAGAGGTGGGCTGGTGGTCCCCGTGGTTGGTGGAGGTGGGAGAGGTGGGCTGGTGGTCCCCGTGGTTGGTGGAGGTGGGAGAGGTGGGCTGGTGGTCCCCGTGGTTGGTGGAGGTGGGAGAGGTAGGCCGTTGGTCTCCGTGGTCTGATCAACTTGCTTGCTGCGCCTCCAGGCACTCAGGGGTGGCACAGGAGGGAGCATGTTTCCTCAGCAGACAGTTCTCAAGGAGCCAGTATGGGCCTGGGCATGAAAAGAGTCCCTGCCCTCAGGAAGCCCACACAGGGGCAGACTTGCCAGCCAGTCCTTACAGGGTGGCTGAGGCCTGGTGGGCTGGAAGGCTTCCTGTAGGAGGCAGCTTTGAGTCCTGCCTGAGAAGTAGCACTCACTGGGCGGTGATGGGACAGGAGGGTACTCCAGGCCGGGGAATCTCAAGGGGAAAGGCCAAGAGCTGCAAAAAGCCTCTCCGAGTTCAGAGAGGGGTAAGAAGCTCACGTGCCTATCCCTGGGAGTGGGGAGGGAGGATCCAGGAGTCTGGGGAGGACACCAGAGGCCCCTGAGCTCCCTCCGGGCCAGGAGAAGGCTGGACGCTGTGTCTTCCAGCAGCAGGGAGCATGTATGTGTTTGGGAACGGGCCAGGTGGATGCTGTGTTCCAGGAAGGAGCTGGTAGGGGAGCTGAGGAATTACAGGGGGTGTTTCTTGGAGGTGCTGTTCTGGGGTGGGGCTGGAGGTGGGAAGGTGGGTAAGGCAGGAGTGGAAGTAGAGGCCCAAGCAAGGGAGGAGGCTAGGAGATCCCGCACCAGCTGGAGAGGTGCACATGTGTGCACACATGACGTGTAGATGCGTGTGTGTGCACGCCTGCGTGTGTGAAGTGGGGAGCAGTTTGTCCTGATGGTATTGGAGGGCACATTGCAGAGACAGAACCAAGCCAGATCATGAGGGGCCTAAATTGTGGAGCAGAGGAGCTGGGGAGGCGCCAGAGGCTTTAGAGCAGGGCGGCGATGTGCGTGCGCTGCAGGAGGCTTCCTTGGGCTGCTGTGCAGAGGATGGGCTGAGGCAGGGTAGGCGACAGTCAGTTAGGAGACTGCTGTGCTGGGGGGCTTTACTGGGGTAGGGGGAAGGGGCCGGACAGGAGCGGGGTTGGTGGAGCCCAGGTCGGCTCAGTGGAAGAGGTAGCATTTGATGAGAATGTAAAGGGTGAGAGGTTTGCTTTCTGGAAGTGGAAGGAGAGGCACCGCAGGTGGCTGGAACAGTCCCTACGAAGGCTTGCAGGAGGGAGAGGCCAGGCTGGAGGCCAGTATATTCAGGGGCCTTTGAGGAATAAAGGGCAGGTTGGAGTCAAAAAAGAATGTTGTTTAGTGAGGCCCTCCGTGTGCCCGGCACGGTCTACCCAGGCCTGAGCGCTAGCTCCACCGCCCACAGCTGCCTGGCTCTGGGTAAGGCGTTTGACTCTGGCACCTTCATTTCATTGTCTATCAAATGGGGACCCTGTTAGACTCAGCCTCCCAGAGTCACTGTGAGGATTAGATGCAATAATCCACCCGCAGCGTGGCCTGGAAGATGTTCGGCTGTTATTGGCTGTGTCCTTACCGTCTCATTTGACACAGCAACCCTGCAGGGCAGCCTCGCACCCCCAGGGACCAGTGCAGACGTCCGCTCAGAGAAGCTGCACAGGCTGCCGAGGCCACACAGCTGAGAGGGGAACCGAGCAAGGGTCTGAGTCCAGGTTATGAGGACCCCAGACTTGGTGTTCTTTCCCGGGTGCCCACAGCCTCCCAGAACGCCTGTAAAATGCCCAGCCCAGTAAACTCGTTCCCCTCCTTGTGCTTAGGACGCTCCTGGATCCAATGTAAGAAGAAGTGGGCAGGAGACCAATGCCGATCTCTGGGTTCAGGTCAGCTGCTTGCTCTTGGAGCCTCAGTTTCCTCATTTGGAAGTGAGAGCCCCACGTCCCTACATAAGAAGGTCACGCGGGGCTCCCACAAGGCCAGCAGCGTCAGCTGACCTTGGGGTCTAGGCGAGGCTTCCGGCAGGGGCTCTGTCCACGTTCCCCCTCCTTTCCCTGTCCCTCTGCACCCGTCTGACCAGACTGTCCTGAGGGCAGGGCCAGCATGGGAGCCATGGTACTGGACGGCTTCCTGATGGTCACAGCAGCCAGAAGGAGCTGGGAGGCCTGGCTGTCATCAGTCATAATAATGGGCACACTCAGCGTGGTTGGGGGTGAGCGAGTGGAGACGGACGCCAGCTGGGAATTACATGCCTGGGGGCCTATGTTGTTCTTTTGTGTTTTCAATTTTCACTCCCTGGGTGCCTTCTCTGTGCCAGGCTTCTCACTGGGGGCACTGAGGGGGCACAGAGGGGCACGCCGTGCTTCCTGGCCCTCTGGAGGGGACACAGTGACCCTTCAGTGGGATGCCACTTGGAGCTGGTGAGCATGGGGGTGCTGTGGAGTGGAGTGGTGAAGCCAGACCAGGGATTCAAAGAAGGCTTCCTGGAGGAGGTGATGCCCGAGCTGAAGCTGGTAGGAGTTCACCGTGTTGGTGGTCACCCACCAAGAAGGAGCTTAGCCTCTAGCCCTGGGGCTGCAGGGAGCCCTAGAAAGATTTTGAGCAGGAGAGACAGCATCAGAGCTGCCCTCCGGAAGCCTCCCTCTGCCTGGAAAAAAAGGAGATCCCTGTGAGTGATAGGCAAGTGATGATAGTGGCCTGTCCTGGCATGGACTTGGAGGCTGGTCTGATCTTCATCTTCCAGTGGGAGAGGCAGGAGTTGACGGGAAAGCTGGGATCTGGGCCTGAGCAAGCAGGCAGGCAGTGGTGACCATGACTGAGCGCGATCTGAGCAGCCAGGGGCATGCATGAAGCCACCCTGGAGGAGAGGGCAGACGAGGGTGCCACAGGCCAAGGACAGAGCCTGGAGGAGCAGCAGTGGTTAGTGGGTCGGGGCAGGAAGGGGGCGCCTGGAAGGGAAGGGGGCGTGGCTGGGAGGCCGTAGGGCTCAAGGCTCTTGTCCTCTCTGGGTTCAGTTTCCTCACCTGCTGCATGACAGGGGCCTGGGTAGTGCTAAGGGATCTACCAGCTCTGACCTCCTTCAAAGTGCCCCAGAGGGTCTGAAAGTAGATGGCACAAGGTGTGCCCGCTGGGGGATCCTGGCACCCAAGCAGTTCTGCTCCTGGGGTTTGGAAATGAGTGCGCTAACAGAGTTGGCTTCTGCAGCATTTGCTGAGCCTCTTCTGCACGCTGGCCCCATGTTGGGGGCCGGGGACATGGTGGGGACACAGCCCTCGTCCCACCCTTGGGGTGTGCAATGCAGAAGCACCTAGAAAGCCAGGAGTGTTAGCTCACTTTCGGCAAACCCAATCTGAAAATTCAAGCTTTTGATGGGGAATTGGAGGCTGATACTTAGTTTATAAAATAATTCACAGGAAGCTTTCTTTAAATAGCAAAGTCTCTGGCGCATTTGTCCGTCTGTGAGTTCCTGGCTTGTCTTTGTGTTTTCCACGGTGTGCCTGAAATCCTAGGCCAGGTGCTCATCGGATATGGAATGTCTGGTTAGCTGGATGCAGCCCCTTCCGGGGGTCTCCAGCCCTCCGGTGGTAGCGGGTCCTCAGAGGTGCTGAGCCTCCCACTTAACCACCAGCTTCGGGTATCTGGGGGCTCAGCTGTGTCCGTGACCCTTCTTCTGGCTTCCTGTTGGGTCTGTGGTGCTTGTGCTGACAGCAGACAGGGACCTGCACCCTGCTTGTCCCCTGAGCCCTGAACAGGTGGCTCCCTGCCCCTCCCACCCTGGGCCTCCCTTGGTGATGCCCTGCACGCCAGACACTAGTTTTGCAGGTCTTTGCAGCCCACGGTGCCAAGCCCAGGACCTGGTGTGTGGTGGGCCCCTGGGTGCACGGATATTGTGCCAGTGCTGACAGGACCCCCAGGTTGTCTTGTCCACATCCCCTGCCCCCCGTGGGTGAGGAAGCCAAGGCCCAGGTAGAGAAGGACTTTGCTCAACTCCTGGCTGCCACAGAGCCAGCCAAGGGGTGCCTCTCTCCCTAGAGTGCCCCTGACAGCACAGGAGGCTGGGAAGGAGATCTGGGCAGAGCTAGAGGGGACAACACCTTGGTGTGCCTCAGGCCCTGCCGCTTCTTAGCTGTGTGCCTTTGGGAAGTGGCTTCACTGCTCTGGGCCTGATCCCTCGTGTCTCAGATGGGTAGAATAACAGTGCCCGTCTCCCAGGGCCGTGGAGGGGTTTTCATGAAGTGATTGATGTAAATGCCTACTTGGGTCTGGCGTGTGGTCGGCACTCGATTGATGCTCCTTGACTACTTCTAGGACGTTTCTTCTGGTGCTGGAACCAGGCACAGGCAGAGCCAGGTTTGAATCCCAGCCTCACCACTTACCAGCTGTGACGCTGTGAGGCCACTTTGTCTTTCTGAGCCTCCGTTTTCTCATCTGAGAAATTAATCCAACAATCTTTATTTATTTATTTTTGAGACAGAGTCTCACTCTGTCACCCAGGCTGGAGTGCAGTGGCGTGATCTTGGCCCACTGCAACCTCTGCCTCCTGGGTTCAAGTGATTCTCCTGCCTCTCAGCCTCCCGACTAGGGACTGTAGCTGGGACTACAGGCGTGTGCCCCCTTTCCCAGCTAATTTTTGTATTTTTAGTAGAGACGGGGTTTCACTATGTTGGCCAGGCTGGTCTCGAACTCCTGACCTCGTGATCCGCCCGCCTCGGCCTCCTAAAGTGTTGGGATTACAGGCGTGAGCCATTGCGCCCGGCCTGACGATCTTTATCTTGACACCCTGTAAGGTCGGGGGTGGGTGTTGAGTTTGCGGCAGCCAACCCAGTGCTCAGTCCCAGGCGAGGAGTGAAGAGTTCTTCATTTACAGCGTATGAGGCACTGTTGACAGTCACCACGGCCCGTGGGATGAAATTGCTGTCTGCACTCGATGGAGGCATTCCTTTAAGCTGCGGGATCGCTCTGCCTACTGTGTGCCGGGGCGGGACCTGCGGGGGAGGACTCACGGTGCTGGCCACTGCGGCCCCCTGACGGTCCACGGGGGCTGGACACTCACCAAGGAGTCATCCTGGGAGAGGTGAGGCTGCCCGGGAGGAGGGCGGGAGGGAGCCTGGAACAGGCGGCCGGGCCAGGCCCTTGAGGGGCCTTGACCTTCAGGAGGACGTCTGGCTTTAGCCTGGGAACTGTGGAAGCGGCTGAAAGGGTGTTAAGAAAGAGGCCTCGGTGAGTCCATAAAAGAGCACCCGAGCCGAACAGAGGAAGGGGAGGATCTTGGGGCACACTAGAGACCCTGGGAGGTGGGTGCTGCCATCCAGACAAGCTTGGACTGAGGGGCGGCAGCGGACACACAGGTGTGTGGCCTGGAGAGGTGTTGAGGTGGATGGGAAATGAGAGACGAGGGAGAGGGTGGAGTCAGACATAATTTGGATGATGAGACTGAGGCACAGAGAGTTTCAGTAAGGGGCTCACAGTCACACAGCCAGTGGGGCCAGGAGCAAAGGCTCCATCCCGGCATCTGTACGAGGTGGCAGCTGGGCCTGTGGACATCAGTCGCAGCCTGGTGTGCATGTTAGGTGGAGGTGGCAGGCGGGTCAGAGCCAGCAGGAGTGATGCTGGCGGTGGCATCATCACGCTTCATTTGCAGTGCTCCTTAGCGCCAGGCATAATGGAGATGGATTGGGGCATCTGCCAGCGAATGGGGGACCCGTTCCGTGTCGCCTGCAGCTCCATTAGGCAGAGATCGGGCCTATAAAGGAAGAGCTTGGGAAGAAGGTGCTGGAAGGAGCCAGGGCAAGAGGGTGGCCGAGTGCCGGGGCCTCCTGTTGGCACATGTGATGGGGACGCCCTGGGGACCCCGAGTCAGCGAGGCCTGGGTGCAGAGCCAGCTCCAGCCTGGCTTAGGGAGATGACTTGACCTCACTGGCCTCAGCTTTCCTATCTGTTAAGTGGAGGTTGATCTGAGGATGGGACCGTATGGGACTTAGCGCAAGGCCTGGGGCGTGGTCCAGGCTCAGGAAGTGCTGGGTGCTGTTATTATTACTGTTGTCCTCATCGATACTGTTGTGTGGCAGTTAGAGTCCAGCAACTGGTGGGGGGTGTCAGTTGTCCTCTCTGATTTGGGACGTGTCATGGTCTGCCAGGCCCAAGCCGAGTTAGCCCGGAGATGCTGCCCTCAGGATGATGGGCCAGTGCCAGGACCTGAGGCCCACTGACTGCAAAGCCCAGGCCCAGGCCCAGGTGTGAGTGGAGGCTGTTGATGGGGGAGCACAAGGAAACCTCCAGAGAGGATTGGCTTCCATTCTGGGGAGGGATTACGTGAGTCCAAGAAAGACATGCAGAGAAAGGACAAAGGATGAGACAGGGCCACCTTGATGAGGCCACGTGGTGGTCAGAGACCATCCTTTGCCTGATTTTACCAGGT
This sequence comes from Pan paniscus, assembly GCF_029289425.2. NCBI lineage: Eukaryota > Metazoa > Chordata > Mammalia > Primates > Hominidae > Pan > Pan paniscus. The sequence goes on along the minus strand of NC_085927.1, from coordinate 47,250,750 downwards.
AAACATGCAGGAGGCTCAGAGAGGGTGAGGGCCTGGCTCAAGGTCACACAGCAGCTGTCACTGGGAGCAGGCCTGCTAGCCCCGGGGCCTGGGTGCTGTCCCCCTCTGTGAAAGAGGGGTGTGATCATTTATCAGGGGAGTTTAATAATGAATGAAGTTGAAGTGTCTTTAATGCAGGCAGCAGGCCTGAAGTAATAAGGGACCCTGTATTAATTCAGAAGTTAATGAATATGCAGGTGTGTCTGAATGATTAATGGGGCTCCTGAAGGCCTTGGAAAGGGGTGCGTGAGCTGCTGCTGATGGAAATATGAATATTACATACATCTGGGAAGTCGGATAAACCAGGGAACAGATGGGCATTAACCAACCAGAGGTCTCTAGCAGCCACTGAGAGTGGAATATACAGATATGTGGGGGCAAATATACAGTGGCGTGGGGAGCACGCTCACTTTCTTGCAATGTGATCTTGAGGATGTCACTTAATCTCTGAGAGCCTTACTTCCCTTATCTGCAGAACGGGCATAAAAATAATACCTGGTTCTGGCCGGGCGCGGTGGCTCACACCTGTAATCCCAGCACTTTGGGAGGCCAAGGCGGGTGGATCACGAGGTCAGGAGATCGAGACCATCCTGGCTAACATGGTGAAACCCTGTCTCTACTAAAAATACACAAAAATTAGCTGGGTGTGGTGGCGGGCGCCTCTAGTCCCAGCTACTCAGGAGGCTGAGGCAGGAGAATTGCTTGAATCTGGGAGGCGGAGGTTGCAGCAAGCCCAGATTGCGCCACTGCACTCCAGCCTGGGCGACAGAGTGAGACTCTGTCTCAAAAAAAAAAAAAAAAAAAAAAAAAAAAGAGAATCCAACAAACAAACAAACAAAAAACACAACAAAAAACTGGTTCCTAGGATCCTGAGGATGAAATGTGAGAGAATCCCTTAACAAGGGTGGGCTCACTCTGAGCATCTCACAAACACAGGTGAGCCTTTTTAGAGACGAGGGCAGAGAAGTGGTTGAGGAGGGCCAAGGAAAGTCTAACGGTAGCAGTTAAATTCCCTTAAGATGGACGGTGCTTCTGTTGCACTGACAGCAAGAAGGAAGAACAACGATGAATGGCACTTTACAGTTTTTAAAGGGGAGTCGCCCGTTGGTTATCCTTTTCCTCCTCCTTGCAGCAGGTGCGTGGGGCAGAGGAGATGGGTCTTGGGGAAACTGAGGCTCTGAGGGGGCCGGTCACTGCCCATGTCACCCAGCCACGCGAGGGCCAGTTGGGCTCAGGCCCAGGTCTGCACCCCTTCCTCCTGAGTCTCAGAGGATGTGGGACCCACGCACTGCCTGGGAAGGCCCTTTCCAATATTTGCCAGGCCTGGGGCTGGGCACAGGTCATTTCTCAGAGCCTCAGTTTCTCTCCCTGTCATGTAAGGGTCTGTCTGCCGCTTGGGGTTGTTTTGAGGCTCTGATGAGGAAGTGGGACACTGTCCCTTCACCTATGCCTGGCCTTCGGGGAGTCCCAGACACCGTCCCTTTGATGGTCAGACTGCTGTATCAGCTGGACTTGTATCTGGGGAGTCGTGGGTGCTGAGCCACTTTAGCTGTGGGCTCTTGGGCATGTCTCTTGTCATTTCTCGGCCTCAGTTCCCTCATCCTTCAAGCAGGCATGACAGTGTGGCTGCCATGTGTGAAGTGTGCGGGGGCCTGGCACACAGCGGGTGCCGGCGCGGTGTGCTCCTCTGTTCCTGGGCCTCTGTCATGGCCCTGTGCGTGGTGGCTCTCTTGTGTTCCCAGGGTGATTTTCAGCCGTGGACGTGTACAGAGAGCCTACTGGGACGGTGCCGGGCCCTGGGTTTACAGGGTGAGTGAGACTGTCCACACTTGGTCTTTGTCCTCTACGAGGCTGTGGTCCAGGCAGAAGGTGGATATAAAACCGGTGTCCCTGTCATGCAACCTGGTATGGGGGTCGGGAGCCAGAGGATGGCCCCCACGCAGCCTTCGGTGGATAGGGAAAGAGATGCCCATTCATCTCCCTGTCATCCCCACCAGAGCCCCAACCAGAAGGCCTGGCTTTGGCTGTGGGTCCTCCACTTGCGGGAGGCCGTGCTCACAGCATGGCTGTTTGAATGGAGAGAGAGGGAATGAATGAATGGCTGGCTTCTAGGCTCCTTTCTCTGCCTCTTGTCAGCTCCAGGCTGGTGAGCAGGGGCATAGTCAAGCCCCTCACTTGACTGTCTCAGGTATCCGGGGTGATCCTGTTGTACATCCTTCTCTTCTCCCAGGTCTCTGCCTGGGCCTCCAGGGCCTCCCCCTGGGCCAGCCTGGCTGGGGTCAGAAAACTGTGTGTTGCTGGGTAAAGAACCTTCTGGCAGTCATGGTCATGGAGCAGCCTGCTGTTGACAAGCAAGGAAACCGAGGCCCAGAAGGGAGAGGGGTGGCGGGAGGGGGCAGGGCTGGGGTTAGAACCTCTGTCTTGGCTGTGCCAGGTCAGCCGCCCTGCAGTGACCAGCCTGGCCGTGTATTTATAGTCTCTACTGATCTATATTAACACCCAGGCCTGCCCAGGCCTTTGCAGCCTGTGGATCTGAGGATGCCTTTGAACCCTCTGGGGGGCTGTGGAATCAGAGCTCACCCCCATGGGGAGGGGAGAATGCGGCTTCTCACCCTTCCCTTCACAGCTCTGGGGCTCACGCTGGGCCCTTTGCCTGCAGAATCTTTGCCAGCCTGGGTAAGGTTTGGGCCACCCTTTGGTGGGTTCAGCTTCTTCGTCTGGGGTTCATTATCACGCCTTGCTTCCCTCTGGCTTGGCAGGGAGGCCGTGTGTACAGCATGAGATCAATGCATGGGCTGTGTGGCCTTGGGCAAGCCAGGCCCCTCTCCAAGCCTCAGTCTCCTCATCTGTAGAATGGGCATCATTCGCACCCGACTCTCCTGTGTCAGGCGCTGGGCACTCCATGCTTGTGAGCTGGGGGTTACTGTTTACACTCCTCACATCTCTCTGGTCCTCATCACAAGCAGTCCTCAGAGCCTGGAGGAACCGGAGTGTCATCTCCATTTGACAGATGAGGCCAGTGAGGCCCTGCCGCAGCGTGACTTACCAGAGCCACGCTGCCTGTTGGGGCAGAATTCGGACTCATCTAAGTCTGAACGTTCCAGCTTCCCAGGCCCCCTCCCCAGGGCCCATGGGCTCCTTGGGGCAGGCCAGGTTCCTCACCCCGCCAGCTTGGTTCCCACCCCCCCGGTCCTGGGGAGAGCTCCACTAACTCTATGCTTTTCTTACAGAGCAGAGACGACTGGCCGCCCTGAGCGCAATTCAATTCAACAGACATTTACTGAGTGCCTACTATGCGCCAGGCCTTAGGCTGGGCACTGGGGGAGGGACGCAGACAGGAAGACAGGGTCCTGTCCTCAGGTAGCTCCAGGCGGGGGAGGGGGCATGGAGAAGACAGGCAAGGGCTAAACAGCTCAGCACCAGGAGGGAAGCTGCTTGGTGGGCTGGATGCAGCAGAGACCCGGGTTCAAGTGCATCACTGGAGAGCTGCTGTTCCTCGTCCGCACCTCAGTTTCCCCTACTTGTAAAATGGGGGAGATGATCTCTAGGACCCATCCAGGATTCCAAGGGCTATACCTCGGGGTTGTGGGGGCAGAGCAGGGGGGTCACCCTGCAGAAGGGAGATCTCCAGAGGCTTCTCAGAGGAGGAGGCATAAGGTCTCGGCCCAGGGGATGGGGACAGGTGGGAATGGGTCCCAGGGTTAGTACCAGCTAATCGCTAGTGAGTAACGGCCTGGTGGATATGGGTGTGGGCGTGCCCTCAATTCCATAGGGTTGCGGGGGGACATGGTGGGCTGTGAGCTTAGAGAGGGAGAGAGGGGTTCTAGGGCCACAGGTTGGGGTGTGAGCTCTATTCTGGGGCCAGTGGGAGCCATTGTGGGCTGTTGAGGGAGAGTCAGGAACAGCTGGTCCTGCTCTGTCTCACCCTCTTCTCTCTCCCTCTCTGGGGCACACTTCAGGATCACATTCCCATAGAACCTTGCAGCCATGTGGCCTTGGCAGCACCTGCACTGTGCCAGGCACTGTGTACATTAGTCCTCATTGCGGCCCCAATTCACAGAGGAGGATGCCGAGCTCTGAGAGGAAGCTCTTGCCCAAGGTCATAATCTGACCCCCAAGCCCCGCATGCTTCTCCCACTACCTCCCCCTGAAAGAGTTCCTATTCTCTGTGACCTCTCCCATCCTGGGGACGGCCCCCACAAAGCCCCGGGGAGTGCCTGCCAAGGGCAATGCAGTTGGGTTTGGAGGGTGAGGTCAAGAAAATCCCAGATGTTAGCAGGACTGGCTTTCTCCAAGACCTGAGTTTCTGCCCTATCAGCCACCCTCTGGGATAGAGAGTGAGGCGGGGCTCCTTCCCACTTTACAGATGAGAAGACTGAGGCCCTGAGAGTCATGTGGCTAGTCCAAGGTGAAACTCAAGGGAGTGACAGCCTAGGCTAGAAGCTGGTCTCTTTATTGCCCAACCGAGGCTGGAGGGAGGCTGAAGTCCCCTGAGATCTGTGCAAAAGCTGACCCCTCCCCGACCTCCCCAGGGAGCAGAAGAGCCCAGAAGAGCATTGGAGTCACAGACCTGGTTCAAATCCTGGTTTTGTCTTTTGCATGAACTGTGTGATCTGAGCAAGTCATGAATTACTTGGAGCCTCGATTTCCTTATCTATATGAGGGCGGCGAGCTGGCCTCCTTCACTCAGCCATGAACAAATATTTATTGAGCACCTACTAGGAGAAGCAGGACCCTTCCTCGGGGAACTCAGTCCAGAGGTAGCAGCAGCAGTTATGATTCCGGTTGTGATGGAGGAAGCGCAGGGGGCTGTGGGGACCCACAGGAGAGATCCCGGCCAGGTTGGAAGAAGGCAGGCAGGTAGGAGGGCAGAACAGGCAGCGGCTCCCACAAGACCATGTGGGCTGGGCTCTGGATGCTGTTGGAATTTTCCCAGATCAGCCCGAGCCAACGAAGACTTTTCAGCAGGGAGTGCCATGCTCAGGTTGATGTTCTAGAAAGTTCATCTTCTGCTGGGTGGAGGGGGCATGGAGTGGGGAGGTAGGGTTAGAGGTAGAGAGACCAGCAGGAGCAGTAGGGGGAGGCGGCGGCACCAAGGCGGGACTAGGGGCAGGTGGGGAGGTGTGGGTGCCTCTCACCGTGTCTGGGAACTGGGAGAGAAGCAGGGGAGGAGGGGGAAGGGGCCGTGGGAGATGAGTCCAGCTGTGGAGGTGGACATGGACGAGTTTCAGGTGCCAGGGAAGGGCCCCGGAGGCAGCTGGGTACGGTGATTTGGGTGTGGTCAGCCCAGAGCTGACATTAGAAGCCTTGGGAGGGGTTGAAGGGCTCTTGGGGTAGGGGAGGGGGAAGCGGGTTTGAGAGAGGCCGTGAGCAGGGACCAGGACATCAGAGGAGGCCACTGCTTGGCTTACAAGCAGAGGAGCCCGAGGGGCCGCGGCCTGGGAGGTTGCGGGAAAGCAAAGCTGCAGGTCCCCAGCCCAGGAAGAAGGTGGCAGGACTTAGGTCTGCGGGGAGATTTCAGAAGGTGACATGTCAGGCGCTGTGCCTGGCACCAGCGCGGACGAGGTGCCCAGGAGGGTCAGCTCCTGCATCTTTTCACCTGAAGGCAGAAGCTTAGTCTGTCCCTTACCCTCCTGAGGAGGATGAGGAGGCTACAGAGGGGGAAGGTGTCGGGGAAGGAGGAAAAGGGGAAAAACATTTGCATGCATGACAAGGCTGAAGTGAGGGAGAGAGAAAGGGGGAGAAAGAGGAAAATAAATTACCATACACCAGGATCTTGTTATTCAAGCTAATTTTCAAAGGACCACAGCTGTCACACTGAGATAATTCGTTAATTATAACAGCCATTGTGCTTTGGCGATGGGAGAGAAACCGAGGCCGGGGAACAGGCTGAAGGTGGGGGTGGGAGCAGGCTATTGGGGGGCCTGGACATCAGAGAGGGGACAGGGACAGAGGCAAAGAGGGGTGTGTTGCCCTCGGGACTGAAAGGAAGACAGGCCAGGCCCCATCCTTCCTCACTGTCATTGTTGCGGTGGGTAATGAGGTTCTCCTGCCTGCCTGGCGTGTGCCACGGTGCCACGCGCCAGACCCCCACAGCGATACCTGCAGGAGGCAGCTTCCTGGAGCTGTGACCCTGCCCAGACCCTGGCCTGTGGCCATCCCCTCCATGGCCCTCTGAGCTGGTGCCCTTCTTGTCCCACTTTACAGAAGAGGAAACCGAGACCCGGGAAAGATTAGCTTGCCAGGACCATGGGGTGAGGTGGCGTAGCCTGGATTCGAGCTGAATGTGGACCCTGCGCTTCGGCAGCACGTCAGGGAGGGCCGGTCTTGGTGGACTGGCCACGCGGAGTTGGTGGCCACAGGAGCCGTCACATAGATAGCCTCACGTTCGGGCTGTGGTTTCTGCCCAGCCGGCGGCCCTCCCCGGGGAGTTTCCGGGGCTCGATGTCGACCCCTCTGCACTGACAGAGCCTCCTTGTTCTCTGCTGCTGCAGCTGCAGGCCCCCCGTGGCCTCAGAGGCGGCCGTCAGTGTGGGCTGGACCCTCCCACCTCCTCTAGAGAAAGCTGGTCTCAGGGCCAGGGGGAGGGAATTTGGGCCACCCCAGCTGGTGTCCATACTGACCCCTTGCGATCGCCTGGTTAGAGGTTCTGAAGCGACAGAAGCTGAATGGGCTGTGGCCTCAGGAGGGGTTTCTCAGCCTGGGCCTAGAGGGCTCCAGGACCCTGGGTGCTGGGCCATGCTAGGGACAGGGGGCTGGGGGCGTGGCAGGCAGGTATCCCAGTCCTAGGTGAGCAGAGTGAGGGAGTCCATGGGGAGAGGGGTGGGACCAAGGAGCCATTCCAGAAACCCCAGGGCCCCTTGGTGAGCTGTGGTGTGGCTTCAGGAACTCGGGTCTCCTGGTGTCCACAGCGGCCATGCCTGGAAACAGCACCTAGGCTAGGCCAGCTGGCAGTGTTCTGTGGGGTGGGAATAATGTTTGGGAGAGGGTAACCCTCAAACCCCAGTAGGAGCCCCAAACTTGACCCAGGCAGGGTTGTTGGCAGGGGAGAAGTGGGCCCCACAAGGTGACAGGTGGGCCTGGGGTGGCTGTGTGGGAACTCCCTTGGTTGGGGACCTCTCCCCAGTGGGGCCGCTTGGAGCCAAGGGGAAGCTGTCAGAGGGTCAGGACGGCTTAAAGTCCTGTAGAATTGGTGACCCACAGAGGCCAAGACACAGGAGACTTTTAGGACCAAATAAATGGTAGATACATCCTAGAATCCTTGAGCCCCAGACTCATAACTGGAGACCTCCCTCCCCAAATGACAGATCCATGCTGTTAGTATCCTGGTGCTAAAACCCAGGAGCCATGGGTCAGGAGGATAGGGGAGGGGGGCTCGAGGTCAGGCAGGGGTCAAGTACAGGAGGCAGGGATCGGGGCACCCTTGGGTCCCAGGCTGAGAGGCTCATAGGAATACCCCTGACAGGCTGGGTTTCTACGTGTCCCCACTCTGGGGTCCCCCCTTGTTGCTGGCCTCATAAACTCCAGTGTGCAGGGGTCAGCTGGCCACCTAAACCAGAGAGGCAGGGAGGAGGTTGGATGCTGCCCCGGCCTGTGCCACTGCTGTGCCTCCGGGGCTGCAGACCCAGGGAAGCCAGATCTTCCCTGTATCTCAGTGGATTCCAGAAATGAGGATTTTTGATATAAAATCTGCCAAGTTTTCAATATTGGCAACTGATTAAAAAAATGTGAAAACCACCAACCAGATGAAACAGGATCCCACAGCAGCTCTTGAACGGAGCCTGGGGCCGTGGAGGCTGGAAGCCACTGCGTAGCAGTTGTGAGGCCTCAGTTTCCTCATCTGCAAAGTGGGAATAGTGATAGTGCTTTTAAGATGTTTAAAGTTGGCTCAGGATTAAATGAGTTAATATGGGAAGTGCGGAGGCCCAGCCAGTGCAAGCACTGAAGACTCTTTTCATCTTGTCGGAGGCCGCCCATCCCTCCCCGGGCTACCTCTCAGGGGCCTTCGCTCTCCGACACTGGAGCCTCCATTTCCCCCTTGCGGTCCCCACATGCACTGCCCCTGTCTTGGGACAGCCCTGAGGGTACTGGAGGGCAGGGAAGCGTTCGCCCCTTGGGACCCTGGAGGAGGAGCAGGTGGAGGAGGCAGAGCCAGGAGGGCGGGCCTAGCCGGCGCCTGGTACATAGTAGGTGCTCCATAAATGTTTATTGAATGAATGAATGGAGGCCATGCAGGCAGAGGCAGCCGTGCTGCGCAGGCACTGGTGAAAGAGCGGGTCCAGTGGACACTGGTGAGTAGTGCCCAGGGGCTGCAGCTGAGGGGGCCAGCAGGGGCCGGGGGGAGGCGAAGGTCAGGTCGGGAGAGGGCAGGGGTCGGGAGTGGGAATTGGGGTCAGGTGGGGAGAGGGCAGGGGTTGGGAGTGGGAAGTGGGGTCAGGTGGGGAGAGGCCAGGGGCTGGGTGGGGAGAGGGTAGGGGTCAGGTGTGGGAGGCAGGGTCAGGTGGGGGAGGCAGGGTCAGGTGGGGGAGGCAGGGTCATGTGGGGGAGGCAAGGGCAAGAGGGGAGTGGCTAGAGGTCGCGGGGGGTGGGGAGGTGGGGTCAAATGGGATGAGGCCAGGGGTCAGGTTGAGAAGGTGGGATCAGGTGTGGGAGGCAGAGTCCATGGGGGAGGTGGGATCCAGGGGAGGAGAGGTAAAGGCCAGGTTGGGGAGAGAAGGGGTGAGGGAGGCAGTCTCCTGAGTAGCTTGGAGGATTCTGGGAAAGCCAGGAGGTGGGTTTTTAATACAGGTCATCCTTGGCTGTGGGACAATCCTGTCCTCAGGTGCCTGGTGGTGGGTGGGCTGGGGTGGGGGTTTGCCAGGGAGTGGGCCCTGCTCACGGGCCATGTGGTTACAGCTGCCCCTAGAACCAGGTTCAGGTGTCTCCTGTCAGGCCACGGGGTGGTTTGCCACGGCCAAGACCTTTGGTAAAACCTTCCACCCCCTGCCTCTCTCCTTCCACCAAGGCCTGGACATGGAGTAGGTACTAAAGATGACTGTGGCACCCTGTGAGCAGGGGAGGCACGGGGACCAGGTGAGCCATGCGGGGGTGACACGGTGGGCAGGTGACAGGGCTTTGGGGTGGCCCCAGCAAACCAGAGACACGTGTGTACTGTGGTTTTCCTCCAAACAGATGAGGAAACTGAGACCCAGGGAAATGAGGTGCTGACTTGCCTGAGGTCACACTGCGGCCCAGCGGCCCAGCCCCATGCCCCTTCTTTGGCTGAGGTTATGCCTGGAGATGCGCGTCCAAAGCACCAAGGCCTTGCAGAGACCCTGATGCCTTGGCTGTCAGCTGTTGGTGCTGTGTCGTTCTTGTTAAGCTCTTTTGAGTAAGAAGGCAGCTTAGTGAAGGGGAGGCAAATCTGTCTGCCCCAGGGCCAGGGGCATAGTAGGTGTTCAGGGAATACATGTGGAACGCGTTAAGAAACGTGGGCGGGTGTGCAGCTGCTTGGGCAGCATGCCTCACCCAGCCCAGGGCTGAACTGCAGGCAGGGCCCCTAGCCTGGGCCCAGTCCCTGTTTCCCTGTGACACAGATGCAGTCATGGCCTGCTCACCCAGTGCAGAATGACACAGAGCCCGGAGCAGGTGCCAAAGCAGTGAGGGGCAGGAGCCAGCTCCCCCGGGACCCAGAGCAGCTGGTGTGCAGGGCTGAGACTAACAAGACATGATTGAATGGGGGTGGACGAACACCCAGCACCTCGGAAGAGACCTAAACAGATACTGCCCAGAGCTGCCCGTGGACCTTGTGAGGGCACCAGGGCTGCCTGGCCGTGTGTGTGAAGGGGCCTAGAGGTTTGGTTGACATCTAGGACAAGGTGAGGACAGGACGCTGGTGCCTCCTTACTCTCACTGCATGAACAGAAGCAGGGAGCCCAGCCGAGGGAGGTGGAGGCTTCTGGAGCTGATCCTGCTCTGAACGCATCGGCACTGGTGCTTGGCTCCAGGCGACACGTTGTAAGAGGGACCCTGACAGCAAGCATGACCCGGGCAGCTGTACCCAAGGGCAGGAGGGACTTGACACCACAGCGAAGGAAGAGCAGGTAGAGGACGTGGTGCTGTTTAGCTTGGATAAGCAGAGTGATAACAGACCAGGAGATGTCAGAAGGGTCTTTATGGGGTACTGGCCTCGTCCCTAGTGGCTCCAGAGAGCAAGGTGGCACCCATGAACAGAAGCACAAGGAACCAGACTTGGCTTCGTAATAGAAGAAGAAATTTCTAGTAATCAGAGCTGTTCGAGAAGGGAATCAGGGCCAGGTACCGTGGCTGGGTGTAATCCCAGCACTTTGGTAGTCGTGGGCGGGTGGATCACTTGAGCTGATGAGTTCAAGACCAGCCTGGGCAACGTGGTGAAACCCCATCTCTACCAAAAATACAAAACAATTAGCTGGGCGTCGTGGCATGCGCCTATGGTCCCAGCTACTTGGGAGGCTGAGACACGAGAATTGCTTGAGCCCTAGAGGCAGAGGTTGCAGTGAGCCGAGATCGTGCCACTGCACTCCAGCCTGGGTGACAGAGCTAGCTAGAGTCTGTCTCAAAAAAAAAAAAAAAAAAAGGCCAGCGTGGTGGCTCACGCCTATAATCCCAGCACTATGGGAGGCCGAGGCGGGCGGATCACAAGGTCAAGAGCTGGAGACCATCCTGGCCAACGTGGTGAAACCCCGTCTCTACTAAAAATACAAAAATTAGCTGGGCGTGGCGGCATGCACCTGTAGTCCCAGCTACTCAGGAGGCTGAGGCAGGAGAATCACTTGAACCTGGGAGGCGGAGGCGGCAGTGAGCAAAGAAAAGGAAAAAAAAAAAGGAGAACCAGTAGCTTTAGGTGGGCGCTGAGAGCCCTGTTACTGGAGGTCTGCAGGTGACGGGACATCATCTTCCAGGGAGGAGCCTTGGAAAGTCTGCTGCTTCCACTAGCTCAGGCTGGCCTGGGTTCTTGGCTGTGTGGTCTTGGGTGCATCACTGCACCTCTCTGAGTTTCAGTTCCTTGCCTGTAAAATGGGAGGCATAAGGACGGCTGTGAAGCTAAAAGGAAGGCTCGGCACGTTTTGTGCCCCATCATGAGCACCCCATCACAGGGGGGGCTTCTCCCTCTGATATTGAAGATTCTTTTTTTTTTTTTTTTTTTTGAGACGGAGTCTCACTCTGTCGCCCAGGCTGGAGTGCAGAGGCGCGATCTCGGCTCACTGCACGCTCCGCCTCCCGGGTTCACGCCATTCTCCTGCCTCAGCCTCCGGAGTAGCTGGGACTGACTCAGCCGAGTCAGGGGATCCAGGATCTCCCCACCATCCCTAGCCTGGAGCTCTCACTCCACACAGCATGTCCTGAGAACCCGCTGTACGTCTGACACTGTTCTAGGCATGGGGGTTACAGCAGTGAACAAAGTCAAATCCTGCTTTGCTTTTCTGCTGGGGGTGGGGCAAGGCAGGGCGATGATGAAGAATTAAGTGACGTCAGGTAGTGCTGGCTGCTGTCAGGGGACCGAAGCCTGGGTTGGGTGAGGAGTGAGTTATCTCAGACTGGGGGGCTAGAGAAGGTGGGGGTCAGAGGCAGGGAGTGGTTGAGCAGAGATCTCAGTGAGGTGGATTATGGGGATTCTGGGGGAAGAACATTCCAGGCAGAGAGAAGAGCAAAGGTCCTGGGGTGGGGAGTGTGCCTAGGGGTTTGAGGAGCACAGCTGGCCTGGAATCAGTACTTCCTGATTGATGGAAACATCGAAATCTCTCGAGGCTTGTGGACAACTCCCCCTTGCACGCTTTCCTCTGACAGGGGCAGAAAACCCAGTAGACTGGCTCAGTGCATGTCCCGCCCCTGCCATGGTCCCAGCCCTTTGGAGGGAAGCCGGGGAGGAGAGAGCCTCTGTCTTCTCATCTGTAAGATGAGGCTGACAGCACCAGCTGTGTGGGGTTGATATAAGATTCGAGGAACATCAAATGTCAGACACAAAGGAGCATTGGATAAGGGGTATATGACTGTCTTAGAGGCCAGGAGACTGAAGCCCAGAGGAGTTAGGTAATGTGCCTGATGTCACACAGCTCAGCATTCAATCCCAGGACCCTTCCCCGCACCATCTATGCCCTGCAGTAAGGGCTCATTGCGCTGGAAATCCAAAAAGTTAACTTACCGAACGGTAGTTCCATGGTGAAGGTATAATCCTCCCATTTTACAGACAAGGAACTGAGGCCCAGGGAGCTCCATGACAAGGGAGCTCCAAGGAGCTCTAGGCAGTGAAAAGACTGGTGTTCAGACCCCCAGCTTGAGTCTCTTCCCCGGGGGGTGGCAGGCTTTGTCCCTGAGGGCAGAGTTCCTGTCCTGGTGCTAGGGTTCCAGCAGCAAGGGGTGAGGCAGCTGCCTACCTGAGAGATCTGGCTGGGCCCCAGGAGTCCTTGGTCCTCCTAATCCTCAGTAATGGCAATGACACGGATGGTGACAATGACACCTCCGGGAGCCTTGGCCAGCCTGGCTCAGGGAAGAGCCTGTGCCAGGGCTTATGAGCTGCTGCAAATGAGATTTCCCTGGCCGAGCCTCACGTCCCTGCTCCTGGGAGGCCAGGACACAGACTGCGCTTCCCCCAACCTGCTCCTGGAGCTGACGGGTGTCCCTGCAAGAGTGTGGCCACACAAGCGGGAGCCTGGGGTGGTGTGTTTGTGGGGCCTCCTGCCCTGGACTGAGCGTGTGTGTCTCTGTCATGTCTGGGATTTCGGGGGAACTCTGGAGCTGGGTGGTACTCACCTTGCCACACGGGGAGAAACTGAGGCTCGGAGAGGGCCTGCAGCTTACCTGGGTCTCAGAGCTGGTTGGGCCTGCATCTTCCCTGCTGACCTCCGCTGCCTGCATCCCCAGCTGGCCTCGCTCTGTTCACCCTCTCACCCAGCCTGGGGAGTTAGCCCAACCCCCCTCAACCCCTCCCACATGCCGCCGTGCAGTGGGGGCTCTCCCCGGGTCGGGGGTCCAGACGCTCCCCTGACAGGGAAGCTTGGGAGTCAGCCTATAGCGGGGGGCTGAGAGGATGTGACCCGGAGGTTCAGCAAGCCTGAGTCCAGGGGAACCCTGATCTTGGGTGATGAGGGTTGTGAAGAAATAACTATAAAACCCCCATTAACAACAGCGGCTGTCATTCACAGAGGCCAGGCGCTGTGCCAGGCTTGCCCTCCGAGGGGGGGCAGGGGTGGGACTGAGCCAGGACTCCTTGTCTTCTCAGTTCTGAGTCCAGAGAGGGGCCCGGGACCTAGGAGCACCCGGGCGGAAAGGGCACAAACCCAGCGGGATCACTGGGCAGCTGACTAACCGGAGAGGGGAGGCATTTGCCGAGAGTGACTTTGGGGTCTGCGGTCCTGCCCAGCTCTGAACTGAGACCCCTGCACCACCAGCTCTGCCCTCAGAGCAGCAAGTGCTGTGAGGTCTCACTGACTCTCCTCTCTGCCCATGAATGTCCCCATGAGAGGGGACGTCCTACAGCATGCAGCCTGCAGACCGGGAGCCCCCGATAACAGCATGCACCCTGGCTGTGCAGCTGTTTCTTCTGTGGTGGAAGGAGAGAGTGCCCCTTAAAGAGAGCTGGTGGTGGGGCACTTGGGGCCTGAAGGGGGAAAAGCTCTAGGGGAGGGGTCCAGTCAGGCCAGGGCACGGGAGCCCTGCTCTTTGCTGGAACATGCCACCCCCCAATGCCTGCTTGCCTGCATGGCCGCACCCCTCCTGGGCTGTGCCACCGGGCTCTGGGCAGAAGAGGCCTCTGCGCCCCACAGCTGCTTCCACTGCTCCCCTCTCCCTCTGGGCTGGTCACAGGCTGCATTCTGGTGGTTCAGCCAGACCAGGTGTCAATTGTCTCCCGGGCCTCTGGGCTGTGGGAGGGAAGCAGGTGCCCGTGTCCCCCACGCCCCCCATCTATCATCTAGATAGCTCACTGCCGTCGGTGCCTCTGTCTCAGACGCGCTTTCTCCTTTTCTCTCCTCCTCTGTCTGTCTGCTCGGCTGTCTTGATATTTTTGCTTTTCCACCATTCTCAGTCCTCACCTCCTCCCTGCAGCACCCCCTTCCTCCCGTCTCTCACCACCTGGGTATGTGGGGTGCTGCCCTGTCCCCCCTGCTGTGTGTGTGGGAGGACCACCCTCATGGGAGGAGGGGAGGGGCATGACCTTGGCCATGTGACCACTGGACCCTTAGCCTCAGACCTGAGAGGACAGGCTGCTGCCCCCACCCCCCACACCTTGAGTGCGTGAACAGCTGGGCTGGGGGCCAAGTGCTGCTGTCAGCGCCTTCTCTGCCTTGGCCTCTCTGTACCCTCCCTGGCTGCGTCAGGTCTCCACGGGTGGCAGGCAGGCAGCCCGGGATGGGGACCGGGCAGCTGACGCACCTGGGACAGCACAATGGGAGCCTCCTCCCAACTCCGTCTGAGTCATGGGGGTGGGTGGGAGCTGGGCCCAGCCCAAGCCATCCTGGAGACCAGGAGAAGAGGAGAGAGGGCCACAGGCAGGACACTTTGAGGTTCAGGTGGGCAGAGCTTGGAGTGGCTGGGCTTGGGGCACGGCGGGCCTCTGTCCACCCTGGACTGTTTGGGAAGAGCTGGTGGGGGGACTAGCTCCCCTCCCACGTGGGCCTCTTCTCCCATGCCCCTCCACGCTCAGCCTCTTCGCATCCTTTGGCAGGGCCTGGGCTTTCCCAAGGCTCCAGACAGCTTGGCTTTGCCCAATACCCTGGGTCTGGCTGTAGGGATGCTGGTTTGAGCAACTCAGATGTGAGGAGAGGGGCTGGAGTTGCATGTAGGCACACACACGTGTAGAACACACATGTACTTAAACATGCCAACTATAACATAGATGGGTGCTTGCATTCTCTGGGATGTCCCCGACACACATACCTTCCTGCCCCTCCACACACAAGCACATGCCCCCGAAGCTGATGCATAGGACGTGTGCACACGCGCCTGCCCGCCCATCCTTGACTTGTACACGTCAGCACACCCCTGCATCAGCACTCTGAGCCACCTGTGTGTGCACCTGCATACAAATGCGGTCCCCAGACATTCCCCGATGAGGAGGAGGGACTGCATTGGAGCAGACGAGGGTTCTCTGACAGGCCGGCTTGTGGATCTCTGAAGTGGCAAGCATGGAGACTCCGCCTCTTCCAGTACAATCTTGCTACCTGCGGGAGGGGAAACTGAGGCTCAGAGGGGGTAGAACTGGCCTGGGATACCCCAGGAGCCAGTGGCCGTGCTGGACGGGGGCCAAGGTCTCTGCAGCCCTGAGACCTTTGCATAGCACAGCCAAGGACAGAGCTGCTGTCTGCTGCCTGGGCACCCCTTCCTGCCTGGCTGCCTTGTGGTGCCCCCAAGCTGGTTCTGTAGTGACTGGGGAGGTGTGAGGCTGGCCTCAGAGGTCCAGATCATCACAGCCTCTGACGGCCTCTGACGTAGCATCAGCCTTTAGTCCAGCGGGCCGTCTGGACTCCCTGTTCACCTATCACCATCCCCACCTCGGACTCCTTGTGGGATTAACCCCCGACCCCGCACCCATTTCCCTTTCCTCTGTTCCAGCCCTCTGGGGCTCAGTGCTGTAAATTGGTTTTGCTTTAATGGCAAAGGTTTAAATTTTTTTTTAAGCACTCTTCTCTTTCCTGGACTTTCCCAGGAGGAGGAGGAGGAGAGAGAGGCAGAGGTGGCTCTTGTGAACAGTCTCTGGCTTTCTGTGTCCAAAGGTGGATTTCTCAGACCTAATCTTCACATCCCTGGCCCCTGCCCAGGGCAGAGGGAGGGAGAACTGGGCTGTTTCCATAGTTGAGAGCACAGGGTGGGGGCTGGGGCTGGGGTCTGTCCAAGGGGCTGTGTCCAGCTTGCTGGGCAACCTGGCCAAGTCTCCCCTGAGTCTGTGGCTCAGTTTCCCCACTTGGAAAGTGAGGGTTGATGCAGATGGTCTGCCGCTGTGACCCCCGTGGTGCCTCCCCTGCCCTTCTGCATCTTGCAAATGGGCAGCATGAGTCCCCTGCTTCTTCTCCCCCATGAAGTGGGCCAGAAAGGGACCCACTTTGTAGCTGTGGAAATAGAAGATGTTGTGGTTTACCTAGCTAATTGGGCTGAGCAGATGTGGGGCTCCAGGCCTCCTGACTTCTGACTTGGGCTCAGTGCCTTAGGAACCTTAATCCTGGTCTAGGCTGTGCTGTGTTAGTTGGGGCAACTCCCCGTCCCTCTCTGGGCCTCTGACTCTCCAGCCATGGAAGGGGAGCTGGGCCTCAGCTGTGCTACTCCAGAAGGCTGGCCCCCTCCCAAGGATCAAGGTGCTCCAGGGAAGGCACTTTGGGAAGATGATACTGGGGTACCTCTGGCCTCCCAGAGTCTGGCCTTTCTTTCCCTTGGCTCTGCTCTGCCTGTGAGATGAGGTCTCCCCATGCCCTCCCACTGTGGGAGACCCCGGCTTCTGTGTCCCTCTGCTTGGGGGGCCCCACAGCTGCGATATTCTGCTGCCCCTCCCCCATGGAAGCTGAGACAAGGGAATTATTTTTGGAACAAGAGCAGTTACACAACAAATGAATTATTTATCTTTGGGCATGGAGGAAAGGAGGCATTTTGCTGGGCTTCTTAATTCTTTTTGTGGATTCAGGGGTGCCCGCTTGGGTACGCGGACACGTGTGTATGGGCCTGCTTGTCGTGTGCAGATTGTAGGTGTGCTTGTGTGTGTGTGTGTAGCTGTCTGCGTGTGCATGCCATGGAGGTCTGGCTCATGTGGGGGCATGTGGGTCTCTGTGCAGGTAGGGGGATGAGCGTGGCCTCCAGGGTGCTGGGGGTGTGTGTCTGCACCTGTGCCCACCTGTTCTCTCCAGTGTCCCTTCTGTGCCCATGGTCCTCAGTCTCTGCCCCTACTCCCCCTATTCTTCTGTCTCCCTCCGTCCCAGCCCCTGGGCCCCCTCCTGCCTCTTGCCACCCACCAACCCCCTGCTTCTTTGATGTAACAGGGACCCCAGAGTGCTTGCTGGCACAGAGGCCCTGGGACGGGGTGTGGAGAAGGGACGGGGGGCCTGCGCTGGAGCTTGACGGGGCTGCTCTGAGCCCTCACACTGATCTGTCACCTGCTCTCGATGCTGCCTTTCAGGAACCAGGTGCAGATGGGTCTCTTCCTTCCTGCCCCCATCTCTCTCACTCCCGGCTCAGTGCGGCACTCTCCAGCCTCCTGTGGGAATCATCTGAAGTTCTGAGCCCGGAAGCCAAGGAGGAAGACGAGGAGGAGGAGGAGGAGGAGGAGGAGGAGGGAGAGGAAGTCAAGCCCTGAGAACCCTTGCACCTTCCTAGCAGGAGACAAGGAGCAACGCTGCGGTGGGGAGCAGGCTGTGGGGCCCCCACCCCCAGCCCCAGCCAGGCCTAGTGCCTGCTGCAGCACCCTAGAAGATCCCCAGCAGTTGGCAAGAGCTGTACCCACCTTGCCTGGGGCCCCCGTGCTGGGGGTCGCCCCCAAGATGGTGGCGGCCCCAGGGAGGACTGTACTGCCAGCCCCAGCCTCTGGCCGCTAGGCACCCCTTGCCTTGCCCTGGCCCCTCACTCCGAGGCCAGCGCCATGCTGCGCCTGGGGCTGTGCGCGGCGGCGCTGCTGTGCGTGTGCCGGCCGGGTGCCGTGCGAGCCGACTGCTGGCTCATTGAGGGCGACAAGGGCTACGTGTGGCTGGCCATCTGCAGCCAGAACCAGCCGCCCTACGAGACCATCCCGCAGCACATCAACAGCACCGTGCACGACCTGCGGCTCAACGAGAACAAGCTCAAAGCCGTGCTCTACTCCTCGCTCAACCGCTTTGGGAACCTCACCGACCTCAACCTCACCAAGAACGAGATCTCCTACATCGAGGACGGTGCCTTCCTGGGCCAGTCGAGCCTGCAGGTCCTGCAGCTGGGCTACAACAAGCTCAGCAACCTGACGGAGGGCATGCTGCGGGGCATGAGCCGCCTGCAGTTCCTCTTTGTCCAGCACAACCTCATCGAGGTGGTGACGCCCACCGCCTTCTCCGAGTGCCCGAGCCTCATCAGCATCGACCTGTCCTCCAACCGCCTCAGCCGCCTGGACGGTGCCACCTTTGCCAGCCTCGCCAGCCTGATGGTGTGTGAGCTGGCCGGCAACCCCTTCAACTGTGAGTGCGACCTCTTCGGCTTCCTGGCCTGGCTGGTGGTCTTCAACAACGTCACCAAGAACTACGACCGCCTGCAGTGTGAGTCGCCGCGGGAGTTTGCCGGCTACCCGCTGCTGGTGCCCCGGCCCTACCACAGCCTCAACGCCATCACCGTACTCCAGGCCAAGTGTCGGAACGGCTCGCTGCCCGCCCGGCCCGTGAGCCACCCCACGCCCTACTCCACCGACGCCCAGAGGGAGCCAGACGAGAACTCGGGCTTCAACCCCGACGAGATCCTTTCGGTGGAGCCGCCGGCCTCGTCCACCACGGATGCGTCGGCAGGGCCAGCCATCAAGCTGCACCACGTCACGTTCACCTCGGCCACCCTGGTGGTCATCATCCCACACCCCTACAGCAAGATGTACATCCTCGTGCAGTACAACAACAGCTACTTCTCCGACGTCATGACCCTCAAGAACAAGAAGGAGATCGTGACGCTGGACAAACTGCGGGCGCACACTGAGTACACCTTCTGCGTGACCTCGCTGCGCAACAGCCGCCGCTTCAACCACACCTGCCTGACCTTCACCACGCGGGACCCCGTCCCCGGAGACTTGGCGCCCAGCACCTCCACCACCACCCACTACATCATGACCATCCTGGGCTGCCTCTTCGGCATGGTTATCGTGCTGGGAGCCGTGTACTACTGCCTGCGCAAGCGGCGCATGCAGGAGGAGAAGCAGAAGTCTGTCAACGTCAAGAAGACCATCCTGGAGATGCGCTACGGGGCTGATGTGGATGCCGGCTCCATTGTGCACGCCGCCCAGAAGCTGGGCGAGCCTCCCGTGCTGCCCGTATCTCGCATGGCCTCCATCCCCTCCATGATCGGGGAGAAGCTGCCCACCGCCAAGGGGTTGGAGGCCGGGCTGGACACACCCAAGGTAGCCACCAAAGGCAACTATATCGAGGTGCGCACAGGCGCTGGCGGGGACTGTCTGGCTCGGCCCGAGGATGACCTCCCGGACCTCGAGAACGGCCAGGGCTCGGCTGCAGAGATCTCCACCATTGCCAAGGAGGTGGACAAGGTCAACCAGATCATTAACAACTGCATCGATGCTCTCAAGCTGGACTCGGCCTCTTTTCTGGGAGGCGGCAGCAGCAGTGGGGACCCCGAGCTGGCCTTCGAGTGCCAGTCCCTCCCTGCAGCTGCTGCCGCCTCCTCAGCCACTGGCCCCGGGGCCCTGGAGCGGCCCAGCTTCCTTTCGCCTCCCTACAAGGAGAGCTCCCACCACCCACTACAGCGCCAGCTGAGCGCCGACGCGGCCGTGACCCGCAAGACCTGCAGCGTGTCGTCCAGTGGTTCCATCAAGAGCGCCAAGGTCTTTAGCCTGGACGTGCCCGACCATCCGGCCGCCACAGGGCTGGCTAAGGGCGACTCCAAGTACATCGAGAAGGGCAGCCCCCTCAACAGCCCGCTGGACCGGCTCCCGCTGGTGCCGGCGGGCAGCGGCGGGGGCAGCGGCGGGGGCGGGGGCATCCACCACCTGGAGGTGAAGCCGGCTTACCACTGCAGCGAGCACCGGCACAGCTTTCCCGCCCTGTACTACGAGGAGGGTGCCGACAGCCTGAGCCAGCGCGTGTCCTTCCTCAAGCCGCTGACCCGCTCCAAGCGTGACTCCACCTACTCGCAGCTCTCCCCCAGACACTACTACTCAGGGTACTCCTCCAGCCCCGAGTACTCATCCGAGAGCACGCACAAGATCTGGGAGCGCTTCCGGCCCTACAAGAAGCACCACCGGGAGGAGGTGTACATGGCCGCCGGTCACGCCCTGCGCAAGAAGGTCCAGTTCGCCAAGGACGAGGATCTGCATGACATCCTCGATTACTGGAAGGGGGTCTCCGCCCAGCAGAAGCTGTGACCCCCCCCTTCCTCCCTGGTGAGGTCGGAGCCAGAGGGCTGGGGGCCTTTTGGGGGAAGGGTCCAGGCGGCCAGGGCGGGGAGCAGACTCGGGGGCCAAGGCCCAGGAGAGGACGCACATGCAGACCCGCACGCACGCACGCACACACACACCTGACCACCACCCGACTGTGAACAAACCAACATCCGACAATAACGGACAGGAAAACAGAGACACATTTTCTTTAAAGTTTACAAACTGATACCGAAACCAGTCGTCTTTACTGTGCTGCCCAGGGACTCTGCTGGGGTGTGCAGGGCCGGGGGCCTGGCGGGGGGGAGGAAGGAAGCCAAGAGAGGGTGTGGGGTCTGGGGGTCTGGGGCTAGAAACAGGTGTGGGGATCAAGAAAGCTGGAGTAGAGAGGGACTGAAGCCCCTCTAGGGCAGGGAGAGGGTCCCTTCCCAAGCTGGGAGTCAAGTCACCTGCAGATTTAGCATTAGACATCGGGCAATGTCTCCTTCCACTTTAGAGAGGGGGGGAAACTGAGGCCCAGAGAAGGGAGTTGACAACCCCAGGGTCACACAGCAGCTTAGCCTCAAGTCCCCCAACTTCCCAGCCCAGTGCTGTCCCGGAACCCCCTGCAGCTCTCTTGTGGACCCCTGCCCGCCCTGTGCCCACCCCACATCCCTTTCCGAAGCTGTGGTCCCTTGGGGCTGAGGGACTTGAGAATCAGGCAGGTGCTTTTTCTTCCTAGAAAGCCACATGGCAGTGCCCCCAGAGTGTGCAGCTGTGATTCAGAATCCTGGGGGGCTTTTGCCCCCTATGCCGGCACCCGGGAGAAGGGAGAGGGTCCTGTTGATGGGAAAGGAGCCGAGGCAGGGCGACATTCCACCAGCCCACTTCAAGTGTCTTCCACGTGGCCTGGGAAGAGTGGGGCGTGTGGCGGGCAGGCCAGCTCCCAGGACATCTCAGGTGCAGGCTCCCGGCCCCAGCTTCTCTGGTCCTCCGAGACCCCTGCCCACCGCAGAAGGGCAGCGGTGCACTGTGATGCCTGGAGGGCTGCAGGGAGGAGCTGTCATGGGGGACTTCCTGCCTGTCCCCATGGCCTGTGTCCCCACCTGCCCGACCCCATCATGGGATCTCGGCTCCTATCTCAGCCGCCCACCCGGGGAAGGAGGGCTTTCTCACCCATCCCCTCTGGGCTGCTCATCCAGGCCTGGCCCCCTGGCCAGAGGGGCTCCCATGTTTCCATGGCAATGGCCACTTCCCTCTTTCTGACCCCCACCCAACATCAAACAAAGCACAAACAGTGAGGCCCCCACCCGAGAGAGGTTTGAGGAGCAGGCTGGGTTCGTGGCGCCCCAGCCCCTCCCAGCCAGCCTCTGTCACCATGGTAACCCTGTGCCTGGCAGTTGGTGCCCAGAGTGACCGTTGGGCTCTGGGGTTCTCTGTCCATGTAGGCGGTGGCAGAGGATGTTGAGGGTGGTGAGGGAGGGCCAGCCTGGCAGCAGCTCCTGGGGCCAGCTCTTTTGGGAGGCAAATCTGGGGTCCTGAGACTGGGGTCTTGACCAGTCAGGATGCTGATGGGCCGGAGTCCATCATCCTTCACCTCTGGGTGGGAGCTGGCCCAGCGGGGTGTGGGGACGCCTCTACTAGCAGCTTTGCCCGCCTAGCAACATGTCGCTTGGCTGCCACCCACCTCAGCTTGGGGGGCCCCGGCTCTCCCCACGCCCCTGCCAGAGACCCCCAGTCTAGGGCCTGTGGCCCCCATGGGTTTCCTGAGATTTGGGGAGTGTGACTGAGGGGCGAGGGTAGGCACTGGAATGGGTCCAAGACTGGCACTGTTGGTGGGCAGGGGCTCTGACCAGGAAAGCTAGTGCCATCCCCTGGGGACCCCAACGACCTTCCTGCTGGGGGCAGGGGGTGAGGGAGGACAGCAGAGGGCTAGGAGGCTCGGGCTCAGCTGAGTACCTCTCTCACACCAACTTTGGGGTTAACGAAGCCTAGGGCTCACTTTGAGGGTGACATTTGCAAAGAAAAGACTGTTCTCCTGGGGCGAGGAGGGGAGGGGGCGGCATGGATACGCGGAGCGGACCTCCTCCCCCGGACCCCAAAACCTGCCCCCCAACCCCTCCTCACACCCCGTCGGCACAACTGAGAAAAGCAAGCAGGCAGAGAAGCCAGGGGTGTGAGGAAGCAGACTCCCTGTTATATTTGCATGACGATTTTACTGTATTTTTCTGAGCAAACATCTGTCGTGTATGTGCCAGTTTGTCCAGACTCCCTCGCCCCCTCTCTGATGCCCTGCTTTCCCACATTCTGTCTGTTGTGATCTGATGAGCAGCTCTTGAAACCCAGGGAGGGGTCAGCTCTGCAAAAACAGACCCAAAACAGGTGCCACCAAGACACAGCCCTGCCCCACACCCACCTCCTGTGTTTCTGAGCATTGGGCCCATGTGCCACCTCCCTTCCTCCCTACCTCTCTCCACTGCCACCTCCCTTGTCCCCAGTTCCTTCCCCTCCTCCATGCCAGGGAGGGCAGCCCCAGGGAAGCCTCCTCAAGGGCTCGTGTCCCGGTGGAAGGGACTGTCTGTCCGTCCCGCTTGTTCCCGTTTTGTAGATGAGGAAGTCAGGGCTCCCAGACGGGCCTGGTGACTTGGCTGGCCAGCTGGGGTGGAGGATCAGTCACACTGCTGAGTGTAGGAGGCCAGGAGCTTGGGGCTTCGCGGGGGGCTTCAGGGAGAGGGTGGGGGCTTTGAGAAAGGAACCCGTGGGAAGAAGGAGCACGCCTGGGCTGGGGCCCAGGGAGGGTTCCCAGCAGCAGGAGTTAGGGGCCTGCGCTTGCCATTTCCCCATCCTTTCTGCGTGAAGATATTTAGGAAACCTCAGACTCTCTGACTGCAGGGACAGGGGCCCTTCCAAAGAGCAGGACTCTGATGATCCAGGAGGGGAACTGGCCTTGAAGACCCAGTTCATGTGGTTCTTTGTGAGGCAGAGCGGGGTCTAAGACTCGGGTCTCTGGCCTCCCAGCCAGGCCAGAGCCCCAACTGCTCAGCTTGGGGAGAGCCCACCCGGAGGCTGGCCTGCATCTGTGTCCCACGTCCTGCTCAGGATGAGTTTTTCCCAGGCGGGAGGGAAGTATTCACAAAATGTTGCCATCCAAGGTCTGGGTTTGTGATGATGATGAGCATGGTGGAGCTGGGAGGGGAGATGGAGGCCCGGTGGAGCGAGGGATGCGTGGGTGCCACGCCCTGGACCTCTGTGGGGAGGCCTCCTGCCTTGGGCCCGAACGAGGTCACACCTGGGCTTGCCTGCCTCTGTTGGAGAATCTCCTCTGAAGCTGTTTCTGGGAAGTAGCACAATGGGTCTGCTCCTTCCTGGGAGGGCACAGCAGGTGCAGCTAACCCTCTGTTGGAGCTTATGGCCTTCCAGTAGCAAAACACAGAGGTCTGGCATGAAGGCAAGAAAGCCTGGTTGGTGGGGAAACCTCGTCACGGGTCCCGGCCTTGCTTTTCCCCGCGGCAGGAAGAGTCTCTCTCTGCCCACCAAAGATCCCTCACCTGGGCTCCCCTCCTGAGGCAGTGCAGGAGGCCTGTGGGAGCAGCCTGTGTCCAGGCTGGGGAGCCCGTGTCTGGGTAGGTCTGGGAAAAGGGCTGTCAGGGGAGCGAGGAGGGTGGGAGTTAAAAGACCTGCTTGGGAAGGCCAGGCCTGGATCGTCCCCGAGAGGCAGCTGGGGCAGCAGCAGTGGGGAGTATCAGGCTGGCCGAGAGTCACCCATGTTCTCAACTGGAAGTTGGTCGCCTGCCCCACTCCCTCCTGGAAATGTAACAGAGGGGTGAACAGAAGTGCAGAGATGGAAAGGAGAGGAAAGGAGACCTAGAGCTGACAAACTCGGTTGTGACAGTGCTGAGGCCGGGATGGCATCAGGAATTAAGGACACCAGTGACAGGTCCTAGCTTATAAGGGGCCTAAGTGCAGGGAAGGGATAAGACACAATGCTCCCTAGTGACTGGTGCCTTGCAGAAAATTAAAATAGGGTGATGGGGGAGGGGCAAGGCTGGTCAGGGAGCATCCTGTGTGGGATGGGGGAACAGGGAGCCAAGCTGTGAATGACAAGAGGAGCCAGAAGGGTGGGTGGGTGGGTGTGAAGACGAGACTAGAGGGAGTGGGGTTGCAATGGCTGCCTGTCCCCCAAGCACCGCCTCTGTCCCCTACTACCCTGCCCCTGCCCATTCCTGGCCCAGCAGAGCCCCCTTTCCATGAGTGTGGATGGGCGGGGCAAGCCGTCGGGGAGCCTGGGGAAGCTCGGCCCTGAGGGGCTTACTTTGCCCGTGGAAGCCAGTGTGAAGGTTAGGGCAGCCTTGCCTGGCCCCATTGCCACCTCTCCTGTCTGACAAGGTGGCTGCTCCAGAGGTGGCTGAGCCCCAGGAGAGGGGACCTCCTCTAACTCTCATGCTCAGATTCCATCCTGACACACTCCTTCCCTGACCCTGGGTCCTCCCCCTTCTAAGACAAAACCAGGGTCCATACTGCTTGCCTCCAGAGGCGGCTTCAGGCCTCACTAAAGGTCAGGCAGTCCTGCTGAGCAGGAGGGAGAGGAAGGGGGTCCTGTAGGACGGGCAGGATGGTCTGGGCCTGCTCCTCCTTCCTCTGCCCCTCTGCCACTCCACACTCCAGCACAGGGCTGGGACAGGGGCTTGGAGTTCCTGCAGTGGCGGCCACACTTCCCTCCCTCCCTCCCTTCCTCAGGAGCCGCCAGTCCCCAAGTTGGCTGTGGTTGGGCACCTGGTTTGGGTCCTGCAGAGCTGGGCTCAGGCCCTGGGCTCTGAACCTGTGAACCCTTGCTGTGTTACGAACCTTTCCTTCCTCTGAGGGCCTTGAACCCTCTCCTTTTCTTCTTTTGGGGGTGGGGGTTAACTTTATTTTCTCTTCCCTGTATCTGCCTCTCCCTTCCCTCAATTTCCTGTTTTAAAACTGAATGGCACGAAATTGTTTTCCTCAACTCGGAGATTCCTGTATGGAGAGAATCAATTTCTATATTTGCAATAAATTTCTTATTTAAAGCTACGGGGCCATGGTCTATGCTGTATTCCTCCCACATTGCACTGCCATGACGCTCGGTGCCCTTTTCCCCATTTCCCTTCCCACTGGGAGCCCCAATCATGGGGCTAAGGCTTAGTGGACAGGGTGGGGGTCACTGCCTGCGGTCAAGGAAAAAAGAAGGCGGTCTGCCAGAGAGAGGGAGAGGGGGCCAGCAGGAAACTCAATTCCAGGGTCAGTGTGCACCCAGACACCGCGCCGTCTGATGGGTTGAGGGCCTGATGACCTCCCTTCCCAAAAGCCTAGACATCCCTCTGTTGTGTGCTGTCACTCGATTTTCTGCTGCCCTGGCCTCCCACACCCGGGATTCAGAGCCCTGTCAGAGAGGCAGGGCCATGTGGGGGCATTACTAGACTTCAGCTGCTTCCCGGGAGAAAAGCCCCCCATCAGTGACCACGGTCTCTGAGGTCAGCCTCTTGCTGCCCCTGTCTATGGTGGGTCCAGTGTCTCTGTGGGACCCACTGGGCCTCCTCCATGCCTGGCCTGGGCAGCCTGTCCTGGGCCCCTGGCCCACCCCTCCTCTGGTGCCCTCCCGCCATCTGCTGCGGTTCTTCATGGCTGGGAAGCGATCCTCTCTGGTCCTTCGGGGCTTCTGCTGCTTCTCAGATTTAGGAGATGCCTTGTCTCTCTGGTCAGGCTGAGGCACTCAGGTCAGCATCCAGTGGACTGCAGGCTGAACCGCCCAAGCCTCTGCTCGGGGCCAGTCTGGGGCCTACCTGCTAGCCCCAGCCTCCTTGCTTCCCAGAGGCAGAGCCTACCTACCATTTTCTCAGACTCTTGTTCTCCAATTACTGCAAAACTCTCCTCCACGAAAGCCTGTATTCAGCCTGGATTGCTATGGGGTATTCTGGACTCTGTGGGTCTGAGCTATTCCCTGATATCACCCTGTGGCCTTCAGCCCAGCCCTAGGTCTTCAGCTGTGTCCTAGTGGCTCTGGTGGCCCACAGGGCTTTCCTGCCCCCCTGCCTGCCTCCATTAAGAGTTGGTTGTACTCTGGGGACCCTCTGGGATGGCCCAGGGCCTGGGGCCGCTCACCTTCTACTGCCTGAGCCCCAGCTGGACGCCTGTCCCTTCCACGTGCCCTCACACAGGCTCAGTGCAGCCATCCCAAGGGGGCCACAGCCAGCCAGGGTCCCTCCTTTGCTCTGCTTCCTGCCAGTCCCAGGCCTCCTTCGTGAGGGAGGTTTCACTGTGAGCCTGCACCAAGGGAGGAGGAGGAGGACGGTGGGACACATTTGTGGGAGGCGCAGAGAGGTAGGGCCTGGGCCCTGACAGGCTCTGTCCCCTCAGGCCCCTCAGCTGGGGCTGCCCTATGGTCCCCGGACCCAACCCTGGGCTCCAGGAGCCCCTGCTCAGCTGCCTGCCTGTCGCACTGGGTCCCTGTTTTCTTCATCAGCAGGAGCTGTTTCTGTTGAAGGACTCATTCTACTCCTCAGGAAACTTAAGAGGTGATCAAAGGGGTCAATGAACCTCGGGAGTCCAAGTCCAGGCCCTTCCCCTCAGCTGCCTCTGCCGGCCTTGGGCTGGGGGAGCCCTGTGGCCCCTGGGAGTGTGGAAGTGTCCTCCGGGATGGCTTTGCTCCGGTGGGTGGAGATCCGGCAACAGTTCTTAGGCTTCGAAAGTCACTTTTATTCCCTAATGTTACAAATGCAAACACCCTTGCCTTTTCATTTCAACTCAGAAGTGATTCTGTTTCTAAACAGAGCACATTTAACATGCATGTTTTGGGGCTTTGGGCTAATTTTGGTCCTGTTTACAAATGCAATTAGGGAAATGTCCTTAGCTACTCCCCACTTCATAAGTGTCGCGTATCTGCTTCCCTTTCTGCACACTTCAATTATTTGAAAACCGAGCAAACGCCGTGAGCCCACACATTTTCACCGGTGCTTGCATCTTAACATGTGAGCCATTACTTAAAAGAAAACCCCAATTCTGAATTAATGCCTTACTTGCAAATAATCAGTTTATTCATAAGTGCTCAAGGACATTCGCAAATACCTGAAACGCTATACGTGCTCAGATAGCGTGACACAAAATATAGATGACAAAAAGGTGAACTGTCATGGCATAAACGTGTTATTTTTTCTGGGGTGAAGGAGTGTTCCTCCATCTGTTGGACGAATGTCTCTAAGTGTGGCTGTACCTCGTGGATAATGTCGGGTTCAGGCTTCTCTGCTGGCTGGGCCCCAGGAACTGGATATTTCAGGTGGGACAAGGGCCCGGGTGCTGTAAACAGGACCATAGTTGCCAGGGGCACCCCACTTTGGCACGTTCTGTGTCATGCCCTCTAAGTGGGGTGCACTTCTCAAGCCTCGCCCAAGGGCTAAACTGCTGGTATATAAGTTCTTCCTCCTTTTCCTTCCTTCTTTTTTTCCAAGATATCTGTAACTCAAACTTCACCGACCACTGGCCCTCTCCAGCCCGGGCAGGCTTCCTTCTCTAGCTTCTTTGATGTTCTTCCCCGCAGCAGGGCTCCAGGGAAGCTAGGTGTCCTCAGCACAGTTCCCTGGGCTCTGCTGGGGCTTGGTTTGAAGGAGTTGACAGTTCCAAGGTGACTCTGGCGACCCTGTAGCTGCTGGGCCAGGAACTTCCTTTTCTGTTTAGTTGTTTAGCTGAATATTCCCCTCCCTCAAGCTCAGCTCCCCCTGCCTCAACAACTATAAATGTTTTCCAGAGGTGAGCCTAAAATGAGCCCTTGTGGCTGCAGGGTTTGGGGGATCACTGGATCTCACTGGTTCTCAGGGTCTCCTTTATTTAGTCTCTGAAGGCAGGGTTCCAGGCACTCAGCCCCAGGCCCAGTGTCTCAGAGGCTGGCCTCCTCCTGCCCCTGTCATTGGTGGGTCCAGGGTCACTGTGGGACCCACTGGTTCTCTCCTCTGGGCTCAGCCTGGGTAGCCTGTCCTGGACCCCTGCCCCACCCGCTCCTCTGGTGCCCTCCCACCATCTGCTGTTCATTTTTGTCACAGCCCGGAAGCATTCCTGCTCCTTCTCAGATTTAGGAGGTACCTTGTCTCTCTGGTCAGGCTGAGGCACTCAGGTCAGCATCCAGTGACCTCAGGCTGAACTGCCCAAACCTCTGTTCGGGGGCAGCCTGGGGCCCACCGCCCAGCCCCAGCCTCCTTGCTTCCCAGAGGCAGAGCCCACCTGCCCTTTTCTCAGACTCCTGTTCTCCAGCTGCTACCAACCCCTCTTCCAGGAAGGCCCCTGGATTCGGCCTGGATTGTTATGGCTTGCTTTAAATGAACTCCCTTGTTCTAAGCTATTCCCTGTGACTGGTGTCACAGCGTGGCACTCATCCCTGGCCTGTGTCTACAGGAGCTGTGTCCTGCTGGCTCTGGTGGCCCATGGGGTTTCCTGCTCCCTTCCTGCCTCCATGGGAGTTGGCTGAACTGTGGGGACCCTCTGGGATGACCCAGGGCTTGGCCCCTCACTGTTTTCCTGCCTGGGCCCCAGCTGGCCCCTGTCCCCTCTGAGTGCCCTCACACAGGCCCAGTGCAGCTGTCCCAGTGGGGCTGTGGCCAGGCTCTCTCTCGCAAGAGCACTCTCTTGCTCTGCACCCCCGGCTCTTTCCTGGCAGCCCTTGTGCTTTTTCCGGAGCCCCTCATCCCTGAGGCTGCCCCGTGGCCCTGTGCCTGATCCTGAATCCCAGGCAATCCTCCCTTGCTGCCGCCACCACCCTGGCCTCCCCGAGGCTTCCATCCTATTGGTGTTGTGAGGTTAGGGTCTGCAAGCCCCTTTTTCCAGGAAAGCCTTTACTGTCTAGTCCTTGGCCAAGGGAGGCTTAGGTGATCCCTGCTGGCTCAGGTGTTTTCTTCACATTCTTCCCAGACTGTGGGGCTGGGGAATCCAATTCTGAGTTCTGCTCTTGGTCTCACTTTACCCCAATTCCCCTGGATTGCAGGTCCCATCTGCAGCTTCCTGGTCTCTGCATCTGAGGACTCCCACATGGGGAACTGGTTGGCCCCATGAGCCTCCTTCCCAAGGCCCTTTGTCTGCAAGGAAGGAGACCTGATGCTAGGTGTGCATTGGAGGTGACGGTTCTGGCCTCCCGCTGTCACTGTCTTCCCAACCCTGCACCTGTGGGTCACCCTCTGCTCCTTGTTGTCCAGGCTGCTCTCGGCCCTGCCGTTCTGGGAGCTCAGCCATTGCCCCCTCCCTCAGGCACGTGGGGACATGTCAGGAAGCTAGGGCTTTTCTGCTTTCCCCACCACTCCTGCCTGGAGGGTTTCACGACTAGACTCCTAGGGCCCAACCTCCAGTTGAGGCCCGGGCTGCCTCTCCAGCATATGCTGGCAGCCCCTTCTCCTTCCCTAGGCCTAGGGCCCCAGCCTGCTATCAGCTCTCCCCTCTCCTTAGCACCAAGCCCACGACACCCATTCTTACCCAGTCCCCACCCCAAATCCCCCTCTCTCTGTTGGCCTCCTCTAAAACTGCCCTCACCTGCATCTCAGACCGCGCATCTTCCGTCCTTCCCGTCCTTGCCAAACTAAGCAAGGTCACGTGTGAAGGAGTTCCCAGGGGGGTGAAACTCCTCCAGCAACTCTCGCCTCCCCTGATTTAGATAACTCCCAGAATCTGCAATGGTCTAGGGGAGAAAACTCACTCATCTGCCCCTCTCTCTTCTCACTTACTTTTCAAACAAATTGTATGGCTCAATCCCCATATGTTAAGCACCATGGCTGTGAATTTATAGACTTCAGTCCGGTTTCTATTGCAGAGAACAGAATTCTCTGTAACTAATTTAAGCAGGAAAAAAAATTCACAAGAGGAAACCAAGTGGTGGATGGAATTGTCAGGAGGGCTGCAGACCAGACTCAGGGTGGCCTTTTCAAACTGACTTTTAAAATAACTACGCAGGACTGACCCACCAAGGAAGCTGCCACCTGTTTCTGCTTCATGGGGCTGCTGAGGGAACGAATCGGTCCCTCGGGGGGCCCTGGGCTGCTGGTGCCAGGATCACAGCAGCTGCATGGGTACCCCTTGGGTGCTGGCAATGGGCTGTGGACTCTCATTCTAGGGCAGGGACGATGGCGGTAGAAGCATCTCTCTGCCTCACTGCTTCCTTCCAAGGCTCTCAGAAGAGCATCTGATCTGTAGAGCCCAAACATCTGTCCTGCAGCTTTAAGAGGGTTTGGCAGGGTTGGGCTGATGCCTCACATCCGGTGTGTGGACCAGGGTGTGTTTATTTCCTCGGCAGCTCCATGAAGTAGGGGCTTTACCCCTGCTCTACACTTTGGGGGAAAGACTCAGAGACAGTAATTGCCCCAAGCAAGCACAGCATACCCAGAAGAGCTGGAAGGAGCTCTAACCCACTTTACTCCCAAACTTTGCCTGTTCCCCTGGAGGTCAGGGCCCAAAGACCCGAGTCCCAGATCGGGCATGGTCCAACGTCCCAACCTTAGACCAGTGGAGTGTCGAGAGATGCCACCTGTACAATAATCCCGGGGCCTGTGCCGGCCCTGTCAACCCCTGCATCTCGTGTCTTGTTGCTAAAATTCTGGTTCCTGCTGAGATGTCTGCTCCAAATCTTTCCTTTAAAGATGGGAAGAATGAGCCCCCCAAAATAAGGGTTGGAAACGGGGAGAGCCTTCCTGTGGTCATAGGAAGCATGATCAGGGAAGAAGAGGTCACGTCTGGCAGTTATTTAGATTATAACCCAGAGACGGCGGCGGGGGGGGGGGGGGAGGAGGCAGGTGGCACCAGGATTAAGGGCGTCCCTGCCACAGGGCATGTATGTGAGAAGGGTCTGCTCTGACCCTCTCCTAGCCCCCTGCTCTTCCCCACGGGCTGATGAGTCTGCAGGGCCCACGGGCATTCCCAGACACTTTCCACTTGACCATGCTCCAAGCACCTGGGATGCCAGGATTGACTGTCCAGTTGGCCCCGGACATGTTTCCAAGGCCTGTCCTTCCCAGGGTGGACCGTGCCACCCATGTGGGCACTCCTAGGCATGAGAGATGACCAAGGAGTAGCTGCGTGTGGGAGGTGTAGGCAGAGCTTGAATGCGTGGGGTGGCAGTCTCTATGCATGCCTGTGAGACCCTTTAAGTTGTGAGATAGTGCTGTGGGCTAGAAGAGGGTGTCCTATGGGGGCTTGACTTTCCATAGGCCACCACATTTAGGGAGGCCAGGAATTTGAAATTCAGACCTGTTAGAGGTCATCATGAAGGTACATTTGTCAAGGCAGGAGGATATTCTAACAGTTTGTTAGCTGAATGGAGAACTTTTCAGTATTTAGACACACAGGATTTGGGCTTCCCTTTGTACTCACGCCCAGGCCTAGGAAATACTAGGGATAGGCCTGGGCTCTGAGTTAATGGGGCCTGCGGGTAGAAGTCAGATGATGTGGGATGGGCCCCCTGTTTGGAGGAAAAGGCTATACATGGAGGAAAAGGAAGAGGAAGTGGTTTTGCTGTTTTGTGTCTGGGCAGGAGCAGGGTGGGCTTGGAAGGCTGCTCACAGAGGAGGGAACGACCCTGTGGGGACTGGGGAGGTGGAAGGGGAGATGGCGTCACTTGGGCTCAGGAGTTGAGTGGGGCTGGCAGGAACTTCTCCTGGGGGTGGGAGGAAGGTGGGATGGAACTGGCAACTCATGGAGGGCAGGATAAGGGGGTAGGGAGGAGGGGGGCTCAGAAAGTCACTTTACATTTGGAGTGTCTTCCTTTTGCCCTTTCCGGCTAAGTAAAAAGCATATTTTTCTCTTTTCTGCTGCTCAGCAGCATCTCATGGCCCCAGTGCTTTTCCTAGTTTCTTGCTCTGAGGGTCAACTCACAAGTCTTCTTCTACATGCCATGTGAGGCACCAGCCCTGGCTGGCACCTGTGGTGGGAAAGCCTAAAGGAGACGGCACCTCTGTCTCTGGGGAGCTGCCGGGATGTGGCTGTCCCTTAGCTGTTTATAACGGTCCTTTGACATGGTTCAGGTGAGGGTTAAAGGCGGGAAGTAACCCTAGGAGACAGTGGAGGCTCGAGGGGCTCAGTCCCTGCTGTAAACCCCATTCCACAGGGCACAGTCCACCCATCACATAGCACTAGAGGGGAGCGCCGTGCTTCACTCTGCCCACTGCAGTGAGGCTTCTGGGCCATCTTGGTTCTTCATCTCCATTTTTGTTCTGCCTTGTACGAGCCTCTTCTTTGTTCTGCTTTGTTGCCTCATGGCCAGAGCTGCTCTTGCCTCCTGTTTTGTGTCTGATATTTCAGTTTCTGCAGCTCCCATTTCCTGTCTTTGGCCCCTGCTTTCCCAGCTGCTTTCGGTCTAAGGAGCTTTCTGACTTTAGCACCTGAGAGTGGAAGTCTCCCCACTGACTCCCTGTTGACAGCTGATCATCGACTCCCCTCAGTCTCACCCTGAGCTGTCCCTGTGCCAGCCGGATGGAGGTTGCTAAGCGGGGGTGGCGTGGGGTGCACAGAGGTACGTGGTCCACGGCTCTTAACTGGAGGACTTCACTGAGGGACGAGTCACCCACTGTGTGTCCGCACTGTGCTCACACACAGAGCTTCCAGTGCCACCTCACAAGAGAGCCATGAGGTAGGCATGAGGCCGTTTGAGTTCTGTTGTACTCCAA
The DNA here is from genome assembly GCF_029289425.2 of Pan paniscus. Taxonomy (NCBI): domain Eukaryota; kingdom Metazoa; phylum Chordata; class Mammalia; order Primates; family Hominidae; genus Pan; species Pan paniscus. The sequence continues at coordinate 47,218,032 of NC_085927.1, read as the reverse complement.
TGAGGAAAAGGTACTTACTTTTACCCTCCGTGTATGGACCAGGGAACTGAGGCCCAACAAATGCTGATTAACACAGGCAAGGCCTGGCTGCCCACTCTCCCTGACTCCAGGAGCTCATGTCCCCATCCCAGGCCTGGCTGCCTCTACACCCATAAATCCATGATGAGACACCCCAGGCCAGACTATGAACTTAGGGCTGGACTGACCACCAGGGTCAAGGGAAGGAGTGTGGTTGAGGTGGGAGACGGAGACTCAACTCTAGACCAGATTGAAGAGTGGCTAAAACAGGAAGAGGCCCTGAAAGCACCTCTCTCCAGAAGTCATGCCCACCACCAGCACCATGAGTTTTACCTTTGTCTATAGCAATACCCGGAAGTTACTGCCCCTTTCCATGGCAATGACCTGGAAGTTACAGCTCCTTTTCTAGAAATTTCTAAATAACCTGCCCCTTAATTTGCATGTGATTAAAAGTGGGTATAAACATGACTGCAGAACTCCTCCTGAGCTGCTGCTGTCAGCACACTGCCCGTGGGGTAGCCCTGCTCTGCAGGGGCAATCACAGAGCTGTAACACTATCACCTCTGTAAAGCTGTTTCTTCCACCACCAGCTCACACTTGAATTCTTTCCTGAGCAAAGCCAAGAAACTTCCTAGGGTAGGCTCCAAGTCTGGGGCTCGTCTGCCCTGCCCCATGGTGGTCAGGCAGTACTGGGCCTTGGAGTGCTCCTCCGAACTCCAGAGCCTCAATTTCCACCTCTGTGAAATGGATTGAGCTACTCCTGCTTCACGTAGCTGTATCGAGGCACGGAAGCCTTGACTGCTGAGGAGCGTTCATACCGTGGCCTGGCCCAGGTAGGGGCCGCTCGAGAATGTTGGCTGAATGAAGGAGGCTGCGACAGTGTTGCAGATACAGCAATGGAAGCAGATGCTCTGGTCAAAAGAAATAGACCCCATAGAGGGCCGAGAGCCAGGAAGGAGAGAGCCAGGAGAACCTCCGAGTGGGGTAAAGAAACAGAGGAGTGGCAGGGGCCTGGCCAGGGAGGCCAGGGGAAGGCTCCCAAGAAGGACCAAGCCAGTGAGGGCAGAGCCGAGCCCCTTGTGCTGAGGGTCAGTGACAGCGACCTCACACCATCTGAGTCTTTCTGAGATCCAAACTTGGTTACTCTCCTTCCCTTCCTCATTTGGACCAGATGATTGCGTTTTACAAATTATATTTTCAATTCTCTGCAGGGTGGCCTTAATCCAGGTCTCCATCTCTCTCTTGGATTCCTGCCACAGCTGGAGACAGTCACGGAGGTGCTAAAGTGTCGACTCACTGATTCCCTACTTAGTGCACTCCCCCAAGCCCCAGGGCTTCCAATACCAACATATGGATATATGTTGGTGACTTCCAGCCCCACGTCCATCTCAGATAGCCCAGCAGCCCCCAATCCTCCTGCTTCCTATGTAAGTGGCAGTCCCCTGCCGCTCAAGCCAACATGATGGGCCTTTTTTTTGGAGCTAGTCTCCACCTTCCCCTCATCTCATACTGACTTGATCTTGACAACTCATCTCAATCTGGCTGCTCCTCTCCATGTACCCATTCCCCTTGGGGTGCAAGCCACACCACCCTTCACTTGGGGGATGATAGCAGCCAGTGGGCCCACATCTGGCTGTGCCCCTCATGTGTTAAATAATCTCACAGGCTCTTCCAGCCATGCTGAGAAGGCCCATCACCGACTCATGCCTCTGGACCTTGGCACCTGCCAGAAATGGTAGTCCCACTCCCCCTGCCAGTGATTGGCTTAGGAATGGCCACGGGACCCAGTTCCAACCAGGAAGAGGAAGTGGGACGAGAAGAATGATCCTCCTTTAGAATCGGTTGTATCTAATTGGGATGCAGATGCCCAAAACTCTGCAGTTTAGGAAACACTAGGGCCCTCTCTGTGAAACATTGAGATGTCCAAGTGGAAAGAGAACAAATCCTGTATTCGAAGAAATGGTGGACCGAGGCTCGCCCCGGCGGACCTGGACCTGCGTGCCTCTGCCTTCTCATGTGAACTGATGTCTCTTGCTTGAACTCACTTGAGTAAAGGTTTTGTGCCACTTGTAGCATGTGCAGATGTAACCATCAACACGGAACTCCTACTTCCTGGAGACTGTGGGGGATTTGAACTTACTGTAGGTTCACGGAGTGACAAAGCTGTTTCTAGGGCCGATGCAGCCGTGGGCCATGTGAATAGGATCACGGGGTCTGAGCTGGGGGAGGTGAGGGTTCTGTGCTCTCCCGTACTGGTCAGACTCCACCTGGAGAGGCTATGGTCAGTCCAGGGTGAATATGCCAGGAGGGAGGTTGACCCGCCAGGTCCACCTGCTGAGAATGATAGCAATTAGAAGGGTTGGGAATCCCTGCCACGCAAGGGATGAGTGAGAAAATGGGGCTTTTTCTCCTGGCAAAGAGAAGGTTGGCTGTGGGACTTCACTTCGGCTTCAGATGCGTGCAGGGTGATGTGTGGAGGGGGTGGCCATGCTCGTGCTGCTGACCAAGAGGAAGTCAATGACAGTACAGAGTTTGTCAACAATTGAGGGCAAATTCAGACTTCAGTGAATATCATTCTCACCCAGGGAAGTTGGTAAAAACAGAAGGGCCCAGGCCCTGTCTTTCAATAAGCCTGGGCTCCAAGTTGTTAGCACTCTAGGGGGTTCTAGGGCACCGCAACATTTTTGCAATGCCTGACTCAAGGGAAGGAAGCCAACATTTGTGAGGCATTTAACGTGAGCCACGTGTTGAGCTGGACCCATCCCTGTGGCTCCCATTTGATTTTGACACAGATTCTTAGAGCCAAGCACTGCTACAGATGGTTTTGGGAAGTGTAGTGAGTTCCCCATAAGAAGTGTGGCTAAAAATCAGTAAGAAAAGGATGATCAGTGTGAGAGGAAAAGGAGAGTAGGAAAAGAGAATTCTTAGATGAAGCCATAAAAATGGCGAAGAAACCTATGCAAAGATACTCCTCTGTTGTGGCAGAGATCACAAGCTGTTCTCCAGTATCCACCTTCCCTTCTTCCACAGGAGCAAAACCCTTGATTTTCAGCCAGGCATGTGGTCTATTATTAAGACATTCCCCAACCTCCCGTCTAGCATGAGGCCCCGTACTCAAGTTCTGGTCAATGAGAAGTAGCAGATTCCAGGAACCGTCCTAAAAAGGCAGCTGACAGGTGTTCCTTATTTCCTTTTTCTTTATCTTTTTCTTGTGGCTGGAATACGAGACATAATGGTTGGGGCTCCAGCAGCCTTATGGGGCAGTGAGGAGACCTTGGGGACAGAGATCCCACATAGCAAAGTAACAAGAGGAGGGGTCTGCGTGACCAAAACCATGGAGTAGAGCTGACATGCCAGCTCTAGACTGCCGTCCTCCTGATTTTACTTAAGCAATAAATGTCTGGCTGGAGTCTCTGTTATTTGTTCCTCTGCCTATTCCTCGCTGATAACAACAGAGAAATACAAAACAAGACAATGAACTTTCCAAACTCCTGATCACTTTTCACTCACGAGATTGGCAGAAACCTAAAAAGACAATGATATTGTTAGAGACAGTGTAGTGCTGTGGTTCACATCCCTCCTGCTCTGGACTTACCAGCTGTGGGAACATGCACAAAGTGTGTAATCCTCTGTGCCTCAGTTTCCTCACCTAAAAAATGAGTGTCAAACCCAGTACTACCCCACAGAGTCATTGTGAGGGATCAGTGTTTAGAACAGTGCCCCATACAGAGCACACATAAGTGTCTGCCATGACTATTACTATTTAGCTGGCGTACCTGAGGTGGGTGAGCAGGTGTAGAGGAAAGACGTTCACGCCTGGCCAGGAGTGTGAAACGTAGACAGCCATTTCAGAGGGCTCTTGATGTTTCAAAACTTTCAAACTACATACAAGACTCCCCCCAAGGTGCCCCCTCTAACCCTGAAATTCCACCTCTAGGACCCTGAATCCCTTGGGGTCAAACGTGTTTCAGATTTTCGGAAGGTAACTTGGCGCATATGCCCCATCCTGTGTTACTCTTCCCCGGGGTCTGGGGCTGCCCTATGCTGTAGACCCTCTGGGGTGTTCAGCCCACCTTAAGTGCACCTGGGGAATTCTGGGGAGTGAAGGCCCTTCGGGTAACCCTCAGCTGGTAGAGCCCAGGGGCAGGTGGGTAAGTGCCCAGCAGCCTCTAGTCCTTCAGAGAAGCACCCCACATTGCTCAGGAGGTCCTAGAGAAGTCGACCACCCCCTCCTGCAGTGCCCTCTGCAGTGACCTCCGTAATGACCCTTGTATTATCTTCGCCCAACCCCCGTCTCACTCTCCCCGGTTGCTTCCTCCTGGATTCTGGTGTCACCTTCCAAAAAAACACCTGCACTCAAGTCCTGTCTCAGGCTTTGCTTTTGGGGAACTCAGCCCAAGACAACCCCCTGATGAAACACATTATTTCTTCAGCAAGCTGCACATATATCACAGCAAGTGGGAGAAACAAAAGACGCTGAACACTCTCACGTCAATTTGGGTCAGGTTTGCTGGCAAATAGGTAGAAGAAAAGACGTATGGTTCTGGGAGCATTGGGTTTCATGGCTGTGGATATGGGACTGGACTGCACTCTGTGGAGCACAAAGGCACCCTCTCTTGCTGAGTTCACTCGGTGTGAGTGGAGAGGCTCCCCCGGCCATGGACTGCACTCAGAAGGCCTGAGACAACAGCAGTCACCAGGAGTTGGGCCCTCCAGGAGCTGACACTCGAGTGTAGAAGATGTCTGCTGGGGCTTCTGGCAACACTTGGGAAGGGGAGCCCTTGGGTGGGGAGACAAGGCCACAATCGATGGGTGCTCAGGGATGGCCCCGCTGCAGAGGTGAGGTCTGAGAAGGGACTTGACAATGAGAGGAAGCCTAGGACGCCAGCACCACCTCCACCTCGCCACCACGGCAGGTGCTCCTGATGGGTCTCAGGGCGAGCGCACCCTCTGCCAGTGACAGGTCAGGTGTGGGCTATGACCAGTCTCAGCCAATGAGACATCAGGGAGGGCCCGCAGGTGGCCTTGGGCCCGGCCAGCCTGGATGCTGAGGCTGACCTACGAGGCTGACTTGAGGTGGGGAAGAGCAGAACAGGCAAACGGCCAGTGCTCACCCTGCTCCCTGCCAGGCAGCACTGTGGATGGGCTTGTGGCCCACGTGAGACTGAGCAGCGATTTCTGTCACTTGCGGCAGAAAACCTCCCACTGGCTAGCAAGCACCTTGTCCATCCCAAGGGACAGACTGACAGGCTATGGCTTGTCCCCATCATGGAACACAGCAGAGCGCCGAAAACAAAGAGGGGGTATCCTCCCGTCCTGAAAAGGAACCAGCGACGAGAGATGTCATCTGTTCTCAACCAGGGGTAATTTTGATCCCTAGGTAGGTTGCCAGGTTAAGGAAATAAAAATGCAGGGCAGCCAGTTCAAGCTGAATGTCAGACAGTGCATATTAACTAGATGTCCTGTGTTTACTGTGGCAACCTTACCCCCAGGGGACATTTGGCAATGTCTGGAGGCAGTTTTGGTTGTCACTGGGGATGGTTAGGTGCTACCAGCATCTGGTGGGAAGGCACTGGGGATGCTGTTACACATTTCACAATGCATACGACAGCTGAGGCCAAAAAAAAAAAAAAAAAAAAATTATCCAGCCTAAAATGTCAGTTGTAACAAGGGTGAGAACCCCTGTATTAAATGAAAGATAGCAAAAACCCCATAAGAACCCCATAAGATATGGTAGGATCTCATTTGTACGTCCTGTATTTACTCTGGCAACCCTACCCCCAGGGGACATTTGGCAATGTCTGGGGTTGTTACTGCGGATGGGGTTGTGTGTGTGTGTGTTTCTTTTTTTCTTTTTACACACCCAACTAAGCCATAGAGTCGCATAGAAAAAGGTATGGAAGGTCACATACCTAAGTCATGTGGGGTAGGGAGTGGTCATTCCTTTTACTCTAAATACCTTCTGCAGTGTTTTATTATTTGTGAAGTTAATTATAATTGAAGTGAATATATACGTGCATACACACACACAGAAAGCATGCCTATCAAAACAATAGATATTTCACAAAGTGAACGCACACATGGCATGGCCTCCTGATGAAGATGAAGAACATGGCCACTGCTCCATGAGGCCCTTTGCAGCCCTGCCAGCCTCTCCCTCGAGGGCTGCAAGGGGAACTGCTGTCCTGACTTCCAACCTGCTTTGGGCTCCACATGAACCGAATTCTGCCCGACGTCCTCGCTTGAGACTGGCGTCTTTCCCTCAGCAACGTGTCATGATTCATTCATGTGGATCGGAGCAGTGGTTGGATCATTTTCATTGCTGTGAAATACACCACAATGGATTTATGCATTCAACCGTTGATGGACATTTGGGTCGTTTCCCGTTTGGCAAGATGATGAAGAAAGCTGGTATGAGCATTCTTTCACACGTCTTTTCTTGGGCATATGTACTCACTCCTGTTGAGTGTAAACCTAGGAATGAATCGCTCAGTCATAGGGCAAATGTGTGTTCCTCTTTCCTAGATACCATTCGAGTTTCCAAAGTGCTTGCACGGGTTTACGCTGCCATCCACCAGAGATGAAAGTTCCGCCTGGGCTGCTGCCTCCTGGCCAAGCCTGGCTGGGTTGTAGCTTTTGCGCTTTAGTCCCTCTGGTGGGTGTGTAAATTGCTAATCACTGTGATTTTAATTTGCATTTCCCTGATGATGAAGCTGAGCACTTTTTCATAACTTTATGGGCCATTTGATTGTCCTCTTTTGTGAAATGTCTATTCGGGCCATTGGTCCATTTTTCCATGAGGTTATCTCCGTTTCTCTCATTGATTTGTAATTAAGAGTCCTGTTGCAAATCTCTTTTCCCGCCGTGCGGCTTCTTGCCTTTTCCTTTGCTTACAATGCTCCATGCTGTCCTGGACCCTAGCATCACCCAGGCCTAGGTAATAGAAGGGTGGCTTTTGTAAAGCGACTCAAGGCTGAGAAGGGAACAGACACTCTTAGCACAATAAGCTACAGGCTGAAAAACAGCCGGAGGTGAATCTTGGCAGCGTGAATGGTCTGGCTGTCTTTTATAAAAGTAACTCGATTGGACTAGACCCCATGAGGGCCTCTGCTCCTCCGCTCCCCTTTCCCTGAGGACCTAATTCCCCACTGGGTCAGCCGCAGAACCAGATAGAGCTGGGGACTCACGACCCATGCTGAAGACTGGATGCAAGAGGAGGAAGGACTTTGGTGGAGAGAAGGAATCAAAAGGAACCAAGGTACACAGCTGGGGGCAGGGGAGGTGAGAACATGGGAGAGGGTTCTGGGAAGGGGCTTACTGCTGTCATGGGCAGGACACATTGAGTAGACCCCTTCCTGTGGTCTCCGTGTAGGCCAGAGCCACTTCTCTGCCTTTCTATGCAGCCACTTTGCCCCTTGCCTGAATCACTGTAGCATCCTCTTAACTGGCCTGCCTGCTTCAGCCCTGGCCATCCTCCACCCCGACCTGTGCCCAGCAGCCAGAAGTAGCAAGATCGTTAAAAACGAACATCAGAGTGCATTTCTCCCACAAAGCATCCAGTGGCTACTTCTTGCATTTAGAATGCATCACAAACTCCTTCCAGGAGTGCCCATCCAGGCAGGATGTGATCTGGGTGTGACAGCCTCCCCTGCCACTTTCCTGCCCCAGCCACACTGGCCACATGTTGCTCAACCACACGTGTTCCAGCCTCAGGGCCTTTGCACTTACCGCTGCCTCCATCTAGAATGGTATATATACCCCAACTTTGCCACGCCAGCTTCTTATCATTTTGGGCGCATCTCAGGGTCACCTCCCCTGTGGTGTCTTCCCTGAGCCCTCCTATATGGCCTTACCCTGGGTCAGCATCCCCTCACTCTGTTTTCTTTCCTTCATGACACTGGCCACTCTGAAATGAGCTATTTTTCTATTTTGTTTGCAGAATGTGAGACAAGAGGACTTGCTGGTGGGGTCCCCTGCTGTGTCCCCAGAGTCCCAGCATGTGCCTGACACACAGCAGGTGCCTGATTGATAGTGACGGTTCCCCAAAGGCTGCTGGAGTCACCTCTGAGATTCTGCACAGGCTCCACACTCTGGGGAGGTGTGCTTGGTAGAGGACAAGAAGGCTGCTTGTTGGGGTTACCTTAGTACCTGGGTGAAGAGTAAAAAGTAATTAATAATAGCGAAAGAAAACGATTGAGTTGGGTGAACCATCGGCGTCCTTGAACCTTGCGGACTTATGGCACCCATAGGGTAGGGCATGGGGTCTGGGAGTGAGGAGCGTGTACCTTTCACTTCCAGAGAGGCACCTTCTTGGGCTACCTAGGATGAGGCCAGGTGGTGCTGGTGGCCAGGACGTAGGTTACCTGAATGCCCACCAGTCCTGGGTGGCTGCCAGCTCCGAGTTGGGCAGCCCAGTCTACTCGGGGGCCAGGCAGGCGCAAAGATGAGTGAGGCAGCTCCCGCAACACAACAGGAAGGAGAGAATCTGCTAGAAACTGGAATGCTAATGCCCTGGCCCAGAGCCATTCCCAGTGAAAATAAAAACAAAATAAGATTTGAAATGGGGCCGCCACCAGAGCAGGTCAGGAGTGACCCCGCGGCAGCCCTCTGTGTTGGCTGGAAAGCTGACAGGTCTGGGGGCCACACAGTCTGAGCGGGAAGGACTCCGAGGTGGAGCCTCACTTCACAGGTAAACTGAGGCCTTGAAAGGGGGCCTGGCCAGCACACAGGTCTCGAGTCCCAGCCCAGTGCTCTTTTCTCCAAGCCTTGAACTTGGGGATGGTCAGAAGTCGAGAGGGTAGGGGGACGCTGGAGCATGGGGAAGGGGCAGAGTGAGAGGAGTTTTGGGGCAGTGAGAGGAGGCTGCAGGCCTGGCAGGATGAGAGCAGTGGGAGGGTGCCCCCACTGGAAGAGTCAATGCCAGCACCCAGCACCTGTCACTCGAGGAGAGGTGAGGGAGGTGGAGAAGGGCAGGGCTAGGGCATTAGGATTCCAGACAGCTCTCGACACCCAATTTTCCAGCTGGGTGCCCTAGCCTGCTCTCTGAGCCTCCTGCCAGAGCCAGTCTAATTGACAGGGAGAGAGGAAGCTGCTGGGGGTGGGGGCAGGAGAGGAGAGGAGTGAGGGACTAGAGAACAAGGAGAAGACAGTGAGGAGGAGGGAGAGAAGAGAGAAGAGGGAGAGGAAGAGATGGGAGAAGGACAGGGAGGAGAGAGGGGAGAAGGAGGAGAGGAGGGAGGAGGGAGGAGAGGAGGCAGGCAGGTGGGCACTTAGCCCAGGGGACCGCAAGGGAGGAGGGTTGACTGGCTGATTGCAGCTGGAAGGGAATCAAGAAATGGCACCCCTCATTTAAAAGAGGAGGAACCCGGCCTGGAGAGGAGAAGCCATGTACCCGGGGTCCCGCTGCCCACTGAGGCAGGGGCAGGATTAGAGGGCAGAGCTTGGTTTCCTGACTCCCAGACAGGGGAGGGAGATGGAATGGGTCAGGGGGTAAGGGTGGAGGAGTCCTGAGAGGGGAGGGCCCCTCCGAGGCTGATGGAGGTGGGGTGAAAGGAGACTGCCTGGAGTCCTCGGGTCTTGGAGAAGCACCACCTTGCCTGTCCTGCCTCCCAGCGCCCCCTCTCGGTGGCTGCCCACAGCCAGCGTGGAGCAGGGATACCTGGCACTCCTGACACAATTCTGCCAGAGCTGCCGCCCCCACCCTGGGGTGCTGGTGGGAGTAATCAGCGCTAATGACAGTACTGGGGGCTCTGGGGTCACACACGCTCTCAGCCTCCAGGGGCCCAGGCCCGGGGAGGGGAAAGGAGCTGGCGGGTGGGCCTAGGGGCCTGCGGTGGGGAGGCAGGGAAAGGGGATAGGGCCGGGGGCTGTCTCTAAAGCCTCCTCAGCAATGTGGGATCAGTAGTGGGCCTGAGTGAGTGGGTCCCTCCCCTCACCCCCTGGGTGGCCAGAGCTCACTGAGGCCACTGAGTCCCCTGCAGCCGCCCGACAGTGTCTGCTCAGTCAGCTGCACACTGCGTGCCAGAGGGACCTTCTCAGGCTGCAAACTCAAGTGGCAGAAATGGAACTTCTTTTGCCTCCAGGAGCAAAACTGAATCATTTCCTTGGCTCCCACCCTGTTCCTGCCATTTATGCTGCTACCTGGCCCCTTCTAGACAAGCTCTAGACAAACTCGGCCCACATGGGGGTTTCGCCGTTGCATCAGGTTCTCCTTGGACCCGCTCACTCCTGGGCGTCTGTGAGGCCAGCTGTGGGGTTCCCTTCTCCGACAAGGGCATCTCTGGGTGCTGTGTCCTTTGAGCCAGCAGCCCTCTGCGTACCACAGCCCAGGCAGCCTCACACCCTGTCCCCACTGCCCGCCAGGAGCAGGTGCTGCTGTGGGCGCGCACCGCTCCTCACTGCCTTGGCTCTCCGATCTCATGGGGGGCATCCCTCAGGAACAGGAGCCTCGTGCCCACTTACCTCTTGACTGTCCTCAGGGAACGCTGGCTTTTGGGCCTTCTGTGCCCAGGGGTTGGCTGGAATCTCCTTTCAATGTTGCTCTCTCTGACACAAGTTTCAAATTTTTATTTCAAAATTCAAAAGCTGAGCCTTAACTTCTGTGGGCACAACCCCACCTTGAAAGCAGAAGCTGGAATGTCCTGGGCTGGAGGTGTAAGATGATGGTGGTGAGGGTAGGATGTAAACCACGGTGTGGGCTGACGAGTGTGCCCTGCAAGGCCCCACCTGCACCCCCACCCCACCACCCAGTGCCTTCTCTGGAGGGCAGGGCAGGAGGAGGAAGGGGCTGGCAGATCTGATGTCCCTGGGGTAGGAGGGGCTGCAAAGGGGGTCCTTGTGCTGGGGCTTACCCTGTGCCAGGCTGGGGATCAGAGTGTGTGGCTGTAGGAGGGAGCAGACGCTGGAGGTGGGTGTGGGCAGGGCCCCTGGGGGGCCTCTCAGGAACCTCCAAACATCCTTGAGAAGTAGGCCGGGCTGCCCCAAACTGGGGCAGGTGCAGGGAATCTGGGCCGGGGGCACCGTGGATCCCCAGGGCTGGGCCTTGTGCACCGGTGCCTCTCTTCTACCTGCCCCTGTGGGGAGAGTCCAGGGCAGGGCCACCAGGCCACCCTCATCCCATTGGCCTCTGGCTCTCGCAAGCACACAGTCCTATGCCACCTCCGGATGCACGACAGCTAAGTGGCAGGGCTGGGATCTGCACCCAGGCCTCCTGGTGCCGGGGCTTGGCCCCTTTCCGGGTGTATCACATTGCCGTGGGGAGCGGGCACCCAGGACTGCCCATCAGAGTCAACCGGCCCAGCCCAGGCTAGCACGTGGCATGCAGGAGAGATGCTCTGTAGCGATCTGTGGGCTGCCCTGCTGACATGAAAAGCGCCCAGCATGCACTAAACGCTCAGCAGATGGGAAACCAGCCTGTGGGTAAATGTGTAAGACCGGTAGACGCAGACCTCCCCAGCCCCCAGGGCTCACTTCCTATCTCATCTCCTCCAGGAAGCCTCCCATGATGCTACCTCCACCAAGCCATCATATTTATGATCTTCTCCCGACCCCTCATGCTCTGCTGTCCTGCTGGCAGGGTCCAATTGACCTCCATGTCCTCTCCCACCTTCCCCCTCCCCAGGTCCCCCTCGGGTGGCACATTCCTCAGATAGGACACAGATTGGTGGGCCCCGGGAGCTGAGGACAGAGAGAGGGAAGGGAAGCCCCTAAGTATCCTTCCTGGGACAGCCCATTCTTCGGGAGAGAGAGACCCAGACCATGAGGAAGAGTGTGGGACAGGAGCCCTGCCCCGAGGTCTGGTCTGGCCCGGGGCTGGGCCTCACCTTCCGGACCTTGCTTTTCCCTGCAAGGCCACGGGACTGACCAGCTCGGAGACACTCCAGGAAGGCCACCCCTCCCTGATCTGGGGCCCTGTGCCCACCTCAGCCTCGTTTCTCCTCCTTTCATGTCTCAGGAAGTCCTCAGCCCTTCCCTGCCCCCTAACACAGGGTTCTTTGTTTCTCAACCCCACAGCCACGCCTGTCTCCACTGAGCCTGGAAGCCCCTTGCTAAGACTTCTGTGAGAAGGAGGCCCTGTTCTTGCTCTCTGCACAGTGCCCCTCACCTGGCACCCCTAGCCCCCAAGGGTGTCCTCCCCCAAGAAGATGGGCCCTGCTCTCCTCCTTTCCCAGCATGAAGGCCAAATGCCTCATACATGTGCGCACGTGTCTGTGAACTTCCAGCCTCAACGTGGCCCACGCCGGCCTCTGCCCATAGACTTGGAATGAGGAGGGCATCCCAATTGGGCCCCTGAGGTTGAGGACAGCCAGAAGAGGAGAAGGCTTAGAGCCCCAAGGCAGAGACCCAAGACCTAAGGTGGGAGAATCCCCAGGGATAGAGTTCAGCTCAGCAGAATGAGGGACTCCCACCTTCACAAGAGATCAGAGATGGGCAGGTGGGCGCGAGCTCCCCAGCCCTGGAGGTGTGCAAGTACAGGCTGAAGAGCTGTAGGCAAGGATACTGTAAAGGGGTTCAAATATCAGAGGGGTTGAACTAGATGGAATTTAGGGCCTGTTCTGTCCTCCAATCCAAGGAATCTGGGGGTTCCCTGCCTTAGTATGTCAGACATTATGACTTTCCCAGGGGGCCCATCTTCATAGCGAACTCTTAAAAATCTTCCAGGTACAAAAGAATGAACTGATAATGAGAGACTGCAGCCACTGGTGTGTGTGTGTGTGTGTGTGTTCTGCCACCCACCACCTATACAATCTTGTGTGAGTTCCTCAACCTCTTGGGGCAGTGTGTTTATCTATGACATGGAGGGTGCGGCTGCAGGCCCCAGGTACATTCCCAGCAGCTGCCCATCCTGTCAGGGGCTGCTGGGGCAGAAGTGACATGGAATGCAGAGGTGCTTCCACGGCCAGAGGTGTGGGTGGTTCTGCCCGTGGTTTTGGATGTGATTATTGTCCAGCCAGGTAATCGGGAGCTTGTGAAGCTTCTTGAGCGAGGCAGTAATGTCTGACTATGAATACCTGCAGCTTCAGATTTGGAAAGGACCTTTGGAATAGCAGCGGAAGTCAAGCCCTCCAGGAAATAATGAAGATGGGAGGCCAGGCGCGGTGGCTCACACCTGTAATCCCAGCACGTTGGGAGGCCGAGGCGGGCGGATCACCTGAGGTCAGGAGTTTGAGACCAGCCTGGCCAACATGTTGAAACCCCCGTCTCTACTAAAAATACAAAATTAGCTGGGCGTAATGGCGCACACCTGAAATCCCAGCTACTCGGGAGGCTGAGGCAGGAGATCACTTGAACCGGGGGGGCAGAGGTTGCAGTGAGCTGAGATCATGCCATTGCACTCCAGCCTGGGCAGCAGGAGTAAAACTCCATCTCAAAAAAAAAAAAAAATGAAGATGGGGTTATTCCAAGAGCAAGATACATTAGGGTGTGGGACAGAGACAGAGAGCTGGGGGTGGAGAGAGTCCAGCCACGCCCTGTCTCTGCACTGCGAGGGGACTGGGGGCTGGTGGCATCCACGGTGTTTCACTGAGGCCTGTGTGTGTGTATGTCTTGGTGTGTACAGTCTGCGTGCATGTGTGTGTTTTGCAACGTGTGTGTACGGTTGCGTGCTGCATGTGGTGTGCACATGTGTGTGTCATACAGGAGCCGTGCCTCTCCGTGTGCACCTGTTTTCTGCTGTCACAGCAAGAGAATGAACACAGGCCCCTAGCTTCCAGCCAAGGGCAGAGGAATTCTTTATTTCCATGGCCTTCCCCAGTGATTAAGTCTCCAAACTTTTCCTCCACCATCATTTCTTCAAAATGAAAAACCAAATTGTATCTCCAAACTGCTTGGAAATCGATTTCTTTCAGAATGAACTTTTGCAGCAGCGGTTTCAAGGAGAAATAAGAGGAGGAAGGCAGGAGGAGTGTGTAGGGTGGGGACAGAGCAGCTGCCAGAGCCACCCAGTGCCTGGGTTGGGAGGGAAGGAGGGGTGGGGTAGGAGGTGCTGGAGGCTGGAGGGCACTCTGGACTCTGGGGCGGAGGAACCTGCTTCAGCCTCACCCCACCTGCTCCGGCCAGGGCCCTCAATGCCAGCCCTTCCTGGGGCCTGGTCTGGGAGGCTTGGGGAAGTGCCCAGTGTGCGCACAGGCCGGAGCTTCTCCAGGGCAGAACAATAATAGAGTTTCAACTATAAACCCAGGCGTGATGTGGCCGCCAAGTTTTGAGCCAGGCACTGGGCCAAGTGCTTTTCCCGAATTATCTCCCTTAATTCTCACATCAACCTCAAGCCGGTGTTATCATCCCGTCCTAATGACGAAGAAACCAAGCATCTGTGGCCCAGAGAGGTTAGTGAGTGTTTTTGAGAGGATGGTGGAGAGGATTCCAGGTGAGGGTGGATGGGAAGTGCTCAGTACCACATCTGGGGGCGGTGTGGGATCAGCAGATGTCAGGGCCAATGGGAAAAGAGGGTGACAGCAGACAGAAACAATGGGACAAAGAAAACACTGCCTGCCAAGGGTAAAAGCAAGGAGGCCATGGCCAGGTGTGGTGGCTCATGCCTGTAATCCCAGCACTTTGGGAGGCCGAGGCAGGAAGATCATGAGGTCAGGAGATCAAGACCATCCTGGCCAACATCATGAAACCCTGTCCCTACTAAAAATACAAAAATTAGCCGGGCGTGGCGGCACGCACCTCTAGTCCCAGCTACTCCGGAGGCTGAGGCAGGAGAATTGCTTGAACCCGGGAGGCAGAGGCTGCAGTGAGCTGAGATTGTGTCACTGCACTCCAGCCTGGGTGACAGAGTGAGACTTTGTCTCAAAAAAAAAAAAAAAAAAAGACAACAACAAAAACAAAAAACAAGGAGGACATGGCCCTTTGCAGGGGAGCGGGTGTGCCTCAGGGCTGTGGAGCACCTACTGTGTGCCAGGGCGTTTGACTCCCTGGCAGGGGTTGTTATTAATGCATGTTATGCATAAGGAACTAAGGCTCAGAGAAGTGGAGCGACTTGCTGAGGTCACACAGATAGGGAGAGAACCCAGATCATCCTGGGTCCAAAGCCTGTATACCACTTCCCAGCGTCACCTTGCAGAGCATCTGGGAAGGCTTCCTGGAGGAGGTGGCTTCTGAAGGTGATGGGGAGGGAGCGGCAGAAAGGAAACTGCACAATGACAGTTGAAGAGGAGAAAAGACTGGGGATGGTGAGGAGGAGGCCAGGGTGTCAGGATGAAAGGTGCTCACAGATTGGTGGGCCCAGAAGGGGGCACAGGCAGGTAGTGGGCCAAGTGGACCTCTGTGATGGGGGCAGTGCCTGGTGCAGTGGGACCCAGAGGAGACAGGCTTGCTCTGCAGGGACTGATGGGAGCGTGGCCCCTCAGGGGCAGGTGCCTGGGCTGGCTCCTAGTGGGAGAGTGGTGCTGACAGCAGGGAAGAGAACAGGGAGGGCCCCCTGGCAGAGCAGGGGGGATTGTGCTCTGGGCATGGAGGCGGCATGGGATGATGATGCCCATTGGGGGAGCTCGCCCCTCAGTGCCCCCTGCGCACCTGAGGAGCAAGGTGAGAGCAGGCGTGGATGGGGATGGGGTGCCTGTGGCAGAGGGGATGCACATGGTGGTGCCAGGACAGGAGAAGGAGTTTGCAGAGGTCAGCCTTCGAGGACCGCAGAGGTCAGCCATGCTGGGGATCAGGCTTCCCCTGAGGGCCACGTGCATGGAGTCTCTTGTGGAAGGGGGGTAGTGACAGTGTGGCCACAGTGGGTCACAGCATCCCCCTCCTCCTGCCACATCAGAGGCACCAGGATGAGGGCCGGGAGGAATGTGTTCCCAAGACTCGAGGCTGGCACTGGGCCAGGACCAGGAAGGCCACCTGTGTGGGGGCAGCAGGGGGGCCTCTGGGTGCCCTGAGCCTGGGTCTTGCTGCCCCTCCTGTCCACTCCCAGTGCCCTGTCCACCTGGCGCTGAGAGCCAGCGATGCTGGGGGTTTGGGATGGGGTCAGGGCTCCTGGGTGTATGTGCGCATGCAGATTTGTGTGTGAGTGTAGGAGATATCTGTGGGAGTGGTGTGTGTAGGACTTGTGTGAGTGTGGTGACTGGGCTGTGGGAGGGTTGGTGGCTGCCACCATTGCGTTGTAGGTGGGTGTGGGCAGGGGGGCGTGGGCAGGTGGGCATGGGCAGGTGGGTGTGGGCAGGGGGCATGGGCAGCAGGGCATGGGCAGGTGGGGTTGGGCAGGGGGCATGGGTGGGGGCATGGGCAGGGGGGCATGGGCAGGTGGGCATGGGCAGGCGGGCATAGGCAGGGGGCATGGGCAGGTGGGCACGGGCAGGTGGGGTTGGGCAGGGGGCATGGGTGGGGGCATGGGCAGGTGGGCATGGGCAGGTGGGTGTGGGCAGGCGGGCATAGGCAGGGGGGCATGGGCAGGTGGGCACGGGCAGGTGGGGTTGGGCAGGGGGCATGGGTGGGGGCATGGGCAGGTGGGCATGGGCAGGTGGGCGTGGGCAGGCGGGCATAGGCAGGGGGGCATGGGCAGGTGGGCGAGCAGTGCTCTAAGCCCTCGGCCCCTCCACCCACTGCCCTGTCCCACTCCCTCTTTGACAGCGGCCTGGCCTAAGGGATCCAGGGGGGTGTGAGAGGCATCAGGAGGAATAGCGTTGGAGGAAACTGGGGAAGATGAGGGCCAGGAGGGTTGGGAGAGCTGGAGAGGGTGTGGGGAGGATTAGAAAGGGTTTGGGAGCTAGAGGGGCTAGATAGGGCTGGAGGGACTGAGGTGGGTGCACACTGGAGATGAGTTGGGGAGGCTGGGGTCCGGGGGGGGTGGGTCTGGGAGCCAAGGGGTGGGTGCCAGCCAGGATCGCTCTCTGCACTCCCTCCTGCTGGTGGCTGGCAGCCTGGTGGGTGTTGATCATCCTCACGGCTGAGCAGCGGGAGCACTGAGGAGGGAGCAAGACAGGCTCGGCTCACAGCAATGAGGGAAGCTGGCCAAGGTGGAGGCGGAGGAGGCGTGAAACCGACAGTGGAGCCCAGGCCGGGGGCTGAGAGAGAGACAGAAACCTCAGACTGGAGGCAGCCTGGAGCGGGAGAGGCGGGCATCGGCCAGCAGATGGGAACCCTCACAGCAGACCAAGAAATGGGCGGGTGTAGTGCCCATCTCTAGGTGGGGAAACTGAGGCTCAGGGAGGGAAGGTTGTTCCAAAGCCACCCATTAGGAGCCCAGGGGCATAGGGGCGGGGGAGCAGGGAGGAGGGGACCTGGGACACAGACCGTTGCAGCTGGGGCCCCCACCTGCCTCACTTATGGGATTCCTTGGCCAGAGGAAGGAGCTGGGCTGAGGTTCAGGAGCCTGCAGTCAAGTTTCTGCCTTCCAGTCGCCGCCCTGCTGTGGGCCCCACTGTGTGTCCTCGGCAAGTTCCAGTCCCTCTGAGGGCCTCAGTCTCTCTGTGAAATTGAAGAGGCCTGGGACCAGACCATCTGCCATATTCCTTTCTGTTTCTGTGACTTGAGCCCCATGGCACCCACTCTGCCAGCATTCATGGGGTGCCGAGTGGGCCCAGGTAAGCTGTCCCTTAGCTGCTGTGTGACCTTGGGCAAGGCTCTCAGGCTCTCTGAGCTACCATTTCCCCATCTTCCAATGAATGGGGGCTTGAAACAGATCTACCTGTCTGGGCCTGGCCCTGGGTAGCCCTGACCCTTCCCTCCCCTCCCCTCTTCCCTTTCCTGTGCCCCCCCCCGCCCACATCTTGCTCCCCAGCTCTTGAAGCTGAGCCTCCTCAGGGGCCCACAGACTGGCTCTGATGAAAGGTTCATTTTCCTTTCTTTGTGCAGGTGACAAATTCTACCGCCAGTAATCACTTGTGAAAAATCAACAGTGAAGCCCAGCGGCTCCTGGTCCCCCGGAGAAATCTGAGTGGATTTCCGGAAGAACAAGGTGGAAAACCCCAGGGGCAGCAGTGGGACCCAGGAGTGGGGGGACCTGGGAGGGAGGACTCCGCTCAGCAGAGCACAGGACCGGGCTGCACCTCGGGGGAGGGCCCCACTGCGCCCCACTCCTCCATTGCATTGTGGAGCTTTTGCACGGGATGATCCGTCTGCCTGGAATGGCCCTCGTTCTCCCCCTCCTCTGCAAGAGGACAGGGGGTGGGCAGGAGACACTGGGGAACAGGTGCTGCTAGAGGGAGGCTAGAGAAAGGGCAATAATGGGAGAAAGGGGCAGACGGGCCTATTCTGGAGGGCTGAAATGCTGGGGAGGAGCTGGATCATTTGCAGGACAATAGGGAGCCATGGAAGGTTTTTGAGCAGGGGATGGATATGTGGAAAGCTCTGCTTCACTCCGCTTCTCCGTGCCTCTTCAAGTCTTCAGGGGAAGACTTGCTCGGTTTCCAGGGACCCAAGTCCTCATCCGGTCTTTGGGGAGGGGTGTAAAGAATGCATGGAGGTGTGGCGGTTGTTGGGAGGCAAGGGGACAGGTTGGGGTGACTAACACAGATGGCAGGCCACCCCTGTGCCTGTCTAATGTCAGGGTCAGGGCTCCTACAGGGCAGTGCAAGTGGTGAGTGGGTGAGCCAGGCTTGGAACCCAGGTCTGTCTGACCAGAGGGCCCCAGCAGGAGGAGGATCCTGGTAGCGACCTGCCTGTGGGGAGAATTCCCCTAAATGGTCTCATTTGTGCCTCTTCCTCATTCTGAGGAGGGGCTCTGTCCTCACTGACCCATTTTGCAGATGAGGAAACTAAGGTTCAGAATTGTCGGGGGTTTGAGTTCACCAACGAAACCAGTATTTCTGGCTTCTGAACCAGTGCTTGGTACATGGCAGGTGCTTAACGAAGGGATGGGAGTCAGGCTTTGAGGATTTGGACTCTAGAATGAGTCCTCTCCAAATAGCACCCAAGAGATTTCTCTGAGATGGGGCTGTTCTCAGACAGTGTGAAAATCCCAGAAATAGAACCATCCGGGAAACCTTCAACCATCTTGGAAGTATGGCCCAGTGAGGGAAAGTGGCTTGCCCAGGGCCGCACAGCACACCAGTGACAGAGCAGGGACAAGGACCCAGTGCTTTAGACCTTCCCTCCTCCTCTAGACCCAGGCTGGTGAGCACAGTGGGCTCGGCCCAGAGCTGGAGAGGAAAGGCAGGTACAGCCCACCTAGCTCCGTCCTCCACAGCTGCACAGGAGGGCCTGAGATAGGCAAGGGGAGAGGATGGCTGGCCACAGTGGTGGAGCAGCAGGACTCCAGAGGGGACAGCAGTAAAGTGGGAGGGACTGAACCCCTTCAGCTCCTGCCCTACACCCCTGCCATGCGAGCCTCAGAGGCCCACCTGACCCAGTCAAGACTGCACCTCCCCTCCCATGCTGCCACATCACCACTAAGCACACAATTTCCATGGTGACCCCTGCCCCCTGGCTGCTGGTGAGGTCGGGGGGTGCCCCTCATGGTCTGGCTCACTTGCTGTCTCTCCCTCTTTCTCTCCATCCCTCTTTATCCCTCCCCTTCTCCCTCCCTCTCTCTACCTATCTCAGTCCAATCTCTGCCCTGCTGCCCTCCATCTGCCTATTTCTCTCCTAGACTTCGGCTTCAGAAAAATGTGGTTTCAAAGCTGCAGTCCCGGCCTTCCTCAGCTGTGTGACCTTGGTTACGTCCACGTGCCCATTGCCTCGCCTGGGCCTCACTTTTCTCATCTGTATCATGGAGTTGGCACCACCGGCTCTGCCCTCAAGGTTTGCCGCGCCTGCAGAGGCCCCTGAGCATTCAGCAGGTGCTCACTCAGCAGGAGCTGCCAGACACTGAATGTGTGATGGGAATCATTGGATGCTGCTGCCTCTCCGCCCACCCGCCACCTGACACTGCCTCCTGGCTCTCCATCACTGCCCAGGAGTCGGGCAGCCTCCCCGCTCCCTGCTATTTCTTCTCTGCACCTGACGCCGCCTCCTGGCTCTCCATCACTGCCCAGGAGTCGGGCAGCCTCCCCGCTCCCTGCTATTTCTTCTCTGGAGCTTCCCAGGAGGTTAATAGCAGCTTCTCACCAGGATATTTGGCTTTTTAAGGAATCTTGTTGCCTCTTTCTTCTCTGTGAGGATATTCTCAGGATGGTTGTGGTGGAGAAGGGAAGGAAGGAGACTCTCGAGGCATTTGCCAACTAAAGGGGGCACTTAGGGGTAGGTGGGGGGGCCAGTTCCGGGCAGAACTTGGGGCAGACAGTGCCCTGTTTCCAGAACAGCTCCCAGTGCTGGGCTGGGCTGGGCTTAAATGCAGTGGGAGAAGCTCAAGGGTGGAGTGGGGTCACAGGCTCCACTTGGAATGGGCCAGGTCATTTGACTATGGGGGCATTTCTGAGCCTGGTGGGGCCTCAGTCTCCCCTCCTGGAAGATGGGCCTGATGATCCATGCCAGCCTGTAAAGGAAGGGAAAGAGTTTTGCTGAGCTGCAGAAGGAGGTGCAGACAAGGCGAGGGGCTGGGTGTTGGGGGAGGCCAGCTGAGCGCCCAGGACCCCTCTGGCCCCACCCCAGGTCCTTGGGCTCCACCTGCTCTCAGCCCTGCCCTGAGCTCAGGAATGGTCCCAGGCCTGAGAAGGAGGTCAAAACTCTGCAGCCCTTCCACTACTACTTCGGGGGGCTCAGCACAGCTCCTCTGGGCTCAGGTCCCCAGGCCTTTCCCTGATGTAACCCCCCAATCAGGCCCGCCCAGTAGGGGAGGTCCACCTCTTATGTGTGTGTTTTAAATTGCGGTAAAATGTACGTAACATGAAATTTACCATTTTAGCTCTGTAAGCATACAGGTCCGTGGCATTCGGTACATTCACATTCCTGTGTGGCCATGACCACCATCCATTTCCGGGGCTTCTGCATGATCCCGAACAGAAGCTTGCATGCCCTGCGCCACGCCCCCTCCCATGTCAACCCCCGTAACCGCTGGTCTTCGTCTCTATGAATTAAACTATTCCAGGTACCTCCCATCAGTGGAATCATAAAATATATGTTCTTTTGCATCTGGCTTATCTGACTTAGCATAATCAGATGACCCCGTCTTAACAGACAAGTAAACTGAGGCACAGAGAGGCTATGGGACTCACCCCAGCTGTGCGCCCCTTCTCACTGCCTTTGCGTCTCCTCTCTGTTCTGACCGTCCCCGTGAGGGTGGAAGTATGCCGGCCATGCCCACATTTCACTGAGGAAGAGAGACAGAGGCCCCACGGTGCTATGAGTCCCCAGAATTAAGACCTCCAAGTTTGGTGCTCACACATTCAGGAGAGCCACACAGCTCTGCCCAGGAGAGCCCAGGGCCTGAGCTGGGCCAGGGTTTAATGGGGAGCAACCAGGGACCGCCATGCCTCTTTTCAGGTCCCAGTGTCTCTTTTCTGAGGCTGACTCTGTAACTAGGCCCTGAGGGTTGCCTCGGGCTATGCTAACATCACCCCTCCTCTGGATTGTCTGGGTAAGGGAGGGGACAGGAGTGAAGTCAGCAACATGGCCCAAGAGGCCGCCCAGGGCAAAGAAGAGCCTGATAAGGGACTCTGGCCTTCAGGTGACCCACACTGCCTGGCACAGCCTCCACCCCCATGCCCTGCTGGGCCTCCCAGGCTCAATTTGTGTGTGTGATTGGGGAGGGCCAGGGTGGCTGGGAAGATTTTAGGATATAGGAAACACATTTATTGTGCTTTCAACGTAAGCCTGGGGACCCAAGAAAATCAGGCATCTGGTAAGGGAAGGGAAAATGAAAGATCTTCCCTGGGCCCCACTCACCTTCTTACGATAATACTTAAGACCTTTTGTGATCTGGCCCAGTCCATGTGTCCACCTGCCAGTCTTGTCCTCCACTCCTTGATCCTTCCATGGAGTCATGCATTCGGTAAGTATTGACTGAAGATACCTCCACCCAGGCACAGTGTCAGTTTCTGGAGCCACGGCTGCAGCTGTGAGGAAGACAGATGTGCCCGCCCTCCTGGAGTTCCTGAGCTGGGGGTCTTATGGCAAAACCCAGCATGAAGGAAATAATCAGATGATGCCTAAGCACAGGCAGTACCCAGGGCTTTGGGGAAGCCAGGGCCTTGTGAGGGACTGGGGAGCAAGCTGGATTAAGACTGGGAGTCACGGAGGGCGCCGCTAAGAGGCTGCAGAGCGGAGGGATAGATGGAGCCGGCCAGGCAAAGGGCTTCAGGAAGATCAGCCAGGCAGGGGGAACAGCACGCAACATGGCCCGGAGGCGCCAAAGAACTCGGTGAGGCTGAGGAACCTGGAGGTCAGGCAGTGTCGGCCATCGTCAGTGAAGAACAGCCGGGGCAGTGGGGCCAGGGCCTGCGCAGGGGCCACCCACTCAGGACTCGGGGCCAAGCCAGGAAATGAAAATCTTCAGAGTGGAACTGGGGGACTTACCATAGGGGATTGGAAGCATTAGAAGGGGACAATGAAGGCTGGGCGCGGTGGCTCATGCCTGTAATCCCAGCACTTTGGGAAATCCCAGCAAAGAGATGGTAAAACCCCATCTCTACTAAAAATACAAAAATTAGCCGGGCATGGTGGCGCACGACTGTAATCTCGGCTACCCAGGAGGATGAGGCAGGAGCATCGCTAGAACCCCGGAGGCGGAGGTTGCAGTGAGCCAAGACTGTGCCACTGCCCTTCAGCCTGGGCGACAGAGCAAGACTCAGTCTCAAAAAAAAAAAAAAAAAAAGAAAGGGACAATGAGATCACAGCTTAGTAGGAAGTTGCTGCTTCCCAAGGCCAGGGGGACAGAGGGAGGAGGTGGCTCTGCTGGAATTCCAGCACCATGGAACCAGGAGGAGCAATTCTGGCAGCAGCTGGAGCCCTCAGGGTGTAGACTTGGCCAGAGCCGTGCCCAAGGCAGACAGAGAGGGGCAGAATCCCCTGGCATTGGCTTTCCTCCTGCCCTCCAGGCTCTTCCCAGCTGGGAGCCAACTGATGCAGGAACCAAAACAAGGCCTGTGTGGCCTTGGAGAAGACACTTGCTTTGAGCCTCAGTTTCCTCTCCTGTTAAAGGGACCCATCAGTCCGGCCTTGCAGGTCTGTGGTTAAGGCAGGGCTGTTTCTCTGCCTGGCACTGGGCCCCAGCTCAGCCCTCTTAATCTGCAGAACTTGCCATTACTCCCCTGCCCTTCTGGGCTCCCTGTGTCCAAGGGGCCCTGAGGACTCAGAAATGAGTCAGACCCTGGCCTCTAGGTTCTCCACTCACTTGGGCCAGGCTGTGGTTGCAGACTGTGCGGTGCTCTCACAGAAAGCAGGCGGGTGGGTACCTTTCACTCCAAAAGGAGCGGAGAGCACAGGGTGAGGTGGGGGCTGGAGCTTCAGAAAGGAGGCTGCACCTGGAAGGCCAGGGAGGACCTCTTGAGGGCTCTGAATGTCAACCTGCATTGCATGAACTTGATCCTCAAGGGGAGGTGGGGGACAGGCCTGGCAGGTGTGCATTGGGAAAGCCCTGTTAAGAGCCAGTGCATGTCAAGCGCCTTGGAACTGTGCATCGGGGATGGTAGCCTGGAGGGGACGAGCTGGAGGCAGGAAGACTAGAGAGGAGGGTCTTTCTAGAGGAGCTCCAAGACTCCCCTTGGACATGCTTTCTGGGGCTGCTAGAGTGATTTCTTCTTTCCTGTCACGAAACACCTCTCCCTGTCCTTGAGCCCGGATTCTGAAAAGGTCTCTGGTTCCTGGGCCAGCCCCACCCTGCCCTGCCTTGAGGCCACATCTGCCACACCCTCAGCCTGGCCTAAGGTGCTAGTTACTTGTTGCTATCTCTGGGGACCTTCTTGCCAAGACTGTGTCGTGGAGGGGGCGGGGAGGGGAGGAGCTGAGAAGAGGGGGATGGGCAGGCCAGAGGTCGTGCCGGGTGCACGTGGGATGGAGTATAGGGTGACGCTGTGCTGGGCTGTGTGTGTATGTCGGGGGCGTTTGTCTTGGAGGGGCATGTAGAAGGGATTCCAGTGGTTCACTGGGGGCTTCGCCCACCACTTTTTAATTTTTATTTTTATATATTTTTTGATACTAAGTCTTGCTCTGTCTCCCAGTCTGGAGTGCAGTGGTGCGATATCGGCTCACTGCAACCTCCACCTCTCAGGTTCAAGCAATTCTCTTGCCTCAGTCTCCCGAGTAGCTGGGATTACGGGTGCCCGCCACCACACCTGGCTAATTTTTTGATTTTTAGTAGAGATGGGGTTTCGCCATGTTGCCCAGGCTGGTCTCCAACTCCTGAGCTCAGGCAATCTGCCCGCCTCGGCCTCCCAAAGTGCTGGGATTACAGGAGTGAGCCACTGCGCCTGGCCACGCCCCCTGCTCTTAGTTCTCACTTCCAACCTTTTCACCCATCAAAGGTTACACTGGGACCCTGCGTCTGTGAGGTGGGGAGATATCTGAAGCTGGACTGGGGATCCCCTCCCAAATGGGATCCTGGGGACTGGCAGACAGCTCAGCTGCCCCCCACTCTCCATCATCCCCAGGGCTCCACCGCAGCCCTGCTCCTCTGTCCTGTGTCCAGCCACCGGTGGAGTGCAAGGGACTTCAGCACAGGGAGGGGCTGCAGGGAGGAGGAGGCGAGGTAGGTTTGAGGCCAGAAGACGGAGGGAGATGGGGAAGAACAGGGGGACCCAGAGCAGCCGACAGCAAACCTAGTGAGCAGTGACAATCAAAACAGGGGCGGTTCACTGAAACTTCCGTGTGTCTTCTGGCTTCACACACTTTATCTGGCTTAATCTTCACTAATATTATTCTTAAATTTTAGTTTTGTAAATGTTTGTATTTTATTTTGTTTCTTAGCTGGAATTGCTAATGCATTTACACATTTGAATATTTAAGAGGTGTGTGCAATACTGAGTCTCCATCTCCCCCGGCTCATTCCGCAGGGACCAGGCTCCCTCCCTGGAGGCAGCCAGCTTCACCAGCGACTTCCCTCCCCTTCCAGGCTGTCTGCGCAGACAAGCAAACATATGCATAGAAAAGCAAATATATACACATACATTTCCCACTTTTTAACCCATTAAAGGCTGGCATCCCATCACCCGAGTCTTCTGACTTCTTTTTCCACTTGCCTACTTACTAAGGCTCGGAGAGGTTAAGACAATCGTCTAGAGTCACACAGCGGGGGTGGAAAGATGGGCGGCGACCTCAGTCAACCGGTGGAGTGGGATGGAGGGGACAGGATCAGTTTCCGGTAAGAGAAGCGGGAGGAGGCGAGGAGAGCGCAGGGAGCGGGGAGGAGGACGGAGGCGCGGGGCCGGCCGTGGGGGATGGGTGGCCAGCCTGGCGCAGAGACAGGAGTCTGGCGGGAGAGGGGAGCCGACGAGGTGCGGAGGCGGGCAGGTTCCTGCTCCTGCTGCCCGCGCCCTGGCGGTTGCCGGTGGGACCTGCGACCACCGGAGCCCATGGCCCTTCTTTACGCCCCCTATCGTATACTACCCTATCCAAGGCTGGGGTGGGGGCTTCTTCCTGGATGCCCCGCTCCGCCCACGCCCAAGTTCTCCGGCAGAGCCTACAGGTCCTCACTCCCTGCCCATACTCGTTTCCAGCCTCTCAATCAGGCCTGCGAACGGGCGATGGCGATGTGGTTCTGGGCCTGCCCTATCCCTCTGAGCTAGGACCTGCCATCTGTGAAATGGGTGCATAGTGTGTGGGGGTGGGGCGGGGGTGACTCGGCCTTGGCCGTTCGAGGTTTGGGGATAGCTCGGTGACACCGGCCCCCTCCACTCCGATTTGATGCTCCCCCCAATACCTGGGTGCACTCGCCCCCCTTCCCCCCTACTCCTTGGCTTGGGGGAGGGGGTGGGTGACAGTCCCTGAGCATAGGCGGTCCTACCGATCCCCGCCCGCGCCCCCTTTCCAGATGCTCCTGGGCCGACGCCGCAGGTCCGGGCCAGCCCGGAGCGCCCAGGCGGGGCCGCCGCGGGCAGCCTCCGCGTCGCTGAGCTTTAATGAAGGCCCCCGCGGCGCCCGACTAATGAGCTCTGGGCCCGGGGTGCGCGCCGTTCCGCCGGGTCTCCGGTGCACCGCCGGGTCCTAAAACGCGGCCGCTACTGACTGACCCTGGGTTCGATTCCCAGCCGAGACGTTTCTGCTCCATTCCGGCGGGAGCTACCTTCCCGAGCCGCGCTTTGCTCACTTGTAGGAGAGCTAGATGGAAATAAGACAGCCCTTGTTAGGATGGTGGAGTGGCTAGAAAGAAGCAATCCACGCCAAAGGCTTAGCTCAGTTCCTAGACTTAGTAAATGCTCAATAAATGTCTGCCATTGTTATTATTATTTATTATGCTTCCAGCTGGCCTGGAAGGAGGGTTCTGGAGCCAGAAGGGACCTTGGAGAGACCTCGGTTAAATCTCTAGCCCCATCTTTATTTTTAGGATGGAGTAACTTGCTCAGGACCTACATCTAACATTGTGGAGGGGATGCGATTTTTAAGTAGGAATTCTTGACTAGACCTCTCAGCAACCCTTCCTCTCCGTGACAGTGGGCGCTACACCCCTGTTCCCCTTCACTCTGTGCGTTTGTTCACCTGCTTTTCTGAAATGTCCAAACTGGAAGGGTTGTTAGCTATCTTCTGGCTAACATCTCTTACTTGCTGTGTGATTCTGGGCTAGAGGCTCACCCTTGAAGGCTGCACTAGCCTGGCAGCTCCCAAACCCCAGCTACATATTGGAATCATTTGGAGAGGCTTTTTATCATTTTAATTTTTATTTACTTATTTATTTTTATTTTTTAAGAGACAGAATCTCACTATGCTGCTCAGGCTGGTCTTCAACTCCTGGTCTCAAGGGATCGTCCCCCCTTAGCCTTCTGAGTAGCTGGGATTACAGGCATGAGCCACTATGCCCAGCTTGGAAAGCCTTTCAAAAATGCCAGTTTGGCTAGGCACAGCTCACGACGGCAATCCCAGCACTTTGGTAGGCCGAGGAGGGCAGATTGCTTGAGGTCAGGAGTTTGAGACCAGCCTGGCCAACATGGTGAAACCCTGTTTCTACTAAAAATACAAAAATTAGCTGGGCGTGGTGGCAGGTGCCTGTAATCTCAGCTACTCAGGAAGCTGAGGCAGGAGAATTGCTTGAACCTGGGAGGTGGAGGTTACAGTGAGCCAAGGTCGTGCCACTGCACTCCAGCCTGGGCCACAGAGCAAGACTCCGTCAAAAAAAAAAAAAAAAAAAAAGTCAATTTCTGGCCCCTCCTCAGAACCCCCAG
The DNA here is from genome assembly GCF_029289425.2 of Pan paniscus. Taxonomy (NCBI): domain Eukaryota; kingdom Metazoa; phylum Chordata; class Mammalia; order Primates; family Hominidae; genus Pan; species Pan paniscus. The sequence goes on along the minus strand of NC_085927.1, from coordinate 47,190,886 downwards.
GGGAATCTGCAGCCAGCCGGATCCTGGCCCTGGGCCTGTGCCTGGGAAGCACATACCTTCCAGCTACGACTGTGAGCCCCTCCCCAGCCCCTTTCTGGGGCAGATGGGGACACTGAGAGCCAGAGAGGGGAGATGTGTAGCAGAGTTGGAACTAAGGGCCAGGTGTCCATCCCGCCAGTCTCTGCTCCCACTGGGATTCCTGCCCAGCCTCTGTCCACTCCGAAGGCTGGGATGAGCGTCTAATGACCGTGTACAGGGAGAAGGTCGGGGGCAGGTGAGGAGCAGGCAGCCTGGACCCTGCCTCTAGTGGACAGTCCCCATCCCCTTGTCTGACCCCAGGGTTGGGGGGGCCTGCCTCACTTTTCTGAGCTGACAATTGTAGGGTCTCTTGGATGCTCCCACACACTTCGAGTGCCCACAGCTCCCCCACGGGGTACCCGGGAAGGAGAGAAGTGGTGGTTGCGGAGGAGAGGGACGGCAGGACGGCAGGAGTACAGGAGTGAGGCTTAGCTGTCTATGGCCTTGGGGGGCTTATGTTCTTGTCCTGGCTCCTGAGAAGGAACGGTTTGGGAGAGGAACTGATTGAAATGTACTTTGCGTTTCTGGAAATTGAAATACTCAATTTGAGAGCATAGCGGCAATTAGTGTTTAATCACAGGAGGATAGAGCATGGGTGGCTGTGCCTGAGCTGGGGAGGACGGGTGGGCTGATTACCCGTCCTGCTTCCTGCTGTGGGGGCTGAGTCCCATTCCTCCCCTTCCCTAGGACAGATTAAAGGTGTAATTTGATGAATCAATTTGTTTTCTGGAGGAGAGAAGGGGGAAGTAGAAATCTGATAATAGCTGGAAGCAAGTTGCTCCATCCTGTCCTACAGGAGTCTTCATCGAGGGGCCAGGGGCAGTAGGGAGGCAGACCCAGTAGAGGAGGCCTCAGTGGTGTCTTCCTTTGAAGTCATGCACACCTGAGTTCAAATCCTGGTTCTGCCATTTACCAGCTGCACGACCTTGAGAAATCCACTTAACCCTCCACTTCCTCATTTCTAAGAGGGACAGCCCAGCAGGGTAGCTGGGCTAATATTTAATATTAGTCAACATGCCTTCTGCAGTGTCTGGCACTTAATGAGTGATCTATAAAGGAGAGAGGATACTGGGGGTAGGGAGGGGTGGGGCTGAGACAATTGACCCCTGCTGGGCTGGACTTGAGGTACACGGCCACATGGTTCCCTGTGCAGCGCCCCGTGGGTCCCAGCAGACACAGCACCATAATGGGAGACTTCTAGGCTGAGAGGGCAAAAGCTTCAAACAGCAGGTGGCAGCACCAGCTGTGTGGTGGCCGGGAGCTGGTCTAGCCTCCGCCTTCCTTCCAGAAGTCTCCCCAGCATCCTCAACCAGGTCAGATCCCCCAGCATGACTCAACATCCCTTCAACTTCCCTTCTGCAGCCCTGTGAGTGCTGGGGGTGCTGTATGTGGTGGTGGGCACCTGGCATGCCAAGTTCATAGCAGGTGCTCTGTCAGTGCAGAGCTGGGCACTAGTGGCCCAGGGTGACAGGCTTTGTCTGGCAGGAGCAGGGCTGGGTCAGGGTCGGGAGAGGCTGGGCTGCAGCAGAGACAGCTCAGGTCTGAGTCAGACAGACCTGGGTTCAAATCCTACCCATCCCTCCCAGTGTTGGGGTAGGGGGCAAGTTGCTGCCCTTCTCTAAATCTTATTTGTAATTTGCTTTCCTGGGCTGGTTATTAAGAATAGTAGAATTTGTCTTCTACCTTCTCCTGGCAGGTGGATGCCTTAGCTCAGCTCCAAGGGACAGTTTTGGGTACTGAGAGGGAACAGGGATGGGGAAGGTGGCCTCCCTTTTACTGAGTCCATACCAGGCCCTGTGTTAAGCTCTTTATGCACTCTGAGTCCTCATCACTCCCTTGTAAGGCAGGAGTAATTCTTTCCATTTTCCAAACAGAGAAACTGAGGCTCAGAGAGGTTTCCTGGCTTGCTTAGGCTCAGCAGCGAGGAGCCAATTGTTGAACGTGGGGTTGTGTGACTCAGAGCCTGGGCTCTGTCCAATCCCAGCTGGCAGTGGGGGAAGGAGGGGCCTGGGCGGGAGGCTGCAGCTGGGCGTGGGTGGGCAGGTGGGTGCAGAGGCCCATAGATGCTGGCTAATGGGCCCTAGTGGGCCCGGCGCTAATGGGCCCTGGAAGTGCCAGGCGTAGATTTAGTGGGAAGGCAGGTGCTGGCTGCAGTGGGCCAGGAACTCTTCTGCCCCTCCTTTCCCTGCCCCATTCCTCAGGCCAGGGAGGAGGGGGAAGGAGATGGGGGCTCAGGGAGGGGGCATGCACCTAGCTTTGCCACTGACCCTACAGCTGGGTCTCAGCTTTCCCTTCTGCCCAATGGGTGAATCATTCCCTCCCCTCAGGTTTTGTTCTGAGTACCAAGGGCCATACTCTGTAGGAATGAATGCTGTAAAAATCAGGGGGCCACTGAAGTAGTGACCCCCACCCCAAGAAAATGCTCTTTCTTTGGAGACTCTCAGGGCTTTAGGGATACAAGCAGGTGTGCCCCAATTATGCCAGTTTCCCTTTTCTCCTCCCCGCCCCCAACCCCTGGCAGTCCTAGGTGAGGGGACCGCACAGCCAGGCCTGAGTGGGTGGGTAGGTGGCGCTGGCGCAGCCAAGAAGTGCCTGCTTCTGATTGGAAGGCTGGTTTCCATGGCGACCGATTGATTGCCCGAGCTGCAGACTCAAGGGGAATGAGCAATGGGGCCTTTCTCCCAAGCTTCGCTGCTCAGGCTTGGGCCTGGAGGCCAAGGCAGGGGTGACATCTATGTGTCCTTTCAGGGACAAGGGGCCCACTAGGGAACAGAAGGGCACCTCAGCCCAGAAGCCACCATTGGGCACCTGCTGTGTGCACATTCTGAGCTAGCAATGGAACAGGAGGAGGGGACCTAGCATTTATGAAGCAACTACTATGTGAAAGCGAAGCTGCTGGGACTAGAACCTGGCCCAGTGGAGCCCCAAGCCTGTGAGCTTAACCACCAGGCTGTGATGCTCGTCCATGCTGCTTGTGAGGACTAAGCACATTTATGGGACACCAGCAAGCATCCTTGGACCACCAGACTGTAACCCCGCTCACACCAAGCTCTGAGGGTGAGGGTGAGACAGTCATTGCTGAGGGAGATCAGGGCTGGGGTGAAGGTTGGAGGAATTAGGGAGGAGGATTAAATGTTTGGGGTGAGGGTAGGGAAATAAAGGCACCCCAGGCAGGGCACTGGCTTGGGCAAAGGCAATGAGGTGGGATGAGCTGACCGTGTGGCAAGAGTCGGCCCCTCCACCTGTGATGTGGACTTGAAAAGGAGGGGCGGCCGTCTCTCTGATTGTTAGCTATGCAGGCCTGTGCCAGCCACACCCTACCTCCCCTCTTACCCCTTTCCCATGCTCGTCTTCCCACCTATTCTGTCCATTCTGCCTCCCCCTCACTGGGGCCTGGGTGAGTCCCTGGCCCTCTGGCCACAGGGGTCCCACCGGCCAAAGGAGAAGGCTGGCACCAGTGGGGCTGCCTCCAGGACTCCAGCAGGGGATGGTTTCTCCCCGTCCCCTCCACGGTCTCTTCTCAGATTCCTTCTTTCTTCTTTCTCTCCCTCTTCCTTCTTCCCTGCACGCACCACCCCCTCCAACAATATTCTCACTGTCTCTTTTCCTGCCCCGGGGGTGATTTTGTCCGATTGATTGTCCAAGCAATCTGAATTGCTCTGAATCAGAAATCTGACTGGTCCCTGCCCCAGCCCCATCTCCATCGTGAACCCCATCCCCTGGTCCCACCCTGCCCCTGCCCTGCTCCCTGGCTCCTGCCCTGCCTGGCTCTGTCCCTCTTCATCCCAAACTCTCACTTGGCCCTTGGTACTCAGGACAAGACCTGAGAGGAGGGAATGATTCACCCATTCAGCAGAAGGGAAAGCTGAGACCCAGCTGTACGGTCAGTGGCAGATCACTGCCCTGCTCCTATCCCTGCTCTGCCCTGCCTGCCTGCCCCGTCCCTGTCTAGCCCCTCCCAAGCCCTGGCTTCATCTGAGCCTCTGCCACAGTCTTAGGTTCCCAGATGGGCTCGCTTAGGTCCTGGCCTCATTGTCATTCTGTCCACGCCAGCATCAGTCGGTGGCTGCAGGCACTGTCGGGGGTGAGGGGGAGAGAGAGAGAGGGAGAGAGAGAGAAAGAGGGAGAGAGAGAGAGGCAGAGAGAGAGAAAGAGAGGGAGAGAGAGAGAGAGGGAGAGAGAAAGAGGGAGAGAGAGAGAGAGGGAGAGAGAGAGAGGGAGAGAGAGAGAGGGAGAGAGAGAGAAAGAGGGGGAGAGAGAGAGGGAGAGAGAGAGAGAGAGAGGGAGAGAGAGAGAGAGGGAGAGACAGAGAGAGGTTGGGGCTGCAGGTTGCGGGGAGCTGTAGGTCTGTCTGCTCTCTGAGCCTCCTCTCAGAAGGGCAGAAGGGTTGTGTACAGGCTGGAAATAGCTGTCCATTATTGAGTACCTACTGTGCGCTAGAGAGGTTACAGTATCTCTAACCCCACAGCAGCCCCAGGAGACAAGTAAAAGGGACTCTTCCTCTTTACTCCAAGAGCCGAATTGACATCTCCATAGTAAACATTGGCAGGATTCATTTGGGACCCAGGTCCTGCTGGTCAAAGCCCCTGCTCACTGCCTTCTGCTGTGGGATTTGGGAAATGTAGGGGTAGCTGGTCCCTACTGCAGGTGCCCCTGGATTGCCGAAGCCCTGTAAGATCTCCAAGGATGGCCAGGGCCCCCACAGGCACAAATGTGGGTAGGCTAAGGAGGAGAAACAGGGAGGGGGAACTGCATGAATGGAGGCTTGGAGGCCAGGACTGCTTCGGGAAGACTGTATGGGAGATGCAGCTTGAGACAAGGTTGGGGGGTGAACCAGAGCCACTTCATACAGGGCTCCAAGACTTGAAGACCAGGCTGGGCCTTGACAGAGAGAACCTGGGAAGCGTCTGAAAGTTGTTGAGCCAGGGAGGGAGATGATCCCAGCTATATTAATTCCTTCCTTCCTCCGTTGACTCATTTATTAAAAATTTATTGTCTTCTCCGCGGCATGCCTTTGCTGGGACTGGTGATTCAGAAATACTAGTCATAGGCCGGATGCGGTGGCTCACACCTGTAATCCTAGAACTTTGGGAGGCCGAGGTGGGTGGATCACTTGAGGTCAGGAATTCAAGACCAGCCTGGCCAGTATGGTGAAACCCCATCTCTACTAAAAATACAAAAATTGGCCGCGTGTGGTGGCGGGCGCCTGTAATCCCAGCTACTTGGGAGGCTGAGGCAGAAGAATCGCTTGAGGTGGAGGTTGCAGTGAGCCATGATTGTGCCACAGCACTCCAGCATGGGCAACAGAGTGAGACTCTGTCTCAAAAAAAAAAAAAAAAAGAAAAGAAAAGAAATACTAGTCACAGTTCTGGCCCTCAAGAGGCTCACAGGCTCACCAGGAGAAACTCATGCATATTCATAAAGGTACCAAAGTCCCACTGGTACCGAGATAGCTTTGTATACTGGGGCAGTGGGAGAAGGGGGAGAGACCTGGAATGGCTTCATAGGCTTTGGTCCTGAACTAAGTCTTGGGGGTCAAGTAGAGGATGCAAAGCCCATTGGACTGGGAATAAAGAAGGTTCCAGGCAGAGGAAACTGAATGGGCAAACATCTGGAGGCTTGATACAACCTGCTGGGCTCAGGGAAGTGCTAGCAGTTTGGGTGTTTGGTGGAGGGGGGTGGCTCAGCACCTGTGCTGCACTGGGGAGCCAGGGAGGAGGCAGGTGACCCTGGCTACAGAGTCGGGGATGAAATGAAGAGGGGGAGCAGGGAGACCTGGAAGGAGATGATGGAGGCTAGAGTTGAAGGAATGGAGAAAGACTGCAAAATATCCACCCATCCATCCATCCATCTAGAAAATGTTTGCTGAGGCCAGGTGCGGTGGCTCATACCTGTAATCCCAGCACTTTGGGAGGCCGAGGTGGGCAGATCACCTGAGGTTGGGAGTTCGAGACCAGCCTGACCAACATGGTGAAACCCTATCTTTACTAAAAATACAAAATTAGCCGGGCATGGTGGCGCATGCCTGTAATCCCAGCTACTTGGGAGGCTGAGGTAGGAGAATTGCTTGAATCCAGGAGGCAGAGGTTGCAGTAAGCTGAGATTGCGCCATTGCACCCCAGCCTGGGCAACAAGAGTGAAACTCCGTCTCAAAAAAAGAGAAAGAAAATGTTTGCTAAGAACCAGTGTGGGGCAGGGATTGTGCTGGGTGCTGGAGGTGGAACCGGTCAGGCTGGGTCACTGATGGGAGAGGGTGGCTGGAGGCCAGGTTGATAAGCTTGGAGTGAGGACAAGCAGGATGAATGGGGGCAGGGGATGAATATCTTGAGTTCAAAGTGCATCCACCCAGGTAGCCGTGATTCGGGATGGGGAGGCAGCAAGCAGCAGGGGCTTGGCAAAAGTCAAAGGCATTTCTTTTTCTTTCTTTCTTTCTTTCTTTCTTTCTTTTTTTTTTTTTTTAGACGGAGTCTCACTCTGTTACCCAGGCTGGAGTGCAGTGGCACAATCTCAGCTCACTGCAACTTCTGCCTCCTGGGTTAAAGCGATTCTCCTGCCTCAGCCTCCCGAGTAGCTGGGATTACAGGCATGCGCCACCACTCCTGGCTAATTTTGTATTTTTAGTAGAGATGGGGTTTCTCCATGTTGCTCAGGCTGATCTTGGATTCCTGATCTCAGGGGATCCGTCTGCCTCGGCCTCCCAGAGTGCTGGGATTACAGGCGTGAGCCATTGCACTGGGCCGGTCAAAGGCATTTCTAAGATGGGTGCTGCCAACTGTGCTCAGGGCTTTCCCAGCCTTCACTTCATCCTCACTTAATGGCATTCCCATCTGTCCAGGTGAGAAAACCGAGGCGTAGAGGCTTCATCGTTGCCCCATTATTGCAGGGATGGGCAAAGCTTTTCTGGAAAAGGCTACGCAGTAAATATTTTTGACTTTATGAGCCATGCTTCTTGGTCAAAACTATTCAACGGTGCCACCGTAGAGGGAAAGCAGCCATAGACAATACCAGAAATAAGTGGGTGTGGCTGTATTTTAATTAAAAAAGTGGATGAACATGGAAATTCAAATTTCATATAATTTTCACATGTCAGGAATTTTTTTTTAATCTTCAGAAATAGAAAAAAACCTAGTTGGGTGCAGTGGCTCATGTCTGTAATCCCAGCACTTTGGGAGGCCGAGGAGGGTGGATCACCTGAGGTCAGGAGGTTGAGACCAGCCTGGCCAATATGGTGAAACCCCATCTGTACTGAAAATACAAAAAAATTAGCCGGGTGTGGTGGCAGGTGCCTGTAGTCCCAGCTGCTTGGGAGGCTGAGGCAGGAAACTTGTTTGAACCCAGGAGGGAGGGGCTGCAGTGAGCCGAGATCGCACCACTGCACTCCAGCCTGGGCAACAAGAGCGAAAACTCCATCTCAAAAAAAAAAAAAAAAAAAAAAAAAGAAAGAAAGAAACAGAAAAAGAGAAAAAAAAAAGAAAAAAAAAACATGCTTGGTTTCTGGTTGTACCAAAACAGTTTGACAGGATTTGGCCTAGGGGCTGTAGTTTGCCCACCCCTTGGGGGATGGTTGGGAGGTGGCAGAGCTGGGGTTCAAACTAGGTTCTGCGAGCCCACGGGCTTCTGGACCAGATCAGCTCCAAGTATGTGCCGGACCTCAGCCCCCTGGTCTTTCCCTTTCGGGTTGGTTCTCCCATCTTGGGATGCACAGAGCATCCTGCTTCTACGCTGCCCATTTTGGGCAGGAGGCAGTGTGCCGGGCAGGCCACGGGCTCTGAATCCCCCAACTCGGAAAAGGGTCCCCGCCCAGCCACTTGCCAGCTTGGAAGACTGGAAACCTCTCTAGGCCTCAGTTTCCCCACCTGTAAAGTGGGGCATAGCAGATAACTCACCCGCAGGGTCACCGCGAGGCAGCAGTGAGAATATACCTTGAAACGTCTCCCCACCCCGCGGCTGCCTCAGTTTCCCTCCTCCCCTCCTTGCCTCTGAGCCTGGTCTACACCTGCGCCGCGGCCTCTCCCACCTCCCCCACCGCCGTCCCCCTCCTTAATGCGGAGAACGACATCCTGGATGTCTCCCAGCTGCCTCCTGCGCACGGACGGTTTCTCGAAAGCTTTTAAAAACGAGGCTCCCTCCCGGCGGCGGCAGGGAGGGTGGGAAGGGCGGCGCCCACCCTCGGGAGCTTCCCCGGTGGGCGGCGGCGGCCGCTCCCAGCCTTTTCGGGAGATCTCCGGCTGATTATTATGGAAATCAGGCCCCAGCAGCGCGCCCGGGTGGCGCGGGAGCGGGAGGCGCTTGGTGCGGCTGAGACGCGCTGAGGACGCGCTCTGCCAGCCAAAGGAGCGGTGCGTGGGAGGGGGCGTGGGAGCCTCCCGCGCTCCTGGGACACGCGTGGCCTGTTCTGGCCCGGGTGCCCGGGTGACACTGTTCCCGCGCAGGGCCGATGGGCTGAGCTGCAGCCGGAGGGGCTGGGGTCGCGCACGGAAACCTGGGCGCCCAAGTCTGGGAGTTCATTTCCGCCGGGACCTGGGCCCTTGATATCAGCGGTGCTGGATATTTTCAGTGCAATTAAAGGCAAAGGCAATGGGGTTCACGCCACCACCCCAGGAACAGAACTGGGGCGTGTAATGAGCTCAAGCCCTGTGTACTGGGCGCGTGTACTCGGCGTCCAGCACCGACCTCAGGGCGCTGATCTATTTAAATCCTTCCGTTGACTTGGGCATGGTCAGGCCCATTTTATGGATGAGACAACAGAGACCCAGAGAGGCAAAGCTCACACGGCCAAAGCAGTCGAGGAGAGACCAGAGCTGGGAGTTGTCCAACTCCTCTGGACAGTTCTTACACCTTCGGTCATCCTGTCTCCAACCTGAGGATGATGCCTTTGACCTTCCAGCCGCGCATCCACCTCTGGCCTGCCCTGTGCCTCTCTGCGGGGGGACTCTGCAGATGGGGAGAGAGACAGCGTGGCTAATGCCGAGGAGAGCTGAGGGTGGTGGGTTGTCCTGGTGCTGAGGGGCTCTTGGTTTCTGACTATGCCTTCTATCACCACCACAGGGTTTGAGGTGAGCCAGGATCCCCCACCCCCACCACCCCTCAAGGTGCAGGAAATCTCATCATTCAAAATCCATTTCCTTTATATTGTCACATTCTGGAGAAGGGCTCCAATCTAAGCTTAAAAGTGATAGAGAAAATAAAAATGGGAAAGTCAGATGGATTCGGCCACTTTGTAAGCCAGAAAAATGGCCCCAGCAGACAGGTGAGCAACAGCTTTGGAAAAATCTCTAGCAATCAAGAACGGCCATGGGGGTTTATCTTTGCTCTGTAATGAGCCCAGGCAGACGGAGAGGAAAGGCAGAGAAACCTGCAGGTGAATGGGCAAAGGGCAGGAGCGATGATTCACACTAGAAAGGAAACACAAATGCTTAACCCTCACAGGGAGAAAGTCCATTCCCACTCATATATGAAAGGAATACAAATGTTAATCAATGCAGTTCCATTCAAACTCACAAATATTTTAAAACATAAAGTTATTTAATCTACCGCTGAATAACTGTAACTATCTTTAACTGAACTCATGGTAACCCTGGTAGTCCATCCTCCCAACTGCTCCAATTCACAGATAGGAACCTAGGCTAAGAGAGGCTAATTGCATAATTTGCTCTAGGTTAGACCTCTGGTGAGTAGCTGAGCAGGGTCACCTGTTCGGTGGCAAAGTGGTGGCATCTGGCCGGGCGCTGTGGCTCACGGCATCTGGTCGGGCGCGGTGGCTCATGCCTGTAATCCCAGCACTTTGGGAGGCCGAGGTGGGCAGATCACGAGGTCAGGAGATCGAGACCATCCTGGCTAACACGGTGAAACCCCGTCTCTACTAAAAATATGAAAAATTAGCCAGGTGTGGTGGCTGGCGCCTGTAATCCCAGCTATGCAGGAGGCTGAGGCAGGAGAATGGCGTGAACCTGGGAGGCGGAGCTTGCAGTGAGCCGAGATTGCACCACTGCACTCCAGCCTGGGCAACAGAGCGAGACTCCATCAAAACAAACAAACAAACAAACAACAAAAAAACCCACAAACAAACCACACACACAGAAACGCAAAGGTTAGGCTTCATCCCAGCCCCCGTGGATCAGAAACTCTGGCACTAGGGACCAGCAATCTGTTTTAAGGAGCTCTCCAGGTGAGCTGGAGGCTACAATTAGAGAATGACTGCTCTGGGCTCCAGGAGAAGGTAAGGAAAGCAGGTACGTGCTTCCGCTGCGGAAGGCAAGTTGTATTGTTTCAACCTTTTTGAATTACCTATGGATAACAGGTACTGTGAGCCTGTAAACGGCCACCAATGGCACCTCTGAGAAGCCACGTAGACATGGTTTTATCCATGGAGGTATTTAAGACAGTGTATTTATAAACATGGAATACTGGAAACAGTCTGAGTCTCCAGCAAATAGGGGACTGGGGAGAGAAACCTTTGTTCATCTAAAAGATGGCTGCTGTGCAGTTTTGAAAAGTGAGTGTGTAAAGACCGCACAACGTGGTACAATAGGAGCAGACAAGTCCTCCTGGGTTGCCCAGGACTTTCCCAATTTTAGCACAAGGAGGCCGGCATTTTGGAAAACTCCTTGGTCCTGAGAAAATGGGGACAATTGGTCACCCTAGCTATAACCGGCACTAGTGCCGCACCCCAAGTATTACTGTCCTCCCATGTTGCATGGCCGGTGGTAGGATGGTATTTCGTCTGGCCTTGCAGTGAGGTAGCTATGTGACATGTTTTGGCCAATGCAATGTGAGCAGAAGTGGCATGTCACATCCAGACAGCGCTCCTGGCAATTCATGCCAGGATGGCACCTCCTCAGCCTAGGTCCCTGAGTGACTATGATAAGCAGAGACTCCATGCCGACCCCTCCCCTGCAATCCCAGGGCATAGGGTGTGAGCAAGACATAACCTCTTGTGGTGTGTGAAGCCACTGAGATTTGGGGATATTTGATGCCACGGTGTAACCTAACCTGTCCTGGCTGGTATACACGTGGACATCCGGATTTCATAGTCTTAAGGCTTAAGTGTTAGGCCGGGCACGGTGCCTCAAGCCTGTAATCTCAGTACTTTGGGAAGGCCGAGGCGTGCAGATCACTTGAGGTCAGGGGTTCGAGACCAGCCTGGGCAACATGGTGAAACCCTGCCTCTACTAAAAATACAAAAATTAGCTGGGTGTGGTGGCGCATGCCTGTAATCCCAGCTACTCGGGAGGCTGAGGCAGGAGAATCGCTTGAACCTGGGAGGAGGAGGTTGCAGTGAGCTGAGATCGTGCCACTGCACTCTAGCCTCGGGGACAGAGCAAGAATCTGTCTCCAGAAAAAAAAAAAATTGGCTTAAGGTTACAAAACTGCATTTGCAGTATCATTGCAGAGACATAACAGGTGTGTTGGAAATATTCTGAAATGTTTACAAAAATATCAGGTAGAGGAATTCTTGGTCTGGGTTTTTTTTAACTTTTAGGTTTGGGATACATGTGCAGGTTTGTTATATAGATAAACTGCCATGTGAGTTTGGTATACGGATAATTTTGTCACCCAGGTAATAAGCATAATACCCACCAGGTATTTTTTTCGAATCCTCTCCCTCCTCCCACTGTCCACCCTCCAGAAGGCCCCAGTGTCTGTTGTCCCTCTCCTAGTATTCACGTGTCCTCATTATTTAGCTTCCACTTGTACGTGAGAGCATGCGGTATTTGGTTTTCTGCTCCTGTCTATGTTCGTTTGCTTAGGATAATGGCCTCCAGCTCTAGCCATGTTGCAACAGAGGACATCATCTCATTTGTTTTTTGGTCTAAGTTTTTCTTCCTCTTCATCGCACTTTCCAATTTTCTGCAATGAGCATGTTTTATTAATTTTTAAATGGGGGACATTTTCTGAAAAAATCATTTCTTTGGATCAAAGGTTGGTCCCCTCTGGGCTCTTATTTATGAACTAAAAATCCCTTGGGGGAGGGAGAAAGAGAAGAGTTAAGCTTTAGCCTCAAAGGATCACAGGGACTGGAAAGGTCACAGAATTAATCCTGCCCTTCTGCTGGAGCCTTCTGGCCGGTGGGTCCCCCTGGCCTTAACAATTGGATCAGACGCCTGTTCCTGGTCGTGTGACTCCGGGCAAGTCACAAGCTCTCTGAGCCTCCACGTCCTCATCTGTTAAATGGGAATAATCCTGTTTACCTTGTGGGCTCCTGGGAGGATCAGATGAGATGAAGTATGTTCTACAAATGCCGGCGCCTTCTGCCTCGGTCTTCTTCATGGAGCCTCCGTGCTGGGTGACTTAGGGCGTGTGCCTGAATGTCCGTGACCTTTGATTTCGTCATGGAAGAACAGGCAGGGTGCTTTTTAAGGCCAGGGCATTTCTGGATGGGGCTGGAGGCCCCCATACAGAAGCTGAGAGGGTTGGAAAAGGAGAGGGCTTGTAGGCCTTGGTGTTCAGCAGCCGAACAAAAACTTTGAGCCTGGCGACCCCAGACCATGAAGCCAGCCCACCAAAAGCCAAATGGTGAAACCTCTGGAGTCTTAAAGTAGCCTTGGGGACAGGGGTGGTCAGGGAGGGCTTCCTGCAGGAGGAGAGATGGCAGGATGGCACGGACAGCCCCCATTACCTTCCATGGTTCTGTCCTGTTCAGAGTCCTCGAACTCAGCCCTCTCGAGGGAGACTCCATCAAGAATATAACGGTGACAGCTAATATCTGCTGAGGGCGTGCAGTAGACCAGGTTTACCCAATCCAGTGTCAGTCCACACGGTGCCACTTTGGGGTAGGACTTGGGGAGACTCACCGTGGAGAAAAGTTCGCTGGGTGAATTGGTGGCTGAACCCGATCTGTTCCGGAGGAAACAGCTGTCCTTTCCTTCTCCAGGATAAAGCAGCCACGGGGCACAACTCTTCCAGTCCACAGGGCCACCCAGAGTGACCCCAGTTCCTTGCTGCACCTTGTGGATATGTCTGATCTCTAGCGTGACCCTATGTCTTGGGGTGCCTGGAGCAGTCCTGGTTTCTGCCTGTTGTCCTGGCGTCCCCTGGAATCCAGATTCCAGCACTCATAGGAAGGGCTATTATGGATGATGAGTTTGTGGTCGCCCTGACACAGGTTTCAAATCAGATGGCGCTGGTTCCATGCCGGCTCAGGTCCTTCTTGGCTGGGCCAGAGTGCGCCTGAGGGCCCTTCTCTGTAAAATGGGGATAGTCACGCCTGCTTAGGGAGTGCTGGAAGGTTGGAAGACAGCATGTAGTGGGAGGCGCTGGCCTTAGCGAGTGCTCCATGGTTGGTGGCTTTGGCCATGACATACTGATGCTGGGCATGGTGGGGTTGGGCCGGGGTGTCCAGGGCAAACCTGGGTCTTTGTGGGTTACTTTTGAGGGTCATGTGCTGTTAAGAACCCACCTACTGGGATTGGAACCCAGGCCTGCAGGTGGACCCCAGGACCCAGGTGCCTGCCAGTACACACCACTGAGCCAAGACTAAATGGCCAAGAAAGGGGAGGGGGCGGAATCGGGCAGACAGGGGAGGGAGGGGCAAGTGGGAGAGGTGGGAAGGGGGAGAGGAGGAGATAAGAGGGTGAGAGGGTGCGGAAGAGGAGGTGGGAAGGGCTTTCTGCTGAGCCCAGGACCCTTGTCTAACTCGCAGCTGAAGGTGTCCACGGGGAGGTCCTGCTGCCCCTCTGACGCAGTGTGACCTGTTCACCTCCCCTCTGCCCGACTCCTTCCCCACACCTGCCCCTCGCTGGGCTGTTTCGGGGAATGCTGTCACCTCCCACAAGTCTTAGCCCCGGAGGCACATCGAGCCTCTTTCCTCCTGTCCAGCGACCGCTCTGTTCCTCCCTCACCTCCTCCAGCCCCCTGTGGCCCACCTAGCCTCCTTAATCCATCCCTTGAGTGGTCGATCCTAGGGGCTATCCCCAGACAGCCTCCAGCAGAGTCTCTCTCCTGCTTTGAACCCTTTCCTGGCTCCCCGTCACCGTCCTGGTAAAGTCACCCACGCAGGCTGGCCAGTGTGTCTCCGCTTCTGTTGCATTCCAAGTCCAGCTGTTCTAGGCAGGCCTCCCCCAGGCCCACCAAAGAATTCACCGCTTCTCAAATGTGCCAAACTCCTGTGTGGGGGCTCCGTGCTCCAGTCTCCCCAGGCCCCACAGCCCCTCTTCCCTCATCCTTACCGTCGCTCCCAACGCTGTCCCCATAGCGAGGTCACTTCATCCTCCTCCGCCGGCCCTGCCTGCAGACCAGATTCGCCCACGTTTCTCCAGAGCCCAGCGCCCGGCCTGGAACCACCACGGGAAGAGCATGTTCTCCCCAACGAGGCCCTGTGGAGTCTGGCTTTTCTCCTGGAGGGTGGTTGTTGGATCTTGGGCAGAGGAGGCTGTGCTGTCAGGAAGAAGCCAAAAGGGATGGGACAACATTGCCAGACAGGGAGGGAGGTGGGGCTGGCTCACGGGGATGGTCCAGAGAGGGTCCCCACTGGGCCAGGATCACATGGCAGTTTGGGGCAAGGCCAGGATTTTGACCCAGATGTGTGTCACTCTCCGGCTTCATTCTTCAGCCATTCTGGGTGCAGTCTGGAGAGTTGGGAGGCATGCAGGAGTGAGTGGCTGGGTCTCTGGTGCCCCTCAGAGGCCAGGCTCTCAGGACACTTGGGGTAGGAGGTGGTTCTCCCATTGAAGGGAAGGAGGGTCTGGAGCCTGCAGTGTCCTGGTGGGAGCAGGCCTGTCTTTGATGCTCACACTTGCAGACCCCTGGGGAAGGCCTGAGTCATCACTGAGCCGGCAAACATATTTAGCTCCTTTTATGTCCCTAATAAATCAATTTCTCCAGGTCTTTCACACCTGCCACTCGACTCGGGCTGCCTGCCCCCATCTCCTGTCCCCTGGCAGCTCTGTGTGCCAGGCTTCAAGATGGAGGGGCTCCTCCTCCCCAGGTACCTGGCAGGGGCCCACTCTGCCTTCTCCAAGCCCTGCTGCCCTGGCCTATTCCAACCCAGAGCCTTCGGTGCCAAGCTAGTCCTCCCTCAGGCTGCGATGTCTCCGTTCAGCAGCCACATTACTGAATGCCCCCTCAGAGCTTCATGCGGCCAAAGCTGCAGCCCCAGAGCTGCAAGGATCCTGCACTGTGCACGCAGCTCAGTCCCAGCCAGCACCCAGCCTCCCTCAACCTTGCATTCTTTTGACTCACTGGGGCTTGTGTTTGGGGCCCAGGGGAGTTCCAGAAATACCTTGCCTCGACCTGCCCTCCTTGTCCTGTCTCCTACTGGCCCCACTGGCTGGAAGGCTCAGACCTCCACTTGGCTTATCTTTCCTGAGCACACCTCTTCCAAGAAGTCTTCCCAGATCTCCCCCACTACCCCACTGCCCACATGAATCTTTCCCCCTCAAATGGCCCCAATTCCATGTTTTTGTAGCTCCATGAATGCATGCCCACAGTCTGCCTTGTGATCATAATAATAGTAGCATGTAACGTCCCAGGAGCTGCCTAACGCTGTTGTTAGCATTTTACATATATTTAATTATTTCCATTTTATAGATGGGAAACCTGAGGCTCAGAGAGCTTAGGAAACCTGCTTAAGACACAGGGTAGAGGTGAGCCTTCACCATGGCCCTCTGGGTGGCTCTGACGGCTGCGTCACCCCCCCGCCCCGTGCCCTGACACAGTAATGGCTTTCGTGGTACCTGCTCATCTTCCTCCCCCGCCATCCCTTCCAGGGCAGGGGCTGTGTTGCAGCGGTGCCTGTTGCATGTGGAAGTCTCCCTTCAAGGTTTGCATCATGGAACTCACCTGGCCCAACCTCTCAGGGAGGAAAATTCCAACCAGAGAGGGTAAGCAACTCGTTCGGGGCCCCACAGCCAGAAAGCAAGAGTGGGCGAATCTCCCAGTGCCAGGCCCAATGCCAGCCCCAGCAGGGGTGACTGTGCCCAGCACGAGTGGCGGGGAGGCCCATGCTTGTTTGTGTCCATGGGTGTCTACTGGGCTGCTCGAGCCCTTGGGCCCTGATAGACCAGATGCCTCCCCCTTTAGGATGTCCAGGCCAGGGCTCTACTCCAGACAGAGACCCCGTCCCTGCAAGGGACAGCCAGTCAGCCCTGTCCAGCCCCGTCCAGCCCCGTCCAGCCCAGTCCAGCCCCGTCCAGCCAGGTCCAGCCCCGTCCAGCCCCGTCCAGCCAGGTCCAGCCCCGTCCAGCCCCGTCCAGCCCTGTCCAGCCCTGTCCAGCCCTGTGCAGCCAGTCCAGCCATTCTGACTGCAGCGTTGAAACCTCTTATCCACGTGTGGTGGGAGCCCCCTGCTGACCAGAGTGAGGAGTGGCAGAATGGCAGGAAGGTGAGCAGACATGCCCTGGAGAGACTCAGGGGGCCAGTGAGTCAGACCCCAGCTCTCCATGCTCCTGGCTTGTTATGTGGCCTCTCCAGGTACTCCTGCATCTCCTGGAGGCACCAACGTTCTCATAGCTCTCTAGGCCTCTGGACATTTGCACCTGCTGATGCTGAGACCCAGAGGGCCTTTTATCAGTTAACTTCAGGTGAACTAGCAGTTATTGTGCACCTATTGTGTGCTGGGCACTGAGTATGTGCACGGTCTGGCCCACAAGGAGCTCACAGTTCAGTGTGGGGCAGACATGAAGTGAGCTTACTGCATTATCAGGTGCGTGTCCTGTCCCCGGCCTGGCTGCCAATACTTGAGCACCCTCCTCAGAGAAGCCTCCCCGGATTGCCCTCTGCCCAGCCCAGCCCAGCCCAGCCCTCCACTGCCCGCTCTGCGTCCTCTGGAACAGCGTGTGTTCAGTACTGCAGGGATGTGAGCCCCATGCAGGCAGGGATTCGGCCTTGTTGTACCAGTGTCTGGGACAGTGCCTGGCACACCGTAGGTGCTCCATAAACATTTGTGGGATGTACAAATAAATGAAGGTTATTGAATTCAAGCTCCTCCGTTACCCACCAAGTGATCCTTGGAGCAGCAGTGCTTGCACTCCTCCAGCAACGGGGAACATTCTACTCACCTCCCGTGGCAGCAGGCTCTTTTTCTCTCTCTCTGTCTGTCTGTCTGTCTGTCTCTCTCTCTCCCTCCCCCCTCCTTCCTTCCTTCCTTTCTTTTTATTTTGAGACAGAGTCTCACTCTGTTGCCCAGGCTAGAGTGCAGTGGCATGATCTCGGCTTACTGCAACCTCTGCCTCCCAGATTCAAGCAATTTTCCTGCCTCAGCCTCCCAAGTAGCTGGGATTACAGGCATGCACCACCACGCCTGGCTAATTTTTTGTATTTTTAGATGGGGGGGTCTCACCAGGTTGGCCAGCCTGGTCTCGAACTCCTAACTTCAGGTGATCTGCCTGCCTCAGCCTCCCAAAGTGCTGGGATTACAGGCGTGAGCCACCACGCCTGGCTCTTTTTTTCTTTTGAGATGGAGTCTTGCTCTGTCACCCAGGCTGGAGTGCAGTGGCGCCATCTGGGCTCAATGACACCTCCGCCTCCCAGGTTCAAGCAATTCTCCTGCCTCAGCCTCCTGAGTAGCTGGGACTACAGGCTCCCACCACCACGCCCAGCTAATTTTTGTATTTTTAATAGAGACGGGATTTCACCATGTTGGCCAGGCTGGTCTTGAACTCCTGACCTCAAGTGATCCTCCCACGTCGGCCTCCCAGAGTGTTGGGATTACAGGCGTGAGCCACCACGCCTGACTGGCAGCGGCTCTTTCTATTGTTAGACAGCATTGCCTGCTGGAAAGTCCTTTTGCCTTTCCCTGGGCTTGTCAGAACCAGCTTGCCTGCACCTGCTCTGTGGAAGCCCCATTGGCTGTCCAGCCCCTGGGGATGGCTCCTGTGCCAGTGTTCTGGGGATGGGGTCGTAGGGCCCTCTGAGTGACCAGCCTCCCTGCCTGGCCCTCCTGCCCTCCACTGGGAAAGGGACGGAGGTGGAGGGCCCGGTGGGGTCAAGGTGGCAGCCGCAGTCACAGAGAGGACAGAGCCCACTCACGAGTTGGATCAAGAGTTTTATTCTCTCTTTGGAATGACTCCCAGAACAGCCACTTATGCCCAGAAAATCCATGATCCCATCTCCTCCATGATGGAGGAAGCCGAGGACCAGAGAAGGAAAGGGAGTAGACTAAGGGAGTAGCCAGTGCATCCCAGGAGCAGGACAGAATCTCTGACCCCTGACCCCTAGCCCAGTGCTCCTTCCACCACCCCTGGCTGCTCCTTCATGGACCAATGAGGTGACAGAGGCAGGGCCTAGTTCACAGGCTGACAAGAATCTGCGGATGTCCTCAGATGTCCCACAAGGTCTCCTCCTGCTGACGCCCAACCCAGACCTTGTCTGCTGCAATATCGCTACCAGTGCTTGCAGACCTCCAGAGACAGGAGTCTCACCACCTCGCAAGGCAGCTACTCCATCCTGACCCTGTGGAAGGTGTGCAAATGTGGGGGTGGGTGGGGACGAGGAGAGGTGCCTCGCGAGCTGCGTTTCCTTCTGGGGGATCCACCTGCTTCCTTGCCCACTCAGGCTGGCAGTGGGGCAGAGGCGACCACATTTCCTGTTCCCCTGCCAAGGAATTTCCCTCCAGGGGCTCCCCTGGGCCTGTGTGAGGGGGTGAGACGTGTTTCCTGTTAGTGGACTCCTCCTCCAGGCCAGGCCTCCCTGGAGACAGAGCTGGCTGCCTGGGTACTGGAAGTCAGCTCTACTCTGATAATACTTCTGCAGAGGGTCTCGAGATGCTGGGACCCGCCGGGCTGCCCTTTATCACCATGGGACTGCTCGTCAGTGGTCTCGCAGGAAAGCCATGGCCAAGACTCTATCTCTCCAAGCATGAGCTCTGTGTTACTTTCTGGCTCAGCCACTGCCTCCAGGCAGCCCTCCTGGTAACCACAGTGCACGAAACTCTCTCTTCTTGGCTTCTTGGATATAGCACCCATCCTGCTTGAGTCCCATCTGTCTGGGATGTTCTCCGTCATTTTCTTGAGGGTCCCACCTGCTCCTCTCCCTGAAATGGACATCCTGGAAGGTGGAGTCTATACTGCTCTTCTCTCCCCAGCAACGTTGAATCCGGAGTCAGCCTGGGCTCCGCAAACAAGGGCTGCCATCTCCAGCTGGAAGCTGGAGCACAGGGCTAGCAGGGGCCAAGACGTTTCTAGTCCAAACACTGCAGTTTTGCAAGAACTAGAGAATGGGCATGACTTGGCAGAGGGCACACAGCGAGTCAGAGGCAGAGCTGGGACTGAGCTCGTGGGGTCCGGGCTCCTAGGGCAGTGCTCCCGGGGTTCTGTCCCGGGGTCCTGTCCGTGGGTCTGAGCTGTGTGTGTGCTGAGCTCTCTCAGGCAGAGAGGGCCAAGCCCAACCCGAGGACAGGGGAGGGGTTGGCAGAGATATCCCTGAAAAGGAAGAGCCTTGCCAGGGAGAAGAATCACTTAGGGACCCCATGGCCCCTCCTACATTGAGGGCTGACAGCATCTGAGTGCAGAGAGCGCCTTCAGAGCCGAGGACACCGAAGTCCAGAGAGAAGAGAAGTTGTAGCATTCTGGGGCTGGTTTTCCTCTGGCTGCTCTCCTCACCCCTTCCTGTAGTGCACGTAGGGCAGGGGCCTGCAGCTGGGTGCCCAGGCCAGGGGGCCTCATTGCTGGACTCTGAGCCCACTGCAGCTCCCACCCACCCTCCTGAGCTCTGCCTTCCCCTCTAGAGTCAGCTCGAGGTAACGGGGAACAGCAATGATGTCTGTGGCCCAAAAGAGTGCACTGGGGTGGGAGGTGGGTCTCCAGGAGCTGCAGGCAACGGGACTCTCAGGGTGACCATCCCTCAGTGCCACCTCCAGTGCCACCTCCAGGAATCTCACTGCTTGCTGGCAATCTTCTTCTTCCGAGTAGAGACCAGGTCGTAGAAGGGGACACGGGTGATGCTGGCTCTAGAATGAGAGTGGGAGGAGAGATTTCAGGGCTGGACTGGCCGTCAAGGGGGTCTGCTCTCCCAGGGCTTGTATCAGGGGCATGGGATTCCCAGGGAGGTGTCAGCCTGCTCTGCCACGGGGGAAAGGCCAGATGGCCCCAACAAAGGCTGTGCCAGGGTAAGTCCAGACTTGTAAGCCTAACCCAGTGTCCCATGGGCAGGGCCAGAGTGGGTGAGGCCTCCAATCAGGAGCTGAGAGCCTTGGGAATTCTACTCCCAAATGTCTCTGGGCCCCTCTCCAGGCTCCCACTGGCGACCTTCGGAAGGTGATGGGAAGAGCTTGGGGTGGAGCTGGCAGACCTGCCTGTTGGACCCTGCTCTGTCCCTGGTTCTGTGGCCTGGGCAGGTCCCTTCCATCTCTGGGCCTCAGTTTCCTCATGTGTAAGATGGAGGTGAGAATGGGTCTGCCTGGCAGCCTCACAGGCTCACAAGGCCCAGGGGAAAAGACCCTGCAAGTCCCCGGGACACAGCCCCTGCCCAGCAACCACTTCAGCCTTCCTCTGGCCACCAGGCCTCACCCTTGCCAATATCTTGGGCTGGCTCAGAGTCAAGCCTTGAGCAGGTTTGCCATCTTGCCCTTTACCAGATGCATCTTCCTCATGTCTCTCCTGTTGGTGGCACCACAGAACCAGTCCCTACACTTTGGCCTTCCTCACCCAGCCACCCCTCCCTATTTATGAGTCTATGGCTCCCCAGTGCCCCAGGAGAAACCGAAGCTCTTCACCACGGTGGCTGTGGCTTTGTCATGCTCAGCAGTTTCAGCTCCCACACTGCTTAGCCTCACTCGGACTCCGGGATGCTGTGCAGGTAGGCCGCCTGCTGGTTGCCCACACGGGTCCGGGTCCTTTTACCTAGAAGTTTATCTGGAAAGCCCTTCCCTCCACCTCCGCCAGGTCCTTCCCAGGCCACTTTGGATAGTGATGCCAACAAGAGCACTCACCATGTGCCAGGCAAGGGCGGGGCAAGAACTTTATGTGCAACTCTTTGCTCTATTCTCCCACCAACCCCATGCAGGTGGTCTCTCCTTTCCCTCTGTCCTGGGGCCTGGCCTGGTGCCAGGCACACAGAAAGTACCCATGGAATACGGGTGGAAGGGGTTTGCCAGCCAGAAACAGGAGGGAGAGATTGGAGTTAGCCTCCTTTACAGATAAGGAAGCAAGACCCAAAAGAAGCAGGGCCTTCTGGAAGGTGACGGGAAGCCGTCCCCAGACCTGGGCACCCCTTACCGGATGGACTCGATCCACTGGTCACGTTCCTCGGCACTGGTGGCTGAGATGCGGTACGATTCGTGCTTGCCCTCCACCACCCTGCCGTCGCCATCGGTCTTGCAGGCCTTGATTTTCTGGCCTCGGCAGCTAGGGTTGTAGAGCTCCAGGCAGAACTGTGGGGAGGTGGCCAGGCAAGGGTGGGAAGAGAGGGAGGCTGGGTGGGCCCTCCAGGAGGCTCAGAGAAGCCCAGACGCTAGTGTCCCTGATCAGCGTGACAGCCCTACGACAGGCGAAGGGGCAGGAGCTGCTGCTCCCACACTGAGCACTCTCTCTGTGCCAGGCTCCTGAATCCACCATCCTCCCTAAAGTCCCCACGTGACATGTGGGCTCACTGAGGTTCTGAATGGAGCGGAGCTTACTCGGGGCCATCCAGCCAGTCGGGCTGTGTGGGACGACAGGGGACAACCACGTCCTTGGACCCACATTGACCTTTTCCCACTGTCCATGGCCCCAGGAGGGAGAGAAGGCAGCCCTGAGCCACAGGGAAGGTGTAAGGGGCACAGCCTGGCTTCCTGGAGAGCCCAGCCTCAGGCCCTCTCCCCACATTCTGTGTAGGAAATTTCCCAGTGGCTCCAGCCTCGGGGCCCCGCAACCTGAACACCTACTGGCTTCTTGGGGTCGTCCACCTTCTGCACCGACAGGTTCTCAAGAGGTATAATTCCCCGTGGCTCCTTGTCCTACAGGGAAAGGGGAAGGAAGGTCAGGGTCAGGAAGCGGAACCCTGAGGCCCAAGGCAGGGTGTGAACGTGTGGGGTTCCCCAAACTCAAAGAGGAGCGTGCTCATATTCCGAGACTGTCCAGTCATAGGGGGACGGAAGTTAGAAGCAGCACGTGAAGACCTCTGGTCGGAAGTTAGGAGGCCCAGCTTTAAGCCTGGGCTCTGCCTAGGACCTTGGCCCGGCCCTCCTCTGTGTACCCGTTTTCCCCATCTGTAAAATGGGCATGGAGGGGAACTGAATGATCTCAAAGGATCCAAAGCTGTGTGAGTCGACTGCTCAGTGGGAGTTGGGAAGTGGGTTGTGCGGGGAGAGGCGGGGGCAGGGGAAGGCCCAGGAGACCCCTGCTCACAGTGGTGAACTCGAAGTAGTAGAGGCAGTTGTCGGTCAGGATGAACCAGCGCCGTTTCCACGTCTTCACGCGGCCCCCTGCGCAAGGCCAATGTAGCAAGCTGCTCAGTCCTCCTCCTGGGCCACTGACACCTCCTCCAGGGAAGGGCAGGTCCTCGGATGCTTTCCCCTGGACCCCCAGCTGAGTGCCCTAAACTTCGTCCACCACACCTCCCCCCAACATCTATCCCTTTCTCAAACAAGAACCTTAGTGGCTCCTGTAATCCCCAGGCTTCCCTGGAGCTGCTTGAGCTGGCGTTTGGGTGGCCTCCGTGATCAGGTCCTAGGAATGGTCCTAGGAATGGCCAGTTCCTGCTCTTCCTGGCTACCGCCATCCATTGCTTCATTCCTTAGCTTGGTCCCTGCCTGGCACTATGCTAAGCATTTCATCCTTCATTTGCTCTAGAGGTTTCAAAAAATATTACTTATTAATCCTCATAACCACATATGAAGAGGAGACCATTGTTAACCCCATTTTACAGATGAGGAAACAGTCATGGAGAGGTAAAATCGCCTGCCCACGGTTCAGCAGCAGAGCTGGGATTCGAACCCCAATGTCCTAGTCCCAGAGCCCAACTCCTGGCCATTTTGCTGCACATTTAACCCTCTCAGAGATCATTCTCCCCATCTTACAGCTACAGAAACTGAGGCTGAAGAACCTGACCATCAGTACTTGGGTGGAGGAGCTGGGGTTTGGGCCCAGGACTATGTGACTCTGAGGCTCCCTCTCCCATCTGAGTTAAGATTTATGACATAGAGCTTCTCGAGGGGGGACAGCACGTGACTGGGGAAGGACAGGCGGCCGAGTGCTCTGGAGGAGGATGGACTGGGGTGTGGTATGGAGAGTCAGAGGGCTCATGGGCTCCTGGGGGTTCTGGGCAGGACTGGCACGGGGCTTGGTAGACAGGAGGTGCTGGAGGCTCAATGTTGCTGGAGGTGAGCCAGGTTGAGACCCCTGCTTCAACATGAGGCATCTGTCCTCACCTGCCCTGGAGGCACTGTCCCCGGCTGGGCTGTCCCTGCTGGAGAGGCTTCCGGAAGTGAGTGTGGGAGGCAGGGGCAGACGGCCAGCCACTGGGGTTGCCCTGCTGGACTCTACAGCCACTATTACTGCAGCTCCCACCCCAGCTGCTCTCTGCAGGCTGCAGGCCCTCCCTGCCCCCAGTCAGCTTGAAGGGAGCCTCCCCCTAAGCCACATCCTGTCATCCTTCCTCCCCTCCTTTAGGGACACCTAACCCTCTGTGCCCTCAAATCTGCCCCTGGCTGGCTGTGTGGCCTCAGGCAGATCCCTGACTTTACTGTTCGGCTGTAGGGTGGACCAGCACCTTGCCTGAGCTCAGTAGGTTCTGAACAAATGGTACTTCCTGCTATGACTTCCCTCCCCATTCCGCTGGGGAGAGAGAAACAGAACCGCAGCTGAAGCATTTGTCAGTGGGTCTGTCTGCCTCTCGCCCGGCTTACAGCTCAGCCCCCACCACTGGCTCCCTTCCTTCTCGGGACAGGTGGATGGATGGGGCAGGCAGACGGCTGCACTGGGGGCCAGGAGACCTGGGGCTGTCCAACTCCATCCCCCAGGATGCATGTGAGCCTCGTGTCAGCTGGGGGCCTGTGCGTCCAGGAGTGTGCATGCAACAATGTGTGCCCGCGCGTGCATGTGTGTGTGCGACGACGTGTGTCTGTTGGTCTCTCACCTAGCTTAAGCAGCCAGCCCTCCCGGTCTGGGTTGAAGAAGGTGTGAGTGAGGTCATTGCCGTCGTCCTCAGGGATGGAGAATGGCTCACTCTTGATGCTGTCGAAGAGGTTCTGCCCCAAGACAAGGGAGAGAAAGACCTGGCTGTGAGTCCACCTGAGTCCAAGGCCTAGGACTGGCCTGGCCTGTGTGGCCTTGAGCAGGTCACTCACCTGCAGGCATACTCTTTCCTCACCTGTTTATCGTGGTCCCTGGGCTTTTCTTGGTGAGCCCCTCCCTGGTTCCCTCCATTCAGCCTGGGCCTGGTCTTGCCACCCTGCCACCCCGCCACCCCGCCACCCCGGTCATGCTTCCCTCTGTGCTACTGCAGGGCAGAGCAAGCAGGGGTCAGCCCCTCAAACACACATATATACAAACATACATGCTTACACACACACGTGCACACTCACACACATGCACATGTATGCACGTTCACACACATGTATGCACACTTATATAAATGCATGCTCACATACATGCACACACATGCATGTTCACACACACTTATATGCATGTGTGCTTATACATGCACACATGTGCGTGCACACACATACGTGCACACACACATGCATGCTCACACATACATGCATACTTACACATGCAAGCACACCCACATATATGCACACATATACATGCATATACATATACATGCATGCTTATGCACACATACATGCACACACATACACATATACATGCTCACACATACATGTATACACATGCACACTTACACACATGCACACTCAGACACATACACACACTCACACATACATGTACACACATACACACTTACACATGTATATGCACACTTATATACATGCACACTCACACACATGCACGCTTACACATACATGCATGCACACTGACAATATACATGCACACATATATACATGCATGCCCACACACACATGCATGCTTACACACACAGACACAGACACACACAAACACACGTATTCTCTTTCTGTCTCTGTCTCTGGGGCACAGCAACCTTGGCAAAAGCCATGGGAGGAGGGTCCTCTCCTGCTTAGGTGCAGCAGCAGAGAGGTCCCTGAGTTGAGGGGCCACTGAGGAGCCACCAGGGAGGAGGATAGGCCACTTCCTGTTGAGAGGCCCAGCTGAGGGAGAGCCCAGGGTGGGATGCTGGCTGTGGCTCTCAGAAGCCCCTCTCCTAAGCAGACCTATGCTGGATGGGCCGGGGTAGGGTCTGGGGAGTTCCCAGAAAGCAGACTGCCGTTCTCCACGGAAGCCTTTCTGGCAGTCAGAGCTGGTGACGTGGGAGAGCAGCCCTGTAGGATAATGAGCTCTTTGTCACTGGAGGTAAGTAAGCCAGGTCTACGAGTTCCCTGTGGGCAAGGTGTGGCCGCTGGTGCCAGATCACCCCTGTGTGCTTTGAATCTCCTGCCATGAAATATTGCGTTCTATGAGCAACCTGCCTAGATTGCCAAGTGTTTGGAGAACCATTCTAAACTGTCCATTTCTGCTTATTCAAAGCAAGCGCAGTGTTATCTCAGAGGATGAAATCATTTCCTTTCGCTGTGTTTGTGTGTGCTGTTGCTCAGATGTTTCTGTTCAGATGCTTTCTGCGAGATTTTAAATGAAAACTCTCACAAGTATCATTTGACTCTCTCAAAGTTTTAGAAATGGAGCTTGCTGGTTCTTTAAGGTCCTTTCTGACCTCAGAGCTCAGGGGTCCAGAGTCAGGGGTGGGCTGGGAGTGGCTTCCCTGGGCTCAATCTGGCTGTGGGGCTATGTGGGTGGGGAAGAGCAGGCACCAGTTTCTCTCTGGGAAGCCCCTACGTGCATCCCCGGGAATTCCCAGGTGGCACTGGCTGGTTGAACAAGCGCCTGAAACAGGAAGGCCCCATCAACAAAGCTGTCAGCACAGACAAATATTTGGAAGCCCAAGGAGCTGTGCAGGGGGGCAGACGGGGGTCTTGACTGCCACAAAACCCACAGGGGGACCCAGCAGCTTCTGCGGTCACTGTATCAGCCTGTACATTCTGCCCCTGCAAAGAAAACGGCTGAGTTCACCCACATTTCCTGTCCCCTGTAAACACCAGCCTCTCCTGCAAGAAAACGCCTTGCACGCACTGCCGCAACCCCTGGGCCTAGCTGTCTTCTCCTGGCTGGGTGGATGTGCAGAAATGCAAGGGCCTCCTTCCGGTGGCCCTGCTGGCTCTGTGTCCCTCCACCCCCACCTCCTCAGTTTCCCTCTGGGGAGTTTCTGCTCCTCTGTGTTCTGTCCAGATCACTTGGCAGGGTTGACACCCACAGGTCCCCAGCCCCAGGCTCCAGGAGTGGGTGAATGACTCACATCTGGCTGATTAGAGCATTTCATCCTGCTAGCCTTAGTTCAGGGAGTTCAGTTCAGGCCCAAGCCAGCCAATAAGCATTAATCCTGGGACTTTAGCTGAAACAGCTGAGGAGGAGGACTGTGAGGTCACGGGAAGGCCGGGCCATCTCTGCCACACCTGGGCAGAGCTGGTTTAAGAGATAAATTAACACAGAGGAGGCGGTTGCTGAGAGATGGGGCAACTAGATCAGGCTGTGATGTCACTGGGCACCTGGATCTAGCTGAACCTGAAGCCAGCATTTCTGAAGGCAGATCGATCTCTGATCTTTTCAGTGACATGAATTGAGATTCCCCTAGCTAGGAAGTAACTGGTAGCTGGAAAGCACAGCCAAGTCCTCCATCCCCAAATCTTGGCTTCTGGCCTCTGCAGAGGGATAGGCGCTGAAGTCAGTCATGGGTTTGAATCAGGACTCCTCATAAACTATGAGACCTCTGGCCAGCTACCTCTCATGGAGCTCAGTGTCCTCTGCTGTAAACTGGGGACGGGATGACTTAATAACGTAAAGTACTTAGTACTGTGTCCAATCCATAGTCCATTCTGACCGAGAGGCCTGAGCAAGGACCCAGGAGGTGCAGGGCTGCCTATGGCAGAAGATGCCTGGAACTGGGAGACTGTTACTCTGCCTGGGCCTCAGTTTCTCCAACTGTAACACCGGAGAGTGGAGTTCTTTGTCCCCTTATCTCCTGTGCCTCCTCCACCCTCGCTCCCCCTCCCACAGCCCTCAGGGTGGGTGGTTCCTCTCCTAGCTTTTCTCAAGGCCTGCCAAGTACCAGGCATCTGACAGCTTCTCAGAAAACAATATGAAGCCAGCATCATCAGCCCACTTTGCAGATGAGGAAACTGAGGCTCGTGTCCAAGGTCACACAGACATAAGGGCAGAGCTGGGATTTGACCTCCCATCCCTGTGAGTCTGAACTCACTGTGCCTTCACCCTGAGCTTCTTGGGGACTCTGCCCCTGCCCCATCTGGATGGCCAGAGCAAGGTTGGCTCAACCCTCCTGTCCCTTGACTACCACTGTGCACCTCTCCACAGCCTTTCCCAGCTGCGCATCCTCATGGTCTGTGTACCCTTGAGGTGACCTCTCTTTGGGTCACACCTGTGTAGACTTAATTTTGCAAATTGGGCCACTTAAAAGCATTACATGTCCTCCTCACTTAATGGGCCCAAACTGGAGAATCCTTCTGCAAAGTGCTGACCTTTGACTATCTGAAGGTGCTTAAAGCTGAATCCTTGCTTTACATATGGGGAAAATGAGGCCCAGACAGAAGGCAAGAGGATCCCCACATCCACGCAGCTGCCTGTGTGTTTCTTTTTGACCTGGGAAGCTTCAGGATTGATTAGCCACTCCAACTACACCAGGCACTTGGCTGAATACCTTACACTTCTGCACTAATCCTCTGAACTGGGGCTCAGAGAGGTCAAGCCACTTTCCTAAAGTCACACAACCAGAAAGTGGGGTAGCCGGGACTGGAGGCGGTTCTGAGTCCAGCGCTCTGTTCTTTCCCTTAGTCTATGTCTGCCTCTCTGGGTTGCCAAAGAGGATAATAAGGGCTTCCTAAACCTCCCGGGCAGATTTTGAAGCTAAATTGAGGTAATAGACCCCAAAGCCTGGTGAGAAGAAACTTACAAGTTCCATACAAATGCAGTGCATTGTTATTAACAAAAGGCTCGAATTGGGAAAAACAGCTAAGGAGGGAGATGCTGAAGAGGGCTCACTGGGAGCTAGAGGCAATAATGTGGCACCTGGGAGAGCGGCAGGACCAGTGCTGGGAGGTAATTAACTCATTCCCTGCCAGACAAGGTGTGCCCGCATAGCACCACGAGGACCCCAAATGAAATGAGTCACCAATGCTCAAATGCTGTTTAAAATGTTTCAGGCATTTTACTAAATGCTGGGGCTTTTTTCATTATTAATTATTTTTAATAGTGACTTAGGCCACAGGCCCTACTTTAGCTGGGGAGCCACGCAGGAGGCAGGTATTATATACCTGGCACAGGCTCTGCCCGTAACATTTAAAACAGTTACTCCCTGTGGCAAGTATTATTATCTCCACTCTCCTGGTAGAGGGGATAGTGGCTTCAACTCCAGTGAGTCATTGCCCAAGGTCACCTAGCAGGCAAACGGGGAAGATGGGAGTAGACCTGAGCTCCAACCAGCTCTCAAGCTCTCATGCTACGGAGTGGCTCCTCTCTGATGTACTTTCTCCTTTTGGGACCAGGCAAGAGGTGGGTTAAGGGTGAGGCAGTTCTCAAACACCGAGGGGCACCAGAATCATTCCAGATCCAGGCTCCACCCCAGCCTTGGAGGCAGGAGGTATACTCAGTGCTGAGCTGGGACCGTGGTGTTCGCGCCCCCTCTGCCCCTCCCTGCTGGGCTCTGACCATGGAGGGGATTGAAGCTCAGGGGGCTCTGGGGCATCTCCAGTCCTTGAAGTGAACTTGTCCATTCATTTTTCCTAAGCCAGGCTCTGAATCTCTCCTTCCTGTTCTTATGAATACCCCCTGGCTCCCTGTGGCCCATAGGAAACAGGCAAACTCCTGAGGCTGTCACTGGAAGCCCTGGACCCTCTGGCCCCACCCTGTCACCCACTACTGTGCATATATACCACACCTCGGCCACACTGGACACCTCTCCTTTCCCAACCAGGACACGCCTCCGTTCTGGCCACTTCTTCTTTTTGAAATGTCCTTTCCCGGCTTCTCCTCTGGGAGCACTCCCATGTAACCTTCAAGGCCCAGTTCAGAAGTCACCTCCTCTGTGGAGACTTCCAGGATGGCACCCTTCCCTGCCCCCAGAGCAATGACAGCCGCAGTGACAGCACATCTGCGTCTCCAGAGCTCCATCCCCACAGCCAGCACTGCATGAATCATGCAGCCTTGTAATTCACATGTGTACAGTCCTCCCACCAGACCCTGAACTTGGTCAGGGCAGCATATGTGGTTGGTTCATCCCTGGGGCCCCCATGCTGGGCACAGAGCCTGGCATGGTGTGGCAGGGGTGCAGGCTATTTGAGGAAGTGACTGGAGGTTGGTAGGGCCCAGCTCAGCTCAAGTAGGGCCTTGTGGAAGACCTCAGTTTCCTCCTCTCTAAAGGACAGAGGGCTTAGAACAGAGTCTGAGGGTTTTCAGGCCTGACACGCTGAGCGTCTAAGAATCTCTATTCTAAGAAGTAGACCTGGGCTGTGTGAGGTACCCTTTTTGGAAGATGTGAAAGATGGCTGCCTAGAGTCCCCCAAAGGCTTAAATCTGGGTGGACCTCCTGGGTGGTCTATCTCGGACATCCTTCTCAAGATGGGGGCCTCTTTTGGGCAGGCGGGTTTCAGGACCAATGCACTTTGTGACGGTGCCTCTCAAGACAGTCACAGCCTGGCTGGGCCATATCAGCAGAGTCCCCACTGGGGGCTGTCTATCTCAGAAGAGCCCCTCCCGGGCCATCCATCTAAGGACAGGTCCCTCCTGGATTCCCCGGGGCCGGGCTGGGTGGGCTGCGCCTCTCTCACCCGCAGCTGGTCCTCGGGCAGGTCGCTACCATTGTTGATGCCGCGGTTCATGGACACGAAGCGCTCGAAAGGCGGCCTGTCCCGGACGTTGGGATTGTGGAGGCTGGTGTTGAGCATGATGATGGAGAAGGACAACACGTAGCAGGTGTCTGCGGAGGGGACAGTGGTCACAGTTCTGGCCCTGGCCACTCTCCCTGCCTCTGTCCCGGCCCCTTCCAGGGCCCAGAACTGCCATTGCAAGGCCCCGAAGGTCCACCTTGTCCTCCTGGCTTGGGCTTTGAGGCCCAGCCTCCTCTCCCCTCCCACTCTTGCTGATCCCCACCCCCTCTTAAACTAACCTCAGCCTCTTTTTCTGAGCCCCTTCCTACCTCCGCGCTTACGCTCCTGCTGGATCCCCTGCCAGGCCTGCCCTTCCTTCCCTCCTCTCCGCTTCAATCCTCCTTCTCGCTCAGCCACGGCTCAGGACGTCCTCCCTGCAGAGCCCTTCCAGCCCCCTGCCCACTCTGTTCTCTCCCTCTCAGAACTCGGAGAAGAACACTCATTGTTAGCGGCACTGTTCAGGGCTGAGCCACCGCTGCTCTGTAATCTTGCTGGCGTTCCTCCTGAGCCCCAGTGCCTCTCCCATTATTCAGACTTTCAAGCGCTCAGGAGGGAGGGCTGGGCTGATGGCTGGGGAGGGAGGTAATTGCTACTCTGGCGAGGTCTTTTGTCGAGTATTTGGGCCCTGGATCCAGAGCCAGGGAAGTTCAGCTGTGTCTTCAACTCTCTGGTTGACCTTGGGAAGTACTTGACCTCTCTGACCTTCAGCTTCCCCATCCTTGACATTCAGAGGTTAATCTTTGAAGTAACTGCCTGTTCTGGAACATCAATGTTTCCATCTCTGATAGCAGTGGCACCGAGCGTTGTTGGTGCTTGCCCTGTGCTAAGCTCTCACATCCCCATGCCCATCCTATGAGGCAGGTCTTGTTATCACTCCCATTTTACAGATGAGGAAACTGAGGCACAGGAAGTTAAGCTATATGCCCAACATTACAAAATTAAGAAGTAATTGGACCGTGATTCAAATCTGGTGCTTTAAGATGCCTTCTTTCCTACCTACAACTATTTATTGAGTACATACTCTGTGCTGTGGGCCTGGGAGTCACTGATGATGGGTCTGACAGGGTCCCTGCCCTTGCAGGACGTTTAGACTTGTGACAGATAATAAACAAGCAAACAAACACTAAATTAAGATCTAACCACAAAGTAGGGCAAATGTTCTGGAAGGTTTGTCCATGGACACAGCCGGGAGGCGGCGTGCTCGCAGACAAGTCATTTTATCTCTCTGAAGCTGTATTCCATGCGTGAGGGATAAGAAGACTACTGACCTCAAACGGTTGATGTATGGATTGAGTAACTTTGGCTTGGCATGGTGGCTCACGCCTGTAATCTCAGCACTGTGGGAGGTCGAGGCGGGCGGATCACCTGAGGTCAGGAGTTCAAGACCAGCCTGTCCAACATGGTGAAACCCCATCTCTACTAAAAATACAAAAAATTAGCCAGGCATGGTGGTGGGCGCCTGTAATCTCAGCTACTTGGGAGGCTGAGGCAGGAGAATTGCATGAACCTGGGAGGTGGAGGTTGCAGTGAGCTGAGATCACGCCATTGCACTCCAGCCTGGGTGACAGAGACAGACTCTCTCTCTCAAAAAAAAAAAAAAAAAAAAAGAAGGATTGAGTGACTTTGCCTGTGTAAAGCACTCAGCGCATAGGGATTACTCAATATACAGGGTTGGTTATTGTTGTTATGACAACCAGATCCAGAGAAGAGGCCAGGATGGTCCCTCGCCCACCCTGTCCTCTGGATGTCCTCACATGGGCATTGGGTTAGCCCTGGGAGAGAGGGCTATGGAGGACTGACCTTTATGTATCTCCTTCTATGCCCCTTTTGCCCCCTACACCCTGCCCAGGCCGTTTCATGCTTCTGGGCCTTTGTTCCAACTGAAACTCCTGCCAAAAAGGCCCTTTCTCCCCTTAACCTCCTGGAAAACTCCTATTCATCCTTCAAAACCCCATTCAGACCTCACCGCCTCTGAGAAGCCATCTTGGACATGCTGATTCCCTTACTCCTGCCCTCAGAAAGGGGTGCTGCTGCCTTAGCCTTAGCATCCTGTGCCATCATCTCCTGCCTGCTCTCCTAAGAACTGTGTCTCAAGGCAGCTCTGTCAGACAAGCACCCAGCAGCAATGAAGTCAGTGCTCAGTGAGGGCTCGTGAAGGGGTCTGGGCTGCCAGGGTCTGGGTACCTGGGGGAAACCTGAGGGGGTCTGTGAAATCTATGCCTGGCAATGCTGAAGGGGTCCCGGAGCCCTGGGTCCCACTCCCCTCCTGGCACCTGTGGACTGGAAGACGCCTGGGTTACAGAGGCAGTATCGAGTGGCAAAGGCCTCCATCATCCGGTCTATCTTCTGGGCCTCGCCCGGCAGCCGGAAGCTCCACAGGAACTGCCTGGGGGAGAAACGGGGCCACGGGCAGTGGAGTGGGTGGGCTCTCGCGGGCCCCAGACAAGCTGCCCTGCCTCTCCCAGGTTTAGTCTCTGTATCCTGTAAATGGGGGAATCTGCAACTGTCATCTGGGCTGACGGGGAAGTGGGATGGGCACCAGGGAGGGCAAGCACGCGGGAGGTAGCCAAGAAATGCCTTTTCTTGCAGAATACGGAACTAAGCACACGCCCCGCTCTGCAGGTCTGAATCCCAGCACTGACTACAGCCCAGTCTGCCTCAGCTGGAAAGGGGGACGGCCTCTGCCGGCCCCGGGGTCTGTGGCTCCCCGCACCTGGCCTTTGGGCCCTGAGATCTGGCTGTGGGACCTAGTTGGGGAAGAGGTGGGGCAGGGGTTTCGCCTTGCTAGGGCTCCCTTTCTTGGAAACTTGACTTCCCTCTAGCTCTGGAAGTTGGTGGTTTCGACAGCTTCAAGCTAAGTTCTCTGAAGGTGAGAACTGGGCCTGTATCTCTCACTTCTCCTCCTGGGCTTCACACAGTCCTGGGCACCTAGCAACGGCTCAGTAAATAAGTGAATGAATGAATGAATATGTGAATGAATGAATGAAATAATGAATATGGGAGACTCCCAAGTCACCTACCCCTCTCCCTTAAAGAGCTGGGAGTTAGAGAACACTGGATGGTGGTGGCTTCTTCCTTCTCTGTATTGTGAACTCCTACTCACCCTCCAAAGCCCAGATCAGATGCTCCTTCTCGGAATCTGAGTTTTCAAGCAGCATCAAGACTTACTAAGCACTCACTGTGGACCAGTTTTAAACACTTTCCCATTTAGTCTTCACAACCCTGTGAAGTTGGTACTATTATTATCCCCATTCTACGGATGAGGAAACTGGGGCACAGGAAGGTTTATTTATTTTTTTGTGAGACAGAGCCTCACTCTGTTGCCCAGGCTGGAGTGCAGTGGTGTGATCTTGTCTCACTACAACCTCCACCTCCCAGGTTCAGGTGATTCTCCTGCCTCAGCCTCCCGAGTAGCTGGGATTACAGGCGCCCGCCACCACGCCCGGCTAATTTTTGTATTTTGTGCATGTGTATGGCTTGCTTAAGGTCACACGGGGGTGAGCAGCAGAGCTGGGATTTGAACTGTATAGTCTGGCTCCAGAGTTTGTGCTTCAAACTGATAATTGGACTGCCTCTGCAGTTGTAAAAATGAGTACCAAAAACAGTACCCTAATTAGAAGCTAATAAGTCATAATAATTGGAATACATGCTAAGCAGTCTTATAAAATAAATAAAACATGCACTAATCCAAAAAGTAGGAGAATGACCATAATAAAGTAATAATGATTAGAATGATTAAATATGGGCGTGATAGAATTCTAACTAAGAAGGCAGTATTTGCTATTTGCAAGGAACTAGGCCCTTTCTCAGGCGGTCCAGCTCAGCTCTGTGAGGCAGTACTATCATGAAGTCATTCTTGTTCCTTGCCTCCTCTTCTTTGCTCCCAACCCTTTGTTTGTGCTGTCAGCTATGTGGATCGCAACACCCCCAGCCACTGGGGCTGTGCCACCCTTGAGGGCCGGGACCCTGCCCCAGGACTACTTACCTGAGGGCCTGGACGAGGTTGAGGTTGGCGAACTCGTGGCAGTCCACGAAGGCCTGGAGGACCTGCAGGTTGATGGGATCCCTGGGGGAGGGGGCGGAAGGGAGGGTGGGACACACTTGGATACTTGCTGGCACCCACCTCCTGGAGGGGGTTGAGGTGGGGGAGGGAGAGGACAGAGACATCTGTCCTTCTGGGGTCCAGCTGCCATCTGGTGTGTTCACATCTGTCCCACCCATATCACACCCCGAGGGCACACCCTTGTCCTCCCATGCAGGAACACACACCTTCACGGCTCACCAGCGCTGGTCTGGCCTGGGAGGGGAGCCCTGGCTTTGGAGCGGCCTGCCCTCAGTCCAGGCCTTCCTCATTTCCTGTAACTTCCCACCTGGTGACCTCGCAGAAGCCACTTGACCTTCCCAGCCCCAGCTTCCTCATCTGTACAAGGGAGAGAAGCTGACCTCCCCCATCTCCTCCCTCTCCCCAGCTCCCGAAGCAGGAAGGTGCCCTTCTCACCATCTGCATCCCCTGCTCACCGCGGGAGGGAGGGGTGTCCTTGGGAGCTGGGGAGAGGGCTGTTGACTCTCTGGTCCAGCTTCACCCCTATCCACTCGCCCACCCCTCAGACCAGTCCTTTGCCCAGAGCGCTCCCACAGATCCCCACCTCCCCGCCCACTACATCCTTCCTCTCTCCTCCCGTCCAGTCTAGATTCTTGAGCCTGTTTCTGACCCCAGGGCCTTTTCACTTGCTACTCCTGGACCGCTCCTCCCCCAGATGTCTGTACTGCTCATGCCCTCACCTCTTTTACGTTTTGGTCAAATGTCACCTTCTCCATGAGACCCTTCCTGTCCACGCTATTCTAAATCACAGCCCCCAACCTATGGTCCCCAGCATGTCTTTCTTTCTTTCTTTTCTTTTCTTTTTTTTTTTTTTTTTGAGACGGAGTCTTGTTCTCAATCTGTTGCCCAGGCTGGAGTGCAATGGCGTGATCTTGGCTCACTGCAACCTCTGACTCCCAGGCTCAAGCGATTCCCCTGCTTCAGCCTCCTGAGTAACTGGGACTACAGGCACCCGCCACCACATCCGGCTAATTTTTGTATTTTTAGTAGAGACGGGGTTTCACCATGTTGGATAGGCTGATCTCGAACTCCTGACCTCGTGATCTGCCCGCCTCGGCCTCCCAAAGTGCTGGGATTACAGGCATGAGCCCCGAGCCTGGCCGGTCCCCAGCATTTCTGACTTCCCTTCCCTGCTTGATTTGTATTCCACAGAGCTTATCATTCTCTAACATATTTTACATCTATTGAGACCTGTCTCTCCCACTAGCATGGACTTCCTGAGGACAAGAGTTTTGTCTGTCTTATTCACTGGTGTACACCCAGGGCTTAGGATGGTGCCTGGAACACAGTAGACCCTGAGCAACATTTATTTGTTGAATAAATGACTAAGTGAATGAAGGCAGTCAGGCTTTGACTCAGAATCTGGAGGGGATGATCCATGAGCCCCTCAAGCACTAGGAGTGATGACTTTGCTGACATAATTCATCCTCTCACCTGCACATCCACACACCTGTACACACCTGCACACCTTCATTTCCTGCCTCGCTAAGGCTCCACTCGTTCTTACCTCTCCCCCAGGTAGGTACCAATGGCTGTCTTGTTGAGGCCCTCGCCTTTATACAGGAACCGTGCAATGTCCTGGATGTCAGGGGTCAGCAGCTTGTGCTCAATGAAATACTGGATACCCTGGAGGGGGTACACAGAAGCCGTGAGCAGCTGCTGCATGGAAGCAGGCCTGGGAGGGGGAAGGGAGGAAGGAGCTTCCATGGCCAGAATCCTGGAGCCTGGCATTCTGGTGTTGGCACAGTCTGTTCTGGGAAGTTTTGACCCCTCTTTCATAGGAGCTGCCTTTGGGAGGTGATGAGTTCCCCATCACTGGAGGCATGCAAAGAAAGTCAGCTTTCCTGCCATGAACCAGGTTCATGCCAGGTACTCCCCAGGGTCCCCCTCAGTCTGACATTCTTTGATTATATGCTTCAGTGATTCTAGGAATTTGCGATTCTGAGATTCAATGATTCAGCCATTTCTTTTGTTCCCCTAAAACTCATATTATTTAAAAATAGCATTTCATTCTTTCACACAAGTAATCTATGTCTATTGTATAAAAGTTAGAAAAAACCAGCTCAATCCAAAGGGGAGGAAATTGCCCGGGCCCTACCGCTCGGAGGCAGACAGCTTCCATCGTGGTGACCTTCCTTCCCTTTCTATGTGAAAATGGGCTCAGACCATGCCTGTCACATTTAAATCTGTTTTTCGGATTTGACAATATCACAGGCATCTCTCCTCACCACCAAGGCACTCAGAGTTTGTCATCCTAGTTTTAGGAGTTGGAGGGGTTGGTCTCTGGCTCTCCATGAAGATTCCTCTGTGTTCCACTGCTGGAAGTTGGGCGCAGGCCACGAGGGCCCAGTGACAGGCAGAGGATGCAGAGGACACCCCTGGGTGCTGGATGGGGTGAGAGTGTGAGCCTGCGGGGGTCTCTGTGGGTAGGAGCAGGAGTCCAAGGGTATGTAGCCATGAGAGGTGAATGGTTATAACACTTTGGGCCTGTGATGGGGACAGGGAGCCTTCTAAGCCAGAGCGGTAAATTTCCAGGGACCCCAGCTTGGTGCTCTCTGCTGGCCACCTGACCCCACCTCGGTGTGTCTGCCTGCGGTTTCCTTCTGTCTCCGTCCTTTCAGGATGGAAGCCCAGCTGCCACCTGGTGGGGTGAGGCCACGGGCTTGGGAGTGGTGTGGGGGATCGAGGTAACCCAGCCCTGAGCTGCTGCTCCTACTAGCAGAGGGGTGGGTGGTGGGACCGCAGGACTGGCCCTCCCTGAGCCCAGGGCTGGAAGATGCTTCTGGAGCCTAAGCCCCAGATCCAAGAGCTCCACTGTCCCAAGCCACATTCATGGAGAAGGAAATGGAGGCCCAGAGTGGGGAAGGGACTAGGCCAAGTGCATGGACACCGTGGCCTCCTCCATGCTCCTGGCTCCTCCTGCCCCAGGGCGTGTATGCCTGGGAGTAGACAGGGCGCCCAGCCACACCTGGCCATGGGGCACTGGACAAGATGCTCAGCTCTGCTGGGCCCAGCTTCCTCCTCTGGAAAGGGGTCGTGTCAGCCGAGGGGAGCGAGAGGACACCGGGCAGGTGCTCCCATGCAGCCCCCACACCCTGTGGCCCGGGTCCTCCACAGCCACCTACCTTGGCGGGGTCCATGTTGAACTTCTTGCGCCCAATACACAGCTCCTTCTCCTTCTGGGCCATCCGGCTGTGGACATGAGGACGTCAGCTTAGGCTGCCCCAGGACCCTGAATTACCCTCTCCACTCCCCAAGGACCCTTGCCTCAGCAGGAGCCCATACCCCTCTAGGGCCCTCCAAGTGTGGCCTCCAGGTCCTGCATGGGAACCACCTGGGCGGGAGAGAGCAGTGCAAGGCCTGGCTCCTCCCAGAGCTCTGCAGCTGACTTCTCTGATGGGCCCAGCATGGACATTTAGCAGCTTTCAGGACCCCGGAGCTGCCGTGTGGGAGAAGGTGGAGGGGCCCTGTGCAAGAAACCGGGGGAGGGGACGAGGGCTGAGTGCGCAGGTGCTGGAGCCAGGCTCCTGGATGCGAATCTGAGCCGGGCTGCTTTGGGCGAGTCACTTCCTCTCTCTGGGCCTCAGGTTCCTCATCTATAAAATGGAGGTGACACCACCACCTGCCTCCCAGCATTGTTGAGAGGTTAAAGCACCTAAAACAGGGAGGCGTAGGTGTGTTATGTTGTTATTGTTGTGGCTGGAACAGGGGAGCTGGAGAAATGGCCACTCGTGTGTGTGCATGCTTGTGTGTGTGTGTGCATGCTTGTGTGTGTGTGCATGCTTGTGTGTGTGTGTGCATGCGTGTGTGTGTGTGTGCATGCTTGTGTGTGTGTGCATGCGTGTGTGTGTGTGCATGTGTGTGGTGGGGGAGGGGAGGAGGCTGGACAGGTGGAGACCTAAGGAGTGGCAGGCGCAGGATGGAAAATTCCCAGGACATCGTGTGTCAGAGTCAGTGCCCTGGGGCCCTAGGAGACTGTGTAGCAACCAACCTTCTTGTTGCACAGATGGGGAAACTGAGACCCAGAGAGGGACAGGATCTGTCCCAGATCACAAAATAGTGGGAGTTTTCCAGAGAGGCGGTGGGCGTGGCCGGCCCCGGGTTAGTGGTGAGTGGGGTGGGGTAGGGCCAGGCTCCTGTCCTCCTGGGGCCCTGGGCTTCCTTGTCCTTGCCCTTGGGGCTGAGCTTCCCTTCTCCCCGCCCATCCCAGGGTGGATGTGGCCAGTGATCAGTCAGGGCTGGACCACAGTGGGTCAGGAGAGACTTTGGGTTGGGGGAGGGGAGGATGCAGTGTCTCTCAAGAGAGGGTCAGCCTGGGAGCAGGGACCAGACCCAGGATGGGGCTGGGGCCACCCTGTTCCGGTCTCGTTGCTGCCTCCTTCTCCCTGGCCAATCCCTGATTTCACCAGGCCCAGGGGGCTGGGAGTGGCCCCTGCTCATTCAAGGTGTATGATATCCTTGGGAAGCAACCATGGCAGCTTCTGGGGGTTCTCACCCAAGCCCCTCACCTCTCCTCCGCACTCTCGAAGCAGTCGATTTGGGCAAACACATCTGCGATCTCATCCTTCAGCTTCTGTGGGGTGGCAGGGGCAGGACAGGGAGAGTCAGGGGTGGAGGCCAGAACCCCGGGGGTTTGAGACCACAATGACCACTCCTACCCCTGGGCGCGACTCTCAAACCCGGCCCCTCTCCCTGACCTCTGTCCTGAGTCCCCAGTCTGAGGGACCCTCCATGGACAGGTCCCCTCCCTGGATGTCTCATAATTTCTAAGTCGCATGCTAAACTATCACCTCTGTCTGCACCCATGCCTCCACTTGTCTTGGGGAGTGGGATTCCCCAAGCCCCCATCCCTTGCCCATCCTTTTTCCAACCTTTCCATCTCTCCTCTCTGCAGCCATGAAGTCTCCTGCACTCTAGCCGAGCCTACCTGACAAGCCGGCCTCCCCACTGCCCACCTCCCCCAGCCCGCCTCCACCCTGCCCGCCTCCACCCTGCCCGCCTCCACCCTGCCCACCTCCACCCTGCCTGCACCCCCCCGCCCGCCTCCACCCTGCCCACCTCCCCCAGCCCACCTCCACCCTGCCCGCCTCCACCCTGCCTGCCTCTCCCGGCTGGTGTCTTTCTGGAGCACTGCATGGAGCCTGCCCTTCCCCTGCTCAAACCCCTCCCATGGCTCCCTACTGCTTCCTCAGCTTCTCTCTGGCTTTCCTCCATTTACTATGTTGCTCACCCTTGACTAAGTGCCCGCTATGTGCCTGCCAGGTACTATGGGGACACCACGCACAGGCAGCCTAGGCCCTCCTTCCAGGGACTTTGCAATTCCCCTGGACTTTACAGAAGAGGACACTGAGGCGTAGAGAGATGACATGACACGCCCACAGTCTGACTCCAAACCTGTGCTTCCCCCAACTCGACCCCAAGCCCATTTCATCTTGACCCTGCAGGAGGCACCCAGTGGCAGAGGGGACCCCCGAACACCTCCCCCTGCCAACCACCAGCACCCCCTGAAGGACAGCAGCATGAGCCTCTGGCCGGCACCCCCATTAGGCACCCAGCCCCTTTCTCCCCGGGATCTGCAGGGTGCTGGTGAGGGGCTGGTTCCAGGGACTTGTCCTGAGACTCAGAGCCAGCATGGGACTTGAGAGCCTGTGTCTGAGCCCTGTCAGCTCCTGTTCATGCCATCTTGGCAGAGCCACTGAGTGGTTGCCCCACAAATACAATGGGGATTCATTCGCAAGTATTAACTGAGCACCTATTAATGCTGCACCCAGCGGGCTGGGGATGCGGTGGTGGGCAAGACAGACCTCGGCTCTGTGTTCATGGAGGGCACAGTCTGGTGGGGCTGGGATCATGGGTGGTCATAGGGTAATTGGAATGACTATGCAGAACACCATCAGAGCAAGGTAGAGAAAGCCCGGCATATAGTAGGTGCTCAATGAAACAGCAGCTGAGTGAATAATTTTGTGCCTTCATTTCCTCACTGAAATCCTAAGTTTATGTGCATGGGAGTGGGGGTGGGCACAGCCACTGCAGCCCAGGGAGAGGGGACTGCGAGTGCAAAGGCCCAGGGGCAGTGCTGAGCAAGGCACGTTCCAGGAACAGAACCCAGCCTGTCTCAGAAGCTGCTGACCTAGATGAGCTGACGTCTGAGTCTGATTGGTGAAGTGGTAAGTGCAGGGCACATACTGGGAGTTATCTTGACCAGGTGGTCTACACTCTGCAGGGGTGAGACCTGGCTGAAGCTTCACCACAGGGGTCAGAGCCTGCCCTGTGACAAAGCGAGTAAAGGCCAGGATGGGGATCGGCACACGGTGGGCGCCTAATTGGATCGCTGCCTCCCTCCCCGGCTCTCCCAGTTCTCCCTGGGTCTCGGGGTGTCTGCAGTCTTGTTGTTCTCCCTGCTCCTGGGGCTGGGGCGGAGGCTGATATGGGCCAGAGTTGGCCACACTGTCTGTTGACCAGGCTGGGTCAGGAGCTGGTGGGGTGCGTACAAGCGTGCAGGAGTGTCTGCTTATGAGCGCCTGCAGCGTGGTGTGTGTGGGCATGGACACGTGTGTGGACACAAGTGTGCACTCACCTGGATGTCCTCCAGGAGCTGCTTTCGGTGCCACTTGATCCTCTGTAACTCTTCCGTCTCCCCGCTGCTCAGCTCCGCGGGCTCTACAGAGAGACAACCGGCCTTCCCCATCACTTGGCTCCAGCCACACCCACTTGCCCTCACTTCTGCAGGGCCCCCTTCCCTCCGGAAACCCAGGACTTGCCCTATTCACAGAGGCCCACCTCCTCCAGGATGCCTCCCCTGACTGCCCTGTCTAAAGCAGCCCCTGCTCCCTCCCCTCCTGCCCTGCTTCCTGTTTCTCCCACCCCCCTGGATAGACACCCCCAAAAGGATCTTGTTTCCTTGCATCTTTTCTGTCCCTCCCGCTAGACTCTCGGCTCCGTGAGAGTTC
This sequence comes from Pan paniscus, assembly GCF_029289425.2. NCBI lineage: Eukaryota > Metazoa > Chordata > Mammalia > Primates > Hominidae > Pan > Pan paniscus. The sequence continues at coordinate 47,149,776 of NC_085927.1, read as the reverse complement.
AGTTGTTCTACTCTTTTGCTCACTACTGTGTCCCCAGCACCTAGAAAGAGTCTGACATGTCATAAGCACTCAGTTAAACACTCGCTGAAGGCACGCATTCCTTCCCCAGAACTTGAATCTCCTCCTCCGCTGGCTCATGGGCTCATTATTTATTCACTTATTTATTTGAACAACCAAGAAGTGGTATACCATTTTCCTCACATCCCATTGGCCAGAATGTAGTCACGTGGCCACACCTAGCTGCAAGGGAGGCTGGGAAATGAGCCTGTAGCAGGGTGGTCCTGATGTCCTTACTATGTAAAATGGGGAGGCTGGATTTGGGGGATATTTTATAGTCCCTGCCCCTGGATACTGGGGCTCAGAGAGGTGCGGTGACTCAACCCACAGGGAAAAGGTCACTGAGCCAGGATGGGACCTTGAATTGGGCTGACTCCAAAGCCTGTGCTCTTTCATCTCCACTTGGAAATGAATTAAATGAAATAAGATTTGTGTGTGCTGGCATTCTATGCAAGGTGCTGTGATGATGCCCACAACTAGGTCAGCTGTCCTATCTTCATGCTTCATGGTGGCTTCTGTGTCATCCACAACACTCTCCTTCTCTGAGTAATATGGCCTCCCTATTACTCAGAGAGAAAGTCTTCATCCTGGGCCTGGGGCCTCCACAACCTCTCCAGCCTTGGCAGCCAGACTTATTCCCTGCCATTCCCAAAAAGAGCCTGCCAGTCCAGCCTGCCAGCTCCTCCCTGCTCCAGAGCCATCCAGGACTCAGTCCCACTTCCCCATGTTTGCCCAGGCTGCTCCTGTACTCTGGGATGCCTTCTCCTGTCTGCCTGCCCAAATCCTCGCTGACCTTCAAGTTCCAGCGTCGGGAAGTGCCTGGCCGCATTTCTTGAAGGTTTTACAAGGATAGACATCATTTCCCCCAAAAGAACACAGAGGGAATGTTGAGCGCCCCCTTTCCCTGCTTCTCCTTCTCATGATTAAGCAGGCATTGTGGATGTTGAGATTGAAGCCCCATGCGGAGATGGCAGGGCACCAGGCTAGATGGAGCCCAGGTCCCCAGGCAGCGGTGTGGAGAAGACTCATCACATTCACCTGGCCCACCTATCCATTTGGACTTTTCAATGAGAAATACATCAGTTTTGAGAATGTTTCAGTTGCTGTTATTCTGAGTCTCTTTAAGCAGCTAAATCTGAGATATACCTAATACAGCATCCTCATCTATGAAATGTGAACCATAACCCTTGCCTCACAGGGCAGCTGTCAGGAAGGAAAGAGCTACACTTTGTCAAACACCCAGCAAGAATCCAACATATGCTGAGTCCCACATGTGTGCAATGGGTGCTGTGTGCATCTGGCTCTTCTCTTCAGGACCAAGGCACCATCCCCCCAGCTGCTGGGAGGAAAGCCTGCTGATGGCTCACAGCTGAATCCCTCCCCAGACACTAGCCTCAGCCAAAGGGAGGTGCCACACCCAGGAGTTCCCCTGACCAAGGGCAGCCACTGCAATAAAAAGCCAAGTCCCGGTCAGGCGCGGTGGCTCACGCCTCTAATCCCAGCACTTTGGGAGGCCGAGGCGGGCGGGTCATGAGGTCAGGAGACCGAGACCATCCTGGAAAACACAGTGAAACCCCATCTCTACTAAAAATACAAAAAATTAGCCGGGCATGGTGGTGGGCACCTGTAGTCCCAGGTACACCGGAGGAGGCTGAGGCAGGAGAATGGCGTGAACCTGGGAGGTGGAGCTTGCAGGGAGCCCAGATCGTGCCACTGCACTCCAGCCTGGGCAACAGAGTGAGACTCTGTCTCCAAAACAAAACAAAACAAACAAAAAAACCCAAGACCCCTTGCCTGGTTTCAGGACCTGCCCCAGTTTTCAGATCCAGAACCTCGGGACTGAAGGAGAGGCTGGGTTCCAAGGGAAGAGTCCTGCAACATTGTGGCAAGTATATATGGCAATGACTCCCTGGTTCCACATTAAAACACCTGTGGCCATTCAGTCCAGCAACTGTACACTGGGGAAAGAGGAATATCCAAACATTCTGAGGATTGTTGGACACAGGATCCAAGTTGACATCAGCGCTCGAGACTGAAGTGTCTTCAAGGCCACATTTGAGTGGGGGTACATAGAGACCAGGTGGTAAATGAAGTCCTTCCAGGTCCAGCTCACTAGGGGTCTGCTTGATTCATGGCCACTTTCCTGGCCTACAGATGTAGAATTGGAAAGGACATCGCTGGTACTTGAGCCCATATTGGTACCTTGGCCCACGGAGTCAGGATCATTGTAGTGGGAATAGCTATTTGGAAATTTATGAAGCTGACCCATCATCCCCACAGCGAAGAGACTAAATAAAAAACTATATCCTGAGGGGAATGGCAGGTGTGGGTGCCACTCTTGAGACCTAACGGATGCAGGAGCAATGGCCCTCGTCACATACCCAAGCACTTCCCCAGTCGGGAGGATGGCCCGCTTCTTCCAGCTGCTTCCTTCTAGCAGAGAATTATATACTATGCAGGAAACAGTTCCTGGAATGGCACCGGGTCCTGGTAGAGATAGAGTGCCAGCCCGCGGAACATCATGTAACTAAGTAGCCCAGATGGCTCCCTCTGTCCCACTAAGTCAGAAGGTCAAGCGAGCCCAATAGTAACCCTTTGTGAGTGGTACGCCCAGGAGCAGGTGTGAGCAGAGCCAGAGGGCTCCAGTAGGCTCCAGGGATAGGTGGCCCAGATCCTCATGTCACCCGCTGCTGGTGGACCAGGGTCTATCCCTCTGCTTACACCGTGACCACATGGGTGGGTCCCTTATGACTTTCTAACAACAGAGGAAAATGCCCAAGGCTGGTTGCAGAATGAGTTGGCTCAGAGTTTGGGCGCAAGTGAAAACCAGGTGGCTACTGAACTACAGTCCTGCTCAAAGGTGTCCTGGAAAGACGGTGATGAGGGCAAGTCCTCCCAGGGGGCAGGGCTTCGGGCAGGGCACCTGGCCATCCACTTCCTGTGGAAAGAGAAGTGACTTCTTGAAGTCAGAATATCCATGCATCATGGGCAGTGGTGAATGGCTTGACTTCTTGGTCAGAGGCAAGAAAGAAGGAAGATGGGAAGATCAGAAACACAGATGTCAGAAGAGGCAGGTGGATGACCCCGTGGGAGCGGAATGTCCACTCTGCCAGCAACAGGGACGCATGCTGAGCCCATCGTTTCTCCAGAAGACCAGGGGGCAAACTGATTCCATGAAACCCCTTTTATTCTGCAAAAGTCAACAATCCATCTTGTCTGGAGTCAATACGTGTTGGAAATGTGTTTGCCTTTCTTGCCCACAGAGCCTCAGCCAGCACCACTATCCAGAGGCTTAGGGTGTTTGACCCACCAACACAGCACACTGCATAACATCACAGAAGACCAAGGGATGCTCTCTACAGCAAAGGTGGTCTGAAGTGAGCACGTGGCCATGAGATCCACCGATCCTCTCTAGCATTTCATCGGAAGGTGCTGGCCGGATGGAGTGGAGCCTTGGGGCGGTCTTGAGAAGGTACAGCTGAGGTGTCAGCCTGGAGGTGATAGCCACTTGGATGGGGTGCCATCCTCCAGGAGGCACCATATGCCCTAAATCTACCACCACTGTGTGGTGCTCTGTCTCCAGCAGGTGGACCACAAGGGTCTAGGAACTAAGGGGTAGGAGTGGGAGTGGCCCCACCTGCCATTCTCCTAGTGACCCACTCTGGAGTTTCCTTTTTTTTTTTTGAGACAGTCTTGCTCTGTCACCCAGGTTGGAGTGCAGTGACATGATCTTGGCTCACTGCAACCTCTGCCTCCCAGGTTCAAGCGATTCTCCTGCCTCAGCCTCCCCAGTAGCTGGGATCACAGGCATGCACCACCATGCCCGGCTAATTTTTTATTTATGTATTTATTTTTTTGAGACAGAGTCTCACTCTGTCACCAGGCTGGAGTGCAGTGGCACGACCTTTGCTCACTGCAACCTCTGCCTCCCGGGCTCAAGGGACTCTCCTGTCTCAGCCTCTTGAGCAGCTGGGACCACAGACATGAGCCACCATGCCCAGCCAGTCTCTGTATTTTTAGTAGAGATGGGTTTCACCATGTTGGCCAGGATGGTCTTGATCTCTTGACCTCACAATCTGCCCACTTTGGCCTCCCAAAGTGCTGAGATTACAGGCGTGAACCACCGCACTGGGCCAATTTTTGTATTTTTAATAGAGACGGGGGTTTCACTATGTTGGCCAGGCTGGTCTCGAACTCCTGACCTCAGGTGATCCACCTGCCTTGGCCTCCCAAAGTGCTGGGATTACAGGTGTGAGCCACTGTGCCCGGCCCACTCTGGAGTTTCTTTCTGTCTCTGCAGGTCTAGAGGTACTGTTTCCAGGAGGGAGTTGGCGGGGACACTTATACCAGGGGACAAAGCAAGAGTCTTGTGACCCGTTAAGCGCACAAACACCTACTCCATGCCAGTCTCTGTATAAGTGCTGTCATTTAACCCTCTTTGAAGTAGGTATTTTCCAGTTTGAGACACTGAGGCTTAGGAAGGCGAAGTGACTCGTCCCAGGTCTCATGCACAGGAAGTGGCAGTGCTGGGAGCTGCACCCTTGTTTGCTGACCCCCACGCCTCTGCCCCAGGAGAGGTGGATTCCCAAACTGCTTGGGACATGCAGGGATGGAAGGTGTAAGGGGCCACCTGTGTGGAGATGCAGAGCAGGGACAGCCGGGGAGGCAGTGCTGGAAGCTGGCTCCGGAACTCTTCCAGCAGGAGCTGGCGGGGAGGCCGTTGGTCTCATCCATGGGAAAAAACCAATCACCTTGGGTTGCCTTGGAGGTGAACAATCCGATTCTGTTTTGTTTTGTTTGTTGGCTTTATACAGTTTTCCTGTTGGCTTGGGGTTGTGTTTCTGCCCAGGGCGCACCTGCTGGAGGAGGCTGAGTGGATTCCAGACTGGCTGCTTGTCTGAGAGAAGCCAGGGTGGGCTCCAGCATTCCTACGGATGCTCCAAGGTGTGGATGGCCAGAATTGAGTGATGGGGCTCCTGAAGCTCCTCCTAGGCCGACCTTCCTGGTCCCCACGGGGCTTCATCAGCTCCTGGCTCCCACCTGCCTTCAGGGTCCAGGGAATCATTCACACATCCTCTGTTCCAGCCCCTCCTCTGAGCTTCAGATCCAACCATCCCCTATGTATTGGTCACCACCGCTCTTGTCATTGTGCCCAAAATTGAACTTCTAGAATGCCCCCTCCTCCCCGTCCTCTTCCTGAATTCCTGAGCTCTGGAAATGGTCCACATTTCCCCAGGAGGCACTCTGACTCCCACCTGACTGTCATCCCTTGGGTCTCCTCCATCACCAAGTCCTGTCTATTTCTTTCCCCTTCCATGGCTCCACTGTCATCCCAGCCGCTATCACTTTGCTTGGGGGGACTTCAGGGCTTTCGGATGCCTCCCTGCCTCTTCTACCCATTCTGGTCCAGTTTCCCACGGCATCCCATTGTCCTGGGGACAAAGACCCCAAACCTCACCAGTCCTGCTGGTGTATCCCCTCCACGCTCCTCTCACACTGTGCCCCTCCCCTGTCCCAGCTCCGTGCTCTGCCTCCCTGGCTGCCCTTCATTCACTCCCCTGAGCTCTAGCCTTCCGAAAGCCTTTGCACCACCATTCCTTGCACCCAGAACGCCCTTCCTTCTCCTCTCTGCCAGCAGCCCCTCCTTATCTCCTACTTCAGATCCCCTTTCAGGGGTCCTCCTGGGTTCCATCTAGGAGCCATCCCTGCCCCCACCCCTTCCCATTCCCCACAGCGTTTCTGGGATCTGCATGGCTCAATAACCAAGCCACGCCGTTGGTTAAGGAAGGCATGGTGGCTGAGCACCTATGGTGCGCCAGGCCCTGTGTGATCCAGGCTCTTCCCATCCACTCTCATTGAATCCCACAACCACTCCGAAAGGAAAGGTACTTCTAAGCTCATCCTACAGGTGAGGCCCCTGAGACTCAGAGACGTGAAGTGTCCTGCCAAAGGTGACACAGCTGGAGGGTGGCAGAGCTGGGATTCACATCTGGGTCCATCTGGGGCTCGGAGGGTTACAGCCCTGATGTTGATCTTCCGAAGGCTGATCTCTCCATACGAATCATCAAACACCTGTCGGACGCTAAATCTGGGTTTCTGACAGGGTTACATGTTTCAGAATAAAGGCAAGATGCAGAATGATGCCTGCAGTTGCCCCCACCCAACCCCTGCAAAGCCAACTTTGTAGAGCTGGGGAAACTGAGGCACGGTTCCCAGGGGAGTGGGATTGCATGGAAATAGCGAGCAGGTTGCTTGTATTTTTACTGCATATAGCTCCTTTCATACTCCCTTGTGGTTGACAAGTGTGTTCGTGAATCCTCAGTCCCCTGTCCCCTTCTGACGGGGGTCCTGTCCCCAATAGGTGGCAACTGGTCAAAGCATCTGAACCTACATGAGGGTGATGATGGCCCTGGGCTTGCTGTGTCTTACATGGTGCACAGGGAGCCTACTGACCCTTCCTCTATTTGTTAAAAAGAGGAGATTCCTCCCCATTTCAGAGTTTCAGGCACTGGTGTAGGCTCATGGGATATGTTTTTTTGTTTTTTGTTTGTTTGTTTGTTTGTTTGAGACGATGTCTCTGTCTGTTACCCAGGCTGGAGTGCAGTGGCCTGATCTCGGCTCACTGCAACCTCCACCTCCCAGGTTCAAGTGATTCTCCTGCCTCAGCCTCCCAAGTAGCTGGGATTACAGGCTCCCACCACCAGGCCCGGCTAATTTTTTTTTGTATTTTTAGTAGAGACGGGGGTTTCACCATGTTGGCCAGTTTGGTCTCGATCTCCTGACCTCTGGTGATCCACCCGCCTTGGCCTCCCAAAGTGCTGGGATTATAGATGTGAGCCACCATGCCTGGCTGGGAGATGAATTTTTAAATACTACTAATAATACACACAAATAATAAAATTACCACCACCACCACCACCACCACACACCCCGTTTCCTTCTCACTTATCTCTGTGCTTCTCACAACCTCACAAGGTGTGACATGAACCCCCACCCCAAGCCCACAGGCTGGTGCTGCCCTTGGGCCCAGGCTGGTGAATGTGCCCATCTCCCCGGCTCCTCCCCACTTCCTCTTTGTCCTTCCTCTTTCCCATCGTATTTTTAGAAATCTTTGAGCTTGCAGCCCTGCTTCCAGGACAGCTGGCCTCACTTCCCCTTTCCAGGGCAGGAGGAGGATGCCATCTCAGGGCCCTAAATAAAGAGGCCCCTCAAAGTCTCACTAGGAGGGACCCTGGGGCAGAGGGGGTGTGGGTGGAGCTGCTCCCCGCCTCAGCCCCACAAGCCCCACAGGCTCTGCGGAGTGCGGCTTCCTCCCCCGCCGCCCCCCCCCCCCCCCCCCCCCCCCCCCCCCCCGCCGCCCAGCCGAGCTGGCTCTATTTTTAACTGCGCTGCCTGTCTTCTCTGCACCAGCACAGTGCTTGTCTTTGGCCACACTGGGGCTTTGCTGTCTGGCCCTCTCACCTTCCCGGCAGGCCCTGGGGGAGGGCGCCTTACCTGCTTCCCGACACAGGCCCACCTCAGGAGAGGAGGGGAGGCAGCCCTGGGGGCTCCTGAGTCACCAGCCTGTCCATAATAAAGGTGAGAAAACTGAGGCCCATAGAAGGAAGAGACCATGACCACTGGCAGGGTGGTGCAGAGCTGGAACCTGAGCGAGGTCCGGCTAACTCCCAATCCCCGCTTCCCCAGGCCAGGCCAGGATGATGGCACCCACGTAGAGATGACAAATCAGAACTCAGAGAGGGGAAGTCACCGTGCCATGAAGAAGCCCCATTTAAGACCCAGTCTGGGCAACAGGGAAATGACCTTTCCTCCCTCCCTCCGGCCTCCTCCTCAAGGAGGTCTTCGCAGATCTCCTCTGCCCCAGTGGGAAAAGTCGCTTCCTCCCATCTGTAGGTCTGTGTCCATTTGCACAGCTGGGTCAGGGTCCTGCAGGATGTGGCTCCTGCCTCTCCACCCCACCCCCAACATTCCAGACCAACACCTGTCCCCCAGGGTTAGGCCCACGGCTGGGTCACTGCTGTCCCCAGCACTGCATAGCACACTGGAAGGTCGTTTGTAGAGTGAATGAATGAAAAGACCAACCACTCGATGGAGAACCCACTGACCCCGTTTAATGCATTTCCTCCCTAGCACCGGCTGAAGCAAAGCAGAGACTCCCCTCCCCTGCCCTCTCCACAGCCCCGGCCAACCTGGGGCTCTCTCCCGCAGGTTCTCGTCCCTGCTCTGCCGCTGACTGGCCGTGTGACCTCAAGCAAGTCAGTCCCCGTCTCTAGTTCACCTCTGGGAGCCTCAGTTTCCTTATCTGCAATATGGAGACAGCCATCCCTGTAACCTCAGTATGTTAGGACCCGAAAGGACAAAGCGCCCTGCTGGACACACAGGCAGGGGGGTTGCATCTCGGTGGGTGCCCTCCCCGCCTCATCCCACCCTCATGTCTGCTGAGAGGCCTGAGCCAGGTGCTGCCCCTCACTGGGTCTCCCTGTGCCGACCAGGTGCCCCCAAGCTGTGCTCACTGAGCTGTGATTTTCGGAGCCCCCAAAGCCCATGGGAGAGGCAGGGGTCAGAGTGAGCCCTGGACAGGGATTCAGGGAACAGGATTTGGTCCTGCTCCTGCCTTAGAGAGGCTGTTTTCCTCCCTTGGCCTCTTTTCTCCCTTCTGCCACTGGGGGGGCTGTTGAAATGGATCAGTGGTTCTCTGGGGTTCCCTGGGGCCGGAGGCTTCCATCTGGGGGTGGGGAGGAAGGGGGATGCCCAGTGGGCGGGGCCAGGCTGCTCCACATTAGGTGCGTTTGAAGCAAGGGTGCTCCTGGACAAGGCTGAGGTCATCTGGACCTGGGGAGCAGACAGCTCCCACCAGCCCTTAGGTTCTGGAATTCCAGCAGCCGTGTTCACCAGAACTGTTGCAGCTCTGGAGCATGCTGACATCCGGGGTGCAGAAACTTGGCCCCTCTTCCGGGCCTTCAATTTGCCTCCCAAAACACGACCCTGATGTTCTTTTCCTCACCATCTTTGCAGCCTCCTTTCTCCTCTTTCTCCCCAGACATATTGTCTTAGTAGCTGGGGAGGGTTTCAACAAGAGCCTCTGTTGCTCACTCCTGGCCCTCCCCTGGCTCTAGGCAGCGTCCTCAGCCTCCCCAAAGACCACCCCAACCCCCGGGGGCCAAAAAGGGACCTCAAGGCCCTTGTATCACCCAGACAAGCATCGCCATCACCAACATCCCATCATCATCTTAATCGCAAGTCACTTTTCTGAGTCCACCTCTGAGCCTTTGGACTGGCTGTTCCTTCTGGCTGGAATGTTTGTTCCTTAGAAAGCCCCTTAGCTGACATCTTCCTCAGGTCCCTCATCAGACAGCATCTCCTCTTGGGGCCTTTTCCACCATGCATTCCTGTCTTCCTTACCCTGCTTTACTGTTCTTCATCCTACCTGCCATCAACTGACATATGGAATCACATTACAGTCACTGCCGGTCTCCTCATCTAGAGCACAAGCCCATGAAGGGGGAAACAGCGTCTGCTTTGCTACTGCTGTGTGTCCAGCCCCTAGAACACAACTGGACACACAGGCTGAGCCCACAAATGTTTGCTTCTTGCAGCTGCATTTCCCACCTGCGCTGTATTCCTTTATCTAGGACCCTGTGAGGCAGGGGCTGCTGTCCCATTCTAAAAGAGAGCACCCTGAGGCCCGGAGAGGTTGACGGCAGTTGCTTACCTGGGTGGCACAGGTCCATTCCGACGCCTCTGGGGAAAACTTGACCCGTGCTCCTGTCGCTTGCCGACCCAGCTGCTGCTCGGGCTGGCCCGGCAAGGATGCGTCACCTTGACTGTAACAGGCTCCTTCCTGCTTGCCCCGCCCAGCCCTGTGTGGGGAGGAAGTCAGTCCTGGCCCACGGGGGTCTCGTGTGCAGGCTTTTGACAAAACAGCACTTCCTAAAAACTGGCAGAGAGTTGAGCAGCAGGGACCTTTGCCAGGGAGGGACAGAGGTGGAAACAAACAAACAAACAAACAAACGGGTGAAGTGAGGGGAGGGCCAGATAAAAAGGAGAAAGACAGTGAGACAGAAAGAAACACACAGACACATATGCACATACACACGTACACATGCACAGACACCGAGGGCGATGTTCACTGAGGACGAACATTTTCCAGGGGACCATGGGCATTCACCTGGCAGCCTCCTCACATATATGCCATAGGAGCACCCAACTTGGACAGTCCTAGCAGGGCCCCCTGTGTTCCACCCCACAAGCTCTCTTCCAACTCCCACTTGAGAAGAGACAAATGAATTCAGTGCTAGGAAGGGCTTTGCTTCCCTTCAAAGAAATATCTGGCTTTTTCTTGTCTAGTGAACAATCGGGTAATATGTTCCACTTTCCTTCTCCCCCAGGCTGCTGGGAAACTCATCGTCAAATCCAAAGCTCATTGACAGCTATTCTATGATGTCGTGTGAACTTTGGGGCCTGACTCAGCTGTTTGACTCTCAGCTAGGGCTAGTCAGCCTCGCTTTGCTTATCTCTGAAAGGGGAATAACACTAACTTGGGGATATGGAAACCATGGAGTGAGAGGATGTGTCGGAGATGCTTGGGACATAGTAGGTGCTCAATAAACACTTTCTCCTTTGATTTTAATTATCTTCTTTGGTTAAAATGTATCATGTTATTCCTTGTGCCTTTTCTGGCAGGTTGGTTCAAATCCTTTCTGCAAAAAGCTTTGCTGTAAAGAAACAGGTATAAATTAAATGTGAATTCCCTATAACTTCAGGACACATGCAGAGTTATTCATCTGTTTCCCCATTACTCTCCAGGCCCCATGAGGGCAAGGTTACCTTTTGTGTTCTGGTGTGTGGTAAAATGCTGGGGACATAGAGGGTGTGCAAGTGTGGAATGAATGAACAAATGAATGAATGAATGAATGAAGGGAACACGGAGGAGATCACGGCAGATGTGAAAGCTAGCTACAAGTTCACCTCCTTTTCACTATGCCGCCGCTTCTGCTGTCAAGGGGCGAAGTCCATTTCTCCTTCCTTGGAAGCTGAGCTGGCCTTGGGCATCTCTTTGACCAATAGCACGTGGCAGAAATGATGTGCCGTGATGTTCGAGGCTGAGCTTTAAAAGGCCTTGCAGCTCCTGCTCTTGCTCTCAGCCCCCTGCCTGGCTACCATGAGAACAAGCCTGGGCTAGCCTGTTGGAAGACGGAGGACCACAAGGAGATAGGCTGGGCTGTCTTGGCTGTCCCCTGGTTGCTGCCTCATCAGTGAGGCCAGGGGACACCAGAAGAAGAACCATCAAGCGGAGTCCCACCCAAACTGCTGACCCATAGCGCTGTGGGAAATAATACATTTTTGTGGTTTAAGCCACCAACTTCTGGGATGCTTTGTTACGCAGCCAAAGCTTGCTGGTACAGAAGAAATCCAATGCTGTCATTTCCTCGGAGAGAAAACTGAGGCTTATTTCTGGGAAACACTTGACCAAGTTGGAACTTGAGTGAGTGCCAATTCAGGCCCAGAAGCCAGGCCTACTAAGTCCCCGTCTAGTGTGCTCAGGATTTTTGAACCCCACTGCTTCTCCCCTGCCCTGCCTCCACCTGGGTTCTTGTATAACTCATGGTTCTTTTCTGGAAAACTTGTTACAATTATTTCCATGGTAAACTAGATTTTTCTCAACTGCTTTGGGCCTGAGGCACCACAAACCATGCCCTTGGCCATTTTAAAACTAGAAATGTGGGCTGGGCATAGTGGCTCATGCCTGTAATCTCAGCACTTTGGGAGGCCGAGGCGGGTGGATCACAAGGTCAGGAGATCAAGACCATCCTGGCCAACGTGGTGAAACCCCGTCTATACTAAAAATACAAAAATTAGCTGGGCATGGTGGCGGGTGCCTATAATCCCAGCTACTTGGGAGGCTGAAGCGGGAGAATCGCTTGAACCAGAGAGTCGGAGGTTGCAGTGAGCCGAGATCGCGCCACTGCACTCCAGCCTGGCAACAGAGTGAGACTCCGTCTCAAAAAACAAAACAAAAGAAAAAACAAAACAAACAAAATAACCCCTAGAAATGTGGAGAAAGGTATATATAATTCCCTGTGCAGAAAGACTTCACACTGCAGGCCGGAGACTGCTATCTTTAGAAAGTCATGCTTGCAAAGTTGACCCTTGGCTGGCACCTAGGAGCTTGGATTTGGGGAGGGCTCCCACCACCCTAACTGATGAGAGTGGCTTACTGGGCCTAACCTATTTGCCTAGCGTCCCTGGCAGCATCCCATCTCACAGGTGCTTTCACGACTTGTTGCTGGAGGAATTGAGCGTGTCCCGTGTGACTCTGTTGGGAGCAGACTCTTGGAAGCTGCACCTGGTTTCCTCTGGACTTCGCCACGGCGCCTTTGCGGATTCTGCTTTGAGTCCTTTCACTGCCATAGATCATAGCCGTAAGTATGACCATGAGCTGAGTCCTGGGAGTCCACCTAGTAAACCACTGAACCTGGGATGGCCTTGGGGAAGGCTGCCTGATCTTGCGGCTGATCCAGTAAATGTGTCTTGACCAGGCCACGGTTTGGCATCTGGCACTTCCCTTTTGTCTGATGGATGGTCACGGTTGTGTGGTTCAGCTATTGTTACTGTCTTATTCTCTAAGACATACCTCAAATACCACCTCCTCTGTGAGGTCCGTTGTGATGACACCTCCCCTCCCTCTTTCCCACAACGCTGGTCATGTTTAACGGCTTATATGCAGACAGCCTGGGAGGGAGGGACTCTTTCACTGTGAGCAGCAAAGAGTTTAGCAGAACTGACTTCATCATTTTCTCCGTCACTCCTTGTCCAGGTTTGGCTGCAAGATTTGCTGGGAACCAATAGCACAGGCAATGAGGAGAGCAGGAAGCTGGACCCAGGGGAGCCACAGAGAACTGGATTTGAATCCTGACTCAGCTCTTGTGAGCTGTGTGATCTTCTTCCTTCCCCTCCGAGCCTCATTTTTAATCATTTTAAATCATCTACAAAATGGAGACAGTTCAGGTTAGGTTTGCCTACATGAAACAGAAAACCCAAATAATAATAATGGTTTAAAGAAACTAGAGGTTTATTGATCTCTTACAAGAAAGAAACCTGAAGTGGGCAACACACGGCTGCCCTGTAGCAGCCTGGGCATGGATCCAGGATCCTTCTAACTTTCGGCTGCTGTCCTCAAATTCTCTTCATGGTCCAAAGTGGCTGCTCGATCTCCAGCTATCATGTCTAAATTCCAGGTAGGAGGAAGGGTGAAAACGGGAAGGAATCCCCTTAAAACTTTCTGGCCTGAGATCAGTCCTTCTGCGCTGCATCAGGCTCTGGTTCCCACCTGTGTACCAGGCAGGGGATCCGCAGTTGGTTCTGGGACAACAAATGAGAGTCTCCAAACACGAGATCTGGGAGGTCCTGAAAAAACCATCACTGCTATTTCTGGAGTGCCTGCTATGGAGTGCCAGACACTGTGCTAAGTGCTTGTCATCTCATTTAACCCTTTCCACCCTTCAACAACTTACATTATTACAACCCCTCTTTCATAGATGAGGGAACTGAGTTCAGAGAGGTTAAATCACTTGCCCAAGGTCACACAGCCAGGAGAAAGCAAAGTTCAGATTCAAGCCCTGAACTGTCTGACTTCAGATCCCCACACTCAGCTTGTACAAGCGTCACTTTAAACATTTCAGAAGTTCACCGACCTGCCCTCCCCACTCCCTGCACTTCCTTTGAGGGAGAGATAGGAAGGGTCTAGCATCTGAATCAAATAATAGCAAAACCATCTGGGTAACATTTTCTGTTCGTCCAAAAGCTCAGAATTCCTCACGTGGTGCCAATGGCCCAAGGGCGAGAGAGATGGAAGAAGCTTAGAGGAGGTCTAATTCCATGGCCTCATCTTACAGATGGGAAACGGAGGCTGGGAGAGGGAAGGGACTTAACAGAGTGAGTTAGAAGCAGAATCTGCCCTTAAGCCCATTTTGGCTGCACGGTCAGAGTGCCCATCCATCCATCCATCCATCCATCCATCCATCCATTCATTTATTTATTCCTTTGATGTTTATTGAAGGCCTGCTATGAGCCGTGCACTGTTCCTGGCATTGGCACAGACAAACGTCCTGCCCTCATGGGGCACATGGTTGAGTCACTAGGCCAGATGGGAGGTGGCAGGTGGTGGGCAAGGTGTGTGTTGGGGGAGTGAATCCTCTCTGCAGTCCTTCCCCTTTCTCATTTTCTCTGATTTCTGATTTTTTCCTCAAGGACTCAGAACTGGAGACAGCGTCCTGGAGGCTCTCATAGTGGAGCATCCTGAAACTGCTGAAGGTCTGCCTGTGAACCTGAGCTGTGAGTAGGGTTTCCGGAGCACAGATCTCTCTAGATGTGCCTGATTTCCCTGACCTGTCACTCCTCGTCCAGTGACCAAGAGCCCGGGCAATGGGAGAGAAGGAAGCTGGATCCAGGAAGGAGGGCCTGCGACCCAGGAAGCCATAGGCAGGGATGGGGGTCAAGGGCAGTGGGGCACATGCTGATGTTCAACTTCTAGAACTTGCCCGTAACACAGAGGCTCCTCCTAGCACCACTGATAACCAGAGAATTTGGGGAAGAGCTCAAAGGCTCATCGGAGAGCGAATGGTTAAAAAAATTGTACCGTGTCTGGATGATGGGTCAGTGCGAGTCATGAAAGAGAAGAATTACGATGTAGGATTCAAGCATCTACTTCCAGTTGTATGTAATGGTAACTCATACCGGCTTAAATGGGAATTGAGCAGCTCAGTCTCTCAACAGTCTGGAACGGGGTTGGCCTTGGGGATAGAGATAGCAGAGACTCTTTTTTTATTTTTATTTTTTAAGATGGAGTCTCACTCTGTTGCCCAGGGTGGAGTGCAGTGGTGCGGTCTCAGCTCACTGCAATCTCCGCCTCCAGGGTTCAAGTCATTCTCCTGCCTCAGCCTCCCAAGTAGCTGGGATTACAAGCACCTGCAACCATGCCTAGCTAATTTTTTTTTTTTTTTGTATTTTTAGTAGAGATGGGCTTTCACCATGTTGGCCAGGCTGGAACTCCTGACCTCGTGATCTGCCCTCCTTGGCCTCCCAAAGTGCTGGGATTACAGGCGTGAACCACCGTGCCCAGCCTACCCGAGACTCTTAAGTGTCCTTGTTAATTCTCTCCCTCCCTCTCTGTCTCTCAGTTCCAGGCTCACATCAAATCATCTTTGATTTCAGAGAGAGGGCTTACCAAAAAGAAATTTCCCAGGAAAAGACTGTGATTGGCTAGGCCTGGGTCATGTGCCCCACCCCTGGAACAATCATTGCAACAGTGTGGGAGAAACAGCATGATGGGTCAGGCCTGGGTTATGTGCCCAGCCATGTGGCCAGAAGGGAGGTGAGAGGGGATGGACAGGCCCACCAGAGCCACAAGGTGAGGGGCATTTCTCTGAAAAAAGGAAAGCTAGGCAGATAAAACCAACATTCACTCTTGCTATGTATTTATTTATTGAGACAGAGTCTTTCTCTGTCTCCCAGGCTGGAGTGCAGTGGCAGCTCACTGCAACTTCTGATTCCCAGGCTCAAATGATGCTCATGCCTCAGCCTCCCGAGTAGCTGGGACTACAGGCACACACCACCATGCTCAGATAACTTTTTGTATTTTTTTTCAGTAGAGACAGGGTTTCACGATGTTGGCCAGGCTGGTCTCGAACTCCTGGCCTCAAGTAATCAGCCCGCTTCAGCCTCCCAACGTGCTAGAATTACAAGCATGAGCCATCGCACCTGGCCCCCTCTTGCTATTTTTGATCCTAGGTTATATTGATAAACATGGAAAGTTATCCTCAACATAGAACTGTGAATTTGTGTGTTTTCATGTAGCATGGGGATCGGGAACCCAGACTCGGGAGCCAGACGGTCTGGGCTCAAATTCCAGCCTTGCCACTTTCTTACCATGGTCTTAGGTGATTGACTTCACCTCCCTGAGCCTCAGTTTCTTCATCTGTAAAATAGGCATAATAAGGGTGCTTGCCTCATATCATTGGTGACGGGATCTCTGAGTCAAGCCATGTCAAGTGTGTTGGAGTGGCGCTCGGTCTGTCGTCAGTTTTTGATCGATGTTAGCGGTTGGAGAGGCCTAGAGCAGGGGTTGCCAGCTTGAATGCCCTGAAGGGTGAGACAATAAGCCAATGAGGGGAGTGGGCCCACTTAGGGACACAGCGGGGAACGGTGGGGACTGTAGCAAAATGGAGTGGCTTGTCCCATATGAAGTGGGCAGCTGGTCCTGGCCCTAGCTGACTGCCACCATGGAGAGACAAGAGTACAGGATGGCTGGTTTCTCTGTTTTCCAAGCATGGCTGCATTCATCTGCTTTTCTGTGAGATTCATCCTCAAGTAGTTTGACAAAATGGCAAAATGCTGAGCTGGAGAACATGGTGGAGGCCAACACCATGGGCTGGATGTGATTCGTGGCTCGCCCACTCACTGCCTCCCAGGTAAGCAGATGATGAAAGATCTTATCTGGAAAGGACAGTCACCAATGTGGTGACAGTCACTGTCCCTGTATTGTAGGATTTACGGTGATTTGAATCTTCTTGGTATTTAGAGATTTTATTCATCACCACCAACAACAAAAGAGAGGGTAGGAGCTGTGGGAAAAGGGGTTCGGAGGAGCGTGGGGAGAGAAGGTGGACAGGGTGGTGGCCACGTTCAGGGTGCTTGCGGGAGCCCAGAATGTCAGTCTCCGCATGTTAACACACACCAGCCTTGACGCCTAGCAGAGGCAGAGCAGGGTGGGGGCCAAAGCTGCCTTCTCCGTTTCTCCTTAACGGTGTCCCACGTAGGTGACCTCCCTCTTGCCTGAGAACCCCTGGACTTGGGTTCAAATCCCAACATTACCAGTGTGGGATTTGCGACTTTACCTCTGCGTCTGTGTCCCTGTCTGCAAAGCGAATGTAGTCGTGCCTCCTTTCCTGTGTAGATGAAGGGATTGCAAAAGCAAGCCAGGAAGGACATAGCCCAGCTTCGAGTGACAGGTGTGCCACACACGCGGATGTCTGAGCACCTGGTCCTGCCGTCTGGAGATGGTGTGCATCCTGCATCTCTGGGCACTTCAACCCAAGCGGGGGACTCAAGTGCTGGGATTTCAAATGGAGGGACAATTTTAGGTGAGATTATCTCATACCTCATACCTCGTAGATGGCTACGAGTTCTGAGCACAGACTCTGAGCCAGGCTGACAGCTGGGTGCTGGGGACAGAAAATTAAACAGCCAGCACCCATGCTCTGCGATAAGCCCAGGGCACAGAGGGGCTCTTAACCCATTCAGTGAGCATGAATGCTCATCTGGAGTCTTGACTGTTTGGTCTGAGATTGAAATCAGTAGTTTGACACTATTGAAGGTCAAACAGGACTTTTTGAGGGAGAAGGTGAGGAGACGGTGTCCCTGGCCGTAGGAACAGCCAAATGTAAGGGCTGGGTGGCTTGAGAGGGAATGCAGAGGCGCTGGGCACGAGGCTGGTCTAGTTCTGCTTTGGGTCTTTCCCTCTCCCCCACGCCCCTGGGCCTCTACCCTCGACTCAGCTGCTCCCTGACTCCCACTTCCCCTTTCCAACCAGGCAGCTGTAGTTTTGGGACTGGGCCCTTTTCTGCTAGGGACAGGAAAACACACTTGCAGGTCCAGTGCATGCGTGCGTATCATGTGCACGAAGAGGGGCCCTGGGTTCTGCCCCGCGCCAAAGTCACTGCGGTAGGGGCCTGGAGGAAGCCCAAGGTCTCCTGCGGGCCCGGGAGGTGTGTCATGGGGTGGGATGGACGGAGGTTCCAGACAAACCAGGGGCAGCCTCTCTCTGTGTCACTCCTCCCTGAGGTCACAGATGGCTGTTGCAGTCTCAGGTGTCACATCCTGACTTGACCATGCCTACCCTGGCTGCGCTCAGCCCCTGTGGCCAGGGTGGGTCCATGCTCACACCTGGATGCAAGAGATCCTGGGAACATAGCCCCTGGCATTGGCAGCATCGAGGTGGGAGGTGGGGAGGAGGGGGCTGCTGGTGGGAATGAAGGGACCAGCCTGTGAGATCCTGGAGGGGCCATCATGGGAATAAGGGGGAGCAGCAGAGGGATGGATGAAGGAACCCAGGTGTGGTCAGAGGCTCCCAAATGAGGGCCTTCCAGGAAGTGACTGGCCATATCCCTGGCTGCTGGGAGGTGGAGGTCTCCAATGTCCATGGGGTCAGCAAGGGGCTGGGGGTGAGCGGTGGGGAGGAAAGGAGGAGGGGAAGTGGAGCGTGTGAGGTGGGGCAGGGACGAGGGCTGGGAGAGGTGGGATCCGCTGCAGCCCGAGGGGGTGGGTTGAAGAGGGTGTTTTCAGGAAAGAAGCAACTTGACTTGAGTCAAGCTGCAAGAGGTCCAAGGTGTTTCTGAGTAGAGAGGAGGAGGAGGAGAGCAGGGCACGGGAGGGGACGGCAGGCTAAGAGGAAAGTCCGGAGGACCCTCTCCCCACGGGGAGGGTAAGGCTGGAACCTGCAATCCTGTCATCTGAAGGTGACTGTTTCCCATTTGACAGACCAGGAAACTGAGGTTCAGGGAGTCCTCACTGGCAGGCCAGGGCTCCAGCCCAGAGTTTGGTTGTGACTTTTGAGTGGTCATGGTTAAGGCTGACTCATCTTTCTGGGACGTGAGTTCTAGCTCTTTTGGAGCCCACTCCTTCAGTGTCTGTGGGAGTCCTTTAAAGATTGAAATCAGTAGTTAAACCCGTGTCCGCTTCAGTCTACCACGGAGTCTCATTTTTTGCCCAAAAGTATAACTGTAGAGCTCCAACTAAATGGATTCCCACATGATCTCCGGTTACACGTGATCGCTGGGTCCCTCTGTCCCCATTTCTGCCATTGTGTTCTTGTGTCTTTGGCTTCTACGTCCACATTTATGGGCCCTGGGGCGTGGGGGAGGCCAGGGCTACTTGCTGGACACCCTCCAGAACCAACCCCACCCCAGGGCAGCGCTGGGGCTCCCCGGGTCCTCCTGCTTTGGAAACTGAGTGGCCAAAACACTTCTGTGGGCTCTAAGGGCAGGGCTGGATGATTTTGTGTTTTGTGTTTCTTTGAGACAAGGTCTAGCTCTGTTGCCCAGGCCGGAGTGCAGTGGAGCAAACACAGCTCACTGCAACCTTGACCTCCCAGGCTCAAGCGATCCTCCCACCTCAGCCTCCCAAGTAGTAGGACTACAGTCACATGCCACCATGCCTAATTTTTTTTTTTTTTTTGTAGAGACAGGGGTCTTGCCATGTTGTCCAGGCTGGTCTCTAAACCCTGGGCTCAAAGGATCCTCCTGCTTTGTCTCCGAAAGTGCTGGGATTACAGGCGTGAGCCACTGTGCTGGGGCCAGGGCTGGGTGTTTTGAAAGATACTCAGGGTCGGGTGCGGTGGCTGACGCCTGTAATCCCAGCATTTTGGGAGGCCGAGGTGGGTGGATTGCCTGTGGTCAGGAGTTCGAGACCAACCTGGCCAACATGGTGAAACCCGTCTCTACTAAAAATACAAAAAAATTAGCTGTGCGTGGTGGGGCGTTCCTGTAATCCCAGCTACGCGGGAGGCCGAGACAGGGGAATCACTTGAACCTGGGAGGCAGAGGTGGCAGTGAGCTGAGATTTCACCACTGCACTCCAGCCTCGGCAACGGAATGGAAAAAAAAAAAGAAAAGAAAAGAAAAGATGCTCCGGATTTTGCCTTCTGGAGTGTAAAGCTAGACAGGGGCACCTCAGAATTGGTTGGTTTGCATGTGAAAGTCATTTGCTCTCTCTAGGAATTAGCTAACCCTGGGAGAGGTGCTAATTCTTAGTCACGAGGTCCCAGATGCCGGAGCATCAAGAATATAGAAAGTAAGAAAATACAGTTAATATATTACATCTAGTTAGTACACTGGACTGGTCTGGCTTCCTGCTGCATCTCCAGCACTTACAACAACCTGGCACACAATAGATGGTCAAAACATGCTTCTTGAAGGAATGAGGCTGGGTCGTGTTTGTGAAGGGCTGATGTGTGTCACATGAAGTGCCCCTGTCTGACTTTACACTCCAGAAGGCAAAATCCTGAGTATGGCGAAATCTTGGTTCACTGCAACCTCCACCTCCCGGGTTCAAGCGATTCCCCTGCCTTAGCCTCCCCGGGAGCTGGGATTATAGGCATGCGCCACCATGCACAGCTAATTTTTTTGTATTTTTAGTAGAGGTGGGGTTTCACCATGTTGGCCAGGCTGGTCTCGAACTCCTGACCTCAGGTAATCTGTCCGCCTCAGCCTCCCAAAGTGCTGGGAGGACTAGCTTCTTTCTGGTGTCAGCCAGCAGCTCCTTGGATTCCGATGAGTCACCCTGGCTTTGAACCTCAGTGCCTCCACCCGTGAGCTGCAGCAGCATCAGTCAGGCTCAGCCTTTCCATCTGTAAAATGCGGATACCGTGGAATGTCTCAGCAGCTTGGGAAGATCAGAGGGAGCAAGGGCAGAAGACAGGGGCTGGCTGTGTTTTCTTGAGATTTAGGAAAGATGATCTTAGGGAGGGAAACTCAAACCTGGATACACACCAGCCTCACCTGGGGTACCTGTTAAGATATAGACTCCCAAGTTCTGAGTCTGTCTCTCCGATGGAGGGACCTGGAATCATTATTTCAAACATGCTCTCAGATGCCTGTGACCCCAGTAAGGGCCATGCTGTCCTCCAGGTTCTGTAAAGATGTCAGGACATGCTCTGGGCTTCGGCCTTCAGCGAAGAAGTTCTTTTAAGTAACAAGGAAACCACTTCTTTGCTTGCTGTTGAGGGCATGATGTCACCCAGTGCCTCTTACAGCAGAGCACGTAAGAGCTTTCGCCTGGCATGGTGTTAAGAAAACCCATCTCGCTAAGAAACTGACATGCTTCTCCTTTTCCAGTAAGGAGAACTGAGTAATGTATCCTGTTTCCCTTTTTGCCCCAGCTGCCAGGAAGCTCAGGCCAATCCGAATCTCATCAGCAACAACTCATCATTTGGCATATTTCCCTCTGCTTTTCTCCTTGGTCTTGATCTTCTACTTTTGTATTCCTAGCTTTTTGTGTATGTGGGAGATGGAGATTCTCAATATAAAAGGAAAGGAGGAGGGAAGGAAGAAAGGCAGAATAAAGATCTGCATCATGGGACACCACACTTAAAATTTTGGCCGCCAGCCCGCTGTGTGCCCTCAGGTCACTCACTCTCACTCTCTGATTCCCTCTACCCTCCTCACCCCCATCAGTCTCCCCTGCAGCCTCTCCTTTCTCTGTCTTCCCTGAAATGTTTATTCCCTTATTCATTCAACACATATTTATGGAATACCTATCTGTTCTGCTCCATAACAAATGACTTTGAAACGTCTTAGTGGATTTAAACAGCATTGATTTTGCTCACGAATCCGCAGTCTAGGCAGGGTCCCCCTGGGAGAGCCGGTCTCTGCTCTTCTTGAGGTCAGCTGGGGTGTTAATATCTGAAGGCTCAAATATGTGTCATTTCTTGGTGTTGGGGGAACACTAGCTATTTTCAAAATCTTCCCATCTAACTATTTTGAAATATACAAAAATCGTCCGCTATAGACTTCCTGCTGTGTTATAGAACGATAGAGATGATTCCTCCTATCCAGCTGTCATTTTGTACTTGTTAACCAATCTCTTCCTCCCCTCTGCTCCCCGATCCCCTTTCTATCCTCTGGTGACCTCCATTCTACTCTCTGCCTCTGTGAGATTGACTTTTTAGCTCCTACATATGAGAGACAATTTGTCTTCCTCGCCTGACTTAATTCACTAACATAATGTCCTCCAGGCTCATCCGTGTTGTTGCAAATGACGATATTTCATTATTTTTTATGGCTGAGTAATATTCCACTGTGTATATGTATCACATTTTCTTTATCTATTCATCCACTGATAGACACTTAGGTTGCTCCCATATCTTGGCTATTGTGAATAATGACACAATAAACATGGGAGTACAGACATCTCTTCAACATGCTGATTTTCTTTCCTTTGGACATATACCCAGGAGTGGGATTGCAGGATCATATGGTAGCGCTAGTTGTAGTTTTCTGAGGAAGCTCCGGGCTGTTTTCCATAACAGCTGTACTGATTTACATCCCCACCAACAGTGGCCGAGTTCCCCTTTCTCTGCATTCTTGCCAGCATTTGCCATGTTCTGTCTTTTTGATTATAGCAATTTTAACTGGGGTGAGATAATATCTTATTGTGGTTTTATTGTATTTCCCTGATGACTGGCAATGTTGAACATTTGTTTTTCATGTATCTGTTGGCTATCTGCATGTCTTCTTTTGAGAAATGTCTATTCAAGTCTTTTGCCCATTTAAAAATTGTATTTTTTTTCTTCCTGTTGAGTTATTTGAGCTCCTTCTGTGTTCTGGACATTAATTCTTTGTTGGGTGGATAGTTTGCAAATATTCCCTCCCATTCTATAGATTGCCTCTTCTCTCTGTGGATTGTTTCCTTTGCTATGCAGATGTTTTTGGCTTGTTGCATTCCCCATTTGTCTATTTTTGCTTTTGTTGCCTGTGCTTTCGAGGTCTTATAAAAAAAAAAAACACTTTGTCCAGACCAATGTCCTGAGGCATTTTCTCTATGCTTTCTTCTAGTACTTTCATAGTTTCGAGTCTTACATTTATGTCTTTAATCCATTTTGAGCTGATTTTTGTGTGTGGTGGGAGATAGGGGTCTAGGTTCATTCTTCTGCATGCTGATATCCAATTTTCCTGGTACCACTTACTGAAGAGACTGTCCTTTCCCCAGTGTATATTCTTGGTGCCTTTGTAAAAAACCATTTGGCTGTAAATACGTGGATTTATATCTGGGTTTTCTATTCTGTTCCATTGGTCTATGTGCCCATTTTTGTTTTTGTTTTTGTTTTCTGAGACAGAGTCTTACTTCTTGCCCAGGCTGGAGTGCAGCAGCGCCATCTCCGCTCACTGCAATCTCCACCTCCCAGGTTCAAGCGATCCTCCCACCTCAGCCTCCCAAGTAGCTGGGAATACAGGCAAAAGCCACCATGGTTGGCTAATTTTTGTAGTTTTAGTAGAGACGGGGTTTCACCTTGTTGGCCAGGCTGGTCTTGAACTCTGACCTCAAGTGAACTCCTGCCTCAGCCTCCCAAAGTGCTGGGAATACAGGTGTGAGCCACTGCACCTGGCCTATGTGTCTACTTTTATGCCAGTACCATGCTGTTTTGGTTACTATAACCTGGTGGTATGTTTTGAAGTCAGGTAGTGTGATGCCTCCAGCTTTCTTCCTTTTGCTCAAAGGCCCTGAATGCTTTGTCCATACAGATTGCATACAGATTTTAGGATTTTTTTTTTCTATTTCTGTGATGAATGTCATTGATATTTTGGTAAAGATTATATTGAATCTGTAGATCCCTTTGTGTGGTATGGACATTTTAACAATATTAATTCTTCCAATCCATGAACATGGGTTATTTTTCCATGTTTTTGTGTCCTCTTCAGTTTCTCTCATCAGTGTTTTATAATTTTCATCATAGAGATCTTTTACCTCTTAGGTTAAATTTATTCATGGCTGGGCATGGTGGCTCACGCCCGTAATCCCAGCACTTTGGAAAGCCGAGGTGGGTGGATCACGAGGTCAGGAGATAGAGACCATCCTGGCTAACATGGTGAAACCCCGTCTCTACTAAAAATACAAAAAAAAAAAAAAAAAAAAAAATTAGCCAGGTGTCATGGTGGGCATCTGCAGTCCCAGCTACTCGGGAGGCTGAGGCAGGAGAATGGCGTGAACCCGGGAGGTGGAGCTTGCAGTGAGCCGAGATCGCACCACTGCACTCCAGCCTGGGCAACAGAATGAGACTCTGTCTCAAAAAAAAATTATTCGTAAGTGTGTTTTGTTTTTCTTTTTGCAGCTATTATAAATGGGATTGCTTTTTTCTTTTTCAAGTTGCTTCCTACCAGTGTAAAGAAACACTTCTGATTTTTGTATGTTGATTTTGTGTCTTGCAACTTCACTGAATTTATTAGTCCTAACCATTTTTGAATGGAGTGTTTGGGTTTTTGTAAATATAAGATGATGTCATCTGCAAAAAGGGACAATTTTACTTCCTGCTTTCCAGTTTGGATGCCATTTTTTTCTTTCACTTGCCCAATTGCTCTGGGTAGGGCTAGAGTTTCAATTTTGCAACCTTAAAAAAGTTGCACGTTGTGAATGTACTTAATGTCACTGAACTTTACGCTTCAAATGGTAAAAATGGTACATTTTCTGTTATGTATATTTCACTACAATTAAAACAACACAAATGAAGCCCTACAGAAAAGTTTTTTAAAAGGCCACCAAAAACCCTAGAAAGCTCTGGGAGGCACCCAGCGCGAGACCCGCACAGAGGGGCTCAGGCCTGAGATCAGGCCACCAAGCTGGGCAGACACGGCCAGCTCCTCCCCGTTACTGCTGGCTGCCCCGCTATAGTGAGCTTCCCTCTCTGGGCCTCAGCTTCCTTTTCTGTAAAACAGGGTTAGTGACCAGGTGCGGTGGCTCATGCCTGTAATTCCAGCACTTTGGGAGGCCGAGGTGGGTGGATCACCTGAGATCAGGAGTTCGAGACCAGCCTGACCAACAAGGTGAAACCCTGTCTCTGCTAAAAATACAAAAATTAGCCGGGCATGGTGGCAGGCGCCTGTAATCCCAGCTACTCAGGAGGCTGAGACAGGAGAATCGCTTGAACTCGGGAGGTGGAAGTTGCAGTGAGCCGAGATCGCACCACTGCACTCCAGTCTGAGTGATGGAGTGAGACTCCGTCTCAAAAACAAAACGACAAACAGAAAACAAAAACAAAAAAACCGGGGTTAGTGACGACGTCTCCCTCAAGGGAAGGTTGTTTTTGTTTCATTTTTTCAAACAAGGGAAGTTTTGCAGAATGTAATGAAATAACCCATGTAAGGCAGTCAGCACAGAGCACGGCCACGAGTGGCCGAGGGGAGTGGGCCTGGGGTCTCTCAGCTCTCCAGAGCCGAGGCCCACAGGAGGAGACAGACCAGAGTCGGGGCAGGGGTCTGGCCCTCCTTGCCCCACCCCTCGTCGGTTTCCTAGGTGACCAAAGCCAGCCCGCGGGCTCCCCTGCGTGGTCGCCGCGGGGATGGCACTCAGAGAACCCACCGCCTGGGGCTCCCCTGTGAACAAGGGGACCTCTGAGGGTCCTTCAGCCCCAATACCCAGGTATCCGTGGGGCTGGATTCTGGCCGGGAACAGGGCTGGACCCCTAGGAGCCCGTCACATGGGGGAGGCAAGCCAATCCAGGATGATTCCGCTGACACGTAACGAGTTCTTGAAACAGTATGAACGGGAGTGGTAAGGATGGATTCCACATGGGGAGAAATGGGGAAGGGGTTGTCAGGTGTAGGGGTTGGGTTAGGAGAGCTGGCTTGGAAGAGGGAAGGGCACCGGGTGGTGGGGACAGCATGTGCAAGCCACAGAGGTGGAGACTGGGCGACCTCTGTGTACACTGGTGGGCAGGAGCACGTGCTTAACGCTGAGTGAGTGTATGCGTGTGGCTTTAGCGGGAAGCAGGGGGGATGAACCTCAAAGGAGAAATGGGCCAGGTGCCCACGCCTGTAATCCCAGTGCTTTGAGAGGCCGAGGCCAGCGGATCATCTGAGGTCAGGAGTTTGAGACCAGCCTGGCCAACATGGTGAAACCTAGTCCTTACTAAAAATACAAAAATTAGTCGGGTGTGGTGGCACATGCCTGTAATCCCAGCTACTTGGGAGGTTGAGGCAGGAGAATCGCTTGAACCTGGGAGGTGGACGTTGCAGTGAGCTGACATCTCACCACTGCACTCCAGCCTGGGCCACAGAGTAAGACTCTGTCTCAAAAAAAAAAAAAAAAAAAAAAAAAAAAAAAAAAAAAAGAGAAATGGGAGCCAGGTGGTGAGAGGCTCTGAATGCCAGAACACCGTTTACTCTTCTTATTTTTTTCAGATTGGCAATAGGTAAGAAAGAAACCCTCCTTGGTGGGAAATGTCTCTTGTGCCAGATGCCACCGAGGGGTCGTTCAATGCCTTGTCCCAAGTGCTCCTCAGTGCAACCCTTTGAGATTCTGTTATGAGCCTGCCTTGCCTATGAGTGAGGCTGAGCCTTGGAGAGGTGTCCTCACTCCCTCTGGGTCACATGCCAGATGGTGGGGACCTGAGAACTGGGAACCAAGGTGAGCCCTGATTTGCAGTTTAGAAAGGTCACTCTGGCTGTCATGTGAAGGAAGGACTTGATGGACAGATTAAATGCAGACAGGCCTGTTAGGAGGCTGTTACAAAGGCCCAGGCCAGGGATGCTGATGGTTGGGGGTACAGAGGATCTGGGGTGTGAGGGACCTTTGTGAGAGGTAATTAGATACTGAAACTGACTGGTCCTGGTGAAAAATCGAGGGTGAAGGTGAGCAGAGTGAAGGATGACTTTGAGGTTTCCAGCCTGGGAGACTGGCGGGTGATGATGCTGTTTCTACAGGGGGCTGAGCCAGCTTAGTGGGCAGTAGGTTAATGATGGCTGCAAATTCTTTTTTTTTTTTTTTTTTTTTTTTTTGAGATGGAGTCTCGCTTTGCCGCCCAGGCTGGAATGCAATGGCATGATCTCGGCTCACTGCAACCTCCACCTCCCGGGTTCAAGCCATTCTCCTGCCTCAGCCTCCCAAGTAGGTAAGACTACAGGCATGTGCCACCATGCCTGGCTAATTTTTTGTATTTTTAGTAGAGACAGGGTTTCACCGTGTTGGCCAGGCTGGTTTCGAACTCCTGACCTCAAGTGATCCGCCCGCCTCGGCCTCCCAAAGTGCTGAGCCACTGTGCCCAGCCGATGGCTGCAAATTCTGTGCTCCTCTTTCCATTGAGCGGGGTAGTTTATTCCTTTCTTTGTACCTGGGCTTGGCCCAGGACTCAGGTGACCCATGGAACAGAGGTCCAGCTGGTATTCCATTGCCTGGCTATGGCAACTCGTTCAAGAGTGGTTTGGTGACCTGAGTAAGTCCAGTGAGATTCAGTCCTGGGACTTTTGCTGGAACAACTAGACAAAGAAAACTCCTTTCCAGTTGTGATGTCCAGCTGGGAAGATGATGTGAATCTGGAGTTCTAAGTACCAGAAGGATCCTAAGAATGAAGCCACAGCAGAGGAAGGTGAGTGGGGAGATGGGCAACAACAGCTATTGAGGCTGGATGGTATCATATGGGCCTCTGCGTCATCAATGCTGGAAGCCCAGACAACTTGGTTACGTGAGCCAGCTAATTCCCTTTATGGCTATGACAAATATTAAAAAGTAGGCTCACTCAACAGCTATTCTCAATCCCTCTCCAGCTCTCCTTCCTCTACTAACTACAGAGTCTGAAACCTAAATTGTTATTTCCCAGCCTCCTTTGCAGCCAAGGATGGCCATGTGACCTTTCTGGCTAACCAGGGTCCCTGGAGAGGGTGGCCCTTCCTGAATAAAAGGAAATTCTCATGAGGAGAAGGCAGTGTTTGTCCCCCTTCCCTGCTGCTTGGAAAGTGGGTGTGAGGCTGGCAGGTGCAGCCAACTTGCAGCTCTCAACGGTAAGCATGAGGGGCAGAGCAAGTGCTGAGGGTGATGGGACCAAAACACAGAAGGGCCCAGGTTTCTGATGGCACTGCTGGGCTGCAGCTCCAGTCCCAGGCTGCCTCCTGACACCCTGCTGAGTGAGATCAACAAAGCCCTGCCCGAGCAAGCCCTGCTGCTTGTCTGCAGTGGAGTATGAGTGTGCTGACAGATGGAGTGAGGCAGAGGAGCCCAGACCAGTGCAAGGAGACAACTGGAAAAATATTGAAAAGGGGAGGGAGTGGCCCTAGCCAAGTGATGCAGAGAGGCAGGGTAGGAGTGGGCTAGGGCCCAGGTCAACTCATTCACCTTCCATTCTACCCCGCCTCACCCTCCTATACTGCAGAGGCTAGCAAGCTAAAGCCACCCTTCCTCCCGGATCCCTTGCAGCTGTGATTCTGGATGTGAATTAGATCCTACCAATGGGATTTGCTCCCATGAGATTTGGAAAGCAGCTGTCTTCTTGCTGCTCTTGGCAGTCTTTGCTGGCAAGTGACCTTGTGGGTGTCAAGAATCAGTTGCAGCAGAGGACGCAGTGCTGGACCCTCTGTCATAGTATCTGGACTCCGACTTCCTGAGGCTCAAGATTCGGGTACAGCAGTGGTGGTAGCATCCTAACCCCTGGGTGGCAGCCACAGTGGGGGGTTTAGAGGTGGCCCCTGACTCCTCACCTTCCTGGCTGTGGCCTCGGTGGCAGCCCCTCTTGGTCAGTTCTGTGGTGTTCTGGGAGTCATTTCTGGAAACTGGCCCTGGAGCACGCTCCCTGAGTACATCTTATGATGTTGTAGGTGCTGAATTTCCTATGTTCAATCTCTTTCTGCTTAAGATACCTAATGTGGCTTCTAGTCCTTACACTGAAACATGACTGATACAAGGACCAAGAAGTGACCGTTGGATTTAGAAACCTGGACGTCATACGTAGGTGAGCCTCAAGGGAGCATTTTCACTGGAGTGGTGGTGTAGGGCCATCCATTGTGGGAGCCGTTAGCACCTGTATTAATTCTCCAGGGCTGCCATGTCAAAGGACCACAGATCGGGAGGCTTCAACAACAGGAATGTACTTTTTCACAGTTCTGGAGTCTGGAAGTCCAAGATCAAGGTGTCAGCAGGGTTGTTTCTTCTGAGGGCTCCCCTTGGCTAATGGTGGCCGTCTTCTCCCTGTGTCCCCACATGGGCTTCCCTCTGTGCGTGTCTGTGTCCTAATCTCCTCTTCTTATATGCACACCAGGCATATTGGGTGAGGGTCCACTCTCATGACCTCACTCTACCTGAATCACCTCTTTTTTCTTCTTCTTCTTCTTTTTTTTTTTTTTGAGACAGAGTCTTGCTCTATCTCCTAGGCTGGAGTGCAATGGCATGATCTTGGCTCACTGTAGTCTCTGCCTCCTGGATTCAAGCAATTCTCCTGCCTCAGCCTCCTGAGTAGCTGGAATTATAGGCATGCACCACCATGCCTGGCTAATTTTCGTATTGTTAATAGGGACGGGGTTTCACCATATTGGCCAGGTTGGTCTTGAATTCCTGACTTTGTGATCCACCCGCCTTGGCCTCCCAAAGTGCTGGGATGAATCACGTCTTTTAAGACCTTGTCTCCAAATACAGTCACATGTGGAGTTACTGGGGCTTCAACATATGAATTTTAGGGGAACACAGTTCAGTCTGCAGTTCCCCTAAAAACATGCTCTAATCCACAGAAGTGGGTCAAACACCAGGAGGACACTGCTGTGGAAGAGGATGGAGATTTAGCTTCCAAGGTTTTGGCTCTCTGGGGTCCCTGGTCCCCAGCCCTCCTCGGCCCAGTCTCCAGATTCCCCATCTTTGTGTGCCAATAATGGTGTCCAATCTCACTCTCACTGACCATGGAGGAAACCAGGGTGCAGTGGGTGTTTCCTGGAGGGGAGGGCAGGGGAGGGGAGGTAGGGTCGGTGGATGGCAGCCGGAGGGGTCTCGAAGACAAAACCCCTGGGCTGCTTCTTTGTAAGATGGGAGAGACCGGATGTGAGATGAGGGAGTCAGTAGAACGAGGCTGAGGACATTGGAGAAAGAGCAGAGTGACACCCTAGAAGTGGGGAGAGGAATACAAGATAAAAAGGAGAAAGCCAGCCCCATCACACTCACGCTGACATTTATCCAGTGTCTGCTACGTGCCAGTTTCCTTCTAGGTACATGACACACATACTTGCACCCCGTGCTCATGGCTATCCAGAGAGGGAGGTGCCCCCATCAGCAATGGGAGAGCAGTTTGCAGAGGTGAAGCCACTCACTGGGGACACACGGCCAGATAGCAGAGGAGGCGGGTGGAGACACAGCCTGACCCCAGAGCTCGTGAGTGGGAGAGGTAGAAAGTTGGAGGAAGAGGACACAGTCATCTTGAGACGGGCTTGAGTAGAGTGGAGACTGAGGTCACCTCTGGAAGAAGAAGTTGGTGTTTGAGAATGGGGTTGGTGGGAAGTGGGGAGTAGGGGTGAGAGAGAGCCCCCTAGCATTCAGTGAGGGTCCTTGCTGAGGCTGAAAGTGGAGTTTGCCTCCTAGACTTTCTCCCACCACCATCTGCTGCTGCGGGGTGGATGGGGTCTTGAGCTGCATTCCTTCCCTGGGTGGCCTCCTGCTGCTTTAAATACTGACTTAGTCTCTGGAGTCATAAAAGAAATGGAAGAAAACACAAATAAACGGAATGATATCTTGTGTTCATGGAATGGAAGAATCAGTATTGTTAAAATGTCCGTAGCACCCAAAGAGCTACAGATTCAGTGCAATCCCTATCAAAATCCCAACGTCATTTTTCACAGAAAAAAAAAAAAAAAACCCTAAACGTTGTATGGAACTACAAAAGGCCCTGAGTAGCCAAAGCAGTCTAGAACAAGAAGAACAAAGCCAGAGCCATCACCCTACCTGATTTCAAAATATACTACGAAGCTGAGATCTCACCACTGCACTCTAGCCTGGGCGACAGAGTGAGACCATGTTTCAAAAAACAAAACAAAACAACAACCCCAGAAACTCATTTCTCAGAGTTCTGGAGCATGGGAAGTCCAAGACCACGGTGCCAGCAGATTCAATGTCCGGTGAGACCTGCTTTCTGGTTCATAGATGGTGAACTCGTCACTGTATCCTCACGTGGTGGAGGGGGCTAGTTAGCTCTCAGGGCCTGTATTATAAAGGTGACAAGCCCACTTACGAGGGCTCTTCCCTAATGACCTAATCATCTCCCAAAGGCTTCTCCTTCAAATGCCATCACGCTGGAATTAGTTTTCAACATATGAATTCAATATATACATTCTCAGGGATGTAAACACTCGGTCAATAGCAAATGCCATCTACGTTGGGACAACTCCACGCTTGTGCCTCCAGCCTGGACCCTTCCCCTTTTCCAGAATCTTCTATCCAAACACTCAACAGCTTCATGTTCAACAGGCTTCTCACCCAAAATGTCCAGGACAGAAGCTTGATTCCTGGATGCTCTAAGCCCACTCCTCCCGCGGCCACCCCCTCCTAGTTAAATGGTGCCTCCATCCGCCAAGGTGCTAAGAATGAAACCCAACATCATTCTTGACTCCCTCAGCAAGTCCTAAAGCCTCTACAATACCAACTCTCCGTCCAGCCACTTCTTACACTTCCCACCATCACCTCCCTGGCCCAAGCCTCCGTCCCCTTGCCTGGACACTGCCATGGTCCCACCGGGTCTCTCAGCGTCCGCCCTGGTGTCACTGTGGCCTATTCCTCATATGGCCACCAGAGGGTGCCTTCTTGATCAGGATTCGCCGGTTTTTCTGCTCGCGCCCAGAAGAAATCCAGTGTGTGAGCGAAGGCTCCTTGGTCATTTTTTCATGGCGCTTTCACCACCTGCCACTGTGATTGTATTTGTTGCTAGCTTGTTTATTGTCTGTCTCCCACCTGGAATGTGAGCTCTCTGGGGGCAGGGACTTCTATTTGTACACTGCCATTTACCCAGAGAAACGGACCCAGAACGAGCTTGTTAACCATGGGATGCTGGCCTGACAGAGGACTTGCTGGCGAGGGCCGATCTTCTCCACCCTTCTCCCTGACTATTCAAGGAACCTTTCCCCACAACCTCCATGTCCAGATGCCCAGCATCAGAAGCCCCTGGACCACCCAGAGCTGGAGGATGGACACCTGGGTCCAGGGCTCCAGAAGAAAGGCAGGAGCCGGAAGGCCATGGGGGAGGGAGGGTGACTTTTCTAGTGAGAATGAAGCCTTGCCCAAGACCTGCCCATGGGAGGAGATGAGATGGGGATGGAGGGGTGCATTGTTTGGAGAGGAGAAGCCGCTCCACTTCTCCCGCCTCTGCGGACTAGCGTAGGGGTCCCCAGAGAAGCTTCATCTGTATTTACAGCTGCTCCTCGTTGCTCGCATTACTGCCTGAGCTCTGTCTCCTGTCAGATCAGCCGTGGCATAAGATTCTCATAGGAGCATGAACCCCATTGTGAACTGCGCATACGAGGGATTTGGGTTGCAGGCTCCTTATGAGAATCTAATGCCTGATGATGATCTGTCACTGTCTCCCATCACTCCCGGATGGGACCGTCTAGTTGCAGGAAAACAAGCTCAGGGGTCCTACTGATTCTACATGATGGTGAGTTGTGTAATTATTTCATTATGTATTACAATTAATAATAAAGTGCACAATAAATGTGTTTGCATCATCCCAAAAGCATCCCCCCAAATCCGTGGAAAAATTGTCTTCCACGAAGCCAGTCCCTAGTGCCTAAAAGGTTGGGGACCGCTGGGCTAGAGCAACGGCTGGTGCAGACCTCAGGGTGTTTGGTGCCTGAAGGTGGACAGGCAGGCTGGGCTGGGACTCTGTTCCTACCCTCCCACGATAAGGTTGGGACTGGGCTAAGAAAGGGAGGGGGTGAGTGGTGACTGCTGAGGGCCTAGAGGGGGCACCCCAAGGTCCAGTAGGAAGAGGATTTGGTTGGGTAGGAAGGGGAGGGGGCTTTGTCCCAGAGCGACGGGGAAAACAGGATGCCACGCGCAATCTGGAAATCTCGCAGCGCCCTCTCCCGGCACTAACGCATCTCTACATTCCCAGGGAGAAACGCGGAGTTCTCAACTAAAGCTTCAAGGTGGAGAGCGAGAGAAGGAGGCGGATTCATGAAACATTTCGGAGAGAGGAGCCACGGAGCCCTGAGGGCGGCAGAAGCTGCGGCCGAGAGGAAAAGCACCAAGAACACCGCCCTGCCGGGAACTAGTTTTAAATCCACGTCCAGGTTTTCTATGAGCCTCGCTGGAGGAATATACGTTCAGGGTAAATTGTGTTGGTCAATGGGTACTGTTAACTGGAAAAAAAAAATCACACAGTCTATATATTTAGAAAGGAGATTTTATTTCTTTAAAGAGTTGCAGCCTGCAAGGTGGCCATCCTGCACATGGCATGTGGCAGAGGCCAGAGATAGGCACTTCAAAAGAGGAGGGGTTGGGGTAGCAGCTTTATGCTAAAGGGGTTGGCTAAACATACATATTCAACAGGCTACAGGAGGAGCTATGCATATTCATGAAGGTGGCCCTGACGGATGCATATTGGAAGAACATGCATGTGATATACTACCCATGTTCACTTTGGGGTGGAGACTTAATGTGTAAATGCATTACACTTAGGCCCTATACCGCTAAAGGTCTTCCGAACACGGGTGCGGAGCGTCTGCAAACCGGCCAGAACTGGTCCATGGTCCGTGGTCTTCTGATCTGGAGAAA
Source organism: Pan paniscus (assembly GCF_029289425.2). Taxonomy (NCBI): domain Eukaryota; kingdom Metazoa; phylum Chordata; class Mammalia; order Primates; family Hominidae; genus Pan; species Pan paniscus. The sequence goes on along the minus strand of NC_085927.1, from coordinate 47,116,437 downwards.
GTTACTGAAATCAGTCTCTTCTCTAATGAAGGCTGGAATTAGGGCCTGGAGCAGGGGCTCAGTAGCTCAGCGTAGGGGCCCTGGATGAGCTGTGATTGTTTTCATCTGGCTTATCTCGAGGCCGCGGCTTGTTTAGCTGCCAGAGCAAAAGAAACACCTTGTGGGAGGCAGGACAGAGTTCACGGTTGAAGTGTGGGGTGTGTGACCTCACCCTCACCTGGCAGGGCCTGAGGTCCTGGTTGTAATTTGGTATTGTGTTGCCACAAAGTCTGTTCTGTCCATATTATGGTTCTTTTTTTTTTTTTTTAATTTATGGTTCTGTTTTAACATTACTGCTGGTCAGTTGTGTCTAAACTGCGAAAGGGAGGTGTATAATGAGGCATGTCTGACCTCCCCTTCCATCACGGTTGGGATCTCAGTTTTAAAAGTTTTTCCGGGCCAGGTGCAGTGGCTCACGCCTGTAATTCCAGCAATTTGGGAGGCAGAAGCAGGGGGAGCACTTGAGGTCACAAGTCCGAGACCAGCCTAGCCAACATGGTGAAACCCTGTCTCTACTAAAATGCAAACATTAGCTGGGCGTGGTGGTGGTGGGTGCCTGTAATCCCAGCTACTCAGGAGGCTGAGGCAGGAGAATGGTTTGAACATGGGAGTCAGAGGTTACAGTGAGCCGAGATAGTGCCACTGCACTGCAGCCTGGGCGACAGGGCGAGACTCTGTCTCAATAAATAAATAAATAAAAATAAAAGTTTTTCTGAGGTCCCTTTGGCCAAGAAGCGGTTCGTTTAGTCAGTTGGAGGGCTTATAATTGTATTTTTAGTTTACAGTAGCCATCTGGAAAACTATAAAGTTGAGTCTACCTTACACTGTGCAATGGGATAATGAGTCATGTCAAATAATTCAGTGTAACAAATGAAACCACAAAACTATAAGAAGAAACTATAGTAAACTGTTTGAAAAATATAATTTCAGAATGGCAGAGACCTTTCTAAAAATCACAAAGAACCCAGAAGCCATAAAAGAGAAGATTGATTAACCAAACTATTTAAATATGCAGAAGTCCACATGGCTCAAGTCACCATCAGTTAAGCCAAAGTGCCAGTGGCCACCTGGGAACACATGGCTGTAACTTGTGTGATAGACCAGAAGTGAGTTCCCCTAACGTGGAAATCAATCAAAAAGACCAACACCGAATAAGAAAGTAGGCAAAAGGTATGAAAGCACAGTTTACAGGAAAAGAAAATACAAATGGTTTTTGTTTTTGTTTTTTCGGGTTTTTTTTTTTTTTTTTTTTTTTTTTTTGAGGTGGAGTTTCTCTCTGTTGCCCAGGCTGGAACGTCGTTGCATGATCTCAGCTCACTGCAACCTCCACCTCCTGGGTTCAAGCGATTCTCCTCCCTCAGCCTCCCAAGTAGCCAGGATTACAGGCGCCTACTACCATGCCTGGCTAATTTTTGTATTTTTAATCGAGATGGGGTTTCTCCATGTTGGCCAGCCAAGTCTTGAACTCCTGGTCTCAAGCGATCCAAAGTGCTGGGATTACAGGCATGAGCCACCATGCCTGGCCACAATGGCTTTTAACCCTCCAAAAAGATGCCTATCCTATGGAAAAGAAATGCAAATCAAAACTCCGGTGCAATGTCATTTATTGCTTACTGGGGTGTCATAAATAAGAACATTGCCCGAAACACCGTATTGGTGGGGAAGCCAGTTTTCCCACACACCGCCGGTGGGAGGATGGATGGATACAACCCCGGTGGAGGGCCATTTGACACCGATGCACCCATTCTGTCACCCAGCAAACCCCCTGTTGGAGAAGGCTGCCTTCAGATACTTGCATCTGGGCGAAATGGCACGTGTGCGCTGTTATTCATGGCAGCTTTCTCGTGGTAGCAAAAGGCGGGGAATCCTATCCTTCCTTCAACAGGAACTAATCAAATTAATTCTAGCAAGTCTACACAGTGGAATTCTGTCCATATAGGGGAAGCTCTTCATCAACGAATGTGGGACAAACTTCAAGGTAAATAGTTAATGGAAACCAACAAGGTGCAGGACAGATTGGGATGAGAGACAGGAAGTGGAGAATGCTTTCTTCCACTGGAACAGCTCTGGAGGGACATAGATACGTCAGTGACAGAGGTGGCCTCTGGAAGGGGAATTGAGTGCTGGGCAGATGGGCTGCAAGGTGGACCTGTGCCTTCTGTATTTTGGACCATGGGGATGCATTACATTCAAACGTAGTATGAAAATATTAAAATGTAACAAAAAAACTTTAAAAATATTTGTGGTCTAGGTCCCAGTTTAGGGGGCTGGGATGACTGTGTTGTACTGGGATAGGAGAGACTGCTGGATTCAAGAGGGCAATGGGGTGTCCCGGGTGGGGGTAGGAGGCATCTCCAGTAGGCAGTGGAGAGAGATCTGGGAACTAGCCTGACTGAAGCGACCTCAGAGGGTGTACAGAGAAGGGACTGAGACCGAGGCCTGACGCGCAGGTGTAGGAAGCAGGGGTGGGGGGTGTGCACCTGCTCAGGGATGGGAGGGGCAGCTCTCATCAGCCCATCAGAGAGTGGCCTGTGGGGCCCGCTGGGAGGGCCTCCTGGGACCTGAGGTGTGGGGCAGTGGGAGCTTGGTTCTGTTTGGTATCTGGGTGTGTCTGGGGCACAGAGCCTGGCTCTGGGGGCAGAATGCTGGTTTTCTCATCAGGAAAGTCCCTGATGGAGAGAGGGACCCGCATTCTTCATGGGGGATCATCTAAGAGAAAATCCTCTCCTAGAGGTAGGGAGGTGACTGGAACTGAAGAGTGGCCCAGGGCGGTCAGCCCAGGGAGCTGGGTTTGGGGATCGGGTGGGGGGCAGTCAGTGGGAGTTCCATCAGCTCCTCGGAATTTGACCTCAGAGCCACTCTGGGAAAACCCTGTCAGGCTGGGGACTCAACTCCAGCACCTGGGGACTGCCCAGAGCTGCCAGCCCTCCCTGTCACCTCTCTTGCTTGTGACACTGAACACAGGATGAACCCCAAGGCAGAGTGGACCTGGACGCAAACGTTCCCCAGCTCTGACTCCAGGGTGCCAGCCAGAGACACCCTAGGCATCCCCTCATTTTCTTTCTTTCTCTCTCTCTCTCTTTCTCTCTCTCCCTCCCTCCCTCCCTCCTTCCTTCCTTCCCTCCCTTCCTCTCTTTTCTTTCTTTCTTTTCTCTTTCTTTCTCTCTCTCTCTTTCTTTCTCTCTCTGTCTCCCTCCCTCCCTCCTTCCTTCCTTCCCTCCCTTCCTCTTTTCTTTCTTTCTTTCTTTTTCTTTTTTCTTTCTGTCTCTTTCTTTCTTTCTCTTTCTCTCTCACTTTACTTTCCTTCCTTCCTTCCCTCCCTCCCTTTTCTTTCTCTCTCTCTTTCTTTCTCTCTCTCATTCTTCCTTCCCTCCTTTCTTCCTTCTCTCTTTCTCTTTTTCTTTCTCTCTCTCTCTTTCTTTCTCTCTTTTTCTTTCTCTCTCTCTCATCCTTCCTTCCCTCCTTTCTTCCTTCTTTCTTTCTGTCTCTTTTTCTTTCTTTCCTTCCCTCCCTCCCTCTCTTTCTTTCTTTCTTCTTCCTCTTTTCTTTCTTCTCTCCTTTCATTCATTCTCTCTCTCTCTTTCTTTCTTTTTCTTATTTCTACCACATTTTACTGAGTGCTAGGTCTGTGTCAGATCTGGGAATATAGTAAAGATTTTTAAAATGTTGGCTGCTATTTCAATAAGATTAAAAATTTTAGCATGATCTAATAATTCTAAAGTTGCATGCATTTGATGACATAACCTAAGGGTTTAAAAACAAAAATAAAAAGTGACAGAATTACAAGTAGAATTGACAAATTCACCACCATAGTGGGAGATTTAACATACTTTTCTCAAGAGCTGATAAATATAAGCAAGGTAAATATAAATTTATTTGTAATGATACGAAAGATCTAAACAATGCAATGAACACCTTTGATTTATTAGACACATAGGGAACACTGAATATATACACATTTATGAAAATAACACTCACCGTAGGTCATAGAGCAAGTCTCAACACATTAAAAGGAGTCAGTGTGACACCGTCTGTATTCTTAGTCTGCAGTACCACGAGGTAAGAGAACGAGATAACAGCCTCTTTCCCCAACTCTTGGAAATTAACAATGCACTTTCAAATGACTCATTGAGCAGAATGGAAATCGTAATGAAAGTTGAAAAATGTTTAGAACTAAAACATAATAAAATATTACATATTAAAACTGCGGGTTGTGGTAAATTTTATGTTATGTCTATTTTACCACAATTAAAAGCAATGCTAAAGTAGTATTGCCGTAAGAACTTGTATCAGGAACAAAATAAGACTAAAAATTCGTGAACTAAGCATTCAAAACTAAGAAGTAAAGTAAGAAGATCAGAACAAAGCAAAAGAAAGAAAAGAAACAATAAAGATAAGAATAGAAATTAATTAAATGGGAAACAAATGTATAGTAGAAAGGATTAACAAGACCAAAAGTTGGCTCTTTGAAAAGGTGAGTAAAATTAATGAAACTGGGGAGCAATTGACTAAGAACAAAATTTGAAGGCATAAATAATCAATATAGGATAAAAAAAGGGAGATAACAGAAATTAGAGAGGAGAGATTCAAAAGATATAAAATAATACTGTGAATAGCTTTAGTAATGAATTTGAAAACCCAAGCAAAATGGGCAACTTTCCAGAAAAATATCTAAAGCATGACTCAAGAAGTAATAGTGGCCGGGCGTGGTGGCTCATGCCTGTAATCCCAGCACTTTGGGAGGCCAAGGCCGGCAGATTGCTTGAGGTCAGGAGACCATCCTGACCAATATGGCGAAACCTCATCTCTACTAAAAACAAAAAATTAGCCAGGCCTAGTGGCACCTGCCTGTAGTCCCAGCTACTTGCGAGGCTGAGGCATAAGAATCACTGGAACCCAGGAGGTGGAGGTGGCAGAGAGCTGAGATCACACCACTGCACTCCAGCCTAGGTGACAGAGTAAGACTCTGTCTCAAAAAAAAAAAAAAAAAAAAGGAATTCCAAATAGTCCTATACCCCTTAAAGAAATTGAATTAGTAGTTTAAAATCTACCCCTCTTCCCCCTCTCCCCCATAATTCTGAAACCAGGTCCAGATACAGAGGGCTTTATAAATTTTATAAAATATTTAAGGGAGAGATAATGTAATATTATCCAAACTGGCTGGGCGTGGTGGCTCACGCCTGTAATCCCAGCACTTTGGGAGGCCGAGGCGGGCGGATCACGAGGTCAGGAGATCGAGACCATCCTGGCTAACACGGTGAAACCCTGTCTCTACTAAAAATACAAAAAATTAGCCAGGCGTGGTGGTGGGCGCCTGTGATCGCAGCAACTCGGGAGACTGGGGCAGGAGAATGGAGAATGGTGTGAACCTGGGAGGTGGAGGTTGCAGTGAGCCGAGATCGTGCCACTGCACTCCACCTGGGTGACAAAGCAGGACTCTGTCTCAAAAAAAAAAAAAAAAAGAGATAATATTACCAATTCTCATAATGAAACTAGTATAACCTTGATGACAACAACAACAACAAAAGACAAAGACAATGTAAGGAAAATGACTGGCCGATCTCCCCACCCTACCTGTAAATATTAGCAATTTCAAGCCAGCAATACACAAAAGGCGATGCATCATGACTGACTGAGTGAGGGTGTGATTGAAGCTGCTGTAACAAAAAGATCTGAAAACGCAGTGGCTTAAAGAAGCAAAAGTGTATTTCTCTCTCAGGTCTCGAGCTGAGTGGTCTGGCTCTATGTTGCCCCCACATGGTTCCAGGATTGTTCTGGCGTTTTTATTTCCTACTCCGTGGGGAGAGGGGAAAATGCTGTACAGGATAAATGGTTTAGCTTCCAAGGAGATGATGCAGAAGTTGCTGACATCACTTCCATTTGCACCTTTTTCCCCCAGACATGATCATAGGGCCCACTCTGCTGCAAGGGAGACTGAGAAATGTCTTTAGCTGGGTGAACGTGTGGCTAGCCCCATTGCTGGGATCTCTGTTATTAAAAAGAAGCAGAGAACGGTTGCTTAGGGATACTCAGCAATAGTCCCCATATTAACTAAATTAGACCTATCTGGGAATGCAAGGAGAATTGGACATCAGAAAATGTATTAATATAATTCACAACATTTCCATGGGTACAGAAAAAGACATTCAATCAAATTAAATGCTTAATAATGATAAAACCAAACTGCCGTTTCTAAGAATAGTAGGGAAACTTCTTTCAGTGACAATAATATCCACCAAAAGCCTGCAGTAGACATCAGGTTCAGTGGTGAAACATTAGAAACAGTCTCTTTAAAATCAGAAATAAGACAAGGTTGCCTGCCAGCACTGATTCCCTTCAGCCCTGTAATAAAAGATCTAGACAAGCCAAGGAACTAACGTTACAAAAATTGGGAAGGAAGAAATAAAACTGTCACTTTTCATAAATGATAAGACTGTCTATAAAGACAGCTGTAGACATGTTAGGAGCAAAATCTTTACATAAATTAGAATGAGAATTTCCATCCAGGTTTCTATATAAGTTCAATATACAAAATGTGACATTTTCCCTACGTATGGGCAACAAATAGAAAATTCAATTTAAAAAATATTAGTTATAATGGCACTGAAAGTAATAAGGTATCAAGGAATGAATCTTTCAAAAAATGTGCATGACCTTTCCGGGGGGAAATTATAAAACTTAATTGAAAGATATAAAGAAGCAATATACCATGTTAATGGACAGGAAGACTCGATATATAAAGATGTCACTTCTCCCCAAATTCCTCTAGAAATTGAATACAATTCTAATCAGAATCCTCACACAGTTTTTCTTGGAACTTGACAAGCTTATTATGAACTTTATATGAAATAGCAGAGTGTCAGTGGTAACGATAACAATTTTGAAAACATTCAAGAGTGGATGATTTGCTCTGCTGTGTATAAAGATCTGATATAGAACTTCAGTAGTTGGCTGGGTGCAGTGGCTCACGCCTGTAAGTAATCCCAGCACTTTGGGAGGTCAAGGCGGGCAGATCACCTGAGGTCAGGAGTTCAAGACCAGCTTGGCCAACATGTGAAACCCTGTCTCTACTAAAAATACAAAATTAGCTACATGTGGTGGCAGGCGCCTGTAATCTCAGCTATTTGGTTGCTGAGGCAGGAGAATCACTTGAACCTGGGAGGTGGAGGTTGCAGTTAGCCGAGATGGTGCCGTCGCACTCCAGTCTGGGCAACAGGAGCGAAACTCCGTCTCAAAAAAAAAAAAAAAAAAAAGAACTGCAGTAATTGAGGCAGTGTTTTACTGGCTTGAGGGTGGACCAAGAGTCCAATAGATGGAGAGGCTAGGAAAAGACTCATGCACTTATAGACTCTTGACATGTGATATGGTTTGGATCTGTGTCCCCATCTAAGTCTCATGTCAAATTGTAATCCCCAACAGTGGAAGTAGGGCCTGGTGGGAGGTGATTGGATCATGGGGGCGGAGTTTGCATGAATGGTTTAGCACCATCCCCCTTGGGTACTGTATAGTGAGTGAGTTTTTGTGAGATCTGGTTGTTTGAAAGTGTGTGGCACCTCTCGCCCCCTTGGTCCTGTTCTTGCCATGGAAGACGCCTGTTTCCACTTTGCCTTCCACCACGAGGCCCCCCCAGAAGCAGATGCCACCATGCTTCCTGTGCAGCCTGTGATACTGTGAGCCAATTCAACCTCTTTTCTTAGTAAATTACCCATTCCCAGATATTTCTTTACAGCAGTGGAACTGTGAGATGCGAGATGGCTTGACCACAGCTTACTGGGCAAAAAGCAGGCAGAGCTACTCAATAAATGGTTCTGGAGCAATCGGTCATGGAGATAATGATGTTAAATACATATCACACAGGCCAGGTGCGGTGGCTCACGCCTGTAATCCCAGCACTCTGGGAGGCCGAGGCGGGCAGATCACCAGAGGTTGGGAGTTCGAGATCAGCCTGACTAACATGGTGAAGCCCCATCTCTACTAACTATACAAATTTAGCTGGGTGTGGTGGCACATGCCTGTAATCCCAGCTACTTGGGAGGCTGAGGCAGGAGAATCGGTTGAGCCCCGTAGGCAGAGGTTGCAGTGAGCTGGGATCATGCCACTGCACTCCAGCCTGGGCGACAGAGTGAGACTCAGTCTCCAAAAATAAAATAAAATACAATAATAAAAAAATACATATCACACAAAAACTAAAAACAGTCAATAATCTCACCACACCCTAAATTCCATCTGAAGTGTGTAAAGACCTACTCATATTTATTTTCTTTTTTCTTTCTTGAGACAGGGTCTCACTCTGTTGCCCAGGCTGGAGTACAGTGGTGTGATCATGGCTCACTGCAGCCTCGACCTCCCAGGCTCAAGCGACCTGCCCACCTTAGCCTCCTGAGTAGCTAGGACTACAGGCATGCACCAACACATCTGGCTAATTTTTGTATTTTTTGTAGAGATGGGGTTTCACCATATTACCCAAGCTGGTTTCAAACTCCTGGGCTCAAGTGATCTATGTGCCTTCATCTCCCAAAGTGCTGGGATTGCAGGCATGAGCCACTGCACCTGACAAGACCTGTTTATGAAAAGCAAAACTTTAAAAGAAAATGAGGATATTCGTCTTCATGAAATTGGGAGAAGGAAAGGAATTTTTAAGTAAGATTCACTCCAAAAAACACAAGTCATTATGATGCAGGGCAGGTGAGCCTCCAAACTGGGGCTTAGCTTTGGAAGGTTCTTGGGTTCTCTCAGGAAGGAATTCCGTGCTGAGCCGATGGTGGAAGGAAACAGCTTTATGGAAGTGGCAGTGTTACAGCTCCGCGATCGCCCCTGCAGAGTAGGGCTACCTGACGGGCAGTGTACTGAGAGCAGCAGCTCAGGGGCAGTTCCACAGTCATATTTATACCCATTTTTAGTCACATGCAAATTAAGGGGTGGGGTATTTAGAACTTTCTAGAAAAAGGGTGGTAGTTTCCAGGCTGTTGCTATGGAAAGGGGTGGTAACGTCCGGGTGTTGCCATGGCAATGGTAAACTGACATGGCACTGGTGGGCATGTCTCATGAAGAGGTGCTTTCACCTCGTCCCCATTTCTGCTAGTCCTCAGTCTGGTCTTGAGTCAAGCCCTGCCTCCTACCTCAATTAGGAGAGAAAGTGGAAATTTGACTACATGCAGATAAAAATTGTGTCTATTAAATGTCACAACATATTAAAAGACATCCCACGGACTGGAAGAAAGTATGAAATGCCTCTAGCAATTCAATTGGAAATCAGAATATGCAAAGAGCTTCTCCAAATAAATGTAAGAGAAAGATAAATACTGGGCCTGGCACAGTGGCTCACGCCTGTAATCCCAGCACTTTGGGAGGCAGAAGTGGGTGGATTACCTGAGGTCAGGAGTTTGAGACCAGCCTGGCCAACATGGTGAAACCCCATCTCTACTAAAAATACAAAAATTAGCCGGGCATGGTGGCATGTATCTTTAATCATAGCTATTCAAGAGGCTGAGGCAGAAGAATCGCTTGAACCTGGGAGGCAGAGGTTGCAGTGAGCGGAGATCATGACGTTGCACTCCAGCCTGGGCAACAAGAGTGAAACTCCATCTCAAAAAATAAAATAATAAAATAAAATAAAATAAAATAAATAAAATAAAATAGATAAATGCTCCAATAGAGAAATGGAGAAAAGTGAAGAAAAAGCAATTTATGGAACAGGAAACACAAGGTCCAATAATCACTTACAATGATGCTTAATACAACTGGGAATCAGTTAATATAAATTAAAACCTCAGTGAGATGCCAATTCACACCCATCTAGCTGGCAAAAGTATGAAGTCTTACAGGCCAAGCATGGGCTGGGAGTAGACGAGGAGGCCCCTGGAGGTGGGCGTAGCACTGTCCGTTGAAGTGCAAGATATGTGTGTGTATGCTAAACCTCACACACCAGCCCAGGAGCACACGGATGTTCACAGCAGAATCGTTTGTAGTGCAAACATTGCAAGCCACTTACAAATCCTGGCCCGGGAGATGTAGGCTGCAGTGAGCCATGATTGCACTCCAGCCTGGGCAACAGAGTGAGACCCTGTCTCAAAAAAGGAAAAAGGAAATAAATATGAGTAGGTCTTTACACACTTTGGACAGAATTTAGGGTGTGGCGAGATATTGACTATTTTTAGTTTTTGCGTGATATGTATTTAATGTCATTATCTGCATGAATTGGATAAATAACATTTCAATACATTCATATACTGGAATATTTACCAGAAAAATTACTAAACTGGAACTCTAAGTTGAACATTTCCCAGCACACTGCTGGGTGGGACTGTGCCTCCCAAATTCGAAGGCCTGTGGTGAGGAGGAGGGAGCTGACTGACCCTGAGTGGCCCCAGAACAAGAGGTAGCACCTCTATGAGGACAATCCAAGGGAAGGATTTGGGCTGAAAATGAGGAAGGGTTTTCTAACAGGCCAGGCTAGCTGGGAGTGAAAGAGACTGCCCCTTAAGGGAATGAGCTCCCTGTCATTGAAGGTATGTAAGCAGGGACTGGGCAGCTGCATCATGGGCAGTGAACCAAGCATTGTCTATCAATGGCACAAGGGTGGGTTGAATACAGATGGCCTTAGGCCCCTTCTAAGCATGCCCAGAGGCCTCGTGGTTCTGTGATTCAGTGAGTTTGCAAAGTGTAGTCAAAAGAGGATGGGACTAAATGAATAACCAAATGTGACACATCCCTGCAGTGGGACACTACTCACTAATAAAAGGGACACATCATGACCCATGTAACAACAAGATGAATCTCGAAAATATGCTGTGTGAAAGGGCCTTGGATAAGACGCCACACCGTGTGATGCCGTTTATGTGAAATCCTAGAAAACGCAAAGTAATCTACAGAGGCAAAAAGCAGATCGGAGCTTGTGTGTGTGAGCTGGGCGGTGGCTGGGGGGGTGGGGAGGGAGAAACAGAGGGAGAGGTGGGCTGCAGGGGGGTGCAAGGAAGCTTTTCAAAGTGATGGAAGTGTTCTGTGATGTTCTGTATCTTGGGAGGTTCCATGGGTGCATATATCTGTCAAAATGGATGGAATTATATGCTTTAAATGGATCACTTATTGTATTCAAATTATACTTCCACATAGATACTTTTTTTTTTTGAGATGGAGTCTCCGCTCGGTCGCCAGGCTGGAGTGCAGTGGTGCGATCTCAGCTCACTGCAACCTCTGCCTCCCCGGTTCAAGCCATTCTCCTGCCTCAGCCTCCTGAGTAGCTGGGACTATAGGTGTACGCCACCATGCCCAGCTAATTTTTGTATTTTTAGTAGAGACAGGGTTTCACCACGTTGACCAGGATGGTCTCCATCTCTTGACCGCGTGATCTGCCCGCCTCGGCCTCCGAAAGTGCATATGGATACTTTTAAAAAAAGAACTAAAAGGAGAGGAGGGCTGGAGCAGAGGTCAGTGCCGCTGCATCATGGACTTGGTCACGTAGACTTGGGCCTGACTGCTGTCGTCCAAGTGGCTTCTCTCCTCCATCTGGCCATCCTGCCAACCCTGGCCTGTCCACACAATCCCAGGACCACCTGCAGATGGGGGACATTCCCAGAGAGTGGCTCCAGGGCTCCTGTGTCATTCTCGGTGTGGGTGAGAGTGCTTCAGGGATAGCTTTCTGTTCTTCCATGTTTTGTATTCACTACAGTACCAAGCCCAGAGCTGGGTATTCAGGTGGTGTATCACTGATGCATGCAGAATGAAGGAGAGAATCAATGGCTTAAGCTAAGGAGAATTTTTGCTTGGGCTGCCCTGGAGAAGTGGCTTTCTTGGGAAGGAGGGCAGTTGCAATTTTAGGACCGTCATGGCCATGTACAGTTGAGTGGGTTGTGTACTGCAAAAAAAAAAAAAAAAAAAAGGCCGGGTGCAGTGGCTCACGCCTGTAATCCCAGCACTTTGGGAGGCCAAGGCGGGTGGATCACAAGGTCAGGAGATCAAGACCATTCTGGCTAACATGGTGAAACTCTGTCTCTACTAAAAAATACAAAAAAATTAGATGGGTGCGGTGGCACGCGCCTGTAGTCTCAGCTACTTGGGAGGCTGAGGCAGGAGAATTGCTTGAACTCGGGAGGCGGAGGTTGCAGTGAGCCGAGATCACGCCACTGCACTTCAGCCCGGCGACAGAGCGAGACTGTCTCAAAACAAACAAACAAACAAACAAAACAAAACAAAAAACAGTCTCTGCTCTAGTGGGTGAACGAAGGATAAAACTCAGTATCTACACTGCTTTCCGAGTCAGGTGGCTGCACCCATTGGCTGTGCATTCCTAAAAAAGCGCATTATTCTTTTCTCTTCCCTTTTTTAAACAAAAAAATGTTTTATTCTGGAAGAATTTTAGATGTACAGGAAAGGTGCAAAGATAGTAGGAGTGTTCACATACATTTTCACCCAGTTTCTCTCTATGCTAACATCATTTGTGTAACCACGGTATATTTATCAAAACTAAATTACTATTCTTAACAATACTATCAAAAATTTCAGACTTTATTTGGATTTTACTACTTTTTCCACTGATGTTCTTATTTTATTTTTATTTTATTTTATTTTATTTTTTTGAGACGGAGTTTCACTCTTGTTGCCCAGGCTGGAGTGCAATGGTGCGATCTCGGCTCACTGCAACCTCTGCCTCCCGGGTTCAAGCAATTCTCTGCCTCAGCATCTTGAGTAGCTGGGATTACAGGTGCCCGCCACCACGCCTCGTTAATTTTTTGTATTTTTAGTAGTGATGGGGTTTCACCATATTGGCCAGGCTGGTCTCGAACTCCTGACCTCAGGCGATCCACGTGCCTCGGCCTCCCAAAGTGCTGGTATTACAGGCGTGAGCCACCACACCCAGACTGATGTTCTTTTTTTTTAAAGCTAATTTAATCGTTTAAATTGCTTCAAGAAGCTGCATGTATAGATGAAACACTTGTTTTTTTTCCCCCTTCAAGAACTAGAAATGAATTCTTTTAAAAAATTTATTAAAATTTTTAAATTTGTAATTGACACATAATAATCGTACATATTTATGGGGTACAATGTGATGTTCCAATGCATGTATATACCGTATAATGATCAATCAAATCCAGGTAATTCCCACATCCATCACTTTTAATATTTATCATTTCTTTGTTGCGACATTTGAAACCTTCTCTTCCAGCTGTCTTGAAATATGCACGAGATTGAGATTTGCTGTAGTCACCCCACTGTGTAACAGGACACCAGAACTTACTCTTTCTGTCTCACTGAAGCTCCACGAATGTTCTTTTTCTGTTCCAGGTTCTAATCTGGGGTACCGTACTGCATTTAATACATTATTATTATTATTACTATTATTATTTAAATTAACACAGAGGTTGCCCTGTGGACTAGCAGTGGATGGAAAAAGAAAGGGGCATAGAGAAGTATCCAGAACAAAGTCCTCAGGTGGCCTGTGAGGGAGGAAGCCCCAGGGTGGTCACGGGGCACACCTGGCCTCTCTGACCCATGGTCTCAGCACAGCGTATGCAAAGTGCAGAGGAAGGACACCGGTTTGCTGGTAGCTTTAACAGTTGACTTGCCCAGCGCTTGAGGAAGTTGCATTTCCCTTTCTGTAAAAGTCAATGTTGTGAACCCAGTAACTTGTGTGAATTGCTCTGAAAAGGTTCAGCCTCTGGGTGCCTGGTGGGAATCCTGCACTCTGCCAGCCAGCAGGCCCTGGCCCTCTGCACCCTCCTTTGGGGTTCCTGGCTTGTCCTGAGTGACGAGTCCAGGGTGGGTGACCAGTGGCTCTTCCTCTCCCCGCCCCTCCGTCCCTTCCCCCTGGAGCTGGAAAGGTGTGTGGGTGGGGAGTGATAGCAATGAACAGTGAACTTGGCGCCAGCTGGGGTGGTCAAATGTTCACCCGAGTCCACGTGGAGAGCCCTCGTGGCGAAGGGAGCGCCCTGCAAGCTGCAGAACTCAGGTTTTGTCCCTTCAAACAGCAGCTGGAGCCAATAGCTGCAGCTTGGAGAAGAGCTTGGAGTCACCTGAGCCTAGGGCTGGTTTCAGGCTAGGTGGTCAAATGACTTCTCAGACCCTCAGTTTTCGCATCAGGGAAATGGGCCACAGTTCTAGCTCCAGGGTGCCTGGTCCCCCAGGGCGGCCTCAGAATAGGCTTGGCTCCTGTGGGGCACTGCCCGCCACTTCCCCTCAATGTGCCCTTCTCCATCAGCGGACCCCACCTTCCCTTCCTGCCTCATCGCCCCACATCCACCCACCCAGGGACTCCCACACAGGCCCTTGCCTGGGGGAGCCTCTGGGTCCTGGCTCAAGCAATCTCCCCCCACCTGGAGTTCCCTCTTTAGGGCGCACGTTTCAAGAGCCAGCTCCAATGCTAGCTTGCAGGCCCCCAGCTCTCCATCTCGGTAACCCTGAGGTCCTCTCTGTAGATTCCCCCGTTGCCTCAATCACTTCCTGTCTCTGTTATGATCTCCCATGATGAAGTCATGCCTCCCTCTCTGCAAAGGGTGTAAACTCCAGGGACCAGCTGTCTCTTGCATCCTGGGATCACCAGCACCTGGTACTGTGCCTGGCACACAGCAGGCACTCATTAAATGCTCTGCTTAGAATTGAGGTGCACTGAATTCTTGGAACCCTCAAGTTCTTGGAGAACAGCCTCTGGGCCCGCCCCGTGGACAGAAAGTGAGCCTCCCAGCACAGAGGGCCCCCAGGTCTCCTGCTGGAGCCTCCACGCAGGGGGCCTGTGGGGATGGCCAGGGCTCAGCCCAGCACCTGAGCGCCCCTCCCACCAGCTGCTCTGCCAGACCGCATGCTCCGCCCCCTGCAAACGACCGTGGGGGGAGCAGCTTGAGTAAGTTCCCCTTCCGTTTCCTCCTGCCCCACCACCGCTGCTCCTCAGCAGGCGCCTCACCAGCCTCCACACCCCTTGTGCCCGCAGAAACGCGCCTGGCCCTGAGCTGTCACCACCGACACTCTCCAGGCTCCGGACACGATGCAGGCCATCAAGTGTGTGGTGGTGGGAGATGGGTAGGTACCTGGCTGGACTGCCTCACAGCCCCCAACTGGGATGCCCTGAGATCCTTCCGCCCTGGTGTCCCTGGGGAAGCCCCTGGCCCTGCAGAACTAGGCGTCCCTGGAAGGCAGCTTGGAGGGGTCGCTTCCTTCTTCTCCGAGGGCCCACAGGGAGCACCCGGGGGTGGGCTGAGGGGAGCTTCACCCTCTTCAGCCCCACCCCACCCCAGAAGCCATCTCGGTGGAGGGTGCAGGACTATGGGTGAGAGTGCCCAGGGCTCCTCACCTGCACCCCAAAAGCTGGGGGCAGGTCTCCCACAGAGGCAAGCCTCAGTCTTTACTCTGTGGATGCAGGAGGGAAGTGGGAAACCTGAAATTCAGCCTTTGTCCCCAGGCTGACCTGGGCTGTCGTCACTGGCTTGGTGCTGCTGTGTGGCCTTGGGCAAGTCACAGCACCTCTCTGAACCTCAGCTTATTCATCTGGGAGGAGGCCTATGCCCTGGGGATGCTGTGGGGTCGCTTGAGATAAGCTGAGTGGCTGTCTTGCTTGTAGTATGTGCCTTCTAGCACCCCCTCCACTTTCTCTCCCCTCCCCTCAGCCTGCCGGGTTGGGGAGGATGTGTGGGGGATGTGGGTGAGGAGCAGAAGGGGCAAGGGGACATTGAGAGACAGAGAGGGAAGGAGGAGGCTAAAGGATGGGAGGGTGATTGTGGGGTCGGCAGGGGAGGGGCAGGCTGGGCTGAGACCCTTCTCAGTTGTCAGATCCCAGTGACTTCAGGCTGTCTTGTCCCCTGGGGGGGCCTCAGTTTCCTCATCTGTAAAATGACAGGTCCAGGCCAGGTGCAGTGGCTCATGCCTGTAGTCCTAGCATTTTGAGAGGCCAAGATGGGAGGATTGCTTGAGGCCAGGAGCTTGAGACCAGCCTAAGCATCATAGCGAGAACCCATGTCTATAAAAAAATTTTTTTAAGCCAGGAGTGGTGGCATATGCACCTGCAGTCCCAGCTACTGGGGAGGCTGAGGTGGGAGAATCGCCTGAGCCCAGGAGTTTGAGGCTGCAGTGAGCTATAATTGTGCCACTGCAGTCAGCCTGGGTGACGGAGCAAGACGCTGTCTCTTAAAAAAACACAAAATAAAAGGACACGTCCAATTTGTCAATCTGTCATGCCTGCCAGCAGCCACATCTTAGGGTCCAGCCTACAGGCTCACCCTGGAGCATGTTCTAGCTGGAAGGGGGCCTCCTGTCCAGCCTTCCCATTCTACAGAGGAGCAGCCTAAGGCTTTGAGAGACTCAGCTCTCCTGGCCCGGGCCCTGTGGCCCCGACTTTGGCTGTGACCCATCTAGGTGGGGGCGGGCCCATTTGTCCACCAGCCTCAGCTGATTCTGATGCATGGCTCCTTATCTGCCCTTGCCTGCCCAGCCCTGTTCACTTCTGCTTTGTATCTGATCGGAGGAGGGGCGGGCGGAAGTCAAGGGTTAACGTTCCAGTCATTCAAAATTACCTCGGTGGCAGGCCCAGGGGAGGGCGATGGTAGGAGGAGAGGATGAGCTGTCTTCTCTGAGCAGGAAGTGACAAAACCACGCAGGGCAGGGGAAGGCCCAGAGCTGTCCCTTGGCCTCTGGGCTTCGGCTGAGCTACCTGCACCCGCTCCCAGCCTCGCATGCTGAGGGTGGAGGAGGCGCGCGTTATCACTTCCTTCCTATGTACCAGCTCTGGGGTTAATCTAGCCTTCTCTATTTATCCTCTCACCAAACCTAATAGGTCCATTTTACAGGTGGGAAAATGAAAGTTCAGGGAAGCTAAGTAATTTGCCCAAAGCCTCACAGGATTTGAACCCAGACCACTCTGACTCAAACCCTGACCTGGTAACTGCTCTGCTCCACGGGGGAGGTGAGAGGGAAGAGCAGGGTCAGGTCTTCCCTAGCAGCCGTCGGCTGCTGCCGTGCGTCAGGCCCTGTGCTCAGTGCTTTGATAGGCCTCGTTGGATTTACTCCTCAGCACACTCCTATGAGGATGGGCTCATCTCTATTTTCTAGATGGAGAAACTGAGGCAGGTTAAGTGACTTGTCCAAGATCATACCACTGGTAGGTGGTACAGCTGGGATTTGAAGCCCAGGTCAGGCGTCGGGGGCCCCTCGGCATTGCCTGGGTCTGCTGGGCACCCTCTGTCCCACATCACTGGGCCCTGGAGAAGCCTGTGGGAAAAGCGGATTGCCAGCTCTGCGCACACCCGTGGATCAGAATCTCTGGGGCTGGACCCTGAAGTCTCCACTTTAACAAACATCCACATGACTTGCAGGCTCTCGGGGGTGAGAACACAGACATGGGGCATCTCACATGGGGAGACGGAGGCCCAGAGGGCTGGGCTGGGTGGATGCTGAGGTCTTCGCAGAGGACCATGCAGAAACCTCCCCAGGTCTCCGGCAGAGCCCATGACCGCCGCCCTCTTGCACTTCCTGTCTTTCAGGGCCGTGGGCAAGACCTGCCTTCTCATCAGCTACACCACCAACGCCTTTCCCGGAGAGTACATCCCCACCGTGTGAGTTCCTGGGGATATGCGGGGTGCTGGGAGGAGGGGAGAGACCGTCACCAAGTCGACCCCCCTTTCAGGCACTTCCTGTGGGCCAGACCCTGTGTGGGCACCCACAGCCTCCAGCCCAGTGGAGCTGCCTGACAGTCCAGCCAAGAAGGCAGCACTGGTGCTGAGAGGTGCTGGGGGCTCCCAGAACCCGGGATGGGGTATGGAGGAAGGGGTAGAAGGGAGGAGGGGTGGCCTTTAGGCTGGGCCTCCAAGCAAAGGGACGTGGAGGAGAGGGCTGGCTCAGGCAAGAGCAGGAGCTGGGAGAGGAGCTTCTGTGGAAGCAGGCTGCTGGAGGAGGTGATCCAGAGAGCCTGACTCCAAGGAACAGGGACACCTGGGGACAAGGCATGCTGGGGGGCGGAACAGAGCTGTCTGCAGGCCTGGGAGGCCCTGTGCTCTATTGCAGGATGCGGAGGCAGGGCTGTCATCGGACGTGTAGGGAGCGTGTTGGTGTCAGACTCAGGAGGGAAGGATGACTGGGGAGGCACCAGCCCCTCCCTGGCCAGCCCTCAGGGGTCCCCATCACTCCTAGGACATTTCCCCGACTCCCTAGCATGGCACTCAAGGCTCCTGATGGCCTTCACTCAACCTCCCACCTGGCCTTATTACCCATTACTTTGCTTCACACTCTGCCTCCTCCGGACCCTACTGTTCGCCACAAACTGCCTGCACATTTCTACCCCAGGGCCTTTGCTCAAGCTGTTCTCTCTCCCCATAGTGCTTTTTCTCCCCACATCCACCTGTCTAAAGCCTCCAGGCGCAGCTCCAGTGCCCCCTCCTCCGGGAAGCCTTTCTGATCTACCACGAAGGGGTCTCCACTCCCCAGAGTGACTTTATCTGATTTCTCCCATGACTATGAGCCTGTGGAGGGCAGGGAGCCATGGCCAGCTCTTTGTGGGTCTCCCATTATCTCAGCACAGTGTCTTCTACATGGTGTGATACATGCATTACCTTACACACAACACATGTGTTTTGAGTTGACCTGACTTGGACATCGTGGGAAAGACCACAGGAAGATCGATCATAGCCACCATCTAGCAAAGGCCTGCCACATGCTGGCCCCTGCGCAAGATGTCACACATGTGTGATCTCATTTGATCCCCCTGGGAGATGGCTATTAGCATGCACAGGACACCCATGGGGAAGCTGAGCCTCACAGCCACTAAGAGGCTTGCCTCCCAGGCTTACACGGTCCTGTCCAGCTTCAGAGCCAAGGTCCATGCAGAACCTCGCTGGGGCCCTCATTTCTTGATCTTAATGAACCCCCCTTTCAGGGGCAGGGATCAGGCTCTCCTAGGAAGAGGGAGGCAGGCAGAAGGGAGAAGAAAGCCTGGAGCCAAGATGCTTCCAACCCACCCCAGAGGATTCCTCACTACCCAACCCCCAATCCCAGACTTGGGTGGGCTGGGCTCTCTCTGCTGCTGTCTCTCCCCGGGACACTCTACTCAGCTGCCTTAGATGCCCTGGCCCAGGCTAGAGGAAGGCAGGCAGCCAGGAGAGGGCAGGGAAACCCTAGCAGAGAGCCTAGAAAACCGCTTTTGCCCCAGCTCGGTCCTGATGCTGGTGAGTGCCCCTCTCTGGTCCTGTCCTTATATACAAAATGGGAACAAGGATTCCTGCCCACTCACCATCAACTATCAAACGTTTATCAGGTGCCTCTAAGTGCCAAGGGAGGGCTGGCTGCAAACCTGAGCAGGGAGGCAGAATTAGGTGAGGCGGCTCCTGCTCAAGGCCATGGTCACCAGCAGTGTGTTGTCACTGCCTCTGTCCCTGGGTCTCTGGATGCTGGCTTGAGACCTTGTCCCACCTTTGTGCATCCTGGCTGAGTTGAAGGACCCACTTGCTGAAGGACCTTGGACCAATCACTTCCCCTCTCTGAGCCTCAATCTCCTTTTCTATAAGAGGTAGAGGCTTGGAAGTCCCAAGCTCCTTCCCCAGGCACCTCCCTTGTACGTTGAGATGGATGGCTGAGGCTGCTGAGGCCAGGTTATGGCCAGGTGCTCTCAGCAGCCTGGAGGCCCCTGATCCCTGGTGGCCCCTAGTGGACTTTGTTGTCCTGGACAACATCACAGAAGCTGGAGAAATAGGCCCGACCAGATCTACCTTCCCAAGTCTCTCTGAAGGATTGGGTGAAGGTATCCCAGTAGGGCCAGCTCCATGCGTGTGGCCACCTATCCAGTTGCACAGGGCCCCATGCTCAGAAGGGTCCTGCACCTTGTTTAATACTCTGATGTCTACATCTTGAAATTCTTAATCATTTTTGAGCATGGGCCCTGTACTTCCATTTTGCACTGGGTCTTGCAAGTTCTGTGGTGAATCCTGCCTCACACCCTCATATGGCTTCAGGCACAAAGTTTCTCAGCCCCAGACGAGACCCCAGAGCGGGATCCTGCCACTGCCAATGCCTGTGCCCCTGTGAAGGGAGGGTAAAATAGTCACACTGGGCCCTTGACATTGGAGGGGGAAGAGGGCGAGAGGGTGGGTTGGGAAAAACAGGCAGCCCCAAATCTCTGGCACCTGAGATTAAGGTGGAGAGAGCTTCTGGGCTGAGGATGGTAGGTTTGCTGGGGGTTGGGGAGGCCCGTGCTACAGATACAAGATCAGATGAGCCTGAGAGCTGGCTCCCCATGCTGCCAGCCATGAGGGGTTAACAGCAAAGGGATGGACCTGAACCTTCGGAACTGACATCTTCCTGAGCAGCCAATCAGTTGCCAGGACTCGTGGGGCTGCACCGTGATTGGCTCTTGCCGCCTGCTCTGTTGTATAGACCCTATATTGGAGCCGGCAAGGCCCTGTGAGTTCTTTGCATCAAATCCCCCGTTTCGCAGTTGGGGAGCCTGAGTCTGCTCTGTGGATGGCCCCGTGCTAGGTGTTGGGGATACAGAAACATGGCAGGAAGACAGTGCCCTCGTGTGCCTGTGGCATAGAGGGGCGCCCCCTTACACCTCGCCTGGTTAGAACCAAGCTCGACGGAAGCCCTGGTGAGCTTTTAAAACTGAAAGTTAGGCTGGGCGCCGTGGCTCATGCCTGTAATCCCAGCACTTTGGGAGGCTGAGGCAGGCAGATCGCTTGAGCCCATGAGTTCGAGACCAGCCTGGGCAACATGGAGCAGAAACCCCATCTCTACAAAAAATACAAAAATTAGCCGGGCATGGTGGTGCATGCCTGTAGTCCCAGCTACTCGGGAGACTGAGGTGGGAGGATCGCTTGAGCCTAGGAGGGTGCGGCTGCATTGAGCTATGATCGTGCTACTGCACTCCAGCCTGGGCAACAAAGTGAGACCCTGTCTCAAAAAATAAAATAAAATAAAAAGAGCCTCCCAAAAAACAACTGAAAGTTAACCTGGCCTAAATCTCTCCTGTGGCTCCCTTCACACTTAAAACTCATCTTAATGCTCAAACCGTGAACAACAGCCCCCCTCTCCCCAGCCTCATTTACCACACCCCTTACCCACTTCATTCCAAGTATACAGACTGCCTTGATGATCTCTGCCTCCCCCCAACCTCTTCACTCCCCTTTATGACACCCAGAACCCTCCCTGCTTCCTGTCATTCAGTTCCCTGCTTAGACATCGCCTCCTTGACCCCCTGTCTACAGCAGCCCCCCGTCTCCAACCTGCCCTCTCCATCCCACCACCCTGCTTGGCTGTCTTCATATGCCCCCCCACAGCCCGACTTCATCTTGCTGCTCCTTTGCTGCCACTCCTCCTCTTGGATGGAAGCTCCCTGAGGACAGGGCCCTTATCTGCCTCGCTCCCTGCCATCGCGCCAGTTTCTAGAACAGAGCTGAGCCCATTCCTGTTGCTCCGTCATGACTGCCTCCCCCACCCCGGGGAGGAAGGCAGGGCTCAGCTCTGCATGGAAGAATGTGTGCTGCTAATTGAGGTTGAATCATTTGGCACTTAATTTTCACTTTCATTTGAAATCCTCTCTTCGGTAAACTGACGAATCCAGCCTGGGATTCCAGTGGACAGGATGACATCAGCCTCCCTAGCTGTGTGCGCCAGGCCCCACCAGGTTCTCCTGCCTGGCCTCTCGGCAGCCCCATCCCTGCTCCTGCTGCTGTGTGTGTGGGTGCCTCCTGATGTCCAGTGGCTCAAGCCTCTGCCTTAGCTCAGGCACCCCTTCTGTTGGGTATTCTGTTCCCTCCTGCTCCACCTCTCCCTGCCCCGTGACACCTCCAGCTGCCTTCATCTTTCAACCAATAGCACGGTAAGGGCCTCCCCTCCTGGCTGATGTGCCAGTTTCCCCCTCTGTTCCCCTCTGGCCCCTCCCTAAGACTTCTCCAAGAGGGTCCCTCCCTCCCTCCCTCCCTCCCTCCCTCCCTCCCTCCCTCCCTCCCTTACTTCCTTCCTGACGGAGTCTCGCTGTGTCACCAGGCTGGAGTGCAGTGGTGCGATCTTGGCTCACTGCAACCTCTGCCTCCCAGGTTCAAGCGATTCTGCTGCCTCAGCCTCCCAAGTAGCTGGGACTACAGGCATGCACCACCACACCCAGCTAATTTTTGTATTTTTGGTAGAGACAGGGTTTCACCTGTTGGCCAGGATGGTCTCGATCTCTTGACCTGGTGATCCACCTGCCTCAGCCTCCCAAAGAGCTGGGATTACAGGCGTGAGCCACCGTGCCCAGCTGGGACCTTTTCTAAATGCAAATCTGATCTCATCACCTCTGTCTGGTTTGGCCCCTTGCTGGTTCCCCATTGCCCTGAGAACCAAGACCTGACTGGTCCGTGCCCCTCTGACATCAATCCTTTCTCACCCCCAAGTCACTAGCCATGCGTGCCCTGTGGTCTCTGGGTTCCTTGAATGCACCATCCTTCCTCCCTGGGGGTGGGCTTTGGTGGTGGTCAGGTGATACCTGTGTGCTGGGGCCCCTTCCACCTGCCCCATTCCCCTCCTCCACTCCATTCTAGGGCCAGGCCTCAGAGTTCTACAGGCACTAGATGAAAACATGGTCTCTGCTCTCTCCAACTCCATTTCCAGCCATGAAATAGCAGCGATGCTTACCATGTGGGCCTTTCTGAATTGGGTAACAGGATCTAGCCTTGCTCTGCCACCCACTGGCTGGGAGATCTTGGGCAAGTCTCTTCCTCTCTGTAAGCCTCAATTTCTTCATCCGGAAAATGGGGTGAGGGTTGGCCATGGTGGTCTGTGCATAAGGTTCCTCTCTGGTCCTGGCTGCCTGTGGGTCTCTTAAGTAAGGGGGACCCTCAGGGGTGTCACACCATTGACACATTCCTGCACCTGTCCCTCTGGTCCTCTGGGGAGGGGCCCTGTGGCAGGGGCATTTGGGGACATGGAAAATGAGACTGCTTAGCTTCTCAGCATCTCCTAGTGGGGTGGCTTGAACATCCTCTATTTTTTTGGATTCTCCTAATGGCTCCAAGAAATAGGTATTTTCCCCTCCACATTAAAGAGATTGAGGCTCAGAGAAGTTAGGTCACTCACCCAGGGTCACACAGCCCGGATGTCCTGGCTTCCCAAGGAACTCTGTGTTCCCGCCCAACAAGAAAGTTCCTTGACCTCTTCAGGCCTCAGTTTCCTCATCTGTCTAATGGGGGTAACTTAAGATCCTTTTGTCTTGGATCACATGAGACTTCAAGACCTAACATACAAAGACCCTCAGCCCCCTGCCTGGCCTCAGAGAAGGTGGCTGTTGCTTCTCAAGGTCCCAGCTCTTTCCCCATCACCGTGGCCCTGAGATTCCAGGGATGACCCAGAGGAGACAGGTGAATCTTGTGGGGCTTCTTGGCACTAGCACTGTGGCTGGACATTAGAGGAGAGAGTGTCCAAGCATTTCCCAAAAGTGTGTTTCTGGTCAAAACTGGAGAAACAACACAGGTGTGGCTTTTCCCATCATGCCTCGCTGTGTCTCCCTGGACAGCGCCTTCTTCCTGAAATCCCACAGCAGCGTAGGTGGTACCCAGAGTAGGTGCACGCCAGCACCTGCTGTGCACCAGACCGCGGGCTGGCCCCAGGGTGCAGCGGCAAACAAATGAGGCTTATTGCCTGCCACTTGGGATGCTGAGTTCCCCAAGGAGTGCTGGTTTAGGTGGGGTGGTAGCCCCGACATGGCTGGAAGTCAGGAAAGGCTTCTTGGAGGAGGTGACATTGAGCAGGGGCTGGAGGGATGAGTAAAAGTCAGCCAGCCTGGCAGTGGGGAGGAAGAGAAGGGAGAGAGGAAGGAGAGTGGGAAGTCAGGGGCCACTGTTTGCAGGCACTTTCCAGACAGGCGGGAACAGGGCCGTTTGAGGAACTGAGAGGTAACCAGGAATTCTGTCCAGGGCTGGACAGGCAAAGTGTATTAAAAAGGCTGGGCTGCCCACTTTTTGGGGGTGTGGGGGACTCCTCTCAGGAGAGGTGTCTTTTGTGTTACTCTGAAGTGTTAGCGCTTCTGCAGCCTAACATTGAGTAGCGTTCTCTGAGGACTTCCTGGAGGAGGTGGTTTAATTCCCTTCCACCTGCATTCACTGGGTGACAGGCCTGAGACTGTGGAGAATAAGCAGGCATCGGCCTGGCCCACACAGAACCCACAGCCCTTGAAGGGGTGGAGACTCACCAAGTGCCTGCTCGTGGTCAAGGCAAAGTAGTCACCTGAGAGAGGGAACCATGGGCTCTTTACAGGTAGAGGACGACGAAGCTTCGCCAGAGAGGAGGACTTGTCTGGGCAGGGTTTTGAAGCATGAATAGAAGTCGGGAGTGAAATGGGGCTGGAAGCGTATTCCAGAGGGAGATACAGACAGGATCAAAGGCTTGGAGGGGTGGGCAGCCTGGAGGGTGTGGGGGCCAGAGGCCAGGTTGGTGAGAACATATGGACAGCTAAGGTGGGAAGGACATTCTGGGCAGGGGCTTTGTGTGGACCAGCACAGGGAGGTGGGCAGTGTGAGCCTTTCCCGGGAAACGGCTTGGCTGGTGTGCGAGGGGAGGAGTAGGAGGAGAAGTCAGAGGAGCCGGAGGTCTCAGTGGACCAGGTCAGGGCCTGTGTGGGGGACCACAGCGGGAAAAGTGACAGTGATTCCCTAACCCTCAGGGGCAAGCGGTGAGGGCATTCCCGGAGGCACAGCTGTGGCCTGGGGCAGTGAGCACTGGTCGTGGTCACTGGTTTCTGGTTTCTTACCTAGTTGGGTCACTCACTGGCTGTGTGGCCTTGGGCAAGTCACTGCATCTCTCTGAGCCAAGTTTTCCCTTCCACAGCGTGGGTAGCCAGCACCTTCCTCGCGGGGATGTGTGTAGCAAGAACTGGCTTGCAAAACCTCCCCTATTCCGAGCTTGGAGCCCTGGGATGGCCCTCCCAGCATTCGCTGGGCTTCCCCGTCTCTGATATTTGTCAGGCTCCTCACCCCGTGTCTGGCCTTCTGCCAGCTGTGGGGGCAGGATCAGGCTTGTACTCCTTGGTGGCCCCAGCGCTGGCTCTGCACCCGATGCATAGTAGGTGCCTAGCAAGTGCATCTGGAGGCTCGTTCGATGGCCCTGCAGGGCTTTCTGGGTCTGGCGGGAGACATTGGGAGTCAAGGTCAGTGCCTCACACCATCTCCTCGGCAGCATGTGTCTTTCTACCGTTTGCCATGGCCCTTCCCATGGCCAGTGACTAACAGCTTTCACGCACACTCTGGGGTGGGCTGAAAGGCCCCGGAAGCAGCCCTCTTTCCCTGGAAGATGGGAGATGAATGACAGCACCCTAGCTTCCTGCCTTCTCTGGGGACGCCCTGAGCACAGTCCGTTCTGTCTCCCAGGTGGCCCCAGCAGGACTGAGCAGCAGCGGTCCACAGCCATGACAACTCAACCACCTGCCCTGTGTCAGCTGCTGTCCCCTCCTTTATTCCTCCCCACTCCCCTTCTGCAGCATCCTGGGGTCACTTCCCGAATAAACCCCTCGCATCACCTCCTTGTCTCAGGGTTTGCTTCTGGGGGGACCCAGCCTGAGACGGGATGAACATTCATTCAACAGATATTGAGGCTGGGCCCAGTGGCTCACGCCTGTAATCCTAGCACTTTGAGAGGCCGAGGCAGGCGGATCATTTAAGTTCAGGAGTTCGAGACCAGCCTGGTCAACATGGTGAAACTCTGTTTCTACTAAAAATACAAAAATTAGCTGGGCGTGGTAGTGCATGCCTGTAATCCCAGCTACTTGGGAAGCCGAGGCAGGAGAATCACTTGAACCCAGGGGGCAGAGTTTGCAGTGGGCCGAGATGGTGCCACTGCACTCCAGCCTGGGCGACAGAGCATGATTCCATTTCAAAAAACAAAAAAACAAAAAACAAACATTGAGTGGCAGCATAGGGACAGAGGTAAGTTTATTCTCATCAAGACTGGGAGGAAAAGTTACACAGCCTCAATTACCTTTCCAAAGGACAGGTACGGGTAGGAAAAGGATTAAGAGATAATCTTTTTTTCTTCTTGTTAACTTGTATTACATTTTTAAAAAATATAATGAATCAGTAATGAAACAAATAAAGAAACCCAATTGCAAATGCTGTGTGACTTTGGGCCAGTCGCAGACTGTCTCTAGGTCTCAGCCTCCGAGGAATGACATGGAGCTGGACCACAATTCCCAGGTTCTGGGGTTTGAGATTGACCTTACCTCTGCCTTGCCTGCTCCCCACAGGTTTGACAACTATTCAGCCAATGTGATGGTGGACAGCAAGCCAGTGAACCTGGGGCTGTGGGACACTGCTGGGCAGGAGGACTACGACCGTCTCCGGCCGCTCTCCTATCCACAGACGGTGTGCTGCTCCCACCTGCCTTGCAGTCCTGACCTTTGCTGTCTCTGTTCCCTCTGCTTGGGATGCCCTTCCAGCCAGCTCAGCCTGGGAAACCCTACCTCTCCCCTTAAGGCCCAGCTCAGGGAGTCTGCCTGCCTTGCATGTCCCAGGCAGAGAAGGGCTTCCTCTTGCACTCCCCCAGCCCTGCATTGGTTCCCGGTCCTCAATGTGCCCATCTTCCCACCCCATTGCCTCCTGGGCTCTGGCACCCCCTGTTTCCAGTGGTGGGGCAGGTGGATTCTGCACAGCGCCCCAGGAGGCAGCCCGGGATGGTGAGCCCTGGGAGTGCTGGGGGAGGGGAGAGGTGGAGGATGCCTGCAGGTGGCTGCTGGGTCCTCGCCCTTCCTCCAGGGTATGCAGGGAGGCGGCTAAGGCCGGTAATCAGATGGTGGATAGTATATGGATTGGAGTATGGACTCTGGAATCCCAGATCCTCCCCTCACCAGAGTGCACGTTGGCAAACTCTTTAACCTCTGGAAGCCTCACTTTCCCTGTCTGAGGAATGGGGCTACCAGCAGTGCTTGCTGCAGAGTGACATGTGAGGATAACCACTTCGCAGAGGCCCTGGCCTTTAGTGAGCGTCCTAACAAACAGCAGCCTCATGGTAGAGGCGAGAAGGGTATCTCTGCTCTGCCCAGATCCTAAGTCCCCAGCATCCCCTGGGGTGTTCCACCCTCAGGGAGCCCCAAGCTCCACCTCTCGGTGGCTGCCATGGTGGGACACCTCTGGGCCCTCCTCACTAGCAACCCTCACTTGCTCTGTCCCCAGGACGTCTTCCTCATCTGCTTCTCCCTCGTCAGCCCAGCCTCTTATGAGAACGTCCGCGCCAAGGTGAGCTGGACAGGGTGGGCCTTGGGGGCTCTGGGGCAGGTAACCCTGAGGGACAGAGGGAGGAACTGGTGACTCTAGGCTGGTCCCTGGGGCAGCAGAGGTCGCATACAGAGAGGGTCCCCAGTGCCAACCAGGGCTGGCAGAGGGACTTGAGGGGGTAAGATTCAGAGGACCTGGGGTGGGGGGTGCTGCGATAGTTAGCTATACCCCCACTTTCCATGGCTGCATTCTCCTCCTCCCCACACAACCTCATGTCCGCCTCTGATTGTCACATAACCTCATGTTTGCTTCTTATGTCTGCACAAAACCTCGCCTCCTCCTTTCCTACAATCATGCGCCCCCTCCTTCCTGCACAACGTCGTGGCCTCCCCTCCCTGTGCCACCTCACGTCTCTCTCTCCTCACCCTCGTGCCCACCTCTGATCTTCTGGCAACTTGCTGCCTCTCCTCTCCCTACACCCTCACACTCCCTCTGATCCCCGCACAGCCTCGCACCCCCTCTTGACCCATACAACCTTGTGTCCCCCCACCCACCTGCCCAGTGGTTCCCAGAAGTGCGGCACCACTGCCCCAGCACACCCATCATCCTGGTGGGCACCAAGCTGGACCTGCGGGATGACAAGGACACCATCGAGAAACTGAAGGAGAAGAAGCTGGCTCCCATCACCTACCCGCAGGGCCTGGCACTGGCCAAGGAGATTGGTACGGGCCTCGGGCTCAGAGGGGGGAACTGGCTGCGGGGGAGGCCCTGACTTGGCCTCGTGGTGTGATTGTAAACACGGGCTGCAGGGCCAGGCTGTGCAGTTTGAACTCAGCTGTGCTGTGCACTTGCTGTGTGACCTTGGGCGAGTCACGTAGCCTCTCTCTGCCTGTGTTTCCTTATCAGAAAAGCATGGGATAGTGATAGCTCCTGCCTCCTGGGGTGGTTGGGGGAATTCAGTGACTTATTCCAGGTGGAGCTGCCAGGGCAGCACCTGTGTGTGAGAAGCACTCTGTGTTAGTAGTAGTCGTCCTAGTAGTATGAGTAGTATCTATTAATAGATACTGAAAATAAGGAGGTGTGCTTTGAGCAGACAGAAGCAGAGATTGAGTGGGGGTGCTGTGGTTGCTTGGAGGACAAGTGGCAAGTCAAACTTGGGTGTTCTGGGAAGGCTTCCTGGAGGAGGTGGCGCTGCATTAGATCTAAAGGGTGACACATTTCCTTCCACCACCTTCTCTCCTCCCTTTCCCCACTCCCTTTGGTTTCTCAGCTCGACCCCTCTTTGCCTCCAAATCACTGGGCTGGAGAAATATAGTAACTTCTCAAGGTCACCCAGCTAGTAGGTGGCCCAGCCAGATTTGAAGGAAGGACAGCAAATTATTGGCTCACTGCTGGGGGGTGCTTCTTTGTAGTGGCTCAGGGCTGCCTGCATCAGGGAGGCGATGACCATGGGTCTGGCTTCATGCATGGTACCCAGGCCTGCTGGCTCTGTTCCTGTCCCTGTCCCTGGTAGGTCCCAATGTGTCTGTAGCTCAGGGATCCTTGCCCAAAAGCCCAAAACCACCAGCTGGGTTTGGTCATATGAGCTGTGCCCTCTGCCTCACCACAGGACTCTGCAGGCCCAGGGTTTGGCCCCCAAATGGAATCCACTAGACCTCCTCCCACCCCACCGCCCCAGCCCCGCCCCACCTCCCCCTGCCGGAACTGGGAGGGCCCTGGGGACTCACATCTCTTCACAGGAAGAGAAACCGCAGCCACCACCTCCCTCCTTCTGTGACTAGCGTGGTGACACGGCCATCTTCCCCGGGGGCCTCAGACTGTGGCTCACACCCTGGCTCCCTTCCCCTGTCCTAGGGCCACAGCTCCCCAGCCTGCAAGTCTTTCCTTTTAAATATCAAGGATTCATCCCTGCCTTCTCTTTCTGACCAACCAGCACCCCTCCAACCCCTGCCCCTGGACTCCTTCTATTCAGGGTGCAGCTCTCCAGCCTGTGGCCTGGCTGTCACTGACCTCTCCCTTGTAAAGCACATGCTTTGGGATCATGTGGAGGGTGCTGGAGGCCTGGATTCTGGTCCTGGCTCTGATACTGATTGGCTGTGTGACCTTGGGTTAGTGGCTGCCCCTCTCTGGGCCTCAGTCTCCCTCTCCACATAAGCTGACCTGGACAATCCCCAAAGGCCCTCTCTCCTCCATAAGGTGGTGACTCAGAGTTCTTGCCTTGGCCTCTAGCCAGTCTTTCCTGGCTGACCCTGCATGGAGCTGGGGCAGGGGCAGTGATTTTAACTGTGCCTCAGACCAGCTTAGGCCTAGGGGGAGTCCTGGGGGGACTGGCAGGGCTAGTGAGGGAAGCAGCAACTGCCTCTGCCCACCTGGGCTCCCCAGCCCTGGGATGACAAGTTTTGGGGGCAGCCCTGAGCCCAGCTGATAATCACAGCTGATGTGGACTGAGCACTTCCTGGGAGCCACTTCATTCTCACAGCAGCTATGACGAAGAGCTCTTGTCACCTCCACTTTACAGAGAGGAAACAGGCTCGGGGAGACATGTTGCTGGCTTAAGGCCACCCAGCCAGGATTCCAAAAGGGGTGGACTGGCTCCCTAAGCCACAAAGCTGAGGGCCATCTGTCCTCCCTGCACCCCCACTGCCCCCACCGCCCCCTCACCCTCCTTGCCCTCTCTGTGGCTCCCCTGCCCCTGCCTCAGCTTGATGAGCCATCGCATGGCAATGAGTCCTAGACAGATGGGAGACTGAGGCCCGGAGAGGGGGAACTGACTAAAGTCCTAGAGCAGTGAGAGGCCGAGCCAAAGTGAGCCCTGGCCCCCCAGCTCAGGACCCTTGTCCTGGGTGAGTGGGTGGCTGGGTGCCAGGGAAAAGGCAGTTGGTGGATGTGGGGGAAGTGGACGCAGATGTGGTCCCTTATAAGGAGACAGTGGCCAAGTGCCCAGTGACACCTCCTCAACACAGGGGGCTGTGGTGACCAGACTCCGGGCTGAGCTCAGGGCACCCTGCTCTTGCCAGCCAAGCCCCATGACAACCACTGCCCATGATCCCTGGTGGGCGTATATGCCTCCAGGTAGAGGGGAGATGCCCAGCATGTGACTCAGAGCGAGTGACATCCTCTCTGAGCCTCAGGTTCCTCGTCCCTGCCCCACCCTTCCTTTCTCCCCAGCACCTGGCCTCAGTGGGCTCCCCTGTTCCAGGGGCTGCCCCTCCTGCCATCCCGACTTCTCCCCCAGCTCTGTGCCTTCGGGCCTTGGCTTCCCCACTCTGGGCCTGTTTCCTGGTCTGTGAAATGGGAACTCACCCCGGTGTTGTTGGAAGCACCCAGCTCAGTGCCTGGCACAGGGTAGGTGGTGACCAGCGTCCATCCCCTTCCATCCTGCCACAGAGAAGCAAGCGGGCTTTGGCGGAGGGCCCAGAGTTCACCTCCCCTCCCTTCTCCTTCCTCTTGGTTCTGACATCGGCCCCCAGGCCTGCATAGCATCTCGGCAGAAGGGGTTTTGTGGTTTTTCACTTCAGGGAAACTGTGCAGCTTGAAATGGACATGGGAAGTCACACGGACTCTTTGCAGAATGTCATGGAACACCGTCCCTGGGGGTGGGAACTAGGCCTGCCTTTCTCCTCATCTGTGCCCCGGGCTGTAGCCCTGAGGGGTCTTCATGTGGGAGAAGGCTGGGCCTCCCATGGCAGGACAGAGGAGCTCTCCAATGCCACTCCTCCCAGAAGGCCCCCAGCTGGGCCCAGGTTGAGGGAATACGTCCAGCGTGTGAGTTTGGATGAGTCACATACTCTCCACGAGCCTCAGTTTCCTTGTCTGTAAGACAGGGATGGTGCTAAGGAAGGGGCTGATGATGTTTGGAAGTTCCTGGGGAGGGGGCCATGAGGGCTTCAGGCCTCCTGGGGATTATTTGCAACCCTGGGAGAATCCTGGAGGGATGGGCAAGGCAATTTTCTAGAAGGTGAGGCTCCCAGAGATTTGGTCACTGATGTTTGAGCCCTTTCCTTCACAGAAAAGCATCAAAATTCCCACCCTCCTTCCACAGACTAAGGGCTATGTGTCCAAGAAAGACACAGACCTGCCCTGGAGGCCTTAGTCTCTCACTGAGTTCAAGCTCGCTATTACAGACATGAGGAAACTGAGGCACGGTGACGTTAAACTCCTTGCTCCTGGTGACACAGCCTCCAGGTGACCCCACTGGACTGGATGGCGGCCCCCAGAGCCTGGTGTTCAGTTGTATGGCTTGGGAGGGGGTGTATGGCATGGAGGGTTGTATGGCATGGGAGGCGTGGGAAGGGTGTATGGCATGGGAGCGGTGTATGGCGTGAGAGGGGTTGTATGGCGTGGGAGGTGTGGGAGGGGGGTGTATGGTGTGAGGGGTTTTATGGCGTGGGAGGGGTTATATGCTGTGGGAGGGGTGTATGGCACGGGAGGTGTTGTATGGTGTGGGAGGCGTGGGAGGGGGTGTATGGCGTGGGAGGGCTTGTATGGTGTGGGAGGCGTGGGAGGGGTGTATGGTGTGGGAGGGGTGTATGGTGTGGGAGGCGTGGGAGGGGGGTGTATGGCGTGGGAGGGGTGTGTATGGCACAGGAGGGCTTGTATGGCATGGGAGGCGTGGGAGGAGTGTGTGGTGTGGGAGGGGTGTATGGCGTGGGAGGGGTGTATGGCGTGGGAGGGGTGTATGGCGTGGGGGGGTTGTATGGCGTGGGAGAGGTGTATGGCGTGGGAGGGGTTGTATGGCGTGGGAGGGGTGTATGGCGTGGGAGGGGTGTATGGCGTGGGAGGGTGTATGGCGTGGGAGGGGCGTATGGCGTGGGAGGGGTTGTATGGTGTGAGAGGCGTGGGAGGGGTGTATGGCGTGGGAAGGGTGTATGGCATGGGAGGCGTGGGAGGGGGTGTATGACGTGGGAGGGGTGTGTATGGCACAGGAGGGCTTGTATGGCATGGGAGGCATGGGAGGAGTGTATGGCGTGGGAGGGGTGTATGGCGTGGGAGGGGTGTATGGCGTGGGAGGGGTGTATGGCGTGGGAGGGGTGTATGGCGGAGGGTGTATGGCGTGGGAGGGGTGTATGGCGTGGGAGGGGTGTATGGCTTAGGAGGGGTTGTATGGCGTAGGAGGGGTTGTATGGCGTGGGAGGGGTGTATGCCTTGGGAGGGGTTGTATGGCGTGGTAGGGGTGTATGGCGTGGGAGGGGTATATGGCATGGGAGGGTTGTGTGGCGTGGGACGGTGCATGGTGTGGAAGGCATGGGAAGGGGTGTATGGCGTGGGAGGGTGTATGGCGTGGGAGGGGTGTATGGCGTGGCAGGGGTGTATGGCGTGGGAGGCGTGGGAGGGATGTATGGCATGGGAGGGGTGTATGGCACAGGAGGGCTTGTATGGTGTGGGAGGCATGGGAGGGGTGTATGGCATGGGAGGGGTGTATGGCATGGGAGGCATGGGAAGGGGTGTATGGCGTGGGAGGGGGTGTATGGCATGGGAGGGGGTGTATGGCATGGGAGGGTGTATGGTGTGGGAGGGGTGTATGGCGTGGGAGGGGGTGTATGGCATGGGAGGGTGTATGGCATGGGAGGGGTTGTATGGCGTAGGAGGGGTGTATGTCGTGGGGGGGTGTATGGCATGGAAGGGGTGTATGGTGTGGGAGGCGTGGGAGGGGTGTATGGCATGGGAGGGTGTATGGCGTGGGAGGGGTGTATGGCGTGGGAGGGGTGTATGGCGTGGGAGGGGTTGTATGGTGTGGGAGGCGTGGGAGGGGTGTATGGCGTGGGAGGGGTGTATGGCGTGGGAGGCGTGGTAGGGGGTGTATGGCGTGGGAGGGGTGTGTATGGCACAGGAGGGCTTGTATGGCATGGGAGGGGTGTATGGCGTGGGAGGGGTGTATGGCGTAGGAGGGGTTGTATGGCATAGGAGGGGTTGTATGGCGTGGGAGGGGTGTATGCCTTGGGAGGGGTTGTATGGCGTGGGAGGGGTGTATGGCGTGGGAGGGGTGTGTGGCGTGGGATGGTGTATGGCGTGGAAGGCATGGGAAGGGGTGTATGGCGTGGGACGGTGTATAGCGTGGGAGGGGTGTATGGCGTGGGAGGGGTGTATAGCATGGGAAGGGTGTATGGCGTGGGAGGGGTGTATGGCGTGGGACGGTGTATGGTGTGGGAGGCATGGGAAGGGGTGTATGGCCTGGAACGGTGTATGACGTGGGAGGGGTGTATGGAGTGGGAGGGTGTATGGCATGGGAAGGGTGTATGGCGTGGGAGGGGCATATGGCGTGGGAGTGGCGTATGGCGTGGGTCGGTGTATGGCGTGGGAGGCATGGGAAGGGGTGTATGGCCTGGGATGGTGTATGGCGTGGGAGGGGTGTATGGAGTGGGAGGGTGTATGGCATGGGAAGGGTGTATGGCATGGGAGGGGCATATGGCGTGGGAGTGGCGTATGGCGTGGGACGGTGTATGGCGTGGGAGGCATGGGAAGGGGTGTATGGCCTGGGATGGTGTATGGCGTGGGAGTGGCGTATGGCGTGGGAGGGGCGTATGGCGTGGGAGGGGCGTATGGCGTGGGAGGGGTGTATGGCGTGGGAGGGTGTATGGCGTGGGAGGGGTGTATGGCGTGGGAGGGTTGTATGGCATAGGAGACATGTTGGCCCAGAGCCCCCCCAACTTAGGCCTTGGCTCTCCTGTCCATCTCCCCAACCAGACTCGGTGAAATACCTAGAGTGCTCAGCCCTCACCCAGAGAGGCCTGAAAACCGTGTTCGACGAGGCCATCCGGGCCGTGCTGTGCCCTCAGCCCACGCGGCAGCAGAAGCGCACCTGCAGCCTCCTCTAGGGGTAAGAGTCCCCCACTCTAGTGCCCAACTCCCATACACAGCAGGCCCTGGCTGAGCAGTGGCCTTTGGTTCACTGTGAGTGGCATTTAGGCCAGGACAGAAAGAAGGTGGGTATGGAGGTAGCCTCAGTTTCCCTAGCCTACTTGTCATCTGCCTGGGCCACTCTCACTCTCTGGAGCTCATCTTCCAGAGGCAAGGCCCAAGGTATGAATGAATGCCTGGTAACCCCCCACCCCCGGGCCAGGGAGTGGGTGTCACGGAGCCCCACTCTGCCCATTCCTGCAGGAGGTGATGGAAAAGATGCCTTGGTCCCTGGCCCTAGGAGAGCCCAGTCGAGCCAGGGAGATCCTGCACCCACATATGTGGGTGGAGGTGGGAGAGCCTGAGCTATGATCCCCAGGGGGCAGATGGTGGGGTCAGTGATTTGGAGGCAGCCCACAAGGCCTCCTGGAGGTGTGGGACCAGAAGGACAGAGAGGACTGGTGAGGTGGGGAGAGCAGCATTGGCAGTCCTGGTGGGAGTCAAACCTTGAGCAAAGACCTGGAGGTGGGAGTGAGCTGTGAGCCAGGAAGGTGAGAGCTGTGGATTCTGCATGTCCCCAAATTCTCTTTCCCTGCTTATCTTCCTTCCAGGTTGCACCCCAGCGCTCCCACCTAGATGGGTCTGATCCTCCAGGATCCCCACCCAAAGCCTGATGGCACCCCGGCTGGCCATGCTGTCCCCTCCCTGTGGCATTTCTTAGCAGATGGCTGCAGAGCTTCGTTGATGGTCTTTTCTGTACTGGAGGCCTCCTGAGGCCAGGAAGGTGCAAATTTGCAGGTGCTGCATCCCAAGCCCCTCATGCTCCTGCCTTCCTGAGGGCCAGAGGGGAGCCCCAGGATCCATTAAGCCACCCCCGTGTTCCTGCCGTCAGTGCCAACTGCCGCATATGGAAGCATCTACCCGTTCACTCCAGTCCCACCCCACGCCTGACTCCCCTCTGGAAACTGCAGGCCAGATGGTTGCTGCCACAACTTGTGTACCTTCAGGGATGGGGCTCTTACTCCCTCCTGAGGCCAGCTGCTCTAATATCTATGGTCCTGCTTGCCAGAGAGTTCCTCTACCCAGCAAAAATGAGTGTCTCAGAAGTGTGCTCCTCTGGCCTCAGTTCTCCTCTTTTGGAACAACATAAAACAAATTTAATTTTCTACGCCTCTGGGGATATCTGCTCAGCCAATGAAAAATCTGGGTTCAAGCAGCCCCTGCCATTTCTTAAGACTTTCTGCTCCACTCACAGGATCCTGAGCTGCACTTACCTGTGAGAGTCTTCAAACTTTTAAACCTTGCCAGTCAGGACTTTTGCTATTGCAAATAGAAAACCCAACTCAACCTGCTTAAGCAGAAAATAAATTTATTGATTCAAGTTTGGAGATATCGTAATTTCAGGTGCAGCTTGATCAAGGGATTCAAATGATGTCATCGAGGCTTGCTTAGTTCTGGGCTCTGCCTTCTGCTGGCTGGTTCATTCTCAGGCAGGTGACTTAGGGCTTCATCCTCCCAGGTTCAAGTTCAGGGTTTCATCCTTCCAAGTTCAAGTTCAGGGCCTCATCCTTCCAAGTTCAAGTTCAGCCAAAAAGAGCAAATGTCTATCCCAGGCAAAGTTCTAACTAAGATTTACTGTGATTGGACCAGCATAGGTCCTGGGCCCCCTTTTAACCAATCATATTTGTCAGAGTGGTGCAGTGCTGTGCTCTGACTGGCCAGGCATGGACCATATGCCATGCTGGAACAGAACCGCGGCAACCCCAGCGAAAGCATGTGTACCGGTGGGGAGGGTGAGTTCCAAAGTGGGCTGAGAGCCTGGCGGGAATTTGGGAATTTGGGCGAGAAACCCTCAACCTCCACTACTGGAGGTCATGGGAAAGTGTTCATTTCAGCAGTGAAATGAAACAGTGCTGGACCCCAAAGGTGATAAGCAAAGGGGAGTTCCTTTAAAAGAGAGGCGGGGTTGTTGTGAGGATTTAAGAAGTTCTGACATGGGCACAACAGTGCCTGCACAGTCAGTCCCACCTCAGGGCTTGCTAAGTTCTGTGGAGGTGCCAGACCTCCCCCTCCTGCGGACAATTACTCTCCTCTATCTCAACTTCTCACTCATTCATCAAACACACATTTATTGAGCACCTCTTCTGTGCCTGGCACTGTTCTAGGTGCCAGGGATCCAGCAGTGCTCAGAAGTCCCTGCCCTCAGGAGGCTGACACTCTAGAGAGGCTAAGAGATCTAAGAGGCTGCCCCTGACAACCCAGAAGACCCCAATTTCCAGCCCATGAAATGCTTGAGTTTCCACATTGTGCTTTCCCAGAGCTCCCAGCCAACCCCACTATCCCCATTAGTCCCCATGTTCTGAGGCAGGACCCCCTCCAGCTCACTCACCTCCTGGGAGCCCCCCTTAAAAGGGATTAGGTGCAGAGGGGAAACCCCTTTGCTTTTCTTAGTTTCAGCTCTGACAAAGTCATGATGTTTTCAAAGTTACTTCTCTTCTGAAACAGAAAGGAAATACTAAACCCCACCCATCCATGGCACCATACAGATGCAGGCGGCCAGGACCCCACTCCCTAGTATGTTCGATGTCTAAGATCCCTGAGGCACCCCCTGAGGTTGGCCAGAGTCTGAGGGAGCCTCTTTCTGCTCCCTCCTCTTCACAGAGCCTTGGGATAAACTCCAGAGTCTCCGCAACAAACCATGGCCCTGAAGGTCTGGCCATCCTCTGCCTCCCACTCTTATTGCACTCATGCCTCTACCATCAGACTGGACTGTCATTTCTTCCACTCCACATTCATGCTTCTTTCATTCCAGGCCTTTGAACATACTGGACCCGTTTCCTTTGCTCCTGGAACTTCCCTGCAGGGCAAAGGTGGGCCCGGATCTCCTTCCATGTGTGTTCAGCCGTTAGGTCGACCCCAGTAGAGACAATCTTTGCTTCTATATGATAATAATGTCAGTAAATAACTTCCTTTACTCATTGTCTTGGCTCCCATGCACATATTATCTCATTTAATGTTCTAATAGCCTTCCAAGATAGGTACTCTTAGCCACGGTTTGCAGAAGAGGAGATGAGGATGCGGGAGGGCACAGGTTTGGCTCAAATTGACAAGGCAGACGCTATCCTTTCCCACCCTCTACCTCTGTTCCCATCCTCCTTGCTAACAGAATCCTAGTTTTGTGCATAGCAGCACCGTACCTAACACCGACAAAATACTTGTTTTTCCAGCTGGTTTTGTCGCTGGGGTTTTCAGGCCACATAGTTCTGGCCGAGAAGCCGATGTGAATGAAAGTCAGCGGGAGAGATGGCTTCTGTGAAAGTTTTCTTCCTTAAAAAAATGACAGGCCCCGGCCGGGCGCGGTGGCTCACGCCTGTAATCCCAGCACTTTGGGAGGCCGAGGCGGGCGGATCACGAGGTCAGGAGATCGAGATCATCCTGGCTAACATGGTGAAACCCTGTCTCTACTAAAAAATACAAAAAAATAGCCGGGTGTGGTGGCGGGTGCCTGTAGTCCCAGCTACGCGGGAGGCTGAGGCAGGAGAATTGTGTGAACCCGGGAGGCGGAGCTTGCAGTGAGCCGAGATCGCGCCACTGCACTCCAGCCTGGGTGACAGAGCAAGGCTCAAAAAAAAAAAAAAAAAAGACAGGTGGGATGTCTGGAGCTGCAGCAGCCGTCTTGTGAGCTCGAAGCCACAAACATGAAGATACAAGGCCCCGTGCTGAGAGGGGATGAGCAGAAAGATAAAAAGAGCGTGAGTTCCTGGCAGCAGCAGTGGGCAGCTGAGCCGATGCTAACAGCTGCCTTGTTATGGGAACTGAAGAAAATGAAACCACCCAATTGTTAATGTCACCGTTGGTCACGCCTTTTGTTACGGTAAGCTGACAGCATTTGTCACTGAAGCGGTAGGACTCCTAGCGCAGTGCTCTTCCCACTGTATAACTGTTCCCAGCAGCCACTCCAAGTGGGGCGAGCCACTTGTTTCTGCTCTGCAAATTGGCTGAGGATGGAGGCCCCTCATATAGGAAAGAGAAAGCTTATGGGAAGTCAGTGAGAACCTGTTTTGAAACAGGAAGACCTGCCGGTTGTGGGCAGGAGCTGACACCATGGTTTGCTCTTTCATGCGACAACAACCCCTCCCAAGTGCCCACCTAGTGCCAGGCCTGGGCTGGCAGCAGGTTCCATGCCTCACTTGGCCCCTTCTTGCAATGAAATCATGGCCTGGTGGTTGAGGAAAGTGCCTGCCAGACAAGGCCACTTCATCTGGTGCTTTCTATTCTAGAGACTGGCTGTTCCTTGTCCCTTTTTCAAAGCGGAGGCCTGGGGTCCCCCAAACTCCTCCGATCCTTTACCCTGGCATTCACTGGCCACCAAGCCTGGACAATTCAGCCTCTATCTATTAAATCCACCCCTTGTCCTCACGGCTGCTCCCTAACCTAACCCCTGCCATGTCTCCCCTGGACAGTAGCCACAGCCTCCTCACTGGCCTCCTGTCTTCCCTCTCTCTGCCTATACTCCATTTTCCACCAGGTGGCCTGGGGATTTTCCTCGTTTACAAACAACTGTGCAGTCAAAAATGCCGATAGAACCACAGACTTATTCAATCATTGAATCCTTCAGCAAATAGTTATTGAGACCGTGTGTCAAGCCCAAGGCTTGGGGGTGGGTCAAGCATGAGCCCGCTCTCAGGAGCTCACAGGCCAGTGGGGAGGCTGTCCAGCCAGCAGAGAGCCCCGGGAAATGGCCCTTCTGCTTGGATGTCTCCTGAGCATTTCAAACTCACGCCCCGCCCAGCCTTCATCACTCAGTAAATGCATCCAGGCTCTCAAATCAAAAACCTGGGAGTCCTCCTTGACACCTTCTCCCTCACCTTCCACTTCCAACCCATCACCGACAATCTCCTCAGTGCCCCCCTTCTCTGCATTGTCATGGTTTCTAATGTCCAAACCAGCACTGTATCCTCCCTGTGGTAGCCTCCTGTCATAGTCAGCAATTGGTACAATAATGCTGTGTAACAAACCAAACCGCCTTGAAATCCAGAGGCAAGAAGCAGCAGGCCTGTATTCTCACACTCACTAGTTGTAGGTGGACAGTGGGTCTGCTGACTTAGGAGGGTTTGGCTGGTGACTTGGCTTCAGGCTGGGGATGGGTGGTCTCGGTTCTGGCTGTGGGTGTGTGGGGGTCGGCTCCACCTGTCTCTCATCCTCCTTAGACCAGCATTCCCTGGGGCATGTCCTTCTCATTGTGGATCACAGGAGCATGAGAAGCCAAGCCAAACCATGCAGTGTTTAAGGCCTTTGCTCATGCTTCACATGGCCGAGCCCAACACCACCAATGGGGCAGGGACAGGAACTCTTCCCAGACTTGGAGGAAAGGAAATATTTGCTGAGCACCAACTGAGCACCAATCCTAATGCTCACACCTCCTGACTGGCCTTCTTGTTTTCACTCTTGCCCTTGGCCATGGTTTATCTCCACGGAGTGGCCAGAGTGATCGCGTTAAACTACCAATCAGATCAGACCACTCCCTTGTATAACACCCTCCAGTGGTATCTCTGGACATTTGGCACGAAACCTCCTCCCTCACCTACAAGGCCTATAGGATGTTGTCAGTTTCTACCTCCAGATCTCACTTGGCACTATCTTCCCTTTCCTTGCAAAGCTCCAGCCACAAGGGCTGTGATCTGGTTTGGCTGTGTCCCAAACACAAATCTCCTCTTGAATTGTAGTTCCCATAATCCAGGTGGGAGGAACCCAGTGGGAGGTAATTGAATCCCATAATCCAGGTGGGAGGAACCCAGTGGGAGGTAATTGAATCCCATAATCCAGGTGGGAGGAACCCAGTGGGAGGTAATTGAATCCCATAATCCAGGTGGGAGGAACCCAGAGGGAGGTAATTGAATCCCATAATCCAGGTGGGAGGAACCCAGTGGGAGGTAATTGAATCCCATAATCCAGGTGGGAGGAACCCAGTGGGAGGTAATTGAACCATGGGGGAGGGGGACGATTACCTCCATGCTGTTCTCGTGATAGTACGTGAGTTCTCACAAGATCTGATGGTTTTATAAGGGTTTTCCCCTTTTGCTTGGCACTTCTTCCTGCCATCATGTGAAGAAGGATGCGTTTGCTTCCCCTTCTGCCATAATTGTAAGTTTCCTGAGGATTCCCCAGCCATGCTAAACTGTGAGGCAATTAAACCTCTTTCCTTTATAAATTACCCAGTCTCGGGTATGTCTTTACTTTTATTTTTTATTTTGTTTTATTTTTTGAGATAGAGTCTTGCTCTGTTGCCCAGGCTGGAATGTAATGGCATGATCTCAGCTCACTGCAACCTCCACCTCCCAGGTTCAAGCAATTCTCCTGCCTCAACCTCCACCTCCCAGGTTCAAGCAATTCTCCTGCCTCAACCTCCACCTCCCAGGTTCAAGCAATTCTCCTGCCTCAACCTCCACCTCCCAGGTTCAAGAAATTCTCCTGCCTCAACCTCCACCTCCCAGGTTCAAGCAATTCTCCTGCCTCAACCTCCACCTCCCAGGTTCAAGCAATTCTCCTGCCTCAACCTCCACCTCCCAGGTTCAAGCAATTCTCCTGCCTCAACCTCCTGAGTAGCTGGGACTACAGGCATGTGCCACCACACCCAGGTAGTTTTTGTATTTTTAGTAGAGACGGGGTTTTGTCATGTTGGCCAGGCTGGGGGTATGTCTTTATTAGCAGTGTGAGAACAGACTAATGCAGGCTGCTCCCAGGATTTTCACTGTGTGCCAGGCCCCTTCTACCTTGGGACCCTTGCTCAAGCCGCTCCTTCCACACATAGCACCTACTCTCCCAGATCTTCCTCCACAATCACCCCACACTCAATCTCGATCACCTCCTCCTCCTGCTTCTCTCTTGGTGCCTCTGTTGAAGAACAGTCTTCATCACTGTTTATAATTGTTTATTAAATAGGTGTATTTATTCAAAAAGTGCTTCCCGTCTAGACTGTAAGCTCAAACACACACAAGGACCTGCGTGTTTTGTTTTACACTAAGGCCCTAGTGAGTCCTGGCCACCTAATCCATGCAGAATGAATGTTATTTGTACAAATGAGTAAGTGGGTGAAAGAATGGACTTTAATGAAAATAGAGAGACTGAAGCATGCCAGCGACCCAGCTGAGCCCAGCCTCCAACCACCCCAGCCAGGTGCCAGCCATGTACAAGAGCTGACCTGGATGTGCCGGCCTAGCTGAGTCTCCAGGTGACTCGCAGTCAGCCACCATCAAAGAAAAAGAATGGCCTGAATGAGCCCAGCCAACCCACAGAATCATGAGGGATAATAACATGGCTATTGTAAGCCACTACATTTTGGGGTGGTTTGTGACACAGGTACTGATACTGAAACCTTGACTTTTTGGAGTCTAGACTCTTCATTATCTGCTCCTCCAATCTCTGACCTCTCCTTTCTACCCACCATTCCTACCACGCTCCAGAGAGATATTGACACTTGGGGACATCTGACTCCATCCAGCTCTCACATGA
Organism: Pan paniscus; assembly: GCF_029289425.2. Taxonomy (NCBI): domain Eukaryota; kingdom Metazoa; phylum Chordata; class Mammalia; order Primates; family Hominidae; genus Pan; species Pan paniscus. The sequence goes on along the minus strand of NC_085927.1, from coordinate 47,074,903 downwards.
TATGGGAGGCAGAGCAGGACAGGTCCCGGAGAGGGAGAGGCAGATCCAGGATATCCCTAGAAGGCTTCTGGAGAGGACCTCAAGGAAGGTAAAATGAGCAGTTTTTTGCAGAATCCAAAATTCAATCAATACAGTTCCCACCTATTAACTACGTGCTTCACACCAAGCTGTGGCAGGAGCTGGAGGTGCAGAGAGGGGTGAGGCACAGCCCCTTGCTCACCAGCAGCTCAGAAGCCAGTGGGAGAGACAGACGTGTAAATAGACATCCACCATGTGGCTTGATCCACAGATCACAGAAATATATTCAATACAGAAAGGAAGAGACTCTGGTCTCAAGGCGCTAGGGTAGAGATGTTTCCACCCCCGCCTCCTCGCTGAAAAGCAGCCACGACAAGAAGGAGAACAAGAAACAGAAACACAAACTCCCACCTTCAAAGAAGCCAGGAGACACCTGTAACCCCAAACCACAATGTATGAGCAGCAAGAGCAGATGGAGGGTGGTAAATGATTGAACAGAGCTGAGGAAGGCAAACCTAAGTGCCTGCTGCTACATGGTGGGGTGGAGTAGGGGCTTTGGAGACAGAAAAGATGCAAATCACCTGGTCTTGCAGAACCCTGGGGAGGCTTAGAATTAGGGAACCCAGACATCATGGATGGTGAGGCAGGAGGCTGAAAACAGGGGTTGTGTGGAAATCTGCTTAGGAGGAGTGAGATCCCCCAGCACCACCCCAGGTCTTCTCTTTTCCATTACGTGGTCAGGCACCCACCCCTCCCTAACCCCAGCAAGGAGTATTCAGCCAGAGTTCTCTGGACCCAGAGACATTCGCTACAGGGCAGAGTGGGGGTGAGGCACCACAATGCTTTTGGAGATGTTGTCAATTCGATGATGCCTTGCAAATAATCACTCCTCCACTCCTACCCTCCCTACCCATCATTCCTACCATGCTCCAGAGAGATATTGACAAACCCTCTATGGGAGGGGCGTGTTTCCCCTCTCCCCTGATGCTGGGCTTGGCCATGTGACTTGCTGTGGCTACTGGGATGACAACCTCCACCTCCTGGGTTCAAGCGATTCTCCTGCCTCAGCCTCCTGAGTAGCTGGGATTACAGGCATGCGCCACCACGCCAGGCTAATTTTGTATTTTTAGTAGAGACAGGGTTTCTCCACGTTGGTCAGGCTGGTCTCGAACTCCCACCCCAGGTGATCCTCCTGCCTTAGCTTCCCAAAGTGCTGGGATTACAGGTGTGAGCCACCATGCCCGGGCTTAATGCCTCATTCTGAAACAGGAGTGGCTAACACAGGATGACTGGTTGAAGAAGGCTCTAATGATAGCATTGCCCCAAATGATAAATGAAAGAGACCCAATCAAACAAGTAGAAGAAAAGGAATATCAGTAAGCAATAAAGATGATGCAGTGAGCAGAAGAAAATTTTGACAAAACCATCATTGCCATCCTTGAAGAGATAAGGAAACATATATCCACAAATGAGTACAGAATGCCATAGCAAAGGAGCAGGCAGAAATCAGGAGAGAGCTGGTTGGGCTCGGTAGCTCATTCCTGTAATCCCAGCAATTTGGGAGGCCGAGGTGGATGGATTGCTTGAGGCCAGGAGTTTGAGACTAGCCTGACCAACATGGTGAAACCCTGTCTCTACTAAAATTACAAAAATTAGCTGGGTGTGGTGGCATGTGCCTGTAATCCCAGCTACTCGGGAGGCTGAGGCAGAAGAATCACTTGAACCCAGGAGGCGGAGGTTGCAATGAGCTGAGATTGTGCCACTGCACTCTAGCCTGGGTGACAGAGTGAGAGAGCGAGACTCTGTCTGTCTCAAAAAACACAAACAAACAAACAAAAAAATAAAATAAAAAACAGGAGAGAGCTCTTGGAAATGAAAAATAGGTTGATTTAAAAAAAGAGGGACTGGAAGAGAAAAACAGATTTTTTTAAACCTCCCAGGAAGTAGAACAAAATTATAAAGATGAGCAACAAGAAGAATAAAGATTTCATCCAGGACACCCAATATTCAAATATAATAGGAGTTACAGAAGGAAATAACAGAAAAATGTGTCTCAGAACTGAAGAACACAAATCTTCAGATTAAAAGGCTACTTGGTGCCCCCGAAGACAAATGAAAAAAGAATCAAATCTTGTTATAAAATTTTCAGAAATTTAAGGATAAAGCAAAGATCCTAGAAGATTCCAGAATAATAATAATAAAAAAATTAGCTTAAGTTACACAATGGATTGGGATTAAGAATTGTGCTGGAAGCTAGAGACACCGACAGACGCCATCCATCAGCTGAGTCAGAGTCATTCTCAATCTCAAATTCTATACCTAGCCTACCTATCAACATGTGTGAGAGGGGAATTCACTATTTTGAAACATGCACACCTTCTCTGAAAGTTACTGGGAGCTATGCTCCATCAAAATGAGAGAGGAGGCCAGGTGCGGTGGCTCACGCCTGTAATCCCAGCACTTTGGGAGGCTGAGGCAGGTGGATCACTTGAGCCCAGGAGTTCAAGACCAGCCTTGGCAACATGGCAAAACCCCATCTCTACCGAAAATACAAAAACTATCTGGGTGTGGTGGCATGCACCTGTAGTCCCAGCTACTCAAGAGGCTGAGGTGAGAAGATCGCTTGGGCCTGGGAGGCAGAGGTGGCAGTGAGCCGAGATTGAACCACTGCACTCCAGCTTGGGTGACAGAGAAAGACCCTGTCTGAAAAACAAAACAAAACAAAACAAAAAAACCCCAAGGCCCCCATAAAATGAGAGAGTAAAACATCAAAAAGGAAGACATGGAATCTAAGGAACTGGATTCATACAGGAAAACGCTGAAGGGAATCCCCAAACAACAATGGAGAGAGAATCTCGGGATGTCAGCTGTGCACAGGCCCAAGGGGCAGCTGGCCCAGATAAGAGGAGCTCATCAGTCTCCAGGACAAAATCGTCCCTGAGGCTCGACTCTGGAAACTCCACTGTGTGGTTTTTACGAAGCTATAGGAACGTGTGGAAATGCTTAGTCCAAGAAATCGAAGATATTTTTAAAAACCAAAAAACGAAGCAATTATGAACTCCTGGCTGAGCAGGAAATAATATTTACATTGCATTAATCATGGGAACACTGGATATGCATTTAACCGAAACTCATATTGAGAAGATGGGGAGAAGGGGTGAGAGTGCGTAAGAAATGTAAACTTCTCCTGTACTGTAAGAGGAGTCAGTAGATAATGGGTAAAATTGAGGGATTGAGACATAAAAAAATCAATATGATATTTAGCGAGAAAGAGCTTAACTGAGGGAGCAATTGCCGAGTGGGTGGGATTACCTGTGGGATGGGAGGGGCGGGAGGGATGGAGGAGGACTGCTGTTTTTTGCTGTTATAAACCTTTTCAGCGCTACAGTAGTCCACTTGGCGCAGTTTCAGTTACCTGTGGTCAACCACAGTCCAAAAATATTAATAGATTTTGAAAGAAAAAGACAGAGACAGAGAGGTCACCATCATATAACTTCTGTTACGATATATTGTTATAATTGTTTTATTGTATATTGTATTATTAATTATTGCTGTTCGTCTCTTAACTGTGCCTAACTTATAAATTAAACATTATCTTTCTCCACCATCGTGGTGTGTGGTTGACTCCGTTTCTCGCCACAGCTTCTCACAAGACTTTCAGGATCAAGTGATTCCTGCACAAGAAACAAAAGCAAAATGGTCCCATTCCCCAGTGGATCTGTATGAAAACTGGTAATCACATCAGGTACAGCTCCAAAAGGAGATATTGGAAAGAACCAAGCTGGGTCTATAAGGAATTGAGCATGAGATGCTACACATATTCATGTTGTATCAAGGTTGTGATCATATTACCATAGCAAGCTGAAAATGTCACCACTATCTGGACAGCTGGACACGTTTGATTGGGAAGGTACTTTTTCTCTTTGTTCATATGCTCTGCACTAGTAGGCTGGGTTCAGTAATACATAGGTGAGATCTTTTATTTAAAAAAAAATTATCAGCCTGTAATCCCTGCTACTCGGGAGGCTGAGGCAGGAGAATCGCTTGAACCTGGGAGGCGGAGGTTGCAGTGAGCCAAGATCGCACCACTGCATTCCAGCCTGGGCAACAGCGCGAGACTCCGTCTCAAAAAAAAGAAAAAAATTATCAGGCTGGGCGAGGTGGCTCATGCCTATAATCCCAGTACTTTGAGAAGCTGAGGTGGGAGGATTGCTTGAGGCCTGGAGTTTGAGGCTAGCTTGGCCAACATAGGGAGACCCTGTTTCTTTTAAAAAAAAAAATTACCATGGGTATGTAAAACATCATACAGGAAAAAATAATAGCATATATATACAGGTTCACTATAATCCATGGATTCAGGCATCCACTCAGGGTATTGGGATGTATGCACTGAGGCATAAGGGGCATAAAGGGGGGACTATTCTACTGGTTTCTAAACTTACTTGCAAACAGTACTTTGATAAAATAAAAGCAAATTAAAAAATCATTGCATTACAGATAAGGAATCCTGAAGGAGGGAGTGTTGGAGAAGGGGAGGGCTCTGGAGAAGGCTGCCAGAGCAGGGGATGCCTAACCAGGCTGAAGGTGAAGAGGGGGACCCGGAGTGGCCTGCTAGGGACTCGCGGCACCGGTGAGTTTCAGATGGAGGCCCTGGTGCTTTAGAACGAGAAGAGGGCCGAGTGGCGGAAGCGCAGGCTGAGGCTTGTTACATGGGGTCCCTAGGCCGCGGTCGGGACTGTGGATTTTATTTGATGAGGAACAGGTGGCCATAGGAGGGTCTCAAGGAGGCAGCTGGGATGACTTATGTTTGTAATGGACTCACTCTCTCTGCTGAGTAGGGAGCGAGGGTGGAAGCAGGGGAGTACAAGGTGATGGTGGGGTGGAGGAGGAAAAACCCTTCTTTACTGTCTTAGGGTCTCTGGCTGGGCTGAAGAATTAAACTGACATAAGGCAGATCAGCAGGAGAAAAACATACAGATTTCATTTACATGTACAAGGGAGCCCCCCGGCCTCCCGCCCAAATGACCAAGACCCAAAGAAGTGACTAGGCATAAAGGCTTTTGTACCAGGTTGAACATAGAATGGCAATTGTGTAACTAGGAAGATAAGGATTAAAAGATCTGTTCATACAGATTTCTTTTGGCCCCGACTCTCCTTATCTGGTAATGTCTTTCCTCCTCCTGGCATAGGGAGGGTGTCTTTCACAGGGCGTTTTAGCTCCTGCTTTCAGGAAGAAAAGGGGAGGTCAGAGCCCCCTTTCTGCACCTGCTGTTTCTGAAGTGCCTTTAGTGCAGAGAAATCAATATGCCAGAGTGGTGTATTCTGGGGTGGCGTGTCCTGAACCCCTTCAGTGGCCTGGCTCAGACGGGAGCCTGTGGATGGAGAGCAGTGGACGGGTTCCAGGCTGGAGCAGTAAGGCTCGGTGCTGGGGAGGTGTGTGGCAGGGGGCACACTGATGAGCATTCACTCCTTTAACCTTCGCAAGAACCCCCAGGCCAGGCAGTCAGGTGTGTACAATCTACTGAAGGAGAAAACCGAAGTTTAAGTTCAGTGCACGGCAAGGGTAGAGCTGGGGCTCAAACTCCCCTGTCCAGTCTTCAGCCCCTATACCCCAACCTGCAGGAATAAGTGAATGAATACATGAGGCTGGGTATGCCTGGGGCACAGAGGAGCGAGTGAAATCAGCAGAGGAGGAGGCCCGCGCAAGCGGCAGGAATCAAGGATGCAGTGCCAGGTGGGCTGCGGCGGGAGAGCTTTATTCTGAGGGCAGTGAGAAGCCGTGGGTAGGGGTGGGTGGTCAGTGCCATGGAAAACCCACCCTTGACCCTGAGGACACGCTCCCAGGAGCCCACCCACACCTCATGAACTTGTACGGACAAGGACAATGGGAGGCTGAGACCTGGAGCAAGGGCCTTGTCCCGGGCACAAGGCAAAGGGACGGGCAGCGTTAAGAGACCAGGCCGGCTCCGGCTGGAAGCGGGTGTGTCCTACTGTGTGCTGCCGCATGCATGGTGGCACCTCTGGACGGATTCAACTTCCAGTTCTCTGCAGTGCCAGGTACCTAGTGACAAAGGAGGTCCAGCCCTGGTCCCAGGGAATGGCCCAGTTTGGAAAGCAGCCTAGGTACAGCCTGGCACATAGTAGGTGCTCAGCCAAGACGTGTGTCCTTTTCCCTTCCGTCTCTGACTGTTCCTTTCCTTATCACTCCTGTGCTGAGGCAGGAATCAGCACAGGCAGGGGCACGGCATCCCAAGACATCTGGGCCTGTGCTCAGGACCGTACGGCAGAGTCTCTTAGACCAAAGATCAGTAAATATGGCCCACGGGGCAAATCCCACCCACTGCCTGTTTTTGTACAGCCTAGGAGCTGAGAATGGTTTTTACGGATGAACATTTGCAATCGGTTTGATGAAACACTAACTCTAAACTCCAATTAAGCAAAAGGTGATGTCTGTAAAAAGAACTCTATTCTTCTCATGAGTGGACTTACATTACAAAATACTGGCCTCAATTATTATTATTCTATTTTGAGTTTTGTCAGTTACAAAATAGTAAAAATCTGTTTTCTCACTGCACAATGATTTTGCCCTCAAAGCCTAAAATATTGGTTCTCTGTTCTGTCCTTCCACTCCTCACCCTGCCTGGGGCTCTCCAGATTTAACCAATCCCAGGACTAATGACCCCCACCCGGCCTCCCCAGTGGTCCGTGCTGCGGCCGGTGTGCCCGACTGCAGGGCTGGACTGTGGACTCCCGGGCTGGCCAGCCCCACACCCAGCCTTGCCTTGGGACACAGCTGCTGCCCCGGGGGACCTGTGCCGCAGTGGCCTCAGGAGCTGCTCTGGCTACTGGCTGGCAGCCTCAGCTCCCCTGAGCACTGAGCACATTCTTCTCTCCAACTCCCTGCAGGAGCCAAGGCCAGCGGGCGTGGGTGGCTGAAATCTCCCCGGTAACAGGGTCTGCCCCCCTCCTGCTCCCTCTCCGGGCCTCCTCCCTTAACCTGCACCCCGCCCCCCACCCCCCACACCTGCTCTCCGGCCCTCAGCCCCTCCCTGCTTACTCCCTCCTTCACGGGCTCCATGTCACCATCTGTGGCACAGTCCCTCTCTGTCACTCTCCCTGCCACCCCCTCGTTCTCCTTCCTCCCTCCTGCCTCTCTCTGCATCTCTCCCTCTCACCCGTGTCTCCTCTCTTCTCTTTCCTTCTCGTCTTCTCCCTGTCACGCATCTCTCATCACTCCCCCTCATTCTGCCTTTCCTCCTACTCACGGTCTCCTCTCCCTCTCCCCCTCCCTCTTTCTCTCTCTCTCTCTTTCTCCACCTCCTCCCGACCCCCTTTCCCCTCTATTTCTATTGGCTTCTGCGTCCCTTGCTCCCCTCTTCTCTTCCTCACTCTGGGAAGCTTCTCCCCCCTATCCTTGCCCCTGCCCCCCTAGGATGTGTCCTGGAGATGGGGGGTGACGTACCAGGCGCTGGTTGGGAAGTCAGGGCCGGAGACCAGATGGGAGAGGCTCTGTGGACAGCCGTGGCCGAGGGCCTGGGAGGGAACCTGAGCCCGCAAGCGGTCTAGAAGTGGGTGCCGTGTGGGGACCCTAGTTAGGAGTGCCCTGGGGGCACCTGGGGACTGGGCAGGGAGAGGGGACAGCAGAATGATAACCAGCCTGGCGGCAAGGAGGGAAGCCCTCACCCCATGGGCAGGTAAGGAGGCTGGGGCCCGGATGATGTCCCGAAGGGTGGGGTCCTGGAAGCCCATCCTCTGCCCAGGATGAACTTGGGAGGCTGGGGCTGGGGAGGCAGAGGGTGGGGAGTCCCAGGGAGGCAGGAGGGAGGCCTTCCTGTGACCTCCCGGTCGGCTGCAGGGGCAGGGGTGTTAGTCTCAGAATCTCGTGCCATGATTCTAGGATCTCGGAATCACAGAATCGCAGGCTGTCAGGGCTGGAGGGAGCCAGATGTATCATGTCGTTGGCTTCCCCAGCTCACGTGGCAGCTCTCCTGAGCTCCCCCTCCATACCCGGCACTGTGCTTGGCACGCCTCCGTTTAATCTCTGCAAACAACCCTGGGAGGTGGGTCCGCTTGTCTTCCATATGACGAAACTGAGGTGCAGGGGGGAGAAGTGACTTGCCCGAGGTCACACAGCAATTTGGCATCATCGCTGTGCAGCAGAGCCCAAACCCCCAGCGCTGGGCCTGTAGGGTGTGCTCCTGGGATCAGGCCCCAGGCCTGGGGTGCCAGTGAGTCAGTCGGCACTGGCAAGCATAAGCCAGGTGTCTTTGGGGGGAAGGCCGAAGCATGTAGAGGACAAGCAGAGAGCCAGGGGCCATCGCCCTGCACTATTCAGGACTGTGATGGCCTTTGATCCTTCTCAGCCTGAGGCCTTCAGAGGAGCCAGTGTGGCCAGGAGGTACTGATGGTTTAGAAGTAGATAGAACTGGGTTCGAATTCTGGCTTCCCACTCTCCAGCTGGGTGACCCTTTGCAGCTTACTCAACCTCTCTGAGCCTCAACTTCTTCCTCTCTAAAAACTCTCCCTCTTGGGCTTCTTGAGGATCTCATGATGTGAGTCTGAGGCTTCCATCCGGGGACAATGTCCCACCTTGGAGCTCTCCTTGTTGAACGGCTTGGCTGTTCACATTTATGGCTGTTCTGGGTGATGCCCTAGGTTCTGGGGTTAAGAAATAAATCATTCAGGGCCCCTGCCTTCAAGAGCCAGTGTTCTAGCGGGTGGGAGATGGGCAAATGGAGAATGATTGGGGTGCCTGGCCTCCCTGAACTGTTAGGGCTGTGCGGCTCAGGACAGCCACTCACCCTCTCTGTGCTGTCTCCTCCTGAACAGTCCTCCAAGGAGTCCGCCCCCAGCTTTCAGGCAAGCTTGTGCCAAAGATAAACCAGACAGGGAGGAAAAGTCCCTCCTTCTCAAGGATGAACTAGATCATGCACAGGATTCCAGCTCTTTAAAGAAAAGACGGCACCTCAATTGCAGGTCTGGCTTACGTGCGTGGAAAGCTGTAATTTCCCTGCTTCTGCTGCCTGGGCCCCTCAAACTTTGACAGAGAAGACCGGCTGAGATAAGGGTGGAGACAGGGTTTTCCAGGAGGGGGCCAGGGGTTCTGGGAGGGGCGACTGCATGCCCTGGTACAAAGGAGGGTCTGGCTAGGCACGCCGTGTTCCTGCCAGGACCACGTGTGTGTCAGCGCATGTGCTTGTGGGTGCACAGACGTGTGCTGGGCAGGCGTGGGGGTGGGGCAACCTCAGAGCTTACCCCCAGCGGGCTACCCCAGGGGCATATGTCCCTGAAGCCTGGAAATTAGGCCTGCCCAGCTCCTTGCTTCTCTCGGGAGCCTGGTGCTCCCCTCCCTCATCTAGCCCTGGCTTGTGATTGGCTGACCAGCAGGGATGCTATAAAGAGGATCTGTGCACAGCACAGGGCAGCAAGGTGGATGGTGACGCGGGTCCCCTACCAGGGAGGCAGGACTCTAAGGTTCCAGGTTGCACAATTCCAGGTCTAAGAAGGACTCATTCTAGCATTCTGGAATTCTAACATTCTCTGATTCAAGGATACTAAGTCTAAAATCCTATGGCTGTAAGATTCTCTGCCTGTTCTAAGAATTCAAAATTCTATTTTTAGATCTCTAAGGTCCATTAGGCTTTGAGTCCATGATCCTCATAGCTCAAAGCCCTGGGGGCAACTGGGAAAGCGGATGCCAGCTGGGCACTCAGATGGGTGCCTTCCCAGGCCTGGCTTCAGTTTGCCAGTCTGTGGAATGGGCGTAGAGGTGGTCACTACAGATCTTTCCAGATTTGCCCCTTCCTAGCTGTGACCAGAACATGTGACCTCACGTTTGCTCCCCATCTGTGCAGTGGGGATGACAGTAGTGCCTCCCTCGTAGGACATCATAGGATACTGCAGCTCACCAGCTTAGCCTGGCACCTGGCACAGTCAGGGCTCAGTGATGAGCAGCTGGCAGCACTGTTAGGATCCTCTAGCCCACTGTCCAGGTGCCCCTCCCTTAGTGCTGCTGTCCCAGGCTCAGGAGACCTGATGAAGGGTTGGGGAGAAGGATGGGTTGAGGACAGGTTAGGGGATGACCCAGGCTCAGAATCCTTCTCTTCTCCCAGCCCCAAGAACAGGGAGGAGATGCTCTGAGCCCAGCCAGCTCGGGATGCTTTTGGAGAAGCCACGGCCTAGGGGTTCCTTGCTACCCTTGGCTTCACCCAGCCTGGCACTCTGAACCTGCTGCAGCCCCAGGTCCTTGGGGCAGGGGTAGCCAGGCGTGCTCAGAGGTGTTTGTTTGGATTTGGGGTGCCTTCCCTTCCCAGGAGCTTTGCACATCAACAGTGACATCCATATAGGGCAGTGCGGACCACAGCTCCCATTGGAGGGAGGAAGTGCAGGCCCAGTGTCAGGGATATTAGGAGAAGGGCTTCTCCTCTGAGAGATTTATCTTCCCTTCAGGGTTTTCTGCAGGGAGAATCCAAGGACAGCTAGGAGCCAGGGGATTGGGGGATCATTAGGAAGAGGGGGTGCAGTGGGTGGTCCAGACCCCAGAGGAGGCTCCTGCATCCAGCCTGGCTCTGCCTGGGCCTCCTCCTGAGTGTGGCTTTCCTCAGTGGGGCCTGACATTCCCCCTTGGCACTGGACTTGGTCCACTGAAGGCTTCTCTGGTTCATTTGATGCCTGACACTGAGGCAGAGCTGATGCCTGACACTGAGGCAGAGCTCGTGCCTGTGCAGAAGTGATGGGGCAGAAAGCAATGGGGAGGGTCCAAAGCTGGCTGGAGACTCCACAGGGGAGGGGATCAGAGTCTCGCAGGGGAGCCCAGAGGAGCCCCAGCTTCTTCTGCGCAGGCATGGGATGAGAAAGACACTAAGAAAGCACCTGGAGTGCGGGCGGGCTCTTGCTTATGCTGCAAATCCCTTCTGAAAATGTCCCCTTTTCCAGGCAGCTGGCCCCTCCAGCCAGGGGGAGGGACTAACCTTGGATAGCATCTGGTGAGTGAATTGTAAAGTTCTCCAACCCCAGCCGGCCTCTGGGGAGAAGGGGCCTCAGCCACCTGCCCCCCAGGTTCACAGCCAACCTTCCTGGGCAGGGCCTTTGGGAGGGGCACAGTGGGATGGCCCAGGCTGAGGGGGCACCTAAGGACTCTGACTCCCAGGGGAGGGGACACCCCAAGCCTGTGGTTCTTAACTCCATTTGGAACCTGAAGAATCTGATAACAGATCTGACATTAACCTTCACCTGGAGTTTAGGGCGTTCATGGATCCTCTGAAGTTCATCTAGGGAGCAGGTTTCCAGGCGAAGGTCCTGCGGTATGAAGCAGTGTTTTCCAGATGTGAGGGCGAGACCTGTTGGTGGCAATGCAACCCACTTCACAGGGCCCTGCCAGCTGGGGCCTCACATGTAAAAAGGAAGGGCAGGTATTTGTTGGTGAAACAGCATGACTTCATGCCGCACACCACACCCTCACTCCATGATGGAGAATGATCACCTCACCTCCCTGAGCCTCAGTTTCCTCATCTGAGAAAAGGGGATAACACGACTCAGCCTTGCGGGGCTGTGCAGGGTGAATGAGATGGTGCGTGCTAAGCACCTCCCGTCTTCTGAAATCTCTCAGACGATGGGAGGATGGGCGTGCAGCAGGTCCCCAGGTTCGGCATGATTGGGAGGGGGCAGCATAGAGAAAGCCATTCTCTGCTGTGACCGAGCTGTTTTTCCTTCCCCCAGGCAAATAGCTGACTGCTGACCACCCTCCCCTCAGCCATGGACATGCTTCATCCATCATCGGTGTCCACGACCTCAGAACCTGAGAATGCCTCCTCGGCCTGGCCCCCAGATGCCACCCTGGGCAACGTGTCGGCGGGCCCAAGCCCGGCAGGGCTGGCCGTCAGTGGCGTTCTGATCCCCCTGGTCTACCTGGTGGTGTGCGTGGTGGGCCTGCTGGGTAACTCGCTGGTCATCTATGTGGTCCTGCGGCACACGGCCAGCCCTTCAGTCACCAACGTCTACATCCTCAACCTGGCGCTGGCCGACGAGCTCTTCATGCTGGGGCTGCCCTTCCTGGCCGCCCAGAACGCCCTGTCCTACTGGCCCTTCGGCTCCCTCATGTGCCGCCTGGTCATGGCGGTGGATGGCATCAACCAGTTCACCAGCATATTCTGCCTGACTGTCATGAGCGTGGACCGCTACCTGGCCGTGGTACATCCCACCCGCTCGGCCCGCTGGCGCACAGCTCCGGTGGCCCGCACGGTCAGCGCGGCTGTGTGGGTGGCCTCAGCCGTGGTGGTGCTGCCCGTGGTGGTCTTCTCCGGAGTGCCCCGCGGCATGAGCACCTGCCACATGCAGTGGCCCGAGCCGGCGGCGGCCTGGCGAGCCGGCTTCATCATCTACACGGCCGCACTGGGCTTCTTCGGGCCGCTGCTGGTCATCTGCCTCTGCTACCTGCTCATCGTGGTGAAGGTGCGCTCAGCTGGGCGCCGGGTGTGGGCACCCTCGTGCCAGCGGCGGCGGCACTCCGAACGCAGGGTCACGCGCATGGTGGTGGCCGTGGTGGCGCTCTTCGTGCTCTGCTGGATGCCCTTCTATGTGCTCAACATCGTCAACGTGGTGTGCCCACTGCCCGAGGAGCCTGCCTTCTTTGGGCTCTACTTCCTGGTGGTGGCGCTGCCCTATGCCAACAGCTGTGCCAACCCCATCCTTTATGGCTTCCTCTCCTACCGCTTCAAGCAGGGCTTCCGCAGGGTCCTGCTGCGGCCCTCCCGCCGCGTGCGCAGCCAGGAGCCCACTGTGGGGCCCCCGGAGAAGACTGAGGAAGAGGATGAGGAGGAGGAGGATGGGGAGGAGAGCAGGGAGGGGGGCAAGGGGAAGGAGATGAACGGCCGGGTCAGCCAGATCACGCAGCCTGGCACCAGCGGGCAGGAGCGGCCGCCCAGCAGAGTGGCCAGCAAGGAGCAGCAGCTCCTACCCCAAGAGGCCTCCACTGGGGAGAAGTCCAGCACGATGCGCATCAGCTACCTGTAGGGGCCTGGGGAAAGCCAGGATGGCCCGAGGAAGAGGCAGAAGCCGTGGGTGTTCCTAGGGCCTACTTCCCAAGGTGCCACAGGCCCATGATGGGATGTTGAGGGGCCTGGACTTTGATGCTATTGCTGCCAAGTCTTGCTGTGTGACCTTGGGTAGGTTGCTTCTACTCTCTGGGCCTTGTTTTCTCCTCTGTGACTCAGGGATAGGAGTCATCAGCCTGGATGAGCTATGTCAGATGAGAGGTTTGGAGGGCACTATTGCTGGGCTGACCTGGCTGAGCGGGCAAAAGGTGGGTGCAGACTGGCCTCCCCCCAGGGATGGAGTGTCTTGGGGCATCAACTAGTATCTTGGCCCTCAGAGGGATAAACCAAGGCCAGGATTTCTTGGGCTCAGAGTCAGGAACACAGGAGCTGCTGGGGGCTGGGCTGGAAACCTAAACAGAAGAAAGCCTAACCTGGTGGGAGGAGTGGGGCAGAAAAGGTCAGGCCCCAGATCAGCTCCCTCCCCTCGACTGTGAGGCCTTGGACCAGCTCTGCTCCTCTCTAGGCCTCAGGCTTCACTCGGGTAAAACCCAACAACCTCTACACCCTTTTGGCCCAGGCAGTCAGTGCTGGAGGTCCTGTGCTTCTGGACGGGAAGAGCAGGTGAATTTCCTGCTCATGGAAGCGAATGAAGTCCAGCTTCAGGGTCTCTCACTGCCTGGGCTTTTGCAAGGCCCTGCATCTACTTTTGTACTTGTCATTTTGTATTCGTTTTCTTAAAGAGGGACCTCAAACTGCATAAGCTTAGGCCACCCAAAGTCTGGCTCTGCCCCTGCTGAGGTCAGCCACCCAGTCCCCAAGGAAGCTCACGTTGGGTCTTATGGCTGGAGTAGGGGCCCCCGGGGGTTCCCAGGTCTTTTGAGGGCTTCCAGGCGCCTCCTTGTAGGAGGGGCCATCCCTGTTCCTCTCCTTGTGACCCATATTCTCCCCTCCTTGAGACCGAGACAGGGACCCAGCCCATGAGGACTGGCATGGAAAGGCAGAGTGTCTGAAGAGCGCTGTGAGGAGAAGGAAGAAGAAGGGAGAAGAGGAAGAGGAAGGAGAAGGAAGAGGAAGGGAGAAGAGGAAGAGGAAGGAGAAGGAAGAGGAAGACAAGGGGGAAAGGGGAGGAGGAGGAGGGGGAAGGAGAAGTACAGATCTGTTTCCTGGAGCCGTCTTTGGCCCCCCTGGGCTGAGCTCAGTGGTAGCATCTGTGAACCTGAGTTGCCGACAACAGCCCCACCCAACCAGTACTGAGGGAAGGACACGATCAGGGTGGAACAGCCAGGGTGCAACGGCAAATGCACAGAGTACAGACAGGCACAGGGCCTGCGTCCCTGAGGGGCCTCAGAGTGCTGCCAAGAGGGCTCAGGCCTTAATAAAGCCCTAGGGTGGAGCTGGCTACCAGGGACATTGGGAGGACTGGGGAGCTCCCTCCCCATGCTCTATCATCCTGGAGACTACAGGTCGGGAGGCCCAGGGAAGACAAGAAGAGGCTGAAGTGGGACTGTGGAGGGGGACCATGGGGAGCAGCCACCATCCAGGGCTGGGCCTAGACTCCCTCCCAGAGATGGTCCCTCAGAGCTGTGGTGAGGCTGGCCCTGGGAGGGTGAGACCCCTGGTGAAATCCCTCCGCTTCCCCACCCCCTGCAGAGGGCAGGGGTCCTCAGGGAAAGCACAGGAACCAGACTTTTGGAGACTTGGATCTTCAGCACACCTCAGGGTCCTGGGCTGGCATTGGCCTTCCGGGCCTCAATTTCCCCATCAACAAATGGAGATGAATCCCAGCTTGGCTGCCTCCTGAGATCTAAAGAGAAAATGAGTCATGTGAGGTAACTTCCAGGCTCACTGCAATGGGTACGGTGGGGTGTATCAGATTATAAAGTGGGGGTGCCCTCCTCACCCCCAGGCTTGGCCTATACCCCCCTCTCCTTCATCAAGTGGCCTCTCTGTGTCTGTCCTTTGGGGTGAGGACACTGTAGGCCATGAGAAATGGGCAGTTGGGGGGTCAGAGGCCAAGGGTCAGGGAGGCAGGGCTTGGGGAGAGTGTGGGACCATCAGAAGAGAAGGAAGTTTTCAAAACCACATTTTGTGTGGAGATGGAGGCTGGAGGCCCGGCCCTGGGACTTGGTCTGGGGTTTCTTGAGGAAGATCTGAGGGTCCAAGGGAGGAGGGATGCCCTGGCCTTCTGGCCTTCTTTGGCTGATCCTGCCTTCTTGTTGCCTAGGACAGGAGAGTAATGTCCTAGAAGGGTCCCTGGGAGGCCAGTTAGGAAACCCTTTGCTGCTTCTGTCTCTAGCTCTTGTCAATAAAGACGGTGACACCTGATAACAGCTGTGGCCTGGGCCAATTTCTCTGCCAGACACTGTGTCCAGATGGGTGTGAATGTGTAGGTGTGTGTGGGCTCCGTGCACCCTGGCCTGTTCGGGTGTGACCTCCCAGAGTCCAGGTCCTTCAGGGAACATGGAAGATACCCTTGATGGGGCTGAGCCCACATCCTTATAGACCTTGATCCAAAAGCAGTAGATGTCCTTTCTCCCTATTATCCAAATAGCAGATTTCAGGGAAGAAAGTGGATTGGCTCCAACTAGGTCACATGATGGTCCCTTGGGCCAATCACCAAAGACGTGGTGATAGGGTGCCATGGTTGGCCAGGTGCGGGTCATGTGCCTACATTTCCAGCCAGAGAGAAGGTAGGGCACTGTGATGGACACTCTGGCCTGGCCTGTGGGGCAGGGGTGGGTCAAGGACAGCCTACTAATGGCTAGGGGAGGTGAGCCAGGCACCAACAACCAACAACATGCGGGTCTGGGTGTGTGTGGGGTTTGCTGTGTGTGGCTGCCGTTGCTGGGTGTGATATTGTGTGTCCAGGTTTGTGTGAGCCCAGTGCAGGGTGCATAGTAGGTGGTCGGGACATCTTAGCTGCGTCCGTGAGTGAATGTGCACTGAGGTGTGACATGCGGCCGGTGTGCAAGTGGTGGGAGTGGAGGAACTGCTGGGGCCCCAGCGTTGGGTGGGAGTGGCTGCCTGGGCAGGGTCCCTCATCTGGCCCTGGCAGCCCTTGCTTCCCCACCACACTGGGTGTCCCCGCCTGTGCATGCTCACGTGCAGCCTGTGTGTGCGTGTGCTTGTCCCCCACACATGTGTGTCTGGCAGCCTTGTGTTCCCAGGGCCTGGCAGTGCTGCTGTGGCCTTTCTTAGGAGTATCTGGAATGAATGAACAAAGGGGGCCACTGCATGTCACAACTGCAGGGGGTACTGTACACGCTGTTCCTGTAACCTCCTGTGAAGCTACAACACGGTGCCTCTGAATAAATGAGTGAAAAGGGGGGGGGGTACTGAAGGAGCTTGTATGGGGTTGGGGCTAGAATCTGTGGGTTAGGGGAGCCATTGGGGCTGCAGGGTGAGGGGAGGCTCTGCAGTTGTGAGCAGGAGCAGGGAGGGAGAAGTGATGATAACGCACCTTGCCCACTCCTCTCCTCCTCCTCCAGCCATTGAAGTTGCTCAGACCAGAGGCTTTACCTTGAACTTGTCTCTCAGAGGCAGTTGCCAGGCAACAGCCCTTGGCCACCAGGCTCTGGACCAGGACTTCCTGCATCAGCATCAGCATTATCAGAGGGAAGCTGGGAACACACAGGGCCTGGGGCAGGAAAGACCACGGCCCCCAGATCTTTGGGATCCTCTTTACCTAGAAGGGATGGGGCAGGTGAGGCCACTGACCCATGGGAGTTGACAGCTGGACTCCACAGGACTCGACACAGAAGAAAACACAGCGAGCGGTCGGGCTCAAGCCTGTAATCCCAGCACTTTGGGGGCCGAGGTGGGCAGATTGCTTGAGCTCAGGAGTTTGAGATCAGCCTGGACAACATGGTGGAACCCCGTCTCTACCAAAAATACAAAAATTAACCAGGCATGGTGGTGCATGTCTGTGATTCCAGCTACTTGGGAGGCTGAGGTGGGAGGATCGCTTGAGCCCGGGAGGCAGAGGTTGCAGTGAGCCGAGATTGTGCCACTGCACTCCAGCCTGGATGACAGAGGGAGACCCTATCTCAAAAACAAAACCCCAAACCAAAAAACCCACCCAAAACAAAAAAAAAAAACACGGCGAGAAGGCCAGGCTGTAGTGTGAGGGGCACCCCCTGGAGGTGCGCAAGGCCACCATCCCTCCAAGGCCTCAGAGTACTCCCTGTCTCTGGCAGGCCCTGGTGAGCATCTCAGCAAGTCCGCTGGAAGGCTGAGGGAGAAATGTCTCCCCGAAAGTCATGGGGCCAAAGTCAGCAGGCCTGAGCCCTATGTCTCCCGCAGCAAACCTACTGTGTGGCCTTGGGCCATTTATTTCACCTCTGGATGTGGTTCACTTAGCTAACAAAGGCTTTTCTGAGCACCAGCTGTATGCAAGGTCCTGACATGCGGCTGGGGGCCAGTGCAGGCAAATGGACAGGGGTCCCGCACTCTCAGCACTCACAGGCAACCACACAAGGAAGCGTAGCCCTATTTTGGGGGCTCAGTGGGGAGGGAGAAGTGCAGTGTGCTCTGGGAGAGCACTAGGAGGGTTGGGGGCTGGTGGGAGCTGCATCTAGAGTGGAAGTTTCAGCCTAAGTGTGCCAGGCAGAGGTATCTGCATGTGCTAAGGCCCTGAGCTGGAGGAAGGCAGTGAGTGAAAGGAAGAAAGGTAGCAAAGAGGCCCCTTTTTAGGGACAGAGAATGTGTCACACAGGGCTTCCTAGGGCATCCATTCCTGTTAAGGCTGAATTCTGCCCCCCTCTAAATTTCTATGTTGAAGTCCTAACCTCCAGAGCCTCAGAATGTGACCTGATATTTGGAAATGGGGTCATCACAGTTGTAGGTAGTGAAGAGGTCATACTAGAGCAGGGATGGCCCCTAATCCAATACGGCTGGTGTCCCTAAGAAGCGGGGAGGCCAGGCACGGTGGCTCATGCCTGTAATCGCAGCACTTTGGGAGGCCGAGGCAGGTGGATCACCTGAGGTCAGGAGTTTGAGACCACCCTGGTCAACATGGTGAAACCCCATCTTTACTAAAAGTACAAAAATTAGTCAGGCATAGTGGCATGCGCCTCTAATCCCAGCTGCTAGGGAGGCTGAGGCAGGAGAATCGCTTGAACTCAGGAGGCGGAGGTTGCAGTCATCGGAGAACATACCACTGCACTCTAGTCTGGGCGACAGAGCGAGACTCCATCTTAAAAAAAAAAAAAATAGGTGCCTGGGCCACAGTCAGGGTCCCCTGGGGTCCCAGACACCTCAGGTTCTGGCTCACACTCTCCTGGAACCCACATCCTCTGTCACCATCTTACAGGTGGAGAAACTGAGGCCCACGGTGGGGTGGGGTGTATCGGATCCTAGCAGGGGAAGAGCTGGGATGTGGCCTCTCCACCCTCCTGTCCGGGTGGAGGCCAGGCCAGCAAATGTGTCAATATTTGCTCAGGGGAACTGCTGGCTCAACAGGCCCCAGAGCCTGCCTGGTGTCTCCCTCTGTAAGATCAGGGGTTGCCTCTGAGCTCCAGCCAGGACCCTGCGCCTGCTCTTCAGAGGGGAGGGGCTCTCCCTGTTGGGGCTTATCAAACGGCAGCTGCCAGAGGGAGAACGGAACAAACGCACGATGCCCATTACGTGGTCGGCAGTGAAAGGTGAGCTCCTGGCCACGCAATCGGGTTTGAACCCCAGTGCCACTGCCTCTTAGCGCTGAGTGCCTTTGAGCCAGCCTCAGAACCTCTCGTAGACTCAGTTTCCTCATCCGAAAAAATGGGCTCCCACGCCCATCTCAAAAGCCTGTCGCAAGGCTGCGGGGACGGCCGGAGCGTGGCTCTGTGCTCCCCAGGCCCGACAGGGGGCGCCGCGGGTCCTCAGGCCTCGCCCAGTAGCCGCGTGGTATCCGACCCGCAGCTCCGCTCGGCTGGACTCGTCTCTATTCGGCGACACTTGGCTCCACTCGGCCAGGCTCGGCTCTACTCGGCTGTATTCGGCAGCACTCGGTCAGACTCGGCCTTGTTCCGATCTGCTCGGCTTCGCCCCACGCCGGAAGTGCAAAGGCAGTTTCCCGGCGCGGCTGCGGCTCCGCCCTCCGGGCGCGAGGCCTGGGTAGGCCAAAGAGGCGGGTCCTCGGCCCTCGGGCCCGTGGCGCTGTCGTGGATGTAGGGGTTCCGCTTGCCTGGGCCCTGGGCTATGCAGAGGGAGACACGAACCAGGGTTTGAGGGCGAAGCGGGTGGAGAGGGAGGGGCTCCCCGAGCCTGGCGTGGGAGCGTCTTTCGCCTTCGTTTTGCAGGGAGAAAGGGAGAGGTTGGCGCCAGCTGCACGCCCCAGCAGGCAGGCTCTGCCGCTGTTCTGTCGTGTGGGGGGAGGAAGTTGCTGCCCCTCAGTGTCCCTGAGTCTCGGTTTCCCCTCCAACAATCAGCAGGTTTCCCGCCGGGGCACAGGGCCTGGCGCGGCGCTGGCGCTCTCCAGACTCAGTTTCCCCTTTTGTAAAACATGACAGCCCGCCCAACTCTGCTGAACACCTTTGGGATCCGACGTCCTGAAAGCCCAGGACGGGGAACCTGGGTCCGGAGAGCGAAACTTTCCCCGGCCCCTGGGCGGGTCAACGTGGGGGATTCGGTAGAACCAGGCCCGGGGCTCTCTCCTCGTGGGAGGAAGCCGGTTTGTGTGTGGGGGGTGGGGGTTGCTGCGGGGACCGCGGGGGTTTGGAGGAAGAAGCGAGTGCATGGGCGCCCTGGCCTGCCCCAAAGTTCCCTGAGGGGACGGGCTGGTGGGACGGGCGGGGGCCAGGGACCGAGGGGCGGGGAGGGGGCCGGGGACCGGGGGGCGGGGAGCGTCCCGGGTTCCCGGGCGCGGGGGCTCTGCCCAGCAGGAGGCGCTCGCGTCTTCCTTTGTTGAAATTGATCTCTGCGCTTGAACAATTAGATCTGTGACTTGCCACTCACAGCCTTCATAGCGGACGCCAGGAATCATTATGTTTACTTTCCTGTCTCCCTTTTTGACAGGCACACATTTTATTTTTTAAATACATGAAGCGCGCCGTGCTTTGTAAGCGCTGACTGAATGTGCCTATTTTCACACCCTCTCCTGACCCTGGGCTGGAACGTGGGCGAGTGCAGGATGGTGGCCAGGGGCTTGGCTCTTGGTCAGTATGTGCCTCATCTATCTCGTCTGTAAAATGGACAGAGGAGGTAACACGTGTGCCTACCTCAGAGCATTGTTGGAAGGATTAGAGGAGTCAAGACATGGAAGGCCCACAGAATGGCTGGGGAGAAAAGCCAGCTTCTGGAGGCAGGGGAAAGGGTGGGGAGTGGCTGGGGAAGCAGGGCCCGTACCCTGGGTTTCTGCATTGGGGTCACTCCTTTACTGCTGGGAGTGATAGCAGGGTGATGAGAGCCACCCTGGGCCTGCGCTCCTCCTGGTCACGCTGTTGTCCTGGGTCCCAGGGTGCCTGGGAAAGGGCACACAGCTTTACTGATGGGTGGCCAGTGGGGAGTGCCCCCATCGGGCATTCCACCAGTCGGCTCCCATGGTCCTGGCCTCCTCATGTTTATCTGGCCCAGGGACACCAAGGCTCAGAGAGGTAAACTTGCCCGAGGTCACACAGCTAGGAGGGGGAGCTGAGTCATCACCCAGGTTTGTCTGCCCCAGGGCTGGAGCTCTGTTTTCAGGCCACCTGACCAGCTGAGGAGATCGTCAGAAAGGCTGGGACACCAACGGATGACGCACAAATGGAGGAATTTTCAGGCACGGTCAAAGCTAATGGGAGGGAAAATACTGAAGTGTAATATTCCAGAGTTCTCTCTTGTCTGCTCTGACTCCTGCCAGCTGCCCTGCACCTAGAGGGACAGGAGGCTCTTCTCCGGGGCATTGCATGGCCGGGAGCCAAATGAGCTGGCACCAGAAGCTGGTGAGTTGCCTGGCTTTTCAGACCTCAGCCTCCTCACCTGTGAGGTGGGTTGAACAGCTCTTCTCTGCAGAGGAGCAGTTGAGGGCGGTATGGAACACTGCCAGGCACACAGTTGGCCCTTGACAAAACCATTGCTGTGTCCCCAGCCTGTTTCTCCCCAAGTCCCATTGATCGTTCTCTCTATCCCTGTTTCCTCAGAAGGTCAGGTTTTCTAAGCCCGAAGGCTTGGAGCCAGGCAGGAGCTGTCTCCCTCTCCAGTGCTGCCGACTCAACCCTTTTCCCTTAGAAGCTGCAGGGAGGGAGGCTCCCCTTGGCTCCCTCCCTCTGCAGCCCTGGCTCTGCGCCCTGGGAATGCTGCCTGGGGCAGGGCCACGTAGAGAGCAGGGCCAGTGCAGGCCTTTGGGTGTTCCCAGCGGCCAAAGTCCTTTAGTCTGCTTTCCTTTGGGCTCCCTTGCACCCCTGAATGGATGACCTGGGGGATTCCAAGTCGGTTTGGGAGGGGTGACAGCACAAGGCTGGAGGTTGGGAGAGTCTGGCTGTCATCCCAGCTTGGACTGCAGTCTGCTATGTGACCTTTGGGCCAAAGATAAATCCTCCCTGGGCCACAGTGTCCCTGCTGGTCAGATGAAAGAATCAGATGAGATCATTTCTGAGGATCTTTCCAGGCTTCATATTCTTCTGTTTGATTATCCCCCCAAATAAATTGGAAATTGGAGGCCCAAGGATGAGCCCTGGTTGAGGACGCAGAGCCCAGGGGCCGTCCCATCCTCCACACTTGGCCCAGCTGTGAGTGGGGGAGTGGGATTTAGCACCTGAAGCCCCAGATTTAAATATATCCCCACTCCCCGCCGGGGTCCCCGCACTCCTGCACCTCCCTCCTCCCAGGACGGCCCTGACCTGCAGGCATTGTTCCCCGCCCATGTCCAAGCCCCGAGGGAATTCCATCGGGTTGGAGAGTCTTCCCTTCTGTAGGGGGCTTTGCTCCTCTCTACCAGTTATGTGACCTTGGGCAAGTCACTTCAGCTGCCTGACCCCAGCTCCCTAGGACTAGTTGAAGTAATGGATATAAACACCCTTTGGGGACCAAAAGCCCCTAGAGAGATGAGACCTGGCCCAGGCAGTAAGTCCTCAACAAATGTAGAATAGGAGGATGCTGTAAACAAGCCAGCCAAAACCCACCAAATCCTTTGGTGGAGGATAAGGGACATTTGATACAGTCTTTATACGGGAGTCTCGGGCCCCAGGAAGCCAGGGCAGAGAGTCTTTGCCAAACTTCCCCCTGCCTAACAAGAAGGAAACTGAGGCAGGACCCTGCCAGACCCAGAGGCAAACAGGCTGCCCTCCTGTGAACTTGTTGGGGGTCATTTCCACAGGGGAATAGTTCTAGAAGACCAGGGTGAGTCAGTAACAATGGCAGAATTCCAGTCAGAGGAAGAAGACTTTGGTGTAGCTGGGGCTGGAGCATAGAGGAGCGACTTGGCTGCCGCCCTGGCCCTGTGTCAGAGGTGTTAGAACCAGAGCCACTCCATCTTGAGTAGGGGCTGGGTAAAATAGGGCTGAGACCTGCTGGGCTGCATTCCCAGGAGGTTAGGCATTTTTAGTCACAGGATGAGATGGGAGTCGGCACGACTGGTATCATAAGATACAGGTCATAAATACCCTGCTGATAAACAGGATGCGCTAAACAAGCCGGCCAAAACACACCAAATCCAAGATGGTGATGAAAGTGACCTCTGGTCATCCTCACTGCTCATTATACACTAATTATAATGCATTAGCATGCTAAAAGAGACTCCCACCAGCACCATGACAATTTACAAATGCCATGGCAATGTCCAGAAATTACCTTATACGGTCTAAAAGCGGGAGGAACTCTCAGTTCTGGGGAAATCTCCTCCCCTTTCTTGGAAAACTGATTAATAATCCACCCTTTGTTTAGCATATAATCAAGAAATAACCATAAAAACAGCCAACCAGCAGCCCTCAGGGGTGGTCTGTCTATGGAGTAGCCATTCTTTTGTTTCTTTACTTCTCCATAAACTTGCTTTGACTTCACTCTGTGGACTCACCTCAAATTCTTTCTTGTGCGAGTCCAGCAACCCTCTCTTTGGGTCTGGATTGGGACCCCTTTCCAGTACCATTTTTTCTGGTGAACTACGAAGGGACGATACCAGAGAACACCCTCAACCCAAAGGAAATAGACTACAGCCCCAATTGGCTGACTTTGGGTAAGTGAGGGATATTTTATTCTGGGTAATGTATGGATTTGGGTTAGGTTCCCTCCTCAGAAATAGGGGGTTAAAGGCCCCTCTTAGTGAAGGGCAAAGATGCTTATCAGAAATTGGGTTAGAGGCCCAGCTGAAGAAGGTTGGAGTCCTTAGGGAGTTAGAGGTCCCCCTCAGTCATGTCCCTTGGTAAGGAGAAATGGATTAGGCACTATGGGATATTAACCACTATTCTCTTTTCATTAATCTGCCTTGCACTGTTTGCTGACAGCTGTGAGTGACAGGATTAGGCACGTACAGGATCATGGGACATGGGGAGCTTTCTTCTCCCCAAAGGGGGAAACTTTAGAGATGATGAGATTGCTGGAAAAGATACCTTTGCTACTGACAAGCGGCCTCCTGAACTATTGATCCAGTGTCAATGGAATGGAGGCCTCTGGCCTCCCCGAGCTCCTCAGCTTCTCCACCCACCGGCAGGCAATGCTTTTCTTTCTCTCTCCTTTCTCTTTTCTATCTTTTCTGTCACTCAGGGTGACTCTCCAGTCTTCCATCTTGCCCAGCTACCATATGTTGAAACTCCTGGTTGGAGGGCATTCCACCTCACTTGGAGTGGATCAAAGATGACAAGGGCCATCGGGAGCAAGTTTGAGCCTTGCCAGGTTGATGTTGGGCACTGAGTGGGGTGGCTAGTGTCCTGGAATGGAAAATGTTAATTTGGTTTCCCCATGCAGCCTGTTGGACAGCATCTTACAAAATTAAGAGGCTTTTGCCTGTGGTTCCATGAAATGGAAAAAGACGATTTTCTTTTGTAACGTGTCTTGGCCCCCATAGCAATGGCACAGTAAGCAGGGCCATCAAAGCCACAGAGAGAAAGGGAACCCAGAAACCTGGCATGCTGGCAAAGGGTAAGAATTTCTTACCAGTCAGGCTTCTGGCCTCTCTTGGTGCAAACTGGTTGAATAAATGATAAAAATCACTGTTTGTCTCTCCTGCAAGGAATTTGATTAATACGAAAAAGAATTCGTGGGGGCTAGTCTTAAGCTTTAGAGAATCTGGTGTACTTAGTGCTATGAATTTTTCTTTCTGTGTCAATCTGTCATAAAAAGAGGTACTGTAGGATAGAATGTGGGCCTAGGACCCATATAAGCCCATTATTCAAGTTGGCCCAGCAAACTCGTCAGTTACAAACTTGGCGGCAGGTCCCTGAAACAAAAACTAGATGAGGTTTCTGTCTTGTCTTTTTTTTACGTCCTTGCAAGTTTAACCTTGTGACCGTGTGGGAGTACTTTCTCTTAGTCTCCACCATCCAGACGACAGGAAGCTGGGGCTTCATGTGATAGCCCTAAAAATTGTCCTGAGCAGTTAAAAGCCTTTGCACGCTTGAAATTGGCTTCTCTAGGCTCCTTCCAGGAAGGAAGACAGAAACTGTCTAGTGCCGTGGCTCAGTAGCTAAGGCTTTGTCTTTTCACACTGGGGACCCAGGTTCAATTCCCACCTTAGGGAATGAGTCCTTTCTGGTTTAATATCTATGTGACCTTTGCCATTTATTCATTCTCTTCTCCATAAACAGCTTCTGACTTCTCGTTTGAATTTTCCTTTCTCTGCACTACCCTTGGCGATTCTAGATCTCATAAAAACTGCTTATCACCTCTTTGAAAATACCTTGTATACCTGGGTTAAGTGCTAACCTTAGTTAAGGCTTACCAGTTTCACCTGGGAGGTTACTGTTGGTGAAGTTCAAAAGCCAGAAATATTGGCTGTTTGTCCCGGCTAGAGTCTGGTAACAAGATTTGGTTAAAAGTCAGCTTAATTAAAAATGGATATCCAAGCTATACATATATTTAAAAGGCCTTTATGCTTTTTTTCTCTTCTTGGCTCTTATTTTTCTGAAAAATTTTTTCTTTTCAGTCGACTTAATTTTTTTCCCCATTTTGTCTTCTTGCCACTCTTGATGCCCCACCTGAGAGGACCTAAGATAAATTTTAATAGCCTGGGACTTCTCAGGAAAAAAGGAGGTGCTACAGACCCTGTTTTGGGAGAAACCTCTGTTCTCCTCATGGACACCCCCAGGAATTGAAAGCAGATAGACCACTCTCAAAATCTAAGGCTCTGCTCTGTTTTGTATTGTGTTATCTGACAGTTTTGACTTTTGGGGATATCAGAAATTACTTTGCATTTTAAGAGAGCTTTTAGCCTTGCTATGTAATAACTAGGTGGGGAATACACTTTTAGGGATGGCTAATGGCAGTTTTGTGGGGATACTTGGCTCTTCGCACCTTTGGATCAGAAAAGCATGCTCTTGACCACCTAGAAAGTATGGAAGTGTCCCCACCCTCCATTGAAAGATAAGACTGCCATGGGGGATGGGCTGATGCCCTCTCTTTGGGATCCAGGATCCAATATAAAAATGAAACCCTTAATTTTGGGGATCTGTTTTGCCTTCCAGCTGTGCCTGCTTATTAGGCCTTAGAAACTGCAGGCTTTCCTGGCCCTGTTTCTTGAAGGGCTCCACCCTGAAGTCAGTAATCCAATTAAGAAACTTAAAAATTGGCAAATGAAAAATCTTACAACTACTGGATCTTCTGTCTGTGTATTTATATATGTTGTGTGTGTGATGTTGATATATGAAAGAGCTCTGATTAATTGGCTTAAAAATAATAAGTACTTAAATCAAATATTTTGTCAGAAAAATAGAAACATTAATGCCTTTTGGTTCACATGACTTTAATAATCTTTGGGAAATAAAGACAGTTTTAAAGATTATCAGTAACATTAAAATATCTTCAAACTTTAGACATTTGGTCTAAATTAGGCAGGTCAGATTTTAGGTTTGCTAAATGCCTCAAGGTCATAAACTGCATCATTGACTTTTGAAAATTGCCCAGCTTACCTGCTTTGGGGCCATTAGATTCTAGATAAGGCCTGGGGACTTGTCGAGTTAGCCATGCCCCCAGCTATGCTGGAAACAGTCAGACCTTATCTGCACTTCTGCAGATAAGGCTGTCCTAGGCTCCACACCTGGAATATAAGTAAAACTGCTTACTTACCAGGTTTTTCACCAAAAAATAAAAGTTGCTAAGAGTTAACATTGTAATATGTTATATGTAATTGAGACTACTAGAGAAACAGTTTTATATGCAAGGTGTGTAAGGAAAATAGAATATGCTTTTGGTAAGAAGATTATAAGAAAGCATGGGAATGTGGACTTTCCCCCTACTTTAGAGGGTTAAAGGATTGTTTCAAGTTAGGTAGGATAAAGCTGAAGGTTTGAGCAAGTTGTGGAAGGTTTGTGAAAGATTAATGTTGTAAAAGAAATTCTGTGTGAACTTATTGGCTTAAATTAAAGGGATATTATTCAGTTTTTCCATAAATTAAATATGGAATAAAAGTATAACAAGGTTTTCTTAGAGCGCTGGTATACTCTTTAGCAAGAAAATTGTAAAGAGCTATAAAAGGTTTATGAGACTCTTACCTCATGGTCAAACATTAAAATTGGATAGAGTTGTCTATAAGGCTTTATTATGAATTGGATTTGACATTAATAGTACACAAATGCAAAGGTAAAATTTGGCTTTCTCTCTTGAACAAGTTTTTCATGTAATATTGAAAAATAAAGATTTTTGTTTGCCTTTTGAATAAGCTATAGAAAAAAGAAAGGAACGAAAAGAGACAGTTTTTTTGGAAAGCTAAGTCTTCCCTTTATCAGTGAGTAAAGGTTTTTGCCCTTAAAAACATCTTTGAGTTATCCTTTTGGCCAAATAAATGACTTATGGTGACCTGGGATGCTATTTTGTAGTATCAAATGTTTTAAATTTTTGATATTTGAGAAACTTTCCAAAATCAAATTCTAAGTTATGCCTTTTTCTAACCTGATTAGTCCTTTAGATATTAGGTCCCCTAAAGTCCAAAAATGACATATTTGGCTTATTTGGTACATTAAAATAATACAGGAAGCATTATCCAATATGAAATTGTGTTTGGCTTTCTTTGGGCTGTGTCTATATAAATATGTTATTGGTATGTGTTCCAAAATTATGGGAAACTCCTATAATTCTGATATGAACATTATCAATACTAATGGACATTATCAATAATAATTATAATTGTTATGATGTTAATTTATTATGTGCCACAGAGGTATCCACATTTCCTAGTCAATGATATTAATTCTTTAACCATGACTGCTCTAAGTCTTTCTGTCATCCATAGACAATTGTTGTCTTGCTTTTATTCTCTTCAAAAGGTGGTTTATAATCAGCTATAGGACTCTGATGAGTACTCTTAAATGCAGAGAAAAAGAAAACAGCATCCAAGACTCTTGGAAAACTAACACATATATATCAAGCAAAACAGGAATTAATTGCATAGACTGAACTAATAAAAGACTGAAATAATCTTTTATGACTTTTTGTTTAAAATGTTGTTGATCTTTCTGTTTTGTTTTTCAGAGTCAAGAAACCCCCCCTTCTTGAGCTATTTACAGCTTTTAACAATTGAGTAAAGTACGCTCCTATAAGGATTATAAAACAAAGTTTTGTCCAAAAACAAAATTTGGAATATATTTTTTTCTCTTTACCTGATTTCTGCAGAATTTGGAAACTATTTGTGAGTGTTCTTAACTTATGGCAATATAGTTATTTGCATAAGTGCAGTAAGAATCTGTTTTTCCTTCTTTCTTCTTTTTTTTTTTTTGTAACAGGACACAATTGGAGAAACTGGTTATTTAACAAGGGTTTGACTGGAGTGGCATGCTTTCAAATATAAACAGACTTCTTTAAGGAATTAAAGTTGACTAGTAGAGCCAATAAAAGCCTCTTGGAAAAACTGGTCTTGTACCTTGTGTATGAAGTCCCTGTATAGGGTTCCTGACCTGTGGTAAGTAAAGAATGTAACTTTCTGACAGGCCTGGGAGCCCCGAGTTATCTTGGGACCTCAAGAGGAGAGGAATTTATGTAACTCATACAGGTTCTTGCAGGCATAGGTAAATCCATGGCTGGGCTCAAAGCTTTAAAACATCTAATCTAAGATACCTTATGCAACAAAGCCAATTTTCAAAGGAGCCTATATGGCAAATAATTATACTTGCTGCACTTTATGCAAATGATGAAGCCAAGTATAATAAGACTAAAGCTTATTTTGCAAATAAATTGGTCCTACCATGATTTGTTTTTAATAAAAAATGGGAGACTGGAGAGAGAAAAACAGTGTTTCAAAAAATATGGTACACCTGTCATAGATTCTAGTCTTATCCATTGTTTTTGAGTTTTTTTTCCTGCAATTTAGACTGACCTTGCTTCTTTCTGTGAACCAAACAGTCATCTCTTGACTGCTTCTCGTCAGAAACAAGAGGGATGGATAACATAAAAATCTGGATCAGTATCTAATTCTGAGCATGTATTGGAATCGTCTAGCGACTCCGTATCAGCTCATCTAGCAATTCCTGTGACTAAGAATGCCTAACCTCCTGGGAATGCAGCCCAGTAGGTCTCAGCCTCATTTTACCCGATAAGTCACAGGCATTCTTGCCCAGTTCATGGAAAGCCTTCTTATTTGGATTACTTGGGATAATTTTACTTATTTTACTTTGCTGTTGTAGAATATATTGCTGCTATACTCTTTGTGTAAGAATGCAAGATAAGCTTACTCAGTGCTTCCTTAAATTGAACACATTAATCTTCCAGATATCACCTTTTGTTAGGACTCAGAGTTACAAATGACTCTGAACACACCAACATTTTCTTACTCAGTTCCTCTCTGCACCAAACCCAAGAGACTCTAATAGTTAGGCAGGAATATCATCGCCTCTATTCAGCCTGAAGAAGTTACAGAAGATGGATCTTCATCCCTCTACAACCCTTAAGATTAAACGTTCCCTCGTAAAAGAGAGTAGGGAAATATGTCAGAGGTGTTCAAAATAGGGCAACTCCATCTTGAATAGGGGCTGGGTAAAATGAGGCTAAGACCTGCCAGGCTGCATTCCCAGGAGGTCAGGCATTTGTAGTCACAGGAAGGGATAGGAAGTTGGCAGGACTGGTATCACAAGATACAGGTCATCAAGACCCTGCTGAGAAACAGTATGCGGTAAACAAACCAGCCAAAACCTGCCAAATCTAAGATTGCAATGAAAGTGACATCCGGTCATCCTTATTGCTCATTGTATGTTAACTAAAATGCGTTAGCATGCTAAAAGACACTTCTACCAGCACCAAGACAGCCTACAAATACCATGGCAATGTCTGGAAATTACCCTATATTGTCTAAAAGGGGGAGGAAGCCTCAGTTTCAGGAAATTCCCACCCCTTTCCTGGAAAACTCATGAATAATCCACCCCTGTTTAGCATAGGATCAAGAAATAACTATAAAAATAGCCAACTAGCAGTGCTTGGGGGTGCTCTGCCTATGGAGTAGCCATTCTTTTGTTTCTTTGCTTCTCTAATAAACTTGCTTTCACTTTGCTCTGTGGACTTACCCCAAATTCTTTCTGGTGCAAGATCCAAGAATCCTCTCTTGGGGTCTGGATCAGGACCCCTCTCTGGTAACACTTGCATGATACCTGAGGAGGTCAGCCTGGTCATTCACCCAACAAACATGGGTTAAGCCCTCCCATGTGCCTGGCACAAAGGGGGCTGAGGACTGCAGTTCTGGAACACCTAGGCTCTGAGAGGCGACGCAACTGTGGTAGCAGGGCCAGGATTCTAGCCTGTGCCTGGAGGGCCAACACCTGCACCTTCTCTGCTACCCACCCTGCCTCTGTGACTCAGAGCAGTTAAGCGCTTTAGCTCAGGGTGGACTCAGGGCTGCCTCCCCCTTCCTGAGCAACCTAGGGGCTCCTGTGCCCCATTCCTGTGTCCATTTCCCAATCATCAGGGGGCCTCAGACTCCTGCCTGCTCTGACTTTCTAGGCCTTTCAATCAAACAAGACCCCACTGGATCACCAAAGAGTTAAGCAAAGGAAATCCCTGCCTCCCTTTATCTCCGCAGAACCCAGAGGCTGAAAGGGAGGGAGCAGGGAGGAGGGGAAGTGGGAAGCGGCTCTGCCCTCTCCCTCCGCCCTCCCTCCGCCCTCTCTCCCTCCATCCCCTCCTCTCTCCCTCCTCTGCTGGGCCTGGGGGTCTGGGCCAGCAACAAGTTAGTATTGCAGACATGGGCCAAGGAGCCAGAGGCCATGCAGTGGCTCAGGGTCCGTGAGTCGCCTGGGGAGGCCACAGGACACAGGGTGAGTGACCAGAGGCTCCTCAAGCTTGGGGGCTGGGGTCAGAGCCTGGAATTCCTCTCCTCCCTCCTTGCTTCCTGGAAGCATCTCGGGCCCTGCTCTCTCCCTCTGACTGGGACAGCCTCTCCAGGCTCTCCCCTCCACATTTCCTCCTGCCTCTGGCTGAGGGCTGCGCTCCACTGCTCCCGGTTTGTGCCCGCCCCTACCCGGGCACACACAAACTCAGCTCTGCACGGCCTGCCTGGACCGAGAAAAGTTGCCCTGCCGCTCCCTCCCCAAAGAGGTCCCAGCTCCCCAGTGGAAGCAGCAAGGACCCCAAAAGTCCTCCCTATGACTTGGTTCCCACACTTGGTCCCTGCCTGGCACCCACCCCCAGAGCTAGTTCGTGATCCTGGCTGTGGTTATGATTCCTCGTTAACGGCTTCCTGATTCCTGCTCCCAGGCCACGGTTCTGTGTCTCACAGCCTTTGACTCCCATCCGGCTGGGGCCAATAGGAAACAGAAATGCTCCCAAACCATGCCAGTCCTCTGGGAGAAGTTCTCCTTCCCATCCCATGCAGGCACAGGGAAGAAGTCAAAGCACACTTTTTTTTTTTAAGTCTTTTATAAGGCAGGCACTTTCCCTGCATTGAAGTCCTTCCAAATTACCTGGGAGGGAAAGGGTGGTGTCATTTCCTTGTAAGTATCAAGGAGCAGGAAGCCCAGAGAGGTTCAGCCACTAGCCCTAGGTCACACAGCTTGCAAACTATTCTGGGCCTCAGATTTGACTCTAAGACCTCAGCTTTTCTCATGAGGTCATATCTGTGGCTGGGAAAAAGAAGGGAATTTTGGGATTTCCAAAACCACTGGGATTTGTCATTTATAAGTAAAAGTTGAGGATGACAGTCTCAGACAGGGAGGATGTTGATCTCTGAGGATTTGACCTCCTTATTGAGCAGAACCAGGAACCCAACCAGGGTGGGCAGAGAGAAGCTTGGGAAGAGTCACCTCCAGGAAGAGGGAGGTGGCTCTGGAGACTTCCTGCCCAGCCCCCTTCTCCTGCTGCTACTATCCAGCTCTGGGGTTGGGGGGCAGGGCTCCTGCCGCTTTATTTATTTTTAGTTTTAATTTTTGAAAAATAGAGACAGGGTCTCACTATGTTGCCAAGACTGGTCTCGAACTCCGGGACTCGAGTGATCCTCTCTCCGTGGCCTCCCAAAGTGCTGGGATTGCAGGAGTAAGTCACTGCACCTGGCCATCCTGCCCCTTTAAAACTCTGCCCTCACCTCAGTGCTCAGCTGAGACAGGGTGGCATTTTAAAAAGTAATAATTGTACCTTGTCTACATGTATTAACCACAAAAAAAATATTTTTGAATTCTACTAAATGTTAAAGGAGAACAAAAAGGAAATAAACAAAGAAACGCCAGAAGTGTAAAAACCAGTCTGGTTTCAAAAGCAGAGTTTCTGATCCTGTGATAACTCGGCACCAGCCCCCAGAAGCTGCACCACCTCAAAGGTCTTTTTGCCCGGCTTCCTGCCCACCCAACCCAGGACTGTCTCTAGCGCCTGGTGTCCAGGCTACTTCCTGCCTCTCTCCTGGAGCCCTAGACCCCTTCTTGGCCAAGGCCAGAGACATCCTCACCAACACTTACACTTTTCTGATCCTTTAGAATTTTTCATACCTCCTAGTCCTACCCCTTAATTCCAATCTACCACCTTGGCATCTGATTGGCAGGTCTACGATGATTGACACAACCATCTTCCAATGAACTAACTCTCTCTACAGAACCCTCCCTGCAGGGCTTCTGGATAAGGTTGGGTTGCGTAGATAGTTGACTGCACAAAGGTGCTGAGCAGGGAGGTGGACTAGCGCCAGCCCTTGCCAAGCTGCACACCCTCAGCATCACGTCCCTCCAACGGGGACTCTTATCATTTCTAATTTGTCCAGAGGGGCACCTTCTTTGCTTTGCACAAAGGCACTCTAAACACTAGCAATGGGCTGCAGTCAAGGACCCAGTATTCCTTCTCCTGACTGCTAAGCGATGCAATGACACCATCACCGCGCACCACCCCACATGCTCTCATGGACGTTGCTTTCTGTCTGCTAGGATCAATGAACTCTCCTATCTCTTTTTTTCAGAACTATGGTGTTCTCACACCAAAGCATGGGCTCGGCCACCCATCCCCTCTCCTGAGAACAAGCCTCCAGAACCCTCCACGTTTGTCCCCAGTGTTCACTAACCTCAGTCCTCCTGCCCGGAGGGCATGTGTTTGCTGGAGATAGTGGAGTCAGTGGCAAGAAAGTGCCAGAGGGAGGTGCGCGGGCGGGAAAGCATTTGACGGTCTCCTGGGTTGCCACCCATGGCCAGCTGGGGCATCTTCTCACCTGCCCCAGCAAAGCTTCCTGGGAATCCCTGTCTGCTCTCAGCTGTGGCTGTTTTCAGAGGGGCTTCATCCTTCCAAGGCCTGTGTGGAGCAGAAGCCTCCATGGACTGGGTGCCCGGAGACTCAGCATGCAGGCCCTGCCCTGCCAGTCTCCTCCCGATCTTGGGGAACTTGCTGCTCTGTGGAGGTCTCAGTCTTCTTGTCTGATAGATGGGGACAATAACCTTCCCTCTGGAATTAGGTCAGGAGTGCTGTGGCTGGGGGAGGCAGAACCCGCCCACCCCAGGCATCGGCACATAGTAGATGTTGAGTGAAGTATAGTTCCTGTCCCTCCTTCCTTGTTCCAGGTCACCATGGGGACAGCCGCCCTGGGTCCCCTCTGGGCAGCGCTCCTGCTCTTTCTCCTGATGTGTGAGATCCCTATGGTGGAGCTCACCTTTGACAGAGCTGTGGCCAGCGGCTGCCAACGGTGCTGTGACTCTGAGGACCCCCTGGATCCTGCCCATGTGTCCTCAGCCTCTTCCTCTGGCCGCCCCCACGCCCTGCCTGAGATCAGACCCTACATTAACATCACCATCCTGAAGGGTGAGTGCCCTCCTGTGGGGCCTGGCAGTGGGCAGGGAGGGCCAGGGAGCTGAGGTGGAGGGAGTAGAGGGCAGGGTGGAAACCTGTCCAGACTCCTCTTTCATCCTGAGTTATTGAGCCCCAATGTGAGCCTGGTCTGTTCCAAACACTGATGATGGAGCGTGAACAAACCAGACCAAGATGCCTCCCGCCTGAGCGCCCGTTCTCGGTGGGGAGATGGGCTGTGAGCAAGGCACACATCACCTAAGTTAGTGGAGTGGAATGTTCGATGGTGATCAGTGCTCTGGGAAATGAAAAGGGGCTTCAGGAGTGGGGGTCTGGGCTGCAGGCTGCATATTGAATGGGGTGGTCAGTGGAGGACCCATGGAGCACAGTCTTCTAAGAGGTGGTGGAGGAGCCTCCTGGCAAAGGGCACAGCTGGTGCAGGGGCCCTGGGGCAGGGCCGGGAGATGCACCAGGCTCAGATCACATGGGGTGCTGTCACCACCCGGCTACTGTAGGGACTTGGGCTCCGCTGAGTGGAGTGGGAACAGGGGCAGGTTTGGGTGGGACGGGGACTTGATCCCACCCAGGTTTCAAATGGATCCCTCTAATGTCATGTGGAGAGCAACCAGCGGGGGCCAAGGGTCGGAGCATGCAGCCTTGTGGGGCCTGTCCAGGTGAGAGCCATCCAGGTGAGGGCTGTCCAGGTGAGGGCTGTCCAGGTGAGAGCCATCCAGGTGAGGGCTGTCCAGGTGAGGGCTGTCCAGGTGAGGGCCTGTCCAGGTGAGGGCCATCCAGGTGAGGGCTGTCCAGGTGAGGGCCGTCCAGGTGAGGGCCTGTCCAGGTGAGAGGCATCCAGGTGAGGGCCGTCCAGGTGCGGGCTGGCTACTCGCTCTCTCAATAGGACGTGGAAGGACTCGCTTCCCTTCCAGGCTGTGGTTGCTGACGGCTGTGACCAGGCCTTGACATCCTTAGCTTCCGTCTCTGCCCACAACAGCCCGTGAGGTTGATATTTTCTTATTCCTCCCACTTTGCAGATGGGGAAACTCAGTCTCCTGGGGCCACACAGCTGTCAGGGATGGAGCCAGGATTTGTTCCTGAGCTCTCCCCGGGGACACTCACTGCACAGCCAGTGGTCACCTGGCACCTGGCCTGCCCTTGTTCTGATTTCGTGGTGAGGACGTTGCTCTTCCTCACACCCCCCTCCCCACCCAGCTTCCCCAGGGCTGACTTAGCTCTCTGCATGAGGTTGGAGAGGTGCCTGGCTGCTGATGGTCCCTCCTCATTGCCCTCCCCAAACCCAGGGTCACTGCTCCTGGGCCCAGCTCAGCAGCCTGCTGGGAGGTGGGTAGGCTGCCGTGAGGGACCTCGGGCTGGCTTTGGGAGTCCTGGGTCCCAGCCTCACCTCTTCCGCCCCCTTGCCCAGTGAGTCAGGCTGGTCTCTCCCCCGCCCTGAGCTTGCTGCCTTATTTGTAAAAAGAAGATAGTCCCTTCATCCTGTCCACCCTCCACTCCTTCCTTTCCTTGGGCTGAGGCACAACAAACTTTCTGCACAAGGTCTGGAGCTGTGCAGGTGAGGACGCGGTTCTCCAGTGAGGCGGTGGAGCCAGAACCCCGCAGAGCTGTGGCCTTGCCCTGCCCAGCTCTCTGGGCTTCCACCTCAAGGGCCTGTGCCCTCCTTTCTGTCCCCTTCCCCCCTCTGTGGAAAACACAGGGCCTTCTAGCCCATGCAAGGATGTGGTTGCTCGTGTGACTCCAGGCACTGTGACAGGTGGCAGGGAGCTATGTGAGGTCGGGTCCCTCCAGGCGTGGGTGGTCACCTGCTTTTCTTATGTTGAAAGTCAGCCTGGACTAAGGGCCGGGCAGGGCTGTGCCTGCCTGGGGGGCCATTGTAGATGCTGCCAGACCTCAGAGCAGGTCGGGATGGGCCAGCCGTGCTGGGTGAACTGTTCTGCCTCTTATTTGCAGTTTGCAAAGTGCTTTCCCACAGGACATTTTGTTGAGGGCTCACAAACACCCCTGAGGTAGACATAATCCTCTTTAAAATATAGACCAGAAAACCGAGACCCCAGCCGTGGAGTGCCCGAGGTCACACAGGGCAGGACTGCCAACCAAGGGCTTCCTGGCTCCTAAGCTGGGCTTTTCCTCCAGGTGGGCAAGTGTATTTTTCTTGGTTTCTTCCCTGCCTCAGAAACCCAAAGTATGTTCCAGCACACCCCACATCCCTGCCAGCCTGGACTGCGCTGTGGTCCTGGGGTGGGGGCCTGGGCCTGGCCTCCCAGAGACAACAGTCGGACCCTCCCTGCTGGGTGAGGGGAAGTCAAGTCACCCTGGGGACAGACCATATTTTAAGTCCTGCCTCTTCTGCTCCTGCACTGTGTGGCCCAGGGTGAGTCACTTACCCTCTCTGTGAAGTGAAGATGGTCATGATGTTTTCTTTAGGCAGGCATGTGGGGAGGCAATGTCTGGCATACAGTAGGTGCTAAATAAATGCTGGCTTCTTCTCTGGGCCAGGACAGGGGCAGAGCCGTCACAGATGAGTGTGGGCACCTCCTTGGAGCAGGCTCAGATGTCCACCCTGACTTGTCCCCTTTTTATCCCCACAGGTGACAAAGGGGACCCAGGCCCAATGGGCCTGCCAGGGTACATGGGCAGGGAGGGTCCCCAAGGGGAGCCTGGCCCTCAGGGCAGCAAGGGTGACAAGGGGGAGATGGGCAGCCCCGGCGCCCCGTGCCAGAAGCGCTTCTTCGCCTTCTCAGTGGGCCGCAAGACGGCCCTGCACAGCGGTGAGGACTTCCAGACACTGCTCTTCGAAAGGGTCTTTGTGAACCTTGATGGGTGCTTTGACATGGCGACCGGCCAGTTTGCTGCTCCCCTGCATGGCATCTACTTCTTCAGCCTCAATGTGCACAGCTGGAATTACAAGGAGACGTACGTGCACATTATGCATAACCAGAAAGAGGCCGTCATCCTGTACGCGCAGCCCAGCGAGCGCAGCATCATGCAGAGCCAGAGTGTGATGCTGGACCTGGCCTACGGGGACCGCGTCTGGGTGCGGCTCTTCAAGCGCCAGCGCGAGAACGCCATCTACAGCAACGACTTCGACACCTACATCACCTTCAGTGGCCACCTCATCAAGGCCGAGGACGACTGAGGGCCTCTGGGCCACCCTCCCGGCTGGAGAGCTCAGGTGCTGGTCCCGTCCCCTGCAGGGCTCAGTTTGCACTGCTGTGAAGCAGGAAGGCCAGGGAGGTCCCCGGGGACCTGGCATTCTGGGGAGACCCTGCTTCTTTCTTGGCTGCCATCGTCCCTCCCAGCCTATTTCTGCTCCTCTCTTCTCTCTTGGACCTATTTTAAGAAGCTTTCTAGCCTAAATATTCTAGAACTTTCCCAGCCTCGTAGCCCAGCACTTCTCAAACTTGGAAATGCAGGCGAATCACCCGGGGTTCGCGTTAAATGCAGGTTCTGACTCAGTAGGTCTGAGTGGGTCCAGGATTCTGTGTTTCTGACATGTTCCTGGGTGATGCTGATGGGGTCAGTCTATGAACCACACTGGAGCAACCAGGTTCTAGGACTTTCTCAATATTCTAGTACTTTCTGAACATTCTGGAATCCTCCCCACATTCTAGAATTCTCCCAACATTTTTTTTTTTGAGACAGAGTCTTGCTCTGTTGCGCAGGCTAGAGTGCAGTGGTGCAATCTCAGTTCACTGCAACCTCTGCCTCCCGGGTTCAAGCGATTCTTCTGCCTCAGCCTCCCTAGTGGCTGGGATTACAGGCGCCTGCTACCATGCCTGGCTAATTTTTGTATTTTTAGTAGAGATGGGGTTTCACCATATTGGCCAGGCTGGTCTTGAACTCCTGACTTCAGGTGATCCACCCGCCTCGGCCTCTCAAAATGCTGGGATTACAGGTGTGAGCCACCGTGCCTGGCCAATTCCAACATTCTTAAATTCTCTCATCCCTCCAGGGCTCCCCGTGCTATGTTCTCTTTACGCCTTCCCCCTCTTCTCTTGCTCAGGCCTGCACCACTGCAGCCACCGTTCATTTATTCATTCATTAAACACTGAGCACTCACTCTGTGCTGGGTCCCGGGAAGGGTGAGGGGGTCAGACACAGGCCCTGCCCCTGCCCTCAGTGACTGGCCAGTCCAGCCCAGGCAGGGAGAGACGTGTACATAGGTTTTAAAGCAGACCCAGAGCTCATGGGGGCCTGTGTTCTGGGTGTTCAGGTGCTGCTGGTCCTCCATTACCCACTGCTCCCCAAGGCTGGTGGGACGGGGTCCCGGTGGCGGGGCAGGTATCTCCTTCCCGTTCCTCATCCACCTGCCCAGTGCTCATCGTTAAAGCGAACCCCAGGGGGCCTTGGCCAGGTCAAGGGTTCTGTGAGGAGAGGACCCAGGAGTGTGGGGGCATTTGGGGGGTGAAGGGGCCCCCGAAGAATGGAACCCACACCCATAGCTCTCCCCACAGCTGATACGGCATCCTGCGAGAAGACCTGCCCTCCTCACTGGGATCCCCTTCCTGCCTCCTCCCAGGGCTCTGCCAGGGCCTTGCTCAGTCCCTTCCACCAAAGTCATCTGAACTTCCGTTTCCCCAGGGCCTCCAGCTGCCCTCAGACACTGATGTCTGTCCCCAGGTGCTCTCTGCCCCTCATGCCCCTCTCACCGGCCCAGTGCCCCGACTCTCCAGGCTTTATCAAGGTGCTAAGGCCCGGGTGGGCAGCTGCTCGTCTCAGAGCCCTCCTCCGGCCTGGTGCTGCCTTTACAAACACCTGCAGGAGAAGGGCCACGGAAGCCCCAGGCTTTAGAGCCCTCAGCAGGTCTGGGGAGCTAAAGCAAAGGAGGGACCTCAGGCCTTCCGTTTCTTCTTCCAGGGTGGGGTGGCCTGGTGTCCCTCTAGCCTTCCAAACCCAGGTGGCCTGCCCTTCTCCCCAGAGGGAGGCGGCCTCCGCCCATTGGTGCTCATGCAGACTCTGGGGCTGAGGTGCCCCGGGGGGTGATCTCTGGTGCTCACAGCCGAGGGAGCCGTGGCTCCATGGCCAGATGACGGAAACAGGGTCTGACCAAGTGCCAGGAAGACCTGTGCTATAAACCACCCTGCCTGATCCTGCCCCTGCCTGACCCCGCCACGCCCTGCCGTCCAGCATGATTAAAGAATGCTGTCTCCTCTTGGCGATTCAGACTAGTTCTTTCTGCTCGGCTCCCTCTGCCCACTCTGCGTGCTCCCTGCCCACAAAGAAGCGAGCCCCCAGGTCACTCACGCAGCTGGCGCGCCTTGGAGCTAGTGGCACCAGCATAGAGTCAGCCGTATCACTCTTTGGTTGTGACCTCGGGCAAGTCCCCATATCTCTGCACCTCGGTTTCCTGTCTGTAAAATGGGGACGATGGTAATCTACCTCATGCGGTGGACATAAGGATCAGCTGCCAGGTTGCTTGATGAGTGCCGCGTTCATGCTCAGCATCTATTGAGCGCCAACTGTGTGGCGCGGAGCTGAGCACCTGTGCCGTTTATGCTCCAGTGAGGCACACGCAAGCCCCCCCACCTCCCGCCCCGGGGACCCTGTCGCATGTTTTGTGTTTAATTATGATGAGAGAACTGTTGGATCTTCTCTGTGGGAAAACACACACTACTACATTGTACAGTGGAGCATCTTGATGGATCTGGCTTTCTTTTTTTTTTTTGAGACGGAGTCTTTCTCTATCGCCCAGGCTGGAGTACAGTGGCGCAATCTCGGCTCTCTGCAACCTCTACCTCCTGGGTTCAAGTGATTCTCTTGCCTCAGCCTCCCGAGTAGCTGGGATTACAGGCGCCCACCACCACGCCCAGCTAATTTTTGTATTTTTAGTAGAGATGGGGGTTTCACCATGTTGGCCAGGCTGGTCTTGAACTCCTGACCTTGTGATCTGCCCGCCTCGGCCTCACAAAGTGCTGGGATTACAGGCGTGAGCCACCGCGCCCGGCCTGGCTTTCTAATATGTCGCCAAGTTTGGACTCTCTAGGCTAGCCTGGTGGCTACTCACATAAGTATATTTAAAGTGACCGACGCTGATTTCCCAACAGACTTGACCGGGCATCCTGCTCTATCTGTGTTGTCCCTGGTGTGTTGCATGGCTTTTGGGCACCAGGTGGAAGAAGCATGCTATCAAGAACTGACCATACACCTGTGCCAGGATTCAGCCCAGCCCAGCAGCCCACCTTGCAGGGACGGACAGGTCTCCGTTTCCTCGGAGGTCCCCTGACACTGAAGGGAGGCTTCCCACTGCACCTCAGTGTCATACAGCTCTTGCCAAAGAGGCTCCTCCCATGTCAGAGGCTACCCTAGGGAGCGATCTCCAGCGTGTTTCTGGGCCAGGCTCTATTTGTACACAATCGGCCTCACCAGCCTTGGGACAAAGGCTGTCCTGAGTGCCAGCCAGGAGCCTTTTGTCGTGTACAGCACAAGGATGAGCCATTTGCTGATCGCTGAGGCAGCAAAGCTTTGAAACTTCTTGCCAAGTGCCTGCAGGAGGATTGAAGCTTATCCTTTGTAAACTGAAGCCAAGTCCCCCAGACAGTTCCAGGCCACATTAGTTCAGGGAACAGAGGCCGGCTGTCTCTGTGTCATCCCATCTGACCCACTGCACACATTCCTCCACCGAGGGCTCAGATGTGGCCTCTGGACTGTCTAGGCCAGGTTTTTTTGCGCTAGGTCTGGGTTTCTGACTCAATGGCACCCGGATGGGTGCTAAGAGCCACTAGATCTTTGTGATAAGCTTCTCCCAATGGGCACGTTCTTGGCGGGGGTTGGGCAAAGGTCCTGGGAAACTGGAGGCCCCCAATCCTGCTGCCAGGTCTGTGGGGCACAGCGTCCCCCAGGAGATCTGCCATGCTTAGTACTGATGACCTCAGCAAGCTGGCTGAATGCCCATGTAATCACCTCTGGGGCAATCCCTTTAAGTTACATATTTTGAAAACGTTTTCCGCCTGAAACGTTAGGCAATGAGGAAGGGGAAGGAAAGGGTGGTCAAGAGGGGAAGCAGCCGTGGGAAATGAAAAATACCCCTGACAAGGAGTGTACCCCAGACAGGGCGACCTCACCCCCACCTTGCCATCGTTTTGTTGAGTGGCCCGGGGCAAGTACAGGGAAGATTAAGGGGGAAAGGGTGATTAGATGGGAACCTGAGTTAAAATCAGGGGCAGAGCTGGTGCAGGGATTTTAGCTTGATGGTGTCCCTGGTGACCTGCTGTCTGGATAGATGGGCTGGATCCATTTCATGGGCTAGGTTAGGTTGTGTCTGGAAGTGTTCAGCCTTCCTGGGGAGATTTGCACAGGAGCTCCTCTGCCACATAGGAGTGTGGGGAAGGGAGTAGATAATTCTTATGTGGTGATCTGGGAAGGCTTCTTAGTGGAGGGGACATGTGGGAAGGGCCTTGGAGGGTCAATAGGAGTCTCAAAGGCACTTGACATGGGGCAAGGAGCTGATGAGAGGAAAGGGTTGCAGGCGGACCAATGTAGTCTATGCTCTGGGCAGTGGGAGAGACCAGTAGGTTGGATAAATGTCTGGAAAGGAGGCAAGGAGAGCAGAATGGGGTTTGAGACAGGAAAGGCATGGAATGTCAGGCTAAGTCTAGGATTGACCTCTTAGGTGCTGGGGTGCCTTTAAGAGGCAGATCACTCTGCAGCCAGGTGGAGCATAGGCTGCAGAGGGTGAAGCTGGAGGCAGTGAGGGGGCCTGTGCCGTGGTCCAGGGGAGGACATAGAACGCCTAGAAACTGGGTGAATCATGATGTCATCCTGGAGGGGGAGGCATGTCCCCAATTGACTTTGAAGTTGGTGAGAGATTCAACAGCAGAGAGGAGGCAGGAGGGCAGCTGGGGGGTGTTGGGGGGGCGGGGTCCAGCTTGGATTAAGGGTCTACCAGGGTGTTTCTCCCACAAGGCTTTCGTTAGCCAGTGGGAAGCCAGCAGGCCGGGGTGCCAGGAGCTGGGCTCCTGTGGCAGCTCTGCCCCGGAGAGTCCCTTGTTTGGCTGGAGGACTGGAGGGTGCTGGGTAAATCGTTTAGCCTTTTTGGGCCCCCATATTGTCCTTATCTGTAATAGCAGATGCAGAAGCCCTTCTCTCTTGCCCCACTGAGGACTTCAGGGTATCCAAGGCTGCAGGGGCATGGCTATTTTCAGAACCCCAAACCACGACCCATGGAGAAGTGGCAGTGGGACAGAAAACGTGAAATTAGCAGCAGTTGTCCCAGAGAATACTAAGTGTACGGGACA
Organism: Pan paniscus; assembly: GCF_029289425.2. Taxonomy (NCBI): domain Eukaryota; kingdom Metazoa; phylum Chordata; class Mammalia; order Primates; family Hominidae; genus Pan; species Pan paniscus. The sequence goes on along the minus strand of NC_085927.1, from coordinate 47,033,331 downwards.
GGGCTGGGGAAGCCTGAGAGAGGTGGTGAGTGCTCAGACGCTGGCATGTATGGAATCTGGAGCCAGGCTGCGGGTTCTGACCCCAGCACACCCTTTCCTTAGACCAGCTCCTGGTTCAGGGCGCACAACATTATTTTTCCTATAGTATGACCTGGGCTTGTCACTTCCTCTCTGTGAGTCTTGGCTTTGTTCCGATAGAGGACTCCACGTGACGATGTATCTCGGTATTAGCAGTGTCTGGCACACAGCCGTGCTCAAATGGCATGGGTTCGATGAGTGACCTCTCTGAGCATCGTGGGAAAGGTGCGGGGCGAAGTGAGAAGCAACAGTCCCTGGCGAGGGAGGAGGCCCTGCAGCCCCCCTGTCCTCTCCCCGCCTCCTCCTCCACTTGGCAGGCCCGTCACAGTAGCCACATACTGCCACGTGTGCGTCTGGAGGAAAGGAGAAACACAGGCAGAAACTTAACATGACCAGAAACAGATGTCAAGAACATTATGGGTGAGGCCAGCGGGTGGCCGCAGGAGCCAGAGAGGAAGGAGGGATTTCCAGGACACGAGTCAAGGGTGCGCGGGGCTAAGCTGGCGTGGCTTTGGAGCAGCTGGCCTTCAGACCCAGGAGGACAGGAGGCGGTGGTGACCAGCACCTGGGGGCTGGGGTCGTAGCATACAGTCAGGTGGGCTGTGGAGTTGCAGCCTGGAGGTGGTGGCATTGGCGGCAGAAGTAGGGTTGCTTCGCGGGAGGAAGGAGTCATTGGAGAGGGCTGGCTGTAGGCACGTGGAGGAAAGAGGTGACCCTCTGCAGGTCAGCAGTAGAGTGGGAGGGTGGGGCGGTTCCTGCAGGTGGCTGGCTGCTCTTCGCTTCTGGTGGGAAGGAATGGATGCCACAAATGCAGATGTATAGAAAACAGGCCGTGCTTTAGTTCTCTGAGTAAATTTCACTGCCATTAGGCATTTCCATGGGCTGAAGTCAAAGAAATGTGATTTTGGCAGCTGGGATTCCTCCCCGCCCCCCGATATTTCCCTGTGGCTGCATCTAAGTGCCCCTCCCTGCCAGCAGGGAGGAGCTGGGGCACTCCATGTCCACGTTTCCTCTGCGAGTTTGGCAATGTCCCATCTGCTCTGGGCTCCGGGTCCCACTCCCATACCTCCTGATTCATGCTCACTCCCACAGCGCCTCCCGGGTCCTCATCTCTCTTGGGACACCTGGGTGCTTCCTGTACGCAAGTTCCTTGCCTCTCTGAGGGCTGTCTCACCCAGCCCTATCTGCCCGGATATACCCTGGGGCCATTTCTTCCCTGGGGTCTCAGCCGCCTTCCTAGGGTTCTGCCCAGGAAGAGAAGAATGGCTCCTCTGAAGCTCGGATGTCCCAAACCTGTTGGGGGTCTGCCTGGGAAGGAGGAGACAGGATCACTTTGGCCAGGAATCCCAATCCTAACTCATTTCTTGTTTCCCCTCTGCACCTCCCCACCCCGTCACCTGGGGATGACGCTCCTTGAGCTCACCTGAGCTCCTCTGAGTGTCGGGAGAGGGCTCAAGGCAACCTCTCCCAAAGCTTCTGGTGGGGCTCTCCTTGTTCTGAAACCTAAGAACGTGCAGAAGTCTCCCTTTCCCCCTCTGCTTTTTGCTTCGTAGCCTCTGTATTTGTTAAGATGCTTTTGGGTGCAAGGTACACATATTCAACCCAAAGCAGCAAGAGAGAAAAGTAACCCTAAGTCCCAGGTAGGGCGGCTCAGGGTCCGTCAATTCAGCAGCTCAGCAGCTCAGCAGCTCGCTAAGGACCTGGGTCTGCCCCATATCTCCACTCTCAGCACAACAGCTTTGCCCTTAGGCCAATGATATATGATCTGGCTCTGTGTCCCCACCCAAATCTCATCTTGAATTGTAATCCAAATTGCAATCCCCACATGTTGGGGAAGGCACCCGGTGAGAGGCGATTAGATCATGAAGGCGGTTACCCTCATGCTGTTCTCGTGATAGTGAGTGAGTTCTCGCGAGTTTTGATGGTTGTATAAAGGACCCTTCCCCCTTCACTCTGCACTTCGCTCTCCTGCCAGCATGTGAAGGTGCCTTGCTTCCCCTTCGCCTTCCACCATGATTGTAAGTTTCCTGAGGCCTCCCCAGCCATGTGGAACTGTGAGTCAATTAAACCTCTTTCCTTTCTAAATTATCCAGCCTCGGGCAGTTCTTCATAGCAGTGTGAGAACGAACTAATACAGCCAGCTTCCCTCGGGGCCACAGGATGGCAGTCCCAAGATGGTGGCCATGAGATTTCTGTTCTGGGTCCAGGTGTCTTATCTGGGTATCACCCGCCAGGTCCCAATCTGTTCTGCCAGTGTGCAGCCAATCACTGTGACTTGGGATTTGCAAAAGAGAAAAGATTGATTCACAAGCCTGCCAAGCAAGGAGGTGGGAGAACAGCGTTCAAATCTGCCTCCCCAAAGACAAGGTTTAGGGATATGAATGGGTTAGAGAAGTGGGGTGGTCTAAGGTGGGGGGACAGGTGATTGGCAGTGGGGAACAATGACGTAACCGGTTTGTTCTGTACAAGCATAGTTGGGGTTCATGGCATTTCATAGGACACATACAGAAAACGGATGCATTGGCCTGATCTGAGGGTGGTGCTTTTGGTCCTCCAATATCAAATGGCCATCTCTTGGGCACATATACGGGCCCAGCCGAAGGGTCTCAACTGGTTTCAGCTGGCCCAATTCCTGAAAAACAACCGAAGCCACCATTACCATGGTGACCTATGAATGTTATCTCTAAAGTAGCCAGTGAAGGTTGTTTCAGCATTCAGTGGCAAGGCTTTCAGCTCCCTTGGCCTTCAGCTTCATGGAAAAAAGTCTCAAAACCCAGCGACGAACCCTTCCGTTTCATGGATGTGGCAAGGGTGGGTGAAAGAGAATCAGAGATCCTTCTGTCCAAAAGCCTCTTCTCGCTTCTCATTGGCCGCAGCTGGTCACATAACCATACTTAACCCAACCTCGGGGAAGCGAGATTTACCCCTGAACCCTGAGGGGCTGGGCTGGAGCCCCAGGCAAGATCAGAGTCCCACTCACAGGTTGGGGTGGGGTGGGGAGAAGCTGTTGAGAGTCCAGTTGGTTCACATTTCGTAAAAGCTCTCTGGCCATATTGTCAGATGCGGGTACCTGACTCAGCCAGGGTGTCTTGGTTCCAGCAAATCTTCCCAGATGTGAGAGGCAGCTAGATCCCTGAGCGTCCCCTGGTTATAGTGTTTAGCAATAGTTGGCTCTGCTCACGAGGCTTCAAGCTCTTGGGGCAGCAGGGCTACAGCAGCGCCAATGCTACCACCGCCAGGACCCCTCCCCAACCCCCCCGGCAGTTTAGTGTGTGGTTAATGCTGAGGCTGCTGGAGGCACTGCCTGGGTTCAAATCTGAGTAAATGAGGGGAGGTCACTGAACCTCTCTGTGCCTCAGTTTTGTCACCTGTAAAATGGGGATGATATTAACACTATCTGGGCTGTTGTGAGGATTAAAGGAGTAAGTATATGTAAAATACTGGTACGTAGGAGGTGCTCTATAAATGTTAAAAATTATTTTAAGGTAGACACTTTCTTATATTTATTTTACAGTAGAAGAAACCGTGAAGTACAGAGAAACTGATTAATTTCCTTCCTTCATGTGTCATTTGTTTACCCAATCAATAATTCTGGATTGATTCCTATTCTATAGGCTTGGCCCTGTGCTAAGCACAGGGGACAGTGTGGTGAGCCAAAACCCCACATGGTCCCTGCCCTCATGCGGCTTCCAGTCTAATAGGGGAGAGAGACATTACACAGTCACAGCAGGGCTTCAGCATGGGGTAAGTGCTGTCAAGGGAGAAGCAAATTTGGGAGGGAGAAGTGGTCAGGGAAGGCCTCTCTGAGGAAGAGGTGGTTCAGCTGAGACCCAAAGATGAGAGACACAGCACAGCTGGTGGAGGGGCCAATATGGGTCAAGGCCAGGAGGTAGGAGGCTGCTCAGCCCCTCCCAGGAACTGAAAGAAAGACCCAGAGGCCAGAAAAAGCCAGGTTTTGCAGGACCTGGGATATTCGATCTTGTCCAGTGGGCCACACCAGAAGGAAGGGATGGTTCCTGGGAAAGAGGGGAGGCTCATCCAGGACCTGAGCTATGACTTCTCAGAGGATGGCTGGAGGATGGGAAACACTCTCAAGCTCTTTCAGTGGTTCTCCAGACAGGGCAGGGCTCCTTACAGGAGTCTATGAGGAGGCTTGTGCCCTCAGCCAATGGTGGCTGGAGCCAGCTTGCACCAGAGCCGACTGCATGCATGTCTTCCCGATCGCAGGTTCAGAGACATCACGATGCTAGCTTGAAATGGGTCATGGTGGCAGGATATATACTGCTAGAAATTGGCAGATGTTGCAGTTTGCCAATTTCTAGTTAAAGCATTTAAAAATTCTTACAAAACAAAGCCTTCATTAGAAATGCGGCTTGGGTGGGGGCTGGGACCAGTGAAGGAGGCACTTTGGGTGTGGCCCCAGGCTCACAAGTTCCCCTCTTCTCCAGGGACCTCTCGCCACTGCCCACCCCCAAAACCTCAGCCCCTTACCCCACCCTTGGGCCCATCTCTCTACCTCATTCTGGGCCCTATTGGATGGTTGACGGCTCCAAGGGAGGCCCCAACCCTAGCAGGGCCAGCTTGAGTCCTGCTCTGCAGATTTGGGAAGCAGAACCACAGCCAGGAGCTGATGGAGCTGAGTGCATTAGGAGGTGCAGCCAGGGATCCCAAGCACAGCGGGCGCCAAGGTACTGGGGCTACCCTGGCTTTTCCTTCCTGCGGGTTTGGTTGGGGCTCTAGCCCCTTGCCTCCATCCCCAACATCACTTTTTTTTTTTTTTAACTTTACCTTTAGTTAATAGGAGTTGAGTTTTCTTGCTCACAACCAGAGAGCCTCAACTGAGGTGCCAAAGGTCCCAGAAATGCAAACCACCTACTTGAGAGGGAGCATTAAAACAGTAACAGGTCATTTCAATCCTGACAACGTTAACCGAGCATCTGTCCCAGGAGCTCTGGGGATCCATAAATAGCTCAAACAGGTCAGATCCCCTTGCGGGTTCTCAACCCAGGGGAAAGCTCTGACCCGCAGTAAAACGAGGGAAACCCAGTGTATTGGGGCTATAAAAGAGGTTTATATAAGGTGCAAGAGTAGCGAGCTCAAAGGAGGAGCAACCAACTCTGCCCATATGTGTTTGGGTCTTGAAGGCTGTGTAGGAGTTTTCTAGGAGGAAAGGTGAAGAAGAGGATTGTGAGCAGCATTCTATTCTGTACAGTTGCATCTATAAATCCCATAAATACTTTCTGAGAACAAGTCAAGCAGTCTCTTCTCACGTGGAGCTTGCAGTCTAGCGTAGGCAAAGGCATGCATTGGGAATCATGTGGCACATTTCAGGGAGTTATAAATTGCCTCGCATATTCAGGAAGCATTCCATAGTTTTCATCCTTCCTCCAGTTCTGCCTGGCTCCCTCCTTCCTTCAGATTTTCCCATCGCCTTCTGGTGAGGTCCATCTACCCTGACTGCCTTGTTTAAAATTGTGCTCCTGATTCTCTGTCTCCCATTTTTTCTCTTCTGATAGCATTTTTCATCTTTTAACCTCCTATGAAACTTACTTAGTCCTTATGTTTATTGTCTGTTTCTCACCCCACTCCCCACTAGACTGTAAGCGTCACAATGGCAGGCGTCTTTGTTTTGTTCACTGTTGTGTCCTAAGCCTCTAGAAAAAGGGTTTGGCACATAGGGGCTCCTCAATAAATATTATTTGAATGAAAGAGCGTGAGGCCAAGTGTGATGACTCACAACTGTAATCCCAGCACTTTGAGAGGCCGAGGTGGGTGGATCACCTGCGGTCAGGAGTTTGAGACCAGCCTGGCCAACATGGTGAAACCCTGTCTTTACTAAAAACACAAAAATTAGCCAGGCATGGTGGCCGCGCCTGTAGTCCCAGCTACTTGGGAGGCTGAGACAGGAGAATTGCTTGAACCCGGGAGGCAGAGGTTGCAGGGAGCTGAGATTGTGCCACTGCACTCCAGCCTGGGCAACAGAGCGAGCCTCTGTCCCGCCCCCCCAAAAAAGAGCATGAGTCCTAGAATTTGGGAGGTAGTAAAATCCACCCTTATCCATAATATCGGAAGTTCCACAGGCTGGCAGGATCATCCCACCACGTGCCCAGCTTCCAACCACAGAAAGGCGCTCCCAGGATTTTGCAGGATTTCTTTGGATTTGCTTCATGTTTATCTTTGAGATTGCTTCATCTCTTTGGAGATCAGCAGTAAAGTCTTAAAGGCAGCAGGAATCTGTGTGTTTGCGGAGACAATGAGGAAAGGAACTGAGGGAAGTGTGTGTGGCCCGTGCAGTGAGGCTGGGAGGCCATGAGCCACGTCAAGCAGTGACTGCGTGGTGGAGAACCCCAAATGTGGCACCCTTGGGACTGAGAGGTGGCCAGAAGGGGCAAGTCGACTCCCATGATGCCTCCACAGAGAGGGATGGAGGCTTGGGTTCTAGACTCTCCACCCCCAAGAGGCCACGCTTGTCATTCCCCCAGCCCCTGGGTGGCGCTGCTTCCCCTGTGGCAGACATGCATCTCTCCACGGCTGGGGGCAGCGGGGACAGTGCAGAGTCTGCCCCCGCTGCTGGCCTAGCTTGTCCATCCCTGTCTATGAGGAGCTGTTGCTCTTCTCAGCTGCTCTCCTGTTAGGTCTTGGGACCTGCATCTTCTGTGATGTCAGCTGCTAAAACACACCCCATCTCTTCTGCAAAACAGGTAGCTCATTTCACCCCCAACCTTGGCAAACACCAAACTTCCTGCAGCTGCTTTGGTTTTCTTCAGGGCCTTTCTGCTGTGTTCTGGTCTTCCTGAAAGAGTCTTGTTATTCTGTCCATCCATATCCACTGTCTGTCCATCCATCTGTCTGTCTGTTCATCCATCTGTCTGTCTGTTCATCCATCCATCCATCCATCCATCCATCCATCCATCCATCCATCCATCCTTCCTTCTCCCCCATCATTCCTTCTCTCCCTCCATCATTCCCTCCATGATCCCCCCATTCATCCTCCTTCTGTTCATCCATCAGTCCATTTTCCATTCACCCATTAACCACCCTTCTATCCACATCACAATGACTAAGCACCTCCTATGCTCCAGGCACATACCAGGCAGCATAAAGAAATACAGAATGAATGGGATTCAGTTCCTGCCCTTGGGGAGCACCCACTTTAGTTGGGGAGAGAAGGAAGGCCTCTGGCAGGTACCTAGCCCCATCAGAAAGCAAGGGTAAAGGCCTGGGAGGCTTCACGGAGGATGTGAACCCGGGGCCTGAAGGATGATGAGTCTGCGGGATAAGAAGGCAAAGGAAGGATGCCACATGCAGGGCAGGGAGGGGGCAAACCCTGGGAGGAGGGGGAGGCATGCAAGTGATTCTGCGTTCTGTGTGGCCAGAGGATTGGATGCAAAGGGGGATCTTCAAGAGGGGGCCCAGTTAGGGACGGCCTTGAAGCCAGACTCAGGATGCTTGGATAGGGTCTTGAGGGCAGTGGGGAGCCCCTGAAGAGTTGTGTGCAAGGATGCTCTGGATGCAGAGTGAAGGATGACATGGCAGGGTCCCGCTAACAAATATGAACCCCTCTGTAAACAGAACCCCTGTGTAAGCAAGAACCCTCTGTAAACAGAATCCCTCTGTAAACAGAACCCCTGCGTAAGCAAGAACCCCTCTGTAAACATGTAAACAAGAACCCCTCTGTAAACAGAATCCATCTATAAGCAAGAACCCCTCTGTAAACAGAACCCCTCTGTAAGCAAGAACCCGTCTGAAAACAAGAACCCCTCTGTAAACAGAACCCCTCTGTAAGCAAGAACCCCTCTGTAAACAGAATCCATCTGTAAGCAAGACCCCTCTGAAAACAAGAATCCTTCTGTAAACAGAACCCCTCTGTAAGCAAGAACCCCTCTGAAAACAAGAACCCTTCTGTAAACAGAACTCCTCTGTAAACAAGAACCCCTCTGTAAACAGCATCCCTCTGTAAACAAGGACCCCTCTGTAAGCGAGAACCCCTCTGTAAGCAATAACCCCTCTGTAAACAGCATCCCTCTGTAAACACAACCCCTCTGTAAGCAAGGACCCCTCTGTAAGCGAGAACCCCTCTGTAAGCAATAACCCCTCTGTAAACAGCATCCCTCTGTAAACAGAACCCCTCTGTAAGCAAGAACCCCTCTGTAAGCAGAACCCCTCTATAAGCAGTGCCCCTCTGGCACTGGGCATGGAGGGAAGGAGATGGAGCTGGGGAAATATTAGGCTCTGGTGATAATTGTTGTTCCCCAACTGCCTTCAGCCACCTAGTCTGTGCCTTGGCTCTTGCAGCTCCCTCTGTCTTGGGCCCTTTCTCTCGACCCATTCCGGCCTATGGAACACTCATCCCCATCCTCCCAGAGAAGAGGAAGAACCTAGCCTTCCTCAGGTGCCTCCTGCATGCCAGGAACTGTGGGTGATGGCTTCTCTGTGTGCACAATCTCATGCCATCCCCATGAACCTAAGAGGTGGGGAGTAGTCCCATGTTTCAGATGCAGAAACAGGCTCAGAGAGGTAAAGGAACTTATCCAAGATCACACAGCTAGGAAGTGGCCAAGGTGGGATGGGGACCCAGCCCTCACTGCCTTTGCACAATGACCCACTGCCCACAGCACCGATGCCACATCCTCTGGAGCCTCCCCTATGGCTCCAGCCAAGCCACGTTCTATTTTTGGGTTTGTGTTTTTGTGTTTTGTCATTTGCAGGCGTTTCAAACTGGGCATGCTCTATGCCTCTCATACTCATTATGACCACATTTTCTAAAGACAAAATTGCACAGACAGCCTGAAAAAGTATTTTTTCTGTCTTGTTACTTTCTTTAATAACATCTTAGCCAGTTTAGAATCAAATCACATGTATTTACTCTTCTCACGTGATACCAGGACTGTTCTGAAAGTTCAGGCCAAGGGTCACCACATTGACACGATTTCCTTAGTTATAATCATTTGCATATTTGTCCTACCTCCATACCAAGAGAAGGTACTCTAAGTTAGAGTTCAAATCCCACACATCCTTGTCATTCCCACAGTGCCCAGCATGGTGCTGCCAGCAGGTGCTCAGTAAATCCTTACTGAACTCATGCAAGGGGGACAGACACCACCTCAGCCCGACACCAAGATTGTCCTCCCTCCCTCCCGCACCCCTTCCCTTCCTCCCTTCCTTCCCATCTTTCAACAAATGCAGTTTGAATGCATTTGTCACACAAAGCTTTAGGCTCAGAGAAGCTGTGGGACTCCATGCACTTCACCTGTGGCCTTGAGGCACCGCAGTCCAGCCAAGAAGACAGACACCAGGCAAATCCTCCCACCTATGCCCAGTCAATTAGGAATATGAGCACCTGATCCAGTGATGGGCAGGGCAGCATCCACTTTAGATGTGCGGGGTGCTGGGAAGGCTGCCCTGAGAAAGTGACCGCAGGCTGAGGCCTGGGGCAGAGAGAATGTGGGCAGGGGCTCGAGGCAGGGAAGAGCTTGGAGACTTCCAGGAACTGCCAGACAGCGAGGGGCAGTGGGGCAAGGGAGAGAAGAAGCCAGAGAGGCCGCAGGCCTGGGCTTTCCATGGCGAGGAGGCCTGGATACTGCATAAGTGCAGCAGGAAATGTTGGGTGGGGTCTGATTTTCACTTTACAAGGGCAGTCGCTGGGACAGAGGGCATGGGACTCAGGGAGGGACTCAGGAGGCAGAGAGATGGTGGGACGAGACTGAGGGTGCCGGCCGGGGCTGGGGGTAGAGGACTGTGAGTGCTTGGCACTTGGAGGGAGTCAGAGCTGGTCTGGGCAGGGGTGCTGTCACCCAGGGCCGAGGAAAGGGATACAGGAGGGGCAGAGGGTGGGTCGGAGGCTGTCCTGGGAACCCTAAACGTGGGGGCCAGGAGAAGGAGGTGCTCCCGTTTCTGATCTGTACCAATTAAGGGGAAGGTGAGAAACTGCTTGGGTGGAGTGTCCTTCTCTGAGTCTGGGGGTTAGGTGGGATGAGGGGACCTGGGAGGCTGGAGGCCAGAGTTCACACTCCTGCCCTGCTGTGTGACCTAAGGCTGAGAGCTGCCTCTCTCTGGGCCCAGATGCAACATTACCTATTCAGCAAGCAGCTGGGCCTGAGAGCCTCCGAGATCCCTTGCAGATCTGCTGGTCTCAGCTGTCTTTCCTTGGTCTGCCCTCATGCTGTCTTCCCAGAAGCCAGGGGCCCAGTTTGCTTCCCCTGCTTGTCCTGTGGGCACTTGCGACTCCCAGGGAGGCAGCAGACACGGTCCAGCGTGGCCACGCTCCTGGCCGCGACTTCACCTCCCTCCTGCAGCACAAGTCTCGAGGAGGCTGGGGAGGTGCGCGCACTGCCCTCTGGTGGCAACTTCTGGGCCCACCTGTCATTGTGCCCTGCTGTTTTCTAACTCAATTATTCTTGAAGGGATGATTGAGCGCCTTTTGCATGCAAAGTCCCGAGGTAGGCATGAAGTAGTTGGGCAGTCCAGATGGGGGAGAAGGCGTCCTGGATGTGGAGCCCAGGGTGTGACTCTACGCGCTCCCGATCCCTCCCAAGGCCTAGGCGTCCTCCCTCCACCGTGGGAACGGAGCAGGGGTGGCACAGAACTCCGGTGGCTGCAATGAGGGTTCAACGGTTGAATGCGTGGAGTGCATCTTAGCTTCACTTCTGGCCCAGGAAGCGCAGGCTCCGTGTACAACACACGCAGCGGCGCGGTGCCTTCAAAGGGGGCGCGTGGCTGTGTGTGTGGATGTGCCAGTTTTGGGCTTCCTCTCGGCAGGAGGTGGGGGGGCGGGGAGGCTCTGGCGCTGAGTGCCCCCTTTCCATTGCGGTCCTTTGGTGCAGTGGAGGGTCCCCCTAGTAGCAGGGGCATTTCCAAGGAGCCAGGACTTCAAGGGCCTAAGGCTGGAGGGGCCCTGTCCAGTGCAACAGAGAGACCTTGAGCATGGGCGGTGAGGTCACCTCTCCCGGCCCAGCTATCAGCTGAGCTGGATGTGCATGGCTCAGGTTTGCACAAAGGAGGCCCACCTGTTCACAGGAGTTCTGGAAAGAACACACCTGTGGCAAAGACACACACACGTGCACACCAGACAGGCCATGATCTCGCTCCCCTGGCGAGGAATGACTTCCTTGCCGTAGGGAGAATTCAGGGGAGTCTGGCCCTCTTGAGGAGATGCTGTGGAGCGGAGTTGTGGACGGTTGGATTCAGGATGTTTTCAGCTCCAAGTGTCTGCTTTAGGCCGGTCTGCACCTGTGTCCTCCCTGCCTCTGTCCTTCTGGCACTTGCCCTGGGTAGGCCTGGCTCAGAGCCGTCTTCTCCCCTCCTCCCCCAACCCCACAAATAATTAAAATAAAATAAAATTAAATAAAATTAAATTAAATTAAAAAAAAAAGCCCTCTTCTCCATGAAGCCTGCCCTGAAGAGGCAGCTGCCCAGGAGCATCTGCACATCTCATACAAACTTTAGCTGTGATTATATTGCATTCGTTCCCATGCCTATTTCCTGTCCCTGCAGCTAAACTCTGGGCTCCTTGAAGGCTGGGTGGAGTCTTGGGCATCTTTGGTGGCTGCCATAACTCCCAGCCCTGAGCCAGGATAATACAGACGCTTGACAAACGCTCCATGCTGACTGGCAGGTGTTCCTACCTTCCATGCCTGGGAAAATCATGATTCAGACTCTCCCTGGAGAGGCCACGGTCAGAGAAACAGTAGGAAGGACAGAGTGGGTTCTGGAAGGCCAGAGGCGCACAGCCAGAGCAGGCACAGATACGGCCAGCCATAGCTCAAATTCTCATGGCTCTCTTCTTCCAAAGGTGGCGGCAGCCTGGCAGTTAGGAGCATGTGCTTAGGAGCCAGCTGGCCCAGGCCCACATCCCATCTCTGACACTTATCACCTACCTGTGTGTGGCCCTGGGCGAGTTATTTAACCTCCCCGTGCCTCAGTTTTTTCATCTGCAAAATAGGATAAGAGTCCTAGTCTGCAAGTGCTGTTGTCAGGATTCACTGAGGTAACATGCGGCCTCTCAAACTTCTGTGCACACTCAAGTTGCTTGGGGACGTGGTGAAAATGCAGATTCTGGCTCGGGAGGGCTGGGCTGGGGCCTGAGCATCTGCATTTCTGACCAGCTCTCAGGGAACACTGATGCTCTTGAACCTGAAACTGCCCTCAGCATAGTCGGGAATCAACATGTGTACTTAGAATAGGGCCTGGTGCATAGTAAGGGCTAGAGGAGTTACCTAGTACCTCCCTGGGAAGGCTATGCTTCTAGAACTTTCTGCCCTGTAGCATTCTGCCCTCTGCATCCCTGGTGGCCCTCTGCTCTCTGGAGCCTCGGTGATGCTGGAGCCTCTGATGTCTCTGAGGTGGGCTGATCAGAGCCTCCTTGGTGGTCTGCATTCTGGGCCTGAGGAGGGACAGACAGGAGGTGATTTCAAGAGAGAGAGAAACAGGAAGAAGGCCCAGTGGGGAGAGGTGGCTTGCCCGGCCCACTCACCTGAATGTCCAGGCTTGATGTGAGCTTCACAACCTAAACCACACATCTTGCAGCTTCCACCATCCCCCCTGCCCACCCCCCCACCACCCGGCCCCTCACCCCTCACTCCTGCCACACTGCTTCATGCAGGAACGGCATAGATGGCTTCAGCCAGAGTGTCAGCAGCACCTCTGGGCTCAAACCACAGGCCTGAAGCCGCTGACCACATCCTCCCGATCAAAGCACCCCCGCGCCCCCTCCTCACTCTGCTCCCCTCCTCTGACCCCTTGTGCACTGGCCAGGTCTCTTCTGGGCCCTGACGCCTGGCTTAGGGAGGAGTGAGGCTGGGGTTCTCGGGTACTTTTGGAGAGGTGGAGGAGGTTGGGGGTGAAGTAGTGGGGCCGAGGGGCAGGTAGCGCAGAGGGAGAACGCTGTGTTGACAGGCTACATGGCTGACTGTTGCTTTCCGCTCTGCTCTGCAGGCCGCCTCTCCTCACGCACCCTCACGTGTGATACAGGTGATGGTCTCCGGGCTGTTTCCAGAGGTCCCATGTGCAACCCACAGAAATGGTGTGGGAACAGCAAAGCACCTTCGTGCATGAGCAGCAGCCATGGCACTCTCGGCCTGTGCTGCTGGCTGCCACCTGAGCTCCACTTTGGGGCCGTTTCTCACAGAGCAGCTCCACGCACTGAGGAATGAGCTGGTCTCAGTTTCCTCCAGCCTGGCCCAGTAAGAGGGTGACAAGCCTGGGGCCCTTCGTCCCCTGCTGCTTTCAGGTTTGCTCATGAGTTCCCGGAGGCCCATGAAATCAAGGTCACAGGCTCAAGCCCATGTGGGTGGTGGAGACGAACATCCCTCTGCTCCACTCAGGTAGCAGCCCCGACCCTTCCTGGCTTTCTCCCGAATGGGGGGCCTCAGGGCGGGGGTATAAGGCATCCTCATGCCAGGAGCCCCTCCCAAGGGCCGACAAGAGTCCCTCCTCCCTTGAGGGAGGCAAGGTGCCCAGTTTGGATTCCTCCAATCAGAGGATGACTTTCCTGGAAGAGCTTCTGGGATCATCCAACCCAAGCCAGTCCTTGTGGGGCATCTTTGGTTCCTGCTTGCTCAGTAGGCATCAGGCCTCCTGCTTCTAGAAGCGGCCCCCCCATTTCTCTTTGGGGTATCTACCTTCCTGCATTTGGTGAAGTCTTGGTTGAGCTCTCAATCAAAGTACCCCACCCTTTCCAGCTGGAGGGTGGGCATTTGACGTGATCTTAGCCAATGAGACTCTTTGAATTCTAGTGAATGAAGCCAGCAAACAGCTGGAGGTTGGTGCCTCAAAGGGGTCTCTGCAGCTGGACCACACTCAGCTGCAGGTGCGGCTGGTCTGGAGTCTGCCCGTCCCTGAGGTCTGGGTCTTCAGCTCCCTCCAGAACCTGAGAACCACTCCAGAGCCTTTAACTAGTTGTGTTTGGCTCAGGTTAGCTACAGCCTGTTCCTGCGGTCTGTAGCTCCAGAGCAGTGATGACTGCAGGGAGCGACCCTAGTGAGTTGGAGGCACTGCTGGGGCTCAAACTTAGGTCTCCAAACCCTCAGTCCAGTGCTCATGCCCCTGGGGAGAAGCCTCTGGCCTGGGGACAGGGGTGGGACTGAAATGAAGTGGAACTGAAGGGGAGAAATGAGTGTTCTCATCTCATGGTCTGGTGCTGGGGTGTGGGTGTTGGTGGTTTGGCTGCTGGGCAGAGTGTGAGGAGGTGTATAGAACTAGGCAGGCAGGGGTAGGATGCGGTCAATCAGACAGGTAGCCTTTGGCCCTCACAATCCCCTGCCTCTTCCCCAGTACCCCTGGCATGTGGTAGGATCTCTGATCTGGGGTAGAGGGGTGGGGTGGGGGTCAGGGATGCAGGGCCCTCCAGGGAACAGGGATTTGGTAAACAGAGCCTGTGCCTGACCTGATTCAGACTAACCAGAATGGGTTTGTGACTCCGTGTGGTAGAGGATTCACAGTGGGACTGTCTCTAACTCACTTTGAAAGTGAAACCAGCCACTCACCAAACATGGGGGCCCCTGCTGGTTCTGAAAGCTCTGGCAGCCTCTTTATTCACCAGTCACCCAAAGTATAAACCAGTTAGCAAGACAGCTTCAAGGTCAGCCAGCCAACTGGTGTGTGCATGGGCCTCACCAGGCCTTCCAAGTGCGCATTTAGGTAGCCTTCCAGCAAGTCGGTGGGCTGTGAGCTCAGGGTCAGCTCTCCCCCATATTTGGGTCACCTACCCCACCAGTACATTAGGCAGAGGAGGTTTTTATCAAAGACCTCCTGTACTGTCCTTGAGCATCCAATGCTCACACTGGCACCAGGGCCTGTGGTACAACACTGGTCCTACTCCAAGGCCCCGCAGACAGAAAACCGTGGGGGCGGGCACTCTTCCCCTCGCTGCCCTCTCACTCGATCGCCATCACCCAACGTGGTCAGTCATTGCTGTAATTAAAGACGATTTCAAATCTGAGATCTGTACTAAATATATGCATGCCCCTGTACTTGGCTAAGGCACCTGTGTCAGCCAGGAACTTCAGTTGCAAAAACTCTACTGGCTACTGTCATTAGAAAAGGAATCATTCAGGATATTCTGAAGCTCAGGAATCTCTGGCAGGACCCGCAAATCAGGCTTGGAGAAGCTTGGAGAGGCTTGGAGAATTGCTGCGTCCTGGACACGATGTTCCAACACCACCCTCGCCAGCCTCCAGGTCCTGGAGTTGAGGCTTCTGATTGGGGGAGCCTAATTACACGCGCACACTTCAGGACTGAGGTCTGGAGCTTAGGCTTCTGATTGGGTGAGCCTGGTCACATGATCATATTCCCAGCCTGTGGTCTGGAACCCAGGCTTCTGACTGGGGGAACCTGGTCACATGCTCTCCCAGTCAGCAGTCTGGAGCTGGCTTCTGATTGGGGGAGCCTGGTCACATGCTCACTTTCCCAGCCTGTGGTCTGGAACTGAGGCTTCTGATTGGGGGAACCTGGTCACATGCTCTCCCCGCCTGAGGTCTGGAGCTGAGGCTTCTGATTGGGGGAACCTGGTCAGGTCACATGCTCTCCCCGCCTGAGGTCTGGAGCTGAGGCTTCTGATTGAAGGAACCTGGTCACATGCTCACTTTCCCAGCCTGAGGTCTGGAATGGAGGCTTCTGATTGGGCAGCCTGGTCACATGCCTATGTCCCAGCTGCAAGGGAGGCTGGAAACGCAGTTTCAGCTTACTGGTTAGGGTAGGAGACTCCTAAAAAAGGAGATAACTCCAACACAAGAAAGATTTGCAAAGATGCAGCGCACCCAGATGTAAACTAAATATCCAGGACAGCACCTGAGAAGAAACAGGGCTGGCAGATGGTCCCTTTGTCAATGCCACCCTCAGCTGCACTCCTCCCTCTGAAAGTGGCGCTTCCTCACATATGGGCCGGCTGTGGTGGTGGAGTTTTGTTGCATGTTTAAGTTAGAATTAATGGCGAGTATTTTAAATGGGAGGTTTTCACGTTTTTTTGTTTTGGTTTCTTTGAGATGGAGTCTTGCCTGTGGCCCAGGCTGGAGTGCAGTGGCACGATCTTGGCTCACTGCAACCTCCACCTCCCGGGGTTCAAGCAGTTCTCCTGCCTCAGCCTCCCAAGTAGCTGGGACTAAAGGCATGTGCCACCATGCCCAGCTAATTTTGTATTTTTAGTAGAGACGGGGTTTCACCACGTTGGTCATGCTGGTCTCAAACTGGTGACCTCAGGTGATCCACCTGCCTTGGCCTCCCAAAATGCTGGGATTACAGGTGTGAGCCACCGCATCCAGTCTTTTGTTTGTTTTTTTGAGACTGAGTCTCGCTCTGTCACCCAGTCTCGCTCTGTCACCACGATCTCACTGCAACCTCTGCTTCCCAGGCTCAAGCAATCCTCCCACCTTAGCCTCCCGAGTAGCTGGGATTACAGGCATGCACCACCATGCCCGGCTAAATTTTTTTTTTTTTTTTTTTTTTTTTGGTATAGACAGGGTTTCGGCAT
This sequence comes from Pan paniscus, assembly GCF_029289425.2. NCBI lineage: Eukaryota > Metazoa > Chordata > Mammalia > Primates > Hominidae > Pan > Pan paniscus. Next base: position 47,016,788 of record NC_085927.1, on the reverse strand, counting down.
GTTGGCCAGGCTGGTCTCGAATTCCTGAGCTCAAGCAATCCACCCACCTTGGCCTTTCACGTTTTTAAAAATACCAATTTTAGCTTCTTTTGGAAATTGAGTTTCCTGGTAGTATGGTGCAGACATCTCCATCTGCCATTTCTCCTGTAGCTGGAGTCTCCAATGTGCCATGGTCCCCACCTGTCCACCTGATGTAACTTCACTTCCTACCTGGCCCCCATGGGCATCTCAGTTCCCTGCCCAAACCCTCCCAGAAGGAGAGACTAGGCTTCCTTAGTGATCATGCTGCGTGGTACTGGTTCTTTTAGCCCCCACCTTCTCCGGTGCCCACTGGGCCTGCCTGGAGAAAGAGCGAGGCCCCGCTGAATCTCATGCACTCCAGTGATGCTCCCTTAGCCACGGATAAGCTGCCATCCCTCTGCTCCCCACAGGGAGCTGCCGTCACTGCATCAGCCAATCAGTGTCCTGGCCAGTCAGACACTGGGTTGTGTTGTGTTGTGTTGTGTTGTTAATCAGTAAGGGTGTGCCTGGTTACCTCTGGCCACAGATGTGAAGAGTCTTTGATGTTGGGAGGTCAACAGTAGGATATATTTTAGCTAACTGTTGATTGTCCAAAAATGCTATTTACTCAAGGAGGTCTTTACAATGCATGAGGTCTTTACAATGCAGTGGCCCTTGCAATGTGCCCACAAACCTGTATACGCAGAAATGATATCAAGAGAATCATGTTTTAAACTTGGCTGGGAACAAGGCTGGGCACTATGTGAGCACACAGGTGGAGAAGGCTTTGGGCTGCAGATGCAGGGACCATGGGAATAACAACGGGTGGCCCCCACGCCAGCACCCCTGAGTGCCAACCAAAGTGGGGGGTCCTTCTCCATGAATCCTTGTCACTGGTCAGGCACTTTTGGGGGCTTTGCCCTAGTCCAGAACTTCCCTTCTGCAGGCTCAGTTCAGCCCCTTCGTTCTGGGGAGGTCTTCCTCTGCATCCTCACTGTGGCGTGTTTCAGGATCTGCCAAAATGCACCTGCCTCTGTCCCCTCGGCCTCACCTTGTTTAGATTCTTGAAGTGGTAATGGAACACAAATGCTAGGACTCCAAGAGGCAGAGACCAAGAGGCAGAGGTTTTACAGTTTCTCTCTCTATATGTTGTAGGGCCAGGTGATACCCAGATCTAGCCTGCCTTGCTCCTTCCCCCTTCCTGAAATGGGCATCTTTCCCGCTCAGAGGAGTTCAGGGTCCCCTGTTCTCAGCGAGCCCAGGGTGGCCGCTTCTGGTGCCAGGCCTGACGGAGGGCGTCGTCACTCTTGAGTGAGAGCATGTTTCTGACCCCATTTTTTGCTTTTCCCCAAGCAGACTTTGCAGGCAACGGTGACAGCCAGGCATAACCTTCTTAGAGGGACATTTTAATTTTTTCCGATTCTTTAATAAAAACACTAAGAAAAAAAAAAGCAAGCAAGTGTTACTTCTTGATAGAGAGGAACTTCTCACAGACACTTTTCAAACATCACACGTCCTTTTTCCTCACAGCAACACCTAGATTGTCTTCTGAGAAAGATCGCAGATTTTGGTGAAACCTGCCCAAGAATAAGAAAAAGCAAAGAGAATGTTTTCACTCTACCTGTTTCCCACGGGAAAAGCGGAAACCGTTGTGGGTACTGGCTTTCCTGACTGTCCCCATCACAGGACACTGGCCTGGCTGTGAAGAGACCTGGGTTAGGAGTCCGCCTTTTTGCCAACCAGCGTTGTGGCTGTGGACAAAATGCTTTCCTCCCTGGGTGCTCTCAGCATAGTGAAGATGGCGGAGGATGGGTGGTTCCACAGGCCTGGTGACTCAGGGACAGTTTCAGGTAGGAAACTGGCTGGAGGACTTGGCTGCTAGCAGTCTCCAGGGATTCCTGCCTGAGTGGCTCAGTGCAGGTACATGCTAGTTCACAGACATGCTCCCACGCACCTTCACAGACGTATGCCACACTCATGCCTTCGAACACAGGGCTTACCGCCTTTATGTTTACCTGAGCAGTGGTGCACTCACATGTATTCTGAACTTCGTTTTTTGTCTCTTCTCCGTACATCCTGGAGATTGCTCCATATCAGGACCCAGAGAGCCTCCCCTTCCTATTTTTTTTAGATGGAGTCTTGCTCAGTCACCCAGGCTTGAGTGCAGTGGTGCAATCTTGGCTCACTGCAACCTCTGCCTCCTGGGTTCAAGTGATTCTTCTGCCTCAGCCTCCTGAATAGCTGGGACTACAGGTGCCCACCACCATGCCCGGCTAACTTTTTTTTAATTTTTATTTTTGGTAGAGACGTGGTTTTGCCATGTTGGCCAGGCTGGTCTCGATCTCCTGACCTCGTGATCTGCCCGCCTCAGCCTCCCAAAGTGCTGGGATTACAGACATAAGCCCCCGCGCCCAGCCCTCTCCTTCCTATTTTGGCGTAGCTACATGGCATTCCACTGGATGGAAGTTCCCTAATTTGCTTATCACCTGTCCCCTATGGATGCGCATTTTGTTGGCCTTGGGTCCCGTGACTGCAGGAGTTACTTCATACACACATGTTCAACATGGGTCACTCTGTTGATGAGTTTTAGGTGTGGAATTGCTGGGTCATGTGTCAGAGATGTTGGTAGATGTCAGATTGCCTTCCAGGGAGGTGCTTGAAGCCCACGCCAGCAGGGTGACTCGACTTTTCAACCCGCCTTTGATGGCAAAGCTTTTGAAACTTCAAATATGCTATCCTGGTGTTTTTAATGTGTATTCTCAGGACTCTTCAGGGTATTAGAGACTTAGCACTTTTGATTCTTTCTCTTTTCCTTTTTTCCTTCCTTCCCCTCATATTGACACTGTCCGTATGTCAGGTAATTTTCTGGGTTCTGGAGTGGGGTGGATGAATCCCACACTGTTCCTGTTGTCCAAGAGCTCCTGGTGTAGACTCATAAGCAAGGCTCTGACATGAGATACGGTAACTGGCTTGTGCCCAGAATCTGCCTTGGCCAGAATGGGAGATCAGGGAAGGACTGGTTTTAAATCGGGGAGCTGATTAGTCTGAGTAAGTAGGGTGGGAATATGGTGACCAACTTTGTCCTAGGAATATCACTGTAAATCTCATGTTCTGGAAACCCCCCTCAGTCCCAGGCACAGTGGGACAGCTGGTCACCTTGGCGCGATCCTGGTAAGGAATGGCATGGTTTGCACGAGATAGGAGCTGCTCAGGGCGCTGGTGCTGGTGTGGCTATGAAGCAGGCAGCTCCCGGATGAACAGGGAAGAACGTGGGGCTTCAGGTCTGGAGCCTGGGGGGCTGGCGTGGAGGTGGCTGCTGTGGCAAAGCAGAAGTAAGGGTGATGGCTTGGAAGGAGGGGGTGAGGGAGGGAAGGAGTCAGGGAGAATGGCCACAGTCTGTCTTGGGGACTGGTGGGTGGGGCGCCTCCAGTGAAGAGCAGGTGTCAGCAGAGGGGCATGCTCGGAGGACAGCCCTCAGGGAGTCGGCCGCTAGCCTGCTCTTTCTCCTTGTTCTGCTCTGGCCCCTCTGTGGGCCCCTCCAGCTTTGTGATCCTCATTTGTCATGAGGGGTACCCCACAATCTGATGGCGACTGGGCGGAGGGTCAGACACCAAATTATGTATACCATAGTCCTCCTGACCAGGGACCAGGACTCAAAACCAGGTCACTGGTGAGGCCTGGCACTGTGGGGGCAGGACTTTTTTTCCAGTTGGGGACTCGGCTACCTGCTGACTTTCCAGAAGACAGGTCACAGCACCGAGCAGGGGTGGGCGGAACACAAGGACTTGAGGGTGGGTGACAGTGTCAGCTGGCTGGGCCAGGGAGGGCAGGAAGGGAGGTGGCCCTGGAGATACTGGAGGTCTTCACAATGGCAGAGGACAGGCGGTGGCAGAGACAGTGAATGGCACCCCCAAACCTGCTCTCCCCTGCCCGTGTGCCCTCTACTTATAGCCGGCTACATCTCCCAGCCTCCTCTGCAGCTTGGTTGGCTATGTGACTCAGGCGTAGCCAATGGGATGTACATTAGAAGTGGCTACGGCAGCTTTGGGGAAGGGTCCTTAACAGACAGAGGCAAGCCCTCCCTCTCTCCTTCCTTTCCCTTCCATCTGCAGGAACGCAGAGGTGATGGGTGGAGCTTGAATAGCTCTCTTGGTCTATGAGGAGATGGGAGAAGGATATTGAAGAGACCCTAGTAGCAAGACAGATTTAGCTCAGGATCCTGACATCATAAAGCCACCCCACCTAGCCTGGGTGGCCTCCCTTTGGACTTCTTTTATGTAAGAGAGAAATAAAGCCCTCTCTTATTTTAGGTCACTGTTTTCTTCTTCTGTTCTCTTTGGACACACGCAGCTGAACTTCATCCTAACTGGGACACTGTTGTACAGTGGAGGCGGTGATGGCAGCAAGGGGGTGAGCTGAGGTGGAAGTTCAAGGGGTCTCGGTTAACACAGGTCAGAATGATGGCAGGGTGCAAGTGCGGGCCTGGGCGTGGGACTGGTATGGAGCAGGTCAGAGGGAACAGGAGGCTGGAGGCTGCAGTGTGGACCCTGACATCTCCTGGGAGGTGGAGTGGAGAGGGAGGCTGAGCGCAAGGGCCAAGCACTCCAGTGAGCAGAGGGAGGACGGGTAGGGCGTTTGGTAGATACCAGGACTGAGGAGGATGCAGTCTGGCTTGGCCCCAAAAAAGACAGCCCAAGGACATCAGGGCTGGAAGACCCCAATATGCCCTTGTCCCATGGCCCCTGTGAAAGAGGGGTCTGGGTCCAGTGGTGGGAGGGCTGTGAGACTGGGTGCATGGAGACAGAGGGTATGAGGCGGTTTGTTCCCAGTGGGACCCATGAAGACGCAGCACAGAGGGTCAGGTGGGGATGTGGAAGACGTAAGAGAAGTAGTTATAGGAGCAAGGCGTGGAGCCTCGTGGAGGAGGCTGGGTCCAAACCCCAGCACTCCTGAGACCCAGGTCTGGGTAGGCCCAAGTGGGCTCTGTCAGGGCCCTGCCATCAGAGAAGCTTCTGGATTACATCTCAGGTTGCCTCAGAGAGAATCGGATGTCCTCTGGGACAGACCTAGGTTCTAATCCTGGCTCTGCCACATTCTGGTAGGATGACTCATGAGCCCCGGTTTCCTGGCCTATAAAATGGCAAGGGAAGAGCAGGCTCAGCATGCACAAAGCCCTGACAGAGTGAGAAAGCACAGGAGGCAGGGTCAGAGATGAAGATGGGGCAGTCCCTGTAGGACGTGTGGGTCAAGACTGAGAGTTTGGATTTTACTGTGAATGCACTGGGAAGGTTTGAGTGTGTATGATGGGGAGTGGCTGGGGGGTGAAATGACGTGATTTGAGTTTGGGAAAGGTTGCTCTGGCCGCTGAGTGGAGAACAGACCAGAGAGTCAGGAGTATTAATAGAAACAGGGAGACCAGGGCGGAGGCCACCATGGGCCTGCTGAGGTGGGAGATGACACGGCTCTGAGCAGGGCAGGGGCTGAAGAAAGCAGGTGCACCTCTCTGCACACCCCTGCTGGCCACCCATGCCTCTGGGCTTCTGCTGGCATACTGTCTCACCTCTCCTCACCTGGTTTTATGTTCAGCTGTAGCACCTGGGGGACAGACTGTATGAGTCAGAGAAAACAGAAACAGCAGTCCCCAGGTCTCAGAGGCCCAACAATAGAGGTTTATTTTTCATTCAAGTTATAGCCCAGTGTGAATTGTCTGAGGAGGGGTGAGGGCCTGTCCTTCAAGGGACTCCAGCCCCTCTACCCAAAACTTCACTGGATTCTGGCAGGGGAGGGGAGAGAGAGAAAGAGATAGAGGGATGGCCGGGCGTGGTGGCTAACGTCTGTAATCCCAGCACTTAGGGAGGCCAAGGCAGGCAGATCACGAGGTCAGGAGATCGAGACCGCCTGGCCAACATGGTGAAACCCCATCTCTACTGAAAATACAAAAATTAGCTGGGTGTGGTGGTGTGTGCCTGTAATCCCAGCTACCCGGGAAGCTGAGGCAGGAGAATTGTTTGAACCAGGGAGGCGGAGCTTGCAATGAGCCGAGATCGCGCCACTGCACTCCAGCCTGGCTACAGAGCAAGATTCCGTCTAAAAAACAAACAAACAAAAACAAACAAAAAAAAAGAGAGATAGAGGGATTAAGAGACACAGGAGATCATAGGTGAGATTTTTTTTAGGCCTAGAAGTAGAATAAATCACTTCCTCCCACATCCCATTAGCCAGACTTGGTTCTGGAGCCCCAGCTCACTGCAAGGGAGGCTGGGAAGCAGACCCTAGCTGATGCCGGGAGGAGGGTGCATGCCATGGCCTGGGGACCCATTCCACCAGGTTTCCCTCCTACGTGCTCCCACAGGCCATGAGGTGTTACATAGAGAATGTGAAGGAGAATCATTCTCTGCGTAGCCCCCTCCCTGCCTCTCCATCTGAGGTGTTCTGGGCTAGGACCCTTGACAAAAGAACGAACTGGCTCCATCCCCTGTCTCCTGGGGTGGGAGACTCTGTATGTGGGGGCTGCACCATCCCCCATTCTGCTCCCCACTTTCCTGGCTGCTGCACATCTCAGGGACACGAGGGTGGAGAGTGGCCTACCTCCCTCCCTTGGTCCTACCCCACTGGCCTGGGCTGCGCGCCTCAGGCTTCCTGTGTCTGACCTGGTCTTTGGGGCATCTGGGGTGCTCAGTAAATGTTTGTTGAATAAATAAAAGAAGGAAAGCAGGATGAGGAGGAAGAAGAGTCTTGGGCAGTACGTGCCAGGCAGACTGATGCTGTCTCATGGATGAAATAGCTGTACGCAGCTGCTCCTTGCAAGCTGGGTATGTGACTTCTGGCTTTGGCTGCGGATGCATTTTTCTTTTCTCTGTATGTGTGTGCTTTTAAAGTTTTAACTGAATTCATTTATTTGGGGGCAGGAAATATGTTCATGCCATACAAAAGGGTCTATAGAGAAAAGCGTCCTTCCTAACCCTTCCTCACCTGGCTCTCCTCCCTGAGACAACCAGCGTTCCTAATTTCTTGCAAAGCTTCTGGGAATATTTGAGGCTTAATAAATGTTGGCTGTTATTCTCATGGTTGTGGCTGTTGTGTTTAGTATCCTCTCCTACCGCCAGACAGCCTTACTCTAGAGGAGAGGGAAGGGCAGTGTGGAAGGAACTGGCCCTTACAGCAGCCTGCAGTGTGTGGTCACATTAAATGCTTTATACACACCTTCTTGTCCAGTTCTCCCTTCATTTGGTAGGTCTGCACACTGAAGCACAGGGAGGCCTAAGTCAGCCTCAATCTCCAGTCCTGCCCCTCCTGGGCAGCAGTGCTCCACGCTTCTTCTTTTCCAGCACCGGGCTTTGCACATGGGAGTTGGGCCTGATTCTCTTTTTGGAGTCTTGAATTCCACTTTCTCACATTTGCAGAGCTGCCGTCTCTGCTCTTCTCTCTCTTCTTCTCAGAAGAGGTGGCAGGCTGGGCGCAGTGGCTCACACCTGTAATCCCAGCACTTTGGGAGGCTGAGGGAGGTGGATCACCTGAGGTCAGGAGTTCAAGATCAGCCTGGCCAACATGGGGAAACCCCGTCTCTACTGAAAATACAAAGATTAGCCGGGCATGGTAGCACGTGCCTGTAATCCCAGCTACTCGGGAAGCCGAGGCAGGAGAATCACTTGAACTTTGTGGGCAGAGGTTGCAGTGAGCCGGGATTGTGCCACTGCACTCCAGCCTGGGTGACAGAGCTAGACTATGTCTCAAAAAAAAAAAAAAAAAAAAAAAAAGAGGCCACAGCTTGCAATAAAACCCCTCTGAAGCAGGGAATCAGGAAAGGGAAGAAGCAGAGCTTCTGCTTCTGGGCTCTGAGGATGGAACTTCACAGGGTCTATGGGGCTGTGATGTAGCACGTAAATAGATGTGCATTTTTCTGAAGACCAATCCATAAGTTTCCATCATTTAAAAAAAAGAGCCCTGAGCTGAGCTCCCACACCACCCTTCTGCCCCGCCAAAAAAGGGGGAAAAGGGTTAGGAACCATGACTTGAAGAGGAAGGTTCTAGAATGTTCAGTAAGTGACCATCAAATTGTTCACAAAGACCTGATAGTCATCTCTGGGAAGTGCTAGCTAGAACAAACAGACAAGAGAAAGAGTAAAGGGCATCCAAGTTGGAAAGGAAGAAGTCAAATTATCCTTGTTTGTAGACGATATTATCTTATATTTCAAAAAGCCTAAAAACGCCACCACAAAACTATGAGAACTGATAAACAAATTCAATTAAGCTGCAGAATACAAAATCAACATACAAAAATTAGTAGTATTTCTATGTACCAACAGCAAACAATCTGAAAAAGAAATCAAGAAAATAACTCTATTTGGAATAGCTACAAATAAAATAAAATACCTAGGAATAAACGTAACCAAAAAAGTGAAAGATCTCTATAATGAAAACTATAAAACATTGGTGCAAGAAACTGAAGAGGACACAAAAAATAAAAAGATATTCTATGTTTATGGATTGGAAGAATCAATATTGTTAAAATGTCCACACCACCCAAAGAAATATACAGATTCAATGTAATCCCTATCAAAATACTAATGACATTCTTCACAGAAGTAGAAAAAATAATCGTCAAATTTATATGGAACCACAAAAGATGCAGAGTAGCCAAAGCTATCCTAAGCAAAAAGAGTGAAACTGGACAAATCACATTATCTGACTTCAAATTATACCACAGAGCTACAGTAACCAAAACAGCATGGCACTAGCATAAAAACAGATGCATTGACCAATGAACCATTGGTCAGAATAGGGAACCCAGAAACAAATCCACACACCTACAGTGAACTTATTTTCAACAAAGGTGCCAAAAACATACCTTTGGGGAAAGGCCAGTCTTTTCAATAAATGTTGCTGGGAAAACTGGATATCCATATGCAGCAGAATGAAACTAGACCCTCATCTCTCTTCGTATACAAAAATCAAACCCAAATGGATTAAAGACTTAAATCTGAGACCTCAAACTATGAAACTACTAAAAGGAAACATTGGGGAAACTCTTTAGGACATGGGACTACGCAAAGATTTCTTGAGCAATACCCCACCAGCACATGCAACCAAAGCAAAAATGATAGATGAGATCACATCAAGTTAAAAGGCTTCTACACAGCAAAGTATGCAATCAGCAAAGTGAAGAGACAACCCACAGAATGGGAGAAAATATTTGCAAACTATCTGACAAGGGATTAATAACTGGAATAGATAAGGAGCTCAAACATCTTTATAGAAAAAAAATTATAGAAATCCCATCAAAAATTGGGCAAATGATCTGAATAGACAGTTCTCAAAAGAAAACATATAAGTTTATGAAAAGGTGCTCAACATCATTGATCATCAGAGAAATGCATGTCAAAACTACAATGAGATATTATCTCACCTCAGTTAAAATGACTTTTATCCAAAAGGCAGGCAATAATGAATGCTGGTGAGGGTGGGGAGAAAAGGGAACTCTCGTACATTGTTGGTGGGAATGTAAGTTAGTACAACCACTATAAAGAACAGTTTGAAGAGTCCTCAAAACACTACAAATAGAACTACTATATGATCCAGCAATCCCACTGCTGAGTATATACCCAGAAGAAAGGAAATCAGTATATGGAAGAGACATCTGCATTCCCACATTTGTTGCAGCACTGTTCACAATACCCAGGATTTGGAAGCAACCTGAGTGCCCATCAACAGATGAATGAATAAAGAAAATGTGGTACATATATGCAATGGAGTACTATTCAGCCATGAAAAAGAATGAGATCCTGTCTTTGCAACCACATGTTTGAAACTGGAGGTCATTATGTTAAGTGAAACAGGCCAGGCACAAAAAGACAAAGCTCACATGTTCTCACTTATTTGTGGGAGCTAAAAATTAAAACAATTGAATTCATGGAAATGGGAAGGGCAGTGATGGAGATGGGAAGGGCAGTGGGGGTTAGAGGGGTGGGGATTGTTGCTGGGTACGAAAACAGAATTAGATCGAATGAATAAGATCTAGTATTTGATAGCATAACAGGGTGACTTTAGTCAACAATAATTTATTGTACATTTAAAAATAACTAAGAGTATAATTGGATTTTAACACAAAGAAAGGATAAATACTTGAGGTGATGGATACCCCATTTACCCTGATGTGATTATTATACATTGTATGCCTGTATCAAAATAGCTCATGTGCCTCATGAATATAGACACCTACCACATGCCCACAAAATTAAAAACTAAAAAAAACAGTCATCTCTGAATGCTAAATGGAGTAAGGGGCTTCCTGGAAGGCTGGGTGAAATGGGAGTCTCGGAAAGATGGTGTGTTGCAGGCTGGGAGGCGGGTGAGACGCTGGGGTCACCTAGAGGGACCCGCTTGTGTGAAGCCTCCGTATTAGTGGGTATGTGTGTGACCGGATGGAGGCGTCAGAGGTGTTGGGTAGCCTGTGTGAGTTGGCGTGGGGGTGATGTAGGAGGGGAGAGAGGGAGGGCCTGCGTTCCCTTGGCTCCTGTGTGCAGCTAGGCCCCTATTTGACAATGTGTGTCTGTCTGTGTGTGTGTGTGTGTGTGTGTGTGTGTGTGTGTGCGCCGCCCCCAGCGTAGGAGGCAGATCTTTATCTGGCCCTGGGTGCTTGAGGAGTTTCAGGCTTTCTCATAAGCCTCGTCTCCCCGCCTCTCCACCCCAGGCCTTGCCCCTCTATCCTCTGCACAGGAAGTGGGCTGGCTCTGGGCTTTTAGTCTTTGCGGCCCCAGCAGCCGCAGCCGTCTCCTGGGCCAGAGCTGAGCAGGGCCCTGGAGAGATGGCCACGGTCCCAGCACCGGGGAGGACTGGAGAGCGCGCGCTGCCACCGCCCCATGTCTCAGCCAGGTGATGTCCCCCTGCCTCCCTCCCGGCCCCTGTGGACCAGCCAGAGGGCTGGGAGTGAAAGTCACAGAGAAGACTTTCAGCTCTGACTCAGTTCCCCCAGCAGTTTCTGCCTGAACTCCCATCCCCCAACTTGATCTTAGAATTCCCCTAGGGAGGGGGTGGGCCCAGCTCTCATGGCTCCCGGCTGGAGGAAAAAGCGGTCCCCAGTCCCAGGTCAGCTCTCCTTCCCAACCCATTCAGGGGAGGCTGGGGACTGCTGTAGGATGAGGGGCTTCCCTGGGCCCTGTGTGCTGGGCCCCCAACCCGGAGAGGTGGAGAAGGGATGGGTGGATAGCCTGGGTGCCCGGAGAGGGTACGGGATATGGGGTGGGACAGGCGGGAGCCCCCTCCTGACCTCTGTGGAGTGGGGCCCATATACCGGGGGAGGCAGCCCTGTGTTGCGTGCTCATCAGGAGGCTTGTGGAGTAAGTGGGGACAGAAGGGTCCCCTTGGAGAGCCATCTATGAAGTGAAGTTGCTGCGAGGCCTCTGGGAGCCCCAGGCTGGAGGCAGAGCCCTGGGTTTGAGTCTGGGTTTGTCCCTCCCTTGGCTGCATGACTGGACGGGTCAGAAGCATCTCCAGACATTGGGGATGGGACCCTATCTTTGGGGCTGCCTGGAGCTCATGCTCTCTCCTCTCCTGGGGGCCGAAGCCTCCCACTCTTAACTGTGTTTGTAGCACCTCGGGGGAGGGAGGTGGAGTGAGGAGCTGAGCTATCCCCAAGGGTCCCCTTCCTTCCCCCACAGCCAGGGTCCCGCACCCAGCTGGAGAAGCCCCTGAAGTTAAATAGCAAGAGACAAGCACTGTGTATGGGAGCAGGGGGGTAGCAGGTGGAAGTGGCCAGAGAGGACGAGGGGACATAGGCCCCACTGAGTTCAGAGGTCAGGTTGGATGCACCATGGGCTCCCGAGCTCCTGCTTTACCACCCTGCCCCAGCCACCATGTACCCCTGATGGCAGCAGGGGCCCCGAACTGCACCTGACCAGGTTCAAATCCCAGCTCTATGCCCTTCTCGCCTGGGTGAGAGGTTGACCCGTTTCTTAGTCTCCTCATTTGGCAAAAAGGAGGCATACTAGAGCCTCCTCATGGGGCTGTAGCGAGGGCTAAAAGCTGAACTACCCCCGAGCGCTCAGGGCAGGCAGTGTATGCAGAGAGAGAGCAGGCACCAGTCCCTGTCCCCAGCAGCATCTCTGAAAATCAGATGGCTGGGGTCAGCCGCTCCAGGCTTCAGTTCTGGCATGGATCAAATGGGGCAGCAAGACCCACCTTGCAGGGCTGTGGTGGGGACGTAGGCATCCGTGGGTGTGACCAGTTTCAGAGTCATGAACGACAGGGCACGTGTGGGTGTGCCTGAGGACCCAGGAGGGGGTGCTCAAGCTCGAGGTCCTGGGCTCCACTTGCTGTCACCCGAGGCTGGGCTTCTCCTCACTGTGCAACCTTAAGTGGGTTCCTTGGCCTCCCTGAGGCACAGCTTCCCCGTTGCAGAATGAGGGTGCAGCCTCAGTGACTGCCAGGCGCTCCCTCAGCTCTGTGCCCCTCTGGCACCCCCACACCATCCTCCCGTGGACTCTGCCCTCTCTGAGCATCGCTGCACCTCTGAGCTCCAGGCGGCGGGAAGCAGACTCCAGATGGCGCTTTCTCCTCCTGCCTGGCTGCCTCTAGGCTGGGCCTGTGGTTTGCCCCTAACCTTCCTTTGACCTTGCACCCCTTTGTCCCCCAGCACCTTCCTCACACACTGGGGTTCTCTGCAGTTCCTGTCCTGGGCATGGGGTCATCCTGAGGCTGGGCCCGACCTGGGGTGACACCCACACAAAACATTGATGGTCCCCTTGCCCCAGGGCCAGGTTGGCATGATTGAGCGTGAAGGGGCACAGGGGCTATGGGAGTCCCCTGGTTGGGCTATGCACTCTTTGGGGTCCCAACCCTGTGCCCTCTGCTATTGGGGGATCCCAAGAAAGAGGTGAGCAGCCCCCACCCTGGGGAGCTCACCCTCCTGTGGAGACGGTGGGCCAGGCAAAGGGGAGCCCATGGTACCCCGAATAAGCACCTGCCAGTCTGTCTGTGAGCTGCTGGGTCCTGACTCCCAGGACAGAGAGGGTGGCAGCCTTACCTCTGGGACCACTGTTACCTCTGGGACCAGTGTCTGGCAGGGTGGGACAGCATGAGAGAGTGAGCCTGGAGCCCTAGCTCCACCTCTTACTGTATATATGACCCTGGGCAAGTTAGGGACTTGGAGCCTTAGTTTCCTCATCTGTAGAATGGGATAATAAAGCCGTTGGGCAGCTTAGACGAGCTGGCATATGTGAGGCACTTGGCCCCAGGCCTAGCATAGAGTATGTGCTCAGTACGCAGAACGAGTATTATTAGTTCACCAGTGCATATTTACCGTCGTGTGAGCTGTCGTGGTGGGAAGATGCGTCTGGGGAGTTCCAGGAGGGGAGGATCCCTGCCTGGGCACTGGGCAGTCTGCCCTGACTCAGATTCCAGAAAGGCCTCTTATCCACTGCATGACCTTAGGCAACACACTTCACCTCTGTGTGCCTCCGTTTCCTCATTGGAAAATGGGGATAATAAGAGTATCCCCGCCAGAGGCCCTGATTGCTGCATTTAAAGAGTTTTAAATGGAGCCTGGCTTACAGTAACCTGTCAGCTGATGGTTTTGGTGTGATTAAGGGGGTGGCAGAGCAGCGTGGAGGTGGGTTCTGATCCCAGCTCTGTGCTGGGCTCCTGATGTAACCTTCAGCAAGTCTTTCCCACTTCGGGACCTCAGTGTTCTCAAATGTAGAACAAGTGACTGTGCTTGCTCAGAGAGTCTTTGCAGCTTTGACAATGCGTGGGCCTCTGACTCTCACTCCTGTGACATCTGCCTTCGGAGATGGAACCCATGGCTCTTGGGGCCAGGGCGTGGGTCCCTGCTCCATGCTGGCTCTGATGTAAGCCACGAGACAATCCAGGGCCACCTAAAGAGCTCTGCTTTTTTTTTGCCATACTGAGGCCTCTGACCACACTCATTCATTTCACTACATTTATTGAGCACCGACTGTGTGCCCGGCCCTGTGCTCAGCAGTCCCTGGAGCGAGTGTGCTGGTGGGCCAGCCCCTGGTCAACGCCGGCCCTGCTGCTGCCAGCCTAGAGGGAGGAGCAAGGCGCTCAGAAGAGGAAGCCCTCACCCTCCATCACGGAAATCAGGGAAGGCTTCATGGAAAAAGGCATGAGGGCCCGTTTGAAATGGGCTTGAAGGATGGCAGGATCTGTAGGGGACCCAGGGAAAGGATAGACTTGGGAAGGACCTTTGGAGGGTGAGTGTCGGTTTCCTGGTCACCTGGAGCCACTGGCTTGTGCAGGCAGGTAGGTGCGGTGTGTGTGTGCTTTGGCCTGGGTACATGCACCTGCTCCTGTGAGGGCAGGGTCTGGAAGGGTGGGCTGACCTCATTCCGGTCCCAGAAAGCCTCGAAAATGGGAATTTAGGCTTTGATTGCAACAGGGCCACTGCAGGTTCCTGGGCAGGGATGTGGGTGGTTGGAGGCGGGCTTCAGGGAAGGCAGGTGAGAGCCTGCAGATGGGGTGGTGCCATTGTCTGGGCTGGAACGGCACGAGGCTGGCCTGGTGAGGGTGGGGAAGAGACAACAAGTAGTCATTGGAGTGTCCGGCTGTCTGAGGAGTGTCCTGACTGGCTAGGTATGGGGGCAAAGGTCACCTGGAATAGGAAGGGTACAGTTGTCCCAGAACTGAAAGTCAGACAGGAGAAGAGCTGGGGATGAGCTGGGTTTTTGCCGGGTCCAGGAGCATCCCCTGTGAGGGGGTCCTGCAGACCATCGGGAGGGACGTGGAGGCTTGGGGCTGAGCTGGAGAAAGACCCTTGGAAGCTGAGGTCTGGAGCCAGTGAGAGGCTCAAGAGAGAGAAGGGAAGGGGAGTGAGAGCTCGAGTTCGGAGCTGCTGGAGAAGGGGGAACAGCGGGGGAAAAGCCCAACGCTCAGGAGCCTTGGAAGCTCTCGAGATGGAAGAGCAGGAGGGAGGGAAGGATGCTCCACCTCCTCCACATCTCTTGACTCACCTGCTCCTCTCCTCTCTCCCCCTGCCCCTCTGACTGAGGCTACCCTCATCTTTCCCTGGAAGCTCCCTCCTCATCTCCCTGCCTCCCCCTTTGCCTGCTCCAAACACCTCTCCTGGAAGCAGTCCCCTTATCTTCCCGAAGTGACCATGTGCTCACTTTCTCATTCCCCTCCGCACACCCAGCCCCTGCAGAGGGTGGGGGCAGCTACTTTTCTTTCCCATTTCCACTGCGACAGTTGTGGTCTTGCCTCACGGGAGCTTCCACGGTTGGCTAGAGGTTCCCTGAGAAGCAAGGCTTTGTCTCAAAAATAAATAAATAAATAAATAAAGCACTGGCCAGTGGCCAGTGCATAATAGGCGCTCCGGGAAAACTTTTGAGCCTCCCTCTGACAGGGCTGGCTTAGAGATTTCATGTCTCTTTCCTCCCTGGGGTATAATCTGGGTGACCAACCTGGCCCTGCCTCCAGGGAGCTTCCAGGCAGGTAGGGGAGTACGAGCGTGGACAAGGTTCTCCGTAAAGGCTACTGCAGCCCTCTGTGCCTCAGTTTCCCCTGTCCTCTAGGGCTCTTCAGTGTTGGGGTCAGAGCTCCTATCTGCTTTTCTGCTTTTCCGAGTTCACGTCCTGATGCCTTCACACCATTGCCTCAACTCCCTCGAGGGACAGTGAGGGGCAGAGGCAGGGGCTAGCCTCAGAGCCCTCTGGAAGCCCCTCTACCTGCTGACTTTAGCTCTGTCTATATTTATTCCATCACTTGTTTGTTCAAGAATTTTTTTTGGCCAGATGCCTACTATGTGCCAGGCACTGTTCTAGGAATTGTGGACCTAGCAATGAACAAAACACAAAAATACCTGTCCTTAGTGAGCTTACGTGACTCTGTGTGTGTTTGTGAAGAGAGATAGAGGAAAACATGAATCAGTCAATAAACGATGAATAAATAATGCTATGATGAAAATGTAGGGGGGTGGTGAGTAACAAAGGGTGCTTCTTTTATTTTTTTCTTTGAGACAGAGTCTTACTCTATCGTCCAGGCTGGAGTGCAGTGGCGCCATCTCGGTTCACTGCGAACTCCACCTCCAGGTTCAAGCAATTCTCCTGTCTTAGACTCCCGAGTAGCTGGGACTACAGGCACCCACCACCTTGCCCGGCTAATTTTTGTATTTTTAGTAGAGACAGGGTTTCACCATGTTGGTCAGGCTGGTCTCAAACTCCTGACCTCAGGTGATTCGTCTGCCTCGACCTCCCAAAGTGCTGGGATTACAGGCATGAGCCACACGCCTGGCCACGACGGGTGCTTCTTTATGTAGTCTAGTCAAAGAAGACCTCTCAAAGGAGGCTGCAGTTGAGCAGAAACTTGAAGGAAGGGTATGAGCATGTGTGGGGTGGTGGGATTAGCAGGTGCAAAGGCCCTGGGGCTGGACTGAGCTGGCACTGAGGAGTGCAGACCATGCACACTGAGGGGGCGGGCCCAGCCTGCCTCTAGGGGCAGCGAGGCCTGGGATGTGTATTTACGTGTGCTCTCTCTTTCTCCTCTCCCACCAGGGCTTCCTTCCTCGGCTCCACCCTGTGGATGTAATGGCGGCCCCTGCTCTGTCCTGGCGTCTGCCCCTCCTCATCCTCCTCTTGCCCCTGGCTACCCCTTGGGCATCTGCAACGGTGAATGGTAAGGACCCTGACATCTGAACAGTTCCGCTTTCCCTACGGAGAGATGGCTAAGGCCCTGCTAAAGCCTATTCCCAGAAGGGGACGGGGCCAGAGACCAGGTGTCCACCTCCCGCCTCACCCTCTGTCCTGGACCCCTGCCCTGGCATGCATGCATGAATGCGCGCACACACAAACACACACACACACACACACACACACACACGCCTCTCCAAGCCACAGGCTTGTGCTACTTTCTGTCCCTGCCTTGCCTTAGTTTGCCTGTAGGAACTTGCAGGCTCTGGAGCTCCATTTCCTCCTCTCTGAAGTGGGTCCATGAATCCCTTCTCTGCTTGCCAGAGTTACCCACCTCCTCCTCTGGCAGGTGTGGGTGCCAGGTGCAGGGGCAGTGGGCGTGTCTTGGGGGGGCTGTGGGCACCTACAGTCAGCACTCACACCTCATCTTGCCCGGCAGGCACCTCCCAGTTCACATGCTTCTACAACTCGAGAGCCAACATCTCCTGTGTCTGGAGCCAAGATGGGGCTCTGCAGGACACTTCCTGCCAAGTCCATGCCTGGCCGGACAGACGGTGAGTCCACGGGCCACACTGCAGAATCTTAGGATGGTGGGATCTCACATTCTGGATCCTATGCATTGGACTCCAAGGAGTCAACGTTTACAGAATCTTGGACTAATGGGACCCACAGACTCTTTGAATCACAGGAGTTGGGGCCCAGGCCTGGAATCAAGGGATCATTTAAGAGAATTTGGAAGTCAGCTATTTAGACTTCTAGAACCTGGGTGGAGTCCAGGCTGCAGTGGAGGGGCTGGGGATGAACTGGACAGGGTAGTTTGGGGACACTGAGCTGCAAGCCTGCTATGCCAAGGCTGCACTCCACTCTAGAGGCAAGCAGAGAGGAAGTGGAGAGAAAGGAGGGTCCCCAAGCTTTTTGGATAAGCTCGGATTTTGAGAGACCCTGTAGGCAGCTGTGGGGACAGGGAACCTGGGAGTGGTTGGGGTGCCTGGTGGATGGGAGAGAGATGTCACTGTGATGTAAACATCCAGGTGTCCAGTGAGTGAGGGACTGACCCCAGGTAGGCTTGATGGGGTCAGGGAGAAGAGGAAGACCACAGATAGGGTGTGGGGTGGGGGAAAATGGGGAGGGAGATGGAGGGGCAAGGCAGGTTCGGGCCCTGGCTTCTGGGTGGGTGGCGATTCCACATGGCTCTGAAGGCCTAATTAAGGATCTATCTTCATCCTAAGCCTCATGGAGCTTTGGAGGGCTCTAGGTGGGGAGGACTGCCTGTCTTGAAGTGGTTTGTGTTTCTAGATCACTCCAGCTGCCGTGGGACCAGGCTGGGATGAGGGAGCAGGACAAGGTGCCCATGAGGGAGGAATGCCATGGAGGCAGTGGGGGAGGCAGTGCCCCTCACAGTGGTTGGCACAGGGGCCCCAGCCTGGCCTTGCTGCCTGGTGCCATCCTGGCAGCAGAGAGATCTGAGAAGAGTCCCTTGGGCCAGCTGTGTGGGTCCTTCCTGTTCTTCTAAAGAGGGTCTTTTGCCATGAAAGGCGGTGGAACCAAACCTGTGAGCTGCTCCCCGTGAGTCAAGCATCCTGGGCCTGCAACCTGATCCTCGGAGCCCCAGATGTGAGTAGCCCACCCAGGGAGAGAGTGCAGGGAGAGGGTGGTCTCCCAGCTCCGGGCTGCGATCTCAGGGTGGGCCGGATGCCAGGGGAAGAGCTGAGGCCCAATTGCTGGGGCTGTGGCTAAGCAGGATGCCCAGGGCTGAGCAGGAGGCAGAGAAAAACAGGTGACACCCCAGGGAGTGGACTCAGGCCTGCCCCAGGGCCGACGGACCCTCTGTATGTGAGGCATCTGCCATTCTGCCTCTGCTCCTGCTGTCTCCCCTGCGCTTTGTGGGTCCTGTGACACTTGTGTTCCTTATCAAGTAAGACAGCACTCCAGTAACTGTAATGACCACACCCAGCTCTTCCCGGGGTCTTGGCAGTGCAGTGCAGTGTGGGGGGTGAAGGGTGTAGACTCTGGAGCTGGATGCTCCAGCCCTGGCTCACCAGCTGGGTGACATTGGGCAACCCCTGTGCCCCAGTCTCCCCTTCTGTAAAATGGGCATAATAATGGCACCTACCTTGTTGGGTCAAGGCCCAACAAGGGCCTTGTTTTTCAGGCCCTCCCCAGCCTGAAGGTGGGACCTCACCAGGGACCTGCCTCCTTCTGCCCAGGCTGCTCGGGCCAAGGGGCACCTGCAGGCCAGTGCCAAGCTGTCCCCTGCACCCCCGTGGCTTCCCATCCCCCTGTGCTCATTGGTGCCTAAAGTCCAGAGGGGGCCGAGGCAGCTGGGGCCAGTGAGTCAGTGCTGCCTCGAGCGTGCCAGGCTGTGGTAGTGCCTGGGCTTGGTCCTGCTCTGAGATTGGAGTGGGCACTGGAGCAGGAGGAGGCCAGAGAGTGGGAGCAGACACCCCTGAGCTTGCGGGGGCAGTAGAGATGCCTGGGTCCTGGCTTGGGCAGCTGCAGCTGCCCCAGGAGAGCTCCTGGCTACCTCGGAAGGGGCAGGGGTCCCGCTTGTCCCCGACTCACACTGGATCCATGGAGTGCGTAGCCCCGACTGTGCCTCCAGGATCAGATTGGGTGCCAGAAGCAGGGGAGAGGCCAAGCAGTGGGAACAGACAGCTCCGAGCCTGCGGAGGCAAGGGGGGACATTCCCAGTCCCTGAGAGTGCAGGGATGCCTGGGTCCACAGCCACAACTTGGGTAGCTGCAGCTGTGCCCGGGAGGGTGGGTCTCCTGCGTGCTCTCTGCTTGCAAGGTCACCTGGAGGCTTGGGTTTGGACCAGGGCCCCCGAGAGTGCAGGGACACCTGGCTCTGTGGCCGTGACTTGGGTGGCTGCAGCTTCACCCAGGAGAGCGGGGCTCTTGCCTGATCCCAGCCCCCAACAGCACCAGGAGGCCTGGGTCCACAGCCAAGACTTAGGCAGCTGCAGCCCTGCCTGGGAGGGCAGGGCTCCTACCTGCTCCGTGGAGCAGGAGACCCCAGCTACGCCTCCCTGCTGCAGCCAGAGTTTTAGCAGCGGCCACTCCGGATGGGCAGCTGCCGCCTTCACCTACAGCCCCATGGGTCAACATCAGCACTGTCCCCTTCTTACCAATGAAGACACTGAGGCTCAGAGAGGTATGGTCCCTGCCCAAGGTCACACAGCCAGGAAGTACACAGCTGGGATTGAACCCAGGCCTGCGGGCTCCCAGTTCAGGCTTCTCACCGTTGCATTAGGCTGCCTCTTGCAGGGCATATGGCCATGTCCATATGAGTGTACATCAAATTATTGTCTGTCAAAGCCTCCTGGGCAGCAGCGGGCTCCAGGGACACCCGGACCACATCTTCCAACCATGATCAGGTTATATGTCTTCTTGAGGGGCAGGAGAGTGTGAAGATGGAGTCACACAGTGTAGCTGATAAAATCACAGCCTCTGGAACCAGATGCTGTTCCCCTTGCAGGGAGCTCTGTCGGTGGCCTGGTTTCTGATCCTGGCTCCACCATTTCTTAGCTGTGTGACCTCAGGCAAGTCCCTAAGGCTCTCTGTGCTTCAGTCTCCTCAGCTATAAAATGGAAATAGTGACAGTGCCTGTACCCAAGGGAGTTGAGAGAATTAAATGAGACAATATATGTAAAGTGCTCTCAAGAGTGCCCGGCACAGTGTGAGTGATCACGCGAATGTATGATTGGCAATATTTTTATAACAATAATAGTAATAATAATAATAATAATAATAATAATAATAATAATGAGACTACTATCATCGGGGAAAACCTAGCCCCCATAGCAGCTATAAGAAGGCTAGGACAGGGTCTATAGGGTGGAGAGGAACTGGCCAGTTTGGGGAATTCCAACCATCAGGTTTAAGGTTTGCTCATAGTGGGTCTTATGCAGACCAGAGGGACTGTGTCCAAGGTCCTGGCCCTGAAATCAGCATCCTGGACCCCAGATCCTAAGAGGCCTGCACTAGAGCTTCCTCCCGCAGGGCTGCCGGGCTGTAGGGTTGGCACCTGCACAGTGGGAGGATGCCTTAAGCTGCTCACTCGGCAGCCCTCTGTCAGGCATGACAAGCCAGGACTCGGAGATGCAGTCACCCTGTAGGGGGACACACAGGGCCTGGGTTTAAACCTGGGCTCCCCTGCTGTTCATCTGCATGACCTGGCGCAGGTTCCTTGACCAGCCCAAGCCTCAGGCTTCCCACCCATACCATGGGATGGATGCTGTGTGCATTGAGGGGCTAAGGCATCTGAGCAGTGACTGCTCATAGGAAAATGCTCAATACCTGGCCATTTTCTTCCAGAAAATTCAAGGCGTAGGGATGGGGAGAGATAGGGGAGGGGAGGGCCTTTCACACTAAAAAATGTTAAACAGGTATAGTTCCAGAACTGTACCTTTGTGGGGGCTTACCAGCTTGCATGCCTCCCGTAACAGGGAGCTCATTCCCTCTCAAGGTAGCTCACTTCATTTTAGATCAAGTGTTGGTAAACTACCTTGACCCACAGGCCATATCCAGCCCACTGCCTGTGTTTCTAAATAAAGTTTTACTGGAACATGGCCCTGATATTCATTTACATGTTGCCTATGTCTGCTTCATACTACAGTGGCGGAGTTGAGTCATCGTGACAGAGACCGTGTGGCCCCGTAAAGCCAAAAATAGTTACTATGTGGCCTTTTACAGAAAACGTTTGCTGCCCCTGCCTTGGGTGGCGGGGCATATGGAGAGGCTGCCATCCTGCCCGGGTCATCCCGGTGGCCTCCCCCTTCCCCTGCCCCCAGCTGCTAGAAGTTTCACCCCTGCCCTTCTTCCCTTGCAGTCTCAGAAACTGACCGCAGTGGACATCGTCACCCTGAGGGTGCTGTGCCGTGAGGGGGTGCGATGGAGGGTGATGGCCATCCAGGACTTCAAGCCCTTTGAGAACCGTGAGTGAGGAAGCCAGGGTGGGGCTGGGGCAGGGCTGGGCACCTCCTTCCTTCCACCTCCTCTGGGATCTTCCCTGCTCCAGCCTCTCTCCCCCGCAGCTTCCACACCCACATCTGACCACCTCACCGCCCGCTGTTCTCGGGATGACGTCCTGGCTCCTTCCTCTGGCATTCAAGGCCGCTCAGGATCCAGCCCTGGGCCTCCTCCCTGGCACTCCTCCTCTTGAGGCCTATATTTCTGCTACAGCCAAAGGCCAGCTCTCCAAACCCACCTTGCCTATCCCTGCCTCTGAGCCCTTGCACATGCCAATCCCACTGCCTGGAAGGCCCTTTACACCTGGAAAATTCCCACTCACGTTTCGAGGCTTAGTTGAGAGTCACTTCCTCCAGGAGGCCTTCCTAGACTCCCCTAGCCCTTGGTACCTCCTCTTTCTGGGAATGTATGTCCTGGGTTGTTACTGCCTGATTGTAGGTCTGTCTCTTTCACTGGGCTGTGAGCACCCTGAAGGCAGAGTCTCTGCCACCCCTGTGTCTCCTTGCCACGCACCCAGCACTAGGTCTCATCAGGACAGTGGTCTGGGAAGGTTTGTTTAATGCCTGAGCGACTGCCTGCTGACCTTGGGGGCCATCTCCAGGGAAGCAGTGGGGTGGAAAGTGAGAGTCAGGCCTGAACTGGATGTGATCTGACTGGCAGACCATCGAAACTTTCTGAGCCTGAGTTTTGGGGAGAATCGGAGTCACCTACCTACCAGGCTTGTAAGGCATCTTTGAACTGAGACACAGAAACTGCTTACCATGTAGTCAGCACTCAGCATCTGCTTATCACTTATGTGGTTCTATAGAGTCTTAGAAGTATAGAAACTGAGATTCATTTAACTTCAGCATCACAGTGTTATAATCATCACACTTAAAATAAATGAGATGATCCATGGAAAGCTCTCAGGTCAATTATAAGTGCAGAGAAAAGCTGCCATGACTCATTCATCCAGCAGCTACTGAATCAAGTGCCAGGTAATCTTCCAGGCACCAAGGACACAGCAGACAACCAAGTCCCTGCCCTCAAGGAGCTCACAGTCTGCTGGGGGAGGCAGAAAATGAGTAAAGAAACCAAACCATATATTTCGTAGGTCAGGTGATGATAAGCACTGGGAATAAAAGTGAAACAGGCAAGGGGGATGCAGAGTGGTGAGTGGTCAGGGAAGGCTTCTCTGAAGAGGTGAAGGAGGCAGCGAGGGAGCGGGTCCTGGGGCTTTGGGTCGGGGGGGTAGGGGAGGTGGTAGCATGTGCCAGGAGGGAGGAGTGGCAGGTACAAAGTGGGAGGTGGAGGTCATGGCTGACTGCTCTCCCGTACCCCCTCTTGTCTCCAGTTCGCCTGATGGCCCCCATCTCCCTCCAAGTTGTCCACGTGGAGACCCACAGATGCAACATAAGCTGGGAAATCTCCCAAGCCTCTCACTACTTTGAAAGGCACCTGGAGTTCGAGGCCCGGACGCTGTCCCCAGGCCATACCTGGGAGGTGAGAATGTGGCTCAGTCCCCACCTGCCCTGGTTCCTCCTTCCTGTCCTGGTCCATGTCCTGTCCCTTTTTCATTGTGTCGAGGTCCCTTCAGCCCCAGGTGGATGGTGGGTGGCTGAGTCCAGTGCTCTTTCTGCACTGCCTGGGGCTGCCTCCCCGACTTCCACGTCCTTATCTAGCCCCCTTAACCCTGGGGATCCGGCTGGCAGCAGGTTCCAGGCTGACACCAGGGAAAGAATCAGAAAGCCAGGAGACAGGCAGCTGCCCAGCCCCATGGGCTTTCAGAGGCCAGGGAAGCCACCCCTCCACGTGTCAAAGCCCATCTGCTCCACATCCGTGCGGGCCTGTTGCTTATTCATTCACTTACACTCATTTCTTCATTCACTCAACTGCTCACTCAACAAATATTTGCTGAGCACCTACTATGCGCTGGATGATGGGGAGAGAGCGGAGGGTGAGCTCAGCAAACTTCCACTCTCAGGAATCTCAGACTGGGGCAGGGCAGGCAGGCAGTCAGTCAGCAGATGTAGCGACAGGGTCTGGGATAGTGAGGCACCCGGATAGTGATAAGTTCCATCAAGAAAACCCAACGGGGCAAGGAATTTGACAGTGACTGGCACAGGCTACTTCAGACTCAGGTGACCAGGGAAGGCCCCTTGGACACCTGGGTGTCCAGAAGGAGCTGACCTGCAAAGATCTGGGGAGAAGTTTTACAAAATTAGAAAGACCTGCCACGGCAAAGGCAGGATGCTGCTATGTGTCTGGGGAGCAGGAGGAGGCAAAAAGAGTGACCCAGGGTGGGAGAGGTGTGCGGAGACGTCCCACTTTCTGGTCCTGTGGAGACTAGACTGCAGCGGGGCATGGATGGGAACCAGAGACCAGCTGCAGGCTTGGGAGAGGGCGGCAGCTCAGGCCTGGGGTGAGTGCAGCGGGGAGAGAGGGGGATGGTTCTGGAATGGCTGTGGAGGTGGAACCAGGTTCTGGAGGTGGAACCAGCTGATTAGCTGATGACTTGGGCTTTAGGGGATGACCCTGGGGTTTGAGGCCCCAGCAACTGGGTAGTGAGGGAGCTTTGGGTGGCAAGGAAGTGGGGGTGCAGCTGGCGGGGGTTGACGGGGGTGCTGTGGTGCTCAGCCTCCTGGCCCTGCCATGGGAGGTGAGGTGGGCGCTGAAAGTCCTGTCTCTGACCCAGGAGGCCCCCCTGCTGACTCTCAAGCAGAAGCAGGAATGGATCTGCCTGGAGACGCTCACCCCAGACACCCAGTATGAGTTTCAGGTGCGGGTCAAGCCTCTGCAAGGCGAGTTCACGACCTGGAGCCCCTGGAGCCAGCCCCTGGCCTTCAGGACAAAGCCTGCAGGTACTGGTGGGCGGCAAGGGTGGGAGGGGTCTCAGGCAGGAGGGGGCGGCTGGGGGAGGAGCTGCTCCATTCTCTCCCTGCCTGGGGTGAGGGTACAGCAGTCAGCTCCATCCCTCACTTGCTGTAACCCTGCAGGGGGCTCGCTTTTCAGACAGGAACAGGGGTTCAGTGAGGGGACGGGGCTTGCCATGGGCCTTGTGAGTTGGGGAGGGGTCGAAAGGCTGTTTTCACTTTTCTCCACCCTGAAATCTCCAACTCCTGGTTTCTTCTGGGGCTGGGGGTGGCTGCTTTCACCTCTCGGCCTGATCTGTGAAATGGGTACAGTGACCGCGAGGCAGAGCTGCTGTGAGGAAGGCATGTGATGTCCCGGCAGCCTGGCCCTCAGCAGGTCTGCTGGGCGCCTGTCCCTCATCGCATCACAGTTTGAGTTCAAGCCCAAGCAAGACCTGGGGTCCCCTAAGTGGTGCTTGGAGGGAGGTAGAGAGAGGGGTGCAGCCAGCTGGAGCCCAGGCTGCTGTGGGGGTGGTGGGGGGCTGTAGGCTCACCAGGGGGGCCCATGGGATCTGTCTGGAGCTGGAGGAGCTCTTAGAATGCCACCGTGTCATTTCTTTTTAGCATGAAATCTGGCTTCCCAGAGGATGGGCTTAGCAGAACCCTGTCCCCAGCCCCCCAGACGCAGGCCTGCGTGGCAGGGCCCTGGATGGGGGTGTTGGGGTGACCGACCCAGGGTGAGTGAGGGCACTTCTCTAACCCCTCTCCTTGCTGTTTCTCCCACCCCTGGGCAGCCCTTGGGAAGGACACCATTCCGTGGCTCGGCCACCTCCTCGTGGGCCTCAGCGGGGCTTTTGGCTTCATCATCTTAGTGTACTTGCTGATCAACTGCAGGAACACCGGGCCATGGTAAGAAGGTTCTCCTCCCCTTCCTTCATGCTCCCACCCCTCCAATGTGCACACACATACGTACATGCACATGCACACACATGCACACACACGTACATGCACATGCACACACATGCACACAAGCACACATACACACACACACACACACTTACATGCACACATGCCACCTTGCCAGGTCAGATTCTGGACCGAACCCCCTGCTCTGATACACCCGTGCTTTGTCTACCCTCCAAAGAGTCCTCCCTGTCCAAAACCTGGCCTTTCCCTGTGTCGCATCCCCACAGGGGGACCCTGTGGAACCAACCCGAGGGGAAGGTGGGAGGTGCAGCCCTCCAGGGAGAGCCCCGGGACCCTGTCCAGAACACTGCTCTCAGGACTGGGGATGCCCGTGTGCACATGTCAGCTGTCTCTGTGTCTGGGTCCCCGCCGGTCCATCTAGGTCTGTCATTCGCTTATTCCCATATTCACTGAGTATGAGCTGCATGCCAGGTACAGCTCAAAGAGCTGGGAACACAGTGGCAGGCCGCATGCATGCGCCCCAGCTCCAGGCAGCTCACGGCCCAGTGGGGGAAGGCAGACAATCATGCAGGTGTGTAATGACACACCGGGATCAGGATGGCAGAGGAGGATGTCGACGTATTGCCATTCCTTAGGATCCATGGAAACCAGTTCCAGGACCCTCCCTACCCCCTACAGATACCAAAGCTGGTGGATACTCAAGTCTCTGATTTTTATTTTATTTTATTTATTTATTTTTTGTGAGACAGAGTCTCACTCTGTCACCTAGGCTGGAGTACAGTGGCGCAATCTCGACTCACTGCAACCTCCACCTCCAGGGTTCAAGCGATTCTCCTGCGTCATCCTCCCAAGTAGCTGGGACTACAGGCACACGCCACCGTGCTCTGCTAAGTTTTTGTATTTTTAGTGCAGACGGGGTTTCACCATGTTGGCCAAGCTGGTTTCAAACTCCTGACCTCAGGTGATCCACTCGCCTTGGCCTCCCAAAATGCTAAGATTACAGGTGTGAACCCCCACGCCCGGCCTCAAGTCCCTGATTTAACGCAGCAGAGTATTTGCGTGTAACCTACACACACCCTCCCAGAGACTTTAGGTCATCTCCTAGATTACTTATAATACCTAATACTATGTAAATGCTATGTAAATAGTTGCTATGCTGTATTTTAAAAATTTGTATTATTTTTTATTGTTGTATTGCTATGAGGGTTTTTTTTTCCTGAATATTTTTGATCAGAGATTGGCTGAATCTGTGAGTGCAGAACCCACGGATCCTGAGTGCTGACTGTATCAGGAGCAGAAAACAGGGAGGGGAACCTTGGCTGGGGCATGGCCAGGGCTGGTTTCCCTGAGGAAGGGATGATTCTGTTGAAATCTGTAGCAGGAGCCCATGGGGGGTGTGGAGGGGATGGGGAGAGTGTCCCAGGCAGAGGAAACAGCATGTGCAAAGGCCCTGGGCAGGGAGGAGGGAAGAAACTTCCAGGAACAGAGTGCAGGGGCACTGGTGTGGCTGGAGACAGAAGTGGGTGGGGCAGGAGGCTGAACTTGAGCCTGGGCATGTGGCGGCAGTGACGCTTCCTGGGGCCTCAGGCCGTGGTGAGGACCTGGGCCGTGTGCCGAGCAGTCATGGAGGGTTTCCCCAGAAGTGGGACAGGATCCACTTTGCCCTCTGTAGCCCTGGCTGCTGTGTGGAGTGCGGCCTGGTGGAGGGCAAAGCGGTGAGGAGGTGACACTTCTGACCAGGGGTTGTGGCCCCCTGATGAGAGCCCTGCTTCTCCCAAGAGGTTTGCAAAGCGTGCCTAGCTGTGTCACCTCACTCGACTTTCCCCAGCACTGGGAAGATGGTGAGTCAGGGGCTACCATTGCCTTTTAACTGATGCCAGGACTGGCCAGAGAAGTCAGCTGACTTGCCCAAGGTCACATAGCCAGTTAGGAGTGAGTGCCGCTCTCCTGACCCTCGTCCTGGAGCAGTGGTTCTCGGCAGTGTTCGGAGCCCCGTTTCCTCTTTCCTCCCAAGAAGACAAGCATTCCTCCACCCACCCGTCCCCTCCGCCCACAGCTCCCTGCAGGCCTTCAGGGAAACCATGTCCCTGTAGAGGGAGAGGTCCTCTCCCAGGCATGGGTTCGGTGGCCTCCAGACTGCCCTCCTCCTTGTCTTTCTTGCGCCCCTGCAGTCCTTTCTCCACCATGTCATTCTCCTGTTTAACGCTCTTCAGAGGCCGCTCACTGCGCTGCAGTACACCCTGGCCCTTGAGGGCCTCCACCAGCTGTGTGGAACCTTTGGGCAAATCAAAAATGGTGCCTCTCTCTTCAGGGCAATGTACACAGCTTCCAGGCACTCAGCTTAGCAAGCAGAACATGGGCTGGAATTCAGCCTCACTCACCACCACCTTTCCCACTCCCTGCCCAAGCCTAATGCCCTTGGGCAGTGTACAACCTGAACCACCATCCATGGCAGCCCTGACAAGAAAGCCCATCTCCTCTCCCTCCTCCTGGTTCATTCCACTTTTTCTAGCCATCTCCATCCCTGACCACTCTGGCTTGTGTGTTAACCCCCATTGACCCCCACCTCCCCGTCTTGTGTAGCACTGTGCTCTCTGTCTCCACAGAATGAATGGTGATGTTGCAACATGCTTTGTGTCCATCTCCCCATGAGAATGTCAGCTCCTTGAGAGCAGGGACCTCCTTTGTTGGCCATTCTTGTCTCCCCAGTGCCCAACACAGCGTCCTCCCACAGTGAACACTTAGTATCGGCGGAATAAATACATAAGTAAATGTGGTGTGGCTCCGTGCCCGGCATCCAGAGCTGTGGCGCTGATGGCATAACACCATGGTCCTTCCCTTTCTCACCCTCCTCCTTCCCTCCTCTCCTCTGTCCAGGCTGAAGAAGGTCCTGAAGTGTCACACCCCAGACCCCTCGAAGTTCTTTTCCCAGCTGAGCTCAGAGCATGGAGGAGACGTCCAGGTAGGAGGCCGGGGCGGGGAGACAGAGGTGGGCAGGGGTGTGAGTGGGATGAGGGGGTGGCAGGTTAGTAGCTAATTTTGTGTTTCGTGAGAGGAGACAAAACGCCGAAGTGAGCAGCCTCCGGGGTGGGCATGGGTCTCTTCTCCAGCTCTGGCACTTTCCATCTGAGCCAGACTGCCTGGGTTCTAATCCCAGCTCCACCACATTCTGGCTGTGTGACCTTGGGCCTATAGAGCCTCCCTGGGCCTCAGTTTCCCCACCTGTTAGATGAGGAGAAAAACAGTGTTACTATGTGTCCTGCCCTGAGTACATTGCCTGGCATGCAGTTAGTGTTCAAAAGAACCCTATCAGGCTGGGTGCAGTGGTTCATGCCTGTAATCCCAGCACTTTGGGAGGCTGTGGCAGGTAGATCACGAGGTCAGGAGTTCGAGACCAGCCTGACCAACATGGTGAAACCCTGTCTCTACTAAAAATACAAAAATTAGCCGGGCTGGTGGCGCATGCCTGTAATCCCAGCTACTCAGGAGGCTGAGACAGGGGAATCGCTTGAACCCAGGAGGCGGAGGTTACAGTGAGCTGAGATGGCACCACTGCACTCCAGCCTGGGCGACAGAGTGAGACTCCATCTCAAAAAAAAAAAAAAGTACCCTATCTGGTATTACCGTTGCCGGTGTGCTGAACGAACAGGACCTGCCAGCACAAGCTCTCTCCACCCCACTGTCTGTGCAGACATGCTCTGTGCTTCTCCTGTCCCTGCTCAAAATTCCTGAGCAGGCTCCATAACTTAGCATGGATACTAACAAGTCTTCCCGTCACTTTGAGTCACAAAACACCGATTCATTTTTAAAGTGCCGGCCCGCAGATCAGTAATGCTCTAAACTCCATCTCAGATTCCGTCGTCTCCTCTTCCCCAGCCCATGCCCCCTTCAGGCAGGAAGCTTCAAGAATGAAGGGGGGACATGGGGGGTACTTTTTACCACCCTAGCCCCACTCTAGGCTCCCAAGATTGGGGGGTGGGGATGAGGTAGGGGCAGAGGGAGGTCAAGAAGAGTGGCGGAGGAGGAAAGCCATGCCGGACCAGAGCTGTCATGACCTGGCTTTGGAGTTCTCTATCAGGGCTGATCAAGGGCCCCTTCTGGAACTCCTTGGAAAACTCCCAAGATGAGAATATCTTAGTTGCAGTGCTTTTATTTATTTATTTATTTATTTTTTGAGACGGAGTCTTGCTGTGTTGTCCAGGCTAGAGTGCAATGGCACGACCTCAGCTCACTGCAAACTCTGCCTCCTGGGTTCAACCGATGCTCCTGCCTCAGTCTCCCGAGTAGCTGGGACTACAGGCACACACCACCACACTTGGCTAATTCTTGTACTTTTAATAGAGACGGGGTTTTGCCATGTTGGCCAGGCTGGTCTTGAACTCCTGATCTCAGGTGATCTGCCCACCTCGGCCTCCCAAAGTGCTGGGATTACAGGCGTGCGCCACCGTGCCTGGCCATTAGTTGCAGTACTCTTAATGTGCGGGAATGTATTTCCTTAAAATTCTTCCCTCAGCCTTGAGGGTAGCAAGATTCCCATCTATAAAGGTATTCAAGCAAGCCATGGTTGCCTATGTGTCAGAAGCATAGAGATTCTCCCATTGAACTGGTTGGAGGCTGCGGTAGATTAGCTGCATGCTCAGATACCTTCCAGCTTCAAGTCCTGATTCTATGAGCCTACAACATCGTGAGGTGGGAGCTGCAAACCATTCCAGCTTCCCATGAGGGTATCCTTGGGTCTAGTGTGTGGAGCGGGGTCCTGAGGAAGAAGGCATGATGTGGCTGGGGGTTGGGGATGGCAAAGCAGGCCCCACCTTTTCTGCATCTGGGTGAGAGACCTACCCCTCCACCCTAGGACCCACAGGGGCCACAAGGCCCACCCCCACTTCCCAGGGGATCGTGGAATGTGTGTGCGAGTGTGGGAGTATGTGTGAGGGGCATGAGTGTCTCCTGAAGCCCCTTTCAGGGCATTGTGGGCAGAGGCTCAGGCCCAGGAAGTAGCTGGCCACAGGCAGTGGGCCCCTGGCTCACCGGCACTGGCCACAGGCCTGGCCGCTCCCTCTCTGGCTGCACACGCGGGGCTGCTGTCTGGCCCCGCCCTTGCCCTGGGTATCATGAATCTCACCCGACCAGTGCTTCTTCCTCTCTGCCCAGCCAGCGACCCTCTTTGCCATCCTCAGTTTATCCTTTCTGCCTCTCTCAGCCTTTTCTTTTGTGACATAACTCCTGGTTGCGGAAAGGGGACGGATTTAATTGAGTGGTGTGTGCACGTGTGCATGCATGTAAGCGTGTGTGTGTGTGTCTGCGGAGCAGCTGGCTCAGCCTCAGGGACTCTCCCTGGAGAGGAGAACTGGGCATTTGTTGCTGGTTCATTAATTCATCTGAAATAGATCCATGAGACCCGCCATGCTGGGCACAGAGGCCTGGGGAGCCCATTGGGCCTGGCCCCTGTGCTTAGGGGGCCATAGTCCAGCTGCTGAGGGTTCCCGGGACAGAGGGTTGTCAGGGCTCCCAAACTCACCCACCCGAGGCCCCTGCCACACCACCAGGAGGGCCTGCTGTCCCCCACTCTGCTGTGCAGTCTGTGTCTTACCCGTTTTGGGTGTTTACATCTCCATTTGCTTACCTGATGTCTCCCTGGTGACCTGATGGGTGACAGCAAGGAAGTCAGGAGAGACGTGGCTAACTGTTGTGGAAACTGAGGCCCAGAGAGGTGCAGGGGCCCGCCCAGGGTCACACAGTTAGTGAGTGCCAGGGCCAGGGCTAGAACCCGGGTCTTCCCACTCCTTGCCAGGGCTCTCTGGAATCCCAAGCAACTGAGAAGTGCTCTGATGGGCACTTTCCTCTCTCTGGGGATGGGAGGCGGAGGCGGAGGGGGTGGGGGTGGGGACTGCAGGGAACTGGGGGAAAGGTGAATCAGGAAACCATCAGCTCCCCCAAGAGACGTTCCCACCACAGTGTAAGCGGAGACCCTGGGTCCCAGCTCTGCCGCCTGCTGGTCTGTGATCGGGGCCAGGGCATGTCCCTTCTCTGGGCATCTGTAGGGTGAACAGGCTGTGCTCTCAGTGCCCTCTGCTTTGGCATGGGTGGATCGATTCCCACACTTGTGCTAGTGCCCACTAGACAGTCTGAGGATTCTCTCCTTTCCTGGGTTCCCAGCATCTAGAACAGTGCCAGGCTCATAGCAGGTGTCCAATAAATAGTCACTCTTGAGCAATCAAACATTCCTGGGCACTACTGGGAGCCAGGCAGGCCTGTGCTGGGCTGTGGGTCAGGCAGTCTCCCTGGGCTGGTGGCCCAGAGGGCCCCCAAGCCAGTGGGTGGGTTGGGGGAGTGCGGGGCTATAATCAGGGAGGGCTTCCTGGATGGGGCAGCCCTGGGCCAACTGCTTCAGGAGGAGGAGGAGTTAGGAGCTGTTGAGAGTCCAGAGGAAGGGGTGGAGGGTGAAGGAAGCCCCCACTCACCCACCCCTGGCCTTTCTCCCACCAGAAGTGGCTCTCTTCGCCCTTCCCCTCATCGTCCTTCAGCCCTGGCGGCCTGGCACCTGAGATCTCGCCACTAGAAGTGCTGGAGAGGGACAAGGTGACGCAGCTGCTCCTGCAGCAGGACAAGGTGCCTGAGCCCGCCTCCTTAAGCAGCAACCACTCGCTGACCAGCTGCTTCACCAACCAGGGTTACTTCTTCTTCCACCTCCCGGATGCCTTGGAGATAGAGGCCTGCCAGGTGTACTTTACTTACGACCCCTACGCAGAGGAAGACGCTGATGAGGGTGTGGCCGGGGCACCCACAGGGTCTTCCCCCCAACCCCTGCAGCCTCTGTCAGGGGAGGATGACACCTACTGCACCTTCCCCTCCAGGGATGGCCTGCTGCTCTTCTCCCCCAGTCTCCTCGGTGGCCCCAGCCCCCCAAGCACTGCCCCTGGGGGCAGCGGGGCCGGTGAAGAGAGGATGCCCCCTTCTTTGCAAGAAAGAGTCCCCAGAGACTGGGACCCCCAGCCCCTGGGGCCTCCCACCCCAGGAGTCCCAGACCTGGTGGATTTTCAGCCACCCCCTGAGCTGGTGCTGCGAGAGGCTGGGGAGGAGGTCCCTGACGCTGGCCCCAGGGAGGGGGTCAGTTTCCCCTGGTCCAGGCCTCCTGGGCAGGGGGAGTTCAGGGCCCTTAATGCTCGCCTGCCCCTGAACACTGATGCCTACTTGTCCCTCCAAGAACTCCAGGGTCAGGACCCAACTCACTTGGTGTAGACAGATGGCCAGGGTGGGAGGCAGGCAGCTGCCTGCTCTGCGCCGAGCCTGAGAAGGACCCTGTTGAGGGTCCTCAGTCCACTGCTGAGGACACTCAGTGTCCAGTTGCAGCTGGACTTCTCCACCCAGATGGCCCCCACCCAGTCCTGCACACTTGGTCCATCCATTTCCAAACCTCCACTGCTGCTCCCGGGTCCTGCTGCCCGAGCCAGGAACTGTGTGTGTTGCAGGGGGGCAGTAACTCCCCAACTCCCTCGTTAATCACAGGGTCCCACGAATTTAGGCTCAGAAGCATCGCTCCTCTCCAGCCCTGCAGCTATTCACCAATATCAGTCCTCGCGGCTCTCCAGGGCTCCTTGCCCTGACCTCTTCCCTGGGTTTTCTGCCCCAGCCTCCTCCTCCCCTCCCCTCCCCCTCCACAGGGCAGCCTGAGTGTGCTTTCCAAAACCCAAATATGGCCACGCTCCCCCTCGGTTCAAAACCTTGCACAGGTCCCACTGCCCTCAGCCCCACTTCTCAGCCTGGTACTTGTACCTCCGGTGTCGTGTGGGGACATCCCCTTCTGCAATCCTCCCTACCGTCCTCCTGAGCCACTCAGAGCTCCCTCACACCCCCTCTGTTGCACATGCTATTCCCTGGGGCTGCTGTGCCCTCCCCCTCATCTAGGTGACAAACTTCCCTGACTCTTCAAGTGCCGGTTTTGCTTCTCCTGGAGGGAAGCACTGCCTCCCTTAATCTGCCAGAAACTTCTAGCGTCAGTGCTGGAGGGAGAAGCTGTCAGGGACCCAGGGCGCCTGGAGAAAGAGGCCCTGTTACTATTCCTTTGGGATCTCTGAGGCCTCAGAGTGCTTGGCTGCTGTATCCTTAATGCTGGGGCCCAAGTAAGGGCACAGATCCCCCCACAAAGTGGATGCCTGCTGCATCTTCCCACAGTGGCTTCACAGACCCACAAGAGAAGCTGATGGCGAGTGAACCCTGGAGTCCGAGGCCCAGGCAGCAGCCCCGCCTAGTGGTGGGCCCTGATGCTGCCAGGCCTGGGACCTCCCACTGCCCCCTCCACTGGAGGGGTCTCCTCTGCAGCTCAGGGGCTGGCACACTGGCCTCCAGAAGGGCAGCTCCATAGGGCAGGGCCTCATTATCTTTTCACTGCCCCAGACACAGTGCCCAACACCCCGTCGTATACCCTGGATGAATGAATTAATTACCTGGCACCACCTCGTCTGGGCTCCCTGCGCCTGACATTCACACAGAGAGGCAGAGTCCCGTGCCCATTAGGTCTGGCATGCCCCCTCCTGCAAAGGGCTCAACCCCCTACCCCAACCCCTCCACGTATCTTTCCTAGGCAGATCACGTTGCAATGGCTCAAACAACCTTCCACCCCAGCAGGACAGTGACCCCAGTCCCAGCTAACTCTGACCTGGGAGCCCTCAGGCACCTGCACTTACAGGCCTTGCTCACAGCTGATTGGGCACCTGACCACACGCCCCCACAGGCTCTGACCAGCAGCCTATGAGGGGGTTTGGCACCAAGCTCTGTCCAGTCAGGTAGGCTGGGCCTGAACTAGCCAATCAGATCAACTCTGTCTTGGGCGTTTGAACTCAGGGAGGGAGGCCCTTGGGAGCAGGTGCTTGTGGACAAGGCTCCACAAGCGTTGAGGCTTGGAAAGGTAGACAAGCGTTGAGCCACTAAGCAGAGGACCTTGGGTTCCCAATACAAAAATACCTACTGCTGAGAGGGCTGCTGACCATTTGGTCAGGATTCCTGTTGCCTTTATATCCAAAATAAACTCCCCTTTCTTGAGGTTGTCTGAGTCTTGGGTCTATGCCTTGAAAAAAGCTGAATTATTGGACAGTCTCACCTCCTGCCATAGGGTCCTGAATGTTTCAGACCACAAGGGGCTCCACACCTTTGCTGTGTGTTCTGGGGCAACCTACTAATCCTCTCTGCAAGTCGGTCTCCTTATCCCCCCAAATGGAAATTGTATTTGCCTTCTCCACTTTGGGAGGCTCCCACTTCTTGGGAGGGTTGCATTTTTTAAGTCTTAATCATTTGTGACATATGTATCTATACATCCGTATCTTTTAATGATCCGTGTGTACCATCTTTGTGATTATTTCCTTAATATTTTTTCTTTAAGTCAGTTCATTTTCGTTGAAATACATTTATTTAAAGAAAAATCTTTGTTACTCTGTAAATGAAAAAACCCATTTTCGCTATAAATAAAAGGTAACTGTACAAAATAAGTACAATGCAACAAAATAGTGTTGATATTCATTGCCTGCGGTAAACCTGTTGTCTCTTAAAGGGGAAATGAGAAGCTGCTGGGGAGCTGTCGAAGACATCCCAGGGCCAAATGCAAACTTCCTCCTTGAGAGAAAGGAAAAGGATTGTAAAGGGAATATCTTTTTCACTAATAGGAGTCAGGACTGTCTGTCTTATTCTGTGTCCAGGTATCAGCTCAAGGCCATATCCCACAAGTCTATGCCTGGGGAAATATTGCACTTGATGACGAATCTCTCTCTCTCTCTCTCTCTCTCTCTCTCTCTCTGTCTCTCTGTCTCTCTCTCTCTCTCTCTCTCCCCCTCTCCCTCTCTATCCCCCTCCCTCCAGATAGGTAGATAGATGATAGATAGATAGTGTCCTGATAAAAGTTGGACCAGACCAGGGATGGCAATTCCTGGCATTCATAAAGCCACACTCATGGCAGACATTACTAATCAATTGCACCCATGCACGGCAGACATTTCTAATTGAACACAGCTCTCCTCCTGCAGAGCCTGGGTGCAGCTTCGGATTCTGCAATGCTGCGCTATAGGCAGCCCCCAGTTGGTCACAGCTGATAGCTGATGACATCTCTGGACCGCATAATTCCTCAGGTTCCTAACACAAAAGGAGCTCTTAGGATTCCCAACTCCGATTTCCCAGGCAGGGAAAACTGAAGCTGAGAGGATGGAGACTGGAAAGCTGAGAGGGACCTGTGAGAGGCAAGCCCAGGGAGCCCAGCTGTCCCCACCATGTCTGGTGAGAGACTTGAGCTGGCAGGGAGCAGAGTCAGGGTCACCTTATACCGGGTGCAGATGAAGGGATGGGCCAGCGGTCACTGTGTGTCATGCCCAGTGTGGATCCGAGTGTGGATCTTGGGAGAGGAGACAAAGAGGAAGCAGCTGGCGGCAGGGGTGGTGGTCAGATTGCAGGAGGGGCCTGGGTCAGATTCAGGAGACGGGAGCGGCACCAGCTGGGGACCGGGCAGCCGCTGGGGCCCTGGAGAACCGTCAGGTACAGAGCGGGAAGCAGGAGGCAGCCAGGGCAGATCTTGGGGGTAAGAGAAAAAGGAGGAGAGGTGGGGGGAGGGGGGGCCTTCCAGCCTCTCATGTTTCCTCTTTGTTGAACTAGGTTTGTTATTTTGCTTCCTCCGTTCCCCCACCTGCCATCTCTCATTCGAAGCAACTTCAGGTGCCTGCATTTCCCAAGTAAATTATGGTGGAAACTGTAGGCCCAGGTCCAGGATGAAGCACCCACCACTGTCCTCCTCATTACTGACAGCTGAAAAAACAGACCAAAGTAAGAAGGGGCAAGAGAACCAATACTTCCACTCTACACATTGTGCCAGCATGGCCTGGGCGTCATCTCTCATCATCTGGAAACAACCTTGAGAAGCAGGTGCTT
The DNA here is from genome assembly GCF_029289425.2 of Pan paniscus. Taxonomy (NCBI): domain Eukaryota; kingdom Metazoa; phylum Chordata; class Mammalia; order Primates; family Hominidae; genus Pan; species Pan paniscus. The sequence continues at coordinate 46,980,515 of NC_085927.1, read as the reverse complement.
TATTCCCCATTTTGCTGATTAGGAAACAGGCCCAGGGAGGTGGAGCAACGCAGCTGATGGTTGGTAGCATCAGGATTCAAACTCAGGTACATCTGACTCCGGAGCTTTTGGCCCTTAGCATATAGAAGGCTACATAGGAGATAATTATACTAATGGGAAAATACCTAGTAAAATTTCATTCTAAGCTTCCTGGCAGTCAACTTTGGGGGGAAAATAAGATGCCATGATCCATTAGTGTGATTGTGGGAGAAAAAGCAAAGCCCTTTGATAGTTTGGCAGGTAGATGGGGCTGAACGGTGGCCAGGAGAGAAGGCTGAGGGCGATGCTGGTTGGTCAGGCCGAGGTGGTCTTACCTCCTCCTCCTCCGTAACTGCTGAGCCCCTACTACTGCCTCCACCCTCCAAGCTGGTCCAGTGTCCCTCTGGGCCAGCATTTCACTGGCTTCTCCCACCCCCACCCTGGTGACCTCCGTGCCACAGACCTGACGCCATCACCTCTCACTCGTATGCCTGCTCAGCCTCCTCCTCAGTCTGCCTGTCCCCACAGCCGCCTGCCCCTCTGATCCTTCCACCTCTGAGCCCTGCCAGGCTGATCTGGTTAAGGGTCGTATCTGGCCACGCCACATCCTTGCTAAACCTCCAGTGACCCACTGTCATTTTCAGGATAATGGCTGAGGTCCTTAATGTGATCGTCCATGGCTTGGGGGACTTTGGGGAGGTCCCATCTGCTCTTATGCCTCAGTTGCCCCATCTGTGAATTGGGCAGGCAGATTGGATGATTTCTAAGTGCTCTCCTAGCCCTGACATTCTGTGGTTCCAGGTGCCACATGGAATATGGCTTAAGGCCTGGACTACATGTATTTTACGTCAAGAGTTCACGCTGGGGTTGGGGGGTGGGGATGAGAGTAGGGATTGCAACTGACTCATTTGCCTGGCACCTGCTGATCCCTGGGTTTGAAGTAGCCCTGACCTGCCACCCAAGCTATATCTACCTTCAGGTTCCTATGCATCCCTCAGAACCCCACTCAAGCATCTCTGCTTCTGGCAGGCCCTCTGATTTGCCCCCAAGTAGAGTAGATTACTTCCTCCTACTGTCCCCCTCCTGAGCTACCTCTGTTGTAACCAACTGTTGTGCCGTGGGTCAGACCCTGGGCTAGATTCTGGGGATCTATGGGTGATACTAATAGCTTTGGAAGAACATCAGGTAGAGCCCCGTTAGCTCAAGACTTTAGTCAGAAAAGCCAGGCACAAGAAGACTCTGAAAGGACCTTCTAATTGGGGAAGGAGGGTGGAATGTTGGGTGGAGCTTTAGCAAGGGGGCTCAACTGGAACTCAGCTAGTTTTGGATATAGTTGATTGAGGATGGTGCTTGGAAGAGGGAGGAATTGTTCTTGCAGATTAGCAGCCACTATTTGACAATTTGGGCTTTATCAACAGGCAGTGGGGGAGGGACAGCTTTGGGGTCAAGGATCTGTGAGAGCCACTGTGGAATGTTCTCGGTCCTTCAAAGTCTTCGAGAACTGCAGGTATTGAGCACTTAGATGCGTCAGACTCTGTTCTGAGCACATTGATCCTTCCACTCGCTGGAAGCATCCTTAACTCACTGGATCCTTAAGCAAATGCCATGAGAGAGGTACTATTCTTAGCCCATTTTATAGCTGAGCCTATGGCTCAGAGTGGCCAAGTGACTTACCCATGATCACACAGCTAGAATGCAGTGGAGCAAGGAGTTGAACCCAGGCAATATTTAGCACCCACATGGCACAGCTCCTTACAGCTTCTAAAGTGTGTGCACCCCTGGTATCCCATACAAACACACAGTGACCTAGCAAGACAGGAATGACAGAGGTTCTAAGTCTTGTTCCTCAGTAGAGGCCCAGAGGCCCTGAGGGGATGGCGGTGCCGTGTCCCGGGCCACACAGTGCGTTCGGTAGTGGGGGAGGGAGTGTTGATTAAATGTGAGCTCACCACCAGCACCTGTGACAGGCCTGGGACATCCCCTAGGCTGACTTGCTTAGAGACATTTTCCACCACCAGGGCTATGACACACTCGAGGCTCCCATCACAGAGCCTGGCAGAAAGTGAGGCAGGAAGCGCTGAGTGGTGAGAGACGCAGGTCGGGTAGTGGAGGGGGGAGTGCCCAGTCTACGATTCCAGGAAGCCAGGATGCAGACAGAGGGAGGAGCAGAGCTGGCAGACAATGTCTCATCTCCCATTCCTCTATTTACCTGGCCTCATGCTGGGCACTGGCCACAGAGAGGAGGCCGGCTACTGCTCTGTCCACAAAGAGTCTCCAACCTTGTCTGGGAGGGAGTGACTCTGGAGGACACACAGAAGTAGACCAGCTGATCACAGCCCTCCTTCGGTGTGGAAGAAAATCAACCCGGTCCTGTGAGCACAAGCCTTGATCAGGAAATGGTGCCAGTGAACACTCTGGTGGAGGCTTCTAACCTGGGGAGGAATTGTGGAATGCCGTGCGGGGCTTCAGCAAGAGAGGCTGAGCCAGAGTTCAGCTAGTTTTGGATAGCTGGTTGAGGATGGTTCTTAGAAGAGGAAGGAATTGTTCATTCATTCATTTATTCATTCAACAGACATTTAGGAGGGCCTAGTATCTGCAAGTCACGGTGTTGGGGGTCCAGCAGCAAACAAACCCCCTTCATTCTACACTTTCAGCCTTTGTGGCCACCTTGGGGCAGTGTGGCATAGTGGTTATAGCCCTAACTCTGGAGCTCCGCAGCCGGGTTAAGTACTGGCCCCCTCACTCTGGAGCCCCGCAGCCTGGGTTAAGTACTGGCCCTGCTGCCTATCAGCTGTGACTTTGGACAAATACCTAAGCTTCTCCGTGCCTCAGTTTTCTCATCTGTAAAAGGGGACAATACCAGGACTGTTGTGAGGATGAAAGAAATAATTGAATGTGGCAGGGTGCTGTGGCTTGCACCTGTAATCCAGCACTTAGGGAGGTCCAGGTGGGAGGATCCCTTGAGCCCAGGAGTCCAAGACCAGCCTGGCTAACATGGTGAGACCCTGTGTCTACAAAAAAATATATACAGAAAATTAGCCTGGCATGGTGGTACATACGTGTAGTCCTAGCTACTAGGGAGGCTGAGGTGGGAAGATCCCTTGAGCATAGGAGATTGAGGCTGCAGTGAGCATTGATTGTGCCACTGCACTCCAGCCTGGGCAACAGAGTGAGGCCCTGTTACAAAAAAAGAAGTAAGTTAATGTAAAGTACTTAGGAGAGAAGAGCTAGCCGTGGGAGAGACAGACAGAGACAGGGCTGTGACCAGGGCAGCCCAGGGGCCAGAGATGTGGAAGCTGCTGACTTGCTGGCTGGCCTTTTGGATACTCTGTTGCTGTGTTGGTGATGGCTGTTTGGGGCAGGGGATGAGCTGGACACCTGCAGGCTCGGTGTCTCCTGCCACCTCCCTGCCCTTTCCAACCTCCTATCCCTGACAGCTCATCTCCCTCAAGCACCTGGGTAGGTCTTGGGGGATGATGGTTTGAGATAAGGCCCAAATCTATGATGACAAGATTCTAGGAGGTGTGACAAATGCTGAAGGAAACCTATGAGGTCTTCTTCCTACCTCTCAAATCCAGCCGTGCTGGCTGCCACCCGCCTAGCTCAGGGCCGAGGACATTTTGTCCCTCCCAATTCTGTACCACTTGGCCCCTTTGAGCCTCAGTCTCTTCATCTAAAATGGGGTGAAGAAGTGAAATTTCAAAGGCCGGGTGCGGTAGCTCACTCCTGTAATCCCAGCACTTTGGGAGGCCGAGGTGGGTGGATCACCTGAGGTCAGGAGTTTGAGACCGGCCTGACCAACATGGTGAAACCCCATCTCTACTAAAAATACAAAAAAATTAGCTGGGCATGGTGGCCTGCACCTGTAGCCCCATCTACTCAGGAAGCTGAGACAGGAGAATCACTTGAACCCAGGAGGCGGAGGCTGCAGTGAGCTGAGATCGCGCCACTGCACTCCAGCCTGGACAACAGAGTGAGACTCTGTCTCAAAAAAAAAAAAAAAAAAAAAAGATAGCCCACCCTGTGCCCACTAACTGCTACTCATTCATTGTAATCTATTTATTGAGCTTCTACTATGTGCACTGGACTGTTCAAATTGGACATTTCGGTTTGAGAGAGCTCGGATTGCTTGGAACGGGCTTGATGGTGGGTGGCTGGCCGTCCCCGGCCAACGGTCCAGTGATTCTCGTAACAGTGGGTGTAGGAGAGCACCCGTTACACTGTCAGTCCGAGCAATCAGCCAGGAACGGTACATGTTGGCGAGAGAATTCTATCGCTTGTAATTTATGCAAATATGAAACTAACAATGAAACCTTTGCTGCTGGGATCCCAAACTCAGATGCTGACAGGGACTGGGGTTTGGGTAGATATTAGCTGCAGTGATGAAATGCTGACGGTGTACACCCAGTAGATGCGGGCCCCGTTCTAAGTTCCTCACACAGGTTCTCTCAATCTTCACAACACTTAGGCTTACTGTCTCATTTTCTATATGAGGAAATGAAGGCCCAGTAAAATCAAATACCTTGTAGCTCAAGGGCATGTGGCTAAATAAGTGGTGGAGCCAGGACTCAAACTCAGGCTCCTGACTCTAGTAACTCTTTTTAACCCATGCAGTGTGATACAATAGGGAGTGGTGAGGTCTGTGTCAAACCGAAATTGCTCCAGGGCAGCCATCGCTGATTGTTGCCATGTTGGGGATCAGCTAGATCATCTACTTTTTTTTTTTTTTTTTTTTTTTTTAAGACAGAGTTTCACTCTTGTTGCCTAGGCTGGAGTGCAATGGCATGATCTCAGCTCACCGCAACCTCAGCCTCCCGGGTTCAAGCGATTCTCCTGCCTCAGCCTCCCGAGTAGCTGAAACTACAGGCACGCACCACCACGCCTGGCTAATTTTGTATTTTCAGTAGAGACGGGGTTTCTCCACGTTGGTCAGGCTGGTCTTGAATTCCCGACCTCAGGTGATCCGCCCGCCTCCACCTCCCAAAGTGCTGGGATTACAGGCCTGAGCCACTGCGCAGGCCTGATCTTCTACATTTTTAAGAGAAGCTGAAAATTCAGTTTTTCCTGCAAAGTGTCCTTATTTTTAAATATTGGCCACTCATCTTTTAAAAACAGAAAACAAGCAAGCCAAGCAAAATGTGTCTGCACGGTAGAGAGGGAGGGAGAAAGCAAGAGCATCCTGTGGGATTTATTGTAAAGATCGCTTCTTCCTGACCCCAGCTGTGCTGGCTGCTCCGTGCCCCCACCCCCTGCTCGCTGAGCTCAGCTGCAACTCTCTCCAGTTAACGATCCTCGATCCTCGGCGATCCATCCATTATTGAATCCCAGCACCTGCCACAGGTTGTTCGTTGAATGGATGTGTAGGTTGGTAAATGGGCAAAGGGGAGGAGGGAAAAAGGAAAAGGAGAAAGGAAGGAAGGAAAGGTGGGAGGGGAAGTTACTTAGAGGCTTTGAAAACCTGGAATGACCAAGGTTCTGAGAAACCAACGTGGAGGGAAGAGGCAACAGAGCCGACTGGTATCAGGAGCTCTCTCGGGCCCACCAAGTCAACAGCTGTCTGACACAGATGACCAAGGAGAATAGAGGTACTCGGGGAACCTGAGTGAGTGCTGGGGTCTTCCCATGAAAGGGCAGCAGGAAAGAGCCTCCTTGGGGAAATTTAGGTGTCTGTGACCTTGGACAGGGCCCCCTTCAAGGGCAAGAGCTAGTCCCACAAACCGGACTGTCTTTAGAGGAGGCTCTGCCTGCAACGTTTTGAGGCCAAAAAAAAAAAGTTGAAAATTGCAATTTTGTGTCCTTTGGAAATTTTTGTTGACTCTCTGCCTAAAGCCTTATGTATATGGAAATAAGTAATATTGTTCTTTTGTTTTAGTTTTTAGAATTCATTTTTGGACAGTATACTGGGAAGAGTACAGGCTGGGAATCAGGTCACCTGGGTTCCAGTCCCAGCCCTGCCTCAGCATTGCTGTGCAACCTTGGGTAGTCTCCACCCACTCTCTGGGTCTGGCTCCCTGATGTGGTTTGGCTGTGTCCCCACCCAAATCTCATTTCAAATTGTAGCTTCCATCATCCCCACGTGTAGTGGGAAGGACCAGGTGGGAGGTAATTGAATCATGGGGGCAGGTTTTTCCCATGCCGTTCTCGTGATAGTGAATAAGTCTCATGAGATCTAATGGTTTTATAAAGGACAGTTCCCCTGCACACACTCTTGCCTGCCACCACGTAAGACGTGCCCTTACTCCTCCTTTGCCTTCTGCCATGATTTTGAGGCCTCCGCAGCCATGTGGAACTGCGAGGCCATTAAACCTCTTTTTCTTTATAAATTACCCAGTCTTGGGTATTTTTTCATAACAGCATGAAAATGGACTAATATAGTCCCCCTATCTGTTCTGGGAGCCCCACCTGCTACAATCCCACAGTGGAGGAGAAGGTCAGGCTGAGTGATGCATGCAGAGTTTCCATTCTGTGTCCCCAAGGTGGCTTGAAGCAGCCCCTCCCAAACCCCAAACCCCTGATCAGCATCTGTACCCCAACTGCCCATCTGGGAAAGAAGCCACTGGGCATGCCAGGGCCTGGTGGTGAGTTTGTCCTAGCAGCATCTTCAGACAGAGGCCAGAGGCCAGGACCCAGGGCTGAGACAGAGGGCGAGGGCTCAGGAGTGGTGGTGTGGGCAGTGGGAAGGAACACAGAGACAGGAGAAGGTGTCACTGGGAAGGACAACTGGCTCTGAAGCCAGAGGGTCCTGGGTTTGAATCCAGCTCCTAGCACTTCCTGACTGTGTGACATCAAGCAAATCACTGCTCTGAAACTCCACTTTCTCACCTCAGATGGGTGAAGTGACCATTTTTCTTATTGGAGATCAGGCCTATCCTGGGTCTGGTTAGCTGTATTGTAAGCCATAGATTATTCTAAGCCTTAGGACCCTTAAATCCCTGTACAGATGGAGGAAGACAAGCCACAGAGATGGGGACTCCTGAGAGGTCCCACACCTGTTGGTGACAGGCCATTCTGGTGGATTCTTATTCCTCCAAGCACATAAGAAGCATCTCCATGTACTGCTGAGGGTCCTGTCCTCCACCGGGTGCTGTCACGTGGTGGGCGGGGGGCAGGAAGCGCCATGGCCAAGTGCCTGCCAAGCTTCTGTCCCACTGTCTGTTTCCCTAGGCTTGGCAGCTTTCTTCAAGGGCAGCAACTGAGACTTGTTCTATTTCTTTTACATCTTTGTTCTTGTTCTTTCTTTTTTCTTTTTTTGAGATGGAGTCTTGCTCTGTCGTCTAGGCTGGAGTGCAGTGGTGGATTTCGGCTCACTGCAACCTCTGCCTCCTAGGTTCAAGAGATTCTCCTGCCTCAGCCTCCCAAGTAGCTGGGACTATAGGCGCCTGCCACCACTCCCAGCTAATTTTTTTGTATGTTTAGTAGAGATGGAGTTTCACTGTGTTAGCCAGGATGGTCTTGATCTCCTGACCTCGTAATCCACCTGCCTCGGCCTCCCAAAGTGCTGGGATTACAGGCGTGAGCCACTGCGCCCAGCCCCCCTCTCTTTTTATTCTTGTCTAAAATCAAAGTGTTGGCAGGCTCATTCTCTCCCTGAAGGCTCTAGAAAAAAAATCTTCCTTGCTGCTTCCTAACCTCCTTACATTTTTATTTTTTTAGAGACAGGGTCTTGCCCAGGTTGGAGTGCAGTGGCAGGAGCATGGCTCACTGCAGCCTCAACTTCCTGGGCTCAAGTGATCCTCTCCCCTCAGCCTCCCAAGTAGTTGGGACTACAGGTACATGCTGCCACACTTGGCTAATGTTTGTATTTTTGTAGAGACTGGGTCTTGCTATGTTGCCCAGGCTGATCTTGAACTCCTGGGCTCAAATATTCCTCCCACCTTGGCCTCCCAAAGTGCTGGGATTACAGGCATGAGCCACCTTGCCCAGACTCCTTATCCTTTTTATGTTATTTTTCTTGTTCTCTTTTGTGGCTGTGTTGAGGCTCAACACCAGTCAAATGAACGAACAAGTGAATTGCAGTAGGGACACCGTGCATTGGAAAGAGATGGCAGAGATGGCCTCTGGGGACCCTGCCTGGGTGGCCTCAGAAAAGTTGCATCTATTGAGCAGTTCAGGCTTTAGAGGCCTGTGGGAGGTGGAAGGAAGCAGGTCATAACTGTGATTTTGGGGGAGGAGAGTAAGGATGGTGGTAGCTCAGGTGTAGAGAGAGGACACACTTCAGAAGTGACTTGAGGACTCATGGTCATGTGGAACCTTCGGGACACTTGTCCACAGCATTGTCAACAGCCAGCCTGCCCCTGCCTGCCTCACCCTGCTTAATATGGGCTGGATTGTGTCACCCCAAAAGATACATTGAAGGCCTGACCCTTTAACCTATGAATGTGACCTCATTTGGAAATAGGGTCTTTGCAGATGTGAAGAAGATGAAGTCCTTAGGGTGGACCCTAATCCAGCATGGCTGGTGTCCTTTTAAGCAGAGAAGAGGCATGGAGCCACACACAGGGAGAAAGCCATGAGATGGCAGAGGCAGAGTTTGGAGTGACGCTGTCACAAGCCAAGGCACACCAGGGATCACCAGCAACCACCAAAGCCAGGAAGAGGCAAGAAAGACCCTCCCTTGGAGACTTCAGGGAGGGCGTGTGGCCCTGCTGCCACCTTGAGTTTGGACTGCCCACCTCCAGAACTGGGAGAGAATAAGTGTCTTTTTTTCTTTTTGTTGTTGTTGTTTTTGAGATAGAGTCTCACTCCGTCACCCGGGCTGGAGTGCAGTGGCTTGATCTCAGCTCACTGCAACCTCTGCCTCCCGGGTTAAAGCGATTCTCCTGCCTCAGCCTCCTGAGTAGCTGGGATTACAGGTGCCCACCACTACGCCCAGCTAATTTTTTGTATTTTTAGTAGAGATGGGGTTTCACCATGTTGGCCAGGCTGGTCTCGAACTCCTGACCTCCTGATTCGCCCACCTCAGCCTCCCAAAGTACTGGGATTACAGGCGTGAGCCGCCGCGCCTGGCCGTGTCTGTTGTTTTGAGCAGTTGTATTGGTGGCAGTTTGTTTTGGCAGCACTGGGAAGCTCATACCCTGCCCTGGAGCCCAGAGGAGCCCCATGCTTCCAGCCACCGTCTAGACAGCATCTGGCTGGAGCACACAGAGCCCGCCCCTCACCTCCTCACCACAGACCCTGGGCCTCCCCTGTAGGTTTCAGAGAGAGGCTCGGCTCAGCAAAGAGTTGAGAAGGTGGTAAGGTATTTCCCACAGCAGCCTCCTTGAGCTCTGAGACGTGGCTAGCCCACAGGACAGGAGGATGAGGAGAGGGTGGCCCTCCTGCTATCTGATCCTTTCCTCCCACCCAGAATAGTACCATCAGTTCTTGTACTAGGACTGAACAGTGTCCCCTCAAAATTCACACCTACACATAACCTGTGAATATGACCTTATTTGGAAATAGGGTCTTTGCAGATGGAAGCAAGTTAAAATGGGGTCCTGCTGGTTTCGGGTGGGGCACAAATCCATGATGACTGATGTCTTTATAAAGTGTGTGCAATTGAACACCGAGACACACACACAAGGAAGAAGCTCGTGCTATGATGGAGGCAGAGATTGGAGCGTTGCACCTCCAAGCCAGGAAACACCAAGAATTGCCAGAGGACCGAAAGCTAGGAAGAGACAAGGAGGGATTTCTTTTCTAGAGCCTCTGGAGAGGCAATGAGCCTACCAACACTTTGATTTCAGACATCTGGCCTCAGAGCTGTGAAGGAACAAATCCCTGTTGTTTTAAGCCACCCAGTTTGGGGTCATCTGTTATGGCAGCCCCTGGAAACAGCGACACCCCCCATCAAAGAGACCAGGCTGGAGTCCATGTTCCACCTGCAGTGGGTGGCGGGACCTGGGGCAGGTGAACTTCTCCTCTCAGATCCTCAGTCTCCTCTTCTGCTCAGTGGAGACCCATATTCCCACTCTGAAGCCTAGATTTGTGGCATCATTGTGATCGACTGTGTGGAGGGCCCAGCTGTCAAAATCCTTACTGTGTTATCATCAAAGGAGTTAACAGTAACTGTCATTTGTTCACTCAACAAATGTTTATTCCTCCTGTGTGCCAGGCACTGTTCTAGGCTAAGAGTGTCGAGGGAGTGGGACCGACAACTTGCAAGATTGAGAAATCTTCATGGGACTCACAGTCAAAAGGGGGTGGGGAGAATAGGGAAAGAAACAAGTAGACCCCAAACTGGAAAATTTCGGAGAACAAGTGCTGTGACTCGGGGGTTTGTATATGAGAGCTGGGTTGTTGTGTTCTTGCTTCTAGGGCTTTCTCTGAGCTCAGACAAGGTTACCCCCAACTCCGCTCTGCCTGAGCGTCCACTCCATGGCTTAAGGCATCACATGGCCTGAAGGCTCCTGATAAAAATACAGATATCTTGGCTCTTCAGTCTCTTCAGTGGACAATGAGTGAGCGCCTGCTGTGTGCAGGAGCCCGGGAGGAAGCTAGACACAGGAACAGGCTTTGCATAGCATTTACGCAATACTAGTGCAATGGGCATTGTATTCGTTGGCTAGGGCTGCCTTCACATGACCCCACACCTGAGGGGCTTGAACGACAGAAATGTGTCTCACAGTTCTGGGGGCTGGAGTCCAAGATCCAGGTGTCGGCCGGCTTGGTTCCTTCTGAAGGTATGAGGAAGAGTGTTCCAGGCCTCTCTCTTGGCGTCTGATGTCTTGCTGGCAATCAGTGGGGTTCCTTGGCTTATAGAAGCATTGCCACGTTCTCTGCCTTTACCTTCACGGCATTCCCTCTGTAGGCGTGTGTCTCTGTCTCTAAATTTCCCTTTTGGATAAGGACACCAATCATACGGACGAGGAGCCCACCCTACATTTTTTTTTTTTTTTTTGGCCTACAACAACCAGCTTTATCACCCACCGTCCGTAGGCCATGAAGTGGTAGCTTGGGGACATCTTGTGGGTCACCAACACGTGGAGGGACTGGGATTTTGGCTGGGTCTGCCCACTCTCCAGCACCCCGCTGGATCTTGGTCACCTGAGTGTGGTGGGCACACCGAGGCCTGCTCTGCCCTGTCCTGCTGGGTCAGGCCTGTGTTCCTCGCTGTCCGGCCCCCACCATGCCCAGCCTCCAAGCCTCCCCTCATCCCCTCACCAGGCCTCCCGGAGGCTTCTTTTTCCTTCCGGACCAAGGAGGCTGAGGCTCAGTGTTAGGAATGCAGATTCCCAGAGCAACAAGGCTTCCGTGTCATCTGTGTGAACGTGTCTCTTTGCTGCAAGGACAAGAGTGTCCCTTGTTGACAGAGGAAATCCCTGACTCCTTGGCAGGCTGTCCCCTACCCCCACGGCTTTCTGGGACCCTTGTCTGTGCTTTTCTCTTCTCTTCTTTCCTCTCCTTTTCTCTTTCTTTTCAAGGCAGGGTCTTGCTCTGTCACCCAGGCTGGAGTGCAGCAGCACAGTCATGGCTCACTGCAGCCTCCAACTCCAGGGCTCAAGTGATCCTCCCACCTCAGCCTCCCTAGTAGTGGGATCTGCAGGTGTGCACCACCATGCCCAGCTAATTAAAAAAAATTTTTTTTTGTACAAACAGCGTCTCACTATGTTGACTAGGCTGGTCTCAAACTCCTGGGCTGAAGGGATCCTCCCTCCTTGGCGTCCCAAAGTGCTGGGATTACAGGTGTGGGGGTAAGCCACTGCACCCAGCCACGTCTGTGCTTTCAAACACCTCTCTCAGCATTTTGCTGCTGCTTGCTCATTGCCAGCCCCTCCCCCCAGGCCATGTCGGATCGATGGCCAGGTGGCCGCCAGGTCTAGATGACGTCGGTTGTGCAAGATCGGCTTTTCAGACTGTCAGGCTGGCAGCCTGGGCTGGGGGCCTGGGCCTCTTGACCTTCCAAAGGACAGGATGGGGTACAGAGGCTGGGATCGGGGTGTCTTCACCCCCTACACACACACTATCCCTGCTCTGTCTCAAGCATCTGTCCCTCAGGAAGTTTGCAAGGTGGGGGCCAGGGCCTGGGAAGAGGGGAGTTTATGGGGAGGAGGCAGAGTTGTTGGGGCTGGGGCGAGGGACAGTGGGCAGGCCTATGGTGTTCGGTCTCAGGGTCAGGGTCAGGCCCATGGGCAGGGGCCAGGACTCTGGGGAGGGCCACAGGAGAAGGTGAGGGAAGGTACCCCCTAACCCAGAATCCTAACCAGCCTGACAGTGCGCCCTCCTGCCCTGGCCCAGCCCTGGCTCTGCCTGGAGATGGTGCTGTACTGAGCTCATGTCCAGCCCCCATGGGCAGGGGCCTTCACACCTTAGGACACAGGGGTGCCCCCCACGCACATGTCAGGGAGGTACCTGCCTACTGCTACAGGCCCCCTTAGGGAGCACACGCCAGAGAGCATGGGGCATCTACGTGCTTGAGACATGCGGGAGGGGCCACACAGGTAGGCACCACACACATGCCACCTGTCATTGCCTGGACTTCAGTGCACAAGCAGACCTGGCCCCGACACACCAGCGTGTCACCATGAGAAGGGGAGAACCCCGCTCTTGGCGCCCCCCACAGTGCTGGGCCTTCGCACACGTTGTTTCCCGTTCATCAAGAAGGGGCGATTTTTTTTCGTTCAACAGATGGAAGAAGCACCGCTCAGAAGTCAGGGAATCTGCCCAGGTTCCTACAACTAAAAGGGAGCCAGGTAGGGCTGAAAACCGGCGGTCACGGCAAAGCCCGGGCACGGGGCCCTGTCCCATCCCAGCCAATCCATAAGCATCTCACACTTCACACCCACTGCACACTCCACACACATGCCTCACACTCCACACATGCCTCACACTCCACACACACCTCACACTCCACACACATCTCACACTACACACACGCTTCACACTCCACACATGCTTCACACTACATACACCTTACACTACACACACACCTCACACTATGCACACACCTCACACTAAACACATGCCTCATATTCCACACATACTGTGAGCATGCACACACACACACACACAGCTGCACACACCTCTCATGCTCCATACACACCTCACACCATACGTACCTCAAAGACACACACACCTTACACTGCACATTCCCAGCACCCACACTGCACACACATGCACAGTCCATACGCCCACACAACACACTTCACACACCCCCCACCCCACACCATACAAACCTCACAGACACACCCCTCACACAAATCTTATACCCCACACACAATCCCTACCCTCCACACATACACACACACACACACACACACGCACATTCTACACATACATAATCTACACACACAAATTCCAGACTGTCTCTCTTACACACATACTCTGGGACCCATATGCCCACAGCACACAGCATCTCAGGCGTGCACCCCGCATTCTGGCCTCAGGATGTAGACTCTCTGAAAGTCAGCCTTGTCTGAGACAGACGCCCGCTGCCCTGCACGCACCCTAGAAAGTCCTGGCTCTCATCCGGCACTTCGGCACACATATGGCTCAAACCCATCTCCACAGCAACGCTGTTCCATAGAACAACAACGCAGGTAACACTTGTGACTTAACCTGTCTAATACCCACATGCAACAAGAGGTGTGGTGGCCCACGCCTGTAATCCCAGCTACTTGGGAGGCTGAAGCAGGAGGATCATGTAGGCCCAGGAGCTCCAGACCAGCCTGGCAACCCAATGAGACCCTGTCTCTGAAAAAAAAAAACAAGAGAGGCAGATGAAAATTGATTTTAATAATACATTTTATTTATCCCATGATCGCCAGTGTTATTTCAACATAAAATCAATATAAAAATTGTTATCATGTTGGTTGACATCCTGTTTGCACTTGGCCTTGGAAACCTGGTGTGCGTCTCCCCTGTGCAGCTTTTCTCAGTTCAGACTGACTCAAGAGCCACGGGTGACCAGCGGCTACCGTCATGGACAGCACAGCACTACGGAACCAGGTAGGAATTCATGCTGCGTGCGGTCGCTCATGCCTGTAATCCTAGCGTTTTGGGAGGTCGAGGTGGGTGGAATCACTTGAGGTCAGGAGTTCGAGACCAGCCTGGCTAACATGGTGAAACCCCATCTCTTCTAAAATTATGAAAATTAGCCGGGCATGGTGGTGGGCGCTGTAATCCCAGCTACTCGGGAGGCTGAGGCAGGAGAATTGCTTGAACCCGGGAGGCGGAGGTTGCAGTGAGCTGAAATCACACCACTGCACTCTAGCCTGGGTGACGGAGTGAGACTCCATCTCAAAAAAAAAAAAAAAAAAAAAGAACGAGGTAGGAATTCAAATAATTCCCAGCTAAACAGAAAATAGCATCAAACCCCACCCCTGCCTCCCCTTTCTCCTCTCCAGTCCCCAGAGTATATGGGCCCAGCCTCCTTTTCTCTCTCTCAGGCCAGCAGCTCCTTTAGTCTTGCCTGTCCAGATAAGCACCTGGACTCACCCTTGTGAGCCCCTGCACTCACCTGCACCGGCCTCTGCACAATCCCCAGTCCTTGGCCGTCCCTACCTCATGCTCTCGGGGACCAGGGGCTGTAACCAGGCAGGCATGTCACCAGGCAACGGGCCTCGGGGGAGAGCTCAGATCTCCCGCACCTGCCTGCCAGCCTCTGGGGTGCCCATGCGAGGGTGGGGGAAGATGGGGCGGGGCAGGCACTGCCTTCTCCTACCTCCTGCCTGTTTACCTGTACTTAGTCACAGTGCCGTCCAGGACCCAGCAGGAGGAGCTCCATGGAGCCTGGGGCCACAGGCCACAGGGGACAAGGGCCAGACACCCTGGTCATGGCTCTAGGCCATTGATCCAGCCTGGGCTGGCTGGGTGGGGGTGGGGAGGCCTTGGCCTGGACAAACAGAGGCTCCTGAGGCCTGCGTGCAGGCCCGGCACCTATCCGCCACTCCCAAAGGTAAGCGGGGGCCTCCAGGACAGGGGACTGGGATCTATAAATGACCTAGTGACAGTGTCCACCCTAAGAGCTGGGCCTGGCTCCCTGTGGCCTAAGCCACCTACCCTGCTCCGAGGCCAGGCCTGCAGGGCCTCATCGGCCAGAGGGTGATCAGTGAGCAGAAGGTGAGGGGCCCACAGAGCTGGGGAGGGGAGGGACCACGCAGGGTGACACCAGGTGTGTGGACAGGCACAGCATCAGTGCTGGGTGGTTGGTGGCCTGGGATTCAGGTGGCAGGGACAGGAGGAAGGGAGAGGCCACCCTACCCCTGCCTCGCAGGACTGGACATGCTGCTCCCTCCATACCCAGTACCCCACCTGGGCCTTCTGGTGTGGGAGACAGGCCCGGAGCCCCACATTGCACCTGTGTACTGACTTAAGCCCAGGACCCTGGGCTCACAGGCTCAGAGTTGGCATGTATGTGTGTGTGTGTGCGTGTGTGTGTCTGTGTAGGAAGAGCGTGCATCTGTGAATTTTTGTGTCATGAATAGATGTGTGTATATCCCTCCGCGTGTCTCCATCTGTGTACATCTGTGGGTCTGTGAGTGTGTTTATATGTGTGGAAGGGACCCCCACCCAGTCCCCCACACTCTCAGGACTCTAGGGCCTAATGGTTTCACTGAAAGATGCCCCTATGGCCCTAGCCCAGAGTCCCTGCTCTGCTCTGCTCTGCCCTGGCTGAGGGACCTCAGGTAAGTCATGTTACCTCTCTCTACCTCAGTTTCCCCAGCCATTAAATAGAGTCAGCAAAGTATGCACCCCAGGCTGTTGGAGGCTGCAGTGGAGTTTGCAGCACTGCCCAGCACAGGGCTGGCACATGGTAGGAGTTCATACGCAGCAGTTGAATCCGGATCTGCATTGCCGGGGGAGTCGCGGCCCCACCCCAAGGAGCTCAGCCTCCAGCAGGCAGACCTGAGACCCTCCAATGGCCAGAATGGCAGGAGGGAGTGAGGAGCAGGTGCCAGGGTGGGGTCCATGGTGCTCAGAGCTGGGGGACTGCTTCAGGCCCCTGTGGCAATTGGAGCACAGTCCCCGCTTCCAGGAGCTCAATGTGAGGGACAGAGAGAGTGCCCACAGGTGAGCTGCATATCGCGAGGGGCAGCCGCCCCTTCTAGGGCACTCTGGCAGAGCTGCGAAGAGGTGAGGTCTGAGCTGAGGTGACAGGGGCTGCATAAGAGCTGGCCAGGTTGGGAGGTGGGGGCCCAGGCAGAAGGAAGAGTGTGGGGACGCCTGGCCGTGAACAAGCACTGACAGGGCTCAAGGTCCACGAGGGCTCTTGGTGCCGGCTGGCTGCTCTTAATCCATAAATGTTTGCTACCATCCCATTGTTAAAATTTCTCACCAAGGGAAGTCCAGTGTCCTTGGGGTGCGACGGGGAAAAGAGAGGGTGGGAAAAAAGGAGGCAGGAGAAGTTGGCCAGGCCACATATGCACACAGCACCTTGGACTTCTGTAGGGAGGAAGGAGCTGGGACCTTGTCATTCATTCATTTAACAATTACTGAGTGTCCGCTGAGTACCAGACTCTGCTCTCATGCAGCTTACAGACAGGGAGGAGGCAGATAAATGACATATTTGCATATCAGGCAATTTAGGCCTCTGTAATTGCTATAAAGAAAAATGCAGGAGAGACGGGAGTGCCCAGGGAAGGCCTCTCTGGAGAGGTGACATCTGACCCTTTGGAGGAGGTAAAGGAGGGAGCCACGAGGCCAGCAGAAAGGAAAACATCCCAGGCCCAGCAAGGAGCAAACCTCCCATTCAGCAAAGAGGACAGGAAAACTGAGACCCTGGGTCTTTAGGGACTGTGTTCTAGGTGGATGGAAGCCGTGCGAGGCTCGTGGGCAGGGCACATGGTGACAACACGCAGTGGCCATTGTGTGAGAACTCACTGGGTAGGGGGGGTGCATGATTGGCTATTGCAGGAGTCGAGGTGACAGATGATGGTGGCCTGGATGATGGTGGGAGTCATGGGATGCCAAGAAGGGGCTGGGTTTTGGGGGCATTTGGAAGGTAGGGCCACAGGCTTTTCCAAAGGTGCTGGACCCTGGGAACGGGGGAGCCGTTGTATTACATGATAGTAAAGACAAGAGTGGCACTGTCATCTTCACAACTGTCCACTGCCCCTCCTCCTGCTGGGCAGGAAACCCAAGAGGATGGGAATGGGGTCTCTTAGAGTCACCATGTGCCACCCTGTCACTACCACAAAGCCTGGCACCAAGCAGGTGCTAGACAAAGATAGGGTGACTGAGCATTGAACCTGGGACCCCACAGGCCCACACCATTGTCCATGCCCCAGTGCCAGGCCTCATAAGTCCTCCTTCCTGGAGGCAGCAAGATAGAGAGAGAGCCCTGTACCAGGGGCCTAGAGACTTGGCAGTTTCATTCACTCATTCTTTCTGATCCTTCACTCATGTGACGGGCTGCGTGGCGTTCCATGGGGAACCCCAGGGGTGAGCAAGATGCTGGCCCTGCCTGTTCTGTAGGGGACAGAGGCAAGACCCAAAGCCAAGGCATATTCTTGATCTGATCAAGGGCTGCCCAGGGGAGGGGGCAGCTTAACTAGCCAGGGGCCCAGAACCCAGTGCCCGGCAGGTGGCCTGGTAAGAGTTCCCCACAGTCCAGGCAGGGGGACTCAGCTGCACAAAGGCAGGGTCTCGTGGGCCTGGGGCACCATGTGCATGATGGAAGTTATAGCCACGAGGAGGGTGGACAGCAGCCTGGCCATGGAGGGTCTTGGATGTCGCAGCAAGGGGTTTGGATGATAAGTGGCTGGGAGCTGTGAAAGGATCCTGAGCAGGTGAGCGATTGAGCTGGGGAGGGAGGATGCGCTGGAAGACGCAATGGAGGCAGGGGACCTAGTGCGGAGGCCGCCCCAGGGGTTTGGGTGGGAAGTTATGACGAGCCCGGGGGAATTAATTTCCCACTACCGCCATTTGGACCATGGCTTGGGTTTTTACAGAGGGTTTCCTGAAAATGAGCCTCTCTGTGCTGCTCAAAGTCCCCCCAGATGGATGTGAGGGGCATTTAGAGGGAGGCAAAATCCGCATAGAGAAGGATGCCTGGCTTGGAGGATGAGAGGGGAGGGGAGGCCCACCAAGCACCCCACCATGAGCTGCCCCTCTTCGGGCTTCCTCTAATGGACCCACGACCTGCTCCGAGCCTCAGTTTCCCTCTCTTTACACTGATTATCTGAGAGGTAGTAGGGCTCAGTGATCAGGGCGTCACTCTGAAGTCAATCTGCTTGACTTTGCAGCCTGGCTGTGCTGCTGACCAGCTGTGTGACCTTAGCCAAGCTGCTCAACCTCTCTGTGCCTTGACTCTCCCATCTGTAAAGTAGGAGTGATCAGAGTACCTGTCCCCACAGGATCTGTGTAAGGCTTACATGAGAAGGTGCACATAAAGCAACAGAGACAATTGAAATAAATGTCACCTGTTATCACCTCTATGCCCCCGAGTCCCCATGGCTCTATGACTCATCCCAAAATAGCTCCTTGGTGATCCAGACTCAAGAGTAAAACAGGGCCAGGTATGGTGGCTCACATCTGTAATCTCAACACTTCAGGAGGCCAAGGTGAGGGGATCGCTTGAGGCCAGGTGTTTGAGACCTGGTCTCTACAAAAAATAAAACTATAAAATTAGCCAGGTGTGCTGGTGCACCTGTAGTCCCAGCTACTTGGGAGGCTGAGGTGGGAGGATCACTCGAACCCAGGAGTTGGAGGCTGGGGTGAGCTATGATCGTGCTACCATACTCCAGCCTGGGTGACAGAGTGAGATCGTGTCCCTTAAACAAAAGGGGTGCGACGGGAATATGGTGTCCTCCTCTGGCAGAGGGAGGGGACGAGGGACTGAAAGAAGGGCAAGGAGCCAACCCATCACCTGGGATCTTCCCAATCCAGCAAACCTTCTCAGATTTTGAGGACAGCCACCTCAGTCAGAGGTGGCCAGCCCAGGACAGACAGGCAGCTCTGCGCTGGGGACTCAAACCTGCCATGTGGCCTCATGCAAGAGTCTCAGCGCCCTGTTACTGGTCTGTTTCTTGCCTGTTTCTCACTAGGGATGCTGTGAACATTTGAGGAAGTGGGCGGGGCTGTCCCACCCATTGCCGGACATTTACCATTTACCATTTACCATTTACCATTCCCTGGCCTTGGCCCCATAAAAGCCAGTAGGGCCCACTCCACATGCAGGAATGTCCTAGCTTAGTTGTGGAGGGGGATGTCATGCCCAGTGAGGGTCCCCTGCAGTCCCTCCCTTCCTTGTATCTGATGGGGGCCGCTCAACAGAGTCACTGTGGCTTGACACCAAAGACCCTTAGCTGGGAACGATGCCAAGGGGAGCTGGAGGGAGCCAGGAAGCTGGGAGAAGGGCCAGGGCCCTTCACATCCACCTGGGAGGACTTTGAGCATTACTAAAGAGCCCCGTTTTTGGAAACCCACTGTGTAAAATCCCAAGACACAGCCCAAAGGAAGCCCCGCCTGCATCTGGGGTGCATTTTATTTATTTTTTTATGTTTTTTTTTTTCTCGAGCAGAGTCTTGCTCTGTCACCCAGGCTGGAGTACAATGGCATGATCTCAGCTCACTGCAACCTCCCCTGACCAGGTTCAAGTGATTCTCCTGCCTCAGCCTCCCGAGTAGCTGGGATTACAGGTGCCCACCACCACGGCCAGCTAATTTTTGTATTTTTCATAGTGACAGGGTTTCACCATATTGGCCAGGCTGATCTCGAACTCCTGACCTTAGGTGATCCACTCACCTCAGCCTCCCAAAGTGTTGGGATTACAGGCGTGAGCCACTGCACCCGGCCCTGGGGTGCATTTTAAAGCTACACGGTATTTATGGATATAGTAAGAGGAGATGAACTTCGCAGTAGTCTGGAGCCCTTGCTCTCCTGGTGGGTGGGTCAAAGGCTTTCTCTGTACTGTGGGGAAACCTGCCTCAAAGGCCAAATACATTGGGATGTTTGCTTGAAAGGGTCTCAAAATAGAGTTGGAACCCTGGAGCGTGGAGAGGGGTGACATTCAGTTGCTATTTAATCATGATTTGTTAATTAACAGCTCATTTATGGGAGGCATCTTAGATTCGTGGAAAAAGCAGGGAGTCAGACATCTAGACTCAACCTCTACTTCCCTGCTGTGTGATCTTGGGCAAGCGGCTTAGCCTCTCTGGGCTTCAGGGTTTTTTTAATCTGTAAAATGCGTCTGGGAGTGAATGTCAGGTATTCAAATCACATTGGGAAAATGGGGCTAGGAAAAGCCCTAGACTGAGTTAGTGCTAGAACACTCTGGGTCTCAGTTTCCTTATCTGTTCAATGGGTGCAGAACTGGAGGTTTAAGTGAGATAAAGCAGGTGAAGTACCCACGTGGTGTGGGCTGGAGGAAGAAAACATGGGACAATGGTTCCACATCCCTGGGTGACCTGAAAATTAAGTGTGAAATGTCTCATGAGGGCACGAAATGAATATTAGTTTTTGTTCCCTTCCTCTGCCACAAGACTTTGAGAGCAGAAAGGTGAGACAGACGGTACTCTGTGAAGGAAGGCAGGTCCCCGGCCCAGCGCAGTGCCTGCTTAGGGGATTCTGGGGTGGGGGCTAAGTTCATGGACTGTGTGGACGTGGTGGGAAGCTCCGTGAACCAGAACCAGGAGCAAGAAACAGCATTCCTTGCGTGGATGGGAAATGAGGGCAAGAGGTCAGATGTCTACAGAAGTCTGCACCCCATGTACTTCAGTTCTGTCTGTGGGTGCAGCCTCTAGGGAGGTGGGTGTTTAGGTACTGAGACCTCCGTCTGTCCTCTGACCATAGGGCAGCCAGTGGGAAGCAAAGGTGGGGTTCTTGAGCCAGACCCAGTCCAGCTCTGGTGCGAGCTGACCTGAGATGCACTTCCCTCCTCTGCGAGCTGTCTCGGCACCCACTTGCAGTCACTGCCGCCTGATGTTGTTACTCTTCCACTCCAAAAGGCAGGGAAGTCCTGCTTCTGTGCCCCACCGGTGCTCAGCAGAGGCTCCCTTGCAAATGCGAGGCTGTTTCCAACTTTGGTCTGTTTCCCTGGCAGGATGCCCGTGGCCGAGGCCCCCCAGGTGGCTGGCGGGCAGGGGGACGGAGGTGATGGCGAGGAAGCGGAGCCGGAGGGGATGTTCAAGGCCTGTGAGGACTCCAAGAGAAAAGCCCGGGGCTACCTCCGCCTGGTGCCCCTGTTTGTGCTGCTGGCCCTGCTCGTGCTGGCTTCGGCGGGGGTGCTACTCTGGTATTTCCTAGGTAACGTTGTGGGACCGCCTGGGAGAGGCACCTGGGGAGGACTTGGGGTGACTGCAGCAGGCACAGCAGGACAGGACTGGGTTCCAGGCTCAGCTGTGCTTAGCATGTTGCTGTGTGACCTTGAGCAAGTCACTTCTGCTCTCTGGGTCTCCCTCCCTGTCCTGCCAGCTGGAGATGCTGTCACACCCTGACTCCAGGTCCTATGGCTCAGGTCTGCTTCCTGCTTGGGCAAAGTGCCCCAAAGCTCCCCACCAGGTGGGGAAAGTGGGCCCTCCTAGCACCCAGTTCTTGTGAGCCAGCCAGCCCACAGAGCATAAACGTTGCCTTCCCTTGCCTGCAGTCCTCCTGGGTTGCCCCTGAGGCTTGGAGCCAACCCAGCCCTAAAGAAGGAGGCCCAGAGGCACCGATGGTACCTGGTACCAATTAGTGCCTCTGCTCACTTGAGTCTAGCCTAGGTTCTCCTCTAGGGTGGGGACCACAGCTCTATCCCCTCTGGGTCTCCAGGGTCCAGCATGAATGGGGGACGGAGCAGGCAGCTGGAGAGCAGCCAGCCTTGGGGCCCTCTGCCACGTCCTTAATTATGGCTGGCCCCTCCCTGATGTCACAGCCCTCAGTCAGTCCCCTGGTGCCCGGGGAGCAATTGGCCTGTGCTCTGGGCCCATTCATCCAGGCCTCCGTTCATTCATTCATTGAATAAATGCTCTTGAGCATCTATTATCTTTCTCTAAGATTGATGGAGTCTCTCCTCTTCCTTCTGCCTTTGACAGTGGGAAGTAATGGAGAAACCAAATCGGACTGTGCCTCTACACTGTACACTGTAGAAGGCCCATTCATTTGTTCATTTACTCAGTGCCAAGCACCTCCTGTGTGCCAGGTTCTGGGGATAGCCCCTGTCCTTGTGATTTAGCCAAGGCATCAGACCTGACACTTACGCTAAGGCATAGCATTGTGCTGGCACAGAGGAAGCTGAGGGCTGGGAAGCCACGGGAGGGACAACCCAGATGCCTGCGTGATCAGAAGCATCCCATTAAACGTCCTGCAAAGGATAGCTAGTGCTCTTACTGGCTGAATCTCCTGGTGGAATTCCAGGCCTGTTGAAAGCAACCTGGGGACCAACTTTGTAGCAGTGGAGAGAAATCCACGTAGGCCTAGATCCAAGGGGGTCAGGGTTGGGAGTGTCTGGAACCAGCATCTGGGAGTGACACTATTGGGAACCCCAGGTCTGACACTGGCCTGCTTGCAATGACTTATAGTGATTCTACCCAGAGTTGAGCAACGCAGGCAGTAGACGCCATGTGCATTTCACCACCAGCAGGAAGCCAGTGCCCCAGATAGCACAGGGCTGTGGGGGCCTCCTCAGGTAGCGGGCTAATTAGTCTACAGGGTAAACCATGGGGCACTGGGCTGGAGGGCCAGGAACTCACCTGCCAATTATTTCTCTTTGCAGAGGAGTTTAATTCTCCCTGATTATGCTCCTGGGGTAAATCACCCCCACCCCAGGAGAGGTGCTCCATGGGGCTGAGGACCCAAGGGGTGAGTGCTCCCAAGCCTCTGCTGGGGGAAGCCAACTCCCCCACAGAGGGATTAAGGGTTGAAGGAGGCACTTTGGGAGCTGTTTGAAAGACTCCTCCCGCCTTGACCAGGCTGTGCTCCTGGGACTGGGTGCTGGGCAAGGAAGTGGATCAGAGACACGCCCTGCCCTGTCTGGAAGAGGAGGTGCACAAGTGACCAGTGACACTGGAGCAGGACAGGCCCCAAGCGAGGAGGACAGCCTGGCCCGAGGAGAGGGTGTGGCTGGCTTCCTAAGGATGGTAGCAGGACCCTTAATACCACCAACCATATTTCCTGGGTCCTTTCCCTTTCCTGCTCTCCCAGGCAAGAGTTTTATGTGTTCTCAAGCCCCCAGCACCCGCCTGCCCCTGTCTCCTGCTTCAGTGAGAAAATAAAACAGCTTAGAAGAGAAGCCCCATATATGTTGGCCCACCTGCCCTCCCGGCTGCATCACATGCACTCCTCCTGGGACCCCGATCCCGCCCCCTCTGCCCACACAATGGCCCAGCACCAGCAAGGACGCCCTCTCTCCCCCAATGTCCCCTGGGGTGCCTCCCCCATTTCTCTGCTCCTTGAAGGAGCTGTCAGTCCACACACCCAGTCTCTCTGTGCCCTTTCCAACCTGGCTCCCTCTGCCCCCCAACTCCAATGGCCATTGTCAAGCTCGCCAACATGCCAGGTTGCTAAATCCAATGTCCACTTCTCAGTCATCATTGCACTTGACCCGGGGGCTCACCCCCACCTCCAGAAGCCCTTTCCTCCCTAGACTTTGGGCCGCCACCGGGTCCTTTCCGCTCAGCAGGTTGCTTTTTCTGTGTCCCTGCTGATGGGGGGGACTCTCCTTTCTCTCTCCACCCACTTCTTTCGTGATCTCATCTGCTACCCTTAGCTTCAAGTGCCCTTTATACCCTGATAACACCCACATTTGCATTTCTAGCCTGGGCCTCTCCCTTGAGCTTGTCTCTAGAGCTGCCCCTGCTCTTCCTCTTAATGTCTAAGGAGCATCTCAGACCCCATGCTTTCAGACCATGAGGTCTCTGCATAATTTCCCCCAGACCTGTACCTCCTACCTCCCAGTCCAAGACCACTTCTTTCTGGCACCTTCCCCTTACTCCTTTCTTTCTTTTCCACCCAGCCCCACTTTGCCAGCAAACCTGGTCATCTCTAACTCCAAAACACATCAAAAGCAGCTGACACCAATCACTTCCCACCCTCTCCTCTGCCACAGCTGGGGCCAGGCTCTGTCCCCCTGGACATCTCTCCCCTGGAGCCCTGCAGGCGTGTCCTCGATGCTCTCCCTGCCACTGCCCTGCCTCCTTAGAGCCTTTCTCAACAGCAGAGGGACCATTTGATAAAGCAAACGAAATCCTCTAACTTCGCTGCTTAAAACCTCGCTTGGGGCCAGGCGCGTGGCTCACGCCCGTAATCCCAGCACTTTGGGAGGCCGAGGCAGATGGATCACCTGAGGTCAGGAGTTCGAGACCAGCCTGACCAATATGCAGAAACCCTGTCTCTACTAAAAATACAAAATTAACCGGGCGTGGTGGTGCATGCCTGTAATCCCAGCTACTCGTGAGGCTGAGGCAGGAGAATCACTTGAACCCTGGAGGCAGAGGTTGTGGTGAGCCGAGATTGAGCCATTGCACTCCAAGCTAGGCAACAAGAGCGAAACTCTGTCTCAAAAACAAAACAAAACAAAAACAAAAACAAAACAAAAAAACCACCTCCCATTCCTCCCATCTTACCCAGGGTGAAAGCCGGCGTCTTCCCAGGCCTGGCAAGCCCTACCCAGCCTCTCCCCTTCCCCATCTCATACCCTCCTGCTGTCCTGTTGCTCACTCTTTGCTGCTCCTGAAACACACCAGGGCTTTGCACTTGCCCCCGCCTGGGACATTCTTTCCACAGATGTACATCACCTTCTTCCCTGACCTCCATATTGCAGCCCGCCCCATGCCCTGATTTCCACCGCACTGACCACCTCTAACCTGTTATACACGATGTGTGGTTTACCGTCTGATTCCTTGCTAGTCTACAAGCTATTAAGGGCAGTTTCTTCTTGATAGTTCTGTTCGTTGTTTTGCTCATATAGTCCCAAGTACTTTGGCTCAGTTCCTACACATAGCAGGCTCTCAAGAAGTATTTACTGAGTAAATGAATAGGGGTGTAAACCAGGGCTGTGAGTCTACCCTCTTCGCTTCAGCCAAAATAGCCTTTGCAAAACAGAAGTCTGATGACATCATTCCTGATTTTAAACCTTTCATGGTTACCCTTGTTCATCGGGTAAAGACCCAATGGGCCCTGCCCTGCGGAGGCCACAGCTCCTTGCTGCCCCTCCTCATCTCTGACTGCTCCAGCCAAACAGGCTTTCAGCCCGGGTCCTCACCATGGTCCCCGTGCTACCGGCCCCGTGCCCCATGCTGCTCCCTCTGCTGGAAGGTACTTCCCTCCCTCTTCTCTTACCAATTTACAGTTTCCCCATCCCTACATCTCAGCTGGAGGGTCACTCCACTCTGGCCTAGGCTGAGTGTCCTCGTCACATCCCCTCAACAGCACCGTGTGGCACTGCTCCCTGATGGCACTGCCCACAGACAGATGCCACATGCAGTGTGGTTGCCAGAGCCATGCCTTTCTTACCCACCACTGTCAGCTTCATGAGGGGAGGCACATCTGTCTGGGTTAACTGGCGTACCCCATGTAGTAGGTGGTTAGCACACACTGTGGGATCCCTGGGTGACCTCATGAGTGGAAGGATGCCTAGTGGTGGTGACCCACGACCTTGGCCTCCTGGGCCTATGTGGATTTCCTGGCCTTCATGTCATTGGTGTCCTGGACTGGTCACTGTGTCAGCCTCTCCCTGGGAACCTGTAGGACACCATCCATCCGGGAGCCTCTCACCTCCCTGGTACCTTGCAGCCAGTTTGTCATCCAATAAACTTTAGATGACCATGATGACAATGGGAGTGACAAAGATGATGATGATGACGTTGATGGTGCCGTGGAGACCCAAGACACTGAGGCTGAGCTGAGGGTGTGGGTGGCAGGAGAAGGCATGGAAGAGACAGGAGCCTTTCCCACCCGCTTCCTCCACTAACCCTGATGGTTCCTTCCTGGGCAGGGTACAAGGCGGAGGTGACGGTCAGCCAGGTGTACTCAGGCAGTCTGCGTGTGCTCAATCGCCACTTCTCCCAGGATCTTACCCGCCGGGAATCTAGTGCCTTCCGCAGTGAAACCGCCAAAGCCCAGAAGATGGTAGGAAAGGATTTGGGGGATGAGAGGGAGGGAATGTGGGGGTGAAAAGAGAGGGGTGGGGTCTGATCACATGGAGCCAGTTGGTCAACCCATCTGGAGCATTCACGGGGACCACAGCCCTGCTCCAGGCACCATGGAAGCAGATGAGGTTGAGGGTCATGGGAAAGTTAGTGGACGCTTGGGTCAATCGCACTCGGATTAGATCCTGATCATGCCTCTTACCAGGGGTGGAGCATGACCTTGGGAAAGGTCCCGCAGTGCAGCTGACACTATTGAGGGCCCAATCCTGCCCTTCCGTTACAGGACGGTGGCCCGCTCCTGCCCCTCCGTTACAGGACGGTGGCCCGCTCCTGCCCCTCCGTTACAGGACGGTGGCCCGCTCCTGCCCCTCCGTTACAGGACGGTGGCCTCCTCCTGCCCCTCTGTTACAGGATGGTGGCTCACTGCACGGAGGCTGGTCTACTGCCTGCCACTCTCAGGCTACAGGACCACTGCCCAGCAAGGCAGGCCAGAAGTGCCAGGGAGTTATTCCCAGGAGCAACCCTGAACCATGAGCACTGGAGTGGGTGGATCAATACCACAGCTTCTTTGGCCCTGGCAGGGGGAATAGTTCACAGAATGTTCCAGGCTGTCTCCCAGAGATGCCCTATTCAGCTGAGCTCAGATGCTCTCAGCTCTACACTGCGCATTCATGGCCCTGTGTTGGTTGCCCACTTTCCAGTCTCTCCCTCCCAACTACTGTTTCCCAGAATCACCTCCAAATAAACCACTTGCCCCACCTTGTCAATGGAGGGTCTGCTTCTGAGGGACCCAGCCTGAGGCTGCCCGTTTCCTCCTCCATGAGGTAGGGGTGATAACAACAGGACCCGGCTGCAGATTTGTTGTGGGTTGCAGTGAAGTTGAGATAACATGAACACTATTCCCACGCTGTGCAAATGCTTAAGAGCCTGTAATGCTGCCAGCAGCGCTGTAGTTGGAGATGTGCAAAAACTACCCATCAGAGCTGCTGGCTTGTCCCAGGCCATGGGAGGAGGTGCAGAGGGGACCCAGGAGCTGAGTGGGGTTTCTCAGAGTTGAGGAGTGACTTTTGGCAAAGGGCAGAGGGGTCATCAGCAGTGCAGGTGGAGGTGAGAGTCGGGTGTAGTGGAAACAGAAAGAAGGGGATGGGGTGTGAGATTCATGCATGCCCCGGCCCGGCCACTTAGCACTGTGTGACCGTGATCAAGCCTGTCCACCTTGGAGAATCATGCATGGAGCGGGGCTGCCAGTAGGAGCAAAGGGCACCTCCAGGTAGGAAGTGGGCCTGTCTGCCCTGCAGAGGGTCCCAGGGGCTGTTGTCTTCCCTTCTCACAGCTCAAGGAGCTCATCACCAGCACCCGCCTGGGAACTTACTACAACTCCAGCTCCGTCTATTCCTTTGGGTGAGTTGTCCTTGCCCCGACCAGCTCCTGCAAGAAGCTGAGATTCAAAGAATGGGAGGGGCCTCTGTAGGCTTCTGATGCAATGCCTTCATGTTTCAAATGGGGAAACTAAGGCATA
Source organism: Pan paniscus (assembly GCF_029289425.2). Classification (NCBI taxonomy): domain Eukaryota; kingdom Metazoa; phylum Chordata; class Mammalia; order Primates; family Hominidae; genus Pan; species Pan paniscus. The sequence continues at coordinate 46,952,993 of NC_085927.1, read as the reverse complement.
GAGAGGGAACTTGGCTTCCTGCATGTCACCCTCCCTTCACTGGGCTCATCTGTAGAATGGAAACACGGGTGTGATAGGTTTGCACCAGACAATGACTGTGATGGCTGATCAAGGGCCTGACACCATCAGGCGAGGCGATGTTGGAGGGGCATGGGGTTAAAAGCATTGGCTCCAGGGCCCGACTGCCCCGTCCACATCTGGTTCTGCTACTTGCGGCATAGTTTATGAGACACAAGTTCACCTCTCATGCCTCAGTTTTCTCATTCGTAAAATAAGGATTATGAGAGCGCCTCCTTCAGAGGTCGCTAGGAGGCTTCTGCGTGAAGACGGACAGCAATGGCTGGGGTGCGGAAAGTGCTCGATGTGCATGAGCAGGGGTGGAGCCGGGGCCAGACCTCAGAATCCTTCCCTGGCCTCTCTCACTTCTGCCTGCCTTAGGGAGGGACCCCTCACCTGCTTCTTCTGGTTCATTCTCCAAATCCCCGAGCACCGCCGGCTGATGCTGAGCCCCGAGGTGGTGCAGGCACTGCTGGTGGAGGAGCTGCTGTCCACAGTCAACAGCTCGGCTGCCGTCCCCTACAGGGCCGAGTACGAAGTGGACCCCGAGGGCCTAGTGATCCTGGGTCAGTACTGGGAGCGGAAACGTGGGGTTGGCCTCATGAGGTTGGGGGAAACAAGCTGTGGTGTGGCCTGGGGAGGCTGCCTGCCAGGGCTGGGGTGCTGTCAGGGCGGGCCCCCCAGGAGAGCCCCCCAGGTGAGGTAGCAGTGCCATTGCATTCAAGGAGCCAGGACAGAAGGGTGGGATGGGGGCATTTAGGGTAAATCTCAGACAAGGCTGGCTCCAAGGGTCTCCTCTAATTTTATTTTCATTGTATTTTCTTTTATTTTATTTTTGTTCTTGTTTATTTGTTTGTTCATTTCCTTTTATCAGAAGCCACTGTGAAAGACATAGCTGCACTGAATTCCACGCTGGGTACGCTACTTTTTTTTCCCCTCCCCACTTTCCTTTTGAGTTGGCGTTTGTCTTGACTTTGTTGTGTATCAGGGGGACACATGGCTTCTATTGTGTGTGCAGGGAGACCTGGCCAAGAGTCACCCAGGGGATGCCATGATGGACTCAGCGATGTGTCCCAAGCAAGTCTTGGAGCCTGTAGGGGGAGAGGAGGTGGCGTTGTGCATGCGTGTATTTGTGTGTGTGTTGTAGACGGGTGTGCATGCGTTCCTGTGTGGGTGTGAGGATGAGTCAGGTTTAGTGGTCCACGAACGTGACTCTCTTCTATCATTGACTTCAACCTGCCCACAAGCTAGTTTCCACTGATGGTAGAAAATCATCTTGCCAATTCACGGTTTGTCAGTCACGCTGGTTTTAAAACTTGGTCTTTTGGAGGTAGCGGTGCCATTGCATTCAAGAACTCTCCTTCCACCTTTTCCTTTCCTTCCCAGTCAGGCTCATCAGCCCTCCCTCCCTACCTGGTGCCATATTGCTAGAGTCACCTTGCATTTCTCCAAGTGGACCCACAATCTTTCAGCTGATCAGCAGAGTCACCACGCTGCACAAGGCAGGAGGTGCTGTCCAAGTTGTAGTTTGTGTGAGTTGTGCAGTGCACCAACTGGCTGCTGGACTCTATGGCCCCTAAATTCTCAGATTCCTCCCACACTATCTAGCGTTGTCACCCAGAGCCAAGGTGGGGGTGAGCGTCTCAACCCCTTCTCAGGGAGGGAGGCAGAGTTTAAATCCTTGTTATACCTTTCCTTACCTTCCCGTCTTCCCATCCTGCTGGTCAAATGCTTGCTTCTTTGTTGGATGGAGGTGATGAGGTCAAAGTACAGTTTTCAAAGAGGTGAAATCATGATTCTCATACAAAGATAGAGCGACCATGTGTCAAATATTTATTTAGCTGATTAATGGGGGAAGGAGTAGAATGGTAAAGAATGCAAGAAACTGATCTATTTGTCTATCATCTATCTATCTATCTATCTATCTATCTATCTATCTATCTATCTATCTATCATCTATCGTCTCTCTGTTGATATCTGTCTGCTTGTCTATCTAGTTATCTAGCTAGCTAGCTGTCTATTATCTATCTGTCTGTCTCTCTGTCTCTGTCTGTCTAGCTAGCTAGCTGTCTGTTTATCTCTACCTATCTATCTATCTATCATCAATCATTAATGGAAAAAGAGAACTGCTAGAATAAGATTACCAAGTTAGATACAAACCTGATTAAGGTCCTACCAGGCAAGAAAACTCAAACCTTTGGAGTTGTCTTTTCTAGTGTATTAAAATCATTGACAGCTTATTACAGTCTTCTGAAAGTTAACATCTACCTCTACAGAGTCTGAGGTTGATAATCTACAACCAATAGTAAGTCAGAGATATTACTCCTGAGAGCCTCAGGGGGACTTAATCAGATGATGCTTGGAGATCAGAGACTGGCTCACTGCAGCCTGGACACCGAGTCTGGTCCATTGCTGCCTGATTTTATATAGCCCATGCGCCAAGAATGACATATATATATATAACAGAGTCTCACTCTGTCATCCAGGCTGGAGTGCAGTGGCGCGATCTTGGCTCACTGCAACCTCCACCTCCCAGGTTCAAGCAATTCTCCTGCTTCAGCCTCCTGAGTAGCTGGGACTACAGGTGCCTGCCACCATGTCTGGCTAATTTGTATATTTTTAGAAGAGATGAGGTTTTGCCATGTTGGCCAGGCTGGTCTCGAGCTCCTGACCTCAGGTGATCCACCTGCCTCCACCTCCCAAAGTGCTGGGATTATAGGTGTGAGCCACCACGCCTGGCCCCATAGGACAGTTTTCAATTATTAAAAAATATAAAAGTCAGCCAGGCATGGTGGCTCATGCCTGTAACCCAGCACTTCAGGAGGCAGAGGCAGGCAGATCACCTGAGGTCAGGAGTTTGAGACCAGCCTGGCCAACAAGCCGAAACCCCGTCTCTTCTAAAAATATAAAAATTAGCTGGGCATGGTGGTGCGCACCTGTAGTCCTAACCAGTCAGGAGGCTGAGGCAGGAGAATCACTTGAACCCGGAAGATGGAGCTTGCAGTGAGCTGAGATTGTGAGATTGTGCCACTGCACTCCAGCCTGGGCGACAGAGTGAGACTCCATCTCAAAAAAAAAAAAAAAAAGAAAGAAAAAGAAAGAAAGAAAGAAAGGAAAGGAAAAGGCCCTATGGAAAGTTATTTTTTCTCCTGTAATAGAAGTGCTATGTAATAGCCTCATGTTGCCTCATGCCTCTGTGTCCCCATGTTCCTGGCAGTTGTTCTGTAATTATCTGTGCTCAGTGGGTGTTCATTTCATGAATGAATGATTGAACAAATGAATGAAAGCATGAATGAGGAGACTGGTTCTGTGCATGTCCAGAGCACAGAGTCTCAGGGGGCAGAGATAACAACTCAAATCCTTGAAGTCGACTTTCTGAGCACTTCCTTCATGCCAGGCCCCATTCCTGCGCTGAGGACACCAGGATGACCGTGTCCTCACCCCTGCCCTCGGAGGAGCTTTAAGCCCCATGAGGGAGACAGACACATAAACAGATTCTCATAACACCAACTGCCAGTGTGAGAATAGAGGCCCCAGAGGCAGCAGAGAGAGGGAATTGTTCGTTCCAAAGCAGAAGAGGGGGCAAATCAAGAGCCTCACACAGAGTCCCAGATCTACAGGAGGGAGGGGTTGCTCCTGACTGGGGGATCCTGGAAGACTTCATGGAGGGGGCATCAGATTTGGGCATGGGCCGGGCGTGGTGGCACAAGCCTGTAATCCCAGCACTTTGGGAGGCCAAGTTGAGCGGATCACCTGAGGTCAGGAGTTCGAGGCCAGCCTGGCCAACATGGCAAAACCCCGTCTCTACTGAAAATACAAAATTAGCTGGTCATGGTGGCCCATGCCTGTAATCCCAGCTACTTGGGAGGCTGAGGCAGGAGAATTGCTTGAACCCAGGAGGTGGAGGTTGCAGTGAGCCAAGATTGCACCATTGCACTCCAGCCTGGGCAACAAGAGCAAATTCCATTAAAAAAAAAAATTAGCTGGACATGGTGGTGTGCACCTGTAGTCCTAGCTACTCGGGGGTGGGGGGGGCTAAGGTGGGAGGATCACCCGAGCTCAGGAGGTCAAGGCTGCAATGAGCTGTTGTGATCGCATCACTGCACTCCAGCCTGAGTGACAGGCTGTCTCAACAATAAAATAAAATAATTTTCAAAAGAAAAAGAAATTCAGGCATGGGGGTAGGCAGGAATTTGTCAGGGCGAGAAGAAGAAAGGGTTCCCTGAGCAGAGGGAATGGCAGGGGCAAAGGCTGGGGGAGGGGAACACCCAAGTCGTGTTCAGTTAATTCCTCCCAGCCCCGAGAGGTGCCAGGCTCCCTGAAGGTGTTTCTGATTAACAAGAGGTTAGCACACACCTCTCCACGGAATTCGTCTCAAAAAAAAAAAAAAAAGGGTAATTATTAAAGTGGCAAGAGCAAAGAATCTGCTTGGAGCAAGATTTAAAGAACACAAAACCCTAGGAAGAGCCAGCCATCTTTCCCCAGCTGCTGGTGGAGGCCCTGTCCCTTCCCTAGGCAGACATTGTTGTTCTCTCTCTGGGGAGGTCAGCTCCCCACTGCAGTCAGCACGGCCAGGGGTCAGGGAGAAGGGGCTGAGCCACAGGTGGCAGCATCAGAGCAAAGTGTATTCACCTCCATTCCCTTCCTGGTCCTCAGCACTGCCCAGAGGAGGTCATAGGACAGGGATTATTATTACATCCATTTGACAGAACTCGGAATGGCTAAGCCACTAGCCCAGACTCAGTTAACTACCCAGAGGTAGTGAACATCTACCTCTACAGAGTCTGAGGTTGATAATCTGCAACCAATAGTAAGTCAGAGTTATTACTCCTGAGAGCCTCAAGGGGACTTAATCAGACAATGATTGGGGACAGAGACTGGCTCACTGCAGCCTGGACACCGAATCTGGTCCACTGCTGCCTGATTTTGTATGGCCCATGAGCCAAGAATGACATCATCACACAGCTGATGAGTGTTGGTGCTAGGTGGGGAGGGTAGTGCCCCTCCCTCCCTCTCTCCAGTTCCCTCCCCATATACCCCCTCCCCTGGGGGCCCAGCAGATGGCACTAGCCTGGGGGGCCTGCCCTCAGGCTGACCAAGCTGACAGGGGGACCTTTGCTTGCCTGTGGCCTTCCAAAGAAGACAATTTAAAGCAGAGAAAATAGACTGAAAACTCAGGTTTTATAATTTCATGTCACCAGGCTGCCTCCCACATCCCAGGTTCATTCCTAAATCCCCACGGGCTCCTGGAAGAACATCAGGCTTCTGGTGAGGTTTAAATGAGACACTGGATGCTCCACGGGAGAGAATATGTTCACTGGCAGACCCTGGTGCCTAGATCGAACACACAGTCGGTGCACAGTCACTGTTTTGAATGAATGAATGAATGAATGAATGATGCAGGTGGTACTGCTTTGTAAGTTCTAGCAGTGCATCAGAACTTACGGATTAGATGGAAGAGCAGAGGCTCACTGGTGTGTGGGGTAGGGGGGTGGGGTATGATGGTGAAACAGTTGTGAAGTGAGGCAGCCGTGAGATGGGCTAGGTCTGAGCCTCAGGCGGGGACCAGCTGCAGGATGGAAAGTCACAGGCCTTTCTCCCCAGCCCTACCTGCTCCGTCTCCCTCACACCCACCTGAGGAACCAGGCACTGCCTTTACTGAGCCCCTACCGTGCAAGGTGCTGTGCTGGGCATTCAAACGTGTATCATCCTACAGCCTCTGCTGGCGGCCCTGCAAGGGTGGTGTTATCGTCCCATTCTATAGATGAGGAAAGCAAGGCCCAGGAAAGATTAGGTGGTGGCTGGGCAAACCCAGATGTGTCTGGCCCAGGTCTGTGCAATGGACACAATCATTGAAAGTATCTCATAGAGCTGTCGTGGGCATTGAGTGAGACAGTGAGGGAAGGCATTCAGTTCAGTTTCTGGCCTGTAGCAAATGCTTGATAAGCACCTGTTTTATTCTGATGGCTTCACCATCATTAGCTCAAAGCTCATGTCCTCCCCCCAGGGCAGCCTACCAGACTCCTCCTTAGGGCACTCCCTTCTCTCTGCCGGAAGTGAAGCCCTCATCCCTTCTTCTCCTCATTGCTTGTGGCCTCGCTGGTCTCCACAGCAGCCAGAGGAATGTGTGGTCCAAGCCAGCCCATGTCCAGCCTTGGCCAACCTTCTGTGGCTCCCTATGGCTGCAGGAGAAAGCAGCGCCCATCCTGGGAATGGCCTGGGCCCGGCCTCCCTGCCTTCAGCTTGTCCTCTAGATACACGTGCCCTGTGTGTACTTTTCTCAAAGCTGCCCGGCTCGTCCCAGCCTCTTTGCTCACGCGGGGACCCCCAGGATGCCCCCAACCCACAGGCCGGGTTTGGAGCTGTCACCTCCTGAGCTATTCTTGCCTGTTCTGTGTCTGTCTGTCCCCGCTGTCATCCATGTCCCCAGACAGCGACTGGATCTTTACCTGGGCACTGAGAAGGCATGAAGCTCAGTGTGTGTCCATTCCATGAGTGAATGACTGAACCAATGAACAAATGCATGAATGAGGATACTGAGATGGAAAGAGAAGGATGGGGTAGAGCGTGTCTGGTTATCCCCACCCGGCTCCCCTGCCCAGCCCATCCTGCCTGGTGGAGGACCTTGAGGGACCTGGCTCCCCAGGGTCCCCTCCTTCTGGCTCACAGGAATCAGGGGCTGTGCCCCTCTCCCCGCTCCAGGTTGTTACCGCTACAGCTACGTGGGCCAGGGCCAGGTCCTCCGGCTGAAGGGGCCTGACCACCTGGCCTCCAGCTGCCTGTGGCACCTGCAGGGCCCCGAGGACCTCATGCTCAAACTCCGGCTGGAGTGGACGCTGGCAGAGTGCCGGGACCGACTGGCCATGTATGACGTGGCCGGGCCCCTGGAGAAGAGGCTCATCACCTCGTGAGTCCCTGGGAAGGAGGGCGGGAGGGAGGGCTGGAAAAGGGAGTGGTTGATGGGGGGGTTGAAAGTCACACACAGCATTCTTAGACCAGGGAGGGTAGGACCTTGGGCCTGTGTATCTGGGAGACAGGACGGCTAGCCTAGAGGGGATAGGGGAGAGGAGGCAGGAGATGGTTGTGTACTGGGGGCGCTTCCCCTCCGTGAGCCTCAGTTTCCCCATCTGTAACAAAGCCGTTGTTGTAGATGACTCCTGAAGTCAGCTCTGGGAGGCACCGTGGCTTGTTGGGATGTTTCAGAGTCTGGCTGCAGCCTGGACTTTCAACCTCTGGGCTCGTTCCTAAATCCTGACTGCTTCCTGGTAGAACACCCACCCTCTCTGCTTCCCAGGCTTCTGGTGGGGTTTAAATGAGATACTAGATTCCCCATGGGAGGGGCTGTCTTCACTGCCGGGCCCTCGTGCCTAGACCAAATGCACAGTAGGTGTGCAGTATCTATTTTGAGTGAACGAATGAATGATGTAGGTGGTACTGCTTTGCAAGTTCTAGCAATGCATCAGAGCTCACGGATTAAATGTAAGAGCAGAGAGGCTTACTGGTGTGTGGGGCGGGGGTGTGGGGATGTGACGGGGAACCCCCTGCCTCCTAGCTGCGTGCCCTAAGGCAAGTTACTTTGCCTCTTAGAACCTGCTTACCTTGCCGGATCATTGGAGGATTTAAATCAGACTATCTGTGCCATGATCCTTACACATAGTGAGTGCTCAGTAAATGCTAGCCATTATTATTATCATTATATAGAGTCTAACTGGGACTGGGCCGCAAAAGGCATTGAGTGACAGGAACCATTTGGATTTTGATAAGTGGGGAGCTATTGAAAGTTCTGAGAGGCAAAGTAACTTGCCTTAGGGCACACAGCTAGGAGGCAGGGGGTTCCCCATCACACCCCCACACTCCCACCCCACACACCAGTAAGCCTCTCTGCTCTTACATTTAATCCGTGAGCTCTGATGCATTGTTAGAACTTGCAAAGCAGTACCACCTACATCATTCATTCATTCACTCAAAATAGATACTGCACACCTACTATGCGTTTGATCTAGGCACCAGGGCCCGGCAGTGAAGACATCCCCTCCCATGGAGAATCTAGTATCTCATTTAAACCCCACCAGAAGCCTGGGAAGCAGGGAGGGTGGGTTCACAATCATGCTTACCTTGCAGGATCATTGGAGGATTTAAACCAGACTACCTGTGCCATGATCCTTACACATAGTGAGTGCCTAGCACTTACACGCTAGCCATGATTGTTATCATTATACATACTCTAACTGGGACTGGGCCACAAAAGGCATTGAGTGCCAGGAGCCGTTTGGACTTTGATATTTGGTAAGTGGGGAGCTATTGAAAGTTCTTGAGCACAGAAGTAGGGCTTTAGGGCATAAGATATGGTGTGGAGTACAGAAGTGATCAGGATCAGAGGGCAGGTGGTTGGGGGTGGGGAGGAGGGACTGGAAATGGCCTTGACCTCTGGGAGCCTGGTCCTCCCACAGGATGGGGAGATGGGTGTTAGCCTACAAAGCACTGCAGGAGGTGGGGAAGATGCTCTGGGCTGGGCAGTTCTCAGCGATTGTTTATTGAGCACTTACTTTGTGCTGGGCGTCAGGCTGACGCCTCTTCTGTCTCACTTGGGCTGTGGACAGCCTCCAGGCAGACGGGGATGGGACCAGTGTGTTCAGATCAAGCGCAGTCTTTGAATGTGAGCTGGCAGAGGTTCTTGCCACACCCCTCCCCCAGGGCCTCTCCGAGCTGCTCTCTCCTTGTCACCCCTCCTGCTGTCTTGCTGGGTGTGACCTCGATCTGCGGCATGTGCGTGGGCTGAGTTTCTGGAGGGCTCTGGGAAGTGCAGAGAAGCCAGACACCATCTGACTTCCAGGTCCAAAAAGGGTGGGGACACTTAGGGGTTTCCCCTGGGGCTTCTCCAGGTGCCTCTCAGCCTGGGAGGGGACCTGACTGCCAGGCCCAGCTCTGTTCCTACTCACTGCGGCTCCTGGTGGCTCTCTCATCCCAGACCCTTGGAGAAGCTCTAAAATGACAGGTCAGACAACATTTGGGGTTCTCAAGCTTGTACCCCAGACACCTGCTAGGGAATGGGGGTGAGGGGGACTTTGGTGGTGATGGGAAGACAGAGCAGGTGGCCCCTTGCTCAGTTTCAACCATGTGCTTTGATTCTGCATTCCATATTTCATTTACAAGAAGGGCTCTGCCGCTAGGTAAATAAAATAAAACCCCCCAACAATGAAAGCTAAAGCCCCCATTAAAGGTGACCTCCAGGTCTCTTCCATCCTAATATCGTATCTCCCACCTCCCAGGGAAGATGAGCCGGTAAGGCCAAAAAGGACGTGGCTGTATGGGAGGGTGGGGGGCACCGGTGTGGTTGGGGAGACTTGGGCGCTGCAGCAGGAAGATCAAGCTGGAATGGTAGGAAGAAGGGACGAGGGCCTGGGGGGTGAGGGGGGTGGTGCCTACTACTGGAGGCCACCTCTCTCTCCTGGCAAGAGGCCAGGGGAAATGCCCCATCCCCGGACCCTGGGCACCAAGACCCTCCCAGGGAGACCCTTGGGGTTATGCCCACCATGCCTCCAGCTGGCTGCAGGCTGCTCGGGTGCCATGTGTAGTGATTTTGAGGCTATGCTTGGAGGAGCTCAGGTACTCGCTTGCCAAGGTGCCTGAAATCCCTCCAGCAGCACCCCTTCCTCCTGTCAAGGCCCAGGTGCCCACGCACAGTCGGCAGGCAGGGAGGCTATTGGGTTGCCCATTCAGAGGGAGGTGGGGCCGTTAGTTTCTTATAAATTGACCCATCAGATGCGCTGGACTCCAGAGAGTGTTGCCATTGACACTGGGAAGTTTGATGGAGGTTGGTGAGAGGGTGAAGGGGAGCTGGGGAACCCCTGTCTGAGACAGGCAGACCAGGGGCACCTACATATGTGGGAGGGTACCAGCCATCACAGGCAGTGCCTAGCGCAGGCCTATCTCTGCCATGGACTGCCGATAGGGCCTCAGTTTCCCTATCTGGAAATCGAGCAGCTGACCCCAACAGTGTCACCAGTCTTTTCAGGGCTGACATTCCAGATTTCTAAAAGCCCAGAAGTCTAAGATATGGTTATTTGTTCCGAGCCTCCCAGGCACCAAGCTCTGGGCAGATTTCTGGGGCACCCTGGGGGTCACGAGACCACACCTGCCTTCTCCCTGCCCATCCTTGAGCACAGCCAGGAGTCGCGGTGCCAGAAGCGGTGGTCCCTGCAGATGCCAGTCTAGTCTTCCTGCCAGGGACGCTAGGGGTCACAGATGATTCTGTAGCAGGGTGGAGGGGTCTGGGGAGAGAGCATGGGACTCGAGCCAGCCATCATCATCAAACTGTAAGCTCCAGAAGTCTGGGGAACCTCCTGGCCTCTCTCACCCGAGGAGCTAGCCTGGTCCTTGGAGGGCCTTCAGTCTGTCCTCTGGGGCTGGGGAGACACAGAATTCTCCCCACAGACACGCAGTGGTCTCTGGTAGCAGACCCGGACCCAGAACCCAGATGTCCAGACTCCCGTCCACCCTCCCCCAGCAGCCGCCTGCCGCCCTCCCTGCCACTCCCCTCCCAGACCCCAGCCCAGCCTTGCCACCTTTCTGTTCTGCCAGGGTGTACGGCTGCAGCCGCCAGGAGCCCGTGGTGGAGGTTCTGGCGTCGGGGGCCATCATGGCGGTCGTCTGGAAGAAGGGCCTGCACAGCTACTACGACCCCTTCGTGCTCTCCGTGCAGCCGGTGGTCTTCCAGGGTGAGAGGTCAGGGGTCCCTGGGGCAGGGGAGGGGTGGTGGTAGAATCCAAGGGCCCTCCACTGGGCTCACTGCTCACCTTTTTTGCCCAAATTGAGGATGGGATGGGGAGAGGGAAGATTCTGGAAGCTCCTGCTGCTCTCCACTCCCCACCCTGGCCCCCCTCTTCCTTCCGTCATTTGCACTTCCACCCCCCTCTTCCCCTTGACCGTCCTACCATTCGCAGTCTCTGTCTTCCTGGCATCGCTCCCTCGCTTCCCTCCTCTTTCTCTGTCCTTCCTTCTCTCTCCTTTTCTCTTTTCTGTGCTGACCGCCTCTCCTCCCTCCTCACTCTCCTGGACCTGTGTCCCCTCCCCTCTGCACCTCACCCCCTCCCTGCCCTCTCCCCTTGGCACCCACCAGTGGCTGGGCCTGGAACACGGGTCTGTTTGCAGCAGGACTAAGAACTCCTTGGATTCCGCCCTAGACAGTCCGCTTACAGCCAAGAGGGCGCAGGGAGCTTGGGGAGGTGTGATGGCAGCACAGCCAGGCCACGGCCACTGGTGTGGCAGGTCTCCCACTGCCTTCCCAGCCCCCACCCTCCTCCTGCTTCGGGACCTCCCTCCTTTCCCCCTTCCCAGGAAGGGCACGTCCCACCCCACATGGGACAGCTGTCCTGGGCCTGGGCCAGCCATACTTCTGTGCAGGAGGCCCAAACTTTGCCATTTCTGGAGCTCAGGAGGGGAGGATGGCAGAGAGGAGGCCACAGAGTGTTGGCAGCTGCTTCTGCCTCACCCCTCTCCCCACTCTTCTCCCTCCCACTCAGGGTCCCAGCCCTCTTCTCGGTTTATCCCCAAACTGTCTGGCATAGACCTGGGTCCCCAGCTGGCCAAACTGGAGCGCTAAATGGGTAGCAGAGCTGTTCCCTTGGGAGTCTGACACAGGCTCGAGGCGGGAGGGAACAAAGGGCTTTGGGGGCCCTGGCCCAATGGAGAGATGGCCAGGGCAGGTGAGCATGCTCCTGTCCTGACCCCTGGACCCCTCAGTCTCTCACGGTGTAGCCTCAACCAAGCCACTCCTTTTCTCCGAACCTCATCTTGGAAAAGGGGAACAGCTCTCTCTCCCCCAGCCACCACCGTGAGGCCTGTGCAGGTGTGAATGCATTTTGTAAACTGGCGAGTGCTGTCCCGCAAATGTCAATAACTAACATGGATCGAGCACTTACTACATGCCAGGCCGTTTCAATGTTTATGTCTTTTTAATCCACTCTACTACCCTATGAGGTGTGTGCTATTACTGTCCTCATTTTACAGATGAGGAAACTGAGACCCAGGTTCACACAGTCACATTCAACCACAGCACTTTGCTGGCAGAGGTGGTAGGGGTGGTGGGGTTACAAGCTGCGCCAGCCTGCTGGGAGGTGGAGCCAGGGGACCCCTGTGTAACGGCTGCTCTCCTGGTCCAGCCTGTGAAGTGAACCTGACGCTGGACAACAGGCTCGACTCCCAGGGTGTCCTCAGCACCCCGTACTTCCCCAGCTACTACTCGCCCCAAACCCACTGCTCCTGGCACCTCACGGTGAGACCCCACCCTGCCTGCCCACCTGCCCTCTGCCCCAAGCACACTACAGGTCCCTGGTGACCCGGGATGAGAGGGGGCAGTGTCCCGCCTCTGCTGAAGCGCCCACAGGCTGAGCCCTGGGTACACATCCTGCCAGGGTGGAGAGGGCTGTGGGCGAGGTCTCCCTCTGTGGGTCACAGCAATGCCTGTTTGTTGAGTGACTGACAGACTTTAGCCCCACCTGGGATTCTGTGTTTCCTTCTCTTTGTTGTTAGGGAGGTGGGTTCACCAACCTGGCCACACCCCATGGGCCACCTGATGGCCCGCTCCTCCCTCCCAGGTGCCCTCTCTGGACTACGGCTTGGCCCTCTGGTTTGATGCCTATGCACTGAGGAGGCAGAAGTATGATTTGCCATGCACCCAGGGCCAGTGGACGATCCAGAACAGGAGGTACCACTTCCTCTCCTCCCTCTGGCTTCCTTTCCTCCCTCCCCCTCCCTCTCTTCCCTCCTCAACAGTGACCCCCTCATTGGAAGCCCAAGTCCCCAATCTCAGAGGGGCAGCAAGGGGAGCGAGCAGAGGCTGGGGCTGGTGTTGGGCCTGTTGCCCTTGACCTTGTCCTCGTCCCGTACTCCGCCCTGGCCCCGGCTTCCCCTCTGGCTTCCCCAGAGGTCTCAGACACGTTTGGTCATCAGACACCTTGGATGTTGATTCTAATTACAGCAAAATGGTCCCATCTTCTTGGGTGCTGTAACCCCCTCTGGCACCCTCCATCCTTCAATAAAATGTTTCCAGAGCCAAAGGACTCATGGGCACTTTGGTGCCTTCCCTCTAAACCCAAGGCGTACCATCAGAGGCGCCTCTCCCTTATCATGAACCCCTGCTGCACAGCCAGGCCCAATCCCATTGCACAGGGTAACATGGAAATCACGGGTGCCCTGGATCCCCCGAATCCCCAACGGGGCACTTGCCCTCTTCCCTGCTCTTGCCCTTGCCCCCTCTGGTAACTAAGTTTCTGACAAAGAAGTGAGTCCTTCCAGAGATGTGAGCAAGAGACAGTGGGGTTAGGCTAAGCGACTACCGTTGCCAGGGTCACTATGGCATGAGGCCAGTAAGTGCCCACTGGGCCTGGCCACCAGGAAGCCGTGGGTGGTGCCGATAGCTTCAGAGGCCTGGGCTGGGCAAGGAGGCAGGGAAACAGAGACAGGGTGTACGGACAGGTTTTCATTTGGGAAGAAAAGAGAACTAGGAAATTCAAGGAAGGGGACATTTAAGACGGGAGAGGTTCCATATCTCAAATGTGTGGATCATCCCAGCATCCCCAGAGGGAGAGAGAAGGAGGCTCAGGTGCAGGTAATATTGTTTAGAGCGGGGAGGGTGGGCAAGGGGAGAGGAAGGCCCTCCCATGGCTCCATTGTTGGGGAGCAGAGGTTTGGGGAGAGAGAAGAGGAATATTGAAGCAGCGATGGCAGAGCCAGGGAGACCCTTTCCCTGGGAATCCGGGGTGAAAACGGTCATCGTGTCAGCGTCAGGAAAGAGGAGACTCTATCCTTCATCGCAGGTTGGGCCTCTGCCCTCCCTTCCAACCTCGGAATTCTGGGGGCCTAATGGGTTCAGAGTCTAGTATGAAAGATTTGTCATTTCTTGATTTCACAGAGTTTGAATATCTAAGATGCCAGTCTTGGAAGATGCCAAAATTGGAAGGCTCTGGGGCTCTAGAATTCTTGGATTTCTGGGGTCTGTGTTCCCAATCACCAACACTTGTAATTTGCTTGTTGGCTGATCCTATTCAAAAGGATCATCCAGACAAAAGGTGATGAAGAATGACAAGGTTTGCTTGACTCCTTTTTGCAATTTATCTGGGACTAGGATTAAAAGAAAGGAGAAGAAATACTCATGGTATGATTTAGGGCTATGCTGTTGGGGCTAACATGGGGAGTGACTTTGGGCCTGTGCTGTTGGGGGTGATATGGCGAAGCAGTGCCTTCAGGGCTTTGCATTTGGTGGTGATATGCTGATGGAGTGTGACATCAGGCCTGTGCTGCTGGGGTGACATGCTGGTTCAGTGATGTCAGGCCTATGCTGTCTGGAGAGCAGAAGGCTTCTGTAGCATGATGGGGGCACCTCTGGGAACGGCTGCCCTGACCCCTCGTGGAGCTCGCTTGAGGCCTCCTTGCTACTCACCTAGGCTGGGGATGGCTGGCTTCACCCCCGCTCACAGGAACCCGCAGGGTGACCCTGAGATGGATCCATGATTCACAGTTCTGCGAATGAGGAGAACATGTTTTCCTGCCTCCCTCCCTACCCCAGAGCTGAACTTTATGTCTTAGGGAGGCCCAGAAAGGAGAAGGAACAGTCTTGGGTCTGACACTCCCTGTCTCATCCCTCACCCCCTTGGCGACTCCATTTGCCAGAGGGGGGGCCCCAGCATACAGGGGTTGTGGGGGGTTCGGTGGCCTGGAGTTAGGTGCTAAGACAGGCGTTCAGTGCATTGGCCCAACAACTTGTGTGGTCATTGGCGCCGTTCCCATTTCCCAGAGAAGGAAATCAAGGCTCAGCAGGATTAGGTGGCACGCAGATGGGTCCACAGATGGGGTCTCTCCCATACCCCCAACAGCCACAAACAGCAGGCCAAAGGATGCTCCACCCCATGCTTCCTGTGGGAAGGCCCTCCTCCCTCCCTGATGCAGTTGGGCAAGGGTCTGGGTACTGGGGAGACATGGACTTCGTGAGCTACCTTTTGGTGTGGACAGAGAGAGTGTGGAACACGGATGTGAGAGTCTTTTCCCTAATCCAAAGGAATGATGCCTCGATGGTGAATTTGAGGCACGAGAACAGCTTCCAACAGGGTGGAGGGATCTCACCAGAGTCTGAGCACCATCGAGCTATAGAATGTGTGGGCTGAACTGGTCCTAGCACCCAACCTATGGTACAGGTGGGGAAACTGGGACCAGCAAGGGCTAAGGACTTGGCCTCTTGTCCCTGTCTTTTCTGCCTTTCAGTGGTGGAGATGGGCTTCAGGGTGTAGCCAAGCGGTGGCTGGGTGGTGAAGATGAGGCCTGACAGCTCCCTGTGCCCCCACAGCTCCCCCTCTCTCTGTTCAGTCCTCCCTTGCCACACGGGAGTGGAAGTGCTCAGCAGGGGCTGGCATCAGGGTTTGCATGGATCCCTAGATGCACCCCCTTCCTCGTCTGTGAAACAAGGGGTTCAGGCCAGCCCAGGGCCCCAATCTTTGATTGCTTACCCATCAGGAAGCTATTGTCTCCCATACAAGTTGGTTTATTAATTCCTGGCCAAACGCCATTCCAAGTCAGGCTGGTGAGGTGGAAAGCGCTTAAGTGTCGAAGCCACACAGGCCAGGGCTCAGCACCTGTCTCCTCTGCTTCCTACCTGGGCGAGGACTTACATCTCCCAGCCTCAGGTAACTCATCTGAAAAACGGGCATGAAAGAGACCCCCGCCCTGGGAAGACTAAGTGAGACAATGCGTGGAGAACATTGCACACGCGGGCTTAGGTCAAGCACAACAAACCTGCGTTGATCACCGGCTGTCACTCCGCTCTGGGCAGGCACAAGCTGAGGGGTTTATGGTGCTGGCTCTTTCAGCCTCAACAACCCAACGAGGAAGCAGGTGCCTGTACTGCCTTCACAGACCAGTGAGACACCCAAGACACAGAGAGGCGAAGTAATTTGCACAAAGTCACCCAGCTCTTTGAGCCAGAGTTAAGACCAGGCAGCCTGATCTGGAGTGCACGTGGGTGCACAGATGCATGTCTGTGTGTGTGCGTGCATCCATGCATGTCTGTGCACATGTACGTGCATGTGTGTGTGGTCCACGTGTGCGATTCTTCCCTCTGAGCCTCTAGCGGCCCATGCCAGCTGGTGACTCCCTCAGCCAAGGCATCCCCAGCCAACCCACTGGCATCTGGGTGGGGGGATCGACAGTTTCTGTGGCTGTCCCACCAGTTCCAGAGCAGCCTGGGAAGTCCCAGCCCTTTCTTCTCAGACTTTCATTAAGGGTCCAGGGTCCCCAGGGGCAGACTCTTGTCCCCTCCCCGCAGACTCCTCCTGTGTGAATGAATGTGGAAGGGAAGGCAGAGGTGGCACCTGCGAACCATCCGCACTGGGCCACTGTGCCCTCTAGTTATGATCATGGGCGATAGTGATCATCCCATGTAGATGCTGAGAAATTCTTAGAATGAGCATTTGTTGGAAATCTGCTTGTGTGGGTGGCAAAGACATGAGAGGTCTAGGGAAGAGCAGATTTTCAGACAAGGCACTTTAGGGAGGGGGAGGTACAGCCCTTGGGCCCAGAATGCCCATTGATGGAGAGGGCGGGTCAGGGGAGAGGGTATCTTAACCCTCAAGTGCCAGCATAGTGATGAGGAAAGGCTGGCCTGGTGGGCCCCCCATGGACTAAGCATCCTTAGGCACTTCACCTGACTCCTCTGAGACTGTGGTGCCTCCTTCACCCCTGACCTGCCTGCTTTCTACCTAGCTTCTCCCGGTGCCCACTTGAGCCCAGCTGAGGCCTCAGGCCCTTGAGTGGCCTGGGAGTGGTAGAGGGACTTGGCCCGTGAGATCTGGCCACGGCTGCTCCATTTCGCCGAAGCCACTCTCACGGGCTGCCACCGAAGCACAGGCTTCCCCCTTTCCGGGAACCTGCCTCCTGCCAGCTTCCTCTCCTGTGACATCACTTCTCTTGTGATTCGCCCCACCATTTCCACTCACTCCCAGCCAGTGGGGACAGGCAGAACCATGGGTTCCCTAGGCCAGCTGGAGCCACCCCCGACCCGGCCTGGCCTGGCTATGGGGTGGCCCTTGTGTTCTCCGGAGCGCTAGTGGCCAGCACAGGCGGCAGCCACAGACACTTAGTAGGAACTTCAGTGTGGCTGACCTGAGCTGGGCTGGCCGTGCAGGAGAGCGCAAGCTGCTTCCTCCATGAGCTCACAGCCTGACGTCAGCAAGTGCTTCAAAGAAGTCATTTCCTATGCATGCCTTAAACCATGCCACAAGGGAGATACGATCACCCCTGTTTTACAAATGTGAAAACTAAAGCTTGCTGAGGGTGACCCAAGGTCACACAGCTTGTTCCTGGGGCAAAGCCAGGCTGCCAATTCAGCTCTGCAGCCCCAGGTCTAGAGCTCTGGCAATGCCAGGTGCTGCTCTCCTCCCCTCTTCAGCACTTGCCTTCTGTGACCCTCCTTCCCCTTTAACCTGTCTGTAGGTAAGGGCACGGGGGTGTGCATTCATCCACCCACGCACCCTTCTTTCCTTCTTCCTTCTTGTGTTCTCCCCACCCTTCCATCCATCCACCCATCCATGCATCTATCCCTCCAGGCAGTACATCCTGACAGGGTCCCTGTCTACCTCCTGGATGAGGCAAGAAGGAAATATTCCCCATATCCAGAGAGGTGAGGAAGCAAGGCAGGCCACACGGTGCAAAAATGTGCCTTCAGACACTCAGTACTTTGTAGCCAAGATGAACTGGCAGGCATCGCAGCAGTCAGGCTTCTGGTGCTTCTTGGAGGGGGCTAGAGGGGAGCACTTGTTGGATGGGAGGCACTGGAGAGCCAGAGAATGTGCACCCTCCCCCAGAGAGTTCTGCAGCAGAAACAGAAAACTCAGATGGGCCAAGGGGCCAGGCCAGGGCTAGAGTCTATGATGGGGGGTAGGGTAGTCCAGTGGTGTTTTCGGGGCTTTTCTTTCTTTCTTTCTTTCTTTCTTTCTTTCTTTCTTTCTTTCTTTCTTTCTTTCTTTCTTTCTTTTCTCCTTCTCCTTCTCCTTCTTCTTCTTCCTCTTCTTTCTCTTTCTTCTTTCTTCTTCCTTATTCTACTTTTCCCTTCTTCTCCCTTCCTCCTCTTCTCCTTCTTCTCCTTCTCTTCCTTCTACTCCTCCTTCTTCTCCTCCTCCTTCTCCTCATTCTCTTTCTCCTTTCTTCCTCTTCATCTTTTCTTCTCCTCCTCCTCCTCCTTCCTCTTCCTCTTCCTCTTCTCCTTCTAGAGGAGCAGGAATCTGGATTATTATGTGAAATTAGCTCGTGACTCAATGAAGTAATTTCTACATGGTGCATAAACAGATTGTCTTTACGCTGAGTGACTCCGCTTGGGCCACTAGATTTCAGCCGCTGCCTTGAATTCCTCTCTGGCGCTTTCTAAGCAGACGCTTGTTCCAGGGATTCCACCACCTCTACCCGTGCTCCAGGCCTCCAGAGTGAGAACCAAACACCGCCCAGACAGACAGGTTCCCGGGTACACGGTGAGGCCCTGGGGAAAGGTTGCTGCCAGCTACAGACTGGTTCTAGGACTCTCCCTGGAGGTTGAGAGAACTTCCTGTAGCAGGCACAGGTGTTTTTGCCTTACAGCCCCTGCCCAAGGCTTGGGTGACACTACAGGTCCTCAACGCAGTTGCTTCTAGGGTGAAACGTTCCACTCCCCTCCAACCCTGGCTTGGGTTCCTTCTCTGTCTCTCCACAATCTCCCTGTGACTGTGGGAGGGACATCCCAAGGCCCATGGGATGCGCTTGACTCCTCATTCCCCGCACTAGTCCTTCCCAACCCCTGGCTCCCCTGTCTACTTCCTGAGGTCCTTCTGTGAGGAAAACAATCCATGATAACTTTATAGACAAACAGACATCAAAACCTGCGTTTCTTGGGTTTTACGAGGGCAAGAGGGCCAGGCTTGCTCAGGGGCGCCCCCTGGCGGTGCCTCGTCCCCCACCGGCCCTGCTGGGCTGGGGGAACCATGGTGGGGGGTGGCGGCTCCCAACCTGTTCTGCCTCAGGACCCAGTCACTCTCCGCAAAATGACTGAGTACCCTAAAGAGTTTTTGCTTATACAGGTTATAGATCTATACTTGCAGCATTAGAAATTGAAACAAAATTTTAAAATGTTTATTAATTCTCTTAATATAATTATAAGCCCATTACACATTTGAATATAAATAACATTCTATGAAAATTAGTTGCATCCTCCAAAAGTAAAAACATTTAGTGACAAGAGTGCTGTCATTTTACATTTTTGTACATTTCTTTAACAACTGGCTTCACAGACCACAGGCGGGACCTTCGAATCTGCCTCCGAGTTCAATCAGTCCCGATGTCACACATCAGTCTCTGGAAAACTCGCCT